>NC_070572.1:0-2487275 GCF_026914185.1 Puccinia triticina
CCCTAACCCTAACCCTAACCCTAACCCTAACCCTAACCCTAACCCTAACCCTAACCCTAACCCTAACCCTAACCCTAACCCTAACCCTAACCCTAACCCTAACCCTAACCCTAACCCTAACCCTAACCCTAACCCTAACCCTAACCCTAACCCTAACCCTAACCCTAACCCTAACCCTAACCCTAACCCTAACCCTAACCCTAACCCTAACCCTAACCCTAACCCTAACCCTAACCCTAACCCTAACCCTAACCCTAACCCTAACCCTAACCCTAACCCTAACCCTAACCCTAACCCTAACCCTAACCCTAACCCTAACCCTAACCCTAACCCTAACCCTAACCCTAACCCTAACCCTAACCCTAACCCTAACCCTAACCCTTGTCCTCCTGAATGCGACTGGTTGCTGTAAAACAAAGGTCTAGATGTGATTGGGTCAGCTATTGCGCCATACCTGAACTCACAGAGCATAGTACCAGCTCACGTGGAGGCAGTGGGAGTGGAAGCAGAAGCGGCCGGGGGATCTTCACTCACGACGAGGGACTTGGTTGGAGAGGTGAGGTGGAGGGGTGTTGAGGGTGACGTGTCCCTCCGGCGCACGGACTTTTGGAATCTGTGTAGCCCCCCCTCCTGCCGGCCGCTGGTGGTTGTCGGCTTGTTGGCCGTCAAAGCTTCTTGACAGCAAATAGCCGCTATGCCTGCCAGCGGATGTTTGGTCAGGGCGTGTTTGCCGGCGACTTGACCGGGCAAGTTAACATAACTTGCCTGAAGTCGAGTCAACTTCATCTGAGCTTGAGTGTTGGTGGGAGATCTGGTCAGATTGGCGGCAATTTGACAGAGTGGGGGTCAATTTGCCGGTGGCTTCCACCCCCCGTCAATCTGACAGGCAAAACTTTAAAAAGCAAAACCGCCATGTACGTACCTTTTTGAGCTTTCACCTTTGTTTTCACGCGCCATTCACACAGCTGTCACAGCTGCACACCTGTCTCGCATAGTCTTACACTGTTTTAGTGGGGATTTTCCGACCACAAATTCCCATTCCCATTAATGATTAGAACGACTGTAGTTGGCCCAGAACACTCGCCTTGATTCTCAGAAGTTTTGCTCCACAAACCACTTGCTTCAAAGTAAGTCCGTGATGCTCATCACACTTAATCATATTCATACCCCAGCTCCACTCTGACCTCGATCTACCCCAAAGGAGCGGTATTTGAAGCCCAGCAAAATCCCGCCCATGGAACCGACGACTCCCAAACGGCCTTTTGCCGAAGTTGAACCGTTGAACAATGATCAGGCATTCAAACGTTTCCGGGACAATCTTTCTCCAGAGGAAGATCTAAATTCAAAGGAAGCTTTTTGATTGTTTTGGAATGAGGCAGGAGGTACGTCGATTCTTTCACATCCATCCATTCCTCCTTGTTAACATTCACACTGATGATTTTTCTTCCTTTCTTTCCCAGCCGAGCTTGTCAAGAAGTATCTTGACCATCTTGATTCTTTTTCTGAAAAATTGCTTCAGGACACTGTCTTGACCAAGGAAAACTTCCGCTTGAGATGGGCAGATTTCCTCGCTGGAGATATGTCGTTGGAAGGGTTCTGTCGCCGGTTGCGGGTTGACAACCAACGCCTGAAGGACCAAGCTGTCCAACTTGCATTCTTGCAAAATCACCCGGGCTATTCCACCAACAAAGCGATCACCGTCCCGCAAATGAGTGAAGCCCTGAAATGTTGCGGTAACGGAGCAGAGCTTTATTTGAAATCTCTACTGAACAAACCCGCCCGCAAGGCCCTAGCATCCGGCATAAGCGTCGAGATCATCAAGAAAGGTTATGACGGTGATTTCTTGAAATCAGACACTATTCTTAAGCCACTGTTGGAAAAACTTCGAAAACAAGCAGCGATGTGGGACAAAAACAGCTGTCATTCCCCGTACACCTCCCTGGTTGGCCCAATGACTTGTGGAAAAACTCAATCATTAGGCAAGCTATCCGAGCATGTATGCGTAGTTTATATCTGCCTTTGCAATAAAGATTCCGACGGGCAGCCACCCCGATCAGCGCTGGCTTCTAGCATGACGCCAGATACAGTAGCAGATTTGACCAATTACTATGAAAGCTTCCTCATCGCTATCTTTGGGGTGGTGACCAAATTCTTTTCTAAACATAAAGATACGCCGAACAAAGAGCTCCTGAAGCAATGGTTTGATTACAATTGCCCAAAGAATTTGCAACTGGAAGAGGTAACCGACTTTTCCAAGGCTGTTTCCAATAAAATCAATCATCACTATGGATCTTTTCAAAAGAACCCAAACAACAAGGCGTCCACACTTCTCAAAAAAGCCGCAGCCAACATGTTCACTCAAACAGAGGGTATCCACCCTTCCTTTAACGTATTGCTTGCAATCAATGAGGCGCGGGCATTACTCTCGTCGCCCAAAAAAATTCCAAATGAATTCTCTTTTTTCCGCAATTTTTGTCGTGCTTTACAACATATACCTCCACATAAAGGCTTCTTCACCATACTAGCCGATACTACTTCGCAAGTTGCCAACTTTAACCCAGCACCCAAGTACGATCCTAGCGCAAGAGGTGGTCTTGAAAAAGGTGTTTGGCTTTTCGACCCAATATACCAGATTTCCTCGCTCGATGTCCTAGTCCCAACCAATTCACCTACATCCTGGAACAAATTGACGTCGGCCGCTCGACTAGTCAATTATGGAACTCCAGTTTATGGAGCATACTGGCGCGATGCGCAAGCCGAGTCAATTAACCAATTGGAAGTCTTCAGCCACATCATCAGCTTAGCACAATCCAAGCTACTTTGTTCAAATCAGCTGCCCCTACCTCAAAACCTCACCAAATATCAAGCCCTCGCATTGCTAGGTACTACAATCCAGCCAAGGCTCAGCGGCACTTTGCACTTGAACTCCAAGCTAGTTTCATCGCATGCAGCTCATTGTGACTACATGTCACCCGGTCGTGACCTGATTCTCGCTAATTACCCCTCCCAGTTTATCTTGGCATCTGCAGCGAATAGAACTTTGGCAGACAAAGAAATGCTCATTTGCTGCATCAAGAAGCTAACTGCCACTCTGCGCCTCGGACTTGATGCCAGGGGAGTTGCTGGAGAGCTAGCCAGCAGGATCATTCTATCATGTGTGATGCGCGAGGCTATGCAAAAATCAAAGGAAGATCCTGTCGAAATACATTACGGTTGCTCAGTTTGATTGGCCGACTTTTTGAATGCTTTAACCGGTTGTTCAGAAGACAAGTTAGAGCTTGGTGAAAACCTCTCCCCCAAACACCGCACGAATCTCTTGAAAAACGGGATGGTTTTTTGGAACCATTTCTGTTAGAATTATGCCCCATGCCCAGAAGAGGATTTATTTCCTTTTTGTTCCTTTTCTTTCCATCAGGGTCCTTTAGCCCCCTAGGCCCCTGTTAGGCCCCTTTTTCTCCATGTATTTCATTCGTCCCCTCATGAAATACAACCCTCACTTAGTTCCGAGCCCATAGTAGTCAGACCTGCTCCTCTGGAGACTTCTGATCTGCTGTTCTGAGTCCCTGAGCATTCTGTGCTCCTGATCTTCTTCAGCTCACCCTTCTTCAGTCTCAGGCCTTTGGCCACATTTTCTTCATTTTCATCCAAATCTCCTACACGCCGAACTCAAGGCAGCTGTTAAACTTCCTTTATTGAGGGCTAGCCGTGCAATGCAAACCATTACAAAAAGGTTTTGATCAACTATTCACAATCTATCTGAAGCGTGACAATACCCTTGACAAGCAGAACATCACGTTCTGCGGTGTTCAAGTCAAGAATACCACAACCAAGCCCAACTTTGCCCAAGACAATTGCAAATGGACTGATGTATCCTCTGATGTTAAAATCCCGAAGGCCAACCCATATCTCGTGCTTTTCATGAGCCTGAAGACAAAAGGCGACGTGGCTCCGTTACTGCCGCCAGATGCACGACGAGCCTCCCAAGTTTTTCATGGTTTCAAGGGCTATGCGTGTCTTCCTGAAGGCGTAGCTGAAGCTCTAGAAGAAATGATACAAGTCGAGCCGGATTTGCGGTTGCTTCATCAAGATCAACCTGGAAGGGAATACGCCCACACAGTCAACCCATTGGTTTATACTGGTCCCCAGAGCTGAATCATCATGATCACTCCCATCGGTATGCACATAATTTCCCGCAGCCCCAAATAATCTCAATTGCAACATTGATAATTATCCAATTTTCCTATTTGCTTTTGTTCCCATTCTTATACAACAGTCAAGCCCCACTTCCTACGCATGTTTTGCCTTGTAGCTCCCCATCATCATCCCTCTTGACTGTCCATGAAGTTGACTGTCCATGAAGCTTTGAATTATGTGTGTTAATTATTGCTGTATTTACATCCTATGAGCAAAGATATTATCAATGTGACAGATCAGGTACATGTCAATCTTGCAAAAAGGAAAACCCAATGGCAAAGGCAAATTGGACAAGACCAAAAAGCCTAGTTGTCTGTCCCTTTGAATTCACCAGCAACTACTGGAAAAAGAAGCAATTCTGTAAAATTATCACTTAGGAACCTCTGCACAACCATCAACCTGCAGAACACTCCTTGGCCCATGCTTTCGAAGGCATGCTTGAGGTTTGGCGCTGGTGTGGTGTGCTGGCTGGGATTTTGCTGACTTAACTAAGCCTCCCGGGACTGGGGGTGCGGAGCACCCCAATGCGAAGCATTTCCCATTCCCAAGAGAGAGTCCTTGATTTGGTTGTCGGACTTGGAATCAACGGACTGAAATGAGACGCTACTCAATGCCAGCGGAGTTGTATCTTCCAGCTCAAAGGGAGGCTCCGCCTGGTTCTCTAATGGCGGGGAAAAATCTGGACTGGGTTGTTTGCAGTTTTGATCCGCCATGGTGCTGAATAAGTTTAATCGGAAGGAAGGGGGTAGTCAAGTCCGGGACTCCTAAGACTCGATAGCTTGTTTACGCTGGGCTCATAACCTGAGAAACCAGAACAGCGGGCTGTGAGCTAGGGAGGCTGTGATGATAACCAAACTGAGAGTTAGTAATAAATACAAACCAACAGCCTGTCAGTAATAGAAAAATTTGCAGCTTTTTTGGTGGGTGAATAAATACTGTTGTTTAACTTAAAACTACTTCCTGATCTTCAATATCATGGCACTTGGGATCAAGCATACATTTTACGCAGACCAACCAAGCTTTATGTGAAGTTGCAATGTACATATTTCAGCACCTCAGGAAACGCAAGCTCCCAACACATAATTTAGTCCTCATGTCATGCATGGTGTGATCACTGGCACTCTTAGATCAGAGAGTTGGTGATAGTAGAAAGCTCCCAGGGACTAATCTGAAAAGGTTGAAAGACATACAGAGGCTAAGAGAGGAGATTTTGACTTTTATTGAACTTGATTGCAGTGGTTGGATGAAGATTTTAGTAGAGGGAAACCCGGAAGAATTGGGCGTCATTTTGAGAGATTTGAGGGATGCATGGGTCAGAGTGTGACCTTTGAAGTCTTGCTAGACAGGGGAAGTAAACACAGGACTGTAAAGCCTAAGATTTGCAGCGGCAAAGCCGCCTTGGCCTCTAGTCTATACTAAAATTGTAAACTCCATACTCAAACAGGAGTCATCTGAAAGGGAAGAATACTACCTGCTAAAGGGTGACAGGTGCCCTCTGGTGTTGCAAATTACCATCTCTACTCACCATTTCTAATAGCATCTGGGGGTACAGATAAAGCCACTGCATCATGTTCTGGAAAAATTTGTGGATTTCAGTTGGCAAATTCAATGTTTTCTTGCTAGCATTTTTCACACTTCAAAAAAAATTGCATATCCTGTCCGGGATATGTCACACATGACACAGGATATGTCATGTCATTTTTTTTTTTTTAAAAAAAAGGGGCTAATAATACATTTCAGCGCAAAAATAAGTGTGTGTAGTAGAGTAGAAACATACAAGCTAGGTAGAACTGGGACTAGGAGGATTTTGTTTTTTTTGTTTTTTTTTCATTTTTTGTTTTTTTTTTGTTGTTTTATTTTTAAAGCTATGATTACAGTCTGAGTAGATTGGATGATACTTGGGTGGCAAATCGGACTTATAAGACGTGCTCCGGCGCCGAGTCGGGCGATGCCGTTGGTTGCTGGCTGGCCTCAGGGCCGTGAGCGGAAGGGGCGGCCTCCGGCGCCAAGTCGGGCGATGTTGGCGGTTGCTGGCTGGCCTCAGGGCCGGGAGCGGAAGGGGCGGCCTCCGGAGGAGAGTCGGGCGATGCCGGCAGTTGCTGGCTAGCCTCAGGGCCAGGAGCGGAAGGGGCGGCCTCCGGCGCCAAGTCGGGCGATGTTGGCGGTTGCTGGCTGGCCTCAGGGCCGGGAGTGGAAGGGGCGGCCTCCGGCGCCAAGTCGGGCGATGCTGGCGGTTGCTGGCTGGCCTCAGGGCCGGGAGCGGAAGGGGCGGCCTCCGGAGGAGAGTCGGGCGATGCCGGCAGTTGCTGGCTAGCCTCAGGGCCGGGAGCGGAAGGGGCGGCCTCCGGCGCCAAGTCGGGCGATGCTGGCTGGCCTCAGGGCGGGAGGAGCACGCCGGCACCGATTGAGCGGCCAAATGCGGTAATTGCCAAAAGTTTGATGTCCAGGAGGATTGCGGCACCTGGGTTGACAAATGTAATCCAAAAACTAGACAAGGTTGAGGCTGGGTGGGCAACTCTTGTTGGCTTGCCTTTGTGCCAGGAGATCCTAGATTTCCGATCTCGGTTAGGGTGAGGGGAAGGGTACGACTGTTGATCTCGGTTAGGGTGAGTGGAAGAGTACCACTGGGTTGTACTCGAGAAGGACTTGTGGCAAGTCTCACAAGTACCTCCTCCACAAATGAAAAGTCTTCGTCTCCTGCAGGATTCGACTCGGCGCGCATCTCCGCCAGTTGGTCAAGTGAGAGCTGCTGAGTGGCCGGTGTATCGTTCAGTAGGCTGTCCAAGAAAACTAGACACCAATGATCAGGAGTTAGTGTGGCAAATGTGAAAGGAGTGAATGTGGGACTAACATGCTGAAGCCCGGGGCCGTGAGGATGCTGGACTGGCTCCAAAGGAACTGGTGCTTGGAGGAGAGTCCAAGTCCATCGGTTGAGAAGTATCTCCCGGGTTTGACTCATCCTCGAGTTGAGAATTGCGAATCGGCAACTCAACGCTGGTAAGACTCGAGATTTCCGTGACATGGGGGGCTGACAGAAGAGGGCTGGTTGTGGTGCCGGTTTCCGAAGCCTCCGAGTCTGCTTCAAAAGAAATCAGATCCATGTCCTCGGTTGGCGGTTGGAATGCTGCTGTCGGAAAATCCTCGGCGTCCAGTAATGACGGAGCATCGGCGGCTCTAACAGGCTGGGAAGGAAGGAGGGGACGAGGGAGCTGATCGTGACCCGAATGAGCAAGCAGAAGGTCGTGAATATCTTGCACGTCGGCTCTACGCGGGAAATAGGGCGGGGGGGCCTTGATTGGTCAGTTGCACTGGCTAGAGTGATCAGGGGCTTGGTTATTGTTTTGGTCACCCTTATCGTAACACGCTGACGATGGTCAGGCGTATGAGACATGGTCTCCTGGATGTTGGTTTGGAGTACAAGTACTAAAATCAGCATTACCGCGCCTGGGTTGCGGATTCTGGAGGTATGCAACTCACCGTCACCGTCACGTTCATGCGGCTTGCCCCAGGGTCGGGATCAAGACCCGGCAGGTCAGCTGGAGCAGCTGGAACATGGGGGTTTGGCCTAGCGAATCCCGTAGATCTGGAGAGGTCCTCCCGGGGAACTGGGACAGCCGGAGCCTGTTGGTTTGGCAGAGACGTACGTGTAGCTCTACTGATCACTCTGCGAGGCGCACGCCCTTCTTGGTTTGGTGATGGCGACAAGGTTCTAGGCACGTCGCGTGGCCAAGGGTTAGGCGGAGTTCCTGCCCAAAACACGCATCAGACCAACAACGATTTTCATTCCAAAGAAATCACTTATGTTCAGCAGGACCAGTGGTATCCCGAGAACGGCTTCGTAGCCTTCGGGCAGGAGTCTGGGGTTCCAAGGGGACTGTAGAGTAATCATTTGTCAGATTACTGCAGAGAGAGAAATTGGCAAATGAGGAAAAACAAACCATTGGCCAATCGTTTGGTTGCCAGCTGTTGCAACTCGGCCTTCGTAATTTTTGAATGAATATAAATTTCAGAATCTAAACGGCGCAGAAGATCTAGTATTTGTTGCCTTTTCAAGCCTGAGATTCGTGGATCTATTTCCCTGGGTGGAGGATGTGCAGGGATGTGCGGAAGTTAGAGATCTGTGCAAGCCCCATGTTGCGTTAAGGTCTTACCTTTCCATGTCGTCGCCCACACCGATGGCAGAACTGATGAAATGTTATGGAGGTGTGGGGAAAGCTCATGGTGAAATCAGCAGGGTTATATACTAGGATTGCATAGCATTCAAGTTTTAAACACTGAGGATCGGAAAGCTGTCCAATGTCCACCGATCCAGCTGTCAAGTCACAGAAGGTCACAGACAGTTCGAAATCAATCTTATTAAGCAACTCTACAAGCTCCGTGGAGCTTCTTTCAAGAACTTCTTTAATTCTGCGTCACATACACAACATGGATCTTCTACCTCCGGGGATCCGCTGGCATGAGAGATTTACTTGGTGCATATTGTACTAAGGTTAGCCAGTCTACCAATTATGGGTGTCGTAAACCAGCATACACCGCCCGTCACCTGATCATGCTTGCCAGTGCTTGCCAGAACGCGTCAAGGGCCTGTGTCAAGTGGGCGGCCGGAATTACAACAGAGTCTGAGGTATTTAACTCACTGCTTCCGTTTATCCCCAACACGCGAAGCGCCCAGCCAAGAGAAAGTCTGTCAATGGATCCGAAATGACCAGTGAGTGATTTATTATGATCATCGTGCAAGCTTTGTTTATGTGGTGAGACAAGATTAAACTGACCTTCAACTCGTAATATTTTCTGGAGCTCAGAACTTGAAGAAGACTGGCTGCGTTAGTATTCCATCCTACAGCCATCTACATCTAGCCACCACTGATTTGGTACAAAACTTGATAATTTGATGCAGCCGCCAGAACATTAAGACTTCCTGGATTAAGGTCGCGACTTAATTTGCTGGGCATTGCCTTTGATGAAAAAAAAACTCGCCGTCCACAGCTGGTGGAGTTGTACAAAGCAAACAAGCCGTCAGCAACCACAGGTCCCTCAGGAGCGCCACCTGTCCTCGAGCCAGGAACCGTCGCGCCGGAAGAAACTGTCGAGCGGGAAACGTCCGTCAGGCCCAAAGAGACCGTCGAGAGGGAAAAGACCGCCGAGCCGCAAAGGACTGTCGAGCGGGAAGGGGCCGTTGGGCCGGAAGAAATTGTTGAGCGGGAAAGGTCCGCCGAGCGGGAACAGACAAAATCTGTTGAGCCGGCGAGCCATGGCACAAAAAGCACCGTCGGGACAAAGAAGCCTTGAGGGCCACCTCAACGTAAGCGGGTGAACAAGCCGGCCAGCCAGCTTACGGGTTCTGCCAAAGCCTCAAAGGATGCAAAACCTTCAAGGGACTGCTGGAAACGTAAGTAAGCAGTCAATTCTTCTGGGGTTCCCAGGTCTTGATCACTGAGAATTGCGTTGCACGCACAGCATCGTCCAAGCATAATATTGAAGCTTTGAAGAGCATCCTTACTCGCCACCACGTGCCCTTCAAGCACAAGGCAAACGCAAAAGGGAAGATCGGAAGAGATGTCCTCGTTCCACTTTACAACGAGCTCAAAGAGCGTGTCGAATCCGCCGATAAAACTGAAGTTTCTGGACCATCCAATGGCCAAGCACGCGACACTCAAACCCCAGTGCATTCCAAGGATTCAGACCTTTCTTTACCACAATCAGCCGCCAACATCCTGCCTCGTAACGGCAAGTCCCCAAGCGTTGTCGGCACGACATCTTTATCGGCTACGGTTTCTGATCCTTCCAAAGGTAAAGGTAAAGCACGTGACAGCCAGGCTCCAGCCCTTCCTTCACCAGCCGCCGACATCCATCCGCCTGGCAACGGCAAGGCTCCAAGCGGTGTTGGCACGGCATCTTTGCCAGTTGTGCTTTCTGATCCTTCCAAAGTCCAAGCACCCAAAAACCAGGCTCCAGAGGAATCCAACGATCCAATCCTCTCCTTACCACGATCGGCCGCAGACATCCTGCCTGGTCACGGCAAGTCCCCAAGTGTTGTTGGCACAACATCTATACCGGCTGCGGTTTCTGATCCTTCGAAAGGTAAAGGTAAAGCACGAGACAACCAGGCTCCAGACCTTTCTTCATCAGCCGCCAACATCCATCCGCCTGGCAACGGAAAGGCCCCAAGCGTTGTTGGCACGGCATCTTTACTTTCTGATCTTTCCGAAGATAATGCACGCGAAAACCAGGCTCCAACGCAATCCAAGGATCCAATCATCTCCTTACCACGATTGGCCGCAGACATCCAAGCTTCAGTGCAGTCGGGATCATCACTACAACACACACCCTCCGGAGAAGTAGAAACCGAGAACCGTATCCGGAAGGCGCCTGATCAAGTTGGAGTCGGAGAAGCTGAAAAAACGAAGCAGGATGGCTCGAGAATACGCAAGGCAGATCTGATTGATTTAGATGGAAACACCTCTGACTTGGTGAGTGAGAATCTCTAATTGAAATCAGGTCGCAGAGTTGCAAACTAACCCCCTTTTTGACATGAAGGATGAGATGGATTTTGCTCGAAAACGACCTCGCGTTGCTCCGGTGAAGCTGCCACCGGTATGCGCCCGACCGCATTGGATAGTGGAAAGGCACCTCAACAAGGATAAAACCTACCATGAGATGATGCGCAAGGGTCAACAATCTAACGCATCAGGGCTGCCGACCTCGCCAACACAAGAATCGATGCGCGGCAGCCCACAGCTTGCTGACACGCTGGGCGAAGTGGCCGACTTTCCAGCTCCAGTTCAGCCTGCAAAGCCACCAGAGCCGATGATACTGACGGATATGGCTGGCAGTAACTCCCCGCGAGCCAACGATTGGGAGGACTTGATTGATTGGGATGGTCCCAACTTGGAATTATTAGCGCCTCAGCCCACTCACCAAGCGATTTTGGCTGACCCACCAGCGCCGGCAACCCTGCCAGCGCATAATTTGTCGGACTTGATTGATTGGGATGGTCCCGACTTGGAATCATTAGCGCCTCAACCCACTCAACAAGCGATTTTGGCTGACCCACCAGCGCCGGCAACCCTGCCAGCGCAGAATTTTTCGGACTTGATTGGTTGGGATGGAACCAACTCGGAATCCATCCCAAACCCCAATCACCCACCGATTCCAGTCAACAGGAGAAAAGCATGCATGATTGATTTGGATGGAGACGACTTGGAATCGGTACGTCAGCATAAATAATTAGTATCAGGTCTCGTAATCAGAAACTGATCACCTTATTGACTTGCAGGATGAGATGGATTTTACTCAAAAGCGACCTCGCATTGCTCCAGTGAAACTACCACCGGTATGCGCCCGACCGCACTGGATAGTCCAAAGGCAACTCGAGAACGAAAAGGTTCCTCAGAGTCCACAATCACAGCATGTGGAGGTTCCAGCTCAGCCGGCAACCCTGCCTGTGCAGGATTTGACCCAGGATTCCTCACGCGGAAACAAAGATCCAATTCTTGAACCCGACAACAGATCAGCTTCAGTCAATCCCCGAGAGGAACCACCTTTGTTGCAAGCCCCATCAACAGGCTGTGGCCCAAAGATGACCAACAACCTAGGTCCGTTGATTGAGTATGGTTCTGATGAACAGATCCCCGCCCCGCTTACGGCACCAAAAAACAAAGGCCTTCCGCAACAGCCAGACCATTGTTCCGAGATTCAGCTGTCTGACCTTTCAGCTGGTCCCAGACATTGCCCAGATCGTTCAGTCAAGGAGATCCTGAGCCTGTGTGCTGAGGTTCATCCGTCGGAAAGCCTTTCGGCTGGTCCCAGCCATCACCCAACTCGTCCTGTCGAACCACTTGGCAACTGTCCCCTTCCTCTGAATGATAGGACCTCAACCTTGGCTACTCCATTGAGAGCAACTGAGGAGCAATCTCCTTTGCCAGTTACAATCTGTACTGCAACACCTGAGCGTACCAGAAACTCTCCGCCTGAAATACTGTCAACTGCAGCTCCACCCTCGCCATATCCAGAGCCCACTCCTTCCCCAGACCCTGAGCACCCATTATCTTCCCCTCAACCCAACAATCAATACTTACATCAAACATGACTAAACGAGCCTTCTCCAATGCCATCACCCTCTCCATCACTGGGTTCCGAACCACAAATTCAGACGGGTTCTGCGGAGCCCGCCCCAGTTCCACCCGTTGATTGCAATAATCAGTCCTCCGATGAGGGTGGCAGTGGTGCTGCACCGTGTTTAGGCAAGAGAATACATCACGATTTGGAAGGTAAGTTCACCTACACGCATCGGGCCTGCTAAATACCAAGCTGACATGTCCACCGATTATATTCACAGATGATGATCCTACAGATTTCCGAGCAAAGCGCAGGAGAAACACTACGGCTAGGAGTCCTCTCCCTTTGCCGTCAAAGGATCGCCCGAGACCTCGAAAGCGCATTATCATCACCGCTTCAGACGAAGAAGAAGAGATCCCCAAATTCTGCCCCGAAGTAGAATCTCAAGGAGGCACCGGGAGAGACCTCCTGGACGATCAAGCGGCCCCAGAACCTCCCTCAGAAGTCGGCGGTAGACCCCCACCTGACACATCCAGCACACCGGCCATCAATCCTCGATGGCGCAAAAATCCCGACAAGATGACGATGGTTCAGATCAAGGCTGATCTTGATGAGTATAAAGTCAAATACCTCAAACGAGAGCGCAAACCTCAACTGACCAAGCGCTGGAAAGACTTGGCCTTTGTGCAATCTGAGCTGGAGCGTTGGCGAGGCGCAGACCCTCACCCAAAAAATCAAGTGCCTCCATCCGGTAACACAACGCAAAATCACACGCCGGGAAATCAAGATGTGGCATTAAATACGGATTTGTCCGCGGCAGGTCCACAGGTGGATCAGGTAGATGACTTAATCCGATTGTCTCCCGAGCCGCAAGCCCCTGTAAACAATGGAAATTCTATTGCTGCCACTGTGGACTCATTCAGAACACCTGCAAGACCAGTAGCAGAAACTTCAGGCTCCCGGGCGGCAGGTCAATGGAATGAAGGTGTTTTTGATGCTATGCATGCTATGGATGAAGACACACCTGATACTGGAAACCCGTCTATGACACTCGAGATGATCCATGCCTTGAACTCATTTACCCACTCATCAAGAGAATGGGCAAGTTCCATCGCGCGGAGCATGGAAACCATAGCGGGTGGTGTATCCGCAATCCAATCAGCCGTTGGAGCTGCGCCTCTGTCTTCCGCATCAAGACACCCTTCAACTTCCCGAAGAAGAAGACGCCAGTCCCGGCCAGCAGACATGTCTGACAACGAATCGACCACTGGCAAAGGGTCAAACATATTTTTACCAACGAGAGACATGATGGTAAGTATTGAATGTATTCGAATCAATTGATTCCGTCATTGTGCTCACGCTAGATCGCCCTTGTTACAGGCTGAAATCAGGGTGCACTGTGCTTGTTTATTCGGAAAATCTGCACAAGAAGGCACTTTTCCGCCTCCCGCCACTGAGGAGGAGCGCCGACGATGGATTGTCACGACCATGGATGATTCCTATTCCGATTCTGATTCCGGAGACAGCCAACCAGACGATCCAATGGACGTTGACGTTGCCGAGGACTTGGACACAAACACGGACCCAGTTTTTCCATTTCCAGATGGACCTGGACACAAACATGTCTCGCCTCAAGGTGTACGTATCATCTGGAACATGATGAGACGTGCAGGTGTTAAGTCTTTCAGGCCAGACTTGAGTGAAGCATTTACCTCGCCAATGAATACGTTTCTATGGAACCTTGCTGTGAAGACTTTCATTAAACTAGTTGAGTCCGGAGAATACAAACGATTTCCCCGAGATTCGTGCAATGAAGAAATAGTACAAATGATGATTAGCAATCATGTGAACGGCCACCTTATGAAAACGTAGGACCTTTCTTGCCTGCAACGTGGTCTCCAAGCACTAACACCACACATTCTTCCTGCAGATACCGAGAGACAAAACTTGTGGCAGAAGAGAAAGCTCATCGCGAGCAACGCCGACGAAGTACAACTCGTTGACACACGGTAAGTACAGCTTTCTGCTATTGGTACTTAGATGTCATATTACTCATCACTTGCTGCATACCGACGCCTTCACCCATCTAGCTCCGGGACTGGCGCGTCGCCCTGATCCTAGAAAGACCAATTTTAGCCCCAATCCTGCCGGTAATCGACGCCTGCTGTAGTGATGACGAAACAGAAGATGAGGACCCACCCGCATTATCGGCCATCAATGCTAACCGTAAGCGTAAGGTCAAGAGCTATGTTGTCAAGGAGCTACCTTGGCGCCACCCTCGAATCGGCCGCATGATGATTGAGCTTGATCGCATCCGAGAACAGAGTGGCGCCCAGTCTGTCCGCTCCCGAAGGCGTCCCATCAATCCAAAGAGCAGTCACATCGAAGCTGTGTCAGGCCTACCTATTGGATGTTACAATGCTAATTGGCTCCAAACTTTGACACCCTACGAGATGAACAAATTAAAGCACACTCTCACTCCCGTTGTCAACCAATATGTGGGACTCCTGCAATCACTCTGAAGAAGCTGCAGCCGTTTCTGTGGTTGATCCACACCTGTACGTGTGTCAATGTTGCTGGTCCGCACCCCATCCGATGATTTCACGTTTCCTTTGTAATTATATCACATGCTATTTCCTACGTATCCCCGTCTTACTCCCAGTTTCGGAATCACCCAGCCCCGTCATCTCTACTTTGATTCCACTTCCTCAATGACCCTCCAACTCTTTTTTACCCACCACATCTTATGTACTTTCTGTATTGCTATTTGTCACAAAACTAAGAAGCCGCCCTGTACACATGCCGCCACGCACCTTTGCAAAAGTTATTTGCGTTTGCAACCAATGCTCTAAATATCAGTACACTGATGAAACAGGGACTCACTCAGGACAACTAATTGGCGCGAAAACCCGAAAATCACACGTTTTGGCTGACGCTCGAGTTGCTCTCATTGCTCGAGCAGCAAACAAAGAAGGTAAGCCTCTCAGAAAACGTGCATGCGTATTGAGGCTGAGATTGTGATATTATTAGAGGGACCCTCTGATTCACATTGACTCGAATTTGATCTACCGGAAAATGATCTGGAGGACAACAACTTACCGATGGCAGTTGATGAACCCAAAGACCTTCTAGCAACTGAAGTACCAGAGCAACTTGCACCAATCCTCGAACCGGATCAGCTTCTAGGAGCTTTCGGAGGTCTTGAAATTGTTGACGATGTGATCAACTACAATTGCTGTTAGTATTTTCATGTGTTTCAAGGTCATCTTATGTACAGATCACTAGACTGAGCAAGACACTTCTTTACTGCAGCCCGATTCCATAAAGCTACCAACTATGACCGGAAGTCTCCAGCGGTATTGCTAGTCAGCCTTAAGACAGCCCTCTTTTATGTTACAGAGCAATCCTCCTTATACACGTCATCCTGTCTCCTCAAACTCGACCGCATGCTCATTGAACTGATAATCGCTCAAGGTCTCAATCCATCCTCTCCACCTCAGAAGATAGCTTTTGAGCACACAGCTGTGCTAAACTCCCTGCCCAAGACCACCCAGACGGTCATGCAACGGCTAGCCATCGAGCCGGACCTTTTGTTCTTTGTTTGCTGTCCAAGTTGCTTCGCCACGTATCCCGATGGATCCACTGGACCCGAGCGGTGTACTCATCGTCTGCCTGATGACAGCGAAGAATCTACGGAACCTGATGGGACTGGCGTGCGCGACAAGTCAAGGAAAAAGCCCTACTTATGTGGTACACCTTTGTTCAAAGATTTTGCCTCTTCAAAACCCACTCCAGTTCGCCGCTTAGCCGTCCAGGATCTTTACAGCTGGCTAGGGCGATTGTTTTCCAGAGAAGGAATCAAAGACGCGTTGAACCAGACAGCCGTTAAATCCCAGGCCCCATACGATGCATCGCTCGATCAGTTAGATATTCAAGATTCTAGAATCTGGAAGCAATTTCGTGCCGCCAATGGGAAACAATTTACTGCCGACAGTAGCAATGTCACATTTGGCATGTTCATTGATGGAATTAATCCCTACGGAAATCGAATAGCCGGAAAACATGCCTCGGTCACTTTTATGATAATGATTTGTTACAGTCTACCACTTTCCCTTCGCTACAGACCCGAAAACATCTTTCTCGTAGGCATCGCCCCTGGCCCAAAAGAACCTTCGTTGGAACAAGTTAACTGGATTTTACGACCCGTAGTCGAACAGCTGAAGCGTCTGTGGAATCCTGGTGTACATCTGTCGAAAACCCATCAATACCCCGAGGGTCGGCTGATTTCCGCTGCTCTACTCCCATTCTTTGCCGATCTACCGGCCCTCCGCCGCTCGCTTGGATTCGCAGGACCAACTGCCAAACTGATGTGCTCTTACTGCCTTCTACCAAAGCAAAAAATCAACAATCTCGATGTCAAAACTTGGCCTGCGCGCGACTTAGAAGAGCACCGGCACTGGGCGAAAAAATCTCGTGATGCTAATACCCTCAAAGAAAAGAAAAAAATCCTCGATGATCAGGGTGTGCGCTACTCAGTTATTTTGGAGCTTCCCTATTGGAACATTCTTGAATACCACGTAGTAGATTCAATGCACAACTTACTGTTAGGTCTACTCAAGTGGCATTGTCAGCGTTTCTAGGCAATGGACGACAAAGTTGACGAAACCGGAAAAGCTTCGGAAAAAGAACCCGAAGATCAACAAGCCAATGTCGAGGCCACTCATCCAACAATTCCGCAAAATGATGTAGCATTTTGGGAAAATCTACTCGAAATCCCGATCAATCCAACAAGTGAAGATGGCCGTGTGCCATCTGTCGAAGGCAATGAATGGGCGGGCCAATGGTTGCCCCCAGAAGACGAAACTATCTTTGATGGTGCCCTGCTGAAAAAAATCAATTCTTTCCTCAAGAGAATTTGCGTCCCCACCTGGATTAAGCGGGAAATTCCGGCTCTCGGCAAAGCCTCGTTTGGTCGCCTCAAGGCTGACGAGTGGAGGAATCTATTCACGATTCAATTGCTCCTTATCCTGCCACATCTTTGGAGCGATGATGACCCTGTCTCGCAGTCCCTACTGCATAACTTTGCTCACTTGGTTTCTCTGGTCACCGTTGCGCTTAAACGGGCTATGAATGCTAAACACATTGCAGATTATCGCTACCACGTACATTCCTACATTGAAAGCTGCCTCAAACTTTTTCCAGACTTCACACTGGCCCCAAATCACCACATGGTGTTTCACTTGGCCGATTGTTTAGAAAGATTTGGTCCTTCTCGAGCGTGGTGGTCGTTTTCGATGGAACGGCTGATGGGCCAGGTCTTGAAAAGCACTGGTAATAACCGTATAGGTAAGGGTCTTCTCCTGTTTGACCTGTAGCACCAGAAGGAAAGTAACCTGTATCATCTTTTGGTTTTCTAATGCAGGCGAACTCGAAATAACCTACTTGACAAATTTCGGTCGAGTGGGAAATCTTCGGGCTCTCTTACAAAGCGGAAATCTGCCTGCTTCATTAGAACCATTCGTCCAACAGATTCGGGCATTATACGAGCCGATCCCGTTCGTCCCTCAATCTCAAGTTCAACATTGCCAGAGCTCGCTGGAGCACGATATGTTTTCGCACTTGGTGACCAGACTCAACGAGCTATTCCCGCTCAATAACTGCGAGTGGGTTCCATCCGATGAATGGCACAAAGCCAAATCAAAGAGCAAGTTAGCTCCTGTTAATTCCCTTGTCCAGGTAGTTTCGAATTTCAAACGAGGAGAAGAGATCTTCATGAGCATGCAAAAAAGCAAAAAAAACTGTGCAGTTGCCCTGAAACCGGACGCCAAAATCAAATACGGAATGATTGACAAAATATTTGTACATTCACGAACGCCTCCTGGTCTTCTACTTCAAACCGATACCTGGTTGGCTGTCAAACCTCTGCATCCTGTCCCCCGGACCAACAACCCATTCGCCCAACTGAGTAAGTACGCCTTCGATGTGTCCTTACGAACATTGGAACAAAATCCAATCTACATAGTTCATTCCGACGAAGTACTGGCCCATTGCGCGTGGCTGAAGTACCGGCCAGGTGAATTAAACTCAAAGATTACTTACGAGACATATGCGCTGGTTTGTCTTAACCGTTGATTTCGTTTCTGGCAACCATTTTTTGTTTTCCAATCTTTCTTCTCTTAGCTATCTTTCTTTCTTCAGCTCGTGTGTCTATCTCAATCTACCTCAGCCAAAATAGAAAAAAAGAGAAAAGCAAAAAAAACAAAATCCTCCTAGTCCCAGTTCTACCTAGCTTGTATGTTTCTACTCTACTACACACACTTATTTTTGCGCTGAAATGTATTATTAGCCCCTTTTTTTTAAAAAAAAAAAATGACATGACATATCCTGTGTCATGTGTGACATATCCCGGACAGGATATGCAATTTTTTTTGAAGTGTCATATATAAGAGAGGCATCATCTTGTTATATCCTTTTGTTGAAAGCACTTTTGAAATCAAAGATCCAACGGAACATTGTCATATTCCAATCTTGGTCATGAGTCACTGTGCATTCTTGACCTATAGAGGATCATAACTTGAAAAGAATTATAAATCTCAAACATCCAAGTATATTAAAGCTTCAGGTTTGCAGAAAAAAAAATCAAGGGTTTCCCCTATATATGAGCAAATTACAAAAAAAAGATCAAAGGTTTCCCCTTTTACAAATCAAGCAAACACAGGGTGAAATTTAGCTGACAATTGAAGCAACACACAAAAAAAATCTATACAAAAAATTTACAAACAGAAAAAGGCCCGCACCCAGCCACCCAGCGCAGCAAGCTGACGCACTGTGGCCCAACACCCATCCCTGTCTAGCAGGGTTAAAAAGCGTTGGGAAGAAGACCCCCAGCCCAAAAGCACAGGGGGGTCCCCGAATATCCCCCGCCGGACTGCGCAAGTGCAACAGCGGATGGGGGTGAG
This sequence comes from Puccinia triticina, assembly GCF_026914185.1. Taxonomy (NCBI): domain Eukaryota; kingdom Fungi; phylum Basidiomycota; class Pucciniomycetes; order Pucciniales; family Pucciniaceae; genus Puccinia; species Puccinia triticina. Next base: position 19,212 of record NC_070572.1, read on the forward strand.
GCAACCCTCAAGCTGGAATTACAGCTGAGGAGTTGCCTGGGGATCCAAAGCCCAACAAATTCATCACTCTTATACCCGGCAAGTCAACCTGTTTGACCTTGGAGGTCTCAACTCTTGCCCATCTGGTTGCTCACACCACACCCCGCCTGGCCCTTGCAACAACCACAACCCTTCCCTGCTGTCACTGCCACAAAAAAAGAACCGCCACCTACGCTGGCGCCTATCCCCTATTCCCTGACTGCCATGCACCTATTCCCTCAGAGAATTTGCCACGCAATTCCGTTTAACCTTGTCATGGGGATACCCCCACACAACTGCTCTGCGTGAGGGTGTCAATACAATCTCCAAGCGTTGTCAAGTCTTGCTCGAAATTGTCAACTTCAACGTCAAAGGCCAGCAATATGTCACCGCCAGAGAGCTTGTGGCGCTCCAAACCCTTACCAATGTCTTGAATTTCTTGAAGGTCCAGAGAAAACGCTGAAAAATTGGGTCAAGGATGGCTGGGACCCGCCCAAAAATTGAAGCAAGCTTGGTCACGTCATTATTGTCAAGCTTCTGGCTTGCCAATTTGCATTGTAAGTTCCTTTTTCTATTTACTCGGCTGCTTTCACAAAGCCCATCTGAAAATATTTGTGCCCAAATTTTCAGACCAGTACTCTGGATTCAAACTCAGGATCAGCTGTTTTCCCACCACAAAAGTACAACATCAAGCGACTGATCAAATTTGGCCCATCTCCAACCCTCGCCGGCATGGCTTCTTGTACTTTGAAATTGAAGTATGTTAAGCAAGATACAGCACACAACATGTCCCGCGAAATCCTTTGTATTTCGAAGAACATCACAGAAATTGACTATCAATACCAAGACAAAGTTGAGACTGAGGCACCCTCACCAGCAGCCAACGAAACCGCTGTTGCTGCTCCTGCCGCCGTTGCCGTCGCTGCCCCAGCCCCTGTCGTTGCTAGCTCCGGACCCGTCGCCGCTGTCGCTGACGAGCCACTGCAGGCGGTCAAAACACTGCGTCTCTTGGTTGCTCAAGGCCTGAAAAAACTTTGGATGATGTGCCCCTTTCGAAGGCCATCAAGGATTTGGTTGGTGGCAAGTCAACACTGCAAAACAAACTGCTAGGCAGTGCTTGTATATGCAAGTAAATCCTAAGTTTAAGGTCAAAGAGACTTTGAATATTTGTGTCTTAGACTAAATAAATTTGCAGCCCAACAATCATGTATCATCAGCCAAAAGGGAAAAAAATCCTCAAACTGAACAGAATTTTGACTGGATTGGACTCACAGCAACGGTGAAAGGCTACGCTGCGCTACAAAAAGCGCCCATTATAGCGCAGCGCAGCGGGCACCCGCTACTCAACTGACCCAAAAAGCTTTAGCGCAGCGGGTAACCCGCTGCGCTAAAGCTAAATATAGCGCACATGCGCTTTTCCCCAAGGGGGAATAGCGCAAGCGCATCCAAAAACGCTGCACTTTTGCGCTAAAATAGCGCAGCGCAGCTTGAAACGCTTTTTGCCTCTATGAGTGCGCTACATGCGCTATTTTGCTAAAATAGCACAAGCACTTCAAAGCTGTGATGCGCTTCGAGGCGCTACAGGCTACCAAGCGGGTATACATATACCCCTTGCAACGGTGGGCCGCTACGCTACATTTAGTCCGTAGTTCAGCGCAGCGTAGCGGATCTAAACTACAAATGACAGGGCTTTCCGTTAGCGGGCAGTGATTGCCCGCTACCGCTAACAGGCACCCCTTGAAACTACAGGGCCTCTATCGCCGCTATCAGCGCTAGCAGTGCTATTCAACCGCTAAAAAAGCTGATAGCGCTGTTAGCGCCCGTTAGCGTAGCGTAGCGTCCCGTAGCGGGCGCTACAACTAACGGCAATGTGTCAGGAACTACGCAACGCTAAACTAGCGGATAGCGCACGCTACGGATAGTTTAGCGTAGCGGCCCACCGTTGCCCCTTGGCTCCTCCCATCCAATGCATCCATCCCACAGTGGAGTGATCACTCACCATCCCTCACCCTTAATCTGTTCTTCACTTCAGTGTGATAGCATGGTGGAAGGTAAGCCAAAACTTCAGTTTATAATGTGTCCGTGTAGCTGACTCTGTCTTTTGTTCTGCCCAGACCCACTGCCAGGACTTCCCTGTCATGGGCTCCTTGGCAAGAGATTATCTCGCCTGTCCCGCCAGCTCAGCTTCTGTGGAACAAACGTTCTCGGGCGCAGCAACGGTGTGCTCATCAGGTCTGTTGAGTCTTTTGGTCCGCACAATTGAGCGCTGCATCCACATGTGGCTGCGCAACAATTTCAGGATGGGAGGTGAGTTCAAGGATTGCCAGAAACTGATTGATGGGGCGCTCAAGAACCCCAAATTTGAATCAACTGCAAACAAGATGGATCCTGGAAATTCAAAGTAGATCCTTTTTACTAATGGCCACTCAAATTTATCTTCCATGTTATTGGTTCCCCCTCAAACATTTTTCTAGATAAAATCTATATTGAAATAAAAAAAATGCTACTTCCCCCCCCCTCCCAAATAAAAACTGCCTCAAAAGCGCTACAAAAGCGCTATAAAATAGCGTAGCGCACTATTTATAGCTGTAGCATAGTGCTTTTGCGCTATTTTATGGCTATAAATAGTGGCTAAAAAAATAGAAAAGCTACAAGCTCGTGCAAAAAAGCGCAAGCGTAGCCCAAAAACTCTACAAATTAGTGTAGCGCATCCGGGCCAAAAAACGCTACGCTTTGCGCTATCTGCAGCACAGCGCTTTCACCATTGCTCACAGGTTAAATCTTATGAGCTGGTGAAATTTTATTCAATGTGAATTCCAACTGGTTTCACTGAACATAGTGATGATAGGTTTCTTGAACTCTTGACCAATGACAAAAAGATAAATTTGGCTGTGGAACATCTGAAAATCTGTATCTTTGGGGCATCATTTTACATACAGGCAGTGGAATGTTAAACTGATGCTTGTATTTACATTTGTATCTGACAAGAACAGTGTAAAACTTTGATGTAGATTTAACATGACAATTCTTTTGGGATGTTTGTTCAAGCCAAAATGCTATACAAACACAACCACACCTCCCATGAATGAGGCATTGCCAGAAGGTTCAAATTTTAACTAAAGGTGAGACATGGATTTTGTTTAAACAAGTTTTACTTTATGAATTGTTTTTTGATTTAAATGATCAGCACTAGGACTTAGGACCATACTTGATTGAGCCAAATTGGGAGCAGCAACAGGGGGGCATACTGGCTCATGTGGTTAGACAGATACCCTGAAAGTGCAGCGGCATAGCCGCCTTGGACTCTAGTTATCTTATGAATCTCAAACATTATCTTTTAGAAACCAATTTTGAAAAAGATCACAGCTAAAACATTGATATCTTTCTAAACAAAATTTTGATTGTTTCCTTTTGGGTATATCCTTGTCTTGTCAATTTTGGGTTGATTTTATGTGATCTGTAGTGTTGATCAATTAACCATTTGATCCATTGTTGATTGTTCCTCTTTTTGGATGTAACTGTTGCTCATTTCAAATTACAAAAAAGTCACTTTTTCCGGACAAGTTTGGACATTTTTGGTTAATTTTCTCTCTGAATGTTTCAAAGCTGCACTGCTTAACTCCTGAGCCAAACCATGAATCATCACAAGCAGATTTGAACTCAACAAAGCCCCTCTCTACAGTGGGTGTGTGATCTTGCCAAGCAAGCCCATGACAGCCCTTGGCAGGAGGGAATTGTGCGCTACAAGGGTGGGCTGTTACATTTACACATGAATTCAACATATCATAAAATATCAGAGAATAGTTAGCTAACGGTAGCTGCCTTGAGGGATAAAAGATTACTCTTGACAACAGTAGTTAAAGGCTGGTTTTTTCAAATACAGCCTGAAACAAATTGTACGGTATTGTAAAGTGTTGAAGAATTGTTGATTTTTTTATTTAATAACAGGAAAAAATGTTCCAGAGGTAATTCTTGATTTTCAAGTGGTTTTGCCAATTGGATACTGGTGCAGCAAGACAAACATTTGTCTCAATACCCCGCAGCGGCGCAGCCGCCTTGGCCTCTAGTTGTTTATTATTGAGTGGATCATGCATTCATTTGTTTGCTTTTTTTTAAACTGGGGGAAAGCCTTGATTTTCTTTTTCTCATTTTATGTATTTACAGGGGGAACCCTTGATATTTTTTTTACAATTCAGATGAATCTGTGTCTTTAATAAACTTGGATAATTATTCTTGGGAACTTCTTTTCCACCCCTGTAGCCAATCTCATGAATCAAAGTCTGTGGCCTGAGCTTCTGAATTGAAAAATTTTGTGCCAAAAACATTAGATAACCCACTGCACATACAATGTATTTTTTTTCAGTCCAATAACCATGGGGATGTCTCCAAAAGGAGAATTGTTTAGGCTGGATTCATTCCAGCAGCAATCTGAGTTATACTTTACCCACTGACTGTCATCCCACATTGGTGGGAAATCTGGTTCAAGCGCGAAGACCTTATACAACCTGACGGGCTCTCATAAATTTTACAATGTTCTTGGTCAATTCCTGCTCTCCCAGAAGCTTGGTAAGACTCACATCTTTGCTGAGAGTGGCTCAAGCCATCACCTCTTTGCAACTGCTTCTCTTTGCGCAAAGTTTGGAATGGACTGTGTCATCTACGCGGGTGAGGAAGAAATCCTGAGACAGGAAGATGCTGTGCTCAAGATTGCAACGGTTGATGCAAAAGCTGTAACTGTTCTTAGTGGCCACAAAAAATTGAAAGATGCAATTATTTAAGACTTGGCACTCTCCTCTTGCTCTCCTTTTTTTTCTTTGACCTGTTAATGAAACGCTGAAAAAAACTTGCCTTGCTTTTTGAATTACAGATGAGGCAATGAGTGTGTGGGTGTCAGATTTTGGCTCAACCCGTTATTTCACTGGCTCCGCAATTGGGCCACATCTATCCCCAACAATAGTCCAAGATTTCCAGAGCATGATAGTTCAAGTTATTAATTAGCAACTACAAGCAAGGCAACAGTATCTTCCATTTTTGGAGTTTGAAACCTATGGAAAGAAAATTCAAGTCAGAAAAGGATGAGAAAGAAGGCTCACATATGCAAAGCCCTTGCCCGTAAACCCTTTCTTGACAAAATGCTGTTTGGATGGACGTGAATCCCGTAGCTCTGCCTGCGGCACTGTAAATTCATTGCACTTGCTCTTTTCAGCTGCCTCAATGCCCCCAAACAGTCCCAAACAAACTATAAATGCATACATGTCAAAGATCAAGCAGATTCATACCCTATGTACAGTGCAAAAAAAGAAAGAAAAAAACTGCAACAGATCAGTGTTCAGTATGTAGAAAAAGAGCAGAAGATTGCATACTTGGAGAGCAGTTCTGACCCCTGTTCTTGGCCTGATTGGGACAGAAAGGTGTCAAGGCGTCAAGGCAAGCATGAGGCGTGTGCATGGCAGTAACAACAGTTAGATTACAACATGGAGGAAGGTTTTGCTTGGGTGGAACTGGATGGTGTGGTTTTGGAGAGGATACGGTGGTCATGGCGCCAGATGTGGCGAGAGTCACGACTCACTGCACTTGGATGCTCTGAGCTTGAGTATATAAGGAGGGGGGCTGCTGTCAATTGTACCCCCAGGGGTTCCGGTTTTGTCCTGGCCCCTCCCTGCAGGCCCCCTACTTTGCTTGGATAGGCCCCTGCTTGATTTTAAAAAATGCTGGCCCTTTTTTGCTTGTTGCACTGTCACAAGCTGGAGGGTCTATCCATGGCACATAGTGTTTGGGGTTAATCTATTCAACAGTGGCCATCATGTGGTTGCACACCAAAACTTAGATCTTTTTTGCCATGTTTTTGTGAATTTAATAAACTTGGATTTGCACCTGTGCCCAGTGCATTTTACCATCCAAAAGACAGGGAAAGACACTCCAGCAGTTGGTGTTTGATCATCCCAGGAGATCAGTGCGGCAAATTTTTGTCGGGGGAAAATGGAAGACTTCCTGTAGCCCAGACAGAATAAAACTTCACAGATTAGTTGCCAACAGATTGACTGGGCCCTGCTAAATTGGCAAAAAATCTGTGAAATTTTAGTCTCTGGGGCGTAGATCCAACGACAAGTCATCCAATGGAGGACTTCCTGTTGCCTAAATGACTAGATTTATCAGGAGGCTCTTAAAATTGAGCTCAATCAATTTTCACCAGCCAGTAAGGTTTAGCCTTGCCCTCCAGATCTAGCATTAATTGAGCTGACGGGAAGTCCTCCAATGTTTGTCATCTTTGGCTTGTATGATGATCTGTGCACATGATAGGAACACAAAGTAACGATAAATTTCAGTTGGTATACAGGTTTTATCTAAACCTGCAATAGATATCGCCACTTTTTCTCTTAATGAAGGAGTCTCATGTACCTCCAGATCAGGATCAAGTTTGATCAAGTAACACTAGGGAAGTTTCCTGGAATCCTTGTTGATTTTTTTCTTCATTTTCTCTGCAAAGGAATTCTAACAAATGAGCACAATCATTCAAGAAATGCCAGATAACCACTTGATAAAATGCTTTAACCATGAAAGCCATTAAAACCTGTCACAATTCTACCCCACCAACCTTGCAATCTTCAGACCAACCAACCACCAGGCCCAAAGCTTTTTACTACCCTGAGGATATCAATGACATAGCCCCCATTGATTTGGTGTAACCCAGTACAGTAATTGACCTCCCAAAACGGGCACAGAGAACGGATGGGTCCGGAGAAATTTGACAAGGTCTTGTCCAGTTGGGTCCTTGCATAATACATGCACTTTTTGAAAGACATTCGCCGTTGGCCGCGGTCTAGGGAAAAAGTTTCGAATAACACAGGCCACTTCCTTGTCGGAGTTTAGTGGTGGGGAGATCTTCTCTGGTTTGCTACATAAAATTGAGGTGATGTGGTACAGGGATTCCCCACGGGGGGGGAGGGGGGACCGGGGGCTGGACAATATAAAGATGGGCGAACAGTTGAGAGCACAGCCACGCCTGAGGATGACCGAGCAACGACAACCAACCACCGGAGAAGACGACGAAGCTCATGGAGAGGGAAAAGGACGAGCGCGAGCACGAGACCGAGTAGAAACTGGGAAAGAACGAGAACAGGAACAAGAACAAGAACAAGAACAGGAACGAGAACAAGAACAAGAACAAGAACGAGAACAAGAACAAGAACAAGAACAAGAAGAACAAGAACAAGAAGAACAAGAACAAGAAGAACAAGAACAAGAACAAGAACAAGAACAAGAACAAGAACAAGAGCGCGACGGAGAACAGGATAAAGTCGACGGAGAACCAACCACAGAAAAGGATGACACCACAACCCACTCACAGCCTCCAACCGACCAACGCTGGTGGATCAAACAGATACTCTGGCCACCCTTTCCAACTCAGAATAACTCAAGGCCCCGTTCGGTCTCAATCGTAAATACTTCAGCTCTCCTCGATTTATTGATCTCATCATAAATTGATAACCAGTATATTTATTCCATCATTCCAGCTCATGCAAAACCACAACGGCCCCTGTTCCTTGCTGGCCATCTGTAACGTCCTCCTCCTCCGCGGCTCCATCCTTCTACCCGGCCCACCCACTCGCACCTCGATCTCGTTCACCAGCCTGCTATCCCTCCTGGCAGACTACCTCGTCCGCCAGAACCTGCAAGCCGACCAGCTCCATGCAGCCCTCTCCACCATCCCCACCACCCAGACCGGCCTCGACCTGAACCCGAGATTCGGGTCGATAGACGGCTTCAGGGCCCCCTCGCGATCCTCAGCCGCCCAGGGCCTCGATCTCTTCTCGGCTGTCGGGATCCCTCTCGTCCATGGATGGATCGCCGACTCGCAGGACTTCGATACATGGGACGTCGTCGTCGGAAAGTGTGGTGATTACGATAAGGCGGTCGAACTAGCGGTGACTGGCGAAGAGCTACTGGCCAAACAGCTCGAAAACCCTCACCTTGAACTCCGCCAGGAAGAGCAAAGCTTGCTAAGAGAGGGTCAGTTCTTATACATATATGCTCATTATTAAATATAATTAATCAAGAACACATCACTGATTCTCTTGTGGACAGCTCTCCTGCTCCGCAGGTTTCTCGACTCTACCTCGACCCAACTCAGCTACCCGGGTCTCTTCCAGCTTGCCAGCGGAATAGCGCCCGATTCGCTAGTCGCCCTACTGCGCAACTCGCATCTCTCGGTCCTCTACCGCCGGCCGGTCCTACCGGTCCACCAGCGCCCACCGGCGGCCCGACCGGCCCCACCACTCCCCCCGCCGCCGGACCAGACTGATCCGGACTACGACCACCAGACGGCCTTGGAGGTCCATGCGCTCAGCCTGGAGCTCGCGGCGGCTGAAGAGCACGAAGGCCAGCCGGATGGCGATCAGGAGGGGCGCCAGGACGATCCCCGGCTGCCTAAGCTCTTCACCCTCGCCACCGACCTGGCCTTCCTCCACGAGCCCCAGATCGTCTGGGAGTCTCTCGAGGATGTCGAAGGCGGGCTGAGTGAGTTCTACGACTGGAAACTGGCCCGCAGCTGTCTCAACACCCATCGTGCGCCCACTCAGGCCGCTCAGTCGACCACCCACCCATCCAGCCAAGCTCAGCCTTCGGACACGGATACCGAGTGAGTGTTGATCTGCCTGCTTCTCCCGGCTCTTTGACCCACAGACTAAGTCTGACCGCTTCTCTCGCAGCTTGAGCCTAGCCCACCAGCTACAGGAGGAAGAGTACCAGCGCGTCCGCCGAGCCGAGCAGCGGTCTGGCCATCAGCCTAACACACCGTCCGGGGGCGGCGTGCCCTCTTCTGCCCCTCCCCGCCGACCCGCTCAGCCTCAACCGCCTCATCTAGTCACAGCTACTGTGCCGCTTTCTTCGACGAAGAAGAAAAAGAAAGACTGCGTGATCGTCTAGTCAGTCTTCTTTCTCGACGAAAAGCCATTCTTGTTCGGAATTCAGACCAGATGATACTGGAAAGCTATGATTACTAGATTCTAATTATCAGCAACATCTTCGAAACATACATTTGCTGTATCTATCTCCACCGATAATTTATCCGCTGTAGTAAGTAAGCCTCTGGTGTGTATTGTTGCAACGTTTTCCTCTGATCACGCTTCCGCTGTATGTATTTATTTCCGTCAGAAAGCATTGGTGTATTGCTCATGATCGCCGGACAATCCAGCCGAGGCCTCATCCTGTTGATTGTCCTGCTCAGATTGCTTGCTTGTACTATACCTCCCCCATACCATTGTTCACGGACGTAGATATTCTCATCTTTTTTTTCTTTTTTTTTTTTTTCTCTGTTCGACACAAGACAAAGGGTGGTTATTTGTTTGAAACATGCAATGGATGAGATCTAAGAGGGCGCATCGGCAGCCAACTGGCCCATTGGGGTGTGCAACTAAACGCCAGCGAAGGAAAACAGAAGGCGAGGCTAGGGGCGTGTGGAAGAGATCTGTTTCTGGGTTGTGGTGATCTTGAATTGCCCGAATTCTTCCAGACCAGGATTAAAATATGGATTTCTTGGCATACATCGAAGGTGCAGGTGTTTTGGACTAGGGAGGATGGGCTTGAGTGGCCCTGGAGCGCTGTTCGTTGACGACCCGTTTATTGAAATGGTCGACCTGGGGTGGAGAGTGTCAGTGTGGCTATCTGTATGTCTCATGTGGAGGATTGGTTGGATCTACCCAGCTCTTCATGCATCCGGCATGGTATGCCTGGCGCTCGGATGCGCAGAGCTGCTCGGGCTCCTCTCCGGGCACGAAGTAGTGCGTCTTTCTTCCCGGGGCCAGCTGCTGGCGGTGGTGGTTGGTGGCCAGACATCCGAAGTAGGCGTCCCTGGCCGCCCAGCACTGTGCGCGTGAGTTGCGGTCCGGCGGCTGGCTGGCTGAGGAGACCATCGTCGCTGGGAGTCGGTGGTGGGCGTGGCTGGCTGGCTGGCTGGGGTGTGGTGTGGGGTAGTGGTGCGCAGTGCGCAGTGGGCGTGCGCGGCGCGCCTGGGCAAGCAGGGCGAGTGTACATATTCTCAGTCGAAAGTTGAGCTGGAGCTGGCCAGCATCGGAGCGATGGCCGACGACCACCCCCTGAGCCCACACGAGGAGACGAACGAGGAACAGCCACCGGGCACAAACTACTTCGGACTCAAGGCACACGCAGAAGCCATCACAACCGAACCAACTCAAACAGAACCAGAACCAGAACCAGAACCAACTCAAACAACAACCATCTCACTCTCAGACCAGCCTCATCGCATACCCACCCAGAACCAGCTACTCCACGAACTCAGCCAGACCACAAACACTCCAACAGAACTCCTCCTCCTCGCACTCGTCCGCGAACTATCCCGCAGACTCAGCCAGGCACAGGACCAGCTCACCCACAGCCAGCGCGAAACCAGCAGCCTCAGGGATCTGCTCAGCAACACCTACGCCGCCGGAAGAGGCGAAATCGAGCGATGTCTCCTGCGCGCAAGAGTACCACCCAAGAAGCCACCCACAGCCACAGCATGGCACCTCCAACTAGAACACCCACTCGGCCCATCATGTCCAGCAGTCCAGCTCGATCTAGACGACCTGCGCGAAGCCATGTCCGACAACCCATGCTTCGACACCCTCTCAGCCGAAGCCGGGCCCTCCCGCTCCCAACTACTCACCTCACCCGCCGCACGAATCAACCAGCACACACTGCCCAAGAAGACAACAACCATCCTCAACGGCAAGTATCGCAAATCCGCCCCCATCCCACCCATCCGCCCCACCTCATCAGCAGACCACCACCAACATCCTAACCCCTCCCTCCACAAGCGCACCACTTCCATCGCCAGCAGTCTCAGCGCACTCTCCTCATCCGCAGCCGGAACCCGCCAGCCACCCAGCAGTAACAACAACGTCTGGGGCCTATATGGCTGGAAGTGGAACAAACGAAACAAGACAAACACTCCCGCTACCGGGCTGGATGGCAACGGATCCACCCAGGAATCCGCCCTGTCCCCGGAGAACGGACCTGGAGGCGGACCTCATCACCCCCAGGACGACCAACACACACCCCCCCTCACTCGTCCCAAACGCAGCCCAACCGAAGCATCCAACAGCACCATCCTCTCGGGCCTGTTCGACAGTCTCACTCGGAGGTAAGCTCATCAAACCAACCGAGCAAAATCTCCACTGACTGATTGTCTATCCCAGGAAACGAGCTGAATCCAGCCTCCAGAAACCATCGCTTCAATCCTTCAACTCCCCCATCCCTGCCCCAGGCTCATCATCCGACGAACCCTTCCCAGCATCCATCAACGCATCCTCCAACCTCCTCACCCGCTCCCCATCCCTCATCCTCAACTCCTCATCCTCCATCAACACCCAGACTACCTCAAGCAGCCCCTCCTGCTCCAGCGAGCACCTCAGCCCCCATCCCCAACAGACTCACCTCACCCTCTCCCTGCCCAGTCTCGCCACAGCCGATACCAAACCCCCCGATCCCTCCTCCTCCTCCTCCTCTCAATCAGCCCTCGCATCCGCCCCACCCAGTGCCCTCCATTCAGCCTCATCTGCTTCCGACCTCACCCCTCCATTCACTGGCACAGACAGATTGCCCGACAGCCTCCTCGATCACTGCTCACTCGACCCAGCATCGTCCAATCGTGCCCCCAGCAGCCAGTCCACCCCTCTGGCCAAGCTCGCTCGAAATCCTACATCCAGCTCAGATCCCGCGGCCATCAACCGGCGGCCCTCGCTCATCAATCTCAAATCGCCTGCCGAATCTTTCGTATCCACCTCCAAAGCGCTACCCACCCTCGCCACCCATGCCGAGACGACCGCCCAGGGCGAAACCTCCCAGCTGCCCCCGGTCATCACCGCACTCTCTGGCGACCACCACAGACATCGAAATCCCTCCACGAATACCGGAGATCATACCCACCCCAGCGCCGATCCTGACTCATCCTCCTACTCCCAGTCAGTCAATTCAAGTCTCACTGGCCCTCAAGATCTCAGCGACCGTACCAACTCCACCCGGCTTCGATCACCCCCTAGTCACCCAAACCTTTCGATCCGCTCCTCAAAATCTAGCGTCGTGACCAGCGCATCGCAGATGAAGTCCAAGCCCCAGGTCAAACTAACCCAACCAGCCACCACTAAGAGCTATCTCTCAACAGCCACCGGCACGATCGGCAAAGCCCTCGGCACCAACCCATCCTCTGAGCTCCCCACCCCCGCAGAATTCGAACCCAACGTGACAACCGTGCCCAAGGCGGCCTTTGGAAGACTGGCTTCTGTGTACTTCAGAGCCCCCGACTCACGCGCCAGTGCATCTCCCTCGAGATCTTCAAATAAGGCTAGCTCAACTTCAATCCTCTCCACCGGTCAAGCTCCCCCCCATCGTGTGCTTGGAAACAGGATCCCTGGGATTACTGATCAATCAGTAGACCTCAAACCATCCACAAAAGATACCACTCTCCCCAACGAGCCCAGCAAACATCCCCATCATCACCGTCTCAATAAACTCAACCTCAAGTTCCTCCCACCGCTCTCGAACAGTACCATGGAACTTAGTACGTTTATCAATCCGCAGTCCAACCCACCGCCGTTCTCCAACTTCAATCGCGACGAAGAGGCCCGCGGGCTGGATGCCCCGCCTGGTCCGTCTCCGGGTGCGGCGGATGATGAGCCTATCATCGATCGCTTTGGGTTCATCGTCGATGCCAAGTACGGGCTGAAGCTGATGCGCAAGTCTAGAGACAAGAAGAAACAGCTGTTGGCCAAGGAACGACTGGCCGCTTTGGGAGAGCAACATCCCCCCGCCGCACCCCGACAAGCCTCGACTGTCCTTGATTCCACCCTACATCCTGATCAGCCCCCGACGGATCCAGCTCTTTCAAGTGAGACCTCATCGACTTCTCTCCATTCGCCCTCCGATCGCGTCCTCCCTCTAGCCCATACGTCCGAAGAGAACAGCAAATTGAACTCAACACGTGGTGATGCCAGTGTCGAGGGCTCAGATCTCGACCATACACCCATGGTCACCACCGCGCTACCCATCAAATCTCAAGTTGATGTGGAAGCTGAACTGTCCTCTCTGCGCGAAGCCTTGGGCCTCTCCCCAGCTCCCAAACCTGCGGGAAAGGAAGACTCGTCGACGACCGAACCGGGTGAGACCAACAGTCATCAGGCACATCAAGCCTCCTCGGCCGATCCGGTGGTCGAGTCATCGACTCAGAGCATTCGAAGACTGCTTTTCCAGCTCAACGAGATGCAAAACATGCTGGAGAAGAAGCAGATGGAGGCCTGGGGACAGTTCATCACGAAGCGACGGATGAAGCTCATGAGAGTCTCCAACTCGTCCACCCCTTCGCACGGCCTATCCTCCGGGCTCTCAGTCAGTGACCCTAGTAGTAGCGGAGGTATCCAGGGCACCGGGGCGGTCTCGCCGGCCTCGGTTGGCGCGTTCCTTGGGACCGGGCCGCGGCAGGGAGCGAGTTCGAGCGGGGGTGCGAGTTCGCCGACCGGGCTAGCCGCCAAGACGCCGCACTCGAGCACCCACCATCCAAGCTCATCGAAGCGCCCCTCGATGGGGGGAGGAGACGCTGCGTCTGTCGACAGCGACACGCCCGACCTGATCACCTGTCACGACGACAACCTCATCGGAATCGCCTCGATGGGCCTGTCCAACGACAACAACAAGAAGGCGCTCAAGGACGAGTGGAAGGAGTTCAGGGCGCTCGTCATCCAGGGCATCCCGATCAGCTTGCGCCCCAAGATCTGGCTCGAATGCTCCGGCGCCAGTCAGCTTAAAGAGCCTGGCTATTACCACGATCTTCTCAACTTACATGCCGGCGAAGAGGGCCTCTGTCTCACTCAGATCGAATGCGACGTCACCCGGTAAGCCCTCTCCTATCCTTCCCTTCCCCTCCGCCCTCTAACCCTTCTCTGTTTGGCGTTTAGCACTCTTCCTACGAACGTCTACTTCGGAGGCGACGGGCCCGGTGTGAGCAAGCTACGGCGCGTGCTCGCGGCGATGTCGTGGCACAACCCGGTCGTTGGCTATTGCCAGGTCAGTCTCTCTCTCTCTCTCTCTGCCCTGAGATCTTGTACTCACGCATTCATACAGGGCATGAACATGGTCGCAGCCACCTTACTGCTAACGATCCCGAGCGAAGAAGACGCCTTCTGGATCCTCGTCTGCATCGTCGACGTAAGCCCCTCCTCCTCCCCTTCTCTCCCGCCCGCGCCCCACCGGCTGACCCGCGTCGCGACACCCGTATCTGTGTAGAAAATCCTGCCCGCACATTACTACACCTCTCATCTCCTCACCTCCCAGGCCGACCAACGCGTGCTCAAGGTCCTCGTCGGAAAACACCTCGCCGAATTGGCCGCCCACTTCGAGGCCCTCGACGTCGAGCTGCCCGCCATCACGTTTGTCTCTATCCTCTTCTCCCATCACTCACAGATACCGTTACTCATAGTGTGTGTTGGATTTGCAGGTTTGGATGGTTCTTGTCCCTGTTTGCTGATGCGTTACCGATCCAGACGCTCCTGTAAGCCCGCACTGAGTCCTCCACGAGCCCTTGTAGCGCGAGACTGACGGCAGAGCTGAGCAGACGGGTGTTCGACCTGTTCCTGATCGACGGGAGCCTGCTCCTATTCCGGATCGCGCTGGCCCTGCTGAAGATCAACGCGCCGACGATCCTGTCGTACGACTCGCCCGCCTCGCTGTACGCCTACATGCGCGGGCCCATGACCCTCAGCTCCCACCACGCCGACCTGCTCGTCACCGTCGCCTCCCGCGACTTCGCCGACCTCAAGAACTCCCTCATCGTCGCCCTCAGGGCCCAGTTCGTCGACCAGATCAAGCTCGAAATGGGCCTCCCCGACTGACCCTTCCCCCCCCCCCCCCCCCCCCCCCACCTTTCTCCTCCTGGCAACTGTCCATATCCTGCCTCGTTCTCCAGCTTCCATAACTCGCTACTTCAACCACCAATCTAACCAATCCACTCCATCCATTTATACATATATATATACATACAAAAAACATGTGTTTTGTCTGGATCGTTCATTTTTTGACTTTTTTTGGGGGCATGGTTTGTGGTCTTGTGTTGTTGTTTTCAGATGATGTTGTTGTTGTTACCGTGTCTGCGTCTCGAAAAAATGTGTACGAGTGTGTGTATCTGTTCTGCCTACATAATAACTAACCAATAACAGAATGAAGAAAAAAAACTCTCTTGTTTTGTGGCTGCACTCTCCCTCTCCTTCCACACCCTTACATGCGCTTTTCTACGCAACCTTTGTTCGCTGTGGTCTTCCATAGTTCTCTTCTTCTTGGCCGATCTTTCTGTCATACGTATTGGGTTTGTCTGTCCACTTGCAGGGCCCATTTTTACTGACGTCACTCTTTTTTTCTCACCTCACATAATATATTGCAATGCTAACCCAACTACTCCCCTCCCTCCCTGGGTGGAGAGTGGTCAACCCTTGCTGCATTGTGAGGGAAGGACTGCTATCTCCAACAGTCTGGGGGCGGATTGGCTTGCCTTGAGCACCTGCAGGCAGATGTCCTGAGCTGTCACTGTTCTGTCACATTTTAGTCTGCATCTTACGGACGGCTGGTGCCTGCAGGATCTCGTGCTGAGGCCCCAGCTGCCAACAGGAGCAGCCAAGGGCAGCTGTGATCCACACCCGCCACCTGTGGCAGCTCTCTCAGCAGCTCTGCTGGAGGCTGAATCTACCATAACCAATGCTCTCTCTATGCAGTGCAAGACTCCAAAAGTGGTTTCCGCCTCGTATGGCTGAATTTATGGAAGTGTGTGTGGGGACACCCTGGCCTCTCTGAAAGACAATGACTGACAAAAATCCCTGGCTAGGCTGGACGACAGTGGCCCACTAAATTTGAATACTGTTCTCACAAGTGGCTCAAGTGGACTGTATATTGCAAAACATAAAGCAAGTATTGATCGTGTGAGAATGTATTCTGCTCAGGTGGGGGGAACAATCTCTGCTGGCTGGCTCTCCTCTCATCTGATGGGGAACAAAGGAAGAGAGCTCCCCTTATCATGCAGGAAAATGGGAGGCAGTGATGCTGGTGTTCTAGGTAGAAGAGTGTTTTTGGCTGATGTGCCTTTACAAATTGGTTAATTTAGCTGAGCTACTGTGCAGAATAAAGCTGCATATGGGGAATAAAAGATCTTTGGTTTTCCAACCACTGGTGTTAGTATACAACCAGGATACTAACAAATTAACAATCTTAGAGCTAGGTGTTAACCTGTGGTTTTCCAACCATGGGTGTTGGTATACAACTAAGATAGTAACAACCAGAGAGCTCAGTGTGAACCTAGAGCCCACAAAAATGAGATGGGACAGAGAAAGAGTGAGACTCTGAAATGAAACCAAATATTGGATGAAGAAAAGAAAAAGGAAAAACTAGTAGTATACATGTGTATAATCTAAGATAGGTTTCACTACTATGGTCTTCTCACTATTCCGTGTTCACCAGTGAAGACATGAGAAACTGTATCTGGTGGTCCGGTTACAAGTATGGCTTACACAGCCCTCTGGTTGGGTCTAGGGATGGCACTTTGTACCCGGGTACCCACACGGATGCGGGTACCCAGACAGAATTTCACTAAAATCAGACACCCGCACCCGCAGAGAGGGTACCCGGGTGCAAGAGGCAAGTACCCGCTGCCCGTACGTTGGGTCCAAAAACCCATTGATTGGGTCCAAAGACCCATTGATTGGGTCCAAAGACCCATCAATTGGGTCCAACTGTTAGCGCAACAGTCAGACAGGCGGGTACCTGCGCCAGGTACCCACCCTTTTTCTAGAAAAACTAAACACCCGCACCCGGTATCCATTGGCGGGTACCCACCAACAGTTACCCAAGGCCATCCCTAGTTGGGTCATTGATGAAAAGCTATTTATCCAAAAAACTGATGTCATTTGTTGTTGCCTGATTTGTTTTATTTATTTTTATCAGTCTGAGTCTGCACCTGTGATCCAATTTTATATCATGCAGACACATTTCTTCACTGGTTGTTAATTTCCAAAAGCTCTGTTATATACTATATCTGTCAGGGAAAGATCAAGATGACAATTTGGTACCCATTGGCATGTTCCCCCAACTTCCAAGGCAGTGCCGTGTCCTCAAATTTCTAGAAAAAAAGAGGAAAAACCTGGGTACCCACCAGCCATACCTTTCCTCCCCCCCCCCCCCCAAGCCCCAATTATTCTCAGGTCCAAGGCGGACTTGACCATATCCAACAATACTACCCACAAGAAAAAGGAAAGAAGCTCATCACATGTGTCATCATCCCTGTACTCTCCAAATGAACCTCAACTTTTTATGTCTACAAAGGAAACAAATTGCAAAGCCAAGGAAACTGAAAGACCTCTGATTCCTAGTAGAGAAAAACTCAATGTGCACCTGATGGTGGTGCGGGCGATGAGACACAAGATGAGTGAGGAAAAAGAAAAGAAAGGAAAAACAAGTTATGAGCTATCATCTAATATACAAAGCTTAGTGCAAAACCTAATTAGATGATATTTCAGCCGCAGTTGTTCCTCCTCACCCCGCCAAGTCGCTGAGTCGCTCTTGTGACAGGTCTATGTAACTCAACAAACATTACTCCCCTTGAATAACAATGGCCCCTTTTTCATCATCAGGGGATTCTACCACTTTTACATGAGTGTATGGTTGGAGTTAAGGCTGTAGTTAACTTCACATCACCTACCACCTACTCCCCTTAGTTTTTTCATGGTGCTGGTACCTGCACAGATGTTGCCGGGTCATGTGGTACCAGCAGTGGTGGGTAGTTATGGTACGGTTATTGGTAATGTACCAATATCGTAATGGTTTTTCTTGTGTTACCATTACCGTTAACCGTAACGGAAGTGCATTACAATATTGCACACCCAGGATGTTTGGCATTTGACATCCGTTACAATATCTGCCTGCACGAAGGGGCAGATATTGGACTGCATATGATCCAGAGGGGGCCATTTCCCCTCTTTATCTTGTTAACCGGTGGTTAACACGTTACGCTACTAGTAACGCAATTAACACACCAAAAAAATCAGGCCTGTTACAATACGGGCCCGGGGTTACAACTAGTTGTTACTAGTAGCCCTAACGCCTGAGCGCAGTAACGGCAAGCGTTACGCTACGCAGATAACGGTGGTTATTGTAGCGTATTGTAACTACCCACCCCTGGTACCAGATTTCTTTTTCAGGTTGAAAACAGTGTGGGTAACTGGTTCCCAATTGACACCTATAGTTGGGGAGAGGATGTTTCATTTAAGACTGGAGCCTGCTTCCCTTAGGCTAATCCAAATTTCTTGGCCCTTGAGTCTGCTTGAGTAAGCCACAGGAATGATTTCTTATAGTAGGATGAGACACCTCTCTGAGCATGTTTACCGGTTGAGACAAGTTTGTGCAAGGTTTGACTTGCAGCTATTGCTAATTAAAGTAGCAAGGTGTGATTTTACCATATTGGTCTGTCAGCTTTGTGATACACTTGTGGGTAGATAGCTAGCTTGTGAGCTAACTGTTGCTATATGTAGCAAGGGTTAGCTCACATTGTTGATTCTTGCTAGTTTAGCTGAGGCTTAGCTCAGCCGGGTGTGGTTGAGTTTGATGGCTAAACTAATCTGAAAGCTAAACTAGCCACCGGTAAACATGCTCTCACACTTATTGCTCTCACAGGGTCTATCACCACTAAGATGAACTACTTGGACAAATTAGTGCAAAACATTTTTGGACTGATTTGCCCAAGCTTCTGGTGAGACTGCTAAATAATTTTTATCCAATGACTGCTTCAACAAATTTTGCAGTCAATTGGCAAGAGGTGCCTTTGGCCCTGTCCAAATTTTACTGGGACATGGTTGATAAGACAAAAACAATGTTGCTGGTCATGTTATATTTTGGTGAACACATCCAATAAATAAACAAGCTAGGGAATTCCTGCACATTGAAAAAAGATTGAAATATAGCTCTGGAGGATCTTGTGGATCCAGAAAACCAGGATAGAAAGAAACTGTGGAACTAGACTTATGAAGAAAGTTTCAAGGGGAACATCTCAAGGAAGATAATATGCATAGAAATGGTGAATTCAAAGCCAGTAGGTCAAAAAGGAAATGTTTTAGAGAAAAAGGATGGTATGGTTTGTAGATTCAAAGCTTCTAATAAGTAAGAAACAATCCAATACCATGTGTAATGAGTTAGGCTTGGTACATAGGGACTGCCTCATGGATAGTAGATGAAAGAATTAAAACAAACAAATGAATTGTTAAAACTGATGGTTAGAAATTTGTAAGTGATACTCTGACATACAATGCTCTAATTAAGTTTTCTCATGGGATAGATTGACTTAATTGTAAAAATGTCACACTTGAGGTTGTGAGTCAGGGTAATCAAATGGAAGGTGATAAGGTATGGGAAGGAAGACAATATACAAACAGATAAACCAAGATTGTTTTAAACCAAGAAATCCTGCTGTTTATCTGATGAAAATCAAACTGGTGCTAATTTGTGTAAAATTTCACTTGCTTATACATATATATCTCAATTATTCAGGCAAATGAATAAGATCTGATTTATTGGTAAACTGTTCTCAGCATTCAATCAATTCTTCTTTCATGATCAAGACCAAAAAAAAGCAAATCAATTCCTTGTTTAGATATATCATCAATCCAATATTTAGCAAACTCTTTTTGTTCTGGACTGATTTGAAATTCCAAAGGAAATGAATTCCATACTGATTCCCATTTTGTATGGCCTTCCAGATTAGTATGTTGATCTTTCAGCAATCTGATTGTACCAATAATCTGCCCATTGAGGCCATGTTCCATCACAATCAATCTTTGTTCATCCCGGTAATCCATAAGGTCAATGATTTCTGAGATTCTTTCATGATTCAAGTCTGGCTCTATTCTTGAATCCTCAGGCCAATATCGTAGTGGATTTTGTAAATATTCCCAATATTGTACACCACTGGCTCTTTGACATAAAAGTTTCAACTTCTCATCATATTCTTCTCCAAAAAATTCTCTTAACCAAGCCCTATCAGCTGATTTGTACCAACTAATTTCAGTGTGCCATATTGAGCTTGAGATGATTTTATTGAGTATTTGAATATGTTGGATGACTTTATTGATGTCCCAAGATTGGATAACATTTTTGCTTTGACCTAAACCAAGATAATGGATAAAGTGGCTCACATTCAAGATACTAACTCCATTCAATCTTTCTGCCTTCTGAAGTTTCTCCTTCATCTCTTGTTGCATTTTCATTTTTTTAGAGTCTTTAATAAAATCATGGGCTGCCTGTAACCTCCTGTTATTCTCACTGATACCTACAACTGATCTGTAAAGACTGTTGGCCTTCTTGGATGTCTTATCTTCTGGATAGTATTTTGTGTATTTTGTATTTGCCCAAGTGAGTGGGTCTGGAAACTCTGTTTGAAGTTTAAAGTAGTCTTCAACTTTATTCAAAAAAGAAGGCTTCTCTTCCTTTTTTTCAATCAAGTTTTGCTTGACTAACACCCAATTTTCAAGAATAGTCTTTTGGACTATTTGATTAGCCAAGGTTATAGTTCTCCTGAGAAATTCATATTTATTCAATTTACAGTTAGCAATTCCCAATTGTTTAATTCCAAGTGCAGCCACTTCAGGATCCAAGTTCCACAGTAATTTTAGTTTTGTGTAAATCTCCTCACTCATTTCTTGAAGAGGAATATTATTTTGAGCATTTGAGATTTGCAACTGATTGCCAAAGATTTTAACCACCAGATTTGTGTGATTTTGACTCACTTTTTCAATCAAATCACCTGAAGAAAGTGCTTCAATTGATTCTTCACTTGATGGTATACTTTGAACAATTTCAATCAATAAGTCCTGTGATGTATGCACAATCTCACTGAATATTCCCTTGATGACTCCAGGATAGATTTCACCAGGATTTTCTGATGGATTTGGTTGGAAAGCCCTCTTGATTTTTTCTATGGCTTCCTCTGACATTTTTTCTTCCAATTCTCTTTCACTGTTGAAAATCCATTGAATAGAATTTGATATACTTGAAGCTGCATTGGGTTCTTCTTTGGCAGGCAAAATTTGTTTCAATGATATATTTGATTGTGACGTCAATTCATGAATAATTCTATCTAAATCCTGGTTGAGTTGTTTCTTAGATTGATCTGACTCCTTAGAATTATAATGAGATAGTTGCCTGTATGTATAAACCAGCCAGAAAGTTGTCTTAGTTGTTCAGGAAATAATGGTACAAGATTGACAAGGCAAGAAACCACTTGCCTAGATTGCACTCCTGAAACCTCATTTTCTGGAAGAAATGAAGCCTTCATTCCGGGTGCCTCTTTTGGAACAGCTTCTACATTTTTAGTTTGGTTCTTATTTTTTCTTTTGTTCTTATTTTTCCTGCTTTTCTTATTTTTTCTTTCATTTCTCACCGGAGAACTAGCTCTGGCACAATCAGAAAAATATTTATTTGAGAATATCAGCTTTTACATTCCACATACATAAACCCTTCCTTCCACTCACATTTTTCTTTCCTCAACTGGCCTTTCATATGAAGCTATTTCCAGTTTTTCCCCTTCTTCTGCAACAGTGTTGATTTCTGAAATCTGGTTATCAGGAAGTAATTTGGGTAGTGTACCGGAGGCAGAAGGGACACTTGATTCCTGACTGGCTTTCCCCTTGCTTGCTAACTCTCCCCAGCCAAAGCTATCTGTTATTTGGCCAGTAGTTCCTTCTGTGAACCTTTCTTCACCTTTGTTCAAATCAAAGACAGCCTTTCTTGGGGATCCTAATGTAATTGGGGAAGAAAAGTCTGGAGCTAGGCTTTCAACAGCAGTGGTCCAAATGCTATTCCTTCTTAGATAAAAAGTAATTATCAAGTACACAGGCACTTTAAGTTGATTTCCTAACATTATAAATTAGGTAGACTAGGATGATAATTGGATGGTGTGATTGTGGGGGGTAAAATAATGAGGTTCAGTGAAAACACTCGCTGGTTATATAGGCTTTCCACAGCAGCTTCACTGGATTGTAAAGCAGAGATGAGCGGGTAACCAACCAGACAGAAAGCCATACATGTGTCATAGATGGAATGTAGACGCCAGGCAGCTGGGTGCGCTCAAGCCCTGCCGGTCCCAACCTCCCGCGAGCCTGTTGTGCAGATCTGCTGCCCATCAGGATGGCCTTGACAGATACTCATAAGATGTCTCTACATCTCGCCAGCAGTTCCTCCTGCGGGAGATAGGACACGTGTCGCAATTTAATTTTTCAGCAATACCTCACCGGAGATTTTGTTTCAGTTCAGCTTACTTGGGCACTTGCCAGTCCAGCGAGAACTTTGTGGTTTTCTGCAGCAACCTTTTGGACCTTTGCGCTCCGAGCAATAGTTATTGAGTTTAAAACCGTTTGTCCGACCGACTGGTGTTACTTGTTGTTGCCTCAGTTTTGGTAATTGGGTGGCATCATGCAAAGTTTAGGCCGGATCTGGCCGGATGTACCCAGGCAGGTAGATCTACATACTCACTGGCCGCAGCTGTAATGGTCAGTCGACATGAGTTGTCACAGACGGGAAAAGCTTATGAATGAATCAGAGCAACAAACATTTAGAGTCCTGCTTCAGAAATGAGGTTCGGTTGATGTCAAGGGGAGAGGGACAAAAGATGACATCCTGAGGTGAGAATTACGCTGCTAACTTTGTTCAGTATGTAAGCAGCTGGTTGCCAAATTTGCTCCGCTTGGCTTTGAGAAGACAAGAGCCAGATTTTCAAAAACAAACGGCACATCAGTCTACATCAGTATGATTTATCTAGTGTGCTTTACCACCGAACTTAATGGCTCTTTGCACTGTGGAGGGTCGTCCTGCTGAGGTTTGCCGCACCACATGCTATTTAATGGCTGAAAGTGACTTACGCAAATGCAACGCTGGCAGACGAAGAAGACCTTGTATTAAGTTTGCCTTTTGCACCACAGCAATGTGGTGATCCGGTTCACTTGATGAACAAGACAGGATTGAGCGAAATCATAAACGAAGCAAGACAATATAAGAAAGGCATTGCGCAGTCGACAGGCATGTAGTGATAAATGTGAGAAACGATGATTGCTCAGAAACGACCAACCTGGATATCCCTTACTAACATGATTACAAACAAACAAACAAACAAACAAGAGTAGAGGAGAGTAAAAAAGAGGAGGAAGATGGGCAAGGAGAAGAAACAGCCAGCCATACAACGCGCAGAAGTTTCCAGGCATCAAGTTCACATACACATACGTGTTTTCCACAATGAAAGAACACGTTTTTTTGTTGCTTTGGTCTTTTATCAAAGAGAAAATAGGCAATAGAGACGCGGGAGGGATTTGATTGTGATTGGGGGACGGAATAGAGCGGGTATCATTCTTCATCTTCGCATTCGGCGTCGATCTCCATCTCATCATCGACCTGCCTGATCGATGTTGATCCGTCCTTGGTGCTTCCCTCAACTTCTTCTTCCTCGCCCTCCTCCTCCTCTTCCTCACCATCATCGTCCTCGCCCTCCGCCTCCTCTTCAGCTCCCTCAGCCTCGACACGCCCCTCGACACGGGGTGCGGGGCCGTTGCCGTTCAAAAGCGGCTGAGAGGTCGGCGGATGAGGGTGTAGGCTGGGAAGGACGGCGGCCGAGGCTGGGTTTGAGCGAGCATGCTCGGACGGGTGTCGGTGGTGATGATGGTGGTGGTGGACATGTGGGGATGGATAGCGGCTGTGATGATGGTGAGCGGAGACAGGCATCGAGCGAGCACCAAGTTGGTGTTGTTGTTGGAAATGGTTGTTCGGTGCGGTGGGACTGTCGGAGGCCGAAGAGAATCGGGCGCTGGCCGCCGGGTCGGCAGAGATCGGCGCAAGCTGATGGGCGTTGGTGGTAGTCATCCTGGAATTATTATGGGATGGGACCTGAGTTTGGGCAGGTAGGTTCTGAGGATATTGACTGTGAGGGATCGGTGGAGGTGGTCCGTGGTGAGAATTGGTGTTATTAACATTCGAATTCAGCAATCCGGTGATCCCGTTGATTGGGACCGGTTCCGTTGACCTGTTAAAGCTTCGATTGGGTACTTGTCCGTGATTATTCGCGGCTTGCGGAGGATCGTTGTAGGCCCTACTAGGAGGCGGGATGCTCTGAGGATGATATCCATTATGAGGCGATGGGATCGAAGGTGCCGGGGTCGGATTTAAGGCAGACAGTGGAGCATTGCAGGTAGATGGTTGAGCTTCAGGAGGGACGATTATGCCCTTTGCCTTGAATGCACTTGCGCTGACCGTTGCCAACGCCTCGTAGAGCACACTACGAGCCGGAGAGAAGCGAAGGGGATGATAAGCGAACGCATGTTATTTTGTTTTTGTTGGGCAGGGTTCAAGAGCACTCACGCTCGCTCGATCCGCAAGCGTGACACGTTCTTCTTGGATTGCAGGATTTTTAGCTGAATGTTTTGGTTTTCCTGGATGGAGGATCATTGGGTGTCAGGACTAGGTTTGCCGGATGGACTTGATTGCTCCTCTTGCGTGGGTTGAGAAGGATGGGTTTGATCGGTTGAATGGTCCGAACAAGACGACTCACCCGTTCGATCTCCCGTATCTTAGCCCGTAGCTCGTGACACTTGGTACCGTAACGTTGTTCATCGGCGATCGAGGGTAGCGGGTTAGAGTAGGCTTTCGATTTTGGCATTCCGACTGTGGTGAGGAGATGGAATAAGGAAGGGCTCGAGAGGGAAGTAAGCGAAGAGCGAGTTGAGATTGGATGGAGATGGATGGGAGGAGAGATGGTTCCGGGGAGGTTCGATGGCGATGGTGGTGGTCTTTGGACTTCGGCCCTGGCCACCGGCATACATAACATCACATAACACGCTAGCAGCTGACGTGATGTGATGTGGGCACAACCTTGGCCCTTCGGAAACATTTCAAACAGAAAGATTGATTGAAACTGTTTATTCCAAGAAATCTGGCCCATTGAATACACCTCTGATCGAAAGATACAACTCGTAATCAACCCCACATGGTGAGAATCGTCTGATTGAGGATAGAAGGGCCAGAACAACTGTCGAGGTTTCATCATCTCCAGAGACATGCCAGGGAGAGGAAAGATAATTAACAGGTCTTATCCAACGACTCAGTCCTCTTTCAAACATCCCCATGTCGCTCCACCTTTTTCAAAACAGAGATATGATATAATAAGATCATAAGAGCACCCAATCGCGTCCTACTCTAGTTGAAAGGCATCAATAGGCATGAATCCCAAGAGCTTTCAGAGACGATCACTGGCACATACCAAATAACAGCCACAGTATTGAAAACAGCCAGTCACGAGAGAAGCAGACAACTCATTCAGCAATCACAAACAATCCCAGCCATAACAGGATTCCTAGAAAAATTTCAATCAAACCCAAAAAGAAATCCAGGCCATCGCTCCCAAGCTATTATATGAACCTCTTTTCAGGAGGGGGGGAGGGGGGACTTCAGTCTGCTGAGCAGGCTTCCTTAACCTGATTCCGCATGGGTCGATTTAAGGTAAATAATCAAATCCAAAACGTACATAAGTGTTAAATTTAGGAGTCTCTGTTCGATCAGCAGGTCGGATGATGTTTTAGTAGAACCATGCTGATACAGAAAAACTGCTAGCCAAGCTCAAACGTGAACACCTGGCAAGAGCAGTAGATTTCAAGGAATGAATATAACCAAGAGCATATTGTTCTCATAACATAACACGATTGTCCTTCGGAATCTCCCGGCTCGCGTGCACAGACGAAGATCGTAAAAAAAAACCCCCGGCGGAAGAATCAAGTCATGGGGGAAGTATAGCGGAGTTTCCATTGAATGACCCTTCAACAGATGTTGCCAGCATGCTGCTCTCTTCGATACATCCATCAGTCACGTTCTGTCAAAGCAGGTCAAAGCCCGCCCATCCTATCTCAACAAATATGTTTATGAGACTCGTAGCGTGTCGGGCTTATTGTTCAAACTGACATGAAATGATTGGACTCTCAAGTCTTGAGATGGGGATAAAAGAAAACATCCCCAAGCTAGAAAACAGGGTACACATATGAAAAACCCAAATTTGAACTGCTCTGGGTTCCTTTCCCAGTCGGGTTTGAACCAAACAAGACAGGCGGATAGCCGGAATTCCGTTCGACGAGGATTGCAAACAGAGTGACTTACCATCGTACCTTCTCCTCCGTCCACTCGGCCCATGCTCTGCCTCCATATTTCCTGTAGACTATGCCCGAAAGAATCGACGTCGCAAGAGCACCAGGGAAGAAGCTCTGCTCACTGCCAAGACTAACTAGCTTCGAAGATCACGTTCGGCGTTATCATAAAGAAAGACAGAACAATATTCAGGAGTTTACTTCGCCAAGGAAGTCAAGTAAAGCTGAGTCTTTTTTTGCCAATGAAGATGATCGGAAACCGGCGGTCCGATTGTTTCAATTGAGTGAGGAATTTGAGCCGATAAACTGACCTGATCAGCGACTTGAAGATTCAATTTATCTCTTTTCAAAGAACGGGAAATTATGTAAAAGACGGGTGGTACCTAGTCGCGAACATTG
Source organism: Puccinia triticina (assembly GCF_026914185.1). Classification (NCBI taxonomy): domain Eukaryota; kingdom Fungi; phylum Basidiomycota; class Pucciniomycetes; order Pucciniales; family Pucciniaceae; genus Puccinia; species Puccinia triticina. The sequence continues at coordinate 45,821 of NC_070572.1, forward strand.
ACTGATTTATTTGCGGGTACTCCAGGGTACTCTTCACTCATCTCAGCTCGAGACCCAGCAGGACTGAGCATGGTGGGAGTACTGTAAGGATTTCAAGGAGATGAAGGAGATAACATTCCATGCCTTTCAATTCATTATGTATTTCCAAAGTTTACGTAATAAATAACTTCAACAGAGAAAAGTGTAAACTTTCGATAAGTTTCGGTAGGTGAGAGTCAAGCCATCACTTTTTCCCCTCTGAAGTCTGACCTTTTTCGCATAACTCTTTCTTTCCTTTTGTAACCTTATTTCTGGGCTGTAAACTTGGACAGTGGTCTGAATTGGTTCGCCGGAGTTTCAGGGGCGCTCCTCCGGCTGCCGAGTCTGGCCGACTCCAAACTCTGACTGGCTTGTATGTATCTTGGACTTTCAGCAGCCCGGAAGGAGCGAATCCATCTGAAGGAACACGCCAAAAAACCCAATGGGATTGGGACAAACTTGTCCGTCCACTCGAAAACACAAACATACCCACGCTAAGAAACCTCATCACATGTTCAGCTGCCAAGGAAAGAGGTTGAACAGAAGCCAATTATTTTACATAAATAATAAACAGCACGGCGCCCATTACGTAACACCCGTGGATCAACAAATAGTTGAGAAACGTGAGGGATGTCATGGTAACAGTCGTCTTACTGCATGGACTTGAGTCTGCCTCATTCACACCGATCGCGTTGTGTCAGTGTGGATTCACCATCTGCCTTATCTTTCTCACTCAACAATGTCAAGAGTGTTGATGAAACGAATATCTGTACATGTCTGTGCAATACAACGCTGCGAATGGGATCGCAGCGAGAGAAACGCCCACTCAGACTTTGTTTTTAGAATGACGACATTGTGGGGTGTGGATTGCCCCATTGGGGTTTTCTTGTGGGGAGCGTGAAATGTTCAATCGGAAAAAATATCTCACGAGTCGGATGGAGTTTAGGAAGGGGGATGCCGAGGATACATACTCAGGCACAAGAAGGGCTCTCTTGCCCTGTGGGAAAGGGAGCTAATTCAGACTGGAAAACTGAAGAGAATGTATAGTAATGCCATGGCCGGAGAAAAACCAGCGGCTCTAGACCCGGTACAAAACAAATCATTGGTAATAGCTTCTGCTGGCCCAACGGAATGGCTGTGCCCCTCGGACGGGGGTCTTCTGCGGACACACACTCTCAACAGCTCCTGAAATTTTGAATCGGTTGGCGGACGCGATGATGATCTTTTTGGCAGAGATCACAGTCGGACCACCCTAACTTGACGAAGTCCCAAATTCAGAGTGGGGACGCCATCCCACAGGGATACTCTAAAATTAGGATTTGATCCATCTAGCAAGGTCCCACATATGTACTATTGGTGATAAGCGAATCACATCTGTTGCAGGACCTCACACGGTCACCCATAAGTGCTTGTAGTTCAGGTCATCTCAATACCAGGACAAGCGACACGATACTCGTGCTGATGTGGTGCGAGATGATCAGACATGTGGAGATTTGGAAACAAGGTTACTAGACAGACGGACTACAGCTGCTTCAAAAATGAGTAGAAGAGGAACAAGCGAGGCCTAGAACAAGGGCCTGGAGTGGGTCGATCAGTCGACATACAACACGGTCGGGATCCGTCGTCAGGACACGAATCTCGACAAGATAAATGATCCAGTAATGTGGGCGTAAAACTCAAATGAAACAAGACGGAAGACAAACAAATAAACAATCGGAAGGGGGAGAGAACAGCGTGGGACGACTTGTACAATCAGAAATAGGCAGAGGTCGCTGACACGTAGGTGGGGGATTGCGAGGGGACATCAGAGACGATTATAAAGAAAGAAATCTCGAACATGGGATAACAGGTATATAATAGATAGACGCACAATGTGGCTATCAAGAGAGGAGAGGGTTAAGAGTGATCGTTAATAACAATAAGGAAGAGTGAAAGGAGACCAATGGTAGCCGATGTCCGGTTAGGCAAAGACGGCGGAGACCGCGGCGGCAATGGCAAGGCCAGCCAGGCAAGACTGTTGGCTGAAGCCAGAGACGGAGGACGCAGCATTAGCAGGGGCGTTGCTAGCAGCGTTGTTCGGGGTGGTGGGGACCGGGGTGGTGGAGGAGGGGGTGGTGGAGGGGGGGACGAAGGGGGAAGGGCCCTTGGTGGTGTTAGTCGAGCCAGCGGCGGCAGAGGTCGTGTTGGGCGTGGTGGCTGGCGTAGTGGCGTTGGGCTGGGCACCTCCCGGGGTGTTGCCGCCCTTGGGCGGGGGGTTCGCAGGGGTGGTCGAAGTCGATCCACCCGGAGTACCACTGCCGGTTGAGCTAAAGGAAGACATAAATTAGTTGCTCTGTACGTTGGGTTGTTGTGGGGGGAGCTAAAAGAAATACTAACTTGGGTGGGCCTGAGGGGTTGGGGGATGGGGTTCCACCAGCACCAGCACCAGCACCGCCACCACCACCGTTCAAGCATTTGCTGTCACTGCTGGCCTGTAGAGGTGAAAAGTGGGTTAATGTTTAGATCTACAAGTAAGCAGAAGCAGGGCGGCTGGCTTACCTGGACGGTGATAGCCTGGGTGTAGTTGATGACTCCCTTGGAATCACGAATCTGGAGGGTAGTCGCGGTACCGCCGGGCAAGTTAGTGACCCAGGTGAAGCTCGTACCGGATTGGGAGCCCAATTCGGCAAGAGGGGTTGCGCCGGGTTGACCAGCAGGGAGGGCCTGGCAGAGAAAAGATTGTGGTAGGACGATCAGCGCGCAGCCCGGTCTACCTCGGGCCGATCAGGAAGGAAGACTTACTGAGAGCGTGTACGGAGGAACACCGCCGCCGAAGGTCAACTGCGTGGGCAGACATTGGACAACCGACTTCGGAAGAGCAAGGAGCAGGGTGTCAGTCGGGCCTTGGGTGGAGGGTTGAGAGGAAGACAGAGAGGACACAAGCCTACCATAGGGGTGTTGATGGTTGGTCCATCTTGTGCGAGGACGAGGTGGAGCGAGCCCAAGAGGATGGTCAATTGAGGATGCATGCTGAGTGAGACGAGAAGATTTATAAATGACAATTAGTATCGGATATATGATGTTCCAGTGGTTTAGGATGGATGTATTGGAGGAATACAGATGGTTATGAGGGGGATGGGAGGGAGGGAGGGAGGAGGAGGCGAGCGAAGGCGATGGAAGTCGGGTGGAGCAGGGGGAGGCGGGGCTTATGTAATCATCGGCATGTCCAAGCGGCTGTGTGAAAATCCACCTGCAACGACAGTCTGTGCTCACTTCCTACCAGACATCTCAATAGGGAACTGTTTCTAGCGACCAGAGATACCCTGCTAAGTATATGTACCCTCGGGCAGTTAATCCGATCTTGACAAGCTGGAGAAGCTGCAAACCCTTGGGCACGGATGCGCTGGACTTGTGCTTGTTGAAGTGGAAAAACATGAATGGCAAAAAACGGAAGGACGGTTACATACCTTTTCTTGCGGGCTCTGCTATAGTGCTTGTGAACTCTTATCGGTACAGTTGATGATGGCAGAATAATGGTCGAGTTTGAAGCCAATGGGATGGGGGAAGCTGCGGTGGCGGGATGGGGTATTTGTATGGAGCTGGGCAGTAGGATCGAAGGAAATCGAAGGTTCGGCTGCTGCTTCGAGCGATGATAAACTATTCCCAAGGTGTCCGGATCCTTCACAACGTATGAGGGGGAATCGAAGGGGACTTCGCTCAAACTGTGATCACTCCGGCGAATTCAAGAGCACACACACACAGAATTGCCCCCCGGGGAGGATCAACAGTGTGAAACGTGTGAAGTTTGGTGGATACAGAAACAGCTTCGTGTCATAACCAGAAGCCACCCTAGTTCTCAGCGAAGAAATACAAGGGAAATGTAAGGGTTCACACTGGATACACTTCAGCTCCCCTCAAACAGTTTGATCAGGTGTAAATGCCTTCAGACTGGCAAGCTGGGAGGGACACGGAATTAAACCCTGGCGGAATGGTTTTTTTTCTTCTTTTCTCTTTGAAAAAATATAAATGCAGAAGCTGGCATGATGTAAAGCTGACTGTGCTTGAAGCCTCTTTCAGGTAATCAGAGCCCAAGTGGTCTTCAATTGACCCTTCCTGCGCACTATAAATAGTGAGCACTGATTGCGCAGCTCCAATATATCTGAGCAACTCATTCTGAGGCAGTTCCATCGGTGATTTAAGCAGTCCCATTGCTAGCATGCCAAAAGGACTAGTTGTCACGAAGCTGGATGATCTGGTCTCCAGTCCAAACATGTCACTTGGCTCTTTGCACGAAACTCTCAAAGAGATGCACCGCCTGGCGCCTTTGATTGGAATGGGCACCAACCAGAGGAAATTCCCATTCAACTTTGCAGTTTGAGTTCATGTGAACACTGGACTCAAGTGTCAGCATTTTTTTCAATTTGAAAGTAGACTCAGATTGTTGAAGGTAAATGAACCTGATTAACAACGTGAGAAAAAGCAGCAGCTGGCAGATTGGATTGGGAAAAAAGAGGGAGGAGGAGGAAAAAGCTGAAAAGTCCAATTAAAATGAAACCCATGGCACATATGTAAAATACATGAATCATGAACTGATTCACATTGAACTTGCTTCTATCCTGACCTCCATACATACTGCTGTTTCTGAAATTTTGGGCTTGCTTTGTCTCTACATGGAGATTAGTATTTAAGTAATTTTTGAACCACTTGCAATTCAAGCTGGTTGGGAAGAATTAGCCTGAGGAAACAACTCTGCTGATAGGCTGTTTGTTCTTTTTGAAATGTTCCAAGTTATATTTTCCTTCTTTATCAATTTTCTTCAAGGAATAATGGCCATCAACAGATAGTTTATCTCCCAAAGATTTAATCATAATGTCCCAGTATTCCTCATCTGTTTCAAAAAAACATTGTGGATGAAATGTTCTGTACCAATATTCAAGTAAAGCAAGTGAAACCCAAATCACTGCCAAGTATCCTGTGGGATCATTCAAGTAGTTTTCTATCAAGTAGGCTTGTACTTCTCCAAAGTCATTGTATTCAAACTTCTCTTTTTCTGTTTCTACATCTCCAATTATTGGAAAGCTGTCTCCTGCTTTCCCAAGTAGAATATTTTTGAACCATGTGTGGAAAGAATTCAATGCATCTTCAGCCACCCTTATGGATCTTGACTCTTGTTGGGAAATGAGGTCCATGTGGCATATTTTCAAATGTATGTCAAGCATATCAATCTTGGATTGAAAGCGATGAGACCGACAAGGTTTATTATTGTGTGAATTTAAAATTTTGACTCTATATTTGGCAAGATTGCCCTTGGATTTAGCTCTGTATTTATACATCTTGGCTGAAAGATCTTGAACTTTTACTGTTTTCCAAGCATCAAACTCAACTGTTTCAACTTTCATCAACTCCCCAAGTGGTTCCATTGTTGGGGTAAACCCTCTTGTATAAAACTTGTTTGGCTTCATTGTGATGGGAAGTTTGCTTACATTGGGCTTTTTCAACTTGATGTTCCCTTGATAAGATGTTTTGATTATCCCAATCTGATCTTTAGAAATTTTAATTCCTGAATGAACGTATTTGTATGCAATACAGATTAGATTTATTTCTGGGCTGCACCACTCCTGGTAATCTACAACATGTCTCCAAAGGTCTGGTTTGAAAGCCTTGAGCCATGATATAATGATCAATATGGAAGCCTCAAAGGAATATTGGTCAGGTTTGGTCCTTGAGAGCTGTTGAATAAGTATCTTTTGAGTTGTTCCAAACTCTTCTCCTGCATTCAATCTTTTATCTTTTTCAAGTATCCCAAAAATAGGATAGCTACTTGTTGGCTTGAATGCTTCATTAAACAACCAATCCAATAGCTGTGTGTTTGAATCTGAGTTATTTGGGTCTGAACCAGCTGGCATGTAGTCTTTTGCTACAGCTGTATTGATGAGAATCAGCCACTTGAAGATGTAGTTGAAGTTATCAATCATGTAGTAAGGGCTTCTGAATCTCCCCTTCCTTTCACTCTCAAATTGGATAAAGCAATCTTCAGATTTTGGAAGATGACATTTGAAAGCTGGAGAATCCTGTATCTTATATTTTTTGAAGCACTTATTAAATCTTGGCATGTTTTTGCCTGTTCTATTCATGAATATCCCAAATGTGTTTGTATGTACTTTTAAAAACTCTTCATCAATTATTCCATCAGGCACAGAGTTGAGGTTGCAATAAAGAAAAGACTTATGTTGAATTATGTTGAGTTCTTTCATTTTTCTGCTCCAATTCTCCCTTTGTTTTGCAAGAACAATGTCATGTTCAGGTTCCACATTTGCATTTTTCTGGCCGGTTTCAAGACAATTTGGAAGTTCCTCTGGATCATCTGACTTCTTTTGTTCTTTTGTAAAATTCTCATGCTGATTGTAAATTTGGAGATGAGAAGCAGAATCAAATTCATCTTCATTTTCTGAATCATCTGTAATTTGAATTTTTTCTTGCTCCAAGAAGCCTACAACTTGTGGAGAATTGTCAGACTTATTTTGCAGATTGGAGTTTTCCCAGGTCTCAAGGGTATACAGAGGCCCCTGATCTGGATGGACTGAATCATCTACATGGTTTGTTGGCATGAGTTCATTTGGATCAGAAAGGTTGAGAGATTCGGAAAAAAGACTTTCTGAAGCATTTGGAGCCTTGATAGAAGTGTGTTTTGGTTGACAGAAGTTCAAGTTCTGGGCATGTATGATTTTTTCAGAATCAATTCCCAAAATTCCATCTGCCTGGGTTTCATGACGATTTATAGCCTTTTCCTGGTCTCCAATTGGGATAATTTCATTTGGATCCAAAGAGTTGAGATATGAAAAAAAACCAAAGTTTGTCAGAATTTCTACAGCATGTGGAGCATTGATGTCAGAGCTCCCTTTTTCACATTGGTTTGGTGGATGTGCATTAGTTTGTCCAATATTTTTGTACTGTGTTGTAGACCCAAAGTCATTATTCACTGCACATGGTAAAGTAGAAATCTCCCCTGGATAATATGTTCCAGGTATTCCAAAAGAATCTGGAGTTTGGTAGCTGTCCAGATGATTCAGTTGTCCTCTATGAATGGGTATTTCAATCCCTATAAATGACAGGTTTTATTTAATATTTATTCGAGTATTTTACATTGTCAGAAGAACGTGATTCCTAACCTTGCAAGTGGTCAAGATGAAATATGTCACTGTCATGGCTAACTTGACACTTACAATCACCTGATTCCACCAAGCCAGATTTGCAGTTATATTCTGGAATCTCTCTCCTAGGCCTTTTTTCCTGATTATGAATGGAGGAACCTCCAGGGTCAACTGATAAATAAAGCAAATAATTAGCACTATTAGATATGTTGTACTGCAGTCTTCATTTTAGACTTGCCTTGCTTGGATGGAACTGTCCATGAATCTGGTGGCTGCAACACATATTGACTCTCCAGTGGACGCTTGCAGTTCCTTCCAGTGCCCATTTCCCAGGAACCTTGAGATTCAGTGCAAATGGTTTCTAGAATTCTGCTTGTGCTAGGTTTAGAACCCAGATTCTGGAGCTTGGGGATTCCTCCTGGCAAGAAGATTGGCCAAGTCCACACTGATATTAAATTTGGGTTAAAAAATACGCCCCAGAAACCAAGATACTTCATGAAATATTGAAGCATCTTTCTTCAATGTTAAACAATATAGTAGCTTAGCTGGTCTTGGTAGAAGTCTGGCTTTCCAGAAGAGCGTTTGAGAAAGCGTTTTACAATGAGGGCCAACAAATCCACTTGTTTGAGGTGATTGTTTTGCGCATTCAAGTCCTTATTAATCAAGCAGTTGTAATCCCCCAGTCAAATGTTTGATATGTGTCAGGTATTAATAACATACACAGGATGGCTGTCAATTTGTTACAGTGTTTCTGAGGCATATTTGGTGTGTTGTGTGTGATGGACAAAGAGACCTTACATAATTAGTTTCCTTTTAGGGTTCTCAAAGTTGGGTGACATAAAATCACAGCATCATAGACTCTTTCAATAAATGTCAAATTTTTTATTTGAAATTTTGTATAATGTGATCTACTATCATGTCTCTACCCCTCAAAAATTGGTCTATATCAGTTTTTAAACAGCAAACTTGCACTCATGAAGATTGAAATTTGTATGTTTTCAACTTTGAGACCCCTATTTGTTTCTAATTTTACCAACCTACCTTCAAGTTCCGGTGAAACTTTCATATTGGTTCAACCGGGGTGGAAATCTAATGCAAGGGGGTAAGCAGAGCTTGGAGGGGAAATGTAAATACATATCACAGAAATGACACATTGCAAAGGTTCTCTTCAGCTGTCCTCCTGAAATAAACTCAGGGAGTTACACTGAGAATTAAGTATGCCACAATCTCTGAGAAAGCTTAAGGTGGCTACACTAAAACTTCTTTGTCCCAATTTCAGGAGAAGATAATATGGTGTAGATGTGGGCAATTTATCTGATATGATTTGAGAGATGTGGCAAAAGGGATTTAAGGGGCCCCTGTCCATAATCTAATAATACAGAATCTTCCAGATCTGGATTTTCAATATCTTCAATGAAGAATATGATCATGAATGATGATCAGTCTTTATAAATTGATTAAGTAGTGCAAGCATGGGGGGAAAAGAACGCAGGAAGGTAAAAAGAAGGCCCCCTTTTATATGCAAAAACTAGTCTGAGAATGTTATGGTCAGGTCTGTGCCACAGACCTACCAATAGTGACAGGTTTCAATTTGGAAATGAATCCAAGCTTAATTAAACTGCACTAGTTGTTACTAGACAAGATACACACACCAGGGGGGAAAGTGTGGCACTCCCTGGAGAGTGCCAGACCGTATGTTCCTTTGGGAAGACTGTCTGATGTCAAATGTGTGAGCATGTGGGATTTAGGCTTCAAATATGTTGACCTTATGTTCAACTCGGGATGATCTTTGATCCACTCCATGGTGAACATGTTGGTAATTGAGTTGAGGGTACCCCCACTTGATGCCTGGTACACCCTGGTATTCTACACTTAGTGGTGTGTTTCAGGAATCAATTTGAGACCCCCTCCACTCAATGAATGGGTTGTAAAGTCATTGAGTGGAGATTCCCTCCACTTGATGACTGTTGGACAACCATTGATTGGAGGTTGTGTCCACTCAATGACCATATCTAAATTACCAGCCACCAAGTGGAGACATCCTCCACTCGATGACTGGTTTTTAATGTCATTGAGTGGAGGGATTCTCCACTTGAGGACTGGTGTGTATACTGGCTGTTGAGTGGGGGGGGTTCCATACTCGGTGACTGGTTCTACTGGCCATTGAGTGGAGACACCCTCCACTTGATCACAGTTCACTAGGCTGGGAAAATCCCAGAGCAGTGACCAGTACTGCATGTTGGTCATTGAGCCGGGCCTCTCCCAGCTTTAAGGACTGTATGTACTGTACTCAGCGCGGGGAAAGTCCCGGCTTGATGGACAGTATGTACTGTCCATCCTGCTGCACTTTTCCAAGCTGAGTGGCCAGTGTAGGCTGCCTACCGCGCTCGGAAAGGCTGACTAGATGACCAGCATTTGCTGGTCATTGGGCTAGGGCTTCTCGCTGGATGACCAGCATCTACTGGTCATCGGATTTGAGCTCGGAGAGGCTGCAGATCGATGACCAGGGCATGATGCCTGTCAAGCGCGGCCTCTCTGAACTCGATGGCCAGTTTGTGTTGGCCATCCAGTCGGAGAAGCCCTGGTCCAATGACCAGCACCTATTGGTCATTGTTCTGGGCCTGTCTGAGCTTGGTGAGCAGTCTGTACTGGATGACTTCCCGCCAATCTGGAAACCCAGATTTTCCCAGATTTCGCAGGGAAATCTAGGCAGATCTAGGATTTGGGAAGATCGAGCCCAGATTTCGCAGGGAAATCTAGGCAGATCTAGGATTTGGGAAGATCGAGCCCAGATTTCCCCGCAAAATCTGGAAAAATCTGGGTTCCCAGATTGACAGGAAGTCCTCCACTGTCCACCAACCTCGGAAAAGCCAAGCTGAATGAACAGTATTTAGTGTACTGTTCATTGAGTTGGGGCTTTCCCAGCTCAATGACCAGCAAACAAAGGTCATCGAGCCCGTGTACATAAACAAGCAACTTGCCAATGTCCACCCTGATGTTCGGCCAAACATGACAGTGGACATAGCAACAAAAAAAAAAACACTCCCCGGGGACACCCGGGGATACAGAGCTGATCCCTGTTGCCCTGCTGCCACCGTAGTTGACTTGTGCCCAGATTGAAACTCCTGGAACACAAGCTTTTTTGGTGATTTGCTACACATATGAACACCATTTTTGCCACTACAAAATGATGATGATTTTGATTGTTCTGGATACAGTAGGTCAAAAGAGCATCATTCTTATCTTACACCTGGTGCTAATAATTACCATGTGATAAGAGCAATCAACCCCATTTTGTTGCACAATGGCCACGGAAATAATGGTAGGTGTGATGAAGGTATGCTACCTGGAGGAAAAAATCGCCCAAAACAGTCATGCAAAAGGTGTGAAGATGATCAATCTACAAGACAAACGGTATGACCCTGCATGCTGAGATGTGTGTGGACATTTCAGAGTTGACTTTTCACCTCAGAGTTCAGTCCAGCTATTGAAATCTTTCTCCTGCTGGTTCCAGGATCATCAAAATATTGATGCATCTATTGATATCCACCAATCTGCCCCCTTCCCTCTGTGAAGCTTAATAATTTTAACCTCTAGCTGCTGCATTTTTCAGTCAGATGGAGGTCAAGTGAAGGAAAATTGTGCAATGTGTATTCACATACAAAAGGTGCATGGACCCAAATGAACAGCTGACCGTATGACAAACTTTAGCCTGCATAAGTGGACCATCACTTGGTAAACATCGTTGGTGAAAAGGCCTCTTTGATTGTTCACATTTCATATTACAGGGAGGAAAGACAGGTTACAGAGGGTTTCCCAGCTTTGACACTGTGTGATACTCAAAAAAGAGAAATTTAATTTTAGATAACTTTCCTCCCAATTGATGAAGGGAACAGGCATGGCAGAAATATCCCACAAGGATTAATCTACCAGTTAACTGAGTCTTTGCGGTTGCTATAATTTACAGCTATCTTTCATTATGTGATTTTATGTGGGTTTTGATTGAAAAAAATCAGCCCTGAAAAATCTTCCTTCTCACTTGGTCAAGGATATCTTTGAGCATCAGGATAGTTACATTCTTGGCAAAACATGTTGTGAATTGAAGCTCACATCCTGGATTTTTTTGATATGAACCAAACAGAAAATTTCAACTAAGATATTTCCATGTGTTGGAATTGAGTTACAGATCATCTCTGTTGGGAAGAAAATTGAACAAAGAGTTGCGACTCACATCTAACTCACATCAGACCATTTGCCTGACAGAATTACGGCCTGGCACTCTCCAGAGAGTTCCACACTTTCCCCCCTGGTGACAGGTTGATGCTATCAATCTCAATGGATGTGATTGTGTACCCACCACTTTTACTCATTTGGTTTTATCTCACATCCAAAAGACCACATAAACTGACATGGAGAGAAACACAAGCATCAAGCAGAGTTGGAATGTTTTGTTGAGGTGAGGTAGGTTCTATGATATCCAGATGAGCATCTTTATCAAAGAGATGTACTGTAGGTGCCTTGAATTGGAATGCATACCAGCAGTTTGATTCCTTATTCAACTTTGTGGTTCATGTGAACACAGGACTTGGAGATGGCACTTTGCACCTAGGTACCCATGGAAGGTGTTGTGCGCTGCTCAGTTCATAGATGAATGGCTTTGAGATTTAATCCTATCAAGTTTACTGGTAATTTGGAGGACTTAATCTGGATGACCAAGCATGTACCTGCTTGAAATTCTACTAAAACTGAATAACTGCACCCCCACCTAGCATCTGCTAACAGGCACCTTCAAGAACAGACAGGTAGCTAACAACAGTTACTATGTGCCATTAGGGTTGACAATTGGGCCGGGTGTCCAACAGGCCGCCAAAACCCGGCCGGGTTTGGGCCGGGTGCGGACAGTGCTTTTATGGAAATATTGAGCTTTGGTCCAGCCTGTTAAAGTTGCTAAACGGCGCGGGTCGGCGCGGGCTGCCCATTGGGCGCCCGTGGGCTTTGCCTTGCTCATCTGGTGCGGCCAGAAGCTCAGATGATAAGTGTGCCATCCCAGAATCCAAGACCCAGTCACAGGACCTGTGAGAAAATCTCCCTTTGCATTTACTGAGTTGAACAAGGTTAAAAAAATCCATAGGAAACCCTGTGAAAATCTAATCTTCATGAACTATGTGCCCTTCACCTTGGCAACTTGGTGTACAGACAGCAGCCAATCCAACACACCGGGTGCCAAATTAGACCTCTACCTTGAGGAGAGGAATGTCGGCATAACCAGTGATGAACAGTTTTGATCTCCTCAGCTGGTGGAAGATCAATGCCTCCCGCTTTCCGGCCTTTTCAAAGCTTGCCAAGGCAATCTTGATGGCCCCGGCGACCTCTGTGGCATCAGAATCGGCCTTTTCCACTGGGGGGCGTGTCTTGGACGACTACCGAAGCCGCCTGAGCAAAAAAACCACCAAAGCACTCTTATGCACTCAAGACTGGATTAAGAAGTAGCCTATTTTCTTCTTTCTTGACTACTTTATTTTACATTCTTCCTATACCTTTTTGCTTGTAGCTGCCCTAGTTGCATAGTACATGTCTTTGAATTGTAAAAATACATGTCTCCTCCTCCAAAACTACATTTTTTGAGGGTCTTTCTACCTGGCCTGTGGGCTGCCCGCGGGCAGCCTGCCATGGCCCGCTGGCCATTTGGCCCAACGGGGCGCCGCTGGACAGCCCGTGTCCGTCTCATTGCGGACACGGGTTTGGGCCAGACAGCAAAATCTGAGGTTTTAGCCCGGCCCGGCCTGTCCAATTAAGTCGCGGGCTGAGGCGGGCTAGCCCGTGGGCGGCCCGAACCCGCCCAATTGTCAACCCTATGTGCCATCCCTAAAGTCTTGAATAAAGTTTCAGAAATTTGGCTATTTGTTTATTTTAAAAAAATCAGGCAGGAAAGGAGGAATGCACTAGAAGAATGTGGGGACAAGAAGAAGTTGGAAGGTGTGGGCAGGATAGGAAAAGAGAAAAGAAGAAAGCCAAATAGTGAAGGTTGTTTTAATCCCACACAAAATATAACATGTATGATAAAATAAGTTTCATCATCATGGAATTGATTCTATACTGAAAACCATCATGCTACTGTTTGGGAAATGTGGTGCTTTCTTTAACTCAACAGAAAACTTATGATGCAAGAAATTTTGTAGCAATTTGAAATTAAAACTTTTCAAGAGGAATTAACACAGGAAACAATATATTTCCGCTTTTTCTTTTTAAGATATCTTGAGATGTAGTTACCTTCATTATCAATTCTTCTCAAGGAATAGCGACCATCAACAGATAATTTGGCCCCCAAAGATTCAATCATAATATTCCAGTATTCCTCATCTGTTTCAAAAAAACATCTAGCATGGAATGTTTTGTACCAATATTCAAGTAGAGCAAGTGATACCCAAATAACTGCTGAGCATCCTACTGGATCACTGAAGTAGCTTTCTATCAAGTACACTTGAACCTCTCCAAAGTCTCTGTATTCAAACTGGTCTTTCTCAGTTTCTACATCTCCAATGATTGGGAAGCTTTTTCCTCCTTCTCCAAGTAGGATATATTTGAACCATCTGATGAAAGAATCCAAGGCATTCTCAGCCACTCTGATGGATCGTGACTCTTGTTGGGAAATGAGTTCCAAGTGGCATATTTTCAAGTGTCTATCAAGCATATCAATCCTGGCCTGTAAGCACACCGGTGGGACAGTTTTATCATTGTCTGAATTTGTAATTTTGACTCTATATTTGGAAAGATTACACTGAGATTTGGATTTGTATTCATACATCTTAGCCGAGAGACCTTGGACTTTTATAGCTCTCCAAGTTTCAAAATCATTTGTTTCAACTGTCATAAAATCCATCAGTGGTTCAATTTTTGTGGTCCCCCCTCTTGTATAAAACTTGCCTGGCTTCATTGTTATGGGAAGTTTGCTCAAATTTGGCTTTTTCAACTTGATTGCCTCTTGATCAATTGTTTCAATTATTTCTTTATTTTCTGTAGAGATCCTGATTCCTGCATGAATTGCTTTGTATAAAATCAAAATCATATTTATCTCTGGGGAACACCACTCCTGGTAATTCACAAGGTATTTCCAAATATCTGGTTTATAATCCTTGAGCCATGCAATCATGATCAAGACTGAAGCCTCAAAGGAATATTGTTGAGGTTTCATACGTGAGAGCTGTTGCATCAATATCTTTTGAGTTTTTCCAAACTCTTCTCCTGGTTTGAACTCTTTATCTTTTTCAAGGATTCCAAAAACAGGGTAGCTATTTTTGGGCTTGAATGCTTCATTGAACAACCAATCTAAAAGTTGTGTGTTTGAATCTAAGTTATTTGGGTCTGATCCAGCTGGCATGAATTCTTTTGCTACAGCAGTATTGATTAGAATTGTCCACTTGATAATATTTTTAAAGTTATTAATCATGTAGTAGGGGGTTCTGAAAGAACCCTTCTTTTCACTCTCAATTTGAATAAAGAAAACTTCATATTTTGGCATATGAAATTTGAAAGCCAGAGAATCCCGTATCTTATATTTTTTCAAACAGTTGTGAAAACGTGGGATTTTTTTGGCTGTGTTGTTCATGTATATTCCAAATTTGTTCAGATGCCCTTTCAGAAACTTTTCATCAATTGTTCCATCAGGCACAGAAGTGAGGCTCCAGGAAATAAAAGACTTGTATTGAGCTATGTCAAGTGCTTTTAATTTCCTGCTCCAATTATCACGTTGGTTTGCAAGAACTACAACATCATTTTCAAGTTCCGCATTTAAATACTCAAGTTCCACATTTGCATTTTCTTGAATCTCAAGAGAGTTTAAAATTCCCTCTGGATCAATTAAGTTATTCTCCTGGTTTCTCATCAAATTTTGAGTTTGGTGGAAAAAGTTGAGATGGGAAGAAGAATCTGGATGCTCTAAATCATCTTGAATGACAATTTTTTCTGGCTCCAAAGAGGCCGGTTCATTCACAAAACTGTCAGGCACACTTTCCTGATTGATTTTTTCCCAGATCTCAAGATTATATGGGGGTCCCTGATCTGGACAAGACAAGTTATCTGCATGGTTTATTGGCATGATTTCATTTTGATCAGGAAGGTTGAGATATGAAGAAAAAACACTTTTTGGAGTATCTGGAACCTTGATAGCAGATTGTTCTGGTTCACAAAACTTGAGGTTTTGATCATCTATGGACTCAAATTCTAAATTTACATTTGCCGGTGTTGCATAATGATTTACAGTCTTTTCCTGGTCTCCAATTGGGATCAGTTCATTTGGATCCAAAGAGTTGAGATATGAGAAAAAATCAAAGTCTGTCAGACTTTCTGCAGAATGTGGATCATTGATGGAGTTCCCTGTTTCCCAGGGGTGTGGGGGATGTTCATTAGTGTGTCCCATGTGGTTGTGCTGGGTTGTAGCTCCTAATTCATCAACCAATGAACATGGTAAAGTGGAAATGTCCCTTTGCCAAGTTTCAGGTATTCCGACAAGTTCTGGAGTTTGGTAGCTCTCCAGATGATTTAGTTTTCCTCCACAATTTGGAATACCAATTCCTAAGATGACACTTTTTATTTATATGAGTATTTGACATTAAAAAAGGAATTTGATTATCTAACCTTGCAAAGGAACATGCTGGAACATGTCACTGTAGCTGGGCCCAAACAGATGATCTCCTGATGAGACCAAGTTAGATTTACAGCTATCTTTTAGGATCTCTCTTCTGGGCTTTTTCTCCTGGTTGGAGGAACCTCCAAGGCCAATTGATAAAGAAAGCAAATTAGCACAGGTGAAGATATTGCATTGCAGTCTTCTTGTGAGACTCACCCTGCCCGTCTGGAATGGTCCATGAATCTAGCTCCTGCCGCGTATACTGGCTCTCCAGTGGACGATTGCAATTATTCCCAGTACCACCGTCCCAGGACCCCTGCAATCCAGTGAAAATTTTGTCTGGTAGTCTGCTTGCGCTAGGGTTGCCATAACCTACATGGTGGAGCTCGAGGCTTCCTTGTGCCAGTGGCCACGAGCCCGGTCGAGCCCACACTGATATCAAACTTGGGTTGAAAACCACACCCCAGAAAGAATGATACTTCATTAAGGATTCGTGCATCTCTCTGGAATGTTAAAAAATGATAATAGCTCGGCTGGTCGTGGTATAAGTCTGGCTTTCCAGCCGAGTGTTCAAGAAAGTACAGTTCTCATCGGGCCACCTATTCGAGGCGACTTTTCGCAAATTCAGGTTTTTATTCAGGTTTTTATTCAGCAAACTGTTTAATGTACTGTGCAACTTGTGTCTGGTATTCATACCATACACGGGATGGTTGCCGGTTATGATGGTGTTTCTGAGGCATGTTTAGCGCATTCCTGAAGCGCGGGCGGCTTCCTGTGGAGATCTGCGGCCCCCAGAATCGATTTACACGCTGAAAAGCTATATTCACCTCTTTGGGCAAATACCAACATCTGCGAGTGTCCCAGCTTTGACAGGAAGTCATCTAGTCTTTACGTAAGTATTTCGCTTTGTTTCTAATTCCACCAACTCCCTCCCTCTCGGTGAAACTAATATGTAGATTGGGTCGGCCAGAGGGAGTGACATACCTCTGTCCCCCTACAGAATCCTGGTTCCCGCCTCAGGAAATTGCAGTTGTGTTTGGGCCAGCAAAGCAGAGTCCAAATCTAAGCGTAGGTAACTGCTAGGTGAATGTCTGATCATGCCGGAACCCTTCTAGGTTCGGCTGGCTTTGAGTGTGCGGGAGATAAGACCAGTATATGGACTTTCTGGGATTGATCAAAACATCTTTCTGTTCGACTCCGGACTTACCAGTATCCGGTTTCCGACTTCTCCTTCCTAATGGCAACACTGGGTAGGTAGGTTACCAGTAAAGGTAACATACCGATATTGTGTTGATTTTTGGCAGTAAAGAAAGCGCGCTAACGATAGGCGATTTTTCTCACGTTTTTATTTTGGCGCCGGCGCGTGATTTTCTTGCGGGAAGAAGTCCATTTGCAGTATATTTAGTTAGTGCTACGCCGTCGCCTACGGTACCCAAAATTAAGAAAATATGAAAAGATTAGTTGCTCTCTTAGGGCTATTTGAAAGTGGTCTCCAAAATTGAATCATAACTGCATAAACATGAATTCACAATTGGCTTTGGGCTGGGATTATGTGAACATGTACTTGCCAAAGTCAGTCATGATTTTATGTTCATGCAGTTATAATTACAATTTTAAAGACTTGAAATCATAAAATCATAGAATCATAGCAGTTGTGCTGGTGATAATTGTTTTATGTACCATTCTAGTATTATATTTGATCTGTTTTGAGTGCTTGGGTGTTTTTTGATTTAATTTTTATGCAAGTCAACTTTGAAGACCCCTGTTATCAATTAAGGTCTTCAAAGTTGAAATCATAAAATCATAACACTTTCAAATGATGATTTTATATGTACCATTTTAGAAATGTTGCTCTAATTTGAGTGTTTAGGTGTACATATTTTTTTCACCTCAGAATTTTATGATTTTATGCAAGTCAACTTTGAACACCCTAAATGGCAAGGGAGCCTGTTGTTATGTACTGATAGCAGTAACAATGGTCCACCGTAATGGGAATAGTTACAATGAAAATTATGCTCAACAATGCAGCATATTGTACTACCTACCTGGTGTTGCTAATGGGACTAAAGAGTATTAGCTGCTACTCCAGGTTAGATTGGGTGTTTTATGGGTTGTGTCTGCCTGGCTCTTTTCAACTGAGACTATATGTAAGGGTTCAAGGGTGTTTGCATTCAGTTCTTGCAGTCAACCAGTTTTCATTTCCATGAATGCAGCAATTTTTGGGTGGAAAAGAAAACTGAGATGATGAAAGTGGAATGTCCCTCATGAATATTGATTAGCAGCTGGTGAAGTAGCAACATTGAAATAGATGATGTAAAATTCAGAGGGCCACTGAATCCAATCAACCTCCACTAGCAAAGTGATAATAGGTAAATGAAGGCCAAGGATCACATGAGACCATTTGAAATCCCAGAAAGCTCAAGGAGAGTTTGCTGATTACAGTCGTATATCTTTTGTTATCTCGACTGTAGCGCAAGACCCTAATAGCTTCGATGTTAGAGAATTGTGATTTTTAAAAAGATCACATTTGTTGTTGTTTTTAATTTCTCTCGCCGGACATCAGCGGACATCCTGGCCGGAGTGTGATGGAAGTTCTCAGGATTTTCCGTTGAGATTATGTAAGCTGTGTGAGCTGATTAAGGTTTGCCGGTGCACGATTTGAAATTGGGGTGATGACTCCCAGGCCCCGCTGGCCCAGTCCGGTCCATCCCCCGGCCAGTTCGGGGGCCAGCCCAGTTCCGCCCCCTCCGACCTCCCCCCCCCCCCCTCTTCAGCCTCAGCCGACAACCACCACGACCAAACCCAAGCCAGCAGCAAACCATGTCGAGCGATGTATCCCGGAGACAAGCACCCCCGCAACAACAGAGTCTGTCCATCCCCACACAAACCCCCGCATGCGCTCGCACATACTGACCCCTTCCATCTCTAGCATTCGGCTGCCAAACCTACCACGCCCCCACCCCCAACCAGGTCATCGAGGCGTTCTCGACGGCCACCCTGGAATGGGACCCCCACTGCTTCGACTCGCAGAAGAACATCGACATCTATCTCCAGTCGCTCGACGTCGCCCAGCCGATCCACGTCTGGAAGAACGTGGTCGCCTCGAGTGCCAAGCTGTCCACCCAGTTCATCCCTGACTGGTGGAACAGCACCCAGTCCGTCTCGCTCCAGATCGTCATCACCCCCTCCGACCTGCCCCTCTGGGCCGGCCTCGGCCCCGGCCCGATCTTCTTCGCCCACTTCAACGGCTCCATCCCCGCTGGCGCACCCACCTCGGCCCACGACGGGAAACAGCTCGGCGGGCCAAGTATCGAGTACATCACCGACCTCTTCCATCGCTCCCACCATGCACTCAGCGGCGGCAAGCTCGGCGCGGCCATCTTCTTGCCCCTCCTCGCCGTGGCCGTCGCCATCTCGACCTACATCTTCATCTCCAGACGCAGGAGCGGCCAGGCCAGCAAGCGCTGGAGCGAGTACGTCGACAAGCGCATGTCCGTCATGGGCTCCCAGACCTGGGACAGCCCTGCGCTCGGCTCGGGCCCCTTGCCCTCAATTCGTGGCATCCCCGGTAGCAGGGTAGCCTCCATGTACCGTCACTCAGCCTCGCTTCCCCAGCGAGACTCGATGGTCAATACCCCTCACGCCCGCCTAAGTACATTTAGCCTTAACCGCCCAGTCTCCTCAGTCAGACCGCCCACCCATCACTCCCGTAACATCTCCCTGGCTGGCAGCGCCGCGAGGGTCTCCTTCGTCGACCGCCAATCCGGCATCTCCTTCCCCCGCCCCGGCTCCGAACTGGTCCCCAACTCCTTTGAGCCTCCCGTCGCGCCCTTCAGACCTACTCACCAAACCACCTCGAGCATGAGTAGAAGCGTCAGCAACCTGCGCTTCGAACTCGACGCCCATCCGGCTGCCGACCATGTACGTCCTATCTCTCCCCCCTCCCTTAAATCAAGAATGTGGTCTAACCTTCTTCAAACAGTCGCCCTCCGCTAAATCCAGGGCCCTCAAAGTGGACACAGAGATCCTCTCCCATCGGGCCTCCAGTGCCGGCTCATCCGCACGCACCGACCCGGTCACGGCCTCCGGTATGCGACGTCTCGACGGCGCCTCCGCCCTCAGCCCAGACGAGGCCCTGCGCCAGTACACCCTCTTCCGTGGACGCGACGACGAGCGAGCATCGACTCCTGGTAGTGGGTCACCTAAGTGATCAGACTTCCCCCCGCCGTGCACTCACGAACACTCCATATCCATTCCCTCCATGACGAACAAAAAACTTTCTGGGCCTCATCTGCTTCCTCCGTCTCCGCTATTTTTTCTACTCTCCCCTTCCATAACACCGATTGTCTGCTCTTCCTTACCTGTCTTCCAAGCACATGGAGGGGAAGAGAGCCGGTCACGACTCTGACAGTCTCATCTTTTCTGGTGATCCCTATGGATCTTCTCTCGTTGGATTCCCCCTTTTTGGATTTAAATCTTTTTCTGGGTTACGATCACTCTCGACATCTCAAAATATCTGCAACTTTTGGATACTTGGGTCAGATCACTCGGGTCGATTGTCGGCTCTGCTTGACATCCACCTGTCTGCGCTGCTTGTTTTTCTCGCCGCTTGGCACGATCATACGTCTCCTCTTCCTATCTCTTTCATGACTCTCGATACGTCCATTCTCTCTATCTCTCTCTCTCTTCTGCCCGTCTCCCATACCCAGCCCGCTGTCTTTCTCCTGTCACATTACCATTAATCTCTCTCTCGCTCTTCCTTGAATATATATATACACATCTATCTTGTTCTTTCGTCACCATACTTTTGGGATCGCCTTCTTCCCAGTCCTTCGTTTGTTGTTGTGTGGACAAATCACTCAATACCACCTGTTTAAATTTTTCTCCTTTTTGTGTGGATCTCTCGAGTCATTATCAGATGTTTTTGGAGTCCATTACATCATCTTGAATCATCAAACATTGTGGTACAGATGCATCATAACCTGCCACAAATTCACTCAAGTGGGTTTTTCTTCTGAATCTGTCGGAAACGGGGTGGTAAGAGTGGTGGAAATTTCTGCTTGGGCAAAAGAAAATGAGAGCATGTGATAAGATGTGACAAGCTTGCTGTAATTGCAGATTTCTGACAAGGATAGAATGTGTCTCTGAGAAGCTCAAGATAAGAACAAGTGGGCAGAATTAGGGAGGAACAGAGGAAGGAAGCAGAATAAGCTAAAAGTAGTTCAAGCTCAATAAATGTGATTAACTCAAAACCGTCAAGACTGAAGATACATCAAGGCTACATTTCCTTCTCTCCTGGCCCAGCCTTTCAAAACTCCAAAAAGCTCAGGAGAATTATTTAGCCAACTAGGGATCTTTGATATATCATTGCTGATAGCCATATGTTTGCCATTCTCCCAATAACAAAGGTATGTACAACATTCCATTACTTTTGATTGCCTTTGTCAAGGAATAGTGACCACCAACATATAAGTTTGGTGGTTGGAAGATGCAACCCTCTGCAACCACAGTGGCAGTATCTCTTAATTTTAGGGCCTGTACCATACGAAATCTGTTTTTCCCGTGCGAGGAAAACAGCTTTATTTTTTTCAATATTCTGTTTATCA
The DNA here is from genome assembly GCF_026914185.1 of Puccinia triticina. Taxonomy (NCBI): domain Eukaryota; kingdom Fungi; phylum Basidiomycota; class Pucciniomycetes; order Pucciniales; family Pucciniaceae; genus Puccinia; species Puccinia triticina. The sequence goes on from NC_070572.1 coordinate 67,201, forward strand.
AGCTATAAAAACAGCTCTGCATAAACGTGTACCATAACCACAAGTTCCTTCACCAAGTTCCTTGCTGCAAGAATCTTCTCCGCTTGGACTATGTATGTACATACATACATAACACATATATTATGCAGTCTGAGGCCAATGGGGTTCCTCAACATCAGGCCGATAAACACATATCGGTCCACAACGGAAGGCAGGAGGGCCAAACCTCTCCTTCCTCTCAGACCAATCGAGCTGTGACGGTCAGAGAGGAAGAGGCAGACAAGTCTGTCCTGACCAATAAACGGACCTCTCCGTCCGAGGGCAAAACGGACCGCTCCGTCCAAGGGGAAAGGGAGACAAACCCCCACCCCCAGACACATTGTATCGGTCCAAGGGGAAAACACCCCTTCTTCCTCTTGAGCCGATCTAGTCAAATCGGGTGGAGAGGAAGAAGGGGTGGTTTTGAGTGATATGAAGGAATTAGATTGTTCCGTCCAAGGGAGAAGAGGAGACAGATCCTCTCAGACCAATACCTATACATTGTATTGGTCCAAGGGGAACACTCCAGAGTCCACTACTTCCTCTCGGACCGATCAAGTTATATCAGGTGGAAGGAGGGGAGGATTCCTCTCGGACCTATATGATAGATGGTCCTGGAAGGTGGAAGACAGAGCTCCTCTCAAACCAATACTTTGTATTGGTGGCAGGACTATCCGGGATGAGAGTGTTGTATCGTCCGAGAGGTGGGACAGGCGGGCGCAGCGAGTGTGGAAATTGCTTGAGAAAACAGGGTCAGACCTGTTTCTGGAAATTGGCAATTTCTGAAGGAAATTGATTACTGGATCCCCCCAAAAACGGGTGCTATGGTACACGTTTTTGAGGGGAAACTGTTTTCTGTAAGAAAAGCAGATTTCCGGCCGAAAAACTGCTTTTTGAGTTGCTATGGTACAGGCCCTTGTTCTGGTTTGAAAAAGATGTTTTAGATAAACAGTTTTGTGCAAATATACAAAGGTAGAGCAAATAAGACCCCCATATATACATACTTTGAAGTTTGTTTCTTCTCCCCAAAGATGTCTGGCAATGGATGAGGTGCAATATTCCACATTAATCATTTCAGTTTTCTCAACCAACAAATTGGCCTGAAATGCAAAATTTCCACAGGAAGCCGGCTGGCAGATGTTGGTAATTCAGGATTCCAACAGACAAGAATGTTTTGATGAATCCTGGAAAGGAGCTGGTCAAATGTAGACCCCTGAAACAACGTTGTAACAGCTGCGCTGCTTGTAGCGCAGCGAAGCGATTGGCGCAGCGGTTATTTGTGCCGCTGCGTTAAACGCTGCGCGCAGCGGCCAGACCGCTGCGCTAACCGCTCTTTGTTTTCCTGAAAAAAAAAGATAATTTTAGCGCGCTAAAAAAGCGGTCACGTAGCGCTGAACCGCTGCGCTTCAGAGGTAGCGCAGCGGTTTACAAAAGGAGAAAGAAAATGGTTTAAATCATGTCACATAAAAGAGGTTTAACATGCAATTAAATTCCACTATCCGCAAATTTAGCGGATAGCGCAGCGGATTTCCGCTTCTGCTGCGCTATCGCTAATTGCCCTGGGTGGGTAGCGGTCAACCGCTGCGCGTAGCGAGTAGCGCAGCGGTTTTTTCAACAGCTTCCGCTGCATGCCTCTGGGACCGTGGGACGTAGCGGTGTGACCGCTGCGCTGCGCTAAATGACAGCTTTTTTTAGCGCAGCGCAGCGTTTACAACGTTGCCTGAAACCTCACTTAGTTAAGTTGTCTCACTGAGCTTCCCCAGCCTTGTGAGATGCCCCCTATTACTCTTACTTCTTGAATGGCTATGAATAGACTCAAGAGAGACTATTGCCTATGTTCAGATGTAATAAGGGTAGTTTATCTTCCAAGGAAAGATAAACTCTTGATGGGGATTAACAAGGAACCTTTATAATGTAGTTCTTTTGGATAATGATGATATGAAACACAAATATCGCGATGAGGAAAAGAAGGAAAGAGGGAGAAAGACAACAACCATCTAGCACTTATCAACGGAACACGATATACGCGCACAACAATTAAACAATGAAAATAGCAACCATTTACAATCAAAACTAAAACCATAGCGGCGTACAAGCAATATTACACATAGTTTTAGAACCTAACCTGTATATAATTTAATCTATAAATAATTGAAAACGTTACAAGACTGCGCATGAATAGGTCCGGCGTGCTCAGGAAGCAGCATACAGGTTTTGCTTCAGCCCAACCTGGCAGTTAACCTAACTAAGCCTCCCGATGGGACTGGGGGTGCAGAGCAACCCGCATCTCCGCTTCCCAATGGGAATCCTGGACCACTGACCGAAGTGAGGGCCCCGAGGCTGGCAGTTTGCATGGGCGCTGTTTTCCTGGCTTCAAATTTGTTCCAAGACGGCAATCGGGGTTGTGGGACAGAACCTATCTCCGTTCCTCGCTACACCAAAGTTTCACCCGGCAGGAGGGAGTTGGTGTATTGCAAACTGCGGACTCGTCAATCACACAGAACACACCAAACTTGCCTCAGAAACTGTGTAACCAAAAATTGGCCTTAGGTAACCCCCCTATATGAATACCCGACCAGTACGTCAAATGTAACAGGGGGGTCGTAATAGCTTCAAGAATAAGAGTTGGCCCGAACGGAAGATATGCTTTCTTGAACACTTTGCCAGTCTTGTACGAATACCAATCGACACACTTTCATTGTTTCAAATTCCAGACAGAAGCTTGAATCTTTGATGAGGTATCATCTTTTCTTGGGCGTGGTTTTCAACCCAGATTTGATATCAGTGTGGGCTCGACCGGGCTTGTGGCCAGTAGAAAACCTCGAGTTCCAGCATACGGGCTACAACCCTAGCGCAAGCAGACTACCAGACAATATTTTCACTGGATCGCCAGGGTCCTGGGACGGTGGAACTGGGAGGAATTGCAAGCGTCCACTGGAGAGCCAGTATCCACTGCAGCTACCAGATTCATGGGCCATTCCAACCGGGCATGGCGAGTCTAAAAAAAGACTGCAATTCTATATCAACACTTGTGCTAATTTGCTTTCTTTATTTGTTGGCCCTTTAGTTTCCTCCATTCACAACCAGGAGAAAAGGCCCAGGAGAGAGATCCCAAAAGATAGCTGTGAATCTGACTTGTTCTCATCAGGAGATTATATTTTTGAGCCCAGTTGCAGTGAAATATCTCAGCTTGTTTGCTTGCAAGGTCAGGAAATCTGTTTCCTTGTTGAGGTGTAGAATAATCAAATGAACAAAATAATTTATGTTGATCATCTTAGGAATGGAAAACCCAAATCATGAAGGACACATGCATCATCCGGGCAGCTATGCCACTCCAGAACCTGTTGGAATACCTGGAACCCATCAAGGAGACTTGGACACTTTAACATGTTCAGTGAATGATTACTTTGACTCAACAATACATTGCAGCCACCAAATAGGACCCAGTAATCAACATACCCCACACCCCTGGGAAACAGAGAACTCTGCAATCAATGTGCCAAATGCTACAGAAAGTCTAGAACACTTTGATTTTTTTTCATATCTCAACTCTATTGATCCAAATGAACTTATACCAATTGGTAACCATGAAAATAAATTGCCTGGTCCAGAGGGGATCCCAAATAATCACAACACACAGGCAAATGCAAATTCTGGAATTGATTCAGACAAGAGTTTACAGGCCAGAATCTCCAAGCTCCATGATACAGAAAACTCTGGTATCAAGGATCCAATTGCTTCAGAAATTCTGGAAGAATTTGATTTGTCTTCATATCTCAATCTCTCTGATCTTAACCAACTTGTGCCAAAAAACACAGAAAATCACTCACCTGAACCAGGTCAGGAGCTTCTGTATCTTCATGAGAACCAGGCAAATATGAATGTGGAAAGTGAGTTTGAAAATGTTGCACATTTCCCAGGCTCATGGGAATCAGAAGACATAGACATTGGTATTTCTGAAATGCCAAAATACCTTGATCCTGCTTCATATCTCAACTTTATCAATAGCAACAAATATCTCCCAAAAAACCAGGAAAGTAACTCATCTAATCCAAAGGGACTTCCAAATCTTTCTGAGACAAATGCCAATGCAAATATGGAACATGATCAATATAATATTCTAACTCTTGCTAATCAAAGGGATAATTTGAATAAAAAAATAAAAGAACTGAACAGAATTAAAATTGATTATTCATTAGATTCCTGGAAACTGGATTCTGTGCCCAGTGGAATAATTGAAGAAGAGTTATTGGAAAGCCATGCAGAAAAATTTAGGATCTACATGAAGACTGCAGGCAAAAAATTACAAAGGATTCATAAAGACTGCATGGATTTTAAGATAAAGGGTCATCTAGCTTTCAAATACCCTTCTCCAAAATCAAAAGATTTTTTTATCCAAGTTGAGTCCGAGAATCAAAATAAGAGTCAATTTAGAACACCCTACTATATGATTAACAACTTCAAAAACATCATCAAGTGGCTGATTCTCATCAAAACTGCTGTAGAAAAAGAATTCTTGCCATCTGGAACAGACCAAGGTGAATTATTTTCATCAACACAAGTATTGGATTGGGTTTTCAATCAAGCATTCAAGCCCAAAGATTGCTACCCCGTTTTTGGACCATTTAAGAAAGAAAATGAATTAAATATTGTGAAAGAGTTTGGTACGACTCAAGATATATTGCTGCAACAGCTCTCAAGGCATAAACCTGAACAATATTCTCTTGAGGCTTCCATCTTGATCATGATTTTATGGCTCAAGGATCATAGACCTGATGTTTTAGAATACATTGTAAATTATCAGGACAGGTGCAGTCCAGAAATAAATCTGATTTTAATTGTATATAAATCAATTCATGCAGGAATCAAGGTTTCAAAAGAGTATGATAAAATTGAGGAACTTGATCAAGGCTTGGTTAAGTTGAAAGATCTAAACTTGAGCAGACTTCCCCCCACATTGAAGCCTAACAAGTTTTATTCAAGAGGGGTGGATGTAACAACAGCACCACTTATGGATTTGATGAAAATTGATAGAGCTTATTTTGATCTTTTAAACCCCAAATTAGCTGTTCGAGGTCTCTCAGTCATTATGTACAAATACAAAAAAAACTCAGAGGATGATCTTCCAAAATATAGAACAAGAGTTTGCAATTTCAATCAAGATCCTCATGGAAATAAAAACTTCCAATCCAAGATTGATATGCTTGACATACACTTGAAAATATGTCATTTGGATCTCATTAACCAACAAGAGTCACAATCCATGAGAGTGGCTGAAGATGCCTTGAATTCTTTCAGCAAATGGTTCAAAAATGTACTACTTGGAAAAGAAGGAGACAGCTTCCCAATAATTGGAGATGTAGAAACTAAAAAAGAGCAGTTTGAATGCAGTGACTTTGGAGAAGTTCAAACCTACTTGTTAGAAAACTACTTCAGTGATCCAACAGGATACTCAGCAGTAATCTGGGTCTCCCTTTCCCTACTTGAATATTGGTACAAAAGATTTCATTCATACTGTTTTTTTGAAACAGATGAGAAATACTGGAAAACTATGATTGAATCTTTGAAAATCAAACTATCTGATGAGGGCCGCTATTCCTTGAAAAGAATTGACAATGAAGGAAACTATATCCCACCTTATTCCAAGAGGAAGAAAAAGAAATCTATCAGCAGACATGCCATTTACATAAATTAATTCTTTCAGACAAGTTCAAATTTAGAATTATGGCTTGGAGATGTCTTTTAATCCTCTTTCTGTCCAGCCTAAGGTATCCAGACATGGAACAGGAATATTTATACATGTTGGGATAGAGTCAAGTGTCTTGGAGTTCAGCTCATCATCTGTTAGACTTCAATTAGTATTCATTTTCAATTTTATTGGGAATTTGCCTTGTAATTTGAGCTTGTTCCTATTGTGAGGCTGAGTCTCATACAATGTGAAAACAGGACACAACAAGCAAGGGAGAACTCTGATTTTATCTCAATATATAATGAATATAACCAGATCAAGAGAGAGATAGATACAGAGTGAGATAATCAAGAGTGAGATGAGATATTCAAGGTGGGAACTAACATCCACTAGCAATGCTACAACCTTAAGGGTGTGGCCAAGCTGTGCCAGTCTCCAGAGATGCAACAGCCTCTTTACACAAAGAAAATGTAGAATTTAACTGGATTAGAAAATTCTAAGCACTGCCTGGCAGGTACTGCCGGCACCCGCCGCACACCCGCCGGGCGGTGCCGGGTGCCTGTTTTTTTTGTGAAAAGCGGGGGGAGGGGGTGCCTGGGTACCGCTTGAGGTACCCGCCCAAGTGCCTCCTCCAGATGCGGCAGGGGCTGGAGCACGTGCCAATGCATAACACCCGGCGAGCTGGACGTTGACCAGCTCGCCGAGAGTAATACACACCTCTCGGCGAGATGGATTTGTGCCAGCTCGCCAAGAGGAAAACATCCCTCCTGGTGAGCTGGACATTGATCAGCTCTCCAAAAGGAATATGCTCCCCAATCCGGCCTAGAACAAGGACCTTGATCCACAGAAACCGTACTTGTACTATATCTCTGACCATCCAATGGCCGGTTCTTCCACACAACTTGACCCGAAGAAAAACTACAGCATTCACACCATGAAGATAATTAGATAATGTTTAGATTGTTGGCTGCTTTTCTTCCTGTCTTGTGTTTTTGGTGGTTGATAGCCCAATGCAAAGATCTTACATGAGAATCCTCAAGCTCTACATGTCTCTCTAAGAATGTCCACCTGTGCATTCAGTCTATCTGTAGCTCTCAGGATCAAATATTCTCTTGGCAGCTTGTCATAGTTATAATATTGAGCTGTTACTAGAATGAGTGCTTTACTGTATCTAAAAATTATCATGAATGATTATTTCATGGAGCCATATACACAGCTTTCACAATGAAAATATTTCAAAAATATCACCACCATACTCTTTTATCTGTCAAGAGAGTATTCAGTGAGATATTCCAAATCTGTTTCATCTATTGGAAATGAAAACTCAAAATACAAATGGTAACTCATAGTGTACAAATATTATTCCTAAGCCATCAATTATGCACATCAATGGCCTCAATGCACATCAATGGCCTCAATGGATTAATCTTTATATAGCAAGTTGTGAGCTTACACTGGCAAATTCAAATATGTCTTGCTGTATTTGAACCCCTGAAGACAAAGCAGTGCAGCAGAGTATTTTTAACTGATTACATAACATGAATTGTTTTTGCATGGGGTGATGGTCACACCAGAATCCCAGATTATTGCAAGATGAATGCATTCCCAGCAGCATTTTGCAAGTGTTTTTGTGAGGCATTGTGACAGGTACCAATTTTAGATTTTTCTTGGGAAGACAATTGTTGGGGGAGGTGTGAGAAATGGGCTCTTGTCCCTACAGCGATGAAGCCGCCTTGGCCTCCATTAGAAACAAGGAAGATAAATTCTGTTTGTGTATGAAACAGACTGCCTCAAACATGCCTCAAAGAATTACCAGATACCCTGCGCAGTATGGAGATCTGACAAATAAGCTGAATGGTGTATGAAAACTGCTTTTTCAGCTTTTATTCACTAGTCAGTACACAAGGGGATATGTTTAAGCAATCAACTGATTCTTATTGTTCACCTTTCTTGAAAAACTGAACACAATATCAGTCAAAACACCATCAAGATTCCAAACAATTCTTGAATCTCACATATGAAGTATTATCTTCTATTTGCTGTGGTTTACAGCCCAAATTACAAATTATTGTTGGCTCTACCAGGATTGTTCTCAGGAGAAAGCCACAACCTCCAGAGCTTGGTTGATGATCCTAACACAAGAATACTAGCCGACAAAGTTTTCCCTGGTTTGGAAGAGTTCAGGGATGGTGGAAGAAATTGCAAGCACCCACTGGAGAGGAAGTATACACTGCAGCAACCAGACTCATGGAAAATTCCAAACAGCAAAGGCAAGTCTTACTTAATACAAAAAATTTCGAGTATTATATTTCCACTTCAACTAAAGTTATTCCTTAATCAGTTGAACCTGAAGGTTCATCAATTCAAAACCAAGCAAAAAGGCCCAAGAGAGATGAGATACAAGATGGATGGAAACCTAGCTTGTGCTCATCACAAGATATGTTTGAGCCCAATCTCAGTGATATATTTCACCTTGTCAATAATCCAGGTTAGAAATTATATTCCCTTTTCAATATTTAAGATTTAATACTCAAACAATAAAATTTTTTTTGCTCATCTTAGGAAAGGAAGAACTCAATCATGAAGGACACATGTATGGTCAGGAAAGTTACCCCATTCATGAACTATTTGGGCTACCTGAAACTTCTCAAATGCAAAATTTTCCTTTCCCATTTCCAGTTGATCATTACTTTGAATCTATATCACAATATAATACCATACACAGTTTTGAACAAGCCCCTAACTGGGAGCCAGAACCATCTTCAACTTGGTCTCCAGATACTTCAAAAAGTCTGGAATACTTTGATCACACTATATTCCTCAACAATTTTGATCCAAATGAAAATTTTCCAAAAAAACAGCAGATTAAATCCACAAATTTGAAAATGCTTCCAAGTCATCAAACAACCCAGGAAAATGCAAATGTGGAAAGTAATTCTGAAATCTTACATACCCCAAGTCGTCAGGAGCCAGAAAGCTCTAGCATTATGATTCCAGGTGATTCAAAAAGTCTGGAATACTTTGATCATTCTTCATTTCTAAATTATTCTTCAGATGAACATGTGCAAACAAGCAAGGAAAATGATCATGAGAGCTCAAATTTGGATTGTGGATCTGATATTGTAATTCTTCCCAATAAAAGAAATAATTGGAAAGAAAAAATCATAGCGCTTGGAACAATTCAACTTCATTCTTGTTATTTATGGGACCTAAATTCTGTACCAGATGGTATCATTGATGAAGAGTTACTGGAATTCTATTTGAACAAATTCAGAATTCACATGCAAAACACATACAGAAAGCTGGATAACATACAAAACATGCATAAAATACCTGATTCTCTTGCTTTCAAATGTCCAATACCAAATTCTCAAGATTACTTTATTCGAGTTGCAGGTGAACAAAGAGGTTCAAGTCAAACCCCTCGTCATCTGACGTATAACTTCAAAAATATTATCAAATGGCTAATTCTCATCAATACAGCTGTTTCAAGAAACTTACTTCCATATGGATCCGACCCAAATGAGCTTTATCCAAACACACAGCCCATAGATTGGTTGTTCAATCAAGCATTCAAACCCAAAGGTAGTTATCCCGTTTTTGGAATCTTGAACCAAAATGATTTGGCTCCAGGACAGGAGTTTGGTGTAATTCAAAAGATATCTTTGGAACAACTTTCAAGGCATAATCCTGAAAAATATTCTTTTGAGGCTTCTATTTTGATCATGATTTCATGGTTCAGAGATTACAAACCAGATGTTTGGGAATACATCAAAAATTTTCAGGTGCAATGCAGCCCAGAAATGAACCTCATCTTAATTTTATACAAATCCATTGATTCAGGAATCAGGATTGGGAAAGGGATTATGAAAATGGAAATGTTTCATGATGGCTTGAGTAAATTGAAAATTCCAAATTTGAGAAAATTTCCACCAGCACTGAAGCCTGAAAAGCTTTTTCACAAAAGACTGAAGGGTTCAATGGGACCACTTGAACATTTGATGAAACTTAAAAAAAATGGTATTGAAGTCAAAAAATTTCACAAGGTCCAAGGTCTATATGTAAGAATGTACAAGCATAAGGTAAACTCTGCTGAAAACCCCCCTAAATATCGAATGCAAATTCTCAATTGGGACAGAGATTCACACCCAGACTTTCGTTACATGCAACGCAAGATTGATATGCTGGAAACACACTTGATAATATGCCACTTAGATCTGATCTCACAGCAAGAGTCCATATTGAATAGGGTTGCTCAAAATGCATTGGATTATTTCAACAAATGGTTCAAGAATATCCTCCTGGGAAAGGAAGGAGACAGCTTCCCAATAATTGGAGATGTGCAAACTGAAAAGGACCAATTTGAACACTGTGACTTTGGAGAAGTTCAAGTCTACTTGATAGAACAATACTTCAGTGATCCTAAAGCATACTTGCAAGTCATTTGGGTCTCCCTTTCTCTACTTGAATATTGGTACAAGAGATTTCATCCGGAGTGCTTGTTTGACACAGATGAGCAGTTTTGGGATATCATGATTGAATCATTGGGAGATAAATTATGTTTTCGAGGCCGCTATTCTTTGCGCAAAATTGACAATGAAGGAAACTTTATCATCCCAAATTGGTCAAATAAGGAAAATGAGGATATCAGTAATTCAATTCCAAATGAATATCCCAAGGGTGATTCTTCTTAAATATTGTGCATTTGAAATTTCTAAATAGAAATTTTACCCTCTGCTTTATGTTATGTAGCTGAAGCCATTCAGACATTCCGGAGAAATTATTTTGGGGGCTTGAAATAAATGAAGTTTCATGGGACTTGCTTTATCATCTCTTGATTGCAATTCAATCATACTTTGCTGCCACTATATTCCATGTTTGAATTGAATTGCATTATAAATTACTCTGGTTGGCACAGTCAACCTTTCTAGGTACATGTAGCCAGCTCATATGTCAGCCTTAGAGTCAACTCAGCTGACCTAAAGTCTGCCTTTTTCTACTTTTTACATATGAATTACTTTATATCTTTTTCATCTTTAGAGATAACATTATTTTGACTTCATATTCTGTTTCCTCATGCAATTTTAACCCTAGTTACAACTTACCAATTCTTTTTAACTCTACTCCTTCCCTGAGTTATTGAGTTGTAGCGCGCATACGCAGTTGTGACGTGTCAGCGCTACCAGGCGCGCCAAACCACATGTACATATGTAAACAACACTGGGTCGCTACGCTACGCTACGCTATTTCAGCACTACACGTTAGTGTAGCGGCAAAAAGCGCCCATCTATTTTGCATAGCGTTAGCGCGCTGTTAGCGCCGCTACGCTGCGCTAATTTTCAGCGGCGCTAACAGCGCGCCAATTCTTCGTTAGCGTTAGCGCGCCGCTACAGTCGCTACGCTACGCTGCGCTGCGCTACAGCGCTTTTAGCGGAAAAAAAGCCCTTTTTTCCCGCTAAAGGCGCTGTAGCGCAGCGTAGCGCGCGCTCTTTTGCGCCCTGCATGCATAGCGTTAGCGCAATTGCACACATCTGCGCTAACGCTACGCTATAAGCTAAAATAGCTGCGCACTGCGTGCGCGTAGCGTTAGGGCATATGCGTGCAATTGCGCTAACGCTACGCTAAAAAATAGCGCATTCGCGCTGCGCTACGCTACGCTAACCGCTATGGTTAGCATAGCGACCCAGTGTTGATGTAAATTACATAAGCAAACTGTGAAAATTTTCGTTGTCAGGATCCCCCTCGCCTGAGGCGGATCTACAGACTTCAACACACCAGAACCACACCCCAGATAACCCCAGGATCACCACCAAAGAGTTTACAACACTCCCAGTATACCTACCATCACAGGCGCCTAGGATATTGACAGTAAGTAACCTCTTTCACTGAACCTTGTTTATCTCAGAGGTACAACTCTGTGTCTTGCTTGATCTGCTATTTTCTGCTGACCTTTGCCTCATTCTTGATCACAGGGCTGTCCCTACTTAACATTATTCTTTTTCTGTGGTTTTTGCAAGAAACAAACCACATAGCTGGTTTCCCTTGAAAGAACCTTGACTATCCAGAAGGAAGCTAAAAAATTGTGGCTGGATTAAACTTGTCTAATCCAGGATCCCTCCGCGTTTCTTTGGTGTGAGGAGGCTGTAGCACTCTCTAGCACAGCTTGGCAGCACTCTTCTGAAGAGGTAGCATTGCCAGTGGATGTGCATTCCCACCAGAATAACCTTGAATATCTGCTTATCTTGATCCTGCTCAGTTTCTCTCTCTCTTTCTCTCTCTCTCTTATATTTGTATTTTCTTTATCCAAAGAAATCCAAATATCTCCCCCTTCTTTCTTGTGTCCTGCTGTCCTATAGAGACTCAGGCTCACATCATAGCTACAAGAAAAAACTGAAGAAATAGGTTTCAGTTTAAATACAATAACTCAATATGTGCTCTGAGCAGAAATTGAGTTATAATTCAGTTTCAATTCAATAGTCACTTGATTCCTGCCTTTTGTTTCAGCAGGGTGATACAACTTTTTGATCAGCAAGGATTTCCCATTTTTTTGTAGAGTTAAAGATTCAGATTGCTACATTTCACTGTCAGATCCCCTGGCTTTTCCTAATCCTTGTAATCCAACTCCCATTGATTTTGATTCTGGTCATCTGTTCCAAATTTTGATTCTTTCTGCTGAATCATCTCCCCCAAACCCCCCAAAACACCGCCAAAAAGTCTCCAGACTCTGCTTGTTTTTATCTGCTATTTTACAATTCTCAGGACCTCTCTGGAAGGCAGCCTCAGCGGCACCTCCAACTATCTACTGGGACAGTAGGGGTTCCACAATGTAATTTTTTTTTTAAAAAATTTTTGGACCACATAGGCACCTTCCTTCATCAAACACTGAAACCTATCCATTAATCCAGGGGTCAAAATCAACTGGTATTGGATCAAAATAACTGTTGATAGTTTGAATCAGATTGAATTGGCAGGCCAATACAATACACCTCTGCAGGATTGTGGGCATTGATATGCCAATATGTTACATACAACAATATACCAGGTATATATTGGCATGATACTGCTCCCATTAGCATCCAATTCAATAGGGGGTTTCACAATAAGCATTTTTGCTTCCTGCGGCACTAAATTTCTTTACTCGCGGGTGACATACTTGCTTGAAAATTTGGCATGAGGTCCCGCAAGAAATCACCCCAAGCATCCTCATAACAATACTCGCAAGCGCTCAAACACCTTCCCAGGTTTCCTTATTGTGAAACCCCCTAATATCTTTTTATTATATTTCTCTCTTCATGATACAATACTCAAGTAGTCAAAATTGATTATCAGAGGTGGAGAACTTCAAGAAGCAATAAAATACGCACCAATATGGTACAAGTATTGTGTGAAGGGCCACCTACTCAATTCCATGGCAAGACAGCCTAGCATAAGAAAGGGGGGGAGTAAGATTCTGTCAGCCTTGGTGATGCCAAGAACAGAGTTCTTCTAGCTACACCGGGTGATGATTGATAAAAAAAAAGGTAATTTGGAAAGGTTTTGGGTTTTTATTTCAAAGAAATAAATATAAAGAATAATGAAAAGAGGGAACCAACGTAGCGGGGGTGGTTTGGTCCCTCTGATATACACTGGGGCCTGCAAAGCAGGTGTGGTTGAATCCCAGGAGGATAAATAATGAAATTTTTGACAATAAGAGGAGAAGGGGTTTAACTTACTTTGATATATAACCCAACTCTTATCGCAAAAGAAGGAGAGATTGAAGATTTAAGCGGAAGGCTTCAAGACGCAGGCAATATTTAAAACTGGATTGATTGGAATCTGGATATTTTGAGTCAAAGAAGTGTTCAAATTATTGTTCCTATGTCTTAAGCTGAGGAGAGAGGAAAAGAGGGATAACAGACCTCTTTAAATATCTTTTTATGTCTCCTGGTTCAATGGGGAAGTCTCTTCAATGACTACAGACTGGGGTGGTCTCTATTGCTCGAGGATCATTTGACTTGCAATGGGGCTGTCGATATCTGTCCGTTTATTATTCTCGAACTCGATTGGGGCGGTTGGTTAACGGCATCGATCTGTTTATTACTCTTGATGTTGGATGGGGTTGTTATTGTCAAGAAGATCCTAATAGGGGATGATCTCTTATTTCCCAAAAGTTACCAGAAATTTGACACCTGTCACGTGAATGTCTTTGACAGGTGTAACTCACGTGCCCGTGTGTAGTTTATTATTCACACAGATTATATTTTCTCATATTCACTAGTTTGAAGATTAATATCAATATTAAATTATATGTACATTATATTTCTAAGTATTTATTATATATTTATATTATATGTGACAGATTACATAGATATCTGTCACACAAAAAAACGTGAAATATTCATTTGTATAATTGTTACGCTGGCTTGCGCTGCGTAGCCGGCTGACAGATTCTTCTAGAATTGAGAAAGCCTACTGGGAATGTTTTTTCCTATTTCAATTGAAAAATTTCTTTGTGGCCGACATCTAGATGAAAAATTTCTTTGTGGCCGACATCTAGAGATCTTATGAGTCTGCAGAGGCTTGCTGTAGCAGTTGCTTTGACTTTGCCTACATAGACCCGGTACAGGAGATTTGAGGAATGGATGAGACGGCTGCTTTTACATTGAGCCTCCAGATATTTCTGATACATAATGGCACTTTGTAAGCTACTATGCCTATGAAAAACTCTTTAAAGTCTGTAGAAATGCCCTGGGCTCTCATACCCAGTGACACATACCCTTCCCAGGGTCGGGTTGCTTGGCAGGGGATATCCTTCTGGAATGTGTTTCAACCCCACTCATAAGAGGGGGGAGGACAAAAAATTTTAACTTTGGGTTTAGATTTTAGCAGACGGGACATGTGGCAAAAGGGATAGCATGGTGATTGTGCCTGGGCTTCCGTAGCCACTCCAGATAACAGAGAAGCCCCCAAAGTTAACTTGAATTCCATCTTTGGAAAACTGACTACAAATTACACCGGCTGACCTAACAGTGGGTCAGCTACGCTAACCATAGCTGTTAGCATAGCGTAGCGCAGGGCAAATGCGCTAATTTTTAGCGTAGTGTTAGCGCAATCGCGAGCATCTGCGCTAACGCTACACGCACAGGGTGCAAAGCTATTTTAGCTTTTAGCGTAGCGTTAGCGCAGATTCGCGCAATGGCGCTAACGCTAAGCACGCAGGGCGCAAAAGAGTGTTTGCTCCGCTGCGGTACAGCGCTTTTTGAGGCAAAAAAGGCCTTTTTTCTGCTAAAAGCGCCTTAGCGCAACGTAGCACAGCGTAGTGGCTGCAGTGTAGCGCTAAAGCTAAACAAAAATTGGCGTGCTGTTAGCGCCGCTGAAAATTAGCGCAGCATAGCGGCGCTAACAGCGCGCTAACGCTATTCAAAAAAGGCCAGCACTTTTTGCCGCTACGCTAAACGTTAGGGCTAGAATAGCGTAGTTTAGCGTAGCGGCCCACTGTTGGCTGACCTCTCATCATCGTTCTGAGATAGCAAAAAAATGATTCAATCTTACTTGAAGGATTGTATTCTCCTTGGCGTGGCTTTCGACTTTCAAGGTCAGATAATCTCTTTTCTTTTGGAGATGTAACTGGAATACTTATAAAAACAGAATTCTTTCAGGAATAGAAACCCCAAATAATGAAGGACACTTGTATCATCAGGGTGGCTCCCTTGCTCAAGAAATTTTTGGGAGACCCAGAAGTGTTCAAGCAGAACTTTCAGCTTCCCCATGTGCAGTAGATAATTACCTGGGATCAATACCACAGCAGCATACCATGGGTTGCAGTGGTCAAGATGCCATGAGCTTCTGGGAGCCAGAGAACTAGGGGCTTGATTAATCGACTCCCAATATTTCGACTTCCGACTCCCAAAATGGGTTTACGTCCTGGGGACCCCAAAATGACGTCCTCCCCGGGTCCCCAGGACCAAAAATTGACCCCGGTAATTTTTGGGAGTCGGAAGTCAAAAATAAAAATATGAAAAGGCAGTCGGAAATTCAATTTCCCAAAAATCCCAGAAAACATAGAAATATTCATATCTCGCCACTGGAGCACCCAAACGCGCCCATATTTTTACAGAAATATAAATACATTTTCTAGAAATTATGATGAGATGTACGTGAGTCTGAACCCTCAGAAAAGCCTTAAATAGCCAGGGGGCTAATTTGGCAGATTTCCTACTAAGGAAATCCGCCAAAGCCTTAGCTACAGTACTCCAAAAGCCACCAAATTTTTTCTGCCATAAAACCAAACTTTTTTAAACATATACTCAGCGTCACGGCATTGGCACACCTCAGGGAGACCATTTGTAGCTGCGGGGCGGATTTGGCTGATTTCCTACTGACGCAATCCGCCACATCCTGAGCTATGGTGCTCCAAACACCCCCAGATTTTTTCTGCCACATAAATACACTCTCTAGAGCATATTTTAAGCTTCACGGAATTAGCACACCTCAGGGAGACCCTGTGTAGCCGGGGGCGGATTTGGCTGATTTCCTACTAACGCAATGCGCCATGTCCTGAGATACGGTGACCCAAATGCCCCCAAAATTTTTCTGCAACATAAATACACTCTCTAGAGCATATTTTAAGCTTCACGGCATTAGAACACCTCAGGGAGACCCTATGTAGCCGGGGGGGCGGTTTCGGCGGATTTCCTACTACTTATCCTCACTTGAACCCTCTATATCTTCTGATCAAGAAGAGATAGAAAAAAACGGAAGCCGCTCAAAAGATTTCCCGCCCTCATATCTACAATTACCAATACAGACCGTAAAAATATTCCTAACGGCGTAGGACCGCGCAGAGGAAGAAAACTATGACTATACACAATATGAATAAATAACTACCCCGCGGCTACACAGGGTCTCCCTGAGGTGTGCTAATGCTGTAGTGCCCCCAAGTGCCCCTAAATTTCACAGCACTGATTCAAACATGTCATTATAACTTCATAAGATTCTCCAACAACTTAAATCATTTTGGAGGGGGGGGGGGAGAAAGAACCCCCCCCCCCCCCCCAATAAGAATAAATGACTAAGAAAGAGAAAAACTAACAAAAGATAAAAGAAAATACAACTAGTAATGGGTTGCTTGAGTCAATAGCTTCCTCCCAGCAGTACATTTGAAACAGTCAGAGAATTTTTTCTCCCAAGGGAGAGCTTCAGGAGAAGCCTTGGAAACCCAATCCTTGCGAAGAAGCTGGGGAGCAGGGAATAAGAATGGAACTTTGAGGACTAGGGGAACAAAGTGATCTTGGACCAGACCAAGGAAAATGGGGGGATTTTGGTTGGGGGGGCAGAAATATGGGAGGAAAGTCTGAGACCAGTTTTTGGAGAAGAAAAAAACTGGCCGCTGGAAGGCATTGGCCATGACTTCACCCGTCGTTGGCATAGACATCCACTTATTCCTATCCACAAAGCCTGGTGCTGCCCTGATTCGGTCCAAGAAAGCGTCAATATTGTGGAAGATTTGGTGCTGGACATACCATTTGCGGCGGTTGGTGATTTCGTCAATCAATTCGTCACGGATATGCTTGTAATTGTCCTGTCCGCGTCCCAAAGCCCAGGCCACTGCTTGGAATCCACAATTTACATCTGCGTCGACGTCCAAGACCTTTGAGACACTATCCTGAATGATGAAGGGGAGGGAGGGAATGAAAGAATTATCTTCAGGGGGTTCGGCGGCAGGCTGTTGGCGTGGTTTTTTGGGTTGAGGGGGGACTGGCAGTTTCTTGGAGGCTCCTGGGGGTGGTGGCGGACAAGAGACAGGCCCTGGCGGCGGTGGCGGAGGACAAACGGCGACGGTGGTCTTCATTGCGCGTGATCTAGTCTTTGGGGCGGGTTTTTCTTCAGGCTCTGCGGGCGGTGAGGGTGGGATTTGGTTGGCAGCCTTGATTGGGCGGAATTTCTTCTTTGAGGCTGGTTTCTCATTGTCTGAGGTGTCGTCTTTTTCTGAAGATTCTTCCTTTGCTGAAAATTCCGACGGTTCTTTTTCTTCTTTGACTTCTGAGACTTCTTCCACTTTTTTGGGCGGGGCTGATTTTCCTTTGCGCGCTGGGAGGATCCTCTTCTTAGGTGGTTCTTCAGTTTTTGCGGGGGGCAGGGTGGTTTTATTTGTCGGCGGTTGGGGTTTTTTGGCTGGCGTTTTCTTCTTTGTCTTCTCCGCAGGCTTTGAGTCTTCAACTTTCTGCTTCTTGACCTTCTCGGCGTGCTTCTCTTCTTTCTTGCGCTTCTTTTCGACGTGTTCAAAGCTTGAAGGGTCCCTGCGAGTGGATTTGGGTTTGTTCGTGGATCCTTTAGGTCTTCCACGCGTTTTTTGAGGTTCAGTAGGAAGCTTGATGTCAATGACGGTGCCGGTGCCTTCAATGATACGGTTGATTGCGGCGAGTTGAAAGTCCAGTTGCGCGGGATTCATGGCCAGGAGCTTGCGCTTGATGTCGTCTATGGCGGAAACAAGGTCTTCATCAGGGGTTTTCTTGGTGAGGCGCAAGGACTGGATGGACATGGGGGGCAAAGAAAAGAAATGTCAGCGCTGTATGAGATTTAAATGACCAAATCCCATGTTTTGACATCCAACCCGCATTAATATGCATCCGACTCCCAATATTAAATTTCCGACTCCCAGAATTATAATTCCGACTCCCGGAATAATAATTCCGACTCCCAAAAAAGAAACCCAAAGAACAACAATTTTTACGGAAGATAAAAGGCAAAGAGGCATGGAAAATTGCCAAAAAGGCCGCACACAAAACCGCTGCTCACCTGAATGTGCCATTGGTCGTGAAACATATTGGGGGTCAGTGAATCCTTTGATTCCAAAAGTTCAACCATCTGATGCTTGCACGGGATTCCGGTCCGTTTTCTGTAATGTCTGTGGCACTTATCCTTGGGTGAAAGCTTTTTGGCGTCCACAAAATTGTTGTATGCCTTGCGGAGCGCATAATTTGTGATGACGCCACGGCATTTGTTGAAGAACTTTGGGAGATACCGCAGGGTTGTCATCTTCTGTTGATGGAAATTTGACGCAATTTCATGGTATTGCGCCTCGAGAGCATTGCTGATGATCTTGATGACGGTGGTGAAGTTGTGCTGGGGGCCAAGGAGGTGAGACTTGATGAAAGTGTGAGCAGATTCCATTTGAGATGTCGTGCGATTGTCGAAGTGAGCAAGATCCTTAGTCCACGCGTTTGAGTAATGTTTGGCAACTGGGAGCCAAGTATCTGTGACATATTTTTCGAATTTGGGCCCGTATTTCGACGCAAATCGGCTGAAAGAAGATCTGAAATCAGCTTGCGTGCGTATTTTGACCAAATTCGACCAGTATTGGAGCATGTCCTTCTCTTGGGCTTGATCCTTGATGAGTTTGGAAGCTTTGGCGAGAAGGTTCTTCTGAATATGCCAAGTACAGAGCATATGATCAGCATCCGGAAAGGCGGTCAAGAGAGAGTTGATCAGAGCTTTTTCACAATCCGTGATGACGACCGCCGGGGGAGGGATTTCGTGAGAATTGAAGACTGAGACCATTGATTCCAGCGCCCAGTTGTAGAAGGATGTTGTTTCTTCTCTCATGAAACAAAAAGCAACACTGAAAGTTTTGTTTGCACCAGTAATACCGGAGATGTGAAGCAGTGGCATGTTGTACTTGTTTGTCTTGTACGTACAATCAAGGAGGAGGATATGATTGTACACTGTGAGCAATTCAATTGATTGAGCATGGCAAAAGAATAAGGCCTGGAGATTGCTGTTGTTGTCAACTTTTGAAGAGGTAGTGAAATCAGTCTCGTTGAGCGTCTTGTTGAGGTGACTGACCGGACTGAGACCTTGAAGCGATTGCTGCTGAGCTTTCCGGCGGGCAACGTAGATTGTACTGATAGTGGCTAGAATCTTCTCATCTGGGTGGGTTTTCTTCAGTGCTTCCAGGATAGCCGCTGGTTTCAAGCCGGCGTCGCCGAGATTCTTCATTTCTTCATAGAGAGACGGCGTGAGCTTTCTATTGGTCGTGTGGGCGGCAGGATACTCAGACGGAAGGTGATTGTGTAGCGGATTATTGACGGTGAGCTTCCACGTATTTGTCTTCTTCTGGAAATAGGCGGTGGCGGTGAAAGGGCAGTTGATGAGTCTAGTTGATGCCGTGGCTGCTTCAGTTTCTCCTGGACGCCTGTTTTGGTGTGGATTGCCGCCCCTAATAATGACAAGAAAAAATGATGGATTTTATTAGCCATAATCCCAAAAAACCATCATGGAACAGGGAAATTTTAAAAAAAAAGGGAGTCGGAATTGCAATTTTGGGAGTCGGATGTCAAATTTTGGGAGTCGGAATTATAAAAATGGCAGTCAGAATTTTCAAAATGGGGGTTGGACAGAAATGATGGAAATTTGGCAGAAAATCCCTTTTTGAGAGGGGAAAGGCCAAAAAAAAAAAACAGAAAACTCACCTGTCACACTTGAAGGTTTTACTTTTACCTTTAACACTCCTTCTGGTTCCAACCGCGTACCCGTGACGAATGGCAAAATCCCTAAGCGCGGCGGAGATTTTGTCTAGATTTTCATATTGGCCATTGGCGGGCACCGGGAATGACCACAAAGGCTCCCCATTCGCCGGATTAACCTCAAACGTATCTTGATCGAAATTTTCCACGAATTCAGCGGCAGCAGCGCACGGATTTTCTTTGTCTTCTGAGTCATATTCTCCTTCTTCATTATTTTCATCAGATTTTTCAGCAATTTTGTTTGGGTCTTCATTTTTAGTTTTTTCATTACTTTGAGTACTATCTACATCAGAGACATTTTTTTCTAGCAGATTTAAGTATGAATCTAAAAGTACATCAGCCTTCAGTTCTTCATATATTTTTTCTTGATTTTCTTCTTCTTCTTTGTTGGTTTCATCTTCCTGTTGTTGATCTAGATCTTGTTCATCTTTTTGGGTGGTTTGCTTGTCTTGAAGGTCTTTCTTGTGAGCTAGTAATATGTCTTGAGTGAGTTTCATAAGCTCAGGGTCCAGAGCATCGTTTTGAGGGGCTGGAGACAAGATTTTTGTGAGGGGAAGCGGGCTGGACGACATATCGAACGATCTATACGAGCTGTACAAAAAAACGGCCTGGTCTGCGTGCGCGGGGAACAATCGAGTGGTCAACGGATGGGTGGCGTGTGCGGCGTGCGTACCTGTGCGTGGGCGGTTCGGGTTGAGTCGCGGTTGGGGATGGTTGACGTGGCAATATTGTCGCGAAAGCTGATTAGGGGATTGACTCCCGTCCTTGCGCGGGGAATTGGCGCTCTGACTCCCCCGCAGGGGGTATGAAAATAATAAATCAGGGGCGGAGAAATTAAATGTCCAACTCCCTTTTCATATTTTTATTTTTGACTTCCAACTCCCAAAAAGTCCCGGGGTCAATTTTTGGTCCTGGGGACCCGGGGAGGACGTCATTTTGGGGTCCCCAGGACGTAAACCCATTTTGGGAGTTGGAAGTCAAAATATTGGGAGTTGATTAATCAAGCCCCAAGAACTATGACTTACATTTTCCAGATGCTTCACAAATTCTGGAATACTTTGATCATTCATCATTCCTCAACCCTTTTGATACAAATGAACCTTCACTTACAAACCAGGAAAACAACTTATGTTTTGTAGAGGGGCTTCCAAATCCAAGTTTATTAAAGCCTCTGAATCACAAAACAAAACTTCAAGGGTTTCCCCTACAAATCTTCAAAAATCACAAAAAAAAAATCAAGGGTTTCCCCTTTACAACCTCCAGGAAAAAAAGATGAAGGGATTTCCCTCTACAAATGAAAAAATCAACAAAAAAACCACAATATTACAACAACCAAAAACAGAGCAATAATCTGCACCCAGCCACCTAACATCAGCAAGCTGATGCACCGTGGCCCACCATCCATCCCTGTCTAGCAGGGTTAAAAAATGGTGAGAGGATGACCCCCAGCGCGCCGCATTGAAGGCATTATGCAAAGGGGGGGCACCGAGTAGAGCCCCTCAAACTGCGCAAGTGCAACAGCGGAGGGGGTGGGGACGAACCGCACGCTGGAAGTGCAGCAGCAGAGGACGCCCTGGGGATTTATCAAACCCACAACAGCCACATTTTATACAGCAAGGCCAGGAAAGCTTGCGGGTCCGGCAGCCTGAAAATCAACCAAACAACTTTGTCGACTTCAGCCACCGGACCTGTATGCCCTTCCAAACCTTCCAATCATTCCTCCTTCTTCCTACTCCTTCCCTCCCAATCCCCCCCCCCCCTCCAGCAAAAATGCCCCCCGACCCAATTCCCCCTCCCCGCCCAACCGGACCCACCTCCAATCCCCCCACCCACAATCCAGCCAGCCCGCCAGCCAGCCACCCGCCGAACCAAAAAAATCAATCTGCGACCGGTGAGCAGGCCGTTCCACTCTGCCGCGTCCATTCCCACCCGTCCACAGCTGACCCCTCCTTCCCCCTGCGCCCTTCGTTTGCCCAGCATCCAGACCCGCGCAAGGCCTTCCCGCCGAGCGA
Organism: Puccinia triticina; assembly: GCF_026914185.1. Classification (NCBI taxonomy): domain Eukaryota; kingdom Fungi; phylum Basidiomycota; class Pucciniomycetes; order Pucciniales; family Pucciniaceae; genus Puccinia; species Puccinia triticina. The sequence goes on from NC_070572.1 coordinate 89,424, forward strand.
GTTTTCCGCCGGTGAGCAGCCCCAACCATCCATCCCAGCCCTCCCCCCCCATTCATCCAGCTGACCTCCCGTTCCCCCTGCGTCCCTATCCCGGATTCCAGAACCGCACAAGCCCTTAGACTGCACGGCCGACAAGTCCGAGGACAACACAGCCACTCAATCCCATCCTGCTAACAGTGAGCCCTGGTTTTTTGTTTGGGCCCTTGCTTCATGCTCCCCCCACTCACCGAATTTTTTGCCTTGGGTAGGCCCGATGGTCTTCGTGAAGTACTTGCGCGACGTGAAGGTCATCGTCGTCAAAATGGCCGTGCAAGGACAGACTCTTGCCGAGATCAATTGGTCTCTTGACCACAAGGTGTCCGAAGACTCCCTACTCCGGTGGAAAAATCTGTACCGACACACCCGCGATGTCGTCCGAGACCCGGCACTGTACGCCGAGCGGGGTCGCCCATTGGCGTTCAGCCGCGAGGAGGCCGAGTTTGTGCTCGCAGCGCTGGAGGCCGAGCCAACCCTGTACCTGGATGAGATCCAGAATCACATCCAAGCAATGACCGGCACCCAACACCCGCTCAGCACAATCCAAGCTGAGTTGAAGTTCCGCCTCCTCATGACGAAGAAAACCACCCGCACGGTCAACCCAAACCAATGCCCCAACGCTCGAGTGAACTACATTGCCCGCGTGGGTAATTACCCGGCGGAATTCCTGGTGTTTGTCGGTAAGCAAGGGTTGTGGGGACTTTCTGTCTGCATTTGCGCTGTTACTAACACGTTTGTGGGCCTTCAGACGAGGCTGGAGTATTGCTCGGAACACATTCACGGGACAAAGCTTGGGCGCTCCGCGGGCGCCGCACTCAACGCATCCCTAGGCCCCTGGGGGCCCCTCGCGTCTCGGTTCTCCCGGCAGTGTTGTTGGACGGGTGTATTGAGTGCATTGCTCAGGTCGGGACAATGCGCCGCATCAACATGGAGTATTTTCTCGAGGACGTTTTGGTAAGCTATCTGGTCTGGTCCCATTCGTGCAAAGAGGATGTAATTGATTTGGTGTGTTGCTAGATGCCTGTGATGAATCCCTTCCCCGGCCGAAACAGTGTCCTGATCATGGACAACGCCCCCATCCACCATGGGGGTCGAATTGCAGAAATTTGTGCGAACGCTGGGGTCCTTCTACTGTATCTGCCAACTTATTCACCCAACTTTAACCCGATTGAAAAGGTTTTTGCGACACTGAAAACCTACCTCAAGCGCCTCGAAATTCTCACTGGGACCCGACAGGATGCTCGGATCATCAAGGAGGTGCTCCCCAACGTTGCAAATCCTCGGATGATGAGCAACCTATTCCTCGGCAGTGGCTACTCGGCCGGAATTGTGTGATGATACGCGGTGGATACGCGGTGTGGTGGGTGGATTTCTTCATCAATTTTGTGCAGGTTGCTTGGCCTTTGACGCCGAATCAGAAAAAATTGCAATGCACAATCTACACTACCTAAAAAAACGCTTCAGAGGATTGCTTGTGACTTGCCAAGCAACCCGCGGCGCAGTTCCTTTTTTCACCCACCTTGGCGCGCTCGGTCCATTCCTACAGGGGCAAGTGCCCCCTGGGGGGGCATTAGGTAACGCGCATGCGCCCGGCCTACAAGTCGCCACTCGCTCCTGGGAGCTGTCTGTGCACTGCCAAGTCCACACTCGCCCCTGGGGGCGGGTTCTCCACGGCAAAGTCGCCCCTGGCTCCTGGGAGCTGTCTGTGCACTGCCAAGTCCACACTCGCCCCTGGGGGCGGGTTCTCCACGGCAAAGTCGCCCCTGGCTCCTGGGGGCTCTCTGTGCACTGCCAAGTCCACACTCGCCCCTGGGGGCGGGTTCTCCACGGCAAAGTCGCCCCTGGCTCCTGGGAGCTGTCTGTGCACTGCCAAGTCCACACTCGCCCCTGGGGGCGGGTTCTCCACGGCAAAGTCGCCACTCGCTCCTGGGAGCTCATGCCGCACTCCCAAGTCCACACTCGCCCCGGGAGGCATTTTTTAGCACTGCCATGTCCTCACTAGCGCCTGGACATGGCTGATTCTGCGCCGCAACGGGCTCCGCCCAGTGGGCCGCAGAATCAGCCCCCTGGAGATTTTTGGGTGTCATCTGTGCCCTCTATTTCTCAGAGGCCTCAATTAGAACACATCCCACATCATGATTATGAATTCAGCTAGGGATGGGAAGGGGGAAACAAAGTTATAACGGATAGATAATGAAAAGGATTAACTTGTGAACCTGTGTTTGGAAACCGGGTACTGGGGTTTCTGCGGCCGACTGAATGTGGTTCTGCCGCCGGATATTCTTTGAGACTGAATGTGAGATTAATGGTTCCCAGGATTACAAGCCAGGCCGGGAACCACCATGAAGAGATAGAAACAATCAAATCCCCGCGAGCTACAAACGGGTCGCATCACGCGGAGGTGGAGTCGTCGCCAAGGAGGTCCCCGGGACCTGATAGCCCGGGAGCGTTGGTTGTGCTAGCAGCCCCGACATTCCCGCTGGATGACGCGCAGGCGAGTCCTACAGTCGCCGTCTTGGTCGCGACAAGGTGGTGAGAACCGGGGTCTTCATTCACAGTCGCTGGCGGGTTGACGACTGAGGTAAGGCCTTCCGCATTCGGGACGATGACGTGGGATGGGATCAGCCAAGTGGCCCCCTTGACCAATTGGCATGCGATTGCGTATGGGAATCCAAATTTTGTCTCCAAGACTCTTGGGGAAGTCTGTAGGAAGAAATCCCACCGGCGGATGTGGGACATTGCAAGTAACCCGCGGGTGATCACATCACCCTTATCAAAGCACGATAAATCAAGGAAACCCTCAATTGTGAGGGCCTTCCCCGCCTTGTTGAGCGGATAGTCGGCCGTGGGGACGGACTCGGTGATCCAGGACGCCATGGAATCGGAGCGCAAACGAGAAGCGGGAGTCTTCCAAGTGGGCAACAGCGGCCGCCCCCGGGTCAGCGATCGGGGCCTGCCAAAGTTCAGGCAGCTGATCGTGTGGGCAATGCCATCCCCGTGTGGGCTGCGGGCGATCTTGCGTGCTGGGGATCGATGGACATAGCCCTTGCGATCCACGTCGGACTTTGGAGGCGGCAGGATTTCAATATCCGTGCTTGCCAGGCTATTTTGACGGGTCGAACACATGCGCACAGATGCTCCCGGGCTGAACGGTGCATCCTCCGGGTCTGAGTTATTGAGCTCGTCTGGCCCCCCCTCGGCCCCCATGAGCTGAGGGATCAATGGTTGGCAAGCGCCTTTCGCGGGAGACGGCAAGGCGGAGCCGACAGGGGCTGGAGGGCTGGGTTGCCCCCGTGGGGCGGATGATACCAGTCGGGGAGGTATAACTCGTCCAGACGCGGTTCTTTGGGCCTGGGTAAACACAGGGGTGGCCATCGTTGAGTCGCCGCCGGCGGGAGGCAACGTGGCCCAGCTGGGATGAGCAGGCAAGCGCGGGAGGGTGGCCGCCCCCCCAGGCAAGCTAGGCTGTCCGGGCACCGAAGCAAAGACGGGCGGGCGGGGTGGTGCCTTGGGCACAGCAGGCGTGGAGATGACGGGAGTCGGTGGTCCGGACGGAGAATTCCCCTGGACCACTGCGGCAGACTTGTGCTTGGACAACCGGTTGGTTGCCTGGGCCGCCAACTCGGCCAAGGAGTACACGACCTCCTTCTCAGAGACAAACTGGTCGGTTTTAGGTGGGTTATCCTGATCGACCCCGCGCGCGCCGTGCAAGATCGCCATGCTCCACATCTTATACCCATCGGCGGTCACACGGAAAGATCTCGCAGGGTCTGCGGGGTCCTTGATGCGCATCGACTCTCGATTCCCCCCGTAGAGCTGACGGTGATATTTGTACAGTTCTTGGGTGATCCTCATCCTTTCCTGGGCATCAACATTGGCATGGGGCTGACAAACAAAACCATTCAGCCTCCCACCAGGGATGAAGGCACCACAACGGAAGACTTACGTTGCGGGCCACTTGGGCGCTGGTCCTTTTGAGGGCCAATCGGTCGTTGTTGGAGCCATAGGCTATCGCCAAGGCATCGGACTGAGCGCGCTTCTGCCCAGCAAGTAGCACGCATGTCAGACCGAGTGGGAGAGTGCGGAATAGAAAGATAATGCGGCCGAACTCACACTTTCGTGCTCCTTCGCGGTCCGGCGGGGGTCGGCCATGATCACCCGGATGATGACCTCGGAGTTTGGGTTAGCTAGGATTGCGTCCACGTAGGAATCAAAATCCGCGTCGGACGCAATGACGGTGTTCCGTCCGACGCCAAAGACGGCATGCTTCTTGACTGCCCCCTGCCACTTGATGAGGCCATTCACATCCATGAGGTCGATGTGGGTCCCGAGGTGCTGTTTTGTCTTGCCCAGCGCCACTGCGACATCCAATCGGAACTGGGTCCACGTGACCCACTGCACTACCGTCGACAAGACCGCGGTGCCGTTTGGGGTTACCTTTTCCCAGTGCTTTTGGACCTCTGCGAGGCCTTGCTTTGTGTGGATCACGGTGTTGGGATTGGCCATGGCCAGCTGGCCTGCAACCGTTCGCTGAAATAAACAGTGCTTGATATGGATGTTTCGTGGCTGCGGGGGCGGGTCGGTAGCAGTAGCGGTGCCAGTCGGATCGATCAAAGACTTGGGTTTGGTGGGCGATCCCGTGGGCGATCCCTCGTAAAAGAGCTTACAGGCTGCCGCCTGCGAGTCTGGTGGCTGGGAGGGACCAAGGTATGATTCTTGAGTCTCGCCCGGCACGTTTGCAAACGGGAGCGGGTCCAAAGTCCCGCGGGTGAGGGTGAATCGAGAGTTACTGGGGTTTGAGTTTGGCATTGTCTGATTGCAAACGCAAACTTGGTCAGCCGGGGACGCACTGAGAAGGGGGGGGGGGGGGAGGGCAGGACAGACCAGGTTTTCCAATTGATTTTGCAGCAATCCAATGTTGGCGGTGCAGTCAAAGCGCTTGGGTGCGTCTGGATGCCGGGCAAGGTGGACGGCGGGCAGAGGAAGCAAAGCAGAGAGTTGTTAATGGGAGGTCAGCTGGGAACGGGTGGAGAGGGGGGCAGAGAGGTTCGCTGCTCACCGGTAGCAGTTTTTATTTTTTGGTTCGGCGGGTGGCTGGCTGGCGGGCTGGCTGGATTGTGGGTGAGGGGATTGGAGGTGGGTCCGGTCGGGAGGGGAGGGGGCATTTTTGCTGGAGGGGGGGGGGATTGGGAGGGAAGGAGTAGGAAGAAGGAGGAATGATTGGAAGGTTTGGAAGGGCATACAGGTCCGGTGGCTGAAGTCGACAAAGTTGTTTGGTTGATTTTCAGGCTGCCGGACCCGCAAGCTTTCCTGGCCTTGCTGTAGACACCCGGTCAACACGGTCCACCAATGGCCAGCAGCCTCAATCCCTTGGAGTCGACTATGTATGCCGTGCCTGGTTTGTGAGGCGTTGGCAACTACCGCCTCCGCCACGTCGCTTTTCCCGTTGAGTGTGCCAACTTGGCGTTTTCAACGCCCGCCCAATCTCATTTACCTGCAACAAGCCTCAGCAGCAGTATGTACGTATACATATGTCATCATCATCCTCATAACAACAACATTGGTTCACAAACCAGAACAAACAGAAGGTGTCGTTGATGCTGGGTCTGATCAAACGCTCAGCCGCCCGTTTCGCGCTCCTTCCCTAGCCCAGTCCACTCTGCGCTCACCCGGGAGGTACTGGCCGTCGTGGCGGCGAAAGACCTCGAGACTGTGAACTTCTTACTCGACAACTGCTCTCCTTGGAAATCGGGGAGGAAGATGGAACTGGACATCAATAAGACCACCAAACAAGAGGCAAAAAAAGAAATAGTATCCTTCCTTGAAAGCTTAGACCCGGTGTCCAATTTGGTGATCTTTACTGATGGTTCTGATCATCCTGAGGAGGGCTTGGGAGCGGCGGCCGTCTGTAGGGATGGTACTCTGTCCAAACTCGCTTTTTTAGGACCACCGGGCACGGCGTCAAACTTCGAATGCAAACTAGTTGGCATATGACTCGAACTAGAAATAGGTAGCGAGGCTCGGCTGCCAAGCACTAGGGCTCGGATCATTCTGCTAACCGACAGCCATACTTTTGCTGCCGTTACCGCCCGCCGGCATTTGCGCCAAGCAGCCCGTTCCTGCCCAGCACCGCCCTCGTCAATCTGAACGACGCCTGCCAACCAGGCCGCCCTCGCCTTGTTCCTCACCAGCAAACTCGGATAGAAAGACTCGCCCGAGCCATCCTAGCTGGTACGCCAAAAAACCATCTGTCTCTCTCTCTCCCTCTTGCTGTCCTGCACCCTCTTCCAAACAACTACTCAATTTGTCTCCCCCCTTGACTCTGGTGCCGCTGGCGCAAAAGGTGAAGCTGCGAACAACTGGCCGACGGGTGCGTATCAAAGCGTCGCAGCATGAGCCCTGGCTGGTACCGGCGTCAACAACAGCGGATGCGGAGCTGATAGAGCTGCTGTACTGCGGATGCGGCGGTACATCGCCGGCCTTCTGGCTTCCGGGCTCGCTCACACCTGCCCAGCCCGTCGAGTGCTGGGACCGCGGGCATACTCCTCCGCACACCGCACACCCTCTCCTCCTAGCTCTCGCGAAGACAGGCTGGTGAGCACGCCGGGGCGCTCAGCAGGATCTAGATGAAGCGGGTCATGCAACGCGACCGGCTCCTCTCGCCACCCTCTTTGATGTTATCGCCCACTCCTCTTTGACCATCTCACCCATCCTCTCCAACCTTCTTGGCCTTCCTCTTTGACTATTTTACACATCCTCCTTGATGTGCTCACCCTTCCTTAGAGGCTGCCAACCACCCACCCTCTTTGTCCTGCAATCTTCCTCCCCACTTTCAAAGCGTACAGTCATTTGGCTGGCAGACCCACCCCCCCTTCAGCACAGTCAGGGATGCAAAACTAATGATCAACCTTACCCTGATAATCTCCCCTGATATATTGCATCTAACAGCTCAATGTTTCATTCATGCTTCACAAACTAGCCTGCACTCTGGTCAACCTCACTAAGCAACAAGCATAAACTTATCCTTTCTCACTAGGGTGAATTAAATTACCCAGAGTTGACGGGTGATGCTCTGTAGGAAATAGAGACAAGGATGAAAGAAGTGGGTGGATCATCAACTGCATTGTTGAAACTTATGTTGCTTAGGTTCACTTGATTTCTTTCTCCAACTCTCTTCTCCTTCTCCTAATCACCCACATCTCATGTTTCCTTTTTCCTTTCTTTCTTTGTAGAAATTGTAAAGCAGATGTTTATACTGGGTTGACCGCTGTCAAATAGGCATGAGTGTCTGATTGATCCAAAATGGAGAATCAAAGGAAGGTATGTCAGTATGTCACTTGAATTCCATGGATTTCCTGATAATACCACATATTATTGAGCATTCTTCTTCAATATGTGCCACACCCAGAAGTCCCTCCCTTGTCATAACCTCTCCTTGTCTTCTGTCCAAGAGAAGTACCTCAAAGGAGTCATCAAGGGCCCCAAGTCTGCCTCTATCAATTTCTCTGGGCACATCTCCCCTGCTTCCACAATCTATCAATTCAATTTCAAAGGATCCAGGGCTTGATTCTTATGATCCCATCCTTACTTCACCATCCCGCAATACAAGTTGAAGATTTGTCAGCTGTCTATTCCTTTGCTCTTGTTTTAAATATTAGTTCATCAAATTGTGTCTTATCTTTCTGGAAGGAGAACTGCTTTGTGTACAACTCAAATTCTTTCCAATTCTCATGTGCCTTCCCTCATCTGGTCTTATCTATACTCAATTTTATTTACTCACATTTTTTGGTCAACGGTAGGCACTTCTATTTCTACTTGATTTGTGCCTTTTGTTTTATGTATGATGATGTTATGAGTAATGAATTTTTGATTGAATTTAAAGTCCACAGCTTGCTCAAATTTCAAGAACTGATGTTCAGGGAGGGGCTTAGCATGATCTGCTTCAAACCAAACAATGTCAAGATTTGTTGCAGATTGCCTTATAGGGTTGACCACATTGAAACTTAAAATAAACAAGTTCTGTGAAGATTTGATTGGGGAAAAATCATGGTGGTTGGGTCCAATCCCAACAAATTCTTACCAAAATTTTGAACTGATGGCCAGTCTGTCACTGGGGTAGCACCTGGGTTACAAATGATAAATCAGAAGCAAGGAGAGAAATGTAATATCCAGGATGTCCTCTGATTTGGTGGGATGTGATTGTGGGTGATTTTAGCTAGAAGGTGGTGAGCTGGAAAATTCAAAACTTGCCCTCAAATCTCCAGCGGTGTAGCCGCCTTGGCCTCTAGTTATCACAAAACTCAGGCAAATCCAACCAGAGAAACTGAATCTGAAATTGTACATTTCCCAAGCTCCTGGAAGCTAGAAAATTCTGGAATTAAGGTTCAAGTTGCTCCATCAAGTCTGACATACTTTGATCATTCTTCATTTCTCAACTCTCTAAATCCAAATGAAACTTTGTTCCCAAACCAGGAAAATAACTCACAAGATGTAGATGAATTTCCAACCCATCACTGCCAAGAATATGTAAATGTTGAAAATGATTTTGAAAAGGTTTCAAATTTACCAAGCTCCTGGTATTCAAAGTCAGAGGGATCTGGCGGGAAGGTTCCAGATGCTTCAGGAAGCCAGGAACACTTCCATCCATTTCTTTATCTCAACTCTTTGGATCCAAGCCAAATTTTTTCAACAAACAACAAAAATAAATCACCTTATCAAGAAGAGATTTTGAATAATCATGAAATTGAGGCCCAGGAGAATGCAAATGTGGTCACTGAATCTGAAATTTTTATTCTTCCCAATCAAAGAAACAGTTGGAAACAAAAAATCAAAACACTCAAAGCTATTCAAAGTGGTTCTTGTGATTACTGGCATCTGAATTCTGTACCTGATGGGATCATAGATCAAAACGTAATGGAAGCTCAAATGAACATATTTTGGGTTAAAATGAGAACAATTCGCAGAAGATTGCAGAAAATAACTGAAAATTGGAAATAATATAAGGTCAAGAATTTCCCAGCCTGCAAATTTCCTATACCAAAATCACAAGATTTCTTCATTGAAGTCCACTTTCTTGAAGAATGTTATGTTGGATCAAAACCCTCCCCATGGAAGTTATTTGACCACAAAAGAAATGTATCATTGACATGAGGTCTTTGAAGACATACATCCTACTTGCACTACAAATGTTGTTCTTCCTCTCCCCCATGAGACTGTCCCTCTAGCTGGAAGTACTTGGGGTTCATTGAATTTGTAATCTTCTCAGATAATACTAGTTACACAAAGAGTTGAGCACTGAATCAATTATTCTATTGAAACATCCAAAGATTCTTAGGGCATGTTTGTCCAGTGGTATATCACAAGCGTAATGATGTAGATATTTGTGACACCTGATGAAGTTTTGGTGGAATTGATCAGGTGTGACACAGGATGTCAAGCAAAATTTACATTATTACACTTGTGACATACCTCTGACAAACGCAACCTAAGAATGTTTCCAAGTATACTTCAATAGAAAATTGATTTGGTGCCCGACTCTTTTTAGCATGACTTCTTGGCTGATACGACGTGCTGGGCAATATGAACAATCTGGCTTGATATTTCTTCATCTCTACACTTTCTCCCAAATGTCTGTATGGCACTATTCAAGCGAAATCATAATCACCAAACGAAGACCTCCCCAAATCATATCTCACTGTAAAAAATGGAGCTGATTTTAAGAGTGTGCAGTCATTCTGTTGGGGAGAGAAAGAGAGTGGGAACGAGGTCCAGAGAAGTGGACTTCAGTACGAGTTGGGTAGATGACAAGAAAGAAAAAGTGTACATGTTCCAACGATCTCGACGCTGACGACAACAGCGACCATGAAGATGAAAGCAGAGAGAGAGAGCGTTGGAAAAGATACGTTGATCTACGGTTAACGGGTTGTATCTTGAATTTCAAGCGAGGGGATAGGGGGATCAGGGGGGCGCCTGGAATTCTGTGAAAGGAAGCAATTCATCAAAATATTAGATGTGTAAGGAGGAAGAGAGGGAAAGCAAGAGCAGTGACGGACGATTGGTTTTTGAGTGGCGCGGCTTCTTGGACAGCGAGCCCGGCGGGAAAGGTTTCTGTTTCTGCTTAGTCATCTTACCCTTCTTCTGCGTCTTGGGCCCCGAAGCTGGCGTGTTGAACAGGAACCGGCGTGGCTGGGGCGGGCTGTCAGGTCATCGTCCGTCCGATCGATGATGTTGATGAAAAATGGAAAAATGAATCAAACTTCAGTTCAAAGGGTCCCTTTCAATGTACGCTCTGTTTGCTTTCCAGAGGGATGTATTCATTGAGCCTGTCTTTGGGCACGAGGGAAAGCTGAAGTACGTTGGTAATGCCAATCTTTGTTTGAGGCTCAATTTAGATGGAGGCGGCCGTGGCTTGACGTAGTTCTTAGACCTCGGGGCCAAGGGAATAGCTTGCTGATGATCGACAGGACGTTGTTGTTGGTAATGGGACGGAGGCTTGATGGTGGTCGTCCTAACTGGTGGAGGAGGCTGTGGGGGCTCGAGAGCTGGGGTGGCGGGGACAGCAACAATTTCGACACTGATTGTCGAGACTTTTTTTTCCGCGATGAGGGTTGCGTTCGAGTCAGCCAATTGATCGGTCGTCGGTTCCTTCAACTATTGCAAATCAGAGCGACACTGACCCTTGTCGATCAGCTTTCCGTGAAACTGGTTATGGCATTTGAGAGCGGACTCGAGTGAGTGAAATTCGATGAGAGCCTTGGTTCACGATAGGTTTTTCAGAAGAGAAAAGGATATATAGGTTGAGTTGTGTCAGGTAGATTTGAAAGTGATTTTGGTAGGAATAATCGCTAGAATGGGGCTCATTTCAGACATACAATTCCTCTTGATGTCCCAGATTGGTCGCAATATACTTCGACCTTATGGACCTGTTGGTCCGAATGATCGAACAGTTCCTAGATAACACACAAATTCGTGTTTTCGAAGATTTCAATCAGATTCAAGTCGAGCTATGATGAAGTTGAAATGTGAGTGTGCTTACATGAAGTTGCGACTTGATGTGTCAACGAATAAGAGAAAACAGAAGAGGCCTAGTATCAGCTGATTAACGTTTGCAGACTCCGTCTACCATTTTCTTCTTATTTACCCCGGTGACATCAGAAGGGAGACCAGAGATTAGGACTCTTGATCCGGATTGGATGTTGAGACCAATCGGCCGATGCTGCTGGTGGGAGCTTGAGCTTTCCGGGACGATATCCATGATGTTCCGTTTTGTTGTTTGTTGCGTGGAGGTTTTTTTTTCATTCTGGGGAAGCCAAAAGGAGCCAAACCACTGCGAAAGAGCTCATCATGCAGATGTCACAGCCAACAGTCAGAGTGTCACAGATCTACATTCATATATGCATCGGTCTCTGCCTTGCCATTCAATATGGAAGCCCTGATTCAAGGATCAAACGACACCACGGCTCCACTTGTAAAGTGAGTCGCGCGGCGGGCAGACCCTCCCGTCAGATTTGGGTCGGGCCGTCCTGGCAGGACGTCGAGCAGCCCTTCGGGTCGGCCCGACCCTGCCCGACCACCCGTTGGCTGTTCCTCCCGACACGGAGCGCAGGCCGACCCCGTCCGACCGTGCCGACCCGCGAGGCAGCATGGTCGGCTTGTCTGATAGGTCCGGCCAACCCATCTGCCCGGCGGGTCAGCATGGTCGGCCGGCCCTCGAGGTTGTCAACAGGTCGGCTGCCCCCGGAAATGAGCCGACCTTCCCGACGAGTCACCGGACTAGTCGACCTGTTCGTCGGCCCAAGGTCAGAAACTCACTTGAAAAAGTGAGTTTCCTGAGACCACCAGTACAATCTGCCGAGCGTGCTCGCGGATCGTACATAGAAGAGAAAAAAAAAAAAGAAAAAAAATGTTGGACTTCACAACGTTTGCTCTTCATGATAAGTAGAAAATGCGGTATATGATTTTGACCAAGATGGATATCAGTATGAAGACTGTTGTTATTCCAGTGGTCGTAAGTGATTGTACTGGTGGGCGAGTAATCTCCGGATGTAAGGTGCGGCCGCCGGATCAACCCTCCCATTGACTGCTTTTTGCTGCTCGGAACTCGTCATGACCCTGGGCCCCGCGGCCAACGTCTGGGTAATCCCAGCTTGAAGCCCAACGTCCGGGTAGGATTCGTGGCCTATCCGCCGTCAGGGGCAGCCCGACCTTCCCGACATACACTCCTCCCAACGTCCGCTGTGCAAAGTTTTACTGCAGGGGCGGAGAGGGGGTGGCCAACGTCGGCCCGGACATCCGCCCGCCGTCCAACTGCACCCGTGGTGGACATGCTTGACATTCCTTTAGGACCCGAACTTAACAAAGTCCCTCGATGCTGCGGGCGTGGGACTCGCGAAGCGAGCCTCCGACAGCCCCCGGCAGGAGGGACTTATACCGTACCTCCCCATCCTGGCGCACGGGGAATGGGATTTTCACCCCTCTTTTTACTTTCCCCTTTGTACATCTCTCATACCACAACCTTTTTTTGTTTTTTTTTTTGCTCCAGGTCTGCCCAACATGCTACCGCTGAGACCTATATTTTTCTCCCTTTATGTACTGATACCAGTATGTCCTGAAAAATTAAACAAGACAAAAAAACCTCAAGCCTGTTACCGAGTCTGCAACCCAGAATTGCAGAAATTAATCACAGAACGAGAGCACGGACTCTCTGTTTAATACATAGCGTGTTTCACACGCAGCTAGCTTGAGGATGACCGGAATCAACCGGTCATCGAGGGGACTCGACCCTCTCAATGACCAGTATGTTCCGGTCATCGAGAGGATAAAGCCCTCTCGATGAACGGCACAGTACCGGTCATCGAGAGGGTTGAGTCCTTCCGATGACCGGTCGATCCCGGTCATCGGGTGTGTCAAGTCCCCTTGATGACCGGCACAGACCGGTCATCGAGAGGGTTGTATACTCTCGATGGCCGATCTGTACTGACCATTGAGAGGTTCTACATATCCATCATCGAGAGGATAAAGCCCTCTCGATGAACGGCACAGTACCGGTCATCGAGAGGGTTGAGTCCTTCCGATGACCGGTCGATCCCGGTCATCGGGTGTGTCAAGTCCCCTTGATGACCGGCACAGACCGGTCATCGAGAGGGTTGTATACTCTCGATGGCCGATCTGTACTGACCATTGAGAGGTTCTACATATCCATTCGATGACCGGTCTTTACCGGTCATCCAGGGCGTTGTATATACCCTCTCGATGACCGGTCTTTACCGGTCATCCAGAGGGCTATGCGGTCTCGATGGCGGGTCTGTGCCGGCGATCGAGGGCTCAGAGACTTGACTGTAAGTCAAAAAAAAAACTATATGTCCAAGTCATTGAGCACGGACCTCTTCTGCTACTCGGCTTCAGTAAAATCAAAGTTTTTATTTACTTTGATAATTTATTTCTCTTTGAAGGAGTTGTGTGGCGTAACTCAGATTGCATCTGATGACGCGCAAGAAGCAAGGCTTTGTGCCAAGCAAATATTTAAGGTTTTAACTTTAGAGGGCCAGGAACTGTGATGGTTTGAAAAAACCACCCAGCCAAACTCAAATTCTAGGCTCTGCGAAAGGGGGTGATAGCGCGCAAGTCCCTCCTGCCGAGGGCTATCGGAGGCTTGCTTCGCAAGACCAGACGCCCGCAGCAGCGAGGGACTTGGGTTAAGTTCGTTTAGGACCACTAACTTGTCAAGTTCATGTGGTCCTTGACGAAAACATGTCAAATTTATTTGAGCCCTTGCGCACCCTTTTCCGCCCTGGGGGTGGTTCTTTTTGGCTGTCCCACCACTGTTTTCGATTAGTTGTGAGCTGTGTACTCGCTCAAGCTTTTTTGTGGGAGGCCATCGCGGATCACCGTGTCTCCCGACTCCGAGTACAAATATCAGACATTGGGAAAACTTCATCGGTTTGGAATATACGAAGAGCGCGTCGAAAGGTTCAGAAAAGTTCCAGATCCGAAACTTCTACGGGTGTTTCAGACATGGCGGCTTAACCGGAGCCGTCGGTTAAGGTATACCGGATGCAAACTGGTCGTAAACTAACAACCGGACTTGCCGTGTTCGATCTGAGAGTGTGAACTTGGCAGGACGGGAGGCGTAACCTCCATAGACTCTGTTCGCTGGTGGCAAAAGGGTGAGATGCCAGCAAACAAGTTTTCATGCTAGATTTGGGCGACGAGAAGCCCTCCAGTCATGTTTAGAATGATATGGAATGATACAGCCTCCCACTAGCGTTGGTGACCTGTGGGACTTGTGACGGGAGAACACAGTTGTGACGCGTAAGAGATGCTGGTTTGTTTGAGAGTCGGGCGAATTGTTCCCCTCAGGCTCATGTGGGTGGACTGTACTGTGCTGAGATCCCTTGGGGATATCAAAGGCCCATTAGTGTACGCGGCTCAACGGCAAAGCACTTAAAGCCGGCACAAGAGCCGGCCCCCTTCACTCCCATATCCCCCTCTGCCATTCCATCAGATTATCGCATCATGTCACCGGCAATGTCCACCCAGCCACGCCGTTTCCATTGGCTTGTAGGGATGACTGCTGTTCTCTATACCCTCTCTGGCTCAGTTACTGTCGAAGCCGCTCCGGCATTCGCTACTTTTTCAAACAAGCTGCTCACCCGCGACCCAGTTAATACCGATCTGCATCTAGGACCGCTTCCCCAAATATCACGCGAGGGATTCCGTGCTGATGACCCCGCTGGGGCTCTTGGCAACGAAGGCCGAGGCGCTCCCACCGAGTTGAATCTGATGGACCGTTCCCGAGACGCGGCCACGGACTTGAGCCTTGCACCTCCGACACCGGAGCCGCGGCCTCCAGCGTCGGTCCCGTTGGACTTGGACCTTCGACTGGCCTTGGGTACGAACGCGCCTGAGACCCCAGCTGGTGCACCGGGAAAAACCGAAGGGACTGACAGCCACCTTCCAGACGCGGAGGAAAGCTCTTCAGCCGCACCAGGTATATAAGTTATAACTAGGTCTCACTAATAACATCGTATCGCTTCATGAGTGACCATACCAATTTCAATGTGCTTTCCATGTTTTAACCAGCCGAGATCCGTGTCACCAGAGAACAATACAGCCCGGGTGCTATGAATTTTGGTCAACAGGCGAGGCATCCCCGATTGGATCAAGGAATCAACAAACCTAGGTTGACCTTCGAGCCTCAAGACCCGGCAATAGCACTTGAGGCACAATCACGACTTCTGGCCGCTCACGATCAACCTTCAAGCCATAAGGCAGACCCCTTACTGCGATCAGGTAAATATTTCTCTCTCAGCTTCCCCACATACATACGTAGCTCCCCCTGATTCTCGCTAGCCCTGATTTTTCCAACCACCACACCTAACATTACGCCTTCTGAACAGCGATGCTCCAAAGGATTTCCCGAACGCTAAGTCAGGATCCGTCTCATAATAGGCGCCCAGTACGTGCCGTAGCCTACAATCCCGAAAGTGAGCCTTCTCAGACCAAGTTATAGCTATTCCAGAAGGTTGCAGTTCCATGGTGAATAGAGAACTCATTTTGGTGTGATTGTCTACCCATTTTGAACAACCATGCTGTTCCTCATCAAGACAACCCAACTTATTATGATCAACCCATCCATCCCGATACCCTGGTTGCTGGAAGCTCACAGATCTTCAGGTCAAACTCTTTGGTGTCCCAACCAAATGTATATGTGAACGCCCCCGGATCCAGCCAGCTTGGGAGCCCGTTTGCAAGAGAGCAGATGAGAATGTTAGGAGGGACCCCGACCCACTTGCCCGAGGGTCAGACCAGTAATTCCAAACGGGTGATCGAGAGGCTCACTGAGCTCAACTTGCCCAGTAAACGCCGGCGGAAAAGCTCTGAAGCCACTTCAAATTCTCCTGGTACCAACAATGCTGCGGGATCGAACAATATGTGGGGCAAGTTTCTATTCGGGCAGCCGAGAGATTCAGGAATGAACCCGACTCACTTATCCCAGGGCCAGCCCAGCAACTCCAAGCGGGTTCTCCAGGAGCCGACTCAGCCTAACTTAGCCAGGGAACGCGATCAGACAAGCCTTGAATCTACTTCAAATGTTCCCAGTTCCAATCGCCGTCTCGCATCTGACACTGCGGATCATCTCCGTCACAATCTTCAAAATCCTCGGTATCGTGCCGATGTTAGTTCCAGACGTTACATACGGCCCGGTGACGAGTCTTTTGCAGTTTTAAACTCAGGACCTACACCCACTGTGTCTCGTCATAGTCCCACTGGCCCCAACTTAATCAGGCAACACCAGCAGACAAGTCGTGAAACTACTTCAAATTTCCCCGTTTTCAATGGTGGTCTCACGCCCCAATTTGTGCAACATCTCGATTCCAATCCTCCCAATACTTGGCATCGTCACATTTTCAACCCGCCACATTTTCAAGCCAATCCATGGCTCAAAAATATTTTCATGCACCAATTCGCACCCAATACTCAGCCTCATACCAATCCCGGTCCTTAATTTTTTGCGACCAAACATCCCAGCAATAGCAAATGACAAATATCATCTTCTCTCATTACTGTGCTTTCCGCTAATTATCTCAGACGCCTGTTCATCCGTTAGAAAGCGAAGTGTCCCATTTCTCATTCCACCCGTATCAGTTCCCTCTAATCCAAATTTCCTGCAGCTGTTAGCTAAATCACTTTGTGAATCATTTTAACCTCATTATTCTCTACGGATAGGAAATATTTACTGATGCAAGAATCTCAAAGTTATGAAATTTGCTGGGTCATAAGCTTATGTATCAAGGTCTTTCAATTAAGCACCTAATAGATATGTTCCAGTGAGTTTTGTGGCGGCTGAGATAGGTAAGATTTCTGGCATCAAAATTTGGACCACTTCTGTTTGCCCCCCCACTTGCAGGCAAATGATTGGATGAATGGAAGACTTCCTGTAGGATCTACGCCCCCTGTACAGACTAAAATTTCACAGATCTAAACCTTACTGGCTGGTGAAAAGTGACTGAGATCAAGTTCTCACCAGCCATTAAGGTTTAACCTGGCCTGACAGATCTGCCTTTTTAGCCCACGGGAAGTCATCCAATACACCACAGGACCTTACTGAAAAAATGCGGCTTTTCTGCATTTACATGCGGTTTTACGACCGCGGATGCTGTTTCCGGGTGTACTATGTATACAGGCACATTTTTCTTTTTTTGAGGTTCCCAACAAGCTGGAGGCTTTCCTTGCAGTTTGCCGTTTCGAGCGAGCCAGTTTTGTACCACGTCAACCGAATAGCCCTAGTCGGTAGCCGGGTCCCGTGTCACCGTCCTCGGCGAGCGTATCTCGATTCGCCCGGGACACCCGGCGAGCTGATTCAAAATCCGTGCTTGCTGAGCGCACTCAAAGACTAAGGCTCGTACATACCCGCCCGCCGAACAAGGCTACCCGGGTGAAGTGTATAAAGCTGACTCGCTGGGAAATAACAGCAGGCTGTAAGGGTCAACACCTCCAGCTTGTCGAAAGCTTCAAAAAAGAAAAACACGCGTGCAAACGCGGAAAACTACGTTCCCTGCGTAGTCCCGGGGCCCCGAGAAACCGCGTGTAAACGCAGAAAACCCGCGTGCTGTAACGCCCAAAGATTTTGCGACCGTCGCGTGCTGTAGGGACCTGGAGACTCGTCAGACTCGTAGCCAATCATCTTGATGACTATCCTATCATGATCTGCATGCATAATTTTTGCGTTCCCCTAGTTTACGCAACAGCGTTGATGACCTGTGTAACTTGTGCATGGAGAGCACAGTTCTGACGCGTAAGAGATGTGAGTTGAAGCAATTCCTGTGAGTAAAATGTGAAACGGTCCAATCAGGCCCAACAGCAAGGCACTTTGTCACCACCACATGCGCGAGCCAACAGTTCTTCATCAGCTTTTATACATTTGCCCTCGCCTCGAAGCGTCTCCAGATTTTATCGCAAGTGTCACTAACAATGCCCGTCCTGCCACAGCTATTCCATTGGCTTGGAATAATTGTGGTTCTCTATACCCTTGCAAGCTCAGCTGTGGTCGAAGCCGTCCCCGGAAACGCATTCATGTTATACACAAAAAATGCCCGCAAGGCTAACCTGAATCTCGACCTGAGCCCGGAGCTTGCCCGCCCAGTCGATACCGATTTGCATCTAGCACCCGGTCCCCCAGCTTCACGCGAGGAACTCCGTGCTCATGATGACCCTGCCAAAATTCTCGATAAAGGAGGGCGAGACGCTCCCCCTGGTTACGGGAAGAATCTGATGAACCCTCTCCCAGACATTGACCCGCTTGCCTTAAGCCTTGCACCCCTAGCACCATACATGCTAGCAGGTACCGGGAAGATGCCGATGGACCTTCGAGTCGACTCGCAAATGGAAGTGAATACCGCAGCTGGTGCACTTGTGACACGAGTACGAGAACCCACAGGCGCTTATAGCAGCCAGCTTCCAGGCGTTAAGGCTGGACTCGACGTGAAGATGGACACGCTAAAGACCCCAGCTAGTGCGCCCGTGACGCTAGTGCGAAGACCCGAGGCCGCTTCCAGCCAGCTTCCAGGCGTGGAGGCAAGCTCTTCAACCGTTCCAGGTATGTAACTACGTCTCGCTGAAAGCATAACATCAAGCACCGTCCAAACTTTTTTTGCTAACACTGGCCTCTTCACTGGCAATACCAACTGCGAATGGTCCTCCATGTTGTAAGCAGCCGATACTCGTGTCCCCAGAAAACAAGACACTCCTCGTGATTCTAGCACAAAGGCGACGTCCTCTCGATTGGGACAAGCAATGCACAAACCTCAGTTGATCTCAGAGCCTCGACCTCACCGGATAATCACACTTAAGACACAATCACGACCAAATGTCGCTTGCGGTCAACCTTCAAGTGACAATGCACGCTCCTCAGTGGAACCAGGTACATATTTCCCAGGAAGCTTCCTCCCGACATAGTCCCTCCCGGGACTCGCTAGCCCTGACTTCTCCAATTACCAACGCCTTCTGAGCAGTGAAAATTGAAAAGATTAATCGAACGCGAGACGAGCTTCAGTCCCAGAAGACGCGTCAACAGCCCTCAGTGCGTACGGTAATACAATACAATGACAGTGAGCCTCCTAAGATCAAGTCATGGCTATCCAAAAACGTTGCGGTCCCATAGTGAAAAAAGAACTCATTTTCCAAATTTGTTTGACCGTCTTCCGGTTGTTCAAAACCAACTATCTTACTGTTCCTCATGGAGATCGAGAATATCATTATCATACTCTGGTTACTGGAGATTCACCGACAGAGCCACTGAAACCAGCCGCTCGGATGCCTCAACCAAGTCCAAATTTGAGCGTCCCCAGATTGAACAAGATACGTGTCAAGCTTTCACCAGAATCCTTGACGGAAGCCGCGCCCCGCCTGTTGAAGAGTCAAACCAGTAATTCCAAACGGGCTCTCGAGAGACCCACTGACCGTAACTTGCCCAGTAAGCGCCAGCAGACAAGCCCCGAAATCACTCCACAATATCCAGGTTTCGATCGTCGACGTCTTAAATTCAGTACTGCGTATCCTGAGAATACGAGGTATCCGACCAGTCTCGATTTTAGACCCATGACAGAGTATCATCCCGTTTCCAATCAGGGGTCCACTGAACGCCCGCAGGCAAGCCCTGTAATCATTTTAAATCATCCCGCTTTCGATCCTCGACGTCATGCATCCACTACTAGGTATGCTGGGCATCATACCGGTTTCGAGAGTGAAAATTTCACACTCACTAGTAAATATCATCGCGCTTTCAATCAGGGCCCCACGGAATCCCGCTTGCGCAGTAAACGCCCGCAGGCAATCCCTCAAATCGCTTTGAATCGTTTCGATTACGATTGTCGACGTCTTGCACCCAATGCTAGGTATTCTGGGCATGATACTGGTTTCGAGAGTCAAGATGTTAAACCCACTCGGAGATGTCATCCCGCTTCCAATCAGGAGCCCACTGAACTCAACTTGCGCAGTGAACGCCCGCATGTAAGCCCGGAAATGACTTTGTATCATTCCGGCTTCGATCCTCGACGCCTTGCATCCAATTCTGGGAATACTAGGCATACTAGGTATCATTCCGCTCTTGATGGTGAAGGTTTTACACCCATGGCTGAGTATCATCCCGTCTTCAATTTCGGAATTTATGAACCCAATACGAGGAATCGTCCCGGTTTCAATGGCGAAAGTCTCAGAGTCGATGCTGGGAATCAACCCGGCTCCCACCGTGGGTCTTTTGCACTCAATGGCCCTTCAAGTCCATCCTCACCTTAGTCAAGCCTGAGTACAAGATTTTAATTGCTGTTATATTTCTGCCGTGGTTTCTATAATCTAATTGGAGATATATGATCAATAATAATATCAATCTCGAGTAAAACCTTTTTGGGCTGGTTCCATTGCTACACATAGTCTGGTTATGTATGGAAAGTTTCAAATAGCAGATACATCATCCTACCTCTCCCAGCTTTAAAAATTAACAGAAATATCTTCTAATATATAAATACATACATAAATATCTATCTTCTTTCATTTGGGGTGCTCACATTGCACCGAAACACTTTCTAATACAAACAAGGTTTGTTCGCTTATGCACCATTTTAATCGAGTTTACACTGCTTCTAAAGCGGAGTTTCCCAAAGTTTTGACTGCTGATTGTAAAATCAGCAGTATGGGAAAACTCTTGACTCTTGCACTCCCCTCAATCACCCCAGAAGCCTTATTATCCATGAGAAAACAATGTAACATATTTCCCACACCCTCATTATTGCTCACCACTGCTCTGAAATACACATGATCCTACTCTAGTCATAAGGTCATGTATTGAAGTGGTTTGATAGACACAAGTGAGTTTTAATCTGGTTTGACACATCATGAACAAATTCAAGTCAAGGGCAGCATCAACACGGAGCACAAGAAACATATATAGACGGAATATGTCGAACTTCTACCAAGAGCTCAAGGTTACAATAATGGTCTTTGCTGCGGGTTTGATGAGTATCAAGTATTAATCCCAATATCTGAATAGGTTTGTCGGATAGGATGGTTCCATCGTGGCAAGTTGAAACAGTACTTGGCATGCATGTCGGGGTTGATTGGATTGTACAAAAAATTCCTGGATCAACAAACTCACGATAAAGTTAACCTTATCCTAAACCTGAGCAGTTGTAGGGGGCGGATTTGGAGTACAGCTGTATAAGTGTTAAGAGTCACCGGAGCCGTTGCGACATTGGTAACTGATGAGTCACAAGATGTTGTAAATTACAGATTTTCTGAATCACAGTCACAAAGCTGTTGGAGCGTTGATGTTGTACCGACCGATCTTCCCTCCCCAAAGTTTGTAATTCAACATGTGACTCGTACGACTGAATCCCATCACTTCACTGACACCATTGCAGGGTGAATAGAAATTTCAGCTATTTCTACAGGTTTTCGGAGGCCTCATGGGGATCTAACCCGATTTTTCCAACAGACTACAGTCTTGCTTTTTTGCCATCTTCTTATAAATAGCTAACTCCCACAGATTTTCCGGTGGCTATTGATCCAGCCTTCTGCAGACCTTATCTAGAGGTTACTATCACAAAATGTCTTCGCTGTCCCCTATCTTCTCCCCGCGATACATTTGGCTTGGGATGAGCATTGTCCTCTTGACTTTTCCTCCGTTCCGTGTCGCAACCGCTGTCCGGCCTGTTGATTTCGAATTACGTCTGGCAGTGAAACCAACCAGTCACCCAAGATCAGCCCCGGTAGTTGTTGCGCCTGATGGACGATTCCCTAGTCCGACTGCGGCTCATCAGGGGCAGAGTTCGATGGATGCTCGACTCGAGCAAGATAAGGACCTGCTTTCTCTAAGGCTAGGACCTCGAAAGAACACGGTTGCAAGCTCACACCAACCACCACCTAACAGACCTTATGATGCTAGACTTTTTAGTCAACATCCAGGCTTTGGGCCAGGCCCATCGACCGTCCCAGGTCAGATAGCATTGCCTAAAGCTTATTGTTACTTTCTCTGACATTTTCAATGAAATCACCATCATTCGCGAATGCCCCTTTTAAACTCACCAGAAGTTACTGCTCGTGCCACCGCAGCACAATACGCCCCGGTTAATCGGGGTAAGGAGGCGATGGATCCTCCCCTCGATCCGCGAAAGGATGTATTTGAGCTGAGCTTAGGCCCTTCAAAAATTCCGGTTAGTTCACATGAGACACAGACTAAACCTCCTGTGGGCTTCAAGACAGGCCCCTCAGTGGAAACAGGTGCTTCCTTAAGCTTCCTGCAAAATGGCCCGCGTGAAACTAATTTTTTTGCCTCCTCCATGAATTTTGAATGACCATACCCCCTCGAACAGTAAAATTCGCGCTGAACAACGTCCGGCGGCCTGGCCTTAACCCGGCCCCCTATCACTTTCAGCACATGCCTCCGCAATTGATGAATGGCATACATCTCCAACCGGGTCCACAGTCCCAACAGGCAAGACATGGCACCCTAGGTAAGCACCAGGTGATCTCACCCGGCCTATCAAGTTACGTTTGAGCTGGAAAGAGGAATATAAAAAACTAACTTAATTGATACTGCGGTTTCGCTCTCCCCCCTGTTTCCTCATACAGTCAATTCCCATCAAATCATTCACGGGGGACCGCGGTCAGCCGCAGTAAACCATCGGATCCAGCCCGCTGCGCCGAACCCATTCTATCGGCAAGGCCCGCCAACTGGCAATCCACATGCTGTCGATGTGCAGCAGCCTAGTCAGTTGCAACGGATTGCGCGCAGCGTGAGCCGGCTCCAGGAATGTCGCAAGAGACGAGCTCAGGTTGAGAAAGCAAACAACACAATCTTGCCTAGAAAACGCACGAAAACAAAAGCCCTAATCATCCCCAATCCTCCTGCTCCTGAACTTCAACGTCCTCTACCTGATGCCAAGTCTTCCAGTTAATTTTGAACCGACAATTCCACAATCTGTTTTTTATATGTATGGTTTGTTCTACCCGCCTTCCGCTGCACTCTCCCTCGTGAATCTCATATCCAACCCTCATGGATTTCACCCACCAATTTTTTATACTCACATATCCGGCAGAATACTGATTTACTGATGACCTAGCTCTGTGAAAGTTTCCCGCAAATAAATTACTTACTGCGTTTTGCAGAATGCTTGATTTTTTCTCAAAATTTCTGGTTTTGCTATGCACTTAAATTTGATTTAAACTTCACACCAAACCTTAAGCCAACCTTGCAATTAAACTTTTTTTAGCACATGCGGATGGAAGATCCAAACTACTTGCCACCTAACCTTCAACAAACCTTAGAAAGAAGCTTTTGGAGCACATGCAGCCTCCATGTGCTTGTCAATTGCTGCAAAGAGCAGCAGTAATGTTGTGGATCCAAGCATTCCATGTTGTGTTGACCGCTCACCGGTTTCCCCTCTTTCCTGCTTTCCCACCAGCCCTGAGTGCAATGTGTCACATTGCAAGATTCTGGGTTTGCGCAGCTCGCACTCAAAATTTAAGATTATGCGAGCAACGAAACCGGAAAATTTGAGAATTCATCCAGGCATTCAGCAAAACACAGTACCTGCCCGATATCCTCTGGTTCTAAAAGTATTTCTCCTAACGTACATAGGGCCAGTCTACCTGTCAGAAATATGGGCACAGTTTTTTTAATCTATCAACATCAGTGTTTCATTGGACCACCTTTTTGTTTGCCTGTTTGCTTGTCTTTTGGTATGCTGTCATATCCAATCCTACTGCTACCGTTCTGCATAGGGTTGGGCTGAGTGCGAAATGGTACTCAGCTTGTGTGAGTTTCTCTTTACAGCCCTTGTTACCTAGGGTTGCCTAGGTGACCCAGGAGTTGTCCCTCCAACTCCCCAAGCCCCCTGAGTGTGGGAAAGGTCCTCCTCTCATCTCTCCTGCGGTTTTGCCGCGCTTCTCCTCTCCATGATGGAGGGCATGGCACGACGGACAGATGAGCTGGGGGAGTGGCCACTGCTCCCTGCAGAGTGTGGCCTCTCCTCCACTGTGAGCACTAAGATGTGGGGGTCTGAGCCCAACCCGCTACTCCAGGTGGCCTGGAGCCTGCTCAGACCCATCACTCCAGGAAGCCTGGTCCTAGTGAGGCTAGGTGCCTTTCCTTTCCCCTCATATTGCAATGAAACCTGGATTCATTGCCCGCCCCTCTTTGCCCCAACCGTGCTGCGTACGTAACTTCATGCCTCTGTTACCTGCTCTATTAGTTCTTCCAGATCATGAGGGACCTTGACCCGTAACTGATAGCGGGTCTGACGGTTCCGCCTGATCCCCCTGGATAGCTTGTTGGCCCAATTCTTGGCCAAAGTGACGCACTTTGCAATGAGATTAATCTGGTTCTCAATCAGCGTTGCTTGGATCTTTTTCCATTTGGCGTTGACAAACCGATCCTTTGACTTCTGCTTGGTGACAACGCTCTCCGTTGTAGTGTTGTCCTTCCAGACAATGAAAGTCTTCCCTCCCCTTGCTCCAAGTTTGATTAACATCAGTAGCCCTATTCGTACCACTATGGTTTCTAGCCTTGATATTCTCTCTTCTTCTTTCTTCTCCTGGGCAAGGGCGTGTTGGCCAGACCCGGGCGGCTTTTGTCCTTGGTGGTCTCCAAGGAGGAAGCAGAGCAGCGCGAGGAGGCCCATCACCAGTGGAGACTCGCGAGACATACCGTGCCTGTGTGTGTGCTGTAGGCAATGATTTCCAAGGAGGAAGAGACGGCCAGGGCTTTGATGGGCCCATCCGAGTTGACCGGGGCCAATGGCTCCAGGCTGGGCAGGTTGACGCTTTGGAGGGTGCTGGATGCGAGGCCCAGGAGGAGAAAGAACCGGCCCTGGCTCTCAGCCTATGGGAGCCTCTTGCCCATCGGATCCAGCACCCGTTTCTCGCCAATGGCAAGCGCTAGGAGCTTGTCGGAAGCCGCGCCTGGCCACTCAGCCAAATTATCCATTGAGATTCCTGGATGTCCAGGAAGCTCATTGGATATCACTACAAACATTTATTATTTTGCCCAAAAAAGAAATAAAAGTCAACATGAAAAAAAATGAAACCAGAATTCCACTCAGGGGAACAAACTGAGCATGCTGAGCCAAAAAAATAAAATGTCCCAAACTGAGCAAAAATCATTGGACAATGTTTTGGGATGGTTTTTTTTTGACAGGCCTGGCGGGCCTGGAGTGGGCTTGAGCGGGCCTTGAGCGGGCCTTGAGCGGGCCTGAGACGGGCCTACCCCAAAAGCACATTGGTTCAGTATTAAAGGAGTTTTGCCTTGCCCTGGGAGCTTCTGGGGCTTTTGATGGGCCCAAAGTCTCAACATGGGCTTTTGGTGGTCTAGAAGTGTCAACCCGGGCCAATGAATAGCCCATGGGCCTTTGAATTCCCAGAAAGCCCACCATGAGCCCCCACATAGCTAATGGGCTCTTGGTAGCCCATAAAGATCTCCATGGGCCAACCAATACCCTCATGGGCTTTTGGTGGCCCATGAAGATCTCCATGGGCCAACAGATAGCCTCATGGGCTTTTGGTGGTCCAAAACCCTTCCCATGGGCTTTTTGTGGCCCAGAAAGGAGGCAAAAAGCCCATGGGATCCCATGATGGAAGTATCTGTGTTGGCCCACAGGGATCTTCATGGGCCACCAAGAGCCCCTTAGCTATGTGGGGGCTCATGGTGGGCTTTTTGGGAATTCAAAGGCCCATGGGCTATTCAGTGGCCCGGGTTGATACTTCTAGACCACCAAAAGCCCATGTTGAGCTTTTGGGCCCATCAAAAGACCCAGCAGCTCCCAGGGCAAGGCAAAACACCTTTAATACTGACCCAATGTGCTTGTGGGGCAGGCCCGTCTCAGGCCCTCTCAAGGCCTGCTGAAGCCCGCTCCAGGCCTGTGAAAAAAAACCATCCCAAAACATTTTCCAATTACTTTTGCTCAGTTTGTGACATTTTATTTTTTTGGCTCAGCATGCTCAGTTTGTTCCCCTGAGTGAAACTTTGGTTTTATTTTTTTCATGTTGACTTTTATGTTTTTTTGGGAAAAATAATAAATGTTTGTAGTGTATGTACATTTCAGCCCTGCCAAAACGTGTATCCATCTCTGTTTGAATTGCACACAAAAATTGGGGAGGAGGCAGTCAGGGTGTAAACGGGTTGGGTTTGGGTCAAAAAAAAGCGCCCAAACCCAACCCAACGTTTAGCGCGGGTTGGGTTGGGTTGTGGCAGATTTTAAAATATGCTGCCAAAACCCAACCCAATGTCATACTTTTTTGGGTTGGGTTGGTGTAAAGCTCAAAAGTGTTCCTGAGAACCTTTTGCTGAGTGCGGAAAGGGATGTATGAGGAAACCTCTGCCTTTCCTGGTTCACTAGACACTAAAACAAGCCCACCAATCTCAGATTGGCAGGTTTAATGTAGTGATAGTGGAGTGTTATCTAAAGATAACTGTTGTTATAAAGTGGGTGCGATGAAGTTGCTGAAATGTGTTATGAGTGAGGAGTCTGGACTTCAACCAGGTGATAGTTGGTCAAAGAGGACCCCTCAGAGGTTTGTGTTATGTAATGTGAGTGTTGTGTAGAGTTGTTATTTCGTATGTAAGTGTTTTGTAATGTATGTAGAACCAAAATATAGGGTGACTGATATATTGTGGAGTGAGCAGTTGTGTACTTTGTTGTAGGGGAAACTGAGTGCAGGTAGTCTGCTAGTAGTCTGCTGGGGGAAAGTTACAACAGGGGAGGAGAGCCTCCTTTTATAGACAATGGTGAGGGATTTTAGCTCCAGAGGAGCTCCACATGAGAGATTTTAGCTAGGTACATGAGGGTTTTTGGCTAGTACATATGTTGAATGGGTGAATGTGATTGGTCAGGACTGTACAGGTGATTATGGGTTATGACCTGCAGGCTGAATCAGGAGGTGTGATTGGTCAGGACTGGATGTTAGTGTAGTCATGCTGTAACCAGGTCACCTGCTGTTGTTATGCAACAAAAATCCACTAGCGCATGCAGCTATTGCATGCAGCTATTACATGCAGCTATTACATGCAGCTAGCACCTGCATGTGTGCCTGCATGTGTACCTGTATGTGTGTAAGTGATGATGCAGCTGTGTGTAAGTATGTATGTAGCTATCTATGTAACCGTGTGTGTAACTAAGTGTTGTAAATGTGGATTGTGTAACTGTTTGAGGTTGTAAGGGGTGTTGTGAGTGTGTAAGAGTATGTAACTTCTGAATGAGTACCATTATGAGTGTTCTGTAAAGCAAGACTAGGGGTAAATTTGTCCCAAGAAGCTAAATCTTGAGGAATATTAAGTGATTTCTAAGAGGAAAAGGGAGATTAAGAGTGAAACTAATAGAAATAAGAAAGAAAAGCAGAAAATTTTGATTTTGGCATATGGGATACCGTAAAGCATACCACATCCTCCCCCAACTTATTGTCTGTCCCCAGACAATTTCATTGTGAGGTTTACTTGTGTTTGATTTTATTTTGATGTTGAGTTCTGTTGAAATTTGTTGATGTCCGTGTTTGAGTTTGTAGGTTTTGATGAGTTGATAGATGAAGAGAAAAAAAAATATGAAAGAAAAAATATGTTGATTATTTGTATTTGTATTTGTTTTGTTTGTTTTATTTAGTGTTTTATTTTTGACTGTTTTTTTTTTTTTTTTTTTTTTTTAATAGCTTTATAGGTTGTTTTGATGACATGTATTTAATTATGTAGGATATTAGGTCTTTTTTTTTTTTTTTTTGTAATGAGTTTGTATTTTATGTGTTTTTCTAGTGAGAGTGTATTCTTTTTGGGTGGTGCGTGGTGATTGGTGCCCCGCTTGGAAAGGTATGTTTGTCGGGGCGCGCGTCAATGCACTCGGGTGTTGTCCTAGAGTCGCAGGGGGTGTAAGTGTCACAGCCGCGGCTGCGACTTGTTCGAGTGTTGTCCGAGGGCAGAGCCCCCCCGCGAGGGACTCGTTGCTTGCCCAAAAAGGTGAGTTTTTTGTATGTCCTAAACTGCGGCCGCTTCGCCTGCGCGCCGCGCCGTCCGCGCTCGTCCGTTCCGGTCTTCGTAGTTTCATCCGACCGGCCCGAGTATACATATACATATGCCCGGCCAGTTACATCCTCGCCGCTCGATATCGATTTCGCATTCGTCTTCCAATCTTCTGACAGGTTCGATCGGATCGTCCAGTGGGTAGCCAGTCGTCCGAGTAAGTTCTTTCTTTTCTTTAATCTCACTTTGCTGACCAGCTGACTTCTAATTGTTCTTTGTGATCTTTTTTAGGTCATTTCGTGATGCGTGGGCCTTCCTCCTGGTACCGTGAAGGCTTCAGCCCCCCAACCGTGCCCAGTTATTGGTCAGAACTGAAGCCTCTCGACTCCAGCTCTATTCCCTTCTCTTCCCGGTGGTGGCCTTCGAACCGTGGCCTGCTATTGGCCAGCAATGAGGCCTTGGGGTGGGTCTCTTTTCTGGAACGTTCTTCCCAGATTTTGGATACAGGTATAAGTACCCGATCCAGCCGCGAATCGCCACTTCTCCCCAGCCGTTTTCATATGTCTTGGCCCCCTCGTCCTCCAACACCGTATCCATTTGTTATCCCATCTCGTGTATCCCGCCTCCGAAGTCTTTCTGCCCACATCGTTATACCTCCTGTGGGTCGTTTCCTTAGTGTAGTCGAGACCTAATTACTAAACTTCCTTCTCTTTTCTTTTATTTCTATCTGAGTAGATTATGGAAGACCCGACTGCCATCTCCATTAGTTTTGATTCCTCCGCTCCCATCAACACCAATGCTTCGCCTATTGCCCCTCCAAGCTCTGCTCCAGGCATGGACCTTGACGAGGCCATTGCTCAGCCTGTTCCTGCCCCTGTGGGCCGCTCTATCCGTCAGCTTGAGCGCGAGATCTTCGGGAGAAGCCTTTCTCCCCCAACTTCTGAAGTTCGAGCCGCCATCCGCAGCGCGGAGGACGCCATATATCGTGCGCCTCCTCTCCGCTCTTGACGAGGTGGTCGTGCCCAAGCTCGTGCCTCTGGGCGCGTTCGTGGTTGTGGTCGTGGTCGTGGAAATGGTCGTGGTCGTGGTCGTGGTCGTGCAACTGGCAGCACTCGCGCCCGTACCGGTCCCGTAAGTTCCCTTTTGTTTCCTTCTTTTATGAACCCTTTCGTTAAAAGTTTGAAACTAATCATGCTACATAGTTTTTTAATCTCCAATCGAGCCATGATCAACCCGAATTTCACTCCTCCTCCAGCCTCTAGAGCTAGCACCCCCCGGGTTGATCCTGATCACCCGTATGTGAATCGGGTTCCCGATGAGCCCGTTGGGTCGGGGACTTCCAATGACAACAGTTGGGTCGAGCCTCAAGTTCGTACCCGAACTCGGGTACCCTCCCCGATTCCATTCGGGTTCTATGACATGGACGACTACCATCGCCTTGCCCCTCATCAAGTTGAGGCTTTACTCGACCGCCGCCCCGACTTCGGCCAATACGATCAATACCGATTCGCCCCGCAAGCTTACACTGTCTTCTATCAAGAGCTCGCCTCCGCCATGGTCGGTCACTTCACTCGATACCCGGCGGCCAATGCTTTGGAGAGAGACGGCCGTGTCCAACTCTTCCGATTCTCCTCTTGTCGTTACCGCGCTGCCATGCGTCGTGTTCCATTCTAAGTACGTGTTTCTTTTTTTTTTTCTTTGGCTTTCGTGGTCCTTAAGCTGATGACTTCGTTTGCCGTTTCGACCTCGTTCCGTCTTCAGATGCCACCTCCTTCGGTGATGGACATCTCATAGGGGTAAGAAAAGTATAAAACAGAAAAAAATTGATAGATAACAAAAAAAATCAAAAAAAATTTGGAGATACGAGTCTAAAACCTAAAAAATTATTTATGCAGCTTCTTTTGTTGGCCCTCCTGCTCTAGTGAACATTTTAAGTCCTAGTAATCTACTCCAAACCCCTCCCCCAACTTAAAAATGGTTGTCCCCAACCTATATGTGCGAGTTGAGATCCTTTGAGAGAGAGAAGCAGAGAGAGCCAAAGAGAGAACTGGGAGAATAACATAGATGAGAGAAAATAAGGGAAAAAGATTCAAGGATGAGAGAAGTGAGAGCACCTCCCCCAACTTATAAGATTGAAACTACTAAGATTTAAGATTCTGAGTAGGGTATTTTTATGTTGATTTTTGAAGTGAGTCTTTGATGTTTTTGATGAGTTTATAATGATTTTTGATTTTTTATGGTTTTTCCAGATATAGCAATAATTTGACTTGGTAAGGATTTCTAAGAGAAGAAAGTTGATAGAAAAGAAAGTGAAAGAAAGGTTTTATTAGCTGTTTCATAAGGTTAGTATTTGAGGTTGAACAGTTTAGTCTCATGCCCAGGAGATCATGCTTAATCAGAAGCATCCAAATCCTCTTCATCAGAAGAATTTAAACTTTCTTCATCTTGACTGTTGAGCTCAGGATCTTGTTCATCATTAATAACTTGATCCAAAGGCCGCCCACAAGGGTAAAATCGCTTGATGTGAGATGCCGCATAATTTCTGTGGAGCTCTGTTCCATCCAACTCTTCTAGTGAGTAAGATCCTTTAGGTAGTTGTTTCTTGATCCTAAAGGGACCATTCCAGCGGTTCGAAAATAATTTTCCCCACTGATCTTCCAAACTTTTATTGTAGATGAGAACTAGTTCGCCAGAATCCAAAGGTCGTCGTAATCGTGCCGCCATTTTCCTATCCCAATACCGGACAGAAGCTTCTCTGGCTTTCATCATCTTGGTGTGAGCTTCTTCCAGAATTTCTTCCCGTCGTTCGAGTTGCATCGCCCAAGCTTCCAAAAGTTGTTCCGTAGTTTTGATTGCTAACCAATCTATTCCTAAATAGGTGTCCATTTCCAAGTCCACTGGCAAAACCGGCAGTTGTCCAAATACAAGTCCGTAGGGAGTTCGTCCGGTGGTCCGTTTTGTTGAGATTCTGTCTGAAAATAAAACTAGTGGAAGGTACTCTCGCCATTTCCCGCCAGATTCGCCACACATTTTGACCAGAGCATCCTTGATGGGTCGATGTCCACGTTCAATCATTCCATTTGCCTCCGGGTAGTAAGGTGTTGTAGGTTTCAGCGTTGCTCCAATACTTTTCACAGCTTCAATGAAGTCTTCTTTAAATTCTGCACCGTTATCCACTATGACTGTCTTGATTGAACCATACCTGTAGACCCAGTTTTCCAAAAGAAACTTGGCTACATTACTTGCAGTGAGTTTCACCAGAGGGGCGGCCTCAACCCATCCAGATAAGCCGTCCAGTGCCACGATAAGATATTTGTATTGTCCAGCTTTGATGTGGCAGGCGTCCAGAGCCACTCGTCCAAAGATGTAGCTATCCCCAGTTGGATTTCGAATTTCTCTAGGTACCGTTGGATCCCGCTTTTGACAAGCTTCACAGCTTTGAACCCAGTTCTTGACCTTCTTCTTCAGGCTGGGCCACCAAAACCGAGTTACCAATTGCTGATAAGTTTCTTCTATTCCACGGTGTCCCAGTTCTTTGTGAACCTGCCGGAGTAATTTTTCTTGATAGGTGTCCTTGGAGATTACTATTTGTGGAGAGAGTGAGTGTTTTCTCATAAGTCGTCCATCGCTACTGAAGAATTTAGCTGAGTTCCGTCGTAATTTTGCAAAATCCACTTTGTCCATTCCATCCGGTGGTTCCAAGGTTTCCAGGTAGTGTCGAAGGTTTCTCCAATATCCTGGAGACTCCCATTCCTTGAGCTCTAGAACTGTTGATTGAGTGCAAATTCTGAAAGTGTAACATGGTTTGATCAGAGGTTCCTCCTTGTCAAAGTCATCCTGGTCCTCGTAGAATTCCTCGTCGTCGCTAGAAATAGGGCGCCTTGAAAGCCCATCCGGTAGTGTGAAAGTTTTCCCAGGTTTATGAACTATGTCGTAAGAAAATAGCTGAATAAAAGACACCCATTGAGTCATAGGTGCGTTGGGCAACGATGGGGAGTTTATCATTTGAATTAATGACTTGGCGTCCACTTGGAGTTCAAAGTGTTGGCCCCAGAGGTAGATCTGCAACTTCTTTAAAACCCTAGCTACTCCGCACAACTCCAACTTAGGCTGAGAGTATCGTGATTCCACTGGTGAAAATACTATTGATTCGTACAGTATAGGTCGATCTAATCCAGTCTTGAGTTCTTGTTGCATCAACACCGCGCCTGCCGCTATGAAGCTCGAGTCAACCGCCAGTTTAATCAACCCTGCGTCCGCCGAGTAATCAATGCTTTTGAGTACAATGTCTTTGCCGATTATTTCCTTGAGCTGCTTGAACACTTGATTGCATTTATCCGTCCAAATCCATTCGGCGTCCTTCCTGGTGAGCTGTCGTAAAGGTGCTGCCTTTTCTGACAGGTTTTCAATAAATATTTGTACGTAGGTGATTATTCCAAGAAATCCGCGAAGTTCTGTGACATTCAAAGGGGTAGGCCAGGTTAATATCTTGTTTTTCTCTTGTGTAGAAACTTGTCGTCCAATCTGCGAGACCACGTGTCCAACAATATCCAGAGCCGGGACACAACAAGAAAACTTCTTCCCAGAAACTGTGAGTCCTGCTTCTTCTACTCTAAACAATATGCGTTCGAGTGTTTGAGCGTATTCCCAGATAAATTTTTGAATCCCAGGATTTTCCTCCAGAGTTTGTCCGCCGCAGGTTGATCTTGGTCCTTTGATGCCTCCGTCGTCAATGAATACCCCCACATGTTCTGGAATCTCGTCTTGCAGAATCCACATCATCTGGGCCTGGTACACCGCCACTGAATTCGTTGCGCCTTGAGGTAATCGAGTGAGTTGAAATCGTCCCAATGGAGTGTCAAAAGTTGTGAGAGGCCTTGATTCGTCCGCTAATTCCCGTTCATCGTATCCTCCCATGATATCACCAAGTCCATAGCAAGCTCTTCCAGCGAAGGATTCAATGAATTCTTCCGTCGTAGGAGGTAAGCCAGCATCTTTAATCGTTACTTTGTTCATTTCTTGTAGATCGTGTACGATTCTGAGTTTCCCGTCGTGTTTGGCAACACAAAATACTGGACTTGAATAGCTTGAGGTTGGGGGCTCGTAAAGTCCGGTCCTAATTCGTTCGCGTACTAATTCCGTGTATTCTTCCTTAATTGCTGCCGGAATAGGTATTGGTTTCTTCTGCCATGGAGTATGTTCTACCACTGGTATGACATAGGGTAAGCCATAGGAGTGTTTCAACAGTCCACGTTCTGCCGGGCAGAATGCTAAAGCATTTTGTCGGATAGTAATAAGATGTTTAAATAATTTTATTTCCTCTGGCCAGAGCCAACCTTCAGGTCCAAAATTGATGACTTTCAGACGTTCTTCGGTTATTTTTGCTGTAGGTTGAAACTCCGGTGGATTCGGTATTAGAGGTGTTTTATAAGGATCTCGTGATAAGGTAGGTCGTCGAAGAGGTGGATTAATTGACTGTGGCATAGCTTGGTTGATAGGTCGAACTTTCTTGGCAACCGGTTTGTATTTAGTCATACACCACAAGTTATCTTCTTTCCAATTTTTACAGGGATCTTGCTGCGCTGAGGCCCCTAGTCCGGTGACTAGTAAACTATTGATTTGTAAATCTTCGTCCAAAGTCGGAGGTTGAATTGTGATCTGAGGTATGTTTTTCTCCTTTTCCGGTTTTTTTCTGAGACGCAGGCACATGTTCTTAACCCATCCCAGCTTCTTTGATATTTTAGATCAAATTTTGATGGAGTCGGTGTCGTTCGAGAAGCGTGACTGATTCGGGTGCTGAGTCATGTAAGCTGTTGTTTGCGCCGATTGTGTGGGGTTGTGTCCTAAATTTTTCAATTGATTCCATCCTCGTCTTTGTCCTACTTTAGCGATTGGTACCGTTATCCTTCGTCCGCTGTTGCCTTGAAAAGATAGAAATTCGCCTGAGCCTGGATAGTCCAACGTGCAGTTGTAGTCAAAAAGGAAAGGTCGTCCGAGAATACATTCTTGAGCTTGAGGTGAAACAAAGAGGTGTACGGGTCCAGAGAATCGCCCAATTCCAAGGGTGCAATTTTCCACTACTCCTTTGATATCACATCTTTCACTGCCGATGCCTCTCATTGGAATTTCTACTTTGACTACTTCTAGATCTAGATCAATTGCCGCCTGGCTGGGGATTACGTTCACCATTGATCCTGAATCCACCATGAATGGTACTTTTTGTCCGGATATTTTAGTGTTGATAAATCCCAAAGCACAACTGTATTAACAGTTATATTCCGAGTCTTCTTCCTCTTGGTTAAGTAACATTGAAGCTGAAACTTTAGGATCTGATTTTTTTCCGTTCTTGTATGACATTGCAGAAGTTTTGTACCCTGGAATTCGAGTTTGAAGTTTGTTGATAACTTCTTGAGCGTAAGTTGGGGAAATTGCCGTAAGTTGAGAAAATGTGGTTGGTATCTTCAAGTTTTCCAATTCCATGACTAAGGCCGCTTCCGCTGATTTTTCTCCCTTTGTGAGAGCTGCTTTCTTATTAGGGTCCAAGATCTGTCCTGGTGTCTTCCTGGTTGCCGGTACTTCTTGAATGACCTCTTCTGGTCCGTCTTCTGGGTCCACGTCCATTGCTGAGTCATCCGCTTGTGCCGGGGGTTTTCGTCGTCCACGGAGCGCTTCTGCTCTAGTTGTCGCCACATTTGCTTCAAGTTTTACTTTTTCGAAGTTTGCCGATC
Organism: Puccinia triticina; assembly: GCF_026914185.1. NCBI lineage: Eukaryota > Fungi > Basidiomycota > Pucciniomycetes > Pucciniales > Pucciniaceae > Puccinia > Puccinia triticina. Next base: position 124,185 of record NC_070572.1, read on the forward strand.
CCAGTCGTGGTGGTTCCCAGTCGATTTTGTGCATTGAAGAGGTACAGTTGGATTCTTGCTGATTTTCTTCACTGTTGATTGAAAACACAGCCGGGTGATTGGTTCTGAATGCTGCGTTGACTTGGGTTTTAGGTTTTGCGGAGTCCGCAGCTACCACCGTTCGAATGGGTCTGGAGGGATTCCAAGGAATTTTATCCCCATTAGGTAAGCAGAAGTCCTTTCCCTCCCGTTTTACTAAGCCTTCTCTTTCATCTTTCTGTGCTTCATAACACATGGATGTTGGATGACCTTCTCAATGGCAGTAAGCGCAAGGTTGAGCTTCGTAGAGTCGTCCACTTGGTCGTTCGTTTCCACAAGAGTATTCCGCCTTGGGTGGGTTTGTTAACTTGCCAGTTAGAGCATCAATTGCTTTTGCCAGACTGTCAACCTGCTTTTGAAGCACCTCAGGTGGGTTTTCTTCAACCATTTTCTCACGCTTCTTGCTGTCACCTTTTTTCTCGTCCAACTTCTTCTGCATTGCTCGATTGGCTTCACTGAACCCGCTTCCTACAAACGTCTCGTCTGCTGCAGCTCGGACTTCATCCTCAGCCACATCCATCAAATCTTCTAGGTGGGGCGTCTTGGGATAACCATCCTTGCCATAGGGAATCAGGTCTTGCTTGACCATTTCGTGTTTGATCGACTTCTGTAATTCTTTAGAAAAAGCCATAAAAAAGAGGTGAGTAACGTCTTGTTGGTCTCTAATGTGCTCATTAGCAACCAAATACTTTGTTATTAATAGAAATTTTGATTTGTAGTTTTTGTATTCTTTAAATCCTTTCGGTCCACCAGCCTTTGCTTGTTCATCCACAAAGTTTTGCAGATCCCGAATGGTGAATCGAATTTTTGCATGGGTGTCGCCCCATAATTCCTTCATGCTGCGCCTAAGCATGTCCCAGTCTCGTTGTTCGTAACCGTCCATCGATTCCAGTTCCTGCTTCAGGTCTTCTGGTCCCACAAAGCTGCAAATCTGTCAAACCATATCGTAGCCTTCTGCTCCGTAAACTTCCGCCGCCAGTTCAAATCGGTCCAGAAATTCCTTGAAGTTTTCGCCATCGTATAATAGGTTTGCCGCCTTGATGATTGTCACTTTTCTTTTGGGCTCTGCCCTGGGTTGGTTGTTGCCTTCAGGATCCGCCGGCAAGCCATAAGTTCCAGGAGGGTGAGTCTGATTATTTTGTTGAGTATTTCGATTGTTGGCCAGCCTTCCGCAATACATCCTTGTTCAAGTATGAGACATTGGTCGTGGAGGTGGTGGATCAACATTCATTCTTGTGTTCTGACTGTTTTGAGTTCCATTAAATAGTCCGAGTGGATTTGGATTGTTTGTTGGTAAGACATTTTCCAAATCTTCAGCTTGTGGAAAAGCCATGTCCGAGTTTTAAATGATTCCTTGTTAATTTGTTTTCCGCTAGTAGGTTTGATTTTGCTAATAGTTGTCCTAAAAAATTGTTCTCTGGATTTTTTCCAGGGCAAGTTGGGGGGGTAATTCACTAAAATAATACTAAAAAACTAAATAATATGATACTACTTTATTCTTCAACTATGCTAATAGTCAGAGGTTGTCATAGACTTAATAATGTGCTATATTGAGTTTTGTACGGCCACCACTTTGGTGGTTAAAATCTATATCCTAAGGCTCAATATGCCAGTTTCGCCGGTCCCCTTGTTTTCTATGTTATAGGTGATTTTGTCGAGTATTTAACTATTTAATCCGGATTCGTACTAGGGTTATTTACTAGACTATTGGTATAAAACTAATTTGGAAGTGTTAAAACGGAGATATGGTCCTTGCACTTCGCCAAAAACAGGTAAGTTCTCCTGCCGTAAACTAACTAAATTCACTAAAAAATATGCTAATAAAATTTCGCTACAGTAGTTCAAGATGTATTTTGAGCCACTTGCTAACAACAGGATCCTCTATCACGTTGGGGACTCCCTTGTAAAGCTCAAAAGTGTTCCTGAGAACCTTTTGCTGAGTGCGGAAAGGGATGTATGAGGAAACCTCTGCCTTTCCTGGTTCACTAGACACTAAAACAAGCCCACCAATCTCAGATTGGCAGGTTTAATGTAGTGATAGTGGAGTGTTATCTAAAAATAACTGTTGTTATAAAGTGGGTGCGATGAAGTTGCTGAAATGTGTTATGAGTGAGGAGTCTGGACTTCAACCAGGTGATAGTTGGTCAAAGAGGACCCCTCAGAGGTTTGTGTTATGTAATGTGAGTGTTGTGTAGAGTTGTTATTTCGTATGTAAGTGTTTTGTAATGTATGTAGAACCAAAATATAGGGTGACTGATATATTGTGGAGTGAGCAGTTGTGTACTTTGTTGTAGGGGAAACTGAGTGCAGGTAGTCTGCTAGTAGTCTGCTGGGGGAAAGTTACAACAGGGGAGGAGAGCCTCCTTTTATAGACAATGGTGAGGGATTTTAGCTCCAGAGGAGCTCCACATGAGAGATTTTAGCTAGGTACATGAGGGTTTTTGGCTAGTACATATGTTGAATGGGTGAATGTGATTGGTCAGGACTGTACAGGTGATTATGGGTTATGACCTGCAGGCTGAATCAGGAGGTGTGATTGGTCAGGACTGGATGTTAGTGTAGTCATGCTGTAACCAGGTCACCTGCTGTTGTTATGCAACGAAAATCCACTAGCGCATGCAGCTATTGCATGCAGCTATTACATGCAGCTATTACATGCAGCTAGCACCTGCATGTGTGCCTGCATGTGTACCTGTCTGTGTGTAAGTGATGATGCAGCTGTGTGTAAGTATGTATGTAGCTATCTATGTAACCGTTTGTGTAACTAAGTGTTGTAAATGTGGATTGTCTAACTGTTTGAGGTTGTAAGGGGTGTTGTGAGTGTGTAAGAGTATGTAACTTCTGAATGAGTACCATTATGAGTGTTCTGTAAAGCAAGACTAGGGGTAAATTTTTCCCAAGAAGCTAAATCTTGAGGAGTATTAAGTGATTTCTAAGAGGAAAAGGGAGATTAAGAGTGAAACTAATAGAAATAAGAAAGAAAAGCAGAAAATTTTGATTTTGGCATATGGGATACCGTAAAGCATACCACATTGGTTTGGGTCTTGGGTCAACCCGACCTATTAGGCACCAAAGCCCCCCAACTTAACTGTTGGAGGCGCCATAGTTGGGTCCAAGGCTGACCCAATCAGGAAATAGGCTTCCCAGACCCAACCCAATGATTTTACAAAACAGGTTGCGTTGGGTTCAGGTCATGCCATTTTCTTTAAGAACGTGCCCAACCCCAACCCAAAAACCGACGGGTCTCGGGTTGTTTTTGGGTTGGCCTGACCCATTCACACCCTGAGGAGGCAGCCTGTGGTATGCGGAGGATCAACCAATTTACCCCATGGCCCTGGTTGGAGCTGGGAATCCACCAACAATGCCGCCAGGGGGCACCCAGCTCCACAACACCGCCTTGACCGACTGGGGTGAGGCACCAGATACCAATGCAGGAAGAAAAACTAGTTGAAGGGGGTCAGGGGGATAACAGTGGAGATCAGGAAGGAGTCGGTTGGCTTGGGAGGGCAATCAAACTTGTTGGCAAGAGTTGGTGTTTGGCTGGCAAGTTTGAATGGCCCTTGCATGTACTTGTTGCTCCGGGTACCTGCCTGTTTTTCACCCCAGAATCTGGACACCCGCACCCGCAAACGGGTACCTGGTGCCATCTTTAGGTGGATATTGGTTGACCAAATCTGATCAAGTGTGAAGTGGTGTGTAGGCAAACAAATCCAATAAATATATACATTTATTTATTTATTTTTTTGGTGGAGGGTACCGTTGGTACCCACCTGCTGGGGCCTGGTGCGGGCATTTGGCTAAAATTTGGCCTGAAACCCGGGTCCCACGGGGCCATCTTCAATGGCGGTCACACCAGAAAAAATCCCTCAAAAGGATCCCCACCAGCAAAAATCCCTCACATTTTACTAGGAGGATATTTTCCCTCCTCAGTTTCTGTTGGATGAAATGTCAAGTACATGTCACATGTAAAGTTCTGTGCCTGAACCATGTTCCAGAAGTTTCTCTCTCAGTCAGTCTCAGAACAAACAAGCTCGCAAGCTTGGAACCATCAAGATCAAATTGAATCAAGAAATCCACCATCCTAGCTGAACAACAGTCTTAACACCAGGTAAATTTGTTGGCATCAAACATCCAAGTTTCAGTCACTTATCACACTTGCTCAAATCTGCAACTCAGTGATCATTGGGAGTTTGCAGAAGTCAAGATATCCGGGTGCAACTGTTCAGGGGGAGGAGGATAGGTACTTGGATCTTGTTTGGTTATTGTCTCTGGGTTCTTTCACTTAACTCATGTTTTATTGTCTTTTATTTCACTGTCTCATCTTATTGAGTCTGATATTAGAGCACTGAACAATCAACCTAGGTAAAGATGTTACTCACTTATTGTACCTCATGATCAAATGCTCTTTATTAACTTTATTTTTCTATCAGTATTTTACTACTACTGGTTTTCAAGTGTTTTCAATAAAACAAGATCTCTCTGAACTACAGTTTCAGCATGCCACTCAGGCAATCCTAACCAGAGCACACATCTTACTCAGATTTACAAGCCCCATCCACATAAATCCAGCAGTGTGATCTCAATCAAGTTGCTCATCAAAATCTTTCATGCCTCAGGGGACATATAAGTAGTCAATTAGCTAGCATCATTTCGTGCAACAATGGAAGTTTACGCTACCCATAACAGTAGCGTAACAAAAACATAACGGAATCCTTGCCGTTATTGTTACAATGACGGCTGCAAAGCTTCCATGTTGTTTTCTTTAATTTCTTTCCCTCTCTTCCTAGCCTTGTTGCGTTATCCCTTGCAATTATAGGAAGATAACCTGCGCAAAAAAGGGGAGTTTTCCCCCTTTTATGGCATTTTTACCTCTGGTAACGCGGTTAACGCGTTATCTCTGTTATTTTTCCGGGTATTGAGGGTGAAAACACCCTCTGTTACATTACCCACCGGCCCAAGGAGCAATGTTGCCAGACAACAGTAATACATTATCTGGTAACAGTGGGAAGGTACTTTACGAAAATCCCTCTGGATATTGTAACGTATGTAACTTCCCATCATTGCTTCTTGTGCTCTCAACAAGTCCAAGTGATCTTAACCCATTGTGCTCCTAACTGAAGGTTGAGCAAGAGGGCAAATACACTTTGAATAGTTCACACGTAACATTAGTTCTCTCAGAAGTCTTGTATCAGTTTATCTCTGCTTCAATCACAAACATATAAAACCATATAAAACATATCTTATGTTTAGACTCATTTCCATTATCTGATTCAAGGCTGTTGTAGACCACTCCAACTCCACTTCCCATACTAAATCCACTAAACCCATTTCTTCTGAATTCAAGGTTGATCTATGTCTGATAAGAGACTGCTGCGCATTGTTTTCTCTATCATCAGTTTGCCACAACAATATATACATTTGTTGTGATATCTTTGAGATATTATAACTGGTACTTCCCCCTTGCAGAACTTCCACCCTTCCCATAGGAGTCCTCAAAACACATGATAATACACTTTAAACTCAGTCTACTGTGTCTAAAGACACACTTATTCACTACAGTCACTTGTGCAGCTAGAAGACTTTGTGTCTTGGCATCACCAAGCCTGACAATATATCTTGACCCTAGTATATCTGAAAAATTTGGAAGGACTAAGAGAATGATATTTCTAGGGTCTTGGAAAAACGACTCCCAAGTTTTGGGAAAACAACTCCCATACGTCTGCGCGACCGTTTTTCGACCAGCGTTCAACGTTGACCTAGACCCTTTTTTTGGGTACGGCTTTTTTGGGAGTCGTCGACCCAAAAAAATTTGTTTTTGGGAGTCGTCCCCACTAATTTTTATGAATATTTTTATTACTTTTTTCTCGGGGGGTTTGGGAGTCGTTCACCCAAAACAAGTGCCCCCTGCGTTATTTTGGGAGTCGGCCGCAGGGGCCACGGAAGCCCCCAGGGAGTCGTGACGACTCCCCTTCGAGCCCCCCACCCATCACACAAGTCACACACCACAACCGCCACACCAACCGCCTGATCACCGCTCACCCGTCCACACCAACCGCCCAATCGATCCAATAATATGATTAACCCAGCCGCCCCGGCCGCTGTCCAGGACCAGGACTCCCAGGCCCCTGTCGCCGCCATGGAGCACGCCGGGCCCCCTATGGCCGCCGTCGAGCTCGCCGACCCCCCTTTCGCCGCCATCCAAGACGCCAAGGCCCCAGTGCCTGGCGAGCACGCCAAGGAAACCCCAGCTGCCGAGGAAACCCCAGCCGCAGGGCCAGGTAAGCTCCCTCCCCTGCCGACTCCCCCATCCAAAATGGAGGCACTGAGCCCCCAACACCCTTTTTCACACCCTCAATCCAGCTGCCGATGAAGACGCCGCCAAAGGCCCCGCGAACGGGTCTGGCATTGACACCGACTCCCTTGCAATCGCAGCCCAGGACCACGGAGCCACCCTGGCCATTCTAGACCCCCAAGGAGCCGTCCTAGCCAGCGGTGCTCAAGGTCTAGCCCCCGCCGACTCCCGTGATCAAGTTCTAGCCCCCGCCGACTCCCGTGACCCCGTCGACTCCCCACGTCCCGCAGCCGCCAACTCCCAACCTCCTGCAGCCGCCAACTCCCAAACGGCAGCCGCCGACTCCCAAACGGCAGCCGCCGACTCCCAAACGGCAGCCGCCGACTCCCAAACGGCAGCCGCCGACTCCCAAACGGCAGCCGCCGACTCCCAAACGGCAGCCGCCGACTCCCAAACGGCAGCCGCCGACTCCCAAACGGCAGCCGCCGACTCCCAAACGGCAGCCGCCGACTCCCAAACGGCAGCCGCCGACTCCCAAACGGCAGCCGCCGACTCCCAAACGGCAGCCGCCGACTCCCAAACGGCAGCCGCCGACTCCCAAACGGCAGCCGCCGACTCCCATTTCGCCGCCGACTCCCATCTAGCCGCCAACTCCCATTCAGCCGCCAACTCCCATTCAGCCGCCAACTCCCAAACCGCAGCCGCCGACTCCCAGGCCATTGCCGCCGTCGAAGCCTGCATTCAGACCACTGAAGCCCTTCAAGACGTCACCCTAGACCCCCTCCTCCTTCAAATTACTCAAGAAATCACCAAAAAAAAAACTAGAAAACAAAATCCACGAAGAAAATGAGGAAGAAGTAGTTGAAGATTATAGCTTAGATAATCCAGACGACAAGAAGACACTTGAGGAATATGTAGAGCTAGCCAGAGAAGAGAAAACAATAGAAGATTGTATTGTAATGTTAGAATTAGACAAAGATAATACTAACAATGATCCAAACTCTGGAACAGTTCCAACTGAAAAAAACGCAGAAGAAATAGAGAAAATACTTGAGAAAATTGCTGAAGAGAGAACTGAGAAGGAGCTCAAAGAAATGGAACTTGAGAATGAGAATCAACCGGATGATGAAGACTCAGTTAATGAAGAAGGAGAAAGGACGATCTACGGCAACATTCCTGCGCCGCCAGCTGGAAATTATGACGACGTTGAATCGGTTAAGGAGGCCATCCAAGAATTTGCTCGTGCGCATGGCTATGGGATATTGGTCAAACGCTCTGTTCCTGGAAAGAGTGTCCATTTTAAATGTGTCAGGTCTGTTATTTCCCACTTCTTTTTCATTCTTCTGTTAGTATTGACTGACATTAAATCCACATTGAAATGATACAGAGGAGGTGATCCTGCGAAAAACAAATGTAAAGGTGATACTCGTGAAAATATATCATCTCGATTGATTGGCTGTCCGTTTGCCGCTGCCGTATACAACCAGAAGAAGAAGGGCCACTGGAAATTCACAGTCTCCAACTCGACTCATAATCACCGCCCCACCGCCGCCGTTGCCCACACTTTTCACCGTAAGCTCAGCGACACTCTCTACGAAGAAATGAAAAGACTTGGCGAGGCCGGATTGCAACCGGCACAAATACTTGAATGCCTCAAGAAGCTGCACCCTGACGAGACAATCCTGGCCACAATTGATACGATTTACTCAGCACGAAAGCGGGCTGCGCAAGAGATGTTGCAAGGAATCAGTCCCATCATTCACCTGAATGAAATTCTGGCTGGAACCGATTTCACGACTATGACAAAGGTCGACGAATCTGGCGAGCTCAAGGGCCTTTTTTTCTGCCATTCCCTCTCTGTGAAGCTTCTCCATCAGTACCATTCAATCCTTTTCCTCGACTGTACGTACAAGACAAATAAGTATTGGATGCCTCTCCTCCACATCACTGGTGTCACTGGAGCCAACAAGTCTTTCAGTTTGGCATTCTGCTTTCTTGCCAAAGAGACACAAGATTATTACGACTGGGCGCTCGAATCCCTCCTGACTGTTTTCACCTCGAACAAGATTCCCCTTCCTGCTGTTGTTCTGACCGACCAAGAAGAAGCTCTCATCTCCTCTCTCCAGTCCAATTTTCCCGATTCGACCCACATGCTTTGCACTTGGCACATACAGAAGAACTTGGTCTCCAATGGCGCGAAACACATCAAGAACAAGGCAAAGGAGTTCAAAATGCTTCAACACTGGAGCAACTTAATCAAGATGACTAGTCCTGGCGATTTCCGTTCAAGCTTCAGTCAGTTTTGCGCAAAATACGGCAAAGCTTTTGGAGATTATATGATTGAGACATGGCTTCCGGTGTGTGAAAAGTATGCTAACACTTGGACAAAGGATATACCTCATTTCGACCATCGGACAACGTCTCGAATTGAATCATTGCATGCTTTTTTACCAAATCTTATCTCCTGGGCCCCAACAATTCTTTTGCCGCCGTCATCAAGTTAATCACGAATGCGCTTGAAGCTCAATCCCACGAAATCTCCGTGGCGTATCACAAGGAGAAGATTAGAAGCCTTCAATCAATAGGGAAGATTTTCTTGCTCTGTCACGGCCGGATCACCCACTTTGCTCTCCGGAAGGCGCAGGATAATCTCAGAGCAAGTGTTGACCTGGAGAATTGGCACAGGTGCAACGGGTGTTACGAAAACCGGATGGGAATTCCTTGTAAGCATACACTCCGGCAGCATGCAATGGATGGCGAGAAGATACTTCCCAAGGATTTTCATGTCCAGTGGAACATGAAGGTAAGATCTGGGTCTTTTTTTATCTTTTTGTCATGTGGGGGGGGGGCCTTGGATGGCCGGGTTTTGTGGACGACTCCCATTTTTCCTATGACGACTCCCGTTTCTCGGCGGACGACTCCCATTTCTCGGCGGACAACTCCCATTTTTTTCCAACGACTCCCTTTTACCCCTGCGCGCACCAGGGACAGGAACAACTCCCATTTTCCGTCCGTGCGGCCTGCCAATTGGGATAACGGCTCCCAACAACTCCCAAATCCCCCAGCCGCGGAGCCTCGATTGGAAGAACGACTCCCGCCGACTCCCATTTGTCCGGCCATTGCCACCGCCCCTCTGCCACCCCTCCCTCCAATTTTTAACCTCCCCTGCGCCATTCCCTTACTAATTGGAGTCTTTTCATTCCCCCCAGGATCTCCATGCTCTTGGCACCAACGCTGATCTCACCCAAATCAAGCAAGTCGACCGGATCCGCGAAAGGCTCCTGCAGATGAATCCCGCGCAGATGGCGGCCCAGTTACAAGCTATCAACAGCCTATTGGAAGGCTCTGGAACCGTCGTGACAATCCAGGAACCAACACAAGCTCAGACCACCCGTGGATGTCCAAAAGGCGCGCCAAACAAACCAAAAACTACGAAAAGGGACCCCTCCGCCTTCGAACACGTTGAAAATAAAAGGAGGAATGAAGAAGGAGCAATGATGAAGTCCAAGAAACAGAGGCTAGCGGAAACCAGAAAAGCGGAGAAGGAAGAAATGAAACAAATGAAGAAAGAAGAGAAGGAGCAACAAAAAAGGAAGAAAGAAGAGGAGAAGAACAAACCAGCGCCCAAGAAGAGGAAACTCCCGGCACAAAAGTCAAAGACTGCCAAGAAAGTCGCTCAGTCTCCTTCTCCAACTCCTTCTCCGTCGCCGTCTCCATCACCACCACCCTCCTCACCTGCACTTCCTCCTCCTCCGCCGCCGAAAGCCCAAGTCCCAACAAAGCGCTTCAAACCGGTCCGCGTTGCACCTAAGAAGCCAGCTTCCCCTTCCCCTCCTGTGAACTCCGCCTCGTCTGCCGCTGCCCCTCCGCAGCAACGTACGTCCCGCGCCGCTGGGAAGATGCGAGCTCCGCCTTCCCCTTCCCCTCCTTTGCAATCAACCTTGTCTGCCCCCGCGCCTCCGCCGCAATGTCCGACCCGCGCCACCGCTAAGAATCCAGCACCACCTTCCGCTCCTGCTCAATCAACCTCGTCTGCCCCCGCCCCTCCGCCGAAATCTAGCCGGGTACCTCCGCCGCGAGCCGCGCGAGCCACGCGAGTCCCTCCACCGCCAACAGCTCCAGTCCCTCCACCACCAACAGCACCAGTCCCCCCACCCCCATCCGAAGAACCAGTTGACCGACCGAATTGGCTCAATCAACTCCCAGTCATCATCAGATCCTCGGTCAAGCGGATACTTGATGTCGAGTCAGATGGCCATTGTGGATTTCGCGCGGTGGCATGGTGCTTGGGGAATGGTCAGGGCGCTTGGAGTGCAGTCCAAGAAGCTCTAGCCGACGAAATCAGCAAACGAGGCGAGTGGTACATGAAGTTGGGACATTTTCACAACATCAAGTCGGCTCTGGCCAGAATAAACTTTTCCGGTACCAAAGGTTGCGGTATGGCTCATTGGATGGCGATGCCCTCCTCCGGCAAAGCACTGGCCAACACTTTCCAACGGCCAGTTTTTTATTTCACTGAAGAGTGGTCTCAAACTTTCCTTCCCTCCTTCTGCCCTCCTAACCAAAACCCCCCAATCTTCTTGGCTTTCATCCGGCGACTCGATCACTTTGTGGCTCTAGAACTATCCTCCCCTGACGTCTTCCCTGCCCCTTCCCTACAAAAGAGCTGGATGCTAAATGCCAACCCAGAGGTACGAGGTTGGGAGGCAAGATACTCTGATTGTTTTGCTCAAACAGGTGGAAGAAAGCTCCTCTTTCCTGATAAGAGTGGTAAATTTTACTAGTATTTCCATTTGTAGTTTTCATGTATTGGTGGTTGTTCTAGTCTTTTTTGAATAAATATTGTTATTATTCCTCTCTAGTATTTTTTGAATAAACACTTTTTATATTTTCTTGTCCTCATTATTTCTGGCAGCTCTGAGAGTTTGTGTCATCAAACATGAGGTACAAATTGTGCGCTGGTAGGGAGCATGTCTATTGTGGAGCTGCACCCCTCATATCTCATGTTCTGATGGCACACTAGTGCCACAAACCATATAGCGCAGAGGAGTTACAGTCTTGAAATATCCCTGAAAATTTTAGACTGTTTGGTTGTGTAACACAAAAGTTACACAGTTAGCAGTCATTTCCTACTGAGCATTCGGCATGCCCCTTATGTGTCATGTTCTGATGGAACAATAATGCCAGAAATTTTATATCACAGAGTTTATGCAGTCTTAAGATATCCCTGGAATTTGTGGAAATTTTGGGTGTGTAACACAAAAGTTACAGAGTCAGCAGTTATTTTCCTACTAATTTTGGCGCACATCCCTTATATCTCAATTTCTGATGGGACAATACTGCTGAAACTTTCAGTATTGTCTTTTTGTGTATGTTTCTCTGTGCCATCAAATTTTTATGGCTCTAGTACGTGGAACAAAAAAGTTATACATACACTACCAAGATGGATGAATTTGCGATGTCGTATATTGATCAATATAGCGTATATTGATCAATTTATGTTGATCAATTTTTTTTTTTTTTGAATATTCCTCTTGATACCTTTTTCTGTTTTCCATTTCTCCTTGATACTATTCTATAATCTCTCTCCTTCTGACTGTGTTAGCTTCAAGCCACAGGAATTTTTTTTTTCTTTTGCCTGATAACATTCATAAATTTCTACATACACCACTCAATTCTTCCTGAAAAAAAGACATTGCAAGTTTTACGATTAATCCAGGGTAGCTGAGGGGTCTCAATTTTTTTTTCTTTTTTTTTTTACTTCAACAATTGATGTTATCAGAAGTCTCCAAATCGACTTTTTTTCAAAAGAGGAAAACCATTGCCCCCTGACCTCTCTCATGATACCATCCTGCACACATTTTTAATTTGGTTGGTTGAACTTGCTCAAGATATTGCATATCATACTTGAAGTGCTACATGCATAGAAGGCCTTTTTGAAATGAGTTTACCATGGTTTAGCATATTTTGGTCAGGTTCTTTTTTTATCTACTTTTGTTATCAACCACAGATTAATGAGGAATATTTCCACATCAAATTTCATCAGACAATTCTTCTGCATATAAAACCCAGAAATATTTTAAAATATAATTTATTTGGGGTCGCATCCATTATGCAGCAGCAACAATGTGATCAGTTGCCAAATATCACTAATTTGGTGTTTCTGCCACTATATCTCAGCGCAGCATGGGAGTTCTTCCATGATATTGGTAAAAAAATGATCACATGCCCCTGAAGATTCATTGTGTACCTTGAATGACCACAATACCCCCAAATGTAGCAGCCACACTGTGATCAGTTGCAAATTATCACTAATTTGGTAGTTTCTTGGTGTTTCTGCCACTATATCTCATCACAGCATGGGAGTTCTTCCATGATATTGGTACCAAAATGATCACATTCCCTCAAACATTCATTGAGTACCTTGTGTGACCACAAAACCCCCGAACATAGCAGCCACAATGTGATCAGTTGCCAAATATCACTAATTTGGTAGTTTCTTGGTGTTTCCGCCACTACATCTCAGCACAGCATGGGAGTTCTTCTATGATATTGGTACAAAAATGATCACATGCCCCTGAAGATTCATTTTGTACCTAGAATGACCACAAAACCCCCATATGTAGCAGCCACAAGGTGATCAGTTGCCAAATATCACTAATTTGGTAGTTCTTTTGTGTTTCTGCCACTATATCTCAGCACAGAGTGGGATTTCTTCCATGATATTTGTACCAGAATGATCAAATGCCCTCAAAGATTCATTGAGTACCTTGGATGACCACAAAATCCCCAAATGTAGCAGCCACAAGGTGATCAGTTGCCAAATATCACTAATTTGGTAGTTCTTTGGTGTTTCTGCCACTATATCTCAGCGCAGCATGGGAGTTCTTCCATGATACTGGTACCAAAATGATCAAATGCCCTCAAAGATTCATTGAGTACCTTGGATGACCACAAAACCCCCAAATGTAGCAGCCACATTGTGATCAGTTGCCAAATATCACTAATTTGGTAGTTTCTTGGTGTTTCTGCCACTATATCTCAGCACAGTGTGGGAGTTCTTCCATGATACTGGTACCAAAATGATCAAATGCCCTCAAAGATTCATTGAGTACCTTGGATGACCACAAAACCCCCAAATGTAGCAGCCACAAGGTGATCAGTTGCCAAATATCACTAATTTGGTAGTTCTTTGGTGTTTCTGCCACTATATCTCAGCGCAGCATGGGAGTTCTTCCATGATACTGGTACCAAAATGATCAAATGCCCTCAAAGATTCATTGAGTACCTTGGATGACCACAAAACCCCCAAATGTAGCAGCCACAAGGTGATCAGTTGCCAAATATCACTAATTTGGTAGTTCTTTGGTGTTTCTGCCACTATATCTCAGCACAGCGTGGGATTTCTTCCATGATATTGGTACCAGAATCATTAATCACCCCTGAAGATTCATTTTGTCCCTTGAATGACCACAAAACCCCCAAATGTAGCAGCCACCATGTGATCAGTTGCCAAATATCACTAATTTGGTAGTTTCTTGGTGTTTCTGCCACTATATCTCAGCGCAGCATGGGAGTTCATCCATGATACTGGTACCAAAATGATCAAATGCCCTCAAAGATTCATTGAGTACCTTGGATGACCACAAAACCCCCAAATGTAGCAGCCACAATGTGATCAGTTGCCAAATATCACTAATTTGGTAGTTTCTTGGTGTTTCTGCCACTATATCTCAGCGCAGCATGGGAGTTCTTCCATGATATTGGTACCAAAATGATCACATGCCCCTGAATATTCATCTTGTACCTAGAATGACCACAAAACCCCCATATGTAGCAGCCACAAGGTTATCAGTTGCCAAATATCACTAATTTGGTAGTTCTTTTGTGTTTCTGCCACTATATCTCAGCGCAGCATGGGAGTTCTTCCATGATATTGGTAAAAAAATGATCCCATGCCCTCAAATATTCATTGCGCACCTTGGATGACCACAAAACCCCCAAATGTAGCAGCCACAATGTGATCAGTTGCCAAATATCACTAATTTGGTAGTTTCTTGATGTTTCTGCCACTATATCTCAGCACAGCGTGGGAGTTCTTCCATGATACTGGTACAAAAATGATTAAATGCCCTCAAAGATTCACTGAGTACCTTGGATGACCACAAAACCCGCAAATGTAGCAGCCACAATGTGATCAGTTGCCAAATATCACTAATTCGGTAGTTTCTTGGTGTTTCTGCCACTACATCTCAGCGCAGCATAGGAGTTCTTCCATGATATTGGTACCAAAATGGTCACATGTCGTCAAACATTCATTGAGTACCTTGGATGACCACAAAACCCCCAAATGTAGCAGCCACAATGTGATCAGTTGCCAAATATCACTAATTTGGTAGTTTCTTGATGTTTCTGCCACTATATCTCAGTGCAGGACGGGAATTCTTCCATGATATTGGTCCCAAAATGATCAAATGGCCCTGAAGATTCATTGTGTACCTTGGATGACCACAAAACCCCCAAATGTAGCAGCCACAATGTGATCAGTTGCCAAATATCACTAATTTGGTAGTTTCTTGGTGTTTCTGACATTATATCTCAGGCCAGCATGGGAGTTCTTCCATGATATTGGTACCAAAAGATCAAATGCCCCTGAAGATTCATTGTGTACCTTGAATGACCCCAATACCCCCAAATGTAGCAGCCACACTTCGATCAGTTGCCAAATTAGTGATATTTGGCAACCATTCACATTGTAGCTGCTACATTTGGGGGCTTTGTGGTCATTCAAGGTACACAATTCATCTTTGTCATTTTGGTACTAATATCATTGAAGAATTCCCACGCTGCGCTGAGATATAGTGGCAGAAACACCAAGAAACTACCAAATTGGTGATATTTGGCAACTGATCACCACTGCCAGCATATTTGGCTGGGTTGAAGTCATCCCAGTTTAACTGGGATGCACTCAACCAATTTAAACTTGGTTGATCTCAATCAATTTAATATAAACCCAAGGGGGTACCTTGGATTTATATTTCATCAGTTGAGATTGTCCAAGTTTAAATTGGTTGAGTGAATCCCAGTTTAACTGGGATAACCTCAACCCAGCCAATTATGCTGGCAGTGCACATTGTGGCTGCTACATATGGGGGTTTTGTGGTCATTCCAGGTACTCCATGAATCTTTGAGGGAATTTGATCATTTTGATACCAATATTATGGAAGAAATCCCGCGCTGCGCTGAGATATAGTGGCAGAAACACCAGAAACTACCAAATTAGTGATATTTTGCAACTGATCACATCCTAGCTCCTACATTTGGGGGTATTGTGGTCATTCAAGGTACACAATTAATCTTCAGGGGAATTCGATCATTTTGGTACCAATATCATGGAAGAACTCCCACGCTGTGCTGAGATATGGTGGCAGAAACACCAAGAAACTACCAAATTAGTGATATTTGGCAACTGATCACAATGTGGCTGCTACATTTGGGGGTTTTGTGTTCATTCAAGGTACACAATGAATCTTCAGGGGCATTTGATCATTTTGGTACCAATATCATGGAAGAACTCCCACGCTGCGCTGAGATATAGTGGCAGAAACACCAAGAAACTACCAAATTAGTGATACTAGAGGCCAAGGCGGCTGCGCCGCTGCGGGGTCTCAAGAAAAATAGTTGTGTTGCTGCAACAGTATATAATTGCCAAAACCACTGGGAAACCCAGAATCAATTCTGCAATCTCCACAATCAATGAAGAAGTTTTCCCCATGTTGTTTGTGTATTTATGTAAAAAGGTATATGGTTTGCTGTCATTAAAAATTATGTCAAGCCTTTCCTTATCACCACTTGCTTCTTCAAACTCAAAGTTGTACAAACATTGAGCACAGCCCACACTCATCTTCATCTCAATCAGGTCACAATGCAAGCACCACCTACGGATCAATGAATTGATTTTGCAAAGGATGGGGGACATAGCTCAATTGTCCACTTGATCCATTCATTCTACGAAAGGCGGGTTGATTTTTTTTATTGATTTTCAACAAATCAGTGAAGGCAAGTGTTTGAGGATTGGTATAACAAAATTCTAAATTAATTAATTGTTGAGGACAATAGATCATTTTCAGTTAGACGGCAGTAAAAAACAAATTTAATGATGATTGAACATGTGTTGACCAGTTTATTCACCACCGGGATCACAAATCCCAGGCGCAGTTTTTGTAATGAACGATGACAGCGGAGGACCGAGTGGAGAAGGGAGGAAGCAGTGGGAGAGAGAAGGTCAAGAAGACTTGCGGCCGGGGGAGCGCGATGCCGCGGGAGCAGGAGACGGAGTGGCGACAAGGAAGTGATCCGCGGGTTTGGCGGGCGAGAGGAGGGGCAATTTGGGGCCGACAGCAGCGACGGGGGTCCAAGCGGCGGTTCTGATAGTCTTCGCGGGGCTGGGCGAGGGCGTGCCGGAGGAAGAGGACCACAGGGTGCCAGCGCCGTCGCCTCCCGCCGCCGTAGGAGTCCGGCCCTTGCTGCCCATGCCAACGCCCGACCCGCTGCGCACCGGCGTGCTTCCCCCTGCGCCCGCACTCTTCATCACGTTGCTACTGCTACTGGGCCCCGCGCTGGTCATCGGGGGCAGGCCGACCTCCTCGGCCAGCTTCTTGTACGCTGTCCCAGAACCCACGGGTCAGCCAGAACAACAAAAAAAGAGGGGGGCTGGGAGAGGGAAGCGTACCAGGGATGTGCTGGACGCGCAAGGTGACGAGCATGTCTTTGACCTTCTCGGCCATCGCGGGCCTCCGGGAGCCCTCGAGGGCGGCAGCGGGTCCGGCGGGAGTTTTGGAGATGAGGGCCACGCCATGGGCTTGGTCTGCGAGGATCTCCTCGAGCACTTGTTTCCTGGGGCCGGAGAAGATGGCGTCAAGCAGGATGGTGGAGGCGGCGGGGTCGAAGTTCTGGTTGATGATCCTGAGCACGGTGACGGGGGCGAGTTTGTGGGTGCACAGGTGGGCGAGATGCAGGCGCGGGGCTAGCAGCCGATATCTCCCCGGGAGCCCCCACGAGTCGAGCAGCCAGGTCAGCAGTAAGGTCCCGTTCGGGTTTGTGGCCAGCGGGATCGAGTTTAGGATCACCACGATCGCGACTCGTTTGATTTCGAGCGGCAAGGCGTGCTTGGAGGTGCGGATGGAGCGGGCGCCGAAGCGGGTCTGGGCGACCTCCCAACACCAATGGACGATCGCATTAAACACAAAGTCGTTGTATGTAGGGCGCGCCGAAGCGCAGACAGCATTGCATCACGTAGTTGCCAAGAGAGTTGAGCAGGAGCGGGGGGCCGAAGGGACGCAGGTTCTGGGAGATCAGCCGCATCTCCTCGGCGCTGCTCGCACATTTGATCATCTTCTGCGCCGCCCTGGTCCCGTTCTTGTGGCAGCCGATGATCGCCAGATGGGGCGCATAGCGTTCGAGCATGAGCATCTTGATCGGGTGCGAGCATTCTCGAAGAGCTTCTGGGCCGATGTAGTCCGAGGAGAGGTAGATGATCTGCTTGAGCAGCTCGCTCGCGATCTGGCCCAGGCCCATCTCTTCCTGGCTGAGCGTGTTGGAGTCGAACCGTTTGCGGATTTCTCTCAATCGGGCCGGGTCGGAGACCGCACTGACCAGTCTTCGGTGCGGGTCCAGCTGGTTGGTCGGCGGCGGGACGGTGGTGTAGTAGGTCACTGGCGGACGGAACTCGGCCGCCGCCAGCTGCTGGTCCTTCTCCTCGTACTGCTGGTGCTGCTTCTCATCTTCCGTCATCGGCTCAAGAGAGAGCTCTTTCAGCAGGAGTTGCATCTCCGTCATCGGAGGCAGAGGGGCTGTGCATGTTGTCGAGCCGGCTTTGCGGTCGAGCGAGGTGCCGCCGGACTCGTTAGCGACCATCGCGGTGGGGACCAGGGGGAAGCCGGCAGCCGTGTTTGGGATGCTCCCGCCCAGGGGAAGCCCGTTGAGCGCATGGATCCCATTGGGAATGAAGCTCATGGCCAGGTTGGAGCAGTAGTCCTGGATGCTGCCACTCAAGATCTGCTGGTCGAGCGAGACGGCCGAGGCGCCTTTGATCCGGGCAAGGGTCTCGTAGGCAAGCTGTTGCTGGGCCAGCTGCTGGTCTTGTGACAGCCCGTCGAGTTGGCCCGAGAGCGAGAAGGTGCCAGGGGCTTTGACCGGAACGTTGGCGTAACCAATCTTGACTGCGCCCACTTCACTGCCAAGGATCCCTCGTCCACTGAGAGCTTTGCGGGCGCGGACGGCATCATCAAGATGTTCAAAGTTGATGACTGGAAAAACGAGTCAGCACGAGATAGAAACACAGCAGCTGGCAGGTTGGGAGCACTCACATCCGCAATTCTTATGCGACAGAACACGGACTGATTCGATGGCGCCGTAGGGAGAGAAGATGTTCATGAGCAGATTAGTAGTAGTTTGGGAGGGGATGCTGCCGACCCAGAGGGCGCGGGTGGGGCTAGACTGGAGGACGGGGTCGCCGTTAGGGCCAAGCATGACGCCGCCGACGCTAGTGAAGCCTGCAGGGCTGGGACAGAGGTTGTTGATCTGGGTGGAGGAGACGATGCCATTGGGCCCGGGGATGTTGGTGAGGGAGAGCATCATCATGGCTTGCAAGAGCCCGTTCACCAAGCCTCCTCCTGCTCCTGCTCCTCCGCTGCTGCTGCCGGCTCGGGCACTCCCGATCGGCGTCGTCAGAAGGGTTGCGGGCGTTTGCGGGGCTGATTCGGGCTTGCCAAAGCCGATCCGGATGCACGTCGGCCCGTTCTTGAGGTTGATCTGGTCCTCCAATTGGTTCACGATGTGGTCCTTGGCATGCACTGCATCATGGATCGACAGGAAGTTGATGAACCCGCATTCCTGGTGACCCCAAAATAAAGAAGTTAGTATTGGTTGAAGGGGAAAGGGGAAGAAAGCAACTTACTTTGTCCGGCAGCAGACGCAGGCTCTTGATGGGGCTGATACCAGGTCTCCGGTGCCATGAGAGATGAGAATGCTATTGTTGCTGGTGGTGGTGATTATGTTGGAGGAGGAGGAGGCACAAAGGTCTTGCCAAGAGATGTCGGCGCGCATGATAGAGGCAAAGGCGGCGCTGTGGAGCCGGTTGATGATCCGCTGGCCTGTGATGTGCATGAGGATGATTTGGAAACTGTTAGGGCCTGAGCCAACAAGGAACAGGCCGGTGAGCAGGCCGACAACGGTGGGCAGGGAGCTCAAGAAGGCGCTGAGCTGTTTGGGGCTGGTGAACATGTCGATGAACCGGCCCCACAGGAAGGACTTTGACAGAATGACGGTGGATGAGATGGCCAGGAGGCCGCCGGCGATTGACAGCATCTGTGAATCTGGCCTGGCCAGTGGGTTGAGTCGCCGGAGGTCCGAGATCATGGCTTTTTTTGGGTGTTGCTGTCGTTGCTGTTACTGATGGTTTTTGGGGTTGGCTGCTGGTCAGAAGGGTGTGAGTTTTGAATGAGTGGGATGGCCGCGCCGCACTCACATCAAGTAAAAGGTGAAGCTGTTGAGTTGTAGTCAGTGCCGCGTCAGATATACATCAGGGGTGTGGCGGTGGCGTTGTTGTCAAGAAGCATGCAGGGCGGAGTTGAGGCAAGCTTGCTGGTGGAACGCATATAAAAGGGGGTGCCCTTGTGTGTTCGGATAATCCTCCAGGCGTCCTCTGCTGCTGTACTTCCAGCGTGCGGTTCGTCCTCAACCCCCTCCGCTGTTGCACTTGCACAGTTTGAGGGGCTCTACTCGGTGGCCCCCCTTTGCATAATGCCTTCAATGCGGCGCGCTGGGGGCCATCCACCCACTATTTTAACCCCTGCTAGACAGGGATGGATAGTGGGTCCAGTTTGTGATGTTTGGATTTTGTGTTTAGAAGGCTTGTTTTTGTAATTGGTTTTTTTGAAAGAGGGAACCCTTGCATTTTTTTTTTGTAATTTGGTTGATTTGTAGGGGGAACCCTTGATCTTTGTTTCTGTGTTTCTCTGGCTTTAATAAACTTGGATTTGGTAACTGATCACATTGTGGCTGCTACATTTGGGGGTTTTGTGGTCATCAAAGATACTCAATGAATGTTTGAGGGCATGTGATTATTTTGGTACCAATATCATGGAAGAAATTCCAGGCTGCTTTGAGATATAGTGGCAGAAACACCAAGAAACTACCAAATTAGTGATATTTGGCAACCGATCAGGTCGTAGGGCTACATTAGGGAGTTTCATGGTAACTTAAGGTACACAATGAATCCTTGGGGACTATTGATCATTTTGAAACCAATATCATGGAAGAACTCCCAGGTTGTGTTGAGATATAGTGGCAGAAACACCAAGAACCTACCAAATTAGTGAGATTTGGCAACTGATGAGATTGTAGCTGCCACATTTGGGGGTTTTGTGGTCATTTAAGGTACACAATGGATCCTTGGGGGCTACTGAAAATTTTGATACCAATATCATGAAAGAACCCCCAGGCTGTGTTGAGATATAGTGGCAGAAACACCAAGAAACTACCAAATTAGTGATATTTGGCAACTGATCAGGTCGTAGGGGCTACATTAGGGAGTTTTGTGGTCATATAAGGTACTCAATGAATCCTTGGGGACTAGTGATCATTTTGAAACCAATATCATGGAAGAACTCCTGGGCTGTGTTGAGATATAGTGGCAGAAACACCAAGAAACTACCAAATTAGTGATATTTGGCCACTGATCAGATTGTAGCAGCTACATTTGGGGATTTTGTGGTCATTCAAGGTACACAATGAATCTATGGGGGCTTTTAAAAATTTTGGTACCAATTTCATGGAAAAATTCCCAGGCTGTGTTAAGATATAGTTGCAGAAATACCAAGAAACTAACAAAGTAGTGAGATTTGGCAACTGATCAGATTGCAGCTGCTGCATAATGGATGTGACCACAAAAAGATTATTTCTGGGTTTTATATTCAGAAAAATTGTCCAACAAAATTTTATGTGGAAATATTCCTCATTAATCTGTGGTTGATAACAAAAGTAGATAAAAAAAAGAACCTGACAAAAATATGCTAAACCATGGTAAACTAATTTCAAAAAGGCCTCCTATGCATGTAGCACTTCAAGTATGATATGCAATATCTTGAGAAAGTTCAACCAACCAAATTAAAAATGTGTGCAGGATGGTATCATGAGAGAGGTCAGGGGTCAATGTTTTTCCTTTTTTGAAAAAAAAGTCAATTTGCAGACTTCTGATAACAGATCAATTTTTGAAGTAAAAAAAAAAGAAAAAAAAAATTGAGACCCCTCAGCCACCCTGGATTAATCCTAAAACTTGCAATGTCTTTTTTAGAAATTTATGAATGTTATCAGGCAAAAAAAAAATCCTGTGGCTTGAAGCTAACACAAGGGGAAGGAGAGAGATTATAGAATGGCATTAAGGAGACATGGAAAACAGAGAAAGGTATCAAGAAGAATAATAAAAAAAAATTGATCAATATAAATTGATCAATATACGCTATATTGATCAATATACAACATCGCAAATTCATCCATCTTGGTAGTGATATTAAAAAGAATAAAAAATAATACAAAAAATTAGTGGGGACGACTCCCAAAAAATATTTTTTTTGGGTCGACAACTCCCAAAAAAGCTGTACCCAAAAAAAGGGTCTAGGTCGACGTCCAGCGCTGGTCAAAAAATAGTCACGCGGACGTATGGGAGTCGTTTTCCCAAAACTTGGGAGTTGTTTTTCCAAGACCCTATTTCTATTATCAGATTGTTCTTCATCTATTTACAAGTGTTGATCTTTTTGAAGCTCTAAGAAAGAAAATTACCTAAGAGCAGGCATAGACTGCTCTGCTGATAAAGATAAATAAACAAAATATGTCTTCCTTGTTTGATCTGTTTTGATATATTATGTTAGGTCCACATTGTCTGCCTGAGTTTGCCGACTTCATTGAGCATAGAATTCCTTACCGGAAACAAGAGGGTTTCTTGCTTTCATCCGGCTAGTGCGCTTTGGCTAAAAAGTGAAGGAGTCTTTCTGTGTTTTCTACATTTATAGTAAGCAAACATCTATCCAGCCAGCTATAGACTTTTCAGCCTAGTTAGGAACACAAGTTACTTACCAATTGGATCTACTGCTCTTTGAGCAGAATTGGTCTTGATCTGTCCTTTTAGATGTTGTCTGGTAGAATAAGGAATGAGGAATCCCCAGGGGGGAATGTGTGGCACTCTAGAGTGTGCCAAACTGTATTTTTGTTTGGGAACACTATATGATGTCAGCCATGTGAGCATGTGTGATTCAGGATTCAAAATTGTTGCGCTTATGTTCAACTAAGGCTGATCTTAGATCCAATCCATGGTGTACACAATAGTAATTGAGTGGAGGGTAGCTCCACTTGATGCTTGGTACACCCTGGGATTCTGCACTTACTGGTGTGTACTAGATGTCAAGTGGAGACACACTCCACTCTATGATTAGGGTGTGCAGTAATGGAGTGGAGATACCTTCCAATTGATGTCTGTTGGAAAAAAATTGAGTGGAGGGTGTGTCCACTCAATGAAAATCTCTAATTTACTGCCCATAAATTGGAGACAGCCTCCACTTGATGACTAGTTGTTAATGCAGTTGTTAATGCTATTGAGTTGATGGATTCTCCACTTGGCGACTGGTGTGTACTGGCCACTGAGTGGAGGGATTCTCCACTTGGTGACCAGGGTTGATGAGGCATTGAGTGGAGACACCCTCCACTTAACTACAGGTTGCTGGGTTGGGAAACACCCGGCTGAATGACCAGTATAAATGATGGAAATGGGGCTGGGCCTTTCCCAGCTTTTCAGGCCTGTTAGTACTGTACATTGCGCTGGGAAGGTCCCGGCTTGACCAACAGTACAGAGTGTCCACCCAGCTGTGTTTTTCCAAGTCCGGTGGCCAGTACAGTGCCCAGAAGAAAGTTTTCATGAATTTTCTTTTGACTAGAACACATACAAACCATGCCTGTTAAGTTCTGATTTATTGGGAGGATGGACAGAAAGGTTCCAAAAGAATGAATATAAGTAATGTTTTTGGAAAAAAAAAGTGCATACCAGCTGAAAATATTTTTTCATTAAATGATAATTTTGGAAAATCTTTAATACTATTCCAAAAAAACCATGAATAATCAGAATCAATAGACTGAAATGTGATGTGAATGATAATGCATGAAAAAAATGAATCCCAAAATCCATCCTAAATTTTAGTCGGCAGTGAAAACACCCCAGACACTGTTTTTTTGTTACCTGCAGTGCAAATTTGAGATTTTGGATGTCCTTTGCCTGCCCGCAAAAATTTAGGATGGATTTTGGGATTCATTTTTTGCATTTGTTATCATTCACGTCACATGTCAGTCTATTGATTCTGATTATTCATGGTTTTTTTGGAACTAGAGTTCAAAGCGGCTACGCCGCTGCAGGGATGAAATTCCAGCCAGCAACCCCCTGGCTGACAGCCCAAGGTTCAGCTGCTCCATCTCTTCTACAGATGTGCCAACAGTGAAATCATTGCACTGCGCACACCAAACCCCCTTCAATGGTGCCTCAGGCTCTTAAGGTCCTCAATCCCCCATCTCTTGGGCTCAATGTTGCTGCTAGCGGGAAATGGATCCAGTAAGAGTTGAGTGAACCAATGGACCTGGGCTTGCTGTTGACTTAGCCCCACACACGGTGGCTTACTCTTGCAGGTGGTGGTGGAAAACAGTCCTCATTTAGCATTTTATTTATCAAATTTGTTTGTATTTCATGTCCTTTTGTGAAGATTGGATTGGCAGTAGTTCAGGTATAGTCATGTTTAGTTGACCATGGCACAATCCTTTGAAAAATAAATTTTAGGCTGCGTTTGTTAGCGTGATAAATATGCTGTAATATTAAAAACACACAACATTTATTTTATGTAAAACATCATTATTTTGGCTAATATTTTGGAAATCAACTGTTCAGGTTTATGACAGTTGACGTACAAAACATTAGCCTAAAAACATGTGCTTTAAAATATGTAATCATAGTGTGTTTTTATGATTACGCTATATTTATCATGCTAACAAACACAGTCTTAGATGTATGACATCAAGGTAAGAATATAATACAATCATCATTAACAACATTACAGAGAAGCCTCATTGATAGGAGGCAACAGAAAAAAGAGGAAGAAAAAATGACAAATATCTGTTATGCCAGTCATAGCTCCAGGGAAGGCCAATTCCATTTTCCATATCAACAGGAAACCATGTTCCTTCTGTATGCTCATCATCCACATGGGCATCCATTTCATCTTCCTCATTGCTGATAATCAGTTTGATGTTATGATGCCTTGGATCTTTACCCAATATCTTCCAAATCCTGTCTAAATCTGCTGCCTTAACCCGCATGTTTGAAAAAGGGGAAAAATATCTTAGGAAGACATTGTTAGTTGACTGGGAACAACAGAGTTAATAAGTGATGTAGGAGTTGAACAAGATTTATTAGTAGAAGGAATCACAACCTGGGTGCTTACTTTGTCAAGTCCGTGCAAGCCTTCAATATGTAGTTATGTGGCTTGTCCTCCAATGCAGCCAATTATCTAGATGATCAAATAGGAAAAATCATCAGCAACATAAAAAATGACAAGCAGGCTTCAGGTGCCCCGCCAACATCAAGTATACCGCTGAGGATTGATCGGACAAGATTGTGTATAAGGCCAGTCTGCCAGCGTGTCACTGCAGAATTTTGGAGGATGAAGGGTTTTTTGAGGGAGACTTGGTGGTGGTGATAGTATGGGAGGTTTAGAGGAGAGGGGGGCCTGGTGTCCTCCCATCAAGGATGTAGTTTGGATAGGTAGAGAGGGTGGGTGTGGACTGGGGGAAGGGGGCGGGGTATTGGTGGAGACGTCAAGGGTGTTAATGATCTCAGTCATGGCATTGAGAAGGATGGAGCTTCTGATGCGGCTGACAACGGCGAAGCAATGAGCAATGTTGGGACCTTTACTGGCAGCAACGGCCTGCCGGACAATGGCGGGCTGCAGGTGGCTGGTGACGAAGGCGGCAACGACCTGGTCGTTGAGACGCAGGATCATGTGGGCAGCCCGCTGCGACTCGGCGGTCAGCTGGAGTGTTTCAACAGACGCGGGGGGCTTGCTGAAGTCAAGGCCATCCTTGATACAGGATGTGTAAAGTCTAGCAAGCAGGGAGGTCAGACTGGGTGGTCCTGCTGAGCTAGACGGTCGTGCGGAGCACATCAGCATTATTGGGCCAGTCGGTCGGCTTGCTGATCCCAGGATGAGACGGCTTGTTGAACACGGAGGTAATAAGGATATGGTCAACGGTGACGACCTAGTCAATCCAAAAATGCTTAGAACAGGGCAAAAAAAAGTTTGAAGATCAGCATAGGCTCGAGGTAATGTGGGTTGCAATCGGGAGTGGGGGCAGCTAAGAAATGGGTTGGTCTGCTCAGTTGGAAGGTTTTTATAGCTAGGATTGATGGGTCATGAGTCGGACTTGACGGGGTTGATTTTGCATTTTTTTGGGTGGACTGGTGGTGTCTAGACTTACCATTAGCATTAGAGGTGTTCTGTCTTCTCGACCAATCAATCAGTACACACTGACGGTGACGGGTTTCATGGAGCTCTTGGTAGAGTGCTTTGTAGCTGGCATGAGGACAAAGATTTCAGCTTGCAGCGCAATACAGACAAACGTTGGAAGGGATAGGCCAGGTTCAGTTGTGAGCGGGATGGGCCTGTGTGCTTGTCATGCTGGGGCAACGGGCGGCGTGATGTTGGGCCTGAGATGAGCTATTGTGCCCCGTGGCAACAACGGCCCGTTGTGTGGAGTGTGGGTTGAAGGGTGTGGCGTGTGAAGTGGTGCGTCAAGGGTAGAGGCGCCACCAAGGCGGTTACAACAGCGTACGTGACCGTGGTCTGGGTAAGCGGGCGGTGTGGTGAGATGGTGCCTGCGGGTATATAAGGAGGGATTTGGGATTGATTGATCCGCAGGGGATTCGGTTTCGTCCGCCCCCTCCCTGGGAGCCCCCTAACTGCTTGGTTAGGCCCTCCCTGGACAGTTTACCAACCGGCCCTCTTTTGCTCATTGCTCCGGCACAGCTGGAGGGTCATCCATAGGGCCTTCGGGCCTTTGGGGATATTCAACGTGCCAAGTGAGAATAATGGGGCATTTTTTGCCCCATTTTGTGAAAAGGAAACACCCCAAAACTTATATCTACAGGTCTAGAATTCTGTGGATTTAAGAAAGTGGGATAGTATTAAAGATTTTCCAAAATTATCATTTAATGAAAAAATATTTTCAGCTGGTATGCACTTATTTTTTCCAAAAACATTACTTATATTCATTCTTTTGGAACCTTTCTGTCCATCCTCCCAATAAATCAGAACTCAACAGGCATGGTTTGTATGTTTTCTAGTCAAAAGAAATTTCATGAAAGCTTTCTTCTGGGCACTGTACATACTGCCTGCCGAGCTCAGAAAGGCCAGCTTGATGACCAGAATGTGCTGGTCAGTGGGTCAGGGCTTCCATTTACTGATGACAAGGAGGTGATTGTAGTTGGATTTGAGTTCAGAGGCCACAGATTGATGACCAGGGAATCATGGATGTCAAGCGCGGCCTCTCTCAACTTGATGATCAGTTTGTGCTCGCCATTGATTTGTAGGAGCCCTATTCCAATGACCAAAAAATGCTGTCATTTATCACAGCCTTTCCAAGCTCGGTGGGCAGTACATACTGGTAATTGAGCCTGGGAAATCCAAGCTCAATGACCAGTGTATATTTGCTTTTCATGGTGTGGAGGCTTTCCCAGCTCAATGACAGCACACATTGTTCATCAAGTCCGGGTAGATCAGCCACTTGCCAATGTCCACCCTGAGGCTGATGTTTGGCCAAACATGAGGGTGGACATTTCAACAAAAAAAACCGCTTCCTGGGGACACATGGGGATACAAGTCTGATTGCTGTTTACCCCTGCCATTGTAGTTGAGTTTTGCCCAGCTTGAAACTCCCTGGACACAAGTTTCTTTTTTTGCTTGACACCACATATACATGCCACTTGTGCTACTCCAATGCTCATGGTTTTGATTGGTCTGGGTACAGCAGGTCCCAAGTGCATCAGTCTTATCTGGTACCAAGTACCATGTAATGACAGCAATCAAAACCATTATTTTGCACAATGCACATGGGCATAATGGTACCTGTGATGAAGACATTCTACCTGTAGGAAAAAATTGACGGAAATCTTTTGGGGAAAATATGTGAAGATGATCAATTTACATGACAAAAGTTGCAACACATGCTGGAATTTTCATGGGCATTCTAGAATTGACTGCTCAACTCAGAGCTCTCAGACCAGCTTTTGAAATCTCCCTTCTGCTGGTTCCAGGATCACTGAAATATGGATGAACCTGTTGATATCCACCAATCTACATGTGAAGCCCCGCTTGTCTTGCGGGTTTCACTAGGTGTGACATTGCCTATCACATGACCCACACAGCCAGGGATATAGTCCCAGCCTCTCCCCCTCCTTCCTAGCCCGGTAGAGACCTCCAGACCCCTTCGACATCTCTCTGCTGAGCTAGCCCCCAAGTACATTGGATCTAGAAACTCCCCAGGCCTAGTGCCTTGTCCCTCCGTGCCACCAGCCTCCAAACAGTGAAGGGTCTCCCAACCCTTACACTACACCATTTATTTGGAATTTTTTTTTTTCATTTTTGCCTCCAGCCGCCACATTTTTCAGTCAAGTGGGTGTAAATTTATCGAAATTTTGAAGTGTGTAATACATGGTGCATGATACCAACTGAAAAGCTGATTTCACTTCAACATTTACCCTTCATAAATGGTCTGTCCCTTGGTAAACATGTTAGAGAAAACAGTATCAAGCATTGTTCTCATTTCAAATTGCAGGGAGGAAAATCAAAAGTTACACAGGTTTTCCCAGCTTTAGCACTGTTTGATACTTGAAGAATACACATTTGATTTCACACCACTTTGCTCCTTAATTTATCATGGCATTAGACATGGAAGAAATATCCCGCAAGGATTCATCTAATATAACTGGCTGAGCCGTTGCAGTTGATATATTTTACAATTTTGTTTCAATATTTTACTTCATGTGTGTTTTGAATAAAAAAATTGGCTCTGCAAATTATTCCTTGCCACTTGGTCAGGATATTTTTCAGCATAAGGATAGTTACATTCTTGCCAAAAAAATTTGTGAATTGAATTTCATGTCCAGATCAGTGGAGATCAATATGAAATAAAATTATGATTCCAACAAAGACATGTCCATCTGTTGGCATTGAGTGACAGGTCATTTGACAAGAACTTCACCTACAGTTACCCTTATGTTGGGAAGAAAGTTAAACAAAGAGTTGCAATGAACTCACATCAGACCATTTGAATCATAAAATTATGGTTTGGCACTCTCTGGAGGGCCACACATTCCCCGTTGGTCAATGAGCGGGTTGACTTTGCGCACGGAGGGAAACTCGTTGCGCACGGGAATTTCCGTTGACTCAACGTCACGTGACGTCGGCCCCCCCTCCGTGCGCGCCACCTGCTGCCCTCAAAAAACTATCCGCACACGGGGGTGCCGTGCGGTGACAGGTGGCCGGTGTGGCGGCCAAAACGGTAGTCAGCTTCAATTTTGAGATCAGCCCTCAAGACCCTCAAGCGCAAGACTCAAGCTTCAAGGTTCAACCCTCAAGATTCCCTCAGTTTCTCTCAGATTCCCTTTCTTCCTCATTTCCCACTCACTTCATTTTTACTTCCAACTCCTCCCTCTTCTCACTCACTTATCTTCACATTTCTTGGTCCTAACACAGATTATCTGTGGGTTTATTTTTTATTTTTGATTTGATTTGCTTGTTTTGTTTCTTCTGGCTCTGTTTCCCTCTCTTTGCCTCTCTGTCAAGTTTCTTATTTCTGGATTATTTTCTTCTCTCACTCTTCCATTTATCATGTCTCACATATTTGTCTGTTTTCTGCTTCATTTTTGTGTTGTGTTTTCTTTCTTCTTTTCTGTTGTCTTTGGTGTGTGCGCGCGCACGGCGCGCGAGGAGATGATGACATGCTTGTGACAGGCCTCCAGGAATCCAAGTTCCCGGCGAACTTGGAGGATAGGAGGCCATAGCACCTGTTCTGATCCAAGTCAGGGGTTATCAATTCAAGATCTTTTCTCGAGTCAAGAGTCCCATCAAGAATCCCCAGAGTCCCTTCCAGAATCCACCTTCCCAACAAACCCAAACCGCCGCCAAGGATCCAAACCCCGGCGAACTCTCAAAACCACTCCACCAAAGCTATCACCTCGAATCCCCTACGACTCTTTTCCGGACCATCCGTGAGGGCAGCTCCCAGAGCACCTTTTCCCCTCCCAGCGCTGCCGCCGGCCTAGCACCGGACGGAGCTCCATACCGGGTTGAAACACTCCGGCCATCCGGAAGAAACAATACCCTCAATGACCGGTACAGACCGGTCATCGAGAGGCTACATCCCTCTTGATGACCGGCACGGACCGGTCATCCAGAGGCTACATTCCTCTCGATGACCGGCATTCCGGTCAGGTCATCGAGAGGACACATCCCCCTCAATGACCGGTACAGACCGGTCATCAAGAGGCTACATCCCTCTCGATGACCGGTATGGACCGGTCATCAAGAGACTACATCCCTCTCGATGACCGGCATAGACCGGTCAGGTCATCGAGAGGGATATGTCTGTTGAAGTGTCAATCTAGCACTGCTTAACACATCGTTGCTTACACATCCAATCACCATTGGGGCAACACCACACATCATCATAAGCATACATCTACTGTATTCAACTGCAACATAGCAATGTGTACTTAGCTCAATGGTTAGAGCATCACTCATGAATGCTGAGTATGTGAGTTTGACTCTCACAGTACACGAGGTTGTGGGTTCAACACCCACTTCACTCGGACCTTTCTCTTCACTTTTTCAATAGGTTATGAGCCCAGGTAGCGCTTGCTAAAGGAGACCAAACCTGTGACACACTGAGATAACAGCGGTAATTCTGTTAGCTACGACAAACAGCGGGACAATGGGATCTTGGTGGAGGCACACCTGAAATAACAGCGGTAATGCTGTGAGCTACGACGAACAGCAGGACTATGGGATCTTGGTGGAGGCACACCTGTGACGACCGGAATGAAGTGAGAAGTTGATTTAGAATAAAGCAAGTTGAGATGAATGAGAAAACAACGTGTGGAACAGTAGTTGAACTATATACATCTCATGTAGGTTTATTACTCTCATCAACTAGGTTAGTCCGCAGCAATGCGCTCCGGCGGACGGCCGCTTGTATGCCTCAATATAATGTCCCCTTGATGACCGGTACAGACCGGTCATCGAGGGGGATGTCTGCTCTCAATGACCGGTCTATGCCAGTCATTGAGAGGGATGTGTTCTCTCAATGACCGGTCTACTCCGGTCACTACATCCCTCTTGATGACCGGAATAGACCGGTCATCAGGAGGTTACATCCCTCCCAATGACCGGAGTAGACCGGTCATCGAGAGGATACAGAGGGATTTAGCCTCTCAATGACCGTTCCATGCCGGTCATCGAGAGGGATTTAGCCTCTCAATGACCAGTCTATGCCGGTCATTGGGAGGGATGTAGTCTCTTGATGACCGGTCCATGCCAGTCATCAAGAGGGATGTAGCCTCTCGATGACCAGTCTGTACCGGTCATTGAGGGGGATGTGTCCTCTCGATGACCGGTCTATTCCGGTCATTGAGAGGGATGTAGTCTCTCAATGACCGGTCTGTACCGGTCATCAAGGGTATTGTTTCCTCCGGATGGCCGGAGTGTTTCAACCCGGCCACCTGTCACCGCACGGCACCCCCGTGTGCGGATAGTTTTTTGAGGGCAGCAGGTGGCGCGCACGGAGGGGGGCCCGACGTCACGTGACGTCGAGTCAACGGAAATTCCCGTGCGCAACGAGTTTCCCTCCGTGCGCGAAGTAAACCCATATATTTATATCTTGAGTTAGGAATCCAGCCACTTGCCTTTTGTTGGAATTGGACTCAAACCCTAACTTAACAAAGTCCCTCTATTTGAGGGGGGACGCTGTCCCGCAGGGACCCTCCGAAGGAGGGACTTACACCCAATGTCCAAGTTTGGGCTGACAGAATCAGAATTATGTTGTTTTTCAAACGTTTCTGGCTTCACCCTTTCCCATTGGGCAGCAAAGGTTTGGGGGAACAAAAGATTCCCAAGATCAAGGAGAATCTCTCCAAATCTTTCTGAATTTTTTGAGGCCTTCAGAATCCTTCAGATCTATTTCTTGTGACTATCTGTGGTCTGCTTCATCCTATATTGCAAAGTTTACACTGTACAGAATCCAAAACTCATGATGTTACAAGGGACATTGCACATCAAGAAGACAGGTTGGGGATAGGTGGGTATAGTACATGGATAAAGAAGACTTTGGTCATCATGGAAATCTAAACAATAATGAAATTGGACAAGAAATGGATGGGTGAGAGCAGTTTTAAAAAAGTCCCCACCAAAAAACCAAATGCTGTCAGCCTGTAAGTCCGTTTAGCGCGTAAGTCCCTCCCTCCGGTCGGCGCAATGCGACTAGTGTTTTACCACTCCACCTGTAGGAGGGTGAGACTTAGTTAAGTTAGACTCAAACTGTCCCTTGTAAGAGCAACCGCATCGGTGCGGGTTGTAAGTGCGGGATTAAATTTCAACTTTACTCCCGGATTAGCACTAACCCGGGGGGGCAACCACATCGGTACGGAGCAAAATGAGGAGTAACTGATGCCCCTTCAACTTACTCCAAACAACCGCATCGGCTTTGAAACCAAGCACGATGCTTCGGACAAGCTTCCTTCCATTTCCCAATCAATCCGAATCTCGACGCCGCAGGTTACTTGTTTGCAGGATTGCTCAGCAGAATTTGAGAACAGTCCAACATATTCTAGATAGCGACCTCGACAACAAGCTTGATTCTAGCAATTCTGATGAAGAAACACGTCCACCACCCAAGAAAATGCGGCAGCCAAACAAAGACCAAGACCACTTGAAGCACCATGAATCGATGATGAAGGATTACTTCAGCGAGTCCAGCCGCTACAACTCTCGCAACTTTTGCCAAAGGTTTTGTATGGAGAGAGGTCTGGTTGTCCGTATCATAGAGGATCTCACCAAAAATTATCCTTATTTTGTTCAAAAAGCAGTACATATGCATGTTTTTATTCCCAAGCAGCAAACAGTGAAATTATCCTTTTTCTTGATAGGATTGCACCAGAAAACTGGGATTGAGTCCCCATCAGAAGATAACAGCAGCCATCCAAAAACTAGCCTATGGACTTCCGCT
Organism: Puccinia triticina; assembly: GCF_026914185.1. Classification (NCBI taxonomy): domain Eukaryota; kingdom Fungi; phylum Basidiomycota; class Pucciniomycetes; order Pucciniales; family Pucciniaceae; genus Puccinia; species Puccinia triticina. Next base: position 156,925 of record NC_070572.1, read on the forward strand.
TGACGCAACGGACAAATACTGTTGGCTGGCTGAAACAACTGCCAGACAAAACATGGAAGTTTTTTGCGGGGCAATCCAAGAATTTTACGGCCCAACGTACTTACGAGCTCCAAACCATGAGGATTTGAAAAGGATTCTGGAGGAGAATGCTGCGAGAGGTTTCCCAGGATGTATTGGAAGCCTTGATTGCATGCACTGGACTTGGAAAAATTGCCCAACGGAATCAGCTGGTCAGTTTGAAGGGAAGGAAAAGACACCAACAATTGTTTTGGAGGCCACCGCGACAAAGGATACTTGGGTTTGGCACTGTTTTTTTGGAACACCGGGTTGCTTAAACGACAAGAACGTTCTAGACCGATCACCACTCTTTCAGTCGCTACTTGACAGGACTTCCTGGGGTGTAGAGTTTCAACTTGGCAAAAACACATATAAAATGCCTTATTATCTTGTTGATGGCATCTACGATCCTTGGTCAACTCTGATTCAGTCCAAATCACTTTCAGACACTGCAGATCGGGCCAAAAAGATCTTTGTCAAAAGACAAGAATCGGTCCGAAAAGATATCAAACGTACATTCGGTATATTACAAGGACAATTCCAAATCCTAAAAAAACCAGCTATGCAGTGGTACCCGGACGACATTACAGCAATCCTGAAGACTTGTATTATCCTTCATAACATGATTGTGGAATCGCGAGCCGAGCCAAAATCGTACCCTCCACTTGCCTCCTCAACGAAGCTCATTCCTCCGCGATACACCGTACACCATTCTTGAGCAACGCATACGAGAAATTGAGATGAGATCACAACTTGTCAATTGTAAACTGACCAGCAACCTCATTGCAAACCTATGGGATAAGGCAGTCCAATCTGATACATCTGATGACAACACACCCAACCACAATAGCGATACCTCTTCAGAGGACAAGTGAATTCAAAAGTTGAAATCAAAGCCCATCTCGTTTTTTATCTCTTTGTTCTCAAAATTGCTGTCTCCATTGTTTTGTTTTTATCTCTTGATCTACCAGTCTGAACACTCAATAGAAATCAATGCCTGTCTCCATTGATTTGTTTTTCTCTCTTGATCTACCAGTCAGTCAGATCTGGACACTCAATAGATATGAAAGTCCCTTGCACTTTGTTTTCTCTCATCAAGCTCAAACAGATTGATACATAGATCTCATAGAGATCAATAAATCAATCTCTGAGATCAATTGAGATCAGACAATGTCATAGAGATCAATCAATCTCTTCATTTCTCTCATGGATTGAAGATTTTATAGAGATGGCCCCTGTGAACCTGGGTACCTGTTTGGATGCGGGTACCCGCACGCTTTTTTGCCAAAAGTTTGACACCCGCACCCGCACCCGCACTGCCTGGGGCAGTCAGAGCGGGTACCGGCGGGTACCTGCCCCTCAAAATCGACTGGAAGGAATATTCCTTCCAGTCGAAGAGGTTGCAAAACCTCCTCAACTGGAAGGAATCCTTCCGCTCAAAGAGGTTTTGTAACCTCTTCAACTGGAGGGCCTTCAAAGAGGTTAAAAAACCTCTTTGACTGGAAAGGCCTTCCAGTCAAAGAGGTTCTGTAACCCCTTTGACCGAAAGGATTCCTTCCAGTTGAAGAGGTTTAACCTCTTCGACTGGAAGGAATCCTTCCGGTTGAAGTGGTTTTGTAACCTCTTCAACCGGAAGGCCTTTCCAGTCGAAGAGGTTTTGTAACCTCTTCAACTGGAAGGCCTTCCTTCCAGTCGAAGAGGTTACAAAACCACTTCGACCAGAAGTAGAGATGGCAAACGGGTACCCGCGCGGCGGTACCCGGCACCCGCCGGCGGGTACTCATCAGGTTTGCGGGTACTGCCGCCGCGGGCGCCAAGTACGGGTACGGGTGTTGGTTTTTGTGTGATTTTTAGGCGGGTACCCGGGTACCGCCGCTTGATACCCGTCAATACTGCTACCTCTTTTCCGCTGTGTATGTCCCCGACCCCCTTCTGGACTTGTCTCCTGCAAGTCCTGTGTGATATCCCCGGCTGCAGCGCCACCAGCTTGCCAAGAGAGATTAGGGATTCCTCTTGGCGAGCAGGTATACGCCCACCAGCCCGCCCAGAGGGATTCCTCTTGGCGAGCAGGTATGCAGACACCAGCTTGCCGAGAGGTCGGAGAGCAGGTATGCACACACCAGCTCGCCGAGAGGTCAGAGAGCAGGTATGCACACACCAGCTCGCCAAGAGGTTGGAGAGCAGGTGTACACACACCAGCTCGCCAAGAGTTTGGAGAGCTGGTGTACACACACCAGCTCGCCGAGAGGGATTCCTCTTGGTGAGCACTGGTATACACACACCAGCTCGCCAATGCCTCTTGGCGAGCTGGTGTGTGTATACCAGTGCTCGCCGAGAGAAATCTCTCTCGGTGAGCAGGTATAAATCCTCTCTCGGCGGCAGGTATACTGATATCAGCTCGCAGAAGCCTGAGAGGGATCCCTGAGAGGGATCCCTCTTGGCGAGCAGGCACATATCTACAAAAAACAACTTGGCGGGTACCGCCGGTACCCGCCAGAAAGAACCTGGTACCGCCGCCGCGGGTGCCAAGTACGGGTACGGGTATCTGTTTTGGGCCAAAAAAGCAGGCGGTACCCGGACACGCGGCGGGTACCCGGGTACCAATTGCCATCTCTAACCGGAAGGAATCCTTCCGGTCAAAGGGGTTAAAGAACCTCTTCAACCGGAAGGAATCCTTCCGGTCAAAGGGGTTACAGAACCTCTTTGACCGGAAGGAAGGCTTCTCCAGTCATTCCGGTTGTTGTGGCAGCCGCCACCTGCCCAAACAAGAGCGGGTACCCGCTTGATTTCTCTCAGAAATCCAGCATCCGCACCCAAACTCGCACACGCTGGCGGGTACCCGCCAGCGGATAGCAGGTACCCGCGACGGGTTCGTCGGGGCCATCTCTAAGACTTTAACAAAGGAAAACAGATTGAGATAAGATTTCATAGGAAATGAAAAAAATAGGATGTAGGGGAAATTCCTCCTCTTGACTTGGACCAATGGCGTTCTGGGTTTGAGTTGGATAGGAGTTGCTTTCGCGGTCTGATTCTCCCTCATCTGACTTATCTTCTTCCTCTTCTGACTCATCATCATTGCTGTCCTTCTCGCTAGTCGGAGGCCTTGAGTTTCCATCATTTTCGCTAGTTGGAGGACTTGAGGTTCCTTCATTCTCACTAGTTGAAGGCCTTGAGGTTCTTTCATTGGAGGCTCTCAAAGATTGCTGGACAGAGCGGTTGGAGGTATCATGACCATTCTTCAAATTGTCTAAGATGGACTTCTTCTTGGCTGGCAGGTACGCTCAAGGGTACTCGTCAGTGCAGGCATTGACATCTTGAAACATAAGAGTCATTTCATTCTTCTCTTGATCAAGAGCAACCCACTCTTCCTGAATATTGTTTGCTCGGGTGGCTTCTTCATTTGCACATTTTGCTTCCAAAGTCCGCTTGGCCGATTGCTTCTCCAAGGATTCAAGCAGCTTCATTTTCTTTTGCTTGTATTCATCTTTGGTAACTTTGTGCTTGGCTTGGTGGATCCCTGGAGGTCATTCCCAGTCTTTTGATTTTGGAGCTCCCGCGGGAACATTGGAGTTTGATGGTTCAGTTGGTGACAGGTTATCTGGTGGTCGTGATTGGGAGCCGGATGCGTGGGAAGGTCAACCATTCTTAGCTTTGCCGCTGAGTTTTTTGAATTTAGGAATATCCTTCAGGAGGATCCACGCTTGGTTGGCGGTGAAGTGCTTGTGGACTTGCTCTTGATACATCCCTCGCGCATTCAACATCCAATCATCGGGTGAAGTACCAGATTCTGTGTTATTGGCAATTCGATTGTAAAGAGCATCGAACTTGAGGCATGCCTGTTGCAAGGGTTTCCATCTGATTGATGGGAAGGGAAGGGATCAATTTGTAAATGAATACACTGGTTCATAAAAGGATCCACTGTGTTGGATACAACATACCTGGTAGATAAACCATCCGCATCTTGTTTGGGTCCGGGTGTGAATTGATTGAAATCATCTAGGACTCAAGCCCAAAAGTTGGCAGCCTTTTGGTTGTTGGATGTGACTGCATCTTGAGATACTACAGCGCAGCTCTTTGCAAGCTGCTCATCTTCCTCGGGGGTAAAGTTTGGGCCTTGGCGCTTCGGAGGAGGGTCAGTTTGGGTTGGAGGTTGGGACTGAGCTGTTGGGGTGGCTGGTGTCAATTCAGAGAGCTGGGTGGTGGTCGTAGTTTGACGTGATTTTCAAGGTGGCATGTCGGAGGTGACGAGGTGTGTGGTGTAAGATGAGTTACTCCAGGGTTGTGCCGAGTGTTTGCAGGTGGCTCTACTCCCAGGATTAGCGGGGAGCAAAGTTACATCTCGCTACTCCTTTTCCTACTCCCGGGAGTAGTTACTCCAAGACTAATCTGACCCGATGCGGTTGAGGGGTTGGATTAGTTATGTTAATCCGAGCTAAAACCGCGACCAATGCGGTTGAGGGGTCGGATTAGTGACGCTAATCCGAGCTAAAACCGCGACCAATGCGGTTGCTCTAAGAGGAGTATCCCCGGTGAGTAGTACTACTTGGTACACTTGCTAAATCAAAATGAATATTCATATTCATTTTGTGTAAACTTGTGACAGTTCCTCTGCAAAAATCAATTCACAAGAAGCTATGCACCCGTCGGCATGTGAATAGCAATGATGATTCAACCAATGTCATTGCTCATAACTCAAACAATCCTCAATCGTTAAGCCCCTTGTGAGTCAAATTACATTTATAAACTCAGCCTAGTTGGTCGGAAAGCTAACTCTTTCTTCCTTCTCAGCTTCAAACCCAAAAAGCAAAAAAAAAAAAAAAAAAAACTTTGAAGTATTCAACCACTCACAGTGTTACCGTGAGTAGTGCGACACTTTGATCATCAGTCTAGAATAGGAAAGAGACTAATAGTCCTTTCCTTTCCTAAAGTTATAGTCTTGCAATTCTTGTTGATTGTAGAAGCTCATCAACTTCTCACAAGAGCTATTCTAAAACAGATTAGGAACTTTACTCTCAAGTAAAGTCTTTCCTTCTTATTCAAAAAAACCAAAAGTTTGTTCAACTCAAAATAATTCTAAATTGATTGATTAATCTTTATAGATTTTCTCATTGCTCATAGAAAGAAGCATTCTTTCTTAAAAAGACTTAAACGTCAACAGTATTAGATCAAAAATTGTTTGCAGGTTGCACATCTGTCTTCAGGTAACTGATCTTTTATTCAAATCTTAAATCAATTGTATTTCATTATCTTTATTTTCTTAACACTTATAATGAAAACTAGAAGCCAAGGCGGCTGCGCCGCTGCAGGGGAAAAAGGCACAAAATCACCCCCAATGACCACCACATCCTCAAAAAATCATGAAAATGTTGGCTTTACTTTTAGTAGTCACACCGGAGTGACACAAACTGGTACATTTTTCATTGAAATCACTTCAAGCTACACATCATCACAAGTTATTCCAGTCATCATCTTAAAACTTTCAATCTACTCACAAGGCTGCTCCACCACTGAACATAAAATGCATACTCCTTACCAAAAGGAGTTTTATCAACATACTTTGGCAAAAACAGATTTATATCTTTGAGGCCACCAACAGAATCACACTATGATTGATTGAAAAAGAATTTTGGTCAATGTGCTGAAAGGTAAAAAGATACAAGCCAATACATCACAATTGATGTCATTTTTTGCAGTGCTCATCAGGCTCACTCACCTTGGCATGGTAGTGCCATATTAAAACTCTCTTTACTTATACTTCCACAGATCCTAAATTAATGTATTGAAATATGAATCCATTTTGTCAAACTGTGGCATGTAGTCTTGTTTCAGTAGTGTTTCTTGTTTGGATCCCTCAAAAATAAAATATGGAAATCTCTTAGAATGATAGATCACTTGGTGATTTTGGGAATTATGTGCCCATGATTTAACTTTATAAGTAAAAACCATATTGCAGATATATTTATAAAAAATGAGAATACCATCAGATCACATCTATGGCTGATAGTTATTATAAACTAGAGGCCAAGGCGGCTTCGCCGCTGCAGGGGAGCAGGTCATGCCCAATCTTCTCTCTCTCTCCCATGTTCAAAGTCAAGCCAGATTCACCAGCCAGCCCCTCCCCCCCCCCCCCAATTGAAGAAAAAGTGTGTGGTGGGTGCAAGGGTGTGGGGTGGGAGCAGCCATGGGCCACTGCACTACACTAACGCTGTTGGACAATAACTGTTAGCGTAGCCATTTTATTGACTCCCAAATTCATGTTGTTTGTTATATCTGGTACAAGTATCCATAATAGCAATAACAAGAAATAACAGCAATAACAACAATGACATGCCTTTTATTGCTACTAACAGGATAAAATAACAGTTATTGCTGTTATCTATCACTATTTCCTGGGCAAGTTCTTGTATTTTTAGCAAAAAGATAAGATCACAGAAAACATTGAAATTGTTAGCTGGTTTTGGCTACACTACACTACACTAACAAATAATGTTAGTGTATTGGCCCGCTTTTGGTGGGAGGATTTAAGGTTATGACAAGAATATTCATTGGGGAACTTGGAATAAGATGGGAATTTCTAGGTTCAAGGAACAGCCGGGGAAAAGATGTTATCCCAGCTTCCCAGCTCAACTGGTTTACTCTGTGACAATATTTCATGATGTGTTCATCTTTTTGAATGATGACTTTATGATATTTATAACCCAGGTCAATTTGTATATGGTGCAAAAAATAACTTAACAATGGAGGGAATTCAATTATCTAAAATTGCCAACCAATACAAAACGAAGGAGCATGTTATATAAAACATGCCTGTATCATGATTCATTAGATGCCATTGTGGGGAGCCATCCAATTCTCTAATACAGTTGGCTGTTGCTTTGATAGCTACGGGATTGGAGACATCACCTTGATACATCAGCCCTTGATACATCAGCAGACAAAGAGAGAAAAATAGAGAAGCAGAGATTGAGTAGCTGAATAGGGGGGCAAACCAATATCAAGGACAACAACGGTCATGTATTTGACGGCAAGGTCTCCCCAAGTACCTTGCCCAGACCATTGCTGCCGCCGGTGAGGAGGAAAACCTGATCATTCCAGTCAATCTGATCGCGCGACCGGCACTGGTTCCTCCAGGCTTGCAAGCTCCAACAGACGGTCGTGCAGAGGAGCACGCAGGCCATGAGCGGACCGACGAGTCGCAGAACACAGTGGCATTGATCTTCTGGTTGAAGCTGCGTGAAGTTGATCGCGGGCTGAGCTTGGTTGAACAAGGTGGGGGAAGGTGCAGGGGGCAGAGAAACGGGGGGGGGATTGTGGAGCTCGTGGTTCTCCATGTATGTAGGCGGACTTTGGGATCTCCTTCTGTTGGCGTAGCAGATTGATTTTGGTGTGGGCCTTAGCCCCGCCCTTCTCAACTAAAGTTTAGGATGAAAGATCAGACGAAGCGAGAGGGTGAGGAATAATGTTAGATGGTGGAGCACAAGATGATGAGTTTAAATGTCAGGTTTTAAGTCATACATACCCCCTTTCGCCAAATGCAATTGATCCGGATCAATCAACAATGTACCTGTTGTTCGCGTAGTAAACAACTTCAGAACTCTGAGAATGAAATTTAATCTGCCAGCAGGTTAAGTGTGGAGGTGGTTCTGTTCTGCTCGAGGTTATTTTAAGGATCTAGGCTGGCTTCAATTTCTATCACCTGATCGCCCGAGGGGCAAAGCTGACATACACGCGCATCGGACTCATTCCCGGCTCGCTTGACGCAGGCATCTGAGGATTGTTAAGAATGCCCATCAAGCGGAGTGCACCCAGTGTAGGCATTGGAGAACAAGCACTCCTCAGTTATTCCCCTGGGATGCGCGTACGGACAGTTAGGTCCCAGGGAGACTCCAGAGTTTTTTTTTTTTGCAAGGCGGAATGGTACATCCCCAAATCAGAATAAGTGCGGTTTCTTTGTGCATCAGAAGCACACCACCTCCAATTGACGCGTCTCGCCGCGAGGGGCGTGAGGTATACACAATAAGGAAAGGCTCTGCGGACTGAAAGGAGACAAGAGAGAAGCAGCGATATTCCACTTACGAGGCTTGCGAGGTTATGTACAGCTAGGAGCTGCCTCCTTTGGGGCGGTGTCGAGTCTACCAAGTGGAGGAGACACCTCTGGAGTCGAGCTTCTCGGGTTATTTTTCTGACCGGCCGCAAGGAATGGGCCAGAAAGAGTGCAGCGTTTCTGGACACAGAGTCAATCGCGAAGCGGCGGGAAAGAGTGCCGAAAAGAAGATCAGTACTTCTTGCTGCGAGGACAAGACACGGCTGCGAGCTAGCTCTCCTTACTTGAGCTTTTGGTGATCACGGCTGAGGGGATGGAGCAGTTGGGGTTGAAGTCAGAGGGGCATGAGCGGCGTGGGCAGTATGAGGAGGAGCGGGTGGGGATGATGTCTGGCGGACAAAGCTGGGTGACCTGGGCCATACGCTGTAATGGTGGTGCGGCAGTTTGATCAGCCTTCAGCGTCATGTTTCTGTCCACATCAGTGGCGAGGCCCCAAGGGTACGGTGGGCATTGGTGTGACATTGACAAGGAGGTCGCGACGCTGGATCCGGCTATGAAGAGTCTTGCAAGAAGGGTTTCTTGGCAGGGCTTGCTTCATCTTGCCTGGATGCCTTGTGACGGTTGAGAAGCCAACTGCTTGATTGAACAAGAATGGCCAAGGCAGTGGAGACGGTCCGTGGGGGTTGGTTTTGTCTGTGGCGTTTATGTAGTTGAGCTGGCAACGAGTGCGGCTGGATAACTACCCAGTGGAAAAGGGTCGAGCGGGTATATAAGGCGGCCACCATGTCCAGCAGGAATGTCCCCCAGGGGTTCCGGTTTCGTCCGCCTCCTCCCTGGAAGCCCCCTAGTTGCTTGATTAGGCCCCTCCTTGACAGCTCTTTCACAGAGTCTTTCACCACCGGCCCTTTTTTGCTTGTTGCTCCGGCACAGCTGGAGGGTCATCCATAGGGCCTTTGGGTCTTTGGGGATATTTTCAACTGCTCTCAAAATTGTGTGCTCTTCTGTTGTGTTATTTTTGAATTGGAAATACGCCAAAACTTAGATCTAGGTTTCCACATTTGTGTGGATTTGACATTTTCATTTATGTGGGTCTAATTTAACATCTTCAAGGGTACCAGACCGTCTAGGAAGTCCTCCACTGTGCTGAATAATGAACAGTTCAAAAGCTGGTAATCACAAAGAAGAATCAGCCAAAAAGAAATCTGGTCCATTTTCAAACAACACAGCGCAACAAAAAATTTGAATTGTTTTTGTTCTTGTTAATATGTATCTATATGTACATGATCAAATCTTAAATCAACCCCAAGCCAAAAAAAAAGAAAGATCAAAAACAGTTAGGCCCAATTTGTCAGCAAAATTGGCCAGTTTTGCTGGCCAAGAAGACAGCACCAGGAAGAAACAATAGTCCCTTGGAGAAAAGTGACATTTGACAGCTTTGGTTGCAGCTCCAAATTGGCTCTGATCCTGTGCCACCTGTGTCCTTGGTGCTCAGTGTGTTTTAGTGGTTTATGTACATACATATCCTCATGGCTCAGTGCTCACTGGCCCAGCTCAAGAATCCCCAGTGCCACCCAGCATTGTTCATTCTGGCACAGTTCTGCAATAACAGTTTGAGCCTATGACTGTTGGGTGCAAGTTCAACAAGCCTGCCTAGGCCTGCCTCTTGCTATGTAGATGTACTGACAGCAAAGGCAGGGAAGTTTGTGCTGTTACACACATATGTAAATACTTCCCCTGATCCGCAAAACTGGTGTTAACGCATGCCCGTCCCCCGGGCGCACGCCCTTTGAAAAGGGTGTGAGGGGCCGCATGCCCTGTATTTGCCAAGGGCGTTGTGGAACTCCTACCGTGCCAGGCGGTAGGCAGTTGTTGGAGGGAAAAGGTGTAGTTTTGTGATGAGTTCCCTCTGAGTGGTTGGTCAGATGGAGCAGTGGAGATCGGGAAAGCAATGAGGTTTGGGGGTAAAGATTTTACAACAGCTTTGAGCGCGTGTCGGCGGTTTTTTGTTTTGAGGGAAGCAGAAAAGGAAGAAAGGAAGAGACTTGGGGAGGATCAATAAGATTCAGGATTGCGCTTTGGAGGGCGCCGGATAATGATCAATAAACTTCTGATGGATTCCTCATGGGATCAGCTAGGTTCCATGCCCCCCTTCCTCTGAGTTCGTGGGCAAACTCAGACTCCAGGAGGTGCCGCGCACTGAGGACCCATCATCACGCCCCGCACACGCGCACACACAGAAAACAAAGAAAACAAAACCCACACCAACAACAAAAAGAGGAAGAAAACCAACCCAACACACAATCAACCATCCAACACGCGCAAAGAAGAAACAAAACAAAAAAAAACAAAGAAGAAAAAAAAAGGAAGAAGAAGAAGAAGGGGAAGGAAAGAAATGAGAGGACAACACTACATATGTAAGAAGAAAAGAGCTCCTGCGCACCATAGCGCTCTTGAGGGTAGGAATCTTGATCTTGAGGCCCTGTACCGGTTTGACCACCACAGCGTGCACACCCCTGTATGAGCGTGCACCTTGCCTGCTCGCCGAGAGCCCCTTGGACAGCAGGCATACACATCACTGCTTGCCAAGAGCCCCTCGGCGAGAAAGCATACACATTCCTGCCCGCTGAGAGCCCCTTGGCGAGCAGGCATTCACATCCCTGCTCGCCAAGAGCCCCTTGGCGAGCAGGTGTACGTGGCGAGAAGTTATACTTGCACCTGCCCGCCGAGGGGCTCTCGTGGAGCAGGCTCGGCGGGCAGGTGTATGTATACCTGCTCGCCAAGAGGAAAGCCCCTTGGCAAGCAGGTATACTTGCTCGGCGGGCAGGTGCATGTGTGCTTGCTCGCCGAGGGGCTCTCGGCGAGGTAAGCCCTGTTAAGTTTTGCACAACTAAGAGATTATTTCATTTCTTGTAAGTGATTGGTCAATCCAACAATCTTGGAGACAGAGATGGAAATGGAAAACAATTGTGTACCTAAGAGCAGATCTGCTCAGTACTGAGAAAGAATAAGATTTGATAAATCTAAAGTGCTGCTGTGTAGCTGGAGAAACCTTTGGGTTCTGAGAGCTGACAAGATTTATCTTGTCAGTGATTGCGCTCCGTTGGATGCACTGGTAAGTAAGATTTATCTTACTTAGGCTCGTGGGTCTTGTTCCTCAAGATTCACCGATACGAGCTAGGAGGGATCTGGGACCGCGGTTGTCTGTTGCTGTGCACAAGAACAACCGTCAGTCTAAAGTCATTTATGACTAAGGCACTACAGCAATAATCTTACCTCCGTTGTTGGGGTTAGAGATTCTATTGCTGAGGCTGAAACCTTGTCGGTCTATGGCGTCGGATGCGAGTGGGCTGTGAGATCGTAAAGATGCTCTGATCAGCTCCATCTATCCTAGCTGAGGCTATCCCAAACGGACTCACATACCTGATAGGTGTTTCGTCCTGTTTGGGTTGCTTGGGCGCTTTGTCGGTTGCTGACGTGGCTAAAGGATTGGGAGCGGATGAATTAGCTTTAGCCTGCTTCATCCGCCTGAGGGCGACATGCATATTGCATGCACCTGGAGGTTGCGCGGGCTCACCTTGGTCCCCAATAGGGTTAGGTCTATTAGCCTTGCGCTTCCTCTGATTCGGGGATGTACCCGAATCCTGACAAGCCCCTCGGCGAGAAGGTATACTTGCTCGGCGAGGTTCTCGGCGAACAGGGATGTGAATGCCTGCTCAACAAGGGGCTCTTGGCGAGCAGACTTGTGAATGCCTGCTCGCCAAGGGGCTCTCGGCGAGCAGGGATGTGAAGGCCTGCTCGCCGAGAGGTATCTCTCTCGGCGAGCCCCCTGCACGCCCATGTAGGGGCGTCCACGCCCTTGTGTTGTAACCCCACTGGGTTACACGTAGAGGGTCTCATCTAGACCCCTTTTTCACATTCTTTTCATGTATATAAACCTGCCTATGTTTACATACATAAAAATAATCATTCCTAGCGTGAAACACTTCTGAGGTTCCTTTACCTTGCACGCCCATGCATGCCCATACAGGGGCATGCCTTGCATCCCCATACAGGGGCATGCCTTGCATCCCCATACAGGGGCATGCCTTGCATCCCCATACAGGGGTGTGCACGCCCTCCGCAAATACAGGGTGTGTGGCCCTACACGCCCTTTTCAAAGGGTGTGCGGCCCCACATGCACTTTTCAAAGGGTGTGGGCCCCACATGCCCTTTTCAAAGGGTGTGCGGCCCCACACGCCCTTTTCAAAGGGTGTGCGGCCCCACACGCCCTTTTCAAAGGGTGTGCGGCCCCACACGCCCTTTTCAAAGGGTGTGCGGCCCCACACGCCCTTTTCAAAGGGTGTGCGGCCCCACACGCCCTTTTCAAAGGGTGTGCGGCCCCACACGCCCTTTTCAAAGGGTGTGCGGCCCCACACGCCCTTTTCAAAGGGTGTGCGGCCCCACACGCCCTTTTCAAAGGGTGTGCGGCCCCACACGCCCTTTTCAAAGGGTGTGCGGCCCCACACGCCCTTTTCAAAGGGTGTGCGGCCCCACACGCCCTTTTTGAAGGGTGTGGGCATGGGTGTGCACCAGGTGGACGGGCATGCGTTTATCAATACCCTTGTCCCAGTGCCAATGTAGAGAGAGGGGTGTTGAACAACTCAGGTACTTGTTGTTTGAGCAGATTAGTCCTGAGTAGATGCACATCACAAGCTGTGTGTGCACATGGCAGAATGAGCTACACTAGCTGCTGCTGGCTGTGCAAGGCGAAAAAATATATACTCAGTTATTGCATTTGTGCTATGATGTACCAGCTGTGGATAGATGCTGGATAGATGGCCAGAGCTGTTCAAATGTCACTTGCTGCCAAGGGAAAAGTGTTTCTTCCTGGTGCAGGAAGGATGACAAAGCCAAGACACTTGATGGCGGAAGGGCAAATTATTTAGGAATGACAACAGGGAGGGGTTGGGTCAGCAACGGAAGAGTGTGCAGGACGGTGATGGTGGTGATGATAGGATGGCAGAGGTGATGGGAAGCGGGAAGAGTACAGGGCAACAAGGAATGCACGGGCGCAAGGAAGAGGAGAAGGCAAGCAAGTGAGGGGGTCAAGGCAACAGCGCGCGCAACTGGAGCTTCCGTGGCCATTGTTAGACAGAACATGAACCCTTGAGCAGGGCGTGAACTGCTATATCCGGTACATACACATAAGGATGGAGACCAGGCGGGGCCAAAGACGGAAGACATCCGAGAAGGCTTGGGCCCCCACGAGGGGGGGGGATCAATTTTACTGTTTGAGAGTTGCAAAGAAAGCGGGGGGGAGGGGAAATAAGCACTCCGAGGATCACTGGGAGGGACTGTTAAAACTGCATTCCACTGTGAAGCGCACAGTTGTGCGCAATTCTGCTGCGCTGTCCAGAGACATCATTTTGCCTTGCAGACTGCCTCATCTCATCATCTGAAACCTAACTCATCCTTATACCAACCTCCATTCATTCCGCTTCTTCTCCTACGAACTCCTTTTCCGTCCAACAATTGACTACTCTCTTCAATCCTCAAACTCAACACCTCACGCTGCTCCATACCTTGCGCATCCAACCGCAAGTTTTGGCAAGCCTTAACTCTGGACAGCCTGATTGGCTTCCATCTTGGTGAGAAATGCACCATGGCATTTCCAATCACTCACCACTCCTCGTCTCTCCCCTCAGATAACTAACTCCCTATCCTGTTTCTAGATTCTGTGTCCTAGTTCCTCATCAATCTTCTCCATCCCTCCTATTTCTCTTCTGCCTATTCTATTAGGGTTTGTTACTCACTCTTTCCTTATCTCCCTTCTCCGACCAAACTAATCAATCCCTTTCTTTCAGTCTGAAGCTTAGCTACTTGCCCCATTATATCTGTGTTGTCCTTTTCTATATCCATACTATTAGTATCTTCAAGGGTTTGTTTCTTTTCTACTTCACTTTTCTCCGCTGTTCTTACTACTTGACCTTGTCTCACATCCTGTTTCTTTTTTAGTCTGGTCTTTTGATTTATAGCAATAAAATCTCAGGTTGAATAGGGACAGACCTTGTCTTTCCAGACCCACTGCGAGCCCATCATCTCCACACCCTGGTTGGCCGCCATTGGGTAATACTTGGCTGCCAGCTTGAGATCCTTCTTGGTGCCCTTGCCGTTGGCGTTGCAGAGCCCCAGCTCTGCCCCCCCTCCCCCCATCCCACACACAAACAAAGAAAACAGACACAAATTGGGTGTCAGCTGGTTGTGTGTGTGGCTCTGCTCTGGACGCCGGGGCTGGAGCAGCACCAAGGCCTTGCTTGCAAGCCAACGTACCTTGTTGGGCATCCGGGTCGCCCAGCTTCGCCGCCAACTCAAAGTAATTGATCACCTAAAAAAAAAACGTCTGAGGGGTCAAAACGGCAAGACTCAAGGAAAGAAGGGGGGAAGGAGAGACAGACGAGCTGTTTATCCTTCTTGTTCCCTCAGCCGCGCAGGAAGCATTGGCCGAGCTTGTAGATAGCAAGGACGAGCTTGGAATTGGCGATGTCGTCTTTCTGTTTATCAAGGGGGAGGCGGGGATCCCGGAGGGGTTGTTGTTGTTGTTAAGATGGCGGGACTGGTTGAGGTCTTCAATGACGGACTCAGCGGCCTTCTGGAGCCACTTGAAGGCGCAGGCCTCGTGGACCTGGCAGTCCCAGCCGTGCCGGAGGGAGAGGCCCCACTTGAGCATGCCAGTCCCACACCCGCCACCCTCCCGGGTCGCACTATTGAATCACCCCGCCGAGCGCTCCAGGTCGCTCTGCTCGTGCGCCAGGATCCCTGCCTGCAGATAGTCCTGCGCGCTCTGGCCCTTGGCCACCTGGCCACCGTCAAGGACCCAATCTTGGCCAGACTTGCCTTGGATCGCGCTGTGCAGCGGCATCCCTCTCGGCCCCCATCACATCTGCTGTTGTTTTTGTTGTTGCTCTTGCTGTTGGGCGGAGTCAAAGGTCAGTTTGTGGGGCTCAGTGGAGCTCTCAATTGGTGCTTGGCCACCGGCGAAGGCAGCTGGGACCAGCTTGGGGTGTTGAAGAGCAGCGGGGAAGAGGCATAGCCCTCCTTCTGCTTCAGGTCCTCCATCGTTGTTTTGTCGCATGATGGGAGCGAGTACATAGATCAACAGCCGGTGGCCCAGGTTTGGGCCTCTTCCCTGGGCGCCACGCAGCGCGTCGGGATGCGGATCATTGTTGATCGCTGGCAGGTTGGGGCTGTACTTGGAGGAGGGCAAGGGGAGTGGACTATGGTTGTGGTGCTCAGTTGGCTGGGGCGTCTTGTTGGCGGCAATGGAGTGGTCTTCATCCCTGTTGTTGCTGCGGACGTTGTTGTTGGTGGATCTCGAGCCGATGCGGAAGAGCTTCTTCCACAAATGTTGCAAGCTGCCCGAGCTGGTGGTATCAATGGACAAGCAACTCTGGACGGTATTTACATTGAGTTTGCTTTGTGTGGCATTGGTTTGCGGTATGTACATACATGAAGGTGGTGTTGATGGCGTGGGTCAGGTAGAGTTTGTTGCCTGTGGCGAGGATGTTGGCAGATAGGCATGGTCTGAATTGGTTAGGGGGCGGTGTGGTGGCCCATTTGGTTGACTGCTAGTCAGAAGTATTCTTGCCGCTGTGGAACTACTCAAAGGGGAGAATAGAGCTTGGAAGGTAAATGGATAGCAACACTAGTACTAATGTAAGCTATGCAAGGGTGCTGATGAGGCTGCCTTCCTGACTAATGCTGAGGGGATGAGAGTAACACTAAGAAAAGAGAAGAAAAGGTGTGGCTGATTTCTGCTTGATCTTAGGAGCTAGTACTATGAGCTTTAACTACTGACTACTGAGGGTAAGAGAGATGGAGGATTGATGAGAGTGGGGAACTTATAATTTCTGTATCCAAAATTATCTATAAATTCTGTATATATTTCTCTGCATGAGGTACAAGTGAGGGGGGGGAAGACAATTCTTATAGTAAGGAGGGATGAGCACAGACAATGAAGAGTTCTGGCTATGAGAATGAAGGTTGTACAAATGAGGAAGAGTGATGTGAACATAGTAACAGTATGTAATGATGAGCAATGCTGAAAAGGGAATGCTGGTTATGGGAATAAAAGAATGTACTAATGGGGAAAAGTGATGAGAACATAGTAACAACTTGTAATGATGAGCACTACTGAAAGAGGTAAGCACAGATCTAATGATGTAATGTGTACAATAGCCATAGTACATAATGAAGAATGTATGTAAAAGGTTTAGTATGTGAAAGTAATTATGTAAAAGGGATGTACTGTAATGATTCCAGTAAATTACTAATGAAATGAGTAATGTAACTAATGAAGACTGTAGGGTTTCTGTAAGTCTTATAGCCTTTATAACTATTGAACCATTGAAGATAAGAGTATACTATGTATGAGTGACTATATGTAAAATTTGATGTAGAATCTGAATATGCAATAATAATGAGGTATTTGTAAAGGGTTATGGAGAAATGGGCAATGTAATGATGAATATATTGTAAAAGAAAGCAATAAAATACTACTTATGGTTTGGAATGGAGCACCACATCCTCCCCCAACTTATTGTCTGTCCCCAGGCAATGCACCAAAGAGAAGAGTGATCCAGAAAGAGTTGAAGAATGTTGAGTCCAAGAGTCCAAAGTCCAAAGTCCAGTGTTCTTCCTCCAAAAGGTGAAATCCAAAGTCCTGAGTAGCAGTCCAAATCCAGAGTCCAGTGTCCAAAGCCAATTAGAATCCAAGTATAATCCAAGTCCAGTATATCTGAGTCCAAGGTATCCAAGTCCAATTCAAAGTCCAATAGTCCTATGTATCCAGAGTATCCATAGTCCAGTATCCAATCCAAAGAGTCCAGTATCCAAAAGAAGGTCCAATTATCAATGAGGGTTGAATGTTTAAGAAGATCTAACTCTGCTGAAGGCAATATCCTTGAGACAGACACATATTAGACTAAATTTCACTCTGAAGAATAATTTTCCCGCCTAACTGAGGCTAAGGAAGAATGCAATGATTGATGATGATTGATTGATTGATGGGTTTGATAATTGTAATTTCTGAAGGGTGTGAATGATTTGGAATTGAATGACTGGATTTCTGAGTTTCTGAGTATATAATGTAAAGTTCAGTGAAGAGAATTTGAAGTCCAGAGAGGTTGATAAGCTGTCCAAAGAATATTCTTGCTCAAGTTGGGTGGTTTCTGAGCTGCAATGTGTTGGAAGAAATTGATTATAATGATGAATGAATGAGTGATTGGATTGCTGATTGAATAATTCCTAGAATACAGGGTGAAGATGATGAAGTTCCAATATTGTGGTGGTTGGATGTCCAGTAATTGCTATGGGATGGTAAGGAATAATGATGGATGGATGGATTGATTGATGGATTGAATTGATTGATGATCCATAATTGATATTAGATGGTAAGGAATAATGATGGATGGATGGATTGATGGATGGATAAAAATGAGTGATGATTCCAGAATGAATTCCTTTTCCATGATGATGATTCTTTTCTTTCCTTTTCTCCATTATTCTTGAGTACTTGACTCCTTTTAATTTCCCCATGTCCACTACGAAAAAAAGCGTTAATTTTTGTACAGATGAGGAATGGAACATGTGTCCATGCGCGCGTGCTGTCGAAAGAGGGGTCCAGTTGTCTGAGCGGGGGCTCCAAGCGGGAGGCGCGCGTGCGGAATGACGAAAAGAAAAATAGAAATTGATCGACCTGTATCTCCGGAACGGCTCGATGAAAATTCTTGAAACCAAGTTCATTCGAAAGAGGCGATTCTGCAGATTAAAATGGTATATACTGGTTATTTTTAAGGGTTGAGTATCGATTGTGTAGGGCCGGTTAAAGATCCGAGCAAGACCCGCGGGCGCGCGTAGTAGTAAAGCCGTGCAGATTAAGAGACCACTTCCTCCAGATATAACTCAAAAACCTGTCGATGAAATTTTCTAATTACGAGCTCATTTGAAAGGCAAGAAGGAGGAGATGAAACTAGAATAGATTGATATTGAGATTCCTTTCGGCCGATAGGTCGCCGTAAACGTTTAATGAATGGCACCCGCGGGGCCGCGTAAATCCTAGGGAAACTTTGAGGGGTTATAACTTCTAAACGGCTCGATAGAATCGTCCAGAACCGAGTTCAAATGAAAGGCAAGATCGCATTTATGAAGACTGCAATGATCAATATTAAATTTGAAGCCGGCCGACCGATTATTCGAGCGATTGAAGCTTTATTATGATTTTCCGCGGTTTCCATCGTATAGGAGTTGAAGGGAGATGAATACATGATGAAATACTCTTAAGGTAACGCCAAGGAGCTGTCCAATTAGACTCCTGAAGCTGGCCAATCGATTGAAAAAAGTTATAGGCGAAAAGAATGACGTGAAAGCGTTCCAAGAATTTAATTAAACTGGGTCGAACACCAGAGTCAACATTAAGAAAATGAAAGAGAATCCGCGCCACACGATTCTGAAAGGTGAAGGCGTCCATAGTGACGTCATAAAATGAAGAAAAATGAGTATCTATAAGGTCCAGGTCGTCGGCCAACAGAAAAGTTCCGTTATCGCATTCAATATCCGTAATGTTTGCCTCCAGCGCCACTTCCACGCCCTCATCGCCGAAAGAAAACCTCGATAACTCCTTAGATTATTCTTCAAACACGTCCATAACTTCATCTCAACTCGACGAAGCAGCCGTTATTAGCCCCTCTTACGATATCCCGTTTTCCATTCGTCGAGCGCACTCGGCCGTAGACAACGTCCACGCATATAACTCCGGCATGCGGGACAGTTTCAAACCCGAAGAAATCTACGCCTTGCGCCACTTTATCCAGCAAGGACTCCTCGCCTTTGCTCGTGAGGACCTCGACGACCCGGTTGCCGCACGAAACGCACGTCTGAGGTTGTATAGCCGATTTCACAACGCCTTTGCACATGTATGTCAAGTGGATTCTGTATGTAGATGAATAAGAATTTGAAAAGAAAGAAGATTGATTATAATACTGATATTTTTCCCTGTTTCTATTTTGATTTTTAGATGGATACTCATTCCATAATAGATGCCATGATAGAGGAAACTGAGGAAAAGAATGCCCTGGAGTTGTTAAGGGTGGGGGACCAAGTGGAAGAGGAGGAAGATGGTTGGAGGGTAGAAGCAGAAATGGAGAGGATAAGAGCTGAGGGTAAGTTCTATTTTTATTCTTTATTGAGGATTTTTACTAATGTTATGCTTTCTTTTGATGTCTTTTGATTTTTAGATAAGGAGAAGGGAAAAGAGAAGGAGAAAAGTGAAATGGAAGAGGATGATGTAGTGATAAAAGAAGAAGAGGTGAGCTTTTGATTTTATATTTAGCTATTTTATTTGAGAGTGTTTTGAGACTGATTTATATTGATTTATTTCTGATTTGTTTGTAGATTTTATTTTATTTTTGTTGTTATGTTATTGTGTAAGAAGATGAGAAAGAGAAAAGAGAAAAGAGATGAATTGATTATTCCTTATTTGTTTTTACCTGGAGTGGTATTCCTTGACATGAGTTGCAGCAAACCTTCTGGCTAATTCTGTGCCATCCAATTCTTCCAAGATGTAAGATCCTCCTGGGTTTTGAGCTTTGATTCTGTAAGGGCCATTCCATTTATTTTCAAAGAGCTTGCCAAACTGAGAGTCCAAAGATTTGTTATACACTACTACTAATTGACCTTTCTTTAGTGGCTGCCTTGATGTTTTCTTCTTGTTCCAATAGTCCACAGAGTTCTTCCTGGAATCCATAAGCTGCTGGTGTTCTTGCTGCAAGATGGTATCCCTGTTTTCAAGCTGCTGAGTCCTAGCCAATAAAAGATCCTGAGTTGATTCTACCTTTGACCAATCCACTCCAAAGAAGGTTTCCAATTCTAGGTCAATGGGTAAGATGGGGGGCTGTCCAAGAACTAATTCATAAGGTGAGTAACCAGTTGATCTTTTGGTGGAGATTCTGTCTGCAAATAAAACTAAAGGTAAATAATTCCTCCACTTCTTGCCTTCTTTTCCACAGAGCTTGACCAAGGTATCCTTAATTGCCTGATGTCCTCTTTCTACCATACCATTTGCTTCAGGATAATAAGGGGTGGTGACTTTGATTTTGATTCCAGATTCCAGAAGGGATTTTTGAAATTGTTGTCCAAATTCAGATCCTCCATCCACTGTGACTGACCAAGGGGCTCCATATCTGTAGATCCAGTTGTCCAAGAACCACTGAGAGATTTTCTTTGTTTGAATATTTTCTAGTCCAACTGCCTCTACCCATCCAGAAAGGTCATCTCTTGCAATTACCAGGTATTTCCATTTGCCAGCTTTGATGTGAACTGTATCCAAACTGACTCTTCCAAAGATGGTTGCTGCTCCTGTAGGTTTCTTGGGTTCCATTGGCAATTTTGAACTCCTCTTCTGGCAAGCTTCACAAGACTGGACCCACTTGGTAACACCTCTCTTGAGACTTGGCCACCAAAATCTGAGTTTAATCCTTCTGTAGGTTTCAGCAATACCTCTGTGGCCTAAGGATTCATGAAGGGAATTGAGGATGGAATTCTGAGCTGAAGAGGAGGTGACTACTATCTGGGAGAATGGTTTGTTGATCCTGTGCAAGACTCCATTGGAAAGGAAGAAGTTGGCTGATTTGTGCAAAATTTTCTTGAATTCCAGGCTGCTGCATCCTGGAGGTTTGTTCATGGTTGAAAGGTATTCCTGGAGGTGCTTCCAAATTCCTTGCTGCAAGTTACTTACCCCCTCCCCCAACTTAGCTGATGTCCCCAGAAGCAGGCCAAAAGAAGAATGTTTAGTTCCAAATCCAGGGTGAGGTTTGATCCAGGTTTCATCTTCATCAAAGCTAGGACAGTCATCTTCATCAGAATCAGGGGGCCTTCTTGAAAGTCCATCAGGTAAGGTGAAAGTTTTTCCAGGAGTGTGAACAAGGTCATAGGAGAATAACTGAATAAATCCAATCCATCTGTTCATAGGGGCATTGGGAAGTGAAGGGTTGTTGATCATTCCAATAAGGCACTGGGCATCCACTCTGAGTTGAAAATGTTGGCCCCACAGTTTGGTTTGAAGTTTCTTGAGGATCTTGGCAACACCACAGAGTTCTAATTTGGATTGTGAGTATTTTGATTCCCTGGGTAAAAAGACTACTGACTCATATAACACAGGCCTATCCAATCCATCAGAATCCTGTTGAGTAAGAACAGCACCTGCAGCAATAACACTGGAGTCCACTGAGAGTTTGATTAAGCCAGCATTAGGTCCATAGTCCAATTTCTTCAGGGTGATATCAGTTCCAACAATCCTTTTAAGGTCCTCAAAGGCATCCTGGCAATCTTCAGTCCAATCCCAAGAGGAGTCCTTCCTGGTGAGTCTTCTGAGTGGAGCAGTAATGGTTGAGTAATTTTTAATGAACATTCTAACATATACACAGATACCTAGGAATCCTCTGACATCTGAAGGAGTGGTGGGAGTTGGCCAGGTTTCAATTTTGTTGAGCTTCTTGATGGATATCCTTCTGCCTTCCTTACAAACCACATGGCCAACCAGATCCAGAGCAGGTACACAGCAAGCAAATTTCTTCCAAGAGATGGTGAGTCCAGCTTCTTCAATCCTGAAAAGAATCCTTTCCAGAGTAATGGCATATTCATAGATAAATCTTCTGATCTGGGGGTTGTCCTTTAGAGTTTCTTCATTGTAGTCAGAGGTTGGTCCTTTTATACCTCCATCATCCACAAAGATTCCCATATGTTGAGGTAATTCATCCTGGAGTATCCACATCATTTGGGCCTGGTAAACTGCAACTGAATTGGTGGCTCCTTGGGGTAATCTGGTAAGTTGAAATCTTCCAAGGGGTGTTTCAAAGGTGGTCAAAGGTCTGGATTCTGGAGCTAATTCTCTTTCATCATATCCTCCCATAATATCACCTAGTCCATAGCAAGCCCTTCCAGTGAATGATTCAATGAGTTCCTCTGTCTTTGGTGGTAGTCCAGCATCCTTAATGGTGACTTTGTTGAGTTTCTGAAGGTCATGTACAATTCTGAGCTTACCATACTGCTTCTTTACACAAAATATAGGGCGGGAATAACTGGAAAAGGATTGTTCATAGAGGCCAGTGCTGAGTCTTTCCCTTACCAATTCTATAACCTGGTCTTTGATGGGTGCAGGGATTGGAATTGGTTTCTGTTGCCAAGGTTCATGAGGAATGACTGGAATAATATAAGGCTGTCCATAGGTGTGTTTGAGAAGGCCTCTTTCTGTTTCTACAAAAGCCAAAGCACCTTGTCTAATCACAATTACCCATACCAGCAGGAGATATTCTTGAGGAGAAAGCCATCCAGGAGGTCCAAAATTGATGAGGTCCAGCCTTTCTTGAGTAATCTTGGAGGTAGGAGTGAATGGTGGAGGAAAAGGGCTTAAAGGAGTGAGGTAAGGATCTCTTGAGAGTGGTGGCCTTGACAATGGGGGATTGAGAGATAATGGCATTGGTTGGTTTACTGGTTTTATATGAGTTGATTTATATTTTGCTGAATGAGTGACTACAGTTTGTTGCTTTTGGTTTTTTTCCAGGGTTGCAGTTGTAAGAGAGGGGAACTGAAAACCTGGTCTCAATCTAAAAAATTTAACAGTCCAGAATTGGAAGGTATGCTGGTTTCCCACTTCTGATTACTGGGGAGTATGATTGGAACCAAAAAAGTCTGACCAGCTGAATCCATGATTGAAAGTGCTTCTCCTCTGGCTCCATTGTAGTTGATGTTAGCTGAGACATCCATCAAGAAAGGCTTTCCAATAATCATCTGAACTGGTCCTTTGGCTACCCAGAAATGAACTGTCCTGACTACTTTCCCAATGGTTACCTCCACATCTTCAGCAATTCCAGGTATATCAGTAAGGTGACCTCCAATTCCTTTGAGCTTCATAGATTTGGCAGTGAGTACTAATCCAAGTTTATGAGCAAGAGTTTCAGGAATAATGTTGACCATAGAGCCAGTATCCAAGAGTGCTTGATGTTTCTCTCCTCCAATAGTGATGGTGATGTATCCAAGGGGGCAGGAGTAGTGAGTAGTGGGTTGCTCCTGTG
This sequence comes from Puccinia triticina, assembly GCF_026914185.1. Classification (NCBI taxonomy): domain Eukaryota; kingdom Fungi; phylum Basidiomycota; class Pucciniomycetes; order Pucciniales; family Pucciniaceae; genus Puccinia; species Puccinia triticina. The sequence goes on from NC_070572.1 coordinate 180,130, forward strand.
CTGGTTCTTCTCCATCCTCCATGTCTGTGAAGTTTGCTGATTTGACACCATCCAATGGGACCCTTCTGTTGGTTATCTTCTTCCTAATACAGTCAGTAACTCCTGGTGATATAGCAAAGATTTCTCCAAAAGCCAACTCCATCTTTCCTGCAGTGAACATCCTACTAGCCACTTTCTCTTCATCCTGGGTACTCCTTGGCCAAATTCTTCTCCAAATAGGTTTTCTTAATTGGTTTGTCCTTAGCTGCAGTGGTTGAATCCTTGTCCTTATCCTGGAATCTGACCTGAGGGGAGCCTTTTGAAGTAGGGGATTTGGAAGCACTAGGAGTAGGGGGCTGTGTCATGTGAAGTAAGTCCTCTGTATCCATGTCCATTAGGTCCTGTTTTTCCTTCCTGATCCTTTTGTCTGACTTGGCTGATTCCTCTTCATCCTGATCCTTAGAGTTGTTTCTGGTCCTCTTTCCAAGGTCTGCTTCATAACTATGGGCTTGATAATAGACTGGGTCCTCCTCTAGTTGGCCAAAAGAAGATGTGAGCTTAGTTTTAGAGTACTCTTCCACTGGGGTTCTGATTGGTCTGCTTGGAATCCAGGGAATAACTGATTTGTCTGGAAGTCTGTAATCTCTTCCATCCTTGATAACAGCACCACTAGACATGTCCTGGGCAAGTTGAGAGCAGCTGTTGGTTCCATGGGTTTCCTGATGACAATAATAGCATTTGAATGGCCAGGTCCTGGCAGGTTTGTCCATGTGGGGAGGTAGTCCTTTGCCAGCAGTGAGGGATGCAAGTTGTTTGGTAAGGAGTTCCACTTGTTTGTCCAGAGAAATAGAAGCAGTAGGAGCGGTTCCCTGAGTAGCAGGTGTGGGTTTGGAGGTCCTAGGTGAGTTGTCCAAAGTGAATTTCTCTTCTGCCCTCCATTCAGTCCTTCTGTTGACCACTGATCTTGAGTAAACTTCCTGGTGAATGTAGGTAAGAAGAGTTTCAGTGTCTGGCAAGATATCACCTCCATCCTTTGAGGCTAGCATTTGATTGTCCCTCATCAAGCTCCTAGTAACCCTTTGATCCAGATCCTTGTGAAGAGTTTCCAAAAGAAGGTGTCTGAATTCCTCCAGGCTAGTACTGTAACCCATTCTTACCAAGTAGTGAGTGATGGTTTCAAACTTGTTTCTGAATGTGTTGAAGGTTTCCAAAGTGCTGATTCCTCCATCCTGAGCTGATTTGTAGACTAGTTTCCTGAGATCCTCCCTGGTATATCTGACCAATGGCTGAGAGGTTCCAAATCTGGTGAGTAGCTGTTTCTTCAGGGTTTCCCAATCCAAGTTTTCATGGCCTGACATGTCTTCCACTTCATCCTTTAGGTCCAATCCTTTGATAAAAGCAATAATTTGCCCAGCCAGTTCCTTAGAGTTAGCACCATCATCTCTTCCAGCACTTTCATACCTTCTAATAAACTTCTCCACAGGCATGTTGGTTCCATCAAAGAAGAGCTCTTTGTCCATGGGTTTGATCTTAACTCCTCTGCTGACTGGATCCTGGTACCTTGGCATGGCTGGTTCTCTGTTCAAGAAGTGGGTGTTGGACCTGGTAGAGTGAGTTGAGTGATCCCTTTGGCACTGGAATCTGGAAAAGCGGGGTGGTGGAGCATTTAAATCCTCTGAATCATCTGATGGCTGATTGGTATCCCTGTATCCTGTGAATCTAGGAGCACTGGAAGTCTGAGGTCTAGGAGGAGGTCTGCAAGAACTGGAGTTGGCCTGTGGAATAGAAGAACCCTGTGGATCTGGAGCATTGGAAGGAGCCTGAGGACCTGGACCAGTAGAAGAAGTGGTGGAGTCCTGAACTGCAGCAGTACTGGAAGGATCCACTGGAGGGTAAAGACTGGGGGCAACATTGGTGTTGGGGGATCCTTGGGCAGACATGATTGAAGCAGGTAAGTTGAATCTGAATCTGAAGGTTGTTGAAGGTTGATAGTGGAGATGCTGATAGTGTTACTGTTGGCTGAAGTTGATTCTAAAAGCAGGGATTTGATTTGTAAAGAAAGGAGTGTGAGGAGTGTAGGTGAAGTAGTATGTAGCTGATGGTAAAAGTGTTACTAAGGCTGAAGATATCTGAAGTATAGAAAGGCCACTGTTGGGACACCACTTGTGGAACTACTCAAAGGGGAGAATAGAGCTTGGAAGGTAAATGGATAGCAACACTAGTACTAATGTAAGCTATGCAAGGGTGCTGATGAGGCTGCCTTCCTGACTAATGCTGAGGGGATGAGAGTAACACTAAGAAAAAAGAAGAAAAGGTGTGGCTGATTTCTGCTTGATCTTAGGAGCTAGTACTATGAGCTTTAACTACTGACTACTGAGGGTAAGAGAGATGGAGGATTGATGAGAGTGGGGAACTTATAATTTCTGTATCCAAAATTATCTATAAATTCTGTATACATTTCTCTGCATGAGGTACAAGTGAGGGGGGGGAAGACAATTCTTATAGTAAGGAGGGATGAGCACAGACAATGAAGAGTTCTGGCTATGAGAATGAAGGTTGTACAAATGAGGAAGAGTGATGTGAACATAGTAACAGTATGTAATGATGAGCAATGCTGAAAAGGGAATGCTGGTTATGGGAATAAAAGAATGTACTAATGGGGAAAAGTGATGAGAACATAGTAACAACTTGTAATGATGAGCACTACTGAAAGAGGTAAGCACAGATCTAATGATGTAATGTGTACAATAGCCATAGTACATAATGAAGAATGTATGTAAAAGGTTTAGTATGTGAAAGTAATTATGTAAAAGGGATGTACTGTAATGATTCCAGTAAATTACTAATGAAATGAGTAATGTAACTAATGAAGACTGTAGGGTTTCTGTAAGTCTTATAGCCTTTATAACTATTGAACCATTGAAGATAAGAGTATACTATGTATGAGTGACTATATGTAAAATTTGATGTAGAATCTGAATATGCAATAATAATGAGGTATTTGTGAAGGTTTATGGAGAAATGGGCAATGTAATGATGAATATATTGTAAAAGAAAGCAATAAAATACTACTTATGGTTTGGAATGGAGCACCACACCGCTGCGGCCAGCAAGATCAGCAAGTATCAGATTCATTCTCACCCTTCAAGATTTTCAAGATTCAAGACTTCACGCCTCAAGACCCAAGATCCTCACTCATTCCTCAAGATCCTCAAAGTTTCATCTTCAAGGCCCTCAAGGTGTCATCAAGAACCTCAAGCTTTAAGATTCAACACCAGGGGAGATATGTTCCCACTCTCCAGGGAGTGCCCTACGTGAATTTTTTTCCATAACTGTGCTGGAGGCCTTTAGTAAATATAGCTTAAGCAGTGATGTATATAGTGAGGAAGATCATCCATAAGTGGTCTGGAACTCATCCCAAAAGTCTTCTTGTCACAGGGGAAAATTATTCAGAACTGATGCACAGCTCACCCTGAACTCTTCCAGACAGTATCAATAAGTAATTCATAACTGAATTCAAACTAATTTGGGAATCATCCATAACTCATCTTGAAATATAACCCAGAACTCAAATTCAAATCAGTTGTAAATGAACTGGAACATATCAAAGCAGTTTCCTGTAAGTATAATTGAATTATTTGTGGCCATTTGTTTATTGCACCAGCAGGAAGTGACAAATGTTTCTGAAAAGGATATGTTGTTTCTTGCAGTTGAGCACAGACAAACCATTCAACTTGCACCTAGAAATAATAGTTAATGCTAATGCTTAGTGGCTTTGATGTACAACTAAATAACCTTATCTTGCTGAAGTACTAAATTTCAATGATGCCAGCTGTTGTTCATGGCATGTTGAATTGATCCAATTTTTGATAATTCCATTTTCACGTTGTTACACAGTCATTCTTGCATAGAATTATCCATGGATTAACTACAGTGAAACAAGTGCTAAAAACACCTTGTCTAAATTGATTACAGCTCTGAATGGCTTAAATAAAGCCCAATTAATCTCCACAAAGATTTATTGTTTATCAGATTACAATAGCAGTATAAAGCCAAGGGATTGAGGGAGTTGTTGGAATGGTTTGTGATATATGATTTCATCCTCAAATACAAAATGCAGTGAGAAATGCTTGTGATGTTTCAAATTGTCCAAAGGAAAGAAAGTGACAAAACTCATACATAAATGCACATATGTTTGGTCAATTTGAACCAGAAATCTTAATCTCAGTTACTTTCACAAATGTTTAAGCACACCGCATGAGCACTTTGACTATTTTCAGCGTGGTATATTGATTCTGTTGAGAAAGAAACTTGACCGGTTCTTCATCAAAAACTTAATATTCCACATTCATCCAAACCATTCATTCGTCAGAAATTGACTTTCACAACTGATGAGATACATTGTCACAAATTGATGTGGATCAAAGCACTGTTTGGGACATTTGAGAAGGAAACTTGAATTGGATTGAAGACAGATCACTTCAAGACATGGGTTGGATGAAGAGTTTGGAAATTAAGGAACATAAAAAAAAGAGGAAATCATGACATTTCATTTAAAACTAATTGTAAAAAGATTTGGAAAACAACTATTTATTTCTTTTCTTTGGAGGAGCGTTTGCATTGTCAATTTGATTCTGCAAGCCACCAATGTCTAAATCTTTTTTATATAAGCCATTGATATAAGCGGTAATAGCATTAGCCATTCTCCTGTTTATCTGACAAGAAAATCCAATTCTGGTATACATTCCAGAAGGGGAACAGCCAGGCAGAGTTTGATGGCGGTAGTCTTGAGATCTGAATACGCACAGTGTAACACCAAGGGTTTTGTTCAAGTCTAGACAGACTTGAAAATCACGAAAGGAGAACTGACCCCCCTCCATGTCAAACATTTCATCGGCCAAGATCTAAGGATTATCCGAGTTTTTTGGGTTGAAGATCGGAATCCAACCAACAAGCGTCCAGTCGTTCACATTGTTATCGGTGTGCGGATGATTGTAAAAGTCTTACATGGTAAAGGTCAGGAAAGAGGAGAAGTCGGCCGATGTATAGGGTTTGCCATACTCCGTGTGATTCATCGAAGGGTACTGATTAGTGATGAGCAGCTTTTGATTCGAGTCGTGGACGCCAGGCGCAAAGCTTCTCAATTTGTCAGAGATCCACTGTCCAGCTTCAAGGAGTCGGGCTTTCTGGTCCTCTGGGTCGAATTTCAGGAGCTTCATCTGTTTCCGCAAAAACTCCACGGAGCAAAACCGTCCAAAGTGTTCAGTGTTCTTTGAACATTTCCGCCAGCCATCGCCCCATAAAGATCCACGAATTTGGGGCCCGTTGGTGTTGATTTCGGAAACATAGTCAATTCGGCTAAGGAGGTGAAGGACAAATTTTTCCCAACCTTTTTTCTCGCTGGCCGCCATTGTTTTGAATGGATACCAAGCTGCCATGCAGAACGGAGGAAGGTTGTTCGGCGCAACAATGCAAATGCCATGCGTCAGGGATACGTAATGTTCTCTGATTGTTTGGTCAGTTGTAATGACTTCATCAGGGCACGGATTGTGTTGACAAGAAGGTGGCACGGTACGGTGGTGTATGTTGTCGTGCTGGCCGGGGATACAAACAGGTGCTTCTCTTTTTGCCTTTTCTCGCGCAAATCGCTTAGCGTCCTTGCCCATTCGTGAGCGTTTGCCTGGGCTGAATAAACAAATGAAGAGTTTATATCAGCCAAAAAAACATTACACAATTCACTACAAGAAGGGAGATACAACGAGAATAGCCGGTCCAAATAATCTTGAGCACCGCTTGGTGGTAATGCAGAAGAGGTGTGGTGTACATAGGAGTAGCCGTGGCACGGTTGATGTGCACGCCGACCGCACTACTCGTACATAACACCAGAACCTCCCTGGTCCAACGGCTTCCCCAAGAATCAGTGCCTTGTAGAATTAGCCGTGGCACGGATGATATGCACACCTACTGCACTAACTCTACAAAACACCAATTCTTGGGGAGCCATGAGGATTGAGGGAATCTATCAGAGGAAAACTCACGGTAGATTGTTTGTCGGGTACAGTTCATGTGGCAGCGCCACAACAGTTTCGCAGACATCCCCAAATACTAGCTGGAAATCCCGGGATGGTGTGGATGATGAAGTTATTTTCGAGCAGTCAAGCGTGTGGTAGAGCGAATGACAAAGGGTCAGGCCGGCAGTGGTAGTGTTGCTACCCAATAAGTAAATCGTTTCATCCCACGCCGCTGTGAGTTGGCCGATAGTCATCATTTCTGCACCTCCTTCGCAAGCGACCTCATACCAAGCATAACCTACATATGACAAAGAAGCTCGTGTTCAGGTGCAGGGCAAGCAAGGCACAATTGGACCAATAAGCAGAAGAGATACTCACTCAGGAGGTCCAAGGCCCACATGTCGCACAGTTTCGAAGTTTGGCCATCTACTCCGCCAAAAACAAACATTTTCTCGCCAAGTCAAAGTGCTGAGTGCTGTTGGCGTGGAGGGGGAAGAGATCCCGAACAAGCTACAGATGTCCACTCCTTTTTACCAAAATCAAACGTCCATATATCGTTGAAAACGTTTTCGCCGTTCAAACCACCAAAAACGATCCATGAGCAAGCATATACAATGGCCGAATGGCCTGTTTGCGCTGCTGGGCTACGGGGGTATGAAACATTCTCCCATAGCGAGTTGGAGGTCACTGGAGAGATATACATTGAAATAGAAGACGCTCTCAGCTTTGAGATCATGTAGAGGCCAGAAAGAGAGACAAGCTTGCAATGGTCGATGTCAATTCGCCAAAGGCAATTGTGAGCCAATCCATTCATGTCAGTCCCGGCGTAAACGTAAAATAATCCTTCAAATATCGTTGTTGTTGATCCAAACGTCGCAGCTGGAAAGGGTCCTGAGACTGTGTATCGACTCCAGGAACTAGTCGATAGCGAGAGGGAATAGATGCGTGTATCTTGCTCGGCACGACCTGGTTCTTCTGTCATGCCACCCCAGAGGAACAGATGACCATCTGCTGCAGCTAAAAGTGGTTCAGATCGAGGAGTTGGGGCGGTACCTCGCGTGGCGACAAGTTTTGCAATTAAGTTTGGTGTTGAGACGGCAGGATCAATGCTGAATGAGTATAGATCGCCTTGTAAGGCACCATTGAACGATCCGCCAAAGGAAAAGATGGTTGGGGGATCGATGAGGGGGAAGTACACCGTTGAGCCGCTTCTCGTCCGAGGAAATGGGGGCTGTAGGGGAAAGGAAGTCGACATGATTCTCTGGCGGGTGGGATAGGAGTACACAAGGGGATGATGTGACCACCGATTGGTAAAGTGGACTAAGAGAGGAGCTGGGGCATCGATTGCACCTGTTACAGATTGGCAGGCCGAAATAAGTGGAATCGGGCGATGGGGTTGATCCCGAAGTGCAAAAGCTCCAGGAAACCAAGGTGGGCTTGCAGGGGAACTGTCCTGTTCAAGAGCCGAATCGTTCTCCTGGAGCAAACGATCAGAATGGGTCATTTAAGAGGATATCAGCGCTGTTATCGAATCAACGCTGTAGGATAGATGAAGGGAAAGGTGTTCTTACGCCTGCTCCTGATCGATCTTTGCTGAAACCAATATCCGTTAGCTCCATGGATGATACAGGATACTCCTGGGTTGATGGGTGGATGAGCGCTCGCGCAATGAAACGATCGAGGTGGGGGTTGAACAACAGATGCAGACGAGTGATCAGGGTTAATAGGCAAGTTGTAGAGGTTCTGAAAACTGCAGGCAGGGGTTGTTGAGCGATTCCAGGAGAAGATTACAGAAGAATGAGGTCTTTGCTCTAGAGAGCAACACTCACATTCAAAAACGAGGTTTGGATCGTTCGTTAGCTGAGGTACAAACAGGTGTGAGGCACTCACCGGAAGGAGCAGCAGGTCTAGATCAAGCATTTGAAATGAGGGGCGCGCGGTGGGAGAGTGATGCTGTAAGCAACGAATTCAAAGAGCGAGCGAGCAGACAAGAAGATCAAAAAACCCTACCAATTGAAAATAAAACAGCACATCAGACTGGAAATACATATATGTAGTACTCAACGGTCCTCAATGATAAAATGACAAAACAAGCCCTTGCCTCATGAATATTTTGCAACAGTTCATCAGAAAGATGCCAGTGGGAGATCAGGGAGATGTGGTCCAGTTGAGTAGAAATTTCGGAATCTAGATGGTTAGGATCCTCATATGAGGCTTTGTACATCTAAATGACATGAAAAGCCTTTGAATGAACGAATGGGAAGTGGGAACTGGATGACGTTATGAATATCAGGCAGCATGTTGAGTAATCAACTGTGATTTGCTATTTGGGTACACGTCAATTTGAGCAGGGGATATGATGGTGAGGTCCGATCTGGACCCAAACAGACCCAGACAAAATCATGTTGAGAACTTAAACATGTGAGGTGATTTTTTGACATCTCTCTCATGAGGAACATGCAAATACAAAATTTGCCTGATGTGACGAATCTTGGAAAGTATAGTGTATCAATTGTTCAGAGTTTGCTGGCTATGAAATCACGCTGAAAGGATCACAAAGTTAGAATTCACTTGAATAGACTACATACATATCTATGAAATGAAATGTTTATATAACAGATTCAATAGCAGGGAGGCACATGCAAGGAAACAATTTGCTCAGTACATTGTCATGTACGGGCAAGCGAAGGCAGAAATGAAATCTGTATTCAAGTGAGTTGTACAAAATTCTATTTCCCCTCTGGAACTGAGGTTGTATCATGTGGGCATATGTATTCCCATGATTCAGTCTGCGCATGCATGATTCTTTACATAACTGGAGATAGAGGAAACAAGAAGCATCCCCATCATGTACGTGCGTACATGATGGTGGACATCGAAAGATGCACTGGCAGGGAAGTCAAGTTTGTATGGAGATTCAAACAAGATCCAACTCTGAATGATCTTCTGATCTAATTATGTGTGATGATTAAACGGGCAGCAATCATAGGGGCGGAGAATGGTAGGATTAAGCTCTGGCGGTGGGATATCTTCAAGTGGTAAAACAGAATAATGACTCCGAAGATGACTCAGGTGTAATATCAGCTATTTCTGCTGCCAAGATAAATTTGATGTACTACCCAAAAACTGGAAGGCCCTGATGTATATCACCATGCCAGCACAACCATAAAAGGAATTTCTTGCCAGCCAGTCCTTTGTTTCCTGATATTCACCTACAACGAATTATACACACAATGATGAAAATTTTTGCAAATTGCTTCTTAGACACAAATACCCCACGAAGCAGTCATGGTGATATGATTAGTTTTAATAGTGTCATCTTCTCACGTAACTCCCAAGCTAGAATTTACCCACAACAAATGAGACGTTATAATATAAATCTCTGTAATACACCCAGACCAGAAGTTATTCTGCCATCCACCACACAAATTCTGCTTTCAGGAACTCTGATCCTTACACAAAATATACCATTCCCAACTATTACATCCAACAACGGCAATTGGATTCCGCATTCTGGATTGCTATGTATCCACCTGGGGGAACCGGATGCAACGGAGAGAATGCATGTGGGGGGCAGAGTGGCAATCACAAGTGACTTTTCGCCCGGTGGGAACAAATCAGATCATGGATTTCTGATTGCTGTAGATGCCAGCGAATTGAATGTTTGTCATTTCCCTACTCTAAGCTATGTGTGCGGGAAACCAACTGTTGATCCTTTTGCATATTTCATGGCCAATCAGCCCACGCCAATGCGTCTGGTAGGTGATCCACAAATGAATAACCTTAACCTGGCCAGGTTCAGGGTGGGAGATCAGATTGAGATGAAGGGATCAATTGTTCCAGGGGATTGTACCAGCTTATTAACTATCCAGGTGTGTGTAATATTTAAGGCTAGCTGAGCGGGAATCATGAGAGATTTTGATTGAGCCCTCCGGAAACTGACTGCAGTAATCTTCCAACAGGTCTTTGATATAAACAAACTACCCAGGAATACAGGGCATAATCACAACCTCCGGGAGAGACCAAATCGGCGTTTTAGATTAGACTCATACAACCGCTACTAAGAAGATTCAATTTGTGCTGGTTGCCATTGGTTGTTATGCAGATGTTACTCAATTACAAGTTTTCTTGTCTTGCCTGGTATGCTGGGGAATTTTTTATCTGCAAACATTTTCTCATTTGAGGACAATTGGATTACAAGCAGTAAGTTACCATTTACAATGTTGTCCAGTTTTCCTTGCCAGAAAACATGCTTTACACAAGAGGAATGAAGTCCTCGTCAGAAAATGAGGCAGATTTCTATGATGGAACTTCCAAATTGAGGATTCCCTTGTGAGGTTCCAAGAAAGAGTTTTCTTGTTACGTTAGCCTTTGGGTAATTGGGTGGAGAAGACCTTGGGGGCATGGGTGGTGGTATTGTTGTTTCTATGTATTACACATTGTAGAAATAGACTTTGCAGTCCGTCGTGCACATGGATATTTTGGTGGTGGAAGGGATTTTGTGAAATGGGTCACAATCATGTACGCGCGTACATGGCAGTCAACACTGCATTGTACGTATGCAAGAAACTATCACAAAGGTTAATCACACAAATATGTTATGTATTATCCAAATAAAACGGTTAACAGGAAGGCCTGACAAAGGATATCTTACACATAAAGACAAACAAATCCAAACCAAAATGCCTGCCGTGGAGAACACACTTTGTAGCAATTTTCAAATTGCACCAATTAACACAGTAGAACAAAGAGGCACATTGACTTGTACATTTCAAAATTGATACATAAAATCCTTTATTCCTGAGATGAGATAATGCAGGGAAGGAAAGGGAACAAGTCATTTGCCTTTGTGGGTGGAAGGCCAAAACAAAAGTTGCTTGCCCTCCAACACTTTGGGATAGATGAGTATCGCCACTAAAAGGCGGGATTGAATGCTAGGTGCCTCTTCTTGTCCCACCCCTCCCTAGAATTCCTCAATTGCCAGTCATAACTCAGCCTGCCGTATTTCCAAACTATTAGACAATCATAATGATTGAGATTGCTGCCAATTTACTTCTTGCAAATACACGTAGTATACAACGAGTTGGAGATGAAATACACCTTGGGACCCCTATTGCATCATTTAATCTTCCCCCATCATTCACTGGGTATCAAGAATATCATGTTGTGCTCAAATTTCATGATCCTGATATTCCTGCAATCTTCAACAATACTCTCAGCCAGATCTTCCTATGTGGAAAATTATCATTTTGTCCTGTATCCAACCAACCAACGATTACTGTAGAGAACCTTAATTGGTATATTCACCATGGAGAACTCCCCAACCTATATCAATACAAAAATGCCCAGGTCTTTGGTATGGCTCGAGTTGTGCAGGTCCACTGGCATCCGATTCACGAGAGGGTCTCTCATCTTGAAATTGTGGATAATACCATCAAGCAGGTATGGGATTTACCTCTAGACTGAACACTAAATATAGCAGTTCTCTAAAATGCCCATGAACATTTGCTTGAGTGTGCCCCATCAAATTTCTGACCTTGTTCCTGCGCAGTCCCACTCAGGTCGAATCAATTTGTGTTCACTCAATTCCGAGGCGCTCAAAAACTTTCAAGACCTCAAACACGGAGATTGTATTAGATTTAGTGGCAACGCAGCTCGAGTTCCCAGTGTCCGCTACGGATTTGTTTCTGTTGGTGTATGTGATACTCCATATAATCAAGATTGACTCTAACAATAAGCACTGACTTGTGGTCTGGGTGTATATCATATTAGGTTGAGTGTATAGTGAAACTTTCTCGATCAGAGGTAACTCGATACGGCTTGAGGAGTGATCCAAAAAAGAGATACAAACTCGAAGCAAAGGATTGGAAGGCACCCCGCACTATACGAAGAAAATCCACCAAGAAATTTCACCGCCGCCAAACGTGACGATTGGCATTTAGTTTGATTTTTCTCAAAGATTACTACATATATATAACTTATGTCCTAAAGGAGAAATGAATTAAAACCGTTATCAAATGAAAAGATATCCCATGCGCCAATGACTAGAAACCGCAAGTGATGCATGGAAGGAAGACTACTATGGTCACTGAGGTTTCGTTGATGAATACCCATTGTCTGAGGCAAGAATCTGCTTGGTGTTTGGAAGTGTTACACATTCCACGGTTTGCAAAACGCACAAACAGATGTAAGGGAGAGCATTGGAGAGACTTCATTTCAGAAATCAGCAGAACGATGGCAATTTTTAATCTTAAGCGCATCAGGGCAAGATGAATTACTTATAAACAATTGTGGCTAGGAACAACAGTTGACTAGTACAGGCTTGGTATCTGGGAAGCTGAATTTGAGATATAGAAGACCAAATCACAAAGGGAATAAAAGACGAGAAGAACAGTTTGAGTGAGAAGAGGCCAGACAGCAATAAACTTCAGCGTATGTACTGATGTATATGTACAAGTTTAAAAAATCAACTGTCTTCTATATGACGGGAAGCATGGGGAATAAGGAAAGGTGAAGTGGGCTGGCATTCTGCCCAATGACTGAGAAAATCAAGAGTAATGGCCTGAGCAATCTCATGTCGGGTTGGGGTCTTTTCCATGTGGGAGATTCTGTTCGGCAGGCGGAAGACAGGGGAGAATATCTTAACAATGTATGCTGAGAGGTTTTTCCAGATGGGTTCTTCGGGCGTATGAGTTGAACTTGAGTGTTGTTTAATTACTGAGATTACCTGGGTGAATTCCATGCAATCAGAGACAACGGCGTGGCGGTGGTTCTTGGATGCTAGAAAAAGACCGCGAACACCACCGAGGAGGAAAAATATCAAGGGCTGGTAGTTTTGACGACGCTGGTAGGACTGTAGTTTGCGAGTTGATTCATCTCGAAGCTGGATCAATTCTGATGATTCTTGGTTCGTCTGAGTGAGAGCATCAGATGATTTGTGGGTGGCACCGCGGTTCCGCTTATTGGTTTTCTTGTGCACCTCTGTCTGTGGGGGCTCGCTGAGTGCATGAGTTTGGAAGATGACATATGCTGAGAGAACATCAAGAATGAGTTTTAAGAAATCATGGAGAACATCGAAAGAATGAGATCGCTGGGGGGCTGGAGCATCTGAGGTAGGATTTTCTTCGGCAGACTCAAAGCTGGAGGGGCGGTTTTTGATGGCCTCGATGTATTGAAGTACTTGTACGCCTTGAATGATTTGATCGTTGCTCTGCTGGGTTGTGGGGACGGGTGGCTTGTACAGACTATCGGCCATGATCTCCACAGAAGCGGCAACAAGCTTTGCCCACTCTGAGATGGAGGTTTCGGTAGGGTGCGCAAGTCGATAAAGGAACCGGACTAGAGTTGATTCGGGATGGGGTGTCTTTGCAGCAGTAGAGATGTAGGATTGCGGCGGGATGGATTTGTCCTTGTTTCCAAATGTGGCAAGCAAGGGGAAATCAATGATGTCGGGACAGTACCACTGTTCATTGGTGGATGGTGACAAGAAGCTGTCCACTAGATACATGGGAGAAACAACCTAACAGTTAGTTACGCTGTGTTTGGAGACACGAATGTAGAAAAAAGAAAAGAACACTTACCCAGGGAGCTGATTGTTTTAATCCATGATGCGTATGAGCATGCCGTGCGTTGGAATTGGAATTCAGGGTTTGAAGGAGTTGAAGCGTGCATGGACTGTACACGAAATTGAACCAGAGATGTGAGGGAAGCCCAGGTGGTTTGGTACCTTTGCCAAGATGGTTTGGATCCCTTGAAATCTTGGTGAATATGAACAACTTTAATTCGCACATCGACAGACTTGAGGATTGTCAGCGGGCGAACAACAACCTGAGAAGAGGGATCGGAAGGGTTTGGGTTGGATGGGCCACTTGGGGTTGGATTTGCTTGACCAGAATGGGTTTCTGGGATACTTTGGGAAGGTTGCAGAACTTGGTTGGTTGGGGATGGTTGAGGGGCCATTGTTGTTCCGTGTGCAGGTGGCTCCACCGGAGCGGCTAGATTAGTGTTGGAGACCCCAGCTTTCGCGTTGTTGGTCTCAGTCGCAGCTGATGGAGAGGATTCGGGCGGGATATGATGTTCTGGATTTCCAACCACTGAGTCGCAAGCTACAGGTCCAACTTGAGAGTTGACAGGTAGAGTTGGTGAAGCCTGCACAGCATTATCAGGGGTATCCGGAGAGTGGTGCGGTTCCAAGTCTCTGATGGTGGAAAGAGCTGCTTGTGCACCCATTGGGGTGTTAATGTTTGGATTCTCGGTAGGGGCATGTTTCGGGATGGTAAGCTGAGATGTGTCTGATTTGTTTGAGAGAGCTGCTGGATTGGAATCGTTACTGTTTGTTGGAGTCTTGGTATTCTTTTCCAACAAGTCGGCTGGCCGACCAGAGGCACCTTTTTTGGCTCGTTTCTTGGGGGGCTTGCTCGAAGTTGCTCCAGTTGATGTTCAAGGTGATGTGGAGCTTGGTTTGATTGATTCAATTTTGATGGCTTCATCGTCCGGAATCTCGCCTGTTTCCTCCCAGGCTTTGCAAGAGCTTCAGTCAAAAGAGAAGGCAACATCCGGATGGGGAGGGCAATCTGGGAAAACTTGAACTCACTGCGTTTCGTGCTGGTAATGGAATTAGCGAGGACATCAACTAGGTGTTTCCAACTACGGGGAAGCTTGAGATTTCTCAGCCCTTTGGCTGCTTGCTCAGCAGCTTGGATCGTTTGTCCAAATTCCTCCGCTGTAATTTGCTGGATTTCATTATCGAGGATCGGTTCGGTAGGATTCAATGGAAGAGGGCCGCCGGGATCACTTTTGCTAACTGCAAACTCCTCAAAAGTGGGTGCTGGTAACATCTTGACTGGAAAGTTTGCTTCAAGCACCTGCTGACCTAGGGGGATATGGGTAAAGTGAGAAACAGCCTGGGGGGTGATCATGAGGATAAGTCTATCGACTTACTTGGTGGTGGAGTCGGAGCATCTGATGGGAGGGGTGGTTGCAGAGATGTTGATTCCTGAGGAAGCTGAGGGGCAATTCTGGACTCTGGCTCTGCCATGTTAATATGAATTGAGAGCAGTAGTTATTTCGCCAATGGTTTTTGAGGATGTGGGGGGGTCACAAAAATAAATGATGCGATGATGGGGGAGGAATGAGGTGAAAGTGCAGAGGAGGAGGAGCCACTTATATATTGAGGATTTCATTCCAGAATGATCCCCTTGTGTAAAATTTTTTCACTCAGCCTTTGTCCACCCACAATCCACCTTTGTGATTAGATTTGCTGACGGATCTATTTGGTATAACCAAAACCAGACTAAGCATGGTTTTGACTTAGACAATAGATTCCTCAGGCTGTAATGTGTAAAGTTTGTGATGTGCCAATTCATGGTTTTGGTAGGAGACATTTTTCAGTCAACAGTCATGCGCATGATGAAGTGATCAGGACAGCTGTAATGTTCAAATAACTTCATTAGACTGTTACTCAGATTATTCATGGAACTGCCCAGATCTGGAGCAATGATTTTAATTACAGGATTATGGGCAACTGGCAGAGACATTTGGATAAGTCAGGTGAGGTCCCATGCACAAGTGAACTTCAAGGATTTCTGAAGTTGGTGCAAACTCATGTACGCGCGTACATTAGAGTGGACATCAGACTCACTTCCAGTCCCGCAGTTGTACCGAATTGACTGAGTATATATCAGGTTATCTCAAATCATGATAGCTTCTGGCAGGATGAGCCCCCCCCTATGTACGCGCGTACATGAGAGGGACATCTCAGCATTAATCAATGCCGTATATATTTTTCATGTGTAGGTGACAAACAGCTGGCCCCATGGATACAAAATACTTAGTTACCAAGTAATCTCGAAAACAACACAGCAGCTGGAGCATCCCTCAATGATAAG
Source organism: Puccinia triticina (assembly GCF_026914185.1). Lineage (NCBI taxonomy): Eukaryota > Fungi > Basidiomycota > Pucciniomycetes > Pucciniales > Pucciniaceae > Puccinia > Puccinia triticina. Next base: position 196,007 of record NC_070572.1, read on the forward strand.
CGTTTCAACAGGCAAATTGATATGGAAATGGGTGAGATGATAAAATAAAGCTAATCAACATTCATCCTCCCTCCGGCAGCCGTGGCCGAACCCTCTCCGGGAGCTAAACTTGGACCAACATTTCCAGATTCATCTTCTAACCTCCGTTTGTTGTTGTTACGAGTTGGGAGTTGAGAAGCGGATTGTTGACCAGTGGATGTGGCAGTGGTGAAACAGTATGTTTAGAGATTCTTGGTAATCTCTGGCAGCCCCATTTTTTCGACCTTGGAGATGGTTTGTTGCTCAAAAGGACTCAGGAGTTGCCACCAAGCATCGGCATAGCAATCACGCGGCAAATCTCTGGGGACCCCCTTGACGCCTTTGAAATTCTTGATTCGAGTTGCGGAGCGGCCATAGATCTTCTGATTAGTGGCAATAGTCTTGTGGTGATCTGCCTGTGCCTGTACCATTTTGTTGAGACAGTGAACAACGGAGGTGAGATGGCTGCTACGCCAATTCGGGGAAACGGTTAACGGTAACGTGTTCTGATCGCCATCTTCAATATTGGAGCCACAGTCCTTGTTTTCAACAACGTGCGCCAGTAGTATATTCTCTTTTAGGAATTGACCAAGCATCTTGCACCTGTTCTCTCGTATCTTTAACACACGGAAATATATATTTACATATTTTGTCAGAATGAGTTACAGATAGACAGGAGAAGTAGAAAGGATGTACGGACTTTCTTCCTCCATCGTTGGTATTGTGCCCTCGTGGCTTTTTGATCCTTCAATTTCTTGTAATCGTCACCGCTTATGTTTCTGGACTCGCGAATTTCGCGGCATTTAGTATGGAACCATCGTTGGATTATTGCTTGGGCCTGTGAAGCCTGCTGATCGGTTAAGGGCATTGATCGACGGATCCACTCAATAGATTTGGTTGCCAAAACCTCGACCACAGTGGAGTTCCAAGGCGAATCCGCACCAAGATGGGTATCCCAGTCAAAAGTGAGTCTTGAGATACCGGCCAACGCAAGAGTCCTCTCCACATTGGCCTTGGTTTGAGAGCTGATGGCTAGGCCCTTATGTTGGCCTTTTGAGAGAGCAGGAGTAAAGGGGGGCGACTTGATGTTCTTCCGTATTTCTTTCTCTGCCTGAGAGACAAAGTATTCTATCTCTGCCGGAGTCTTAGCCTTCAACGTGAGGCGTAATCGATTGAGTTGCTTCTTGATTTCAGCCGTCCTTCTTTCCACCCAGTATTGGGCCTTGATTTCTTCAGCGTTTGGAGAAGCTGGGTAATCGTGAGGCTGAGTTGGATGACCAAGAAAAAACTTGACAAAGGTTTGGATACTCCGAGAGATCTTATCACAATGTTCCGCCAGAGCCTGTTTTCCCGCAATTCCTCTTATCCGTTTTTCAGCTCGATTATGGTCCTCATCAACCTCCACCTCCTCCCTCGCGCGCCGGGCATTTTCAACCACAAACTTTGGTTCTAGTCGAGACTTTTCAAGCAAAGCTGATGGCTGGTTCAGTTGTGTTGAAGGAATTGCTCCTACGGATTCAAAACATTTCTCAGCAAGAAAATACATACAGCAAAAAGTAGCTACTCACCATCAGGACCGGTTTCCATTGCAGAACTGTTTCCCACTGATTGGGCTTTTGGAAGAAATCCATCTACGACCGCCGAAATCCAACTTTCATCTGGATCCACAGAAGAAGATGTGTCTCCCTGGTTTCCATTCCCAGATATGCTCTGTTCATCTTGTGCTGAAGGCATGGGGACTGATTGGATTCAAGAAGCTAATTAGTAGATTTTTATGGGGCAAAAAGCAGATGATAGACGGGTTGCAGTATACAATGCAAAGGTGTTGTTGGTGAAATCAAGCAAAAGAGGTGGTTGAGGATATGGAATAGTTTAAGGAAAACGCGAAATCATGTTGGATGGAGTTATAAGCAGAACACAAATTTGGGGGAATTGCCGGGCAATTCAGGCAGGCTCCACTTTGTTTCTCAAATGGAGGAAAATACAGTTATACGGATGTTGCAATTCAAAAAAAGGGAGCATGTGGCTAACAAATAAATAATGATCCCCTTTGTTTTATGCCTAAAAATTGTTGCATAGGCCTTCCCATCCCTTCATGTGTAAATAAAGCCCAAATAAAATATCAGAAAGACATAGACCAGCATGTTTTAATGGTAGTTGTTGAGACTTACAGCTGTCCCCAATCCCACAGCACTCATTGTTTGTAATTCAAAACCAAATGTTGAGATCGGATTTAGAAGAATTGCAACATGTCCGATGACCCTTTCACTGTCAATTACCTCAGTCAGGTCGTGATCAGATTTCACTAAGCGGCAGTTGAGATCTGGGCAATCCTTGTATGGATCTTCCTCCCTTCCCACTTCCTTGAATGGTTTCACAATCAACCAAGTTTTCCCAGCTGTTTGTTCCGATTGGAAAATTTGCTCCACTTCACCAAATCGCTGGTCCTTCCCTAGGTAGAACTCGACCAAGGAATTTGCTGGATGCTGATCTTTAGTTGTGAATGTCTTGCCGTTGAGTTTGATGTATTCAACAAGATCAACTGTTGAGTTAAGTGGGGGTACACCTGCATGTTGACCAAGCTTTCCCCTTGAACCTTCCTTTCCAGCCACCGCCCGCTTCCATTTTGACATCAGAGTTCTGTTCAACTGAGTAGATTTCTTCTTATTGTTGTCCTCCGAGCCGCGGTTGTGTTTTGCAGTGTGGTCTTTGAGAACTAACTGGAATGTTGAGTTGATATGCCATTCCTTCATCAATGTCTTCGGTATATCATCTAAGTACAATACACATGTCACCTTCTCAGTAATTAAATTCTCACAATGGCAATAATTACACACAAATAAGAATGAGACTAACCGATGTGATGGTTTGTTGGCATCCTCTGCAACATTCCATTAACTCTTTCCTGTGCCCAAGCTGCTGTCGATCGAGGTGGGCCAAATCGGCGGATAACTTCAGAGTAATGCTGTGTCAGATGTAGATTTGGCTTGCTTGGTGCTTCTGGCCAGCCTTTTTGAAGACACTTTCAATAATCCAAGATTAAACTGTCAAGCTCATCAAGATCTTGAAGTTTGATCTTTGGGAGAGTCAGGAAGTGAGAAATTTTGGATAGCAAGGTAGTTGATTCTAGGAGTGAGGATATCCTTATTTTGCTTTCCTCAGTTGCGCAATCCTTGTATGCTGTGGTCCAAAGAGGAATCAAGGAAATGGGATAGTAGATCTTGTAAAGTATCAGCCATTCTGCTGCTTTTAAAGATCCGTGGGTAGCCAATCCCAAGTTGCGTGGAACCCTATCAATCCAAGAGGGTACAATTGTATGCAAGATAGTCCGCCGTACTATGTCCAGCTCCTCTGGCAAGAGTTTTGGTTGGTTGAAATCCGGAATTGGTGATGCAGCAGCTCTGCGAGCTCTATGTCAAGGACGAGTGGCAGTGTGATCACTTCCACTCTCATCTGCGGAATCGGTGGTTACCTCCTCATTCGCGTCACACAGCGCCTTCTTCCGCATCCGCAGGCTATAGGAATGGGCAGATGACCCATCTGATGTTGCACCAGCACCACTACATGTTCTGCTTTGACCAAGACCTAGCGTTGTTGTGGCTGGTGTTTGCTTGGCTTTGGCTGCACGGGCTCGCTTGTTTGGTTTTTCAGAGGTTTGATTTGATTCTTCGATATCGTCTAATTTCCGCTTGCCCTTGTTGGTGGAGTTAGGGACACAATTTGTTGCAAACGGAGTATCGGTATATGACTGGTCATTCTGCCATTCCGCATCCTTCTCTTGAATATCCTTAAGCTTGGATGCGACTGATGGCAATGACATGAAGCGCATCGTGTGATCTTTCAAGTCACCCAAAATCAAGGCATGCATCAATTCAATCGAGCAGAATTCTATTGGCCTCCAGTATGGGAGCTCATTGAGCACACTCCATCTTGCGCCATGTTCCTTCACAAACTTCTTACGTTCAGTCGCATTTTCTAGTTGAAGCCAAAGTTTTGCATGTTTTTGGTGCTCTTCATTCGTCCGCCGGGTAAACTTTGTGGTGTCCGTTTCCTCAATTTCATGCTTGCTCAACATACAAAAAGAGCAAAACCTAATTGAGGCGTGACTTCCAAATCCAGCAACCTTCCGGAGAGCAGGAAGATCTGCGATCAGGGGAAAGATCACAGCCCGTATAGTTCTTCCTTGAGCATGAGAAGCAGTGGATTCAAAGAAGACTCCATTCCAAAATTCTTTCAATTCATTCACCAGTGGTCGTAAGAGATGGTTCACCTCGTCTAGACTGGGTTCGTTGGGCCCAGGGATAATTCCGAAAAGGAATATGTTTTCCTGCTTGTAGCGCTGATTTGGAGGAAGGTTCAAGAAGATCAAGACAATCGCTCCAACAGAGTTATGCTTCCCCAGATTTGAAGTTCCTTCGGCATTGAACCAGTCAAGATATAGGCTGAACACAAGATTTCCAGAATTCTGGGTAAATATCCCAGTTCCATCATCCGAGTTGGGGAATTCGCGCCAGATTTGACCATGCCACACATCTTCCATGTCGTGGTGTGGTTCCCATCTAGTTTTGGGAAGGCTGGAGTCTAGCAAGGTCTCAAAATAATTCTGAGAAAGCTGCTGTTTCAACCATGACTTGAGAGTTAAGTATGAGTATGTCCGAATTGGTTTTGATGCTTGCTGTTTATCGAGTTTGAAGAGGGCTTGATCACATCTGGGTACGATTTCTTGCAACTTAGCCCACTTACAATACCCCTGATATTGGGAAAAGAAGGACTGGGTGCATGTGATTGGAGGATTTTTGTCTCCTTTTATCAGAGGGTAGAGTGCAAAACATTTTTGGCAACATATTTGTGTTGTCAGATCTGGTACAAGGCCAAGTCGATGAAAAACTGCATCTCTAGTTTTGGGAATCTGTTGGATCATTGCTTTAGCATCAATAATTCGTTCCTCAGTGCTCCACAGCTCTGCCAAGAATGAGATGTTCTGCCTTGCTGACTCGAGGAAAGATGCGGACCCATCTTTGCTCAGTTTGTCTTTTAAGACAGATTGGGCCATCTGAATCATGACCTGTGTGCAAAACTGCTCCTCCAAAAGTGGCGCCTTCCTCGTGTTGTTTTCCAGTGGATTAGAGGTGGAGGCAGTCAGACCAGTCTGGGTCAAACTTGGATTAGCTCAAGATCTAACTATGCTTTTAAGGCAGATGTGATTCAACTCACCCGGATCGGATTAGAGCCCATTGGGTGTGCCTCCGGATGATTCGGCCCTTCCTTCTGGAGTTGCATAGTTGCTTTCTTCTGATGCAATTGATAGTCTTTCCGTCCCAAGACCCTCCCAGGAACAATTCCACCGCCATCTTCTGCATGCTGCGTGGTGTTGCACCCATAGAATTCACAATGGCAAACGAGATTGGTTGTTTTAGGCATGTTGCGAGTTTGTTTTTTTTAATTCGAGTAGATTGGGGATGAGTAATTTCAGACGTCTTCTAGATATTCAATGGGACACAAGGAAAAAATTCACATTCATACATAAGTTGGGGAAAGCTGGTTGATGCAAGCTTTATATCATCGCTACTCAGATACCAAGATCTACTTTTTTCATGAATGTTTTGAGGAAACAGTTACGTACTTGGCACCCAAAAGTTGCATGTGCATATCTTGACTCACCACCTGACCAAAGAATATGCAAGCCACCAAGTTGATGTGATGTGCTACAATCATGCACAAGTGCAAGTCATTTAGATAGCGAGATGAGCATATGTACATATCATGTGCTTCAGTACATTTTCATGAGGAGCTGGCCCAGGTCGGACTTCATCTCACCCTGTGATGCTTCCTCGTTGAACTGGATGTACATTTTTCGGTTGGATTGAATCTCAAGTTCTAATGCCCCTTGTAACCCCGCGACCATCATGCCTTCAGATGCTGTTTCGGAGAAGACTGCATCAACTGAATCCACATATTTGTGGTTGCGTTAGCCTGTTATAAAATTTTACATCATAAAAAGGGTGTTGTACCCACGTTCCACAACTCTGGAAATGACATCCTCCCCCATTACAAAAAATATTAATTGGCAGAGGACCTATCTTATCTCAATCCAACATCTCATCAACCAATGGAACCTTTTCGTACTATTCTATCTCCCATACAAATTGTTTGGCTCAAAGACATGCAGACAATGATTGATGAATCACTCAAGATTTTTGAGCCAGATTCTCATGAAGAGCAACAATTAAACATTAGCAACACCAAAGAAAGGGAACATGAGGCTTGGCGTTGGTATATTTTGTGTGATGGAAAAATCAGAGCGGGAGCACAAGATATGCGTATTCCTGAATGGGCAATCCCAAACGTCAAGGCCATATGGGATGCGAAAAGGAACCGTCTTGGAAAAGGTATTTGGCCTCAAGTTCTTCTTCTACTTTTCTGCTGAGCTGATTTTTCAATTCACATTTGACAAGGACCATTGATGTTTTCCACGCCAGATACCACCCCAGGGGGATTGGGCGGCTTGGCAGCAGGCCAGCATTCTTAGGATGATCAAGGGTAAACAATTGGGTATAGTTTGATCGTAAGTTATCAGAACAAAAGACAACTGCTAACTTCCTGTAACTAACTGTTCCTTCTACCAACAGCTAGCTGGCTTATCTCTCTCTGGATTCCACAATACTGCCTCATGGTTTCCTGTTTTTGGTTCTGTTCTGTGCTTCCTCTGTCTGGATGGTAGTAAATCTTTGGTTTGTTCTGATCCAGATTCAAGTGAGAAATTCACGATCTCCTATCTATCTGATGTCTGTGGTTGTGTATCGCAATGAGATGGCTTGTGTCCCCCGCACGTCAGACAAATCTATTCTTTTTCCCATGTCTGTGTCTCTGCTTTTGGAATCTACTTCAGCTAGCAATCAATTTTTGATGTATTGACGTTGTCTGGAAATATTAGGTTATGCTATACAGTGATCAGAATTTTACACCAAAGGTATATTGCTTTGGCTTAACACTCAGGAAAGGCATTGAATCTGCTGGATGTTGGGACTAAAGAATACATGGTATTGGTGTTTGCTCACAAGGAAGAGATAGCAATGGTTGCAGCTCATGTACTCTCCAATATTTGATCTGGTGGGTGTCACTGTCATGTTCGCGCGTACATGGGCGGGAACCTTCGAGGGCAAAAAACCGATTATGTGTTTTCACATGTGATGGGCCCAAATATTCAGATTGTAATACCAAGCTGGAACAAGCAATGCATTTGCCCAAAGTCACCCCCATGTACGCGCGTACATGAGAGGGATACTCAATTGACCAAATACAACTCCTTTCATCAAATGAGAGCCAAACTGAGTTCTGAGTTGGCCAAGGCCCTTTGTCAATTACATAAACTCTCATTTGCCTTTCATTCACATTAATAATTTCTCTCTCCCCTCATCCCTTTGCACTTTCCTAGACACGACCTGATTTGTGTAATATATAATCTGGACCTCCTCTTGTCTTCCCCCTCCTGACTCTGCTCTTTTGTCCTGTGATTCCTTTACTTCAGAATTTCCTTATCCCAGACTCATTTCGCCAATGGCAAACCACCTGTTGGTGTTGCAAAAGTTAATCTTGCATACTCAAAAATCCTCCCCAATTCCAAATCATCATTTAGTCGTTGTATTGCTGCCTTCACGCGAGCTCTCTTAGACATAGAATATGACCGCAAGAAAACTCCTTCAGAGGCATGGAAGCTCCCACCTTCTGCCCACGATTTCCACATTGGCTCTAACTTGCCAGACTCCATTCTCATACAGCCCATTGATCCCATTCCTGTTGGTTCAACATTACCCACCTCACAGAAGATATCCCCAATCTTTCGAATCCTATTTGTCCAAGACCTCTCAAAATCTTGTTTTCCTGGTGTTACTTTTTGCTGGTCTCATCCATGGGATTCTCACTGGAACCAACTTTTCTCAAAATTTATCCTAAAACATTGGAGGAATGCCTATGCAGCTGGAACATTTACTCCTTTTTTCATGGATCCGGTTGAAGCCTCAAACACATCCTTCCAGCTTGGCGTTCTCCACAGATGGTTTCTTGGAAGGCAGAAAGGATTACGATTGGGTCAGTTTTCAGAACAGCACAAATCCAAGAAGAAAAAATCCAAATGTAAATCCAAATTACGAATGCAGGTATGCCACATTCTTGCTTTTCTCTTGCCCAAAATGTGGGCTAAGCTCTTTCTTCATTTCAGATCTTGCAGCACCGTCAAGAAACGCTCTCTACACTCCCATTCAACCCTAACACGAAATCTTTATTCGATAACATCAAGGCTACTTCTGAAACTGAGATCAATCCCCCTTGCTCTCTGTTCAAAATCCCTTTGCTCTGGAGGTCACCGGAGTTCTCAAAATTTGCGCAAGAATTGGATCAGATTTTTATTCAGAAGAAGACCAGCACCAAAGGACGCCAATTTGTACATGATTTTGTCTTGGAAGCTCGCAGGCAGACTTCAACCACATCTCCTCCAGCTGGCTTCAAGGAAGTTCCTCGTAATCTTCCGTTGAACTGCTACTCCCTCGAATACTTGTCGACGCTTTCTGAGTCCCAGAGAAATCTTCTTAATCCAACGGATACCATCAACTTCTTGGAATTGCTAACAGTCAGATAAGGCTTGCTGTCCACCGTGAGTTACATTCAGCGACTTTCAAGCTGTCATATTGCTCATGAGTAGCTGAGCACATTCATACTGCTCATTTCCCCCCGATGGTACACTTAGCCTATTTACGAGACATTCTCAAATCAGTAAGTACAAAAAGGAAATTAGCAAGAAATCACATACAGTGCAAGCTCTCCTTTCCTCTTTTGAACCTGATATATATTCATTTCCAGGCTCCCTTTTAGATAGTATTGATATACATGAACTGGATGACCCTGTCCCAAGCGGTAAAGTCGGTCGACAGCTTGGACTTCTGCTGCAGGGTTCCACCCCGGTTCCTGAATGATGTAGTATTATTAGCTCTCTTCTATGCCTGTAAAAAAAAACTATGGCTTACCATCATGTACACATTCTGAGCGCAACGCAAATCAATGCCTACCCCGGCAGCTTGGATTGAGGCCAAGAGAACATTACACTGTCTGTTGGTTCGAAATTGATTCAGGTTTTCATCACGTTTTTTGATTGTCTGGTCCCCAGTAAGCCAGGTTAATCCAATACCGTTCTCCTGAAGTGCCCGTTCAATACTATAAGGTTGAATCAGAATCAACATCTATCCCCTTTCCATGCTCCAAAGCAAATCAACATAACTTACATCCCCAGAAACCCAGTGAAACTAGAAAATACCACTGCTTTTGTCCTTTCAATTCCACGAACTCCTCCCAAGAAGACCTTCAGGTTGTCGACTAGGTGGACAATCTTTCCTGAATCCTGCCATCGCCATTTTGGTTGATGAAGTATCTCTGATCTTGCAAATAATGGATGGTTGCAAAATTGACGAAGCATTGTCAACTGTCTGAAAAACGGGGTAAGTTAATTTTGCAAACCATTTTTTACAACCCATATGGGTTGTAAATTGGATCGATTGTAAAATTCTACTTACCTAGGGTTGTAATATAATTTTACAACTCATGCTCCTAGTTTCGAGGATTGTAAATAGATAGTGTGCAAAACATGGTTTGTAATTTTGTGCCTGGCATGTGCATAGAGTAGATTCACGAACTATGTTTTGCAAGTCTCACATGTCAAGGTTGTGAAACTGCATAACGAGCTGTCAAAATCGAATTTCACAAACCATTTATTTGCAATCCATTATGTGTTGTGAAATCAAGGTTGTGAAACTGCATAACGAGCTGTCAAAATTGAATTTCACACGCCATTTATTTGCAATCCATATGTGTTGTGAAATAAGCTATGCAAATAAGCATTTTTGGGCCGTGAGATACAATTTTACAACCCATCTGGAACTGAATTGCAACACATCGTTTGTGTGATCCTGCATGCACCAACAAGCTCAACAACCAAACAAAAGAACAAAAATGACATCAGCAAGACCTCCCGGCTGGATCGATCAGTCTTCCTTCCCTCCCACACTCTGTCCAACCGCCATTGACAAAGACAACGACGACGACTCTGACGCCAAAAACTCTTGCAACAATGGATCCGCCGCTGTTCAATCCGGAGTCTAGTCCGTTTTCCTCCGACCCTTCGACGCCTGACAGGTTTAACCCAATTCTCCCACCTTTCGGAATTGACTCGATCATTGGAATCGACTCCAACTCCTCCATCATCCCACGACCTGAAATCAACTCGATAATCCCAGACCTTAGTCCCATCTCTGGTTTCCTAGTTGATTCGTCCGATTCGTCCGATTCCTCTTCCTCCGTTTCAGCTGAAGCCCCCGTCTCAAACTCAGAAAAAATGCCGCCAAAGCCCCAGCAGCCCGTTTCAAAACCCTTGAAGCCCTCCAAACCAAATTTGCCAAGCAAGAAAAACAAACCAACCAAGCAACACAAGACGCACAGTCCCTCCCCAAAGGCCAAGCACCCAAGTTCTGAATTGACCTCTCCTGACGATGCGGATGACGAGGGCTTTGAAGATGAAAGCAAATACGAGGTGGATTCGGATCAGGCGAATTGTGATGACGGCCAGGCCGATTTTGATGACGATCAGGCTGATTTCAATGATGAACCAGCCGATGCTGATGTTGAGGAAATGGACGATGACGATGCCGATCATCAGCAAGGAAGACGGTCAAAAGAAAAAGAATGGTTTCTCCCCGAATTGGGCGACCATTACGAGACGTACATTGATCACGGATGTACGCTTGACAAGCAAGGCTATCCAATCTACCCCAACGGACGGACAACATTTGTGCACTTACCTGAAGACGACATCACAAATTTTGGATCAGTCGGATTTGCGAAGACGAGCTCGGTCAGCTATCGCAGCAACAAGACGTGGAAAATCACTCGGTATTTCTGTCTTGGTGCTCTGGTCTGCAACAATCCGTCCTGCGAGTGGGCCGGTTCTCCCCCTACTGGAAAAGGAGGTTGAGAAAAGCTTGAAAAAGGGTAAGTAAGGTCGGATGAGTTGCAAAATTATTTTGCAACTCATATTTTTGCAACTCACATTTTACAACCGTCAAATTTACAACCCTTTTACTAATTTTTACAACTCTTATTTTTGCGCTTCATCAGCCTCATCAAATGCCGCGGTCTAGCAAACAAGTGCAAAGGCACTGTTTACCATCAGACGTGTCCCGACTCCGTGGCCATCCGTTTTGACCACCATCTCCCATCAGGATGGGGGCTCCTCAGGCACAAGGGTAAACACCCTCATCCTTGGCCCGAAGCTAAGAAGCCGGACCCGCTTGCGAAGAAAGAACTGAAAGAGGAGATCAAGAATAATCCTAAAGCTGGCGCACTCAAGCTTAAGGTAAGCTTTCTCCCTGCTCATTCCTTCCGAAGTGAACTAATCTCTTTGATTTTCCTTATCTTTTTCACCCTTTATGTAGATGGGAAAGCCTACTGATGCTCAATTCGGCTTCGAAAGTGTGGCTTCAATCCACCCATCTTACCAGAATAAAGATCAACTTGCCTATTATCGCCGAACCATCTTAGCTGAGTTGGGATTAGCGCCAGACAAACTCGGCGCTGGCGTCGGCGACAAATTCATCTTGGACATGTTTGGATGGGCCGCGTAAGTTAATTGTTTTACAACCTTTCTTTGAATTTTACAACTCATTTGAAATTTACAGCTCACAAGTCTTGTTGCGCAACAAACAGTCGGGGGATGTGGATTATTTCGTGCTCGTTCATGCCGAACGCCGAGCATTTCACCTTCCAGACGAGATGGATGGCTGATCGCTTACTCGCTCGTGATAGGAACAATCAGGTGTACAGCGGCAGTCTAATATCCGACGTCACTTACCGATACTTTGAGATGGGATACCTGCTGACGACTTCGATGTTTTGCGAAGATCTTCAACGTTGGATCCCTGTTCAATTGACCTGGATGCGAGGGCTCAGTGAAGAATATTATCAGATCCACTTCGCTACTCTCTTCCGGCAATTTCTGAAGCCTTCAATCACCCCGGCCGAGAGGGACCAGCTGGTCCGCGAGGTCGTTGACTTCTCATTGGCTCAAGTCGAAGGATTCGTATCGGCTTACATTGAAGTCTTTCGTCAAGGCACTCGCAAGGAAGTAAGGGCGATGTTGAAGGGTTGCCGGGAGCATTACAGACAATTGGTCACTCGCATCAAACGTAATCGAGCCCTTATAACCGTGGATCAGGAGGTAAGCCATCAGCATAAATGACTTGTAAAATTATTTTACAAAGTTTTACAAACCTTTATGACTTGTAAAATCATATATGTCAAATTTGCAACTCATAATACTAACAAACAATGGTCATTTTTTCCACAGGAACCCTTCCGAAAGGCATGCATGGACCTCCTGGAGCGTGCCAAACCAGATGGCCAAACCCACGAACAAAAGGTTGACTACATACGGCGTCGTTAGCCCAAGGTCCGCAAATGGCTTGATTGGTGGACGGTATCGGATATCGAGGCGCTCTTGTTCCCTTCTCGAGCTCCGCGACTTGAGGACACACCCGATGGCCTTCCTGATACCACCAATGCCCAGGAAAGCATGCATCGAAGGTACTATCGGCTCAGGTAAGCATGGGTTGTAAAATATGGGTTGCAAATTTTCTAAAATGCTCATCTCACTTACCCCATTTGTTTGAAATCCCAAGCGATGGACGGCAATGCCTTATGGTAGGGATGATTGACTTGTTCACCTTCGTCGACATGCTGGAACGCGACTGGAACGCGGTGATGAAAGGAATCCCAATCAGTTATGGAGCGAACACCGGGAAGAAACTAGGTCAAACCTTGGGCTTGGGCAAGAAGCGCAAGCGTTCCAAGTATGTCAACGATGGAAGACCGCCGGATACCACTGACGACCTGGTCGATGGACATAAGAAAAAGAAATCACAAGGAGGACGGCCTCCAAATTCGAGAAATCACAACAGAAACCTCTGGGCGGCCTATCCCTTGTATCAAGCAAGCGGCGAGTCGAAGAAGATAAACCAATGCTGGCTTGCTGCCGGCTTGGAATCTATGTACGCGCTGTTCAACCCGTTGTGGCTTCGTGGGATCAGCGGAAAGGGGAAGGATATCTTCACCCATTTGGCCCATCACTTCTCATGTCGATCCAGCGGCGAATTAAACGGCGGCACCTCTATCAGAGCAACTATCACGCGTGGCCAAAACCACATGTTTGAGGTTTTGAACGCAAAATATCCAGCAAGCTTCATCCCTGGCGCTTTCTGCTCGGCCAACTACTTTCTCGAGGTCGCCTTGGATCCCAAACTCCACCAGAGCCCAGAATACAAGAAACTCTTCCATCTCCACGAACATCGAACATTTACCTGCGAACTGAAGCCTGATACACTGCAGCTCCATCCAACTCGTGCCGATCGAAGCTTCCACGTTGTCGCCATGAAGCCTCAGATGTTTGACTCCAACAGGATTCCCTACTCTGATGTCGCCCAGCTTGTCGAAAAATGGCAATCAACGGGTTTGATCGGTCATCCTGGTCTTGTGTGCAAGGCCTGCAATGAAGTTGAACCTTCATCTAAACCCAAACATAAGCCAAAGAAGCCGAAGAAAAAAGCCAAAAACGAGAGGGACAATTCCATCGAGATTTGCCACAACCCTGGAGTATCGCAGCAATCGGCTCACTACATCATTGATCGTTCAAAGCTTACCTTTGACAAGAACGGTCCCCCTCTTCACATCAACTTCCACCTTGAGGTCAGCGATGTCGATGATATCCCTCGACAAGACAGTTTCATGGCGACCACCAACTGGCCCTTCAAGCTGAATGTTGGCGGGGCAACATACACCCTCATCTCTCGAGGATATTGGAATGGCAGTCACTACTGGTGTAAGATCCTTCGGAGCGCAAATATCTCGCCAGAAAAGGGGAGTTTAACAGCGGTTTGGATGCATAATGATGTGGAGAATGACGGCTATGCTCAACAAATCAATCAAGTGCCAAGTTCAATCGCCGGCGCAGAACAGTTCACCAGCTGGCTCTTGTATTCGCGTGCGTGGAGGCCTTCCGAGGAAGAATACGTTAACAAATCCATCCAAAGATTGTGGATGACAATCCCGACGCAGTTGGATATGTCCCCTTCAGAGAAATGAAGGCGATTTTGAACATATCTCATTCTTCAACGTTGATTGCACACGAAGGACCAGCGCCAAACAACTCTCAATCTCAAACAGTCCACTCTGAAACACCGGCCGAACATTCTGCTTCACCTGAAGAATCAAAACCAAAAAAGAGGGCCAGAAGGAAAAACAAGATGGCAACAATAAGAGAATCGGAGGAGAGTGATGTCGAATCGGACGTCGCCAAGATTCTAGACCCAGACGAATCGTTCATCGCCAATCAGACCTTCGAAGACGGATCTTTTTCTGTTGCCAAGATTCTAGACCCAGACGAATCGTTCATCGCCAATAAGACCTTCGAAGACGAATCTTTTGCGGCGAATGAATCTTTCATTGCCAATGATTCTTTCATGGCCAATCAGACCGGTGAGACCGTTGAAGACAAGTCTTTTGTTGGCAATGAGACAGTTCAGAACAAAATCAAGCAGCAGTCCTCTCAAACTCGAATTTGGATAAAGCTCAAACCTCCCTGCCCACCAGCGCCGGCGATCCCAGCTACCTCCAAAAGCAAAAGACCTACGAGGCGATCAAACAGGAAAATATAGTTGTGCAATTTTCTTTTTTGGATGGTTTGTGAAAAAACGTTTGCAAAATTGTATTTCTGTTAGCCTTGATGTTATTTTACGGCCTTCATATTACAATCTATGATGAGTTGTAAAATAAAGAGTTGCAAATTTCCACATAACAGGGTTGCAAATGGAAATTTGCAACGCATATGGTTTGCGAAATATGTTTTGCAAAATTGGTCTTCAGACCGCTAATTTACGTTTTTACAACCTTACTTTTGCGCACCTTCACTTTGTAACTCACATTTTACAATGATGAGTTGTAAAATTACATAATTCATGGTATATGTATAACTTTACAACCCATATGACTTGCAAAAAATGAGTTGTAAAATTACATCGACCCCTGAAAAACTCCGATGAATCCCATCGCTCCCCCGCTGTTCTTAGCCTCCCAAAATATTGGATGAACGTCTGGTGCAGATCCTTCGAAATCTCCTCCCATTCGGAGCTGATTTTGACAAGTATGAATTTCTCCACTTTCTCGGGGAGATTCAACAAAACATCCTTTGTTCTTCTCAAGCAAACAGCTTCCATGAGTTGGCTTAAGGTCTTGATTGCCTCTCGAGCACCAACGTTCATTCGAGGGACCAGACAGCTCCTCCATACCCACTCTTCGTCCCATGGATGTATTTTCAACAGCGTAATCAAGCTTTGCAAGTCGGTCAATCGGTTTTGGACAGGTGTCCCTGTCAAGCAAAGAACAAACTGGCACTGAAGATTTTGAATGCTCTAGGTTCGGTGCGTTGCTGCATTCCTTATCAAGCTATCATCGTAAAAATAAATCAGAACCATGTATGCCAATTGTCCACTTGAATCATTTCACTTACTGGGCTTCATCCAATACAATCCTGAACCAGAACAGATCTAGAGCTCCAATGTTGTGCTGGTTGGGGTGTTTCTTGTTACCACTCGTTCCGATCATTTCGTAAGTTGTCAAAATCAGCATTGTCGACTGCAGGTCTTCACTAGTAAGGCTCTTCCGATTGTCTCCATGGAAAACCTCATAAGGGATTGCGTGATCTCTGAAAAGGAGATCAATTTTGTTTTTCCAATTTGAAAGGGTTGCCAGAGGGCAGATGACTAGTGTAGCTGCAGATCGTTTGTTGGGATCAGCTTGTCGGAAATTTCTTGCGTTATCACTTGTCGCCAGGATAAAAGCAAGGGTTGTTAACGTCTTTCCTAATCCCATATTGTCAGCTAGTATCGATCCCTGGGACCTGTTGTGATTTGGTTCCTTTGCGCTAGAATTTGAATCTTTCTCGCAGTAATCGCGAAGCCAGGCATTGTCATGATGGTACCACAAGGCTTCTGGCTTGTTGTTCTCGGAGTCCTCATTCTTGAGGAGGAAGTTTAGGGCGGAAATCTGATGGGGTTTCATACTTGTCTTGCACTTTTGAAGCAATGTCGAGAGCCAAGGTGCTGGTCTGGAGTTTGAGTCCCTAGTGGTTTCAGTGAGGTGGGAAATTGCGAAGAAAACATCTGGGCTGTAGTTCCAGATTGGGCTTAGTTCCACTTTGGCAGCTTCAAAGGCCAATTGGACTTGAGATATGTTTTCCGAGCGGCTGAAGACACATCCCCTCAGCTGAGGCTGTATACAATTCTTGGTCACAAGAAAGGCACGCAACTTCACCAGAGCTACATCATTGGGAGGGATTTCTGGTTGGGTGGGTGGAGTTGAACAGCTGGAAACTGGCCCTAATAATGGACCTAGATATTCACTCTGCTTTCGGCTGAGATCTCCAAAGCAATTATGTGGCGCGCAGTATATGTGAACTAGCTGTCGGCCTCGTTGAAGAAAAGCTACCTGAGGGACATCAGAAGTAAGTGTTACAGTCCTAGTGGAAGGCAAGGTGATGATAAATTGGCCAAGACAGAATGTTGAAGACATTTGTGGAAAGGGATGGGTAATTTGATTTATTCTGTTACACAAATGTGAACTGAGAAAGACAGGGGAGATAGTGTGTTCCTTTTGAAACGTTCCAGAGATGGGCCACTGGGGGTATCACTGAGCATGACAATATCAAAAAATCTGTTTTGACTTTGTTTGGCACTTGTATTTGGGCTCTTGAGCTCTGCAGGTTGGGTTAGGGTGGTCCAAATCGCTACTTGATTACAAGAGCATGCAGGGTCAACTTGAACATATCATGAACATGAAATCATCTCCCCTTTGCCCCTTTGGATATTGAATCTTTATGTAAACTCACAGGCAAGGATATTCATGAAGATTGTTTTTCTATGTTTAACGTGACAATTGAATATCCAATATGTGGGATATGTGGGAGTGACCTCACTTACGACTGCAAAATATAAGGTTTTCCCCTGAAGCATTGGTACGTCACATGAATGAACCTTGCAGTTAAGTAACCGTTATCTAGCCATCCAGTTAGCCTTATAGCTCTTTTTACATTTTGAGTAGTATCTTTTTTAAAATATCACACTTCCTTGCCAGATTTCACATTCACCCTGCCTGTCCTGCACAGTGGAATGGGGCTTGAGGTGGGGCAAAGCATGCTTCTTTGCAAGGGCATTCATTCCACAACACGAAATCTTTCTGGAGTAATGATTCAGTTACACTGATGCGCAACACATATTCAACAGGAATTACTGTTTGAATGGCTTGTACTAATGTCTCATTGCATATCAGTTGTACTACAATTAAGAAAAGCAAATCAAAGAGTTCTACACAACATTGTGTTACCTCCCACATTTCTTCTAGCTGTCTTGAGACTCAATTCAGCCTCATTTCGTTGCCGTACTTATGCATCAATTGTGAATCACTTCTGGATTAATTTCAACTTTCTTGTGACTCACTTCTGACAGAGTTCTTGATCAGATTAGGGATAAGTTACTATTCCCATCCGGCTGACATCCAACCAAAACTCACATAAAATTCAGCGGTGGCACTCCCTGGGGAGTGGGAACATATCTCCCCTGGTGCAAGAATCCACACCTCAAGATTTCAATTATCAAGACCTCAGGATCCTCAGCCTCTCAAGCTCTCAGTTTATTCCTTCCAATCCTTCTCATCCTCTTCCCCAGTTTCATTTCCCCCTCTGGTCCACTCCCTTCAAATTCTTGGTCCCAACACATAATGTGCTGTGGGTTTGTCTCTTGTTTTGTCTGTGGTTTTGATTCTTCTTCTCCCTTTCTTCTCTTTCCATTGGTGGTTGATTGTTTTGTGTATGTGTCTGCCTTATCTCTTTGGTTTCTCCTTTTTTTCTTGTGTTTTTGTTTTCTTTTCTTTTCTCCCTGTTGTCTGTTGTGTTGTGCGTGCACATGGCGCGCAAGGAGATGATGAAATGTATGTGACAAGTCGCCTCCCTGAGTCCAAGTTTGCCAAACCTGGAGGATGGGAGAGGCATAGCATTCTGATCCAAGAAATAAGGCCATCACTTTTTCCAAATCATCATCAAGAGTCCACCCCCCTCCCATCAAGAATCCCTTCCTAGATCCTTTCCCAACAAACCAAACCGCTGCCAAGGATCTGAACCCCGGCGAAACAACTAATTGAAACCACTTCCACAGCTATTAATTCAAATCTGTACAACTCTTTCTGGACCAATCCGTGAGGGCAGTCACCCCAACACCTTTTCCCCTCCCAGAGCTGCCGCTGGCCTAGCAGTGAGCACCAAGCAGAGCTCCATAGCGGGGTGCTAGACAATTATGAAAGGAAGAGAGTCAGAGGCCAAAATGTTTCCTCAGCCAACTCTTGGGCTGTACTTCCAGCTTGAGGGTTGTCTCACCCCTGTCCGCTGTTGCATTTGCGCAGTCCGGCGGGGGATATTCATGGACCCCCCTCTGCTTCCGGGCTGGGGGTCTTCTTCCCAACGCTTTTTGACCCTTCTAGACAGGGATGGGTGTTGGGCCACAGTGCGTCAGCTTGCTGCGCTGTGTGGCTGGTTGTGGGTTGCGGGTATTTTTTTTTGCTTGTAGACTGTTTTTTTGGTGTGTGCATGGTTTTTGTAGGCAAAACCGTGGTTTTTTGGCTTGTTGTATTAAAAAAGGGAAAACCTTTATTCTTTTTTTTGTAATTTTGGCCTTTTGTAAGGGGAAACCCTTGAATTGTTTTTTCTACAAACCTGAGGCTTTAATATACTTGGATGTAAACCTTCAGTTTTGTGTCTGCCACTACAAAAAGTGTGTCTGCCACTACAAAAAGTGCCTCTGCCACTATGAAAAGTGTGTCTGCCACTATGAAAAGTGTGTCTGCCACTATGAAAAGTGTGTCTGCCACTATGAAAAGTGTGTCTGCCACTATGAAAAGTGTGTCCGCCACTATGAAAAGTGCATCCAGCACTCTGGCAAGTGCGTCCGCCATTATTAGATATACCTCTGGCAATACTATAAGCACCTTTTGCACCATGATATTTTATGACGGATGATCCCCTCACAAATATATGGCCCAGAAATGGGCCAAAATAAGTCAAAAACACCAAAAATGTAATTTTTATTTGACGACTCAGTATTTGAGGGGCCCAAAAAACAAACTCAGAGAATATAATCTCTCAGATCTTTATGTGTCTCTCTTTCTATTTGTAATTTACTTATCCCAAGAAATCCAAATAGTGCCCAAACTAATTCTTGTGTCCTGCAGTCTCTATAGTGAAAGCAGCTGCTTTCACTATAGAGACACTTGCTCACAAATGCATCTTAGAGCATCCACATCAGTGGCTAAGTGAGCCCAAGGTAAGGCACTTAGCCACATGTGTCATCCGCATTGGGTTGGGCTTCAACCAGGCTAACTTATCAAAAAGCTAGAATTCTGGCCAACTGGTGCTCAATCTAGCCGTGCCTAGCTTGTTGGCTACAGAGCTTGTTAGAGCTGCAACAAAAGGCAGTGATGATGTGGAAAAGATGGGCTGAGAGGAAAAAGGCTCGGCGGCTGAGACCAAAGGCTGCTAGCTTGTGTGGTGGAAAGAGGCACACACACTACAAGAGACTGGATGTTGGTCTTAGGGAGCAGGAACAGAGAACTGATGAGGTTTATTTCTTCTGTAAAGCAGAGGTTATAAACTATTACAACTGGGGGACAAATTGTGGGCAGAAGGTGAACATGCATATTCATCTGGAGGGAGGAGAAAGGAGTGAAAGAGGAGAGCAATGCAAGGGTGAAGCGCTGCGCTTCGCTACAGAAAGCGCATGGTTTAGCGAAGCGCAGCGGGCCCGCGCTACGGCCCCAGCGTAATTAGCGCAAGTGCAAGCGGCAGTCCGCTGCGCTTGTGCTAAGCTTAGCGATTCCGCGCTTCTCTCCCAGAGCCTTCAGCGCAAGCGCAGCGGATCTGCGCTGCGCTTGCGCTATTCCCCAGTGCAAACAGCGCCAAACCCGCTTGTTTGGGCGCTTGCATGCGCTTTGTAGCGCCATAGGCCGCTGCGAAGCGGCACAAGCGCTGCGCTGCGCAGGAGAGGGCTCAGCACCAAGTGGCTTGCCCACAAGTCCAACCTTGTCACCAGTGCCTTCCGCAGTACTCCCTTGCCCATCAAGATAACTCCGACCGGGCAGATGTGTTGCCCCAGTAGCCACTCTAAATTTCCCTGCGTCAACCACTTACATACATAACCTCGAGTAATATTTCACACCATCACAACTTAGACGCTGCCTCAACTATTTTCAACCCCTGTCCGTTTACGTGCGAGAATGTCTATCTCCGAAGAAGTTCCCTCGACTCCCCCCAACATTTGTGACCCTTCTCCCACGGTATCACAGTCTGCCCACAGGGAATCCAGCCAAATCCGAACCCCTGTTGTAAAGCCTGGCTATGTCCGTACCAATGGTGATTCCCGTCGCACTCTTGTTGCCCATGTCCCACCCAACCAAACCCAAATATCAGCTCAGCGTGACAATCGTATTGAAGTTGAAAGCGACCCAGAAGTGGAAAATGCACCCGAGATCAACAGGAGCAGTGATGAGTTAGTGCGGAAGAAATCAAAAGTCAGTTCTATTTCTCTTTTGGATCCTCAATGCTTTTCATCAATCACATGAATATCAAACTGGTGGGTTGGTTCAATTAACAATCACATCCGCAGGCAATAAATCATATCACTCAATCCTCCGCGCGCACCGGCCAAGAGGTCATCATCGACATTGCGCAGGACTCGGACAATGAAAATCTGAAAGTCAAGTCCAAGAAAAAATCAAAAGACGGGTTTGATCATCCAAGAAGCTATTTTTACTCACCGGGGACTGGTCCGAAACAGGTTAGTGTTCAGCAATAAGTTACGTGGGGAATGATTTGCTGAAACTATGATTCTCAATCTCAGTCCCCCCAATCTGCTGCTTGGGCCTGTCGATGGTGCCCAAGTGAATACTTGGCCCAGAACCGATCCAACTACAACCTCAAGAGTCACCGCGACGGTGCCAACTACAAAGGCTCGGTGCGATTTGCCTGTCCCGGACGGGCCAAGGCCATTGCTTCCGGCGCTAAACTCCCTCCAACTGCGGCTGAGTTGGCTAAAGAAGCAGCAAAGGCTAGTCCAGCAACCACGGGGACTTTATCCGAATATTTATCAAAAGGTTGCTTTGATAACAAGACTCTGAACAAGCTCATTGTGATCTGGATTGTCCGCCATTCCCTTCCTTGGTTGAGAATCGAAGACCACCTTATCCGAGTAGCCTTTGATTACGCGGTCCATAGCTCTCAAATCCGATCTCGAATCTGGGCTGCGATGCAAGCACACAAGCTATATGTTGAGCAACGCTTGCAGGTTGTCAAAGCTATCAAGGTTTGCATTTTTTTTTGTTTTTTTACTCACTACATCAACATCTATAGCTGACTTCCAGTTGTTGCTATAGGATTCAGACTCAAAAGTCAGCATGGTATCGGACGTTTGGACAACCAAGGGTAGCCACAAGGCTTTTGTAGGTATTTCGTGCTGCTATATCAACAAAGACTGGGCCTTTGTGTCGCAGCATCTTGCCATCAAGTACGTTTCTTGGCACCATAACGGGATTTACCTGGCGGCTCCTTTCGCGAACTGTTTGATAAAACACGGGTTACACAAACAGATAAGTACTTTTAATTTCCTCTTACCCTCGGAGTGAATCTACCAGTTTATTGTCTTTTTGTCATTACGTTCTTGCGCAGACGACCGACTCCGGTAGCAACAACTTTACGATGGCCAGAGAAGTTGCAACAATCTTCTCCAACGTCGATTCCACCCAATGGGATGTTGAAGCTAATCACCACCGCTGTACATGCCACGTGATCGCTCTCATCCTCGGTGCCGGATTGAAGGCCCTCCGGCTTTCTAAACTAATGCTTCGACCCGCAAAAGCCGACCAAGCTTTCCCATCCCTTTCAACAGTAGTTGAGGTGGAAGAAGATACTGAGGAAGTTGTCGAAATCGTCAAACAGTCTGATGAAGATGAAATTGACCCAGATGATGCCACACCTGGTATACCTGAAGCTGACGATGCCGAAGAGGAGGAAAGTGGCTTTGGTATTGGATTTACTCTGAAGAAGGTTTGTTTCTCTCTTGACCAAGCCCCACACAAAGTCCCCACATCCTAACTTGCTGGCTTTTACACACAGATCGACTACATTTGTCGGAGAATTGCATCTTCGCCGCAAAAGCAGTCTGAGTGGAAGTCGTGGGCAGCCAAGCTGGGCTATAAGGGTCGCGGCGTGATTGGTGGCTACGGAATCCGATGGAACATTGCTTATGAGAGCCGTCAAAGGGCTTATGAGGGTAGAAAAGTAGGCTTGCAAGTAAACTGCAATTGAATTTTTGCCTCAACTAACCAAAATCAACTCATTTACTAGGTCATCAAACAACTTCTCGAGAATGAAACAGAAAAGTACACAGGTAAATCAGCAAACAAGCATTTCTTCAAGCAGTACGAGCTGAGCAACCAGGAATGGAGCGACGTGAAAAGCTTGAATATTGTTCTGAAGGTCAGCTGCTTCATTGATTATTCATGTCATATTTGTTTTATTAACTGATTGCTATTCGATACTCAATACTAATAGGACTTCTTGGAAATGACCAAGAGGATGGAAGGTGATTGGCCGCTTTTACCAATGGTTCTTTATGAATATGCGCGGCTACTCGATACTCTTGAGAAGAGGAAGGCCGCTGCCTACTCGTCCCCTCTGGCGCCAATGTTCGACCCAATGATGAAGCTAACAAAGAAGTATATGAAGCTGGCGCTTGAGTGCAACACGGTGGTGCTGGCCACCTTCCTTCACCCGGCGTGGAGGATGATGCTTTTCCAAAAACAATTTGAAGCCCATGTTGATTGCATCACCAACCTTGTCCAGGAAGCATTTGACACTCGGCACGATGAGATCCAAGCCTCCCAACCATCGCCAACACCCCCCAAAGATTCCCAATCTGACGCAAACAACAACGGAAACAACTCGGACTCAGACTCTGATGGTAAAGAATTTGATTTCTACCCTTCATCCGGCGATACTCCTGAGGTCAATACGGAAATAGAACGCTACAACAAGGGGGATTTCCCCATGGATAAGAAAGGCAAAATTTTGGATTGGTGGAAGGTATGCAATTCTATTTTTCATTCATTACGCGTTCACATACATCCAGGTCCTGATGCTTGCGAATCTTCTTAGCTACACTGCAAAGACTTTCCAGTCTTGGCATCATTAGCAAGGGATTACCTTGCTTGTTTGGCCAGCTCAGCCACAGTCGAAAGGACGTTCTCGGCTGCAGCTGATGTTTGCGCATCCGGGAGGACAGGTCTCGCCACCCAAACGATCGAGAGATGTATCAGTAGTCATATGTGGCTCCGAAATGGTGTCAAGATGGGAGGCGAGTTTGAAGATTGTCAGAAAGTTATCGATGCATCTATGAAGAACCCAAAGTTCTCAAAGGCGAGAAAGTAGAATACAACCCAAGTTTCCTTTTTCTTTTCGCTTAGAATACAACCCAAGTTTCCTTTTTCTTTTTGCTTAGAATACAACCCAAGTTTCCTTTTTCTTTTCGCTTCTCATCACATCAATTTGGGATGACCCAAAGTTGTTATTCCCTCTCTTCCCACCCATCATTCTTCCCGCTGATAAGCGGAATAATAGCGGACATGAGCAATAATTAAGCGGAAATCCGCGCTTTTTCATGCGCTTTAAAGTGCAAACACGCTGCACTACCGCTGCAACTTAGCAATTCTGCGCTATGTTGGCGCTGAAAATCACACAGATCATGGGACCAAACTGTTAAGCGCAAGCGCAAGCGGCCAAGCGCTTCAAATTAGTGCAGTGCAGCAAGGGCAAATTGCGCTGCGCTAAACGCTGCGCTGCACTTTTTGCAGCGCAGCGCTTTCACCCTTGAGCAATGGAAACATGCGCAGTTGCAGTTTCAACAGAGCTCCCCACCGTAGGACCACATACTCCACAACCACACCAATTTCCCACTCAACCACTCCACAAAACAATCCAATGATTGACTTCAGCAAAACTGAAAAAGCAAACCTCCATGGATCATGATGGAATTTAGAGAGAGGATTGCAGTCAGAAACCCGGATCACTTGGCTCACGCTCAATCTCTCATCTGTAATATAATCAATGCAACCAGACCTCCAAGGCCATGACCGGCTTTCAAGAACAATGCATATTATCTTTTGCGTTGGGTGCTTGTCTTGGCAACCATTACTCAGAGGCCAAGGGCTCAAGGAAGATTGATTCCTGTTTATGGTCCAGGATAGAATCCTCTGACTTCCTCAATGGGAATCCGCTTGGAAGCTTTCCCCATGGTCCTTCAGATCAGCCAAGATCTAGGGTGAGTTCTTGGGCTGGGGAGGCAAATAGCCACTTGCAATGGACAGACAGTGGTGGCACTCAGCATACTTGATGGATGGGTGGATTAAGCCTTGGGAGATGGGCTCTGTGGGTGGTGAGAAAGACAAAGAAGTCCGTTTGGCACTCCACATGTAGCCTTTCCCAACAAACAAAACTCTTACTCTCACTTGATAGATCCACATTCTTCTTCTTGTTTGCCCGCACTCATTCATGAGTCTTTCTTCTTCCCTACTGACAACCCCTGTTCTTTTTTTCATTTTGTGAACTCGATCAATATCCATTTTCATTCTTTAAACCCAACATGTCTTCCTGCTTGCTTTGTGTTCCACTTCCACTTGATCTTGCTCATGTGCATTTTTCAATCAGATGCAAAGAAAAAAGGGTTTTTTTGTTATTGCAGAAGAGAGATTGGCAGTCTCTTGGTGGCATGCTGGCAACAACTGGTGTGTTTGATGCCACTGAGGGCAAGCTATGTACCTTTGACTTAGCTGACTAGTAGCTCCAGCTGATTTGGTTGCTGGGGTCTGGCTAGCAGTGTGCTACCTGGGTTTTGGATGGCCAAGTTAGCTTAGGCAAACCCACCCATGTGGATGCTCTTAGCATGCACTTTTTCATGCCACGTGTGCATAGCAATAGCACCAATCCCACAGAATTGCACCAACACCAACACTGAAACATATGGTAAATATTTTTCAATGAAGATGCACACCAATACATCCAATTTTTGGTTTGTAGCCACTGGATAATGACTAGAAACAAAAAAAAATGGAAATGTAGGTATGCATCTTCAATGAAAACCAGTTACGGTATACACTCCATGTATTGTATTTGTTTCAGCATTGCAGTAACACTATGCAAAGAGTGAGCAGAATTCCACTATGTCATTGCTAAGGCTAGCATAACTGGCCCACCGTTCCGCACGCTGGGCAAGACAAGCCAGCCACTTGCAGCATGTATATATATATATATGTATCAGGGACCAGAAGAAAAGCCACAACTAGACAGGGAGAAGAGACATGCGAACAGGGCGACCTTTGAGACAACGATAAACGACGACGAGGAGTACATTCTTCGACCACACTTACACATGGTTTTTTTTTTTCTAGAGACAGGGGTTAGTAGTAGCTAGTTTGGGCCTCGCCTGGTTCGTCATCCGTCGAGGGCTCGAGAGTCGCCCATGGATTGACATGTTCGACGGGTGCAGCATAGCCGCCTGAGCAAACACCACGGGCGGGGGTTTTTTGTTCTCAGTGGGTGTGTTTGTGGAGAGAGAGAATGGAGGGGGGGGGGGAGACGGCTTGCCTGGGATCTGGTCGCCCTGGTAGGTGGACAGCGAGTCGGGCAGGCCGTCCTGGTCGATGACTTCGAGCAGCCATCGCTGGTGGGCCGGGTGGGCGCCCTTGACGGTCTCGAGCTTCTTGAGGAGGACTTCTGCGCCGGGATGGCTCGATGCGCCCTACCGAAAAAGCGCAGCCAGTCAGATGGTACATGGTCCGGGGACGGCCAGACTGCCCACCTTGATGTCGAGGACCCGGTTGATGTCGTCGTTGGATGCGATGAGGTTGCTCGTTCTGTACAGCCACTTCTGCGGGGCGATTCAGCTTGATGGAGCACGAGATGGAGGCTGGGGCCCGGACTGACTTGGTTGTGGGCATCCTTGCCGACCTTCTGGTGCCATTGGCAGACTGGAGGGATGCAGCCCAGCGTGAGTGAGTGTGTGTGTGTGTGTGTGTGTGTGTGTGTGTTTACTGGTGGGTGTGGTGGACTGACCATGGATATCGCTGGATGGGCGCAGGGTGGGCGGGATAAGGAAGTCAGCCGCGGAGAGGGAGAGAGCAGGGTGAGAGTGTGGCGCACCCGAAGCGCTTGAAGTTGCCGTGCTCGTAGTCGAGGCAGAGGGCGGTGAGCTTGTTGAGCAGGTATCCGTTCTCGTGTTTCCAGAGCTGGGCGGCGGCCTCGGGCCCGACTGGGAAGGGATCGGAGGGGGTCAGGCGTGGGCTGTGTGTGTGGGGGGTGTGGTGGTGGTGCTTACGCTTCTGGTCGACGACGACGAGCCTGGTCTGTGGGGAGTTGAGCAGGTCAGCAGCAGTCAACGGGGGTGGGAGCTGGCCAAGGACTGACTGGCTCGAAGCTGGCTGCGAGTGGCTGGAGGACCTTGTTGGAGTGGACGGACTTGATGAAGAACCAGCCTGGGCAGGAGAGGGGACCCGGACAGTCAGCCGGAGCAGGGGAAGATTCCGGAGGGAGTACATGGCGCCCACCGGTGGGGAAGTCGGCCATGGCGGAGTGTGGTTGCTGGGCGGATCCTGGCCGCGGCTGCTTCCGGGGACACCCTGCCACCAACCACACCCTCACCCAACACACACAACCACACCCACCACACACACAATGACCAGAATCGCAGTGCTCACCTCAGGCGGAGACAGTGCCGGGATGAACGCCGCCGTCCGGAGCGTCGTCCGCACCGCAATCTCAAAGTGCGTCTCACAACAACACACTCACACACTCCCTGTTTGCTGATCCACCCGCCGTCTATCCACAGCTCCTGCGAGGTCTACGGTAACCACCCCCTGCGCTCAGGCCTGACCGACCGAACGGATGCTGACGGCTTGTGTGTTTGTGTTGACAGTCGTCCGGGAAGGCTACGAAGGCCTCGTGCGCGGGAACGAGGCGCATGCCCCCAAGCCAGACACCCTGGCCGTCCCGACCAGCGCCCGCCGGCCCGGGATGCCCAAGACCTCCGACCGGCCCCTGTCCACCAACTTCATCTCGACCTACTTCGGCGCAGACGCCCTCAAGGACGGCGAGGCCGACAGCGAGCTACGCGGGCAGCACATCGTCCGGGTCGGCTGGGACGACGTCGGCCCGTTCCTCAGCGAGGTCCGTCTCCACCACCCCCATCCCTCATCGCTCGCTCATCTCTCTCCCCTCTTGACAGGGCGGCACCCTCATCGGCACCCAGAGGTCCCAGAGCTTTCGCCTGCTCGAAGGCCGCCGAAAGGCCGCACTCAACTTGATAACCCATGGCATCAACGCCCTCGTCGTCTGTGGCGGAGACGGCTCCCTGACGGGTGCGGACAAGCTGCGCGCCGAATGGCCCGAGCATGTGAACGCCCTACTCGCCTCCAGTCAGTCCCCCTTTTTTTTTCTAAACACACACACACACACACACACAGTGATCTATATTTTGGTTGGACAACGATCCAGATGAGATCAGCGCCGAACAAGCCAACACCTACAGCCATCTGATCATCGTCGGGCTTGTCGGCTCGATCGACAACGACATGGCCCTGACCGACGTGACCATCGGCGCACCAACGGCCCTCCACCGGATCTGCGAGTCCATCGACAACATCTCCTCCACCGCCTCCTCCCACTCCCGCGCCTTCGTCGTCGAGGTGATGGGCAGAAACTGCGGCTGGCTGGCCTTGATGGCGGGGATGAGGTACGCCGCTAGAGAGTTCACTTGCACCGCGAACGGCTGCTCAGCTCTCTCTCTCTCTCTCTCTCTGTACCCAACAGCTCGGGCGCAGACTATGTGTTCATTCCTGAGAAGCCGCCGGCATACGATGATTGGGAGCACGAGCTCTGCGAAGCGCTGCGGAGAGTGAGTATCATCTCTCAGTCGACAGACGGCGGCAAGACATGCCATCTCATACTCTTTTTTTTTTTTTTTGGCAGCACCGGGAGATGGGCAAGCGGAAGAGCATCGTGATCGTAGCCGAGGGCGCGATCGACAAGAACCTGCAGCCGATCAAGGCGGACTACATCGCGACGATCCTCACCGAGCGGCTCAAGCTGGACACCCGGGTCACCACCCTCGGCCACACCCAGCGGGGCGGGAAGCCCTGTGCGTACGACCGCATCCTCGCCACCCTCCAGGGGATCGAGGCCGTCAAGGCCGTGCTCGAATTGGCCCAGACCCCCGGCGGCGAAAGCCCGCTGATCGGGCTCAGAGAGAACCAGATCATCCGCGTCCCGCTCATGAAAGCCGTCCAGACGGTGCGTGCCCTCTCCCTCTTACTCACTCACAATCTCTGCTTGCTGATCAAGTCGCCGCGCCCAGACCCAAGACCTCGCCAAGGCGATCGCTAACAAGGACTTCAAGCATGCGATGAGCCTCCGAGACACGGTCTACCAGACCAGCTTCGATGCGTTTGCGGCGACGACCCGGCTGGACGAGCGGATCAAGCTACCGGCGAGCCAGCGGATGCGGATCGGGATCATCCAGTTGAGTCTTCTTGGTTCTTCTAGCAAGCACGCCAGCCAAGAGTACTGAACGTTGTGTACAGCATCGGAGCGCCGGCGGGGGGGATGAACGCGGCGACGCGGACGGCGGTGCGATACTGCCACACGCGGGGCCACACGCCGCTGGCGATCTTCAACAGCTGGACGGGGCTGATGGACGGCCATGTCGAGGAGCTGGGCTGGCTGCGGGTGGACCAGTGGACGACCCGGGGCGGGTCGGAGCTCGGGACGAATCGGACGCTGCCCTCGGCCGAGAACATCGAGGAGATCGTCGGGCGGCTGAAGATGTTCAGGATCGACGGGCTGCTGCTCATCGGGGGGTTCGAGGTGCTGAAGAGTCTCAAGTTCCTGGACGAGGTCAAGAGCCAGCACGCCGCGCTCGACATCCCCATGGTCCACCTCCCTGGTCAGTCCGCCCGATCACATCGCCAGTGTGTGTGCTTGCTGATCGGGGTTGGTTTTGCATTTAGCTACGATCAGTAACAATGTCCCGCTGACGGAGTGGAGTCTGGGCAGCGACACGAGCATCAACGTGTTGGTCGAGGCATGCGATGCTATCCGCCAGAGCGCCTCGGCCAGCCGGAGTCGGGTGTTTGTGGTTGAGACGCAGGGGGGGGAATGCGGCTACATAGCGATGCTGGGGGCCTTGGCAGTAAGTGTGTGTGATGTTTTGCAAAGGGGAGTGACGACAGATTGATGGATGGGTGACTGTAGACGGGGGCCGCGGTCGTGCACACGCCCGAGCACCCGGTCGGCCTGGAGCAGATCACGAAGGATGTGCAGTTCCTGAAGCGGCGGTTCGAGGCGGACCGGAAGGGGCGCTCGCTGGGCCGGCTGCTGATCCGGTCGGACAAGGCGTCGAAGACGTACACGAACGAGTTTGTGATGCGGATCCTGAACGAGGAGGGCCGGGGGCTGTTTGATGCGCGCCAGGTCAGTCTGGGGCACACGCTGCAGGGCGCGATCCCCTCGCCGCGCGACCGGACCCGGGCCGTGGGGCTGTCGATCCAGTGCGTGGGCTTCCTGGAGCGCCACTCGAAGAAGAAGACGCCGGCGGAGGGCTGCGCGTCTGAGCAGCCGCCGGCGGTCATGCGGAACACCTCCGTGCCCACCCTCGACCCCCGCGGCACGGGCGACGAGCAGATGTGGGGCACCATCGTCATCACCGGCAGCCTGGTCCGGATCGCCAACCTCGACGAGATCGTCGCCAACGCCGACTTCGCCAACCGCCGGGGCCGCAACGCGTGGTGGCTCGAGCTCAAGAACGTGGTCGAGATGATGGCGGGCAAGAAGCAGGACGAGCTGGGTGCTTGAGACTAGCTGTTGTTGTTGTTGTTGGTTGTTGTTGTTGTGTTGCTTGAGTGTATATAGTGTAGTAATCCAACCCCCTGGTTTTTTGAGTTGGGCCTCCTCCCATTAATGAAGCGGGCTGAGCCGCGGGAGAAACCCCACCAGCAACCACAAGAAGAAGAATGGCCACCAGCACGCCGCCGGCCAGCAGAGCCAGCCTCAAACAGCTGCTCATCAACAAACTCAACCCACACTCCTCCACCCTCAACATCACCCACTCCCCCGCAACCACCAGACACTCCCCCGCCGAAGCCGACCAGCAGCCAGCATGGGCCATCACAGACAGACTCCGGCTGTGGCGAGACGACGCCCGCGCACAGCATCTCTACCAGACGGCCGCCTTCTGGGGATCCAAGGTATACAACCTCACCGCAAACCCAAACGACGCATTCTGGCTCGCACAGGTCTTCTTCCTCACCGGCCAGTTCCACCGCGCAGAGATGGTCCTCACCTCCGCAAAACGCATCAACCCAGACACCCTCCAGCCAGCCTCCCCGGCGATCGGCGATGAGCAGCAACCAGGGCAAGAAGGAGACGACGAGCACGAAGGAGAAGAAGAAGAAGAAGAAGAAGACCACGAACACGAACAGTTCAGCTTCTGGGACCAGCTCCTGCCCGACGACGACGACTCCCAGCACACCCCCGACGGCCACCACCACCAGCAGCAGCAGCAGCAGCACACCATCCTCGTCCGCATGACCGACTACTCGACCGCCTGCAGATACCTGGCCGCCCAGTGCATGATCAGACAGGGCAAGTGGGACGCCGCGCTCGACATGGTCGGCGACGAGAACCCGTTCCGCCAGCCCCCGCAGGCCGACGAGCTCTCCACCGAGCCCTCCAAGCCCTCGCTCGACTTCCCCGGCCAGGCCGCCTCCGACGGCGGGATCAAGTTCGAGGCCTCCATGTGCTACCTCCGCGGCCTCATCCATCTCCACCACAAGGCCCTCGACCGCGCCAAGCACGCCTTCCTCGAGTCCCTCGCCCTCGACGTCAAGTGCTACGAATCCTTCGAGGCCCTCGTCGGCGGGAACATGCTCGAGCCCGACGAAGGTAAACCTGTCTCCACACTTATACACACACCCACCCACACACACACACACACACACACAAAACACTGACTGGGGTGGACAGAGTGGGAGTTCATCCAGACGCTCGAGTACCAGGCCCAGACCCCCGACGACGCCCTCTTCATCAAGGCCCTCTACACCGTCAGACTCAAGAAGTTCGCCCACAAACACGAGCTCTTCGCGGCCCTCAAGCTGCTCAAGAACCAGTACGGGCTCAGCGACGACCCGGATGCGGCCTACGGGCTGGCCGACTGGCTCTACACGAACTACCGGTTCATCGACTGCTACCGGATCACCTCGCGGTACTCCTCTCCCCCTCTTTCAAACCTCCATCCCCCCCCACCCCCCGCTGACCGCCACGAGTGTGTGTGCAGGATCCTCAAGCTCCATTACCACCATCTGCCCACCCTCCCCCTCCACCTCACCTCGATGACCATGGTCCCAAAGCTCCTCCCCGCCCTCTTCCTCCTCGCCCACGAGCTCATCGACCGCGAGCCCGCATCCCCCGTCAGCTGGTACGCCGCCGGGCTGTGGTACTTCAGCCAGAAACGCTGGGAAGAGTCGCGCCGCTTCTTCTCGTACGTCTTCTTCCCGCTTCCCCAAAATACGACTGTTGGAGCTGAGGGGCCTGTTTTGAGGGGGCATAGGAAGGCGGCGCTGTTGGACGCTAGGTTCCCCGAGGCGTGGTTCGCGTTCGGCCATGCGCTGGCCTACGAGGGCGAGCACGACCAAGCGATCACGGCCTACTCGACCGCCGCACACAACTTCCAAGGGTCCGTCTGTCCGTCTGCTCTCCTGCTCGCCACCGCCAGCTGACGGCGCAGGGGAAGCAGCTCGCACCTGCCGCTGCTGTTCATCGGCATGCAGCACATCCAGCTGGCCAACCCCTCGCTCGCGAACGACTACCTCTCCGCCGCCGCCGAGATCTCGCCCGCGGATCCGTTGGTCATCCACGAGCGCGGCGTGGTCGCGTACTACCAGGAACAGTTGCGTGCTCCCCTCCCGCTCTTTCCGTGTGTGTGTGTGTGCTGATGGGGCTGGGACAGATGGCAGTGCGCGGTGGACCTGTTCACGCACACGCTCGACCTCGTCCAGAAGGCGCAGACAGACCCGCTCATCTGGGCCTCCACGTACCTCAACCTGGCCCACTGCTTCCGCCGCCTCAAGTCCGTCCCCCTCCCTCCCTCATGAGCCACCCCCACGCGCTGATCTTCCTCGGACGCGATGCAGACGGTTCGAGGCGTCCTTCGACGCGGCCACCAAGGCCAAAGCCCTGCTCCCGCGCTCCGCCGCCGTGCTTTCTGCGCTCGGGATGGCCTGCATGGGCGTCGGCCGGCCGGGCGACGCGATCAAGCATTTCCACGAGGTCCGTCTCTTTCTTTCCCCTTTGTTGCCGACCCGAGCTGACGGACGGGGGAGGCCCGCAGTCGCTCGCCGTCGTCCCCGCGGACCCGATGACGACGAGCCTTCTCCACCTGGCCCTCGACCTCCAAACCGTCCCCGCCCCCTCCGAGGAGGAGGGAGGGGGGGAGGGGCCCGTCGGCCCCCGCGCCCTCCGCCAGACGTGGGACGACGACTTCCGCCTCTTCGACCTCCGCTTGGACGCCCAGTACGGCCCCGCCGTCTCCGCCGAGCGCGTCTTGCATCTGCGGCCGCGCGCCGAGTGACCCCCCTCTCTTTCGCCGCAGGCTTGCCTCTCCGCAGATCCTCGCCCCTCCTTGTCTCTTCCACGTGTAGTCCGGAGCCCTTTGTGTGCACTCCGCGCCGGCCCTCTCCCCGCCGTCTGTCGCTGTACACACGTCAACGGGGGGCCCTGGCGTGGCGTCATAGCCATCGCCCCACGGCCTCTGCGCCCGCCTTGCAACGCAGACACTCTCCTGGCCCGCCAGCCCTGCCGTGGACCGTGCAGCCACCGCCGTTTTGGTCGCGGTATTCTTTCCCGTGGGTCCTAGTGAGAGACCTCTCTGCAGGGACGCGCCGTGGCCCGCGGCGGGCCCCCAGGCCCGGCGCCCCGCCACTGTTGCAGGGGCCGCGCCCCGCCGACAGACGACCACTGGGGCGGCCCGCGCGCAGGAGGAGCTTGCGCCCCCAGGAAACACACGACAGTCGTCGGAAGATCGTCCCCGAGATTGCTGTTGGCTGCACTGAGGGACAGCTGCAGCCGCGCAACTGCACAAAACTTCTCCGATTCCGGAATCAGAGCCAGTTGCGAGGACAGATCCGCAGCAGTCAATCATCCACCAGAGCCGCCACCGCGAGGAAAAGGTAAACGGAACCAGCGGCTCGGCCAGCGGGTCCACCTTGTCTACACCGGGATGATGAGCTCCTGCACGGCGGGAAGGATGCCACTATCGAGCAGTCCGTGCCAGCTAGCCGAGGATGGCTGCTCCAGGCGGCCAGCAGCCATGTGTATCGGCTGGCCGGACGCCGGACGGCGGGGTCGCGCGCCGGGCCCGGGGAGGATATCGCTGCTTGGAGTCCACTGGGCGCGCCCGGCCCGGGGGCGGCGTTGCTCCTCACAATCCACCAGCTAGTCTGCATCAGGCGGATCCAAACATTCTCCTTGTGACTGGAAATGCTCGGTGTGGGCGTGGGCATCGGCGGCTCCCGGAAGCCTCGCTCTCCGCCGCCCATTGGCGGCGCCTCTCTTCCAGCCAACACGCGCCCTCTTCGTGCACACATCTCTCCCCGCGGGAGGGGCAGCCACAGAACGCGCTGTGCACAGAACGTGCATGCGCGTTTGGAAGGCCTTTCGAATACCCTGTTGGACTTCCCCGCACATCTGACGGTCTGGCATGGATGCCAGCCTCATTGGCCGCCAACAATCACTGCTGCTGAGGTCTTGCCCGGACCAGGAGCAATAGAAGGGAGCCCCCTGGCGGGCGTACAAAACTGTTCTCTCCACTGTCATCATTACAATGGTTCTGCAGGTGCTAGATTTTGAGCTGGAAGCACCCATATTTTTTGGGTGCCTGGGAGGCATGATAGGCAAGCTCACAGGGAGACCCTCATCTGCAAGCTTGGAACAGAAAGTCTATATTAACATAAGTGGGTAGTGTCTTGATTGGAGAATCTGCAGGGGAAGATTACGGCAAGGTAGCACCAAGAGAAAATGCAGCTTCACTAGATTGATGCCAGGTGAAAATACATTTGGTCAAGTTCATACCACTAGGTACCCATCATCCAACCTATTCTGATTGATTGCAGCCCCCTGCAGAGGACAAAGGGGCCATTTCAGCACAACAGGACCACAGACAGAGCTGCCACTATTGTTGCTCAATTAACCACTTTTTTTTTCTGGTGCATAGGCTAGTAGTAGCTGGGGAAGGAATATTACCACAGGGTATGCAGGTGCATTTGCATCAGCAAATCTGCATTGGCCTCTATTCAAGAGCCATTTTTTTTTTTCAACTCATGAGCTCCTTGGCCTGCTACTTGATTGATCCCTGAACTCACCACCTGAAACTGACATGTACACACATAATTTGATTTTTCTACAACAATTTGACATGTAACAAGTAATATTATTATCCTCTCTTTTTTCCAGAAGGGTGAAATGTAGTGATACAACAATTTTCATGTACAGTTTCAGAAGATTCTACAAGTATGTAGTCAAACAGGATCTACGTCTGAGGAAAAAAAAATGATGGATTGAAAAAGAGACCAGTGACCTAAAAATACATGATAGCAAGGTCTGGGGCTGATCTAGACATTCAAAGGGGTTCGACATTTAGTACTTTGGAGTAATTTTTGACTCTTGGGGCTACTGATTGAGACTTGAGGATAAAGCTGCAGAAAAGGTTTAAAGAATACAAATACTTTTTAGGGATCTACCAGAGTTAAAAATGATAGCTAAAAATATCCAGCTGTGTATTTATTACTTACTGGATTAACTAAACCAAATATGCCTTTCAGACAGCATACTGCATCTCGGACATAGCTACAACCACCGGTACCACCACCGCAGGTAAACTTGCCATTTTGTCCTGGGACGAGTTGCCCTAGAGACACTTTGAATGGGATTGAACAGAAAAGGAGAATGTCAGGCTATTTCAATTACTAGCACAAGTGCATTCCATAAAACTCTTTTGAAATGGAGACATATGAGGATGAGAGTCTGAGGGCCCAATTATAAACACTTATTGGAATTTTATTGAAAAAAAATCCAAATTCATTCAAATATTTTTTTGTCTTATTTTTTTTTATGTACAGATTCCAAAATAGCCCAAATGACCTTGAGGAGGTCATTTGGGATCAAAAAATTTCAAATTTTTGTTATTGAAACGACTTACAGGCATACAGTACATGTATGCAAGACTGTACCGCACTAATCGAACGGTAGAACTTTAGTTGTACCATTGGTGAGCCATGCACAGCCGCAGGCAGTTGAGATTCGGCAACAGCCCCGCTGCCGGATGCATTTCCAACCAGGAGCCATCCCGCCATACCTACCCGATCCAATCTCAGGGATCCCAAAAATAACACGACGGCAATGAACGCTTCAAACGGCCCACCCTTCGGCCACCAACCAGCTTCCCCAGGGTTACTACCCGCCGACAAACCTTGGGGGTCTCAATCAACTCATAACCAGCCTCGCGACCAACTTGGCCGCGAGCCTCCCTAACCCGCAGGCCCCACTTCCTGCCCTAGCAACACCAGCAGCACCTCCAGCAACTGTGCCAGCTGCGCTTGGCGCCGGACTCAAGAAGGCGGGCGCGTGAAGGCGGTCCGGCCTGCGCGTACATAGATTTGTTCTGGGATTTGCTGGAGTCTCTGCCATTGCCACATGGCAGGTATCCGGTTGTCATTCCAAGGCTCCCAGCGATTGGGCCTCTTGAAGGCGGTCCGGCCAGCGTGTACGTAGATTTCTTCTGGGATTTGCTGGAGTCTCTGCCATTGCCACATGGCATACATATGAATAGGAGTGGTGTCGAGGGGAGGAGGGATCATTTGCAGCAATTTGGTCGGGTGAGGCCGTGCCGTTGTGGTTATGGCACTGGTTGGGCGGGGGGGGCGGGGGGGCGGAACAGGCGGTGTGAGCCAGGAATTTGGAATTCCTGCTGTGTGGCCGCAGGTTTATAATTGTACATAATTATTGAGGCTTTATTGAAACATTTTTGGGCCTGTATTTGCCACAAAAAGTTAAGAGTTTTTTTTTTGAATCAAGTTTGGAATAATTTACAATAAAACTTCGATAACTGTTTATAATTGGGCCCTGAGTACAAGTAGTGTTTGATGAACGTACTGTTAATATCATTATCCATGCACCATGCCTCAGCCTCAGTTTGTCCACTTCCCGGTTTCCCTTTATCATCTGGGCATTTCATAGGCTTGCATACGTCCACATTCCGCTTCGGCAGAGGCTTTCGCTTCGGCTGCTGCGGTTCCGGCTTTACCGACAGAGGCTTCGGTGCCTTGGACTGCGGCCCGCAAAGTCAGTTGGTTGACCAAGCTGAAGAAAAGTGAACTTTGCATGACTAACACT
Organism: Puccinia triticina; assembly: GCF_026914185.1. Taxonomy (NCBI): domain Eukaryota; kingdom Fungi; phylum Basidiomycota; class Pucciniomycetes; order Pucciniales; family Pucciniaceae; genus Puccinia; species Puccinia triticina. The sequence continues at coordinate 232,704 of NC_070572.1, forward strand.
GGCCTGAGTAGCGCTTTTGCATTTATCCACCAAATTTTTTTTATCTGTGGGGGTCAGCTTATAGTTACTCTTCAGAAAAGGATTGGAATAATTTACAGAATCTTTAGTGATATATTGCAGTTGAAAATGATATTAAAATATCAAGCTGTTTATCGCCTACAATATTATCTGTCATAAGCAGGTCATGCGGGCAGCATTGTACAGCAGGCCCAGTCTTGCAACCGGGACCACAGTTAAACCTGTTAGGTTGGCCTGCCTCCTGGGACGCTAGAAAAACTTGGGACATAATTTATAGGGAAGAAAGTTTGTCTAAATATGTCAATGATTGGGCCCGGGCGAGTAGATTTCATGAAAGTACTTCTAAATAGAATTTGAATCTATCAAATTTTGCTTGAGGAACTTATCTGTGTCGCCATTCTGGCACCATACGTCAGTCGAAGCTCCAGGCCATGGTTGATTCTTTATTTCCGGACAATTCACAGCGGCAGGAGAGCAAGTGTTCAGCTTTGTCGCCTGCGGCTTGACTATCGACGCCATGCTCAACAACATTAAAACTGTCTTTTTCAGGAGCTCCTGGAAGGTCGGCATCATGTTGTGAAACCTTTTGAACCGCTAATTCGTCAAAAATTTTTGGCTCTTAGCTATTTTCCTCGACTCAAAAGATCAGATCTTTGAGTGAAGCTAGAATTTTGTGTTATATTACAGCTATTCTTTTATTTCTTATTTGGAGAGCTTATAAGAGGATTCCAAACAGGAGATTCTCATAAGAAGCTATGTTCAACAAAGATATAACGGGAGGGTTGGAAGGGGAAAGTTCTGAAGCAGAAATGTGGTGAGGATGCTACATACATAACCTTTGGGAAAGATATGTAAAGACTGTAAAATGAAGATGTGTCTGGTGAGAGTCGAACTCACGACCTCAGCTATGCTGAGACACATACTAGAGTGCTGCCTTTACCAACTAGGCTACAGACGCTTGTGGCTGCCAGCTGGGTGGTTGGTTGGTAGTGCTCATGGGTCGATCCAACAGCCCGCCATACTGTGGTGATGCATCATGGTAGCAGACTAACAGACAACTCAACACCCCCCCTTGCTACATGATGGGAAGTGGGGATTGACCCAAGAGAGAGTGGGAATGAGACCCAGGAAAGATGATCAGTGTAGGGATTGAACCCGTGATCTAGATGTAGGCTTATAGGGGTTTGCGTGGTCTTACAAGTAAGCATTCACAAATTCATCAAGTCTCTATTGTAAGCGAGTAGCGCTCAGGTAGCTCTGGGCTCATAACCTGTAAAGACTGTAAAATGAAGATGTGTCTGGTGAGAGTCGAACTCACGACCTCAGCTATGCTGAGACACATACTAGAGTGCTGCCTTTACCAACTAGGCTACAGACGCTTGTGGCTGCCAGCTGGGTGGTTGGTTGGTAGTGCTCATGGGTCGATCCAACAGCCCGCCATACTGTGGTGATGCATCATGGTAGCAGACTAACAGACAACTCAACAAGATAGTCGACCAGGCCTTAAATTCGATGGAGGCAGTAGCCTGTTGGGTCGTGACCTGGAGACAACAGGCCGTTGAGACACCAGTCCATAGGGATAACCTTGCCACCCAAACCCCAAAAGAAGGTTGTCTCAAGACAAGCGAGCCCGGATACAACCTTGTTTTGGGGTTCGGGTGGCAAGGTTATCCTTATGGACTGACGATTTCTAAACGGCCCGTTGTCTACGAACAATCTACTAACCTGAATCAAAGCCTGCTCCCCCGTCCTTTCGAAGTAAATAAGCCGCCATCATCCCTGGACCCTACCGTTCGGCTTCAGAACCTTTCCCTTCCATCCCATATCCTACATAGCTTTTTTATAGTGCCTAATTCGGGATCCTCTGCTAAACTCCCCAAATACGAAAAACAATAGTGGATGTGCAATAACATAAAACACTAACTTGATTCATCGATCTTATCTTTTAAGGCGAGGCAAACAGCCAAGAACAGATCATTTTTCTTTTAACAAATCAGCGGTTTGAAACATTTCACAACATGATGACAAACTTCCAGAAGCTCCTAAAGATGACGGTTTTGGCGTCGTTGAGCATAGCATCGATAGTCAAGCCTCAGGCAACAAAGCTGGAAACTTGCGCGCCTAACGCTGTGCAATGTGCGCAAGTGACTAAGGGACAGCCATTCCCCGGAGCTCAGACTGACTATTGGTGCCAGAGTGGTGACAAAGGTAAGCACAACGTATTAAATTCTAATTCACCTGTTTACAATTATTGCTGTGAAATTTATTCGTCCCAACATGGGGGATATCTTTATAACAAACTTTCTTCCTTATCAATTCTGTTTGAAGTTTTTCTACCTACCATGGAGCCAGATCAAAATAACAGGTTTAACTGCGGTGGGAATTGTAAAAGTGTCAGTGCTGTAAAATGTTGCCCGCATGACCTAATTCTACCAGACGACCCGGTAAGCAATAAACAGCTTGATACAATTCCATTTTCCACTTCAATTAGAGATCACTAAAAATTAACCCTTGATTGTTTTCTGAAGATGAATTACAAGCTCACCCCCACAGATATAAAAAATTTCAATAGCAAATGTGTAAGCGCAACTCAGTCTCCGGTGAGTCATGAAAATTATTGACCTTTTAGTCCGCTTCCCCCTTGTTCAGCCAACTGACTCTGATGTGGTGCCGCAGTTCAAACCACCGCCAAAACCTCAGCCGCAGCCAAAGCCTGATCCGCAGCCAAAGCGAAGGCCGCAGCAGAAGCCAAAGGTGGACATATGCAAGCCTATGAAATGTCCCAATGATAAAGGTAAACCGGGGAGTGGACAAAGTGAGGCTGAGCCATGGTGCATAGATAATTCTAATAACCGTAAGTTAATTGATTTAGAAAGACTGTTACGGAAGCCACTAATCATTGCTTGACAACTCTTTTCTGATCAATATCCATTCAAAGTTACTCCGGCTCAATTCAATCCAGGGCAAAAAGTCAAGTTTACATGCGGCGGTACTAACGGTGGTTGTAGTTATTTCCTTTCCGCAACATGCTGTCTCAAAGGCATATTTGGTGTAGTCAATCCAGTAAGTAGTGGATACAAAATCTTGATATTTAGCTATTATTTTTAACTCTGAAACCTAAAAAATGTTTGTATTCTTTAAACCTTCTCTGCAGATTTATCCTCAAGTCTCAATTGGTAGCCCTGAGAGGCAAAAAGCATTCACAAATAATTGTCGACTCCCTGTTAATGTCTAGATCAGTTCTCATGTATTTTTAGTCCACTCGTCTTTTGCTCAACCAATCAACTTTCCTGAGTAGATCTTGTATGACCACATCCTAGTAGAATATGCTCCACTTGTGTACATAAAAAAATTTGTACCATTTTATTCAAGCCTGCTTGAAAAAAGAGAGAATAATAATAAATTGTTGCTTGATTTAATATCTACACTAAAGGCCAAGGTGGCTACGCCGCTGCATTTATATGGCCCAGGTTCATCCACCAAAGATTTACCCCTGTAATACTGGTTTTTATTTGAAATTGAAGGGATGCAGACAGAATCTCACTTACATAAATCACCCTTATTTCTAAAATTTGAATTCAATCCAAGGATTATGCTGTTAGCTGAAGAATTTCTCCAAACATACTATGCATCTACAGAAAACTGTCCAGATTTTTACTTGCGGGTGTCCTGTTTGGAAACCAGGGTGAATCCCAGACAGTAAATCAAAAAAGGGAAGACCGTTAAGAACAATCTGAGAGGCTTTGGGTCAGCCTAAATGCACTCCAAAAATTACTTCATGCACTCCACATTTTTGGCTTTGGGGTGGGGTACTCCAAAAGTATTGGAGTGCTGCAATTGTTTACTCCCAAAGCATGGAGTCATCATATGGGCACTCCATTTATGTTGGAGTACAGGCCAGGGTACTCCAAAAATTACCAAAATAAGGGATTGCAGCTAGATGCACTCCAAAACAAATGGAGTGCACACCCAAGCACTCACCCTTTCAGTGGAGGGTTTTGGCTACGCACACCAGTTGGCAAAATGTCAACTGGAGTGCATTGGAGTGCATTCCAAGCCATCCTTTTGTGAAATGCCACCCACCCGAGACTGGCCATCAAGATGAGTACATACCCCACTTGATGGCCAGTTATCAAGCCTGAGTGGGATGTGGACTCTATGAAAGTTCATTGAGCTGAGCACACACCCTGCAGATTGACCGTTCAGCAATTCACATCCCACTCAATGGCCGGTCATTGAGTAGGATGTGTACCCTACTCAATAGCCGTTCAACCAGTGGGGTGTGTGATCCTCTTGATGACTTTCTATCGAGTGCAGTGCACACCTCACTTTATGACCAGCCATCAAGTGTACATCCCACTCAAAGCCCGGTCATTGAGTGGGGTACACATCCCACTCCATGACCAGCCATTGAGCGGGGTGTGTCCTCCGCTTGATGACCGGCTATCAAGTGGGGTGTGTCTTTCAATGGCCATCAAGTTTATGTTCACTATTGATTGGGGTGTCTATTTGTTTACATACACCACTTGATGTGTACTCCACTGGATGCTGGAGCACACAATGGGGCACTGTCAGAAACCAAAATGTAAGTTGTGCACTATGGGATTTGAACCCATATCCTCAAATTCATGAGTGATGATTTTTACCAACTAGGATAAGTGCACTGTTGCTTCTGATTCTCAATTCACTTTACAGTTATCAAAGTTTGTGATTTTGATATATATCCTGGGATCAAGTCTTACATGTGTTCTACATTGCTTGTCATGTTACCAGGGTCAAGCTCAGTTGTCTTTGGGTGACAGGCTGCATAAAAGCAGAATTAATTATAAAACTCCCCCTTGCTCTGTGCAGGGTGCAAACCTAGCTTTTACGACTCCATTGGTCTGTCATCTGAGATCTCTTTCCAATTCCACCTGTTAGGGTGCGCTGATGAGCTGGAGACTCTTCCTACCATTTCAGAAACCAAAATGCAATTTGTGCACTATGGGATTTGAACCCATGTCCTCAAATTCATGAGTGATGCTTTTTACCAACTAACACCACCAGCAAACAGCTGACGTAACCCGGATTTCGTCGCGCTGACAAAATCCAAACTCAAATTCAAACTCGCGCCCCGGGTGTGTCGTCACCTGTTGTGGATTTTGTCACCTGCCATTCTCAGTGGCAGGTGCAAGAGAGCACCACTCCCTTGATGGCCAGTGCTAACCGGTCATCAAGGGGACACACACCTAGCTCCCTTGATTGTCCGTCTGTACCGGCCATCAAGAGGAACACCCTACACCCTCTCGATGGCCGGTCAGTACTGGCCAGCAAGAGTAAAGCACTATTTATACTCTCGATTGCCACTACTGACCAGCCATCAAGAGGTGATACACATACCCCTCGATGGCCTGTCAGTACACCAGTCATCGAGACAAATACACTAAACTCTTGATGGCCCGTACTGGCCGGTCATCGAGAGCAAACACCAGGAAAAAACAATGATCACTTGCCTACAAGTGACATGAAAAATTACAAAGGCCCCTTTGTACTTTGCTATGTCACTTGCAGACAAGTGATCATTGTTTTTTCCTGGTGAAAACTCTCTTGGTGATGTGTATACACATCACCCTTGATGGCCCGTCAGTACCGGCCATCGAGAGGAACATAATACACTCTTGATGGCCTGGACTGATTGGCCATCAAGAGGAAATACCCACCCCACTCGATGGCCCGTCAGTACCGGCCATCAAGAGGAATATACTACACTCTTGATGGCCTGCGCTGACTGGCCATCAAGAGTGAAGCGCTTTGCTCTCAATGACCAGTTGGGTCACTGTGCGAGATGCGCATGTCCTCTTGATGGCCAATCAGTCCAGGCCATCGAGAGTGTATTATGTTCCTCTCAATGGCTGGTACTGACGGGCCATCAAGGGTGATGTGTATACACATTGAGAAAAGAGTTTTGCTCTTGATGGCCGGCCAGTACGGGCCATCAAGAGTTTAGTGTTTTCATCTCAATGGCCGGTGTACTGACAGGCCACCAAGGGGTATATGTGTCACCTTTTGATGGCCGGTCAGTAGCGGCCATTGAGAGTGCAAACAGTGCCTTACTCTCACTGGCCGGTACTGACCGGCCAACAAGATAATGTTGTGTGTTCCTCTTGATGGCCGGTCCAGACGGGCCATCAAGGGAGGTGTGTGTGTCCCCTTGATGACCGGTTAGCACCGGCCATTGAGGGAGTTGTGCTTTTGTCTTGCACCTGCCACTGAGAATGGCAGGTGACGAAATCCACAACAGGTGACAACACACCCGGGGCGCGGGTTTGAATTGGAATCTGGATTACGTCAGCGCGACGAAATCCGGATTACGTCACCTGTTTGCTGGCAGTGTAAGCTAAGTGTGCTGTTGCTTCTGGTTCTCAATTTACTCCACGGTTACCAAAGTTTGCACTTTTGACATATATCACCAGGAAAAATCAATTGTCACCAGACAAGAGGTGAAATCAAGAAACAATGGCTGTCACTTTTTTCCAGCTCTGGCACTACCACAACTAGGCTACAATGGCCCCTTTGTTTCCTACAGGGGGCTGTACATGCGGCTAACTGTGCAACTGGTGGGTAGCTCAGTGGACTTAGGCTGATGTCACCTGTAGTCCAGTGACAATTTATTTTTCCTGGTGTATCCTGGGATCAAGTTTTACATATGTTTTACATTGCTTGTCATGTTACCAGGGTCAAGCTCAGTTGTCTTTGGGTGACAGCCTGCATAAGAGCAGAATTAATTATAGCAGGCACTCCTTTTTCAGTGAGAAAAATATCAGAAAGGGAGTGCTGGGTCCATGCACTCAAATTGTATGGAGTGAGCTATGGGACACTCATTAAATTTGGCGGAAAATGGAGTGCATGGTGGCTCAATCCAATTGCTTTGGGTTGCTGGGGCTCACACTCCAACTTTCTTGGAGTGCATGCTCCATCAACTCACTTTTGGAGTGCATGAAGTAAAGTTATGGAGTGCATTTAGGCGGACCCTTTTTTAACCTGATTTTTTATGTTTTGGGTCACATAAATGTTTTGATGTGGTGATTTTTGTAAGGGGGATTGAGTTAATTCCAACATATATTAGGGGGTTTCAAAGTTGGCCAGATGCAACTTGCACATTCTTGAACACCAAGTTGCAAAAGTGCATGCAAGCCACACTGTAATACACCCCCTAAGCCTGCGTAAATGCTTTTTTGAAATCTGGTGTTCAATAAAAGCCTTGAACACCAACTTGCAAAAGTGCATGCAAGTTGTGCATGACCAACTTTGAATCCCCCTATTACAGTTCAGGGTGTAAACGGGTTGGGTTCGGGTCGAAAAACGGTGCCCAAACCCAACCCAACATTTAGCGCGGGTCGGGCAGATTTTAAAATATGCTGCCCAAACCCGACCCAATGTCATACTATTTTGGGTTGGGTCCGGGTTGGGTTGGTTTGGGTCTTGGGTTGACCCAACCTCATAGGCGCCAAAAGCCCCCAATTTGACTGTTGGAGGCGTCAAAGTCAAGTCGCAGGCTGACCCAATTAGGAAATAGGCTGCCTGAACCTGACCTGACAATTTTACAAGTGGGGTTGGGTTGGGTTTGGGTCATGTCATTTTCTTCAAGAATGTGCCCAAACCCAACGGGTCTTGGGTCGGCCTCGGGTCGGCCCGCCCAATTATCATCCCTAGTTACAGTCAGTGTATTGAGCTGATGAGAGCATCTGCATTAGTTGCGGGTTAAGGGAGGATTAGTGTAACTAATCCTCTTCAGCAACTGCACCAGGCCCAATTTAATTGGACAAGTTACTCCCAGGAGTCCAATTTGGACTAAGCAGGAGTAAATTTACTCCTCACTAATCCTGGGAGTGAGAGCTGCATGCATACAATCCTCCTCACCCAAAAGTACACACCAAACACAGCTTACATAAGCTGTAGTTGCATACAACATACTTGCTCATCTTTTCAGCCTGCACCAATGCGGTTGACAGCCCAGAATAGTGCTAATATGGGAGTAAACAGATCTGCTATTCCTTGAGTAACACCCACACCAATGTGGATGAATTGGTTAAGGCTTCCCTCCCTTACATGTGTGAAGGTCAAGGTTATGGGTTCAATCCTGACTCTGAATAACTTTTAACCTGGCTTCCTGGCGAGATACTGAGTTTATGTGATTTTTTAGTGTCAAATTAAGCATATACCTTGCTCTTATTGATCAAAATAACCACAAATCAGGCCCTCTTTCAGAAATGTACACCTCAGTTACCCAAATCTGGGAAAAATGTAACTTACCTATTTTTGTTCAAAATATCCAGTAGTTTAAAGACTTTAAGGTTAAGCAAAGACCTAAAATTCTCTACTCCAAAAGACCTCCTTCCCAGGCACTTTAAGGAGCCATGAGGAAGAGGGGAGGAGGAGGAAATATACCTCCTTCTCTTTGCCCCATACCGTGACTTGGGAATTTAAGAAGTGCTTCTGGGTCACCCTAGACAAAATAATGGATTTGTACAAGTAAAAAAGGTTAATTTTCTTAGATTAAAATGAAATGAGAAACAAATCTAGAGAGACAGAATGGACTGCTGCATATTGGATTTTATACTCTGTGAGATCAAGATGTTATCTTCCCAGGCTTGTCTTGAAGCGGAAAATGTGAGTTACCTGGAGTTACAGTGGAGGACTTCCTGTTGACTTTGAAAAAATCTGGAATTCCAGATTTTGCAGGAGAATCTGGAATCTGGAACTCTGGATCACTTTGGGGAGCTTTGGGGACCAAGATTTCACTGCAAAATCTGAAATGTGTTGGTTCAGATCTGTATTTCCAGATTGACAGGAAGTTCTCCAGTTTTGAAAATACAATTACCTGTTATCTACATTTTTACCAGAATAGCTATCAGGGTTGAAAGCCTATAAAGCCTACAGTCTCAAAATGTATAGTTTGATTTCTACGTACTTGGCATATTGAAGTGGGGGAAATCCTCATGTTAGGGATTTGGGTGGACTGGGCAACTTGGGGGAGCTTCTGGTGTTGGGCATAGTCTAACTGATATAGAGAATGTGCTAGCGGACCCAGGGCGGGTAACTGGCACTGGTTGGCAGGTACCGCCTGCACCCGCCGGATGGTTCCGGATGTGGTACCAGGTGCCTGTTTTTCAGGAAAAAGCGGTGTGGTAACCACCCAGGTACCGCCCCCCGCGCTGGCTGCTCTGGCTCAACCCCCTCGCTGCTGCTTGAAAATATTCTGGAGGAGGAAGACCTGCTCCAAGAGATCAAGTCCCAGCATCCAAAACTGGTGAAGTTCCTTGGCATGACCCGCAAATTCCTTGGCCAGATCCTCGGCTAGGTCTCTGGAGTGATCTGCGACAATGAGGAGGAAGACCGGCTCGCCAAGAAATCAGACTCAACCCTCAACAGGCTCTTGTCAGCCCATCCAGCACCATTGCAGACATCTGAGGCATCCGCCGCGCCCAAGCCCCATCCTGCACAGGCCTCCTCAGCCATCATGGGCTATGTCAGCGGTCCCCTGAAGTGCAGTCTTTGGAATCAAGAGCATCCATGAGCAGGGCTCTGATGGTTTCACTGACAAACCTGGTCCAGAAGGAGTAGAATGGGGATTGATCTGAAGTTCAAAATGGCAGCTGAACAAGTACTGCCAGTTCACCATCAGAACCTGCCAACTGGTGCAGTCAGATGCAGTGCTGGGTGCCCTTTTTTTTGAAAAAATGTGGTGTGGTACCCAGGTGCCTCTTGCACCTGGGTCCGCTAGCACATTCTCTCTGACAGCTCTGTTTATGAACCTTAGGGCAAAAAACCCGTCAAAATAAGGGTTTTGGGCCCTAGCACTATAACTGTGCTGATTTAAACACTAGTAATGTAAATTACTAAACTTGTTACGTGGTAAATATGGCCACTACAAGGGTTTTAAACACTCTTAAAAAAGAGGAGGATTTATTATGTAATTAATAATATATAATTATTAACGGACTTACTTTGCGCACTGCGGAAAACTCTTTGCGCACTGTGGGGGTTGTTGTCTCGACGTCCAGCCCCCAGTGCGCGCTTCTGCCACGGCTCTTCGCGCACTGCATTTTCCGCCAAAAAAACGGCTTGCATTTCTTGAGATATTTTGTGATGAATCGATAGAATGGCTTTTTATGATCCCCCTCAAAAATAATCAAGTCATTTAGGGGTCTCCTTGAGCCTAGAGAAAATTGACATGAAAAAATCATATTTTAACACGGCAGGGACCTGTAATATCGCTTCCTGTGCCCCAGTAGCCCCAAAAATTTCACAGTATCATGGCACATGTGCAAATTCATGACCTGATAATTTTCAGAATTTTTACCAGAGATATAAGGGGTGCGCGGCAGGCTTAGTAGGAAAATTACTGCTAACTGTGTAGCTTTTTTGTTACACACCCAGACAGTCCCAAAATTTCAGAAATTTTTTCATTGTGGATATTCTCCGCGCCATAAATTTCTTGGCAATAGTGTGTCATGATAACATGAGATGTAGTGCGGCGGGCTTAGTTGGAAAATGACTGCTAACTTATCTCATATTTTAATGACACACTATTGCTAAGAGCTTTATGGCGCGGAGAATATGCAAAATTGAAACATTCCTGAAAATTTCAGACTGTTTCAGCGTGTAACAAGAAATCTATACATGTAGCAGCCATTTTCCTACTAAGCCCGCGGCGCACCCCTTATATCTCATCTTATCATGACACACTATTGCCAAGAAATTCATGGTGCGGAGAATATTCACAATGAAAACATTTCTGAAATTTTGGGACTGTTTGGGTGTGTAACAAAAAAGCTATACAGTTAGCAGTAATTTTCCTACTAAGCCTGCTGCGCACCCCTTCACCAGGAAAATAAAATAGTCAGTTGATGACAAGTGACATTACACCAGCTCCAGCCAGCTAACCACCATCTATCCAATATCTATCTACTATCTACCCCAATCTCCCAAACATCTCCTCAACTTCCAAAATTTACCAATGAGGTCCTGTTCAGTTTTTGATGAGCCCGACTGATCCTCAGTTCTGTCCAGCTGATACTCAGCTTTGGTACCCAGCTCATACTCAGCTTTTCTGCCCAGCTCATACTCAGCTTTTTCATGCAGCTCACTCTCAGAATTGGAATAAAGCCGTTTGACCATTCCTTGCCCAGGTGATGCTCAGCTTTGTACTAGTCCTGGCGCAGCTGATGCTCAGCTTTGTACCAGTCCTTGCTCAGCCTTCTCCTAGTCCTGTCCCAGCTGATGCTCAGCTTTGGCCCAGTCCTGGGCCAGCTGGCCAGCTGATGCTCAGCTTGCTGAGTATCAGCTGAGCCAGGCCAGGGAAAAAGATGGGAATCAGCTTGGACAGGACCATAGCTGAAAATCAGCTAGGCTTGGGCCAAAGCTGAGCATCAGCTGAGCCATGGACAAGGCTGAGCATCAGCTGTGCCAGGGCCAAAGATGATCATCAGGTGGCCAGTTCCAAAGCTGAGAATTAGCTGGGCCAGGGGAAAAACTGAGCATCAGCTGAGCCAGGGTAAAAGCTGAGCATCAGCTGGGCCAGGGCCAAAGCTGAGCATCATCTGGTTTTTTCACATTGAGTGCTTTGATCCTGACACCTATCATGTGAGCCCCAGATGTGCTGGTGGAGAGGAGCAGCATTGGAGCAGTGTTGGAGCTGAAAACAAAGCTGTGACATGTCACTTGCCATCAAGTGACTACTTTTTTTTCCTAGTGCTTATATCTCATTTTATAATGACATAATATTGCTAGGAATTTCAGGGAATTAATTTGAAACATATTTCTCTGTGCTCTCAAAATTTTGTGCCTTTGGTGTGTGTAACAAAAAAGTTATACATATACGCAAAATAATAAATGCAATACCTATTTGGGCTACAGGAAAGCTGGTGAAAATTCTGAAAATTATCAGGTCATTAATTTGCACATGTACCATGATACTGTGAAATTTTTGGGGCTACTGGGGCACAGGAAGCAATATTACAGGTCCCTGCCGCGTTAAAATATGATTTTTTCATGTCAATTTTCTCTAGGCTCAAGGAGACCCCTAAATGACTTGATTATTTTTTAGGGGGATCATAATAAGTCATTCTATTGATTCATCAAAAAATATCTCAAGAAATGCAAGCCGTTTTTTCGGGGGAATGCACAGTGCGCGAAGGGCCGTGGCGAAAGCGCGCACGGGGGGCGGGACGTCGAGACGACAACCCCCACAGTGCGCGAAGAGTTTCTCGCAGTGCGCGAAGTAAGTCCGATTATTAATTACAGGGAATAAATTTGGTGTAAAAAGTAGGTGGTAAGCGCTTAAACCAACGGTGGGTTGCTACTTTACTCTACGATAACCGGGGCTGTAGAGCAAAGTAGCAAGCTGCACCTAGCATTTTTAGAGTTATTGTTAGCGCTAGCGCGCGGATAGCCGCGTCACGGTTATTGTAACTGGCCTTTTTTTGTACAGCTGTTACTAGTAAAGTAACGTGTTATTGAGAAAATTGACATGTTATTAAGCAATTAAGGGTCAAATTGGCCCTTATCAAGCAGAGCAACACTTGATTGAGCAGTGAAAGGCCAAATTAGCCCTGAAATGGCCTTTTCTTGCTCAATATATTGGTAAATACCTCCTGCTCTGCCCATAGATATCGCAGCGGCCTTGAAAAGAAAAACACACGGCCGGTGCGATATCAATATCACACCACATTTCCCCATTGCTACTGGTCCGGTTATTGTAGAGGGACCAAAATTTGCTACAATAACGTTACGATATCAATAACCGTAAAGTAGCGACCCACCATTGCTTAAACTGATTGGCTGCTTGTCAGAGGTGGAGGTCTTACGGCAACTACTTATAAGGATAAAGCTTTAAATATGCTAATAAGAAATTTTGGATATTTAAAAGGTTTAATCCAGTAGATTTTGCGTGCTGGGGATGGTTTAAAGGGAAAAGGGGCTACAATAGTAGCAGGGGAGAATATTCACGGCAAACTTATGGTTTATGGGTGGTGAATGGTCTGGGGGATCTTTTCCTGAGGGCCAAATAGGCCTCTATTTATAGAGGGGACTTCAGTGGGCGCAACCACTAAGTCCTTTTCTCCCTATGGGAGTATCCTGAGGTGTAGCCGTGAACAAGGCTTGGCTGTGGGCAAATTATTTGTATTATAATAGACTAACTAGAGGCCAAGGCGGCTTCGCCGCTGCAAATTTATAGTTTCAGGGACATCTCTAGCATAAGACCCTCTCCCCATTCTTCTACACAGGCCAGTACATGCCCCCTGAAAAGCAAATTTTAGATATGAAATGCATCCATAAAAATCCAGGTTTTGTTAAAGTATAGATAAATAAAATTATAAATAAACTCCTGTGACCCAGAGGACTTCATTAAATTTACTTATCTTTTCCAAGCACTGATGAGGTTTTTCCATCTCACTTTGCACAGGCATATCAAGTATTTCTGGTTTGAGTTAGGCAGTGTTAGTGCCTGTAACTGGGAGTTGAAGTGTTGAGATTAAAAAGGAATCCTAGAAACAGTACACTTGATAAATCCTGGTGCCTTCCCATCACCAAAATCCAAACCATAACTGCTGAGCAAGTTTTTCATTCCACCATCTCAAAATCTCACAGTCTCCAGCAATGTTTAACAAAGCTTTTAGTGTACCTGTGGCTGGAGAGTTTCAAAAAACACAGTTCAATATGGGTCCCCCATCCACTCTCCCCAGTCACTTCCCAAGCCCACAAACACCACCCACCCAAAGACCACACCGAGTCCACCCCCACGCCTACAGGCGCCACCAGAAAGGCGAGGCGCGATTCGGGGCAAACACGGCCTTGTGTGGTGAGTGTGGCGGGGGGAGCTTGGACCAAGTGGACACGGAAGCGGCGGGCTTGTCCATGTTCTTCCCGCGATTGCGGCGCTTGATAAAGCCTAAAAACCTGACCAACCATCCAATCAAAATCTCTTGCGACAAACCAACACAAAAATAGAAGGTGTGTATGTACCTGTGTCAAAGGCCGCGGGCCGGGGCGTGCCATGCAAGTTGAAAAAGAGGCCGCAGGCGTTACAGAGCAGCCGGCCATTGGCATCACGTCTCCAGAGCGGCGTTTCCTGCGTCCGTCCGTTGGCCTGTCCGTCGGAAAGCAAACCCACATCTTGGTGAGCTTGGGCTCACAGTTGGAGAGAAGAGAGAGAGGAGAAGCACAGTGGTTTAGCAGTTCAGATACTGCCAGTGGATGGCGCTTCCGGGCCTCGCCGAGCCATGCGCTTCGGCCCCGTCCCCGTTCTGGTCTGCGGCAGCGTAGATAAGCTGCTTGGAGCGCTTGCGCGTCCCGCTGATGGATCTGGGATGGTTGCTCCTGTCGCCGCTGAAGCTGATCTTGGCCGGCCTCTCGTCGTCGCCGGTAGCAGAAGCAGCGGCTGCTGGGATTACTTCCTCTATCTTGGGGCTGGCGCAGCGAGAGGCCGCCGCGACTGGAGGCGTCGCTCGAGGTGCTCGGGCTGGACACAAGCCGGAAGACCTCGATCTTCGCGGGCGACGGCTCGAGTGTATCAAGACTCCTCCCGCTGCAAAGAAGGGCTTCAGAGTCGCTCTCTCGCCTCCTTGGCCTTGGAATGCCAGACCTTCTGACGAGTTCAAGTGAGAGCTCGGACAAGGGGACTGGAATTGCGTGTTAAACTCGCCCTTGTTTGAATTGCTTGGTAGACCCGGGCTGGGCCTGCTGGAAAAAAATACCCATCAACTTTAAGAGAAATGCCTACCGCCTCTGGACTCCATGCGAGACAGCTGACCTTTCATATCCAGACGGATCGAGGCCCATTGGATACTGGCCCTCCCGGGGATCAGTGGCAGTACTGGTTAGTCGAGTAACTAAGGTTGTCAAAGTGAGTAGGCAAGCGGTGGGCCGAGTCGGGGGGGGGGGGGGGGGGGGGGGGGGGGGGGGGGGAGGGGGGGCGTTTCGGATGGTGCTGCTGGGCAAGGATCTGGTCGAACTGGTCTTGCGGACCAGTCTGGGGATGTAGCCATACTCGGCATGGGTGTTGGCAACGTCAGCAAAGTCCTGGGTGAGGCCGGGTATTGAGCCAAGGAAGAAGTCCTGGGAGGGCTACAAGCATGGTCCCTAGGTAACAAGAAAGAAGTGCTGGCGTTGGGGGTGAGAAAATCAAGATGGTATATGTTGTGTGTAAGAGGCCGCTACAGAGGGGCGGGGCTCTTCACTGGGGCAGGACTCAGGGACACAGAGGCAGGGCCTCGAGCGGTTTCTAGAACCGCGGCGGGATGAATTGCTGACTTGGGAGAGATGTCAAGACAATCTCTGTGTTAGTCTAGATACATGATATAAGGGGAGAGGGAAGAAGAGGTAGGAAGGGACTGAGCTTACCTGACTCGGGAGAGATGTCAAGACAATCTCTGCCGAGTCAGGAGGGGCGGGGGAAGAGCAAGACTATAAGCGGGATCAATATTTGGGATCCTGTGATCCTGCTTGTGACACCTCCGAAGGGGGGGGTTACAATCTCCTCCCCTATGGGGAGATCCGGAACTGTGTAGCGGGCGGTGTCTGTGGTTCGGGTTGAATGTTATTAGAGGTGTAAAATGAGTAGAAGTCAGTGGGGCGTTAGGAGGGGTGGTAGTCTGAGGATCGGGGGAGCTGTGCCATTGGCGAGGCGGGGTCGACTCGTCCGTGTGTGTCGGTATCGGAGCCGCAGGGCCCCGTGGTGCCAGATCAACAGCGGTAGGTGCACACAGTATGAAGAGGGGGGTGGGCGTGTGCATGGGGATCAGAAAGGGGGGGCAGGGGGTGGAGGCGCGCGGGGCTTGATCTTGATCAATTGGTGCTCGATGGATCCGTGGGCGCTTCGCTGGGAGTCGAGGGGGTTGGACTGTGTGAATGTGTCCCCGTAAGCACCTGCCCTTGTGCAATAAGTGAAGCTTGCGTGTGGGGGACAGTGAGGGGTGTATGTACCGTTCGTCTGGCAAGGGGCCAAGGATGGCTGCTACGCGGGCTTCGAGAGCGGCGTCGAAATACGGGGAAGAATCGGCTAACCGCTGTACTGCGGTTTCTTCCATGTCCTCCGTGACCAGGTCAGCGACGTCCGCGGCCGTGTACGGGATGTGTGCGTCCAGCGTTCCCAATGCTGCAGCCAAGGTCACGTCCAGATGGGGGAACAGGTCGTCTTCGTCCTCATCCCACTCGTCCTCCTCCACAACCCCTGCCACTCCCGCTGGTTGTCCTGTCGGGCGGCCCGGTCCAGTGGTGTTGCGTGCCGTGGAGGGTCCCCGCGGGCTGCTCCATGCCTTGGGTCTTGTATAGTTGTCTGGCTTCACTGGAGGCCGGAAGTCCGTCGGGACGACAACTCTGGTGCGGTCCATTGGTCCCGGGCAGCTTCCGGGTGTCGTGCCGCAGTGGCGTTTGCAGAAGTGACAGAGGCCGACAGAGTCAAGATACGAGTGTATGCGCCAGAAGTACTCTTCCCGAGGTAGGCCATTGTACCTCCCCTCAGTATTTGCGGGGCCGTCAGTGTTTGTGTGCGGGGCCGCTGCTGGGCGGTTGTGGCCTCCTGTCGCTCGTCTAGGCATGGCATCGTAGATAGTCCTGACTTGTCGGGCAAAGTGATCGTACTCGAAGGGGTCCGCTTCGAGGAGCTCGAACATGTGGACTTGTCCCTGCAGTTCTACCAAGAGGCCTAGGACAATCCAGTCGGCCAGTTCTTCGTCCGGCATCACAAGCGGGTCGGCTGCGAAGTTCACCATGCGCTGGAGCGTCCGCGCTCGCATCTCAAACTGTTTGAATGTCTCCGTTTCTGCCATGCGGAGGTTTCGGATCTGTCCCTTGATTTCTCGTCGCCAACAGAGGGGGAGCGCGGTCGTAAAGAGGGCCTCCTTAAAGGCCACCCAAGTCCGGGTGAGGTAATTGGCGGCTTCGTTGGAGTAGAAGGACAAGAGATTGGTTTCCTTGATCAGAGTCCCTGCGATCCGGATTTTGTCGCTGTCCAGGGTCACGGCCTTTGTGCCAAAAAAGATTTCTAGGCCATAGATCCAGGTCAAGAAAACCTCGATGTCCTGAAATGGACCTGTGAACACCGGGCCGTCCGATGTGCGGAACCGTTGCAAGTCGATTTGGCCGTCGCGTGGCAGTGCCGTGGGGGGAGTCTCGGTTGGGGTCACCAAGACTTTCGTGACTGCCTCCTCTAGTCGCCTCAGTCGGTTACGGTCCTCTCGGGCTTGCTGTTCCGCGGCTAGCCTGGCGTCGAAGTTCGCTTGCTGCATCTGCAACGTCATTCGTTGCATCTCAGCGAATATCCCCATGATGGATCGGTCCGTCAGTGCGGGTGGCGCAGGGGGGGCGATGTTGGCAGCCGGTTCCGCTGTAGGGTTCGCGGGTTTCTGTGTCAGGCTGTCATCTGGTCCCAGGCCGGCGTTGTCCTGCATTGGCTCACTGGTCAAGGGTTTGGCTGGTGGGGGCGGGCCGATTGGGTTGTGCGACGCCGTCTGGATGGTGTTTGAGGGATCCGGCGCGCTCATGGTCTGATGTGGGGGGGGAAGTGCTAGTGGGGCCGAGATTAGTGGGTAAATCGGGCCGCTTGGCGGGGGCGGGGGGCGGATCTCGGTCGGGGGGATGATTTCCCAGGCTCGCACGTTCGGTGGATCCGCAGGTGCCGCGGAGAACAAGGATGGTTCTGGTGGGGCTTGGAAGCCGATCGCTGGGGGAAGGGTGAAGGATGAGGCGAGTGACGCCGGACAGGAGCTGGTCTCTTGGGGTTTGGTTGGTGCAATGAGTGGGCCCGGGGTCGTCGATTCCAAGTCACTGGGGCTGGGAGCGGCTTTGGATGACGAGGCCTTCGCAAGACGTTTCGCCTTGTTCGCTGCTCGGATAAGGGCCTCGGTGTCGGTGATGGTGAGTAGTCGGTCTGACGAGACAGTTCGTCTCGTGGACATGAGGGGGCGTCGAGTCTCGGACGCTTTAGGAGAGGGAAGGAAAGGCGAGGAAAGTGGCAGGGTCAGGCAGATCAGATTCAGGTGAGGCAGATTCAGGTGTAGTCGGGGCGGGTTCAGATTCAGAAGGTTCAGATTCAGATGGTTTGGTTCAGATTCAGATAGGGCAGATTGAAAGTGCAGTCGGTATCAAGGGCAGAATGATGGAGTTGGTTCGAGGTTCTAGAAAAAAAAAGTGTAAGAGGCCGCTACAGAGGGGCGGGGCTCTTCACTGGGGCAGGACTCAGGGACACAGAGGCAGGGCCTCGAGCGGTTTCTAGAACCGCGGCGGGATGAATTGCTGACTCGGGAGAGATGTCAAGACGATCTCTGCGTTAGTCTAGATACATGATATAAGGGGAGAGGGAAGAAGAGGTAGGAAGGGACTGAGCTTACCTGACTCGGGAGAGATGTCAAGACAATCTCTGCCGAGTCAGGAGGGGCGGGGGAAGAGCAAGACTATAAGCAGGATCAATATTTGGGATCCTGTGATCCTGCTTGTGACACCTCCAAAGGGGGGGGTTACATTGTGACGGGTACCAGTGATCATGGAATGCTTCTAGATAGTCTGGTGGCTGATGCCCAAGCGGCTATCGTCGGCCGTTGGTTGGCTGGCAACGTGGTCAATGCAACAGGGCTCTCTGGCTTTTGGCGGTCGGTGATGGTGGCGAGTTTGGTGGATGGTTTGAGGGTGGTAAGACAAGGACGTGGGCATGTTGAAGCCGATTAGAGAGTGCTTGTGTAAGGAAAAAGTCCATCTCTGTCCGTCCTCAAGACGGTCTCCTTGACTTGTGAACCGGTGATCCAACTCAGATCGACCCCATTGGCTCCGCCACCGCTCCCGTGGTCGACGGCTTTGTGCTACTGAGATCCTTGTTGGGGTTCGCATTGTTCCGCCAGATTCACGCCAAGATCAAGCAGCCCATCAATCTGTAATTGTGTGATGGTGGCTAGCTTCTGATTGATCTTCAGCCATCACGGCAGAGTTGAGTTAATCTTGGAGTTGGGTCAATGTTGAACATGGCCGAATTTGTCGGATTCAGAACCGTTATAATCAATTGGAACAGAGCCCGGCTAGCTGTTGTCTCCTGTTTGTGGAGGGACACCGTCATAGGAATATAAGGGAGCTGCCCCTCCGGCCTTGGAGACTCCCTTGAACTTGGCGAGGGCAGATTGCAGTGCGCACCGTCACTGCCACCAGCGTGCATCTCTGCCAAAGTGCCATGAGACAGAGACCCTGTGGGCCTGCCCTTTTGGGTATCTCACACAGAGCCTTTCTTTTAAAGCTTGCCAGCCCACAGGGCAAAGGTACAGGCAACTTGTTGATATGGATGTACATTGTATGTGCACTTTCATTGGAAATTTGGGCAACACTTCCTAGGGGCAGGTGAAAAAAGCCAAACTAAACTTACCCAGTGGTTGTCACCTTCCTCACCGCCAGCCTTGGTGCACAATAAGTCGGTCTCAGGAGCAACATTGTACTGATCAACTGGAGCCAATGTGGCGTGACGGGTGGGGTGTTTGGCAAGGCAGTGTGAAATGGTTCAACTGTGGCGCGCGGGTCAAGTGATGGTTGCCGCCAGCATGGTGGAGGGGAGCAACGGAGGCGTTAGTGGCGTGGGTTGGGTGGCCAACAGGGCGGTGGTGTAGACAGATCAGCTACAGACCAATGTCAGGCTTTGGTCAAAAGGTATATAAAGGGAGGGTGAGATGGGAAATTTTCCCTTGGCCCAGGGGTTCCGGTTCCATCCTGGCCCCTCCCTGCAGGCCCCCTACTTTGCTTGATTAGGCCCCTGCTTGAGACAACAAAATGCCGACTCTTTTTTTCTTGTTGCACTGTCACAAGCTGGAGAGTCTACCCGTGGCACCTAGTGTTTGGGGGTAATCTATTCAACAGTGGCCAATTTAGGCTGCACACCAAAACTTAGATCTTTTTTGCCATGTTTTTGTGAATTTAATAAACTTGGATTTCCCTGACTCTGTCACATGACATGTTTATAACCACTTGTCATGTGAAAGAGCTTCAGTAGAAGTCTACATAATGCTTTCACGGGGTATTTTTACACAAGTAATATTACTCTTTAATGTACAACAGTTTATTTTTATGTGCTTTGTTTATTTTACTAATTCTTTGTATGTAATACTATTTTTGGGCGCTCTCTGGGGCCAATTCTTATTTATACAATTAGTACATGAAGGAATAGGAATAAGGGGTTACTTTGAGTGGGTGACCCCCCTTAATTTATGATGAGGAATCTAATTCTGCAATAATAATTCACTAATTATTATTATTTACTAAGTTATTGCAGTCTTTTGGATACTTGATGTATCTCTAAGGCTGACACTCTCCATTGATACATGCCTGTTAATATTGGTATCTCATCTGCCATGTATTTTATTGGGTTACCCAATACACAGATCCTCAAACTGTTTTATTGTATATAGTGACCCTATGTACACACCCAGAGGGGAACTGGTTATTGCATTGGCTTGCCAATACAATCCTGATACAAAATATTGGGTAAAGACACAGCAGCAGGTGATATCAATCAATCAGTGCAATTTATCAATTTCTTTGAAAAATGTTCATAAACACCTTAAAATTTGTCCTAAAGTTTTGTAAATTTCAATTGTGAACCCCTCTTGTACCAATACTTGTAAGTATCAGTTTCACCGGTGTGCACAGCTACATATTTTACATTAATGCTTTGCTTGAAGTAAGAAACACAAAAATGAAGAAGAAAAAAACAGAGAAAAAATAGTACATACATCGTCTGGAAACACCAGAGAATGCAGCCATGAAGAGGTCTGTTTGAAAATATCTGTGAATATTTGGAAATTCAGGCAAAATAACCAATATTACATAGATGTTCCAGTCGATGATCAGGCTTTGGCTACGCTAGCCCTAGTGCAGTCGGCTGCTATCTTCTTGGGGACGGTTTGGGCAAATTTGGGGTCCTGGGGAGTACACGTTATGTAGTTAGTGCAATGATCGAAAACAACCAAGGCTCACGGCAAGTTGACGTTTGCCTTCAGGAAGAAAAATTTGTTAAGAAAACTGTGAACAGTTGGCGGCCAGATGGACTAGTCTATAGTCCTCCGGACGAGATTTTAAGTGATCCCACCGGGTGGCAGAGCTCTGCCCCCGGTGAGGCCTTATCCTTCTGCAGGCCCAGTCGGGCAGATCCACCTGACCATTGATGAGAATTGTGACAAGTAGCTGATGTACTTACCGGGTTGGGCGTGTAGCTAGTTACTGAATTGGGGCAACATTGTCCAGAAATTTCCCCCGCGGAGTTGAAGCACCGAAACTTTCCGTTGGTAGGTTTCTGAGGCCCCATGACTTTGGACAACAGCGGTGATTTCGAAGAGCAGAAGAAAAGTCCACAAGAGGTGAGCGGCTTATATTGTCTTCTAATGATTTGTCTGAACAGTCAATGAGGGGATTGATCCCACTCACATGATGGATTGCTGTTCAGGAAGCCCGCCTGTACGCAATATGAAATCGGCAGCTTGCCACCACAGGCTTTGTAAGAGGTGAACTGGGATGCACAACTAACTGATAATGCACCAATAAGCGATACAATAATGATCGACGGAGATGACTTCAACATGATTGCACCGGAAAATCAGATAATCTTGATGGTCGCGTGAAGAACAGGGCAATTGGACTCAAGTGTATTCCCGAGCTTTTATATTTTAAAAAAGAGTACTACAAGCACTTTGTCAAAACAAATGGGTAGACACGGTTTGGAGATGTGAGAATAACAATGTCGACAAACTGGGGTGTTGATAATTGGAAGGTGGGGGGGAATGGAAGAGGGACGAGCAGACAGCCGGCCAATAAATAGTCATTCGAGAGCCCAATAATATATGTCAGATCAAGCAGGAGCCGGTCGAAACAAATCGGTTGTGATCTCCCAGTCGCCTGGGGCTCGGCTGACAGACGCCCCGAGTGAGCGTCCTTATGCTTTTAATGTATTTATATCCCGATTTGACTCGTTTAAAAGCACCGGTACCACCAATTTGGCTACGGCATTTGGTTGTCAAGGGTTCTAAAAGGCCGCATCCGAGACCGTTCTGCCCCCTTTTTCTTTGTTTCGAGGTTCGATAAGTTAATCCATTTCTACTTACATATTTCGCCCGTTGTTCAGGCAACATATTTTCGGGAATGAACCGGGCCGGGCGACCGGTGAAACAATTGCGACCCGGCCGTTATCGGCTTGGGTGGAGTGTATGCAATTGACCAGACCCGCAAAGACCTGCTTTATCGTTAGGTCGGGCAGAGAGGATTACGGTTAGACTCCTTTGCACCGAAAACAGCGACCAATTGTCTAGCAAGAACACGATGATATAACTTTCAGCATAAAGATCACCTGCCTACGCCCCCAAACAAGATAACAACAAGCAAAGTGAAATGATTAGGATTAATAATGACAGAGGAAGAGAAGAAGGAAATGATAAAAGTATATTTGTTTGTATATATTTAACATACAACAGGACTAGAAGAATACATACATGCATCGAGAAAAAAAAATGTAATTCGAAAATAAAAATCGTGTTTGATGGGATGATGAAATGCATGAGCCTGTCGGAACAAATTTGAGGAGCCTGGTTTACAGAGCAACAGAAAAGTAGTTTGGCGGGCTGTCTGGGCGTCTTTTCTTGGCCCCTTAGTGTTTTCTTCTTTCCAGTATACTAGTATCTATGTTTGTTTGTGTGTGTATGCGTGTATGTTGTGGAATGGAAGTTTACAGAATGGTGCTGGTGACGAAGGAGATGCTTGATATGCGAACAAGATTTGCGTTCATGTGTTATTGGAGGGCTGCCTGATCAAGAAAAAAGAGTTTGAGGAGCAGGTGTTGATTTGTTTTCTGGAGTGAAGAAAGGTGAGCCTTGGGAAGAGAAGCATTTTTCTTGGCCAACGGTGGGCGAGAGCTCTAGATATACGTCGAGACTTTTGACTAGGTTAATTGAGGATGGTGATTTGCATTGATTACTTGGAGTAGAGCACTTGTGGTAAGACTTCATTATCCTCGTCTTCCTCCTCGTCTTCGTCATCCGGATCAGGGACCGTCAAGAGACGAGCTCCTAACTCGCGATGATGGTGAGATAGACTGAGCGATTGGAGCCGGTCGACATCCGATGCTTGTCTTGATCCATGACCTGGACCACCCGTCGGATCGATCTCGTCTTCATCCTCAAGCAGTTTGATCCTTCGTTGTCTGTTGTATTTGAATTCTTCGAATTGATCCGACAGCTTGATGGCCTGGTCGTGGAGCAGTTTCCAAATCTTTCGCCTCGCTTTACTGAAAAAGATGACGTGGATCAGTTGAATTGATTGTCTCATACACTGTCTTCTTTCTTTCTTCAGGGTCTAGGTAGAAAAAGAGAAGGACTTACACGATCCATTCGGTATGCCGAAAACAGACAAATAGCAAGCAGAGGAAGGCTAAACAGAGGAGAGAGAGCAGGGCCGCGGGAGGGAGTAGATTGGCACGAGGCGGATGATCTAGCGTGCTGAACTTGACGGTTTCTTTCTTCCTGTTCGTTGATGGAGACCCGGGAAGAGGTTGCGGATAGGGGCTCATCTATCTGTTGGATTTCTTGTATTTTCGTCTTCTTGTATGATGGTGTATGAAGTGACTGTCGCTGTTTCTGAAGGGGAAGCGAATACAGACGGCAGATCAGGTTGGAAGTGTCTTTTCGGATGGTGTATTTGAGCTTACACAGCTTATAGATGTCTGACAGTCCCTCTACAACCCTGCGAGCGTTTCGAGTGTGGCTCCTGTCGTCTTTTCTTGAAGGTGTTGGTTGTGTGAATAGTAGCTGGAGTCAAGCCCACGCTGAGCTCGATCTAAGTATATTCAACAACGGCGATAACCATCCAATCGATCGTCAAGCGCAACGGCCAGTTTAGCTGTGGTAGTCTTTCGTCGAGAAGATGATGATGGTGGTGGGTGCTGTTGTCTGGTTGGATCTGGCTGATTGTTGACCATCCATTAACCTGGCCGAGGCCACCACTCCGACGTCGGCATATCCACTAAGGACTCTCGAAGGTAAAACACTCAAACAGCTACCTACACAACAGGCTCAGATGTTCAGACCTTGGACAAGGAGCCCCATTCCAAAGAGTCTGGATTGCAAGGATTTCCAAGTGTGAATGCACTGGCATAGAGTCACTCTGAGAGTATAACAAAATCTATGGGGTCCAAACACTGGTCACAGTGCTAGATTTAACATCAGGTGACAGGTTATGGTGGACTTCCCTTTGATCTGGAAACCCAGATTTTGTCAGATTTTGCAGGGAAATCTACATAGGAATATCTGGGATTTGGGATGATTGAGCTCAGATTTCCCTGCAAAATCTGGAAAAATTATAGGATCAAGCCTGGGAATTTTCTGGGAACAAAAGCTGTGTCTCCTTGGCAGACTTGAAAAAAGTGGGCAGAAGTGTCCTGTGCCAGAGCAACAACATTGAACCATTTCTCATGTGTGGTGTGAGGGCCCCCTACTACTCTTACTTCATAAGTGGTTATAAATATTCTCAAGAGAGAATTTCACCAACAATATTGGGATGAGAGAAAAGAAAAGAGCAAGAAAGAGAACAAGACAGCAAATAATATAACTATGTGATCAGACAACAAAAAAACAAACAAATGATAATAAAACACAAGCTCTTAATTAAAATCCAATAGTGGTTTGCAACAGAGCCTCTCATAGTTTATAACACAACCTAAACTATTAAGTAAGAATGTAAGTATAAAATCAAAAATGTTACATGTGCGCTGGGGAGCCCAGATACGTCAGGATCAAGCCTGGGCATTTTCCGGGCATGAGGACTGTGTCTCCTTGTCAGACTCAAAAGAAGTAGGGAGATGTTTCCTGTTGCAGACCAACAAACCTGAAACATTTCTCTTGTGTGGGCGGGGGATGTCCAGATAAAGGATCAAGCCTTGGCATTTTATGGGCATGAGGGCTTTGTCTCCTTGTAATTTCAGACTTGAAACAAGTGGGGAGATGTGTCCTGTGTATCCTGTGCCAGACCAACAACCCTCAAACATTGTGTGGGCTGGGGAGCTCCAGAATTTTCATGGCAATGGTTCTCAGGGGGTGTGTCTCCTTGAAGCAAGTTTCCAGCTGATGATCTGGAACATGTTTCAATGAGTCACCTGAGCAGGGAACCATAGGGCACCATGCAACATAAACTCTTCCTATTTTCAAATTGAACTCAGAGTCAGGAACTGTAGCCAAAATCACCACTAATTTGACTCAATTCATTTGATCCAATAAAAATCATTGGCAATGTTTTCAAAGAAATTCATTTTTTATCGTTCTTGTTGCATGCCATGCTGTGATCTCTGATTTTCCCTCCTTGGTTTGAACAGTAATGAACATTCTGAGAAATTTGCAAGAAATTGGATAATTTTCACTAGAGATGGTCACTTTGAATCCGGGTACCCGCTGCATTTTTTTCCCCATTTCTGGACATCCGCATCCAATGGCGGATACCCGCTGTTATGGGCGGATACCCACCCCTCAAAATGCGCTTAAGAAAAAAAGATAAATAAACTCCCAATGGGGTGAATTACAATTGGGTCCCGCAACTCAATGAGAGTTATGGCGCGCATGCGCAGTTGTGACGTGGCAGCGCTACCAGGCGCGCCAACCACATGTACAGTGCCATAACTCTCATTGAGTCGCGGGACCCAATAGTTTACACACTTGGCAGATTAAACCTAATTCATTGAGTTGCGGGACCCAATTGGAGCAACTTGGAGCTTGCAGATCAATGTTTTTGATATCTGCTGAGCGGTACTTGCAGCGGTACCCGGGTACCACACCGCCTTTCCCCCAAAAAGCAGGCACCCGACACTGCACCCGGCACTGCCTGGCGGGTACCACACATATGCATGGGATACCCGCCAAGCGGTGCCGGGTACTGCCGATTGGGTACCACTTGACATTCTTTAGCTGCGGCCTACCTACCCTTGGGTGAACGGATACCCGTCCGTATACCCGGGTATCCGCTGTATTTTCCCAAGGATCTCAGACATCCGCATCCGCTGGCGGGTATCCGCGCACTCTGTCGGATACCCGCCAGCGGATAGCGGATACCTGCAGCGGGTTCAATGTGACTATCTCTAATTTTCACATTTATGGTGTTCAAAGTTGGTTTGGATAATTTGCATACCTAAATCATGTAATCATAAGAATATTTTGGTGAGGAAATTTTGTATTACACAATCAGACAGTCATATCCCCTGCAAAAAAGATTTTATGAATTTCCAATTTATGCATGTATAAAACTATGCAAACCAACTTTGAACACCATAATTTTTCATTTTTTTATTTTTTCATTTTTTTATTTCATAATAATCATTCTTTGGAATTTATTTTCCACCTCTGTAGCCAATCTCATGACTTGAATTCTGTGGGCTGAGCTTCTGCATTCAGGGTGTAAATGGGTCGGGTTGACCCGGATCCGACCCGAGACCCGTCAGGTTTTGGGGCGGGTTCAGGCACGTTTTGAGTAAAAATTGGCCAACCCAAACCCAACCCAACCTGCCTCAGAAAATCCTTGGGTTGGGTTTGGGCAGACAATTATCTTATTGGGTCGGCCCGGTAGACCCAACTATGACCCAGACTTGTAGACTTTTGCTGGTTACCCCAGCTCCCACCGGCTTCCACATCACCACCCAGACCCATGGCAAGATTCACCCAATCGACTAAGCAAATACAATCACCGGATACGGTTCCGCTGCCTTTGTCTGAGGCTCAAACACAGCCATCAGGCACTGAAAATGAAGATTCATTGTCAATGGTCACTGCAACCCCTGTTGCTTCACAGAAGAACCCGACCACCAACAAGAATGGATCCGCCAAGCTCCCTCAAGAAAAAGAAACCACCGACTCAGCTCCAGATAGGAAGAAACAAAAGTCTACGAGTGATGTTTGGCTTCATTATGATAAGGAAATCACCGGTGAGTGACTCAATAGTCGTATACATAAGTTTGATGATTGATCAAAATGAGACTAACAAAAAAAAACATTAAGGTGACAAAATCAAGGCAGTATGCAAGGCCTGCAAATGCAAGATGGAAGGTGCAAGTAAGAACGGGCCAAATCACCTCTGGCGCCACCTTGAGCAATGTACCTCCCATCTCACCAGGAGCAAGCAAACACTCCTCAGATTAGGTGAAGCAACGTTGGCGCCAACTTGGGTTTTTTGTCAACAAACCTCCCGCGACTTGCTGAACAAGATGATTATTGCGCATGAACAACCTTTTACATTGGTTGATCATCCGATTTTCCGAGCTTTTCTCGCTTCGCTTCAGCCACGGTTCAGAATCTTCACCCGCGGTACCGTGAAGACCAATGTGATGCAGATGTTCAAATCGATGAAGGAGAAGCTCATTACTGAAGTCCAAAAAACCAAACAAGTGGCCTTAACAACAGACCTTTGGACCTCTTCAAACCAGTCCTCTTTCATGGTAGTATCATGTCGTTTCATTTCAGAGGACTGGAATCTTAACAAGCGCTTGATCTCCTTCAAGGAAACCCCATCGCCCCACACTGGCTTAGCAATTTCCAAACAGCTTATCTCAACCATTCTTGACAAGGTGGCATTTATCACGGTCGACAATGCCGCTGCAAACAACAGTGCACTTGATCAACTCTTATCCGTGCTTCAAGATCGCAGATGTTCTCCCCCGGCCTTGGATGGCAAATTTTTCCATGTTCAATGCTGCGCTCACGTGATCAATCTTGTTGTGAAGGACGGCCTCCAGAACCTCTCAAGGGCGATTTCTAAGATACGCGAAAGTGTTTGTTACACAAAGAGCACACCATCACGGAAGCAGTTGTTCCAGGAATCAATTGATCTAGTTAACATGAAGAAACAAGTGCTCCCATTGGTCGATGTTCCTACTCAATGGAATTCCACGTATGACATGCTCAAATCTGTGCTGCCATATCAAAAAGCACTTAACAGCTTATCAATGCAAGATGCCAATTTCTCCTCTTGCCCTAGTAAAGACAAGTGGGAAGAAATCTCTTCAATGTGTGAATTTCTTTCATTATTCAAGACAGGTATGTATTTTTTCAATTCAAAGAATGTCTTCTTCAAGTTGCTGATTCCATCTGTCTACCATCAGCAACTTTGAAGCTCGGGATGACCAATCATCCAACTGCGCACCTGGTATTCAAATACATGAAAAAGATCGACCAACATCTTAATGAAGCT
Source organism: Puccinia triticina (assembly GCF_026914185.1). Classification (NCBI taxonomy): domain Eukaryota; kingdom Fungi; phylum Basidiomycota; class Pucciniomycetes; order Pucciniales; family Pucciniaceae; genus Puccinia; species Puccinia triticina. Next base: position 260,943 of record NC_070572.1, read on the forward strand.
GTTGAAAACGGACCAGCTCATATCAGGAAGCTGATCAAGCCAATGCAAATGAAATACAGGAAGTATTGGCCCAAACTTGAGGAGTTTTTGGCTGTCAGCATAGTTTTTGACCCACGCTGCAAGTTAGAGCTTATCAAATTTCTTCTCTCAGACAAACTCGGTCCAATTGAAGCAAGCGAAGCTGTAGCTGGAATAAAATCTCAGGTTTATTCTTGGTTCAATGAAGTTGTTGAAGCCCAAAAGAAAAATGAACCATCCACTGCTACTCTCCAACCCGATCCACCAAAGACTAGCGAGTCAAGTAAGGCTGAAGACGAGGAACGCAAGCGCTACAAGAGGTATCTTGCCGGGAAGAAAACCATTGATACTACCTCCTCAACGGCTGAGCTTGACCTCTACCTTCAGTAACCTCCTGTTGGAATTGATTCCCCAAGGTTTGCAATTCTCTTGTGGTGGAGTGACAACGCGACTAGATTTCCTGTTCTGTCAACCCTTGCCAAACAAATTCTGATGGCTCCGATGACTTCTATTGCATCGGAGTTGGCGTTCTCAACCGGCGTCCGAGTACTCAGCAACTATTGAAGCAAGATGAACCCGGATACACTTGAAACCCTTGTCTGTGGCAAGACTGGATCAAAAGCGACGAGGGCCTCTATAATTTTGATGTTGCAACTGATTCTGAGCATGATGAAGAGGTACAAGTCTTAGTTGTTGAATAGAACCTTTTCCATTATTAATAGTCCATAAATTTTCACTCAAATACAACAATACTATATGATTTTGATGGTAGAATACAAGTAGAAGATGAAATACTCCATAGATTTTCACTCAAAGACAACAATACTATATTATTTTGATGGTAGAAATATACAAGTAGAAGATGAGAAATCCCATTAAAATTCCACAATTGGCCTAAAAAGTTTGGGTCGGCCCGGACCCGACGCGACGCGACCCAGACCCAACACACTTTTAATCGGGTTCGGGTTCGGGCACTATATTTTTGATTCTGCCCCAATCCGACCCAACCCAACCTAAACATTGGGTTGGGTTTGGGTACTGTTTTCCAACCCAAACCTGACCCGTTTACACCCTCATTCTGCATTGAAAAATGTGGTGCCAAAAACATTAGATGACCCATTGTACAACTAAAAAAAAAGATAAACCCCCCTACAAGGGGATGAGCTCTCACACATAGTATTTGATGTCATTTGACCAAATCTGATCATATCCATCCCCTGGTACATCACCAAATTTTGAATAGTTTTTATTCATTTAATGATTTGTGCAATATAACACCTATATCAAATGGGGCCTTAGCTGAGATCTGGAAAGCAAATAAGACCTTTCCCAATGATGATAGGAAATCTTGCTGAGTCTGAGAGCATGAAAAACACTGAAAAATAGAACTTTTTAAGAACTAAACCATTGACATCATGCGCACCATGAAAAAATTGATGTGAATAGGTGTCAGGTGACATTCAGTAACATATGCTGAAATTCCAGTGGTAATCCAACATTACTCCCCTTGAATGACAATGGCCCCTTTGTCATCATCAGGGGGTTCTACCCCTTGTCCATAATTTTATGGTTAAAGTTAAGGCTGGAGTTGGCTTCACATCACCTACCACCTAGTACCCTCAGTTTTTTCATGGTGGTGCATGTACATTTATCTGCTGTGACACTGTCTATGAACCATTACCTGAAGCCTGTTGCAATGTGATAATTTGATCTGAGACTGGGACAGACAGATTCTTTGGCATAATTTCACAATTTGCTGAAAGAAGTATGAAGTCAAAGTGTTTACATTTCTTTCAGTTGTCCAAGCCAGAATTCAAGTATCCTGTATGTAATGTGTATAATGGATGTTGGATATTATGACTGTGATGAGGTATGAATTACAAATGCAACCTGGATTGTTGTGAAAAGTTGAGGCTGTGCTGGGTTAATGGTGTGAATGTGCTGGGATGGATTGATGGACATTGTCCTGGAATGGAGTGTCATAAAGATAGGTAGACCTAACAAGACACAGTTATCCAGTGACCAGTCACAACACCTACTTGTTATTATTACCATCAGACTAATGACAGAAAGCCCATATGCTTATTTTTATATGTTGAGATTTTGACTTTGGTGGGCTTTGAGAATTAAGTCTATTCCTTGGTCAATAATACTTGGGTCTTCAGATGATTCTTCAACTTGGGAGACAACTAGAAAAAAAAACGAGGAAAGAACAGCACCAGATGTTTATGACTTCATTGCTGATAATTGGTGGTGACTGGATGACACACCTGGGCAGGAAAAGAACTCGGGAGCCCGATTCAAGAGGAATTGCTTTTGGGCTGAAGATCCGTCAATAAATTTCCCAGCTTGGATGATGGTAACCGAAGCCCAACAACCGAGATGAGTCTCAAGTACAGCCTGTTCGCCGGGCAGGACTTGAGAGCCGCAATGTGTGAATCCGGAAGAATGATGGATGCCGAAGATGGTCGTGAGGGCGAACTTGTAGTCATTCGCACTCTTGCAGTTTGTTTGAGGCCCCGCTTTTTGGAGATTGATGTTCAGAACACAGCCCTCGGGTAAATAAGAGGGTCCTTCCATGGTGTTCGGCTTGACCAACTCGTCTATCACCCTCATCGTCGCATTGGCATAGATCTCACTCGGATCATCCGGTAGGACATTTTCGTAACTGTGTCGATTGCCGTCATCCGCTGAGATCGCAATAGCGGGCACGCCTTGTCTGGAACCATATGCAGCTGCTCCAAGTGTGCCGGAGAAAGGATCCTGGACACCCGTGTTTTCTTCCAGGATCGAATAGATCCGCAAGTCAAACAACACAGTGATACTTAAGGAAAGAAGAAAAACAAAACTTACTCCCGACATTTGGACCAGTAAGGATGAGGTCTGGCTTCCGATTATACAGCCGAGGTGCTAAAGTATCGAGTCCGAAGCGAATGCCGTCGACGGGGAAAGCGTTGACGTACCATATTCGGGCTTTATTTGGAGTATGTAGTGGATGATCAGCATCTGAAAATTCGACAAAAGTCCAAGGCGGGAGATGGGTAAAATATATGGTCTACTGACGGTCCTCAGGGTCTTCTGCTACACCCGGAGCGCCAACAGGTACGGAGTCATACTCCCCTGGCTTCGCTAACGGTTTCCAATCCGTCGAAATCGATCCTGTCCCGCTCTTGTTTCGCACTGGGGCAGAGATGGCTGTCTGAAAACAGAGATTGTTTAACCAGTCAGAATTCTTTTGTCGGCTAAGAACGGTAAGATCGTTCTTTTTTACAGAGAATTGACCTGATGACCACGTTGCGTCAAGACTTTATATAAAGCTCTGATATTACTTTCCGCCCCTTGAAGACAAAAATTCGTCAAGCTGGTCAGCTGATTACCACTGACATCAATCTCAAGACAACCTCCACTGCACAGACTCACATCCGTCGTCATTTCCCTGAAGGATTCTAAGGCCCGAAGGTCGGGTGCTTTGTTCCGTGGAAGGCGAGATGGTGGCGATGGATATACTGGAAAACAGGAGCAGATATTCTATCGTGGCGGCGGTTGTACGCATGTTGGTATTTTGTGAAGTGGTCAACTCTTTGGAGATGACCTCTTGTTAACTTCACTCGACCCACTTCGACTATCACGGCCAAACTGAAGAGAATCGACTATAACCAAACACGCCCTGATTAAAAAAAATCTTGTTGACCAACCCTGGCTGCTCGAGCCAAGAGTTGTTTGTGGAGTGTTTCTGTATTTCCACTGATCGATGGCGATCATAGGAGCTTGGTTGACCTGCTGCTGATACCTGGAAAGGCCTGCTATCTACAAAGCTTGGCGGCCATCTCGGATCCAATCCAGAAGAAGCCTTAAGATAACAATACCCCTCAGGACCATCGATGTAGCTCCGAAACTACATATCTCCTGGAGAGCCACATTCACCGATTTCACCCTGCAAGATCATCTTCTCGGGCAGAAAGAGAGTGCCCCATACACAGGGCGGCAAACGCCTTCAAAACCCCGAAAGTTTGTTTGAGCAGCGGGCCCTGTGACATTTCATCAACACCAAATTTGATAGACTTGACAAACCCCTTCCTTGTGAACTTGTTTAAAAATAACACAAGTCCCTCCAGCTCGCGGGGTCCCGCCACGTCTCCGAAGCTATGGCCTCATGGCAGCTCTTCTCCTCACCTAGCCCCGCATGTATGAGCACCCAATTTCAACGTACTCTATTTAAAACAGACTGTTGGGTCAGAAACTCTAGCTGGGAGGACTCTGCAACAGATGGTATTACAGGAGTGCACCATTGATCTGCTACATTTTTCATGGTCTATGTACAATCATCTGTAGCAGTGCAAACTATAAGAAAAACTCTAGAAACTGCCAGCAGTTGACATGTGGTACACTCCAGTGTAACTGCCATTTTAACTCCGCATAATTACACCATGCCCTTTCATGCACAGTCACTCTGCAATGTGCAGTGACTGTGCATTCAGCCTTGGTTGAAATAACCTTTAGAAAAGGCTTGAGTATCACCTCAAGTTTCCTTTGAGCTTCTGCATCTCAACAGCTAGCAGTTTCTAGAGTTTTTCTTGTACTGATGTGGACTGTCAGGGATGAGAATGATGTAGGTCAGGCTGATGCTGGTCATTGTGATTGAATGTAACAAGACAAACTGATAGTTGAGGATATTGGTTTTACTCTTAGGTTTCATCAGGTGAAAGGGGCCAACGCAACCACCAAGGAGCTTGAAGAGAGAAATCGCAAAATAAACCTTCCTCGGCATACTTTACTCCAAAGAAAGTAAAATAAATACAAACGTAACAATAGAAAACACATGCTTCATGAGTATTTCACATTGATCCAAGCAGGCTACATGGCCCAGGATAGTGCTACAAATTATTTCAAAGAGAGTAGAATGTAATTTATTGTATGCAAACAAGCTGGCAGAAATCATCAAGAGAGAGAGGGTGCGAGAGAAAGAAAGATAATGCTTTTGCAATAAAGATCTTCTGACCAGCGAAGTCGTAAACCGTCAAGACGTGAGCAAAGAAAGGAAGAACTTGAGAACAAATGTGTGCACTTGACGAGTCATCCGGCGGCTTGGGAGAGCCAAAGCTGTGCGTGTGGAGCAGAAAATGACGGCCGTGAGTCTCAGGAACAAACCCGACTGATTCTGCGACTACAGCTCATGTGATCGGGTTGGAGAAGCCGGCCATGTTCATCTGAGCCGAAGGCGTTCAAGGTCTGGAACTGATGAGGATGGCTGATTGTTTGTCGTCTGGGGTTGCTCGGCGAGGGGCGAGAGGTCGAGATGGACGAGTTTCTACTCGAATGGACCAGCGATGGAGAGGAACAGGCCGTGGGTGAAGGACCACTAGGATCCATCGCAGCCCGGTTTGTCTTGGCTGATTTGGAGTGGAACGGCCGGAAGAGGAATCGGGCTTTCGAGCCTGGCGGCTCTGCTCTGCTTTGGTCCACGCTTTTGTTGCGTTCGTCGGATGATGGGGACAATGAGTGGGGCGATAAAGGTCTTGATGCGATGGTCTCGCCCGCGCTTTGAAGCGCCAGATCCTCTGAATGGTGCGATGAGCTTGGGTCTTTCGAAGCAATCGTGCCTGGCGAGCCGCGGCTTGGCCCATCTGCGATCGTTGGAGACGAGTGTGTGCCCCCAGCGGCGGCCGAAGAGACGGCTGATTCATTCGTTTGACAGCTTACGATGGTAGACGTTGTGCCGATAGACTGTTCCCGTCGGGCCTTGGCAGGACGATTGCCTCCGCGCAGCTCATATTCGCCCATCCCGATCATCCCTTGTCCATACCGAGCATATCTGGCCAACATCCTCCTCTTGCGATTGGCTGTCAACTCGGCAAACAACTTGAAGTAAACCTCGTGATTCTATCATCCAATCGACCCGGTAGAAAGTCAGACACGCTGTTTTGAGAAATGCAGGCCGAACCTCGCTAGGGAAACCATTGCGACATACGTAGTCAAAATCAAGAGCACCGTTGAAGGCGTCTTGCAGTAGCTGTTCGGCAGGTACATGATCGGTGACCGTCGGATCAAATCTAGAAAACGCCGGGTTTTTTGCAATGACATGAGGAAAATGAGTATTTGATATCAATTGGATTTCTTGGAGGCAAGATTGGGAAAAACTCACACAACTTTTTCGGAGGTTTTCGGGTCCATGAAAGGTCGCAATAGCTTAAGAAATCCCCAAAAGACCCATGGAACGTTGATACAAATGGCTTGTGCTAGCCCTACCAGAAAAAAGGAAACACGCTCTCAGTAGGTACATAAATCATGAGGTAACGGAATATTTTATCTTGGGCCCAAAAGGAGGATGATCAGCTCACGTTCACAATAGTAGGTTTGCAGGATTTTAAGAACTTCCTTTGCAATGGAGATCGGGGTGGCTGTTTGGCAAAAATAAGCCCGGAGGGAAGCAAGCTCAGCATGAGCCATGAATCAGAATCTCCAAAAATGGCCTAGCAACTCAACGTTGACTGTTTGAGTTCCGAGTTTTTTCAGAGGTGCCAAAGTCGATGATCAACGTCAAGGTCTCGACGCCAGGAGGCATGAGATCGATGGTTCTCTCCAGATACCAGACGAGTAGCTTGATTTGATTGATCGATGGTTTGGTGTTTTGTCGGTAGGGGAACATGTAGAGTATAGGCCTTTGGTGGTTGTCATATCCCAGCGTGAATTGTTTGCCCGTCTCTGCCTGTTATGTATGCACAAAGACAGAAGCGAAACAAGCAACTCATTAGGTTTCTCTTTGGGACATTGCTTTCCTCTAGGTGTGCTTTACCTCATGCGAAAGCTCGCAGTGATCGATCTGGTCCACCCCGAATTCTCTTCTCCAAACCAAAGTATCGACCAATCTTTTCAGGGCCCGGTGTTGATCCCATTTGGTAGCTCTGCAGACCCGAAGGATTGCTTCTCGAGAGCAATAACATCTCTCGGCTTGAGACAGCTTGTTCGACAATGGTGGTCCTGGCTCGACTGGGGGGTCTTCCTTGACATTTTGGGAGCTGCTCGCTGATGCTGTTACTGGTAGTTCGAAATCGGGGGAGCTCAGGGTGTTGACAATAAAGTCATAGGTCGATTTTTGTTGCTCAGTCAATAGGTCCAACGATGGGTTGGGTAGGGGTAAGGCCGACGTGTCTGGCGAGGGATGCTTGAGCGCCTTCCAGAAGGATGGGTAGCTTTTCTTGGGTGGTGCAGACTGCTTGGAGTCAGTCATGGTGAGATCTTCTTGAGGTGCCTGCTTATCATTCGCCATGCCGATATAATAATCCACCGATAGTTGGAGGGGGATGCTCTTGCAGTTTGGGGTAGAGGTAGGAGTAGCAGCACCTGGCGATGGCTGTGATGGGTAGGATGCGGCTGGGAGTGTGCCTCTGGAAAGCTATGTACTTATTTAAAATGCTGGGCTGTTTGAGCGAAGTAGGGGCAAACTCCTTCCGAAGTGTCCATCGGTTCAAACAGTCGTCTACAACTAAATATCGGCGCTTGGTGTGTGATGACAACAAACTGCACGCTGCTGATGGGAACCTGCCGCAGAGAATGGTGCAGCACTAGGGGCATCCAGGGACCAGGGGGCAGTCGGACTCGGATCAGATGCATTCTAGTATTTAAATTTATCGTTCCGAGCTGTTGGACCGACCGACGAGTGGGTACCTGACCCCGGGCAACCGAGATTGGCGTCACTCAGGCGACACTTCGCCAGATATCGCTGGATATCGCCAGCAGTGGACGGCCAGACTGCAGCTGCTCATGTCTCCTTCCGTCATAGCCGAGATGCATGTGACCAGCAGCATTCCAAATCGCAACCGCTGGCGCCAAGATGACCCGGACGGTCCGGACCGGTCGGAGCAGTTCGATCGGCCTCTCATGCTGACAGCTGTGTGTCTTTTCATCTCCATTTGACTTCATGTATTCCAAAAGCAGGATTCGCAGAAGCAGTTTTGCATCCACGGGCCTCATGAATAAGAGATCCCCAATTCCTACACCGGAGAGTATAGACTCAATGACTTGGGTGCAAGCAGGCAGCACTATCTCGGCCCCACTGCATCAGAATCCAGAGGGCAATCTGCGTGCCGCGCCCCGCAAGGTACCTCTCACGCGCGGTGTAGCCCTGCGATGAGTCCCAGAAACATCGTCACAACCCAACAGCCCTCCCGGCGACTCCTCTCGAAGCGGTAAATACTTCAGTTATACCGGGTGCTCTCATCTAGACAGCTGTGGCGGGACCCTGGTGACACGATGGTGGCTTTTCGAGGGATCCAGCGTCATAGCCAAGATGCCATCATCGTATCGCGCCAGGGACCGGACGGTCCACTGTGTGGGGGATGGGCACTTTTGCTTGAAGTTGAATCACAACACGACACCCTTTTTTTTGGAAGCGTTCTCTCCCTTGTCTTTGGTTTTTCAACACAAAAACTCACTCCACTCGTCTCCTGGATTACAGGACGATGCTACCGTAGGTGAACTGGGTCGGATTTATTTTTCTCATACTCGAGTTGTTGCCAGTCACAAGCCACTGTCAAACCCAGTCGGTGTGGAGACAAGGCCAAGAAAGCAGACAACTAACGCCAGGCCAAAAAAGTGATCATAGGAAAGAGCGACACCCAATACTCGTATCGACTGTCTATGAAGAAGCAGCATGCGATATGCTTTCATGCATCAGCCCTTCATAAATAAACTTGCTTGATTCCTCTCTCCTTCTTGTAGGATCCTTTATTTTTATTTTCTCTGCCCAACAAGTTTGGAACTTTACCTCCGACAAGACTGCAGTGCAGTCCATCTGACTTTGATCTTCTTTCTCGCGCCCAACTTTTTCCCATTTATTTATAGCTTCCACATACAAACATTTAAACACCCTCTCATCCGAAAAAAGCAAGAAACACAACACGACAATGTCAGCATTCCAACCAACTCCTGACCAAGACGTGAATCTCGTTTGCCATTGGACCAAGCCGGATTGCCTCCAAAGCTTTTTATCCGCCGAGGTAAGTTGTTCTCATCTGGGCCGGGCGCCATGCAGTTGGCTGATTCACACACTTGAAACAGGAATTATTCAATCATCTTTGCGATAGTCACGTAGGACGCAAGCGAAACGGAAACCTGAGCTTAAGCTGCAGCTGGGAGGTAAGTCCCCACAAAGCTCTCATTTTTTATTCAAGATGCCCAAGGCAACAGTTTTTGAACGTTGCGTCTTTCTTTCTTACAGGGTTGCACCCACAAAGCCGCCAAGCGAGATCGTGAGTCTACCATCCTTTTGTAGTTCAAAAATAAGTACCGAAAGTTAATGTAGAAACGCTTCTTTGATTGCAGATATGACATCTCACATGATGGGTAAGAATTATTCTTTCACCGACATTGAAAATTTTGAATTATTGAAGCTTACCTAGAACCCGAATGCTCTTTTTTTGAATTCGTAATTCTCAGTACATTGCCCCTTGCAAACCAACATATGTGGGGTAAGCAGTCCTCCACTCCACCAGCTGCGTCTCAACAGAACTATTGGCAGTAGAACTGACATCTATCGCTCTTTTTGGCGTTGGTCCCTAGATCTGCGACAAGACTTTCAAGCGCTCCTATGATTTACGGAAGCACGAAGTCACCCATACGGCTGCGCATCACGAGCTCCACACCCGGTCCCGGGCTGTTGTTTATCAAGAGCGTGAAATACCATATGCCAGTGAGATCAGCGCGGCAGCCATGATGAACCGGATGCGAGTCAACAGCTTGCCTCGTGATCAGTCTGGGAACTGGACTGGGAGTAACAATGTCCTAACGGCTGCCCCCGGGCCAGTCCACCGAGAAAGATCATTCTCTGTCCCTCGCCACAACCCCTACCAGCGTCCGCAATCCGAACAGACCTATCCCTTGTATCCAACCGCCTGGAATAACGAGTTCAAGTTTCCCTCAGACCGCCATCAACGCGCTGATTCCATCGCCGAGGACGGCCCTTACAACGTCAATATGCCAGGGTTCAACCAATTCCAGTTTCTGGAACAGTATCCTCAGCTCTCCGACCCGCCCGCGCCAGACCTTTTCAGCGCGAGTAGTGTGCCACCTTCGACTTCTTCAGGCAGCTCATCGTCTTCCCATCAGCCTACCACCAACTACGTCGCGTCTAGCGGGAACTGGTCCGAGATTTTCTCATTTGTGGCTGACTCGCGCAGGGAAAGCCAGCCGCACTCCATCCCCTCGTCCGACGATTTCTCGGGCTCTGATGGGCTCTCGGGCGTCTTTGCCGGCGACCAACCTCGCGAAATCCTTAGGACGAGCTCGTTGCCCTTATACCCTACTGCGCCCTCTTCATTCAACTCATTCGAGAACCTCGGTTATCGGCACTCTGTGTCGGCTCCAGCAGGGCCCGAAGAGCCGACAGTGATCCCTGACTTCCAGCTTGGGGACTTCTTCCCTCCCGAACAACCCTACGAGCAGCCCTATCTGGAATCTTCGGCAACTCCTTTCCAAGCCTCCCATGATGCCTTCGGTCATGTCCAAAACTACGACTGTATCGCCGACCTGCACACGCTTTTGAGCCTCGCTGATCTCTCCGGATTTTCGCAGACCCCTGCCGTTCAAACCGAGCCCCTCTTGTTGAATCTTCCCCCGTTCCAATTTACCTCCGCCCAGCCCCTCTTCTAAGCTCACGGTTGCCTCGTCACACACCTTGCAAACCTTGCTACTGTATGTATCCAAGATTGCAGTCTCCTTTCAAAATTTTCCAATCATTGGATGCTTCATTTCATGATTTCTTGTCTTACATTAGATTACTGCATTTGGCTTACTGCATTCACACTTTCATCTTTCTATCTATCTTCTTTTTTATTGCCATACCAAAAACAACATTATTTATTGTTTGTCTTGGTCACCATGCTTTTTCTACATGCTCCACCCTATATCTTGAGATGTACGCATCACATAGCTGTACGTTTATGTCTTATCTTCTTTGCTTATCTACACATTTATCTTTGTATCTATAATATTTCTATTTTTTCAAGGTCAATGTGTGTTGACTCTTTGTATCAATACCCAAAATATATGAAACTTTTTTTTTCAGACCCACAATTTTTCTTTCTCAATAGTCTCATGGCCTTTTGCCCTCAAAAACTAAGATTGGACGTCGGGAGTTCTGACTAATTGATAAAAAAATAACTGGTTTACACCCTTTATCTCAAAACCAGAGCAGTGCAGAATGACTTAATTTAGCCAATGTCCATGATCCTGGCCTCAATTCCTTTTGGGAATAAAGAAAGAGGAAAAGAACTCTGAATTCTAGTAAATTATTTTGACTCCAGGTTTCACAAGAATGCAATATTCAAATGGCAAGGAATCACAAGAAGGCAAGCATGATTTGAAAAATCTGAAGCTTATTTACAAAATTCCACAAATAAATCTCTGCAGCAAAGCTGTATTTGAACTCAACTGTCTGCTTGTGGTAAAAGGAAATTGTGTTCTTTCTGTTTTTTGGTTCATAAGAGCTTAGATACCAGACAGAAATGTACATATTTACATTCTTTGAATGCAAGTCAGGATTTGGACCAGGTCAATGTCACATGCATTCCTCAAAGGTACCATTAAAAGGATGCTTCACCTGGTAAATACTTTCAGAAAATGTGGGAGCAAAAATGTGTCTTGAAATATGCTCACTGATTTGTCCTGGTCTGTTTCCTCAAGAATCTCAAGTAACAGGGAGGAATGTCAATCTTGACATGCTTTGAGGGCTCACCATAAACAGGAATATCCAACTGCATTTTTGTCACATCAATCAAAAGTCCATTTCACAGTATGAGAAATCCTTTGGAACAGGTGGAATTGGTGTGAGGGGGAGATAACAAATATGTTATTTCAGTTAATTAATATTTATTTTAAAGGTGTTTTGCAAGACCTTCCCCTCTTATATTGTTACAACACCAGAATTGGTTTGGGAGGATATATAATTTGTTAATATTACACTGGTTTAGATCACAATGCACATGTGATGGAGGGATTGAAACTCAAGTCAGAGTGAAATGTGTGTCTTATCTACAATTGCCTGGATGGCATACTGAAGCTGAGGAGGGGAAACTTCCTCATTTTATAGTAAATTGTGAGGCATTTTTGCTGTTGGGGATGCAAGTTGAGGGACTTATGCTGGTGTGACTTCTGCTTTAAGGATTTTTTCTGCTTCAGAAATCTTCTATTGAGGGATGTTGTCAGCGGGCGTCTCTAAAGTGACGCGCCGATGAATAGAACTAAAAACTATAATAGAAGATATCTAACTAAATCTAACTACCAACGGGTCAAACAACAGACAAAGGCGAATTGGGAAAGGGATGAGAGGAGAGTTGTTCGAAGAATGGGAATGGAGGAGAGGAATAAAGAGACGAAGAGAGAGAGAGGAAGATATAAAAAGCCCCAATCACAACCTGTAGTCGTAATCGCTTGGGCTTGGTAGGCGAATGGATCTTTGATTCTTAGTAATCTAATATCTGAAATCTGGGGATCTCTTCGTAGCGAGATCCCTTGGGTTTTATCTTCTTAGTTTTGCGTACTACGCGTATTGACAATAATAGCCGTAGATACTAGTTGGTATGGGTTTTAGTACCCGCCGCTCCTCTGACTCCCGACTTCCCTAGCTTCCCTTTTTCCGCTTCCTCTTCTCCTTCTCTGTTGTTGTCTCCCCCCTTGTATATAGTCCTATCCTGCGGAAACAATGCTCGAAATACACGCGCATCCTGAGCTCCGCACCCGGATAATTTCCACCTAGAGGGAGAAAACTGCTGAGAATCCACGGCAAAGTGAGCAAAAAGGTTTGCCATCCCAAAAAAATATTTTTTTATAAGTGCCTGGACCGCCCCAGAATGAGAACCACTTTAGTCCCCGCACTACGTTTTCCATTTTTATCCTCCTTTTTTTTTTTTTTTTCTTTTTTTTTTTATCCACCACCCTTTTACCGTAACACAATCCAGAAAGAAACCGCAATCCACAAGAGAAAAATTCCGCAAGGTACCTGGTCCGCCCCAGAAGGATTTTTCCGCACAAAAATCCCCGTACCCCGCACCTAGAAATTAAAAGATTTCAAACAACTGAAAATAATAATTTCTCCGTTTAACCATTTGTATTTACAAGCTAATAGTTAAAGATGAGAAATATAATAGGACAGAAGCTTTTACCTGAAAGCAACACTGGAGGGTGCTTGCTTAGGGCTCTTCTGTCCGGTTGCTTGAGTCTGGGTCTGATGGCGTTAAACGTGAGATCGGGGTCTGTCTGGAAGTAAATACAATACTAGAGCCGATCTCTCCGTTAGCTCTTGATCTTACGCCACGCTGCGCTGTTCTGTGTCTTGTACTCACTGAGACAGAGACCAATCAGCGTAGCAGCTTGGTCTTATCCTGTTGGAACGGATGTTCTTGTTGTGAGTCTGTTTGTTGATTGCGCAACGTTCTGAGTCAGTTTTCTTCTGTCTCTTTGTTCTGTCTTAGCTGTGTTTCTTCTGCTTACCGGGCGCTTGGGCTTCCAATAGTCTTACGAGTAGGTCTTGTTTCTTTCTGGGTCCGAGTTGATCCGCAAGAGTTCTATGGCAGAAAGATAAGATCTAGTCAGCCTTATTTCTAAGTCTTCTATAATCTAGCTCTTGGAACATACAAGGTTGTTCTTTCTTGTTTATTTGGCTGGGCTTTGACCTGTGCGGTTCTTGCTGGTTGATCCGCGGCTGCGATCGTCACTACGATGTTCGTCAGCTTATGGTCTGGGGCTTTGTGCTGCGAAAGGGGCTTAATCAGCTTACCTTTCTTAGCTGCTGGGCTTGGTCTGGTTGCGAGCTTCCTTGCGGAATGCTGCGCGTCTGGGGTTAACCGCGCGAGCTTCCTTGCGGGTAGCTGCGGGTGGGGGTCTGGGTCCATAATCCTACAGAAATACAGATAGACAACAAGCCAGTGAAACGTATAACAAAACTGAAACCAAACTCTATAAGATAACAAACATTCTGAGGTGGCTATGTAACCTGGCTGTGGACCAGATAGCGCACCCCCTCACCAATGATCACTTGTGGCTTTTGCCTGCCACAGCTTTCCCCGCCCCAGGCTTTTTACCGCTGTCCCCAGCGGTCCGCAAACGCCGACTCCGTTGCAATGGCGGATGTGCCTGATCCGCACCGTCCTCTTCCGACACTGCTTCCAAACCAGAATCCTCGTTGCTAGATGCCGCATCCGTGTCCTCCGCACCATCTGAGCTCGCTGAAGACAAGACTTCCTCAGGGACCCAAACCTCCTCCTCAGAATCATCAGATTCTGCGGTCTGGTCGAAATCCGTAGAACCCCGTGCATAAAACTGCTTGACATGCGTCGCCGCCGCCCACCGCTTCAGACGCGTCCCGTCCAGTTCCTCCAGCTCATAACTTCCACCAGGAAATTGCGACACAATGCAATAGGGACCATTCCATTGGTTAGCAAACAGCTTACCCCACTGAGACTCGAGGCTACAATTGTAAAGGAGAACCAATTCTCCCTTGCGGAGAGAATCCCGCAAGCAATGAGAACACCAACGGTCCCAATACCGGACCGCCTTAGCACGACTCTCCTTAAGGCGCGTCGCCGCCTTCGCAATAACTGAATCCCGCCGCAACAGCTGCTCCAATTGCGCCAAAAGCAAGTCGTCCGCCGATTTAACTTTCCACCAGTCTACCGCCAGATACGTGAACATCTCTATATCTACCGGCAAGACCGGCTGACACCCAAACAACATTTTGTACGGCGAATACCCCGTCGTCCGCTTAGTGGAAATCCGATCGGCAAACAAAACGGCGGGCAGATACTGCTGCCACTTCTTACCGTCCTCGCCACACAGTTTCACCAGAGCGCTCTTGATTGGCTGATGGCCACGCTCAATCATTCCTGCACCTTCTGGGTAGTACTCCGTCACTTTACCAAACTTAGCGCCACACAACTCCACCAATTTCCGCAAGCCGCCACAAAATTCCGCACCACCGTCCACCGTGATAAGTCGCACACTCCCAAACCGCGCAAACCAGTCCTCTTCCAAAAACTGCTTGACTTTCGCCGCCGTAAGATTAACCAGAGGTCGCGCCTCCACCCAGCCGGAAAGATCATCTCGCGCTACAATCAGGTACTTGAATTTCCCTGCCTTAATGTGCACCGCATCCATAGATATCCTACTGAATAGCGTGTCCATTTCCGTAGGCTTCCCAATCTCTTTAGGCAGACGCTGACTACGCCTCTGGCATTGCTCGCAACTCCGCACCCATTGCCGCACACTCCTCGTAACACCTGGCCACCAAAACCGCAACTGCACTCGCCGTCTAGTTTCCGCTTCGCCTCGATGACCCAGCTCCTCGTGCAAACTCCGCAGGACAGCTTCCTGATTGATGCGCCGCGTCACTACCATCAAGTGCACCGGTGTGCTCCGACGCCATAGTTGACCCTCATGCACAAAAAAGTTCGCCGCTTTACGCTTGATCCAGCGCTGAACTGTTGGCCCAATTCCCGCAGGATAATGAAGAGTCGTCAGGAACACCACCAAGTACTCGTACCTCGGCGTCTGAGTCACTGGCAAGCCTCCGCCCCCCTTCACGGCCGCATCCTTTGCCATTCGCACATCAAGGATCCGCTGTTCCGCCAACGCGAATCGATCCTCATCGTCACCCAGAGGAATGCGGGAAAGCGCGTCCGGCAACGTGAACGCCTTGCCCGACACGTGCACCACTTCGAAAGAAAACAGCTGCAAGAATGCCACCCACCGCGTCATAGGGGCATTAGGCAACGATGGACAGTTGATCATCCGCATCGACCAGTAATTTGAAATAGACGCCCCACAGTATGTGTTGCAATCTCCGCATGATTTTTGCCACTCCGCACAGCTCCCACTTCGGCTGAGAATACCGCAACTCCACATCTGTAAACGTCACCGATTCATACAGCACTGGCCGATCCTTCCCGTCCTCTTCCTGGGTGAGTACTCCGCCCGCACCAAACTCACTTGAGTCCACTGCCAAACGAATTCCGCCATTATCGTAGTCGAGTTCCTTTAACAAGATCTTTCGGCGTACTATGTCCTTCAGCATTGCAAACGCCTCATCACACTCTTGGGTCCAGTTCCACTCCGCATTCTTGCGTGTCAATCTCCGCATTGGACTCGCAATTTCCGCAAACCTCTCGATAAACATGCGCACGAAACTACATAACCCGAGGAACTGCAGGATATGAGACGCCGTGCGTGGTTTTGGCCAATCCAGTATCTTGTTCCGCTTAGGTTCCGCGACCCGCCGTCTGTCTTTAGACACCTCGTGCCCTAGGACATCCAGTGCCGGTACACAAACAGCAAACTTCTTTCCTGAAACCGTAAGGCCCGCTTCCTTGATCCAAAACAAAACCCGCTCCAGAGCCACCGCGTGTTCCCAAATAAACCAACAAATATTAGGATTCTCCGCCAAGGTCGCTCCGCCGTAGTCACTCCTTGGTCCTTTCACGGCCGCATCGTCGATAAATATCTGCGCTGTATGAGGTAACTCATCCTGAAGGATCCAGGACATCTGCGCCTGATACACCACCACCAAATTTGTAGCCCCCTGCGGAAGCCGAGTAAGCTGCAAGCGCCCCAATTGCGTCTCAAACGCCGTCAGCGGCCTTGACTCTGTATGCAATTCCCGCTGGTCATATCCGCCCATTACTTCCACCAGACCATAGCAAACCCGCCCCGCCATAGTGTCAATGAACTCCTCTATGCGTGGCGGCAACCCAGCGTCCCATATAGTGACCAAATTAAGCCGTTGCAAGTCATGCACAATCCGCAGACTCTTCTTGTCCTGCTTAATTACCGCAAAGATCGGACTAGAATAGCTGGAGCATGATTGCTCATACAACCCCGTCTGCAACCGTTCCCGCACCAGCTCCGTCATCTCTCCCCAAATTGCCGCTGGTATAGGGATGGGCCGTATCTGCCATGGCTCATGCGGAACCGTGGGTATTCAACAAGGATCCCCAATACTCCGCTTGAGTAAGCCCCGATCTTCCGGTCCGAATGACAACGCCTTCTCCCGCAACGTGATGGCTTCGGCCAATAAGTGAAACTCCTCCTCGTGGAGCCATCCCGGTGGCCCAAAGTTGAGACTGGCCATCCGTTCCGCCGTAATCCGCATCGTCGGCTCGAACCTTGGCAGGACGGTGCAGAGGTGTCTTGAACGGATCCCGGCTCCACTTGATCTCCCTCAATGGCGGTTTGAGCTCCTGCGGCATCGCCACATTCCGCGGCCGCACCTTCTTTGCCACCGGTTTATACCTCCCCCCGTTGACTCGGCTCATTCTTGCTTCACCTCACCACCAATCGTCCTGGCTACAATCAAACCCCTGTGCGGACGTCTCATTTCGCTCACGACCGTGGCACAATGGTAGGGTTTCGTAGAAAGCCGACTCGGAGGTGCATACTTGGGAGGACTTACTTGTACACTGCTCGCCTCCGCCGCGCAGCTCCCAATTTCCGCACCAATTTTTCCGCTCTCGTCCATTCCCGCTTTCCACTCGTCGCTCGTCCCTGTCGCAGAGTAACGGCTCACCACAGTGGCGCTGTGGTAGTGCTTTGATCCTTCCACACTCAGAGATGCACACAATGGAAAGCTCACTTTGGTATTGAACTGCCCCGCCGTGCCTTTGCCAATACCCTCCCGCTTCTTAAATGTGGACCGTCCAGGCTGAGTCAAAGCCTCCTCTGCCCGGATAGCTCGGCCGACAACTAAAAATCATCTGCGGGAGGCTCCGCACAGTGATGCAGTGCCCCATCGCCCACCTCCGTCACCCAATCTCCGCTTTGAGGCTGGCAGATGATTGTCTTGTACTGCTTCCCGTGAGTCCTTTCCACCCGCATCACTTCCTCTTGCCTTGCGGGACAGAAACGCAGCTGCGCTCAAAAGGCAAAGAGCGCTGGTCGACCAAGGATGATCTCGTGAGACCTAGTCACCAAGAACAATGACTTCTTGACCACTCTCGCCACTTCCACGGTCTCCGCCTCCGCTACCCCGTCAAATTCACAAGTAAACCCACCCATCGTGCGGATTTTTATGTGAGTCTTCCGCAGCACCAAGTTAGCCTCCGACGCCAAATCCGCCGGGAGAATGTTAATCATGGACCCTGTGTCGATCATAGCCCATTTCGTGACGTTTCCTACCCTCATACTCACGTATCCCAATGGGCAGGACACGGCCGTAGATGGTAGAACGGGAATTGAGTCCAGCGAGTGTCCAATCTCCGCACACTTAACCTCCGCAGTTTCTGGGTTAGTGGTGACAGCCGTTGCTGCTGGCTTCCTTCCACCTGACGCCTCTTTCAACACGCTGATCATCTCATCTGCCATCACCGGGGAAATTGCCGCCAGCTCCCTCAAGGTAAGGGCTACCGTGGTTTCCGCGCCCATTGCTTGCCGTGCAACTTCTGCCGCCTTTTTCTTGTTGCCCCCTGCCACCGGAGCTACCGGAAGCTGCTTGACCGGCTCTGGTCTGGCTCTAGGAGCGGGAACGGGATCCAAATCCATCTTCTCCAAACGCTCCCCTAAGAAGACTTCCCCCGTTTGCACGCACTTCACACTGCTGGTCACTGCCGGCGGCTTCCACACCATGCCCTTGACCATCCCAATATTCACTTTCCCTTTGCCGAAGGTTGCCCGGCCCGCACCACGTCCCTCAGAACCAGTCCATCCACTGGCGTACGATCCGGCCAAAAGAAAGCGCGCCCCCACGAGGAAACTTTTCCCGCAGCCCGATCCGTTTTGAAGTACTTGCACTGATTCCGCATATGGCCAGTTTCCTTGCAGTAGTCGCACACCGGAGGTCCTCGCCTCCACGGCGGCATCCCGCCAGCCTGCGGAGCACCGTCTGTTTGAGGAGCCGCGGGAGCGGCTGCTGGTGCCACGACCGCCTGTTGTTCCTTTGGTTGCTTGTGCGTCGCTTTCTGCATGAACAGCTTCAATTCTTTCAGCGTATCCGCCAGGTCACTCACGTCTTTGACCGTCACCGGCGCCTGCGGAGCCGGTTCCGCCCTCACAACTGCATCTCCTTGGCTGTTGTTCATGAGCTCCAACACTTTGAGTTCTGCCTTGACAGCGGAGCGCAGCTCCTTCATGCTGGGCAGCAGTTTTGGCCCACCTAGTCGTGGTTTGACCATCAGTCCTTGCTTGTTAAGTCCCCGAAGCACCTTCTCAGTGAAAGTCCGGTCGAATCCCTTCAAGAAAATCCGCTTCGTCGTACCCATATCGGCCGTCACGATCTCGTTCCGCTCCAGATACCGCAGAACCTGGTCAAAACTGGTAATGTACCGCCCTTTTCCGCACGCTCCAAAGCCACTTTCTCCAAGTCACTCTCCCGATACCTGGGTCCACGATCTTCCCACCTCTCAAGTATCTCCTCCTTGAGCTTGGTCCAATCCTTACTCTCGAACCCCTTCATGTCCTCCACTTCCCGCAAGTCCTTGCCTTCTGGAAAGAAGTTGACCACCTGATACGCTTTATCCGCATCCGTCAGACCTTCTTGCAGAGCCGCTCTCTCGAACCGGTCGATAAAACGCTCCACCTCCGCCTCTGAAAACTTAAGGTGCGGATAATCCCTGGGCCGTATCTTCGCTCCGCTCGGCGCAGGAGCCGCAGGTCGTTGTCCACCCAGCGCTTCTTCCATGGTCTCGTCTTCTGTCTCCTCTGGTTGAACTCCGTAAGTTCTGCTCGTCGTTCCTCCCGCTGACACCGCTGGTCAATTGTTCAGGGTGCTCCGCTGGTACAACTGTTGCCTCCTTGCTACGATTGACTGATTAGGTGAAAACTGACTCTGTGCCTACAAAAAAGATATCTGTCCTAGCCTCGGTCCTCACGCTGATCCCAACCACAATTGTCTTTTGGCTGGTCTTGAAGAAGAACCTTCTCCGTTTTCCGCAATTACTGTGTCTCCGCTGTCCAAGCCGCCTGATCCAATCTGAGATTCTTCGTCACCTGGAGTAAAGAATTCGCCTTCTGAAGGGTTCATTCAACGTTTCCGCGCAAGTCTAGTTCCCGAGTATCCGATAACGACACAAAGCTGGGTTCCCGGCCAGACCCCCACTTGTGAGAAATAAGAGTGGTTAGCTGGTATAGAATGTCTACTGACCGCCTTCTTCAAGAATATTGATGTCCGGGCTGTGTGATTGTTGGTAACTCGGCTCCGCACTGCTACTTTCCGCTAGCCTTCAGCGCTCCTCTACCCAGCCTGATCTATAGCGTAATAATCCGCAAGTGAATAAAGCTCTGCACTTTGTAAGCGCCAGAATCCGCAGTAACTCTCTAATAAGAATAAGAACACAGATAATCTCCCAATAATTCTTGTACTTCCGTAGTTGTAAGTACAATGATGATTGAAATCCGTAACAATTCGATAGGATGGAGATAATAGGATGAGGAAAAAAGAGAGAGAAAACCCTGAGCCACCCCCGTCCTTCCCTCCACGCATGTCACCGTTCCCACCCGATCCCGCACACCTGACACTTTCCGGCACTAGTCCTCCAGCTCCGCCCGCTATCCCTCTCGTCACTCTCCCAGACTCCGCTCCTCTCCGAGGCTTGTCCTCCCACCGTCCTCTGTCTAGCCCCCGTCAGTCGTTCTCTCGCCACCGCTTTCACCCCGGTTCCACCCGCTGGTGGAACCCGCTCTGGCTGTCATGGCTCACCCGCTGACGCGCCGCTGCTACCAGTCCACGTGTGTAGTCCCACCGCAGTCCAGCCCTGTCTTTTCTGCTCCAATCCAAATACCCGATTTGAAATCCGCAATCCGCAATCCGCAATCCGCAATCCGTGCATTCCAATCCGCGCGTGACTTTCCGTAAGCTTTCCTGACCTCATCCTCAGTGCTTATGTCACCGGAATGCACTCTGCCTGAGCGGCTTTGTGCATTCCCCGCCCGCGCTATCCCCGCGTGGACATTCTACCGCGCTTGCCTATATAAATCACCACAGCGTCTTCGCTCGCGCTCTGTTTCGCGTTCTGGTTCGCGCTCTTTGTGGCGCTCCTTATGTCGCAGTAAGGTGGTTACCTTCTGCGCGGGGGTTAGTGAAGTAGCCTTTTGGCGCATTGAAGCATCTTCTTCATGCGCTCGAGGCTGACAGATGTCTGCTACATGGAATCTTCTATTGAGCTATTCTTTCTATGGCAAGCATGTGATCTAAAATGTGAATGGTAATGTCATGTGACCATACAAGGGTACATGTTTTAACCGGTACAAAATACACATGTACTTGTATCTAATTTTATACTATGTATTACCAATATAATAACATAGTATGCACTCATATTTGAGAAAAAAGTTTAATTCTGAATAAAATTTGACTGATTAAAGCTAGCCAAGTGGTTCAAGTGAATGAGTGGAAGACTTCCCATCAACTGTGAAATTTGAATAAATCTGGAATCTCATAGTTTTGCAGTTAAATCTGAAATCTGGAACTTTGGATCATTTTGGGGAGCTTTGGGGACCTAGATTTCTCTACAAAATCTGAAAACTGTTGGCTCAGATCTGACTGTCCAGATGGACAGGAAGTCCTCCACTAGGGGTTAAATAACTTGTAGATTTCAACTGAGAAACACAATGGAGGACTTCATGTCAATGTGGGAACTCAGATTTTCCCATATTTTGAAGGGAAATATGGGCTTGATCATCCCAAATCCTAGATCTGCCCAGTTTTCCCTGCAAAATCTTGGAAAATTTGGGTTTCAAGATCAACAAGAGTTCCTCCAATATCAGCCTTCCAAACAAAGAATCATGAATTCATGCAATTTGATACTTGAAACACATTTGGCATACCACAACAGGCTTAACACCAGGAAAAATAAATTGTCACCAGACATCAGGTGACATCAAGAAACAATGACTGTCACTTTGTTCCTGCTCTGGTGCTACCACAATCAGGCTACAACGGCCCCTTTGTTTCCTGCAGGGGGATGTCCATGCGGCCAGCTGTGCAGCTGGTGGGTAGCTCATTGGACTTAGGCTGATGTCACCTAGTCTAGTGACAGTTTATTTTTCCAGGTGCTTACTTCTGACAGCTTCTGACTTTTCTGTCAGAAATGAATCACTTGGAGTTTCAGGATAAACTTTGTATTGATGTAGAAACATTGCACAATCAAGCTATTTATTCTTTCAAGATTCATCTGGCTCATTGAAACAGGTTCCAAACCATGTATGTACTAAGGACAGTACATATGGAATTTTCAAATTTTTTCTACATTTTTCTGTTTCAACAAGTAATATCTAAATAGCCCCTGACTCATCCTATCATCAGATTTCTCATTCCTTTCATCTTAGTATCATCCACTCTGATCATCATCATCATTATAGTTTTCCTTTTCATCCAAACTGCCCATAATTATGTTATATACCAAGATCTTAACTGCTTTCCAGATATTAGATTACCACAGCATTTCTGCACACCCACTTTCAATTTCAAAGAATCTTGAAAAGAGGGGAGGTATAATTGGATTAGCCTCCTACCCCAAGAATAATGAATGCAAATCTGAATCCAAACAATCAAAGTTTTATGGTGAGTAAGCCATATCAAACTTCTTTACAATAAATCACTAACTACATTCACACTACTTGTTTGATCCTAGAAAAAATCTGGGAGCTAGCACTGAAATTAACCAACCAAGGATATACAAAGCAGAAATTGGAGGCCAAAGAAGTGATACATGGTAAAGATCCTTTTCCCTGAATTACTCTAAAATTAAAACCATAAATTTTGGGTTGACAAACATACACACCTCCCTTGTAGAAAATCAAATAAAAAAACCAATCCAACCCATGGTTTACCAAAAAAATCATTATTCAGATGCACTTGATACAAAAACACAACCAAACAATCCCTTAAGTCCCATTTCAAGTTACTCTACCTCTGCAGATCATTCCAGGAGAACATCATTGATAAATACTGGAATCTCAAACAATCACATGAAAAAACCTGTAGACTTTTCCTCAACCAGAATACCTGAAAGAAATGATCTCATCAAGACACTCCCAGCATTGGTTCAACCTCATGTTGAGAAAATGTTGGATGTGAAGAATGATGGCCACTGTGGTTTCTGTGCAGTTGCTTTTGGATTGGGCAGAGGTCAGGAAGAATACATGGAAATACGCCAGGCACTTGCAAAAGAGCTTGAAAGCAATAGGGAATTTTACAGTCAGCCAGGGATATTTAAATATGAAAGTGTTGATAGTATGTTAAGCACAATCAAGGAAAATTCAAAAATCCACCATGGGAGAGAAATCCAGATGAGGACTACTGAAACACTCCAATTAGTGGCAAACACCTTTTTAACACCAGTATTTCTTTTCTCAAAAGGTGGCTCTTTTACTTACTTCCCTCACAATTGTCCTCCAAATGACAACCCTCCTATCTTCCTTAGTCGCATTCCTGGTGTCCCACATATCTATGCACTCAAGATCAAGCAAAATCACAGTTTACCCATTCCAAAAGCTGCACCAGTTTCTTTAACATTTGCTTCCATAGATGCTCAGAAATGGGCAGTCAAGTATCCAATCTCACCAGAAATCATAAAATCCCTGGAAACAGAGGTCGAACAACTTCTCTTGTAAATGCTGCGCTCCAAATGGCACAACGGGTCACTGAACCCCTGTGTTGCACTGCAAAGTAGCAGCGAGAAAACACCACTTGCGCTCTGCAGAAACACCAGTTTTCATTGCTCACTTCTCATTCAATTCTCATCCCTTCCTCATGAGACCAATTTTAACCAACTGGCATTCAACTTGCCAAAGTTTACATGCATTTCATTTTTATGATATTGGGCACAAATGAAACATCCGCGCGTCATCTGGAAATATATTTTCATCGATCGCTCCCGCCGTGTAGGGGCACAAGTGGTTAGTTCCCAGGTCAGGCCTTGTTGCCAACTATTCGCCAGCCCCAGCTTGTCAGCATTTTCTGTTCAACACAACCGGCCAGAAGTTGGGGCAATATTCTTATGCCACAAGCACAAGCATAGTGATCTCAAATCACTTTTTCCGTCGTCAATTTTCTCGAGCATCACTTCACATATCTCACAGACTATACTGTGAGCTTCATCGAGCAGATAGATTAAAAGATCACTAAGCATGTTGGAATAAAGGAAGAAAAACTTGATGTTACAATCAACACAGGCGTTATGATAAAATTTGCTTGTTTGATCAGGTCGTAGTCGCAGCAACCTTCAGTAATTTCCGTCGTCTTGTCTTCAGCAAGATTTTGGAACGCTTTGCAATCAATCTACGCCGCCGTTCAACGCCAGGGCCTCTCTTAGGTCCCACGATCTTGGGCAAACTGACGACGGTAACAGGTGCCGATTTCCCCACTTTTTTCTTCTTTGGCTTGAGTTTTGCAATCATTACTGCTCGCATAACGCTGCAGTAAGCTTTCTGAAATTCGAGAGTTTGTTCGGGTCCAACCTAAAAAGCACAGCCATCCGTTAATGTCAACACCTACTTCTTGTTTTTGAAATGAGTTCCGAAACAAACAAGAGTTGAAAACTTTATTCCGTGGCCATCGGTTGCCCGGAATAGACACTTGAAGGTCGGCTCATTTCCGGGTGTTGTCATGGTTGCGTCGCCATCAGCCTGGTAGGTAACTTGTGGATCAAAGGTTCAGATGTGTCAATGGTATCATTTCAGATGCTGGACAAGCACAGTCCTTGCTTACACCTTTTTTGCGTTAGAAAACATGTGTGCGAGCGTTCAGGGTCAGGAGTGAAGAGCTTCGCGAGCTGAGTGAGAAACTGTATCGATCGAGAGATATCATCAGTGCTTTGGCTTGCTAGTCACTCCAAATCTGAAATGCAGACTGACCTCGGTGTTGCTGAGTGACATGGTGGAGTTACCAATGGGGTTGGGGTGGTCAGGGTCTCGATCGTAAAATTGAACTTGGAAGAGATCTGAGAGATGTGTTCGAGATTCTGATCCGGGATGTCCACCGATCCGCGCGCCCGGTGTGCATCCCGGAGCAAGCCGCCCACGTTATCCGCCACTTCAATGTCCCAGTCAATAGGGACATCGAATGTTCAATGCCCCTCACGCCGAAATAAGGAAAACTCGCAAGAAATGAAGCGATCCATGGCCACAACACTGGCGCACGGCATGAACCGGAGACTCGGAAGGGTCGAACAAGGAGCGACGAATATCAGATTCATGCTAGCCCGGTCCCATTCCCATTCCTCAACGACTTCGTTTTGCCAACTGCGACGATCATCATCAAGCTCAGGCAGAATTGGTTCAGCTGGTCAGTTGCAATATCTAGTTTTACTTTTGTCTGCCATCCCTGCAGAATCTTAATGCTGCGAGGGCTCTCTTTAACTGGGTCTCGTTATTAAGAATCGTAGGCTCATCGCGAACAGACTCCGACAAATCGATAGCGTATGGTCACGAATTTTTTGGACAGCCGCTCCCGGCCACACACCCTCACTTACTAGGTCCCAATGACCTTACCATCGGCATACCTCGAGAGGAATACGCTCAGCGACGCGCCAAGTTGATGGAAATGTTACCTGATGGTTCTGCTGTTATTATCGCGGGTGCAAGAACTAAATGGATGGCCCATCATGTCTTGTAAGTCTTGTGGGTCTTTTTCAGATTTAGTCGTATCTTATGAGATTGATCTCATGTTAAATTCAATATGGCTTCGACCCTTAACCCGTTGACGCTGCTGTGGACGAGGATAATAGCTATCCATTTCGGCAATCGAGTGACTTTTGGTACCTGACAGGTTTCCAAGAGCCAGATTCTTGTCTTCTCCTAGGTCAGTTTGGAACATAATCCAAGTCTTCCTCAGAAGTCTGATTCGTTTTCTTGGCCTAGAAAAGGGCAACAGCACCAAAGGCTATACGATGACAATGTTTGTGAGGCCTAAAGATCCTTTTCAAGAGATGTGGGAGGGTGCTAGGTCAGGGATCGATGGAGTGACAGAATGGTTCGGGGCAGACATAGTATGTCCCTGCTTAGAGTGGAAATGCATAGATTTATTGATGTTTATATCTCTCATCATCATATCCCAGACGTACGACATTTCGGATCTCGCAAGCAGACTAAAACCGGTCTTGACTAAGTCAACCAACTCACCCGTGTACCTAGACTTACCCTCAGATATCGAGTTCCCCAATTTGCCACCATGGAAATCGACCGTCCCGCTCATAGACTTTTTCTCCAAGAACAACTCCCAAACCGGAAATCTGACCGATTTTCTAAGCTCTGCACCCGGTAATTTTTCATCATCCTCGAGGTCTGATCTTGATAGCTGTCTGGCGGTTCTTGCGACTTCGCGATCAGTCAATCGTGGGCAGACAAACCAATCCAAGTATCGGCCAATCCGGTCTTTGCAAGCCAAGCTAGACTCGATCAAGATGATCAAATCTGAGGCTGAATTGAAGCTACTCAGAATGGCGGCAGATATCAGCGCTCATGGATTCAAAGCCGCCATGCGTCTCGCGGCGGAATGCGACTCTGAAGGCTCAAGAAGTGAGCACGACCTCGTCCAGACTTTCGAGGGTGCATGCCATCAGCATTCGCCCGGGGTGGGCGGTCGAATGGGATATGTGCCAGTGTGTGCAGCCGGTCCTGCGGCACTCACCATTCACTACACTTTCAATGACCGGGCTCTCAAGCCCGGGAACCAGCTCGTTTTACTGGATGCCGGATTCGAATATGCTGGCTATGTCGCCGACATCACGCGGACCTTCCCAGTCGGGAACAAGGGCAAATTTACCTCGGCTCAAAAGGACTTGTATGAGGTTGTGAAGAATGCCGAAAAGGAACTTATTACTCAATGTCACCAGGGCTCTGGGCATTCCCTCAGTAGTCTACATCGTGCTAGTTGCCAGCTCTTGAAAGAAGGGCTGGTAAAGCTAGGATTCAATCTAGATCATCCGGATGCTTTGAATAGATTGTATCCCCATTATATCGGCCATCCTGTGGGCACTGATTTACATGACACGCCGACCTGGAATCGATCGCATCGGTGCGTTCTCATTAAATATCGTCCTCATCCTTCAGTCTCTGCGGACATTCCAAAATGTTTCACCTCACGTTTGTTGATCCCTTGATTCTATTACCCACGAAAGACTGAAAGCAGGCTCAGTCATCACAATCGAGCCGGGAGTTTATGTCCCTGACGAAGACCGATACCCTAAACACTTCCGCGGAATTGGGTCAGTCTTTTTCTGCAATCCCTGCACAAACTTCACATACTTACGTCTTGACTTGTAAAACAATATACTGTGATTGAAATGTTTTGGCACATCAAAGGATTCGAGTGGAAGATATGGTGCATGTTCGCGAAACCGATCAAGTGATCTTTAGCTGTAATACCCCTAAAGAAGTTGTGGACGTTGAAGCTTGCGGCTCGGGTTTACTGGACGGAATACATTGATCACTTCCCCCTCTCCTTCTTTTTTCTCTTTTTTCTCGCAGAAAGCAAAGCCAATCAGATCATCACTGTATTAGAACATCAAAATGAGGGATTTTCCCTTTCGTTTGCACACTCTTTAATGTGCGAAGCACAAGCCTCTGACCATGAATATTTAACTTGGACCTCGTGCTGTTGTCAAAACAACTTCTCCATGAAACAGTTCGGAAAGAGGGCGGGGATGACCAGAGCTCAGATCTCTAGACTGCGCTGAAAACTGGGCGGTTTCCTACACAATTGCGCCTGATGTGCTCAAGGTGGCACTGGCAGTGAATGCTGCGTCTTGTCTGCGAGGGGATAACAATCTTGTCTTCCCAGTCATGACTTGTCTTCTTCTGGCGGAAAATTCGATCGTTTGCTCAAGGTTTTGAATCAATCGATCAACTTGATCCTTCGCTAGGAAGTGAACTCATCGCCTCTCGCACTTAAGTTCAGTTTCAATGACGCCACTTCAGAGTCCAGACTCAGAAAAAACCTTTGTTCACTCGGTTGATCACATCGCTCTTTGTTCCACTTTCAAGTTTGGCTCATAAGTTGCAAGTAGACGATCTCCTACGTTTCATTATCAAAACAAAATTTCCACACTTGATTCCTAGAAATTTGAAACCATATCTTCCTCACCCAGCGCACATCAATCTGGACATTATGCGTCTCACTTGCGCGCTCATTTTCTTGTGCATCAGTTGAGTGATCCCCCGTTTTTTTTATGAACTGAATTCATCTGAAGTTTGTTTCCTTGTTGGGAATCCGCCAGAGTATGCTTACAAGAAATTGTTTACTTTCTGTCTTCCACCGCCATGATTTTCGGCTGTGGCTACTACTTCGCTTGGTATTACTCCTAGGCATGTATTGCCAAGCGGGTGACTTGCAAACTGACTTGCTATTAAACAAGGATATGATCAAAAGGTCAGTTACATTCATGCCTCCCGCGGATTTCATAGGCTTCCCTTGATGACCCCTTCCATCATATTGTCTGCTGATGATTTGACGCTGTTCTGATTTTGATGGGGTATATCGTGCGACACACTTGACGACGGTTTGTCGGCTCACCCTTCTGATCAGAAGTGATAATTCCACGTCTTCCCCAATTTTAGGCGAAGGCGGCCACCCCGCAAAATATGGTCCACTTGGCGGCTAGTGTGAACTGCTCATCAATCGAAGATACTCAGAATAACCTCCGTTCATAAAAACTTCACATTTGTTACGCTTTACGCTTCTGGTTTCATTCACTCCATCCACTTGGAGTCTATTTAGAATTTTTCGGTTCATTTCGATGTCTAGTTATTTGTGCTTGCTTCAAAACCTTCTTCATCTTTCCCCAAACAGCATTCCCAATTATTTTTTGCTGAATCAATCTTCCAACGATAGGAAGCGTATGATGTCCGGCTCTCGCCCCTCTTGAAACTTCACGGTCCTGTTAGTAGCATGACGATCGGACGGGTTGGCCCCACCCTGACAGGGTATTTGAGTCATGTTTTGAATAGGCGCCTGAAAATGGCCTTGCCACTCAGGGGCTGTCCCAACTGGTCCATGTTCTCAAAGCCTATGGCGCAACAGGACTCAGGGGCCCGCAGGTGCCCCTTGGGCAAGCCCGCCCAATTGTCATCCTTCCCACTCAACTAAAATTGGCTCGATAGCGTCGAAAAGAATTTGGACCAGATATTCAATAATGCAGGGGAGTGTGGATCTGTTGGCCAACACGCTTCAACAACCAGTGATTCACGCTGATTCACGTTTCCGACATAATGACCCTTGCATTCCTACTGCACACTGGGACAGTGCGACATGTTCCCACAGATCCAGCCGGTAAAAAAGCTGTTGTGGTCAGATTGAGGCGTGAAATGACTTCCAGAACCCCCGCCATGCCATTGCGACCCGACCCGCCCAATACCTGAGTACATAATGCCGTCGAATTATCGGCTAATATTCGAGTATGAGACCGGCGAGAGACCGCTATGGCCGAAGGTTGGGAGAGTCCCGGACCCTGGCACGGCATACCTCGCGCTCATGGAAACTCATTGACCAAACCGGACCAGACCTTTGCTCTGCCACCGGTACCCTGATAGGAAGGGTTTAACTTTCAACTGTACTTTCATTTTATCACTCCTTATTTACCATGCAATGTGTCCAGGTAGCTGACTATTCCTGCCAAAACTTTTCTTGGCACTCATTTTTTGAAATCAGCAGGGCATTCGAGTCTCTTGGCAACACTGTCCCGCTGGTTGGGCTGGAGATTCCGTGGATTTCCTCGCCAACTACTGAGCCTCAAGCAAATTAGCAAGAACTGTTTCAAATGTAAAACTTTCTAATGAGAACAGCGAGCAATATTTGCCGAAGTTGAAAGAAACAGTTGGTCGCAGGAAGGCAGAAGGGATGAAGACTTCGATGAGGACAATGTCAATTTATGGGTTGAACCTGATTGAACTTTTGTTAACTGGATGCGCCTCATAAGAGTCCTTTAACAAATCAAATTTCTGATTGGGCTGCGTGGTCACAAGGAAAATCAGCAAAATCAAATGGAAATCAAAATGAGATTTTTACTAAGCTTTGCTTCGGGTGATAAGCAAAACGACAATTTTTCCAAGAAGTTTCACTCACCACATTCTTATGGCAATACGCCTTCTCGGTTGTTTCACACGTAAAAAGCTGGTGGGGCCATCCGGTCCTGTTACTTATATTTCCGCGCCAGCCCAGACCTGAGAGAAAGGTAGTATGAAATCAGTCTCTTTGGTTTGTACATAAAATCTATAAAGAGCATTCTAAAAAAGAGGCTTGACCCTTTGGACCACTGCAAATCAGATCGTCAACTGCTGTTGGACATTCATAAAATTTGTACATGTTCCAGAAATGGTTGTTTGGGACGGGGCCAACAGGCCAGCCGTCTGATCTTTTGGCGTGGTTGCTTCCGGTTGATGTGACACCGCTCCGTACATTTGAATTTTCGGGATCGTAGGGTAATGGATGTGCGCCAGCGCTACCAATTGGGCTACTGATGAACAGCAGCAGGATCGAGCTCAAAAGCACGGGAAAGCCGGATTTCATGCTTGGGTCTTGAAAATATGTTAAATAACCTAATCGAAAGAATTCTATCTGTAGGCTGTGAGTGTGGAGGATTGCACTCAAAAGTCAGGTCTCACGGAGTCACGATAAGCTTATCACGAGAGGAGATCAATAGCTAGATACCTTTAAGAACAAAGATAGAAGAGCTGAGGCAGTCAACAGAGGCCAAGAGGCAATTGTAGGGATGCGGAACAAGGTCGTCGCGAGCCCACTTTATAATGAGGGACAAGAGTCAAGAACGATATATCCCTTTACACCGCCGGGCGAATCAAGCGGAAGCGGGGCGCCACCACCTGCAAAAATCAGCCAAGCCACGCCAGCGCCCCTGGCGCCTCAACCGCTTTGTATCTTGTGCATATTAGAGCGCGGACACGCCTTTATGTCACATCTCCGGTGCCTCTTGAGTCTTGAAGTTCGGGACCTGAATGTACGCGCCTAAACATGCAGGGCCTCTTTACTAAACTTCCACAATTCCCTCTTTGCAGGGCCTGGGCCTGCCTGGGCCGGTACAGCCTGGATGGCGCCGATAACTCTCCTGGGGAGCGCCCAGGAGGGACTGTTAAGTTCGGGCTGGCGTGGAGCGCCCGAGCCTCCGAAGAAGGCTTCGGAGCTTAGGCTTCGGAGGGTCCCTGCGCGACGGCGTCCATAAATAAAAAAATATGTTCCTTGTATTTATGTAATATTATTTCATCAGATGATGTTGCCACTGCCAGTGTCATTATGTTTCTGTGGATGTTGCTGTACCGGTTATACAGAATCATTCACAAAATAGAATGAGATGGAGTAGATGGAGTCCATCTACTGGAAAAGCCCCTTCGAATGTAGGGTGACCTTATAACCAGATGATAATAGACAGAGGGCCTTCAACGGATCAAAAAGAAAGTCCAAATTATTTGATAAATAATTCTGTCAGGCAGGAGGGGTGACATCTGTAGTTCAAGTCCCTCCTTCCGAGGGCCCCTGCGGGAAGGCGTCTGGACTCTGCACCCAGCTGAGGCCTGCGCTAGGGGGTTCCAGGTGATGATGATGAGAGTGGTGTAAAGAAATCCGCTTGTGAAGTTGTAGAAGAAAGGTGTTGGTTGTGTAAACACCAGACTCCCTTTTGTCCGAGTGGCCAAGCTGAAAGTCATCTTCCCAACCAACCATGGAAGACCCCAAGCCAGACACAGACACAGTCCAATCGCCGACGACCGACTCGGCAGTAGCCCGACTGGACGAAGCCTCCTACCAGGACGGAATCCAGGAACGCCAGGCCATTCTAGATGCACAAGCGGCCGAAGGCTCCAAGGACGAGTCGGTCTGGCAGGCAGAGAACGAAGGTCAGCAGTCCATAGCACTCCTCGACTTTGTACTTCGAACCACTCATCAATCCAGTTTCTATTTGAACAAACAGAGCTACTGAACGAATTCAAGGAAGGCACAGAGGTATGTAGCTCGATCCGGCCGATGCCCATATCCCCTGGCGGTCCGGAGGGCGCTGACATACATGTGGACGCTTCACTCGTGAATCAAACCAAATCTCTACGACAAATCAGGAGCTCGAACTATCGCATTCGCGGATCAGAACCCTCCGAGGATTCGAGCGACATCTGCGCCGATTGGCACCCTCTTTGAAGCGGATCAACCTGCGCCAGAACCTAATCAACCAGCTCAGGTTCAGCCCCAAGATCGATGGCAAAGCATCCGGCTCCATCCCGCTCGACGCTAAAGACT
Source organism: Puccinia triticina (assembly GCF_026914185.1). Lineage (NCBI taxonomy): Eukaryota > Fungi > Basidiomycota > Pucciniomycetes > Pucciniales > Pucciniaceae > Puccinia > Puccinia triticina. Next base: position 293,173 of record NC_070572.1, read on the forward strand.
CTGAACCCGAACACCCCCCTGAACACTGTGACCATCAAGACTTAGACGTAGTAGAGGTGATTGCACCCTTTGAACATTTGCAAGCCTTGGAGGAACTGGATCTGTACGACAACCAGATCGGGAAGATCGAGGGTCTCGATAGCCTCCAAAACCTGAAGTACTTTAACCCTTATTCGTTCCTTGCTTGATTTCTGGTCGAGTAACTGATTATATCGACCCGTTCCATTTCCGCTCATCCGCTGCGATCGGATTCCGACGATCATCCGTCCACACAGAACCTTGGATTTCAGCTTCAACCTGATCAGGCGGATCGAAAACCTTGACCCGTTGCGCTCATTGTCGACCCTCTACCTCATCCAAAATAAGGTTTGAATTATAGCCTTCTCGGTCCTATCATCCCAGTTTGACGTCTTACACCCATTCTGGAGAGGCTGAACTAATCAAATCTTTACTTTTTATTAACTTCAAACAATTCTATCTGCCAGATTTCTCAGATTGAGGCGCTCGATCATCTTTCGGACACGCTCACCAGCTTGGAACTTGGAAGTAACCGGATTCGAGTCTGTTCAATCCACACTCACGACTTCTTTCAATTTTCTTTGTATATAAGCAAATACTAATTCGGTTGATGTTGCACAGCACATCGCCAACTTGGCTTGTCTGACCAACCTGACTGAGCTGTGGCTAGGGCGGAACAAGATCTCCAAACTCGAAGGATTAGATGCTCTCGTCAACCTGCGAAGTGTGCGTCTCAAACCCAAACAACTAAACAAGTCTTGTTTTTAATGTATGCTACCTCTTCTAGCTATCGATCCAATCGAACCGGATTGTTAAACTCGAAGGCTTAGAGAATCTCGTCAAATTGGAAGAGTTATACATCAGCCACAACGGCCTGACATCGATAGGAGAAGGCCTTTCCACAAATGTGAATCAATTCCCCCCTTGATCAAACAAAAGCAAGCGAGCTGACAGGAACAATTGGGGATGGATAGAAAAAACTGAGGGTCTTGGACATCGGCGCGAATGAGATTAACGACATGAAGGGGATCGAGGGTCTCAGCCACTTGGAAGAACTATGGGTTAGTCTGTTTTATTCGTTACTGCATCCACACCCCGATGGCATTATATGCTGCACATTCATGATGGACAACTGACGAAGTGCATGGACTCCACCGTCTGGAAAAAAAATAAAGGCCAACAACAATAAGATGACGGTGGCCGGTTGGAGTGCCATCGAAGGGGCTTTGTGCCAAACCGCAATGCCAAATCTCCAGACTGTTTATCTCGAAGGAAACCCCCTCCAGCTTGAAATGGGCGCTAACTATCGCAGGAAAATCATGCTTGCTTGTCCTCAGCTTATCCAAATCGACGCCACGTATGTTCCCTCCTCACCCTTGTTGGCTTTCTTGTTCTTTCCTTCTTTGAACCGGGGCTTACCATTGTATATCACCTCTCTCTGATCCTTATAGATTTGTCAAAACTCAATAGAGTCGAGTTGAAAATTCAACCAAAAAAAATCGAAATGAAATGAAATAGGAAGTGATCTTCCAGAATTATTATTATACCAAAGTCTAGTCCACCCATCTCTCGTCCTTCTTAGAAAACCTGTTGGATGTGTACCACTATGCTCGAAATCTATCTTCCGCTTTCCTCACCCGGTTTGCGCCCGGCCTGGCATCATACAACTTGTGCTTTGCCCACACCTCAAGTATCTGGATATCTGGGATTGAATTTGGCTTCTGGGATCTGTACGCTGACCATTTTTTCAGTTGATGAGTCATCCACTGTACACAAAAATACGTATTTATACACCTGGGGAGTCCATCCACGGGGAAATCACGCGGATTCCACGAGGACTCCACGTGGTAGCCTAAGGCTGCGTCCCGAAAGCGGGGTTCGGGGCATGACTTCGGGATCATGCCCCGGGCTACGGGGTCCGGGATTGGCCTCAGGAATCCCCCGAAACCCCGGGGCATATGATGGTTTTTTGCGAAGGGAGGATTCCCTGGGGAATGATGTCTTTTTTTGGGTTTTTATGTTTGTTTTTGTAATTCCAGTGGCCATCAAGTATATACAGGACTGTTTTATCTAGAGCTTGAGGGAAAAGGAAATGAAATGAGAGGCCGAGCGGAGCCTGAGGGAAAAGAAAACAAGATGAGAGGCCGATCGAGTAGCTAGAGACTGACAGAAAAGGGCACACGCGCGGACAAGAACCCCAGCAAACGGGTGTAGACATAACAAGAAAAGGGAATCAGAAGCCTAGAAAGGGCCATCAAAGGCTTGGAACCATCCCTTGAGACACAAGAGATGCTTGATGCTCCTTGGTTGGAGCGCGGATCGTTGCCAGGAGACGATTCGTCGTCCTTTGGAGAACACGCGCTCGGAAGCAGCGCTAGTTGCCGGGATTGAAAGGAATTTCCGTGCCATTTGTGACAGGATCGGATAAGTCCTCTGTTGACCGGCCCAACAAGCAAGGATCTTGCTGCCCTGCGGATCGGAATCCTCCTTCAAGTAGCGGGAGATCTTGGCTTCAATCCCCTCAATCGGTGGGGGTGGTTGGTAAAAAGCAGCTGCTAAGAAGTTCGAGGGACCTGATCCAGAGGCTCGGGCCATTGGGTTCGGGTTGCTAGCAGGCTCGGTCATCCCAAGCTGATCCTTGAATTCGTGGGCAGCAGCGCGGAAAGTTGAAATGACATCATCAACCGAGAGCAAATAGTGATTGTGAATGAAGTTTTTGTGGGCCTTCCAGAAGCTAACCTTGAAAGTGGGGTCGAGTACTATCGCACATATTAGGGGGGTTCACGTTAGCCTGATTTCGAAATCAGTCTGCAAACCTTGCTAAAAATTCGATGCCTGCTCATGCAGGCCAATGCAAGGAATTTTCTGCAGCTGGCCTTGCATCAGCAAGCCAAACCAGCAGGGGCGTTCACGTTGCCCGTTGTTGCCCAGCATACATATGTACATAACCCAATCTGCAAGCACATACAAGATCCTACAAGATCATACATACCGTCACCAACATCCCAGACTCCCCAGACCTCATCAAGATGCCCCGCGCTTCGCACCCCCAAATAAAACTTCTTTAATTGCTAAAAAAAGGGCCTGAGAACCCACACATGCTGATCTTGCAAAGATTGTCCCACCCAGCCCCTTCCCGGTGCAAGAATGCCTCCTTGGCCTTCAGTTACCCCTCCCAATGGCATAGGTCATCAAAGGGAGAAGACAGTGGCCATTGAGAGGACTCTCTTCCTCTAGATGTGCAGTCGGACCGGCCATTGAAGGGAGTGTTTACTCCATTCAATGGCCAGTCTCATTGTCAAGCATTTACAAGTGCCAAGGATTTTGCCCGGTGGGAATGAATCATTCTTGGCAAGCATATGTGCAGGTGATTGCCAGGGAGCAACCTCGGCAAGGATGTAGACTAGCTGGTGCATTGTAAGGAGCAATATTCCCTCCGGGGCCCGGCGAGCGAAGACACCTTCCGCCGTCCGGCCAGCCAATACACATAGCTGCTGTCCGCCTGGAGCAGCCTTCCTTGGCTAGCAGGTACAGACTGCTCCATGGTGGAATCCTTCCCGATGTGCAGGTGCTCACCAAAGAAGTTACCTTTTTTTACGCGGTTGTTGTTCTGGTGGAGACTGTTGCTGATTTGTCCTTGCAACTGGCTCTCTTTTTGGAAATAGAGAAGTTTTATTCAATTCCTCCCGCGCTTCCACCCGTCAGTCAATCATCCGCGACTTTTTCTTCTTGTACGCGTTTTATTACGGAGAAGCCCTTGATGATCTGATGGTGTCTCTCAAACCCCAACAAAACACACCCCACGACTTCCACTCCTCTCTGAGCATTCTGGACGACATCATCGACGTTTTCCAGATTGTAGTAACGAACCGCTATCTGCAACCCCAAGCTTGTCCAACCGAGCGTCAAGCCTACGACATTGCTCAATTATTTCAAGTACCGGACTAAGCCGAAAAATCTGGGCACAACCAAGTGAGCGGCAGATGTCTGGTATGGTATGCCTTGTGTCTGTATGTGTATGTATTTAGATATGTATGTACATATGGGCCTACATACAATAAAGTTTTCAGCAGGCCTTTTATGTTTGAGGCCTTGCTGAAGGGAATGCTTATGCAGTATTTTTTTTAAGTTTATGCAGGAAGTGTGCATGAGATTTGAAACCATCTGTGACCAGCAGCCAAAATCAGGCTAATGTGAACCCCCCTATTAGGGGGGTTCACGTTGCAAAAAAAGCAATGCTGATTTCGTCTGCTCATGCAGCTGTGAGTAAGGTTTATGCCTTGCAGATTGCTTCCAAAGGGGAGCTGCCCAGCCAAACCTTTTTGCTTTCTCACAATTTTCAAAAGCTGCATCTGCTGGTTTTGGTTGCTGATTTTTGAAATCAGCCTTACGTGAACCCCCCTATTGTCTTTTTCAAGAAGCTTGGACAAAATTCCGATTTTTTTTGTTTCATTATGGACATAAATCTGTGAAAATCCAGATCCAGCTTGAGGATCCAATTTGGCTGGCTCACCTATGGATCTTCAGGGTGATGCAGATCCCACACTGGTCATTGCAAATCCCACCCTGCAACATTACACCCGGCAGCAATAAGGTTGGCATGTGGGTCTGAAAACCTTACTGCACTGCATCATCACATTCACAGCCCCTGGCCCGCTACCGCCGCCACTACCCATCCGCCCGCACGCCACCACCAGCCATCTTTCTGCCCGCCTACCACAACCACAACCACCTACCCACCCGCCTGCCAGAGAAAATGGGATTCCAAAAATACGACCCCGGAACCAAGATTGCAACCGTCTGTATGATTGCTCAATTGCACTCAAGAGCTTCAGTCTGCAACACGCTCGGCTTTTCAATCTCATGCCAGTCTATGGACCGCTGGATGCAGCTCTACCATGCAACTCAACGGGTCATTCGTGATCCTTCCAAATATGAAAAGAAAGGCCCTACTTGATTGCTCACCACTGAAGACCAGATATTCATCAAAGAATTGCTCCGTTGCAAGCCAGGATTGTTCTTGGACAAGCTCCAAGAACGGCTTTATGATGAAACCAACACCCTCTTGAGTCTCACTACCCTCCACCGCAACCTCGTCGAGAATATGGAGATCACTTTGAAGAAAGCCAACACACTGAACATCAAGAAATCTCTTGTCACCAAGCATGATTTCATCGAACGGATGGCATCAGTGCCTGCTGAGTATTTGGTTTTTACCGGCGAGTTTTTTCATCTGTGCTCCTCATTCATCAGCTCCATTGCTGATGTTTAATTGGATGCTTCTAGATGAATCATCTATCTGCTTGAAGGACTTACTGCAAACATTTTCACGTTCCCCCAAGGGTACTCAAGCCAATAGGACAATTATCGATTCAAATGCAACTCGTTTCACGCTCTTGCCTGCCATTGGTTTCAATGGTATACTGGCTGTGACTGTGACCGACGACAACGTCAAGGGTTCCAACTTTGGGCACTTCTTGAAGTATTCCCTGGTAAGTCTGTATCCATTTACATCAATATTGGCTGTGTCATACTACTTACTCAGCTATTTTTGCGTCTACATATACACAGCTCCTGCGAATGAACCGCTACCCAGATAACAACTCAGTTCTTGTTCTGGATAATGCAAAAGTCCATATTGGGGAACAAGTCCATTGGTTATGTGAAAACGCTGGGGTGAAGATAGTTTTTCTGCCAACCTACACCCCTGAGCTCAATCCCATTGAGTTCTGTTTCTCTCAGGTTAAGTTGGATCTTTGTTGCTCTCAAGCCCTCGTCAGGTGTGCGGACCCCAAGTGGGTGATTGAACGCACAATGTATCAAGTAGTTTCTGCTCGGCTTTGTCAAAAGCTCTTTAATAATGCAGGTTACCTTTGCCCCGACACGTTGGATGATCTCAACCTCCATGAGTTCCATTTTTCTGAATGACTATCCCAGTTTCCCTGTTGTAGTTAGTCTTTTGGTCTTTTGGCTCTCCCAGCGACGCTTTATCTCAGCGGTGGTGTCTCTCTACTATATATATTTTTATCTATATTATAGCGGGATTATTTACCAAGTTCATTTCTTGGACTGACACCGTGAATCCTTTGTGCCCCACCCAACATTCATTAGATGAGTGATTGATCAAAATGGGCGAAATCAAGGGCTTACAGCTGGTTAGGCACTGCAAGCGTGTAAGATGACACCAAATCCGACTGTGAGCCTATTGTCGGACGCAGGTGGTCGGTCGGAGCGGCCCTTATCTCTGCTGCTGGCTCTTGGCCTTGCTGCTTCCCACGGTAGGTTAGGTTGGGCCATTCCACATGATTGGGCCGTGTGGTCAGATTGATGCATGTGACCGGACCCACAAACTAACAGACCCGCAGGCTGTCATTGCAGTCCGGTGGGGTTGGCCTTTTGGGCAGGGCACTGTGGTTGACTCTGACATGGCCTGGTGCATATAAGAGGCAGAGGTTTGGCGCAATGTTTGATCAATCACCAGTTCCCTCGCTTCCTCTGGGCTGCCTTTTATCCCTTCTTCCTACGCTCTGCGGTTGCACCTTCAGAGTAGATTAGATACAACCAGCTATGTCCAAAAACCCTGGCAAAATACTCTGCCCAGAAACCCAGGCAGAAGAAGACACCTCACTGGTTGCCAGATCTCCTCGTCTTGCCTCCGTTGGTCTGGACTACTTGGGATTTATCACAAATGGTCAGAAGCCCGAGTTTCCTCATTGTAGTTTTTCTCCCGGGCGCGCTCCTTGGACAATCATATCACCTATCAGAGACTTAGGCGACATGAACATCGACCTGCTTTCAATGACTTGGGAGGAGTTCCAAATTTTGGCGTTAGAACACGTGAAACAAAGCCATACGGTGAATCCACTCTTTTGCCTTTTGCATGATGCCAATTATATTGGGGCCCTTGAATGGCGTGTCACACTATTGGGGCATCCGTATTACACTGCTGCAAACAAGATTCAGGTTGCCAGCGACGCCTTGTTCTCCAAGTTTGCAGAGGCCGCCTACAACTTTTTTCCCAATGCAGTCGTCTTTAAGATGATTATGCGTGAACCAAATGACCCTCCTGCGGATGTGAGTCCAATTAATTACTTCGGTAATTTAGATTCACTTTGTTTTGTAGTTAACTAATTTCTGCCCTTGCTTCTGTTGTCCTTCCACTAGTCAATGCCGGCCGACGGGAATTCCGTCAAAAGAGCTCACCCAGTGGACGCCAATGGAGAGCGCCGTCCCACTATTGCCTTGCGGACCCCCGGAGCATATAGGTTCCAAGTAAGTCTCTCGGGTTTGACAGGCACATCAGGATGTAAAATTCATCGTTGATTTTATTATCTGATTGCAGAAGTACCCAGCAGTCAGCAGTTCCGGGAATCAAGGCCTTTCAACTGGGCTGTCCAACACCGTTCAAGCTGGCCCCGACGACGGGGTCAATGCATCCCCTTTGGGAGGCAGGGGCCATGGCGCCGTTCAGAACAACATCAGTGTGGCTATGGTTATGGTTACCCAGTGATCCCGCAATACTGATGAGCATTTACTCGCAGCAATCAACTGGGAGCCGCAGTGTTACACGCGCCGTCACAAAGGACGGTCCCAAAGGAATGTCCACCCCCAAGACTCATGAGGTGGGGCCCTCTCCCTTGGCAACCAACACGACCGCCCCACGCGTCCCGGCTGGACGTCAGCCAGTATCAACAGACAAGATTGAAGTGATCTGCAGGCCTCTGACTGCTACAGCCCGCCGCGTGGTTTCTCTCCCATCGACTCGAGTTATCCAGTTGCCTCAAGCCGGTCCTACCCACCAAGCAAGGATCCCACTCGGCCCTGAACCACCTGAGTTGCAAAGCGTCCCCTTCAAGAGGTTCCTGGACGTCGCCGGCATTCATTCAAAGGATTCTGGAACCCGACACCGATTGAGCGCCCATGGGATAATACATTGGACCTTTTTCAGAAGTGCGTCAGAGCAGGCATTACTTGATTTGGGATTCCCTATTGGGACTGCCCGCCTACTTTGCGAGGGGGTCGCTCTACTTGAACAAGATGTTTATTCCCATAGATAGATGTAGCACACTTCACTCAGTTCCTTACCGGAGATACCTAAAGGAGAGGTTCTGTATTGTTATTGACATAGTTGTTAGGCCAAGCCAACATTCCAACTCTGCTATTTTGCCGCTGGTCTCTCCCTGGAAAGTACACTTATTAAGGATAGGTTATTTAGTGTTATGTTATTGACTTAGTAGTTTGTCCTCTCTCTCCAGAAAATATACTTAAATATTAGTGATCTATTCCTTCTGCTTAGCGCGCGAGGGTCTTGTGAGTCTTTGGCTCAAGGAGAGCTTGAGCAATTTCTAGTGTGAGCAGACATTTGCGCAAGCCTTCATTGGCCTCAAGCACAGAGTACATCGGCAGATGATTAGTTTGAGTGCCTTAGTGATGAACTTCTTTTGCTTAGTGCGCAATCCTTGTGAGTCTTTGGCTCAGAGGGCGACCATTTTGCTTGCTGAGAGCTTTTGGGTCAGAGCGCAAGGCATTAAGAGTGCATTCAGCCACTGATATCAAGTGCAGACCATGTTTGTATATGTATTTTCATGGGTAGGAAGAAACTAAATGTTCAACCAAGGTGATGACAGGAAATGGAGAGATCAATCAGGAAACCAAGTGCAGTATTTGTAATTGTAGGTCAGCAAGAGAGAGGAGAGATCGGCAAACCAAGCAAGGGCAGACTGACTGTTTTTATCTTTGTAGAAAAAAAGAGAGAGGAAACAGTCGTGTATTGTATATATTTTTGGTGAGAGAGAGGAAACAGTCGTGTATTGTATGAATTTTTGTCAGACCGAGAAAAAGAGAACCCAAACACTGGACAAGAAAGACCAATCAAGCAACAGACAGCAAAATACCCAAATACACTATTCCCTTTGACGGCAAAGGCGGCGTCAGTACGGTCCAACATTGTTGCGGAGCTTTGCCAGAGTCCCCTTAGTAAGTCCCAAGCCCTTCAAATCTTCATTTGACATGTATCCGTCCGCAAACATTTGGTAGCTGTCAATATCTTTGCCCGCCAGAATCGCCAACGTCTTCTCGGTAGGCAGAACCCCTGCAAACTTCAGGTACTCAATCAACAACGGGGGGTCCCCCTCGAGGGAGCCAGCATCCAAAGACGGTGGCGATTGTACAAGATTAAGGTTGGTTGCATTGGATCTGATTGTTGCACGACAGGCTTCAACCAAGCTTGCCACCAGATCAGATGAGCCCAACTGTGGGCCCGGCGCGCCAGGGGAAGCGTCCAGCAGCAATGATTTCTTTGTTTTGCGGTTATAATATTTGAGTGTCGCAGGTGGAGATAAGAGACCAACACCTGGCTCCTTCAGATGCTGGAGATCCAAAAATTCTCCAGTAAGTCATCCCGCTGCCTCAAAAAAGAAGGTGGGCAAATACACTCACAATTGCTTTGGCCCATAGAGCCACATTGCCCGGCGTTAGAATTATGTATCTATTGACGTCGGTTGGATCTGGGTAGATTGGGTGAGAAGAGACCACGCCTGTGTTCTGCTTGTATTTATTGAAGAGATCCACTTTGATTATTGTACGCGCCTTGAAATCTTCATTGCAAGAATCTCCCTAAAACATCAACCCCAGTTGAGTAAATAAAGATATGTGATCTAATCTAATCAGGTTTACGAGTTGGAGATGATATTACTAACATCAGAATCATCGTCCATAAGATCCAAAGGGTGCAAACCCAACAAACTTCCTTGAGATTGTTGTGCCGCCATAGCCGCCTCCCAAGCCTCGCTACGCCGGACTGATTCCACAAGCAAATCATTATTTGCAGCCAACGCAATCTCCACCGCCGGGTCCGCCATCTTGATGGAAACCCCCCCTTTGGTGGCAGGGGTCCTTGCCTTGGTAATCGCATCTATCCAGGCGGCAAAGTCGGAGCGAGTGGAGATAGGTTTGGGTCTACCCTTTGGCCATTGTTTGTTACAAATAATGTAACCGCTCCAATGGATATAAGGTGGGATAGTGGTTGTCCCCTTGTGAAGCAAGCTTGGCAGCTTGGCATAATTCTTGGCGCACTTTGCCGCAACCAATTGATGGAACAAATCGTAGGTGATTGTGCGGGTGTCAATGGTGATCCAATGACCTTCTTTAGGTGATTGTATAGAATTCCAAACTGGTTGATTCTGCTTGTTTTTCCTCGAGCAGTACACAACAAAAGAGATGTCGCAGGTGAATATGTGTGGAGCGACAGGCAGTATGGAACAACTAGGAATGTGAGGCAGGCCCACTTGGGCTGGTGGCGGTAGTGGGACGACATCATTTGGTAATTCTTCATCAGCGTATCAAATGGATGGAGAATGATGGAGTTCGAATTGCGTGGACGCTGGAGAAAATCCGTCAAAATTCAAAGCGCATCCATATGGGGAGGGCGGACGGAGCAAGCCCAAAGCCGGAGGCATGTGGAAGTTAGACGGATAGATGTGTGAGTCCGGTTGATGGAAATTGGGCCGCGAGGCCATCAAGTGCTCATTCTCAGAGGGCAGATAGATCTCGGACAATGGGGCTGACACTTGCAAGTATGACCTGTTGTAAGGGTGGAAGTGAGACATGGTTAGGGGAGTGATTGCAGTCCGCCGGAAAATCACGGCAATGATTATCAGAAGAGGGAGTGGAGGAAAGGGCGGATGCACCACCGGAAGAGCTCGATTGACCCTATTTACCAACCCACTCGTTTGATTCTGAAGAGCTGCCAGGTTGGCAGTGCGGAGCTGATCTTGAATCCAAAGTCACACCGTACTTTCACAATTCAAAGATTGTTTGGCAGGTCATGTGCTTTGTGTCCGCAAGCCCTGTGGTTTCAGGCTGACCGGCCTGGTTGACTCCCCAATTAAACTTTGGGGAATCTAGGTTTTATGGGATTTGCAAAGGATATTCGATAACAATTTCTTTTGTTTTTGTCCAAACTTTTTGAAAAAGACAATATGTACACCACAGACGCAAAAGATTGAAAGCCTTCCAAAGTTCAATCGAAGATTGTTTGAACTCCCCGCCAGCAAGAAGGGACGTCGCCAACTTTGTCAAACTAGTTGACCAAGTGAGTTCGAACTGAGTGTTCAAAGTCCTTTCAAACACCCATTGGATGTAATCCGATGGGCCCATGACTTCAAATATTGATTGGGTGGAGACTTCAAACAAAACGCGAAGTCTCTTCAATTATTTTTTGAATTACATTTGAATATAATTTGAACTAAGAGGTGTTTGAATTATATTCAATTGTTGTCTTTGGGATACCTTGGAGTTTCAATTGAAGCAAAGCCTATTGAAACTCAAAAGCACCTTGGAAAGTGCTCTCAGTTCAAAATAAATTTGAGCGGACTGGGAAGCAGACCGGGGCAATTGATCTCTTGCCCCCAACCCTCCTCCCTGCGCATTTTGCCCGTTCTCCTTGCTAGCATTCAAATGGCTCAGAGCCCCATTTGGAGAACTTGGTAATATCATTGCGTGTATAATAGATTTTTGGACAGGTGTATAAGATAGACATAACAGGAGATAGGAGCGAGAGAGAGAGACAGAGCAAGATTGAGAGAGAGCAAGGGAGGGAGAGAGTGGGAGGATCTTGCCAGGATGGCACCACCCAAGTGTTAGCCGGCGGGTCGTTGTTGTCTTTGGCTGGCCCTTGCCCCGCTTTTTGGTCATTGCTCGGCTGGAGCAGCGTGGTCAGTTGAGGTTTGGAGGTTGCGGCGGGGAAAAGGTACAAGCTCAACAACAGTCAGCCGCGACAGAGCAAGCTTGAGAGAGAGCAAGGGAGGGAGGGAGAGAGAGCGAGGGAGGGAGGGAGGTGAGCGGATGATATTTATAAGGTCCACTACTCCGGCGGCCCAACGTTGATCTGGACCTCAGGTGCATCTTGATCTTGGTGGTGATGTTTGAATTCTGTTCAATTGTTGGTAGCTGAGGATGATAGTCAAAGTGAAATCAAAATGACCTTGAAAGCGGTTCAGAGGGCAATCAAATGATATTTGAATGGCAGTCGAATAAGGTTTTCACCGGAGTTTCTCCGGCAACTCCCGCGGATATTTGCCAGATTGAGTTTCCACTTGATTATTCATCAAATTATTTCCCAAATATTGGGAAAAAAATCAAGGAGTATTCAAAATCCCAACGAGTGGGGCCACTTCAAATTTTTTTCAATAATTTTCCGTCACTTTGAACGGCGTTCAGAAAAGATGCAAGGAAGTGCGTCTGTGGTGTATACTGGCTTAGTGAGTGCATCACAAAGGTAGCCATTGATTTTGGCTATCATTTGGGCTGCGGGGTTGACAAGTTGGGCTTGATCATAACAGCCTCGCCTGGCGGAGTGGAGGTGTATCATCAGAGTGATGTAAACAGGAAGGGCTGTGTTCAGTGTTGGATAAGTGGATCCACACAACAGCTCAGTTGCTTTGCTGAGTGGTTCAAGGAGGTTCATCACATTTTTGGCCTGATTCCATTCCTCCGAGGTCAACAGAAAGCGGTGAGTCTCTGGTTGGGACTGACAGTAATGAGTTCATGACTCCTCAAGTTGAATGGCCCGGCGGAACATTGCAAAGGTTGAAACGTCAATTTCAAGACACGTGATCTTCTTGGCTGCAAGATCAGGCTGAGTAAAGCCGACAACATTGGCAAAACGTTTGCGGCGTTGAGGTGAAAGTCGTACATAGGTACACAATCCGTGTATCCTCTTGAGGATTGAGTCAGCCTCAACATTGGCCCCATCAGGTTCGGTGGTCATGAAGTTGATGCCCATCTGGTTTTGAGTGGCCAGGTGAGCAGGTGCATTGTACGGAGCTTTGCCTCCCATTGCGGCGGTGGAAAGTTTTTCACCTTCTTGAGCTGAGTCTTCCAGAGTTTTAAGGGCCGCAATTCCTGCTTTGGCAGCGAGGTTGATGACATGTGCAACGCAGCCAAGAAGATGAGTAGCAGTGTTGAAAGAGTCAAGTTGAAGCGTGAGTTCCCGGGCCATTCAATTGTTTGTTGCGGCGTTATCAGCGGTAATCGTGTGTATCTTGTCAAGACACCCATAACGTTCAAGAACTTCATAGAATTGCTCCGCAAACATCCTGCCAGTATGACTTCCTGGAGAGATGAGATGTTTTGGTTAATTTTTGTTTCATTCAAATAACAAATAAAAGACAAATGAAAACTTGCACCTTGAATATGAGGTGGTCAAGTCTTTCATCTCAAAGTTGGAATCCAAGTAATGAGTGGTCACCGCCATGAAAGCAGTGACATTAGGGGCGGTCCAAGCGTTGGTTGTGAACAAAAGATGATCTTGCTTTGCAAGAAACTGGAGCTTGATGGTCTCTTGCGATTGGAGGAAGACTCTGTCGAGGTGAGTGGAAATGCCATTGCTGGAGACACTGGTAATTAGGGGTGAGGCCCCTTCGTTGAGTAGGCAAACAAGTGCACAGAAAGATGGTCACTCAACAATTGTAAACAGTAGATCACACTTGGCAAGGAAGTATACGAGTGCATTCTTCAATGAAACATTATTAAGCTCCACCTACAAGAGGACCCACGTTGCATAGTCAGAAATAATCCTGACTCTAATGCAACAATAACTATAAGATAAAAAGGCACTCACTTTTGGTATACAGGAGCCAGACTTTGACCACTTCTCCATGTCGATATGCTTTGATTTCTGCGTCTTGTTCAGGAGCTTAGGATTGGCGAGGTGGTGGATTTGCAAGCAATGGCCGTGAAAGTTCTTGGTGCTTCCACTTTTATCTTTTTTCAATTTGGTCCCACATATATTCCCACCTTTCTGGGTAACTTGACAAATTGCCCCGGTGCCGTCGCTTGTAATTCAAAAGTGATTCCAAACCCAACTTTGCTTGGCTTTATGGGCAGAGTTTTGATCTTTGTCACTGCTTTCAAGCTCGATAATTGTACTGTTGGATGGTGGAGGAGTTAGGTGAGGGGCGTTTTGCTTCATATCTGTAGTAATTCCACTCCGGAGGTAAATATGCTATTTAACAAATTTCAAGCTTAAAATTCCAATAACCAGACCCCAACAGCCCTCAACTCGGATATCATCACGTTAGGTTTACATCTACGGTAAATGCAAACCTAATGTGATGATAACCACATCATTTCAGCGGCTAGAAAAAAAATGGGCAAGGCTGAAACGCTGCGCTGCACTACAAAAAATTGGTCTTTTAGTGCAGCACAGCGGGGAACCGCTGCGCGGTCAGCCCAAAAAGCGGTAGCGCAGCGCCCATCCCGCTGCGCTACTGCTGAAAATAGCGGGGGCCCGCTTTTTCCCCGACCCAAAAAGCGGTAGCGCAGCGGACGGGGCCGCTCCTTTCAGCGCCGCGCAGTGGCCACCAAAACAGCTGTGCTTTGCGCTGCGCTGCGCTTTTTTGGCTGGCAGCGGGGGAGCGCTACGCGGCCAGGTCAAAAAGCGGTAGCACAGCAATGGTTCCGCTGCGCTACCACTGAAAGTACACTGCAAGAAAAACTCTAGAAACTGCTTGCAGTTGAGATGCAAGAGCTCAAGGCAAGCTATGCCTCATGCATGAATCAAGCACTGGTTGATTCCATGCACATTGCCTAATTTATGCAAGAGTGAGTCTAAGGTACAAAAAACTGAGTACAGGAGTTGATACCTGTGCAAATTCCCCTTTCATGTGAAAATTCCCCTTTCATTTGCACATACCCCTTTCATGTGCACATATCCCTTTTGTATGCATTCACCTTTCATAATGTGTACATAGCCCTTTATATGCACATACCCCTTTCATGTGTGTATATCCCTTCCATGTGCATGTATCCTTTTCACAATGTGTACATACCCCTTTCATCATGTGTTCATGACCCATTCATGTTTACATGTCCCCTTTGAGTTTTTTACATCCCTTTCAATACCCCTTTCATCATTCAGGCTTACATACCCCTTTGATGTTTACATATCCCTTTCATGTGCAAATACCTCTTACTGCACATACCCCTTTCATGCATGAATACCCCTTTCATGCACACATACCCCTTTCATCAGGTGTACATATCCCTTTTATGTGTTTATACACCTTCTCACATTCCCCTTTAATGTGTACATATTTCTTTCATCTGTACATATCCCTTTCATGTGTACATACCCTATTTATGTCATTCTGGCTGAATTCAATGGCACATGGAGTGTTTAATAAAAGAAAATAAAAGGTGCTCAGGGAGATGCTCATTTACCTCAGCCTACTGCATGAGCACTACAGCATGTTCAACATTGAAATGCTGAACAAGGTACACAGTGAAGGTGTGCCAGCACAGAATTTGGGTGCTTGACTCCAGCTTGAGCCAATCTTTGATTAAAGCTTGCTGCATCTCAACTGCAAGCAGTTTCTAGAGTTTTTCTTGCAGTGGTAGCGGGTTCCCACTTCTTACCAGACCCAAAAAGCGGTAGCGCAGCGGGCGGGGCCGCTGTAAAGCTCAAAAGTGCTCCTCGAGAACCTTTTGCTGAGTGCGGAAAGGGATGTATGAGGAAACCTCTGCCTTTCCTGGTTCACTAGACACTAAAACAAGCCCACCAATCTCAGATTGACAGGTTTAATGTAGTGATAGTGGAGTGTTATCAAAAGATAACTGTTGTTATAAAGTGGGTGCAATGAAGTTGCTAAAATGTGTTATGAGTGAGGAGTCTGGACTTCAACCAGATGATAGTTGGTCAAAGAGGACCCCTCAGAGGTTTGTGTTATGTAATGTGAGTGTTGTGTAGAGTTGTTATTTTGTGTGTAAGTGTTTTGTAATGTGTGTAAAACCAAAATATAGGGTGACTAATATATTGTGGAGTGAGCAGTTGTGTACTTTGTTATAGGGGAAACTGAGTGCAGGTAGTCTGCTGGGGGGAAGTTACAACAGGGGAGGAGAGCCTCCTTTTATAGACAACAGTGAGGGATTTCAGCTCCAGAGGAGCTCCACATGAGATATTTTAGCTAGGTACATGAGGGTTTTTGGCTAGTACATATGCTGAATGGATGGATGTGATTGGTCAGGACTGTACAGGTGATTATGGGTTATGACATGCAGGCTGAATCAGGAGATGTGATTGGTCAGGACTGTATGTTAGTGTAGTCATGCTGTAACCAGGTCACCTGCTGTTGTTATGCAACAAAAATCCACTTGCGCATGCAGCTTAGTGCATGCAGCTATCACATGCAACTAGCACCTGCATGAGTGCCTGCATGTGTACACTGTATGTATGTAAGTGATGATGCAGCTATGTGTAAATATGTATGTAGCTATGTATGTAACCGTGTGTGTAACTAAGTGTTTAAATGTGGATTGTGTAACTGTTTTGAGGTTGTAAGGGGTATTGTGAGTGTGTAAGAGTATGTAACTTCTGAGTGAGTGCCCTTATGAGTGTTCTGTAAGGCAAAACTAGGGGTGAATTTGTCCCTAGAAACTGAATCTGGAGGAATATTAAGTGATTGATAAGAGGAAAAGGGAGATTAAGAGTAAAACTAATAGAAATAAGAAAGAAAAAGCAGAAAATTTTGATTTTGGTATATGGGATACCATAAAGCATAGCACACCGCTACTTTCAGCGCAGCGCAGCGGCCACCAAAACCGCTGCGCTTCACACTGCGCTGCGCTTTCACCCTTGCCCGGGGCTTCAGGGCATTCCGGGGCATGGTCGGGGTGTGGGGTTTGGGATGACCCTCATGCCCCGTCCCAAACCGCGGGTCACAGCCTCAGTGGTAGCCGCGCGCGAAGTTGGACCAGCGGCTGGAGGTCCAGGGAATCACGGGGTCACCACCGGGAGGATCACCCGTGGATTCAACGGCAGCTTTTGGCTCCGCGTGGAATCCCTGTGGATTCCCTGTGATCCCAACGTGAAGGTCGGGCACCAGGGGATGGGGGAAACTAAAAAGACAAGGGGGACTCTTTTCACAGGCTGGGTGCTTTTTGGCGGCGCAAGCAATTGGCTGAAGGGTGGCTGGATGGCCTCCGAGGGGGATTGGGAGTCAAAGAAAGAACAGTCAGCGGGTTCAGCAAAAAAAAGGTGGATGGGGTAGCGGTTGCGGAAAAAGATGGGATGGGCGGCTGCTGGGGGGCTGGGTTGTGGGTGTGACCAGTCGGGTGGGGAGGGGGGGCTGGGTTGAGGGGCATTTTTGTGGGGGTAAGTGGGAAGGAAGGAGGAAGTGTTTGGTAAGCGGACCACAAGGTTTCCGCCTGTGCTGCAGGTTGTGCAGCTCTTATTGACCCCAATCCTTCTCAGCTGGCAAGGCTGCACCCGTCGGGGCGTCAAGATTTTCATGCAAAGTGTAATTGATCCAACTTAACTAAGACCCTCTCTTTGTGGAGGGGGGACGCCGTCCCGCAGGGACCCTCCAAAGGAGGGACTTATACACTATGCACCAGTGCTTGCCCTACTCTTTCTTGTTTTTTTGCTGTTTTTCATTCTATTGCTTGTACCTCCTCAGTCGTGAGGAATAGAATGAAGGTTCCACTGAGCCAAATGACCCCTTCCTTCTCCTGCATCTTGTAGACCTTCTCACCATTTTTTACTGTCATAATAAGACTTTCAAAGTGCTCAGGTTTGATGGCACCACTCCCTGTACTCTGACTGGTGGCTTTGCATTACATAAGCAGCCTGCAGATGTATTGCCCATGGAAAACAAGGAAAAAGACCAATTTTGAAGTGAGTGGGACACTTGATTTTTGGCATGCTTGTAGAGAAGAAGCAGGCGGTCATGGCACACTGAACAAGAAAAAAAAAGGTTGAGTGGATCAAATTTGACAGTGTTTCTAAAATAATGCCCTGCCAAATGCCAAAAAGAGTAGGGCGGGTAGGGGGGTATACAGCGCAAGTCCCTCCTTTGGAGGCTTGCTTTGCAAGGGGAGCTCTGCACCAGGCCCTCCAAAGAGGGTCTTGTGTTAAGTTAGGTAATTGATTGGGTGCAACACTTACCAGCTGGTGAGGATGCTCCATCTCATCAGGAGTGTTCCTGTCACCTCACTGGCTGGGAGCAATGCATTCCAGTCAGCGAGAGCAATTTGGTCAACTACACCACGGGCGCACCAGAACATCATCTGGAGGTATGCGCTGCCGTTGTTCTGATGGTTTGTCTGCCCACGGCGGCAACCATTGGAGATTGGTACACATGTATGTTCCGGTAAACGTTGGGCCAACCAAGCCGTTGGCTGGGCGTTGGAGGTAATCCCCGGAGCGGGTGCAAAACGTACCCGGGTCACCCCATTGCCGCCCGGAGGCCTGGTGGCCTGGGCCGCCACCGCCACCTGATGGGGGCCCAATCGGCAGGCACCAATAGGCATGTTCTGGCCAGTGGCTCGGCTGCAAGCAGTGCTGATGCCACTGGACGAGTGTAGTAACACTGTGGGCATCTCAATGTTGCTGCGGACCGCAGCAACATCTGACGATTCAGTGGGGATTCAAACCCCGCGCAACAAGTATTGCAGCAACACTTGGCCGGCTGTCCATCAGCCAGCCACCGGGGTATGTACACACAACGCACCTCTTGATGGCCGGCACAACAACCAGTCACCAAGAGGAGTACGCACTCCTCTTGATGGCTGGCCCAACAACCGGCCATCAGGAGGAGTCCTTGTGCCGGCCGTTGAGAGTTGTCCACACTCCTCTCAATGACCATCATAACAACTGGTCATTGGGAGGAGGAGTCCACACTCCTCTCAATGACCAGCACAAGGACCAGTCATTGGGAGGAGGAATCCATACTCCTCTCAATGCCAACACAGGCCGGCGTCGAGAGGAGTACATGCACCTCAATGCCCGGTCTGTGCCGTCCATTGAGGGAAGTGTGTATTGTGATTCCAGGAATGCTTGGACGGATTTTCAAGCTGTGCACTTGAAATCATGGGATCCTGAAATTTGAGTTCAGGATTTTATCAATTTTTTCTCCCAATTAGGGCAGGGTGACTTGTAAGCTGTGCAAAAGATAAAAATTTAACTGTTGCTGTACACTTCAAACCCATAACTATATCCCGATGAAAATTTTGAGTTGTCCAAGACTAAGCAGAAACACAATATGTACTCCTCCCAATGACCGGGCCTTGGGCCAGCCATTGAGAGGAGTGTGTACTCCTCTTGGTGACCGGTCGTTGTGCCGGCCATCGAGAGGTGTCTGTACTCCTCTTGACGCCGGTGTGTGCTGGCATCAAGAGGAGTGTGGACTCCTCCCGATGACCGGTCCATGAGCTGGTCACTGAGAGGAGTGAGAGGAGTGTGTAATCCTCTCAATGGCCGGCAGTCCTTGTGTTATGTATGTATTTCAAAGCAACCAGTTGACCAACGGTCTGACCACCGTGGAGCCACCAACCAGGGTTTCTCACCAGTTTGCCAACGCCTGAGGGGTTGGCAAGACGGTCGAAGAGCTCAGCCGCGGGACCAACGGTCCCAATTTGAGAAAGTGCGCCCGTGGTGTAGAGTTGTATACACCACCAGGCCTGTTTCTGGCATCCCAGACCGTTGTTGCAACGGTCTGGTTCAGCAGACATGTTCCCAACGGGCCTGCATCGTCTATGTCAAGTGACCCGTCGAGCATGCGGAGGTCTGACCGCTGCAACAACGGATGGAAATAATCCGTTGTGCAGACGAGTTTTCAACGAAAAGACAACATTTGGTGTCTTGATGAAGACTCTGACCCCAGGAATGAAACCCAGGACCTTCCTGGGGACCTAGATAGGTTGCAATTCCAGGTGTGCACTTCAATCAATTGTGCATAGTGCTTGCTGATTGCACCATGCCCTGTGCCCCTCGTGATCAGAGTTTGCCCTGCGGCAACCAGCAAACCACCATGCGTCCCGAGGTGTGGCGCCCCCTTTTGCACGCTCAGACACCCGCCCGCACGCTCAGACACCCCGCCCAACCAATTGCAAACCGTGGTCCCACCAATAAACCAACGGTCTGGTGGGCCCAACGTTCATCAGAATGACATGAACGTACACCACGGGGGCAATTCACCGATGGGACAATGTTCTCCCACCGGTTTGCCTTCGGAGGGGCCGCCTGCAGCAGCTTCCGTTAAAACATTCTGATGAACGTTGGGCCCACCAGACCGTTGGTTTATTGGTGGGACCACGGTTTGCAATCAGTTGGGCAGGGCGTCCGAGCATGCAAAAGGGGGCACTACACCTCAGGACCAAGGCATGGTGGTTTGCTGGTCACCGCAGGGCAAACTCTGATCACAAGGGGCACAGGGCATGGTGCAATCAGCAAGCACTATGCACAATTGATTGACACTGCGGGCATCTTGATGTCGCTGCGGACCGCAGCAACATCTGACGATTCAGTGGGGATTCGAACCCCGCGCGACAAGTAATGCAGCGACACTTGGCTGTCTGATGGACAGCCGGCCACCGGGGTATGTACACACAACGCACCTCTCAATGGCCGGCACAACGACCGGTCACCGAGAGGAGTACGCACTCCTCTCGATGGCTGGCCCAAGGACCGGCCATCAGGAGGAGTCCTTGTGCCGGCCATTGAGAGTTGTCCACACTCCTCTCGATGACCAGCATAACAACTGGTCATTGGGAGGAGGAGTCCACACTCCTCTCGATGACCAGCACAAGGACCGGTCATCGGGAGGAGGAATCCATACTCCTCTCAATGCCAACACAGGCCGGCGTCGAGAGGAGTACATGCACCTCGATGCCCGGTCTGTGCCGTTCATCAAGGGAAGTGTGTATGTACTCCTCCCGATGACCGGGCCTTGGGCCAGCCATCAAGAGGAGTGCGTACTCCTCTTGGTGACCGGTCGTTGTGCCGGCCATCGAGAGGTGTCTGTACTCCTCTTGACGCCGGTGTGTGCTGGCATCAAGAGGAGTGTGGACTCCTCCCGATGACCAGTCCATGAGCTGGTCACCGAGAGGAGTGAGAGGAGTGTGTTATAATCCTCTTGATGGCCGGCACAAGGACCGGTCATTGAGAGGTTGTTATGTATTGGTGGCCGGCTGTCCAAAGGCAAATCGATCAGCCGGCCAGATGTCGCTGTTCTGATATGCAGCGTCATGATGTTGAAGTGCACACCTGGAATTGCAACCTATCCAGGTCCCCAGGAAGGTCCTGGGTTCGATTCCTGGGGTCAGAGTCTTCATCAAGACACCAAATGTTGTCTTTTCGTTGAAAACTCGTCTGCACAACGGATTATTTCCATCCGTTGTTGCAGCGGTCAGACCTCCGCATGCTCGACGGGTCGCTTGACATAGAGGATGCAGGCCCGTTGGGAACATGTCTGCTGACCAGACCGTTGCAACAACGGTCTGGGATGTCAGAAACAGGCCCGGTGGTGTAGAACCTCGTCGACCAGGAGGCTATCACATTGCTCCCGGTCAACGAGACTGTACCGCGCGGCGTCGAGCGAGATGCATTCCTCCCGGTCAACGACTCTCTCCCGGTCAACGACTCTCGTTGACCAGGATGCATTTTATACCCAGTCGGCGAGATTATACAACCTTGCCGACTGCCGACTGGTAAGGCTGTGCAGTCCAGTTGACCGGGTGCAATCGATGTCTACCAGCCGGCGAGGTTGCACCCTGCCGGTCGGCGAGAGTGTGCTGCAACCTTGTCGGCTGGGATGAGTACCTCTGCCCTCTTGTGTAGCCGGGCCTCAGCCAAAGTCAAACGGAGCATCATGGTTGCTCATTGGGAAAATGCAGGAAGATGCATAATTCCCAGTGACTAATCCTACTCCAGACTCTTGGAGGATACCCCGCATCTCCAGTGAAGATGGCCGCGGGAGCCGACCCTGCATGCTGTAAAGGCTGACCATTTTCTTGGGCAGGTCGGCTCAACCAATGACGATCTGAAGAGGCTCGCTACATAAATATTTACATCTGGCGTAGACGTCTGGCCGTGATAGGAGTTGGCCACCAGTGAGCCGAGCAGGGATCTGGCAGGATGGTTACATAAGATCGGACTCCCAACATCGTTACATATCGCTGGAGATAATTCGGGCACCCTTTTGCGTGGTGACAGATGGCGACAACGTACGTTTTGCACATGGAAGCGCGAGCTATAATGCGGTGGCGACGATGTGACTCGCGTCCTGGCCCAGGTCGGTGAGGATGATCCCTCGTCGAGTCGTCTCGCCCTTCTGACTGGGCCTAAGCAGATGGCCGGTAATCTGGCAGCGGGCTGCTTGCTACTGAGGGCGGTGGGAAGATCGCTTGAGCTCGCGCATTGTATCCTTTATGGATCGTCGGCTAAGCAGCAACCATATTCAGAGATATCCAACTGACGGAAACTAACTGAGTCAGACTGAGGCTAGCTGAGTCGTGACTCTGAGGAGGCCATCGCAACATTTCCGGCGGTCGATCTGGTGGATATAAATACCATGCGCTTTGTCGCCTTTGTGACACAAATAAATACATACCCCATCCTACCCCTCCCTTGCCTTTATCTGCCTCCCTGGATATCCTACTCTTCTCCGCCTGATTATTAAACCAACCAGGCCTCGCGTCCACCTCCCCAGACCACCCATCCCCGCACTCATCAAGAGCCCACGGGTCCCCTCTTTCCCCTGCTGCATTTATACACATTCCCCCATCGGCCCATCTCTCGCCGAAAGGCCCATCCCTCGAACACTTCCGTTCGACTAGTTACTCACCCCGAATCACGCCCAATACAACTTCGCTAACGTATATCAGCAGATCCTCCGCCTACTATGAGGTCCTCAACATCATGGACAGTTTGGCTCTCGTCATGCATCCTCATGCTCTCCGTCTTGGGCCCAAGCTTCGTGGATTCCAAGAAACACAAGGGCGCCTGCTCCAGCGTCGGCAAGTTTAGAAAGACGAAGAAGGTTATGGGTTACTACCCCGTTTACAACTTCGAAATTCAATCGCCGAAGCAAGTCGATTATTGTAAATTATATTTTTACTCTTGACAAGCTCCCTCTATGCCCGGCATAATTATCCAACTGAAGAAGCGTTGTTTCTTCTTCTCTCCCGACGTCCTCTGATGTCCAGCTCTTTACACGGACGTGCTCTTTTTCGTGGCTGTGCCTGAAACCAACCACACCTTCAGTTACGGTGATAAGCTTACCCCGCAGCATGCAGAAGAGCTGGCAGTCGAGTTCGTTCATCTAGCGAAGAAAAGTCAGTCATATCATTTCCCGGACTTCCGTCAAAGCAGACGGTATTTCCAGCCGCTAAACATTTCCTTTTTCCGCCCCTGACGTTCACACACAACCCCATCTCAACGCTTATCCAGACAATGTGAACCCACTCATTTCTTATGGTGGCTGGGCCGGCTCAAGGTCAGTCCCACTGGGCTCTTTCTCCTGCGTCTGTTCTCATCCAGCCACGTGCCAACTTTCTTCCTTCTATAGACACTTTTCCGAACTGTCTTCGACAGCTGATCGCAGGACTGTCTTCGCGAAGACGATGGTCCAATATGCGAAAAAGCTTGGGTTTGTTGGCTTGGACCTCGACTGGGAATGTGAGCCTAATTTTCTCCACCAGCTATTGTCTATTCACCAAGATGTTCTGACTCTTTGTTTGATGCTTCTCCAGATCCCAACGGGTAAGTTTTTTCTCATTGACATATGGAGCTCTCCGCATGACCAAACCTCCTGGGCTACAAATCTGACGCAATTTATGCCCTTACAGTGAGGGAATCGGTTGTAATTCTCGCTCGCCTCAAGACACTGTGAACTTTGGCCTGCTCATCAAGGTATTTCTTTCTTCCTCCTTGGCAAGCTCTGGAACTGTCGTTAAGGTTGTCTGTTAACAAATCAACGCCAACAGGAAATCAGACGTATATGGCCACAAGCACAGCTCACTGCAGCACTCGGTCTTTCCGGGCTCGTCGGCTCCGATGGAAACCCTGCCAGCTCGTCCGAGACTGCTGAGATTGCTCACAACTTGGATTTCGTGTACGTATCCAATTTATTTCCGACACACGATCTGACCAAGCTTCCAACCGCCCAGCTGACCCCTGGTGTTCCACATTTCATAACCGTAGTAATCTGATGGCCTATGATGTATTTGGAGCCTGGGCCCAATACACCGGCCCGTTGGCTCCGCTTGATGGCAGCTGCGCGCCCGCCGGATTGACACAGTCTGTTCAAACCGGTGTCGAGGTGATGGTCAAGCAAGGCTTCAAAGCCGAACAAGTCGTTTTGGGTCTGCCCGCCTATGCTAAGCGTCTGCAGCTAGTCTCACCGCAGCTGACGCCGATGACTGTCAATGGCCACAAGACATTGATTTATCAGAAACATACCGAAGTCACCCCGGTAAGTCTTTCAGTGTCAATGCCGATTGAATGGTGTACTCATAGTGCATACCGTTTTCCTTTCCCCAGCCCGGTGGTATCGCCGACGATAAGCCAGGAAAGGATGTCTGTGGGAAAGAGCAGAACTGGGGAGGCTCTTTCCTCACCACCGAACTGATCTCCAACGGATGGTTGTCCTCCGATCACAAAACTGGTCTCAATGGCTACAAACGTCATTTCGACGAGTGCAGCGGAACTGTGCGTAGCGTTTTCTTCGCGGCTGCGCTCCGATGCCTGATCTCAAGCTGATCAGTTGAAACCTTCCTCATCATCAACAGCCTTTCCTCACAAACGGGACGTATTTCATCACATATGAGGACCACAAGACATCGGTTGCCAAAGCTAAATTCGCCCAGGAGCACCACCTAGCCGGTGTCTTCTTGTAAGCTTATCTCGCCAACTCGTCGCACCGCCCATGATCTGACCCCCTCTTCTGATTTTTCTCTCGGTTTATAGTTTTGATACAACCGGTCCCACCAATTGGACGGTCTCTGCTGTCGGCCGAGCGCTTTGAAAACTACGAACTCTCTCTATTCAAGGAGATTTTCTCATCCAATCGTCCCCGTCACATCCTGTCTGGGAGCTTCATTCGTTATGATTCTTGAATATTGATGTAAAGGGCGTATAAGTACATAAAAATATCGAACAAAAGAACCACATAGTCGATCACTTAAATTATATCTTCACTTTATTTGTGGTTACGCATCGCTATCATTGATCTCCTTTCTTCCCTCCGGCCTGGGCTGCCTTTTGCGAACATATTGTTTCATCTTTCTGGTCGGGCGTTTTCAGCGGATTGTTTTTATTTTTCTTGGGATGACGTCTTTAAACTCAATAACAAAATTATATACGTTTATACAACAGAATTTTGGCAAATAACCTGCAGCGTTTGTCCTTTCCTCCACAACCAGCATGTGTAAAGTCTCACATGGGACTGAATGCATGCCAGCCATTGGGCGTAGCAAACCAAGCTTCTCGGAGTTAGAAAATAATCTACGAAACTACCAACTTGAAATTTGTCTTGGGTTTAAGAAACCAGAATCCATAAATCCATGATTCCAGCACTTGTAATTGTTTGCTAAGTACAAATACAATTTAATTTTTTGTATTCTTTGTAATCAGTGATGGGAAGACAAGATCTATAAAGACAACATCAAAAAGATGACAATGCTAGCTCTGTGTTACTAACTCCCTTAGGTCTTTTCAATTCAGGAAAGATGCTCTAGGTGAGTTGGAAGAGTATTATATATTCTGGATTACTAGTGGAAGACTGTTAGCTTACTTGATGACCAGCAACTGGTCATTGAGATGAATGAGTGGATACTTGTCCTACTCTCAGTGGCTGGTATCTATGTAGTGGTATGAGTGTGGTATGCAGTCATGTGTTGCGTCCGGTGTGGGCCGGAGGAGGCTAAGTGCTCCTCCGGCTGGCTGAGCCGCAGCCCATTACAGTCTACAGAAATGTGACCTTGGTTACAAACTTTGTAGCCGGCAGTTGAATCATAAACAGCAAAGTGTTGCTGCAACTGACAATTCATGCTCACATTGTGGTGTGCTGTGCCTGTGCCTATGCTAAAAGCATTAATGCAGTGGTGTAGGCATATTGCAGTTACATACAATTACAAACTACAGGAATTAAAAGAGGAGGATGTTCATAGTGTACAGACAGGTATGACGTGAAGCAAGGGTATCATCTTGAGTTATAAATCCTCCTGAATTTCCTTGGTCTATACAAGCAGAGAATCAGATCCAGAATTTTGCAGATTGGCTGAGTTCAATGGTGAATTAAGGGCCTATGGGTTCAAAAGCTGATGAAGTTGGTGGTTTACCTTGAGGCTGGACTTCACACACAAACACTGTGGGCCTTGAGAGCACCAAGTCTATCCATATTTCATATTACATGTTGCACTGTCAGTATGCATAATCCTGCCACACTTAAACTACAGATTGGGGTCATTCATTCAACAATTGCATATTGGAGGGTGAAAGAATAATTATGGAGGAGAGGAAGGAAGATGGGAGGAGAGGCTTTGACCCCCAACAACTAGGATGTGAGGAGTTGGAAACAGGACAGGCAGCTGTGTGCAGAGTGTGTGGAAGAGGATGCAAGGTTGCACAGAAGACATGACATCATGCAGCACATTACACACATGCCAATCCTTTGAGGACCCTGGAAAGCCCTGACCAAGCCACCTCATGTAAATTTTGCTAATTCCATTTTTTGGATACGTGGGGAAATTGTGTTTTTCCCAATTGGACATGAGGAGGATTTTTTGGGAGAAAGGCCCACTGGGGCAAAATTAGACAAAAAAAAAGCCTTTTTTGGCTGGGAATTGAACCCAATAGTTTTTCTTTCCAGGCAAGCCCAAAATATACCAATTACATTAGGAACATCTTGGAAAAATAAACCAATTTAGATATGTATCCAGTGATTTACATGAGGAGCATTTTGCAAAAAAATGTCCCCCAGATATGTGTTACATGAGGTGGCTTGGTGGGGGCTCTCTGGGGTCTTATGCTGTGTAGCTGAGTGCCTCCTGCAGCATAAATACTGAAAAAATTATAGCTGGAGGCAAGGGAAAGCAGAAGGAAGAACATTGGCTTAGCTATAAGGCCCTGTTTGGCACCAATATAATCAGTGATGTATTTCAAAAATATTTCACAATTATATCAATGAAATACCGGTGGTTTTTGGCAAACCAATATAAAAATTATCCTGTAATTACAATCATTACACCTTAATATATTGGCAGCTCAGCCGTTCAGTCCCGGCAGCTCACAAGGTAAACCAACATCCACCAAACCCAACACCTGAAATCTCTCCAGGGGACCAAGTACACACCCAGCCATCGCCTCAAACACCTCATTGTGGAAGTTTCGGCCGCGGACAAGTTTGTCCGAGAGGAGGAGCAATTCAAAACTCAAGAAATCACGCGGCTGCTCAGTGGGAAATGCAGCAACTGACTGCCTCACCTCAAGATTCTCAACCAATTGGTACACAAGATTCCCAACCTGGTTAAATTGAAGAACTCCGTGGATCACTTACCACTCTGAATGCCTCCCATTCCAATTTCCCACCACCCAGGGCAAAATCTGTTTATTGATGATATTGCACTTGGCAGCAAGGGTGGAAACATCCACCCACCCAAGAAACAGCCAAATGACATCTGTCAGCCCTATCACCAACGGTGAAACAATCCGATACAATCCGGGTATTGGCCGATACGGTGTATCATATTGTTTTTTTGCTACATACCAATTTGATACTATGTATTGTATTGAAAAAGAGATACAATACACTGTATTGTATTGAAAAAGAGATACAATACACTGTATTCTATTGAAAAAGAGATACAATACACTGTATTGTATTAAAAAAGAGATACAATACACTGTATTGTATTGAAAAAACAATACAGTGTAGATCCCCCCAATACACAGAATATGGGACTGTATTGGCAACCCAATACGCATGTATCAGACTGTATTGGATGGTATTGGCAACCTGATACACCATATTGGATTGGATCAGCGGACCAACACAATACTGATACAATGTATTGGGACCAAAACCAATCCAATACATGTATTGAATTGGTTTCAGTGTTGCTACCACATCCGCACCTGGCCATCTGGCCAAGTACATGGACCTCCCCCAGCCCAAGAACCTCATCCAGGCTGAGTACGTCTGGATTGACTGAACCGGTGTGGTATACAAAATGGGAAAAATCAAAAGTATTCTCTCACTAGTATATTTCACCCATAGAAGACCTCCAGATACAACGGTGGGCCAGCTACGCTAACCGCAGCGTTAGCGTGGCGTAGCGTAGCGGAATTCCGCTAAATTTTAGTGTAGCGTTAGCGGATTGCGCCTTCTCTGCGCTAACGCTACGCGCAAAGGGTGCGCAGCCAATTTATCTGTTAGCGTAGCGTTAGCGCGGATGCGCGCAATTGCGCTCACGCTACACACGCAGGGCGCAAAAGAGCGCGCGCTACGGTGCACCACACTGATTTTAGCTGAAAAAAAGGCCTTTTTTTCCGCTAAAAGCGCTGTAGCGCAGCGTAGCGTAGCGTAGCGTAGTGACTGTAGCGGCGCGCTAACACTAACAAACAATTGGCGCCCTGTTAGCGCCGCTGAAACGTAGCGCAGTGTAGCGGCGCTAACAGCGCGCTAACGCTACTCAAAATGGGCAGGCGCTTTTTGCCGCTACGCTAACGCTAAGTGGCCCTGTAGCGTAGTGTAGCATAGCGGCCCACTGTTGCCAGATACAACCAAACAGACCCCTTAATCAGATTCTAAAGCCAACTTAACCCCTAGTCACCACTGAACGTGTAACTGGAGCCCCACTACATTGGAAGTAGACCCTCTGGACAGCCTGTAGCACCCAGTCAAACCCCTGTCACATGCCTCAAGGCACCTTTCCCCAATATACACATAAATTTCCCTACTCCATGGTATCTCCACTCCATATGTCAGTTTGCCTTTGTTTGCTATCTGCATGACATCATTCAGCACTGCCCCTGCAGTCTGTGCCATTGTTCTCCGCATTCTAGAACTTTCACCTCCACTTTTGTTTGATTTTATTGCATCACATGCCATTGTTCCCCGCATCATGCATGCACTCCTTGCATAAAGTGTACACAGCCCAGGCCAGCTAAAATCCCTCACTGGGGCTGCCCTGGAGCTAAAATACCTCACATTTGTCTATATAAGGAGCTCTCTCCCCCCCATTGGGTGTTCCTCAGTTTATTGCTGACCAGTTATTCACTCAACACCTTGTACAAATTAAAAATATACTCATAACAACCCTTACGTATCAATAACAAACTCTTTATATGGTGTCTCAAACAAACTCATCTTGTGCATCCACTCCTATCACCTTATTACAACTGGCCAAGCGGAGCTTGGTGGGTCTTGTAGCTGGTAGTATAGAAGGGCAGAGCTTGCAACTCCTTCATCCCCTTCTCCATTCAGCAAAAGGGTTTCACAACCACTTTTGAGTCTTACACCGGCGGCTTACGTTGCAAGACAACTGTTCATCATCCTAATTTTTTGATGGCCATCCCTCCAGACTATTGATTGACTGTTGCAGATGGTGGGGGAGCTGAGTGAGAGAGAATCAACCATACTGATTGATTGGCTGAGGGAGAGAGAAACAACAATTACCTGATCAATTGGCCAACTCAAGAGCTTGAAGGCTTACTTGACAAGGACCTTAGAGATTGGCAGCTGGGCAAGCCTGAAGCTGCGTGATGGAGAGGGGTGTCCAAGGTTTAACCTGAGGCCTTCAAGGCTGTGCTGAATGGAGGCGAGATGAGTCAATGACCTGTTTATGCAAAAAAAAACTGGTGGTACCCGTGGACAAGTACCACTGGTACCCACCAGGCGGTGCTGGGTGCTGCTTTTTTGGAAAAAACAAGCGAGTACAGGTGGTGCAACTGGTACCTGGGTCCATTTCTACATTCTCTATAGTCAAGACTATTAGTTATTTACATAGTACCATTCTTAGGGGCAGGTCTTTCAAACCATCCATAAGTTGTAGTAGCCTTTCAACCTATTTTGCAATCTATTTCCCCCCATGGAAACCTTCAAATAAACCTTATAACCATTTGTCCAACAGGAGTCCTACAAAATGAGTTACTGTGAGGTTGCTGTGCCCCTCAGCAACACCAAGATGTCTGCAATGTGATAATGAAACATGCAATAGTGGTAGTGGTGGGGTATGTACTGTGGTATTTACTGTGGACAGTCCATGGTGCTGGCAGGGTGAGGGACCAGGTCTCCTGTTGGATTCCAGCTGGGATAATTTTTGCTGAACAGCTGCAAGATATTCCTGACATCCAGGTAGTCTTACCTGACATCCAGGTAATCTTACCTGACATCCAGGTAATCTTACCTGACATCCAGGTAATCTTACCTGACATCCAGGTAATCTTACCTGACATCCAGGTAATCTTACCTGACATCCAGGTAATCTTACCTGACATCCAGGTAATCTTACCTGACATCCAGGTAATCTTACCTGACATCCAGGTAATCTTACCTGACATCCAGGTAATCTTACCTGACATCCAAGTAATCCCAGCTTAAAGACCTGAGAGCATCCGCATCCGTGGCTAGATTAGCCTGGGCTAACTAGCTCGGATTAAGATCGGAATAGGCTAATCCGATCGGCCATCCGCATGGGTGGGGATTAGCGGGTCCGAGGCTGTCGGAGGTTATGTGTTTAGGTGCCTATATGTTATGTGTTTGGCACCTAAACACATAAAGTTCATGCTAACAAGCATGATGAATATTCATTTTGGGATTAGTCCCAGGATTAGTGGGGGCTAGATTTATACCCCACTAGCTCCAAACGGAGCTCCGGGTTAAGTTGATCCCCGGTTGATCCAACCCGATGCGGGTGCGGGGTCGAACTAAGTGCCCTAATCCGGGCTAACTTAGCGCCCGGTGCGGATGGTCTGATGTCAGGGTACATAGAATCAATGGGGCAGGGCCGCTGGCCATTGTCAGGGGCAGCTCGACCTTCCGGCCACTTTCTCTCCCAACATCGGCCTTACGTCCGTTATTTGCAGGAGCAGACAGGCAGCGGCCGACGTCGCAGCGGACGTCGGGCCGCCGTCCGCACCATGGTGTACGTTCGAGCACCGCGGTATTTGTCTCCGGAATCACCTCCATGGGGGACGCGTCGTTGCAAACCAACGCGCTTTTCCGATTGTGAATCGAGTCTGCCAGGCTACTTGTTGATGTTCCCGTGCGGGGTCGCCAGGGGGGATCGCCCGTGGTCAAGGGGGAAAGAGAAAGTTTTGTTGATAGAGAATCGAAGATGTGCTCCTCGAGCTTGTGGTACCGTATAAAGTAAACGGATGGAACTCATGATTGGGTCGTTACACACGCTACATGAAAGCTGCGAGACATCTGAGGCAGAAACAGATTTGAAGCTCACCAAATCCATTCAAGCAGACCCACGCCCAATCGGTCCAAGATTTCGTCGAGTTTAAAGTCGTGACTTTGAAAAGCTCATGAGCACAAAATTTCCAACGGTCGATGCGGGACATTAAAGACCATGCGGTCTTTCGCCTTTGCCTTGGGCCTGGCTGCGGCCATATTACACATCCCATCCTATTGCATCACTCCTGAGTTCTTGCCTTTAATTCCCTCATCGGATATCTTCAAAGCATCCAGACCTCGGAACCACCCAACAAAAAGACGCTCTTTCTCGGGTGCCCTCTTTCCCTTGCCACATTCACACGTTGCCCCATCAGTTCCTCTCTCAAAGAAAGGCCTAAGTATCACTCGATCTGTTTTTTTTCGTTGACGTGCAGTTCTACGTCCAATACTTCTTGACTTACTGGCTCTGCCTAAAGTAACATGAGGTCCGCCACATCGTTGATAGTCTGGCTATCGCCATGCATTCTAGTACTCTCCCTCTTTGGAACAAATTTCGTGGATTGCCAGAAGGACAAGGACACATACGCCAGCGTCGGCAAGTTTAAAAGGACGAAAAAAGTTATGGGTTACTACCCCGTTTACAACTCCGAAATTCAATCACCCAAGCAAGTCGATTATTGTAAATTGTGTTTTTAATCTTCTCTCCCTGTTTGATTATCCCACTGAAGAAGCATTGCTGTTTGGTTACCTTCTCTCCTCTCCGTATGCTCTGATGTCCAGCTCTCTACACGGATTTGCTCTTTTTTGTAGCTGTACCCGAAACCAACCACACCTTTAGTTACGGTGGACTGCTTACGCCGAAGCGTGCGGAAGAGCTGGCAGTCGAGTTCGTTCATCTGGCGAAGAAAAGTCTGTGACAACCACACCTTGACCGCCCCACTCTACATCACCAAACCAGATGTTGTTTCCAGTCTCCAAAAGTTCATTCTTTTTGTCCTTGATGATCTCTCGACGTTTATCCAGATAGTGTGAACCCACTTATTTCCTATGGTGGCTGGGACGGCTCCAGGCCAGTCTACTGGTCTCATCTTCTTCCTTTCGCGTGATTTCATCCAACCTCGTGTGTACTTTTTTCTTCTACAGGTATTTTTCACAGCTATCTTCGACAGCTGCTCGCAGGACCGCCTTCGCTAAGTCGATGGTTCAGTACGCGAAAAAGCTTGGGTTTGTTGGATTGGACCTTGACTGGGAAGGTGTGATTAAATTCCTCCTCCAGCCCTCGCCTATATAACGACATTGTCTGACCCTGTTTGATCTTTCTTCAGCTCCCGCCGGGTAACTTTTTTCATGCTGCTCTCGGGGTCGCCCAATGTAATGGGATCTCAGGGCAAATCTAATGATGCACGTAATTTTTGCCGTTCCAGTGCAGGAATCGGTTGTAATTCTTACTCGCCTCAGGACATTGTTAACTTTGGCCTGCTTATTAAGGTTTTTTTCCCACTCCATGGCAAGATCACTATGTAGTGTGTTGACAAATCGACACCAACAGGAAATCAGACGTATATGGCCACAAGGACAGCTTACTGCAGCAATCGGCCTTTCCGGGCTCGTCGGATCTGATGGCAAACCCGCCAGTTCGTCCGAGACTTCAGAGATTACTCGAAACTTGGACTTTGTGTCTGTGGCCAATTTTACAAAATACCTTCTGACCATATCTCCACCCGCCTGGCTTGTACTGACGTCCTCCGTTGTGATCGCAGTAATCTGATGGCCTATGACGTCTTCGGTTCCTGGGCAAACACCACCGGCCCGTTGGCTCCGATCCATAACACCTGCGCGCCCGACCCATTCAAACAGTCCATTGAAAGCGGTTTCGAGGTGATGATCAAGCAAGGCTTCAAAGCCAAACAAGTTATTTTAGGCCTCCCCGCCTATGCCATCCGAGTACAGCTAGTCTCTCCAAAGCTAACACCGACGACTGTCAATGGCGACACAACATTCATCTATCAAAACAATACGGGAGTGACCCCGGCAAGTCTTCCAGTCTCATTTCAATTTCTCCGAAATGGTTTGCTCATACCTTATGTGACCCTTCATCAGCCCGGTGGTATATCCGATGACAAGCCAGGAAAGGATGTCTGTGGAAAAGAGCAGCTATGGGGAGGCTCTTTCCTCACCACCGAACTGATATCTAAAGGCTGGTTGTCCAAAGATCAGAAAACCGGTCTTAATGGCTACAAACGTCACTTTGACGAATGTAGTGGAACTGTGAGTAGCTATTGACTGGCGGCTGCGCTCCGATGCCTGATCTGAAATCTGCAACCACAGCCTTTCCTCACAAACGGGAAGTATTTCATCACCTATGAGGATCAGAAGACATCGGTCACGAAAGCCAAATGGGCGCAAGCGCATCACCTAGCCGGTGTCTTCTTGTAAGCCTACCTCCGCAACTCTTTGCACTGACCGTGCTCTGACCCACTCTACTTGTCTACTCTCTTTATTTAGCTTTGATACAACTGGCCCCACCAAATCAACAGTCTCTGCTGTTGCCCGAGTGCTCTGAACATTCTAGCCTCCACGATCTCTACATTTACGGAAAGCTTTCCAATCAGTCGTCCCCGTCAGATCCCTCGTTGGAGCCTCGTTTGTTATGATTCTCAAGTAATGATGTGAAGAAGAGCATGTGCATTTTACAGGTCAGCCATCAATGTGGAGAATGCGGCACCTTCTGTCCCCTAAGTAAAGCCGAATAAGATTTGCCCTGCTGCGTCAAAGGGCACCAAAATATCAAAGCTCTAAGAAAGCCCCCCCTGGGATGATTGGTTGAAATTCCCACTAAGACCACGGTTTTTTTATCTGGTTGATGTGGGCGGAAACACTCTGCTTTTGGCTCTCACATCAGAGAAACAACCCTCGAAACAGCAGGGACCAAAAAAGGCGGTCTCCGCCGCCTTCACAGGAAAC
This sequence comes from Puccinia triticina, assembly GCF_026914185.1. Classification (NCBI taxonomy): domain Eukaryota; kingdom Fungi; phylum Basidiomycota; class Pucciniomycetes; order Pucciniales; family Pucciniaceae; genus Puccinia; species Puccinia triticina. Next base: position 327,336 of record NC_070572.1, read on the forward strand.
TCACTTGGGGACGTCAACCGACTTTGGGAGATGTGTGCCCAAAAGTTGGAGCTACAATGGGCAACTTCCCGTTGACTCTGCATCCCTCCCAGATTTCAACCAAAAACACGTGCAGTCGTTCCTCCGACTGTCTCCAGTGGGCGTTCAGAATTGGTCCCGTCGACGTCAACTAATGTCGGTAGTTTGTTTCTCTAAATTGCAAGTTTCGCGAGTTTTTTATTCAAGACTTACGTAAATTTTTTCACAGCTGCGAAGTGACGCTATAGAGGCTGATGGGTGAAACGGTGCAGCGGAGTGTGCATCAAACTTAACACAAGCGTACCCTCCTCGGGGGCAGCGTACTCTCCTTCGGAGACACTTCACGGCTCCTCGGAGAGGCTTTGTTAAGCTCGAGTGTGCATATGGCGGCTTGGGTAGATGGTTTCAGTGAGGCTTGCAGCTACGCAGTTGCATATCCATGGACAAAACAAGTTTTCGTGGTTAGCTTGGTTGATGATGTGCGACGTGTTGTGTGCAGAAGTTGAGACGAAATCGGCTGCGTTTCGAAAGATGCGAGACGTTTCAAGCTGATTGGTGTTTGGAAGACTCGCCCACACAGCCTGGACTGACGATGTGGCACCGGCCAAGCTCCACATGGCCACCTGTGCCGCCATATACCCCAGCGTCCACCATCGTCTTCCCCTGCCGATGAGCACTGCTTGAAGACCAGCCGAGCTCACCATTTGGCAAGCCCCATCCTCGTCCCTAATACCAACCAACCACCACGACAACTCGGCAGGGATGACGGCCTCATACGTATACGATGAATGTAATGTCCAAAACCCTCTTCATCGTTCTTCTCCTACGAGTATTCCATCTCCCACAACGGACGCAGGGACTCAATCAAGCTTGCAATGATCCGAGAAGAAATAGAAAAGCATTTAGGCTGACTCTATATATCTTTCTTCTCTTTGCTCGGCTTGGTTTGCAGCCGGCCAATCGAACTTCTTCGTATTCACGCTCTTGCTATGCGTCTTGATCCCATGGACCCTCTCAAGCCTATCGAAGTTATCCAGTGAGTAGGAATGATTGCCCCCAGTCTAAGCGGCTTATCACTGAACTTGAACCGCCCCCCAGGTACAACGGCCAAGCCACCATGTCCCGGATGGAACTCAAAGGACGAACAAGTCAAAAAGGCAAAGCAAAAATCTGCTGCAATCAGCCTGAGGTAAGCTTGTCAAACAATTTTTTTTTTCTTCTAAAAATTGACCTGGTGGTCACATCGCTTAGAACTTGTCTCTATCAATTTTTTATATGTTTAAAATAGTCACATATGTTTAGCGCTAGGATGGGCTCTCTTGGCATACGTAGCATACAGAGCTAGTTTTGTCGAAGCCTCATCTGGTACATACGACCCATTCACCATCCTAGGCCTCAATCCAGTGAGTAAATGTTTGAATTTATTCAGCTTTACCCAGTGTTAGCCAGACATTTAGGTTGGTTTTCGGAATGTTCTCGCAGGGGTCAGACGAAAAATCGATCAAACGACACTTCAAAAGACTCTCTCTAAAATTGTCAGCTCTCAATCTGTCCCATCCTTTGCAACGCATGTTTCCCAAGCTGATAACCGTCCCAAAAAAACTGTGCTGTTGATGTTGGATGTAACAGCCATCCGGATAAATTGAAATTGAAGGCGAACCAAACCATGGAGGAAGTGAACGAACATTTCGTCAACCTCACCAAAGCCTATAAAGCGTGAGAGGCCGCTATTCATCCACTCCTATAATCCCCGATCATTGAAGGATTAACATCATTTCCTCATCGGTCCATTGGTTTAGTCTCACAGATGAAACCATTCGCGAAAACTACGAGCTGTACGGCCATCCCGACGGAAAACGAGAGACGTCAATGGGAATCGCACTGCCTAAATGGATTGTCGAGACCAACAACCACGGATACGTCATCGGACTATACCTGATTTTGGGATTGATGCTGCCTTACTATGTTGTAAGTTGCCCCAGCCTGATTGCGCCAACTGTCAGTCTATCTTTCCTGGCCCTGACCTGAATTGTTCCATACGCAGAGCAAATGGTGGCACGGCTCGAGAAAGTACACCAAAGATCAAGTGCTGAACGCATCGGCTTCGCGATATTTCTTGCATCTAACTGCCGAAACCAAGTTTGCCGGGGCCGTCGAAGTCTTGTGCTCGTCGCTCGAATTCAAGGCTTTGGAGTCCAAACACAGCCGCGTATTCGAGGCGAACAAGTCGTACAAGAAGCTCGAAGATCAGGTGACGACCACGCTGTTCAACTCGACCGGCGAAAAGCTGGAGGGCAGCTTGTACAATAACAGCACCGAAAGGTTTGTCAAGAGGACTGCAGTTTTGGTTTATGCCCATTTGTTCAGGATCCCGATCTCCGATGTTGCTATCTTGAAAGGTCAGTCCATTTCATCTCACCCTGCCACTGACATAAAAGTATGGCTGTAATAACTAACCTTATTCAACCCATCCTCCCAGCCAAACACGATGTCATCAATTACGCCCGTCATTTAACCAACGGCATGCAGTCCATCACGTTAGGATTCAACTGGCTCAGTACCTATTTAGTCATCATCAAACTCCAACAACATTTGGTCCAGGCGATGCACCCCGCACATTCCCCCTTGGTCCAACTCCCTCACGTCTCGGTCAAGACAGCTGAACGAGTTGCCAAGAGTAATGGCATCGGGTCTCCTGAACAATTTGCTACCTTGTCTGAGCAGCAGAAAGACTCTTTGTTTCCTGAACTCAAGGGCCAGGATCACATCAAGAAGAAGATCCAGTCTATTTCGGAACATTGGCCTAAGTTGGAATTGGTCAGCTCTGAGTTCAAAGGTGGGCATCCTTCTTCTTTACGATTATACCCATTGTTTTGGTTTTGGCATCAGCTCACTTGCTGCTCGATGTCAATCCAACAGTTGTCGGAGAAAAAAATGTCACTCCTGGCTGTGTGATCCACTTTACCATGAAAGTCAGGATCAAGAATCCCAAGTCGACTTCCGCTGCTCAGGCAAATGGGAAGACCGCTGAACAGGAATCCGAACAGAAAACCGAACAGGACGTCCAGGGTGAAGAAATGGAGATCGATGAATTGTTAGGCCGAAAGAAAGCTGGGGCTGATGGCGAGGAGAAGAGTCCCATAGTACACGCACCCCATGTTACCAAGGTTTGTCCCCCATACAATCTAAAGCTCTTGACTGTGCCCAAGAAGGCGCAAATCAACGGCTGACTTGTGTTCCGGTTGATGACCAGGACACCAAAGCGGGATACTACTGGCTAGTTGGAGACCACAAGATGAACCGGATCTTTGTCCAGCCGAAGAAGATCACCGATGTCGGATACACGAAGACCCGGGTGCTCAAGACCACCTTCCAAGCGCCCCAAAGTCCCGGTCTGTACACCTTCCAAGCCTATGTCAAGAGCGATTCGTACGTCGACACCGACGTCCAGGCCAGCATGCAACTCCGCGTCCAGGACAAGGAGGCTGTCGGCCAGGATCTCAACGCTGACGACGATATCTCCGAGCCCGATCAAGATACCCTCGCTGGCCAAATGGCCGCGATGCGCGGTAAACCCACCAAAAAACTTAACGACAATGACTCCGATGATTCTAGTGCCACGGAGAGCGGCGGCGATGATAGTAGCTCGGACTCGGACTCCGATTCCGATTAACTCCGTACTTTTTTTTTCTTGACTTCTTGGATATCGGTATTTCCTCTTGCTCGGTCGCTTCTTTGAGTTTTTTTTTCTTCCTTTTTTCAGTTGTTGGATCGTCAATATCGTTGCTTGGATCATTCTCTCCTTGTTTTGCTTTCTTCTGAGCCGTCTTAGAGTTTCTTTTGCTCCTCTCGTCGATATCGTTCCTTCCAGTTGCTTCGTCTCTTCATACACCAAATTCCAAAACAAAATCATACAACAAACATATAAATATTTAAACAAAAAGACTAAATAATGTTAGGCTACTGCGTTTCTCCTGTTCTATTCATTCATTTTTGGAGGGAAAAGAACAAACTTCGGCCTGTACCACAGGGCATGAAAATCCAAATTTTCCAAATTTACTTCACCCAAAATTTCTTAGAACTAAAACTAACCCTGGCCAAAATGTAGTCTTGAGCCCAAATGTGAAGTATTTCCTAAATGGAACCCTCCCCTATCTTTCACTTTTTGTGTAGAGGACAACAAAATCTTGACGTTGATCAGAGATTTCATCGAATTCGACGGGGGTGAGTGGGTCGAATTGAAAGGATGGGTCAGCTGGGGAGAATGTGGAGACTCCTGGGAATTCTGTCACGTTAAAGATGACATCGTGACAGCGCCCCACTTTCCCCCCTGGGAGGAGGACGCGCCAGTTATGCGTCCCCAGCTGGTACCCTACCAAGATGCCCTTCTTCGAGGTGTCCCCGAATTTCCCGTTTCGAAGCTGCTTTGGAATGTTGACGTATGGTTGGCATCCAAAGGGTTTGAGGCGACTGACATTGAAGGTGTTAGAGTAGCCATGCACTTATGCACAAATTATGGCTTAGCAACTATGTACTTACTCACCATGTACATAGTTTCTAACCTAGTCGGTGACAGGTACCAAACCTAAACTGTCACCGACGCGCGCCTACAGTTCCGGTTCTCACCTGCCCGGGCTCTCCTCTTTTCCTCACCGAGATTGGAGACCCCGGGACCGACACGTGAGAGCTGACCCGCCGCCGGACTGTATCGCGCAGGTTAGTCAACTCATTAGCAATGTAACCGAGATTGGAGACCCCGGGACCGACACGTGAGAGCTGACCCGCCGCCGGACTGTATCGCGCAGATTCCGTGCCTTCATAGGTTAAAAGCCGGCTCACTCCTAGGCCACGTTTGTCGGAGGTCGTTTCTTTCCAAATCTACGGGAGGTCGATAAATGAATAGGGCACAACAGGACATTGAAATAGATAGGATCTGTTTACGGGACGAAGGAGTCCCTGAGGAAGAAATTGAAAGGATCTTACAGGAAAGATACCCCCAGAACCCCCCCATCCCGACCGATATGGCAGCAAATCCCAATGATGCGCTCGCTACCCTCCAACGCCAAATGGCCGATATGACGGCCGAGTTGAACCGTCTGAAAGCGGCCCCGCCCCACATCCACGACCCGGTAACTGCTGCTGTTCGTGCCCAAGAACACCGTCAGGAAGTCATCCTTAGCAGTTTCTTGAAGTCCCCACTTAAGCTACACCGCGAAGTAAACCCAGATCATGTCGTTCTATCTTACAACTCGGCTAACTATTCGCAATGGGTTGAATCAATCGAGGCGACACTTCAATATGCATTCTCTGTTACCGAGCCTATGATTGCGAAGACGAACACCTTCACTGATCTGGCGACCGAATATAACCATGCGATCGCCAGCTTGATGAAGAACACGATCGACAAGTCGCTGCTGGGAATCGTCAAAGCCGCGGGCCACAAAACCGCCAAGACAATCTTCGAGGCGTTGAAACTTAAGTGTGAACGATCAGACCGCCGACACAAAATCGATCTGATGACGACGCTTTTGGAGTTGGCTAACGATACCGGCCTAGCGAATGAGGTGACGATGTCGCGGTGGGCTAAAGTCATGAGCGAGCTGGAGCAATCAAAACTCACCCTTAATGAGGCCGTCGGGATCATGCTTCAAATGACCTTCAAACCTGTCACCGGTGCCGCATTGACAAAGTTCGAATTTACGGTCGACCAAAACCTCAATGACAAGAAGGATCCTTCCTTCGCCGATGTTGCCACGGTGATCCAGTCTGCGACCGGCAAAGTTAGCAAGAAAGATGTGGATAGCATGGCGATGGATATTGACCGGATTCAGGCTTTGCATCAGGGAAACAGAGGCAAATACGTTGCTCCTCAACGACGTACCTCGGATGATAAATCCTCGAAACTCAGTCACCCGCGCTTTGCGGTCGAACGGGCCGAGTACTACAAGGGAAAGGGCCAAACCGAGTCGCAAATACAACGTCACGGTTTCGATTGCGCGTACTGCTCAAAGTATGGACATTGGTTCGCCGATTGTTCTGAATATTGGAAGGCGGTTGCGATGAAGGAAATCAAACCTCCACCACCGGATTTTGACTCGAAAGATTCGAAATACATACCGCCGCGACGTTCAGAACACCACGTCCGCAAAGTGGCGTTCCCAAACCTGACCGAAGGCGTTCTTCTGGACTCTGGGGCTTCTGCTCATGTGAGTGGGAAATCCAGTCTCTTCGAGCCGACTCGCAAGCTGACGACTCCACGTACGTTTTATCTTGCTGTCACCGACTGCAACGTTACGGTATCCGACGTCGGTAGGGTAACGATTCCGACGCCAGCGGGGAAGATCACGATTGAGGATGTCTACTTCGTTCCTGGTGTAGACGGTGTCATCCTGTCGACGGGTAGATTGATTGCGTCAGGCTGGAAGCTAGAATACAGGGGAACAGAAGCAACTTTATTAGATCCGTGTAATAACCGCTACCCCACCATCTTTCACAACTACTGCTGGTCTTTAGAGACTGTTCCGGATTCCATTAAAGCCAATAAAATCTCGCAATTACCTTCTTTCAACCCGTATATATGGCATGTCCGCCTAGGCCATGCGTCCGATGAAGTCGTCAAACAATACCTGAGAAACAACTACCCTGAAGTTAAAATTAAGTGGTCAGCTTTTTTTTGTGACCGGTGCGCGAAGTCTAAAAGCACGAACCGAAAGTCGATGGGTGTTGAGTCAAAGATTGTCCGTGAGAAGCCCCTAGATCTCATGGTCTCAGATGTCGCAGGCCCATTTGAGACGGACCTACACGGTATGCGTTACAGTATTACTCTCCGGGATCACGCAAGTACGTTTTCGTTCGTCGGAGCAATCGAGAAAAAGTCGGACGTCCCGGACAAGATCATGTCGTGGATTGCGCATGTGAAGAACTACTTTGGAAGATACCCTGTTCATGTTCGTTGCGACAACGCCCCGGAATATGTTCAAAGTCTCCGTAAGCGTCTTGATGAAATCGGAGTGAAGACTGCCCCGAGTGCCCCGTATACGCCCCAACAGAATGGTGAAGCTGAGCGGCTCAACAGAACGATCGGCGATATGGCGAGAACCATGTTGCATGAGAGCGGGCTTCCTCGACGGTTCTGGAGCTATGCATGGTCGACCGCTGGGCATATACACAATAGGTTGCCCAACTCGAGGTCAGGAGGAAAATGCCCCGTAGAACTCTTCTATGGAATAAGGCCGAACCCGGATGTTCTGTACCCGTTCGGAGCGAAGGCCATCATTCACATCCCCAATGAGCGAAGAAAGAAGCTGGACGAGCGAGCCCAGGATGCCGTCTTGATTGGATACCCGGATGCTGGAGCGGGGTGGCTGTTTTTCTCGCCGAGGGAGCGTCGCGCAATCCATTCGACTGCAGCAGTGTTCCCAGATTTTCAGAATCTGCCGGTAAAGAAGGAAGTAAAGAAATCAGATCTTGATTTTGTACTGAACCAGATAATGCTGAAACTCGGTGAAGAAAGGACGGACCTCATTGCGGCAGAAGAATCAAAGCAACTGCAAGATTTGACTGTTGGACCGGAGATCGACTTACCGAAGACAATCAAGATGGCGTTAAGCGGCTTGGATGCGAATTCGTGGAGAAAGGCGGCGGACTACGAGATGGAGAAATTCGGGGAGCTGGACGTGTGGGAGGCTGTTGATCCGTTCAAGGGAATGAAGGTGCTGGGAGCTTGTTGGGTCTTCTCACTCAAGCGACGGCCGGATGGATCGATCGAGAAGTTTCGGGCGCGGTACGTGGCGAAGGGCTTCAATCAACAGATTGGGGTCGACTGTAATGAAACCTATGCGCCGACTGCTTCACTGAATACGTTGCGCTTGCTTATCTCCATGGCAAACAAGTTCGGATTACCATCGGCCACGTTCGATGTCAGTTCAGCGTATTTGTACAGCCCGATCGAGGAAGACGTTTACGTGCAGCCACCTGTCGAGATTTTGCCCGCCCTGAAAGGAAAAGTCATGAAACTCAAGAAAGCACTCTACGGGACCAAACAGGCCGCAAGGTGCTGGTGGAAATTTTTCAAACAAACCGTAGAAAAGTTGGGTTTCGAAGCGAGTGAAATAGAACCATCACTTTACCTTTTCCGGAAGGGTGCTGGTTTTGTCATCATATGGCTTCATGTTGACGACGGTTTCGCGCTGGCGTCGGACAATTTCCTCTTGAACCAGTTGCGGGACGGGATGACCAAAGACCTAGAAATAAAATGGTCTGCGAAAGTTGAGCGCCTGGTTGGAATCAACATCGAACAGAAGTCAAACGGCGTTTTCTTGGATCAGAGTTTGATGGCGCAGAAGATTGTTGAAAAATACAAACGGAATGCTCACCTGAAGACGAGTCCTTTACCCGATGACGCCCTGGAAATTTCAACGGCGGAACCTATCGACCCGACTGAGTTTCGCTCAGTCATTGGCTCCCTGGTGTATTTATCTAGTGGCACTCGCCCTGATATTTCGTATGCGGTCAACTTGCTGGCACGTTTTTGTTTGAATCCCGGAGAAATGCACTGGAAGGCGCTCGATTGTTTGATTGGATATGTGCGGAGGACGATCGGAAAGCGGCTGGCGTACAGAGGAAGTGGCGATGGACTCCAGTTGTGGACGGATGCGAATTGGGGGGGGGAACACGAGCGATCGACAACGGGGTATGCGTTGACTTTTTGTGGTGATGTCATCGCATGGGGTTCTCGGCGGCAAACAGTAGTGGCCTTATCTACGTGTGCCGCAGAGTATGTTGCTCTCTCAGAAGGATCACAGCAGCTTGCGCATCTGATGAATATCCTTGAAGATCTCGATCAACACCCGCAGATTTCAATACATGTCGACAATGAAGCGGCTATATTGATTGCAACGGATAATACATCAAAGAAGAAGACGAAATATCTACAACGAGCCTTTTATTTCGTGAATGATCTTATCAGAGCAAATGACATCAAACTCGAATGGACCAGCACAGTAAACCAGTTGGCAGACGTATTCACAAAAAAACTTGGCGCGACGAAGATGGTGGATGCGGGCAACAAATTGGGTTTGGTCGGGTAATTTGTGCAGGCGTGGGAGGGGGTGTTAGAGTAGCCATGCACTTATGCACAAATTATGGCTTAGCAACTATGTACTTACTCACCATGTACATAGTTTCTAACCTAGTCGGTGACAGGTACCAAACCTAAACTGTCACCGACGCGCGCCTACAGTTCCGGTTCTCACCTGCCCGGGCTCTCCTCTTTTCCTCACCGAGATTGGAGACCCCGGGACCGACACGTGAGACCTGACCCGCCGCCGGACTGTATCGCGCAGGTTAGTCAACTCATTAGCAATGTAACCGAGATTGGAGACCCCGGGACCGACACGTGAGAGCTGACCCGCCGCCGGACTGTATCGCGCAGATTCCGTGCCTTCATAGAAGGGAGATCCGAACCATTTGTTATGTGGAGTATCCCATTTTAGCTTGCGCATCGGTGTGATATTCTCCAGAAGAACCGCCGTTGAAACCGCTTCTGCCCAGTATTCAGAAGGCAGGTTCGCTTGTTTGAGCATGCATCTAGCCTTTTCCGATGTGGATCGATTTCCTCTCTCAGCCACGGAGTTTTGTTGAGGAGTATACGGAGCGGTAACTTGAACAGCGATCCCTTTTTCTTTGAGGAAGTCAAGAAATTCATTTGAGTTGAATTCTCCACCTCCATCAAAAATGACAGTTTTAATGTTGGCGGAATGATGATTTGTGACTTCATTGTAATATTGCAAAAAGAAAGAAAATGTTTCGGATTTCTTAGACAATAGATACACGTGACGGTACCGAGTGAAGTAGTCTGTGATTTTGAAATAATACTCCTTTCCTCCGAAGGATCTTGGATTGGTTCGACTGTAGAGGGAATTTCTCAAAATTGAAGCCCATGGTACGGGCCCCAACAAATGGCCCGCGAGGTGTTTTTGACCTCCAGCGGAGCCTCTACAGGAGCTGACAATCACCACGGGTGTGGACCAAAGCGAAGTTAACACAATCTATTCATATTGAACATTTACTGTGACATACTGCTCCCCACCTATGTTAATTTTGGATTTGAAAGTGGATCACAGGTGCAGTTGAGGAAATATAGCTTGTCATCTCATATCCCAACCACACAGGAAAGTAAACTGCAGGGGAGGATTGCAAGTTTGAATGGGTGGTTGGAACACCTGAAATATTGGGGGTATCTTGGGGGTTTTTGAGGTGGGTTTGGTGAGGTTGGCGGAGAAGGCAATTGTGAGCTAGCAGAGGTTGAGTGGCCTTGGGCCCTGCAGCGGCGAAGCCGCCTTGTAGTAGTCTTTGTATAACGAACTCAGCGGAGTCGGGGGGACCAGTCCTACGCAACTACATAAAAATCTTTCCTTCAAGGATGGTGCACATCAGGTTTGATCGGCTCCATGTTTGAGAATGATCCAGGCATCATCGCCACCGCCATACCCACTTTCAAGTAAAGTGCGTACTTACATACATCTCTCGCTCAATCGCATGAAAGCGGTGTTCCCATTGAGCGGGAATCTCAGATTTCTCATTCTCCATCTGACCAAAAAACTCACAAGACCAACATGCACTACACCATTGCTAAGTGCTTGCCTTTAGTGTTCTATTGCATCGCAGAAAGCGCCCTGATGACACTGCCAGAGAAAGAGAAATTTGATCTTGACTTGAACAATGAGCCGACGGAGGAATTTTCCAATGTGTTGGTATTCTCCATGTTTTCAGAGCCTTCATTTTCTGCTTCCCAAGCTACTACTGTAAAAAGAGAACCGGCGGACCCTTGTTACACAGGTTGCGTCCAAGATTCCTCTTGTACTATCCCTAATTTAAATGGTGTTTGCAAGCGGAAAAGTGACTTCATGGATGTCAAACCAATAACCAAGAAGTTAGACCATGAATCAAAGGCACAACTGAATTTTCCAGAGAAGGACAGCAATGCTTGCAAGAAACTGAAAGTCAAAGGAAAATTCTTATTGCCAGATCAATCCCAATCACAAAAAATCAAAAAAGAACACACTGAATTATCAAAAGGCACTTTCAATGTTCAAGCAGACCATGATATTGGAGTAGAAAAAATTCAGAAAAAGGCTCAAGTCTTTGATGTTTCTGACTGGATTTTTTACATGATGGATCCAAAGTTGGAATTAAACCAAGAAATTCCTAGAAAGTTTGACCCTATAAAAAAGCTATCAAACTTCCTGAGTAGCTTGAAAGAAGAGAAACCCTCTGCTGGGGGTTTTTCTTTCATTTCAAGAGAAAAAGATGTAAATGCCTTTCCCAGATATCATGGAAAAAAATCTGAACTTCCCTATCCAAAATTCATCAATAAAAGGCAAAAAGAAAAAGAAACCCTTGGAATAATACTGAGAATCTCTGATGAAAAATTGGAACTTGAGAATTATTTTGATTTTTTTGAAGAGATTCAAGATAGATTGGTATCAAAGTTTGAAGTCAACCCCACCCCATCTGTCAAAAAATCTGGAAGCAAGCTCCAATTGGTTCTAGCCCAAGCAAGGATTAGATATATGAAGAAAATAATTAAAACAACAACAACATTGATAGTTTTGTATCTTTCACTCTTTGGTGAGCATGAGGGGGGCAAGCTGACAGAAACAGGCCTTAGCAACATCATGGATTTCTTTAAATCTTTCTGGACAAAAATTGAAAATGGTAAAGGTTTAGAATCCAAGGACAAGAATGACTTTGAAATGAAATTGCATGATTTGGTGAACTGCCAATCAATAAAAAACTTCAAGACAAACAACATGAGTACTTCAAGTACCCTTTTAGGAATGCCTTGGAGGATTGTTGGACATTGGTCGGAGATAAAGAGAGGAAGAGCATCACTTACAAATGCTGTTAAGAAATGTAACTCAAAAAGATTAGAATACCATCTAGATTTGGTTGAGATGATCAACAAAATCATTTTCTATTTAAATTATCAATACATTTCCAATAGATACAGAAAAAATGAAAAGCATCAAATTGAAGCCATTCAAGAAGAAGGGGGATGAGAGTTCTGAAACTTCTGTTTAAATTTTTGGGCTGTCTTTATTTTTCAAATCACACACCCTGGATGCTTTTGATAGTTGGAATATTGGTAAAGTATCAGTGGAGGCTATAATAGCTTGCTTCCATACTGTTAGAAAGCTATTTATTCTAGACAGTTACCCTTCTACCTCCTGTCTAAATCTTTTTGTATGGACTCAATGGAGTCATTCTATGAGGGAGGTTAACTTACAGGGGCCCTTTTGGATACTGTATTTTTTTAGTTATCCAAGTTAGCCATTTGAGTAAATTAACTTTTTTAATTTGGATTTACTTTGCGCACAGAGGGAAACTTTTTGCGCACAGGAATTTCTGTTGACTTGATGTTGCTTGACGTCGCCCCCCCCCCCCCCCCCCCCCCCCCCCCCCCTAACTTAACACAAGTTCCTTGCTTTGGAGGGCCCAGGCGGAGCCTGAGCTGGCGCAAAGTGCAAGCCTAAAAAGGAGGGACTTGGGATTTATGTCAATACTAGAGTATAAGGCGGCACTTCCAGGGGCACAGCCTTATTTTATCAGCTGTATCACAGCTGTTCCACCCATTGAAAGTGCTTGTTTACTGCCATTGGTGATTCTGTGTGGCATGGGTTCTATCTGATGCAAGGTTCTGGATCACATGCATCTACTCTTCTCAAAACTGATCATCCTGTGGACATTGGTACTCAAAATACCTTCATGAGAGCTGTAATGCAGAATTTCAATTGAAATATTACAATTCATGTGTGGTTTAAAACCTCTGTGTACATTCAATCTTGTTATGGTCAGGTCTGTGGAGAGGAACACGTGATCTTGGGTTTTGGGGTTCTGGGTTTCAGGGTCTTTGTATATGGTACATTGCCAATTTGCAGGATAAGGACTCCAGCCTCTAAAGCCATGAATCTGTGGTCCATGACATCATCATGGACATGTGTGTGTTAGCCATGTACATGAGAGACTGCACCAGGGAGTCCGTACTACAGCTCACAAAAACTTCATTATATTTTGATCATTATCATCAAACTCTTATGGACTGGGTTTCTTTTCCTTGCTTTGGTTGGCAGCTTTGTGGCTTATGAAGAATTTCAACAATTCTTGCTTGCCATCTTGAGACCAATAAGGCCCCGTTTGGAGCTGATATATTGCGCGATATAATCTGGAAACTTGTGACATCTGATCAAGTTTTGGCGGACCTGATCAGATGTCACATAGGATGTCATGCAAAAAAACTTATATATTGCCTGGATTATATCGGCTCCAAACGGGGCCTAAGTTTTTCAGGACTTTATGAACAAGTGCAATCTGTTTTTAACATTGGGTAAGAAATATACCACTTGCTTCTCCAGGAAGGAAGGGACTTGGGAGAGAAAAGTACAAATTTGTGCTTCTGAAAATGAAGCACATCAAAACAATTTTTTTCTGCCTTGTAAAACTTGATGCCTTGAAGTTGATGTGACTCTCAGCATGTGCTCATGTAGCCAGAGTTTGCTTACATCTTTGAGGTCTCATTTTACAACATACACATTTCCATAATTCTTCTTGGGGACCCATGCCTGCATGTTACACAACATTTACTCCTTTCTTAATCAAATCAAATTTTTACTTTCCTTACACACAACATGTAACTGGTATTGCAGCTTTTGGCTACATGGCTAAGAAAAAAACGTATAACAACAGTAAGCTATTGGAAAGGATGTAAGAGATATAGGCTTGAAATGATGTGATCATCATTTCAGTTAGCAATGACAATACCAACCTGGTCAGTATTGTTGCCATTGTGCATGTCATTCAAGTGTTAGTTGCTTGATATTTTTCAATAATCTATTTTAAATTGACATAATGACCAGTAGCAGGATGAGGATTGAAGAAGAAAGTCAAACTTAGCCATCACCCTTTACGTGCCTGTTGACTTGGTGAAATCAACAAAAAAACTCACGGCCTGGGCATTCATGGGGGCTTTGAAGTGAGGGAGAGTAAGGGGACACCTGTTTACATGTTTTGACAACATTGAATTGATTAGTAAGAGTCGCAGCCAAAGCGCCGCTGAGGGAGTTCGCAAAGAAGCTCTGGAGGGCAAGCTGGTGCACGCTGGCCCGATTATCATACTCTCTAAAGCTGACCCCTCTGCTGAGTTTCCGCCCGGCAGCCTTGAGACGGTTGAGGGAGTCAAATGGTGGTTGGATGAGGCCGAGCGTAGCATATTGAACGCAAGAATATAAACTACATGGTCTCAGTCCAGGATGGTGACCTTCGGGGTAGGCACAATTCCTCGCCACAGCGAGCCGATTCCCTTGAAGCGGGCACCAAGGTTGTGGCTGGGTTGTTCTTGTTTGAGAAGCGGTTGGAGGCTTGAATCCGAGCGCAATCTGGCTGCCATCCAGCACCCTGATCATCCATCAGGTCGTCAGTATGAACACTTGTCAGTTCTTATAACGCCTGGCTTGGCTTTTCATCTTGTATTCAGTTGGTCCGTGTGAAATCTCTAAAGACCAAGCTGGTTGTCTGCCCATTGGGAGCAGAGTAGACAGCTTTCGATTAGGCTTTGGAGCATGAATACTCAGGCAAACAACAGATCTATAGATGGCCGTTGAAGAGAACAGAGCAAGTGCGGCGGGGTCAATTATAAGTTTTAGAGAGAAAGAGCGGAGGGAGAAACAATTAACTCAGCAGCCAGGGGGTGGGCAAGAGCCAAGCAAGGAGGATTGCTGTTTGCAGAGGACGGCGCGCAGGTTGGATCGGAGTGGTAAATGAGCAACGAATGGAAGTGGGTGTAGAGCTTGAGCCGGTTTGAACCACGCGGCCGGGCCCTCCTGAGAAGATATCTGGTCAGCAGCACCAGCAGCAGGCCTTGCAATCTTTGGGAGGCCCGGTCCGCTGCTGCACACAATCTTCCCCTCTTTGACTGCTTGTAGTACTCGTCCTAGATCTCGAACAACATTGTATGCGTCTTGGTGTGTCAGCGAAGTGAGTATGTGTGGAGGTAGTTGGAGTCCACTTCTGAGGAGCCACCACAGGTTGCCAAAAAAGGGCTCAACGGAGGTTGGACTGAGACTGCTCCGTTGAGGACCAACTATAGATTTGGATCTCAAAAAAACTCGCTCCGAGGGAGCGCTGGTGGCAGGGATGGCAAGATAAAATTTTGCCATTGCTGCAAGCAACAATGGGTCGCTACATTACGCTACATTATCTGGATCTCCCAGTAGCGTAATGATTTGAATGACTGCCCCGCTACATTACCGCTAACCGTAGCGGGGAATTTTTACCTTAAGCTGTAGCATAATGTCAGGGGTCATTTTTACCCCTAGAAACCAGATAGCGCTGCATATATTGACCTAAGAAAGCGCATGAGTGCGCTTTCTTAACCCATTGTTGCTTGGAGAAACTGGAAGCTCCTGTGCTGTTGAGAGACTATTCTCTGCAGCTTTGGATGTATGTAGCAGCAACCAAGGCAGGCTGCTCCCGGCAACAATGTCTCAAGCCTTATGTGGCTTCGGGAGGAAATACCTCTGACGGGGGATTTCTCCAAGGCTGGGAAGGTTTTGAAGGCAATGCTGCCATCCAAAAAGAAATGAATTTCCATTCTGTAATGTAATGCAAAAAAACCCCTTCCAATAGCGTAGTTTCAATGAAAAATCTTTAAAATTATGCACAGATAATGTAGTGCACAAAAATTACATGTAAGTACGTGTAAGGTAGTGGTAGCGACCTTAAAATCGCTACTTTACCATTACGCTACCGCTACGGGTAGCGTAGTCACCCATTGTTGCTGCAAGTGATGGATAGATAGCTTTGTTGCTCCGCCAAAATTCAAGAACCTTGGTGTTTCCCAACTCGGTAGTTGCACGGAAGTAGTTCTGAATTTCAGTGTCCAAGTTGTTTGCTGCTTGTTCCGAACCAAAGATGTCAGACATGATGGAGCTCTGAATCTGTTGGGGCTGTGTTGCACCAAATTTTGCTGGACTGCAATCGAAACGGCGGGCCTTGGTCTTGAAATCCCTGAGAACAATAGCAGGATAAAAATCCAAGGCAATCTCCTCTCAAATAAAATCTGAGTTCTTCTCAATGTACAGTGGGTCATCTAATGTTTTTGGCACCACATTTTTGAATGCAGAAGCTCAGGCCACAGCCTTTAAGTCATAACATTGGCTACAGGGGTGGAAAATAAGTTCCTAAGAATGATTATGAAATAAAAAAAAGTAAAAATAAAAAAATGGAAAATGTGGAATTTTTTTAATTTCTTGCAAATTTCTCAGAATGTTCATTACTGTTCAAACCAAGGAAGGAAAATTGGAGAGCAAAGTGTGGCATACAAAAAGAATGATAAAAAATGAAAATTTTTGAAACCATTTTCAATGATTTTTATTGGATAAAATAAATTGAGTCAAATTAGTAATGATTTGGGCTACAGTCCCTGAGTTCAAATGAAATTGGTTGATAACCCATCCACCCAAAAAATCATTGAAAATGGTTTCAAATTTTTTCATTTTTTATCATTCTTGTTGTATGCCACACTTTGCTCTCCAATTTTCCCTCCTTGGTTTGAACAGTAATGAACATTCTGAGAAATTTGCAAGAAATTAAAAAAATTCCACATTTTCCATTTTTTTATTTTTACTTTTTTTTATTTCATAATCATTCTTTGGAACTTATTTTCCACCCCTGTAGCCAATCTCATGACTTGAAGGCTGTGGCCTGAGCTTCTGCATTCAAAAATGTGGTGACAAACACATTAGATGACCCACTATACAACATTTTGATGCGCGGATCAAGTATCATTGCACATAGCGGGGCCGTTTTCTCCAGAGCAAGTAGTAGATATTTCTTGAGTTTCTCAATCATCTGCTCTGCAGATGGCAAGAGCTGGCGAGCATTGTAGGCCGATCGCGCAAGCTTGATTTGCTTCATCAATGATATGTACATTGGAACAGAGATGTTGAGGGTTGGGTATTGTGAGGAGAAAAGGAATTCTGTTGCTTTGTTCAGTGGTCTCAAGAATTCTATCATTTGGGAGACTTTCTCCCACTCGAGCGATGAGAGTGAAAATTTAGCTGCTTCCGGTTGCTGACAGAACATGTTGTAGACATCTTTGAGTTTGAGAGCACACTCAAGCATGAGATAGGTTGAGTTCCACCGTGTCTTCACATTGAGGAAAAGGGTTTTTGAGCTGCTTTCCGTTCACACTTTGGGGGCTGTCATACTAGTTTCAGTATTTCCTTTTGAGGATGAGAGATGCTTGTACTTCAATGGATCCATGTGTCAAGTACCAACTGAGGCCATGATTCCTTGAAACTGCTGAAGACGTTGCGGAGTAGCTTGGACAAAGACGGTTAGACCATGAACACGTGAAATAATGGTCTTGAGATTGACATTGCTTCCTTCGGCCATGCGATGAGTTACGGCCTGACTGCAAGGATTGTCCATCTGATCCAGCGTTATCTCAGCTTTGGCCTCTTCAGGCTCAATACCAAATGCTTCAAGTCCGTCCTTTGCAGCAAGATTGATGACATGAGCCATGCATCCCAACAGATGTTCAGATGCATAGAATCCACCGCCTAGTAGTTCTTCAATTCTTGTTGCAAGGGTGGAATTATTGCTTGCATTATTGGCGGTGATGCTTACTAGCTTTTCTGTGATTTTGTACTTGTCCAGGACATCAATAAGGACTTCGGCAAAGTTGACTCCAGTATGAGAACCTGGATTATAATGGGTATAAAATCACACTTATTCAAGCTGTGAAATTTTTTGTTCCATTTTGATTGTGGAGTTACCCTGAACTTCAGGCATGGCTACCACAAAATCAACCAATTCCCAGTTCGCTGTAATTGCATGAGCCGTGATTCCCAGGAACGCAGCGGTATTTGGCGAAGTCCAAGCATCGAGAGTAACTCCAATATGTTTGACATTTTCAAAAATGTTGACCAGATGAGAGGTGTGAGACTTGTGCAAGTAGTGCACCTCCATTGCAATTGTTTTCCGGGAAAACATCATGTTACCAGGCCTTACCATTGGATTCAAAAGAGACATTAGATCCCGGAAAGATTGTTGTTCAACAAACAAAAATGGCAAGTCGGCATCCGCAACAAGATAAGCAAGTGCTTCCTTTAGAGAGTTTGATGTGAGATTGTTGTCAGAATTCTAGAAAAAACATCAATTTTAATTAAACATAATATCTGGGCCTTGAAGGTTAGAATATCTTACTTACCGTTTCATTTTTCTGCTTTTTTATCATTGCTCCAATGTTTTGCAGACCAGCTTCCACTTTACTGGGGTTGAGTATCTGATGTTTCCAGAATAAATACTCACTCATAGATTTGGTGCTAGAGCTTTTGTCACGGGCCAGCAAAGCATTGCACGATTGACCATTTTTCTTCAAAATAGCTGTACGGCGTACTTTATCCTCCTTTGGATCATCAAAAAAATACTTCCACACCCATGACTTGCGGGTTCACTGGGAAGTTTGAGGCGCTTTCAGAGGGGACGGTGGGTTATCTTCTGGAGCGGAGCGTTTTTTTTGACATTGTGTTGCTGGTACCAATCTCAATTCTCTGCTGGGAAAATCTTTCTACACGCCCTGGAGCAGTGCAACTGCCAGTCCCCGCGGGTGCTACCCGATATCCGTTGGATAGTGCCCGGGAATAGCAAATTTTGATACCCGAGCTTGGGTATACCCGGGACCAGCGCGGGATGCTCTCTAGGCCTTGGATATCACCTGGGGCCCAGCCCTAAATTTGTATGAGCCTGGTATGAACTAGGTATGAACTTGAGTATGCTGCATGTCAACTGACAGCACTTTCTTTAGTTTTTTTTTCCTTATCTAGCCTTTCTCACTTTTGTACTTTCATACATAATGATACCGCCATTTACAGCCCCTGCCTGTCACCAACGGTGGGCCGCTACGCTAAACCATCCGTAGCGTGCGCTATCCGCTAGTTTAGCGTTGTGTAGTTCCTGACACATTGCGGTTAGTTGTAGCGCCCGCTACAGGCCGCTAAACTACGCTAACGGGCGCTAACAGCGCTATCAGCTTTTTTAGCGGTTGAATAGCACTGCTAGCGCTGATAGCGGCGATAGAGGCCCTGTAGTTTCAAGGGGTGCCTGTTAGCGGTAGCGGGCAATCACTGCCCGCTAACGGAAAACCCTGTCATTTGTAGTTTAGATCCGCTACGCTGCGCTGAACTACAGACTAAATGTAGCGTAGCGGCCCACCGTTGCTGTCACTAATCAATCTTTTTTCTCTCAAATCCCAAACACTGTCTCACGTGCATTTATCCTCTAGCTCTCTAAACAAACAACTCCTTAATATCTGCTCTAATTCTCATCTGAACCTTGATTCTCATCCAAGATCCCAGTTTTCACCGGGAGCCCTGTGACAAAATTTAATTGCAGTCGCGCTGTATCTGACATACATACTGAGTGAACTCCGTGCAGTCGAAAAGGGGGGGGGGTCCGCAACTGCATAAAAACTCAACCCCTCTTCAATGGCGCACATAAAGTTTGATCGGCCCCATTTTTGGAACTGAAGTCCAGGCATCGCCCACACCGCCAAACCAGCTTTCAAGCAGAATTGCGTATTTACGTATCTGAGCGGAGTTAACAAGACGGCCAAGATGAATCACACCTGGGCTCAATGGCTGCCTTTTGCGTTCCATTTCTTCGCAAAAAGCGCCCTAATGACACTGCCAGGCAAAGAAAAAGTTGATTTGGACTTGAACGAGCTGCAGCGGGAGGAATCTTCAAGTGGTTTGTTATCTTATACGTTGTCAGCGCCATCATTTTCTGTTTCCAGAGCTTGTCCTGCTGTAAAAAGAGAACCAGTGGACCCTTGTTATGCAGGTTGCCTCCATGACTACACTTGCACCATCCCCAATTCAAATGGTGCTTGCAAACGTAAAAGTGACTTGCTGGATGTCAAACCAATAACAAAGAAGTTAGACTGTGGGGCAGAGACACAGCTGGCTTTACCAAAACAAGAAGACAAGGCTTATAAAAACCTGGCAGGCAACAGCAAATTCATCATGCCAGAACAATCCAAATTATTACAAAAAATCAAAAAAGAATCAAAAGATCAAGCATCACAAGATGCTCACAATGTTCAAACCAATAACTATAATGAAAGAGAGAAAAATCAGGAGAAAGATCAGCAGGGCTTCACACTTCAAACATTGTCCAATGTTCTGGACGGAATATCCTGTAAAGGTCACGGAATATCCGGTAAATATTCGGAATATCCGGTCATTTTCCGGATCCGAGATCCCTCTCTCATTTACTGTCTCACAATCATTGCCACTTTCTCACGCTCACCCAGCACGTCTGGAGACTTCATTTCATTTTCAGTTGTAACAGTACAGAACAACAGTGACAAAGAGGAAGAAAAATAAAAAAACACATGCTTCCGTTGGATTTAGAGGATCTCATCCTCACTGTCATCTGCGAGTGAGTTAGACAGGCTTGCAAGGAATGCTAGAGAGGCGTGTACGGCTCGGATTGAAGGACTATCGCCGAGGGGGTGGTACGTTTCAGGGATGGATTGGTCTGTAAACCAAAGACCATTACTACTTACGTTGTCGCCGAATGAATCACCTGCATCAGCTGATTCATAACTCGCTTCAGACGACGTTTGGTATCCTTGGAAGTCGGCGTGAGACGCGGAAGCGCGTAAATCGTGCAAATCTGGGTATGCGAGGATGGGGAGGGGAGGGGGGGAGGAATGGGGACCATGTGGATTTGTCAGCTGAGGAACCAGAGCTCTGGGGGGAGTTGTGTATCTCGATTTGCTTACCAGCTGATTCCATTACTGTCGTAGAAGGTGATAGACAAGGCTCAAAATGAAGGTTTGCCGCCGGGGCGGTCGTAGAGTCTGAGCCTGAGGCGTCGTCCTCAGCCCTTGGGAGTGATGGGGAAAAGTAAACGTCCTGCTCGGCGGCGATTAGCAGCTCCAATGAAGCTTCTGTGAGCTGAGGAAGAGCCGGGGCAGTTGAAGTGTCTGAGGCGTCGTCCTCGGCCTTCGGGAGTGGCAGGGAAGACAGGGCGTCCTCCTCGACGACGGCTGGGAGCTCCGAGACAGCCCCTGGAAGCTGAGGGGTCGTCCTCGACCTTTGGGAGTGGCGGGGAAGACGGGGTGTGCTCTTCGACGGCGGTTGGGAGCTCCGAGACGGCCCCTGGAAGCTGAGGGAGGGCAGGAGCGCCGTCGTTGGCCTTCGGGAATGGCGGGGAAGACGAGGCTTCCTCCTCGTCGACGGTTGGGAGCTCTGGAACAGCCCCCGGAAGCTGAGGAAGGGCTGGGGGGTCGTCCTTGGCCTTTGAGAGCGGCGGGGAGGAGGGGGCGTCCCCCTCGTCGGCGGTTGGGAGCGTTGAGGCAGCTTCAGGGAGCTGAGGAGGGGCTGGGGCGTCGTCCTCGGCCTTTGGGAGTGGCGGGGAAGACGGGACGTGCTCTTCGACGGCGGTTGGGAGCTTCAAAACAGTCCCTGGAAGCTGAGGGGGGGCTGGAGCGCCGTCGTCGGCCTTCGGGAATGGCGGGGAAGACAAGGCTTGCTCCTCGTCGACGGTTGGGAGCTCCGAGACAGCCCCTGGAAGCTGAGGGAGGGCTGGGGCGTCGTCCTCGGCCTTTGGGAGTGGCGGGGAAGACGGGACGTGCTGTTCGACGGCGGTTAGGAGCTCCGAGACAGCCCCTGGAAGCTGAGGAGGGGCTGGGGCGTCGTCCTCGGCCTTCGGGAGTGGCGGGGAAGACGGGGCGTGCTGTTTGACGGCGGTTAGGAGCTCCGAGACGGCCCCTGGAAGCTGAGGGAGGGCTGGGGCGTCGTCCTTGACCTTCAGGAGTGGCTGGGAGCTCCGAGACAGCCCCTGGAAGCTGAGGGGTCGTCCTCGACCTTTGGGAGTGGCGGGGAAGACGGGGCGTGCTCTTCGACGGTGATTGGGAGCTCCAAAACAGTCCCTGGAAGCTGAGGGAGGGCTGGAGCGCCGTCGTTGGCCTTTGGGAATGGCGGGGAAGACAAGGCTTCCTCCTTGTCAACGGTTGGGAGCTCCGGAACAGCCCCCGGAAGCTGAGGAAGGGCTGGGGGGTTGTCCTTGGCCTTTGAGAGCGGCGGGGAGGAGGGGGCGTCCCCCTCGTCGGCGGTTGGGAGCGTTGAGGCAGCTTCAGGGAGCTGAGGAGGGGCTGGGGCGTCGTCCTTGGCCTTCGGGAGTGGCGGGGAAGACGGGACGTGCTCTTCGACGGCAGTTGGGAGCTCCAAAACAGTCCCTGGAAGCTGAGGGGGGGCTGGAGCGCCGTCGTCGGCCTTCGGGAATGGCAGGGAAGACGAGGCTTCCTCCTCGTTGATGGTTGGGAGCTCCGAGACAGCCCCTGGAAGCTGAGGAGGGGCTGGGGGGTCGTCCTCTGCCTTCGGGAGTGGCGGGGAAGACGAGTCTTCCTCCTCGTCAACGGTTGGGAGCTTTGAGCCAGCTTCTGGGAGCTGAGGAGCGGCAGGGGCGGTCTCAAGGGCTGGGGTGTTCTCCTCAGCCTTGATGGAAGGCCTGTCCCAGACGCTGGGCTTGCCAGTTTTGAAAGCTTCAGTTTGCTCTGGCGTAGAGCAGCCGAATACGTTCAGGAAGACTGATAGTCAGCTTAGTGAAAGATGCCACACGGAAGCCGGATAGGCACTAACCTTGCTTAAAATCAACCGGCTGAGTGTACGCGGGAACCCAAAATTCAAAAGTAGCGGATCCGAAGTGGGTCGTTGGGGGCGCTGGTGGGAGTTGACTCTCTGGTTGTTGTTGGAGTGGCGTGATGCTTGTCAGAGGCACAAATGGCGGGGGGGGCGACTGAAGTCGCAACTTCGCCGCTTCAATATCCTTGTCAAGCCATTGGAAGATATCGTCGACGGTGCGCGGCCCGGGTTCTTCAATAGGATCCTCAATGGGGGCCTTGTGATAATCAGTGTCCACTTCCATGGGCACAATGGCTTCGCTGATGGTGCCGTCGCACTTTGTGAGCCTGAGTCTCTATAGTGACAGCAGGACACAAGAAATGGGGGGGCAATAGTTGGATTTCTTGGGATAAAGAAATTACAACTATAAAAGAAAAAAAGAGAAAGAGAGAGAGAAACCAAGCAGGATAAGAAGGAAGGGAAGTACTAGGTTATTCTAGTGGGAATGCACGTCCACTGGCAATGCTACTCTTCAGAAGAGTGCTGCTAATCTGTGCAAGAAGTGCTACAGCTTCCTCTCAGGAGGGTATCTGGATTAGATAAGTCTTAATCCAGCCACAGTTTTTTTAGACTTCTCTCTGGACAGTCAAGGTTCTTAAAGGGAAACCTGAGGGACAGCCCTGAACCTAGATTTTGAGGCAAAGGCCTGATGATAAGAAGGGACAGCCCTGTGATCAAGATGGAGGCAAAGGCCTATAGATTTGGAGGGACAGCCCTGTGATCAAGGAGGAAGCAAAGCAAGAAGAAAAGGCAGATCCAGCAAGACACAGAGTTGTACCTCTGAGATAAACAAGGTTCAGTGAAAGAGGTTACTTACTGTCAATATCCTAGGCGCCTGTGACGGTAGGTATACTGGGAGTATAGTAGGCTCTTTGGTGGTGATCCTAGAGTTATCTGGGTGGTGGTTCTGGTGTGCTGAAGTCTGTGGATCCGCCTCAGGCAAGGGGGATCCTGACTACGAAAATTTTCACAGTTTGCTTATGTAATTTACATATGTACATGTGGTTTGGCGCGCCTAGTAGCGCTGACACGTCACAACTGCGCAAGGGCGCTACAACTCAGTAACTCAGGGAAGGAGTATAGTTACAATGAATTGGTAAGTTGTAACTAGGGTTAAAATTGCATGAGGAAACAGAATATGAAGTCAAAACAGGGATATCTCTTAAGATGAAAAAGATATAAAGTAATTTATATGTAACAAAGGTAGAACAGGCAGCTTTTTAGGTCAGCTGTGATGACTCTAAGGCTGACACACTTAGACTCGCATAGCTGATTGTCCTGGACTTTGAGACTATCGTTCTTCTGTGGCAATAGGGATACACTTTTCACTGGTAAGATCGAGTGCGGGAGGGGGATGTTACACATTTCCAACGGCGCATTCGAGTAGATGTCCGAGGGAATATGAGTCATACTACAGTTGGCATTTGAGGGCGAAATGGGAACGTTAACCGCGTCCAACGGCACATCCATGTAGATGGCCGGGGCAGTATCATTCACACTGGAATTGGCGTTATCCGGCAATGACTTTGAGAAATTGATGATCGTTAAAATCTGCATGTTGTCGGATTGGAAGAGGTCGGGTTTTATCGCAAGATGCGCTGCGTCAGAGGGAATTTTGCTGGATATGATATCGATTAGGATTGGACTGATTCTGCCAGAGGATTTCTTGGATGATGATGCAACCGGTGATCGATCTTGAAGCTTGGACGGGGTTAGTGGTTCAGATTTGGTGCGTCCCACTGGTGAATCAATGATGGAAACGTTCTTTGAGGTTGTTGCTGGCGGGTGTGGCATGGAGCAAGACGCCGCGGGAACTTCATCCTGTCGCGGGGTAGAGAAGATGAGCGGCATTCCTGGATGCCACAAATGTGGCGATTTGTTCACTTCCCGTTGGGGTTCACCGGGTGGTTGCTTAGCCGGTTTGTGCTGGGTTACGGGCTTCGCCGGTTTGGGAGCTGGGCATTTCGTCGGAGTTGGGTTTGAAGCTGGACTGACATCAACAGATTTACCTTTTTCTGGAGCCTTGAAACGCCCACCGGAGCGCGTGTGTGGGCCACGAGTACTGCCTGGCACTGGAGTACTGATGGTGTCGCCTTTTTCTGGAGTCTTGAAACGCGCACCGGAGCGCGTTCGTGGGCCACAGGTACTGCCTGACACTGGAGTACTGATGGTGTCATCACGGTAACACGAGGGACTCCCGCTGGTTAGCTCTTGCGCAGGGGGGCTTGAAGTCGGGACGCGACCACCAGTGCGGGTATCCTTCACCGGTTCGATGTCCTCATCTTCGGATCCACTCTCAGAGTCAGATGTGGCGCGATCAGAGATGGCCGTCAGCTCAGAGCCTGAGTCCAAGTCTTGTTCTGGGCATTGTTTTAGTACATATAATGTCCGGTCAGCTATAGATTCAAACCAGTGGATCAACAAATACGTACCCTGCAATTTCTCTGTAGCAAATTTCCTAAGCTCATTGATCTTCAGTTTGCGAGGGGCCTCAATTGGGTTTTCAAGGTTACGCAGCATTTCCTTTATTTGGGCGATAGTCTTGCCAACAAGACGGGGGTCATAGGGAAATCTGCCAGGATCGGGTGACACTGGCGTACATTCCAGGCAATTAGCAACACGGAATTAGCAGTTCATGGTAAAAGGCACACCAGCTTGCAAACGTCGAGTGGCCAGCTCTCTGATTTCGTCAATCTTGATCTTTTGAGGTATATCGATTGTGCCGTCCAGTCGCTTGAGGAAACTGACAATGTCCCTCGTGGTCATTCCAACCAGTCAAGAGTCATATGGCCCACTGCGTGAAGGAGTCATTGTACGATTAATAATATGAAGGCCTGGCTGGTGCTGGAGGGGTTATGAAGCGCTGTCAGTGTATGCTGGGGTAGGGAGAGCGGAGCTGGAACGGGATTCAATCACATATTTATATATTCCAAGTCCCTCCAGTTCAGCCGGTGCAAGGCTCATGATCGATGAGAATGTTGAACAACAACACCTTTGTTAGCCGATTGCTTGGGTGCGACCGGGAGCTGTGCTGGTCACCTGTCGTATTTCTGGTCGCAGGCCTAGGTTTCAGTAGTTTATTAGTGATGATTTCAACACAAGTGATCTGTAAGATCTGACGGAGGATTGGACTTGAACCTTTCTGGTGTCAGACTGTACGGTACACGGAGCCGTTGTTCAAGCATTCCAATGTGAGTCTATAGAGTCGATTTCAATTTTCAAAGCGGCCTCTTCTGACGGAGCTACCACCGTCTGAGAGTTGATGGATGCAATACACTGAGTCGAGAGACCCCCGCCGGGCATGCCGGGATAGTTGAGCCAGAGAGAGATTTTGGCCTCATATGTATAATACCGTGTACCGGAGTAGACCAGATCAACTGCGCTGAGAAACTTCAAATCATCAGCAAGACCTCCACTACTTATAAGTTGAAGTTGATAGTCGATAGATAACATTAGGTTCGGACAATAGATAATATACTGGTTTCTTGGTTTCACAGTAGCTGATAGATGATAGATCAACAAGCTTCTGCAAGGATGATGTCAGTGACGGCAGATGGTGCGTTGTACATATGTATTTTGCCAGACATTCAACGGTTTTTCCTGAAAGCTTGCTTATAACTGACCGGGAAACTGTTCTCCATGACGGCCTTCAGCAGAGAAAGAGGAATGGCCAGGTGAGTATTCCGGAATTTTCTTCATCCACAAATCAGATCCTTATGACTGATTTTATCCATCTATCTAATACAAAGACCCCAAGAAGCTATTAGTTCCGGGCTTGAAGAAGCACCTCGAGAGCTGGGGTATACCTTTTGATTCAAAAGCTCGTCGCGGTGAATTAGTTCAAATCTACAAGGACAACAGACCGCTTTCCCTGCGTGGTAATCCAAGCACCACTACCAAAGGCCGCGGAAAAAGATTATTTGTGCCTGATCAGGCACAGGACAACCCACTGGCCCAGACGACTAAGCGTCCACGTAGAGGCCAGCCGGCAAGTAGTCAAGCGGAATCTCCAGCGGACCCGCCGCCTAGAGGCAAGCGCGTAATCAAGCAGCCTACACGCCCAACGGAGCCTCAGGCAGAGGCAGTTTCAAAGTCTAACGCGCAGCCCGGCACGATGTGGAACTCCTAAAAGATCAGGAAAGAGCTGTGAGGGGAAATAGTCAACTACACTACTAATAATGTAGAAGAGGCTACGGGTGCTGGTGAGGCTGCCCTCTTGACTAATGCTGATGGAGAGAGGGTTACACTAAGAAAAAGAAAAGGGTGTGGCTGATGATTCTCTTTGACTTAGATGGCTTTAACACTTTATGAGTCTGAGGTGTATCAATCCTACTGAGTGAGAGAGGAGAAGTGAGAAGGGGAAAAGCAGAAGCTCTTGAGAGTCACTCTGAGATGGGTAATGAGATATATGCTGGGGGATATATTTCTATGGTGATGAAAGTGTATCTAAGTGTGATGTGTAAAGGTGCTACAGAGGGGATGTAGTAGAAAGTGCATGATCAGGAATACAACATCTAGAGGGGTGTTTATATATGTGAGAAGTACTACAGGGGGGTGATACATGATGAGCACATAGTAACAATATCTGAAGATGAGCAGTAATGATGAAGGTGCAATGACCAAGGAGTGTACATGAAAGGTAACTATGTAGAAGATGAAATAATGATGAGCATTTGATAATAACTACAAGAGCTATGAAGGAATGTACTGCTGATATCATATGAAGGGTAAAAATGAGTAATGAAGTTATGTAAGATCTGCAGTCCTATGTAGCTATGATACTAATGAATGATGTATGTAATAATGCTAAGGATATGTATGAAGAAAATACCTGCCAAAACTATACATGCCAATAACTGCTGGTCCATTTGGAAATCCTAGGTGAAATGAGTGGGTGACTAGGGGTAAAATGGGGTGTAGAATCTGAATATGAAGTAATAATGAAGTATTTATGAAGGGTTTTGGTGATATGAGGGTGATAGTATGAACAGGAACAGGGTTACCACAACAAGCACCAACGGCCTACCGGAATCCCACAACGCCCCCTCTTGCCCAAAGCAACAGGCTGAGTCCAGCCTGCCTCATGCAGATGCGCCAGAGGTTTTGCCTCGACCGGATCCTATACCACCTGTAGTCTCAAAGACCAACGCAGTGCCGGGCAAAATTATCAATGGGCAACCAGATATCCACCAGCGGACGGAATCTAGCCTTATTTTGAACGGTTTACCTCGGTCCAATCATATATCACCCATGATCTCGCAGACCAATGCACAGCCCGGCACAAGTGCCACTGGCCAACCAGAACCCGAAAGCACCCCCCCTTGCCCCAAGCAACGGGCTGAATCCAGCGCAAACGGTTTGCCTCTACCGGATTCTGTACCGCCCGTGGTTTCAGAGACCAACGCGCAGTCGGGCGCGTCCACCAATGGTCAACCTGAATCACACAGCAAGCCCACTTCATCGAAGCGACGGGCTGAGTCCAGCTTCCCTGAAGATGCTTCAAATGGTTTGCCTCAGCCAAATCCCTTGTCAAGGCCCCGAGTTGAATCTAGCCTTCCTCAGGAGGATGAGTTAGCCGATTTGCCTCAGTCACATATATCCTCAGAAACCCCTCAGCTGGTAAGTGGTAACTTGATTCATTCCTTTCCAAAATTGACTGACGATGGATGTTGAAATCCACATACAGGACCCTGCTTATCCTTCGAAACGCCCACGCAGCTATCCGACACCAATGTTGGACCCTATCCGCCGGCGACCCGCATGGATTGTTGAGCGGCATTTGGCCACGCTCGGTAAGCTTAATTCTGGAGAGGTTCAGGATCACACGAGCCCCGGGACTATGGATAATGGGGCAAATGATAGTGAAGTGTCTTTGGGCCATGTTGCTCACAATTCTGTACTTCCTGAGACAGCGGATAATGGTAAAAACAGCAATCGAGCGTGCCTCGGCGTCGACTTGATAAACTTTTCCGATTCTGCGGAGGTGCCTCAACCGCTTGCGTTGTTGCAATACAACAATTCAAGCATTCACCCCAACTCCCCTAGTACGAAAGATCACAATGGGGGTGTTGACCCACGCCCCAATTCCACTCAGGTACCTGCTCAGGGTCATAGTACACAATCCTATGACTTCGGCTCTCCAGCTGCACGATCCCCCTTTCAAGAAACTGCTTTGGAACCGGCTGATCTGGCGAGTTCTACATCGAAGATCCAACCTGCTCATGGAGAACAATGGGGAAGCAGTTCAGAGGATCCTTTGATTCCAGTGAATGGCCTATCCGACGAACAGACAAGTGTGCCGCAGTTGCTCCCATTGGTACTTAACTACCATCCCATCGAGTGCCCAACCCCGGTCACCACCTCTCTCAATCCTATTCCCTTCGAACAGGAATTACCATCAGTCGAGTACAACCAGGAAGAAATACAAGCTCCGGATCTGCTGATTGACTTAGACAGCTTCCCTTCAGTAGAAGTAACGGAAGACCAATCGTCCTCGAGGGTTCCTACTGCTATTCACGGGGACCTTGCAGGCTTGATGCCGGAGGGCTTCAACAGTCCTCGACTACTATTACACGGGTCAACAGATCCTACAACCTTTGAAGCTGCTATGGCCTCAAACCCACGGCCAGGCAGCTCGAATACCATTGCGAGCGAGCTTTTTCACCACCAACCGCACCATAACGCCGCCAGCCAGAGCTTACCGGACCCACCGCCGCTGCCGCGGAGTGTCACACCTAGCGGTGATGCTTCCCCGCAGCTGCCTGCCAGCTTAGAAACTGCGAACAAGTCCGCTCAACACCAACGGGACCATAACACGGCCAACCGGAGCTTACAGGACCCACCCTTGCTGCTGCCGAGTGCCACTCCGAGGGGCGATGCTTCCCAGCAGCTGCCTGCCGGCCCAGAGGCTGTCAACGAGCCCGCTCGACACCCACCGGACTACAACACGGCCGATCAGAGCTTAGCGGACCCACCGCCGCTGCCGCCGAGTGCCACTCCGAGGGGCGATGCTTCCCAGCAGCTGCCTGCCGGCCCAGAGGCTGTCAACGAGCCCGCTCGACACCCACCGGACTACAAGAGTGTCACACCTAGAGGTGATGCTTCCCCGCAGCTGCCTGCCAGCTTAGAGACTGCGAACGAGTCCGCTCGACACCAACGGGACCATAACACGGCCAACCGGAGCTTACAGGACCCACCCTCGCTGCCGCCGAGTGCCACTCCGAGGGGCGATGCTTCCCAGAAGCTGCCTGCCGGCCCAGAGGCTGTCAACAAGCCCGCTCGACACCCACCGGACTACAACACGGCCGATCAGAGCTTAGCGGACCCACCGCCGCTGCCGCCGAGTGCCACTCCCAGGGGTGATGCTTCCCAGCAGCTGCCTGCCGGCCCAGAGGCTGTCAACGAGCCCGCTCGACACCAACCGGACCATAACACGGCCGATCAGAGCTTAGCGGACCCACCGCCACTGCCGCCGAGTGCCACTCCAAGGAGCGATGCTTCCTAGCAGCTGCCTGCTGGCCCAGAGGCTGTCAACGAGCCCGCTCGACACCAACCGGACCATAACACGGCCGATCAGAGCTTAGCGGACCCACCGCCGCTGCCGCCGAGTGCCACTCCAAGGAGCAATGCTTTCCAGCAGCTGCCTGCCGGCCCAGAGGCTGTCAACGAGCCCGCTCGACACCAACCGGACTACAACACGGGCGATCCGAGCTTACCGGACCCACCCCCGCTGCCGCCGAGCGTGGCTCCTAGCGGTGATGCTTCCCAGCAGCTGCCTGCCAGCTTGGAAGCTGCGAACAAGCCCGCTGATCACCACCAAGCGGACTGTAACATCGCCGATCAGAACTTACCGGACCCACTGCTGCAGGTATTGCCTAGTTGCGACGTTGGAATTCCTTCTTCACATCTAGGCAAGCACCCCCCAACAGCGTCAACAGAAAGCCCGCGTGAGTTTCACAAATTGTATACTTTTCGAAGAATCTGTCACCATCCTAACCCCCTTGTGCCATCTTACATACCAGGTGAAGAGGACTTGGATCAGAGACGCAAGCGTTTAAAGGAGGTCTATAAGGAAAATCACAACTCTGCAACCCCATCCGATCGAACCCAAAAAACGAGAAGACGCATTGTTATCACAACGTCATCAGATGAGGAAGATGGTCACAACTTTTGCCCAGAAATTGGTAGCCGGCCAGGCTTTGCAAACAAAGATCGGGCAGATTCCCCTCAACTCGATTCCACCTTGCCCCCAACACCTCCGCTCGCTGCCCCCCAGCCCACGACGTCTCAGCCCGCTGCCCCTGATCAGTCCGCTACACCTCAGCTTGTCGCGCTTCGACCCCCTCCCCCCACCCCCCCCCCAATACCCACAGCGACAATGGCACACAGATCCGAAGAAACTTACTATTGCGAAGATCAAGGAGGTACTGACCGAATTTGCAATCAAACCGCACTCGAGTGACAAGAAGGAAAACTACGTAAAGCATTACGAAACCTTGGCTAAACAGCAAGAGGAAGTGTGGGCTAAATACCTGGAAGAAAAGGAATTGTGGGCGAAACACTCGGGACCGTCATGCGAGAGGCATCAAGCAAACAAGGAGACGCAGAAGACTCCCCAGCTTGATCAAGAAATACCGGTAAACGTTCCCGTCACCCAATCCAAAACAGCAAAAGGTAAACAGAGAGCGGATGATCCTGCCCATGTAGGTGGCTCTCTGAGCGTTCGAAGTGTCAAAGTGCTAGAGCCCCCGAATCTTTGCGACAAGGATTCAGTAGAACCAGTTCCGGAGATCCCCGATCTGATCAACCTATCACCGGCGGTTAATCCACCACGCCAGTTACCCTCCCACAAGCAGCCGGGACCATCGACCGCCCAACAGTTCAAAACCCCGTTTCCTACGCAACGGCTAATCCGATGGGCCGCAACCGTGGATGACGCAATGCACCAAATGGATGTAGATGATCCCCCCATTCACACCGACAAACCCGATGATCCTGCTGTACCGGGGAATTTATTGGATATTGCTAAGTCATTACTACAATCTATGCAAACCATAGCAACTGGTGTCTCATCACTCCAAGCCACACCTG
The DNA here is from genome assembly GCF_026914185.1 of Puccinia triticina. Lineage (NCBI taxonomy): Eukaryota > Fungi > Basidiomycota > Pucciniomycetes > Pucciniales > Pucciniaceae > Puccinia > Puccinia triticina. Next base: position 359,195 of record NC_070572.1, read on the forward strand.
CCTCGGATCCGACTCATTCGGGCGCTGCCTCCCGTTTGCGCCCACCCTCCCGAGCTGTGCCATCAGACCAAGAAGAAGAAATTCACAAAACCCCCAGTGCAAGGCCCCGTGGCCGCAGGGCGACCCCAAGACCTGCACCCTCTGGACCCATACCACGAGGTGGACCCATCCCGGTATGCTTTGTTTAGCCTAGTGGGGATGATACCGTATTACTGATCTATTTTTCCTATATTAGGATGCAATACGGCAACACTGTGCCACCCTCCTTGGGCGCGGTCCGCGAGATCTACTCCCACCTCCTGCAACTGCCGCGGAACGGAGATCCTGGATTTACACGCTAGAGCAGCAATCCGACGGACACGCGTCTGACACCAATAGCAACAGCAGCGTCGCTCGTGACAGTAGCTGAGAAAATGACAGTGCCGGCGAAGACGGTGAGGAGGATCACATGGAATTAGATGTTGAGTATCGAAGTGGTCGGCCGCGCAACCCAAAAGCTTCCCGAGAGACCCTCCAAATCATGTGACGCATGATGCGGCAAGCAGGGGTTCAATCTTTCCGGCCAGATCTTGGTTTGCCGACAAGCACGGCCGCCAACACATTCCTGTGGGACCTCGCCGTTTGGATCTTCATGACATTAGTGGATGCTGGCAAATACAAGGACGTCACGCGGGAGACATGTAGTGAAGAGTTGGCTGCCACAATGATATATAATCATGCTACCAATATTCTGATGAAAAGGTCAGGATTTCAAATTCTTCACTGTAGCTGGCGTTGGTAACTAACATGCATGATCTTAGGTATCGGGAACAAAATAGGATGACACCTGAGCAGAGAGCATTACGCGACAAGGCCCACCGACGAAATACCCGTCGGTCAAGGGTAAAGCATTTTTTGAAACCCTTTTCTACAGCTTGCATGGTAGCTGATATCTCCCGACTCTTTTGATAATATGTACATAGCTTCGCGAGTGGCGCATCTCCACACTTCTGTCCGAGCCGTCTCTCGCCCAACTCTTGCCAATTGTGGAAAGCTGCTGCAGTGAAGACAAGACCGACGACGAGGCACCCGAGCCGCCGAATGCGCGACAAAAATCTTGTGTCACGCTCACGATGCCATGGCGCCATTCACGAGTCACTCGTCTCATGATGGAGCTCGATCGAATAAGAAGCAATCGCCGGGACAAGCACAGCAATGCACCCCCAACGCGTACACGCAGGCAATCAGCAAACCCAAATCAAAGTACAGTCTCAGCCCCGCATGGGTTACCAATAGGAACGTACAACCAAGACTGGTTGCGCCAACTTTTGGGTTACGACGCTGAGAGCTTGAAGCCCACGACAGCGCCCGCCATTGGTCACTTCATCGAGGTCCTCAAGACTCTTTGAACCGGCTGTGCAATGATGTGCCAACCTGTCATTTTTCTTTCATCTTATCCTGTCCTTGTTTGTAATATTAGAACCACTGAAGCAATACAAGAACATTCAAATTCTATTTGCTTGTTGATCTGTGGCAGGGCGGGGCACAAGATGATGGGCTTGGTAGAAAATTATGTACTTGTGTACGAAGGTATGTAAGAATATCAAATATGGGACTGATTTGCGCATATGTAACGGATCGGAGTCATGACAAAGGTAAGCCCAACGGGCCTGGGCCAGGCTAACCAGCGGCTGTAGCGGCCGAGCTTGCCCAACAGCTACAGATCCACCCTTCCCCATTCCACACTCGGCCATCACATCAGTTACACATCTCGCAAATCCTGTTCAAGACGTGCCATGCCCACCGGCCGTTCCACAGTTTTGTGTACTTGTCAACAATGCATTGTATTCCAAAGCATCGATCCCTCGACCAGAATTGCACGACCTGGACAGCAAGTAAGTGGGGACACCAGAAAGTCACATCTTATCAAAGAGCAACAACTAGCAAGTTGGGCCCGGGGGGCAAACGAAGACGGTAAACTACTTTACTCTTTTGACACTCACACTTCAGTGGCGTTGCTGACAATTCTGATGAATTACTTGAAGGACCGTCTGTTGAATTTCAAATTAGTGAATTTCGTCACCATGGAAACCAGAATGAAGACGAATCGTCCGGATATGATAATGAGGTACAAGACCAACTCACTCAGGCGATTGCTGATATGTCTTTGCAAGCATTGGAGTCGGAGCCTGCGCCAGCCACGGTTCATGCGCCAGCCACGGTTCATGCGCCAGCCACGGTTCATGCGCCAACCACGGTTCATGCGCCAACCACGGTTCATGCGCCAGCCACGGTTCATGCGCCAGCCACGGTTCATGCGCCAGCCACGGTTCATGCGCCAGCCACGGTTCATGCGCCAGCCACGGTTCATGCGCCAGCCACGGTTCATGCGCCAGCCACGATTCAATACAATTGCTGTCAGTCTTTAACTCATTGGCTCTGATTAGCACATAGACTAACATGCCCTTTGCAGCTCGCTTCTTCTCGCAATTCTCTATCAGTTCAATTAGTCCCTCCATAACGTTCATCACTCTCAAAACAGCGATTTTCTACGTTACCAAAATGGTTTCAGGTTATACATCGAGTTGCATGCTGAAAATGGATCGTGAACTCGTTAAATTAATAGTCACTCAGGGGCTGCATGGCACTTCTACCCCCACTGATCTATCCTTCGCCAATAACTCAACCATCAAAGCTATTCCTGGTGACACTCGCACGGTCCTGAAGAACCTAGCGATAGAACCAGATCTCATTTATCGCATATGCTGTCCCAAGTGTTTTGCGATGTACCCGGACGACAAAAGTGCACCCCAGACATGCTCTTTTCGCCACCTTCCTGAAAAGCCTCCGAAAGCCGTACAAAGCAAAGCCAAACAAAGCAAAGCTGCACAAGGCAAAGCTGCACAAGACAAAGCGGAACGAGGCAACATTACACAAGACAAGCAAGCAGAACAAGGCAACGTTACACAAGACGAGCAGCCCTCTACCGGAGCTGCGCAAGCCAAACAAACATCTGCCGGAACTGAACAAGTCAAACAGGTACGATTCGAACAAACCTCTTCCGGAGCTGCCGAAGACGGATCTCCCGGGACTCAGTTAGACGGAGACAAATCTGCCAAAACTGCACTAGACGATCGATTGTATATATGCGGGGCCGAACTTTTTGACGAAACCTCACAATATTTTTCGCCCCTTCGTCGTTTTGCCGTTCAAGATCTCAACAGCTGGCTCGCTCGCTTCTTCAGCAGAGAGGGTATCAAAGAGGCACTAGAGCAAACGGCCGAGAAGTCCAGGACTCTGTACGACAAGAAGAAAGAGATGACTGACATTCACGACTCCCGTGGCTGGAGAGAGTTCCTTGGTCCTGACGGTCAACAGTACACCGCCAGTAGCAGCAACATCACATTTGCTATGTTCATGGATGGTATCAATTCCCATGGGAATAAAATATCTGGCAAACACGTCTCAATCACTTTTATGATCATGGTTTGCATGAGTTTACCTGTCTTGCTTCGCTACAATCCCGAAAATATCTTCTTAGTAGGAATTGCCCCTGGCCCACACGAACCCTCTCTCGAACAAATTAATTGGATTATGCAACCGATCGTCAAACAGCTCACAGCTCTGTGTCTGTCCAAAACGTACCAACACCCCAATGGTCGGGTGGTTTCGGCAGCCCTTTTGACCTTCTTTGCGGACTTGCCAGCGCTTCGTCGGGCTCTTGGATTTGCAGGCCCCACTGCAACGCGCATGTGCTCTTATTGTCTTCTGCCCAAAAATGAGATAAGCAAAATTAAAGTCGAATCGTGGCCTAAACGGACCCTCGACAACCACCGACGCTGGGCGAGCAAGTCTCGTGAAGCAGCCAGTGTAGAAGAAAAAGACCAAATCTTATTTGAGCACGGGGTACGCTACTCCGTCATGTTGGAACTTCCATATTGGAACATCCTCGAGTACCACGTGGTGGATTCGATGCACAATCTACTCCTAGGCCTGCTTAATTGGCACTGTCGACGATTTTGGCAAATGTCTGACGATGATGCTGAAGCAGACATAGAATCTGTCTCCCAAGCTGAACTCGACGACTTATCCTCTAGTAGTGATGAGGATCCTCCCAAAGCTCCAAAGCCCAGACCTCGCAAAAAAGCTCCAAGGCCCAGACCTCGCGAACCACCGAACGAGCAGGGCGAACCGGGTTTTCTGGATCTGTTGTTTGGTGACGCAACGGAAACCCATGATTCCGAGTTCATACCTGATGCCAGCACTCATGAATGGGGGGGGAAGTGGGTCCCCCCTCCGATGGCATGGCCGTATTGGACGGGCCTGTGCTGGCTCGCATCAATTCATCCCTTAAGCGAATTCGCACCCCTACATGGATCAAACAAGTGATCCCGGTGCTTGGAAAGGCGGCCTTCGGCTGCCTCAAGGCTGACGAATGGCGGAATCTATTTACGGTCCAGCTTCCCCTCATCTTGCCGGCCATTTGGAATGACAATCACACCGCTTCCGAGTCTCTACTCCATAACTTTGCTCATCTGGTTTCTCTTGTAAACCTCGCGCTCAAAAGGAAAATGACGATCGACCGCGTGGAGAAGTACCGCCACCACATATATCAGTACATTGGAAGTTGCCAAATTCTTTTCCCGGATGTCAACCTCGCTCCCAATCACCACATGGTGTTCCACCTGGCAGACTGTCTGGACAGATTTGGACCTTGTCGTGCATGGTGGTCGTTCTCGATGGAGCGACTCATGGCTCATGTCTTGAAGAGTACAGGAAATAACCGACTAGGTAAGTGCTTGTTTGTGAGGAGAAAACAGGAATCAAAACACTGATTTTGAGTATTCACAGGTCAACTCGAAATAACATACTTGACAAACTTCGCCAGAATCGGCAATCTGCGGGCAGCGCTGGCGAGTGGTAGTTTTCCCAAATCTTTCAAACCCTATGTGAAACAGATACAAGCTCTCTACCAACCCATCCCATTCGCCGCGGAAACCGCGACCAATCGGCGTCAAAGCACCCTCGAAGTTGGCATGCTAAACCAACTAATTGATTGGCTAAATCAAATTTTCCCCCTCGAGAACGGCGGCCAGTGGACTGCGTCCAGCAAATGGAGCATGTCTTTGGCATCCGTGAACAAGGCCCCTGTCAACTCACTAATCCAAATCTTCCCAAACTTGAAGCAGGGCGACGTGGTGTATTCAAGCATGAAAACTAACAAAAGTAACTGTGTAGTCAAGCTGAAGCCGGGTTCTCAAACAAAGTATGGGATGATCAAAACGATTTTCACTCATTTACGAAGGGCCCCCGGTTCCGAAGCTGTGAAAGATACTTGGCTAGCAGTACATCCGCTGGTTACCGTCCGTCGTAACCCCAACCCTTTTGCCCAACTCCACACCAGGAAAAAAAAATAGTCACTTGATGGCAAGTGACATGATGCAGCTTTGGTTTCTGCTCCAGAGCTACTCCAGCGCTGCTCCAAGTCTGCTCCACCAGCACTTTTAGAGCTTGCAGGACTGCACCAGAGCACTCAATGTGGCACAGTCAGCTGATCCTAATTTTTTCCCAGGAACAGCTGATGCTCATCATAAGCTGAGCAGTAGGCATTGACTGAGCCTGGGCCAAAGCTGAGCATTGGCTGAGCCTGGGCCACAGCTGAGCATTGGATATTCCAAGCCTGAAACAAATCCAAGTGTCAGCTGGACCAAGAATATTCCAAATCTGAGCATCAACTTAGCCAACAATGGTCCAAAGCTGAGCATCATCTTGGAAAAGGCTTGTGCAGAGCTTAGGATCAGCTAGGACAATACTGTTCCAAAGATTAACACCAGCTGGGCCAAAACTTTTCAAAAGCTGCGCATCATCTGAGCCAATGCTGGTACAAAGCTGAGCATTGGCTGAGCCAAGGCTGTGCTAAAGCTGAGTATCAGATGTTTTGAGACTATTCAAAAGATTAATATCACCTGAGCCAAGGCTTTTCCACAGCTGAGCATCAGCTGAGCCAAGGCTGGTCCACAGCTGAGCATCAGCTGAGCCAAGGCTGGTCCACAGCTGATCATCAGCTGAGCCAAGGCTGGTCCACAGCTGAGCATCAGCTGAGCCAAGGCTGGTCCACAGCTGATCATCAGCTGAGCCAAGGTTGGTCCACAGCTGAGCATCAGCTGAGCCAAGGCTGGTCCACAGATGAGCATAGGCTGTTACAGGAGTGGTCAGACTCAGAATCTGAGCATTGGCTGGGCTGAGATTGATCCAAAGCTAAAAATCAGCTGAGCCAATACTGGTCCAAAGCTGAGCATTGGCTGGGCCAATGATAGTCCTAATCTGAGTCTAAGCTGAGCCATGACTGGAATAAAGCTGAAAATAAGCTGGGCCAGGACTGGTTCTGAGCTGGGCAACAAAGCTGAGCATGAGCTGGGCACCAAAGCTGAGCATAAGCTGGGAGCTAAAGCTGAGTATCAGCTGACCAGAAATGGGGATCAGTGGTGCCCAGCAAAAACTGAGGATCTCCTGTGGAAATTCTTAAACTGGTTAGATGGTGGGTAGATGATGGGTAGATGATGGGTAGATGATGGGTAGATGGTGGGTAGCCCGCTGGAGCTGGCATGATGTCACATGTCATCAAGTGACTATTTTTTTTTGCTGGTGCCAACAGTACGACGCAGTTGGCGTTGCCTTGCGAAAAGTCGAATACAATCAAGAGCACTGTGAGCCTGAGTCTCTATAGTGACAGCAGGACACAAGAAATGGGGGACAACAGTTTGATTTCTTGGGATAAAGAAAATACAACTGTAAGAGAAAAAGAGAAAGAGAGAGAAAGAAACCAAGCAGGATAAGGTAGAAGAGAAGTACTAGGTTATTCTAGTGGGAATGCACGTCCACTGGCAATGCTACTCTTCAGAAGAGTGCTGCTAATCTGTGCTAGAAGTGCTACAGCTTCCTCTCAGGAGGGTATCTGGATTAGATAAGTTTAATCCAGCCACAGTTTTTTAGACTTCTCTCTGGACAGTCAAGGTTCTTAATGGGAAACCTGAGGGACAGCCCTGCAACCTAGATTTTGAGGCAAAGGCCAAGTGATTATAAGGGACAGCCCTGTGATCAAGATAGAGGCAAAGGCCTGTAGAATTGAAGGGACAGCCCTGTGATCAAGATAGAGGCAAAGGCCTGTAGAATTGGAGGGACAGCCCTGTGATCAAGGAGGAGGCAAAGCAAGAAGAAAAGGCAGATCAAGCAAGACACAGAGTTGTACCTCTGAGATAATCAAGGTTCAGTGAAAGAGGTTACTTACTGTCAATATCCTAGGCGCCTGTGACGGTAGGTATACTGGGAGTAGAGTAGGCTCTTTGGTGGTGATCCTGGGGTTATCTGGGTGGTGGTTCTGGTGTGCTGAAGTCTGTAGATCCGCCTCAGGCAAGGGGGATCCTGACTACGAAAATTTTCACAGTTTGCTTATGTAATTTACATATGTACATGTGGTTTGGCGCGCCTGGTAGCGCTGACACGTCACAACTGCGCAAGGGCGCCATAACTCAGTAACTCAGGGAAGGAGTATAGTTACAAGGAATTGATAAGTTGTAACTAGGGTTAAAATTGCATGAGGAAACAGAATATGAAGTCAAAACAAGGTTATCTCTTAAGATGAAAAAGATATAAAGTAATTTATATGTAACAAAGGTAGAACAGGCAGCTTTTAGGTCAGCTGTGATGACTCTAAGGCTGACAAGCACATAGTACTTCTTGAGGAGGTTTTGGCACAATGCGCGTGGATGACTTACAAGCCCAAAGAGCTTGTCCCGGCTATAGATTTTGAAACTATAGCAGTAGTCTCCCTTGATTGTTAATTTTCTCATTTTGTATCATGTCTGCTATTTTGTACACAATATACATTGATGGACCCCGAGGATGTGCTCGGTGAGCATCAGACATTGGAAATGATCGTGAGACAGTAAATGAGAGAGGGATCCCGGATCCAGAAAATGACCGGATATTCCGAATATTTACCGGATATTCCGTGACCTTTACAGGATATTCCGTCCGGAACATCGGACAATGTTTGAAGTGTCAATGTCTCCAACTTGAATTTTTTTTTATGATAGATACAAGCTTGGAATTGAACCATCAGATTCTTAAAGACTTTGACCCTATAAGAACACTATTTGAATTTCTGAGCAGCTTGAAAGAAGAGAAATATTCTTCTGGGGGCTTCTCTTCCATTTGAAGAGATGAAGATGTAAACACCTTTCCTAGATATCATGCAAAAAGAAATGCACTTGGCTATCCAAAATTCATTGAACAAGGAAAAAAAGAGAAAGAAACCTATGAAATAATGTTGAGAATCTTGATCTGATGAAAAATTGGAACTTGACAAATATTTTGATTTTTTTGAGAAGATTCAGGATAAATTGGTATTAAAGTTTGAATCTGACCTCTGCCTTCCCAATTCAGGATGCAAGTCTCAACTGAATCTGGTCCAAGCAAGAATTAGATATATGAAGAAACTTACCAAAATCACAACAAAATTGATAGTCATTTACCTTTCACTCTTTGGTGAGCATGAAGGGGGAAAGTTGACAGAAACAGACCTTGGGTACATCATGGATTTCTTCAAATCTTTCTGGAAAAAGATTGAAATTGGTGAAGGTTTTGTAACAAGAGGTGAGAATAAATTTGAACAGAAACTGCATGAAATGGTGAACTGTCAATCAAACAAAACATTCCATTCAAACAACATGAGTACTCCACGTAACCTTACAGCAAAGGCTTGGAAGATTGTTTGGCATTGGGCTGAAAATGAAAAAAGAGTTCCACTTACAAATTCTGTTCAAAAAATATAATTCAAAAAGAGTAGAATATCATCTGGATTTGGTTGAGATAATCAACAAAATCATACTCTATTTGAATTACTAGAGGCCAAAGCGGCTTCGCCGCCGCAAGCAACCACGTCCCCCGGAGAATTATCATAAATGCCAGGCCCCCCGCCCAAATTCCCACACCAAGCCTCCTTGCCCCCGAGCTCCCCCCAAAGAGAGCCGCCCGCCGCCACCGGCAAAGCGGTGCAAAACACATCCCCCATGAATTAATGATGCATTTCTCCAGCATGAAGGCGCTGGCACCCCTTCAGCCCCTAACGGCACCAAAAATTGACAGGAGCTCAAATGGGTAGAGACCTAACGGACCAAACCCAGGTTGACACCATCTTCCTCGCAAATCACGAAGTTGAGCCCTGCTTAACTACGGGGCAAGTTGATTGCTTAGCATTTGAGCAAGCTATACACGCCTAATATCAGTTAAATTCGCGAAACACAGATCGCTCGCCGCTCCATCATAATCCACGCCGTGAAAACCGCCGCGGCAATCCAAGGGCCTCGACGAGCCCCTCGAACCCACCAAACACAGCCATCCTCCCATCGCCCACCATTTCACCACCTACCCGCGGCTTGAATTCATCCTAGAAGCCGCCAACCACATCAGCGTTCGCCCGACCTCACACAACTATTGCCGAGAAGAGCATTGCTGCCGCTCACTTGTACTTCCCCAAAATTCCCGCCATGACCGCCGGCCTGTTGCACAAGGAAAGACGCCAACGCTCGACGTTTGTGAATTCGCCGATCTCGATTTGGCAGACCTTCAATACGTTTACCCAGCTGACGAGACCAGCAAGTTAGAAACTACGCCAAGACTTGCACAACAAGGGCGACAAACGGCCAAATCATCATATCCGCCAACGAATAGGCCCCACCACCTCCGCCCACGAAAAAACACCTAGATGTGCCGCCACCTGCTCCGCCCAGCAGCTTCTCCAAATGCTTGTACCCCTCAATAAGACGAGACCTCCAGTAATCTCTAAGCAATGGCGCCTCGCCGTCGACAGAACCTGCGACACAGACAGCATCAACAACACCATTGAAGACTCCAGATTGCGCCAGATCGCAAACGCACGCTCGAAATGGATCAATTCATTGGTGGGAACTGCAATATTTGTCAAGCCTTACTCCATCAGGTTGACCACGTTGGAATCTTCACGCTCACCCGCGCCATAAAATAAGTTAGCTTTGTCAATCTGTTTCGCCAAGTGCTAGCCGTTGTTGAGAAAAGCGGTCAGCACGTTTAATCCGGATGTTCAACACGACACGTCTTACCAGCATAATCGCGCCAGCTCCCAACAAAGCGAAGGGCGCCGCCGACTTGTTTAAGTAATCCGCGTTGTTATCAATCAGCACTGGAATCTCGCCTGAATCAGTGACATGTCAGTAGTGCGGTGGGGTCACGGCTAAGCAATATACACCAAGCCATGACGCCACATGACGAACCATTGGGGCTGAGGGCAAGGAATGCATTCGATTTTTCCACTCCGGTCCTGACATCCAAGACGAGATGGTCGATTCGTGCGCGGTACCGTAGTTGAAGCTCCTCAACCAAAATCTGGGCCGATTGTCCGCTCGGCGTGTTCATCGTCACTAACCTCAAGGGCCTATCATGGTGAGTAGACTCCGACATTGGATTTCGACTCGCCAGTGGGGTATTGAAATCAAATCTCATAAGCCCACACGCCAATCAAGTTATGATAGTCGTCAGCCCCAACTAAGCTTGTCCACCCGCATCGTCCGCCAAGGCCACCCCCCGGCAAAACCCTCAGTCCCCAAAAACCCCCCCCTCCACAGCAAAAGTCACCGATTATCATTGCAATGGAGCGCATTGTTCGCAAGGGGGAATCAAGACACCTTACGATTACACTTGACAAAACGTACGCAGGCAAATGCAGCGAGATGATTAGGTCAGTGCGCCTAGTTGGTTTCGAGTTTTCTGAGGCTTTGGGCAAGAGCGACGAGACTAACGGTATAAAGTTTGTATTGTGGAAGGGTGCGGCCAGTTGAATGCGCAAGCGTACTGACCCGGCCAACAATTGAGTGCTCAGGTAATTAGCAAAGTGGCCTGGGTTGGTTGCTAGATCCAGGCAAATGCAGCGAGATGATTAGGTCAGTACGCCTAGTTGGTTTCAAGTTTTCTGAGGCTTCAGGCGAGAGGGACAAGACTAACGGTATAAAGTTTGTATTGTGGAAGGGTGTGGCCAGTTGAATGCGCAAGCGTACTGACCCGGCCAAAAATTGGGCGCTCAGGTAAGAGCAATCAGTTGACCAGCGCTGCGGAGACGATATTATGGTATCAACACGGAGGCGAGGGTCCCAAAGGAGGCAATTCCGTTGTCAAGCACTGTGTAGGCCTGATGTTAAGGTAAGGGGAGTAAGGGGGCTGGAGCGGCTAAGTCAATAGTCAGAATTTCGAGTCAAGCCGCATGCTGTGGAAGAAAAAGGGGAAGGGACTGTGGCGCCCGTTGAATTGTACTACACGGATGGTTCCTGTTTGCCGGGTTGGGCTTGTAGGGGAGGTGAAGCTGCACGAGGGGTCTGGATATCTGACGGTGTAAGACTCAAAAGTGGTAATGAAACCCTTTTGCTGAATGGTGAAGGGTATGATGGAGTTGCAAGCTCTGCCCTTCTGTTATCAGTCAACAAGACCCACCAAGCTCAGCTTGGCAAGTTTTATTAAGTGATAGGTCTGGTCTGTTCCAGATGAAATCTGTTTGACTGGCAACGTGTAAGTGTTTCAATTACTTTGTTATAAGGGTTGAAATGTTGTTATAAGGGTTGATTTATTGTTATAAGGGTTTTAGGATTTGAGTGTGGATGAGTGTTGGGTGACTTGTGAGTTCTGGGTGAGGAACTGGGGAGCAGGCCACTGGGGGTGGAGAGAGCTCCTTTTATAGACAAAAGGGGAGCCCCAAAGGGGCTTGTGGGTTAGGGTTTCAGCTAATCTAGACAACAGGGTGAGGGATTTTAGCTGGTGGGAGTAGATACAAATGATGTCATAGCCCCTCAGGGGCGCATGAATGGTGTCAGAATATACAACAGAACATTCTAACGCATGCATGAGGTGACAGTAGACTGCATGAGCTGTCATACAGGGGGAATTAGTGTATACACAAAGTCTGAGGCTGCAGAAACAGTGTAAATGATGTCATACTATGTATATAAAGGAGTGTATGTAGTTAATATGTAATGAGTGTAGCCTGACAGGGAGATGTATGTTTGTATCCTGTGATATGTATAAGTGTACTACTGTGAAACTTGGGTTGGGGCAGGTGACAGCTGGGTTACTGGGCTGGCCGTGTGATAGGTGTCCATGAGGTGTAACTTCCATGCTAGCGGGGGTCCAGGGGTGCTTCCAGTGGTTACTAAGGGTGAAATTGGCCGTAGAATCCATTTCTGGGGTCCATTTGGTTGTATCTTGAGGCCTAGTATGAGTAATTATGTGGTATAGAAAAAACTTTTTATTTTTCCACTTTTCCGTCTACCACATCCTCCCCCAAATTATTGTCTGTCCCCAGACAATTTTGACGTGAAAAGTGCTTTCTGTCAACTTTTGAACCTGTGACATGGTGAATTTACGTGATGATTTGCAGGATCCTTGGAGAATTGGCCATTTTGACGTCTTCTGGGCCACGTGGCTTGAGAGGCTGCGCAGGGTGAAAATTGGCCAAAAATTTGATTTTTGTTAATTTTAGGGTTTTTCTTGACAAAAACTTTTTGTTGGTTCTGGGAGTTAAAGTGCTGCGCGCAGTCCGCAGTCCGCAGTCCGCAGTTGCGCAGTTGCGCAGTAGTGCTGCTTGTGCTGTGGTGGCGGCCGCAGCTGTTGCTCTAGCGCCTTAGGGTGCGCGCTATTGAAGCCGCGGGCCTCGGGTGTCGAGTAGTGATCGGGGACTCGACCCGTCTCCGATGATTGGTTGGTCGGGCTTGGGGCCCGGGTACACAGTGATGATCGTACCCGCCCGTCAAGCTCTCGTTTGGTCTTGAGTGTTTACTCCCTACCCCGCCACGGGGTATGTGTATGTATATTGACCTTACCCCATAGGGGGGGTATTGATGTATCCTCTACCTTTCGTCCTTGGCCAGCACCCAACCCTTCGACTTCGCCGATCTTCCAACCTCTTTGACTACATACGTCACCGGCGCCGCTGGCTTGGTTTCCTCAAGTTGGTTCTCTTGACCTCGGACCACTTTCGTCATATGGAGTGGGTTTTTCTCTTTTCTGTTCTGCTAGCGGTTCTTTGATTTGGAGCCCGCTTCTTCTTGGTTCCAAAGAAGACAAAAAAGAAACAGAACCCATCTGTGTATACCAGATTTGACAGCTGACAGCCCTATTCTACTTCGACAGCGCTCCTCGTACCACCGCCGCGGACAGATTCGCTCGCTGGACTCGATAGCCCATACCCTCAACAGTGTATGTACATACATGTTCCTTTCTTTTGACCGGTGCTAAGACGGAGAGACTGACGACCGTCTCTTTGTCTCGTTCTTCTAGATCTTCCAACGACTTCTAATGCGCATTGCTGCCGCTGATCAAACGAGGTCGATCAAAGGTCCTTTAAGCCCTGCAGCTGTGTGTATTGGACATGGGCCGAGCCCTCCTCCATCGACGTCATCGCCTCAGTAGTTCGGATTTGAGTGCCTCCCCCCCAGTGAGTCTACCGAGGGTTTTGCGAGGGTATAAAAGGTCTGCCTCGCCTCGTCATCTCCATCCTCACCCGTACCACATCGGGTCCTCATTTTAACTAGTTGTTCTACTACCATATCGTCCAAACGATACTGTTGTGCATAGCTTGTTATCCCCAAACCATTGCAAAGATTGTTGTCGATCTCGTTTGTCCTTGATGATCGCTTTCGGGTGTAGAACTGATAAGTCCTCCTTCCCCCTATTGCCCAAACGTTACTATCGTTGACTAGCGAGTGGCGCGATATAAAGCTAATCAAACTGTTGCAAAGCCCGCCCTCCAGTTTGAGCCCGATCAACCCGGAACAAGGTGAGTTGTCCTTCTGTGAGCTTTGTCGCTTGCGCCAAGAAGCGTAGAAATGATGATTGGGTTTTTGAAGTCCATATTGAGTTCACGTCCGACCAATCGTTCCCAATCGTCCTAACACAAGCAAAGCTGTTTGTATCTGGAGCTGCCATCCTTCGTTCCCAAGACTAAATATGTGTAACAATAGCTGTGTAATCAATAATGTTGATCCAGTATAGCGTTGATCCAGCGGTTTCTACTGATCCTTTTTATCATGAAATTTGAAAATTCTGAATCCCAGAATGAAGTTGAAAGCCCTCTCCCCCAACTGAGAAGGTTGTCCTCAACCTCAAAGAAAGTGAGTTATTTGTAAGAAAGAAAGAAAAGTAAAAAAGAGTGTGGTTTTTTTAAAAACAAGTGTTGATAAGCAGTTTAAACTCTTGCTGAGGAGGTAGATTTAGTTGGAGGTTTCCATAGACTTTTGAGATATTCTGAATTGTGTATTGTGAGATTGATGGTGGGAGGATGGTGATAAAAGAGTGACTTTTTGAAAGAATGTGAGTTCCTCCCCCAACTTGAAAGATTTAAGCCCCAATAGTTTCAGAATTTAGAGCTGATATCTGTTTTGATGATTCAGAAAATAGAAAAATGGTAAATGTTTAACCAATTCCAACAAGGAGCCTTGGGCGGTTGAAGTGTGTCTGAAGTAGTCCAAAGAGGTCAGGCGGAATCTTCAGTGATGGTTGAACAAGGAGCTTCCTGAGTGAGTAAAATAAGTAAATAAATTGATTCCTTTGTGATTCAAGATGATATAGATCATTGATTGATCCTTTCAATTCTTGTTTAGGTTCTGAATGGTATTCATTGTGTTTGCTACTTGAATTTGTTTTTGTTGAGTTAATATCTGGTGGTACCGGTGCAGGCAGCAAGATAAACATGTCTTCAGAGGGTGTACAGATTGGATTTGGACCGATTGGAATTTGTGAGTCTGTTGGGCTGAGATCTGTAGTAGTACTAATACTTGGGTTGCATATACTGATAGTCTTGCCTTCATTTTCTCCAGGGTCTGTATCTGTGGGTCCTGGGGCTTGAAGGTTAAATTTGTTGAAAATTTCTTCTTGTTGATCCAAGTGAGGTTTAAAGAGGTGCTTGTTGAAAATCTTGCTTCCCGGTTTGTTGATATCTTCAATCAGAACTATAGCCGGGATGTGAGAAAATTGAGACTCCTGAACTGTTGTTTCTGTAAGGATAGAATCTTCAATTTGTGAGTCATGATTGTTGATTTGAGGTGTCTGATGATCCACAGTTTGGTTTTGTTGAATAGATTGATCCAAAATTCCTTCCTGATCCATGCTGATTGCCATATCCACATCATTGGAGACAAATTCTGGTATGTCAATAACAAAGTGTTTAAGCTCCATTGGTGTATCCATTAAGTTTGACACTGTTTTCTGGTTTACCACCATATCCTGTAGGTGAATTGTTGAGGCCGCTTGCTCAAAAACCAATTCCTGAGAGTAAGTTTCCGTTTCCGTAATAGGTTCTGAATTATCTGTTATTGGTTCCAAAACATCCATAACAGGTTGTGTGATTTCCATGGCCGGTTCATGTTCACTTGGTTCTTCTGTGAATTTGAGTTGCTGGTTGTAATCCGGAGGTAAGTCTAGTGCCTTTGCTTGTTTTTGGAGTTCCACAAGTTCTTGCTGCAGAGTTTCGATTTTTCTCCAGAAGTATTCCTCTATCTGTATAACTTCCATTTCTGCAGCGGCAACCAGGTGATTCCATTCGGTAACTTCATATTTCCTACTTCTCTGAAGCTGGCCGTTGTTGAATAAGGTTTGATTGATGTTTTCCTGACTTTCTCTTGAAAAGGCACTTAAGAATAAAACACTGGCTTCTTCTTTCTTCCAAACCTGGTAGGATTCCATCATGTAATCAAGTATTGTGTTGAATTTTCCAAGATATCTTCTGTAAGCCTGGTAGTTTAAGATTCCTTGTTGGGCCTGTTGTTCTGCTACCTTGAATAGATCCTTCTTGGTGTACAAAACTGAAGAATCAAATTCTCCCCAGGTTTCAATCATTTCCTTACGCAGGGTATCCCAGTTGCATTCTTCGTAACCGTCCATATCCTCAATTTGGCACTTCAGTTCCTCTGTTCGTATAAATCGTCCAATCTGAAGAGCTCTTTGAAATTTTGTTGAACCAAACCAATCTGCTGCCCTTTCGTATCTCCGTAGGAATTCAAAGAATTGATTTCCATTGTAGAATAATTCATTGTCATCAATGATTCCCGGTGGATAATCGGATTCTTGGTATGATAGACTTGGTTGTTGATAAGGTATTGGTTGATGTTGATAATATGTTGTTTGTTGATATTGATGATGTTCTGAATGTTGTCTTTGTTGAAATTTGTGTTGATATGTAGGTTCTTGAATGGCTTCATTCTTGTTGATTCCATAAGCAGATGGTTGTTGATGTGACACAGTGCCTCTGAGTGGAATATTCTGGTTTTGTTGAGTTTCATCTGAGTCACGTAAGTGTTCTTCAGCAGGATCTCTGAATTTATTCTCTCGTCCTTTCCCTTTGTCTTTCCTTGGCCAAGTTGACATTGTATTTTCCATATTCCTAATCATAGCTGGAGTTCCTGTAAAAGGCCTTTTCCTTGAAGTGGTTTCTGGAAGAATTGTATCTTCAAAATCTGGTACGCCAAACAATAAATTCATGTTGATTCTTGTTGATTCCGTAGTTTCATTATACATTCAATCCTTGGTAACTGTTACTGTGCTCTGAAAAAGAAACAATAATATCTGGTCTCTGGTCTCTTTACCAGGGCAAATTGGGGGGGGTTTAATATTGATATAAATAACTTTACCGTGCTGGGAGGGTTCTTCAAACAGTATCCTAATTATCTGAATCCTTAGGTACTACACACCGTCTTTCAGTATATAATTGGCTGTTTCCTTCGAGTTGGCTCCAGAGTTTTCTTCTAACAGTATCTAATTATCCAGATCCTTAGGTACTACACACCGTCTTCCAGTATATAATTAGCTGCTTCCTTCGAAACACTCCTTTCAGGTTTGGTAGTTATGTGTTCCTTTCAGAGGTTCGTAGTTGGTTCCTTAGATGGTTCCTAATAGTCGACTAGTCGTCCAACAGAATAACTGAATATGCCGTTGATTGTTCTAGATTTGTTGATAAATTTGATTCTTTTCGCCGCTAGAAGTTCAGATCCTTTGACAAGTCCTTCTGGTTTGAGTTGAAATTGGTTCCTGGGATGGTTCAAAAGTTGACTAGTTGTCCAACGGAATAAATGAATATGCCACTGTCCGTACTAGAGTTGTTGATGACTTGATCCTTTTTCACTAGCACAATTGTGATCCCTTGGCAATTACTTTGGGTTGAATTGAAGTTCGTTACACGTGGTTGATCAAACAGGGTTATCCGATCACGTTGGAGACTCCCTTGTAAGACTCAAAAGTGGTAATGAAACCCTTTTGCTGAATGGTGAAGGGTATGATGGAGTTGCAAGCTCTGCCCTTCTGTTATCAGTCAACAAGACCCACCAAGCTCAGCTTGGCAAGTTTTATTAAGTGATAGGTCTGGTCTGTTCCAGATGAAATCTGTTTGACTGGCAACGTGTAAGTGTTTCAATTACTTTGTTATAAGGGTTGAAATGTTGTTATAAGGGTTGATTTATTGTTATAAGGGTTTTAGGATTTGAGTGTGGATGAGTGTTGGGTGACTTGTGAGTTCTGGGTGAGGAACTGGGGAGCAGGCCACTGGGGGTGGAGAGAGCTCCTTTTATAGACAAAAGGGGAGCCCCAAAGGGGCTTGTGGGTTAGGGTTTCAGCTAATCTAGACAACAGGGTGAGGGATTTTAGCTGGTGGGAGTAGATACAAATGATGTCATAGCCCCTCAGGGGCGCATGAATGGTGTCAGAATATACAACAGAACATTCTAACGCATGCATGAGGTGACAGTAGACTGCATGAGCTGTCATACAGGGGGAATTAGTGTATACACAAAGTCTGAGGCTGCAGAAACAGTGTAAATGATGTCATACTATGTATATAAAGGAGTGTATGTAGTTAATATGTAATGAGTGTAGCCTGACAGGGAGATGTATGTTTGTATCCTGTGATATGTATAAGTGTACTACTGTGAAACTTGGGTTGGGGCAGGTGACAGCTGGGTTACTGGGCTGGCCGTGTGATAGGTGTCCATGAGGTGTAACTTCCATGCTAGCGGGGGTCCAGGGGTGCTTCCAGTGGTTACTAAGGGTGAAATTGGCCGTAGAATCCATTTCTGGGGTCCATTTGGTTGTATCTTGAGGCCTAGTATGAGTAATTATGTGGTATAGAAAAAACTTTTTATTTTTCCACTTTTCCGTCTACCACAACGGGTCAAGGTTACTGTTATCACAATTCAGCGGAGACGTGGCGGGGCGCGGTCCATTAGGTGTGCTGGACTGGGCAGCGGCGCGGTGAAGGTTGCCAGGGGATAGTTGACTGTACCTAGGCGGGTTGTTTGTTGGCGTGGCGATGTCGAATGCAGGCGTAGTGGGCCAAAATAACCTGTGAGAGGCATAAATAGAGGGTAGGTCTGGTGAAGCGACTTTTCCCCAGGGGTTCTGGTTTCGTCCTGGCCCCTCCCTGCAGGCCCCCTACTTCGCTTGATTAGGCCCCTGCTTGAGACAAAAAATGCCAGTCCTTTTTTGCTTGTTGCTGTGGCACAAGCTAGAGGGCCTACCCATGGCACCAATGGTGTTCGGGGGTATGAGAGAGTCAAAGGTGGATGTGTCAGGCCCATAAGGAGTTTTGAGTGGCTTGGCATGGTAAATTAGAAAAATTTATGCCAAAACTTAGATCTTGCTTGGCTTGTTTCTGTGAATTTATTAAACTTGGATCAATACATCACCAATAAGGGTGTTCAAAGTTGAAATCATATTTTTTTCAAATCATAAAATCATAAAATCATAACACTTTTGAGTGATCATTTTTTATGTACCATTTTAGAATTGTTGCTCTTTTTTGAGTGATTGGGTGTTACACATTTTTTTCAGATTAAAATTTTATGAATTTATGGTGTTATAATTTTATGCAGTCAACTTTGAACACCCCTAATTATGGTGTTCAAAGTTGGTTTGCATAATCTTATGCATGCATAAATCATAAAATCATAAAATCTTTTTTGCAGGGGATATGACGGTCTGATTATGTGATACAAAATTTCCTCACCAAAATATTTTTATGATTTTATGATTTATGCATGCATAAAATTATGCAAACCAACTTTGAACACCATAAATAAATACAAAGTAAATGAAAAAGTTCACAGTGGACCCATTGATCAAGAAAAAGAAATCTGAGCAGATTTATGCTTCATTTTTTGGCAAATTGCACATTCCAGATCCTTTTGATAATTGGAGGATCACTGATTGAGAAATAAATCTTATAATAATTTACTTCCCATTTAGAAAACTATTTGTTGTATATTTTTGTAGTTCAACTTCAGGGGGATCTTGTTTTATTGCAAACACTTGAAAACCAGTAGTAGTAAAATACTAATAGAAAAATAAAGTTAATAAAGAGCATTTGATCATGGGGTAAATGAGTGATAGTATTACCTAGGTTGATTTTTAGTGCTCTAATAACAGACTTGAGAAGATGTATAATTTAAGAGACAGTGAACTGAAAAACAATAAAACATGAGTTAAGTAAAAGAACCAAGAGACAATAACCAAACAAGATCCAAGTACCTATCCTCCTCCCCCTGAACAGTTGCACCCAAACATCTTGACTTCTGCAATAACTCCCGATGATCACTGAGTTGCGGATTTGAGCAAGAGTGATAAGTGACTGAAACTCGGATGTTTGATGCCAACGACTTTACCTGGTGTTGAGACCGTTGTTCAGCTAGGATGGTGTGGTGTCAAATCACATAAAGTTACAGTTTACTATTGAGAAGGAGGCATATTTCCAGATGTATTATTGCATAATTGGATTCTACAGGTCATTTAACCCCTAGTCACTCACTGGAACCACTAGGCTAGCTGCACTCAGTCAAAAGTTACTAGTATTATACTGTGTTCATAAGCATAATTACATACTGTAGAGATATTTTGATAGTACATAGTATAGAATTAGACTCAAGGACATATTTATAGTATATGTAGTGGCGTGGTTTGGCTCTGCCCATGGCATGGTTCCACCTGTGGACAACTCCATGATTGTTGTTTGGCTCCACCCACGCACCACGGCATGGTTCCACCTGTGGACAACTCCATGATTGTTGTTTGGCTCCACCCACACACCACGGCATGGTTCCACCTGTGCCATGGACACCTCCAGGGTTGTTGTTTGGCTCCACCCACGTACCACAGCATGGCTCCACCCGTGGACACCTCCATAATTGTGTAGGCGCCATTGACACCACCACGTGGACACCACATGGACACCACCACCACAACCATGTGGATACCATATGGACACCACCACCACAACCACGTGGATACCATCACCACATGGACACCTGTGTGGTGGTCACACCAGCAAAAATCCCTCACAAGGATCCCCACCAGCAAAAATACCTCACATTTTACTATAAAAGGAGGAGATTTTCCCTGCTCAGTTTTCAGCATGCCACTCAGGCAATCCTAACCAGAACACACATCTCACTCAGAGTTACAATTCACATCCACATAAAATCCAGTAGTGTGATCTCAATCAAGTTGCCCATCAAAATCTTTCATGCCTCAGAGTACAGTTGCACAAGGCATCCTACTGTACAAGAAATACCCCTGGGGGACCCCCGTCCGGAATTTTAGGGCCGGTTTTTTTGTTTTTTCCCGATTTTTTACGGCCAAAATCACTTGGAAAAGGGGTTGGGAAGTGTTGGGATCACGGTGTACATATGTATTACACTCCATGTTTGCCATGAGGGCCCCCAATTGCCCAGCTGGGTCACCTCAGGGCCATTGGAGGTGCTCTGATGTTGCTTGGAGGGCCTCCAATGTTGATTGGAGGTGCAATATCTATGGACTTATAGGTGCAATACACCCATACATATGGGTTTAGCATATGTAAGCTGATATGTATGGCTTTACAGTATGTAGTTAGGCCAATGTCCGTAATTTCAGACCCAAAAAAAATGAAACTTTTTTTTGGCTGGTCAGAAACCTTAGCCCACTTAGAACTGGAATCTACATGATCCAAACAGCTCAAAAATGTCATCTACATGACATACTACTCAGATGACGGGCCGTACATTTGGCCCGCGTCTCAAATATCTTTTTGCGGGCGAGGCTGTACAGTAGGATGCCTTGCGCAACTGTAGTTCTAAGTAGTCAAGTAGCAAGCATCACCACTTGTGCTCTTAACAAGTCAAAGTGATCTTAACCCATTGTGCTCTTAACTGAAGGTTAAGGAAGAGGGCAAAGACACTTTGAATAGTTCACATATAACATCAGTTCTAACAGAATTCTTGTATCAGTTTATCTCCACTTTCATATCACAAACATATCAAACCATATAAAACATATCTTACGTTAAGACTCATTTCCATTATCTGACTCAAGGCTGCTGTAAACCACTCTAACTCCATTTCCCATACAAAATCCACTTTCCGCTGAATTCAAGTTTGATCTAGGTCTGATAAGAGACTGCTGCACATAGTTTTCTCTATCATTAGTTTGCCACAACAATAAATAAATTTGTTGTGATAGCTCTTGTGTAGTATCATAGAGGGGCAGGTCTTTCAAACCACCCGTAACAGTTGTAATAGCTTCTCACATCTTTGAAATATTATAACTGATATTTCCCCCTTGCAGAACTGCCACCCGTCCCAAAGGAGTTCTCACAATGGTGGATTTCTTGATTCACTTTGATCTTGATGGTTCCGAGCTTGTGAGCTTGTTTGATTCTGAGACTGACTGTCAGACACTGAGACACTAAGTCCATGTGTCTACAATGGATAGTACATGTCTTATAACCTAATGGTTAAAGACTGCTTTAATAATTGCCTCATGTACATGAAGTCAAGAGTTCAATTCCCTGTCATTACATTAATTATGTACCTTTTATTCATATGTACTATTATTATGTACTTATTAGATATTTCACATTCTTTTGAATATGTAATTAACCTTATTTCACACTGATTACATAGTTGTACATACAGAGAGAGATAATCTTATCTCTCTGTATTTATCCTGATTAAGCTCAATTTATGTACAAATGGGGAGATTACATACCCATTTGTGTAAATCCCCTTCTGAATTCCGTGATCACTCCTCCTTGGAGTTAAGGATCCTTCAGGACCTTGACTCGAAGGAGGGAGCTGATCCCTGCAATATAAAAAGGGAGGTCTCTCCCCTGTAGAGATTCTCCCACCAAAGATTATTGCCATACAAACCCGTGTACCTTACTGAAAATACAGTGAGTGGGGTTTATACATAATCTACTAACCTTTTCTTCCCTTACAGCCTTATCTTCTCTTCGTGTATCCTTCCCCTAGGTACAGGTGTTATTATCACACCTGTAACCTAGAAGATAAGTGAGATTACTCCTTATACCGCAACGGCGCTTGGCTGATTTTCGCCGCGTCCCCTTACTTACGTAAAGGGTGCCAGTCCCTCCGCCTCTCGGCGTCGAGTTGGACTTTCTTCCACTGGCTTTTAGCTATAGTGTGACCCTAAACTTGCTTCCGCTACTTTACCGCCGCGGACCGCAACCAAAAATCCCATCAGCACCGAGTCACATAAGAGACCGGCGCTGACAATTGGGGGTCTGGCCGGGAGACTTTTCCTGTGTACCCAGCAAACCATATAATTCTTACATATAAAGAATCTCTTTACATTAAAAGTCCGCTCCGACTCCGGTCGCCGTTTCTAAGACAACCCTCCTCTCTTAGAAGCTTTTATAGCTCTTTCCCCGATCACGGTCGGCTCATACTTAACACCTTGGCTGATAAAGAGTTCTTCTTGCTATCCTCACAGACTTGAGCCTCGCTTCCGGTCATCGCACGATAACCAGTACTCTTGACTGAAACGACTGAGCTCTCCGAACTCTTCACCTGATCCTGTATCATAAACAGTAAGAGATCATCTAATATTTTAGTGTTTTTTTTTTTTTTTTTTTCTTCGGTACCATCTAACGATAATCTTTCTATTGCGTTTCAATAGTGTCTACTTCTAAGCTTACGTACGCTGGAGCCGTCCGTTCAACCACTCCTACCTCCGATCCGGTCCCTGCGATCACTAGACAACCTGTCAAGAAGATCCCAACCGCAGCGTCAGAGAGCTCTCGAACGGTAGCGGCCCCCAAGAAACCGAAAATAGTTCGCAAACCAAAAAGCCCAGCTGTCGTCCCTTCTGAGTGGGACTTGGAGCCTGTCGATAACAACGCTCGTCCTCCTTCTCCCTTCCTTAAAACTCCCAATCTTCCCAGCGGTTCGGCTAACCCCGCCGGTCCTACGGTGACGAAACCAAAAGCGAAGAAGGCCGCCCCATCGGCTGATCCCTTCAAAAGCAACGAACCAGTCTCTAAGCTTATCGATCGAGACACTCCTGGCTCTCTCACTCAGATTAAAATAAAAAAGGTTTACAAACCTGCTCAAGGTTCCGCGACTGTAGAGTCAAAGACGAAATCTAACCCCTCTCAACCCGCTCTAAGTGAATCTTCGAGTAAAAAATCCGTATTTGACGACGGTACCTTCGATCCGAAGACGAAAGAGAAGCTCGAGAATTACTTCGTCCCTCGGGGAAGAACTGTCGTATCAAACTACTCTACGACTTCGTCAATCATCCCGAGCTCCGAAGATACTCGTGAATCTCATCAACTTGCTGACAGTAGTGATTTAGATATCATCACTGGTCAGCATTTTCTTTCATTTTTATCCTAACTACCGAAGATGAGTTCTAACAACTCGTCTCGCTCGCGTACTAGGAGCAACCGCCCAGCTCTTCTCGAGGCCCAAGATCTTACCGGGGCCCCTAGGGGCCGACATGCTAAAAAATCTCAACCCCAGAATCCACCCGATGCTCCAGGGACTGAAAAGTCAACTGGACGGCCGGAATCTAGCAGAGGAGACGAAGGACGACGACATGATGATCCTGTGCCTCGAGGCAGCGAAGAGTCTCAACTCGACGATCGTTCATATCATCAGTCCGGAACAATTCCGAATACTGTACGGGAATTGGGACATCGAAGCGGAGTGGGAGGATTACCAATCCGGCCCGAAGCACCGGATGTATATGAGGAAGAGGGGCGAAGAACCGACTCCGACCCCAGGTCCCCAACCTATGGAAGAGTTGAGCCCGACTCCTCTAGCACCGTCGTTGGAGCCGATGACCCCTCAGATGCAAGAGAAGTCCTTGCTCCATTTCCCTCCGCTGTCCAGCCACCAACCAATGGTAACGGACACTCCTCCGTCGACAGCTTGGCCGCTTCCTCAGCATACGGCCAACTTGACTCAGAACATAAATTCCCTCCCGCCTCCGCCCCAGTATCCACAGGCGACGGTTCCTCAACCTCCTCCCCCAAGAGCTGCCGAGAGTTCAGATCAGAACCGCCGCAACCCTCCGTCGGGAGGAAATCGCAGGGGGAGAGGCCGGAGAAACTCCAGACAGAACCGATCCGACCCCTGGATCCCTCCTCCAGCACAATCGAGGAATCATCAACCTTACAACTCGACCAACGCCAGAGAGCGCCGGCGGATCTCTCATCAAATGTCCATACATTACGAGATGATCCGCCTCAACCGTACGACCCAAGCGCAATATCAAGCGCTGGAATCTCTGCGCAATCAGAACGCCGGATACGACAATCATCATCAACACCCCGAGGACGAGCAGATGCTCGAGGATTAACCTCAGGTGAGCTCATCCCAATCCTTAAGAACTTGTTTACAAGTATCGAAAAGGTAGTTGATTCTAACTGCTCTTTGTTATCAAAACAGGTTAACAGCGATGTAACTATTAGCTTGGGTAACTTATTGAATAGACAATCCGACTTGTATGAGCAGAAGTTTCGCTCTCTCATTTTTTCTTCCGATAACTCTATTGCTACTTTGCAACAAATTGTTAGAGCGGTACCTCAAGTAGAATATTTGTACAAACAATCCCCGCTTGTTGTAGATACAAATAAAACTTGTAAAGATCTCTCTTCTAAGCTTGACATGGTAATCAAACAAACTGTCTCTATTACTGATATCAAAAACATTCGAGATACTTTGGTCGAACTTAATAAGAGAGAAGACCTCTCTAAAAAAGCGTTTGATAATCTCTTTGCACTTGTCTATGATAAGTTGGAAGACAATAAAAACAATTTGAATGAGTTTGTCAATAAGTTGAAGCCCTTGAGTGAACAAACTCTTTTAAAAAATTCTCGCAATAATTCTCTTGACTTTTTTCCTCCTTCAAACCTGACTGCTCAATCCAGCAGGGATAAAGGGAAAAATGTTGAGAAATGTCATTCTGTTGAATTGCCACCTGCTGTAGGAACTTCCAACAGTCATAAAAATCCAGAGCAAATTTGTTCTTGCCATGAAAAAATCTCTGAACTTAAGTTTGAGCATGAGCTCCTTAAAGAAGTCAATGACAAACTTGATTTCCTTGTAGAAATAGGAGAACAACCTATTAAAGACATTAATGAGAGAATTTTTTCAATGGAGAAGAAGAATGAGGAGCGCTTTTCTACTTTACTTGATAAATTGGAAGAGTTGAAAACTCTGAGCACTACTTTGGTTACTAAGTCCAGTGCTCCATCGAGTAATGTAAATGTTAATCCAAATAACACAAGCACCTTTTCTCCTGGCCAAATTCCACAAGTAGTACCCAAACAACAAGGAAAGGAGAATTTTTTCAATGTTAACCAGACCAAAACAGAAATGGACCCTGGTAGACTAAATGAATTGTTTGAAATTCCTATGACTACTCCTCACCAGCCCCAAATAACAACTAGACAAGATATTTCTCAAGAGTCCAGTAAAGTTATACTACAAGGCTTGTCTAAAATGGAAGCCTGGCCTACCTTCTCTGGAGAAGGAGAATATAATCACGTAGACTTTATTGAATGGATTGATACAATTCAACAAGACTCTAGAATTGAGGACATTGTTATTACTTCTAAATTGAAAAACATGTTCACTGGTGTAGCCCATGCATGGTTTTCCAGTGTTAGATCTATGGTGGGAGATAAACCTTGGTCCTTCTGGAAAGATGCCATAAATCAGAAGTATGGGACTCCAGCATGGAGACGCAGACTTCTTATTATTTACCAGAAAGACAAATTTGTTCCTGGTACTACACCAGCAGCAACTTGGGTCACAAGACAGTATAAAAGGATCATGGCTTGTGAACCTCAAACAAATCATGAAAGTCTTATGTTTAAGCTTTTGACCCAGATGGAAGGAGATGTTAGTTTTGCTGCTCAAAATGCAATGAAAGACAATCAGACTTTAACTTCTCTTATTAATGCTTTAGAAGATATTGCAGAATATACTAACATAGGCAAGAGAAAACCTGGTTATATGCAGAATGGCAAAACTTACTCTAATCCTAATGGATCAGACAAAAATAAGGATAATTCAACTAAGTCCAATACTGAAGTCAAATGTTATTCTTGTGATAAGACAGGGCATACTTCAAGGAATTGCCCTAAAAATTCCAAGAAGGTAGCTGCTATAGGTGATGAGGATGACACAGAAAAACCTGAAGCAGATTCAGAAAGTGATTCTGGAAACCAGAAGGCTGATCCAAATGTCCTCTGTGTAATTCCTAACACTTTGGATTATTTCATCACACCTATCAGTGGTAGCAATAAGATTGTTTCCATGACATGTCGTGGAAAAACATGTAAAGTCCTGTTAGACTCTGGAGCTTTCAAGTCAGTTGTAGGACAGAATTATTTATCTAAATTCTGCCCTGATTGGGAAAAATTTGTCATATCAAAATCTTATGACAAATTCCACAGTTGCTCAGACAAGCTTAACACATTGGGAATAGTTAAAGTGCATCTTAAGTTTGGCAACTATGTTTTCCCTACTGATTTTATTGTTATTGAAAATGCAGTTGTCAATTACTTCATAATAGGAAATGACTACTTAAGTCACTTTAAAATTTCTATTATGAATGACTCAGGCAGCTATTTCAAAATTGGTACAGATAACTTTAAACATCAATTTGTGAAAGATAAAAACAATGTAGTAGCTATGACTCAATCATTACAAGAAGCTTTCACTCAAGAAGTAATTGAGAGTTCTAAAATAAATGTAAATCTCTCTGAAATTCAGAGAAAACAATTATTTCAATTACTTTTTGACAATAAATCAGCTTTTGCCACGATAGAAGAACCATTTGGCGCAATTAAAGGCCATGAGGTTAAGATTACTTTAAGTATTGATAGACCTTATCCCCCAGTACTTCGTAAAGCACCATATCCTGCTAGTCCTAGAAGCAGAGAAGCTTTAGAAGAACATATACAGGCTCTACTTAAGCTCAAAGTAATTAGAAAAGTGGGAGCAAATGAATTAGTTGATATAACTACACCAGTTATTATTGCCTGGCATAACAACAAGTCAAGACTAGTAGGAGACTTCAGAGCACTTAACACCTATACTAATCCTGACAGGTACCCTATGCCTAAAATTATGGAATCCTTAAGTAAACTGCATAATTCTAAATACATCACTTGCATGGATGTACTTAAAGGATTTCACCAAAATGTTATTCACCCAGACAGCAGACAATTTTTGAGAATAGTCTGCCATCTAGGTGTATTTGAATATTTGCGCATGCCTTTTGGTATTAAAAATGCACCATCACATTTTCAGAGAATGATGGATAGTGAATTTGCCAATGAATTGAATCAGCTTTGGCTCATTATCTACATAGATGATATTATTGTCTTCTCTGATAATTGGGATGAGCATTTGTGCAGATTAAAAATAGTCCTAAACAAAGTCACTAAAATGAATATGAAAATTTCACTTTCCAAGTGTCAATTTGGTTTTTCTGAGTTAAAAGCCTTGGGACACATTGTTAGTGGACTTTCTCTAGGAATTGACAAGCACAGAGTAGCTGCAGTTCTTTTGAAACCTATACCACAAAACTTAAAAGAAATGCAAATGTTTTTAGGTTTTGCAGGATATTACAGGTTACACATTAAAAATTTTGGAGCTATGGCTTCCAGCCTGTATAAACTGTGTAGCCCTAGTGTAGTTTTCGAAATGACTGCAGAACGCGTAGCCGCTTATGAAGCAATTAAATTTGCTTTAACAAATGCTCCTTTGCTCTTCCATCCAGATCCTAAGTTACGCTTCATATTGTACGTCGACGCGTGCATGGAAGGAATAGGAGCAGCATTGCACCAAATCCAAATAATTGATGATAAACCTATTGAAGGGGCCATTTGCTTTATTTCCAGACAACTCAAAGACTCAGAGAAAAAGTATGGAGCTTCTCAACTAGAGTGTCTTTGTTTAGTCTGGGCCCTTGATAAGCTTTATTATTATTTAGATGGTTGTGAATTTGATGTTATCACTGATTGTATTGCACTAAGATCTTTAGTCAATATGAAAACACCAAATAGACACATGCTAAGATGGCAAATTTCCATCCAAGAATGGCGTGGGTCTATGACTATAATTCACAGAGATGGTATTATCCATAAAAATGCTGATGGACTTTCTAGATGGGCTCTTCCAAACAATTCAGATAATCCAGCTTATGACGCAGAAGATGAAGAAACAGCTGTTCCAGTTACATCTATCCTGCCTTTTCCCATGAGGATGTCTGAGTGTCTTGCTAATTGGGCTCTACCTAATGACGAAAATAATCCTGCTTTTGAAGAAGAGATTATTGATGACACTCAACCAATAATGGCAGTCTCTGTCTCAGGTTTGGCCAGTTCATTTTGGAATTTAATTGAGAAGAGCTATGAGTCCAACAAAAACACAGTTATTCTTCTCCAGCTGCTTAAATCTAAACATTCAGATCAAGGTCTTGTAGAGAAACTTGAAGGAGTTTGGAAAAAGCATTTTTTAGAAGAAAGATTTGTACTCTTAGATGGGTTATTGTACCACAGAAGAGAACATAATTCTTCAGTAGTACTCATATCAGATGATCATAAGAATATTATTTTGAATGAATGTCATGACAGCATTACTGCTGGACACTTTTCCAAGGAAAGAACCATCAACAGAGTACAAGGTTTAGCCTGGTGGCCTGAATGGCGAAACCAAGTATCTAAGTACTGTGACTCCTGTGACAGATGCCAGAAAGCAAATAGGTCTACAGGTAAGAAACTTGGTCTTTTACAAACTATTGAAGAACCTAAAGGAAGATGGGAAGTCATTAACATGGACTTTGTTACAGCACTCCCCCCTGCAGGGTCAGAAAGCTATAATGCTGTCCTAGTAGTTTGTGACAGATTCTCCAAAAGAGCCAGATTCTTACCATGTTATAAGGATAGCAGTGCTATGGACATAGCTTTGATTTTCTGGAACAACATTGTTAGTGATGTTGGTTGTCCTAGAGTAATTATTAGTGACAGAGATCCAAAATTTACGTCAGACTTCTGGCAAAATTTATTTGAAATCCTTGGAACCAAATTGGCATTTTCAACTGCTTACCACCCTCAAACAGATGGTTTGGCTGAAAGGATGATCCAAACTTTAGAGGATATGATCAGGAGATATTGTGCCTATGGAGTAGACTTCAAGACCAGTGATGGATATACACATGACTGGGTATCTCTCTTGCCTGCTCTAGAATTTGCTTATAATTCAAGCAAACATTCCACAACAGGAATCACTCCTTTTGAACTCGAAAGAGGTTGGATCCCAAATATGCCTAAGGATTTCTTGCTCTCTAAAACGATTGCTTTACACCCTAGCTCTGAATGTTTCCAAAAAATGATGTTTCAGGCAGGTGAACAAGCAGCTACATGTGTTAAAGAAGCAACTGACTACAACAAAGAACGCTGGGATAAGACCCATAAAGATCATAACCTTGAAATAGGCGACAGAGTTCTTATCTCAACTGTAAACTTTAACAACCTGGGAGGACCAAGGAAGTTAAAAGATGCTTTTATTGGCCCTTTTGTTATTAATAGGTTTCATGGAAGAAATGCTGTAGAAGTTATCTTGTCTGAAGAATTTAATCAGAGACACCCTACTTTTCCAATTAGCTTATGTAAAAAGTACATTGACCCTGATGACAACTCTGTAAGAACTTCTGCAGTACCAGTTGTTCCACCAATTGAAGTGGACCAAAGTTCAAAATTGCCCCTCAAAATTTTAAAAGAGAAGACTGTAAGGAAGCAGGGAAAAGATTGCAAGTTGTTTTTAGTTAGGTTCAAGAATAGCCAACCAGATGAAGATCTATGGCTAGAACCTGAGAATATCAGCAACAGCCAAGTCTTGCTTAGGCAATTCAGAGCTTCCAAGAGATCTAAAAATTCCTCTTGAAGAGTAATTTTTTGGTGGGGGCGAATGTCAGACACTGAGACACTAAGTCCATGTGTCTACAATGGATAGTACATGTCTTATAACCTAATGGTTAAAGACTGCTTTAATAATTGCCTCACGTACATGAAGTCAAGAGTTCAATTCCCTGTCATTACATTAATTATGTACCTTTTATTCATATGTACTATTATTATGTACTTATTAGATATTTCACATTCTTTTGAATATGTAATTAACCTTATTTCACACTGATTACATAGTTGTACATACAGAGAGAGATAATCTTATCTCTCTGTATTTATCCTGATTAAGCTCAATTTATGTACAAATGGGGAGATTACATACCCATTTGTGTAAATCCCCTTCTGAATTCCGTGATCACTCCTCCTTGGAGTTAAGGATCCTTCAGGACCTTGACTCGAAGGAGGGAGCTGATCCCTGCAATATAAAAAGGGAGGTCTCTCCCCTGTAGAGATTCTCCCACCAAAGATTATTGCCATACAAACCCGTGTACCTTACTGAAAATACAGTGAGTGGGGTTTATACATAATCTACTAACCTTTTCTTCCCTTACAGCCTTATCTTCTCTTCGTGTATCCTTCCCCTAGGTACAGGTGTTATTATCACACCTGTAACCTAGAAGATAAGGGAGATTACTCCTTATACCGCAACGGCGCTTGGCTGATTTTCGCCGCGTCCCCTTACTTACGTAAAGGGTGCCAGTCCCTCCGCCTCTCGGCGTCGAGTTGGACTTTCTTCCACTGGCTTTTAGCTATAGTGTGACCCTAAACTTGCTTCCGCTACTTTACCGCCGCGGACCGCAACCAAAAATCCCATCAGCACCGAGTCACATAAGAGACCGGCGCTGACACTGACTGAGAGAGAAACTTCTGGAACGTGGTTCAGGCGCACAACTTTACATGTGACATGTACTTGACATTTCATCCAACAATTTTTCCCTTTGACATCCTTTCAAAACCTCTTCCCACAGAATCAATTATCCAGACATCAAATTCAGCTGGAAAGCAAACTTAATTATAAATTAAGGGGTATTCAAATTTGGCTAGGTCTGACTTGCATGCACTTTTGAAAGTTTGTGTTCAAGTTAATTCTTGAACACTGAGTTGCAAAATTGCATGCAAGTCACATTGTACTACACCCCCAAACCTTCTTGAATGTTTTTCTGCAAGTTTGTCAGCCGGGATACCATTCTAAAATAGAGCCCCGCCTGCAGCTCCGGTAGCGCAGCCAAGAGCACCGTAAACTGGGTGCAGAGCAGACCGCAGCGCGGACCTCTGCGCAGCATAGATTAGTTTTGATTGTTTTAATTACTTGCAAATAGCTTCCTAGAGAAGCTAGACACCAAGAGGACCGCCGCGCGGTCCAGAACCTCTTCTGTACAATATATTCCAACTAAGTACAAGTAACAAAACCAAGGGAGCCTGTATGAAAAGACCCCCTCAGAAAACCCACGTAATACTCAGCAGAAAGCCACTGGTTGTGTGAAGACTACGTGGGCTTGGTAGCGGCTAAATCACTCAGCCTGTAATACCTGGTCGCATGGAAACAACAGTCGCCGGTAGGCGTCTAAACAACCAAGCCACGCGACTCAGAGAACTACAGTACCTGGTCGCGTGGTAATAATCTTCTTCCGAGCTCCGTCGCAGCAACAGTAGCGGAAAGACTCGGATACGAATCGCCGAAGAGCTCCGCATAGGAAATGACTCCTAGTGATCCTCTACTCGAGAGCAGAAGATCTCTAGCGTGTCATTCCGAGTAGAACTCAGTAAACAGGTTCTGAGAAGGAAGAATCCTCCTTGCGACCAGTATCCAAGAGATACGGGTCTTAAGAGTAGCAAGACCAGTAAAGAGGCTGTGCCTTCAAACAAAATGTATTGGAAGGCCAGCCAGGAGAATAGCGAGCCGACGAGCCTCCCAGAAACAGCATAAAAAGCCGGTGTTGGGAGGACTCTGGCTCCCCAGAATCGTCAATCACTTTAACCGCCCAGCAGCGCACTACTTCGCCAAACATATTCGTTGATCAGTTCGCTCTCAGCTTGTGTTAGATTGTTTTTAGATTCATTGCTCGTCGCTGGACTCCTGCTCCAACAGTAAGTCCAGCTCATTTTCTCTTTATCATCTCGGGAGTAATCCCCATCAATTATATACTTGGGAACTTGTCGAACAACCCCCGCTTGTCGGACCCCAGACAACACAGGACATACTACCCCTG
The DNA here is from genome assembly GCF_026914185.1 of Puccinia triticina. Classification (NCBI taxonomy): domain Eukaryota; kingdom Fungi; phylum Basidiomycota; class Pucciniomycetes; order Pucciniales; family Pucciniaceae; genus Puccinia; species Puccinia triticina. Next base: position 391,709 of record NC_070572.1, read on the forward strand.
CTTGTCAGGCCCTGTAAGAACCGCCCCGGAGGGCACCTTAACCATTCCGCTGCTCTTGCGGCCCCTCCGTTACATCCCATCAGGGATATAAATCTTTATAAACCATCATCTTACCGCGTCTACAGACGCGCCCACTCGCCGCAGTCACTCGTGTAGCTAGAGGACTCCGTGTCTTGGCATCACCGAGCCTGACAATTGGGGGTCTGGCCGGGAACTTATCCCAAAAAACCAGAAAAAATCCTACTTTTTCGTCTATCTGACAATTAACCAAACCAAACCAACCCCTAAAGCTCTTTTAGCTTATATCACCGTTAGATTGTGTCTAGAAAACTCTGCAGTTTGAGCACGGCGCGCTATATCGCACCATTAGATTGACTTTTTAGTCTAGTAAAGCTCAAAGACCGCGCTCTTTCGCGCGCAACTTACCCCTGAACAATTCAGAAGCTACTAATCCTTCAGAATTATCTCCTATCATCTCTTTACTCGCTTTTGAACCTCCCTAACTTGCTTTTTGCGTTCTTATTTTACCACATCAGTGGCTCATTTACAACAGAACGCCGAGCTGATCCAATATTACCTCCGCTATCTTAAACTCAGAAACAAAGAGTTTATTAAAAACTACCAGCCGGACGACTTTGAAAAGTTAACCTGCGAAGAAAGAATCCAACTCGGCACGATCCTAGTTGAAAAGAGCAAGAAAAAGGATTTAGAGGCTCGAATCACTCTGAACTTTTTACTCAACGAACACCGGTTGAATAGAATTCAAAGAAAAAAAGAAAGAATTAAATCGCCTTTTTTCGCGTACTTAAAAATTTACTTTGAAGAATTCTAACAAATTATTAATTCTTCCGCCTAGTGGCCGAACAAAACAAGGAAAAAACAAGCTCCTTTACCGCAAAGGAAGCCGAGAAGTTTGAGAATCCCGTATTAAGCGATTCTGAAGCAGACGAACTCGGTTAGTCCAAGTTTCTATAGCAAATAATCCGTATAAAAACAATAAAACATAAAAAAAAAAAAAAAAAAAACATAAACTAACATGTCCACCCAATTGAGCAGACCCAATCTCGAAGGACCTCTGCCCACCCCCAAGAGGCATCCTCGACAAGCCACTGGCGGCGGAAGCCAAGGAAGTGGCGGAAGAGGAGGAAGCCGCGGAGGAAGAGGAAGCCGAGGAGGTAGCCGCCGAGCCTCCCAAGGAGAAGACTCCGAAGCTGAGCTCCTTGAAATTCAAGAAGAAGGACCCAGCTCCGGTTCCGAGTACCTCGACGACCACCTCGACCAATCCAGCGAGGACTATCCTCAAGACGAAAGAACAGCTAATCAAGCTGGACAAGACCAAGGACTTAGTCCGCGACCACGTCCTGAACTGGCAGGAGTGTGTAGCTCTCCAAGCGAAAGGAGGAGCGACAGAAGAGCTGCGAACAGCTCTCCGCAGAGCTCAAGAGAGCCAGAAAATGGCGCAGAAGTTGATGACTCAAAAACAGCTAGAGTCTTACGTCGAGGGTTGGAATCCTTGGACGGTGATGAAGCAACTCTACCCAGCCAGAAACACCGGGAAAAAGCGCAAAGCACCCCCAACTCAAGCAGCCAGAGACGACATCATCCGATGGAAGCGCCTGATGAAGGTGGCGGACACACTATACAAGGCTTACGATCACCTACAATAGACAGAGACTTTATTTTTTCTTTGTTTGAGAATGTATACAGTAATCTAGACAAATTACATTACAACTCAAATAATTACCATAAAACTACTGTCTCCAAAATTATTGATTGTTATAAAGCCACAAGTAACATGATTGAGACCGGCGTAAAAAAATCGCTGGAATTGTCCCAAGAGCCTTTTGTTAAGATCCCAGAACTGAGAGAAATAGTTCAGAAAACTGAGAGAGAACTCCGTGACATAGTTAAAACTGTTGCTGCAGTAAGAGACTCCAATCTCACAGCGCAGGACAAATTAACTGATCTTGACATCAGCCTGGCGGACTTCAAAAATGAAGTAATCACCATGATTAAATCTGAGATAATGGTAGCTCAGCGTGAGCGTGAGGAGCACCAATCTGCTCAGTTAAGAATTCTGATTGACCTTGTCAGCAACCAGGATGACACAATCAAAGAAGTTGCCAAACAAATCACTCAGTCTGTTTCGGAACAAATTAGCACTTTGAAAATTGAGATTAAGTCCCTTAAACAGGCAGCCTCTGGTATTCAAACTCCGCCCCACATGACCAATAAGGCGGAATCCATTGTTCAAGAAGAATTACAATTCAATAACCCTTTCTTGAACACAAAAGAGAGAGTCTTTCAACATAAAGAAAGATCAATGCCTCCCAAAAAAGAGGAACCTGTTGAACAAACCCCTCCTTACCAAAACCAAGCAAGACAGACCTCATCACATTTGAGCAACTTTGATATGTTTGCAATGAACAAACTCTTGCCACCCATCAAAGAATGGCCCAAATTCACCGGCGAAGGAGAATATGATCACATATACTTTATGAATTACATAGATCATCTCCTTGAGTCCTACAAAGCGTCAGATGAAATAGTGACATCCAGATTACCCCGATTGTTTGAAGGCATGGCCTTAGATTGGTTTGTAGGAAAAAAGAAATCAGTTGGCAAAATCAGCTGGAAGGAATGGAAGAAACTGATCCACTTACAATACGGCACTGACGTCTGGGAAGATAAAATGCTTGCCGCATATGAAACCGACTTCTTTGACCCTATGAAACATGTGCCTTACAAATGGTGCTTGACACAAAAGAAGAGAATTGACTGCATATATGATCAACCTTCTCAAAAATTTGTCACCGAGAAAATCTTGAAAAAGTGTCGGGGTGACTTAGAGCATGATGTAATGTGTCGCCTGCGAGATCCTGACGTAGACTTAGCAGAGTTAGTCTCAGTTATAGAATTGGTGATTGCTGCAAAAGGTTTAGATAAGAAGCCCAAATCTTATGAAGAAAGAAAGAGTGCTGTGTATAGAGATAATGCGCCCACCGGCACAAAACCTGCTGAAACTGCGCCAAAAAAGGCTAATATTCCTGAGTGTTATAATTGCGGGGAAAAGGGCCATAAGAGACCTGAGTGCCCCAAACCCCGCAGAAGGATTAACAACATTGAGGTGTTTACAGATGACGAAGGCGACTCTGACACTGGATCCCAGTTTGATATAGTACATTTTGAAAATGACCGGGAGAGTGTCACCGGGGATTGTGGATCCGAACCAATAGCCCGCTGCAACGTGATTCAAGCAGACTTGGGTGACCCCCTTCACATTACAGTAATCCAAGGTGATTCAAACTTGCCACAAAAATGGAACCCTTCCGCTGGAGTCGGACATGTATCTGATGCCAAATTGATGACTAATAAGCCAGAAGAAGGTATGAGTTATACCCTAGGCAAAACAAGTTACACTACTGTGCTCTATGATGGTAAAGAAGTTAAAGCTCTCCTAGATATTGGAGCCTTCTGTTCATGTACCAGTACCAACTTGTTGAGCCGGTACTATCCAGGATGGCGGGAGAAATTACTCCCAACCCCGCGTGCCAAGTTTAGTAGTTGTAATTCTGCACTTAAGCCTATAGGAGTTGTAAAGATGCCACTAATTTTCCCGCACACCAAGGGTTCACTTAGACTACATATAGAATTTGTAGTGTTAGAAGATGCTGTGTGTGATTACCTAATCTTGGGAAATGATGCATTCTGTCTTTACGGGATAGATGTTTTCCAAAGTAAAGACAGGTTCTACACTATAGGTGGAGATTGGAAAAGGAAGTTTGAGATATGTAACATCAATTTCCAGAGCCCTGTAAAAGGAAACCAAGACGAGAAAGAGCTGAACCGTTTCCGTCAAGATTACATGTCTCAAGCTGCCGTCAGTGACACGCTGAGCAAAGACCAACATCTAGATGTGTTAAAAATTTGCTTTGAACATGAAGAAGCTTTCTGCACAAAAGAGGAGCCCATAGGTAATATCTCCGGACATGACATTGAGATAGAACTTACTTGCAAACCTCCTTATCCCCCCGCGCTGAGGAGAGCGGCGTATCCCTCAAGCCCTAAGTCCCGTGAAGCACTAGAAATTCACATTAAAGAACTGCTAGAACTTAAAGTATTGAGGAAAGTAGGCCATAATGAGCAAGTAGAAATAACTACACCAGTAATAATAGCATGGCATAATGAGAAGTCCCACATGGTAGGAGACTTTCGAGCGCTTAACAATTATACGAAAGCGGATAATTACCCTATCCCCCGTATAGACCACTTGTTACATAACTTGGCTAACGCGAAGTTTATCACGACAATGGATGTGCTTAAAGGTTTCCACAAAATTCCTATTAAGGAAGAGAGTAGGCAATTTATGAGAATTATCTGCCACTTGGGTGTTTACGAATATTTACGCATGCCTTTTGGTATTAAAAATGCGCCGTCCCACTTTCAGCGTATGATGGATACCATATTTGGATCTTTTATCCGACAAAGCTGGATGATGGTGTACATAGATGACATCATCATATATTCTGCGGACTGGGAGGAACATCTTAAGAAAATAAGATTAGTACTCAACACAGCTATAAAATCCGGTTTGAAAATGTCCATTAAGAAATGCAACTTTGGATTCAAAGAACTTAAAGCCTTAGGCCACATTGTCTCAGGGTTATCACTAGCTATAGATCAAAATAGAGTGGCGGCAGTACTACTCAAACCTATGCCACAGACAATTACAGAAATGCAGTCATTTCTTGGATTCTGTAGCTATTACCGTCAACACATCCCTAGGTTTGCAAATATAACCAAAAGTTTGTATGAACTATGTAGCAAGGATGTCTTTTTTGAGATGACCTACGGGATAGTGGAAGACTACGAGCAGCTAAAGAGACTCATAACTACTGCCCCTGTCTTAGCTCAACCAGATTAGGCTTTGCCATTTATCCTGTACATAGATGCCTGTTTTGAGGGAATAGGTGCCGCGTTACACCAAGAATTCATCATAGATGGAGTACCAGTAGAAAAACCAATCTTGTTCATATCAAGACAAGTCCGTAAAACAGAGATGAGATACGGTGCCAGTCAGATGGAATGTCTCTGCCTTGTTTGGGCATTAGAAAAATTACACTACTATCTGGAAGGTTGTAAAATCATAGTAGTCACCGACTGTACTGCTGTGAAAACTCTCATGAATATGAAGACACCTAACCGTCACATGCTCAGATGGCAAATTGCAATTCAGCAATATAGAGGCCACATGACTATAATTCATAGAGCGGGAGCTAAGCATACTAACGCCGACGGACTAAGTAGATGGGCTCTACCCAATACTCCAGATAACCCAGCGTACGACCCAGAAGATGAGGACGTATTTCCAATCTTGGGCATTCATGTATGTGACATTGATGATGTATTCTTTGAAGAAGTCAGAGTTAGTTACAATGAAGATATGGAGCTAGTTAAATTAATCAATATATTGGACAATGAAAACAGTGCGCCAGAATTAATTGCTAGTCTACAGGAGAAATGGCTTACTCCTTACAAAGCCGGACAATTCACGCTCTTAGACGGCATAATTTATTTTCGTCATAGACACTCTAGCGTAATTGTGCTAAGCAAAGAGAGTCACATCAAAAATATGTTACAAGAATGCCATGACAATGTTGGTTCTGGTCACTTCTCCGAAGAGCGCACCGTTGAAAGAGTCAAACAAACTGCCTGGTGGATTGACTGGAAAACCCAAGTTAAAGAATATGTTAAGTCATGTGAAATTTGCCAAAAGTCTAATAAACAAACCGGCAAGAGATTTGGATTATTACAAACCGTTGCAGAACCAAAAACGCGGTGGGAAATTATCAACATGGATTTTGTAACTGGCCTACCTCCGGGAGGACCTTTCTCCTACAACTCTGTTCTAGTAGTAGTAGACAGGTTCTCGAAAAGAGCCAGGTTTATCCCGCATCATAAAGATGATACAGCTATGGAAGTAGCCATATTATTTTGGAATAGAATAATGGCTGACGTAGGTATCCCAAAAATTATTATAAGTGACAGGGACCCTAAATTCACGTCAGAATTTTGGCGAAACTTGCATGATATGCTGGGTACTAAACTAGCTTTTTCCACTGCATACCATCCGCAGACAGATGGCTTAGCAGAACGCATGATACAAACATTAGAAGACCTACTCAGAAGGTTCTGTGCGTTTGGATTAGAGTTTAAAAACAGTGACGGGTACACACATGATTGGGTCAATCTGTTGCCAGCATTGGAAATGGCGTATAATAGCAGCAAACATTCTACTACAAAAGAAACGCCCTACATCTTAGAAAGAGGATGGATACCGCGGTTACCTAAGGATACTATTAATGATAAATTACCTGTAGCCCACCCAACCGCAGTAGACTTCAAAAAGATGTTAGACGCAACAAATGCTCACGCAGCCAGATGTGTCCAAGAAGCAGCAGAGTATAGTAAAACTCGCTGGGATAAAAGTCACAAAGAACCTGAATTCCAAATAGGAGATCCAGTGCTTCTGTCCACAGTGAACTTTAATAATCTGGGAGGCAGCAGAAAACTGAAACCCGCGTTCGTGGGACCTTTTGTCATTAAGAACCTACACGGTAAAAATGCAGTAGAAGTAATTTTGACAGAAGAATTCAGTAGGAAACACCCTGTGTTTCCCGTAAGCCTTATCAAGAAATATGTTCCAAGAGCAAATGAAGTGGTCCCCAAACCGTTACCGGTACCCATAGAAGAACCTTTAAAGAAAGAACAACTTAAGGTACATAAGATCCTCAAAGATAAAAAGGAGAGGATTTCAGGAAAAGATACAAGGTTATACCTCGTAAGATACAGAAACCAATCTGCAGATAAAGATGAATGGCTGCCAGAGGACAACATCCCGGACGGTGCAATTCACCTACGTAGCTACAGAGCTTCTAAACGTAAATAATTTTAGAAATTCAGCTAAGTTAAGAGTAACTTATCTTGGTGGTGGGGAATGTCAGCCGGGCTACCATTCTAAAATAGAGCCCCGCCTGCAGCTCCGGTAGCGCAGCCAAGAGCACCGTAAACTGGGTGCAGAGCAGACCGCAGCGCGGACCTCTGCGCAGCATAGATTAGTTTTGATTGTTTTAATTACTTGCAAATAGCTTCCTAGAGAAGCTAGACACCAAGAGGACCGCCGCGCGGTCCAGAACCTCTTCTGTACAATATATTCCAACTAAGTACAAGTAACAAAACCAAGGGAGCCTGTATGAAAAGACCCCCTCAGAAAACCCACGTAATACTCAGCAGACAGCCACTGGTTGTGTGAAGACTACGTGGGCTTGGTAGCGGCTAAATCACTCAGCCTGTAATACCTGGTCGCATGGAAACAACAGTCGCCGGTAGGCGGCTAAACAACCAAGCCACGCGACTCAGAGAACTACAGTACCTGGTCGCGTGGTAATAATCTTCTTCCGAGCTCCGTCGCAGCAACAGTAGCGGAAAGACTCGGATACGAATCGCCGAAGAGCTCCGCATAGGAAATGACTCCTAGTGATCCTCTACTCGAGAGCAGAAGATCTCTAGCGTGTCATTCCGAGTAGAACTCAGTAAACAGGTTCTGAGAAGGAAGAATCCTCCTTGCAACCAGTATCCAAGAGATACGGGTCTTAAGAGTAGCAAGACCAGTAAAGAGGCTGTGCCTTCAAACAAAATGTATTGGAAGGCCAGCCAGGAGAATAGCGAGCCGACGAGCCTCCCAGAAACAGCATAAAAAGCCGGTGTTGGGAGGACTCTGGCTCCCCAGAATCGTCAATCACTTTAACCGCCCAGCAGCGCACTACTTCGCCAAACATATTCGTTGATCAGTTCGCTCTCAGCTTGTGTTAGATTGTTTTTAGATTCATTGCTCGTCGCTGGACTCCTGCTCCAACAGTAAGTCCAGCTCATTTTCTCTTTATCATCTCGGGAGTAATCCCCATCAATTATATACTTGGGAACTTGTCGAACAACCCCCGCTTGTCGGACCCCAGACAACACAGGACATACTACCCCTGCTTGTCAGGCCCTGTAAGAACCGCCCCGGAGGGCACCTTAACCATTCCGCTGCTCTCGCGGCCCCTCCGTTACATCCCATCAGGGATATAAATCTTTATAAACCATCATCTTACCGCGTCTACAGACGCGCCCACTCGCCGCAGTCACTTGTGTAGCTAGAGGACTTCGTGTCTTGGCATCACCAAGCCTGACAAAGTTGGTGTTCAAGAAAAGCCTTGAACACCAACTTGCAAAAGTGCAAGCAAGTCATGCATGGTCAACTTTGAATCCCTCTACAATTCAAAAGGTTTTGCAAACAATGTGGAGAATACTTTTTTTTTGAGCTGGAACCTGTACCTGTTCCCGCCCTAGCAGGTGTGGGCCAAAGGACACCTGCTTAGGTTTGGTGGGAATAGCTCAATGGTAGACCGTAGAGCAACCCAGCATGCATTGGGGAGATGTGGGTTCAAGTCCGCCTTTCCGTACTACCCTTTTATCTTGATCTACAGGTTATGAGCCCAGTGTTGATGTTTCTGCATGCCTGGGATGAGCCTCTGGGAGTGTGATTTGATGAGATCTTATTCAATTGCAAACACTTTAGAACCAGTAGTAGTAAACAACTAGGTATTGAGTGTTGATATGTATTGATAGACTTATTGAGAATGGCAATGAATGTGAGAATAGCTAACTATCCCCTCCCCCTGAACGATAATCCACTGAAGACTGTACGTTCACAAAACAACGTCCAATAGACAATTGGTCGATGTCGTTGTTGGTTTAGGTGATGGTGTACTTGTTTGTTGAGCCTGACTTGATGGTTCCGAGTTTGTCCGCGGTAAGAAAGTACTGAGCAAGATTCTAGAATTTGTGTTAAGCCCGAGACTGTAACATGTAACATGTGATGGACATTTCATTATCCAACAGGGAGGTGTAGTGGGTTCTTGTAGTTTATCGAGATCTTATTTAATTGCACGCTCTTAAAAAACTGAACACAAAACAAGTTAATAAAATGTTTGATTGAATGTAAATAACAATGTGTATTTGAAGAGTTTTTTACCTATGCGAGTGCAAGTTAAATGTGACGACAGACTGTTTGAGATGGCGAGACTTTGAGGTTGGGAAACTAGAGAACAACAAAAGAATACTGAGTCGACGATAAATATCAATAACGTAAACAATGAAGCCCAGCTACCTATCCTCCTCCCCCTGAATGCTTATCCCTGGATAAGTTGACGTTCACGGATGCTATCAATTGACACTGAGTGAATTGAAGCGTCCAGGATGAGTATAGGCCTCGGATTCGTTGATATCAACGACTTTACCTTGTGTCGATACCGGGTTTGAGTTATGATGATGTTCTTGCAGGACTTGGACTTTTCGGCTCTTGTTGGTTCGGTTCTACACCACGGGCGCACCAGAACGTCTGGGGACGGGGAAACCACGCCGTCCCAGGACAGGGCCACCCCCGCAACAATATACGGCCCATACACGGGCCCCGTGCCAGGTCTCGCGACGGCACCATGCAGCCGTCTCGAGACCCCACAAGAATTCGGACGGTCTTAATTCCACGTCACCAGACGGGAGCAGCCGACGTGAGCCCGTCCGCTTCAGCACGCCCACCAAACGGGGCACTCCCCACCGACGGCCATATCCCAGAAGTACATTGAGCCCACGTCGCGCAAGCCGTTGCACGGCACAGGCACGGCATCCTGCTGCACGAACCGCAACGCGCCGTGTAGAGCAAGTACAAATTTCCCACATCATGGGATAACTCAGTAATTATGTAATGACAGTTGTATTTGGTATTGCGTACGCATTGGGGGAAAAAAGAAATATACACATGCCCAACACACACTACGCCAAATGAAACATTCACAGTAAGGGAAACTACGTAGGAGAAACAAAGAAAAAAAAACTATCTACAAATGTGTACAAATTTGGGGGAAATAGGCACCCATCAAGAACAACTCTTGCATGTCATGCTCGATGGGATCCGGTGCTGGCCGTTGGCAAAGGTCGGGTCGCGTTTTCTTCTGCAATGATTGCCATCTTGGCCATCACCTCGAGCTCGGTGGGGGGCCGGATATTCTCCACGTCAAGCCGAGAGAAGAATTGGTCTCCAAATGAGCTTGAATCCAGCTCAAGTATGAGCTTGAAAAAACTGTATGCAGATAGTCGTGGTTCAGTAGCGATACAAGCGCATGAGCCATTGCGTGCGCCAAAGGTCACTCACGCTCGCCTGTAAGAACCGCACCGTCCTCGGAGGTCCTGTAGTTGCTTGTCAATTAAAGCCCACTGCCGATTAATATCCCCCGGCACCCAACGGGCATAGTGAGAAATCGTCTGAATCCTCAGATAAGCAATGCGCGCCCTGACCCGAGTGTCGGTGTGAAGGTCTCCCTCGGAGTTAGGCAACATCCAAGATTGCATCTGTAGTACATATCAAAACAAGCAATCAGTTAGGAAAGGTTAGGACATGCCCGCTTTTTTCGCCCGGTTGACAGTAGCCTTAACTTACATCAATAATCAAGTTGGTCAAGGTGGGAACTGTTGTACCGGAACTGGGAAACTCCCCCAAGGGGAAACTGATATTGTCATGGTGTACGGTATTTATAGGGCCTATGTACATGTAATTGGGTTGGTGAGAGAATATACATAAGAAAATGCTAGAACTATGCAAATAACTATACGTATAGAGTATGTGTTTGTAATATGTAATGGTGAGAAATATGTGACAGCATGTAAACCCATAGTCCCGCCATAACAGGAACTGGGTGTGTCAACGGTTGGCCCGAAGGGCTGTGAACCATGCTCAGCAACTGGAAAATGCCACAACGAGTGAGCCCCCAACAATTGCTACACACGCGACGCACGGAAACTACTTACCAAATTGCGCATTGCACCGCGCTCGTGTTTCAACCTATCACGCAACTCGGAATTGACGCTTGCTACTGCTGCCGGGTCTCTATCCACATACCCGGCGGGCAGGTAATCTTGTTTAAACTTGTTTGATTGCATTCTGACATGATCCTGAATAAGAGGATGTCAGTTCAGCGTCCATCGCGCAATTATCAGCCCGTTTCGCACCTGCACCTGCTCCAGTAGACTGCGTCCCGCTGGCGGTCCACCTTGAATTGGGTCACATGAGTACACCTCCAAAAAAGGATCCATAAGGATTTCCTTTGCACGGTTCTGGACAAAGGCCTACAGAAAGAAAGTCAACTGTTGATAGCACATCAAACTCTAAGAGGCAGGAAGACCCACCCAAAGGTGACGTGAATAGGAAAACAACCGCGCCTGTACCGACAATGAGGCCGCCGTTGGAGTTGCCAAAAGGGCCATGTCCCGGGAGTGAATGAGCGACTCAACTGACTGTCTCACAGATAGAATTGAATACAGCAAAATGGCATATTGTCGCGGTCTGGGGATCTGAAGGTATGCAAAAGGTCAGCTGGGTTGTTTCTTGAATGCAGATAGGTTACTAGAGAATGAACCTGAATCAGTTCCTCGGCAAACTCAGTGTATGGTGCACGTAGGTCATATGTGCGGCCCATGTTATCGGTGAAATTCTCACTGAGGTGCTCCTCATCTACTTCGAATGGTACTATTGACGGAGGCCAAGGTCGGCTAACACCCCCGCGTGGGCCCCCATAGTTTGTGGTGGTTCCAACTGGTCGCCTTACAGGGCTTTCCTGTGCATGGCCTGGCGGCAAATGAGCTATACAATGGAGTTAATGACGAAAACTTGAGCAACTATTCTGGAATTTGGACTCACCAGGCCTTGCGGGCCCATCGGCCAATCCTTGAGTCCGATCAGGATTTGCTTGCGAACCTCGCAGAGGCGGCGCATAGGGGGCACCACGACTAGCCCGGTGTCTTCGCGCATTAGAATGATTCAATGCAGAGCGAGAAGACAAACGTGATTCCGCACGGCTGGCCTGTTGAGGCGTTTGGCGTGAGTTTTGCGCTTCATCGTTAGACTGGCTGGATGAGGACATCTTGCAGGTGGTGTTCAAATGAGGATGATTGAAGTATGTACGTTGAAAGGGAAGAAATGTGCTTGTTGCGCAGCGGTGAAATCGGAAGGGTCTGGGGGGCAGAACTCCCACACAAGCAGATGCCTTTATACACTGGCTGCGTGATGATAACCACCCCGCTGCAGTCACCAGATTAGTGGCTGGGGTGTGATAGCTGAGCACATCATCCACGCCGGCAATTGGAACCTCTGATCAGGCTGATGCACTGTGCAGAAGCCCAGCATTTAAGTTCACTGATTTCGAACTACCATCAAACTGGATGGGTTCATCCGTTTAGGATGCCTGCGAGCCTCGGTCTTTATGATTTACGCGATGCTACCCCTCAGGTGCTGCCCCTAATGGGTCTTCCAATGGGTAATTCCATTCCACGAGTTTATTTCTCTGTTTCCATCCACCCCATGTACCGCGCCTCTACGCGACGCTGCCCCAAATGGGTCTCCCAATGGGTAACTCCATTCCACAAAGAAATTGGTGTGGTATGTTTGCTGGTTCGCAAAATCCACCGCGCCTCCACAGGAGGCCCATTCGACAATCTGTTTGTGGTTGATAGTGAGAACGCCACCTTTGGCAGCTTCGGGGAAGATCGGTCTGAGTCTCAGTGATTCACCCCAACCCAAGTCACGATTCCACTACGATTCCGGAAATGGTGCGACATTCAAGAGCCCGGATTGAACACAAAGTGGATGAGAGTGAGTCTGCAGCATCTGCTAGATGAGCCAGTGAAGTGAAAGTTGTTCTGTTTCTTTTGTTTGCGCTAGGCATATTTTACCAACGCCCTGGCGAGCAGGGTGATAAATGGTTCTGTCACCTATGCGGTGGAGGAGGGCGAGGGTCCAAGAAGGCTAACCTGCGTAAACACGAAAAGACCCCTGCTCACCTGGAAGCTTTGAGAAATCGCGACCAACCAAACCTGCAAAGCGGGCCATCAACCCCCCTTCCCCAAACAGACAATATGATATGGATCCCCGCTCACAATCAATCTCCCAACGGTGCCGAGTCAGTCAGCACCAGTGCCAGTGATCACTTGCATAAGGATTTGGCATTCATAGATGAGGAAAGTGCTTTTGGAGGTTATGTTTCAGATAAAGACTCCAATTACTCTTTGCCTTCTTCACATTCAGGTGAAAGTGTTGGTTGGGACGGGCTTATCCCTGGCGACCACCCCGAAATTCCCTGCGAACTGCCCGTGGCCGATAACCTCCAAGGTCGAGATAATGCTGGAAATTCTCAATCACGTACCCAAAGCTGGGACTGGTGGCCCTTCAAGTCAAAGGAGGTGGGTCACATATTACATTCAAGGAAGGCTAATCCTTAGTTTTCATTGCGTGTTGAACTTCTTGTATGTGTTGTTATCAGTACATGATTGGCTCTATGGTCATTGGCCACACAAGGACCATCATCTCGCGTCTCTTGTACAATCACATCCGAATGATGTTCAACCTGGCCGGAACGGAGCTCCCATATTGGTCAACAGTCCGAAGAGTCAAGAAAAATATTCAAAAATTGGTTGGCCTGGAGGTTTTAGGCCACCGATCAGTCTTCGGCACACCGGTGCACACATTGAGTCTCAGACGTCTACTTTCCCTGGAGCTTTCTAACCCAATTGTTGAACCCCACATACAATATTACCCAGAGTTCACCAACGGTCGCCACATCTTCAAGTTATCTCAATCAGCGAAGTGGCTGAAGGAGCTGGGCCCGGACACGCGTGCCCAAATGGTCCGTCACATGGGCCATGATTATTACCTGCACGAGCTGGTCCAGCTTCAGTCGGACCTCATAGTTGTCCCCCAATTTTTTTATGAATTTGAAGGCGAACTATATGCCCGCTGTGTCACCCCAACAATTGATATCAATGAGGAACGTGGGGGACTGAAGTTCATCATTCCCAAAGACCTTTCATTCACTGCACCGCAGATGAAAAGTTTCAAAGTGGCCGATTTCTACGTTGAATATCCTCTAATGGAGTCACCTGATGGCACCCTTATTTCCACACTCTGTGACAACAGGATTTATGGTGGGCGCATAGACCTTTCAGTGTTTCAAGCCCCTATCAGCCTATTGGGGAGCTTTACTCATATTTCTTCCGCATATATTTAGAGATCAAGGAGTGCGATGACACGCGGGTCAGGACAATGCCAAACCCTTGGCGCGCTAAAGCCGGCAATCGGGTGATACGACACCTTCCGATCTCGCTCTACTCCAACGACACCTCCGGCAATCTATCTAAGAAGTGGAACAAACATATCTCGTATTATTTTAACCTCGCCGGGCTACCCCCAAAGCTGACCAATCAGCATTTTCACTGTCACTTCCTGTGCACATCCAACAGTGCAGGTACTTTGGAGCTTGCCGAGGGGATAGTAGATGACATAATGTGAGTCATGATTTATGTTTGATTGTATGTTCCAACCAGACGACTATGAATTGAGCCAACCCCTACACTTTCACAGGGAGCTCATTGAGCATGGATGCCCAGCGTATGATTCTGGGTTAGGCGAAGAGGTCCTCGTTACAATGAGTTTACTTTGTTTCCTTGCGGACACACCGATGCATGCCGAGATAACAAGCACAGTCATGCCCAACAACGCGCGCAACCCATGTCGTGCGTGTGATTTAGGGGTAAAAAGGGCGGCCCAGAAGAGATCAATGGCCTACTTGCAGTTTTTTCTGCAAGTTAGCGCCAATGGGGTATGGGTGTGTCCTACCCACTTGATGTGATGCGTCTGACTGGGAGGTATCTTTGCTGATGGGGGTCTTTTTTTCAGATTAAGAATGGGATACGATCATGGGTATCGATCATAGCCAACTGCTATCAATTGTTGGAGGTATCGAAAGGGCTCAGGACCAAAACTCTGGTCACCAAGCTTGGAGGCGAGCTGGGCATCAAGGATTCTATAAACAAACAAATATATTCGCATGTGTATGACATCCGAGCCAAGGGAGCTAATGCCACCGCGGCAAACCGGTCGTTCACGGAGCGTATTGAAAATTTGGATGAGACCAATCAGCCGCGTCTTTTCAACTCATTCTTCCGAGTCCCGGGTGAGTTTTGGGAGTTGTAACTCATGGTTGTCTGATTGGCCACTGAAGTGACTCCCGATAATCCCTTGCCAGATTTCAATGTGTGCACTGACACCCCGGTGGAGGTATTACATGTGTTTCTTCTCGGTGTCGTGAAGTATTTGGTCTGCGATCTTATGGGACGTATGAAGCCAACACAGTTAGCAATAATTGAGGGCCGGTATCGTGCGTTCAATACTGCTAGTTTGAACATTCCATCCCTCTCGCCGTACTACATGGCAAAACACTCTTCCAACTACGTCGGAAAGGAGTTCAAAGTAGTCCTCCAGAGTGCGCCGTTTGTCTTGTTTGAGTTCATGGGGGAGGATGATCGACTGGCATGGATAGCTCTAGTTCAACTGGCCCCGTTGGTTTTCCAAACCCACATAGAGGACATGGACGCCTACCTCACTCTCCTTTGATTTCATATTCAGAAGTTCCTGTTTTACCTGTTCAAGATTACTGGGCAATGGGTAAACAAGCCCAAGTTTCATATGCTTCTACACCTGCCTGACTCGATCGAACGGTTTGGGCCTGCCCCCTTGTTTGCAACTGAGACCTTCGAGAGTTTCAACGCGGTGTTGAGGAAGGCGTTGATTCACTCCAACCGCCAGAGTCCTGGCAAGGACATAGCGACCACGTTTGCGAATTCGAAAGCTCTGCGCCACCTGGTTTGTGGTGGGTGGTTTAATGATCCTCGGTCATGTGAGGGGTACATAACAGCTGCTCCCGGGGTCAGTCAGCTGTTCGAAAACGATGTCTTAATCCAAAGAACTATGGACTATAATCACGCCTGCCACATGGACGACAGCAATAATTTCCCCCAACCAGTCAATTCTAAAGTACTGGCGGCGGAGAAGGCTTTGGTCCCAAGGGGATTACAGGACCACCTTGCGGGCTGGCAGCTGATTCAGCTGAGCGCAATCAGATGGAACTCTCATTGGACGCTCAACCAGGGTTCCTTTGTTTTGGTGAGTGAAATATAATTTCTTCATCTTTAGTGTGAGTTCCCGGATTTTGATTGGGTAACCCACGACTTCTGCAGGTGCGGTCAGCGGATGCAAAGGCCCAACACAATGTTGGGCGCATAGACCACATGTGGGAGGCGAAGAAGAGGGCGCGATTTACATTTTGGATCTGCTACACCGAGTTTGAAAGGGGGGGAATAAATTCTTATTACCAAATGCGCGGCATCGTGAGGAGCGGACCACAAAAATTTGTACGTGTGAGGGTGAGTCTTAGCAATTTATTTGTGGGCGGAAGTGAAACTGATGTGTCCATCTATGTCAAGGAGGTGGTGTCCACCCTCAATGTGCAGCACGACTGTCACACTGGAGGGTGTGAGGTGTCAGCCACCGGGCGTGTTTGTGTCGAGCGGCAGGAATCCGAAGAAAACCACGCCACTGTGGTACACAAAGATGCAAATTTTTTTGTGGTCAATTCTGGCGAGTTGCCCAGGAATCAGGAACTCGTGAGCTGGGTGGATCTGCCGAGTGGGGAGGAAGACATCCAAGATGTCATCCCAGGGTTGGAGGATGGGCTTGCGGCCTGGGTCCGGGCCGGAGGAGCGCTTGACGACGAGGACGAAGATTCTGATCCCAGTGTGGGTCCCACGGACTTGGAAAGTGTTTGATTACTTGGTTTTTGTACTTTTCAATATGCTTTTCAATAATACATTACAACGTATATAGTACTATAGAACTACACTGGTTGTGGGGGGACCCTAATACGTGTTGTGCCGGTCCTCTTGCCCGGTGCATCACGGGGCTTGGTGTGGTGGACGGTGTGGGGGCGCTTTCTGGGAACACCGTCGGGAGGTGGTGAAATTGCCGGCTTGGCAACGGCAAATTATTCTGGACGGGGCTTTGGGGTGTGTTGTGTGGAAGACTGGCATTGCCCCGTCGCGGGACGCCAATATTATGTCCGGGCTAATTGGGACCAATATTTGCCGTAGCTGCGGCCCGTCAATGTCGAAATTCGGCCTGGGGCCGTTTGACGGCGAACTTGGAAATTTATGCGCCTGTGGTGTAGTTTTTGCTGCCGCTTAGAATGTGCTCGAACTCAGGTTTCATTTCTTCATGTGACATGTGACAGACATTTCATCTAACAGTTCTAGCCCAGTTTTTGGTGTACAGGGTATCTGTGGGAATACCTCAATGGTAAAGCAACCCAGCATGCATTGGGGAGATGTGAGTTTGATCACAGAAAGAGTGACAGATTCATTTACATGGGTAGAGAGAAGAAGAGAGAAGAAGAGGTATATTACGCTAAGTAGAATTATAAGGGACGGACAAGAAATTAAGTACTTAAAACAGACAAGATGAAAGATAGATAGTGGATAACAACTGAAGGGGAGAATAAAACAAGCATTAAGTTGATAAATTAAGTTGAGTAACCAAGATAAAGGTTAGAAGTAAAAGATCGCGAAAAAGGTAAGGAAGGTGCGAGGAGAGGGGGTCAGAAGAAGAAGACAAAGGGCAATACAAGCCCGACAATCTGAGCCAAGAGCCGAAGCAGTGCAGGGTAAAGGAAGCTGGCAACAGTAGGCGCAGAGCTAGTGAAGATGTTACTACCGTTACGAGAATAACCTTGGCCGAGCGGAGTTGAGGAACGGTCGACAGGGGCGGGTGGGGGTGGGAGAACGGCGGACGAGTTGGGGCCGCTCGGGCTGCTGGGATTGGCGTATCTCATCGGCTGCGAGATCGGGATCTGGGGCGGTTCGGGGGCGGTCGGCGTTGGATCGGTGGTAACCGTGCTGTTGCTACTGGTGGTCGAATTACTGTGCCGGTAAGCATAATAAATGAAAACATGAGAGGTGGTAAAAGGTTGATTAGCTGCTTGGTATCGAGGCCATGAATGGCCTGGCATCTTGAGAGCTTATCGGTATCTTTTTTTCCACTTAGTTTTGCGGTTTATATCAGGTGCTTGAGAGAAAAAAATTCCTTTCGGTGTCTCTTTTTTCCACTTTTTTTTGCTTTCTCCATGAAGAAGACTATCAGGGAAAAAGAAGAGAAAGCATAGAAGAAGAAAATTGAAAAAGAAGGATTGGAAATTGCAACCAACGATGTCTTTGATGTACCTAAGGTCATTATTCTATCTACATTCTTGTATGTATGGGATGTACTTTTGCTGCAATAAGTTGAAACATGTGATGTTTTAAAATAGAGTACGACTTGAGGGATGACTTGGATAAACATGATTCTGAATATACCATCCACTGGCAGGCTAATTTACATGAAAAGACGAGGGCTATGTGAAGAGATGGAGAACGATTCGGGCATGTATTATTTTGGTTCGTGGTGTGATTTTCCACACTGGTTCGTGTATGATAAATTCAAAAGGGGAAACAAGGGATAGTTGGACGAAATAAGGGCCAAAGAAACTTGTATTCTTACTTAGTTGTCGGGTTGGTAATGGCTTGCGAGTTCACAATGACTGGGGTCGAGCTGGAGTCAATATACTTTTCTGGGTCATTTGGGTCGTTAGCTTGAATGACAAAAACTAGAAATTAAAGGCAACAAATTTGACAAAAACCCCGGGTCAGTGATTTTCAGGAGCGGATAACATAGTGAAGAAAGAGCTCAACGATAATTTCCGTTCGCGATGTGATCAGGACACATTAAAGTATCGTCTACTCTCTGGTCATTACTAGTCGTCCCGAGGACATATTCTTTGTGGACTAACGAGGAAGCCATGGGCTTGAGTAAGAATCTCAACATCGTGGAAAGAGGAGCGGTCTGGAAGAATAAGTTTGAAATGAAATCCATCCTCAGCTCGAGAAGCCCCCTCTTGTCAAAATGAGAAGTGTCAAGAATTTAGCTAGTAACAGACGTTCTTGGTCATCTTCACGTTAAAAGCCTTCCCTGGGACCACGTTTTGCCAAGACGTGGGTTCAACCAACACCGAAACTTGAGCTGCTTGGTAAGAATCGGCGGTTTCTAATGACCTTCTGACGACTTGATTCGCCTGCTGGCTATCGAGATCGGGGCCGAACCCTCTTGGGTTAGCCAAGGAGATGATGACTTGGTCGACATCTTCAAAAGAGTTGGGCTTAGAGTTCGAACTCTTTTGAGCCACGAACACTGGATTTGGCGAAGGTACACGGATCTGTCAGTTGTAATTCTTGCTCCATATGTCTCTGGGATGGTACTAAACTGTATGTGCCTGGAGTAACGCTGGACGGGATCTGACACATGGTCTGAGCTACGTTCTTCTTGATCTCACAGTTGCCCACTTGAAGGTCGCTTCTTCCGTCATCAAAGCGCACGAGGAACTTGACGTGCTCTGCGTTAATCTTGATGTATTTTTAGAAAGTGAATATGACTTCAACAATTAAGACGACTTCACATGACAAAAGAGGAGTAAAGTTAATGCTCACTCCATTCAAAAGTCGGCATTCGAAGATCTTCCCCCCTGATATGTATTGGTTGTAGACCGGCATGACCAGTTGGGATGAGCTCGCCGGGGTTTTCGTAGGGATCAGAGGAGATTGAGACGGCATCAACAACCTATGTGAATGGGAAACAATGACGGAGGTAGAAATGACGTCCAAAAACCTCTGGGGTTTCTTGATTGAGTTCACAAGTGCAACAATATCTATAAAGAAGAAGAAGAGCTTCAGCATAGGAATGAGGGAATGAATAGCATGGCTGAAGAACTGACTATAAGTATCATAGCGAAGATTTGTCGGACAAGTAGCTTTAAGCGTCGCGACCCCCTTGACAAATTTTGCCGACCCCAAATATTGTTCATACCCGCCGAAAGAACGAAGGACGAATCGAACGGTCTCGGAAGTAGCATGCTGAAAGGAAATGGAAGGGTCGGCAAAGGTGTGAAGAGTTTAACGAGGAAAACTATTGTTTCCCAACTCACGCGGTCTTGGATCTTACACAAAAAAGTTGAGCCACTTGGGACTTCTTGGTTGGAGACAGGTTCAAGCATGTTTGGCGACTCCCAACCTCGCCTATTTTCGAGCTTTTTGGGAACAGCAGATCGGTCCTGGGGGAGCTTTCCAGAAACAATGACCGGTAAGTGCGGGTGGAGTTTCTTTTCGACGGGTTTCATTATGCCGCCCCAGCTGGGCAACCGTGTTGTGTCTTTCGTGAGCAGTTCTCGAGATTCTAGTTTCCTAGGCGGCCTGATCTGTTCCACTCGGATTTGGACCGAGCCGACATCCTTGATGTTCTCTGCTGAGTACACTTCCTGAGCGACCAGTTCTTTGAAAAGTTAAAGATTCCAACATAAATAGAACATCAAAGCGAGTGGAATTAAGCTCGATCGTTGAAGGAACGATCAATCATTAGAAAGATATGGACGCAGGACGCAACTGTAAGTCCCATTGGCAATGGCCATGGGGATAAAAACTCGGGCATTGCAGGCGGTCACATTGTGAAACAGGTGTTCAGATTGAGCGTTTCGGCTGAACAAGAGTAACTCTTTCTGTTTGGGGGTCGTGCTGATGGGCCTTAGCAGGAACCTCATTTTGTCACTTTTTCGGTCCTTTGGATGACTCAAGATTTATATCAATTGAAAGTTACACAAACATGTCTGGTATATCTTAAATGTTGCTTGTGAGGCTTACAGCATTGATGAAGGAAATGTTAAGGTGATGGCCGGTCGTGATCTTTTGATTTTCGGTAGGCGAGATGAATGTGGGATTGGCACGTTTGTGAATTGCTGAGCTGCTCTCGGACCTCATCTTAAGCGAGGCTTGACTGGTGGCTAGTTGAACTTCTTCTTCCATTTCTTGGTCAATGTCTGAAGGTTCCTGCTCTGGCACGGCGGAGTCTTCAGCAACAATTTGAACCTGAATCGTCGCAACACTTTGAAAGCGGTTGGGACTGTGTGGATACAGTTCTTCCGCCACCAACGCTGTGGAGCAATAGGATGGTCAATCTCGAGTAGAAAAGAGATCTAGCTGGCAGAAGAACTCAACAGTATGTTCCAGGTTGTGTTTCTGTGGGAGAGGTGACATTGACCACGATGGCGACCCCATCAAATTTATAAAGTCCTTCTTCAGATGCATTAGGTCCGACAAGAACAAGCTCTTGAGCCCCTGAGACTGTGGACCCAACGACCGGCTTCAATACAAATCTAGCTTGAGTGACACTGGGATCCAATTGCTACATGAAGGCATCATTTAGATCAAAAGGTAAGGAAATGCTATTCTCAGCATCTTAATTTTAATGATAGAACCGACGGCGAGAAGAAGTAAAAAAAGCGGATTGATTGGAGAGATGCTACACGTACCCCATCCAAGAAGCGAATTGGGATAGCAGAGCCAGCTTTGACAGATTGATTTATGAGAGGGGTGACGAATTTGGGGGGATGGGGTGCGCGCTTTTGAAGCGCCGAACTGGGGCCGGCCGGGTGTGGGCCAGGGCTAATTCTTCTCTGGTTTTCTTCTACTTGGTTCCTGAACGGGGCAAATTCCATTTGGTTTGCACGGGCATGGCCGACAAAAATCGTGCAAATGACCACATCAGTGTTGAAGTCGTCTGAGCCGAACGGCCCGTCGTTCTCGGAAACCACGAAATCTACGCGAACGTCACAGTTTTCAGAATAGGCGCATCTGAGGACGTCGCGATGAAGGTACGTAAAAGATCTAAAGCTTACCGTATGTGCCATCGGCCACCCAGCTTGGCAAGGTGATGTGGTAGTTGATCCGCCCGTTACTTTTTAAAGAAGCTTTGCTGATGAGATAGACCCCCGTGTAATTTGAAAGGGAGAATCGAGCCTCTGTCGCAGAAGCACCCTAAGTAAAAAAAAAGTCGACAAAATTGGACGAGTCAATGAGGGACGCATGACCATATTTAGTTTTTAGCGAAAGCTTATTACCGGGTCCGTAAAGCTGATGGGAAATTTTTGGCCTCGATAGAACCTTTGTCCCGATAATGGGGAGGCGAGTGTCGCGTAAAGTGGGGAGACATCCTGAGCCGCGACTCTTCGATACTCAGGTGGTGCAGGACGACCCTGGAAAAGCTGGGCCAAGAGAATCAGGAGACAGGCTGATAATGATAAGTTTCTCATTATGGGAGGTGAGACAACAGGGGATTATTGGTTGGTACGGGGTCTCGGCGAAGCAGGCTTTTTCTTAAGGAAGAAAAAAAAACTTCTTCTGGATGGAAAAAAAGAAGGGAACTGGACGATCAGAGTTACTCAGCAATTTGCATGTGTGTCTTTTTTATCTATAAGTGCGTCACCAGTTGGCAAACAATCTAATGCTCCACGGCGCTCTAATATTTGCAGCCAAGGAGTCAAGGACGATCAAGTGAGCAGTGCGTCTTGGGACTTTTAGGCTTCAGGAGAAGGGAAGAGCTCGCAAAGATGGATTGGGTTGGAGACTATTCTAGTTTTGGATGTTCACTGGATGGGATGCTGGAGGGTAAGGAGCTGTATATAAAATCCGGAGGGTGCGCCGTATGGAGGTTACCAAAGAAGAGCCCTCGAGGCGATCGAATAGCGGAGGGCCTGAGCGGGGCCATAAAGATTAATCACTCACTCATGCAGCGGCCTGGCTATCGACAGTCATCGTGCGATCACTGGCAAGAGTGCGTCCTTTACTTTCTGCGATGGATGATACCTCCAACCAATCGGCCTCCATCGCCGCAAGTCTCCATATCAGCATGGAGAAGCTCTCAAGATTCACCGAGCCTGCAGTGCTTGCTAGTCTATGGCTTTGGATCTCCTCAGCCTTCAGGTGGTATCTTCGGCCGACTGTTCCCTGGGCCACTCGGACGCCAATCGGCCTCACATCCACTCGAACTTGCCTTCCCACCAGTCACACTGTGACCCCACCATCCGCCGCTACACGGGATATAGTGAACTGCGTTGTTTGTCGGAAGACCCAATAACTCTCTTCGGCCGGCTGGCTCCACCGGTTCGCTGCCGTATCCAAAAAAGCTCAAGCTTCCTCCCGATCACTTGGAACCTCCGTGAGCGTAACCATTCTTCTTAGAGATCGACTCATAACTGGCTCAATATTTTCAAAACATGGTTCGGATTGATAGGAATAACCACCACATCATCATAGAGCGCTACTCCTATGAGTACTGTGCACGATGTCGTGCCATCTTCAACAGGAACGACATGATGTGAGCGGGGCCGCAGTAAACTTTGGGTCGTTTGGAATATCATCATCATCTCTTCGGTGATTTCTCTGCTCAAATCCTCCACTTCGGTCATTCTCAATTCCAATCTTTTGTATCCATCCGGCTCCCCATCACCAGAATCGCATTCCCAAGAATGAAATACATACTTGTGAAATATCTGTCGCAAATACTGACAAAAACAACCATCCGGCATTCAGAACTTTAGTAAGCCAGTCCTGAGCAGTCACAATTGTCAAGCGGAGAAAACGCAGATCTTTGCTAATAAGTCGTCCCTCTGCAAATACGTCATGCCTTGAGCTTCTTCACCTTGGCGATTGGTTAATCCACCTAAACACACACACACACTTTTCAGGAGAGCTTTGCGTTTCTTCTTCGTCGGCATCTCCATCGCCATTATCATACCACTTTCGTTTTCGTCATCTTCGTTACCATCATCATCATGTGCCTTGACCCATGTCCATACGGGTCCTCGGGCTCTCAGGTTGGAAGAGCGGGAGTTCTATAAGCATGAGTCCCTGAGTAATATACAGGTATAAACTGAGTGGCACGAAGCCCCTCAGCGATACAAATAAGGCATCGAATCCCGCGGCTATCGGCACAATGACACCCACTAGTCCCACCGGGAGGATCGCAAGCCAAGTATTGGTTAGGAATATTCTCTGATCATAATTATGGTGTTCAAAATTTAGGGTGTTCAAAGTTGACATTCATCTAAGTTTATTAAAACCACAGATTCACCAAAAAAAAATTCAAGGGTTTCCCCTATACCCAAGCAATCACAAAAAACAAAAAAAGAAACAAGCTAAACCAACAAATAAACATAAAATACCACTTATAATAGACTAATATACAAGAGAAGCAATAGATTTAACGAACTCCCAGCCTGTGACATGCCACAGGTGAAAAGAGACCGGTGTTAACCCGCTCAGCCTGGCGCAAGTGCGTGGGGCAAAAGTCGGGGCTGGAAACCCTTCAGCCAATTGCAAGTGCAATTGGGGAGGGGGAGGATCACCACCAGT
Source organism: Puccinia triticina (assembly GCF_026914185.1). Lineage (NCBI taxonomy): Eukaryota > Fungi > Basidiomycota > Pucciniomycetes > Pucciniales > Pucciniaceae > Puccinia > Puccinia triticina. The sequence continues at coordinate 415,958 of NC_070572.1, forward strand.
GCTCTGCAAATGCAGGAGCAGGGTGGATCACCTGGGGCATAAACCTCGGTGCAGGAGAAGCCCCCTTTTATATTCAAGCAGTCTGATTTCAGTGACTACGCCACTGTGAGCGTTGCAAGGTGATGGTTGCAATGATACATACAGCAATTCCAAACTCGGGCTTGCTTGTATCCATAGCCACTGTCACTACTCCTGAAGCCTACCAACCCAAGCCACGGCAATGCACAAGTCAAGGAGCCAATGACGGCCGGGAAGGTGCAGCTGACCAAACTGTTTCTCTTCTGACTTCAAGTTCCAGGAACTCGGCATGCTGATCACCTCATCTACAGTCGGGCCAACAAAGTGCTTACGGATACCAGCCCGACCGGCCCCAGAGATTTTATTCGGGCTGGAATATGTTCACCAGCTGGCCGAGAGGTCTTCCTCTTGGTGGGCTGGTATACATACACCAGCTCGCCAAGAGGGATTCCTCTCGGCGGGCTGGTATACACACACCAGCTCGCCGAGAGGGCTTCCTCTCGGCGGGCTGGTATACATACACCAGCTCGCCAAGAGGGATTCCTCTCGGCGGGCTGGTATACACACACCAGCTCGCCGAGAGGGCTTCCTCTCGGCGGGCTGGAATACATACACCAACTCGCCGAGAGGGCTTCCTCTCGGCGGGCTGGAATAAGATCACCGGCTCGCCGAGAGGGCTTCCTCTCGGCGGGCTGGTATACACACACCAGCTCGCCGAGAGGGCTTCCTCTCGGCGGGCTGGAATACATACACCAACTCGCCGAGAGGGCTTCCTCTCGGCGGGCTGGAATAAGATCACCGGCTCGCCGAGAGGGCTTCCTCTCGGCGGGCTGGTATACACACACCAGCTCGCCGAGAGGGCTTCCTCTCGGCGGGCTGGAACAAGTTCACCGGCTCGCCGAGAGGGCTTCCTCTCGGCGGGCTGGAACAAGTTCACCGGCTCGCCGAGAGGGCTTCCTCTCGGCGGGCTGGTATACATACACCAACTCGCCGAGAGGGCTTCCTCTCGGCGGGCTGGTATACATACACCAACTCGCCGAGAGGGCTTCCTCTCGGCGGGCTGGTATACACACACCAGCTCGCCGAGAGGGCTTCCTCTCGGCGGGCTGGAATACATACACCAACTCGCCGAGAGGGCTTCCTCTCGGCGGGCTGGAATAAGTTCACCGGCTCGCCGAGAGGGCTTCCTCTCGGCGGGCTGGTATACATACACCAACTCGCCGAGAGGGCTTCCTCTCGGCGGGCTGGAATAAGTTCACCGGCTCGCCGAGAGGGCTTCCTCTCGGCGGGCTGGTATACATACACCAACTCGCCGAGAGGGCTTCCTCTCGGCGGGCTGGAATAAGTTCACTGGCTCGCCGAGAGGGCTTCCCCTCGGCGGGCTGGTATGCATACACCAGCTCGCCAAGAGGGCTTCTTCTCGGCAGGCTGGAATAAGTTCACCCGCTTGCCGAGAGGGCTTCCTTTCGGCGGGCTGGAATACATAAACTAGCTCGCCGAGAGGGCTTCCTCTCTGCTGGCCGCAATACGTTCACCAGCTCGCCGAGAGGGCTTCCTCTTGGCGAGCTGGAATAAGTTCACGGCTTGCCAAGAGGGCTTCCTCTCGGCGGGCTGGTATACACCAGCTTGCCGACAGGGCTTCCTCTCGGCGGGCTGGTATACGCTCACCAGCTCGCCGAGAGGAAGCCCTCTTGGCGGGCTGGGATACATTCACCAGCTCGCCGAGAGGGCTTCCTCTCGGCGGGCTGGAATAAGTTTACCATCTCGCCAAGAGGGCTTCCCCTCGGCGGGCTGGTATACATATATCAGCTCGCTAGAGCCTACTTGGCAGCAAAAAATATCCGCACCCGCGGGTATTTGCCGCAGGTACCCGGGTACCTGCTTTCTGCCACCTCAACAGGTGCGGGTGCGGGTGCGGGTGTTGAGAATCCCGGGTTTTCATGGAGAGGTACCCGCACCTGTGGCGGGTACCCGGGTACCAAGTGACATCTTTAGTGTGGGGGTATTTCCGAGCCTTTATAATCTCAGCATTAAAGCATCTTTGTCATCTTTTGGTGAATCTTGAGGATTCAAAATGGACAATATGCCTTCAAGGATGATGTTGCGTGGTTTTACTGAGTGGGAGATTCTGGAGTGTTCCCAGATAAACAAAAAAGGAGATTACAAGGTATGTGTATATGGAACTGAGCAGCAATTTCTCTGTTCCTTTTTCATTTTTGTTGGCCCAGGTGCACGTAGTGTGATGGGTCTAAGAGCCTCTAGAATGTGCTTTAACACAGCCAGCTGTACCAGGTGTTCTTTATGTGCTCTGTTTGCGTAGCGTTAGCAAAAATCCCACAGAATTTCACTCAAGCCACTATGAGTAAGCAGGATTCCAGTGTCCACTACACTGGACCACATCTGCGCTCCAGTTAGCTGAGCTGGCCCACTACAAAAAGTGCATGTTAAACTCATTATCATCTTACCCTTGCTGGCCACTCTCAATGTTTATGGTCAGAATCTGAAGTACAACAAGATGGCCCCATTTCAAACTGAATTGGATGCCACTGCCACACATGAGTATTGCAAACTTGGAAGGATAAATTATTAGGAATAGGATTTGTGGGTGAAAATTGAATAGGTTGAACCCCCAAAAGTGCAGCGGCGAAGCCGCCTTGGACTCTAGTAAAATCATAACACCATAAAATCATAAAATTCTGAGGTGAAAAAAATATGTACACCCAAACACTCAAATTAGAGCAACATTTCTAAAATGGTACATATAAAATCATCATTTGAAAGTTTTATGATTTTATGATTTTATGTAATGAAAATTTTATGATTTCAACTTTGAACACCTTAATTGCATAAGATTTTTTTACATAAAATCATAAACTGCAATTTTGGCTGGGAGATGTCAATTTAAGTTTTATGCACGCTGACATCTCCCAGCCAAAATTGGCTTTATGATTTTATGTAAACCATGACATATGCAATTTTGAACACCATAAATGTCTATCAGTTTCTTGCCAACAGGGTCAAAAATTGCCAAAAGTTAGTAAAACCTCAAATACAGTTTTTTTTGCGGTGAACTCACACAACTAATTCAAGAAAGCAAAAATTACTGGTGTTAATGAAAGTGTGGATCTTGCTTGAGGTAATGTGTATTTAATATTTATGATTCCAAATAAAATATGTAAGTAGGCCAAGTCGCAGCTGGCATCTCTTGCATTCCCACAGGGGATTTGGACCACAGCGTTGGTTTGGGAGAGTTGATGGCTGGCAGTGGCAGATTTTGGCTCTTCTGCTGAGGACCGGGCCCAAGTGCTAGGAAAGTTGATGGAAATACAACTCATCTTTATTTCTGACCTCAGGTGCCACAGCTAGGGAGAACCCAAAGCTATCTCCATTGTTCAACTTGTCAATAGTTCCCCTGCAGCAACTCAAGTAAATCATGACCCTAGTTGATCAACATGACCTTATTGTTGATTTTTAAACCTCAGAGCCCAAAAAGTGGCTGGAGAAACAAGATAATGATGAAGCAAAGTGAGATGGGATTGTCTTACTGGTGGAAAAGAGGGAAAAGAAATACTGAGGCTTGATTGCTATGGGCTAGACTAAGTACATGGCATCAAGTTGTGGGCAAGAAACATAATGAATATGAAAAGATAATGAATATGAATGTTCTGAAACAATCTGAGATGATTTCACAGGTTACAACAAATGTCACCAGCAGAAACTGCCTGCAAGTGGGTTGTCAGGAAGAAAAAGACAAAAATACATATTTGTTGTCAGGTGCGGTGATATCAAGAGTAAACTCTTCTAGCTACACCGGTGACTGCGCAGCGGTGCGGGGGTGCGCACGGCAAAAAGCGCGGTAAAAGTGCAAAATAACTGGGACAAGTTATTTTTAATAAACCCAAAAAAGGGGTTTTAACGGAGACCCAGGAGCCAGGAGCGCCTGGGGTGGTTTAGTGCCCTCCGCTGTTTGTACAGGGTCTGCGCACCCCGTGCGCAGAGGTTTTTATGGCCTGTGACTTCTGGGGCCCAATTAAGGGAGTTTTTGTACGTCAAAACACACCCAGGTTGATAGGGTTTTGGGATGAAAATCCCGGTAGCAAAGGGAAAAAAAAACGCAGACTTACTCTCAGTCTGCGGTAAAAAAATGAATGATTCAAAGAAACCAAGATCAAGGCAAGGGCAGGCTGGCAGACAAGTCGTGTCAGCCGGGCTACTATAATAGGGGGTTTCAAAGTTGGCCAGATGCAACTTGCATGCACTTTTGCAAGTTGGTGTTCAAGTTCATTCTTGAACACCGAGTTGCAAAAGTGCATGCAAGCCACACTGTACTACACCCCCTAAGCCTGCTTGAATGTATTTTTGAAATTTGGTGTTAAATAAAAGCCGGAGGGATGGTGTGTGGGCAAGAGTGTTTGTGAATTCTACTATTCACGTTGCTCTTTTCAGACATTTTTGGTGATGGCGTGCTCTCTTCCTTGATCTAAGGGAGGGTAGTAGTTCATCAAGTCATCTGCGGCCGGGGGAGGATCAGTAGTTTACTCTACTGCTACGCTCCTCCGGCGGTTTCAAATCAATCTTTCTTTTGACACTTTCCTAGTTCAATAGAACTGGAGAATGTCTTGCAACCCGTTCTCTTAGCTTGAGAACGGGTTTTAACAAGTTAATTACTAGTTCTCCAGCCGTTTCTTTGGGCTGGAGTTGTACCATTTGCCCCTCAACTTGGTCTAGGGTTTGAGGGGATATATATTGCACAGTTTTTTATGCGCGGCGCTCTGCGCCGCAATTAATATTCAATAATGAATATCTTTTTAACCTTGTGCGGGGCGCTCTGCGCCACTAGTACTACTAAAAAAGGAATGTAGTTTTTATCTTATCTTTAGCAGCCCTTTGTGCTGCTACTTCATATGATAGAATAGTTAGCCGGGCTCTAACTTATTATAGTAGCCCGGCTGACATTCCCTCCCACCAAGATAAGTTACTTGTAACTTAGCTGCGCTATTTACACTTAGAAACTCTGTGATTGCGTAGATGAATTTCTCCATCCGGGATATTACTCTCTGGTAGCCATTCATCTTTATCTGCTGATTGGTTTCTGTATCTTACAAGGTACAACCTAGTGTCCTTACCTGAGACCCTCTCTTTTTTATCTTTAAGAATTTTATGTACTTCAAGTTGCTCCTTACTTTAGCAGGCGGCTGCTCTATTGGTACGGGTACAGTTTTGGGGGTTGGTTCATTTTCTCTCTGAACATATCCTTTTAAAGGGTTGAGAAATTGACTCCCATAAATCAAAAAATCAACTCCCAAATGGAGTTTACGTTGCGCGGACCACTTCGCGACGTCTTCCCCGGGTCCTCATGACCAAATTTTGAGCCGGGGGCGTTTTGGGAGTCAGAATTGTAATTCCGTGATCCCAAACGGGAGTCGGGATTTTAATTTGACAAAAAAACCCAGAAAATAGAGAAATTTTCATATCTCCTCACTGGGGCACCCAAACGCTCCCAAATTTTACACCCATCTAGATACACTGTCTAGACAGTATTTTTAGATTTACAGCAGTAGAAAACATCAGGAAAGCCTTATGGAGCAGGGGGTTAATTTGGTGGATTTCCTCAATAGGAAATCCCCCAAAACCTTAGCTACGGTGCTCCAAGCACTCCAAAAGTTTTTTTTGCAATAATAATACACTCTCTAGAACACATTTTTAGCTTCACGGCATTAGCACACCTCAGGGACACCTTGTGTAGCCAGGGGGGTGATTTGGCGGATTTCCTACAAAGGCAATCCGCCAAAACCTTATCTATGGTGCTCCAAACCACCCCAATTTTTTTCTGCCATAAGAATATAATTTTTAAAACATATTTTGAGCTTCACGGCATTAGCACAACTCAGGGACACCTTGTGTAGCCAGGGGCTGATTTGGTGGATTTCCTACAAAGGCAATGCACCAAATCCTTAGCTACGGTGTGGAACTCCGTCTGGTGCAGGCCGGCGGCAGTTAGTTGGAGGGGAATGGGAAAAAGAGATTTTATGTGCCCTCTGGGTGATGGTCGGGATGAGCAAGGAGGATCTGTTGAGCGATGAGGTTTGGGGGGGAAAGATTTTACGACGGCGTTTGAGCGCGCGTCGGCGGTTTGTTGTTTTTGAGGGAAGAAGAAAACTGGAATCAGAAAGAGGTTCTCAAGGATCAATAAGATTTGGTATGGCACTCTGGAGGGCGCCGGATGATGAGCGATAAGATTCTGATGGATTCCTAATTGGGATCAGCTAGGTTCCATGCCCCCCTTCCTCTGAGTTCGTGGGCGAACTCAGACTCCAGGAGGCGCCGCGCACTGCGGACCCGTCATCACAACCCGCACGCGCACACGCTACAACACACACAACACAGCAAGCCAACAAAGAACTAATCAAAGGAATAAAAAAAAAAACCAAACCCTCCCCACTGTAACCATCCAACGCGCGCAGTAGAGAAAGGAAACAAGTCAAGTTCCTAAGAAACAAAACATCTCAAACAAAGATAGAAAGAAAAAAAAAGGAAAGAAAATATATAAAAAAAAAACAAAGATGAAACTCCTGAAACGTCTTGAGGGGGATGCCGCCGCGCCACCATAGATCTTGTACCTTGAGGATTTGTTCTTGATGTCTTTCCGCGCGCCGCGCCGCAAAATGAGTGTTGTCCCTGCGTGTACCAAATGGCGCACCACAACGGTGCTCCAAACACCCCCAGATTTTTTCTACCATATGGATACACTCTCCATAAAATATGTTAAGGTCCAAGGAGGTATTACACATCAGGAACACCTTCTATAAGCGGGGGGCTAATTAGAGAATCTGCCGTTGGACCCGGGTGCCAGTGGCACCCGGGTGCCGCACCCGTTTTACCCAAAAAACAGGCACCCGTACTCGCACCCGGCACCCGCGCGCGGGTGCGGCAGGTGTACCAGCGGTACTTAGTGGATCGTTTTTGTACCAGATCAGTCCTGTTGCATAATAACATGGTAACATATCTTCATATTGACTAATTCGACTACCTTAACTAGTTACACAAGTGTTTACCACTCAGGATGAATTGGCATCGCTGTCCAGCTCAATAACTTGCCTTTTAGACTTAACCTGCGACTTTTTGTTGTCTTTGTGAGCCTTTTTCCATTTGGTCAAGGCACCTTCCTTGATATTATTGTTCCTCGAGTAGAAGGCAACCGTCATACCTCTACTTATCAAGTGAGGTGTGAGTTGGTGCCTTTTTTCTGAAAAGTAATCCCAACCAAAGCTAAAAGCACGTTCAACATCAACAGAGGTTGCTACCGTGTGTAATAAACAATATGTCAGATACAATCAATCAATTTGGATGAGGAGGTTAAACCAACCTGGGCACCCTAAGACATCAAGAGCCATGTGTACCAGGCCCCCATGCATGTTACCCGCACGCTTCTGCTGAATCCACCAAGTGATAGGATTGAAAGGGTCATTACCGTTGAGTACAAGCCCTCCGTTTAGCCACATATGTAATGGGTTGGATGAACGATCTCCCCCTCGGAAAGCAGCGGCACTTCCAAGGCTGGCAAGCATACCAGTCTTGGGCTGCAGAATGACAAAATCTGGCAATCAGCTGAGTTCAGCAGGTCCAGATCAGAGTAATTGACTCACCTTTGAGCTTGCTGTTTGTGCCAAAGAGGAAGCAGTGATTGGTTGGGGCTTGTAATGTGTTACCCACATGTCATGGGCCAGGCTGATTGCTTTGGCTATCCAATCAGGTTCCCAATTTGCCAATTTAAAGTACTTGTTTTTGAAAGACGGGTGAAGCACCAAGAATTACCAAAACATGTCAGCAGATAATTTAAAAGCAGATGAAATCAGAAGGAAACAAACAGATAGCTATCCGGTAAAGAGGTGAGGTGTTGGTCAAGCTGTAGTATTTATTGTTTATCATTAAAACTGCTTGGCAGGCATTCCTGATTGCTGGTGCGTATTTGCGCTTGCTGATGATTGTTGATAAATGTTTGGTAATTTGGTTGATTTATATGACAATACTTGATAGGCGAGCGGATCCAGCTGTAGATATTTGAAGTGTAATTTTGTCAAAAAGGTTAAGAACTTCAGCCAAATGGCAAGCCAAGACCAAGTCGGCCTTGACCAAATGATGCTTGCAGTCTACTCCGTGAATTTTATGGCACTGCCACTCAAAGCATTGTGTAATTGAATCAAAGGATTTATTCAGTTTAAGATCATTTCAGCCCCTAGCAAAATAATACTTACACGGCAGTATGACACCTGATGATGCTGTTGATTTGTGCACTTGTGGAGTTCCATTGGGTACATACGTCTCTTTCAATGTTATGTGGGGTTTCACACCCTTTCTTGCAACATAGCTCGACAAAAAGTGCCTTGGAATTCAGAGAGTACCACAATCTCTTTGCAATCGCTCAAAACTGCTTCAACATTGCTAGTCAATTTAAACTGATGAATTGAAAAGAGAAAGTAGCAACAATGAAATTGCCTTACTTTGGCCAAACTCAGCCTGCAAGATGCAGATGTGTAGGAATCATCATTGTCTTCTTCACTCGCGTTTTGAATATCCGCCTTGCTGAGTGATTTACCGTCATCTCCATCTGGTTCAAGAAGTGAATCATTATTGCTTTCATCTTTGTCTTCTGAGGGGTGAGCTTTACTGCCTTGTGGGAGTCTGGAAAATTAGGTTGAATCAATGAAGTATCAAATATAAGCGTCTGAGAGAATGAAAACCAAGCTTACATACTAATTTGCGCCCCAGCATCAACTTCAGAGCTTGACTTGTCCGAATTGATCTGATCAGTATCAGTCATTGATCTAGTATTGGACTTCGAGCTTGCAGATGTCTTCTTTTGACTTCCAAAGGGACAGAGGATTGTCTGGACAAAAGTTGAGGATGTGGGCGAAACAACGGAATATCCAGTGTGGCTCCCCTTTAAATCGGTGCCACTTGAGCTTCTTGAGTTCGCGTACCATGACCTTGTTATTCTTTGCGTTGTTGCTCACAATGCCGCAGATTTTATCTTGAACTCAAAACTTCTCAACAACCAAGCGGACCGAATCAGCCAAATACTCACCAGTATGCCTTTCAGAAAGGCATATGAAGCCGAGTGGTATAGCCTCCAGAGCGAAATCTAATTTCTTGCTTTCTACTGGTCAATAGATGACAACACCCAAAATGTTGAATCCATTTGGTGACTGCCATGCGTCCACGCCTAGGTATAGTGCACCCTGGTGATCATTCAATATGTCTCAGTATTCATGCTGTATAGCAGAGTACAGACAATGGATGTCCTTCGAAACCACGGTTGGAGTTGGTAAATTTTTGAGAACTGTGGGGTGGAGGAGCGCTTTGTGGCTGGCATTGATGAGCGCAGAAAAAGGCCTTGCGGCTTCCGCGCACCATACAGCATATAGTTGAGGAACCTAGAATAATGTGGTTTTCTCTAATTTTCACTTTGCTGATCTTAAATCAGACAAAGATCAAATTAAACTCACCTTGCTTGGGAGCACTTCCCCAGTTCCGGTTACCCCAACTGCAGCCAAAGTTTGGGATTTTGAATTGATGTGTTTGCAGGAGCAGAGTGATGCATGTTTGATCAGGTTACTACACAATGAGTTGTACGTTGGACGATTGATCTTGCTGCCACATCTAAGTACATGTACCAATGTCAGCTAAAAAAATTGCATTTGAGAGAAATCCAACTTAAAATTTGCAAGGGTAAGCAATCATGCACCTCCCATTCTTATCTTTTTGCTTGGAAAGTTCCGGTGGGTGGTATGATTGATAGCATGAGCTGATGGCGACTTGAGCAATTTTTTGAGCTCTCTCTAAAAAGATATTGGTGGTCAGAACAAGAAGGGTGGTTAGAAAAGAAACAATGATTAGACTCACGTAGCTCCTGCTCATCCGTCAATCCGGTCTGAGTGCTTGTTGGGGTGCTCAAATCATTTGCTATGGCGGTTTCTTGACTTTGGCCTTCTGAGGTGGGATCAACTGGTGGCAAAGATGTACGGTACGGCTGGGTTCTGGGACGCTTGTGAGATTGAGGCATGGTGGTTGAGCTTTGGTGGTGTTGGTCTGCCGGAGGAGGGAAAGGATCCAAGTTTATTAAAGACACAGTTTTTCCACAATTGAAAAAAAAAGATCAAGGGTACCCCTATAAATACATCAAATCACAAAAAAAAATCATGGGTTTCCCCAAGATACAAAAATGAAAATGAAAAATACTGCAACTTAGCCTATCAACAAACATCTAAGTTTATTAAAACCACAGTTTTGCCAAAAAAAAATTCAAGGGTTTCCCCTATATACAAGCAATCAAAAAAAAAATACAAGCTAAATTACTAAACAAAAAAACAATGCATATTGTAATCGACTAATATATGTACAAAAAAAGCAAAGGATTTAACAAACTCCCAGCCTGTGACATGCCACAGGTGAAAAGAGACCGGTGTTAACCCGCTCAGCCTGGCGCAAGTGCGTGGGGCAAAAGTCGGGGCTGGAAACCCCTCAGCCAATTGCAAGTGCAATCGGGGAGGGGGAGGATCACCACCAGTGCTCTGCAAATGCACGAACAGGGAGGATCACCTGGGGCATAAAACTTGGTGCAGGAGATGCCCCCTTATATGCTCAATATGTTGTGATTGCAGACCGCTTCATCATCACCTTGGCCCAGGATGGCCCAGAAAGCCACTGTGACCGTTGCCAGGTGATGTACAGCGCTAATTCCAATTGTACAGCCACTGTAACTACCCCTGAAGCCTAACCAGCCAGTGCCCAGGCATTCCGCAATGAGACGCCGGCAGGGAGTCTTGCCAAAATCCTCTTCATCAATGTCTTCTCCTTGCCCATTACGCCCGGCCTTTGAGGACCATCCTCTCCGTCTCGCACAGACTCTTACTGGTAACTCATAGCAAACAAATGTCTTTGACCTTTACTGCTGCCTGCCTCGTCATCAATGCAGATGATGAAGACAACCGCAGACAGAAAAGGCTGTGTCGGTTTGATAGAACCCCAGCAGCTACCTTGGCCGTCTATGGCCTCATGTCACCCAGTTGCTCCAGAACACGCTTGAGATCATGCGACAGGAACTCAATTGCTCGGTGATGTCCCCCCATTTAATAGGTCAGTCACCTCCCACACACATTCTCTCTGCACAGGGCTACTCAGACTGCTCATCCCATTCCTTATATATATCAAGAACAACAAATGGCCACGCTTCAGCTGACCCCGGACCAATACTTGAGCTTTGGCGAGCTGACAAAGCCCTCACAGGCGCTGATCAGCAGGCTGCAAAGGGCCGATCAGCTCGACCGGATCCTACTCACGAGGGCCTCAACCTTCTTCGTGCTGGCGTGTCTGTACATCCTCAAAAAGCGGATCCTGGACCGCAGCGTCTCGCTGCTTCCCACCCTCCTCTCTCCCCTCAGCCGGACGACGGCTCAGATCATCACAAATAACAAGCAGGCCGCCGTCGCCATCGCCTCAACTGGCGCGCATGATGTCCTGCTGGGCGCTTCAGCAGAGGCCGCCGCCGCCGCTGTGACCACCTACACAGTCGCTTTCATCCCAAGCCTCGCATCCCCCGATTTACCCCCAGCCGTCGCCGAACTTCCGCTGACACCCACCCCCGCCAATCCATCTGTCCCCCAAATGCCAGACATTGAACTGCTTCATGAAGAGCTTTAAAGTTGCATACTTCCCTTCAGGACTTGTCCAGCTGACCATGACACTTACCAAGATTTCGTATTCTTTTGTACTCATAGTCTAATACAAATACCCTGTTCAGATTGCTACCCCAAATCTTTGTATTGTATTTCCTGGGCCTGACAAGCAGCTGTCATCCCTCTTGTTTGCTCTCCCTGGCGGTCATTGGCCTGTGGATTTGGGCAATGAACGACGCGGAGGTTGAGAAACGGACGCTCGCCAGGATGCTCCCTGGGGGGCAGCTCGAGGCCCGGAACATTGTCGCCAGCAGTGTTGCGCTTGTTATTGTTTGTGTGCGGATCTTCCTCTGATTTTTTACCAGTGCGACGGCCCCTTCCCAAATAGGGACGGATCCTAAGACGTATTAGCCTGTTTTGCATATCAAATATACATCAGAAGGAAATACTACTGACAATCATCACATCCCTTCTGTAGATTAAAATGGAAGGCACCATTTGAAAACTCAATTGACTTCCGTTTAGAACTCAGTGTTTTCCCTTTTAACAGACGGCCCAGAGGAGGCAGACTTTTATGCAAATACACTATTTGTTCTGATGATGAATTGCGGAGAGAAGGGAAACAGTTTTTTGAAACACTCGAGATGTCCGATGAAGAATGGATGGAGTTGAGTGTGATTCCTGCCAAATGTTGGGCGCAAATAACACAGCTTTGTGTGATTACTGACACCACCAATGTTTTAACAACCAAATAGACAAAAACAAAGACGTGAGCAGCTTGGTCATCGAGTTGTTGACGTTGTCTGGGACGCGCCTCAGAATACATGGAAACTACTGAGGTTCAGGGATGACAAGAAAAATGGTAATTATCGGGCCATTGTCTTTTTGATCCTCAACAGTATTTGCCATGGCTGCCTTCGCCCTCCCCTCGGCGGCAGGAACAATCAACTGGACGGCCGCTGCGCCCTTGTGTGTCTTTCAAAGGCTCCATCGCTCAGAAGGCTAAGGGATCCATCCGCAGCCACACACTGGCCTTGAAGCTGCTCATCATCCTTGCCCTTATCACACGCCAACACCTAGCATCCCCCTCCTCCAGCTGGGCAATGTCCAGCAATATCTGTTTGTGGTTGCCGGTTGAAGGACAAGGACACCCAGCACTATGACAATCACAAGATTGAATCAAAAAATGTTGTTCCCTATTATTCAAGCCCCACAAGGAAAATTTGTGTTGTCCAGAAACTAATACACCAATTAGTTAAGGGTAAGGTCTTGATTGAGAACACATCAGGGCTCATAATGGACCATGAAACTGTGACTTTCATTGTCCACTTACTAATTGAGATGATGAGAAGTTAAGCTAATAATGTTCAAATTTTATGCTGCAAACTGAGGTCCAAATGTGATTGGGCACAGTTTGAATTGAATATCTACAAAAGAATGCAACCCAAAGATGTGGGGTTCATAGCTTTGGGGTTGGAAGTTGTATTCCTGGTGGAACAGTGGCAGCGGGAGCTGTAATGTCAACAAGGGCAGGGATTGCCAATGGTCAGGGTTTTGGGCAAGTATTGGGGTGTGGACTATGGGGGGTAAGGGAATGGAGGTGGAGGTTGGAACCCTGAAAGTGCAGCGGCGTAGCCGCCTTGGACTCTAGTACAAAAAAATACACAAAAATTTAACCACACTCAACCTAGCCTTCCAACAGCGGCAAAGCCGTGCCCCCAGGCTCAACACCCAGCCCGCATCAAGTGCACGGGTCAAAAGTGATGGACGTGAAGGCCCCCGGCCCGCAGCAAAGGCTGCAGACCCGTGGGGGGCCCACTCTTTGCCCCTCAGACTGTGCATGTGCAACAGCAGAGGGGTTGAGGACAATGGATAGCTGGAAGTGCAGCATCTCCAATTGCCTGGGGATTAATTGCAACAACAGGCCCCCCTCTTTATAAGCTCTCAACCTCGGCAGGCCAGGACACTCGCTCACATCTACGCAGACGCCACATTGCGGCCCTCATTAACGTAATCAATTCCAAGGCGACCGTGCCAGCCACTACAATTGGATGCGAGACCGTTGTGTACCCTTGCACCAAAAGCCACGCCGTGGCCATTGTCCCTTTCCTGCACGTTGACTGGTCCAGTTGCTATGTCCAGTGTTGACCAGCAGCCCTCACCCAACCATATTTTGAACTTGACCTTCTCACCCTTTACCAATTGCGACCATGAAAGGATCCCAAACTTGCCCCGCACGCCGATGATTTGAGAGGCTGAGTTGAAGCTTGGAGAAAGTCAGTCAACCAGTCCTGATCACCATGTACAAAAAGTGGCTGTTCAATCGCCGGGTGGACGGGCTCGTGGCCCATGACCTCAGCTTTGCCATCGACGAGCTCGTTAGCTTCCTGGTCCACACCCTGCTTGCCCTTCAACTTCATCGCGACTTTCTGCAGAGCGCGTTTGAGGATGGGCAGTAGGAAAAGGTGTTATTGCCCACCTCAATACCATCCCCCACTCCCTTGTCGGCCGCTCCAACAGACAGATCCTTGGCTTCTTTAAACATAAATGGGCCTGAGCATCCACACATACGTCTCCTTCTCCCTCTTCGCCCCCTCCAAAAAAAACTGGAGACTCAAGAGAAGCAATGGGTGAGCAAGCAGCCTCCGATGCACATATTTTAAACGGACCACAATCTCTTTCCATGGCTCCGTTCAGCTCCCAATACTACCTGAATTATCTGGTCGGATCACTGATCAGCAGGTCCGACGAGTCCTCGGAATGGCCTTTCCAAGGAGCTCTCGCACATGGCCGTCCGACAAGTTGTCAAACAGGCTTGTCCAAGCAGTCAGAAGGCGGGTCTATTTGCTTGGGCAAGCAAGTCCTCATGTCGGATTGACATGTCCAAAAACTGCTTGGAGAAGCCGGTCAGTGGAGTTGTTGGACCTGCCCGTCCAAGCTTTTAATCGTTGCAGTGAAACAGACCTAGCCCACCACTCCTCCACGCTTGAGACGATTGTCCTGGACGCCGAGCCTCCCCACGTCATCCTCAGGCTCGCGCCCACCCTCCCCGCGTCGTCCTCAGGCTCGCGCCCACCCTCTTTGAATTCTTTGCCCCCAAGGCTTCGCTCGCTTCCTCGCGGTCTTTGCGGCGCCGTGGCCACTAAACTCAGCCCGTTGAGCGTTGACGATCTCTCAGCTCTGTCTCCCTCCAAAGAGTATATTTTTTTTGGAAAGCCACCATCTCCCCATGGATTCCTCTACTTGCCCTCATTTCAAAACTCTGAAAGATTATCTCTGTTTTCGTCTATCCACTAATAAACACATATATATTAATCAACAACCTGTCATTTTAACTTAATCCATCTCAACTCCCTTCTTAATTCCAAACATGCTTTCCAATTTCTTCTTGTTAGCTTGTTGATTGTTTCAATCCTGGTGCCTCCCCCCAAAGCTGATTAATGGAATGGAAGGTAGTAGCACTGTGTAGAAGAAAGTCAGAGTTGATGATAGATTACATGATAGTTATTCATATTCATATCAAGTGCATCCATTCTCATTGTGATTTGGAGCACATCTCACATCTCATTACACAAACTTATTTTTAGACAACTGAATTCACATCAAGGCACATCAAATAATCACATTAGGATATTACAGGTAAACAAAACAGC
This sequence comes from Puccinia triticina, assembly GCF_026914185.1. Taxonomy (NCBI): domain Eukaryota; kingdom Fungi; phylum Basidiomycota; class Pucciniomycetes; order Pucciniales; family Pucciniaceae; genus Puccinia; species Puccinia triticina. The sequence goes on from NC_070572.1 coordinate 431,304, forward strand.
TACATGTGACCTGATTTTCCACATATATTGGAGTTACCACTCTCAAATGATAAGATATAAATGGGTAGGCTGGTTTCAAGTGAGACTTAAGTGGAGGTAATATTTTGCAATAAGTTAATCACAATATGAAAGTTGATGTTAAAAATACTGGAGCTGGATATTTACAAATTCAGGGCTGCAGAGAGAACCCTCAATCTTCAATAAAAAGCTTTGATATGAGATGCCCTGTTTGGATGAACCCATGTGCACTATAAAGGGGCAAATTTATAACATGTGCCCCAAGTTTTGACCCCCATCCCACCAACTTTTAGAATCCCTGGGTGTCACATATCATCAATATGCCCATTAAACAATTGTTAACACAGGTGTAGCATGTTAACATCAAGTGGTTGATCTTTTTTTGAACCCTGTTAAAGCAATCTCACTGAGAGTGTGAAATTGAAATTTGATGATCTAGGCAGCTTGCACAAGAAAACAAGTCTGGCTAGCCTGCCAATGGGGGATAATACATTTTGGGTTTGCAGCGGCGGAGCCGCTTTGGTCTCTAGTATGTACATATAGCTGGGATATCAAGCTGGCAGGTGCTGGACTTATCCCCAAATACCCCCCCCCCCCTCCTCCCCTGCCTTCCGGGTAAGCTGGGGTGGTACCTGGGCAGGGTAAGCTGGGGCGGTACCTGGGCAGGGTAAGCTGGGGCGGTACCTGGGCAGGTACCCGGTGTGGTAGACGGAAAAGTGGAAAAATAAAAAGTTTTTTCTATGCCACATAATTACTCATACTAGGCCTCAGTATACCATCAAATGGACCCCATAAATGGATTCTACGGCCAATTTCACCACTGGAAGCACCCCTGTACCCCCTTTAGTGTGGAAGTTACACCTCATGGACACCTATCACACGGCCAGCCCCAGTAACCCAGCTGTCACCTGCCTTGACCCAAGTTTCACAGTAGTACCCATAAACACATCACAGGATACAAAAATACATCTCCCTGTCAAGCTGCACTCATTACATATTAACTACATACACTCCTTTATATACATAGTATGACATCATTTACACTGTTTCTGCAGCCTCAGACTTTGTGTATACACTAATTCCCTCTGTATGACAGCTCATGCAGTCTACTGCATCCTTTTTCATGCGTTATAATTTTCTTATATATATTCCGACATCATGTATGCACCCTGGCATGTTTAGAATGTTCTGTTGTATATTCTGACACCACTCATGCGCCCCTGAGGGGTCATGACATCATTTTTATCTACTCCCACCAGTTAAAATTCCTCACCCTGTTGTCTAGATTAGCTGAAAACCTAACCCACAAGCCCCTTTGGGGCTCCCCTTTTGTCTATAAAAGGAGCTCTCTCCACCCCCAGTGGTCTGCTCCCCAGTTCCTCACCCAGAACTCACAAGTCACCCAACACTCATCCACATTCAAATCCTAAAACCCTTATAACAATAAATCAACCCTTATAACAACAATTCAACCCTTATAAAAAAGTAATTAAAACACTTACACGTTGCCATTCAGACAGATTTCATCTGGAACAGACCAGACCTATCACTTAATGAAACTTGCCAAGCTGAGCTTGGTGGGTCTTATTGACTGATAACAGAAGGGCAGAGCTTGCAACTCCATCATACCCTTCACCATTCATCAAAAGGGTTTCATTACCACTTTTGAGTCTTACACCGGGTGCCGCACCTGTTTTACCCAAAAAACAGGCACCTGTACCCGCACTCGGCACCCGCGCACGGGTGCGCGGCGGGTGCCGGAGGTACCTGCCAACGGGTGCTGGGTACCTGCTGCGGGTCCAACGGCAGATTCTCTAGGGCTAATTATAGTAGGAAACCAAATTAGCCCCCCGCTTACAGAAGGAGTTCCTGATGTGTAATACCTCTATGGAGCTCAAATTATTTTCTACATAGTGTATTCATATGGCAAAAAAAAATCTGGGGGTGTTTGGAGCACCATAGAGATTGCCTTTGTACAAAATCCGCCAAATCAGCCCCTGGCTACACAAGGTGTCCATGAGGTGTGCTAATTCCGTGAAGCTCAAAATATGTTGCAAAAAGTGTATTCTTATGGCAGAAAAAATTTGGGGCAGTTTGGAGCACCATAGATAAGGTTTTGGCGGATTGCCTTTGTAGGAAATCTGCCAAATCACCCCCCTGGCTACACAAGGTGTCCCTGAGGTGTGCTAATGCCGTGAAGCTAAAAATGTGTTCTAGAGAGTGTATTATTATTGCAAAAAAAACTTTTGGAGTGTTTGGAGCACTGTAGCTAAGGTTTTGGGGGATTTCCTATTAAGGAAATCTGCCAAATTAACCCCCTGTTCCACAAGGCCTTCCTGATGTTTTCTACTGCTGTAAATCTCAAAATATTGTCTAGACAGTGTATCTAAATGGGTGTAAAATTTGGGAGCGTTTGGGTGCTCCAGTGAGGAGATATGAAAATTTCTCTATTTTCTGGGTTTTTTTTTATCAAATTAAAATCCCGACTCCTGTTTGGGATCACGAAAGTAAAATTCCAACTCCCAAAACGCCCCCGGGTCAAAATTTGGTCATGAGGACCCGGGGGAGACGTTGCGAAGCGGTCCGCGTGACGTAAACTCCAATTGGGAGTTGATTTTTTAATTTATGGGAGTCAATTTCTCAACCCCCTCTTTTTATTAGGCTCACCGGAAACACTGGGTGTTTTCTGCTGAACTCCTCAGTAAGGATTACTTCTACCACATTTTTACCATGTAGGTTTTTAATTACAAAGGGACCTACAAAGGCGGGTTTAAGTTTTTGACAACCTCCTAAATTGTTAAAATTCACAGTAGAAAGAAGTACTTTTTCCCCTATACAGAATTCTGCTTCTTTATGACTCTTGTCCCAGCACATCTTACTATACTCTGCTGCTTCTTGGACACATTTAGCAGCATGTTTATTTATGGCTTCTAGAATTTGCTCAAAGTCTACAGCATTATCATTAAGAGTGTATTTAGGTAATCTGGGGATCCAACCTCTTTCCAAGATATATGGTGCTTCTTTAGTAGTAGAGTGCTTACTACTATTGTAGGCCATTTCTAGGGCAGGGAGTAAATTAACCCAGTCATGTGTATACCCATCACTGTTCTTAAATTCTAGCCCAAAGGCGCAAAACCTTTGTAGAAGATCCTCTAGTGTCTGGATCATTCTTTCTGCTTAGAGATGGCCTCTTTCACCCGGGTACCCGCACCCGCGGTGTGTCAACACCCGCACCCGCACCCGGCACCCGCCAGCGTGTGCTTGGCGGGTATACCGGGTACCTGCTGGCGGGTGCCGGGTGCAGGGGCGGGTACCCGCTCTGATATACTCACTGCGGTGAGAAATCCCTCCCGGTCAGCAATACATACACTCGCTGACCGGGAGGGATTACCACAGTCAGCAAGCTCATTGCGATGGCCGGGAGGGAGTCCTCCCAGCCATCAAGCCATTGATTATATCAATGAATGGGAGGGAGTCCTCCCAGCCATCAATTATATTGATGACCGGGAGGGAGGACTTCCTCCCGGTCATTGCAGGGAGTATATTGATGACCGGGAGGAAGTCCTCCCAGCCATCAATTATATCAATGACCGGGAGGGAGTCCTCCCAGCCATCGATTATATTGATGACCGGGAGGGAGTCCTCCCAGCCATTGATTAGTTATCGATGACCAAGAGGAAGTCCTCCCAGCCATCGATGATATTGATGACCGGGAGGGAATCCTCCCGGTCATCAATATACTCGCTGACCCGGGGATTCCTCCCGGATTCCCGGGGGTATAGTACCTCCTTGACCGGAGGGATCCCTCCAGTCAAAGAGGTGCACAAGCTTTTTGACTGGAGGGACTCCTCTGGTCAAGGAGTCCCTCCGGTTGAGGAGGTGTACACACCTCTGGGCGGAGGGATTGCTCCGCTTGAGGTGGTATGTACACCTCCCACCTCTTCAACTGGAGAGATCCCTCTGATCCATCTGGCCCACAAAGATGGGCGGGTACCCGGATGGGTACCCGTTTTTTTCCTGCCCAAAAACTGAACACCCGCACCCGCACCCGGCACCCGCCGGCGGGTGCTGAGCGGGTGTTCCGGGTACCTGCTGGCGGGTGCCGGGTACCCAAGTGCCATCTCTATTTCTGCTAGTCCGTCAGTTTGCGGATGATACACGGTTGAGAAGGCTAATCTGGTGGCCAGCATATCATGAAGATTCCTCCAAAATTCTGACGTGAATTTTGGGTCTCTGTCACTGATAATTATTTTTGGGATACCCACATCAGCCATGATTCTGTTCCAGAATAGCATAGCTACTTCCATGAGACTATGTAAATGGATGGCTAGAAAATATATCTGTGACATGTGTTTCAGTCAAGACTAAATAGTATGTCACAACAGAAAGCTGTCAGAATTGGAGAAAAGAGGCGCCAGCCGTAGCTTTTATTTTAACTGGATGTCTGGGGGCGGATTTGCAGCCTGTAAATTTGCTAAGAAACCTGTGCAAGAAAAATATATGTAAGTGATCCTGAAACATGTCACAAAAAGCTGTTCTTTGAGTACTAAGCTCACGGAGATTTGGGCCTTTTTTCGCGGCAGTTTGGCTCACTGGCTCATTTTCTTTTGGATTTCCCTCTGGCATCTAGAATGGCGTGCAAGTGGTCGATGTACCTTCTTTCTGGCGGAGGAGCAATCCGTTCTTTTTGGGCGTCCCATATGAGGAAGTTTGTCACATCATCACTGGCTGTCAGGTGCGGATCAAGGTTCATCCGATCCGAGGCTTTCATAAGCAACGCCATTATTTGGGAAAACTTAGTTGCATCCTTAAATTTATTGTCAGTATCCTTGAGTGACATCAGATGGCCGAGTTCTTCGAGTTCATCCAGGAAAAGATAGTGCAGCTTCTGCCAGGCATTGTCAGGCAGGAACCCTATGTTGACATTCTGAGCTAGTCGTAGTACCAGTTTCTGATCTTCAGGTGTGGGTTTGCAGATTCTGACCACGTTTGCTTCGGTTGCCAAGTTTTGGATCATCTTTTTGGCGTCGGGTGTATTTATCATTTCAGATCCCTTTTCCGGGTCCCTCAACCTAATACAAAGCTTCCCCTCTTGTATGGTCAAATGTCTGAGTTTGGAAAGGGCTTCTAGACGTTCAAGCGCTAAATCTTCTAAGCTGGGAAGGTATTGGTTCGGTCGGAAAACTTTAGAGAGCACCAAAACCTGACATCTCTCAGTAAAAGTGAGATGTTTCTCATAGTCTTTGGGCGCCGGACTGCTCTTCGAAGATTTCTCAATCCACCATTCGATGGCGGGTCTTGAGCGCACGACCTCGTCATAGAACCGGGCTTTGGTAGATTTATGCGCATGCTGAATGGACATCCACTCTTGTGTTCCGTGTAGTGCCTTTTCGAATTCTTGAGCCTTATCAAGTTGAATCGGGGAATGTGTTGTGAGGCTCTTCACAAGATGTCGAACCCATTTCTTCCCCTCCTCTGGAATATCAACGAGAGGGCTGCCCTGCTTCAACTTGTGTAACAGCTTCGCTTGACTTTCGTGTAGTTCAGTGTGTGCTTTTGTATCTTCCAGTAATCGGATCGCCCGTTCTTCCTGGGAAAGAGCTTCATTCCTTGCAACGCGGATTACATCGAGATGCAGGGGAGTGTCTGCCAGTTTTTTCAATCGGTAATACTGTTTTGCTAGCTTGGCTACCTCGGCTATGTCTTCATCAGTAACCTTAGAGCGTGCAATTAGCTTCGCTTCCAGTTTCTCCATCTTCAGTGCCTCTTCGACATTCTCGTGAATATGAGCTCTGGCCTCATGCAAAACATCGTAAGCCTTTTGTTTTTTGAGAGCAGCCAGAATTTGATCAAGGTTGCTTTTCTTCTTTCCTAACCCTTTGCTTTCTATCTTCAGGGCCGCTAGAAAATATGTTTCGGTCGGTGTCCAGACCTTCCCTTCCTGTTCCTTGCTTGCTAATTCCTTGAGCGCACTGGCTATGAGCTCAAGATCTTGTGGACTATCCCGAAACAACTCCACTCCTTTTGGGGTATTTTTGAGCTTTCTGACAAGTTCACTAGCCTGCTCGTTTCTCCTGACTGCGATGGTACGACGACTGATTTCTTTCAATAATTTATCTTCGTTGGTCGAAAGTCGCTTGTCCACTGGTGAATTCATACTACTCGCAACGCGAGAGAATTTTGAGAGTTTTTCTGCCAGTTGTTGCTCTTTCTTGGTGATAGAAAAGCCGGCTGCTTGAATTTTCTCAAGCTGCAAGATTGCACGCTCTTGACGCGTTGGTTGCCTTTTTTGAAGCTCGATCCGGATCCTTCGCAGTGATTGCCGGAAAGTTTGCTCCTGCCAGGTCTGATTATCAAACAGATACTTCCAGATCGAATAGAACTTTCCAAAAAACCCTTGACTCTTCTTCTTGAATTGTTGTACCTCCAGCTCTGATTTCATGATGTCGTTCCAGATTTTTTGGGCATTGGGATTGGGGCCAAGCCTAGATGAAACATGTTGGCTCCAAACGTAGTCATCTGGATTTGTCTTTCGCTTGTCGAATATATCTGACAAGCGACCTCGTAGAGCATGTAACCTGTACTCAGTTTCTTCATCATTGTGTTGATTACCAAAGTGTCCCACTTTTATATAGGCCAGCGAACTCTTCCCCCGGGACATACTGTCTATTACTTCTTGCGTGTCTTTCAATCGTTGCATCTGCTGCGTTCCGCTTGGACCATCGAAAAAAAATAACTTGAGATCATTCTTTCTGAGCTCGGATAAGGTCTTAGACTGTAAGCTATTGAGTGTGGCCCTAACTTGATCCTGATCCCTCTGGAGAGTATCACCTTTGCCGTGGCTTGAAAGTTCTTGAGGAGCATGGATTATCGTTTGCACCCCCACGGAGTCGCTCGAGAATGATTCGGCTCGGTCCAAATCTGGAAGACTTCCGGAGTGAGTCAATGTAGACACTGCTAGAATTTCTATCGCCAGAGTGACCATTAACAACAGTGCAAACATCACATTCTGCTTCGTGTATACGGCGTATGGAAACAGCCTGGATGGTTGGGATAACATTTTCTCTACCAATATGTACAAGTGAGGTGCGTCCGTCTGAGGCGAAAATCTGAAATGCTGGAGGCGTTGAGGGGTGTGAAGCAAATCTGCCCTGCGATGGTCGAATAGTTATACGTCGCAAGCGGCATGGATACAGGTAAGTACTATCTATGGTTTCAGGAAGGACATCCGACACTCTATGCTCCAAACCCACTGATGTGTTGCATATTGTAACGGACTCTTGGGTCTTCTTGAGCGTGTTTCATGTTCCATGTGGGAGCTTGGCTTGGTGGTCGAGTGTTGTTGGCACTTGGGGCCGGCTAAATGCACGCCCCATTTTGCCAGACTTTGTGTTATGGCAAGGCCTGAGTACAGTGAGCTTCAACCGATGCATTCCTGGTTCTTCTTGCAAGATCACATGTGCCCAGAGGTTCTTGCACCTTTTCGAGGTACTCTTTACCGTTTACTCGCAATTGGGCTCAAAATCAATATTCTTTGCTGCGTGCACTGGGCGACCGCCGCTTTTCCTGCTGAAGTCGATGAGCTACGACTCACGACTCCGAGCGACCCCATCAATCTCTCGAATGATAACTCAGATGTGTTCGAAGGTCTTGATTTCGATTTCTTAGGGTCCTCAAAACCTAAGTGGGGTGTGGAAAACTTCGACTTTTCACGTGATCCCCATCTCGATCCGTCTGGTGAGACATAGCTGCACACTGTTAGACTCGCAGCCCTGGGTGACTGATGTTTCTATACTACTTGTGTCGACAGGATTCAGGCCATCTGAGGAGGCAGGTAAGCTGGAGCGCTGCTCGGTCATCTTAGAAAATTATGTTGTCAATGACGCGCTGCTCCCAAACTGACCAGCGCTTTCGGCTTAACACTAAAAATTTAGACGACCTTTGTGCTACTCACGATCAGGGACCGGTGTCGTATTACAGAGATGCAGTAGGATCGAAAAACGGACTGATCCAGGCCGCAGCGAAAACCGTGGCATATTCCAAGAGTTCCGAAACCGATTGGGAAACCGGGCCATCTGGGGAAAGACGATTCGAATGGAAAGGAGCTGGCAAGGAAATCCAACTGCTCAACCACCTGCAAGCAGTGCATCCCCCCATGGAAAATGAGGCCCATCTCAAGAGCTCCGGAATCACACCTCTGACGGATCCCATCGACCTCGAGAATGATTGTCTAGGTGTATTCAATAGTCTTGATTCTACTTTCGAAAAACTAAAGAGCCTTCTGGAAGTGTTCGATTCGTCACATGATCCCCATTCCAATGCAGCTGGTGAGAAATGTGTAACCACATCTCGTTAGACTGACAGCCATAGGTGACTGACGTTTCTCCATCACTTTGTGCCGATAGGATTCGGGCCATCTGAACAAAAAGGTTAGCATTTGCAGCGCTGCACGATCAACTTGGAACTTTAGGTCATCAATAAAGCGCGGCTCAGAAACTGACCTCGGCTTGAATTGAAAATTTAGACGGACGTCGTGCTAATCACGAGCAGGTAGCGGAGTCGTCTTACAGAGAGGAGGGAGTAGGATTAAACAGAAAATTGATCGAGGCCCCAGCGGAAACCATTGCGCATTCCAAGAGCTCCGAAATCAATAATTGGGAAGTCGAGCCATTTGCCAGAAATAATCGATCAGGATCGAAGAGAGCTACCGAAGAAATTCAACCACTTACCCTGCAAGCACTCCGCCCCCCCTCGCAAAATGAGGAGTACTTCGAAAGCGCTAGAACGGTTAGGCAAGCCGGGCTGCATGATATACAACGGGTCGGATCGAGTGAAATATTACAAGTTGCTCAACCACAACAGCCCTTTGTCCCCCAAACCAATACTCCCATGCAAATTGAGCAGCCTTCGAAGAGCTCCCAGACCATTTCAGAAGCCCAGCCATACCTTGGAACACAAGTAGGACCCAACAAAAGGTTGAGATTCGGTAAAAAAACCCAAACGCCTATTGACCAACTGACCCAAGCCCCCACGAAATCTGTTCCGTGTCCAATAAACTCTATCTCCAAGTCAGACCAAGCAAATCTTCCAAACAGACCATATCAAAACGGCAAAAGACCAGTGACAGATGCGATGGCACGTGAGACGCACTACTTTGGAAGATATGAACCCAACATGGATATTCTTCAACGCCGGGTGAAGGACGCCCTTGAGCACCAGAGCCCTTCAGAAAAAAAAGAATTCGATTTGTTCATAGAAAAATTTAATCAAAAACATAAAGAGATAGATGACTTGTATAGCGATTCTATCCAAAGACCCTCATCGGAGACGCTTATGAAATTGCATGGTGGTTTGGAAATGAGCGTACGCAAGCTTGGACTCCCAGAGAATCACGGAGAACGGTATGTTCACAACCTCGACATCCGAATACCTCTAAAATCAAAAACCCTATCCAGGAGATATAATCCGATCTTCTTAAAGATCAAGGGGATACTAGAAGCCCTCAATTCCTATCATAACTTGGTTCTTCTGAATGGACTGGATCAAAAGATTTTCAAAAGAAAGGATCGAAAGATTTTGAAAAGAAAGCATCGACATATTTCAAAAAGAAAGGAAGCTAATCATGCAGGGCTACTACAGTGGTTTTACGAGCAGCTATTCATTGATACTAAAGAGCACCCCCCTCTCCTAGGCACGACCAAAATCGAACTGGAAGAAATAAGTGTCCACGATACTCTAGCTCATCCACTCCCGGAACTTCGCGAGATTGGGGGCGAGAAGCAATTCAATGAGGTCCAGAAGTACTTATATCAGGTGCTCGTTGAACCCGTGCGGCCAAACGCATTCAGTGCTGGTATAGTTGCACTCGATCTTCTAGGCCATTGGTACCGAGCCGAATTCTCAAAAATCTCGGCAGATGCTTTCCCCGCTGAGCGTTTCACTAAAAAGCTTGCTCGGGCATTGGCTATGTATAAAAACCCCTAACTTAGCACAAGTCCCCCCTGGTGGGAGCGCTGTGGCTGGCGGCGAAGCCGCCCCTCCCGCTCTCCTGCGGAGAGCCCTCCGGGCGGGGTCCCCCGGACCCTCCGCCCAAGAGGCTTTGTTAAGCTAGTAAAAACCCAAAGTCGTCCGCAATGAATTGCCCTTTTGTACTATCTTGTGAAAATTACATCTACTGATTGGTAAATGTGTATACCTGGATTCCAGCAGTCCATGTTTCACCCAAACCCTGATTATTTTGTTACCCCAACACTTAAGCAAAATTTTAGCAAATGTTAATTAGGATATCTTGCTCCTAATTATAAAGGGGAGTTTCTCACCAAGCCATAACAACTTGTAAGAAATCAGCAAGCCTCATTTCTGTACTTATGGTGTTCCAAGTTGATTATGTAATAACACCAAAAATGTTTTATGAATTTATGATTTATGCATGCATAAATCCTATTTGAAAGATACACAAAAAATATCCAGCTCATTCAGTTGTTCTCAAAGCAAACTATGCACAAAACACATGTATTTATTGTAACTGATTCTTTACAGGTGTACTTTATATTTATAGGTGAGTCCCAAATTGCCTGCCATGTTGTAATTTGGTGAGGTGAAACATCAATTTGGGCAAAAAAGTCCACCCGGGAGCCCATCATTCAGACCCTCAGATTATTTCTGGTATTTATTTTTTATACTTAGTTTTGTGTCAAACAGAGGGTTCCAAAAATTCAAAGAAATTAGTGCAGGGGGGAGAAAAAATCCCCTCTGCTACATGCGCACCAGGAAAAAAAAATAGTCACTTGATGACAAGTGACATCATGCCAGCTCCAGCGGGCTACCCACCATCTACCCACCATCTACCCATCATCTACCCACCATCTACCCACCATCTACCCACCATCTAACCAGTTTAAGAATTTCCACAGGAGATCCTCAGTTTTTGCTGGGCACCACTGATCCCCATTTCTGGTCAGCTGATACTCAGCTTTAGCTCCCAGCTTAAGCTCAGCTTTGGTGCCCAGCTCATGCTCAGCTTTGTTGCCCAGATCAGAACCAGTCCTTGCCCAGCTTATTTTCAGCTTTATTCCAGTCATGGCTCAGCTTAGACTCAGATTAGGACTATCATTGGCCCAGCCAATGCTCAGCTTTGGACCAGTATTGGCTCAGCTGATTTTCAGCTTTGGATAAATCTTGGCCCAGCCAATGCTCAGATTCTGAGTCTGACCACTCCTGTAACAGCTTATGCTCATCTGTGGACCAGCCTTGGCTCAGCTGATGCTCAGCTGTGGACCAGCCTTGGCTCAGCTGATGCTCAGCTGTGAACCAGCCTTGGCTCAGCTGATACTCAGCTGTTGACCAGCCTTGGCTCAGCTGATGCTCAGCTGTGGAACAGCCTTGGCTCAGGTGATATTAATCTTTTGAATAGTCTCAAAAAATCTGATACTCAGCTTTGGAACAGCCTTGGCTCAGCCAATGCTCAGCTTTGTACCAGCATTGGCTCAGCCAATGCTCAGCTTTTGAAAATTTTTGGCCCAGCTGGTGTTAATCTTTGGAACAGTATTGTCCCAGCTGATCCTAAGCTCTGCACAAGCCTTTTCCAAGATGATGCTCAGCTTTGGCCCATTATTGGCTAAGCCGATGCTCAGATTTGGAATATTCTTGGTCCAGCTGACACTTGGATTTGTTTCAGGCTTGGAATATCCAATGCTCAGCTGTGGCCCAGGCTCAGCCAATGCTCAGCTTTGGCCCAGGCTCAGTCAATGCCTACTGCTCAGCTTATGATGAGCATCAGCTGTTCCTGGGAAAAAATTAGGATCAGCTGACTGTGCCACATTGAGTGCTCTGGTGCAGTCCTGCAAGCTCTACAAGTGCTGGTGGAGCAGACTTGGAGCAGCGCTGGAGTAGCTATGGAGCAGAAACCAAAGCTGCATCATGTCACTTGCCATCAAGTGAATATTTTTTTTTCCTGGTGATGACAGCAAGAAAGTTTGATTTTTTTTATGCCAGTCTGTACCGGTCATCAAGGGGTGTGAGTCCCCCAATAACCACTACAGATCAGCATTGAGACGAGATGGAGACCTCTGAAGCGGCGACAGGACAAAATCAGCTTATTTAACTACTCACAGTCAAGTTCCTCGGATTCGGAAGTCTGGACAACCCTGACTGGTCATCTGGAAGATTCAAGCTCTCAAGCTGACCTGTGAACACTTGGATGAGTGTTTACAGGCCAGCATCTTGTCTACCCAGGTGCAGGGCCCTGACAACCAAGTTGTCAAGTTTTGGTTTGAAGGATGTCAGGGCCCAGGGTGTGTGAGCTTGGTCAGATACTTAAAGGGCTGGGGGAGGGAAGCTGTTTGACCCCCCAGGGGATCTGGTTTTGTCCACCCCCTCCCTGAAGGCCCCCTATTTCATTTGAGTAGGCCCCTTCTTGATTTCAAAAAACAAAAATTCTAGAGATGGCACTTGGCACCCGCCGGCGGGTACCCATCACACTTCAGCACATAATTCTATGCACCTGCAGGTGCCCATGGCGGGTTCCAGGGGTTCCATTTTAGTAAAAATACATGAAGGGAGCTAATGGGTACCTGCAAGTGCATAGAATTATGTGCTGAAGTGTGGCGGGTACCCGCCGGCGGGTGCCAAGTGCCATCTCTAAAAAATTCCAAACCCAAACAAAACTTTCTTGGCCAGCTATTTATCACCTCTTAATTTGAAAAACTGGCCACTTCCAAAGCTGATGAAAACTTCAAAGATCTGAGGAAGGCCCATTGCAGTATGTGCTATGTATCTGATCAGAAGTTGACAGGCACCGGGGGCAAAATCGGGTCATGATGACATTACATGTTGCAATGTCCTGTGATACTACAGGTCGTGCATGCGCGCCGCGGGTCCTGTGGGAATTACATGTCATAAAGTCATGTGCTTTACAGACATGCCCCTCACATCATGTCAGAAAGTCGCCCTTCAAGCTCTCATGCGTTGTCATGCATACTCAAACCAGGTCCAAAACTCGGAAGAAATAGAATATACCTCTGCAGATTATGTATTTATATAAAGCCACCTCACCAGTCAATATTAGGCATAGAACATAATCACCCATTATGTATTGTATGTTATATCATGCAGGTCCCTCTCTGCTTGCCTATATGCATACTCATACGCCAGCATACTTACACCGCCCCTGCAGAGTCCTGCAGGCAGCTCTGCCTCTCTCCGCCTCCTGCCCTCCTGTCCGATTCCTGAATCCTGCGAACTGGACGGGGCCGCCCCCTGTGGCACTCAGTGTACGTACCATTTTTGACCGCTCCACCTGGCTCCACCTACCTCCAATTGATCCAATTTCCAGTTTTCCACTTCTCTATCTCTAGTATACCGTCACATCATCCCTCGCCACCATGTCTCGCCAGTGTCCATGCAACAAATGCAAAGTCAAATTCAATGGAAACGGACCATACGTCACTCAGCGAACAATCCAAAACCATTTACGGGCCGAAACGATGGAACCTGCCAATCGCCTTAAGCTTGCCCTGAAACAGCATCAGTCAAATCCAGTCACCAACACCCCGCAACCATTGACTCCAACCATTGAATCCAGTATGTACACATCATTGCCATTCTTCACCTTCTCTGTCGAGGAAACTCATTCCCTTCTCTGTAGAAAAACCAAACAACGATTGGCTTTTCTTGTCGCTTTCTCTAGTTTCTTACTTGCACGTTATCGCTGGTCTATCACGCAAAGAAGCAAATGTCACCCTTGTGACATTGAAATCAATCCTCAGTAGCTTTGCCGACATCAATCAACCATCAAATGACAAACTTGCGCTCCAACGATTTCCCATTGACATTCGAACCGCACTGTCGCAACTGCAAATTGAACCTACCATCCATCGGGCTCTATGCTGCCCCAGATGTTTCTTTCTATATCCTCCCTCACATTCCGAATCCACGTGTCTCCACAAGCAAACTGCCAGAAGCCGAGCCTGCCAAACACCCCTTTACGACATAAATCGTAAACCTAACCGTCTTTACTCGACTCAAAGCTCCTTTTACTGGATGAAAGGCTTCCTTTAGCGAGAAGGGGTCGAGAAACTGCTTCAACAATTGGTCAACCATTCCAACGATACTCCTGATAATCTACGCGGCGTTTGGGACGGAACCATATGGAACTCGTTCAAGGACGCCGAAGGAAACATATTTACAAAACAGATCGGCAACCTCTCCTTTGGCATATACGTTGATTGGTTCAATCCTCTCGGAAACAAAACTGCAGGGAAGCATAAGTCGGTTGGCGTCATTTTACTATTCTGCTTATCTCTCCCAGCCACACATCGCTACCAACTCCAGAACATATTTTTTGCCGGAATAACCCCGGGACCCTCTGAGCCAACTGTTCTCCAAATGAACAACGTTATTGCACCCCTCGTTTCCAAACTTCAATTTTTTTGGCAGCCAGGAGTCGTGATTCCAACTTTTGAACACCCCGAAGGTCTCCTTATCAAGGCTGCTGTGATATCCGCTGTTTGCGACTTGCCAGCAATCCGCAAGCTGATCGGTTACGCATCTCACAGCGCAAAAATTTTCTGCTCATCTTGCTACCTTCCTCACACCGAAATCGAATCCCTGGACTACAATTCTTGGCCTCAAAGATCTCTTCAAGGCCATCAAAAGGAATCTAAACAGTGGCGAGATGCAACTACCCTTGCTGAACGGACCAAATTATTCAAATCGAACGGCGTCCGATGGTCAGTTCTCAATCAACTACCGTACTGGAATCCGATTGACTTCGTGGTAGTGGAGCCAATGCATTGCTTATCAGGAATGATAGAGTGGCATTGTCGCAAATTATGGGGCCTTGACTTAGTAGCAGCGAACTTGTCCGAAAGCCAAAAACGTGCCCAGCCTAGTCGTCCTCATGCAGAAGATTACTTCGATGAAGACGAATACGAAGAACACCTTGATTGATTGCAAAATGACCCAAACACTCCCTCAATCGACATTGAGTGCCTTCAGGATGCCCTCATGGAAATCGATGAAGAAATACAAATAGAAGACAACCAGTTTGGTCCATCGGTCTTTTCAGACGGCAATCTTCTGATCTTGAGAAAAGTCATCAAGCTCACAAAATTACCAGCATGGCTCAACCGGCTATCCCATTTGTTTGGTGATGCATCTGCTGGCAAGGTCCGATCGGCTGATTGGATAACGCTCATCACTATCTTTCTACCTTTTGCAATCGTAGAAATGAAAAAATCCCCTCGGAGCGACTTTGTAGATGCGTGGTATCACCTCGCGATGCTCACCGAACTTGCTATGCTATACCAGACCAACGAGCATATAGTTCAGAAATACCTCTATCACGTAGTATCCTATCGATCGAATATCACCAACAATCAACCCGATATCAGTCCAACTCCCAACCATCACATGGCCTGTCATTTAGCAAAGCAACTTAGAGGTTATGGCCCAGCAAACTTCCTTGCTGCTTGGCACTTTGAGCAAATCAACGGGATTCTTCAGAAAGCACCATTGAATAAAAAATTAAGTACGTATATGTTGTTGTGCCTAAATCATTCACATAATTCTGATGATGTGCCACATGTAGATCAAATGGACTTTTCAATGTTGAAGCACATTGGAAGAGCTTCCAATCTTGTGGTTTTGATGGAATCACCCAATATCCCCGCTCTCGTTTCAAAACTTGGCCCGCTTTTTTGTCAGCAAAAGAAACTTTGCTCGCTTTTAGGGGATGTTGGTACTTTTTCGGGCGAGAATCTTCAAGTGAAAAACATCAAAACATTCAAAACCGATATGCGAATTCCTCCAGTCTTATATGAGCGAGTCATCTCTATTTTAAATGGTCAAAACCCTTCTAGTAAGATCTCATATGTGAACAAACAACATGGCGACTTTGGAAAAAAAATTGTACCTGTGCCAACCCGAGCAAAAACGCAAGCACATATTAAAAATCTTGGTCTCACATACAGCAATCGACCTTCAGTTGGGAGTAGCATTTTAGAATACAAAGCCTCTTCAATGGGTTCTGCAATTGGGAAGGAGACTCGGCATTTTGGCCAAATCATCAGGATTTTTCAACTTGTGCTGCATGAACCAACCAATCAGGGAATGCAACACAATCTCTACCCTTTTCTGTGCATTTACCCATTTGAAAAATTAAATCCTTTTGATAGTCCTAAAAATCCCTATCCCAAGATATGTCCCGATCTCAACATTAACGTGTTTTATTCTCCCCCTGCTTTCACCAACCTCGATCTCATTTATCGCTATTGTGGCTTGATCACTCCAGAAGGCATTTTGTTCCATGCTGCCGCATTTGAGCATGAAGCAGCACTCTATGATACAAAGCATCCCCTTTTGGCTGTGAAAGAGTTATCTCGTGGTCGTTCTGGACCATTTCTCTGATTATTGTTACTTATGTATTGTAAATCGTATACGTAGTTCCCCTTATACTTTTGTATACAGTTCCTCACTTGTTAGCTACTACTTGCGTGTCCGTCAATTGATATGATTTTTCTTCACTTCCGAACAAAGAATTAAAGTTGCCATAATCGGAAATCAGGACCAGTTGGAAACAAGCTTGCTTCCAAGAAGCTTTTGGCGCGCACACTCAAGCTTTTGGACATGGAGCCCTCAATTGTTTAATGCTCAGGGAACTTTTCTGTCTTTGATTGACAAATTGTGAAACAAGATATTTCTCCGGTATTGCAAAAAGCAAGGTTGAAAGTGACTGAGTGGGGATTTGTTACTTGAGAACTGAATGTCAGAAACGTCACAAGCAGAGGAAATGTGAACTTCGTTTTTTGGACTATATACAAGCAGATGACCGTAGGTAGCCAAGAAGTGATCGCGGGAGGCAAGGAATCTGGGGCATACGTTTGGAAAGCTTGGAGAGAAATCAACCAAGGGCTTTGGTGGAGTCATACAAATGTTGAGCTGAGAGAAGTAGACCGTCAACAGAGAATGGAAATGAAGAAAACAAGCCGGGCAAAGCAATATGGGGCATGTGTAATAAGTCGGAGATAAACCGTAAAGGTTTACAATGGGAGATGGATGAAACTCAAGGGAACCAGGTCAAAATTCCTCATCGGGATCCTCCTCCATCTTGACAATGGTTGGATCCAATTCACCCTTGTCCTCTTCACTATCTTCATCAGGGCTCACTCTGGACCTTTTGTTGACAACTTCAATTCGGGCGCGGGTGGAGTGGATGTGGAAGTTGACATCATCCTGAGGTAAGATAGTGTCGAATTGATCTATCATGTCAAAGATTGGGGTAGTCACCTGTAGGGCCTTCTTCTCGGCGAAGCTCAACCCGTTCAAGAACTGAGTGGCGTAAAAGTCTTCAGGGAGGCCAATGGGGATATGCACGTTGTCGTCGGGAATCTCGGGAGAGGGACGCTTGCGCATTCGTGCAGTAGCACCTGCCGAAAAGCGAGATTTGTTCTGCTTTGGTTTGCCAAAGACCTTCTGTGATCTTCGGCGGAGCTCGATCCAATCGATGAAGGCAGTTGCCTTTTTGGATCGCCAAGTTGGAGTCTTTGGCAGAGCTAGTGGTTGACCGTTCTCCTCGGATAATTCATCCTCCAAATTGACAAATTTATCGTCGAATGGTTCGATGAAGCGCCCGTGGACCCCCTCTTTTTGAAGGTAAAGTTGTCTCGCCACAGATTTCTGAAAGAACGATCTATTTTGAGTAAAAAATTCAATACATAATACAGGAATGTGGAAGGACTTACACGTTGTAAGCCTTGTTGCTGAGTATTTTTAGCCTGATCTTGAGACAAGGTGTCGTCTCCCTTTTGACTGCGCTTGAAGTATTGGCGCAAGCTTGTGGTGTGACGCCAATAAATGGCCATCAGGATGTGATTGTCCATCGATATCTTCTGGGCCTTGGTTTGTGCAACTAAACCAAATCAACCACAAGCTAGCCCCCACTTCCAAACTCAAATAAAAAATTGACACATGATTTGGTTGAAGCGATCATCCCAATGTTTAGCCCAATCCATTGTGAATCGCGGAATCCCCCAGCGCTTCATGGTTGCATGAATGTATTGGACGTAATCGTTGTCGATTTTGGCGTTACCTTGAATCTGGTTCAATTCTTTGAGTTGGATTCGGTGGCCTGCGGAATCACTCGGCGGTTGAGATGATAAGTCAAAGAAGCCTTTGATTTTTTCCCTCTCGGTAGTGGATGGTGGGGATGGTACAGGGGCAGTAGCAGAGGAACGCTTCATCAAACAACGCGAAAGATCGTAACAGCTAGTCTTTTTTTCCATGTAAAAAAAGTCAGTGGGTTAATATAGAGGAAAGGGAGGAAAGGGAAAAGGTGAAACATACAAGAAGCTTGGATCCCACTCCTTCCAAGTCATGATCGGCATTGGCCTTCTTCGCATCTTTGAGTTGTTTGGCGGTAAGGGATTTGCGAGCTGATGGGGATGAGTTGGGTGAGTTGGATGGAGTAGATTGCACTGCAATATTCTGAAAGAGCTGTTTGAGGGTGGCGATCTCATTTCTTAAGTGTTTATTCTCTTCTTCGACAACGTTCAATCGGTCAGAGTCAGGCGGGCCATTGGCACCGTTGGTCATTGCGGCGTCCATCTGCAATAAATGTATCTGTGAGCGTATGATGATGAGACACTAAGAGATCAATCCAAAGGTCAGAAAACAGAAGGCAAGATGTGGGTGGTGATGGGTTTGAAGCGGTGAATGACCTGCCTTACATGCTGTACATAGGCCGGGTACAGCTCGTCATGTTGGCTGATCAAGCAAGGCTAGGACGAGTCGGTGCAGTTACATAAATATGTATGTACAATCGGAGCCATCAGCTGATCTGGTGCAGATGCATATACATGTTGGAGCCCTCAACTCCAATTGCATATATATGAAAGTCTTTCATATGAATAAATACATAAATATATATTTGCATGTTGATTTATATAATGTGAAGTTTATGTGTCATGTAGTGATGTACTTATGCATGTATTAAGATGGAGGTAAGGTCGTTGGGCAGTAATGACATTGCCGATTAAACCTATTTAAATCCGCATGTACCGTGGAGCACTGTATGCGGTTGAGTGGCGGTGTGAGCTGCATGACACTAGCAATACATGTGAATGACAGCTGCGGGATAAATCCTCCTGTTTTTATGCGGGACATGACTGTCCTGCTCCTGTCACAGGACATTGCAATATGTAATGTCATCATGACCTGATTTTGCCCCCGGTGAGGTCTCCTGCAGACCCACACTGGTGAAGGTTGGCCAACAGGGGGTTTGCAATCCCCTGTATCTTTGTGATGTGATGGAAGATTCGAGTAACACCACAAAACAAATATGAGGGGACTAGGTGTCAGGTGATGTGAAGCTAATTCCAGCCTTTATTCCAACCTTACTCCCAGGAACAATTGTTGAAACCCCCTGATGATGACAAGGGGACCATTATTATTCAAGGGGTGTATTGTTGGAGTACCCATGCACTGGACTTTCAACACATGTTACTGCATGTCACCTGACACCTTTCATTTTTGGGTGAAAGAATACCGAGATGACACAGGTGCAAAGATTTGCACCACCAAAAATGGTGGATTGCCACCTCAGAATCCATAAAATTGAGGTGATTGGGCCCAAGTAGTCCCGAGTCCCTCCCTGCGACCGGGGGGAGGCCACTGCCGCCTGGGACCAAACTTAACTATGTAAGTCCCTCCTGGGTGCGAAGCGCCCGCCTCCGCAGGAGGGACTTGAGGAAAGAACGGAGTTTTTTGGCATGACAAGTTTTTCAGATTTGGCAAAGAAAATCTAAATTCTGCAATAACTTTTCTTTGTTGTTTTCTTCGACAATTAGTTACTCAAAAAATACAAAAAAATGAGAGTGGAACTGAGCTTCTTGGCTACACGATACATATTTTATGGTGATTTTTGTATGATTTTTGGCAAAGATACAGCCAAACAAAGAATGTGTGTTGATTGGATGCATGTGTCAAAGCAGACGATGTTTTGAGACAATGACACCCCAAGATATGAATTGCTGGAAGAAAAATTGGCCAATTTAAAATGAACACGGATAGAAGAGGAACAGAAGAAGTGAACGTCTATTTTCAGAATGTTTCCCAAATTTACAACTGGTGGAAAATCTGCTGAGGCTTGGCAAAATGAAAGACGGTGCGTGCATTTTTTGCACGATTTGTTCTGTTTATTGTGACAGGCTGTCTAGTTGGAAAGAGCTTGGCGAGCTGCTCTTACGGTTTCTGGTGCTGGACCTTGGGTGTCAAAGCTGGAGAAACCGAGCAAAACATGTTAGGCCACAAACACGGTGATAAAATGTAAATTGTCAAGGAGGGACTAAGACTTACAAGTAAATACCGCCCAATGCGTTCTGCTTGGCAAACTTGGCCTTGTCGACTGTGCTGAATTGGTCGTCATATGTAATGAAATATTTTCCATTGGTGAGGAACGGCTACAAAAAGGAGGGTATCGAGGGCACCAAATTAGATTCGAGCCTAGCCTGACTTGTGGAGACGTCTGCACTCACTTGTCCGCTGCAGAGATCATAGTAGCGTGTGTAACCACCAGCGCCGTGCTTTTGGTCCTTGGTTAACCAACTGTTGCTAACCAATTCATTTACAAGGAATGAGCCTCCCCATTTCTGTGCATTACCACAAATGTCTTTGCCTGGCTTGTCGTCAAATTGACCACCGGGCTGTTGGAGAGTAGGTAAATTGTAGGCTGTTGAGTTGCGTTCAGAATCTTTCAAGACGTTGTGAGGAGAGCCGGCTTACAGGGGTGACGCTGGTGTGGTTTTGGTAGTATTCGGTCAGATGGCCCTTGACATTCTGGACAACCAGCTTGGGCGAAACCAATTCGAGACGCTTGGCGTAGCCCGGAATGCCCAAGATCACCTGGGATGCTTTAAATCCTTGCTTCAACGCAATCTGGACGCCGGTTTCGACAGACTGACCAAAAGCGGCCGGGGCACAGGTGGCACGGATGGGGGCCAGAGGACCAGTGGTCGGAGCCCAGGCGCCGTAGACATCGTACGCCATGAGGTTGCTGCATGCATCAAAGTGGCCGGTAATGGGGGTCAGACAACTCGAGACCCATATTAGATGCTTTGCGGGCTTACATGTAGTTCAGGTTTTGCACCAGGAGAGCGGTCTCCATTGCGGTCGCAGGTGTGCCGGCACGGCCAATTAAGCCGCCGATTCCGAAGGCTGCAGTGAGCGAGGCTTGGGGCCATAAAGCGCGAATTTCCTGATCGGATCAAGTTCGGATAATGACATGAGCTGACTGGAAAAACACTCTGCCAGATATAGCTCCTTACCTTGACGAGTAAGCCGAAGTTGACGACATCAGCCGGGTTTCGAGAGTTACATCCAATGCCCTCACTACAAAAAGAACGTCAAGACAAAGTGAGTCACGCGCCGGGCAGTATATCTCCAGTAGAACTTACCCATTGGGGTCTAAATCAATCAATAAAAGATAGAGCCATGAGTATTAACAATTGAGGCAAGTATAGAGCATAGTATGAATACGGCGACTCACATTCCCAATCCATTTCGATTCCGACGAAACCATGCTTCTTGCCGAATTGAACGAGCAGTTGAGCAAATCTTTTGCGGGCAGCATCTGTCGAAGTCAAGTTCGAAAAGTGCCTATCGTTGGGAGTGGTAAGTTTGAGTGGTAAATTTCCAGCAGGCTCCTGGAGGCAACCAGGCTAACGATGACACGTACCTCGAGCCGGTCCAACCACCCGTACTGAAGAGAGGATTGACCTTGTCTGAGATATCAAGGAATCGGATGTCAGGCTAGAACGGTGGTCTGTCTGGGAAATGATGATGAAACCTACACTTGCGGGCCGCGGCGACGAATTCGGTAACCAACTTGTCACCCTGTGCTTTCGTGAGCTTGGGATCATACGACAGAGTAAAGTCCGGTTGAGGGATCACCATGAAGTACAGAACATCGGTGTATGCAGCTGAGAAAGAGGAGAGCCAAAGGCGTATTCAGCAGGAGTGCATCACATCAACCGGGTTGAAGAGATAGTAGTATATTTACTCCAATCAATCTTTGAGACAGGCTGGCCATCGGAGTTGTAGCTGGGATAGTATCCCTTGACTTGAGGCCGGGATGCGGTCCGGCTGTCATACGCATAGGCGTCGGTACTGGCGAAGAAGAGAGCGGCAAGCAGAAAGGTTGCTGAAAAGACTTGTGAAAACGACCTCATGATTGCAGGCAGGTTAGGGATAGAAGAGCTGAGTTGTCGGAAGTGAAAAGGGTACTGAACTGGAGAGTGATGGGGATGGGTAGACTGGAGTGGAAAAGCTGGCTCATTTTAACGTCAGTCTCCTCCGTGTCTTTTTCCCCACATCTCAATTAGATACCAAGACCCGCAGCAAGCTATTCCGAAGGTGCTAAGAGATGTGCATCTCAAATGGACGTGTTGGTGTTGACGACATTTACGCAGCTCTTGTCGAGCATGCATGGGAACCACAGGCGATCTCTCTCAACTCTTTGACCGAAGTCGAAACCTATATCTGAATACGTAAATCGGATACAAGCTTCGCCGGCACGGACTGCAAGATTTGCCGGCGATGGGCCAGCTCAACGTTGCATCCGGGGTATCAGTGATGGCCGCTGCAAACCGTTGCTGAGAATGTAGGGAAGGACTCAGTCGGAGCGACCTTTCCGACATTCTTGAGCTTTGCCTTGTTGGCATGAGATGATCCTTGCAACTGGTCATCGACATCAGGGCTGGGGCCGTGTCTGGCCATCTCGCTTTATGCGTCCCCTCGGGGCTCGGGCGGAATGGCACCCGGCGAGCCGCCCATGCCACTTGCCGCCGTGACCCTCGCCATTGCAACTTTTGAAACTGGGCTCTCGGCCTCTCTGCGATTAAGCTCGTCTGTGGCTGGCCCCACAACACGCAAGGCCCCACCCACACTGCCAAGAGGACATCGTTGTAAACTGCATGCATAGCCTGGGGAGGATGAAAGGCCCATGAAATTAATTCATGGTAGAGCATCTCCACACCGGGTGCTAAATCCGGGATGCCATCGTCAGGTTTAGGACCCGCTTTGCAAAGTTTCACCCCAGATCCGACTTGCGCGCCATCGGACGTTGCTAGGTCTTGGCCGGTGGTTGTTTTTCAGGCATCGCAATGGCTGCGTGAGATCGGACGGGTAGAGCATGCAGAAAGCTGCGGTCCTGAGTCTAATTGGGCACGCGGCCGGAAGGAAAGCTAGCTGATACCAATTGTTTTTCTTCACATGCCCAATGGCAAGAGCACCGCGTTCCATATTATTTTATTTTCCGGCCGTTTGTCTGAAGATGCCTTGTTTCTAATCTAGTTAGCAATTTTCAAAATATTTACTTAAATAAATACTTATTTAGATGAGTTTACATGGAAATGGCCAACCGGCACTCATTTGGAATTGGAGTGTGGTTAACATGATAGAGCTCCTAAATTGTAGCTCAGCTACACCTCACCAGGCGTCCTTCCTTCAGTTGAAGAATATGTTTACGCCAGTCATTTCCCGCAGAGTGCCCCCAATGTAATCACATGTCATCCGCATACAGTTGAAATTCCAGTCCTACAACACATTGTTGACCCCAACCCAAGCAAGATACAGTGATTCTAGTGGCACTCTCCTACTGGGTCGAAAGACCCGGAGCCAGACTACTACCAGCCATGTTTGAACGCCACTCAGGACGTGTTGGAGGCAGGGCACCGTGAGAGAAGAGAAAGCTTTTCATCGCTGATCGCAAGACAATGCATCTAATTAATGATTACAGCTGTTAGGCTCACCAGAACCCAAAGAAAATATGTTAACAACGAGTGGGGTTTTTAAGAGGAGATGAGCTGTGAAGGACGTTTGTTGAAGAATTTCAAAGCTTTGATCAGGACGAAGAAGAGGGAAAGGTCGAAGAAGAACCGTCTAAGCCAAATATTACGGACCAAGGTGCGCAGTCGGGAGAGTGAAAGTAAGGAATTCAGTTTATGCGGAGGATGAGGAGAGGGAGGGGAAGGACTCGAGTTGCTTCTATTTTGTGGGGAGGGATCGGAGGACGGTTGGAAATGATGCTGCTCGATTTTGGAGATCAGAATTTGCAGAGAATCGATGGCTTGATTGAGTTTATGAAGGTTGGACTGTAAAAGGGCATGCGAAGAGAAATACTGGTCATCAGAGGAATGGGGAGGATGAAGGCGAACGGAGTCTGTGTGTGAGTGGGGGTGATTCTTGAGAGGCGAGCGGAGAGTGTGGGAGGTGAATGGGAGGCTTTGAGGGGTTTGGTCGACAAGTCTTTGGACCTGTGCGTATGTAAATCGTGGCTCTGGCCGTTCAATTGGATCACTTCCGACCGAGACTAAGCTTGCCTGGGGTGGGCTTGAGTCATTTTTGGCGGACGGTGATTGGCTGCGTGGTCCAGAAGAGCTTCCGGATGCAGTTCCGATGGCTCTCGGCGAGTGGGGCGGCAAGATATGAGTTTCGGAGGAGTTGATTGGATCGGGGAGTTGGGAAGAGCTCTTATATGGGCCCAATCCTGACGTCTGAATAACATCTTCTTCTTCTGCGGATTTTTCGTCTGATATCGATGTTGATTCGGATCTTTCTTCGTCCGCTCCCCCCTGTGCTCGTTCTTTGCCGCTCGCTGTTCGTAGACTGCCTGGTATTGACGTCGGGATTTCGATTTTCTGTTCTGAGTATAAATCTTCATCCGAGTCACTCAGGTGATCAGCTCCTGCCGAGTAAGCTTCGTAGCCCGAGAGCGATTCAATTAATAATCTAGCCTCCGGCCGATCTCGATGAGAGCGCAGAAGCTACAAGACCTGATTCCTCATCAGCTATCGGTCTGAAAAAGTTTGGGGGGGGGGGGGGGGGGCGAAGCACACAGGAGACTACTATAGATGGACAGGCGAATGCTGAATGTTTTTTTAAGACACACAAGAGACTACTATAGATGGACAGGCGAATGCTGAATGTTTTTTGAAGACGAGAAGAATTTGATGTACCTTCAATACTGATTCGATGTACAACCTTTTAGCTTCTGAACAGGATAAGCCTTCTTTAGCCTTCCAAGCGTCCCACTTTGCCCTGCCCAACATATCGAATACTCCCGGCCTTTTGGAAACCGTCGAGCTCTTGACATCACCATGGACGGCTTGCTTGAATAGTGAGTAGAGTAATAGCTTATCGTTATAGGTTGGTTGAATCTGGCCAGATTTCGGCAAGGAGCTGCAAAAAAACAAAAAAAACATTAGTCCAGAGGGTCCCATATAGCAGAAACAACATTAGGTGAAAGGAATAGCTTACGATTGAACTATGTGCAAAGCGGTTTGAAATAATCTGGAAAGGAGCACGATGTATCAGATTGAAAAAACCAAACCAAGAACGAATTTTGAAAGATTACTCAACGGTTCAATAAATCCGTCCTCGTCATCTTCTTGATAGTCATCATGGCCATCATTGGAGAGGGGGGAGTTGGTACTCTGATTGGTTGGTGGTAATACGCCAGGCCTTCCTAACAACGAAGTCGACCTCGAGCCGGCGGAGGAAGAGTGTTGCTTGGCCTTGGGTTGCGCTAAGCTGTCCTTCCGAACACTTTCTAGTCTGGATGATGACAGTCTGCTTGCGTGTGGATTACTGCCTGGTGTTGCTGGCATCGTTGCCTTATGGAGGTGTTGCCATTGTCTTCAATGGGGAGGTCCCCCCTAACTTAACACTCTCTCTGCGCTCCCGGGGTGCGGCCAACCCCCCGCAGACTTCGTAACACTCCTCTGAACACATCAAGCTGGGAAAATTTCACCATGCCAGAAAGGACTGACTGATGGACTAATAGGGGGATCCAAAGTTGGCCATGCACAACTTGCATGCACTTTTGCAAGTCGCACTGCAAAAAAAACTGCGTCAACTGTGAGCAGTTGACATGTGGTAACTCTGAGGAAGCGTGTGGTGTTACACCAGCCTTACTCAAGGTTTGACTCAGCACAAGCTTCAATGCACAGTCACTGGGCACCTTGCACAGTGACTGTGCCAACAAAGGCACTTGTGCATCCAGGTGGAGTTACAATGGCAGCTTGACTCAAGTATCCTGCGTGTCAACTGCAAGCAGTTGACCAAGTTTTTTTTGCAGTGTTGGTGTTCAAGTTCATTCTTGAACACCGAGTTGCAAAAGTGCATGCAAGCCACACTGTATTACACCCCATAAGCCTGCTTGAATGGTTTTTTGGATTTTGGTGTTCAATAAAAGCCTTGAACACCAACTTGCAAAAGTGCATGCAAGTTGTGCATGGCCAACTTTGAATCCCCCTATTGCTCTGACTGCTTTGCTGCACTGTTTGCAGCGCAGTGGCTTCACTGTTGCCAGATTTTTTGCTGCAGTGCTGCACCTCTGTCTTTCTCTTCAGTGAAGGGATTCTCAACCCTTATTGAAGTTAAACCCACCAGGAAATCTTCCCTCCTCCATTAGAGGTAATCAGTTAAGTTAAGGCTAATAGCCCTTTTCACATTGGGAATTTGAGTTATGATTTTATGGCTCTTAGCATAAAATTTGCATTTGATTTTTAGCTTGTGCAGAATGGATCTTATTTGCTAGTTTCTCTCAATCCAGTTCTACCACATCAAACTCTACTCCTTCACCCAAACTTTTATCATCAAAATCAAATCTAAAAAAAATCACCACCAGGAAAAATATACTGTCACTAGACTGCAGGTGACATCAGTCCAATGAGCTCTCCACCATGTAGCACCAGAGCAGGAACAAAGTAGCAGCCATTGTTACTTGATGTCACCTGATTTCTGGTGAAAATTTACTTTTCCTGGTGGCACTGTGTTATTGCAGGTGTGTGTTTGCCATCAGTTGTTGTTGTAGATTTCAATCTAAACCTTTTTATCATTTGCTTCACTAAGGTGTTCTAAAAGTTGAATTCTATCAAAATTTAAACAAACGGACTTACTTTGCGCACTGCAAAACACTCTTTGCGCACTGCACAGTGCACGCAGTCCCAAATCCTTTGCACACTGCGAGTGAAATACACAACTTTTTTAAGATTTTCTTTGACCAATCAATAGAACTCCTTTGAATTGGCCTCTCTGAATTTTTTGGGAGGTTTTCGAAGCATTCTTCCATGTTAAAAAAATAATAAAAAACTAGAGCAAATGTAGGATGTGGGGGCCTTAAAAACAAGGTTTCCATTGCCCAAAAAATCCAAATATTTTATTGAGTAATTAAAGATATAAGAATGGCTTTTTTGGAAATTTTTAGCTAATTTGTGCAAGGATAAGGGTCTGAAAAATGAGGATATTTTAGGTGCAATGTGCTACCATGTAGTGAAATTTCCTCATTTTGCATACCCTTATTTTTGCACAAAGTGGCTCAAAATTGTCAAAGTAGCTTTTCTTCTATATTTCATTACTCAATAAATGATTTGGAATTTTTGGGCTATGGGAACCTTGTTTTTTAGGCCCCCACATCCTACCTTTGTTCTGGTTTTTTATGATTTTTTTTAACACTAGAGGCCAAGGCGGCTTCGCCGCTGCAAATTTAGGGGTTCAGGGACAATTTCTCATCAGCCCCTTTCCCCATTCTTCCCCACAGGCCAGTAAATGCCCTCTTGAAAGCAAATTTTAAATATGAAATGCATTCATAAACTCCAGAATATGTAAAAGGCTAGATACATAAATAAAACCCTGAGACCCGTATCAGCATTTTATCAAATTTCCTTATCCTATTCCAGTACTGATGGGTATTTTCATTTCACTTTGAATGGACATCTGCATAGCCTGAGTAGGTTAGCCTTGTTGCCTAGAACTGGGAGTTGAATTTGGTGTTGAGGTTAAATGGGAATCCTAAAGTACACATGATAAGCTTGATGCCTTCCCATCATTGAAATCAAAATCATATCTGCTGAACAGATTTTTCATTCCACCAGCTCAAATTTTGACAGTCTCCACTGCTCCATTTGGAAAAGCTTTCAGTTTGCCTAAGTAGCTGGAGAGTTTGAAAGTCCAATATGGTTGTCACTGAGTCTTATTATAATTTATTCCAACTTTAAAGTCAGATACAAGAAAAAATATCAAAACAACAACCCTTAATGTTTCCTGAGGGAAAAACAAAATCAGATTGATCACTGGTATTCAAGCGGTCACTGAGGGTAATAACACCTCCTCTCAATGACCGGTCATCACCGGTCATTGAGAGGAGTAGCACGTCCCCTCAATGACTGGTACACACCGGTTATTGAGGGAAATCACACCTCTTGATGACCGGTCTGTACTGGTCATCGAGGGGACTCACAGCTCTCAATGACCGGCGCGGACCGGTCATCAATCACACCTCTCAATGACCGGCGCGGACCGGTCATCAGTCACACCTCCCAATGACCGGCACAGACCGGTCATCAAGGCTAATAAGACCTCCTCTCAATGACCGGTCATCACCGGTCATTGAGGGGAGTAACATCTCCTCTTGATGACCGGTCTGTGCCGGTCACCAAGGGGAGTAGCACCTTGAGGGGAATAACAACTTCTCTGGATGACTGGTGTGTACCAGTCATCAAGGGGAGGTCCTCTCAATGACCGGTGTGTACCAGTCACTTAGGGGAGGTGCTACTCCTCTCGATGACCGGTGTGTACCCAACATCGAGGGGAGGTGCTACTCCTCTCGATGACTGTTGTGTACCGGTCATTGAGGGGAGGTGCTACTCCCTCGATGACCGGCACAGACCGGTCATCAAGGGCAAATGTTACTGGTCATCAATAGGTTTTGGCTTTGGCCGGCGCGTTTACTGCATTTGATGTACATATCAATGGTGGCGTTTGTTCCATGGCAGTGGTGTTTTTGCCATGGTAGTGTTGGTCTGCGTTTACTGTACATATCCGTGGTGGTGTTGGTTCCATGGCGGTGGCTTTTTTGCCATGGCAGTATGTTGGTGGCATTGTTGTTGTGGACGCGGGGGCAAGTCCAACTCAAAGCCAGAGGCCTGCGGGCTTGGGTATATAAGACCGCAAGCTGGCCAGTCTGATTCTCCCCCCAGCCGCATCCGTTTTGTCTGTAATTCCAGCTGGCAGTGCGTCTCACGCTGTCCCGCTGCTGCATATGCATTTGCACAGCCTGGGGGGTTAAAGAGCTGGCACCCACTTAGCAGATTGCCACCGCGCTGCTGGGGGCCTTCCTTACATACTGTTTGACCCATCCAGTGAGTTGGGCAGCAGTATGGGCCTGGGTGCAGCAGCTTTGGCTGGTGTTGGGCTAGGTTGCGTTTTTTGCAGAGGCTTTCCTCAGATATGGGAAGCCTTTTTTGCTTTTGTGTGATTAAAAGATAGGGAAAACCCTTTCTTTGTTGTTTTGTGGATAAAAAAAAGGGGAAACCCTTGAATTTTCTTCCCACAAAACTCTGGTTTTAATAGACTTGGATAGAAGAATGCTTCAAAAAACTCCCAAAAAAATCAGGGAGGCCAATTAAAAGGCATTCTATTGATTGGTCAAAAAAAAATCTTGAAAAATTTGTGTACTTCACCCGCAGTGCGCGAAGTGTTTGGGACTGCGCGCACTGTGCAGTGCGCAAAGAGTTTTTTGCAGTGCGCAAAGTAAGTCTGTAAACAAATTGCTACCAAATTGCAAATTTAATGACCATTATTTCAAAAACAAATTGTATTTCTACAGGTTGGGAGAGTTGGTTCTGCAGAGGCTGTTATGGTCTGTTCTATGGAGATGAAGATGGAGTCTGGGGGTTCTGGATACAAGATGGTAGATTGCAGGATGAGGAAGAGGCTTGTATCTTCAGCCTCTCAAACCTTGAGTATGGTCCGTGACATGTACGTGCAGTCTATGTACATGTGAGTCTGCGCTATGGCTCATAAAATTATCCCCCCTTAAATGCCCAAGCCACCCCCTTTTCTGGTTGATTAATGAGAAATAAAAAATAAAGGAAATTCCTCCTCTTTTGGCTCTGCATTCTGTCCCTGGGAAGCATTAAGGAACCCAGTGGGAAAAAGCTTGCCCTCTCACTTTCTTCTCCAGGTCCTTCAATGCCTGGCCGCCACCTCCGGAAATTTTGAGATGAACTCCACCAATAGGTCTCTGCTGTTCTTCAGGTTTGCCTCTGGTTCCCACAAATTCTCCACCGGTCCAAATCCGCGCCAGCTGACAAGGTATTGAGTTTTCCGGCCTCTCCACCAGCTGTCCAGTATGCCGTCAACCTCCCACTCATCTCTGCCGTTGACTGTTACCGGCTCCGGGGTCCGCCACTGTCAGTAAGCAATTTCTTTGGGCTTGTGTTTGCAGAGGACTGACAAGTGGAAAACTGACTCCCTGCATTGAGAGCGGAAGGGTCAGTTTGTAAGCAGAGTTTGAAATTCTGCTAGATATTGGAAATGGCCCAAGCCAGTGGTGTTCCAATTTGAGGCTGGGGCAGGTTGTTGAGATATTGCGTCCATCTAGCCAAACCTCTTCTCCGCTGTTCCATACTGGTGTTTGCCGCACTCCGCTGTTGAACTGGCTTTTCATGGCCTCTTGAGCCGACTCCAGACAGTGCTTCAGCTCTTCCTGTACCTCCCCAAGCTGGCGGAGCCGCTCTGCCACTGCCGGTACGCACTGCTCCGCCAATGGAACTTTGCTGTACAATGGGTTGAAACATTAATTTGCCTTGAATGGGGACACCCCTGTTGACATGTGGTTGTTGTTGTTGTAAGAAAACTCCGCCGTTGCCAGGAGCATAGCCCAATCTTCCTGTCAATAGCTCACAAAGTGGTGGAGATATTGCTCCACCGCTTTGTTTGCAATTTCTGACTGTCCGTCTTTCCTTGGGGGGTACACCGTAGATGGTTGGAGGCAGATGCCGAGTTGGTTGTCCAATTCACGGGTGATTTGGGACACAAAAATGTGAGAGAAATAGGAAAACTGAAGTATATTTCTTATAAGTAATTGAAATAAGAAATACAAGTTTATTACTATAATAGTTTTTAGTTTTAGATTTACCTGAAGGCAGATAGAAATCTACTAGACTAATACTAGGCTGTTGACCTGACAATAAGACTGAATCGTTTGTTTTTAGAATAAGTAAAAGTTATTGTTCTTTTAAAGAGAATAAACAATAAATCTTAAGTTAGTTTCGTTTGTCAAAGCTAGCTGTTGTTAAGTTTTAAAGCAAGAAATCTGACTCTACTTTGATAGACAATAGTTGTTAGACTATGATTGAGTAGAGTTCTTTTAGCTAGTCTTGCTTATGCACTCGTTGACAATCGGCGAGGTTATTCGGTTTGTAAGACTTGAAAGACTAAGGATGATATAAGAAGAAGAGTTTAGCATAAACTTCTTCTTTGATCTTGGTTGAGAAAACGTCATTGTACTCACAAATGATTCGTGACTATATGACTGTTTTGTGATTTGTTGAGTTGTTTGTTTTTGAGTTTTGATCTGAAAGAAACAATAAGCAATGAGCTTATCAATCAATCGGAAAGGTTAAGAAAACAAAGTCTTTACTCACAATGAGCTGGGTGATTGAAGATCACTTGAGTACTGAGCAGTGGCGTTGGTTGCGTCACTGATTGACACAAGAGCACAAGACTTCTTGTGAGTTGGCTTGGACAGGGTATCTGTCACAGGTTAAAAAAACAATATGAATATTCATTTTGATTTGGTTTTTAGTGAGTGTACTCAAGGTACTACTCACCTATTGTACTCCTCTTAAGACGGTTAAGTGAATTCCAACAAAATGCTCCCTTGGTCGGAGACAATAGTCTTTAGAGTGCCGTCAAGCTTCCAAATGTGCTCTGCCATCAGGTCTGCTAACTGCTCCGCATAGGATGTTTTGCATGAAGTATTGAAAGTATCCCGGCGCTCCTGTGGGTTCAAATGGCATAGTGAGCGGAGCAAATTGCCCCGCCTTGCAAATGAAAGCTAGCTTATCCTCATCACCCTCCGCCACGCGGAGGCTTCCGTAGGCGTTGCAGAGGTCTGGTTTTGTGAAGGTGTCTGCGTTTAGCAGGCTGTCAACCAGGTCCATGGTCAGCAGAAGGGGATAACGGTTCTTCACTGTCACCGCGTTGAGTTTTTGGTAGTCAAAACAGGGGCGGAGATTTCCGTCTTTCTTCCCAGTGAATAGAACTGGGGCTGCCCATGGTGAGGTGGTTCTCTGGATTTTTCCGCTGGCCAGTCCTTCCGCAATCAGGGTGTCAAGTGCTTGGTCCTCTGCCGGTGAAAGTGGGATGATTTGGCTTGCTTGTGGTGTGGCTCTGGGAACTAGGTCAACACAAAATTCATATTTTATCTGTGGCAGTAGGCTTTTAGCGCTGGATTTTTGGAACATGTTGATGAATCAATGGTAGCACTGTGGGACTAGTTCTTTGGCGGTCTGCACTGCAATAGTGGCCTTTCCCGCCGCCGCTAGCCGGGTGGAGGTCAACCACGATGTCTTGGTGGTGCTGATCTCTGCGGTGTAATGTTCTAGGAGAGAAGGGGGCATGCCAGCTGCTTCAGAGAATGATTGCGGAGAAACTTTATTGGACTCACATTGCGGGAGCAGCAAAACACACACCCCCTCACTACCAACATGGATGAATTTGTGATGTCGTATATTGATCAATATAGCATATATTGATCAAATTATATCAATCAATTTTTTTTATTCCTCTTGATATGTTTGTCTGTGTTCCATGTCTCCTGAATACTCTTCTAAATTCTATCTCCTTCCCCCTGTGTTAGCTTCAAGCCACAGGAATCTTTCCATTTTTTTTTCCTCATAAATTTCATAAATTTCATAAATTTCCAAACACACCAATCAATTCCTCCTGAAAAAAAGGCATTGCAAGTTTTAGGATTAATTCAGTGTGGCTAAGGGGTCTCAAAAATTTTGAATTGTTTTTCATTAATTCAACCATTGATGTTATAAGAAGTCTCCAGATCTACTTTTTTCAAAAAGGAAAAACATTGACCCCTCACATCTCTGAAAATACCATCCTGCATGCATTGTTAGTTTGAGGTGACCTTGACTTTACTGAATATGATGAATATCATACTTGATATGCTACATGCATACAAGGCCTTTTGAAAATTAGTTTAGCAATTTTAGCAGATTTTGGTCAGGTTCTTTTTTCATCTACTTTTGTTATCAACCACATATTAATGAGGAATATTTCCACATGACATTTTATTGAAAAAAATTTCTGCACATAAATCCCAAAATTTAATATTTGGGGTCACATCCAATATGCAGCGGCTACAATCTGATCAGTGGCCAAATGTCACTACTTTGGATCTTTCTTGGTGTTTCTGCCACTATATCTAAACCCAATGTGGGAAGTTTTCCGTGATAGTTTGACAAACATGTTTCCAAGCCCCAAGGGGTTCCTTGTGTACCTTGACTGGCCACAAAATCCCCAAACGTAGCAGCTAAAATTTGATTAGTTACCAAATATCACATATTTGGTAGTTTCTTGGTGTTATATCATCCCAGCGTGGGAATTCTTCCAAGATACTCTGACAAAATCGGTTAAAAGCCCCCAAATTTTCATTATGGACCTCAACCAGCCACAAAACCCCCAAATGTAGCCACTACAATCTGATCAGTTGCCAAATATCACTTATTTGGTAGTTTCTTGATGTTTCTGACACTATATCTCATCCCAGCATGGGAATTCTTCCAAGATATTGTCACCCAATTGTTAACAAGCCCTCAACACTTAATTATGTACCTTTAATGCCCACAAAACCCTCAAACGTAGCAGCTACAATATGATCAGTTGCCAAATATCACTTATTTGGTAGTTTCTTGGTGTTTCTGACACTATGTCTCATTCCAGTGTGGGGATTCTTGCAAGATATTGTTACCAAAATCTTAACAAGCCCTCAAAGTTTCATTATGTACCTTACAAAACACCCAAATGTAGCAGCTACAATATGATCAGCTGCCAAATATCACTTATTTGGTAGTTTCTTGGTATTTCTGTTACTATATCTCATCCCAGCGTGAAGATTCTTGCAAGATATTGTTACCAAAATGTTGACAAGCCCCCAATGCTTCATTACGTACCTTTTATAGCCACAAAACCCTCAAACCTAGCAGCTACAATATGATCAGTTGCCAAATATCACTTATTTGGTAGTTCCTTGGTGTTTCTGCCACTATATCTCATCCCAGCGTGAAGAATCCTGCGAGATATTGTTACCAAAATTTTGACAAGCCCCCAAAGTTTAATTATGTACCTTGACTGGCCACAAAACCCCCAAATGTAGCAGCTACAAAGTGAGGTATAGCTGAGCTACAATTTAGGAGCTCTATCATGTCAACCAACAGTGGGCCGCTACGCTAAACTACGCTAATTTAGCCCCAAAGTTTAGCGTAGCGGCAAAAAGCGCCAACCTTGTTTGAATAGCGTTAGCGCGCTGTTAGCGCCGCTATGCTTCACTAATTTTCAGCGGCGCTAAGAGCATACCAATTTTTGTTTAGCGTTAGCGCTCCGCTACAGCCGCTACGCTACGCTACGTTGCGCTAAGGCGCTTTTAGCAGAAAAAAAGCACTTTTTTGCCGCAAAAAACGCTTTAGCGCAGCATAGCGCGCGCTCTTTTGCGCCTTGCGTGCTTAGCGTTAGCGCAATTGAGCGCGTCTGCGCTAACGCTACGCTAAAAGCTAAAATGGCTTTGCATCCTTTGCGCGTAGTGTTAGCGCAGATGCGCGCAATTGCGCTAACGCTACGCTAAAAAATAGCGCATTTGCGCTGCGCTACGCTACGCTAACAGCTATTTTAGCGTAGCTGACCCACTGTTGTGTCAACCACACTCCAATTCCAAATGAGTGCCGGTTGGCCATTTCCATGTAAACTCATCTAAATAAGTATTTATTTAAGTAAATATTTTGAAAATTGCTAACTAGATTAGAAACAAGGCATCTTCAGACAAACGGCCGGAAAATAAAATAATATGGAACGCGGTGCTCTTGCCATTGGGCATGTGAAGAAAAACAATTGGTATCAGCTAGCTTTCCTTCCGGCCGCGTGCCCAATTAGACTCAGGACCGCAGCTTTCTGCATGCTCTACCCGTCCGATCTCACGCAGCCATTGCGATGCCTGAAAAACAACCACCGGCCAAGACCTAGCAACGTCCGATGGCGCGCAAGTCGGATCTGGGGTGAAACTTTGCAAAGCGGGTCCTAAACCTGACGATGGCATCCCGGATTTAGCACCCGGTGTGGAGATGCTCTACCATGAATTAATTTCATGGGCCTTTCATCCTCCCCAGGCTATGCATGCAGTTTACAACGATGTCCTCTTGGCAGTGTGGGTGGGGCCTTGCGTGTTGTGGGGCCAGCCACAGACGAGCTTAATCGCAGAGAGGCCGAGAGCCCAGTTTCAAAAGTTGCAATGGCGAGGGTCACGGCGGCAAGTGGCATGGGCGGCTCGCCGGGTGCCATTCCGCCCGAGCCCCGAGGGGACGCATAAAGCGAGATGGCCAGACACGGCCCCAGCCCTGATGTCGATGACCAGTTGCAAGGATCATCTCATGCCAACAAGGCAAAGCTCAAGAATGTCGGAAAGGTCGCTCCGACTGAGTCCTTCCCTACATTCTCAGCAACGGTTTGCAGCGGCCATCACTGATACCCCGGATGCAACGTTGAGCTGGCCCATCGCCGGCAAATCTTGCAGTCCGTGCCGGCGAAGCTTGTATCCGATTTACGTATTCAGATATAGGTTTCGACTTCGGTCAAAGAGTTGAGAGAGATCGCCTGTGGTTCCCATGCATGCTCGACAAGAGCTGCGTAAATGTCGTCAACACCAACACGTCCATTTGAGATGCACATCTCTTAGCACCTTCGGAATAGCTTGCTGCGGGTCTTGGTATCTAATTGAGATGTGGGGAAAAAGACACGGAGGAGACTGACGTTAAAATGAGCCAGCTTTTCCACTCCAGTCTACCCATCCCCATCACTCTCCAGTTCAGTACCCTTTTCACTTCCGACAACTCAGCTCTTCTATCCCTAACCTGCCTGCAATCATGAGGTCGTTTTCACAAGTCTTTTCAGCAACCTTTCTGCTTGCCGCTCTCTTCTTCGCCAGTACCGACGCCTATGCGTATGACAGCCGGACCGCATCCCGGCCTCAAGTCAAGGGATACTATCCCAGCTACAACTCCGATGGCCAGCCTGTCTCAAAGATTGATTGGAGTAAATATACTACTATCTCTTCAACCCGGTTGATGTGATGCACTCCTGCTGAATACGCCTTTGGCTCTCCTCTTTCTCAGCTGCATACACCGATGTTCTGTACTTCATGGTGATCCCTCAACCGGACTTTACTCTGTCGTATGATCCCAAGCTCACGAAAGCACAGGGTGACAAGTTGGTTACCGAATTCGTCGCCGCGGCCCGCAAGTGTAGGTTTCATCATCATTTCCCAGACAGACCACCGTTCTAGCCTGACATCCGATTCCTTGATATCTCAGACAAGGTCAATCCTCTCTTCAGTACGGGTGGTTGGACCGGCTCGAGGTACGTGTCATCGTTAGCCTGGTTGCCTCCAGGAGCCTGCTGGAAATTTACCACTCAAACTTACCACTCCCAACGATAGGCACTTTTCGAACTTGACTTCGACAGATGCTGCCCGCAAAAGATTTGCTCAACTGCTCGTTCAATTCGGCAAGAAGCATGGTTTCGTCGGAATCGAAATGGATTGGGAATGTGAGTCGCCGTATTCATACTATGCTCTATACTTGCCTCAATTGTTAATACTCATGGCTCTATCTTTTATTGATTGATTTAGACCCCAATGGGTAAGTTCTACTGGAGATATACTGCCCGGCGCGTGACTCACTTTGTCTTGACGTTCTTTTTGTAGTGAGGGCATTGGATGTAACTCTCGAAACCCGGCTGATGTCGTCAACTTCGGCTTACTCGTCAAGGTAAGGAGCTATATCTGGCAGAGTGTTTTTCCAGTCAGCTCATGTCATTATCCGAACTTGATCCGATCAGGAAATTCGCGCTTTATGGCCCCAAGCCTCGCTCACTGCAGCCTTCGGAATCGGCGGCTTAATTGGCCGTGCCGGCACACCTGCGACCGCAATGGAGACCGCTCTCCTGGTGCAAAACCTGAACTACATGTAAGCCCGCAAAGCATCTAATATGGGTCTCGAGTTGTCTGACCCCCATTACCGGCCACTTTGATGCATGCAGCAACCTCATGGCGTACGATGTCTACGGCGCCTGGGCTCCGACCACTGGTCCTCTGGCCCCCATCCGTGCCACCTGTGCCCCGGCCGCTTTTGGTCAGTCTGTCGAAACCGGCGTCCAGATTGCGTTGAAGCAAGGATTTAAAGCATCCCAGGTGATCTTGGGCATTCCGGGCTACGCCAAGCGTCTCGAATTGGTTTCGCCCAAGCTGGTTGTCCAGAATGTCAAGGGCCATCTGACCGAATACTACCAAAACCACACCAGCGTCACCCCTGTAAGCCGGCTCTCCTCACAACGTCTTGAAAGATTCTGAACGCAACTCAACAGCCTACAATTTACCTACTCTCCAACAGCCCGGTGGTCAATTTGACGACAAGCCAGGCAAAGACATTTGTGGTAATGCACAGAAATGGGGAGGCTCATTCCTTGTAAATGAATTGGTTAGCAACGGTTGGTTAACCAAGGACCAAAAGCACGGCGCTGGTGGTTACACACGCTACTATGATCTCTGCAGCGGACAAGTGAGTGCAGACGTCTCCACAAGTCAGGCTAGGCTCGAATCTAATTTGGTGCCCTCGATACCCTCCTTTTTGTAGCCGTTCCTCACCAATGGAAAATATTTCATTACATATGACGACCAATTCAGCACAGTCGACAAGGCCAAGTTTGCCAAGCAGAACGCATTGGGCGGTATTTACTTGTAAGTCTTAGTCCCTCCTTGACAATTTACATTTTATCACCGTGTTTGTGGCCTAACATGTTTTGCTCGGTTTCTCCAGCTTTGACACCCAAGGTCCAGCACCAGAAACCGTAAGAGCAGCTCGCCAAGCTCTTTCCAACTAGACAGCCTGCCACAATAAACAGAACAAATCGTGCAACAAATGCACGCACTGTCTTTCATTTTGCCAAGCCTCAGCAGATTTTCCACCAGTTGTAAATTTGGGAAACATTCTGAAAACAGACGTTCACTTCTTCTGTTCCTCTTCTATCCGTGTTCATTTTAAATTGGCCAATTTTTCTTCCAGCAATTCATATCTTGGGGTGTCATTGTCTCAAAACATCGTCTGCTTTGACATATGCATCCAATCCCCTCCCCGAGACAAACAAGCGCCAAAGCCCTGTCAAGACCAAACCATATCAGTGCTACATATCGAGTTTTGGGATTGCAACAGAAGGCATGCTGCTCTCTATAGAGACACAGGGTTGCTAATGAGTAAATTCCACGTAGTGTATCGCTCCAAACCATGAGGAGCTCTGGTTGTGCTGCGGCGAGTCTAGGAGATGCGTGTGACATCTATGTCACAACACCCCCCCTCTCGCCGCAGACGCCACTGCACATACAACCGTAGTGAAGGAATGGAAATAGAAAGAGAAAACAAAAGAAGCACAAAACAGATGAATGAATGAAAGAAAAGAAAAAGAAAAATGAAACGCAGTCCTCTTGGCCTTCCCCTGGAACTAGGGTTCTTAATCTAGAGAAAACATCAGGACCTAGGCTCTTTGTGAAAATATTAGCTATCTGCTCTTTTGTACTTACCCAATGAAGAGCCGTATTCTTTTGAAATAACGCTTCATTTGTGATATAAAAGTCTCTGTCCAAATGTCTTGTTCTTTTGTTAGAAGTGTTGTCAGTTGATACTTTTATAGCGGACTGGTTGTCACAGTGCAGGTGACCCAGAAAGTCAGTCTTCAGAACATCCCGTAGCAAATGCCTTACCCATAATGTCTGCCTTGTGGCCACCCCAAGTGCCATGTACTCCGCATAGCACGTGGAGGAAGCCACCGACGCCTTCCGCCTTGCTACCCACAACACTGGACTGTTGAGGAAAGAGACAAATACCCCATAAGCTAAGCGACCGAATTCTCCTCCCCACAAAGCGTCACAGAACGTCTTTAACGGTCTGTTGTCCTGCGATGGAAACAGACAATGCTTCCTGTCCGTTGTACCTGCAACATAGTTAATTAAGTGTCTCAAGCCTTTCCAATGTGCTGCGCCAGGCTTTGCCGCAAAGCGTGCCAGATAGTTTACCGCAAAACAAATATCCGGTCTAGTGCCTACCGCCAGGTAACTAAGAGTCCCAATCAAGGAAAGATATTTCCCGGACTGTGACGTATCACCATCAGGATCAGTAACGCCATTGAAACCCGGCGGGAGAGGTGTGTGTGACACCAAGACACCATCCCACTCCGCATCCAGAAGGCCTTTCACCAAGTGCTTCTGGCAAAGCTTGAAACCCTTATCAGTCCTTTCGACATCCAGGCCCACAATCACAGATAACTTTGTGCTCCATTTAATCTTCAGTATATCACTGAGGTCAGTCTCCAGCTTCCTCAACAGCTCAACACTGGAGGCAGTTACAACCCT
This sequence comes from Puccinia triticina, assembly GCF_026914185.1. Classification (NCBI taxonomy): domain Eukaryota; kingdom Fungi; phylum Basidiomycota; class Pucciniomycetes; order Pucciniales; family Pucciniaceae; genus Puccinia; species Puccinia triticina. The sequence continues at coordinate 470,845 of NC_070572.1, forward strand.
GTCGTCAACGTGGAGCCAGATCACCCCTTGTTCAGTTGGATGCCAAAGAATATACAATGAGTTGTTGTACTGCGAAGGCACATAACCTAAATTGTCAAGGACTTGTTTCAGGTGTAACCACCAGCAACGTGCCGCTTGTTGGGTCCCATACAGGGCCTTCTTCAGCAGCAACGCATGTCCAGGCGGAACTGTCATCCCTTCAGGAGGTTCAATCCACACCTCCTTGTCAATAGGTGAGTTAAGATAAGCAGCGACGAAATCAAAACTATGTACCGGCCAATTGTAAGCCGCTGCCACAGTCAGCAACAGTGTCAGCTCCGGTCTCTTATGTGACACGGAGTTGATGGGATTTTGATACGCGCTGTAGGTGGGGTGAGGGGGATGGCTTGGACTATAGTCCCCCTCACGTGACATGACCCGTGTGGCCTTGTGCTGTCAACAGTAATTCTCGACTAGTACATTTTGCATATGCATTGTTGTGATGTGCGCGGGAAGACTTCTCAAGTTTCAAGTTTCACAGCTGAAAATTTTCACTCACTTCGTTTCCGGTCTTGAGTCGCTTGGTTCACTGCTGGTCAAATCCTCAACGCATCAAGATCAAGAGTTAACTCAAAGGAAGACGCAAAGGAAGAACTCATTCAAGGTAAAGATAAACTATCAAAACATCATCATCTGCTCAAGACACTCACACGTTTGCCGATAACATCTGTCTAGTCAACTCGCTAAAGGTTGACTCGTTTCAGGAGGAGCTACATCAACAAATACTAAACAGCTGCATCTTGTTTGTATAGTTTTTGTTTTGTATCTGGTTAGATTAGCTACTAAAACTTGTGTCTCTTTATTTTGTTTGTGTTCTAGTCTTGTTTATCTCACGTGTCGTCGTCATTGTTCAGTTTTCAGCATAGATGGCTTCTATACTCTTTCTTCTTTATTTCTTGTGTGATTCAGACTCAATTTCTAATTTTTTTTATTTCTTTCATTAAGTCTAAGATCTACTACTACTGGCTAAGCAATTAAATCAAGATTCCAAAGAAAGAGAGATTCGTAATCACTACATGGTAGTGAGAGTCAACTCTTGAATTGTATCAGCTCAGAGTTAGAGAAGGAGGGTCAAACGCAAACTGAACACAAACACCCAATATGTCAGACGAGTCAGATTCCTCAAGTGATAATCATTCGTCATTACGAGTCGAACGATTGAAGTTTGGCACGTGGGTTCCGTGGAAATCCCGTTTCACGTTATATCTTAAACGACATAATCTTGAGGATTTACTCGATCAAAAATGGGTAAACGACGAGAAGAATGCTACGGCATACAAGAAAAAGAACACAAGGGCTTTGGAGGCGTTGTATATGGCTGTTAGTAAAGAACTTCACAATGAGATTCTTGACAACGATACATCTTTCCTGGACGCTTGGGAGGCTTTAGCATCGGCGTGTGGTCAAAACTCAGTGATCACAACTTGCGCTGCGTATAAAAAGGTTCACTCTATGCGGTATAATCCAGGAACATCGTTAAAAAATCACATTACGGCATTCAAGACAGCGTATACTTGACTATCAGATATAACAGCAAATCATATTCAAGAATTTGGCGTCGTCACTTCTTTTATGGCCGCAGCTTTATTTCTGGATAGCTTAGAAAATGACTTGGAAATGTTGTCATTAGTTCAGACGTGCTATGACATTAAGCCTTTTACACTTAAGGGTGTCACCGATCGGATCTTAATCGAAGCGATGCGCCACGATAGTCGAAATGAGAATCACGAAAATGTTATGTTTACGTCGTCTACACCACCTGCGTAGAAGAAACATAAGCAGTCAAATGCTCCAAAGCCGAAAGCAGTGGCTCCTATACTGAATAATAGTCAGCCATCGTCAAGCAAAGGAAAAGCGCCGAGTAATTTGTCGAATACCGTTGAAAATCGAATTCAAAAGATCGAACAGTCAGTCAGTGATTTGACGGACATGATGAAGAAATTCGCATTGTCCAACATGCTTGGTATGGTTCACGGCTCTCATCAAGTTTCGGAACCATCAAAAGGACCGTTTGATGTAGATTCAGATCGCTCAAATTTCTTTGTAGCAACTGTGCAACATGCGTCTAGAGAATATTTCTCGCGGTTCTTGGTTTTTGATACGGGAGCAACACAGTCTTGTGTCATCAATCTTGAATTGCTTACGGATGTTCAGCCACTTACAAATCACTTCATGAACACTTTCTCCTCTCCGATCGAAGCGACACATGTCGGGACACTAAAAATGGGCGATTATTTTATCAATCCCGTTTTCCATGTTCCCAATGGATGCGCCAACATAGTTTCAGCTACTCAACTGATTGACCATGGACTCAAGCCTCACTTCAAAACCAACCAGTTCCCAATCAAAGGCGGGGATAAAATCGTAACCACGTTTCCTAGGATTGGAAAACTTTTCATGAGCCCTATCTCTGAATACGTGTGTATAGTCAATATGAAGATTCCCAAAGATTTCGACTGGCATTACGGTTTAGGACATTCGTCGGATACATACGTTGATTTATTTTGTCAGCATAATAATTTGTCACCCAGTGCTTCAACAAAATCAAAGGATTGTCTAATCTGTGAAAAAGGCAAAATCCATCGGTCTCGGCACGCTCAAAAATTGCCGTCATCAAGCTTGCCGTTTCATCGACTGCACACGGATGTTTTGCAAATGTCTCCACCGTCAAAATTGGGTTTTTGGTACATTCTGGTGATAATTGATGATGCGACTCGATTCAATCGAATTTACTTACTCAAGGCAAAATCAGAATCTGAAGCAAAACTTGTATTGTTCATTGAAGAATTACAAAACAAGATTCAACGCGTCCCAGCTTATTTACACAGTGATCGTTCTAAGACTCTGGCCTGGGATGTCTGGGATGTTGGTGATGAGAAACAAAAGAGAGTATCAATTTCAGCATGAAAAGAAAGAGAGCAATTGGAAAAAACGAAGGAAAAAATGACTACAACAAACCTGGGATGTTGGTGATGAGAAACAAAAGAGAGTGAGGAAAGAGAAGTTCACCGGCATCCCAGAGAGGAGGCTTTGAGAGTGAATAGAAAATACAATATAAGCATCTGTGGAATATGCTAATACCTAAATACATGCCTATGCCGTAACAGCCACCCCCTCGAAAAGACTCCGACCAATGCTCAAAAACTTGAGCTACAAAAAGACAAGATAAAAAAAATGTGATAGAAAGAAGAAAAGAAAAAAAAGAAAAAAAAAAACACAAAGAGGTGAGGGAAAAGAAGAAAAAAAATGAAACAAAGATTTAAAAGTAAAAAGTCAAGAATAGATTGAGGAAACAAAGAAAAGAAAGTCCAACGAGGAGGCCCGTCCCTGGGAGTCAAAGAAAAAAATCAAAGGTGTCGTTATCTTAATCTCAGGAGCCTTTGGTATGAGGGAGACGAACAATTGCGGGGGGTGCATGTGTCTCGCAGCTAGCGCATGCTATCCCCCCTGGTACTTGCCATCGCGTATGTCACCACTTGGGGATGACATTTTGAGGCTGGCTAAACTCCTCTCGAAAAGCAACAGCCCGAGTGCCTTAGTCATGATGTCGGCAAGTTGCTGGTCTGTTGGCACCCACTGGATTGCAAGTCGCTTTTGGTGTAATTGTTCATTCACGTAGAAACAATCCCGCTCTGAGTGACGAGTACGCTTGTTGGCCGAGTTGTCTTTCGATATCTTCACTGCAGCGTCATTATCGCACATCAAAGTCGGCGTGATGATTTGGTTTGTCATGTCAAAAAAAAGCTCCTTGAGCCAGACCGCGTGTCGAGCGGCCCAACCCAGGGCCACGAACTCCGCATGGCAGGTGGATGTCGCTACCGAGGGCTGTCTCTTGCTAGCCCAAAGTATCGGAGTACCAAAAAGTGTTGTGACTGAGCCGTGCGTTGAGCGTGCAAACTCGCCACCCCAGTTGGCATCCACCCAGGTTAACATATGTGTGTTGTTCTTTTTGGGGTCAATAATCAATTCTCGGCAGCCGAAAGCCTTGATGTAGCCTAGAGCCTGCTGTACCGCCGTCCAGTGACGTTTGGTTGGTGATTTTGAGAAGCGCGCCAGGAAGCCCACTGTAAATGCCAGATCCGGCTGCGTTGCAACAGCCAGGTAATTAAGAGATCCCACGATAGACAGGTACCCATTTGGGTTAATCACCTCCTCGCCAGACTGAGTGGAGTTTAAGGTGTTCGTGTCTCTGATTGGAACATTCCTTGGTAGGGTTGCATTGTTAGTGAAGGTCTCCAGTATCTTCCGCGTGAGGAAAGGTTGCAAAAGAACAAATTTTGACGGACTAGGCCGGTCCACCTTGATGCCAACAATGTTGTGAATGTCCCCCTCCCAAGTTGTCCTAAGTTTCTTCTCGAGTTCTAGTTGGAAATCTGACATGACCTCCTTGGACGAGGCTGTTACAACGCCGTCATCTACATGGATCCAAACTAGAATTGAATCATTCCGACGCTGCATATGATAGAATGAGTCATCATAGTGGCTAACCCGGAAACCAATGCCCTCCATCACTTGCACGAAGTGCTTCCACCAACAACATCCACCTTGCTTGGTGCCGTACAGGCCCTTATCAAGTTTCAACGACTTTCCGCGGTGCTCTTCAGGGACTGACATGCCATCAGGTACCTTCACCCAAATGTCTTCGTCAATCTCGCCATGCAGATACGCCGCAGTGATGTCAAAGGATTCAACAGGCCATCCGTGGTACGCCGCAATCGTGAACAACATTCTTAAAGACGCAAAAGTTGCTGTCGGTGCCCACGTGTCATGGTAGTCTTGTCCAAATATTTGACTGAAACCCCGAACAATGTACCTCGCCTTGTACTTCTTAATTGAACCGTCCTGATTTCTTTTAATGTCAAAAAGCCAGCGAGCATCCGTCTCTTTCCTGCCGGGCGGTACATGCTCGAAATGCCAGACCTTCATGTCCCAAATGTTTGAGAGTTCCGTGTCGACCGCTGCAGCCCACTTGTTGCCATCCTTGCGCGCAATGGCCCGCGCATAGTTCCTAGGCAGTAGCTGAGTCCTAGTTACAGCCAACAGACCTGTCTTCTCAGGTGATTGCTTGATTAATGTCTTCTCCGCAACGTTTGAGCCAAGGACTAGTGCCGCGTTGAAGATCATGGGCATTGTCTCCTCGGTGTTCAAAAGCTTGTCAATGGAGCGCCTCACCGGCGCAATATTGGTTGCCTTGACTAGTTCATTGTTGTGTTGGGGTACCTCGATTTGGTCCAAATTTGCTGTTGCTGCAGCAGGCCCATTGTTCAATATCCTGTTGAGAGAGTTTGAGAGAGTCAACGACGTTTGCACTGGTGAGGGAGGGTTGATGGATGATTGACTGGAGTAAGGGAAGGTTGCCACGCTAGACTCAAAAAAAGTGTTGTTGGTTGGGACCCAAAAAATCCAACCCTTGCCGCCTTGAACATATCCCACGAGATTGCAACGCCAATCCCTTTCGGTACAGATCCGGTTTGTGGAAAAACACCACCTCCCCGAATGTACGAAGGCGGTCAAATAGTGGCTTCTTGCCAAACATCAGCTCCAGGGGTGTCTTGTCCCCCGTCAGTGAGTTAACTAGTCGATTATGGGTAAAGTACCCCCAAAGGTATGCAAAACCCCAGAACTTTGTTGGCAGACCTGAAGCTATCAGTGCCGTCCTAGCTATCTCCCCAACCGTCCGATGCAATCGCTCCGCTGCGCCATTCTGTTTGGGTTCATACGGCATAGAATGCTGATGCTTGATTCCTTTGTCCTGTAACCAGCCGATGAATGCCTTGGACGTAAACTCGCCGCCCCCATCGGTTCTAAATCGTTTCAACTTCTTTCCGGTGAGCCGTTCCATTCTCTCGATGTACCGTTTGAAATTCAAGCAAACTTCACTCTTGGCTTTGAGTAAGAAGCCCTCGGAGTACGTGCTAGCCAGATCGCGGAAGACAACTAAATACTTTACTCCGTTAAAACCTTCAATAAAAGGTCCCAAGACATCCGAGACTATCGTATCCATTGGGTGGAGTGCCGGTTTATCGGAGAGTCGGTTACCTCTGACACGCTTGCTCTTGCTGACCAAGCAATCCTCGCACACGAAGTCCTTGTTTGTCAGCTTATCAGGCAAGCCCGGTAGATTTCCCATCGCGCACATCTTGATTATTCTTTTCAGACTGATGTGCCCAAGGCGCCGGTGCCACATCAGTGCATCGGAGTTTTTAATATTCGCACTCATAGCTGTAATTGCAGAAATGTCATCGAACTGCAAAACATTGCAGGAGGTACAACAACAAGGGGAGATGGGGATGTCCGGAAGAAGACTGGAACCTGCCACCGGCGATTAATTGGATAAGACCGAAAGCCAAAACCGTTGGTAAAGTGAACCGACGCGATCCCATGATCGGAGATGCTTAGTTTTCCGCCGCCTAGTCTAAGTGTTTCAGCTGAGAGGAGAGTGCAAGACGCATTAGGGCTATAATACACATTGTTAATCGTGATTGATCCAGATTTGTTCGCAAGGGTCATTTTTCCAACAATGGTGATAAAAGACTGTGGTCCTCGAGTAGCCACTGATAAAGGGATGGGAACAGGTAGGATGGTTTGATCAAAGAGAAGAGAGAGATTGCTGGTGAAAGTATGGGACGCGCACGAATCTAGCCCAAACAAGCAACCCCCTTGCCGTAAAAAATGATCAAGCTTTTCTTGCGTCACCTTGGGTGTAGTCCCGTTCACCTTGGCGGAATGCAGCAATGGCATTTTTGCAGCGTCGCTTGGGGTCGGGGAATCAGAAATGGGTGACTCGCGTTTGCCGCCATGGAGAGTTGGAAGACAGTTTTGAGCACGAGAGTAGGTATTCGTTGCGCCAGAGTGATTCATGGCATTGGGAGGGTGGATGATGCGATCGCGGAAAGTGTCTGTGCCGCAGGTGTCGGGAGAGTTCCCGAAATCGGTAAAGGCTGATTGAGAAGTGTATTGGTCGCAGAGAGTTGATCCCACATTTAAGGCAGACCACTCTTGATAAACTGGCCGGCATTGGGAAGGCGACCCCGCAGTTAAGGCAGATCGCTCTTGAAGACCGGTGTGACAGGTGTTGGACATGACGTGTCCGCTGAAAAAAATCGACGAGTTGAAGAAGCGTCGGTGAAAAATTTAGTGATATCGCTCGCAAGCGGACTCTTGAAAATCCGTGAGTTATTCAGCAAGATTGAGGGCTCATAACCTCTAAGACTCTGGCCTGGGATGTCTGGGATGTCGGTGATGAGAAACAAAAGAGAGTATCAATTTCAGCATGAAAAGAAAGAGAGCAATCGGAAAAAAAGAAGGAAAAAATGACTACAACAAACCTGGGATGTCGGTGATGAGAAACAAAAGAGAGTGAGGAAAGAGAAGTTCACCGGCATCCCAGAGAGGAGGCTTTGAGAGTGAATAGAAAATACAATATAAGCATCTGTGGAATATGCTAATACCTAAATACATGCCTATGCCGTAACAATTGTGGCGCTGAATTTAGTTCATCAAAGTTTCTCACTAAGCTACAGGAGTCAGGAGTGTCAATTGAACGAGGTCCAGCAAATTCTCCGCAAACGAATGGAGTTGCTGAACGTTTCAATGGCGTTTTAATTGAAAAAATGAGATGTACACCACGGGAGTGCGCCAACGTCGGTTTGCTGATTGTTTTTGCCGGCAACCTGACCCTCCCCGACCCAGCCAAACCTTCCTGCTGGCCGCCGTCGTGGTGTCGCGGTTTGCAGCCACAGTGTCGGGCCGACCACAAGCGCTGCCGCATATCTGACGGCAGCAGGGGCGGGTCGCCGACAGGCTGCCCTTGTTCAAACAAATCTCTCAGCGACTCTCCAGGTTGTGAGATTATGTTTTTGGGCAGCCCCATCGACAATCAGCCGTCAAGCTACCCGCCATGTGATGGGTGCGTGGGATCATGTACTCGCACCTCTGCCACGAGAGGCCGTGAGAGTCCAGGCAAGAGACGCTCAGCGCGCCGCAAAAAAAACCTCGTAGCGAGGCTTGAACCCATGTTCCATCAGAAGCCCATCCCCACATGCACCGCATCTTCCAACTCGGCCAAAGGCCAATGGTGATTGGTTGATAGGTGAAATTTGAGAATACAGCCTAGCATCCTCAAGATGGGCTGATCCAAAATTTTGCAGAGTCATTTTTTGTCAAAAAAAAAAAACACTCTTCAATTTTTTTTTCTCGAGCTCTTGCATGAAAGAACAACCTCTGAGATGAGCAGGAAATGCTACGCTGAGGGAGGCCTCGACGGCAAGCCGGCGGCAAAACGCGGTCATCCTGACCCGGGTGAGCCTTGGCGAGACAGCTTCCGGGTTGGTTTGACAGCCCTGTGAGCTCAAGTCTGCAGTATCAGATGTGTCAGAAAAAAGACTGACCTTCGCGAGACGCCAACGACGTGCTGCTCTGCATTTGCACGGCAGCCCAACAGTGTGTCCTATGTTGTCGGGTTGTCGCTCCGAGGGAGCCCAGGACAAGGACGGCTGCCGGGCGGCTGACAGGCAGCGCGAGTTGGGTCAAGCCACCGGGTCGCCGCCAGGCAACTGACCGGCAGGCTTGCGGCGGAATGACCAAGGTGGTCGCCTGTCGTCAAGAGGGACGGCAGCCTGACCTTTGCAGACGCCGACGACGTGCTGCCCTGCATTCACACGGCAGCCTGACAGGAGGGACACCCCGACGCCGTGCTGCCGTGCATTCACACGGTAGCCCGACGTGTGTCCCTTTGTCGTTGGGTTGTCAGTCCGAGGGAGCCGAAATCGCTCTCGTGGTGTATGTTGCTTCAATCTCAAGTCCCACAATCAATGTGGCATGAAGCAGCCGTTCAGAGCATCTCCAACGGTCCGGGGGGCAGTTGGCCTGCGTTCCCCGGCCCGCGAGCACATTTCACAGCAGTCGCGGCTCAGCTCCAATTATGGACTGGCAGTTCAAGCTGCAATCCAACAGACGGATCTCACTCCTCCAGCACCACCCACCACCCTTGTTCCGGTCATCAATGGGAGTATAGCATACTCCCCTCGATGACCGGAACGTTCTGGTCATCAATGGGAGTATAGCATACTCCCCTCGATGACCGGAACGTTCTGGTCATCGGGAGGCATGTACATCAATGACCAGAACGTTCTGGTCATTGGGACGCATGTATCTCGATGACCGGAGCAAACGACGGAAAAACTCCTCTCGATGACCCAAGCGGACCAGTCATCGAGAGAGGTCATGATATTTTATACTCCTCTCGATGACCGGAGAGAACCGTCCAGTCATCGAGCGGAGTTGTTTACTCCTCTCGATGACCGGAGAGAACTGTCCAGTCATCAAGCGGAGTTGTTTACTCCTCTCAATGACTGGAGAAGACCATGCACGTATCTCGATGAACGGAGCAAACCCGGTCATCAAGAGGAGGAAACAATCCTCTTGATGACCCGAGCGGACCAGTCATCGAGGGGAGTTATCTTACATTGTACTCTTCTCGATGACAGGAACGGGCCCGGTCATCAAGGATGTACGAGTGGTTACTCCTCTCGATGAACGGAGAGAGCCGGTCATCAAGGTAATTGTTTACTCCTCTCCATGACTGGCCGAGAGAACCAGTAATCGAGAGGAGTACATATTTGATCCTCTCAGTGACCGGAACAGACCCAGTTATCGTGAGGACTCTTGACTTAATCCAATGCAGACATGTTTTTTTCTGTCTTGGCGAGCTTCGAGTAGGAGTTGGGGTGTGTTGTGGACCATCTTTGCTGATGAAGTCAAGTGGATGGAGGTGTGTCTGGTCAATTGCGGCTGGGAGGCGACCTGCAGAAGTCAGCAGGTGATTGCGGGTTTGACTGCCCCCGGCAGTGTTCCCAGGGTCGTTCTGCAGGTCCGTTAGCGCGCAAGAAAGGAACCCGGGCGGCCAAAGTTCGCCCCCGAACGCCCAGTCGCGGCTCCGTTAGAGATGCTCTCACGCGTTGACTTTTTTGAATGTTCTTCCGCACTCGTCGATTAATTGGGTTTCACCTACGTCGATGCTAGCTAAATCAAACTTGTCACCTACGTCAATGCTAGCTAAATCAAACTTGTTGATTGAGCCTGATAGCACAAATATGCTGCTCATTCCTTTTGGAGCTAAATTCGTGGTGCATAGACCGGATTCACTCAAACTTCAACCACGTGGTGTGGAGCTACAATTTCTGGGATTCGAGCCGTTCTCGGATGTGTCGCGTTTCTATGATCCGCTGGTCCATAGAGTGGACATTAGCCAGGATTATATTGTGCCGGTGTTTCAGGTAAAATCTGGTGAGGCCCCGCCCACTAAAGACCTCAAATCTCTTCCTTGCGTGGTCACGGTTTCCGAAAGCAAAATACCGCGTATGGTTCGACTCCCGGGAAAATATAGATCGTCCGGCTCTGACAAATCAAGTAGTTCAGATTCTCCAGACTCGTTGGATGAATCCAAATCGACTCAAATTGAATCAGATCGTGAGAAGTCAGCGCCCGTGCAAAGTTTAAACCAAACATTGGAAAGTGAAGAGGACTCGGATGTATCACACCTGTGGGCACCTACATACCCCATAGTATGCAATACCTGAGAGCCCCGCCTAGGTCACTGCATACCGCCTTTTTCGCAGGCAAAATAAAGTCCCTGGGAAACCCAGAAGACCCAAAAGACCTGGGTCTCGGACTTGGCAAATTTGTGTGAAGTCCCCTTTTGTAGCCGGACCGGTGATACACCGGTCTTTACTACAGTCAACTGATGATAGTACTGCTACATCACGACCACCGGCTTATATCACATCCCCCGTCCGCATCACATCGGCCCCACAGTCATATGCCCCCAGGCGGAATCAACATGACCTTCTCTCCCCGCCATGCCTACACCCTCGGAACTCTACACCCTCCCGAACGCCATCCTCTGGTCTTACAGCTAGACACAACTTACCACTTGATCTCTCCGACACTTCAGGTCTCTTATTATCCCCATATCCAACCCCTGACTACTTCTAAACCACCACTTTACAAAATTTTTCCTCTTCTCTCCTCATTAGCTTACTTCAAGCCGCCGCTGGAGGACATTAGAATATCTAAACATATCATTTTTCTTATCACTCATAAGTTACCTGTTTTTTGTTGGGTCACTCATGATTTGCTAGCATCCAGTCGGATCACTCATAGAATGCTCGTCTTCTGCAACTTGTTCATAAATGACGTGATTTTTGTTAGTTGCCAGCAATGAAGCAGTTGTGCTACTTGGCTAGTGTTTGCATTGTATCTTGTTGAGAAGCACCCGGAAGGACCTGATAGATGGAGATAAACAAGAAGAGGCACAAGCCCCCAAGTTCATGACGCGACAAGACAAGTTTGAGAAAATTATTTGGAAAAAATATTCATGACACAACAAGCCAGTGGCAAACAAGCTAGGTGCGACACAACCACAAGCAACCACAAGCAATAAGAATTTGTAAGTCGGTCAAAGTTTGAGACAGGATCTCAGGGAGGCAGGATAACAAGAGAGCACAAGATGAGAGAAATGAGACATTCACAGCGAGACAACAGACATGATAAACCAGAGATAAATGACTTCAAAGTTGCAAGTTTCAAGCGGAAAGGCGCGGTTGGTTCGAGTATCAAATAGGTCATAGCAATTTCAAGGTAATTGGACAACAGGAGGTAAAACCGTTGACTGAGAGCAGTCGGAGACGAGTTTTCAAGCGGATCAGGGAGTGGTAGGAGTCACCGATCTTTCCTCCCGGAAGATACCAGTCGAGTTGATGAGGGCATGATCATGCCTCGTCAGCATGCGGCGCTTGGGAGCGACTCCATCATCCGATTCCAAGGATGATGTATCGTCTTCTGATTCAAAGATACGGCTCTTAGTCTTGCGAGGACGTTTTGAGCAACTAGCCTTACCTGCCTTGGAGCGAACAGGTCGTTTGGGGCCAACTCTTTTCACGCCGTTTCTGGAGTGATGCTCACTTGTGATTTGGGTACTGTTAAGCCGAACAGTTATACGGGGGGCTTCGTCCGGGTCTTCGGAGTCGGGCTTGTGCCCAAGAGAACGAATCCTATCGTCTGAGGCCTCGGCAGGTGGACCAATCAGTCGGACCCACCCGTTTGCAAAGGCCGTCAGAATGCGGCGAGTCCGCGCAATCCGCATGTCTGAAGGACGAGCACAAAAGTCCGCTGGTACAACACCCTTGCTGTTCGGCAGGACCTGCAGAGTAACGTCGAGGTCACGCAGCTTTTGCTCAGTTTTTGTACCGGGCCATCCTTTGGTCCAAACTCCACCAGTGGCTTCGCCTGTAGGCCAAATTGTTAGTCAGAATGTGGAATTGCCTGATAGGGGGTATAGCTTACACAAGGCCTCCTTGAGTTTTGCTCGAACCTCAGCAGCATTTGCAAGCTTGCTACCTATGACAATGAAAAATCAAATAAGCACAACAATACCGACCATACAAAGCTGAAATTGACATACCTAAGTCATGTGGACAATCTCCGTCTTCGGGATCTTTCCCAGAGCGGCGTTTGCGCTTGTTACTTGGTTTGGGATAAGCACCAGTGATCGCCTTGACTGCTTGCTGGCCGTTGACGAAGTTGTAGAACAGTTGGCAAGTGTTGGTGCCCCCTTCGAGGACGTCGAGGAACTCTTCACCAATGAAGCTACCTCCGGTGATGAGTTCGGGATTGTGAGGGTCACGCGATGCAATGGCAAAGAAGCCCTCAACCTGATGGGACACGCTCAAGTTTTTGAGCTGCAAGTAACAAATAGGAACTTCAGCAAATAACATGGGAAGAAAGGGTACTGGGATGTAACTCACATCCCGTTTGACCTTTCGGATCCACATTTTGAGTTTGAACCGCTCTCGCTTTTTCCATTGGGCAACGGCGTCGGGCGAGTCCTCGGAGGCTGATGCAACAGAGTCCGGGGGGGTTATAGTATCGAGAAAGTCTTGATCTCGCCATTGATCCTGTGTATCAAAATCCAGGAGACGCCAGAGCTCGCCACAAGAGACCATTCGATCCTGAAATGGAATTGATTCTGAGGAGGGAGAACGTTAGTACATAATAGTTGGCCAGAAATACAGGTGATAGAGCTTACTGTCGTGGTAAATGGGGCTTGCTTCCTCGTCATATTTACAAAAATTGTTGAAATTGGTGGGTCCGCGGATTCAAACCTCATTGCCGAGATAATTCAAGGCAGGTTGCGCATGTAGCATCCTCTCAATTATGATGAGGTGGACGGACCTCTGATACTGACGGTACGCCTCCTCAAGGGCAAGCTTATCATCAGCAGTCAAACAAAGATACTCGGCATATCTGGCAGCTCGGGCACGCAGCTTGTCTAGCGAGTCGTTTTGGATTTGTTCCATGACTTCTGGGGGGGCGCGTTTCCTGGGCGCTGGAGGGGCTGCATCTGACGAATCTGGGTCATCAAGGAATGAGACACGACGAGGGGCAGGCGGGGTCTCGGGTTGTGGAAGCTGGAAAATAGAGGGTGTTGTCGGTGCCCGCTGGGCGTTAGGCGATGTTTCTTCGGAGGGAGCTGGTGGTTGTGGGGGGGGTGGCACAGCAGGAGTAGGCGGACTCGGATCAGATGGAGCATCCCCATTGGGACGAGAAGGTGTCGCGGCTTTTTTCCGGGGTGCCCGCTTTTTTGGGGCCGGTTTGGAAGGTTGAGAAGTCGGACTAAAGTTCACAGGGGGAGGGAGGCTTGGCGATAACATAGGACCACTGGGAAGGAAGTTTGGATTTTGTGGAGGGTTGTGACGTGCAGCAGGGTTTGCACCCCAGTTGATTGGGCCAGCGAGTGGAGAAGTGCAGGTGTACTGCAAACTCGGTGGATGATGGTCTTGCGACAACTGTTGGACACAGGAAGTGGGATGCTCGGATGGGGATTCAAGGAACAACAGATTGGGGTGGGGGCCGCGCGGCCCAATCTGACCCGAGTACATGGCATGAGAGTCAGGGGTGGAAGAAGGGAATCGTCCGGCTGATTGCAAGGAGTGCAAGTCACGGGGTGAGGCACTGTGACCATGAGAGCAATCGGAGGCTTGAGGCAGGGCCCCATGAATCGGGTGCGCCATCGGGGTCCGTCCAGCTGACAATTGAGGATTCATCCAGGCTCCAGGCGAGGTTCCCATTGGGTAGATCTCAGTTGGGGTCGAATAATTTGTGCCACGCTGGCCGGATTGGGGATGACCATCTGCTTGTGAGGGGAAACAACAGTCAGGAGCGTTCAAGGGAGGATGATCAGAGGCAGCAACTTACTGTAATTCCCGGGTGATGAGTACCCTTGATCTTGGCCAACTGGAGTTCCGTACGGTCGAGACATGGCGCACAAGGTCAAAACAACTTGGACAGGCAGCGGTACACTGAAATCGGTGGTGAACGGTGAGATCGGGGAATTTTGGGATTTTTAGAAGTACGGAGGCCAGTCGTGCACTGCGGGGCAGTCGTGCACTGATTTTTTTTGGGTGGGAGGGGGCTGGGGAGGGTTGTGCGCTATTTCAGGGAGGGGGGGGGGGGTGCAGAGGGTCGTGTGCTGGGGTTGGGGGGGGGGGGGGGTGCAGAGGGTCGTGTGCTGGGGTTGGGGGGGGGGGGGGGGGGGGGTGGACCACGTTGGAATCTGTGGGAAGAGAAATGACTGATCATGGCCGAGATGGGTTAGGGTTAATGTGGTTTGGAATTTTCTTGCGCTGCGGATCGAACATCATGGAACATTGATACCCACATTCCGGCCACATTCTAACCCAAAAGGAGATCAATAGAACATCATGGAATAAAATTCTGGCCACATTACATAATCCCAGAGAGGATTGTGATTACGTTGCTGCAATCTGTGCTTGCAGCTGCACCTGGGCCCCTCTACCGCAGTAAGCCGCAGTAACTACAGGGCCAATGGATCCAGCAAAAAAAAAGTTGCTGTGTCTGTTTGCGCACAAACAGACGCAACAAGTGAGATTTTTCTTGTGTTGAGGTGTCTGTGTCTGTTTGCACGCAGACGGAATATGTGTGGGTTACGCAAACGGGGAAATAAGTGTGTTGATGTGTCCATTTGCACGCAAACAGAATATGCGGCACATGAGTGTGTTGTGTTTGTGTGCAAACAGAAATGAAGAGGCAGGAGTGTGTTATACTTTATGCTTACGTGCAAACAGGCATGGCAAAGGAGTGTGAGGTCCCATCCCTTTGCGCGCAAGCAGAGAAGACTATGGAGTGAAAGTGAAATTCAAGTATCAATGGTCATTTGTTCATACTTGCCTTTGTCATGTTGGTTTGCGCGCAAGACTGCCGGATTTATGTGATGCACCAAAGCCTTGGTTATGTGCCACACAAATAACATCTGTGACTAAAACCAAAATAATTGGACCAGTCTGATTCATTCTAAAAAATCTTTGGGAATACTGACCCATTGGTCTTAGCATCATTGGCAGAGATTATTTGAAGTCCAAAAACTTGCTAGCCATCCTCATGGCAATGGCACTAATGTTTTGGTTGACCTCACAAATAAAGTGTGTGACTGACACTAAAAATTATTTGTCAGTCAGTCTAAAGAAATTCTCACAGTGCATCAGACTGACCTAAAGTCTTTTGAACAAATGTAATTTTTGGGGCATACCAACTACTTTGTTACATTACGTTGACTAGCAAATTTATGTACCCACAAATAATATCTGTTAACATTAATCACTTGCAAAGCCTGGCAGCTCATCATTTACTACCTGTTGGTTTTTCCCATAGAGATATATTATTAGAATCTATAAATAATTGGAACTTTGTTCAAATGGTTGGGTTGGTAATTTTAAATGGTTGGGTATTATCAATTCAATGAATTTATTATCAATTCAATGAATTTTTATTTGAACATAAAACAATCATCCATTACATAATTGGTGGTCATGTTGAGTGATACACACTTTGAAAGGAACTAAACAACATGATAAATAAAATGAATAAAATTTTGTGTTCCTTCTAAGAAAAATTTCTGAGTTCAAACCAAAGTTTGGATCACAAAACTCATTTAATTTTGTTCTTGTGGCTGATCATTCCTATTAATTGGATCAGATCTATTCTTCTTTGAAATTTGTAACAGATCTCTCTTGGAAATTTGAGATCTATTCCTCTTGGGAATTTGGATCAGATCTATTGCTTCCCTCTGGTACATACATGATCTATTGATCTTTTTTACCACCGGTGGACTTGAGATACACTATCTAACCTCACTTCAGTGTTTGGATAAAATAATATTCAATAATAAATGAAGACACCAAGATTTTGAAATGTAATAGCTATTTGATTTAAATGATAGCAGGAATTTTACATATTCATTAAATCTATGTGTCATTTTCATCATTTTCATCATTTTCATCATCCAAAAGTTCAACATCCTCCCCATCATCTACATTCACGTCAAGGACCGCATCTTCCAAATCTTCGTCCACATCAGGAATTGTAGGCTGAGATTCGTTCCTCTCAATATGTTGAATCAAAGTATGCCATTCGGAAATGGAATGTTGATTGCTCGCAGGTTGACAGCGAGACCACAACCAAGTAATGTCCTCCAACCAACTTGAGACCAGTTGCTCGTGTGATTTGAGTCGCAGTTGTAACTCATCGCGGATCACCATCATTTTGGCCTCTCGCGCCATTCTGCCGCACACAATACTGTCAATGTAGTCAATCTCGAGATTTGGATTGTTTGCAAGCTGATCGATACCTGTGAAATAATGCGGGTATTAATTATGGCAAACAAGTGAAATCATGTGAACAAGAAAAACTAACGAGTGCCAATATGATCAATGGTGTTTTGAATACGCGTGTGGTGGGCAACAGCCCAACCTTTCGCCCGGGCTAGTTCCTGTGCAATCAGCTCAAATTCCTCCTGGGTCCGTTGAAGGATTAAAAAACAATTTATTCCTGTCCTGACATCAGGGTCTACAGCCCAAGGCGCACTGGAATGATAGTACAGCCCATCACTCCAGAATCTATGGTCCATTGGCCATTTAGAAAAGTTCTCGTACACAAGAGGGTGATCGTCGGCGTCGGATAACTGCTGGTTGGGGTATTTGTTCTTAAAGTTTGTGAATATTCGGTTGAATTGATTGATGAGTTTCTTCACTGCCGGACGTCGGGATTGCATTGCTTTGATAATTCTCTCTTTTCCTCGAGTTCCAATTCGAGATCCCATAGAGTTGATAAGCGGTTGTTGCTCGGCATTCAGCTGTACAGCCTGTACAAACAACTCTGCTTTGGCATCCCAGAGAAGGAGCCTGAGCTTCTGCTCTTCGGGGTCTGCCAAAGAAAATACAATGAACAAATTGCAATCAGATACATCAGAATCATAAGTCATTTCTATAGCTTACCGCCAGTCTCCACTGCAGTGCTGCCAGCAATTTCTTCGGTCTCTCTTCTCAACATATCCGACTGTTCAGTGATTGAGTCCATTAGCTGACGAACTTGAGCTGGACTTTCAAGGAAGATTGTCGGGCTTTGGAGACGTGTCCTGACAAGAATACAGAAGAGCTTGTTAGAATTGTACTAGAATTGTTATTTTATATGTAAGAATACATTTGCTTCACCTCATAAGCTCCAAAGTTTCTTCCCGCTTGTACAATGATAAAAGCTTGGCACGACGAGTGCTCTCTTCCTTGGTGTGGTCCCTCTGAAAATCGCGCTGCAAGTCCCACTGTTGCTTGAAAAATTGAACGGTATAGTTTCCGCCTCCTTGCTCGTGGGGTTTTTTTTTAGAAAGCAAGTGAGTTAGAGTGCTTTGAGTCTCTTGACGGCGGCGAACAGAATGTCCAAACTTCCTTCGCAGCCAAAAGGCTGAAACATACCCAATCAGATGAGGCTCACAAAGTGATTTAAAGAAAACACTTACTTAGCTGCCGGATGCCTCGCTTGTTGTAATGTTTGAGCCGATGAGAAATTGATGAGAGACGATGGTTGCGAGTGGCATATCTTAGCGGGCTGACAAGCGGGGAGAGATACGACCACATTCTCTCCAAGCCCTCTCCATCGGACACTCCCCACCCTTTGTTGAAGCGTGGATGATACTCTAGCTGGCAGAGCCAGTTATGAACGTACGCGTGGAATACGGAGGTACCAAAGCGGATTCGGGTGCGATGTTGTGGTAGAAGCCCTCTCTGATGAGCAAGGAGCATGTTTTCAATCTCGCTATCAATAGCATCGAAAAGCACTATTCAAAGGACATATTGCTTACCAGCCTGATGTACTTGTCCATGCTGCACCCAATATCGTACAGTATTCCAACTTTTCGAGTTGGTTCAACCACTGAGATAACACGCTGGATCAGAGCCATTGGGAAATGTCTCTGCTCACCCGACTTATGGATGTTGGCCAGATAAACAGCTCTGTCGTGCCGACAACAGCAGCCCATAAGGCCGGTGTCATCACATCCCTTCCAAGTCGATTCACTTCGTTTATCGTCGGCAGCCTTGTGTGATTCTGTACATCGATCGGTCTGTTTGAATCTGACATCAGTTGATGATCAAAGTCAGGAAAGGAAAATGTCTACCTGCTCAGGTGTCATCCCTTCGGCTTCCTTAGCTCGGATGTCATGAGAGACCTGGTCGACTTCACCTTGCGGCAGGAAAATTCTAGGTGTGCGAAGGGCTTTGTAATTGCGGCTCGAACTGGCTTGGTGTCGATGCTGAAAGTTACCATCAAGGCAGAATATCGCAGAATCTCGAGTCTCTTCCGGGTAATCATCTGGGTTGGGAGGCCGTGGACCAAAACAGGCGGGGCATGATGTACATGCTAGGGTTTCCGCCTCGCTCAGCTTCAGAGAGTTATAAACCACCGTGCTGGTATTTTCTTTGAGTAGACGGAACAGATCAACAGCTGCTGTGAATGGCTTTCGCATTTCTCGAGCCTATAGTCAGAAAAACACATCCCAAGATACCGTTAGTCACACTTGAACAAGATGCAAACTAAAATAGATTGAAATATTCTACATGTTTCCGATTGCGAGCACACAGCCGTTGCGAGCGAGGTTCGAGCCAAGCAGTGAGAGCGAGTGTAAAGGGCTGAGCTCCTATATGGCTATGGTTCCATAGGTGATTATGGAAGATAAGGAGGGGTACCGAGAATGCCGTTTGGGGTTTGATCGGTGATCCTGCAATGTAACCATGCTGAAGAAGCCGTACTCCATCTAGAGTACATTCACAGAATTGGATGATCTTCCTTTCCTGACCTGATTTCTTACAATTATCAGTGATTTGTAGGAACGCAAGAATTAACCAAATTGCTTACCTTGTATGTCCACCAGATCAACTGGTCAACTATAGCGTTTAGAGCAGGCGGGAGAGCAGCTAGCAAACGAATCGTAGGAGTTGGGGCCGGCCCAGTTGTTGGTTTTAACCTTCAGCTTCATATACTCGCCTTGGAGCGGACAAATTAGTAGTTCCCAGTTATATTCGCGCGCTTGTTGGCGGTATCTCTCTTTGTAAGAAGCCATCGCTAGATCAATGCTGTCAGGTACGTCTTCACCAAAAGTAACCCATTCGGATTCGGCTCCAGCTTGGTCCCAACTAGTTGATTCCTGCCAAGAATCATTCGTGTAATTGATGGCCGGGTTGGTTTGATCCAAGAGGTTTCCAATAGAGAGCGGCTGAGCTGCTTGTTCACGCTGATGGCCCAACTGCTCTTGCCGCTGTAGCCGCGCCAAGGTGGCTGCGTTTCTGTCAGAGTAAATCTGTCGACGGAGAGCCTGGGTACGGTTTCCCCCTCGGACACGCATTCGGGTGATTGGCATCTTGGATTTTGAGACAAGTGCTGAGAGAAATTCAAACCCAAAAATCTGTCAACTACACGGTCTTTATTCCCTGGATTTGATATATACCACTTACATGTTGTGACGGGGAAGAATCAAGAGTGGTGGGGTACTGTTGTTTATGACAGGTCGGGTGCGGTTTTTCAAATTTGAGTGAGGTCGATGGCCGGTGGTGTAATGTGGGTTGGCCCGGCGGTACAAGACGTAGGTGCGGCCGGTGTGATGTGTACCCGGGGGAGTGATATGTGGATGGGTGGTGAGTGATGTAACTGTACTGTTCTCACCGGGCTGTACTATGATCGGCGATGGGGCCCCCGGGGGGGAGGGTATAGGCCAGCTCCGTGGTCCAATTTTGATCAAGTCCGAGACCCAGGTCTTTTGGGTCTTCTGGGTTTCCCAGGGACTTTATTTTGCCTGCAAAAAAGGCGGTATGCAGTGACCTAGGCGGGGTTCTCAGGTATTGCATACTATGGGGTATGTAGGTGCCCACAGGTGATGTATCATTACAAACAAAACAAGCTTGGTTAAGTCGTCGTCAGCAAGTTAGTGCAGAAAAAGCTAGAGAAGAAATTCAGACTGGTGAAACTGTTTGACCGCATCAACTAGGTGAATCCTCTGAACATCGTCCTAATCAAGGGAGACATTTCAAGCTTTTGGAAAACATTCTGGGCCAGCTCAGACCGAGCTGGGAGTGGAGTTCATCGTTCAAGCCGTCAAACGAAATTCGTGCGGATATTGATACCTCAAACATTTTGTCGACAAAAAGACGACAGCGAATTTCTAGCGGTACGGCGGTTATTGATGAACAACCTGAGGTTGTTAACTTGGTTCAAGAAGTAACAATGGCTGATGTGTTAAGTAGTCCAAAGGAGAAGCCACTCTGGATTGAGGCAATGACCAATGAACATGCGTCGCAACTTGCACACATAACTGGTGATCTTGTTCCGCCGCCAGAAAATGAAAAAATCATTGGCGGAATGTGGGTACTATGTCGGAAACTCAACAAAGAAAATGAAGTCATTCGGTATAAGGCTTGGTGGGTCGGGTTTGGAAATCACCAAGAGCCAAATAAGCACTATTTTCTCACGTATGTGTCAGTTGGTCGAGTTGAAACATTCAAAATTCTGTTATCTATTGCGGTTACGTTCAAGTGGAAGGTCTATCAGTTTGATGTTGAAACAGCCTTTTTACACGGTGGGATGGATGCTGATGTGTACGTTCGACAAGTCTCTCTCGGGGTTTGAGGTGAAAGGGAAAGAGAACTGGGTTTGAAAATTAAATAAGTCGCTATGTGGTATGAAGCAAGCTCTGCCCATGTGGAAAAACCATCTTACAAGCACATTACGGACCTTGGGCCTCATTCCGTTGATTATGGACGATGCCTTGTTCTACAATGCTGATTGGACGTTATTTCTGCACATTTATGTGGATGATGGCCTGATTGTAGGTCAAAGCGCATCTCTAATAACCTCTTTTCTATCTGAACTTTTGAAGGCATATAAGATCAAAGTAAAAGAAAAGCCGAGTCAGCGTCTTGGGTATACCTTGGAGTGGAAGACTAATTTGGTTACTTTGCATCATCAGGCGTACGCTGAAAAGATCCTGAAGGTGTTCAACATGGAAGGCGCTAAATCCGTGAAGACTCCGTTAGTTTACCGACAAATGCCCTCCATCAGGTTGAGCTTGAATCTACTCCGTTTGATGCGTCTTTAATGCAGAAAGCAATGGGGTATATTAATTATCTCGCGATGCATACTTGTCCGGACATTGCGTTTGCTATGAATCTGTTGTCACGATATTTGTCGAAACCTACACAACATCACTGGTCGCTGGTCAAGCATTTACTTTGATACATCAAGGGTACCAAGAATATCGGCATTGAAATTAAGAGCGGCGGTTCTCCTCGCGAACTACTTGGGTATGCTGATGCAGACTTTGCAATGTCAACAGTGGACAAGAAATCAACTACTGGTTATGTCGTAAAATTTCAAGGCAACATGATCTGTTGGAAATCTAAGAAACAATCAATCGTGGCTCAATTGACGACTGAAGCCGAGTTTATTGCAATTAATGTGTGTGCTAAACAAATTCGATGGTTGAAGAATCTACTTGTTGACATGAAGATCCCGGTTGGAATTCCGGTAATCAAGAACAACAATTCTGGCGCAGCAATCATCAGCAAAGAACTCTGGCTCTCTGACAACTCGAAACACATTGAAATCTGATATCAGTATTTGAGAGACATTGTTGCAAAGAATCAATTAGTCATTGAAGACATCTCAACCAACAACATGATTGCCGATATTTTGACTAAGTTACTGGGTTTCATTAAGGTTTCCATAGCGGTCAAGCAATTACAACTAGTCTCATCGAATTAAGGAGGAGTGTCAAGAGTAATTCTTGACTAGTACATTTTGCATATGCATTGTTGTGATGTGCGCGGGAAGACTTCTCAAGTTTCAAGTTTCACAGCTGAAAATTTTCACTCACTTCGTTTCCGGTCTTGAGTTGCTTGGTTCACTGCTGGTCAAATCCTCAACGCATCAAGATCAAGAGTCAACTCAAAGGAAGACACAAAGGAAGAACTCATTTGAGGTAAAGATAAACTATCAAAACATCATCATCTGCTCAAGACACTCACACGTTTGCCGATAACATCTGTCTAGTCAACTCGCTAAAGGTCGACTCGTTTCAGGAGGAGCTACATCAACAAATACTAAACAGCTGCATCTTGTTTGTATAGTTTTTGTTTTGTATCTGGTTAGATTAGCTACTAAAACTTGTGTCTCTTTAGTTTGTTTGTGTTCTAGTCTTGTTTATCTCACGTGTTGTTGTCATTGTTCAGTTTTCAGCATAGATAGCTTCTATACTTTGTGTGTTTTCTTTCTTCTTTATTTCTTTTGTGATTCAGACTCAATTTCTAATTGTTTTTATTTCTTTCATTAAGTCTAAGATCTACTACTACTGGCTAAGCAATCAAATCAAGATTCCAAAGAAAGAGAGATTTGTAATCACTACATGTGCACCCTGCTCGCCGTTCACATAAGTTGGAGCTGGTTTTTGATTGAATTCAGCTCCTTTCCAAAGTGCCTTCAGGTCAATTGAGCATAATTTAAACATACATTCATCATGAATTCAGCATACATTGAGGCTCAAGTTCCAGGATGTATCTAACAGGGTTCTTAAACAATATTTTGTGATGGCACTTGCATGCAAGTGCCAAGCAAACTCCCATGGTGTATTGGTCTTCAAACTCATCAAAGCCTCAAGCTTATCCGCCTCTCCCTCAACAAAGTTTCCTTGGTTGTATGTTGTGCTCTATTTCTTTATTTCTGTGTGCTTTTGTTGACCCTATGTTCTTTTAGTTAGCTCTTCTTTCTTCCTCTCCTTTAATCCCATTTTTTTGTGCTCTTTTCTTTGTTGTGTTGGCCTTCAGGTATTTTTCTTTTTCTTTCTCTTGATTCACAACTTGTTTTCTTTTCTCTTTGTCTGATATTTGAAATTACTTCAGCTTGATATTCAACAATCAGTATGTTGACTGATGTGACTCTTGCGGATGGGTCAAGTCTTCCAAACAGCGGTGTTTTGGAACCCTTGCTAAAAAGGCTTTTTCAGGATTTGGAGTGAACAAGCAGAAATGAATTTTCCAACAGATCTGCAGGACTTTTTGAAATCTCTACATGCTAGATACTGTAAAATTGGTGTGATATTGGTTTTTATCAGCACTGGATTCCTCTCAGTTTTTTTTTTGAGCAAAGTGTTTGGATTTACATTAAAAAATCATGTTTCAAGAACCTCAGGGACAATCAAAAACCATCAACCCTTTATAACAGTACAAACATTTATTATTTTGCCCAAAAAAGACATAAAAGGTAAAATAGAGAAGAAAAGAATAGGATATAAGAATAAAGAATAAGATGGCTATGTGGGGGCTCATGGTGGGCTTTCTGTGAATTCAAAGGCCCGGGTTGATACCTCAGACCACCGAAAGCCCATGTTGAGATTTTGGGCCCATCAAAAGCCCCAGAAGCTCCCAGGGCAAGGCAAAACTCCTTTAATACTGACCCAATGTGCTTTTGGGGCAGGCCCATTGGCCCACTCAAGGCCTGCTCAAGCCTGCTCCTGGCCCGCCAGGCCCATGAAAAAAAACCATCCTAAAACATTGTCTGACAATTTTTGCTCAGTTTGGGACATTTTATTTTTTTGGCTCAGCATGCTCAGTTTGTTCCCCTGAGTGAAATTTTGGTTTCATTCTTTTCATGTTGACTTATTTTTTTTTGGGCAAAATAATAAGGCCCCGTTTGGCTGCCACGTTATATGTCATAAATGGTCAAATTTACATATGACGCGCGACCCCCGGGGGTTTCAAAGCTTTGGTGGCAACGGGGGGTGAACTTTGGATCGCGGCGTCATAAATTCAACAATTTATGACGTATAACGCGGCAGCCAAACGGGGCCTAAATGTTTGTAGTGTAATGAGCCAGGCAGGTAGAACTAGATGATCATGGTACATACATCAAGAACTAGGCAAGACCAAGGAGTAGGACTGACCAAACTTAGCTAAGTCCCTCGATTGGAGGCGTGGGAGCGCTGTTGCGAAGCAACCCTCCAAAGGAGAGACTTATGCCCTACCTTGCAAAACAATAGGCAGCAGACGTCTGTTTTCAGCCTTTTTTGCTTGTCCCACCGTTGAAGCTACGCAAGGACAGCTGGGGCCAATTCAGCTGCTTCAAGAGATAGCCAAGAAGCATGGCTCTCTGCTGGCATCTTTCTTTTATCTGTAACAGTTGAACTTGATTTTTTTTTTTAAAAAAAAGAGCTGCTAAGTTTTGACAGGCATCAAAAGTATGGCTTTGACCAAGGCCTGTTTGAACAATGCCCTCCCAAAACCCATGAAATCCTTTTTTGTTTCATTTGGGATTCAAGAGAGTTTTTGGAGGGATCCAACCTCAGGAAGGTGGCAGGTGCAAGTGCTCATGTAGGCAGACAAAACTGTCTACTTAGAATTTTGATAGTCTATAGCTGAGTCAAGATATAAAGAGTTGAAAATTTTGAAAGTTTTCCCCAGCCAAATTGGATTTCTGCTGCCTACTCTTTTTCCGAGCTTAACTAAGTCTCTCCTTCAGAGGCGCCTAAAGTCACACCATTGGCCCTACAGACTCGAGAATTTCTGGCAAAAAAACACCTATTTTCTTTTCAAAATGTTTTTAAAAATGTAGTTTTTAGTTTAAAAAAATCTGAGTAGACAGACTTGTAGCCTGCAATCTCAGCTTCTATTTCACCATTTTTTACCCAACTGGCCCCCATGATTACTAGCCCACTCTTCCTGCCCTGAAGTGGTTCTGGAGTGGTGATCCAGCCGTTTTTGGGCTCAAAATTTGAAATTCCGTGAGCCCGCGCGGTCTCAAAGGGGGGGATTGGTCTCATAAATCTGCCATGTAAAAAAATTTACAGGACATTTCTTGCCAGGGGGGATGGATATGGGGGAGTTTGAAGTGGGCAAAAATAAGCTACATAAGAAGCTTGCTATTCCAATGGTGCAAAGGGCGCGGGATGGATCAAGGAAACAGGGAAGTATTGGGGAAAATGGGGGAGCGTAGGGTCCTCCCTGCCATTTGTCTCAATCCTTTAGGGCGAGACATGCAACTTTAGAGGCAAGTCCCTCCTTCGGAGATCGCTACGCTCCCCCGAGGAGGGTACGCTTGTTTTAAGTTCGCTCTTTTGCGAGGTAGGGCGGTCCCTCCTTCGGAGGGTCGCTTCGCGACAGCGCTCCCGCGCCTCCGATCGAGGGACTTAGCTAAGTTCGAGGACTGACTAATTAGTTTGGGTTTCTCTAGCCAAAAGGCTCTCGAGCACCGAGCCACGCATGCGGAACCGAACGATTCTTCGCTGGCGCGGGGCGCTCCGCGACCGGTGGTTGTCGGCGCCGTGCCCACCAAAATTGGATCTTTGCATCCTCGGAGAGGCTTGCTCGTTTTGCGCTAGCCAGGCAATACCAGACCCGACAAATCTGCGGCCTGTGCTCAGCCAGCCGGTTTCTGAATCGTAGGACGTTGGTGTTTGGCTGCCATAGTAGGATCATAAATAAACCCTTGAGGCTCTCGACGTACGGCTGTTTGATGCTCTGTGTGGTGTACATGTGTCGCCTCCAACATCATCGCCCTTTGGCGAAAGAAGCGTTCAGAAGATGTTTTGAGATTATGGATGGCTCAGGTCTGAGTGGGTGAAACTCTTCAGGCAGAGTTCTTCGGAGTCGTCTCAACTGGTGTAAGATGTGGGTATTACAGCCGGATTACCCTTCGCGTCCGGAAATCAGCAGATTGGAGGCAGATGTGTGAATTGGGCAAGCTGGAACCATGGATAGATGATACGCTTTGAAGCCCCGTTTCGCTAGAATGAGGCAAAAGCATACGGTTTCACCACTTGTTTATCAGGATCAAACGCTGGATGACCCACCAAGCTGCCGGAAGACAGCCTGCATCCCCTGTCTGTACGGAACTTGAGTAGTTTCGAGTGCTTGGCCAGCCTTCGCCTTCTTACCGCTTGATCTCTTCACCCTCTTCCATCCCCGCATCGCATCGTCCTGCTCCTGCCTCCCTTTAGATCCAACCTGCTCAAAAATACCTAGTGAGCCCAACCATAACCAATTTACAGACACTCGTTTAAGCTTCCAGAACCAGGTCGAATACCTCTGCCAATCTCCATCTTCCCGCTGCACCCCTCAACCAAGAAAACCCCGCAATAAAAAGACATATACGACACACAATGTACTTTTCACTGTCACGTTCGCTCGTTTTTCACGGCTTGTTGCTCGGAAGCTGGGCGGTTCGGTGTGCGATCGTTCCAGATGTTCTGGAAATCAAGCCTAAGCCTAAAACGATCGAGAACATAATGAACCTCAAGCAATCAATCAGTGAGAGCTGGCACCCGCTCCCGGCACCGCGCCGGAAACCCAAGGGCGCGGAGGCCTTGGATCTCCCCCGGGAAGATCAGCCGAACCTACTGACCATGGAGGGAGAAAAGGAGACGGAACCGACCGCACAGCAAAAGATGATCGAATTTGGACAGTCGTACGGTCCGGCGGGAAGATTCTGTCGGAAAATACTCGACCGGGTCATTACTCACATCTTCAACCCAATCGGCCGGTTCTTCAAGAGACTCTTCCGTCCGTTCGATCGAGATGGACTCAACAGAAATGACTACAAGATCCTCAAGGACGCCAGTAGCAAAGGCTTGGTTCCCCCGGACGTCTTACCTACCCAGGCTGAAAAGGCCCCGGACAGCGCAAATCTTCGCCAAGATCCAGATAACCTCAAAGATCATCAAGGTTCTGATAACCCCAATCATGAACAAGCTCCAAGCTCTCCGAAACCTGCCGAGCCTACGACTACCCGAGGCGCCTATGGTTCCGCCGATTCTCACAACGCTCAAGGCAACTCGCAAGCTCAACATCCCAAAGGAAACCCCCTTTTCGATCAAGAACACCGCCCTACAAGCTAATCATCGATACAAGTAGTCACATCAGCTATATCAGAACCAGTCCAGCCATCACAGATTCCTGTTTTCTTCTTCCTTCGCCAACTCGCTTTTAAAACTTCAGTGTATCTATCCGAACATAAAAACAACGGGGTGCGATCACTGAGTCATCCTTGAATCCAATCATTACATTCATGATGTCAAGCCTATTTCTGTTTTTCATTGCCTTCCTATTCGCTACGTACTCGCCATCAACATTCCTACAACCTCTTCATGATCTTATCATAATTTAAATCAAGTAAATAAAAAACGGGTCTTACTTTGCGTACTTTGGAAAGCGTTTACGCGCACTGTGGGCTTTGGGCTGGCGACCCCAGAGCCCGTTTTTTTACCTCATTTTCCCACAGCCAAGATGGTCCTGAGTCGCCTCCATGCAGAATTTTGGGAGCCATGGGACCCTCTAAAGTGTAACAAAAAAGAGACAGAAAAAGCGTAATCATGAGACTGCCCAAAAGAACTTTTCCCACGGCGCGAGCGCCAGGATTCCGGAAGGAGCCCTGCGGGTTCACCGGGTGCTAAACCTTTGGCGACAAAAGTAAGAGGCATTCCTCCCAGTCGACGAGACTGTCAAGCCTGGTCGACCGGCTGGGATTTCTCCCGTTCTGTGAGGTTGTATAACCTCGTTAACAGACCGGGATGAATCCACCTAGCCAACAAGGGTAGAACTTGTGAAAATCAACAGACCAAGACGAGCTTGGTTAAGCTAGGCTCCGTAGCCTCGGAGGAGTTAGGGACCCTTGCCTGAACATCTGCGCGAGTGAGTAGATGGGATTCCGTAAAGCTGGGCACAAGGAGATATTATGACATTTTTGGGCTGATGATGCTACATATTAGGGGGGTTCACAATAGGATTTTAATAAAATTTTAAAGCTCATTTTAAGGCCTTTATGAACAATGTTTTGGAATTTTTTTAAGCTGTTCACATTTGGGTGTTCCTTGGCAATCAGAGCAACTTCTATGTTTTCTGAAAATTGGTTCACAAAGTCCTTAAAATGGGCTCTAAAGTTTTATTAAAATCCTATTGTGAACCCCCCTATTGTGTTTGAATTTGTTTGTTTTTCGATGAGGGGCGTACGTGTATTCCCTCTTTAATGGACCGTTCTCCAACGTTTATATCTGCGGGCAAAATCACAGCCACTAGCCCAATCCGTGCGGGATTTGAAAGGACATCGAGGCTTGGAAGCCTGGAAGCCCGGCGTCTTCCTGATGCCAGTTGACCTTGGAGATCTGGCTGCCTTTTTTTTTGCGTGCACGCCGGTACCCTTTCAGATTCAGGCGCCCTTTGCTTTGCCCCCACATAAGGTGACCTTATTAACTTTGGGTACACCAGAACTGGCGAGAGTTGGATAATGGTCAGGAAATAGAGGCTACAACTTACAAGCTTCTACAAATACACATTTTATGCCACCTCGGGCTCTCATTGGACGGAGGCTTGGAGTGGGTGGAGTGACTCAGTCCTCCTCAGTCTCGCTCGAGGGACAAAGGACTCTAGCCTGCAAGCTATTTGACGTCATTGAAGCCCGAGCTCCACTTTTTGCACACGCCTCTTGGCAGCTTTTTGCATTTCGGCTAATTCGACGAGACCCGACCCAACTTGGCACAAGTCCCTTGCCGGGGGCAGGTACGCGAAGGGCCTTATCAAGTGTGACATCCCGCCTCTTTGAGACTGCAAAGAGCCTGCGTGCCCCTTTGTGGGTCACTGGTTCTCACCTGAGTCTTGAGAGGGTTTGTTAAGGGTAATGTAGTTTAAGTCCATACCTGCACATCTATATGCATATAACGGCAATAATCGCGCACTGTGTATGCACTAGTGTTGCGCGAGAATGCAGAGATGTTTACGCGACTGTAAATATGCCGACATTCAGTACATAGCTATGGATTGGCTGGACCGGCCCTAGGTTCACTGCGGAGCTGGCTAGGACTGGTGTGGAAAGCTTTGCTTGCTTCGATTCCCAGTGCTCCTTGGCCAACAACGCAGTCCGACTGCCTCTGTGCCTCTCCCGCCATTCCCGTCCAAATTGCTCACAACTAGGAAGGGGTCAAGGAACCGGTTAGACGGCGACTGGTCACACCAGACCTCGAGCGACGCCCCGTGAGCCTTTATAATCCCCGTCTGGATCATCCTTGCTCCGCTATCCCCCTTCTACTATTTTAACCTACGACCTACACTCATTCCAGCGAGAACATAAACCTGCCGGGCACATCCTAGACTGAGCGCACAATTGCCCGAAACCAAACTGAATCATCCTCTGCTCTTTCTTCTCTTCGACTCATCTCAAGACATAATTACTCGTGACCAGCTTGACTTCTCATCTCGCCTCCTACTTTCCGACTGCCTCATCCAACCCACGTGCAATTCTTGCCGTCCTACCTTTACACCAACATGCTCAGCCCATTCCTCATTAGCCTTGCCCTCTTCGTCAATGCCAATCTGTTCGGCTTAACGAATGCCAATTCCCAAGCCACCAACGGTCCCGCCCCATCCACCGGAGCACCTTCGGCTCTTTCGGCAAGCGCCAACCTCACTGGTCACTTCAATGTCAGCGGACAAATCCACTTCGCCCTTCAACCCGAATCCAACGCTGTTGCCGTCTCAATCTCAATCAACGGCCTAAACGCGTTGAACTCGAGCGCTGCCTACGCGTACCACAGTTGAGCCACACAACATTCATCAACTTGCCTCAACTTCAGAAGCTGACCTTCTGCCACAACAGTTCATACCAACCCTATTTCAGCCGATGGGAATTGTTCGAGTGCGCTTGGGCATCTTGACCCTCTTGCTGTAACCGATGGTCTGGTCTGCAACCCGCAAATTAGTCAATACTGCCAAGAAGGGGTGAGTAGCTTCCCCTTCGTCATGTCTGCGGTTTTACTCACTGCCGTCTCATGTTCCAGGATTTGGCCAGTCGGCATGGAAAACTCAATGGATCTGAACCTTCATTAAATCTTGCTTACATCGATGACTACTTGAGATTTTGGCCTCAGCCATTTAGTATCCTCGGTCGCAGTGTCGTGGTACATTTGCCCAATTCCACGCGGATTGCTTGTGGTAAGGATAATAACCATTTGGTAGCCTAATTGTCGACTTAACTCACTCTCTGCTTCCTGATCATCGTAATAGGTAACATCACTTCCACTATTGATGGCACCGCAACTGCAGACGGGGCTCCCACGTTTACCAGCTCAAATTACACTACCCAGTAAGCCCTACATCCCATGTTGCTCCCCTGAAATCTAGTGATTGACTCTTGTGCGTCCGCAGATATTCCTCCCAAGCCCCCCCAGCTCCTCCAGCGAAGTTTGAGCCATTCAATGGCTCCACCCCCAATCCTGCGGTCTTATCTCAATTCTCGTGAGTAGTTCTGTTTTAAAGCAGCGAGCCAACTCCTTGGAGTCTATCGCTAACTTGAGCATTCTTTGGCTCTCTAGGTTACCGTCTCTGTTACCCACCGTCCAAATGTTACCGAACATTATGCTAGGAACCAATGCTACTACTCGGACCGTCAACGGCAAGACGGAGCAAGCTATTCTGCCAGCTGCGGTCAATGCCACAAGCCCTTTCACATACACACCTGGCGCAGCGCTTCCCAGTCAGAACGACACCTCCGTGGGCAACACAACAACCGTTGGCAACAACGGTAAGGGTGGCTCCAAGCAGGGCGCTTCCAGTGGTGTTGAACGCTTGACTCCTTCGCTTATTTTCACCATTCTTGCTGGCCTCTGCATATCTATTTACATGTAATTTGAGAGTCGATTCTAATTTTTGAGCTTTTGGACTAATAAAGTAGCTACATTCCTTCAAAATTAAGCAGACCTGCGACAAACTTCTAACTAGCAATGCTGCAACGCTGCATAACCGTTAGCACTATTGTACCCAGGTAGAGGAAATGCAAATAAATTTCTCAACTCCTGCAACACAAACCAAAATGCATTGAATGCTTGTTGCAACCACCATTACTCAATTCAGTGTTGCTGGATTTAATCTACAGAATTGAGGCCATACCAATCAGTATTGAACTGTCTTGCAAAACCGATTTTCTTTAAAATAACTCATCAGTCTTTGCCAGCATGCTAGAACCAACACAATCATATAAGCTGGCAGACGCAGATGTATAAACGGACAAAAATTTCCTCTGTAGCAAGAAGATTTCAAAGCGCATTTCAAATCAGCGAGTGAGGGAGACTGATAACTTGATGAAATGTTCAGCTCCCAATTCGCAAACGCAAATAGATTCAAAAATAGAATGAGGAATATGAAAACATTTTACAACTATGTGTGGTTAGCGAAAGTAGTGGAAGAAATGAGGACAAATGTCAAAACGTGACCGCGAGTGCAAATAATGTTGGGTGAAATGAGGACAGATGTCAAAACGTGACCGCGAGTGCAAATAACGTTGGGTGAAATGAGGGCAAATGTCAAAACGTGACCGCGAGTTCAAATAACGTGAATATAAAGAAGTCAAAGGTATGACTAGCCACAGTGTAAAAATGATGTGATCACCTGAGTGAATGATGAATTGTAATATGCTGGACTGCCGGTAAAAGTAGTTGAAATTGAATGGATGGATTTTGTTTATTGACTAGTACTGCTGCCCAGACCCAATCGTCTGTTCGATAAATTTACAAAAATCTGAGAAAATGTTGATTCAGGCCTTTGCGCCAGGGGTCCAAGTATCGATATTCCCTGCGCAGAAGATAGGAAATGTTAGAAACACTTCACATTTGTCAAGACTCTAGATGCGAAGAATCACCGCAAGCAAGTCGAGTCTTGTTCGCGCCATGAATGACAACGCTTTTGCCGATGATGGAATTGGGTCCAGTTAACTCAATCGCGTTGTCATTATATCTCAATGTGAAAACATCCACAAGGCCTGGTAGGTTGCCATGACGGATTGCAAGCTCCTTCAGAAAAGAAAAAACAGAATCAACACGACACAAAGATTTTGTGAGTCCCTACCGTCATCCCTCAAAAGGTTGAAGGCACTGCACTACTCACGGCTGGTTGACAGTAATCAGGGACTTCGGATTTGCAGCTCGGTTTTGGCGTCAGGACTTTGAAGTGGCCAAGGGCACTTGAGCAATTCCCATCAACAACCGCATGCTCATGCACTAAGATGGAATAATAATTTCCAAGGAAAGGAATAAGAATTTTGTTCATCATGTTCATTTCAGCTCACGAAGAAAGCGCCGTGATCTCATGAGCACTTACCATGGTAAGCAAAACCCTCGGTCTGATTGAATTGTAGCAAACCTCGCATCGAAATAACTATATTTACCCAGTCTGACTCTTCCGGACTACTGAATTGGAATCGGCC
This sequence comes from Puccinia triticina, assembly GCF_026914185.1. Classification (NCBI taxonomy): domain Eukaryota; kingdom Fungi; phylum Basidiomycota; class Pucciniomycetes; order Pucciniales; family Pucciniaceae; genus Puccinia; species Puccinia triticina. The sequence goes on from NC_070572.1 coordinate 503,518, forward strand.
GGAAACGTTTTGATTTCCGGAGACATAAACGAGTCCTCCAAGAGTTGCTTTGGTGGTCTTGGGGTCGAGATAGGGTGGTTTGACCGACAGGGAAGACGCGCGACCGAAGATCAGAAGGCTCCAAAAGATGCATGCCGCAACTATATGAGCCATGGAGAAAGGATTGGGAAGAAAGGATTGACGTGCAGGGAGTGTGAAAATGCGATTGAGGGAAATGGGGCAAAAAAGAAGTGACTCAAGATCCTCAACTCAAACTGGTACGGTGGCGCGGAAAGGTCACGCCTTGCTCATCGCGCGAGATGGGACGGGTGGGAGCAGGCGGGAACTCGGAAAAGGCAGAAACCACTCATCTCCTTGTCATTACAAATTCACTCTCGAGCAATGTCTGAGAATTCACAGAAGTTCACGATGTGGGTGGGAGACAAAGTGTCACTTTCGCCAGTTGGCAATTGAAAACTCCTGCCAGTGTGTGTGTTGATGTCTGCAGCCTGCCGACCAGTGCCGACCTGTTTCATTCTTCCAGCGATTGCGAACGGAATCCCGGGAGTCGGGATCGAGGCACTCTGGCTGCATGAGCGGCGAGCCTGAGCGGCCCGAACGGAGGGGTCAAGTTCGGAGCTGCCCGACTCTCTGCGGACGCTCTCCATCCTGGGCTATGTTTGTAAGAAGATCTTTCTCTGTGTTTTGCAAACAATCATATCAAAGCCGTGGCCGAGACCCGGCAAATTGCAATGCTGCAATCCCGCATAGCCCATTGAACATCGGCCAACCGCCGATTGACCAACAAGGTCAAAAAGACAAAAAATAAAAAATAAAAATATTCACAAAACAAAACCAATGGATTACCGGCCACCTGTGTAATGCCTGGTGAGCAAGGAGTACTGGCTTCTCGAGCAGGAATCCTCACCGGCTGGCGAGTCGGTACACACTGACTAGCAGACAAGCGTACCAACTCGCCGGCCAGCCTCCCAAGCAATGCGGTAAGGGTGAGCAACTCGGACCTACTTGCCAAGCAAGAAACCTCACCAACGGGTCGGTGGGTGTCCCGTCGCCTGCCGGCAGGCGGAGCGCGAAGCGCAACCTTTCATGTTGTGCGACACTGGAACATCACTTAAACGTAACCGTTGTATCCCCGAACCCACTCGTCAGGAAGTCCCCGGGCTATCCGTTCGAGTTGGCCAAGACCGAATGGATGCGCAACAGCAGTCGGGGGGACCGACTGGCCCCCGCTGATCTTCGGTGATTCGGGGTGTAACAATTAATCCGGCTGCCTGCTCAGTCCATTCACCCTCAAAACCTCCACACCACACGCAAACCTCACCGCACCCTAGCATCATGGCTCAGTCATCCGTCAACCCCATGGAAACACAACAAGAATCACTATACGCCATCATGCGCGGACAGCTCACTTCACTAGGGATCAGCAACGTCGACGAGTTCTTCGCCCGTGATAACCGCGGTAAGCATCGCCACGCACTCAACCCTGCATTTAACCAATTCCCATCTCACATCTCTTCTCTTACAGAAATAAAGGAACAGGTCCTTTCGCTTCGATCCAAACTCACGCAATCAATTATGGCATCAGATCTCGAGGAACAGCTTGAAAATGCAACGTCTAGAATCAAGAAACATTATCTTAGCGGTGACTTCGAAAGTTTCAGGCCTCTGATCAGGGACCTCCTCGCCGACGAAGCCAAATCCGATCAAGAAATGTATAAATTTATCGACCAAGAATTCAACACTCCCCCAAGCCATCAGTCATTCACCCCAACAAGTCAATTCACCGCCTCCTCAAGCCATACACCGCGCATAGCTGACCGTGTGATAACCGGCACCCTATCCGGCCAAGTAAATTCTTCCAGCAAGGTTTCTGACATCCTTACTGCGCTCCAACGAGAATTGAAGAATCTAATGTTCACGGATGTTCCAGGCTTGTTGGATCATATCACCCAACTTCACACCAAATCCAACTCGCTCCTGCTTGATTACGTCGATCTCGCCTCGCTCCTGAAACCCCACGAATCGTTTATAAATCAAACGTTTGACAAACGATTAGCAGACACCTCGGAGAGTTCTGTCTTGGAATGGATCACACCGCTTTTAGAACGTATCTCTTCCTCGCTGGAATCGAAAATATCAGCTCAGCATTGTCGTACTTGGCGGTCCCAGCCCAATACGAATGTAGAGGGCACTGAAGGACAACGCAGGTTGGATGCTGTGATCACATACAAGGATAAAAATCACATTAAAGATATTCTGGTCCCTGTTGAGCTTAAGGAAAGAAAACTTAGAGACTCAAATGCTGCTCTTTGCTTGGCGAAGTACGTCTGCGAAGTCTTCAAAGCTCAGCCCACCCGAAGCTATGTCGTTGGGTTTACACTGGCCGGCACCTCGATGAGGCTCTGGCAGTTTGATAGATCTGGTGCCATTGGTTCCGAATTACTCGACATCAAAAACTCGAAAGAACATCTCTACAAGTTCCTCAATCTCATTACAATCTTTTTAACGTCCAATAAGCGAGTCCTTGGCTTCGATCCGACTTGCATTGATAGTGACGGGCAGTCTTTGATTAGCATCCGGCGTGGTCCTGCAGATTTCGTAAGAGACCGCCTACTCTTCCGAGCGCCCGGGATCTACGGACGTGGGACGACATGCTGGGAAGTGCATCTCCCTGGAAACAGTAATGCAAAATATCTAATCAAGGATGCCTGGCAACCTCACGACCGGACAGAAGAAGGTAGTATCTTTTGCGATGTGGCGCGACACAACTTACCTCACGTGGCACAATATTATCACCATGAAGACGTTCACGTGGCCAGCCAGCAAGTCGACATTGAATCCTACATTCGGGGGCGAACCGATTTCAAAGCCGGCAAGCCGATCCTACTTACTAAGAAGACCTACGATCCACCAGTGACGTTTATCAATCGGGTTCACAGACGGTTGATTCTCAAAGACGTGGGGCAACCCATTTGTCACGCTGATTGTCCCATTCGTCTGTTGGAGGCCCTCGAGGGCTGTATCACGGGACACAAAGGCTTGTTGGAGGCGGGCTATCTTCACCGAGATATCTCCACCAACAACCTCATGATTAACAAGACTACAAAGGATCCGCATCGAAAATCTTTCCTAATCGACCTAGATTTGGCGGCTCCCTACCCTTCTGATGATCAAGCGCGCCCGGCAAGAACTGGCACCAAAGTCTTCATGTCGATCAATTTGCTCAAAAACCCAAAGCCTATTCATACTTATGTGGATGATCTTGAATCCTTTTTTTGGGTCTTTGTATGGTTATGCATCCATTACGGTGCCGATCCAAAGCAAAAACCTCTTGTGACGGGGACGAACGAGGAACTCGAGAAAAAGCTAGCAGCCTTGCCTACCAAAACAAAGAAGGAACCTGTTGTGACAGGATGGAACCAGCAACCCAACTTTTTGCTAGCATTATTGAAAAAAGCTTGCCTTGCAGAGCCTGAAAATCTTACGGTCGATTTCACACCTCTATACGCGGTTCAGCCTCTCATCGACTGTGTGAACCAGTTTGCCACGATTATACGTGATCCCGATGTCAGAGGAGAGGATCCCGAGAGCCTTTATGGCAAAATTTTGCGAATTTTGCGAGAGGCGCGGGAGGCGCTCAACCAGTCATCAGCCTAAGTAGGTCCACTATTCCTCCTCTCTGCCTCGTCTGGCTAGCCCACTGACCTGACCTATCATTTCTAGGATTCTACTTTCTGTTTACATTTTCTTTCCGATCTTATCGTTGTTCCGCGTCGTTTTAATTACCGATCCCCTGCGGCTGCATCCCATCCTTTTCCTTTTGCAAATCGATGTGTCTATCCTCTTTTCTAAGCCATCTCAAACGTCTGAATGTTGATTTTCATTTCAATTCAATAGCCTCAATTGCATTCAGAATCATGTACACGCTTGTCAAAGATGAGTCAATAAGGAGATAATTCCAGATGCTTTTGTCTTGCTGAGATAGATGAGTGTCTTCTCTGAAAGAGGATATTGAATGTTGGACAGGATGGAAGAGAAAGTAGTCTAGTTGGCCGATTGCGCAGATTAACAGCTGCTACAGTTGTTTCCTTTTGCCTATTTGGTGCGCATCTTTTTGCTCGCTCATGCAGATCTCAGTTGTTGGAGGGTATTCATCGGACTGGTCCATCAAGCATCTGGATGGATTGGATCACCTTGACTGTTGAAATTCTATCATTTCCTCTTAATATCACCTAAATCACACATGTTTCATATCATTCTCAAGCATCACCAGAAAGCTTGTTAGTACAGTCATCATCACACCTTGTGGTCATTTAGGGTTCTCAAAGTTGGGTGACATAAAATCATAGCATCATATACTCTTGGACTTAATGTCAAAAAGTTGTTATGGAATTTTGTGTAATGTGATCTACTATATCCCTAAAATTCCCACACTTTCTCCTCCCACCATTCCACCCTTTTTATCATCCTCTATGGACTTGTTTTCAGATCAAAGTTATCCAACACTTATGTTGCCCCCTCTCTATGTGGTCTGTCTTTTATTCATGGTCATGCTTCTCTATTACTATCTTGTAGACATTGATCCCTGATTAGAATAGAGTATTAGCTTTTCCAGTTTACTGCTTATCCTCTAGATTGTGTGCTTCTCTGATGGGGATATCAATGTACCTTTGAACATGTTACAATGAGTTTGAGAAGTTTCATATTCATTATCACTTTATTCATTACTATTCTCAACCACAAGTTGATGCCATGTACATAGTCTATATAAACGCAGCCTAGTCCTGTGTAATCAACCCACCGGTTCTTCTCCCTCTTTTTCCGCCAAGTAAACCGGTCCAGTGAGACAATCCCTTCTCACTTTCCTCAATCTTGAACATCTTTTCTCCGACCCTCTTTGGGCTCTCAGGTCAAAAACTCAACAACTATCATCCCTCAACCCCCTCCAAATTGATCCATGTCCGGTTTTCACAAGTGAACGTGCACCCATTAGGCTTGAAATTTGTATGTTTTCAACTTTGAGAACCCTAATTGAACCCTGAGTAGCAGATACTATATTGTCATACTTGTTATCACGTGTAGACTCAGAGATAGTATACATGAAACTTCTCTTTATTCATCTTGTTTTTTTATTCAATTTTCTCTTAAACCACATGTTGGCCGCTTGCTGTTATTCTACTTAAACCTAGCATACGACAAGCTATTAATCATAATAGACATTGGTTCTTCCTCTTTTCTTCCGCGCCCCAACCTGAGCCGCATCCGGTGAGCACTGAGAATCTCCTCCTCACTGTCCTCTTATCTCAAGCCACTGAGCTCATTCTCTTGCCCTATCTTGATTTTTGTGTTGTTGTCGAGTTCAGATTTTCACATTAACCTCAACACTGAAAGAGAGCAGAGCAGCTGTTTTTATCAACATAGGGTAGCTATGATATGTTGTGTTATGTAACATAACTGCCCCCATTATCCGGGGCCCCCCATTACTTTACTAGTAACAGGGTCATTTCAGTCCCCGCGCGTAATGTAACAGGCCTCAAAAATGAGGCCCGTTATTGCGTTATCCCCTGGATAACACAATAAAGGGCCTCATTAATAATTTCCAAGGAAAGGAAAAATAATTTTGTTCATCATGTTCATTTCAGCTCACGAAGGAAGCGCCGTGATCTCATGAGCACTTACCATGGTAAGCAAAACCCTTGGTCTGATTGAATTGTAGCAAGCCTCGCATCAAAATAACTATATTTACCCAGTCTGACTCTTCCGGACTACTGAATTGGAATCGGCCGGAAATGTTTTGATTTCCGGAGACATAAACGAGTCCTCCTAGAGTTGCTTTGGTGGTCTTTGTAAAAATGGTAGACGAATTACTTTATTGTAACAGTTATTTAACAAAAGAATTCAATAAAAGTAATACACTTGAAAAATAGAATCACAACAGTTAGATCTTGTTAAGCTATGACTATTTAATGATAATGAAAAGAAATACCTAAAAGAAAGAACCGGTGCGAAAACAAATCTTGACCAAGAACAATAATCGGCGACAGCAAGTACACGGAGATATCACAACGTAATAGCCTGGAAGAAATATTAAGTTGATAGTCAACACTCGGTGTCTCCAGATGTTGCAGATAAGAAGCATAAAGTCACTACCTGCCCAGAGACTAAAACTAGCTCCTCCTGAGTACTTAGAGTCGATGATAGTTGAGCTTGATGGTTGATTTGATCAAAGAGGTCTGTTTGATTGAGATTGTCTTTGAGTAAACTGGGTAGTCAATGGTTGAAACACAAGTGATCAATTGAGGAATTGAGATGCAAGAAAGAGTCGATGAAGAAAACGGAAAGGGGAAGAATAAGGTTGTCGGCGAAATGATGGTTGCTAATCAGAGATCTCGGAGGCGGAGAGTTCGATCGTCATATACCCATATGCATGACCGCATGCATAAACTAAGAACAAAACTCAATTTTTGGGTTTACGCGACACTCCTCCTAAACACAACGGTGGGTCGCTACTTTACGGTTATTGATATCGTAACGTTATCGTAGCGATTTTTGGTCTCTTTACGCTAACAGGACCAGTAGCAATGGGGAAATGTGGTGCGATATCGATATCGCACCGGGCGGGGTTTTTTTTTTCAAGGCCGCTACGATATCTATGGGCAGAGAAGCAGGTATTTATCAACATATTGAGCAAGAAAAGGCCATTTCAGGGCTGATTTGGCCTTTCACTGCTCAATAAAGTGTTGCTCTGCTTGATAAGGGCCAATTTGACCCTTAATTGCTGTTAATTTTCTCAATAACACGTTACTTTACTAGTAACGGCTGTACAAAAAAAGGCCAGTTACGATAACCATGACGCGGCGGTCCGCGCGCTAGCGTTAACAATAACTGTAAAAATGTTAGGCGCAGCTCGCTACTTTACTCTACAGCCCCAGTTATCGTAGAGTAAAGTAGCGACCCACCGTTGCTAAACACGCACATTGAGTAAATGTAATTGTTTGCACGCTTCTTGAAGTTTGATTTTGCCAAGAGGTTTGGTCAAGACATCCGCAATCATGTCAACGGTTGAGACTTGCTGAATCCGCAGAACCTTCATGATCATGAGTTGGCGAACATATTGAAAGCGGATTTCGATGTGCTTCGTGTTCGGATTCAGCTGTGCTTCTTTACACATCGTCACAGCGCCTGAGTTGTCGTTGAAAATGATTGGAGGATCAACGGATATGTTCAATGAGGTACACAAATTTGACATCCATCGCAGCTGTTTTGCGCATTTGTTGACCGCGATGAACTCGGCTTCAGTCGTGGATTGAGCGACAACAGATTGCTTTTTTGTAGTCCACGAAATCGGATTGCCGAAAAAAGTGATCACATAGCCTGACATTGATTTTTTAGTGACCAACGAAGTCCCATAATCAGCGTCGGCCCATCCACATAAGGCATTGGTTTGTTGTCCTTTTTTGAAATGAATGCCAACATCGGCCGAGCCTTGAATATATCGAAGAAGATGCTTGATCAAAGACCAGTGGCATAAGGAAGGGGAAGATGCAAATTGAGCTAAAATGTTTACTGTGAATGCTATATCTGGACGAGTGTGAAGAGCCAGATAATTGAGCATCCCAATAGCTTTTTGCATCGTTTTAACATCAAAAGGAGCAGAGTCTGAAGCCACAACACGATGGAAATTCATCGGTGACGGTGCTTTCACAGAAGTCGAATCGGACATTCCAAACTCGTCGAGAATCTTATGCGCAAAATCCGACTGATGAACCAGCAATGAGCCATCTGTACGCCAGTCGAAGGTATAGCCGAGATGTTGATTCGGGCGTTCTTTCACCTTGAGCACGTATGATTTTTTCAAATTGTCGAGAAAAGAAAGAATTGCACTGCGAGAACGTCCGATAACTAGTCCATCATCGACGTGCATATGTAGGAGAATTGAATTATCGCCGTTATGAAATAACAAATCATCCAAGATTGACGATTCAAAACCGATAGACTTCAGGGTCGAAACCAAGTGGGCCTTCCACATTCGCGGAGCTTGTTTTGTACCATAAAGAGACTTGTTCAGCTTCCAAACCCAGCCTTTTTTCGCAGGATCCGGATCTTCAAAACCAAGGACTTGAGATACATAGATTGATGCATCGATGTTACCATACAAAAACACTGTTTCAACATCAGATTGAAAAACAAACATTTGTTTGTTCACCGCGAGAGAAAGCATCATTTTGAGCGACTCGTTCCGCGCAACAGACGAATATGTTTCGAAATAATGTAACATATGTTCTTGATGATTTCCAAAAACAACCCAACGGGCTTTGTGTCAAATAACCTCTTTGAATTCGTTGAGCTTCTTCGTCAGAAGCCACATACCACCGATGGTTTTGTCGTCCAAAGGAGGCGGAGCAAGCGTACCAGTATTTTTTGATTGCAGAGAGTTGAATTCTGTCGATAGTGCTTCTTCCCATTGAGGTAATGCAGCAGTATCATTCATAGCCTCGTTTATCGTCACTGATTCGGTTAAACACAATTCCGAAAATTCTGAGCGAAGAACAAAGCTTAGATCCGGCAGATTTTTGTTTAGACGACGAGATCCTTCCAGAATTTTTGATGGATCGACGGTTGAACTGATGTTTTTGGGGGCAAGCTGGTTTCGTGGTTGCAACTCGTACGTAAAATGCTTAGTAGGAAGCTGTTTTGACGACGAAGAGGATGAGTCAGTCCGACGAGTCAATACATCCAAAGCAGGAGAAGAAGCGATAGGCGGAAGAACAGGAGGCAAAGATGAAGGTGAAGAAGGTGTGGATGGTGGAGACGGAAAAGGTTGAATTATCGGATCAGAAGAGTGTTTCCGTCTGCTGCCAGAAATGTCAATGGCAACCTGTTCATCTTTAGGTACCAAGTCCGCAGATGATGTGGGCAAAGTTGAGGGTAACTTCATCATTGCAGACTTGGATTTATACGGGAAGGAAAGAATGGAAGGGGTAAAGTCACGGCTGATAACCGTTTTGCGAGATATAGGATCGAAAAACCGCATTGCATCCAATCGGGGTTCGTAACCGAGAAAAAGATACGGCTTTGACGGAGGGAGAACTTTAGAGGAAGGGGATTGCGTGTGTACATATACTTTAAGACCAAACGGCAATAATGAATGAACATGTCTTACTTGTTCATCGACTAGGACTGAGTTGGGAGAACGCCATTCGAGTGCAGACGTTGGAAGCATGTTGATCAATGACGAAGCAAATTTGGCGGCTTCGTCCCAATAGTTCAAAGGAATTGAACATTGTGCGAGCATGCATCGCATCTTCATTAACAAAGTTTGATTGAACCGTTCTGCAAGGCCGTTTGTTTGAGGTGAATTGGCTGGACCTTGCTCCAGGCATATGCCGCGTTGAGAAAGAAATGATTTAAAAATCATCGATCCAAATTCGCCACCTTGATCGGTATGAAGAATTGCTGGAGTGATTTCCAATTGATTTTTGATTTCGTTAATGTAAGACATAATTTTTGACTCGGATTCCAACTTCTTCTGCATCAGGAAAATGTGATTGAATCAAGAGAAATCATCGATCAAAACCAAAATATATCGAAATGAACCACGTGAATTTGGTGAAACCTGCAATACGTCCATGTGAATCATCTTAAATGGTGAAGAAGCAGATGGCAGAGGATTGCTATGTGATGAACGCTTTAATTTAGCCATTCTCCACACCTCACAGTTGACTGATGAACCAGATTTTTCATTCGGAGAAATTTTCATTAACTCGAAAAACTTTTTGAGGTAGACATCAGATGGGTGACCAAGGATGATGTGCCAGTCCTTGAGCGCGTTGCTCTTGTTGATCGAAAACAGAGTTCTAGATGTCACTACACTTGATCCGGAAGAAACGTATAAATCGCCAGTTCGAGGAAAACGTTCAATGATTGTAGTTCCCATATACACCAAGAACAACTTGTTCTTGTGTACGCAGCGGAAACCATGATCCTCCAGCTGAGAAACCGAAAGGAGATTACATTTCCCTTCTGGAGCAAGATAAACCGGAAAAATATTATACTTTCCAAACCACATCGAGCCGGTGTGAGTAATATTCACAGAGCCGGAATAAGTGCGCATCATTTTGGTGATCGGTTGAAGATTTGACAAGAGATGAATATCCGAAACCGTAGACTTTGAAGCACCGGTATCGAGAACCAACCAAATCTTCTCATTGTCAATGGGTCCCACGTGAAATGTGGTTTTGTCTTCAACAAAAAACCCAGTATCTTCAGCCTCGCCAGTTGAAATATCTGAAATAGCTTTGGCAACGTCTTTGTCATTGGATTCTTCAATAGAATTCAATCTTTGAGTGCGAAGCTTTGACAAAGATTGAATTAATTGATTGAGCTCCTGATCATTCATCTTGATTTGAGAATTCGGGACATTAGATGGACTAGTTTGATTCTTCGTTGGTACAACATTTCGGAATTTTTTGTCGATTGCCTTGAACTTTTCTTTGTTGGGCCAAACAAACGGCTTGGATGACAAAGCGTTAATTGAAGCACTAACCGTTTGCTCTGTGCGACTGTGTTCAACGCCCATTCGAGTGGCTAGCAATTCAAACGTAAATGGCTTTAAATCAAAAAGATTTTGAATGAGAGAGGTTAAATTGTCGTCGAAGCAAAAACTTTTCAGGAAAAATATTCCAGCCATAGCGGTATCAATTTGCGTTTCTGGATGAGAGAGTTGTGCGGATTTTAATGAGGTGTATTTCATTTGAAACTTGCTGATGTGATCAGCGATTGATGTTCCGGGGACGTAGTCGAGATGAACAAGAGCATAGATTTTGTCGCCAAGTTTTATTAACAATTGTTCACCACATGCAGAAGCTAAATCTTCCATAGCTTTGGAAAAAGTATCGACAGCTTGTACGACGGGGTATAATTTGGCAGAGACACATAGTTCGAGGAGAGTATAAGCATTTGAAGTCTTTTTGCGAAATTTCTTCTCCTTCTTGTGTGCTTCGCACCAGATCGGATCGAATACCTCTTCATCACCACGTCCAGTGACTAGATGAGTGAAAGAATTCTTCCACTCCGGCCAATTATTGCGACGGAGCTTGGTGATACAAATCTTATCGCTTCGATGATCATTGTCACTTGAGGAGGATGCATTGACTGGGTTTGTTACCGGAAGGTCTGCCATCTCGTTCGTATTAATCTAGAAGTGTGTTCTTATTTTGTTTTTCTTTTAACTGTCGAGTAATGACTCTCGCTACCATGTAAAAATGGTAGACGAATTACTTTATTGTAACATTTATTTAACAAAAGAATTCAATAAAAGTAATACACTTGAAAAATAGAATCACAACAGTTAGATCTTGTTAAGCTATGACTATTTAATGATAATGAAAAGAAATACCTAAAAGAAAGAACCGGTGCGAAAACAAATCTTGACCAAGAACAATAATCGGCGACAGCAAGTACACGGAGATATCACAACGTAATAGCCTGGAAGAAATATTAAGTTGATAGTCAACACTCGGTGTCTCCAGATGTTGCAGATAAGAAGCATAAAGTCACTACCTGCCCAGAGACTAAAACTAGCTCCTCCTGAGTACTTAGAGTCGATGATAGTTGAGCTTGATGGTTGATTTGATCAAAGAGGTCTGTTTGATTGAGATTGTCTTCGAGTAAACTGGGTAGTCAATGGTTGAAACACAAGTGATCAATCAAGGAATTGAGATGCGAGAAAGAGTCGATGAAGAAAACGGAAAGGGGAAGAATAAGGTTGTTGGCGAAATGATGGTTGCTAATCAGAGATCTCGGAGGCGGAGAGTTCAATTGTCATATACCCATATGCATGACCGCATGCATAAACTAAGAACAAAACTCAATTTTCGGGTTTAGGCAACAGTCTTGGGGTCAAGATAGGGTGGTTTGACCGACAGGGAAGACGCGCGACCGAAGATCAGAAGGCTCCAAAAGATGCATGCCGCAACCGTATGAGCCATGGAGAAAGGATTGGGAAGAAAGGATTGACGTGCAGGCAGTGTGAAAATGCAATTGAGGGAAATGGGGCAAAAAGAAGTGACTCAAGATCCTCAACTCAAACTGGTACGGTGGCGCGGAAAGGTCACGCCTTGCTCATCGCGCGAGATGGGACGGGTGGGAGCAGGCGGGAACTCGGAAAAGGCAGAAACTGTTGTAGCTCGTTACGTAACCTTGGATTACGTCTCACTACATGCGCGTCATGAGTAACACTCACGACATGTCTCGACGAGCAGTCATGTTTTCTCACACTTATTCTTGTCATCATTTGTGTTTGTCACTTACATAATGTATGCTATAAATACCTTGTATTTCTAGCACATTATGGTTTTCTCTTTTTTTCTTATGCAATCTACAATTACTCTCTCTATTTACATATTTGAGCCTCTTTAGGTTATGAGCCTTCTTCACTAGTTACTAGGTTTGATATAACTATATTTTTTACCTTAGAAAATCTTCCGGGTGTATCTTCCCGTGCCTGTGTGGCTGTCCTGTGTGTTTCCGGGTGTATCTTCCCGTGCCTGTGTGGCTGGTAAATCTGAGCCTGTGTGGCTGGTGTGTGTGAATCGTTGCTTTCCCTGAAACCTGTGTGGTTTGTGCCTGTGTGGCAGTCTATCTTCTACTATCCGCGTTTGAATTTTTTTTTTTTTACCCACCGAAACCCCAACAACAACAACCTTATCTCTCCGGGTTTTACCCCAAACTCTTTTTAGTTGCCTTTTCCCCTCTGCCTCGTATTTCTCCTCTTTTAGTCTTATATACTCCACCCTTTCGCCCACTACTCTTCCTTTCCTCATCCGCTTTCTTCACCTTTTACAACTCTTCCCAATTTTGCGACCCCCAATTTTTTTGCCACCCTCTCAATCCTCTGCTTCACCACCGTCACATTTTTTTCTGGAAAATTCTTTCGACCTCCTCCCGCCCACCAATTTTTTTTACTTCAAAACCACCACCATGTCCGTTCAACGCTCCCCTCCTGCTCATCACACTCGCTCCAACGCCAGACGTGCAGCGGCTTCCCACCCGAACTCAGATGACAAAGACGACACCACATTCCGAGGTCATGGTCTGCCAATTGAAGACCATTGATTTGACCTTCCTCGTCAAGAACTTCCTCCTCCAGAACCAATTGTCCACCCTGCTCAATTGGCCCCGTTGGATCTTTGCACAGAGCAGGCGCTCATCCGAGACGGGATCGCTTGATTTGCCACGACTGCCCTTCGACCGGATGGGAGCAATTTTTGAGTGTGGTTACGTCAGCTGACCAAGACTGCGTTCTCCGTTCTCAGAGACGAGCAATTCTTCATCAATGATCGGTGTGGTCATCCCTTCGAGCGTGTTGCGCGTGGTATCTTGCTTGGGTCGGTGGACGCCTCCATTTGGACCGACCTGTACGATTTCGACCGCAGTGACACTATGATGCGGGCCATACAAGGACGATTCGGCACCATCAACCGCGCTACTCAACTGTCTCGATGGAACGATCTCAATTACATCACCATTGGCTCTGACACTAACGCCAGCGAGGTGTCTTCCTTGTGCCGAACTCGATTTGATGATCTCATCGCTTCCGGGATCCCCTTGTCACGCGATGCTATCCTAGGTCTCATTCTCCAATCCTCTATTCCCCACGGTACTGATCTTTGCAATGAGTTTGACCAGCGTATGGATATGGAGTTAAACTGGAACAACAACGCCACCCCCCGCTTTGATCGAGTAGTCGACCTCCTGTCGGCAAGCCAGACTCGACTCAATGTGCGGGAACGGGACCGACTCTGTGGATCGGCCCCGACGGGTATGGCTGCCGGTTTGCATCGTACTCCGTCCATCGAGAGCCATCCTGGTAACATTTACGGGATGGCGGCGAGACCTGATCAACGTCCCGACAACAGAATTCGGTCCTGCTACCGTTGCAACTCCACCTCCCACGTGGTTGCTGATTGTCCTGAATGCCCCAGACAATCGAACAGGATCAATCCCCCTGCACCAGTGTCCAGCGACCCGAATTGGTTCCAAGCTCACTACCCCATCATCACCCCTCCTGTCAACTATCGCCAACCCGGCTCCGGCAGGCCTTCTGGAACAGCTCCGGCCACTTTGGGCTCCCAGCCTGGTTTGAGGCCAGCGGACAACTACCGGCCCTCTCAGAATCGTGGTCCTTCACGACCGTCGGCCAGGCAAGCGGAGCCTGAACCAGAAGATGGCACCCCCCCTGGCGAACCCATGGAATACGAGGATCAGGCCGCGCCGTCCCCGGAGGCCAGGAACGTGGAGTTCGAGTTCCCCTCCCCATCCCCGGAGGCCCTCTTCGACACTGGAGCAACCCATCATTTGACAGGTGATAAGTCAGCGCTTCACCAGTTTGAATTGTTATCCAAACCCATTCCCCTGAAGGTTGCCACTAATGGACCTTCCCAATTCATCACTGCAGTGGGTACCCTGCATTTTTGTGGTCCCATTTCAACTCCCATCGTGCTTAAAGGGGTCTTGTACTGTCCCAACGCGAGCAACACGCTCATCTCACCGGCGGCCCTTCGGATTGCCGGTTTTACCTTCTCTTACGATTGCCGGGACGACTCTTTTTCTGTTTTCTCTTCTGGACGTTTCTGGACCAAGTGTGTTCTCAACCCACGCAGCCGGAAATGGCTATTTCCATCCCCCGAACAATCCCTTCCTATCTTTTCTTCTGTTCCTACCGCTACTGTCGTTCCTCCATCCCATCGCCACGGCCCCACTCTTCCTGTGCTTTCTGGTCCACCTCCTGTCGTTACTGCTGCCCCTTCTTCCCCTTTGGTCATTGCCCATGCTAGCCAAGTAGAGGAAGAGAATCCATTCGTTTACACCATCCCAGACATGATCCAACGTGCCCCTGTGAACCCTGCCCTGACGGCCGATGAGAAACGTCTGTTGCTGATCCACGTGCAACTTGGACATGTCTCCCTTCGGGTCATCCGCCGGATGATCAAGCTAAAAGTTGGTTTGGGTCTGCCTTTGGCTTTGCCTTTGGGCCAGATTCACTGCCCTACGTGTATGGTTTCCAAAAGTGTCCATAAAAACACCCTTGCTTCCACTCAACGGACCTTTTTACCAATGGATCTTTGGAATGTGGATCTTATCGGCCCTTTTGAGGTTGAGGCGATAGGCGGTGGCAAGTACATCCCGACGATTAGAGATATCGGTTCAGGATATAATGAGATAAAGATCCTCTCTCAAAAATCTGAAGCTACTTCCTTCCTTATTGACACCATTTGTTGTCTTGAGCTACATTCCGGTAAACCTCTCAAAGCTCTCAGATCAGATAATGGAGGAGAGTTTAATAGTCTTGTTCTAGCAAAATTTTTAAGGGAAAAAGGCATCCGAGTCGAACGCGCAATTGCGTATCACCACTATCAGAACGGGACTATCGAACGCTTCAACCGGACTCTACAGGACATGGGTAGGACTCTCCTGTTGGGTAGTCCGCTTGACAAGAGTTTCTGGGCTTTTGCTTTTGTATGGGCATGTTTCTTACTTAATCGGATTCCAAACAGTAGGAGCGGGGACGTCACTCCATTCAAAAAAATTTTTGGGCTTAAACCATCACTGGACACCGCTCGGGTTTTCGGCGATCAAGCGTATGTCCACGTATCAGCGGAGAAACGGAAAAAGCTTGATGAACGGGCAATCCCAGGCTTTGTGGTTTCCATCCTTCCAGATTCCAAGGGTTGGTGCTTTTGGATTCCCTCATCCAACTCTTTTGTCAATTCCGCGATAGCTACTTTCCGGCACCATCCCGTTGCTAAGGACATTGCTCTACCTCAGTTTTCTCTAGCTGATATGTCCAATCTAAAACTTGGTGATTTTCGTGATGAAGCAATGGCGGCCGACCAAGACGCAATGGTGGATCTAATATCACTATCCGTCCTGGAGGTCTATGCAGCTGACGTGCCATCCACTTACAAACGGGCAGACAGGAGCCAAGAAAAGGAGCATTGGATGGCGGCTATTAAGGACAAAATCGAGAACTTGGCAAATTTGGGCGTTTGGGCGGTGGAGAAAGTGCCGGATGGGACGAAGGTCATGACGGCTAAATGGGTGTTCACAAAGAAATTAAAAGCGGACGGTTCTGTGGATCGCTATAAAGCTTGTTTTGTGGCGCGCGGGTATTCTCAAATTGCCGGTCTGCAGTATGGTGAGACTTTTGCGCCTACTGCTACTTTTGTTTCTATGCGCCTTCTCTTGACCATGGCGGCGGCAAACGGGTGGCCTGTTCATTCTTTTGATTTTGTGGCAGCTTATCTTAACTCTCCTATAGATGAGGATCTTTGGGTCATCGCCCCCGAGGGCCTGTCAACTCCACCAGGCTATGCCTGCCACTTAAAAAAAGCCCTTTATGGAACTAAACAAGCGGTGAGAGGTTGGTGGCGTCATCTGGCGGGGACGTTGGCAGATCTCGGTTATACTGCATCAAAGTACAACTCCAGTATGTACATTGTTGAAGGATCCGGGAAAGCAGGAGCGATTTGGATCCATGTTGATGACGGGATAGTCACTGCGCCAAACGAGGACATCCTTTGACAATTGGAAAAAGATTTGTCCGCTAGCATACGAATCAAGTGGGAATGCGCTCTAACTGACATAGTGGGACTCTCGATTACCAGGAGCATTTTGGGCTTTTCATTATGCCAGCCTAAACTTATAAATAAGCTATTGAAGGATCATTGGGATGGCGTTACGCAGAGTAAGACTCCGCTCCCGTGTGGCAACCTCCCTCTAACGAATACGGACGCACTCGGTACTCTCCCCTCCCAATATCTATCCATCGTTGGAATCCTCAGTTATATAGCGGTCGGAACAAGACCTGATATTTGTTTTGCGGTTAATTTTTTGGCTCGTTTCTCAAAGTGTCCTTTGGGTACTCATTGGAACTGTCTGAAAACTCTAATCAACTACATTGCGGCTACGAGGAACCGACCACTTCTCTTACGGCCCAAGACGGACAAGCCGGCCCTTCTTGGATATGTCGATGCGAACTGGGGGGGTGAGTTTTCCAGGTCTATGTTGTGGAACTACTGAACAAACAGAAAAGAGCTTGGAGGGGAAATAGACAACTACACTAGTAATAATGTAGGTTGAAGCTAAGGGTGCTGTTGAGGCTGCCCTCCTATCTAATGCTGGAGTTGGTGAGAGTTACACTAAGAAAAAGAAGAAAGAAAAGGGTGTGGCTTGAGTTCTACTAATCCTTAGTGAGGTCTAGAATAAGGAGTTTATGTATATCAATCAATGTCTAGTTGGAATACCACAAGCTTGAGGATGAGGTGAGTGGAAATGAGGGTTGTGAGCAAAATGTGCAAAGGATGAGAGGTTGAGAGCAAAGTATGTAATGAGGTTCAATTCTGAGTTCAATATTGGAGGTGATAGCAAAAATATGCAAGTAATGATAGTCTACTAAAGAGTACAATCTGAGGAGAAGGGTAAGAGCAAAGTGTGCAAGTGATGAGAGCTATACTATGGGGGGGGGGGATAATCCAAAACAAACCAGCATGAGGGGGAAGTACAACAGCTGAGGGGAGTTTATAAGCGAAAGAAACCACAGGGGGGGTACAAGGATGAGCACAGACATGGGAATTCTGGCTATGGGAAGAAAGACTGTACAAATGGGGAAGGTGATGTGAACAAAGTAACAGCTTGCAATGATGAGCACTACTGAAAGAGGTGAGCACAGATCCAATGATGCAATGTGTACAAATAGGGATAGTACATAATGAGAAATGTCTGTAAAGGGTTTAAAATGTAAGAAAATAACTGTAAAAGGAAAGTACTGTAATGATTTCAGTCAGTTACTAATGAAATGAGTGTTGTAACTAATGAAGACTGTAGGTTTTCTGTAAATCTTATATCCTTTATAACTACTGAACTATTGAAGATAAGGGGGTACTATGTATGAGTGACTATAGGTGAAATTTGGCGTAGAATCTGAATATGCAATAATAATGAGGTATTTGTGAAAGGTTATGGGGAAATGGGTAATGTAATGATGAATATATGTAAAGGAAAGCAATAAAATACTACTTATGGTTTGGAATGGAGCACCACATCCTCCCCCAACTTATTGTCTGTCCCCAGGCAATGCAGCAAAGAGAAGGGTGATCCAGAAAGAGTTGAAGAATGTTGAGTCCAAGAGTCCAAAGTCCAGTGTTCTTCCTCCAAAGGATGAAATCCAAAGTCCTGAGTAGTAGTCCAAATCCAGAGTCCAGTGTCCAAAGCCAATAGAATCCAAGTATAATCCAAGTCCAGTATATCTGAGTCCAAGGTATCCAAGTCCAATTCAAAGTCCAATAGTCCTATGTATCCAGAGTATCCATAGTCCAGTATCCAATCCAAAGAGTCCAGTATCCAAAAGAAGGTCCAATTATCAATGAGGGGTGAATGTATAAGAAGATCTAACTCTGCTGAAGGCAATATCCTTGAGACAGACACATATTAGACTAATTTCCACTCTGAAGAATACAATAATTTTCCCGCCTAACTGAGGCTAAGGAAGAATGCAATGATTGATGATGATTGATTGATGAGGTTGATAATTGTAATTTCTGAAGGTTGTGAATGATTTGGAATTGAATGACTGAATTTCTGAGTTTCTGAGTATATAATGTAAAGTTCAGTGAAGAGAATTTGAAGTCCAGAGAGGCTGATAAGCTGTCCAAAGAATATTCTTGCTCAAGTTGGGTGGTTTCTGAGCTGCAGTGTGTTGGAAGAAATTGATTATAATGGTGAATGAATGAAAAGTTGGTTTGTTTGGCTGAAGAATACCTAGAATACAGGGTGAAGATGATGATGAAATTCCAATATTGTGGTGGTTGGATGTCCAGTAATTGCTATGGGATGGTAAGGAATCATGATGGATGATGGAAAGATGGGGAAAAAAAATGATTGAATGATGGGTTGATTGATGGGGGAATAATTGGTCCATTTGATTGGTTGATTTGATTTAATTCATGATTGTGGAAAAGTTGAAGGTGAGGTTGATGTCTGAATGATGTGAAGTGAGGGAATAACCTGGAAGATATGATGATGAAAATATTTTGAAGGGAAGAGGATGTGCCCAAGAGGGAGTTCAATCCTGAAGTCTGGGACAGATTGAGAGGGGATCCGGGCGCGCGCCTCCGAAAAGAGAAGGATGAGTTTTTACAGCGCCTACATAGTACATCGTTTATGGAAATACTTTGAACCCTAGATCTTTGAAGAATTGAGATCAATGCACATTTAAAGACGTAATAATGTATTCGAGAAGTTGGGTGGAAGATTGTAGTCGCCGGCTCCAAAGATTTGCTACATAGAGATCCATGTTGTATTAACTGAAGAAAAGGAAACTAGTAATAGAGATCCAAGCGCCACAAGGGTACCGACGAGTCTGGGATTGGAAGATAGCCCGAAAGCTGAAAAAAAAAGATAATCCAATAATATTTGTACACATCCGGGTCGAACACCGGCGTCGAGAACAATAAGGATGAGGTCGAAAGCCCGCGCAAATGGAAACTGATTGAGTAAATATTGAGCAATGAGAATAGATGAAAAGGTTTCCGGATCGTGTACCGGCGTCGATGGAATAACTTCAGGCCTGATTCATTCGAGAGCTGAGATCCTAGCGCATCTAATGATCCGATAATATTCTTGAAATGTTGAGGGTAAAACCATTGCCACGAGCTTGGAAGATATCCTACACAAACGATCCAAGCTGTACAAAAGCAAAAAAAAGAAAAACTATTGCAGAACACCAATCTGAGAGAAGGTAACGCCGAGTCCGGTATCAAAAGATAGAGCAGAAGCTAGAGGAAAGATGGTCCAATAGTTTCTTTACATATCCGGGTCGAACACCGGCGTCGCATCTGATATGGTGGAAAGCGAAATTTGAGTAGAAACAACCTCTTTGGGAGAGATCTGATTGTCGAAAAGACACTGGGAGAAGTCTGAGAGTCCAAAAGAAAGATTAATCCATTCCGGGTTATGCATGAAGGCAGGTGGTCCATGAAGACAGGAACTTGAGCTAGAGTCCAAAGAGTTTGAGGTATGTACAACGAGTCCGGTGTCGAAAGAAGCATCAGTTGACAGTAGCAATCCGGGTCGTACACCGGCGTCGAAAGCAGTAAAAGAATTATGTCGAAAAAAAACCCGCGCAGACGAGATCTTTGGACAGCCATGAGCAGTAAAGTGAAGGAAAAGCTTCCGGATCGTGCACCGGCGTCGAAGAGAGTACATGAACGCGGTCGAACCAATCATTGCTAGCAATCCGGGTCGTAAACCGGCGTCGAAGAGAGTACAGGAAAGCAGTCAAGGTTTGAAGGAATCCGGGTCGTTCACCGGAGTCGAAAGTAGCTTAAGTCAGTTGTGTCTTAACACCGGCGTTGAATTCTCCCTAAGTTTTATCGGAGCGAAGTACTTGTCTCCTTTGGAATCTGAGAATGACAGCGACGGGCCGAACGATCCTTTATGCTGTAGCTTGGCAGGGAAGTCGTCCAGGAATGTTTTGCCGAGGATCAAAGGTCCAATCCTGTCAGTAACCAAAAAGGAGGTAACGCTGGATACCTTTCCAAGTGATACGGTGGCAGCGGCTATCCCATTGACCTCGATGTAATCACCCGGCCGCGTTCCTGGTATGCGAAATCCTCGACGGCGCACATCCAAACCAACCGTCCGAGCCTTGCCTTCCGTAATAAAATTGAAGATCGAATTCGAATACACCATCGCTTCGCAATGTCGTTCGTTCACCCTGAGTTTGAGAGATCCAACGTAGGGGAGGTCATTGGTGAGGTCCACCTGATCCGTAGCTGTACTCTGATCCAATAACGGGGCCGGGGTCATGCTGAGGTTTTCCAGTGTATCCGTTCCTTCGCGAACTCCACCCGAAGCAAGAGATTGATTGAGGGAAGCCAAAGAGGAGGAACAGGTGAAAGATTCGAGGGTCTGAGCAGCAACTAAACATTCAACTACACTTTTAACAGGCCGAGATAAATCTAAAGGGATGTAGGAATTATCTGAGAGCCATATGCCAGTATTGCTAGTTTGTCTAATTAATCCTTTCCGCTTATCATAAGTGACTATATGGCACCTGGAGATGGTGTGACCTTTCTGGAAGCAATATAAACATTTATAATTCTTTGGTTGCGGAGTATTTGAGGAATTAGTGGCTGAAAAAGGTTTCCTCGAGGTTTCAGGATGATTTTGTTGATTCTGAGGAATGGGGTGAAGAGGGAAACTGGCCATGATGGAGGGAGAGGGAAGAATTTAAATGGAGATCTTTGATGAGAGGGATGGAGTAGAAGATATTTTGAAGGGAATTGATGAGGGATAGAAGGATTTGAATGAAGGACTGGGATAAGAAGGGTGTGATTGTGATTAATAATGTGGATTTATAGCCAAAACTAGAGGTGATGATGAAAATCTTATGCTAGAGGTGTATAAGACTGAAGAATAAGAAGGAAATCAGGCCACTGTTGGGACACCACTTGTGGAACTACTCAAAGGGCAGAATAGAGCTTGGAAGGGAAATGGATAGCAACACTAGTAATAATGTAAGCTATGCAAGGGTGCTGATGAGGCTGCCTTCCTGACTAATGCTGAGGGGATGAGAGTAACACTAAGAAAAAGAAGAAAAGGTGTGGCTGATTTGTGCTTGATCTTAGGAGCTAGTACTATGAGCTTAACTACTGACTACTGAGGGTAAGAGGGTTGGAGCAATGGTTGAAGGGGAAGAGCAATTGGCAATGATTCAATGGCAATGGGTTTGATGAGATTGGGCACTATAATTTCTGTATCTAATAATCTGCATAAGGTACAAGTGAGGGGGAAAGAACAGTTCTTATATGAAAGGAGGGATGAGCACAGACAATGAGGAGTTCTGGCTATGGGAATGAAGGTTGTACAAATGGGGAAGAGTGATGTGAACATAGTAACAGTATGTAATGATGAGCAATGCTGAAAAGGGAATGCTGGTTATGGGAATAAAAGAATGTACTAATGGGGAAGAGTGATGTGAACATAGTAACAACTTGTAATGATGAGCACTACTGAAAGAGGTAAGCACAGATCCAATGATGTAATGTGTACAATAGGTATAGTACATAATGAGAAATGTATGTAAAGGGTTTAGTATGTGAGAATAAATCTGTAAAAAGAATGTAATGAAATGATTCAAGTAAGTTACTAATGAAATGAGTAATGTAACTAATGAAGACTGTAGGGTTTCTGTAAGTCTTATAGCCTCTATAACTATTGAACCATTGAAGATAAGGGGGTACTATGTATGAGTGACTATAGGTGAAATTTGGCGTAGAATCTGAATATGCAATAATAATGAGGTATTTGTGAAGGGTTATGGGAAAATGTTCAATGTAATGATGAATATGTGTAAAGGAAAGCAATAATATACTACTTATGGTTTGGAATGGAGCACCACATCCTCCCCCAACTTGTTGTCTGTCCCCAGGCAATGCACCAAAGAGAAGGGTGATCCAGAAAGAGTTGAAGAATGTTTAGTCCAAGAGTCCAAAGTCCAAAGTCCAGTGTTCTTTCTCCAAAAGGTGAAATCCAAAGTCCTGAGTAGCAGTCCAAATCCAAAGTCCAGTGTCCAAAGCCAATTAGAATCCAAGTATAATCCAAGTCCAGTATATCTGAGTCCAAGGTATCCAAGTCCAATCCAAAGTCCAATAGTCCTATGTATCCAGAGTATCCATAGTCCAGTATCCAATCCAAAGAGTCCAGTATCCAAAAGAAGGTCCAATTATCAATGAGGGGTGAATGTATAAGAAGATCTAACTCTGCTGAAGGCAATATCCTTGAGACAGACACATATTAGACTAATTTCCACTCTGAAGAATACAATAATTTTCCCGCCTAACTGAGGCTAAGGAAGAATGCAATGATTGATGATGATTGATTGATGGGGTTGATAATTGTAGTTTCTGAAGGTTGTGAATGATTTGGGGTTGAATGACTGAATTTCTGAGTATCTGAGTATATAATGTAAAGTTCAGTGAAGAGAATTTAAAGTCCAGAGAGGCTGATAAGCTGTCCAAAGAATATTCTTGCTCAAGTTGGGTGGTTTCTGAGCTGCAATGTGTTGGAAGAAATTGATTATAATGGTGAAATGAATGAGTGATTGATTGTTGGTTGAATAATTCCTAGAATACAAGGTGAAGATGATGAAGAAATTCCAGTATTGTGGTGGTTGGATGTCCAGTAATTGCTATGGGATGGTAAGGAATCATGATCCTTCTCCTTGGATTCATTGATGGAGGAGTTTAATCATTTGATGGATGAATTAATTGATTGATGTTCCATAATTCCCTTCCTCCTCTATACTGGGCACTTTGGAATTCACCTTGTCGACGAAAAAGCCTTAATTTTGTCCAGATGGGGAATGGAACATGTGTCCATGCGCGCGTGCTGTCGAAAGAGGGGTCCAGTTGTCTGAGCGGGGGCTCCAAGCGGGAGGCGCGCGTGCGGAATGACGAAAAAAAAAGAAAGGAAACGGTCGACCTGTATCTTCGGAACGGCTCGATGAAAATTCTTGAAACCGAGTTCATTCGAAAGAGGCGATTCCGTAGATTAAAATGGTATATACTGTTTATTTTTAAGGTTGCATATCGATTGTGTAGGGCCGGTTAAAGATCCAAGCAAGACCCGCGGGCGCGCGTAGTAGTAAAGCCGTGCAGATTAAGAGACCACCTTCCTCCAGATATAACTCAAAAACCCGTCGATGAAATTTTCTAATTACGAGCTCATTTGAAAGGCAGGAAGGAGGAGATGAAACTAGAATAGATTGATATTGAGATTCCTTTCGGCCGATAGGTCGCCGTAAACGTTTAATGAATGGCACCCGCAGGGCCGCGTAAATCCTAGGGAAACTTTGAGGGGTTATAACTTCTAAACAGCTCGATAGAATCGTCCAGAACCGAGTTCAAATGAAAGGCAAGATCGGAAAGATCAAACCTGAAACCGGGAATGTTAATTTTGTGATCGGCCGAGGGGTTGTTGAAGCCGTTCAGAGTATCATTATGATTTCCCGCGGTTTTCATCGTATAGGAGTTGAAAGAAAATGAATACATGATGAAATAATCTTAAGGTAACGCCAAGGAGCTGTCCAATTAGACTCCTGAGGCTGGCAAATCGATTGAAAAAGGTTGCAGACGGAAAGAATGACGTGAAAGCGTTCCAAGAATTAATTAAACTGGGTCGAACACCAGAGTCAAAATTAAAAGAATGAAAGAGAATCCGCGCCACACGATTCTGAAAGGTGAAGGCGTCCATAGTGACGTCATAAAATGAAGAAAAATGAGTATCTATAAGGCCCCAGGTCGTCGGCCAATGGAAAAGTTCCGTTATCGCATTCAACATCCGTAATGTTTGCCTCCAGCGCCACTTCCACACCCTCATCGCCGAAAGAAAACCTCGATAACTCATTAGATTATTCTTCAAACACGTCCATAACTTCATCTCAACTCGACGAAGCAGCCGTTATTAGCCCTTCTTACGATATCCCGTTTTCCATTCGTCGAGCGCACTCGGCCGTAGACAACGTCCACGCATATAACTCCGGCATGCGGGACAGTTTCAAACCCGAAGAAATCTACGCCTTGCGCCACTTTATCCAGCAAGGACTCCTTGCCTTTGCTCGTGAGGACCTCGACGACCCGGTTGCCGCACGAAATGCACGTCTGAGGTTGTATAACCGATTTCACAACGCCTTTGCACATGTATGTCGAGTGGATTCTGTATGTAGATGAATAAGAATTTGAAAAGAAAGAAGATTGATTATAATACTGATATTTTTTTTCCTGTTTCTATTTTGATTTTTAGATGGATACTCATTCCATAATAGATGCCATGATAGAGGAAACTGAGGAAAAGAATGCCCTGGAGTTGTTAAGGGTGAGGGACCAAGTGGAAGAGGAGGAAGATGGTTGGAGGGTAGAAGCAGAAATGGAGAGGATAAGAGCTGAGGGTAAGTTCTATTTTTATTCTTTATTGAGGATTTTTACTAATGTTATGTTTTAATTTTCTTTTGATGTCTTTTGATTTTTTTTTTATTTTTAGATAAGGAGAAGGGAAAAGAGAAGGAGAAGGAGGAAAGTGAAATGGAAGAGGGTGATGTAGTGATAAAAGAAGAAGAGGTGAGCTTTTGATTTTCATATTTAGTTATTTTATTTGACAGTGTTTTGAGACTGATTTATATTGCTTTATTTCTGATTTGTTTATAGATTTTATTTTATTTTGTTATTATGTTATTGTGTAAGAAGATGAGAAAGAGAAAAGAGAAGAGAAATGAATTGATTATTCCTTATTTATTGTTTTTACCTGGAGTGGTATTCCTTGACATGAGTTGCAGCAAACCTTCTGGCTAATTCTGTGCCATCCAATTCTTCCAAGATGTAAGATCCTCCTGGGTTTTGAGCTTTGATTCTGTAAGGGCCATTCCATTTATTTTCAAAGAGCTTGCCAAACTGAGAGTCCAAAGATTTGTTATACACTACTACTAATTGACCTTTCTTTAGTGGCTGCCTTGATGTTTTCTTCTTGTTCCAATAATCCACAGAGTTCTTCCTGGAATCCATGAGCTGCTGGTGTGCTTGCTGCAAGATGGTATCCCTGTTTTCAAGCTGCTGAGTCCTAGCCAGTAAAAGATCCTGAGTTGATTCTACCTTTGACCAATCCACTCCAAAGAAGGTTTCCAATTCTAAATCAATGGGTAAGATGGGGGGCTGTCCAAGAACTAGTTCATAAGGTGAGTATCCAGTTGATCTTTTGGTGGAAATTCTGTCTGCAAATAAAACCAAAGGTAAATAATTCCTCCATTTCTTGCCTTCCTTTCCACAGAGCTTGACCAAGGTATCCTTAATTGCCTGATGTCCTCTTTCTACCATACCATTTGCTTCAGGATAATAAGGGGTGGTGACTTTGATTTTGATTCCAGATTCCAGAAGGGATTTTTGAAATTGTTGTCCAAATTCAGAGCCTCCATCCACTGTGACTGACCAAGGGGCTCCATATCTGTAGATCCAGTTGTCCAAGAACCACTGAGAGATTTTCTTTGCTTGAATCTTTTCTAGTCCAACTGCTTCTACCCATCCAGAAAGGTCATCTCTTGCAATTACCAGGTATTTCCATTTGCCAGCTTTGATGTGAACTGTATCCAAACTGACTCTTCCAAAGATGGTTGCTGCTCCTGTAGGTTTCTTGGGTTCCATTGGCAATTTTGAACTCCTCTTCTGGCAAGCTTCACAAGACTGGACCCACTTGGTAACACCTCTCTTGAGACCTGGCCACCAAAATCTGAGTTTAATCCTTCTGTAGGTTTCAGCAATACCTCTGTGGCCTAAGGATTCATGAAGGGAATTGAGGATGGATTTCTGAGCTGAAGGAGAGGTGACTACTATCTGAGAGAATGGTTTGTTGATCCTGTGCAAGACTCCATTGGAAAGGAAAAAGTTGGCTGATTTGTGCAAAATTTGCTTGAATTCCAGGCTGCTGCATCCTGGAGGTTTGTTCATGGTTGAAAGGTATTCCTGGAGGTGCTTCCAAATTCCTTGCTGCAAGTTACTTACCCCCTCCCCCAACTTAGCTGATGTCCCCAGAAGCAGGCCAAAATAAGAATGTTTAGTTCCAAATCCAGGGTGAGGTTTGATCCAGGTTTCATCTTCATCAAAGCTAGGACAATCATCTTCATCAGAATCAGGGGGTCTTCTTGAAAGTCCATCAGGTAAGGTGAAGGTTTTTCCAGGAGTGTGAACAAGGTCATAGGAGAATAACTGAATAAATCCAATCCATCTGTTCATAGGGGCATTGGGAAGTGAAGGGTTGTTGATCATTCCAATAAGGCACTGGGCATCCACTCTGAGTTGAAAATGTTGGCCCCACAGTTTGGTTTGAAGTTTCTTGAGGATCTTGGCAACACCACAGAGTTCTAATTTGGATTGTGAGTACTTTGATTCCCTGGGTGAAAAGACTACTGACTCATATAACACAGGCCTATCCAATCCATCAGAATCCTGTTGAGTAAGAACAGCACCTGCAGCAATAACACTGGAGTCCACTGAGAGTTTGATTAAGCCAGCATCAGGTCCATAGTCCAATTTCTTTAGGGTGATATCAGTTCCAAAAATCCTTTTAAGGTCCTCAAAGGCATCCTGGCAATCTTCAGTCCAATCCCAAGAGGAGTCCTTCCTGGTGAGTCTTCTGAGTGGAGCAGTAATGGTTGAGTAATTTTTAATGAACATTCTAACATATACACAGATACCTAGGAATCCTCTGACATCTGAAGGAGTGGTGGGAGTTGGCCAGGTTTCAATCTTGTTGAGCTTCTTGATGGATATCCTTCTGCCTTCCTTACAAACCACATGGCCAACCAGATCCAGAGCAGGTACACAGCAAGCAAATTTCTTCCCAGAGATGGTGAGTCCAGCTTCTTCAATCCTGAAAAGAATCCTTTCCAGAGTAATGGCATATTCATAGATAAATCTTCTGATCTGGGGGTTGTCCTTTAGAGTTTCTTCATTGTAGTCAGAGGTTGGTCCTTTTATACCTCCATCATCCACAAAGATTCCCATATGTTGAGGTAATTCCTCCTGGAGTATCCACATCATTTGGGCCTGGTAAACTGCAACTGAATTGGTGGCTCCTTGGGGTAATCTGGTAAGTTGAAATCTTCCAAGGGGTGTTTCAAAGGTGGTCAAAGGTCTGGATTCTGGAGCTAATTCTCTTTCATCATATCCTCCCATAATATCACCTAGTCCATAGCAAGCCCTTCCAGTGAATGATTCAATGAGTTCCTCTGTCTTTGGTGGTAGTCCAGCGTCCTTAATGGTGACTTTGTTGAGTTTCTGAAGGTCATGTACAATTCTGAGCTTACCATCCTGCTTCTTTACACAAAATATAGGGCTGGAATAACTGGAAAAGGATTGTTCATAGAGGCCAGTGCTGAGTCTTTCCCTTACCAGCTCTATAACCTGGTCTTTGATGGGTGCAGGAATTGGAATTGGTTTCTGTTGCCAAGGTTCATGGGGAATGACTGGAATGATATAAGGCTGTCCATAGGTGTGTTTAAGAAGGCCTCTTTCTGTTTCTACAAAAGCCAAAGCACCTTGTCTAATCACAATTACCCATACCAGCAGGAGATATTCTTGAGGAGAAAGCCATCCAGGAGGTCCAAAATTGATGAGGTCCAGCCTTTCTTGAGTAATCTTGGAGGTAGGAGTGAATGGTGGAGGAAAAGGGCTTAAAGGAGTGTGGTAAGGATCTCTGGAGAGTGGTGGCCTTGATAATGGAGGGTTGAGAGATAATGGCATTGGTTGGTTTACTGGTTTTATTTTTTTTAGAGTTGATTTATATTTTGCTGAATGAGTGACTACAGTTTGTTGCTTTTGGTTGTTTTCCAGGGTTGCAGTTGTAAAGGAAGGGAACTGAAAACCTGGTCTCAATCTAAAAAATTTACCAGACCAGAGTTGGAAGGTATGCTGGTTTCCCACTTCTGATTACTGGGGAGTATGATTGGAACCAAGAAAGTCTGACCAGCTGAATCCATGATTGAAAGTGCTTCTCCTCTGGCTCCATTGTAATTGATGTTGGCTGAGACATCCATCAAGAAAGGCTTTCCAATAATCATCTGAACTGGTCCTTTGGCTACCCAGAAATGAACTGTCCTGACTACTTTCCCAATGGTTACCTCCACATCTTCAGCAATTCCAGGTATATCAGTAAGGTGGCCTCCAATTCCTTTGAGCTTCATAGGTTTAGCAGTGAGTACCAATCCAAGTTTATGTGCAAGAGATTCAGGAATAATGTTGACCATAGAGCCAGTATCCAAGAGTGCTTGATGTTTCTCTCCTCCAATAGTGATGGTGATGTATCCAAGGGGGCAGGAGTAGTGAGTAGTGGGTTGCTCCTGTGCTGGTTCTTCTCCATCCTCCATGTCTGTGAAGTTTGCTGATTTGACACCATCCAATGGGACCCTTCTGTTGGTTATCTTCTTCCTAATACAGTCAGTAACTGTCAGCCAGCAGCTAACCAAGCCAGCGCAGCTAACTGACAGCGCGCTAGGTACACTAGAGAGTGTACACCTTGTTCAAATGAGAAGCGCGTGAAGCGCGCGTCTTAGGACTGCGTAACCGCAGCAAGGGATCGACAGATCTACACAGTACAAGTAGTAGGAATTCTCCGAACGGAGGATCCCTCAGATTAGAGTTTACCAAGCCCGCCAAGATTGTAGTTTTCGACCTTACTCGAACACTGCGATTGGGGCCTTCAACAATCTCTTTTCATTCTCTTCGACTTTGACTCCTCCGCTCGACCTCGCCGATACCGGGTAAGTCAAGCTTTCTCTTTCCTCCCTCTCCTCTAGTTTCTTAGCGAGTCTTGATAGACTCAGGTTGACAAGGAGTCAACAGCCCCTCCCAAAGGAGGCGTGGTTCATTCCTCCCGCCTAGCCGGAAGAGAAGAGCTCCGACAAGTGCGTCGTGGTAGCTAGTATCTTCTTAGCCTATTCAGGGCGCGGTCACTGTAGAGACTCGCCCTGACATTTGGGGGCCTCATCGCATTTCCCCGAGATCGATTATCTCATTAAGCTTCAACCTTATCTTTCCGCTGTCCGTAGTATCCAGGCAATTAACCCCTGCATACTATCTCACCTTACCCCCGGATTTTCAAGTTTGAAAATTGTACAGTATTCAGGCCGATCACACCTGTCCACTGTCTCACCATCTCACTGTAGTTCTTCTTATAGTATACTCTCATCATCATATTCACCAAAACGTCCGAGAATCTGACGATACGACCGTTGTTTGTCTTGATTTATTTTTAGGGTTGCACACAGGGCTCTAAGAGACGAACAACGTTGCAAACGCTCGATCGGACAATTATACTGATACGTGGAGAAACTAGTAAGCTGTTCCATACAGCTAGTTGTTCTACATCGAACCGTTTATTCCTCATATTGGCTCTATTTTCTCTTACACTCTTCCTTATACTTCCCTAGTGGCATCCAGACAAACTTCTCTGGACCAGTTCTTTCGCTCGGAAACTAGGAGCAATCCGGAGACGCCTAGGACAAACCCAGCTGCTCGGGACCAAACGGCTTCCGATAACGGGGTTGGAGATCTGTTCGACCGTCTATTCCGTCGCACCGGAAACACAGCTAATCAACCTCGCACGAGCTCAGTCCGAGTGTTAGACCCAGCTTTAGCTAACCCAAGAAGCGAGCCTGTCATTGACCCAGCTTTGGCTCCTCGACAAGCTCATCCGGTGGTAGCCAAACTGATAGCCGATATCAGATCGAGAGACTCAGCGAACAACGACGGAGCGTTGACCATACAGATCCAACGAGACTTAGCTCGACCCGGTGCGTCTACAGTCGGTGTAGAGAGACTCTTAACGGGAGACGATAGACCCGATACCGTGATAGGGGATAACAATACAGCTCGCAGACCAGCCTCAGACTCTGGTTCCAGCATTGAAATCACGGGTACCGGTTAGTATCCCTTCTATATCATGACTCCCCCCAAGAAAACAGAACCTAAAGTAGGTTCCCAATCGTCATCTACTAGGTCAGCAAAACCCTCGCTCGTTCCCGCAGGCGAATTTAAGCGCGGAGGAAATAAGGCTAAACTTCAATCCGACGACGGCCTTACTCCTCCAATCGCACCTGAACTTCAGGCGAGGCTACCTGGAAGCGCAGGCGGGCAACAATCAGGAGGCGATGTCTCTCCTGTTGGATCAGGCGGTGACGAGCCACAGCAGTCTCGAGAGACTGATCGGCAGGGATTGACTTTTGTCCATAGCGGAGGGTTGGAACCCGTACGTACTACGACGTCCCCGCGCTCAACATCAACCGCCGAACCGCCGCACAGCCAATCTACCCCGAGAGCAACATCGGCACCAGGAGTACGAGAGACCAAGGGAACAGCCAGCGCCTCAAGGACCGGCGGAGCAGGGCCAACCTGGCTTGAACAGGAGGATGAGGCGGAGCACGAACTTCAAGCAGTCGGTTTTCGACGAGGTGTTCAGGGTGGGCAGGACACTACAAGGGAGTTACCAGTCGATCGAACAGTCCAGGGCCAGAAACCAGGGGAACTGGAACCGTTAACACTGAAGACAGTGACCGGAATATTGCAGAGGATGTTTTCCGAGATCGAAAAAGTCGTTGATGGTAATGCTAAGCAGGTTATGGTACATACCGACTCCTTTCGCTCCGCTCTGTCGAAGTACATGCAGAAAGACCTTACTACCCCCATGGCGAATAACTTTCACTTGATTAAGGACGTTATGAATGATAACTTTAAGTCTGTTAAATTTTCTCTCACTGGCATCTCTTCTGTTTGTAATAGCTTGCCTGCATCGGTAGGCAAAGTAATAGAAAACATGGACAAGCTGAATGACAAGATGAGAAATTTAGAACTTGCTTCAAACACTAAGACCACAGACCGAGAGTCTAGAGAGGACACCAGCGCATTGCAGAGCAGCTTGAGAGAATTCATCCAACAAGTGGACGATATGTCTACCGCGAAAATATTGAGCAGGGATAATACAGATCCAAAGCTTGTGCACGAAGTGCAGGAGCTCAGTGCGAGGGTGTTTCGGTTAGAACAGGCTGTCACGCAGCGGATGAATCAAACAACCAATGGGGAGGCTGAGACATCCAAACGGATATCCAATGAGCTGTCTAGTCATGTAGGGGATCTTTTTGAGACGCTAGGAAGGAAGCTGCTCAATGAAATGGAGCAGAAGCGCCCTTCGTCCAAGGATTCTGGCACTAGTAGTGAGGTAGAGCAAAAGTTAGAGGAACATAGCGAAAATCAAAGAGTGGATTTCCTCAACCTTAACAATAAAATAGATCGCATGATGAGCCAGTATCGAGCCGAAGGAGCGAGATTAAGAGAAGAGATTGCTGGGTTATCAGCAACAGTTCAGACCCTTAGCACGCGGAGAGAAGACTTTCCTCAAGCACCTGCACGGAATCCTCCAGCCGATTGCCAGCGCGCAGATTTCCCTCTGGGCGCAGGAAGCGCAGATTATGAGCTGAAAAAGAGGTTAAATAACGCCATTGCAAAGGCTGATTGGCCGACGTTCTCTGGCGATGGCGAATATGACCACTTGAGGTTTGTGAACTGGATAGATACTGCTAAGAAGGACGGTCAGGTTGACGATGAGGTTATAGTACTGAAGCTTCTCAACATGCTCACCGGTTCAGCGCTTGCTTGGTATGAAACAATGAGGCTGATCAACAAAGGGCAAAATTGGGCGTTTTGGAGGGCTGAGATCTGTAAGAAATTCGGCACGTCCGCTTGGAAGAGGAAGAAACAGACCGCATTTGACTCAGACAAATTTATACCGGGTGAAACGGCTCCGTCGCAGTGGGTTACACGACAATATCAACGTCTGAAATGCTTCGCACCTGCAATAGATCAAGAATCTATTAACTTTAAGCTTCTTAGTCTTATGGAAGGCGAAGTGGAGTACGCCGCGAAAAGCGCAATGAAAGGGCCAGATACGGACCTCAGTACCTTCATTAATATTTTAGAAGATATCTGTGACAAAACCAGAATTGGCAGGCGAAGGTTTGCGGCTAAGACAGTCCCGATGGCAGGCGCAAAACCTATAAGTTCAGCGGGGGACAAACCAAAGACATCGCAGACAGAGATCAAATGCTACACCTGTAAAGAGACGGGGCACACCTCCCGCAAATGCCCAAAAAATGTCAATTGCGTAGATGAAGAGCAAAAGGCTGATCCGGAGGCAGAAATGGGGAGTGAAGTAGAGGATGACGAACCAGTTATTGGGGGAAACTCCAACGGTGCCTTTGCAATTGAATCTCTTTCAGGCCGCAACAACCTAGTCCAGATGAACTGCTGCGACAAAGATTGTCTAGTCTTACTGGACAGCGGCGCCGTGCGGTCGGTAGTCAGCAAAGATTATTTGTCTAAGTTTTGTCCGGGTTGGAGTAAATTCATTCTACCGATAGTGCCAGGAAGATTCCACAGCGCTTCTGGGTCCCTGTTGCCGTTAGGAGTAGTGAATGTCAAGCTGATGATGAAAGATGTCAAACTAGTAGTTAAGTTTGTAGTTATGGATAAAATGACAGCAAGATATTTCTTACTGGGTAATGACTATCTGGCCCATTACAAGATTTCCCTTCTAAACGAGGGCATAAGAAGATTCACCATTGGCAAACGGGTGTTTGAGTTTGACGAGTCCATCAACGCTATATCCGGAGAGCCAGAAGGAGCTATTTCCTTTGCGGAAGAAGTACGGCGAGATGCTAAGATTAACCCAGACCTTGCAGGAGATCAAGTAGAAGACTTACTCAGCGTCCTGGGGAAGTTCAAGAAGGCTTTTGCTACGCCAGATCAACCGTTTGGCTCTATTAAAGGTCACGAGGTAGCAATTACCCTTACAGTGGAGAAGCCGTACCCTTTGGCTCTGAGGAAGCCACCGTACCCGGCGAGCCCGAGGAATAAGGAGGCCATCGAAGAGCACATCACCCTGTTGACTAAGATGGGAATTTTGCGGAAAGTAGGCTCTAATGAAGGGGTCGACATTACTACCCCAGTCATTATTGCGTGGCATAACGGTAAGTCTCGTCTAGTGGGAGACTTTAGAGCACTGAATACGTACACTACGCCGGATAGGTACCCTATGCCTAAAATAACTGAATCGTTGACTAAACTTCACGGTGCAAAGTTTATAACATGCATGGATGTTTTGAAAGGGTTCCACCAGAACCAGGTGGCGAAAGAGAGCCGGAAATTCTTGAGGATCATTTCTCATATGGGGATACATGAGTACCTACGCATGCCGTTTGGAATCAAAAACGCGCCGTCCCACTTCCAGAGGATGATGGATAACGAGTTCCGTAGGGAGCTTAGTGAAATGTGGCTCATTATTTATATTGATGACATTATTGTTTTCACTGAAACGTGGGAAGAGCATGTGGAAAAGTTAGCTATAGTCCTAGGTAGAGTACAAATGATGCAAATGAAGATTTCGCTGAGCAAATGCGCTTTTGGTTTCTCGGAGTTAAAAGCTTTAGGGCATATAGTCAACGGCCTTTCTTTAGCAGTTGACCAGCATCGGGTAGCAGCGGTTCTCCTGAAACCTATACCTAGTACGGTGAAAGAGCTCCAATCCTTTCTGGGTTTTGCGGGCTACTATAGACTGCATATTAAAGATTTCAATCTTATGGCTTCGTGCCTGTACAAGCTGTGTAGCCCCAACGTCGGATTTGAGATGACTCACGAGAGAGTGGAAGCGTATAAGGCGCTGAGAGTTGCTTTGACTACAGCCCCATTGCTGTTTCATCCCGACCCAAAGAGGCCTTTCCGACTCTACGTTGATGCGTGCATGGAGGGTTTAGGTGCGGCCTTGCACCAGATACAAATGATAGGGGATCGTGAACAAGAAGGACCTATATGTTTCATCTCTCGTCAATTGAAAGAGTCAGAGAAGAAGTACGGCGCATCCCAATTAGAATGCTTGTGTTTAGTATGGGCGCTAGAGAAGTTGTACTACTACCTCGATGGCTGTATCTTTGAAGTTATCACCGACTGTGTGGCGCTGAAATCATTACTCAATATGAAGACCCCGAGCCGCCACATGTTAAGATGGCAGATTTCTATACAAGACTGGCGAGGATCAATGACCATCATCCACCGAGATGGACTGATCCACAAGAACGCGGACGGGCTGTCCAGATGGGCGCTACCCAATGATAAAGACAACCCAGCTTCCAATGAAGAGGAAACAGTCCGAGAGATTCCTATAATGGCCATTAGCGTTAGCGGGCTGTCCGTGGAGTTTTGGGACTCAGTGAGCCGTAGTTACGACGAGAACCGGAACACCGCCGCGTTAGTTTCAATCCTACGTTCCAAGCATGCTCAACCAGACCTAATTAACCAACTCGAGGAGCCCTGGAAAGCAAACTTCCGGGCCGGGCGATTCATCCTCCTAGATGGATTGTTGTACCACAGAGCTGGGAATCAGTGCGCTATAGTTTTAGTTAGTGATGATCACATCAATACTATGCTTCACAAATGTCACGATAACATCGCAGCCGGACATTTTTCCGCAGAACGTACCTTAGAGAGACTTCGGGTGCTAGCGTGGTGGCCAGGATGGACGGTGCGAGTCGAGCAGTACTGTAGTAGCTGTGACAGGTGCCAGAAAGCCAACAGACCTACAGGGAAACGGTTTGGGCTCCTGCAAACTATAGAAGAACCCAAGCAACGCTGGGAAGTGGTCAACATGGATTTTGTGACGGCCTTGCCAACAGCGGGGAAAGATAGTTTCAACACCGTTTTAGTTGTAGTTGACCGGTTTTCAAAACGAGCAAGATTCCTACCCTGTTATAAAGATAATACAGCTTTAGATGTCGCGCTATTGTTCTGGAATTCTATTATCCATGATGTAGGGTGCCCCAGAGTCATCATCACTGACCGAGACCCAAAATTTACGTCGGAGTTTTGGCAGAGTTTGTTCCAGCTTCTGGGATCCAAACTGTTGTTCTCTACCGCCTACCACCCACAGACGGATGGTTTAGCCGAAAGGATGATACAGACTTTGGAGGATATGATTCGCAGGTATTGCGCGTTTGGCCTTAGATTCAAGGACGCCGAAGGTTATACGCACGATTGGGTTTCTCTATTACCTGCTTTGGAATATGCGTACAACTCCAGTGTCCATTCAACGACTGGGAAAACTCCGTTTGAGTTAGAACGTGGATGGATACCACATATGCCAAGAGACTTGCTACTTAGCAAGGCCGTAACACTCCACCCTTCCGCGGAAAGATTCCAGGAAATGATGTTGCAAGCGGAGAAGCACGCAAGCAGGTGCTTAGAAGAAGCGGTCCAGTATAATAAAGAACGCTGGGACAAAACCCATCGCGACCATGACATCCAAGTCGGGGACAGAGTCCTGGTGTCTACCGTGAATTTCAAAAATATGAGCGGGAACAGGAAGCTTAAAGACGCCTTTGTGGGACCTTTCTTCGTGAAAGCGTTACACGGAAGAAACGCGGTAGAGGTAATCCTGACCAAAGGATATGACCTTAAACACCCGACCTTTCCGGTAAGCCTCCTTAAGAAGTATGTTGAGCCTGGGGATGATAGACGAGGATCTGAATTACCGGTAGTCCCAGAGATGGACGCAGACCTGTCGGAGGGACTAGTAGCTTCAAAAATTTTAGATGAGAAGCTCGCCAGAATTAAAGGTCAAGATTGTCGCTTGTACTTGACCCGTTTCAAGAACAGACCACCAGATGCAGACAAATGGCTGACTAGAGAGCAGATCCAGAAAGCGGATACTCTACTGCGGAAATTCAGAGCTTCCAAGAGACATGGTAGCACGACTCCTATCAGAGCCGTCCTTTTTGGGGGTGGCGAGTGTCAGCCAGCAGCTAACCAAGCCAGCGCAGCTAACTGACAGCGCGCTAGGTACACTAGAGAGTGTACACCTTGTTCAAATGAGAAGCGCGTGAAGCGCGCGTCTTAGGACTGCGTAACCGCAGCAAGGGATCGACAGATCTACACAGTACAAGTAGTAGGAATTCTCCGAACGGAGGATCCCTCAGATTAGAGTTTACCAAGCCCGCCAAGATTGTAGTTTTCAACCTTACTCGAACACTGCGATTGGGGCCTTCAACAATCTCTTTTCATTCTCTTCGACTTTGACTCCTCCGCTCGACCTCGCCGATACCGGGTAAGTCGAGCTTTCTCTTTCCTCCCTCTCCTCTAGTTTCTTAGCAAGTCTTGATAGACTCAGGTTGACAAGGAGTCAACAGCCCCTCCCGAAGGAGGCGTGGTTCATTCCTCCCGCCTAGCCGGAAGAGAAGAGCTCCGACAAGTGCGTCGTGGTAGCTAGTATCTTCTTAGCCTATTCAGGGCGCGGTCACTGTAGAGACTCGCCCTGACACAGGGGACATTATTTTGCAAAATGCTCCTGATGTAATTCAGCGGATACATATCCAAAGTTATTTTTTGTCCCAAGATGATCCTGATGTGGTTGGTATCTTTTTGGGATTTCCTGGAAACCAAAACCAAATATTTAGGTCTTGGGTTCAATTCCCACCCAAAAAGGGGGTTTTCCGTCCAATTTTTCCCTTTAGGCCTTTATGTTCAAAATCTTCCTTATGTACAACATATCTAAACCAGGTCTAATTGGGAAAAACCCAATTTCCCCACCTATCCACAACCCAGAATTCCAGGAATTTACATATGTTGGTGTGGTTGGGGCTTTCTGGGGTCCTGCTAGAAGTCAGTCAGCTTTTTCTAAACCACAAAATACAGTTTTCAAATCATGTTTTAAAAAAATATACTGTTCTTCACAAGAAAAACTTGAGTCTGCAGGGCCAATGATGTGACATTAGAGGTAAGCCTCTCCTTTGGAGATGCTTTGCGCCTCCTTGGAGAGGCTTTGTTAAGCTTGGTCCATATGATGGATGGGTCAAGCTTGAATATTTAAGGAGGAGAGAGTTGGTGTCCTTTGTCTCCCCAGGGGCTCCTGTTTTGTCTTACCCCCTCCCTGGGAGCCCCCTGTCCACCTGGTTAGGCCTTCCCTGGACACCTTTAACAACTGGCCCTCTTTTGCTCATCTCTACAGCACAGCTGGCAGATCATCCATAGGGCCTTTGGGGATTTTCAATATGTGCTGTGAGATGAATGTGACTTGTTTGTCACATTTTTTGAGAAATAAACACCCCAAAACTTAGATCTAGGGGTCTAGGATTTTGTGGATTTAAGAAAGTGAGATATTTCTTTGTTGTTGTCAATTGTGTTTGGTTTACTTGTATGGATTGCTTCTTTATTCTGTTAGTTGTTTCTTTCTTTATTTCATCATTTATTCATTTATTCATGTCAATCTTATGACTCATTTATTCATGTCAATCTTATGACTTATTGTGATTATTTCTTACATTTGTGTTAGTCATTCTACTACTAATAATGGCTGAGATAAATTATGATTTACAATAAAGAGTGACCTGGTGAAACACTAAAAGTTGAATGTTGGGAATGCTCAACAGATAGTCCTCCCAAGCAAACCAACTTTGGAAGTTTTTTTCCTAATTTTTGGGAGTCATTTTTCCAAGCCACTTTTATTAATCAACTACTTTTTCTTGCAACAAATCCTGATGGGTGTTTCTTGAGTTTGCTGGGCTTATATGCTTTTAATCCCTGAGCTAGCTTCTGAATGTATTCCTCACCCTTGGGGAAAGCACCTACCAAGAGTTTTGAGAATTCAGCTCTGTACCAAAGTATTATAAGATCAAGCGCAATCATTTCAGCCTCGTATCTGCCTAGCTTTGCTGGATCAATCAACTCTTTATATATACGCCTCTGGGCATCATTGAACTTCTTTTCCCCACTTATTTCTTGAGGTTCAACCTTTTCTTTGCCTTTGAAGGGTGGGTGATCTACAGTATTTTGGGGATCGGTGAATTTCTTCTCCCGACTAACTTCTAGAAGTTTGACTTCGGCCTCGCCAAGTAGGGGGGGGTGATCTACAGTGTTGGTGAATATCTGGTCGTAAAACCATTCGAGTAGATCTGCATGCTTTTGTTCTTTTCTTTGTAAAATATCTTGATCCATTCCATTCAGAAAAAGTAAGTTATGATAAGAATTTAGGGCTCGTAAGATTGTGTTGATCTTCCTGCGGATCGGATCATATTTCTTCTGTCGTTGGTTATTTGATTTGAGAGGTAATCGGATGTTTATCTTGCAAAGAGAACGATCTCCATGATTTTCTATAAGTCTAAACCTAGGTACAATCATTTCTAAACCCCCAAGCGTCTCCACATATGTCTCCGTTAGGGGTGATATTAAAGAATCACTATGAACGTGTTGCATCTCTTCATGTTTTTGATCAAGCTTTTCTATGAAGGATGCGAGTTCTTCTTTCGCTGAAGGGTCCTGGTAGCTAAGGGCGTCTTCCGCACGAAGGTGAAGAGTACGCATTTCGGCCCCCTCACTAAAGTATCGTGTTTGTTGTCCCCTTGTGCGGCTAGTTTTTTTCTTGTTGTTTTCCTGCGCTCTCTTTGCCTGACTCGCTGGGTCTGACTTGGAAATAGAGCTTTCCGGATGCGGTCGTGAAGTCGTGGGGGTCTGGGTCAGTTGGTCGATAGGCTTTTGAATTTGTTGATTGACTTTCAACCTTTTGTTGGATCCTACTTGTTTTCTAACATAGGACTTGGCTTGCGAATTGGTCTGGAAGCTCTCCAAAGGCGCCTCGGTTTGCATGTGAGTACTGGTTTGATAGATAAGTGGTTGATGTGGTTGAGCAACTTGCAATAGCTCACTCGGTCTGCCTGGCCGTACATCATGCGCTTGCCAAGCAGTTCCGGAGCTCTCCGAATGCAGCACATTTTCCATGGGGGGATGAAGTGCTTGTTTTTGGAGAAGCGGTTGAATCTCCTTGGTGGCTCTCTTCGATGCGAACTGTTTATTTCCCTCAGACGGCTTGATTTCCCCAACGAGTTCAGAGCTCTTGCAATGCGCCACGTTTTCCGCTGGGACCTGGATCAATCTGCTGTTTGATCCTACTCCTTCTCCATAAGACGACTCCGCTACCTGCTCGTGATTACCACGGTTTCCGTCTAGATTTATAATTCCAAGCCGAAAGATCGGGACAGTGGTATATTCTGTGAGCCGCACATCATTGATAATTAAAATGCCAAGTTACCCGAGCAGCGCACCACCAGCTCACCTTTCTCCTCAGATGGCCTGAATCCTATCGGCACAAAGTGATTTAGAAACGTCAGTCACCCATGTCTGCCAGTCTAACAGGATGTGGCTATATCTTACCAGCTGCATCGGAAAGGGGATCGAATGACCAATGGAAGTCTGCCCCGAACCTATTTATTTCTTCGATAGCCAAATCAAGGCTTTCGAATGCATTTAACTGATCATTCTTGAGGTCGGTCAGATCCCGGGGAGTCGTGTTCACGGAGCTCTCAGGATGCGCCTCATTTTCGAGTGGGGGATGGAATGTTTGCAGGTGGTCAAGCAGTTGGATTTCCTCGTCTGCTCTCTTCCATTCGAATCCTCTTTTGCCAGATGGCTCGTTTTCCCGATCGGTTTCAGAGCTCTTGGAAGGCCACTGTGGTTTCGCTGGGGCCTGGATAAATATGGTGTTCAATCCTACTCCTTTTCTGTAAGACGATACCGATGCCTGATCGTGAGTTGCTTGATGCCCATCTAAAATTGTAGTTCCCGAAGGAGCGGGTCAGTTTGTGAGCAGCGCGCCGTTTATAACCTACATAAATTTGCAAGTTGACCAGCCAACCTTTCTTCCCAGATGGCTTGAATCCTATCGGCCCAATGTGATCTACTAGGTGAGCAGAAACATTGGTCATCTGTGCCAGTGTAAGCCGGGATAAGGCTTTATCTCACCAAGTGGCTCAGAATCGGGATAATTTGACAAATTGAGCTCCCCCGTCAACTCCTCTGGGCTCCCTGAGAAATCAAAATCAAGACTTGCAAACACATCCGAATTATCATTCCAGAGGTTGATAGAATCCCTCGAAGTCGTGCGTCGTAGTTCCTCAAGCTCAGCAGGACCAGCGGCGATCTCCCAAATCAGGTGGCAAAGGATGATTTTGAGCCAAGCCATGTCTTGGTAAATGGAAAAGAGCACTATGATCTCACAAGAATCAGATATCAACCCCTTTTTTCATGGATAAGATTGTTATCCAGATAAGATTGTTATCCAGTGCTACATATCAATGCAAATTCTTGAGACAGGTTTGGCTGTGGATCTGCACGCTAATTGCCCCTTTTTTATCAGCCAATTTGAGTTTTGGCAGGAGAAATATTCAAAATTCTATAATTCCTTGCCACATTCCTTGCCACATTACTCTTTTTTAATAAGATGCCCAAGGTTGAAGACTAGCTTATGCCTGTCCAACCTACCAAAGTTGAGGTGTTTTGAAAAACACCTCCCACTCCAGAAGAAAACTTCAAATACACTCAAAGCCTGTATTCTGCCACTGGGGTCAAGCAAGTCTGTGTGCACCAATTCATGTTCTACAGTTGCGCGCAGCATTCCACTGTACAAGGTTTTGGGCTGGTCCCAACTTTTGGGGCCCAAAACCTGGAAAAAATACAGTTTTTTCACATATTTTTGGGTGGCGGGGACATGGTATGGTGTCCCAGCTATGGTTTTAGACCCACCAGGCACTCCTGAAAGCACTGCATGACAGTTTCTGACTTCATGTGTGGGTTTAGTGCCCAACCAGGAGGCATAAGTATGGGTTTAGGACCCCATACATACAACAGTGGGTAGTTACGGTACAGTTATTGGAAATGTACCAATATTATAACGGTTTTTCTCTTGCTACCGTTACCGTTAACCGTAACGGAAGTGCGTTACAATATTGCACACCCACAATGTTTGACATTTGACATCTGTTACAATATCTGCCCGCACGGAGGGGCAGATATTGGACTACATATGATCCCCAGGGGGCCATTTGCCCCTCTTTATCCCGTTAACCAGTGGTTAACGCGGTACGCTACTAGTAACCCAAGTAACACACCCAAGAAAATCAGGCCCGTTACAATACGGGCCTGGGGTCACAACTGGTTGTTACTAGTAGCGCTAATACCAGAGCGCAGTAACGGCAAGCGTTACGCTGCACAGATAACGGCGGTTATTGTAGCGTATTGTAACTACCCACCGCTAATACATATGTACTTTTGCCTGTATTTGGGAGGTGGGCCCCAAAATATATGGGCCGTGAATAAAAAAATAAAAATTGGCTGGACCAGATTGGTGGGCACTTTGGATTTGGAATCTAGACACTCTGTAGACTCCAACAATGTACTCTGTTAGAGTGCTGGACCCCTGACCCAGTTGGGGGTTTTCCCTGTGTAGCCCAACAAGTTTTGTGGGCAGATCTGTACAGTAGAATGCCACACGCAACTGTATCTATGGTTACCTCTACAGTGATACATGAGAGACATTGATGGAGATAGAAAAAAATCTATTCTTTTCTCCTGCATCTCATTCTGCTAATGAGCTAATGATTACCAAGACAGTTACAAGAAATGTCTAGCAGCATTTATGTGCACAGTACACCCAAAAACCATGCTCTGTGTG
The DNA here is from genome assembly GCF_026914185.1 of Puccinia triticina. Taxonomy (NCBI): domain Eukaryota; kingdom Fungi; phylum Basidiomycota; class Pucciniomycetes; order Pucciniales; family Pucciniaceae; genus Puccinia; species Puccinia triticina. The sequence goes on from NC_070572.1 coordinate 545,662, forward strand.
TGAGTTTGGGCAAGTAAGGTGTAAGTCCCTCCTGAATGAGGCTTGCTTGGTGATCCCCCCAAAGTCTTGAAGTACTGAGTTAAGTTCACTCTCTCCTACTGCAGAGTGGTAAACAAAATTGTTATATTATGCCAACCAACCACAGGTTGTAGAAGAGGGTCCTTGTGGGACAGTGTCCCCCAAAATTTGGTGGGAATTTAAGCTGGCATCTGCAGGGTCTGCCAGCCTACAGATTAAGTGGGAAGCAAATATTATCCCAGGCATACAGGAAGTCACTGGAAGCCCTCCAATAGGGGGGTTCACACTAGGATTTTACCAAACTTTTGAGCAAATTTTAAGGCACTTATTAAAACCTTTTTAAAAATTTGGCAAGATGCTCATATTTGTTGCTGAACACACAAAATGGGCTTTAGGGTTTTGCTAAGGGGGGTTCACATTTGAAATTTACAAAGCTTTAGGACACATTTTAAGGCCCTGTTTGGCACCGATATAATTATAGGTGATATGATCACTGATTAATTCAATAAAAAATAGAAAATTCAACATAAAGCCTCCAAAATTTTTTTGTGGGCAACCTGCAGTTCTGGTCTCTTAAACTTTGAAATCAGATCCAACTGATTCAGCCATCTTCAGCACCATAATACCATTATATCACTTTTGACCAATATGAAGTGATATAATGGTATTATGGTGCTGAAGATGGCTGGATAAGTTGATTCTGGGTTCACAGTTGAAGAGACCAGCACTGTAGGTTGCCTACAAAATAAATTTGGAGGCTTTATGTTAAATTTTGTATTTTTTATTGAATTAACCGGTGATTATATCACTTACTAGAGTTCAAGGCGGCTACGCCGCTGCACTTTCAATGGTCCAGTTCTTCCCCCCCCCCCCCAAAAAAAAAAAAAAAACCCACCCCTACCCCCCCATTCTCAAAGCCTTCATTTTGCACTGCTCATGGAGGAATCCCAATTGGCAATATTGGTCAGCCCTAAACCCTGATTCCCACCCCACTGTGACAGTACAAGAACTAAATTTACAACCTTCATTGCAAGATGATCCTCCACATATTGCCAAGCCAGTTTTTCTTTGAAACTTGAAGTACTTCAGATCTTACTATTCTGCAGGGAAAGGAGATTGATTTTTCAGATGCTTAGATGTCCTGAGGCACCAAGTTATTTGCATTGCATTTGATTCAGGCCAAAGTATTAAGTAACACAAAGTAGGATATCCTTTTTTTTTACTTTTTGCCACATCAGAATGCCAAAAAACAATCAATTGATAGCTCCAAAAAGGACATGATAGAACCATGTCAACAAAACCATGTCAACAAAAAAACAATTTTTGCAGCTGCATTAGGAGGGTTCAATTTTGAGTTGCACAAAATCACAATGCTATAAAGTTGTCAAATTCCATGATGAAAAGAAATGTGTACCATCCAAAACTGACAAGTAGATCAATGATTCTAGAATAAAACATAAGAAATCATCACTTAAAATATTATTATTTTTGTAATTTCAAATTTAAACACCCTTATTGTTGAGAACTTCCTTGCAAGATGTGCCTTCTGTCAATTTTCTGGTTGATGTGGTGATTCATTGTATGCTTGTTCTTGCTGTTAATTGAGCTCATGGCTGTCCTGACCCTAAGGAATGGTAAAGGTCTTGCCTTTGTCTGGCTGGTAGTTTGGATCAATCCAGAGCCTTGGGAAGAGGTTAAGGCTCAGCTTGCATTCTTCAAAAAAATTATACGTTAAAAAAATCTAGATTTTTGCAAGGAAATCTGGCTTTTGGGGCTCCAGATCACTTCTGGGAGGCCCACAGATCTCAACAGGAAGTCACCAGTTGCACTCATAAGGCTACAAATTTGTATGTTTTTAACTTCAAGGAACCCTACTTGATGGATGAGTCATGATGCACAGATGGTTACCTGTGGAAGAAGCAAGGCTACATGGTGCTTCCACTCATATCCATTTCTGGCCAATGATTGATGTGTACAAAGGGATCCAGCAAAGAGGGGGTTGGCCAGGCCTAAGATCCCTCAGCTTCTACGCCGTAATTGGACACTTGGGGGCGAGCCTCTCTGACCCTCCATGTCACTTATTCAGAGAGTCAGGGATTACACATTGCAGTTGAATCAAGCAATTGGGTAGTGGATGTGCTAACGGGTAGAAGTGGGGAAAGCAAGGAGGGCAGTCAGGAAGAGACAGGGAGCGGGTTGACGGCGATGGTGAAGGTCTTAAGGGAGGGAGGGGTCCTGGGTACGGGGAGATGGTATTATAGAGTGTATCCCACCAACCGGGGGCAAGCCAGCCCTTCCCGCCCGCCTGGACAAGCTTAACAGCCCGGATGAGGACTGGTCATGTTGATGGATCCGGGCCAAGACAAAGCGCAACCCGGTCAAGGGTGCGGTTGAACAGCAAATCACCTGGCTTTGTGCGCGCCAATTATGCGCTGCAAAGGTTTCCGCTTTTGGCGTCTCTTGTAGATCTACTTCTACCTGATAGATCTCGCCGTTCAGTTGGATGTTTAATGGATGCTGCAGTCATGCCTTCTTCCATCAGTCTTTCTCGCATTCCTACAAAACACCGCGTGACAGAGAGCATGGATATGTACTGACCTGGTGGCTCATCCCGCGGCATCTTCCGGGTACGTTGGCGTAGCTCCAGCTGGGGTCAACACGTAGATCGAGCAGGTGATTTTGGGTGCCTAGGTGGATTTAGAAGGATCCTCAGGCCGCGCCGACGCCTGGATGAATGATCGGCCGTCAGTGACTGATTTTATTGAGAGGGATACAGGGACAGGCTGACAATAAATGAGGGATCAGCTGGTTGAGGATATCAGCAGCGAGGTCTGCCAGGGGTGTCTTCGCCGCGAGGTAGCAAGTGGTGGGGGGCAGTGAGAGCGAGTTCTGAGCAAGGATAGCGCCGGTGTCGAAGGCCTTGGGACTGAGTTCTTGAATCGACACGCCCAGCTCGGGCTCCCCCTTGGCTAGCTGCCATTGGGTCGGCGCCGCGCCCCAATACCGCGGTAGTAAAGACGGATTGACGTTCAGCGCTCGTAGATGTCTGAACCGGCCAATCATCTCTGCCAGGATCCTGTATGGGAACAATGGACTACATAAGTAGCATTGGCTCCAGGTGTCAATCGTCTTCTTCCAGTCGCGCGCATTCCTCCGGTATCTGGAATCACGCAGTCGTCGGTCAATAAAATCGTTTACTGAAGTCGGTGCTAGTCAACCACTCACAGACCAGTCCTTGAGCGGGTTTGCCTTGCTGGCCGAGGAAGCGAGTAATGAGGGATCCTGATTTTCTTGACCAAGTCGAGTAAGTGTGCTGGATAATCACTCCCGGCATCAGTTCCCCATTCCTGGGATTTCCAAGGAAGGCTTACATACGTTGGTAGACTTTTTTTAGGCTTCTGCCGGTCTGGCTGCTGGCGGGGATCAGACCATGGATCTTCAGTGTCCGGTTTCCTTCGACGAGCCGGTTGAGGATTAACAGACAGGAGATCCAAAGGTTTTCCATTTGGGGCTCTCCGACGGCTTGAACAGATTGCTTCAGTGTTTCCCTTCAGGGGAAACAATGCGGCTGGTAGACGAGACGCCGGGTGAAGTAAGATGCTTGTCATCATTGGAATTGCCTGTGACCATTCATTGCTATTTGAAGGGGAAGAGTGGGTTCGGATAGGGCAATGAATAAAAGCTCATGGAAATCGACGAAGTTTGGCAAGGCTGCTCCTCTGACACCCGCCGACGCGCCATTCAAAGTAGATGATGGGGTGAAGCGCGAGACTCTAGCTGTTTGGATGCAAAATGAGTAGGCAGGGCAATAATTTATTAGGGAAAGCGCTCGGGATTGAGTGTACCAATTGAGATGAGTTTCAGGCATGGTTGGTGGCGGTGGCGTGCTGGAGATGAAGAGGAGACAAGCATGGTAGGTATCTGGTTCGGGTGGGTAGGCCCTGAAGGACAAGTTAAGTTGAGCACAGCGTTTGCGGTCATGACAATTGTTGCCGTTGATTGTTTTGAACTGAGTGGCGGCAGGGGGGATGGGCTAACTAGCTTAACACAAGCCCCTCGTTTCAGAGGGAGGCGGGTGAAACACCGCCGGGCGCCTCTCGCGGGGCGAGCCTCTGAAAGAGGGGCTTGTGGGGTATCCCTGACTTTTGGCGTGAGCGGTTTTCAAATTTAGGTGGGAGGAATTTGCCTCCGCTTGTTCCCTATCTTGCAGAGGGAATTTCCCGAGGCCGGTTACACCAATTGAAAGGCCTACATCCGGCCCTTCCCATGCCCAAGCATGGATAAAATCCAGCAAACCATCCGGTGGCCATGGCCCTTTGAAGTTTTACATTTTTGAGACGAGTGACCGGCAGATTGTTCAGGGCTTGCACTGTATGAAGCCCGCCAGTCGGATGCATTCCATCCTTGCATGAATTGCGGCCGTCAATGATCTGAAAAAAAAAACTGATGGGCTGTATCTTCTAGAGTACAGCTCCATGTGGATTCCCATTCCTTCCTGCTCCGAGCTGAGCTCCAGCTTTCAAGAGCTTTCAAGTCTCAGGAAAGTGATATTTTTCTAAAGAATGTTTAATAAAAAAAATACCAGCAGGAAGGCAAGATGCCCGCCTGCTGGGAAATGTGCATCTCATCCGAGGGGGAGCTCAGATGAAGACGCCATCCACGGTTGAAGTGAATATTACCCAAAATACAGCAAAAATGGGAAATCTCTCACCCCAGGACGGGCACTTAAGTTGCAAGCCCCTCTTCCAGAGGCTCGCTTCGCGAGGCGCCCCCGGCGCGCCGGTCCTTCGGCCCCTGGAACGAGGGGATTGTGTTAGGCTAGATGGGCTAACGGGTTTGGTTGGTGGTTGCACGGCGTGGGCTGGGAAACAGTAGGGGTGGCAAAGCCAGGCAAATGCGGCAAGGTGGGTGTGGACTGGTGAAGCTTTGAGCAGACTGGCTATAAATAGTGGAGGGATTCCTTCAGGGAAGCGGCAGGGGATCCGGTTTCGTCCTACCCCCTCCCTGGAGCTGCCCTAATCATTTGATTAGGCCCTCCTTGATTTCCAAAATGACCCACCCTTTTTTGCGTGTTGCTTCCGGCACGGGCTGGAGGGTGATTTCAAGGTGCTCTTCGGAGTGTTTGGGGAGTAAATTCAACAATTTTTTTTTCATTTTTTTCATTAAAATGTATGCCAAAACTTAGATCTTGAAGTCCACGTTTCTGTGAATTCAATAAACTTGGATATTTATATCAGTGCCAAACGGGGCCTAAGATGTTTATGAACATTCTTTTTAAAAATTGATAAATTGTACTGATTGATCAGTATACCTTGCTGCTGTACATTTTACAAAAACTAGAGGCCAAGGCGGCTTCGCCGCTGCACTCCCAGGTCCCAGTATCTAAGGTTTATGGAATATTTGTGGTACTCATGGAGTACTCTCTGCATTGTCTATTTATTATGATGCCACAATTATACCCCTAGCCTAAGTCTGAAAATCAAATTCCTCTTCCTCAGGATATACATACATACTTTGGAAAGAGATTAATTGAATTAGACATTGATCTGACCAGAGTACTGTTTTCAAAGTTTTTAATCCACAAGGAGGTGGAATATATTTCTATGATTGAGTTCCCCAAGTTCTCTCAGGCTGGTCTTTAGGCTGTACAGTTGCACGCAGCATTCCACTGTACAAGGTTTTTGTCTGGTCCCAAATGTTGGGGTCCAAAACCTAAAAAATACAGTTTTTTCACATATTTTTGGGCGGCTGGGACATGGTATGGTGTCCTAGCTATGGTTTTACACCCACCAGACACTCCTCAAAGCACTGCATGACAGTTTCTGCCTTCATGTGCGGGTTTAGTGCCTAACCAGAAGGCATAAGTATGGGTTTAGGAGCCCATACATATGTACTTATGCCCGGTTAGAGTGCTGGACCCCCAACCCAGTTGTGGTTTCAATTTTTGCGGGTAGCTCTGTACAGTAGAATGTTGCGCGCAACTGTAGATGTACCTTTGAATTGATATTAAATTATTATTCTCTGAATCAAAAGTAGGATAAGCCTAAATGTACTCCAAACTTGTACTAATTTTTGGCTTTGGGGGAGGTGGGTTAGGAAGATGGTACTCCAAAAAATCTGGAGGGCCTATTTTACTCTTAACTCCATGTTTGTTGGAGCACATGCCTCGGCACTCCAAAATACACCAAAATGGGATGCACTCCACCCTGATTTTGGCTTTGCACTCCAGTGTGCAAATATGAACCGGAGTGCCCACAGTAGTCATCAAGCAGGGCACACCCCACTTGATGACCAGCTAATGTGCAACTCATCTCAATGAGCAGTACAGACCAGTCATTGAGAGGTGTGAGACCCCTCAATGGCTGGTACAGATCAGTCTTTGGGAGGTGTGAGACCTCGATGGCCGGTCCAACCGGTCATTGGGAGGTGAGAGATCAATGGCCGGCACGCGACCGGTCATCGTACTGCGGAGCCCCCCTGATGACCCCTCGATGGCCGGTCCGACCGGTCATCAAGAGGTGTGAGACCCCTCGATGACCGGTACAGACCGGCTTCGAGCAGATACTCCTCCTCTCCAATGACTGGTCTGTGGCGGTCATCGGGAGGAGTCATAGCTCTCGATGACCGGTCTGTGCAGTCATTGAGGGAGGTAACACCTCTTGATGACCGGAACAGCCCGGCATTGAGGAGGTTCATACCTCTCGATGGCTGGTCTGTACCGGTCATCGAGGGGACTCCACAGTACATTACCCCTCGATGGTCGGTCTGACCGGTCATTGAGGGCTCTCTCACCTCCCGATGACCGGTCGGACCGGCCATTGAGGGGTCTCACACCTCTTGATGACTGGTCGGACCAGCCATCGAGGGGTCTCATACCTCTCGATGACTGGTCGGACCGGCCATCGAGGGGTCTCATATCTCTCGATGACTGGTTGGACCGGCCATCGAGGGGTCTCATACCTCTCAATGGCCGGTCGGTACCGGTCATCGAGGGGACTCCGCAGTACAGTACACCTCGATGACAGATCAGTGCCGGCCATTGAGGGGTCCCTCACCTCCCAATGAGCGGTCGGACCAGCCATCGAGGGGTCTCATACCTCTCGATGGCCGGTTGGTACCGGTCATCGAGGGGACTCCACAGTGCATTACCCCTCGATGGTTGTGTGAATCCCCCCGATACCACTACAGATTGGCATCAAGACGAGATGGAGACCTCGGGGAGGATGCCTCTCCGGAACATGTCTCAATGACCCTGACTGGTCATCTTGAGGATTCAAGTTCTCAACCTGACCTGTAAACACTCGGATGAGTGTGTACAGGCCAGCATTGTGTCTGCCCAGGTGCAGGGCCCTGACAACCAAAAGTTTTGGTTTGAAGGATGTCAGGGCCCTGTGAGCTTGGTCGGAAACTTAAAGGGCTGGGGGGGAGCTGTTTGTCCCCCCAGGGGATCTGGTTTTGTCCACCCCCTCCCTGAAGGCCCCCTATTTCATTTGAGTAGGCCCCTTCTTGATTTCAAAAAACAAAAATTCCAAACCCAAACAAAACTTTAACAATTTAAACTTTAAACTCACACAAAACAAGAAAATTTAACTTTGAACTCACACAACACAAAAAAAATTAAACTTTGAACTCACACAAAACAAAAAACATTTGAACACAATCAAAACACACAAAAACATAAAATAAACTCACACAAAAACAATAATTATATAAACTCAAACAAACCATAAACTCTGTACATACTGAAAAAAAACTTAAACTTTTTAAAATTAAGGAACACAAATTTCAAACTTTTAATTTCTTCTGCCTGCAATTTCAATGAAATGCAGCATGAACCCATGAAGTCAGTTTCTGTGAAACTGTGGTTTTAATAAACTTGGATTTTAAAACTTTGTTCATAGAGGCCTTAAATTTAGCTCCAAAGTTTAGTAAAATTCAATTGTGAACCCCTCCTAGTGACAACAATTGGCTTATACTATACTCTAAAATAACCGGGCCTTTCTGTTATTGTATATACTAATAACTGTACTAGTATTGGCCCGTATAGTACCCTGTTTTTTTTTCTGAAACAAAAAAATACAGGTATAATAACTTTTTTCACCCCTGGTTACCGTGATAACGCACTCAATCAGGTGTAGACATAAGTCAATGACATGTGAGCTCCTGATGATTGTACAGGAAAAACATGTCACCTACCTTTTCATTGCGGTAATAGCACAGGCTTATTTAGGAATGCTGTGTAGCTCTTTTTCAGTTGAGAGATTTTTCTGTGGCTGCAGACGTGGTTGTTTGTTCCCTTCAACTATTTCACAATCTGTCAGCAGCCTTATGTGGCTTTGTGAGGATTTTCCCCTCTCAGGGGAATTTGCTGAGGCCTGAAAGGCTTTGGGTGCTCTGATCCCCAAGCCCAAGAAATAGATAGATTTTTATCCCTACTAAGGGCCTGTACCATAGCTTTCCACGGATTAGGAGCTCGGATTCCAAGCCCCCAAAAATACCGGTTTGTTGGGATTAATTTCCCTGCATGGTTTCCCCGAGTTCAAAATACAAGCTGTCCAAAATTTGTACCACAGGACCGCAGATTAATCAACAACTCCTCTGTACACCCCAGGCGCACGAGCACGTCTGGAGACGGGCTGATTCTCCCGTCTCAGGCCAGGACCTCCCCCACAACGACATACGGCCAAGCTACGGGCCCCGTGCCAGGCCCCATGACGGCTCCGTGGAGCCGTCATCCACCCCCTCACATATTTCGCCGTCTGAATCCAACGTCAGAAGAAGCAAGCAGCTGATGTTACTCAGCTGCTTGCAGCACATCAACCAAACGGGCCGGCCAATATATACATCACATTTCTGAAACCAATACACACCATATGTACAGCATTCTACTTCAACTACCATGTGTGGCCGTCTTAGGCAAGATAAAGCTTGCAAAAATCTCACATGATTTGTCTGCTTGCTCGCGGAAGCGGCACACAAAGTGTAGCACACAATGCCACCAATAAATACAACAGAGAGTGGGTTGTTAATTGTGCACATATCAGGGATAGGAAAGCAATCTGCCCGGACAAACATAATACAAAAAAAGCTAGTATAGACACAAATGAAACAGAAAGAAAAGAGAAACAGAAGTTTTATGTACAGGGGGGATGAAACAGGGACACAAGTCAAACAGAAACACAGAAAGAAAAGAGAAATATGTACAGGAGGGGGGGGTTAAACAGTCCAGGAACATGAGAGTGGACGCTTAGCGGGTTGCAGTGCCAGAAGCAAGAGCAGCAACTGCAGTTTTTTCCGCAAGAATGGCCATCTTTGCCATGACTTTGAGCTCAGTGGGGGGCCAAATGCTGTCTGCATCCAGCTGAGAGAAGAAGGTATCTCCTGTGGCCAAAGGACCAAGCTCTATTTATGCAAACTGACCACCTGCCACTCGCGGAGATGAACAGTTTGGCCTCTTGGCGACACTGTGACAATGCAAACAAGGACCATTGCTGAAACGCTAATCCGCAACCCATATCAAATTTACTTTGAACTCCAGCGCTCATCATCCATGTCCATGCACACTGTGGAGGGGCTGTGTCATGAAGCCATGCCTGTGGTGGGGTGGTATTCTTGCTGGGGCAAGTATGGGCAATGAAGTTTTGGACAGTGGGTGGGCACTGTATTGCAACACTGTTGTAATGTGGTAAGATTGCCGGCTCATCAATGGCAATTTATGCCCAACGGGGATAGAAGGTCTGTTTGTGGGAGGCTGGCCTGGCCCTGTCAGTGGATGGCTTTTGGCCGTCTTGCCTGATGGGGACTGATAGTTGCCGTACCTGCGGCGGTTTGATTTCTAGTTTTTTCCTTGGGCGGTTTGACAACAAACTTTGAAATTTCTGCAACCGTGGTGAACCGGTACTGACTGGTCAGCCAGAGCAGTACACACTGGCCATTGGGAGCAATGTATTCCCCTCAATGGTAGGTCCATTTGATCATCAAGAGCTCCCCTCAATCACCAAGAACTCCTGTTGATCATCAAAAGCTCCCCTGGATGTCCTTTTGGTCATCAAGAGGAGTATGTACTCCTCCAGATAGCCAGAATGATCAGGTTATCCAGGGAATTTATTACTCCTCTTGATGACCACAGGATTAATCACTGTCCTCAATGATGACTGGATTGTTCCGGTCATTGGGAGGAGTGCATATTCCCTTGATGACCAGAGCAAACCGCTCATCAAGAGGAGTATCTACTCCTCAAGATGACCGGTTTGTTGCGGTCATTGAGGGAGTATGCACTCCTACAAATGACTGGTTCATTCTGGTCATCAAGGGAGTGTGAACTCCTCCCAATGACCGGAACAAACTGCTCATCAAGAGGAAGATGTAATCCTTAAGATGACCGGAAATAACCGGTCATCTTGAAGAATAGAAAATCCTCTTGATGACCAATTTGTTCCAGTCATTGGGAGGAGTACATCTTCCTCTCAATGACTGATTTGTTCCAGTCATCAAGAGGAGTGCATACTCCCCTGATGACCAGAACAAACCGGTCGTCTTGAGGATTACATCTTCCTCTCAATGACCAGCTTGTTCCAGTCATCTTGGGAAACTCCTCTCAATGACCGGAACAAACTGGTCATTGAGAATTGGGCAAGTGACTATTGATGGCCGGTACAGACCAGGCATCATGGGAGGAGTGCACTCCTATCAATGAACGGTCTCCGCCAGCCATTGCAAATGAAAAACCTCCTGACCAGCCATTGGTGGAGTGTGTATTGAACAAGTGAAAAGAAAGGTCTGAGTGAGGTGGGTATTGAACCCACAGCCTTGTGTACTGTGAGAGTCAAACTCACATACTCAGCATTCATGAGTGATGCTCTAACCATTGAGCTAAGCACTATGAAAAAAACTCGAGAAACTGGTGTCAGTTGACATGCCAGATCCAGGCTGATACAATGCCACATACCTGAGTTTGTCCAGCTTTATTCCTGGTTGAATCCATGTAATTTTATGGATTAGCTCAGCCTAAGCAGTATGTTCAGACTCTGCTTAGAGCATTCGCATTCGTTCGCTAAGTTTTCGGGTTAAATAAGCCCGGGTTTGTGGGCAGGTAGCTGACGAGGTGGGCAAACGCATTCGTTCGGTCAGTTTCAGGTCAGTTTCAGGCTAAAGTGAGCTGAAATGAGTCGCAGACCGCCCTAGCCTGAGGCTAGATTTCAGGTTAAGGCTCGCTAAATTTAGCTGACCTTAGCCTGAAATCAAACCTGAGGCTTGTTGACCCGGGGTTAGCCCGGACCGATGCGATTGCCGCTCGGGTTAAGTTGCCCAAAATCGTCAACTTAACCCGACGAATGCGAATGCTCTTAGCCACACCAGCCACCACACTAACTTTGTGCACAGTTAGTGTGGAGCTGCTCAGCTGGCACAGCAGTAGCACCTAAATACATGCAGGCACCCTTTCAAGCGGGAGGCATCCCTCCCTCCGACAGACGAGGCCGCATACACCCACCCGCGTGGACCAGGAGGAATCCCTCCCGGTCAACAACATAACACGACCCGGAGGAATCCCTCCTGCCCTGGTCAACAAGGCAAGATAACAGTTGACCGGGCGGAATCCCTCCCGGTCGACAGTTATGTACAATTGTCTGGACTGGGAGGACTCCCTCCCGGTCGACAACATCACACAACAGTCGACCGGGTAGAATCCCTCCCGGTCGACAACATAGCACAACTGTCGACCGGGCGGAATCCCTCCCGGTTGACAGTTATGTACAACTGTCTGGCTGGGCGGAATCCCTCCCGGTCGACAACATCATACAGCTGTCGACCGGGCGGAATCCCTCCCAGTCGACAACATAGCACAACTGTCGACCGGGCGGAATCCCTCCCGCTTGACAGTTATGAACAACTGTCTGGCTGGGAGGACGCCCTCCCGGTCGACAACATCATACAGCTGTCGACCGGGCGGAATCCCTCCCGGTTGACAGTTATGTACAACTGTCTGGCTGGGAGGACTCCCTCCCGGTCGACAACATCACACAACAGTCGACCGGGCGGAATCCCTCCCGGTCGACAAAATAGCACAACTGTCGACCGGGCGGACTCCCTCCCGGTCGATAACATAGCACAGAGACAGTTGTACATAACTGTCAACCGGGAGGGATTCCGCCCGGTCGACAGTTGTGCTATGTTGTCGACCGGGAGGGAGTCCGCCCGGTCAACAGTTGTGCTATGTTGTCGACCGGGAGGGATTCTACCCGGTTGACTGTTGTGTGATGTTGTCGACCGGGAGGGAGTCCTCCCAGTCCAGACAATTGTACATAACTGTCGACCGGGAGGGATTCCGCCCGGTCAACTGTTATCTTGCCTTGTTGACCAGGGCAGGAGGGATTCCTCCGGGTCGTGTTATGTTGTTGACCGGGAGGGATTCCTCCTGGTCCACGCGGGTGGGTGTATGCGGCCTCGTCTGTCGGAGGGAGGGATGCCTCCCGCTTGAAAGGGTGCCCGCATGTATTTAGGTGCTACTGCTGTGCCAGCTGAGCAGCTCCACACTAACTGTGCACAAAGTTAGTGTGGTGGCTGGTGTGGCTAAGCAGAGTCTGAACATACTGCTTAGCTCAAACTGCCAAGCAACTTCCGAAAAATTCCAGCAGGGATTCATTTTTTATGAGGCTTGTTTAAATGGAGACTGAACTCGAGTATGCCGCATGTCAACTGACAGGGGTTTCTCAAGTTTTTTTCATAGTGAAGTACACATTGCTATGTTGCAGTTGAATACAGTAGATGTATGCTTATGATGATGTGTGATTTTGCCTCCAATGATGATTGGATGTGTAAGCAACAATGTGTTAAGCAGTGCTAGATTGACACTTCATCAGTGTGTATGCACTCCCCTAAATGACTGGCTTTTGCCGGCCATCAAGGTTGTAGTGATCTTCTCTTGATGGCCGGTAATTACTGTCATGTGTAGGGGAGTCAATACAAGGGTGTGAGGAGTGTATGTATCTTTGACCATGCGGGGGGGGGGGGGGGGGGGGGGGGGGGGGGGGGGGAAGGTGGAATCCAAGGTGGAAAAATAGGTCTGACCTATTTTTCCAATCTAAGGAAAACAGACCATTTCCCTTGGATTATGAGGATGCCAATTAGGTGCTATGGTACTCTGGATTCTAGGTCACTTGAGTTTAACAGAAAGTTGGGGATCCTGGGTGAGATCCTGGGAATCCGCGGGATATAGTACAGGCCCTAAGTAGTGGTACTGGCCACATCTGGCCAGTATTTGAGATTTTTTGTTTCTTCCTTCATTTGGTTATAGTGTTTTCCAGCAAAAATACCCTCATGCAATTGGATATAGTATTAAAAATCCATTATGGAAAATGGAAATATCAGTACCGTTATTGGACCAAAACAAATTCCATAGCAATACTATACATATCTGTATAGTAAAGGCCCATTGTTGCTAGTGAATCCACCTTACACTACTGCAGCCATGCAACAATGCACAGTAAAATTCTGCTACCTCATTTGGGCCAAGGGTGGAGGGGCAAAATGTGGATTGGGCCAAGGGTGGAGGGGCAAAATGTGGATCAAGCTGGCCATTTGGGAAGGGTCTGCCTTTTTCCACACCAAGAAATTCCCCTGCACACACCAAAAAAGGTGCGCACTTGAGCATTTCTTGGAGTAAAAATAGTTCACTCCAAAAATATGTGGTTTATGGAGTAAACTATTTTCACTCCAGGAAATATTGGAGTGCACTATTTTCACTCCAGGAAATATTGGAGTGCACAGAAGCGCACTCCAGAAACCCTTGCAGTGCACCCTGCCGCACTGCCCCCTTGATGGCCAGCGCAGAGCGGCCATCAATGGTTGTCATTGAGAGGGATGAGTCCCCCCAATGACCAGCATTGTGTGGCAATTGAGAACTCCTGGAAGACGTGGTCTTCTTGCACTCCATGGGTCTTGAAGTGCACAGACATGCACACCAAGTAATGTTGTGTGCACAGACTTGCACACCTTTTTGGTGTGCGCAGGGGAGTTTTTTGGTGTGCAAAAAGGGGGACCCTTTGGGAATCCATGGTTCACATGAGAAAGAAATGAGGCCCGTTCAGATTTTTACTTCTTCAAACTTGTTGCTCCATATGTATACTTCATGTACTTTCATTTCATACCTGATACAGCTATAACAATACGTAATCACGTTGATTGGTTATTCAGTTGAGGTCAGTTTTTTTCCTATATACACGCAGAAAACCACGGAGTTTGACAGGAAGCGAAAAAAGAGTCTTTTTGGATAAGCCACATTGGAGACAGAAGAACAAGATTAAAAGGTGGGGATAGATTGGGAGAGAAAGGAAGTCCATAAGGGCCATCGAGCTATTTCGCGAGTCGTTTCTTGCTTCGCAAAATATTCATGGATAGAGGCAGTTTTGTTTCTCGACTTTACTTGCCAGATGAGTGATTGTAAGGAGGCCGAGAGGGTTGTTGGGCGGCACGAGGAGGGTAGTTGGGCACCGTTCGAGTGACGGCGGGGGTGATCCCCGGCGGGCGGTACCCAGCTCGGGAATAATGTGTTGCCGATTGAGTTGGGGGAGGATATGGGTTGGGAAAAGAGGCCGCTGGGGTGTGTTGAGGCAGTCCACCAACCCCTGTGCCGCCGTACCTGACCGGTGGAACGTGCCCGCCATTATTATGGTTCATGGGCGCGTTATAGTAGGCCGGCTGAGGCGCGCCGTAAGGAGGCCGGTAGCCGCCTCCGCCTCTCGCATTGGTGGATCCAAAACTTGTAGGCAATGCGTGCTGCGCTCTCTGCGCATAGTGACCTCCTTGTGGATAGCTATTGGGATGATGATGGGCCGGGCCGTTGGCGTAACCGCGATGATTGGTGGCCGGCGGTCCTGGGTTCCTGTAGTCGTTTGCATACCCTTGGTGAGGAGGTTGTTGGTACTGGGAATGGTTACCAGGTCCTCGGTTGGAGTTCCAGTAGCCGCCACCCCCGCCGGAGTTGGAATTATGATTAGGATAATGCGTCATGATTCCTGGCCCGTCCCCGAAGTCTCTCCGCTGTTGATGAAAGCCATCGTTCCCGTAGTGTTGGTTACCCCCATGCGCTTGATTTCCACCCCGACGAGTCAAGTCTCGGTCATGATTATTCAGAGTGGGTCGTTCCAAGGTAACCCCACTTAGCAGTAGACTCCGGTGAGGAACTAGTTGCGATGGGACGAAAAACCGAGCGAATATCGACTTGTCGTTCGAGATGTCGGGCAGCCCAACAGTCGGCAGTGGCGAATAAAACGTCGAGCCTGGAATGCAATCTGGGTCGGGCAATGCTGAGCCAAAGACTCCGTTTGCGTGCGCAGGATCCAGTGTCACGGCTTCCTTGTTATCTCGTTTTTGGTATATTTTACAAAAATTTTCATATTGAGGATGAGCTTCGCCACAAAACATAACCACATGGCCAGGTTCGTTTCTGATTTTATCCTCAGCTTTCAAGTTATTTTCGCAGTCCTTCATATTATTTAACAATCGATCTTGTTCGATGAACGGCAGCAGTGCGATCCCTTGCCACAGCATTTTTTTCCCATTCATATCGATTTCGAAATCCTCAGGATAAAAGTCTTTGATCGGCGAATCATCATTCATCATCAGTTCATGGTAAACCTCGGGAATATGGCATCTTGAGGCAGCTGGGAAAACGCCCATGAGTTGCTCGTATGGCTTGAATGGCTGTCCAAGGTCAAACTTGATTTCAAACTCTTCCAAGTTCGTAAAGTCAGAAGCAAACGGAGAATAATGGTAAGGATAAAACCATTGCCAAGATTGACATCCCTGGTAGTAGTAAGCCAGTACCCATGCCAAGCCTTCGACGTAATGTTTGACTATTCTATTGACAGCGAAATCAGTTCGATTGGTGAGGGTCAGTGAAAAAGTGGCCTATGATGAGCCTACGGGTGGGCACGACTTACTTTCGTTTTTCAACTTCATCATTCAACTCGATCCCAAACTTTTGTCTAAAATATCGTTCGCGGTAGCCCGGTTCCCAAAGTCTGTGGATAGAGAGGTCAGGGATTGGGCACCATCGACAACGTTGGCAGGAATACTCACTTGACTGTGTCGTCTTGCTCGACCATATTGTTACCGAGCATTTTCAAGGGGGCCGGTCGACTAGGCTCACCGGGAACGAAAACGGATACGTCTCCGGGGGCTTCATCTTCATCGTCATCTTCGGACAATACGGCCGAATCTTCGGTAGCGCCGATTTCCGGATCAGCAGATTCAAGCTCATCGGCTTTACGCTTTTGACCTGGCGTGTTTGGTTTAATAGTTGGATCGGTATCCGCGTTAGGAGGGCCGGTTACAGGTTCATGGCAAGAATCATTTGCGTTTGTTGCATCTGCCGATCCGTCATTGACAGAATCGGATGGTTTGCCTTGCGAGGTAGTCGGTACAGGTTGGATGACATCGGACGAGTCCTGCGCTTGGAGTAGAACGTTGGACGTGGGTTTCGTCACATCCAAAGTCTCCATGGGCGTCACGGCATTATCACCGCTGGCGGCAGGCGTCGGAAGTTCTAATGTTCCGCTCAGTTCTGCTTTCAGCATGGCAGCGGCATCCATATTAGCCGTCCTGATCGCAAATCGATTTTTGACTACGTCCGCATTACTCATCATAGATAAGCTGGTGCCGCCTAGCCCTGGAATAGTAGATCCGACGTTTCCTAGCGAGAAGTTTGGCTTTGGGGGCAAGCTGAGGGTTGGGGGGTTGCCTTCATTGGAGGTAGGCTGGTGCTGACTGGTGGATGATGATTTGATGTGAGCTTCCCGATTGTCACTTTCAATTTTACGTCTTTTGGCGGACTGATCTTGCCTCTCCTCGGCTTCTCTACGTCTGCGAAAAATCTCATCTTCTCGTGCCGCCAGTCCTTCCAAGATAATTTCCGTGCGTTTCAAATTCAACGCGCCACAGTCGGTCAGGAACCCGCCCATTCGGCCAAGATTGGTTTTCCATATTTTAAGCAGAGTGTCGATCGCACCTTCTCGAATCTCGAGACTTGGCAGATGAGGTAGAAAATCATTTCCGACGAAGAAAATCAGCAATACCCAGTCATCGATAGCACGTTCGAGATCAAATGGGAACGGTAGTCCACCGATGTTCAATTCTATGGCCAGATATTCGCGCAAAATCCCGACGTCTAGAAATATGAATGGTTTCCTTTCAACGGGTTTTTGTTGGGTGTCATGTTCATCTACTTTTTCTTTCGGTTTGCCTTGACATTGACTACTGTGATGCCCAAGTTGACCACAGGTGTAACAACCTTTCCCTTTCTTCTGGTCTGCAAAAACATCTTCCCGCAAAACTTTGAAATGAGGTTCATGTGTTGCCAACGATAGCATAATAAGATCTGCATCCAATCCATAGATTACATGTTTCGTGTTGGGATCATAGGATGGCTGAGTTCGCTGTCGACGCACAAAATCCATGATCTTATGTTCCCCTTCTCCAGGAACTGATGCGTCGGAAAGAATGACTTGAATCTGATATTTCAGGCGGAAAAGAACATCCAAAAGTCAAAAATAATGTCAAGGATGCTAAAAAGGGGATGCAACAATCAAGCTAGAACGAACTTGACTCCAGCCTTTGTCGGTATTCATCTTGTAGACGATCCAATATCGTAAGCTTTCCGTTAGCAGGGTCATGAATGGCGTGCCCGGAGTGATCGCATTCGAGTCCCAAGCTTTCTTGTTGGTTTTATAGTCCTCCGGGAGTTCCTTGCCTTGTTGTATATATTCTTCAATAAGAGCTTGTTTTTCTTCTTCCTTGACTTTCGCTTCTTGAGCTGCTCGGAACCGACGCGAACGTTGCTGGTTCATCTTTGCTCGGGGCGCCACTCCATCTGTCAAAAGTAACGTGGCGACAATAAGTAAAAATAAAGAAAGATTAGCAAGGGGCAAGCGGGCATGCTTTGTAAGAACGTAACCTAACCGATTGCGATCATCAATAGCTTCCTAGGTCGGACCATGTTGACGACTCTCTCGGTGTATTTGAAAACTTCGATCATCATTTCTGCCTCGGTCTCTGGTGGTTTTTTACCCTCAGGGTGAGTGCAAGGATGGACGATACCATTCATATCGAGATACAGATTGTCTAATAAACCCCTTAGCCAATAAAAATGAATATGGTAAACTGTTTAGTAATCGCAATCCATTCTGCTGTTGGTCAGGTTAGCTTGACGATGTGACTGACCAAATTCGATCCCGTTTGGGTTTCTTTGACTCATGTCGATTGGCACTTCCTCCGTACCTGCGTGAAAGTAAAACGAGGGTGCCAAGTCATAGGTTGTAGATTCAGAAGCTTTCCGGTGACGGCAATACTAAGTCTGCTAAGCCATACCTCCCTCGACTGCATTTTGCGCCGGCACGTCCTCGATAACTTGCTCCACGACCTTGGGGTATTTTTTCGACAACCATCTGATCAAGCAGGTACCAGCAAAGTTAGTTAATTGTTGATACTAGTGCTGGGGAGGCCAATAGAAGAAGCTCACCTGAACAAGGCCGGTACGCCCATACTGTCGAATTTTCGTTCAAGTTGTATATCCAACCAGTGAAGAGCCTCACGCCGGTATGTTGTTGTAATGGTGTCTGGTGAGGTTGTATGCAGGCGCGACTGGGGTCAATCAATGAAGTACTTAAAGGGGGGTCATGTGACACAAGGGGGCTTCTGGCTGCGGCTAGTTCACTCTCAGGTAGATGTCACGCAGATCAACATACCAAGTGAAACTCAATCGGAGGCCCGTGTGTGTCCGGGAAGACCTCAGGCTTCCGACCCTCAAACCTGGAATTCGGCATCAAACTAAAACTCAAGATGATTTCTAGCTCAGCACGTTCAGCCGGACACGTTCATAAGCCTCTGATACGATTCTTGGGAAAAAGGGTGTACAACTGTTGAGTGATTTCTATTGGTATACCCAACTCTAGCCAAATTTTCGGATCATTGGATTGACATGAAAAATTGGAAACGACGGTTCAATCTTGCCTCGGAAGCTCCGTCCCCTGCCGCTACTTCTCACCCTCTGGCGCCTGAGGAAATCAAGTCAAAGTTTTCGGACTTCCTCAAGCTCCAGCAAAATCCTGCTGCCCGTTCATCATCATCGACTCAAGCATCGCAGTCCAAGGAACGGGTGTTGTGGTACGACGATCCAAGCGAACTGCCCTGGCATTACAACACTCCCAGCTCGACTGAAATTGAGCTGATCAACGTGAGTCTAGTTGATGGCTGTTGTTCAAACAACCCTCTCGTTTACTGATCACTTAATCGTCTCAATGCGGATGTTATCTACCTAACAGGGCGGGGGAGTAATCAGATGAGCTCCTGAAAAACGACTGCATTTCTTGTCTCCGATCCTTGTCGTGTAATCCACCAGTCCCTTATAGCATCTGCACTTGTTTCTTCAGTTTTATGTTTGAGACTTCATTAGGAATGGTATCATCGTCTTCAAAGCAAGCCACCCTGATCAACGCGAGGACCCTACAATCGGTATGGCAGTTGATATATTTGGAGCTGCGTAGAGAAAAGCAGCATCATCCTTTAACCAAATAAGCTCGTCCCAATCACCTTTGTTGATTTTATTTGGGTCAGAATTCCTACACCACGAGTGAAGCTTTTCGAAATGATTTCAATCGGTACCCGAAATGAATTCGGTTCAACTGCCTGCAAGGGGAAACCGTCGCCAGACGGTCGGCGTTTCCACTGGAATTTTCCTGGAAGTTTTACTGGAGGGCAATCCGAAAATATCACGGATCACCAACCCCTTTCCGAATTGCTTGTGAAGGCTATTCGGTATGGTTCAGGGCGGTGGCGGGTGGTGATTGGCTCAAAATGAGGACCAAACAACTCACCCAGCCAAAAGGGGGGCTCAAACCAGCACCATGTTGCTGATCCACCCCCACTGGAGCTCCTTGATCACTCACTTGAGGACGTAAATACTACGCTAATGTCCAGCCCTGCGCCGGCCATTGGGTTGGTTTGCGGGCTTGTGCAGTTGTTGCTGCAACTGACAAATGAAAATCCTTGTGCAGCGTCATGATGTCGCTGCGGCCCGCAGTGACATCGATATGCCCGCAGTGCTACACAATTGTAGCGGGCATCAACTCTCCCCTGGAGAGGTATAACACCAGGCCATAACACATTCCTCACCTTTGAGTTTTTGTATACACGTTGGTCATGAGAACTGCCGCACCAGCCATGGACCGCGTAGATGATCTGTTTCCTTGAGTTACACACTATGAGGGAGTTGAACGCATACACCATCTTCCGCATCCAGTAGTCCTATTTGTGTTTTGAGGGTGCTGCCAAGAAATGAAAGATGGTACCGTCAACAAAAACAATGCATTTGTCAAAAACTGTGGTGCCTTTGGCTAGCAAGCTTGCATTTACACGTTCTTGAGTGTTTGGCCAGTAAACCAATTCATTCTCAAGGCTTTCAAGGATTGCCAAGATGCAGCGGTTTGTAAAGTTTTCAACAGTCCCCTCTGGGAATGTGATGTGAATGAGTCAATCATCAGTTGAGAGTGAGCATGAAGTTGGAGAGAGACTTACCACATATGTTAAAAAGCTGTGCCAAGATGTGGGGGTATGCACCATTCCCGGCGAGGCCAAGATGAGATAAAGCAACCAACAGCTGATACTCTACCGGAGCCTGTGGGTTGTTTGATTTGTTATAAAATATGTAGTGGCCTTGAATCTTGTTTGCAAGCAGTGAAAAGCTTTCAGTAAACATCCGAGCCTGCAATGGGGAAGGATAAGTGAGTGGCTGGTTACTTGGTAGTGCAGAGGGACTGACCCATTGCATAAAAATGTTCCCTCCGATTGCCGTTAAAACCTCAAATGTTTTTGGAAGTGAGGCAATGCAAGGTCAAGGGATTTGAGGCTCTAGGTAGCGTGTTGAGTTGATTTGATGGGTGAAGTTGAGCAGCATCAATGTTTGGTTTTTTGCAATTGTGTCTTGATGTTTCATGGAGGAATTGTCTTGAGATGTTGCCGAGTTTTTCTGATGGAAGAGAATTGAGGAGACGTTGAGGTACTGAAGGAGGGTACTTTGGGGGGCACCAGATTTTTGGAGGATGTGGGCTACCATAATTGAGTTGAAAAACTGGTGGGATGGATTCTGCTGGATTGAGTGATGGTGTTTAGATCTTTGTTGGCGGAGCTTGATCTTCCACATACTTGCAATCAGGGTGAACTCGAGGTCCTCAGTCAGGTGTTTGCGTCCTGTTTTGCGAGGCATTGGCAGTGGTGTGGCATTTGGTTCAGGGAGTTGGATGAGCGCCAGGGGATTGTAATTTGGGGGTGGTCAATGTTCATCTTTTTTCACTGCCAAAAAAAAATATGCATTTATGATTTATGAATTTATGAATATATGCAGTTCACCTTTGAACACCCTTATTGCACAAAAAATTTGGTATGATTACATTTTATATAAAGTTACTTTGTGGCATACATGAACTTGCCTTCCAACCAGAATCTAACTGAGATCCAACCAAATCTATGACTGAGTTCAATGATGGAGCTTGCACACAAGTGCTGAGCAAACTCCCCTGGTGAGAGCTTGGGGGAAAGCCTCTCTGTGAGACAGAGACCCTGCAGGGCCTTCCTCCAGATAAGATCTTTTAAGCCTGAACTGTAGTCATTTGTTTAGCAGTGAGTTCTTGATACCCAGGTACCCACCTCTGGCCATCCAGTCTGCTTTGAGCCAAAAACACAGGCGGTCCCCAGACTTGCAGCAGGTACCCAGATCTCCTTGTGCTGCCATCTTGAATCATGACACACTGTAATCCCAAATGCCAAAGTATCTTCAACACATGCATTTTCCTTAAAACAGAAATCCATTCCACATGCTAAAATGCATGTACTGGAATTCTTCAAGGGCCAAAGACATGTTGAGAGAAAACAATATTTTTAAATCAATGTCACAGATAATGATATCATACTTCACTTGGATGATAGAATTCCAAAAGAAATCATGAAAGTTAAAAGGCCAAGCCATCCAACTACTATAGTCGTGAACACATAGGCCAACCCTTTTCTAGAGTATTTCCCAGTAGCATGATAAAGCCAGTCGAGAGACTTGTAACCTGGGGATGAATCTTTTTTTTCACTTTCCAATCTTGCCCATTCCTCACCAATATGTGGTTCGTTCCAAATGAGTTCATTCTTTTTCTTTTTCAAACCATAACACTTGATCATGACACCAAGTCATCAGTGCTTCGTAAGTACAGAATTGTACACGATTTGGAATGTGAACTCACTGAAGAACCGGGGAGCCACCAATTGGAATTATCCTTGTTCTGATTGGCCAATCGAAGGTTTTCAATCACTTGATCGGAGACACCCTGTTCTTTGTTACCTGTCATTCCTTGGCCAGGCTTCGAGTCAAATAAGTTGGGGGTGTTGTGGTGCATAAACTTTGATTCCAATTCATCAGCGCTGGTGAAATAGAAAGCGGATCTGCTTCGAAATCTGGATTGTGAACTTACCGAAGGAACTTTTGAGGCCCTCTGGGCCTGGCTCTCTCTCTCGCTCTCCGTGATACTATTTTCAATTTCACTCATAATGGTTAAGAGTGGCCTCGTATCCGATTGAAAAGTTTTGAGTTCCATCGCAAAACATTTTTTGATAAACTGCCCGAGCAAGCAAGAAGACGTCATTGTGAGCGAGGAAGCATAGATACACGCCAGGAGAAGACAGACTCAACAAGTAGAAGAAGTAGCCGGAAAACGATTTTGAGCATTTTATATTCAGTCTAGACGTAACAGCTACAATTCCGTGTGTGCGTGTTTTGCTCAGATGTAAAGCAGGGACGTTGTGGAAGGAGAATTTTATAGCATGCCTGTCTTGATTTCTGCATTGATTTGGCAACCGGAAATATTCGGTATTATAAAGCCGCAACAATAATAGGGGACTAAGTTAAAACTGACTACATTCAGTCTGCAGTGAGTAACACGTTTTAATACTTTTTTTCCTTCTCTTGATCAAACAAAAAACGGATGCTCGCGCCGAACCATTGATCTGATTGCAAGGCAATTTTCTTGTTTCCGCAGGTCTGGCCAGTCCTGGATCTCCGGCCGAGAGGAAGACTAGTGTGACTCCCTTCTTCAATTTATTCAAAAATTACATAAGATCACCTGACAAAATATGGGCAGGTGTTTTGAAGGCCTGTTAAGGAATACGGCACCTTAAAACGAGTTTTTGTGACACCTTTTTTCACAATTGCAGTTCAAGGCATCGTTCAGATCGAGTTTGCCCCGACATTGAGTATCAGTAACCGGCCAGCGCATGCAGATCGATCTGTAACGAAAATCGACCCAGCCATCAGATAACCGAAGCGGTGAACTCCGTCAGTGAAGCTTTGTGCCAAAGTCTGTAGGATTCACATCGAGGGATATTCGCCACATCTACTACATACCAGAAAATACTGCTCGGCCGTAACTGTCTGAGGCATGAGCAGTGCTCGGTCAAGTTTTCCCCGTGGTCGCAAATCCAGGACACAGCCTCACACGGATGGAGTTATAGAACCTGTCCGGTAACCGAGTCTAGCGGTCTCATATGCAGATGAGGGAGAGAAATCCAGAGTATGGAAAGAGAATAGGCAGGATCCAAGAGAACAATGAGGTATCAAAGAGCATGACCTGAGTCTTGAGTTGATCGTCCGCTAGCTTTGATATATCAGACCCTAGGCCATCTGAGTTGCTAACTTATCAAAGTCCCTCCCCATGCATGAGGTTGGATTTTGGGTGGTATCTCATTTGGGTGGAGCTTAAGTTTGGCTGGTGGCAAAGCCACCCCTCTTGCAGGGAGGGACTTGAAGGGCTATCTATGGTATTCAAAATTGCATAAGATTTTTTTACATAAAATCATAAACTGCAATTTTGGCTGGGAGATGTCACTTTGATTTTTATGCACACTGTCATCTCCCAGCCAAAATTGGCTTTATGATTTTATGTAAGCAGTGACATTGGGAGACCATCCACCAAAAAGTGATGAAAACCCACACTTTGAATTTTCCAGCATGCAGCTTCAACGCTGTCCCTCCCATTATTGGTAGTTAAGGTGATAAAGATGTTGCACATTTTTTAAGCTCATCAACTTATTATCAAACCATCAAGTGATTTTTTGATGGATTTTTGAAAAAGGCTGCAAGCCTCAAGCCCACCTCTTCTTGGGCAGTGCCTGGCCCCACAGGTCTGAGCAGGGAAAATTTCTTTCCTCTTTATTTTTGGGTGAATCTCTTCAAAAATGAAGTCAATAGAAAGACAGACGGGATGCATTTGCATCCATCCATGGTCAGAACCTTATATGTAGCTTGCAAAACAAGTTAACTACAAGCCTTTGAACACCAACCAGAGTTTCCAAGATTCTCTCAGGCAAGCACCCCAACATAAGTCGTAAGTCGCTCCCTGCGGTTGGCGGCACTCTGCTCCCCACTCAGCCTTGCAGAGGAGGGACTTTCTTAAGTTAGTCTGAGTTGCACCTTGCCGCTGTTGAACGTCCGCCTGGACGGTTGCATTGGCAAGGCCCGGCAATGGCTTCTGTTCATGCCCTGTATACACCCCAAAGTTCACAATCAGCCGTGGGAGGGCATGATGTCATGGTCAACGGATGGTCCTGTTTTTTTTTTTCTGCCAGAGCCCAAACAACGGGGCTGGCTGCCCTAGGTGAATTCATGCGAGCCATCCTCACTTCTTTGCCCCCCCCCTAGGTGGACCCTGAAGACATGGTAAAACAGGCCTTGCAAGTTTAACTAAAGTTGTGGACACAGGGAACTTTAATTTGGAACTTGCGGACCTGCCCAGCTGAAACTGAGCACATACCTTTGGCTTTAGAGATGCCCATTGGCACCTGCTCAGATACCTGTCACCCTTTAGCAGGTCCCCATGGTGGATGCACAAATCTTTCCTAGAATTTAACACCCTGGGACCGTTGGCTGGCACTTCCAAGGGCAGAGAGGACCCACCAAAGGGGGTCAGAGCAAGATGTTTTTGCTGGAGCCAAATTTCCAGGGAACCGGCAGCATGTATCCACTTGGAAAAATGGGGTTGGCAGGACCAAATATGGTTCTGAAGCTCCTCAAGAGACATTACCCCAATTACAACTTTCTTACTAGGCTACTCAGCATGATGGTATTTTCCTCATGTTACTGTGAGGTATTAAGACCAATGATCACACCAGTCCTATATAATTCTTCTGATGAAATGAAGGCCAGCACTTTAAATGGAATATTAAAGAAGTTTAAATTAGTCCTGAATCTACTATCAATATTACCTTTGTGAAGCCCCGCATGGCTTGCAGGGTTCACAAGGCTATTTGGGACATTTCACATGATAGGGACTAAATCCCTGGCCTCCTCCTTCACCCACCTAGTTCAACAGAGATCCTGGGCTTCCTTTCTCTCATATGTTGGCTAGGTGAGCTGTTTTTTTCCTTTTCTCTCTTGGCTGCTTCTCCTTCATCAGTAGCCTGTATATAGACTAATGCAAAGAGATCCTGGACCACCAGCTTTCTCTCATCTATCAGCTAGCCAAGCAATACATCCACCCAACTTTTGGTTCTAGAAAACTAGAGTCTCAAGCTCCATCCCCTCCATGCCTCCGCCTGACT
Source organism: Puccinia triticina (assembly GCF_026914185.1). Classification (NCBI taxonomy): domain Eukaryota; kingdom Fungi; phylum Basidiomycota; class Pucciniomycetes; order Pucciniales; family Pucciniaceae; genus Puccinia; species Puccinia triticina. Next base: position 571,309 of record NC_070572.1, read on the forward strand.
TCCAGTGAAGAGCCTCAGCAGACTCTTAAAACCTTGTCTCTGCATTTTGACATTTATTTTCTGGATAAATTCTGGTTGGGAAATATCCCATCATATAATGTTACAACTTCCCTCAAGCAGATTCTTGGAAAGCAATAGCTAGAGAGACTTCTGCAGCACTACTTTTGACTGAATATTTTAGATGCCTTATGTAAAAGGTTTCCTAGCCTAATATAGTTATGGCTGATGTTAGGTTATTATTCCTCATCTGAGAATTTGAGGCTCAGTCTTTGAAGATGTGTCCAGCTTTTGATTAGGAGCTGGTCTGACTTGATGCAAGTCCGCCCTGGTTGGAGGCTTGCTGTTAAGCCCCTGCTAGGAGTGCCAGTGGTGCATTTGAGGGGTGCTGTCAATCTCAGGTAAAGCAAATCTGCACCTTGGCAGCGCTATCCAAACTCCTGATATTAATACCACCAGGAAAAAAGTTGAAAATGTATAGGGGGTGTGCCCCTAATAATTATTTGTTCTTTCTTCCAAAATCTGATCTATTATTCTTGGCATTCTTGAGACCAAATGGGGTGAATTTTCTGGAATGCACTGAACTAGACAGCTATTTCTAGAGCTACTGTAGGACTTACTTTTGGGTCTACAATCCCTGCAGATTTCAATCTGCACACCCTAAAGCTAAATTTTTGCCAAAAAAAAACTTGTTTTCTTAAGCCTAGGATTCATGGCTCCCATAATGTGTGGGTTGTGGTTTTGATAACTGTGCTAATTTAGGCCCCGTTTGGAGCCAATATAAATATAGGTGATATAATCACTTGTAAATTCAATAAAAAATACAAAACTCAACATAAAGAATCCAATTTTCTTTTGTAGGAAACCTACAGTACTGGTCTCATCAACTATGAAGTCAGATTTAACTGATTCAGCCATCTTCAGCACCATAATACCATTATATTGCTTTGTTTTGGTCAAAAGCAATATAATGGTACTACAGTACTGAATATGGCTGAATCAGTTGAATCTGACTTCATAATTGAAGAGACCAGTATTGTAGGTTGCCTAGAAAAAATATTTGGAGGCTTTATGTTGAATTTTGTAGTTTTCATTGAATTAACCAATGATTATATCACCTATATTTATATTGGCTCCAAACAAAGCCTTAGGATTGAGAGTGGCATTTAGAGTTTCTAAATGCCAACAGGAAGTCCAGAGTTTGGGTGGGCTAAAATGCTTGATCTGGAGGGAAAGGCTAAACCTTACACCAGGGGGGAATGTGTGGAAATCTCTAGAGAATACCAGAACATAATTCTATCAGGAAGCTGGTCTGATGTGAGGTAAATGCCAGCTGTAACTCTGTGTCCAATTATGTTCCCAATACAATGATAGCTGTACGTGAAGCTGTTGTGGAATTATCTGCAACTCAATACCAACACACAAACATCTCTTAGTTGAACTTTTGTGTTTGTTTTATCATGATCAAAATTTTGGACATGAGCTTCAATGCACAAATTTTTTTGCCAAGAATTTGACTGTTCTTATTCTCAAAAATAACCTTTATCAATTGACAAGGAATATTTTGTGAAAAAATTCAAAGAACTAAGAGCGTTTTATTCTGATCAGACTGTGTAACTAAGAGTATCTACACTGAGTTTTATAGAAGAAAAACAGAATTCAGAGTAAGGAAATGTACCTAAGAGTGGGAATAGAGCCGCTCTTTACTAGATTAAGATGAAGTATAGAAAGGAGAAAAATCATGGTTTGGATCTGTGTGACAGGAAGAGAGAGATTGTGCCATTAGCACTTTGTACCAGTTTGGATACTCTCTTCTTTTCCTTTTTTAGTTTTATGAGTCTTACTTGTTATGGTCTTTTTGACCTGAGATAAACCTCACTTGGCGTCGGCGAAACGGCGAAGCAGTTGCGCAACGTTGTCTGTTCCAAGGCACAGTTGCATCAGCTGCTGCCTTTGGTTTGCACTTGGCCTTATAACACAACACACTTGCTGATAGGTGTTCCAACTCTTAGAGAGGTATTGGTGCGGACGGTTTGATTGTATTTGACTATTTCCTCTAGGAAAATTACAAGATAGAGCGTTAGCATCTGTCTGACCAACTTCTTTTAAGAACTCAGCCGCTTACCTTTGGCGCTGACTGAGATTCTTTTGAGCAGTGGTTTTTGGCCGGGATTTTCCACGTGCCTGATCTTGCTGGCAAGTGTCGGATCTGCTTACATCAACAAGATGAATTCAGTTTCACAACACTACTGCACAGGCTTTGGACTGCCAAAAAGGTTTGCATTTGCTCACCAGATTCCGCAGCTGAGGTAGCTCCCAACATCTCACTCAATTTATGAGTTTGACGCCGCTTGCCTAGACTGGAATTCTCACAGCCTCCCGTGCTTCAAGTCGCAAGATGCAAAGCAGCCTCTGAGACCTGGATGACCACCAATTTGAGGAGTGACTTCTTAATGGTTGTCCTCCTGGTAGGTTTGGTCAAGAAATCCGCGGAGTTTTTGGGGTTTTCACATGTAGGACTTTGATTAGGTTGACTGCTATCAACTCCCTCACAAAATGCAATCTGATTGACATGTGTTTTTTCCGGAACCCATTTTGCAACGTTTTGTCTTTGGCAAGGTCCAGCGCACCTCTGTTATCAATATAGACTTTGATTTTCTTTAGGCCTGGATAGATCAGAGTTTTGTTGGCTAGATTTGCTATCCAGGCTTGATCCCGTCCAAGATCAGAGAAGGCCTTATATTCCGCCTCCGTTGTTGACAGGGAAACTGTGGTTTGTTTTGTGGATTTCCAGTTTATCAGGTGACTTCCTGATTGCACTACGTAGCCGGTGGTAGATCCTCTGGTGTAGAGACTGTCAGCCTGCGTGATGCCAAGGACAATAATCTTTCTAGCTACACGAGCTGCAAAGTGAAATAATAGAGTTTTAAGAACTCTAGGGATGATATCCAAGGATTTTGAGAGGTTGTGTGGCGTAAAAATAGAGAAAAGTAGTTTAATTAATATATGTAATATAATTAAAATAAGAGGGGCCTGCAAGCAGGTGTGGTTTAGCTCCCTCTAAGGTATCGTTCAAAGGCAGAAGATTTAGGTACCTGTTAGTACTGGGGCCTGCAAGCAGGTGTGGTTTAGCTCCCTCTAAGGTATTGTTCAAAGGCAGAAGATTTAGGTACCTGTTAGTACTGGGGCCTGCAAGCAGCGGTGGTTTAGATCCCAGCAAGAATAAAGCAGAGAATCTCAAGAGAAAGGGGTTAAACTCACTAGAAATCAAGCCCTTAGAGTCTTGAGGTTCTTCAGGGGAGAATCTGACCATATTCAGACGAAGGAATGGAGCTAAAGTCAGCAACTATGGATCTTACCAGGCAGAGAACAAGGGTTGAGCACGTGTTGGAAGCGGGTAATAATCAAAGTAGGTGTAATAGCATGAGGGAGGGTCTTTGGAGCGCACAGAGGGTACTTTAAATAGTCATGAAAGCCCTCTGGGGGCGCTCAGGGAGCCATATAGCTTCTGGCCAACTTGTGGGTGTAATCAACAGTGGGCCGCTACGCTAAACTACGCTATTTTAGCCCTAAAGTTTAGCGTAGCGGCAAAAAGCGCCAACCTTTTTTGAATAGCGTTAGCGCGCTGTTAGCGCCGCTACGCTTCGCTAATTTTCAGCGGCGCTAACAGCATACCAATTTTTGTTCAGCGTTAGCGCTGCGCTACAGCCGCTACGTTGCGCTAAGGCGCTTTTAGCGGAAAAAAGGAACTTTTTTGCCGCAAAAAACACTTTAGCGCAGCATAGCGCGCTCTCTTTTGCGCCTTGAATGCTTAGCGTTAGCGCAATTGCGCGCATCTGCTGTTGCGACAAATTGGAGCAGCAAAGACGAGCGGAGAGAGTGTGTTGGAAGGATGAATTTCAACATAAGATGGAGTGAGAAAACAATGAGAGAGAGAATGAAGATACTGACCTGGAGCAGCAAAGACGAGCGGAGAAAGTGTGTTGGAAGGATGGGGAAAAGGATTTGACCAACACTGCTGCTCCAGGTTATATAGAGTTTGGAGAGAAGAGGAATAAGATGTCACAGTGTGTGATATGTACATGACATGAAAGATTGAAGCATACTACAAGATGAGCCACCTCAACACCCCCCCTTGCTGAAAACCTGAGATGGAATGGAAAGACAAACAAAGAGAGATATGAGGAAAGGATAGAGTTCAAACTATGCCAAACATGGTCCTGTGTTTTTCAAGGAGAACGCGCGGGAGCGGTTTTGTGAGCATATCGGCAAGCATGTCGTGTGTTGAGACATGGAAAATTTCAATTTTGCAATCTTTCACGCATTCCCGAACAAAGTGGTAACGGGCGTCAATGTGCTTGGTCCGTGAGTGATGTTCAGGATTGTTTGCGAGTGCTTCTGCTCCTTCATTGTTGACATGTAGAGGTAGGGCTGCGTGAGGACAAAGGTTAAGTTTGGTGAGAATGTTGCGTAGCCATAGACCTTCTTTGCACGAATCTGAAAGCGCCTTGTACTCTGACTCAGTACTAGACAGCAAAACCGTTGCCTGCTTCCTTGACTTCCACGAGATCGCTCCGTCGCCGACTTGGTAGGTGTACGCCAACGTTGAGCGTCTGTCTTCGCAATCTTCTGCCCAGTCAGCGTCCAAAAATCCGTTGCATGTCAAGGTACCGCCCAGACAAAGTCGGAGAGATTTGGTCGTATTCAGGTAGTTTAGGATGCGGATTGCGGCAAACCAGTGAGCTGCTGAGGGATCCTTGAGAAATTGCAAAAGTTTATTGACGGCAAAGGAAACATCTGGTTGAGTGCATTGGGCAACCCACAACAGGGATCCAATGATTTGATTGTACGGTCCAGGAGAGGGGGCATCGTCCGCTTGGCGGCGGCGAAGATCTTTGAAGACGGTATCTGTTGGGGTGAGAGTCGAGACGGAAGGGGATGAAAGAAATTGATCCACTACATCCTCAATGTAGTGGGTTTGGGACATGTACAACAGACAGTTATCAACATCCCGGGTGATTTTAATGGAGAGGAAATGGTGAAGATCCTCGTCAGCGCCGATTTTGAAGCGCGCACCAAGAGATGAGATGAGTTTGGCCACAAAGGAGTTCTCGCCAATGATTGCAAGGTCGTCGACATGGACAGTCACAGCGCAGATAAGGTCTTTTCCTTTGAGCCGGAAGTACAAAGTTGGATTGTATTTGGATTGTTGAAGTCCCAGGTCGAGAAGGGCGCCGTGTAATTTGTGGTTCCATTGCCGGGGTGATTGTTTCAGTCCGTATAGGGAGCAGGAAACTTTGCAGACATAATCTGGGTGAGAGGAATCTTCAAAACCCGCAGGTTGTTCCATGTACACAGGGGAGTCGAGTTGACCGTTGAGGAAAGCGGTTTTGAAATCAACGTGTCGACCTGTCCATTTCCTGACGGCAAGAAGACTACATATTAGGCGCAGAGTTTCCATGCGTAAAGTTGGAGAAAAAACTTCATCATAGTCTTCGCCATGGATCTGGGAATAGCCCATTGCAAAGAGTCGAGCTTTGAGTTTTTGAATAGATTTGTCAGGTTGGCGTTTGACCTTGAAAACCCATTTTGACTTGATTATCTTCCGTTTTTCTGGTCAAGGAACAAGGCGCCAGGTGTCCATCCCAATGAGTGAGGAGAATTTGTCTGCCGCAGCTTTGAGCCAGCGGTCTTTGTCTGGGGAGCTTTGGAGCTGTTTCCATGTCTTCGGAGTATCTACTTTGGGGATGGCAGCGGATTTAGACCAGTGAACGTATTGCTCGGGGGCTTTACGGGACCTGTTTGAGCGGCGAGCCGGAGGAGGAGTAGGAATTCAAGGTGGGGAAGGCGGAAGGGGAATAGATAGAGGAAGAAAGTCGCGGGTGGGTGCGGGAGTGATGGGAGTCGGGCCCATAGTGTCAGTGGAGGCCTGAGCGGGAGGGAGAGATGGGGGGATGGAGGAAATAGGAAGAAGGGAAGGAGGAGAGGACGGCCACAGAAAGGGCGACGGGAGAGAAACCGGAGACGGTGCTGACTTACCCTCTGAGGGGAGGGTTTCAGGAGAACTGGGAAGTGAAATGGTCGACGGATGTCGGAGCTGGTTGAGAGGGGCATGCATCGATGCAGTTAGCTTCCTTTCAAAACGGTTTTGAAGTGGAATGTGAAGGAGCGGGGAATCCAGAATGGAGGGACGGGAATCGGCGACAGGGGCGGAAGGGGATGTAGAAGGAACAGAGACAGGAGGAGAGAACGGTAGAGATTGGGAAGAAGGCCAAGGGAGCTCAACAGTGATTTCTGGAGGCGGACCAACAACACGATGATTGTAAGGAAAAACCGTATTGTGAAAAATGACGTCCCGCGTCTTGAGAACTCGTTTGCTTTGAAGATCCCAAACGCGGTAGCCGTTTCCGTCTGAGAGGTATTATAGGAAAAGGGAGGCGCGTCCTTTTGGGTCGAGTTTCTTTCGATCCGCTTCCGGAACCTTGTACCATGCCAGGCATCCGAAGGGGTGAAGGTCCTGGAGATGAACGGGATCAGCTCCAAGGATTGAGTTAGGAGAATGGAATCCAGAGGGGGTAGACAAAGGGAAGGAATTGTAGGAGAAAAGAATGTGGCGAAGGGCGTCGGCCCAGAAGGATTTGGGAAGTTTTGCATTCAAGAGAACGCAACGGATAAGATTGCCAAAAGTCCTGTTTGCACGTTCTGCCACGCCATTGAGCTCCGGAGAGTGAGGAGGTCCGGGTTAATGGTGGATGCCCGAATCGAGGAGGAAAGTTTCAAATTCTTTAGAGAGATATTCGCCTCCGTTGTCGGAATGAAGGGAGACTACTTTGTGAAGACCATTTTTCTCGAAGGATGACTTGAAGAGCTTAAAACAGCGAAAAACTTTGCTTTTGCATTTCATGGGCATGATGGAAACAGCCTTGGAGCAATCATCAATAAAAGTAACAAAATACTTGTATCCCTCTCTGGAGAGGACCTCAAATGAGCCTACATCTGAGTGAATAAGGGTGCCTGGGGAAGAAGACCAATAGGGGGAACAAGAGAAGAAGGGAGACCGATGCATTTTTGATTGGATACAGACGGGACATTGTTGGACTTCTAATTTGTTCATAAACGACGGCTTGATGCCATTGAGGTGGAGGAGCCTTTTTAGGGCCTTAAGGTTCAAATGCGACAGCCTGACGTGGTAGCCAAGAAGAGAATTGTCAGTCTGGTGAGAGTTGTCCAGAGAAGCAGACTGGGGTGTCACCTCGGCAGACGGTAGATAGAATAAGTTGCCCTTGCGATATCCTTGGCCGACAAGGAAGCCAGAGGCTTTGAAATCCTTTGCGTCGTAGATGTTGCATGACGTCGGGGTAAAGAAGATGCGGAGGGAGGAATCGCACATGGCAGCGACCGAGAGGAGGGGCTCATGAAGATCAGGAACAACAAGAGTTTTGATTGTGTTGGAGACAGTGAGTGGCAAGGAGGAATCTCCTTTGTGTGTGGCGTGAACCATGGAGTGGTCTGCCAGACGGATGGGGACCAACGATGGCTTGATGCGGGTGACTTGATTGGAGTCCGGAGTCATGCTCATTGAGCATCCATCCGGAGTCAATGTTGAAATCAGTGGAGGCTTTTGACAATGCATGTTCAACAGAGTGGGTAAAGACGTTACCGGCATATTCGGAACCGGAGTAGTCAGATTCGTCTGCCAAGTTTCCGCCAAGCTCAACGACCGTAGTAAGACCTGCCTTGGCTGGGGGTTGAGGCAATTGACGGTTGCGGCTAGGGGCTTGACGACTGGAACTATCACGTCGGTTAGATCCCTTTTCAGAATCCGAACGGCGATTGGCCTCATGGTCTTGTCGTCGTGAATGTTGATGATCTTTGAGGACACGAGCCGCGGTTTCGCATGCGGAAAGCTCGTGGCCTTTAACTCGACAGAAGGAACAGTACAGGGAGTCATTGAAAGGGGGACGGCCCCTGCCGACGGTGGACGACTTCGCTTTCGAGGAAGAAACCAAGACCTCCTCTTCCGTGCGGGATTTTCGACGAAGGGACTCGGCCTTGAGGGCTGAGACAATGCGTGATGACGTGACGGAGTCTTCATTCATCATGGAAGAAACGCAGTGAAGCCAGTCACTAGGAAGGGACCCCAAGAGTGCAGCGGCATGTATATCATCGATGGTGAGTGGTTTGGCGGCGGTGATAAGCGAGTTGAGATGTTCAGCGCATTTAGCCATTTCCTTGATGTGGCCATCGACATCGTCATCAGTGAGACGAAGGAGAACCAGCTTTCAAAGCCAGTAGATGCGGCCTCCTGCGGTGGAGTCGAGGTGAGCTTCTTGTAGGGCATCCCACATACCCTTCGCGTCGGTGGGGAAGGAGCGGATAAGGAGGAAGTTGTCTTGATGGACGGTGCGAACAATAAAAGAACAGACATCGGAATTATCCTTTGCCCATCGCGCGGTGCGATCCTCAGGCTTGACGTCCTCAAGAAGATATCTGAGGCCAATAGAGGTTAGATGGACAATGACGGCGAATTTCCAGTTGAGGTAGTTGGAGTTCGGTGCCGGAGCCTGGAGTTGTGGGATACCGGTGACTTTAAGTGAGGACGGTTCCGAGGGGGCAGCGAGATCTGCCATGGTTGGAAGTCGACGAGCTGTTTTGATTTGAAGACAAAAGCGGGCCGAAGTTGATCCTGTTGATGTTGAACACACGTGAAGTCTGAGGTAGTTTGTGCTTTGTTTGTTGGAGGGTTGCGCTGGTTAAGTGCAACTGGGACTCATAACCTGTTGCGACAAACTGGAGCAGCAAAGACGAGCGGAGAGAGTGTGTTGGAAGGATGAATTTCAACATAAGATGGAGTGAGAAAACAATGAGAGAGAGAATGAAGATACTGACCTGGAGCAGCAAAGATGAGCGGAGAGAGTGTGTTGGAAGGATGGGGAAAAGGATTTGACCAACACTGCTGCTCCAGGTTATATAGAGTTCGGAGAGAAGAGGAATAAGATGTCACAGTGTGTGATATGTACATGACATGAAAGATTGAAGCATACTACAAGATGAGCCACCTCAACATCTGCGCTAACGCTACGCTAAAAGCTAAAATAGCTTTGCATCCTTTGCGCGTAGCGTTAGCGCAGATGCGCGCAATTGCGCTAACGCTACGCTGAAGAATAGCGCATTTGCGCTGCGCTACGCTACGCTAACATAGCTGTTAGCGTTGTGGTGTGCCAAATCTGTTTCAAGTATCAAATTACATAAAGTGATGGTTGAATACATGAGAAGGAGATATATTTATAGATTTATTATTGCATAATGAGATTCTGAAGGTCATTTAACCCCTAGTCACTCACTTGAACCACTAGGATAGCTCCACTCAGTCAAAAGTTATTTTAGTTAAATGGTTTGTGACAGAACATAATCAAATACTATAGAATTATATTTGGTAGTACATAGTATAGAATCAGGTACAAGTACATAGTTAGGGTGTAGTTTCTACAGGTGCACACATGTACCCCTGTATGGTTGCATGACATCATCAGTCACATGTTGGATCACACGTTTATCAGAAGGCTCACTAGCTAAAATCCCTCAACGGAAGCTTCCATGCAGCAAAAATCCCTCACAGGAGAAGTCACACCAGCATAAATCCCTCAACTGACTTCCCCACCAGCAAAAATCCCTCACATTTTACTATATAAGGAGCCCTTCCTCCCCCCTCATTTGAATTCAGCATGTGAATAGCAGCCACCAACCAACCAGTCACTCATTCATTTAACAGTGTGATCTCAAACATCCACTCACCCAACACCTGTGATCATAATCAGGTTCTTAAATAGCTTGTGTCATTGCGCATCATCTACATTGTTTGATCTAAGTCTGATAGAGACTACTACACATAGTGATCTCTATCAAGGTTTTGCCACAACAATAAATAAATTTTGTTGTCAGAATCCTTGTGTAGTACAATAGAGGGGCAGGTCCTTCAAACCACCCGTAACATAAATATTGCTTAACTGCAAATATCATATTTGTTATCTCCCCCTCACAGAACTGCCACCCGTCCCAAAGGAGTTCTCACAGCGTAGCTGACCCACTGTTGGCGTAATTCTGGCTCTATTCGGCGGTTGGCCAACTTGTGGGCGTGATTCTAGACCAATTTGGAAACGCTACAGAAGGACTATTCCTTTTTGGGGCGTGCAAATGGCGACTAAAGTAATATTTGGCCGCATCAGGACTATTTTAAAACACTTCTAACTAGTAGGTGCTGTTACGTGTGTCCTATCTTCTAGATTGGGCCACTTATGATGCTCCTGTATCATAATTAGTCTGAAACACATGGTAATTATTTCAGGTTAATTTACAGGTTACATAATGGTAATTACTGTTTGGGACATGTAGGCTGTCACGTGTGGCCAATTTTTCTGCTTTGTTCTACATAATAGGGGGCTTCAAAATTGATCCAGGAAGCGTTCCAGGTCCAAACTCCAGGAAAACCAAAACACAGCCAAAAAATAATTCCTGGAGGTTCTACATTGAGACCCCCAGAAAGAGGAACTTCCTGCATTTGAACCCAGGAGAACAAGACCTGGAAATGATTATCTGTTTTAACATGTTTTGTCCCATGCCTTTGGGGTCCCCGAAGGACCAGCTCCTTCCCCCCCACGCAACCACAAGTTGATCTGACCTCATCGGACTTTCTTGTACATTTTTTTTTTCATCAGCAGTTTCAAATTAGCTCAAACTGCATCAATTCCGACTACTCTAATTGCTGTCGACCGGGAGGGACTTTCCCTGTTGACAGCCATATAAGGCAGTTGACCGGGAGAAGTCCCTCCCGGATGACTGCTTGATATGGCTGTCGGCCAGGAGGGACTCCTCCTGGTCGACTCTTGTATGTATGTGGTTGTCGGCCGGGAGGTACTGCTCCTGGTCGACTGCCTTGCATGGCTGTCAACCTTGAGATACTGCTCCCGGTAGACTGCCTTATATGGCTGTCAACCGGGAGGTACTGTACTACTGCTCCAGTCCCTCCCGGATGACTGCTTGATAAGGGACTCCTCCCGGTTCCTCCCGGTCAACTCTTGTATGTATGTGGTTGTCGACCGGGAGGTACTGCTCCCGGCCAACTGCCTTATATGGCTGTCGACCGGGAGGGACTCCTCTGGGTTGAGTCTTGACTGCTTGATATTACTGTTGAGTGGGAGGTATTTTCTAGCATGGCGGGCGGTGGACAAAAATTCGCTCGAAGTTAGTGTGAGGTGGTGGGAAAGATGATGTAGGGGTGTCGAAAAAAAAGGCGGGGGTCCGGGGTTTGAGAAGAAAGGTGGGATTTATCCTCTTTTGTCCTCTTTTAATTTCCTGATTTCCTGTTTTCCTGGATGTCCTGGAAGGGCATAGGAAGAAGGAGATCAGGTCCGCAGGAAGCGTTCCAGGTCGCTCATTTTTCCTGGAAACTCCGACCTGGAACGCTTCCTGGATCAATTTTGAAACCCCCTAATGAAATAACATGTACCAATTGGTTGGTACTTCTTATCTTTGTGCGTCAAGAATGTTTTATTACATCATTACATATGTAATGGAACATTCTAGGCGCTCATGGGACTCAGAAGGTGTCATATATTCATAGTATGGCGTGATTACGGCTTTTTTGGGTGTCTGTGACGCTTACAAGCATATGTACATGAGCATGTAAGCATAAGTGCTACCTTATCCGTGGTAACTGGGTACATTTTTCCAATGGTGGGCCAGCTACGCCAACCGTAGCGTTAGCGTGGCGTAGCGTAGCGGAATTCCGCTAAATTTTAGCGTAGCGTTAGCGGATTGCGCCTTCTCTGCGCTAACGCTACGCGCAAAGGGTGCGCAGCTAATTTAGCTGTTAGCGTAGCGTTAGCGCAGATGCGCGCAATTGCGCTAACGCTACACACGCACGGCGCAAAAGAGCGCGCGCTACGGTGCACCACAGTGCTTTTAGCTGAAAAAAAGGCCTTTTTTCCGCTAAAAGCGCTGTAGCGCAGCGTAGTGACTGTAGCGGCGCGCTAACACTAACAAACAATTGGCGCCCTGTTAGCGCCGCTGAAACGTAGCGCAGCGTAGCGGCGCTAACAGCGCGCTAACGCTACTCAAAATGGGCGGGCGCTTTTTGCCGCTACGCTAACGCTAAGTGGCCCTGTAGCGTAGTGTAGTGTAGCGGCCCACCGTTGATTTTTCATGTGTAATTTACACAGGGAAGGAGTAAAAGTTTAGGGTACATTGCAGTGGGGTACCCTAGTTTATTTTAGGCGTAGATTAGGAATCTGGAGTAATATTCTACAATTTACATATGTAAGAGTATGTAATAATGTCTCTTTCATAGGTAATATTTATACTTTTTCATAGTGTTACATATGTAGGAGATTAGTAATAATGTCTCTAACATATGTAACAATTTTTATTATTTTTCTGTGATATTATGTCACAGTGGCTCTGACATAGTAGCCAGCTGACAGAGACAGTTCCCTCAATCGGAATTGACAAAAGCTTGAACAGCCGCATCTTCTTGCTTCACATACGTCAGCCCAATTTCCTTGGTACCCTTCAGGTATTGGAAGACTTGCATCGCCGTGTAGTAGTGTTTCATTTTGGTTGCTTCTAGGTATTGCAACAGTGTGCTCACGGCGTACACAATTTCCGGCTGAGTCAAGATGCTGAGATAATTGAGTGATCCAACCAGCGCGTGGTAATTGACTCGCGTCTCCTGAAATGCCTTGATTTCTGCTTGTGTAGCTTTCTTCAGATATTCACAAGGATTTAAGGGACAAGATGCTGGATGCATTTCTTCCAGGCCAAACTCCTTCAGTTTTAAATTGATGTACAGCAATACCAAAAAAGCTTGCGGGTGGGCAAGGCTGAAAATCCGACAGACAAAATCTTTTGCTTCAGCCCCGCCCCCTGTATTCTTCCAAATCTTCCCATCTTCCAACCTCTTTGCACTCGACCATATCCCATATTGCCCCCCACCTCCGCCATCGGAAATGGCCCCCGACCGAATTCCCCCCGCCGGACCCAACCACTGCCCAGCCACCCCCAGCCGCCAGCCAGGAACCAATCCAGCAGCCGCCCAATTTTTTTTTTTTCACCGGTGAGTTGGCCCCCTTTTTCCGCATCCATGATCAATCTTGATCACTCACGTCCGCTCTGCAACTGCCCAGCGGCTGCAAGACATCCCAGCCACCACCCAGGATCCCATCCAGCGCCCCCCCGGCCCCCCAAAAAAATTCAACGGTGAGCCGCCTTTTTTGCATCCTTCAACCGCCGCATCAACCACTGACCAGTGGTTGTTTGCTCCCTCCTTGTCTCCGGCCCAATTTTTTAGCCGCTGCCTGATCATCGTGAGTGTAGTTTTTTATCCTCCCCACCCCGCCCCGCAAACCGTTGCTGACACAAATCGTACCCCCAGACAATGTCAATTCCATCATCCAACAACCGATTCAGTGTCACCTGCCTAATGGACCCGCTGCTGTTTGCCAATGTGCATGGCGAGCCGCAAGAGTCATACCTGCTGCTGAGTCAGCCGCCTGACTCTCAGGCGCAGGCCTGCCGGTTGTTTTTTGAGGATGGCGACCCAGCGGCAGCAGAGAATTTCACTGAACAAACTGCGCCCGCGCCCAACGGGGGCCGACCCGTTGCAGCGACTCCTGGCGCTCCCCATCAACCCGGCCGCGGGCCACCCTCCACCCCAGCTACCCGGGCAATCACCGTAGAGCATCATGTGTACATCCGAACCCCTGCTGGCCAGCTAGCTCTGGCCAATCCAACCGCCCCCATTGCCTCAACCACCAAGATTTGGGAGCGGGTCATTCCAAAGGGCGAGGCGGTGCTGAAGACGATCCTCCAGCACACCACCTGGCCCGATTTCAAGACAAACTGCATCGCGGCAATTGATGCGACGATCCCCCTCCTTGGCAAGCACCTCCTCGCTTGCAAGGAAGAAGGCCTGCTCAAGTGGCAGGGGATTATCCCAAGGGACGAGGTGTACGGCAAGGGAGTCAACACCATGATCACGGCACCCAATGATTTTCGTGCATTTGTTGATACGTGCCTTGCCAACACGTGAGTTTTGTCCCTTTTTTTCTTTGGCTATTAGCCAAAGAAAATAATGCATGTTTCTTCGGCTAAAAGCCAAAGGACAGCAGAGCTGGCCGGGCCAGCTCCACTGGAGCTGGCGCGCTGGCTGGCGCTGGCTAGCGCTGGAGCTGGCGCGCTGGCTGGCGCTGGATGAGCTGGTATTGGTATGTATTGGATACATTACTGTATCCAATACAAATACATAGTGATACATATCCAATACACACCGATACGTATCCGATACATACCGATACGTATCCAATACATACCTGTACAGTGTACTAAAAATACATATTGATACATATCCAATACATACCGATACGTATCCGGTACATACCAATACGTATCCGATACATACCAATACAATGTACTATACACCTTGCCACGTTTTTTTTTAAAAAAAACTGCCCTAACCCCTAACCCCTAATCTGCAAACCACTAGGCTAACAACCATTGGTTGCGCTGCCCAGGTTTTGTGGCTAGGTTCCTATGAGCTCAGCTCTGCCAGCCCGGCCAGCTCCAGCGCTCCTTTGGCTTTTAGCCGAAGAAAAATGCACATTTTCTTTGGCTAAAAGCCGAAGAATTATAGTGCCACAGGTGCAACCCGTTGCGCAAGGTGTTGGTGAAGGTCTCAATGGCGGACCCGGCAAAGGTGGCGAAGGGCCTAGAGGTGGTGAGTCTGCTCCTTGACTCTTTTCTCCTTCCCACCTCTGGATCATGTACATCACTAACCACTATTCATTGCACACGCTGGCCTTCCCAGGAACGCGCCCAGTGTGATAGCTTGGAAATGGGCTACGGACCCAACAATACTTGATTGGCGTTGGAACGCACAGCGACTTGGCTGGCCCGTAATGTAAGCCGCTCCAGGATTGTGTGGTGAGGGTCTGTGAGCCTTGACTAACTTGGTTTGTGTTTGGTCCAGCCGCATGCCGACGTGACTGAGGGCAAACGGTTGGCTGAGCGCATCCAGATTTGCGCAGAGCTGCAGCTCTACCTGAAGGGGAAATACGGCGGGAATGACGAGTCACTCCAAATCAAAAATCCGGCTGATCCCGCCACCTCTATCCGCGTGACTTGGGACGGGTTGAGGTGTTGGAGTAGATGCTTACTCCACGAGCTCGAGGGGGTAGATTTTGACAATCCCCCTGAGGTACCTGATCTCTTCATCAAGGACCCGCGGCCGGCGCCCACGTTGGCGGAGTTGGCGGAAAAACAGACGGCACGCCTCGATGTCCATAGGTCGGCCTCCACCCCTTCAATGCCTAAGGGGGTTTCCGCAGGCAGTCCGTCTTCATCTGCGCCAATGGTCGCTGGGTCGCCACTCAAGCAGGCCCACTTGGCTGCCCATCCCGCTCTTCTCTCTAAAATATCGGAACCTGGGACAGCGGCAAAAATTTTCACTCCTCCCCGCCAATTACCGTCAGGCCAAATCGCCCCGCCACGCCCCGTGGCGACTCCAGCTGCCCAGGCTCCTTCAGGTCCTAAACCCGGTCCACGATGCGCAACGCTATCCAAGCCATCCGTCATCCCTGTGGGTGGGGCTGCATCTGCCATTGCGACCCACCAGACTACCCCTACCCCGGCCATGCGCACAGCGGCTCCTGCGCGGGAGGCTGCACTTGCTGCACTCGTCCCTCAAGCAGACGAGCTAGAGTCTGATCCCTTGGACGACAAAGTCAAAATGGTCAGCCCGGCTACCAGGGCCCCCAGAATTGAGCTCATGTCACCGCCGGACGCCCGAGATGCAGTTGTTCATTGGTCCCCAGCCCGAAAGGTCCCTCAAGGCCGAGCAGATGGCATTGCGCACACAATCAGCCGGCTTGAGTTGGCCCAACCCAGGTCGCCTCCCCTGTTTTTTTGAACCCGAAAGGTGCCCACACCTAAATCCGACACCCTCAGTCTCAGTTCTTGGATTAGCAATTCGGCCCCAACCACGCAACTCCAACTGAACGAGGCGGGCAGGCGATTGACGATGAACCAGTTCCTTGACCTCTGCAACTTCAAGGCCGATGATCCCCTCCCACGCGGTTTGATCAAACTGGCCCACATTGGGAGGTGGGATTTCTTCTTGGACACCAACGACACCCAGCTCAGGCAACTCAACTTCCCACCCGCCGTGGCGTCCCAGCTCATGAAAAGAGTGCGCTGGCTGATTCCCACGCACGCAATATCCCCAACCCCGGCCAAGCATAACCCTCCTGTGGCACCCAAGGAAACGCAGGACCCGCTGGACTTGCCCAAGATAGGTGCCTCGCAAGGATCCGCCGAGCCCTTGGTCGCCCCCCTCCCTGCCGCAAAAGAACCCGCTATTGCCTCGCCCAACAGTGGTTCAGCTACGCTACCATAGCTGTTAGCGTAGCGTAGCGCAGCGCAAATGCACTATTTTTTAGCGTAGTGTTAGCGCAATCGCGCGCATCTGCGCTAACGCTACACGCACAGGGTGCAAAGCTATTTTAGCTTTTAGCGTAGCGTTAGCGCTGATTTGCTCAATGGCGCTAACGCTAAGCACGCAGGGCGCAAAAGTGCGTACGCTACGCTGCGCTACAGCGCTTTTTGAGGCGAAAAAAAGGCCCTTTTTCCGCTAAAAGAGCCTTAGCGCAACGTAGCGCAGCGTAGCAGCTGTAGTGTAGCGCTAACGCTAAACAACAATTGGCGTGCTGTTAGCGCCACTGAAAATTAGCGCTAACAGCGCGCTAACGCTATTCAAAAAAGGCCAGCACTTTTTGCTGCTACGCTAAACGTTAGGGCTAAAATAGCGTAGTTTAGCGTAGCGGCCCACTGTTGCCTCGCCTCACACCAATATAGGCGCCCCGCAATGCCCGACCAACACCACAATTGCCCCCCCCCCCTCCGCGACAGAAGCACCTCCTCCGGGCTCACCAAACTCAGGCTCTGAGCCATCCCTTAGTTGTGTTATGCGGGCCCAAGTCAAACCATCTCAGGAGATCTGACTTGGCCATTTGGGCTTCAATAAATTGGGTACCAGACCCGTGGTAAGATTTTTCTATATTTAGGGCCTGTACTATACAAAATCTGTTTTTTTGGTGCAGGTAAAATAGTTTTTTTTTTTTGCGCTTTTCCGTTATTTTGAAAAACACATCTGAAAAAACAGGATGTGATAAACATGTACCACAAACATCCCCAAGACTCCAGAATTTCTACAATCAACCATGTCCAGCCTCCAAATTGCCCGTCCCAAAAACATTTGAGCATCCACTGAGCCGCTGCCTCCATATTTGGAGCCCCGCCGACTTGGACAGCTTTGATGCGATCTGCAATTGCTGAGAGCAATTTCTCCGTGGGTAAAGGTTGAGAAGCATCAATATTGTTGCTGATGGACGGAGCAAAAGACGGAGGGAGCTTCAGAATTTCAGATATCCTCAGGATGGATTTAGAAGGCAAAGAATATTGCAGGAGAAGAAGGTGGAAGAGGTATGATGCTAGGTCATAAGGGTTGAAAAGATCTCTGGTTCATTGTTGAGCTCGAAGAAGTTTATTCAGAGCGATACATAATTGCAAAGTGAGACAACCATATCAATAAGATCAGATGATAAGAGCAATGGAGTGTGATCAAGAAAGACACCCAGAGTGCAAGGGTGGGCAGTTACGTTACGGTACGTTACGGAGGGCTAATTGGATACCGTAACTTTTTTTTAGTTATCCAAATTAGCCATTTGGGTAACGTAACATTTTTTTTGAGTAACGTAACGTAAAGTAACTTTTTTTATTTTTGAGTTTTGGAGGTTTTGGATAACGTAACTTTTTTGGGGTGGACATCCAAGTTTATTAAAGCCTCTGAATCACAAAACAAAAATTCAAGGGTTTCCCCTGCAAATCTCCAAAAATCACAAAAAAAAAATCAAGGGTTTCCCCTCTACAACTTCCAGAAAAAAAAACAGGAAGGTTTTCCCCTCTACAACTGCCAAAATAAAGTTAAAAAACCCCCAAAATAGAACAATAATCTGCACCCAGCCACCTAACATCAGCAAGCTGATGCACCATGGCCCACCATCCATCCCTGTCTAGCAGGGTTAAAAAATGGTGAGAGGATGACCCCCAGCGCGCCGCATTGAAGGCATTATGCAAAGGGGGGCCAACAAGTTTAACCCCTCAAACTGTGCAAGTGCAACAGCGGAGGGGGTGAGGACAAACCGCACGCTGGAATTACAGCGGCAGAGGATGCCCTGGGGATTAATCGAACCCACATTAAGGACTGGCTTTTATATTCAACTCAATGCCTGGTTAGCCTCTGCCTTCCCCTCAACTCCACTTATGCTTGACGACCATCTGCAACCGCCCCACCGCTCTGTATCATAAATCATAAAATCATGAAATTTTTTTTGCAGGGGATATGACTGTCTGATTATGTAATACAAAATTTCCTCACCAAAATATTTTTATGATTTTATGATTTATGCATGCATAAAATTATGCAAACCAACTTTGAACACCATAATCGTGGCACTGACTACATGTATATATGTACATCAAACCCTGACAGCAGATTGTGAAATTTGAATGTGCAGCTTACTCACTCGTCATCATCTCTACAAGACCCTTGGTCCGATGGTACTGCATCAGCCATTGCAGCCAGTTGTCTCTTCAGCCTCCCACATCCCGGATCTGGTGCGCAACTCATGCTACCCCCTTCAACTTTTGCCCGCAGCTTGCGCAGCTGGAATCCGCGTATGTAGATACATACACACGGCACAAGGTCTGCAGGACCCCCAAACCCGCCACCACCGCCACCGCCCCCTCAGAGCGTTTCTTCCGAACAACACCACAGCCAATAACACTCCACCCTCAAGGATGTCCCTGGTACAAGTCATCGCTGCACATCAAGAACAGTGAGAACCACAAGAAGGTGAGCATATACATGTTCCACTGAAGCGGGCGGAGAGAGGAAGACTGAAGCAACAACACAGTTTCTATCAACAGAAGTTTGTAAGGATGACATCGAATACGACGACGGCGATCACAAGCCACCAACAGTACCATTTGGCGGGACTGGGGTACTGTTGGGTCGATCCAGAGCCATTGGTTGGTCTTCAAGTGCTGGTTCGAAAAGGCGCACCACTCGGGCCTTGTGGCGCAGCCGGAGGCGATGTGCGTGTCAACAGCTGGGCTGACGGGGACGCCGTCGGGGCGCTTGATGCTGATCAAGAAGTTCATCTGGGACCGCTTCGTGTTCTTCAGCAACTACGACTCGCGCAAGGCGGGCGAGCTGGTCGCCAACCCATGAAGGTCATCATCTGCGGAGTTAGATGGCAGGACCTCCGACCATCAAGCCCAAGATTGTCTCCGCCGCCGAACAGTTTGACGACCAAGCAACCGTCCCGAAAGGCGACGCCATGGCCAAGGGCTACTTCCACTCCTATCAGACCAACCCATCTTAATGGAAAATTGCCATCCAACCCGGCTACCGGACGGTCCATATTGGCCGCACCTCCAACCCGCTGCCCATCTCGATCCCCAACGTTTTCGCCTGCAGACCCTGTCAGAGCCACCCCACACCAACAGCAGCAGCAGCAGCCACTCAGTGAGCTTTTTCACAAATTTGAGCCCTCCTCGTCCCCGGAGGTTACTGACACACTCATCTGCAAGACTAACACCATCCGCACCAAATATCACAGTCACATGCATGCTATCAAGTCACATCAACTCCACTCAGCCACAATTGTGGTCCGTCACCCTCGTCATCCCTGTCTGGAGTCGGCCCAATCCTGCTCAACCAAAGCCGGCTCGCCGAGATCCCTGAGCTCCCACGTCTCCTCCCTGCCCCATGAAGTTCTCATGTCCCTGGCCGAGAGCCGCGGGGTCCACGCCTCTTTCCTGCCTGAATCAGGCAGCCAGCTCGCCGTCCTCGCCGGCTACTTCCTTCTCGCAAAACCGTCCCTCTCACTCTCAAGACTTGCCAACTTCAAAGTGCTGCATGGTTGAGGAAATCATGACTTCAACCTTGTAAGCAAAGACAAGCTTGATTGCTTCGCGCTGGATCTTGGATTGATGATCCTCACTGATGATTTCATTTGGACAGAAATCATCGTCTGGCGGGCTATCTTCGGGCACGGCGGCCATTGGCATGAGTGATGAGTGTCTCTTGACCTGAAAGTTTAGCTCCCAGAACCTGCGGTCTCCAGAGAAGTGGGAAGGCTTTGGGGAGATGAGAGGGGAAGTAATCCAGCTGGTTGAGGCTTCTTGGTAAGCCCCCGGACCATGGAAATTGAGGCTAAGGTATTGCGCCTGCTGTCAAGGAACAAGTGCGCAGATTGAGCTTGGATGGGCGCGAGAATTGATAAAGGATGAGCTGGAAGCTATTTAAGCTGGACATGTTAATTATTTTTTTGATTGGTGTGCTGTTGCTGTGAGTTACCTCAAGCATTGTGGGTTGCATTGACCTCATCTATTCATCTCTAACCTTATCCAGAGTAAGATCCTTCAACAAATTACATCCACAACATCACCCAGCATCCCCACTATCATCAACATCTCTCCACACCTCATTATCTTTCTCCACCAGCTTATCTTCCTCCACCAGATCAGATTTCCTTACATATTTAATCTGGTGTATATTCCCATGGATAGATTACAAGAACAGGGTTTTTTGTCTAGATCTTGCTGTATTCAATGAGCCAACTGCCATTAGTCAGGGTGGACTCAACACCTACTAAAGGGACATGATGAAAGGAATTCCTGAACTGAATTGTGTTCTCTGATCACCATCACCCAATCAAGGCATATATATGCAATGCTTAGTCACAACAAACTACATCTTGTTTTACTGTTAACTTGCTCGTATAAAATTTGAAAAGTTGTTTTGTGCTTTGTTTCTTTCAATAGCTGACCAGGTCACCTGTTTTGTTGGTTATAATGCTTTCAGTGATCAAGTTGTGAAATGAAACTCCCTAACCAGCTATCCAAATCAATGGCTTAATGATTCCAATTGAGCACCTTTTGATCACATTTCAATTCATAGAGAACAGTCTCCTTTTGGTTATTTTTCACATGTTGCGATGAATCAGGTGTGCAACAGCAGAACACCGTGATGATAAGTTTGTGGAATGATTATTGATTCACTGCATAAACAGATAGTAAAAAGAAACAAGAGAGGAGAGAAAAAAGATGTGAAAATACTGACCTGGAACAGCAGATCACCATCATGATAAGGATTAGGAAAACACCTCCCACATCTGCTGCTCCAGATGACTACACTACAAGCTGTGACAAGTGGTGATATCTGAGAGACAGGTTGGAGAGCAGACACACACACACTGAGAGAGGAAAAGAAAACAACACCTCAACATCAGGGAATTAGTAGTCTGACTCCCAAACAAAATTGATGAATTCAAATTCCAACTCCCACAAAACCCCTGGGGACTGGGTACAGACATCAAGATGTGGTCCTCCCAATGTGTTATGACTGTAGCGCGGGCTTCCATGTAAATACCTTACAATACATGTTACATACAGCACTCTCAAGGTTTGAGACCTGGAGATCCAGGCTGCTTCCTCATCCTGCAATCTAACATCTTGGATCCAGAAACCCCAGAACCCCGCTCCTCAGATCACATCTTCCTCTCCTAAATACTTGACCATAACACAATGTATGTTACTCTTGGAAGTCAGAGATTCCATTTTTGGGAGTCAATTAGTCAAGCCCGTTGTGAACCCCCTTCAAGGTAGATACTCAGGCCAAATTTTGCAGCATCATTATTAATTTATTACACAATAAATAAATGTGGCATGTGACTTTACAATATATGAATTTAAACATCATTTTTTGGCCTGATATTTTGGAATGAAACTTTCAAGGTTTATCATGGTTTCCTTACAAAATATTAACCATAAGAAATATCTTTTACAATATGTAATTGTAGGTTCTTTTTAATAGTACGCAATATGTATCACACTGCCAAACATGGCCTTAAATGTATTCATTTTTATGTATTGGTTTTTCAAAACACATAAAATCAACCTTGATGATAGATATCTCAAAACCTGCTATACATTCAGAATTCAAAAACATGAAGTACTGCCACAGAAAAAAAGAGTTGAGCTTTGCACATGAGCTCTGCAGCGGCGGAGCCGCCTTGTCCTCTAGTTTTTTGTTCAATATTCTCAAAAAATGGTTCATTTGAATAATGAATTTAGCATAATGGTTAGTGCTTGCCACTTGTATGTTTTGCAACATGCAGGTTGCGGGTTCAATCCTTACTGTGCACCTATTTTGACCTGACACCCTGGGCAGAAACTGGCATCAGTGGCTGTTTTACATCAACTTGAGCCCAATACGTACTCATATTGAACAAAAAAACCCACAAATAGTCATTTCTCTTGGAAAGTTACGGCAAAGTTACCCAAATTTGGGCAAAACTGTAACGTAACCCATTTTGTTGAAAGCTTCTGGGTAACGTAACTAGAAAATAAACAGCCCTTTTTCTGCGGCAGACATGGTAACTAAAATCAAGGTATCTGTAACTACTGGGTAACATAACTTTAAAAGTTATGTTACAGTTAGGTTCCCAATTACGGGTAACGTAACGGCCCACCCTTGCAGAGTGCGACTGAGAAATATGACTATATGATTTTAAGACCAAGTGATAAAAGCAATGGATAACGGCCGATAAAGACAAGATCAGAGCAATAAATCAGAATTGGGAAATACAACTGTATTGATCGATCCATCAATCGAGAAAGAAAGAGAACTGTATTTCAATTGATCGAGAAAGAGGATCATATATTGATCAATTGGAAAAGAGAACCATATCAATAAGAGCAATAAGAGCAATAGAATGCAACCAAGTGACTGTTAAACATGATTGATGTTGAAAAGGTGAAGCACATAAATAGATCAGCAAGTGGAGGAAGGTCAGATTCCCAATACAAGTCATGCTTACAATTTATTCTTTCTTTTTGTTTTCCTTTGCCTCTTTAGCTTTTTTCTCAAGCCACACCTGGCAAACATGATCATTTGCGGTCCAAAGGAGGGTAAGGAAAGTGCGGGCTGAGCCGTTGTTCTCGAGGACGGATGCAAAATTGACATAAGTTTCATCCAAGACTTTGTTCAAGTATTGGTCAGCACAAACTTGAAGTGCGGTATCAGCAGTTATCAGTTTCCAAGCCAGCAGCGTACTGAGTTGCAATAGCCTCAAGAAGAGTCATTTTTTGATTGGTGGTCCAAGTGTGGTTGGGAGTTTTGACATTGCTTTCATCGAGTTTCTTTGGTTTGGCTGTTGGCTTCTTGGGCTTGGTTTTCTTGGACTGAGCCATTGGAGTGGGTGTTGTTGTTGGGTTGGGTGTTGATGAGAGTGGTGGGATGGTGTCCATTAGGACAATTGGATCAATGAGATCGATGGACTTGGGCATTTGATGCTACTGGGATGGCGGCGGCGGCAGAGAGAAAAATAGCATCCAAAAAACAGGTCCGGACCTGTTTTTGAAAATGGGTGATTTTCAAGGGAATCTGTTTTCTGGATTTCACAAAAAACAAGTGCTGTGGTACGTGTTTTTTGGGGAAAACTGTTTTTTGTAGAAAAAAACAATTTTCCGGGAAAAACTGTTTTTCCGCCTGCTATGGTACAGGCCCTTAGTTATCAATGTTTTTTTCTGGTTTTTGCTTCCCCTCACGGCCTTTCAGAGCCGCGACAGCAATGAGTAACCCACAATTGAACAAAAATGAGAGAGATGCCGTCCCCCCCCCACATTCTGTACCACGCAAACCGCAGGGCAGACTGGATGAACGTGAGAATTCCAGGTGGAATGCCACCCGACTTGAGCCATTGTGTGGGTGGCCGCCTGCGCTTGGCCACAACCGTTAATGCCGCCTGCTCTGAGCCCCGGGCAATAGCGGGAACTTAGCAAAAACCCGTTTGCTGGTTCCTGGCCGTGCTGGGGTGAACTTAGCCAAAACCCGCTAGCTGCATCCAGGGCAAGGGCCGCGAACCAGGAACTTTGCCAAAACCATACGTATCTAGCCCGTGGCCCCGGCCACGGACTTTGCAGGAGGTCACCGTCCCCTTGGAGGGCAGCAAATCTCAGACTCTTGGGTCAATTTTTCCCCTCTCTCTTGTGTAGTGACCCTCTTGGTCTTGGGTCAATTTTCCCACTCTCTCTTAAGTAGTGTGACCTTCTTGTTAATTTGATCTAACCTTCTCATTACATTGTGTTGCAAACATAAGCCGGACAGAGAGGAAAAAAAGAAAACAATCAAAAGGGTCCACATCTGACGGGATAAGAACCCATGAAAAAAACAATCAAATGGCGCCACATCTGAAGGGATAAGAACCCATCAGATACAAGAAAGATAGTAATACCACATGAGGGCCATCAATGTTGGCCCTCAGAATATCCGCTGCCCCAGTGGAGGCCCCTCATCAAGGCCGGCGTTACGACAGTCGGCAGGAAAGCCTTGACCAGCTCTGCGTCCGCCCAAGTCCCGGTCAGAATCTGTGCGCGTTTGAGCTGAGACTTGAGCGCCGAGAACACCTTCTCTATTGGGTTGAAATCCGGCAAGTAGGTTGGTGTGGTGGTCTAGATGGTAGTCAGTTTCATCATCTCCGCCGCCCTCAAGATCAGCAGTATTCTCAGCAAGACTCAAGCTCAACACTCACCTCTCAAGAACCTCAAGGCTCAAGATTCAAAGCTCAAAATTCTCTCAGATCCTCCTTCTCCCTTTTCCCCACTCTCCTCATTCTCACTTCCCCTTCCTTCCCCTTCTTCTCTTTCTTGGTCCTAACACAGATCTGTCTGTGGGTTTATTCCGGCCAGTTGTTGTCTTTTTCTGGTTTTGTTTATTCCATGTACTTGGTCATGTTTAGTTCCATTTCCCCTGGTCCCTTTCTTATTTCTTATGGCTCTTATTGGTTTCATGTTTTCAGCTCTTGGTTCTATTTCTCTTCCTGTTTCCTTCTTGGTGTTGTCTTTTTCTTCCCTTTTCTCTGTTTTCTGTTGTGTGTGTGTGCGCGCATGGCGCGCAAGGAGATGATGACATGTCTGTGACAGGCCTCCAGGAATCCAAGTTCCCAGCGAACTTGGAGGATGGGAGGCCATAGCATCCTGTTCTGATCCAAGTCAGGGGTTATCAATAATATTGATCTTTTTCCAAGTCCCATCCCAGAGTCCATCATATCAACAAGAATCCTTTCCTTGAATCCCTTCTCAACAACACAACCGCCGCCGAGGATCCAAACCCCGGCGAAACATCTCAAAACCACTTCCCCCAACGCTATCAACCCAAATCCCTACGACTCATCCAGACCATCCGTGAGGGCAGCTCCCAGAGCACCTTTTCCCCTCCCAGCGCTGCCGCCGGCCTAGCACCGGACAGAGCTCCATATCGGGAGGTACTGGAGCAAAACGCCGGCCGCCGCGCAAATCTGAGGAACCCGCCCGCCGTGATGAATGCGCGCGTTGTCCAGCACAAGGATTGAGTTCTGCCCGGGGAACGGATTCATCTCGGGGAGCTAGGGGAAATGATGGTGATACATCACGCCCAGTGAGCAAATTTTTGCAGGAAAGGGCAGTGGGTAGGGTGAGAAGCTTACCAACACGTCTTGTATGAAATACTCCGTGTCCAAGCGGCTCATCAAACCCACTTGGGCTATGCAGCCCATCAAGCCGTCCAACGATATTGCGGGCATGACCGTGACCTGATTCGCGCGAACGGGCTTTGGGATCCTTTTTGTGCGCCGGCCCCAAAGCGCCCAAGCAGTGTCTCGGGAGTGGGACCCCAGGGAGACGCCAGCCTCATCTTTACCAAGGGTAGTATCAGCCACCCATACAATCAAGGAAAGATCAGCGCAATGAAAGGGACTTACCCATGAACACCAGATACTCAACGGGAAACCCACCGATCCTGTTGGTATATGCCATCCGAGACGCCTTGTCTTGGTTGGGATCCACTGTTCGGGCCTTCTTCTTGGTCAAGAGCTGGCGGGCCGTCAACTCGTCTCGGATGGTGGAGATCGGATGTTGAGTTCCGGTCATCGCGTGGATATGATTCTGGATTTTGTCCAGGTAGAGGGTTGGTTTGGCCTCGAGCGCGGCCAAGACAAACTCCGCCTCTTCACGGGTGAAGGCCAATGGGCGGCCACGCTTGTTGTATAGGGCCGGATCCCTCACAACATCTCTGCTTTGGCGGTATAGGTTGTTCCAGCGGGTGAGCGAGTCGGCCAATATGTTGTAGTCAATCAGGTTGTTGATCTCTGCGAGCAACTTCCCTCGTTGGCTCAGCTTCACCACGATGGCTTTGACCTCCCGCGGGTATTTGACAAATGCCATCGTACCTCTAACCGTGCCGGGTTGGGGCTGGGCGCTGGGATTGCAGGCCGCGGATAATGTGAGCAGGGGACAAGGTGGGAGGCGACAACAACTCGTGAGTGGTTGATCCGGCGGGCCATTGATGCAAAAAAAAGGAAAAAAGGGGGGGGGCTCACCGTTGGTTTTTTTTGGGGGGGCTGGGTGCTTGATGGGCTCCTGGGCGGTGGCTGGGATGTCTGGCCCCGGCTGGGCAATTGCAGAGCGGACATCAGAGGTTGAACCGGCGGGTGATGGGTGCAAAAAAGGGAAAAAGGGGGGGGGGGGCGGCTTACCGGTGCAATTTTTTTGGGGGGGGCGGCTGCTGGATTGGTTTGGGCGGCGGCTGTGCAGATGCAGGGCAGGCGTGAGTAGATTATCCACGGGCAATGGACGGAAAAATGGGGGGGGGGGCAACTGACCGGTGAAAAAAAAAATTTGGCGGCTGCTGGATTGGTTCCTGGCTGGCGGCTGGGCAGTGGTTGGGTCCGGCGGGGGGGATTTGATTGGGGGCCATTTCCTATGGCGGAGGTGGGAGGCGATATGGGATATGGTTGAGTGCAAAGGGGCTGGAAGTTGAGAAGATTTGGAAGAATACAGGGGGCGGGGCTGAAGCAAAAAATTTTGTCTGTCGGATTTTCAGCCTTGCCCACCCGCAAGCTTTTTTGGTATTGCTGTACACCACGAGCGCAATTCACCAATGGGACAATGTTCTCCCACCATTTTGCCTTTGGAGGGGCCGCCTGCAGCAGCTTCCGTTAAAACATGGCACTCACACCAGGGAGGAATGTGTTGCACTCTCTAGAGAGTGCCATACCATAATTTCTTTCTTGAACCGTCACAGATGTCATCTTCCAGGAGGCAAGCGGCAATATTCAAAGCAATTTGATGTTATTCTCAGCTCAATCTTGTCTCATATGTGGCTTAACATGAATGGTGAATCATGTTCACACAATCTGATGCGGTTGTCAAGTGGGGGGTAAGTTGAACTGTTAATGAACCCAATTGGGTGTCCTCCTTGTAGTCATACCTTCTGGTCACATTGGGTGCACATTCATAATTTTCATTGCTGAGATGTTTATAATGCCCCGCATTTTAGGCGGAATAAAACTTGGTTCACACGGTTCAATTCTGTGTAGTTCTGACAGGGAAAATGGTAAATATTTCAAAAATGTGACATGGGCCAAAAATGTGGGAGCCAGTGCTTGCTTGAAGTGCTTGTGTCCGCCCAGGCCGGTCAAGTGAGGATAATTTAGCTTGACCTACACCTTCAGGCTTTCAAAAGTTCAGCGCTTCTACATAGTCTTTCTCATGCAATTTAAAGTAATGTGTGACCAGAGTGGTCAGCCTTAGCAATTTTCAATGCAAAATGGCCCTGAAGAAAGAGTCATACCCAAAATTGGGTGATCTTAGAGATGACCTGATTCCCCCTATTCCGCAAGTGACTTGTGTGGTAATTTTTGTGTTCTCTGTCCAACCCCAAAAGCATTCCATGAGGCAGATTTTCTCAAAACTGCCTTGATGTGCTTGGTTTCACTGGTCTTTGTATATGATTCATATGCCGCAGAAGAGAGTCTAGCTGGGCTTCAACATGTTTCACTGAAGCGGCAACAGTGGTTTTACTTTTTTCGACAGCTCATGCAAAGTATCAGCTATCACCATCTCCTCACCCCCAGAAGGATGAAAGCCTTCATGTGTATAGGACAAAATCCCAATTTTTACTTCCTCTGAGAACGGGAAATTCCAGCAGCAACATAAATGGCAGTGCTGGAGACATGCTGATGTCAGTCAAAGTCCAAGTCCCATGATGATGGTACCAAGTGTCAACTTATGCAACTGGCGGACCAGTGAATCACCTGTTAACACTCACTGCCATTCAAAGGAAGTGTCCTGATCTGGATTTACCTTTCAAGGTGAAAAATCAAGATGCATGGTAGCTATGTGAAGCAGTGCGGGTCACCATCCCCTTGGATTTTCCGCTGCTCACAAGCCAAGTGACCCTCCCCTTCTTGATCTTCCGTTCCTTCTTAACGTCTTGTATGTTGATTGATCTCCTCACCAGAACAGAAGCTGTAATAAAGATTGGAAGTAGAGGACCAATCACTCATGTTGCTTGCCGGAGTGCAACCAGCAAGAATGCTCCTGAAACTCATCCAATGAATCTTTTGAAGAGCCAGCTCCCTCTGTGTGCAAGGCAATCCTCATTTGCTAATGTACATTGTTGACTATACCACCTACAACATATCACCTCAATACAAAGTATGATGTATCCAACAATTATTTCAAGGAGCAAAAGTGTCAGGATAAGATTAAATGATCCCCCACTCTGCAAAACAGAACGGTTGGATCACTTGCTGAGGGCAGTGCTGCAACACAACAGAGATAAAATGTTGAAACATGTTGGATGAAGCAGAAGTAAGTAGGTCTTGGGTGCAATCTGGCCTGTTCACGGATGTCAGGATGACTCCTGTGTCCTGGTGATTTGCAAGCTGGCTAAGCCATGTGCACATTATTTTTTCTGCCACCGTCATCATACATTTTGAGCTTCTTGATGAACTGGCTGTTGTCTCCCCGAAGTCAATTTTCTTAAACTTCCATTTTTGGAGGTCGGCTAACCTTTCAGGTGTTTAGAAGGAACCCTTGGAATTTTTTTGTTGAAAAGTGGGCATCCTCGCGCCAGGATTCATTGAATGTTGAAATAACAGCCTGGGAATGTGAACCATCTGCAGGCATCAATCCATGTGGGAGGTAGATGAGAACAGCGTGTATGTTACATTCTATAGATGTGCATAGAAGGGCTAGCTCAGAGGGATGAGCGTCAAACGCGCGGGAAGCATATATTACTGTTCTGGACGCTGATGGCAGCCTGGCCAGAGTGAGACTTGCTTCTTTCCATCTCCGCCTGCTCAATCAGCGCCCAATGTATGTGGGGAGGTAGCGCAAGGTGAAGATTTTGTGTACGCCTACACAGCCCAAACAACCATTGGATGTGTCAGACCATTGGATGCTGTATGCATGTGGTCCAGGACTGTCACAACTGGCTTGGCAGGTAAGGTCTGGCTTACACTGCTGGTGCAGATGGTACCAAGAACCTTATACACCTGTGATGCTCCGCAATAAGCGCAACCAGTTAAGGTACATGCTTCAACCTTCCTCACTTTGGCCTTGTGAAGGACACAGCGGAATTTTAGTAGCTTCAGCCTGATTTGATTCACGATTGGTGAATTTTGCTGGCTTGGCTTCAACAACAATGAAGTGGGATCAGCAGGCTGTGAGTGAAATATAATTTTACCAACAGTACATTCACATTCAACCATGCAACTGTTGGGGCAGAGTGGGGCTGGGGTGAAGGGTGGAGGTGGCGGGGCTCAATGTCATGGAAAGTTGCAATCCAGGAGTGGCAATAGTGGAGTAAGATTCTGGGAGTGGGAAATAACACTCATCATTGATAACGGGGGATAGGCCTCTGCAGGTGCAAGCAAGAGTTGATGTCCACCGCAACAAACGGCCGTACATTACAGTGGACATAGGGCAGTTGACAGGGATCTACATGCCAGGTGCGGGGCCAAATAACATGTGCTATACCTTGTGAATGAGGCAGCAGATTGATTGGAAATTGTTGTAGAGAGAGTTCTTTGCAATATATCCAAAGGTTGGACAAAGTGCACACACAGAAGATGACAGCGTTAGTCATCTCGCTGCAATTTGTGAGGCAGATCAACAAAGAAGACATTGAGAATAGAAAAGTGTCATTCAATGGCGAGTAAGTCAACCCCCGGTGCAATGACGTACAGTGCGGCCACACAGAATGCAAAGCTTTCCCTTTCTGTGGAGGTGAAAGGCATGATTGGGCCTGCCGGGGGCAGCTCATGAGTCTGGTGGCAGATGAGGCCATGTTAGAAACAGAAGTATATATGTCTTGGTCTAGCTTGTTCATAGGCCAACTGCATCTGCTCCCGCTCTTGTTGGTGATAGTATTGAAGATGATTGAGGTTGCCGGTACCATCCACCTCTCTAAAACTGACCCAAAAAAAATACAAAGTGTTGGAAATGTCACACACATCAATACTTGCCTTGATTCCAATCAGCTACCTCCCGAAATTCCCATCAACTCTTGCAAAGAGTATCTCCTGTTTCTTGAGTCCTCATCACCCACTGTTCCCCCAATATTATATGACTTCTGCACCCAGATTTTTATTTTTGGCCAACTTGTTGTACCGTTAAATTCAGTCCGCCCAATAATTTGTGTGGAGCGGAGTAAATGGCAGGTTCATCGCAGAGAGTTTCCATTGGCGTCTGAATTCAAACGGCCGCATGTGTTTGGTACGGGGTATGTTGTGAAGGTCAAGATGAACCCAATTCGGGGGGCTGTGGAATATGTAGAAGTAGTGGACAAAGACATGAATCTCGTCAGTGTTTCCTTGCTCTAACCACAAGGAAATTGGCCTTTGCGCTTTTTCTTTTGATTTGCACGAATTCTCACTGCAAATTCTGCAGTCTAAGCCTGCCGGTATAAAGCTCACGGCAACAAAACACCAAGCCCGGGAGGTGTTTCAAACCCTGCAACGCGGGGATTCCATCAGGTTTGGAGGTGTGGCGGCGCAAGAGGCAGACTCCGGCACGGACTTGATTTCAGTAGCTGTAAGTAGTGTGGTCAATCAATCACTGATTCTGGACGCTAAGAGCATGATTTGATTCTAGGTTGAACATGCTTCAAGGCTTCCCCAATGCGAGACGACACCCTACGGCTTGAGGCAGAGTCCCAAGACGCGTTTTCAACTACGGGTAAACAATTGGAAGCCGTCTGCAAGAGCCAGACAACACCATAGGAAGAAAGCTCACCAGAGAAAGCTCTAGTGGTATCCCAAGATGCAGTTTGTGGCCTCTTGAATGCTTCTCCTCTCCTTCAAGGTCCAGCATTAGCCTCTTCAACCTTATTGATTATCTCCCCACTCAACTCCCTGGACATGTACCATCTCTCATCTCCCCCTTGTCGGGCTTTAAAATATGACTGCTTGCTCTTGAGTTGATTCCAAACTTCACATTAGGTGTCTAGGAGCAGCGCTTGGCTTTTGTCACTGCGCTCTTAGAACTCTCCCATACCTGGGGCACAGAGAGCGCCAAAAATGAAAGCGTTGCTTCATTCCGTGATGAAGAAATCCATTTACGTATGAAGAGGATCTACACGCACAATGAGCAATTGAGATGGAGAGGAAAAAGAGGGAAGTCCCCTAGTATATATTGGAGCAATAAGTGAGAGAGTGGTGAACCAGGAATTTGAAAACATCTTACAGCAGGGGAGAAGTAATATTTCGAGTACTATTGTTCATAAGACATACTGAAGAGTTATATGCCAGTTATTTGCGCGTCAGCGTGTGGAAGAAGAAACGGAGAAGTGGGGTTCCAGGCCTGCCATTGATTGAGGAAATCATGCGCAATGGCCTCGGCAAGATCGAACCGAGTTGGGACTTTCACCTCGGCAAGGGGGCAGATCTTCTCCTTAGATTGAAAGACGGGACGGAAAATCTGGACAAGATATGCAGAAAGATTTTTCCATATTGGCTCTTCAGCTGTGTGTGGTGCAGTCGAGTGCTGTTGGATGATGGACATTGCTTGGAGGAATGACATGCATGTAGAGTTCCCAGAAATGTGGTGGTCCTTCGAAGTGATGAAGAGCCCGCGGACTCCAGCAAGCACAAAATACACCAGGGGTTGAAAATTCTGTTTTTTTTTGATACTTTTGGAGGTGATGGACAGCGTCTTCTGATTTTTGGGCCAGGTCTGATGGAGCCGCCGGGACTGGAGTCAACGTTTCTGGTGTGATGTTCACGGCTGTTTCGGCGCGCTGTGCTCGGAGGTGTGCCTTCTTCTGAGCTGACGTCAACGGTGCTTTGCTGAGGAAGTGGGTCTGGAAAATCATGTACGCCATCAATACATCAATGATGACATTCCGGAATTTGTGAAGGACATCAACAGAGTGAAAACGCTGTGCCGGGGGTGGGGAAGGATCCTGACTCTCCTGAGGCGGGTCAAAGCTGGAAGAGGCGTTCTTCAAACCATCAAGATAGGCAAGAGCTTCGACGCCATGAGTGATTTCATCCTCTGCTTGATTGGAGCACGGTGGAGGTGGTCGGAAGAGATCGTCAGCCATCAGTTCAACCAAAGCCGCAATGATCCTGGCCCAGTCGGCGTGTAATCGTTGAGGAGGGTGGAGAAGTCGGTAAGGGCCGCGCACAATGGTGGATTCAGGATGTGGGGTTTTTGTGACAGTTGGGATAAAAGAACCCGGTCGGAGGTCATTGGACTTGTCACCAAAACCGGTGAGCTTGGGGAAGTCGATAAGGTCCGGGCAATACCATTGCTCCCCTGTAGAAGGCGACAAGAACTTCTTGGCTGGGATAGGCACCTTGTCAGTTGTGAGGACTGGGAACAGGGAAGGAGATACACTCACCAAGCGACGTAATTGTTTGAATCCATATTTCATATGAGCAGGGTGTACGGCGTAGATGAAATGTCGGGCGTGCTGGAGTTGTTGGGTGCATAGCCCTTGCACAATTCTGGAGCAAGGGGGAAAGTGAGGTCCAAGTTTTCTGATACTTCGTCCAGGATGGTTTGGAGCCGCTAAACTCATGGTGAATTGCAACCACCTGCGCACGTACAGCGTTGGACTTAAGGATTGTAAGCTTCCCAGATTGACGGGGCGTAGACGACGAGGCTGACTGGTTTTTGCTGGGGTTGGAGTTTGACGTGGTGGAGTCGTGGTTAGGTGTAGCCAAGGATTGAGCGCTGAGGTCCGGAGTAGGGGGATGGAACAGTGGCGGACCATCGGCCAGACCTGACAATGGTCCAGAAGATTTTGGGAGCTGAGGGCTGTCAGCCGCATTTGACGGTGCTACCGGGTCATCCGGACAATTGGATTCAACTTGAGTAGGACCAGGAGACGGAGCAGGAGCTGCATTTTTCTGAGCAGAACCTTCAGCGTGATTGAGAAGAGGTGATGGTCTATTGCCAGCCGGCTCCCATGGGTTGTCAACGGGCTCAGTGGCGCTAGAATTGGCCGCTAATGGCCCTCCATGGGCAGACGTGCTTGAGGACGGATGACCAGCTGGAAGTCGGCTGAGTTGGCCGTTGGTCACGGCTGGAGGTTGGCCAGGTCCTTCGGAGGTGGGGTTGGTGTTGGGGCCCTTCGTGAGCAGATCAACCGGCTTCACAGTACTGGGTTTTGTGGAACGTT
This sequence comes from Puccinia triticina, assembly GCF_026914185.1. NCBI lineage: Eukaryota > Fungi > Basidiomycota > Pucciniomycetes > Pucciniales > Pucciniaceae > Puccinia > Puccinia triticina. The sequence continues at coordinate 604,934 of NC_070572.1, forward strand.
TGCGGGTACTTTGTTTGCGTAGCTGAGGGGCTGTGTGAGGGGTGGAAGGTGACTGATTGGACGGATTTTGGATCTTGATGTCCTCTTCTTCAGGGATAACACCTGTTTCCTCCCATTCTTGGTAGCACACAGGAGAGTAAGTATATGGAACATGGCATGAGCAGCGAATACGCGAGGCTCACTTTTTTTGCTGGTGGTAAGTGAAGCGGCTAGTTCTTTGGCTTTGCGTTTGCAGTTGCAAGGAAGCTTGAGGGCAAGGATTTGGCCAGCTGATTGCGTGGCTGCATCAATTGATCTGCCAAATTCTTCTGCTGTGATCTCCTGGATTTCTGTCCGGAGAACCAATTCTTGAGGATTAAGTGAGGCTAGGGCAGGGGAAGATGCATTCTGAAGGACGAATTTGTTGAAAGATGGTGGCTGGTGTGGCTTTGGTATGAAGTTGTGCTGAAGGTCCTGTTCGGCTGGGAGAAATATGATGAATTAGCATGGCGATCGGTTGTCTGGCGCAAGATGCAAGGTGGGAGAAGACTGACTTGGAGGGGGAGTGGAGGCGGACGGATCAGAGTCCATACGAGATGGTGAGTTGTTGGGAGCAGGATCGTTCGGGAAGGGAGGGATATCCATCATTGAATCCCTGGAGAAGAGCGAGTGGAGATGGGAGCAACGGTAAAATTTTGGAGAATAGATGGGGGGAATGATTGCAGCGACCAACTCTTTATGTGTATCAAGTGGCTGGTGGCCTTTGTGCTCGACCAGACTTCAGAGCCTTTGTGAGCCTGGTTTGACCTTCTAGCCTTTGGCGCGGATGGCCTTTGACTGAGTCTGCAGCCTGCACAGAGCCAGATGCATCATCGACTTTCACATCTCGAACTGCTGATGACTTCATCTGTTGACATTGAGGCATGTGAGTCTTCCATTGGGATGATGTCACACTACTGAAAACCGAATAGAGCTTAAGGATACACATCCGCCTCTGTATCTGTGAGCATGCTTGGACTGAGGTGGGGATGACGAAGGGCAAGGGCAGATGTTTGTGGAGATGATGTTAAGTGCAGCTTGCGCCATAGTGTGCATATTATTGGTTGCAAGGTTGAGTCGGTGATGTCTAGGCGGGCGTTTTGGGGGTGAGTCAATGGTGAATTTGAGGTGAAGGTGGCATGCATAAGTGGGGGATAAGACTGGATCAGATTGTCTGCATCTATATTCCCCCGCCCAGGTGTGGTGCCAAACGTGAGAGAAGGAATGAAGTGTAACTGGGTGGTTGGTCAGCGTGCAGTTAGGAGCAGACAAACAAGCGGGGGTTATAATCTCAGTGCGTGTGTCACACGGGGAAGACCATCACCACCATGCACGCGCGGCAGATATGAGTGTAGGTGGGTGTTAACAATCAGCAGGTAGCCTTGGTGACTACAACACAGGATGTATTTGTGTATATAAACATGTAATAGGAATATCAGGATAGGAGAGGTGCAAGTGTCGCGGGCCTGGCCAGAGGAGTGAGGAGGTATTTGTCCACCCTGACGTTCGGCCGAACGTCAGGGTGGACATTCACCTGCGTGCCCAGTGATCTGTGAATATGTCACAATTGTGACACCCATACCGACCTGATGTGAATTTGGACATCGTCAACTACCAGGGCGAGCAACGAGGACACATTGGTTCAAGGTTGCGTGTGGAGGCGAGAGGAAAGAAGTCTCCTCTAGTAGAATTGACAAGTGTACACACAGCTGGGAACGAGGCGAAATGTCCACCGTCATGTTCGGCCGAACATGAGGGTGGACATTTCGCGACCACTCACCCTTGGGCTGTCCACCCTCATGTTCGGCCGAACATGACGGTGGACATTTCAGCTCAGTTGACGCTGGGTCTATGATATTGCAATGGACATTGACATGACCGTACTGTCAGCTGGCTCACAGGGATTTCACACCAGCATTCAGGCAAAAGAGTCAAACACCTCTCTCTAGAGCATGACTTATGGTCACACTCGAAGCCCCATGGGAGCCATCGCACATTGTACCGCCCCGGTTCCGTCCACATATGTACTAAGGAGTCACTGTGAGGGTTGGTTGACGTCATGTCAATCTTCGGCCATTTGACATGGATAACGCTAGGACTAACAGAGACATAGGGAAAATCTAGTAATGGGTTCAGGAGCAACAATCAACCATCCACGTGCATTGAAGCGTCTCCACCGGCGGGTGTTGGCTGGCCGCCAGTGCCTCCCCCGCCTGTCGCATGGGCATCCGATCCAGTTCCGCCGCCTGGAGCTGCCGCGGTCAAGCCAGACGCCGAGGGTCCAGGTTGCAGGTTACAACTCAGTTGCATCTTCTGCGCAATCAAATCGAGACCCATGGCAGGCACTTTTGATAAGGTGTCCCGCTCGAAAGAAGTGAGCCGAGAAAAGTAGGCTTTGGCGTAAGAATCCAATGGGAGATTGCGCGGGACACCGACCATTCCTTTAGTCGTCTTGAAGTTACGGGCGGACCGACGATAGAGTTTGAGATTGGCAGCAATAGTTTTGTGATGTTCCGCCTCCGCAATGACCATCTTGTCGAGACTGTGCAGGATTGTCGTGAGCTCGGCGCTGCGCCAGTCCGGGATGAGTGAAACAGGGGCCCGGTCACCGCCGGCATCTTCGATATTGGAGCCGCAAGCTTTATCCTCCACAATCCGGGCGAGTTGAATATCAGTCTTGTACATTTTGTCCGCAATTGTGCAGCGGTTTTTGTGGATCTAGAAGACAACATTTGGACATCAATTAGGAAAGCTTTTTATCTTTCATTCTGCTGGGCAGAATTTGGTGTGGCAAGGCTTACCCTGTTCTTCCATTGCTTACATTGGTCCTTCGTAGCCTTCGTGTTTTTGAGTTTTTCATACTCGGCAACTTCCATGTTGCCAAAATTGTTCAGTTCACGCGCCTTGGTCTTGAGCCATCGTTGTATGAGCACGGGCGCTTGACCAGACTTGGACTCATTGAGGGGCTGGGTGCGGCGAATCTAGTCAACTGCTCTTGTTGCGAGAACCTCAATAACAGCTGAGTTCCACGCAGAGGTGCGGCCCGTATGCACCGCATCCCATTCAAATGTGACTCTAGATATTCCTGCCAAAGCAAAGGCTCGCTCGACATCGGCTTGGGTTTGAAAACTTATTGGCTTCAATAAGTTGCCAGGACCCTTGCGGACGGCTGCAGTGAACCGTGGCAAGACGATGTTCCGGCGGATTTCTTTTTCGGCACTGGCAACGTAGTAGTCGACCTCGGCGGCGGGTCTTCCATGGAGAGCCTCGCGTACTCTTTCAAGCTGTGCGACTATCACACCGCTCCTCTCCTCAATCCAATATAGGTCCCGGAGTTCTTTTTTGGTTGGCGTAACCAGATAGTCTTGAGGCTTATCTGGATTGCCAAGAAAGAATTTCACAAAACCCTGGATACTGCGAGACAGAACATCGTGGTGCGCTGCAAGAGCTCCCTTTCCCACGATCCCTCTGACTTGGCGCCCCGATCGTTTCCTGTCTTTGGCCTCTTCAGCCAGAATTCGTGCTTTCCTCGCATTGGCAACCACAAATTCGGGGCCCAGCCGCTCATCATCATCGCCAGTAGGTGGGCCCTGACCCTCTGCGCCCCTAGTCTGACCTGCAACAGGACAAGTGTCAGCGGTCGGCAAATGAAGTCCTCCAGCAGGACCCACACTTGCCTGCAGTATCCGTTTGCATCGCCGCATCGGCAGCTGAAGATCCTCCTTGTGCTATGAATTTTGGCACTAGCTTATCCACCAGATCGGAGATCCATGACTGGTCGCCTCCAGAAGGAGCGGGAACACTACCCTCTGGTCCTGGGTCCTCGGGGGGATTTGGAGGATTCGAGGTCATGATGAAAATGGTTAGATGGGTCTCTGATGCGAAATCCCACACAAAGCCCTAATATTGAGCAATGATGAAGGTTTTTGTGGTTGTAACAAGGAGCGCTGGGATAGGATTTGGTATTTCTCAACACAAAGTCAGAGCCAAGAACGGGGAACAAGAGTCAAGTATGCTAGTGGGAAGTCGGTCAGACATGAGACATAACTTCACAATTCAGACACAATTCAGACAGGCCGCTCTTCAATATTCCCCCTTTCTCAGGATTTCTTCCGGATGCCTTTGGTACCACACAAAGGCCAATGTTTATGCCATCTGCAATGGTGCCCTCGTAATAATCTGCCCACCTCCTCTGAAGCCTGCTGTGCAGTTTACCACCTCCCCTTTGATCCATCCCAAAGTTTAATCATCCGCCAGGCCTTCCCACCCCTACGTAATGCCCAAACACGCCAAACCAGCTCACTCAGCAACACACCAACCCTCAGCAACATTACTCAGAAAAAGCACTTACTGCAGTACGTAAGCCCACCGCACTGATGGTTTCAACGGCAAATCCAAAGGTGCCAGCAACATGGCCAATGATACAGTCACTTGCAATCACCGTTGTCCCGTCAAATTTTGCCTTCACCAAGCGGCAGTTGAGATCCGGATAATCTCCATGTGGATCCTCAGACCGCTGTGCCTCTTCAAATGACTTCACCACAAGCCATGTTTGTCCCGGTGTTTTGTTTGATTGGAAGATATTTTCTACCTCACCAAACCTTTGATCCTTGCCTAGGTAAAACTTGACAAAGCTGTTTCCTTGATGATGCTGGTTCCTGGTGAATGTCTTCCGGTCGGCTTGAAAGCTTGGGACTATTTCTACTGTGAAGTCCAAAATGCGGTCAGCATGACCCGTCGTCGCTGTGGGTCTTGTCCCATCCCTCCGTGCCACAGCGCGTTTCCACTTCTGAAATAAAGGCGGCTCCAGTACGAATGTTGAAGGACTCCCCCTTAACTCCAACTCCTCCGCTGCCCCAGTTTGATATGTTGTGTCATTCTGCATCGAGCAGAGGGTAGAATTGATATGCCACTTGTTTATCAATGTCTTTGGTAGTTCGTCTGCACATCCAAAGTGACAAATTGTCAGCAAATTTGTTCAGACCCCACACCCGGTAGCAACAGAGAACACCCACCGATCTGGTGGTTTGTGGGGAGCCTCTGTAACATCCCGTTAACTCTCTCTTGGGCCCACGCTGCAGTCAAGCGAGGAGGGCCAAACCTCCTGATCACTTCTGAGAAGTGCTGCGTCAGATGCAAGTTAGGCTTGCTTGATTTTGAGGGCCATCCATCCTGCAGACACCTTTGGTACTTCAATATCAAACCGTTGTGGTGATCCAGATCTGTTGCGTGCAACAAAACTGTCAAAACCTCAACTTACAGCCTACAATACTAGCATATGATAGAATATTATTAGAGAAATAGATTTTACATACAAACTTAACCCTAGTCACTCACTTCAACTACCCAGCTAGCTCTTTTAGTTTAGAAGTTAGTTACAATTATAGGTTTAGTACAGGCCATACCCAGGTGGAAAGTCATATAAATCATAAACGGCATGCATATATGGAAGAGTATAGTTAGATTTACTAGTTAGGCAGGCCTCCACTATTAGCTACAGATCACCTCACACAACCTGCGCGTTGGAAACTGCAGTGACTAGGCCTCCACTCAACAACTCAACAGATTTGCGCGGACCTTACATTGATGCATGCGGTCAAAAAGCCTCCACTTTGGCAGTGCAACCAACCTAGGCGGCCTTTGCCTTAAAAAGTACAAATCACACATTGTCATGCGGAACATCAGTTTAAGTTATGCACCCCTTGCAGAAGGCAGTGCAATCCACAGGGTCACCACCAGCAGAAATGCCTTGAGTGCAGCCCTCACCAGCAAAAATAACTCAGAAAAGAATATATAAGGAGGCCCTCCTCCCACCATTTTTCCATCATCACCCAGGCACCCCAGCTCAGTGGTCACCAGTCATCATTTTTGCCATCATCACGGAAGACACAGTCATCATAAATTAACATAGAAATCTCATACCACACTCCATCACCATTTCCCTCTGCTGAAACCATTAAAAACCCAACAAAAAATATGCTCACTTGATTATATTCTTTGCCCATCTCGCCATATAGAGGTTGTATACGCATCTTGTATTTGTTAAAACTGATCTAGGTCTGATAGAGACTACTACATACAAGTTTTCTCCGTCATAAAAGTCACGCCACAACAATAAATAAATTTGTTGTCAGAATTCTGTAGTATAATAGAGGGGCAGGTCTTTCAAACCACCCGTAACAGTAGTATTACTTAGCTGGAATATCATATTGTTATTTCCCCCTCAAAGAACTGCCAACCCATCCCAAAGGAGTTCTCACACCGTCCAGTTCTCCGAGGTTTTGCACACTGATTTCCGGCAGAGTTAGGAAGTGTGCCACTTGAGATAGTGTGGTAGTAGATTCTAACAGAAAAGAAATTCTTCTTCTGGTCGTTGTGGAGGCGGCCACTTTGTGAGATTGGACCCAGAGCGGAATAAGGGCAATGGTGTAGTACACCTTGTACAAGATTAGCCATTCGGCGGCCTTCAGTGAACCGTGGATTGCTGCACCCAAATTTGGGGGCACCCTATCTATCCAAGACGGCAAGATGGTGTGTAGAATTGTGCGACGGACAACATCCAACTCCTCTGGCGACAGTCGGGGGCAATCGGGTGCATCAACTGGCAAAATCGCCTGGATCCGTCGCGCGATGACAGTATCACCACTCCCAGCATCCTCATCCAATTCAGTCGTCTCCTCCTCCTCAAATGCATGGTACAGTGATTTCTTCCGCACTTGCAGCGCATAGGAATGAGTGGATGAAGATCCCAAGCCAGATAGAGGCACCGCTTGTGATTCCGCCTCTGTTGAGGAACCCGATCGCGGCGCTTTTGTCCCCCTGCCTGCGGAGCTCCCCCCACCGCTGGATGTATTAGTTTGATGGGTTCGTTTGACAGGCTTTTCGGCAGAAGTAGCCTCTGTGATAGAATCCTCCCGCTTTTGTTTTCCCTTAGCCCCACTAGACCCTTTGGGCTTGCCAGAAAAAGGATGCTCTTCATGAGACTTGTTGTTCTGCCACGCTTCGTCTAGCTCTTGAATTGACTTGAGTTGGGCCCCTGCTGCCGGCAAGTTCAAGAACCGCATGCTGTGATCTTTCAGGTCACCCAGGGCCAACGCGTGCATCACCTCAATCGAAGAGTATCAAACAGGTTTCCAATACGGTAGCTTGTTCAGGACACTCCACCTTGCGCCATGCTTCTTCGCAAATTTCTTCCGCTCGGTCCAGTTTTGAATTTTACGCCACGCAGTCGCTTGCTTCAGGTGCTCCTTGTCTGTTCTTGGGGGAAATTTTGCTGTATCCATTTCGTGCAGGTTGTGCTTGCTGAGCAGACAAAAGGAACAAAATAGCAGTGCGGTGTGACTTCCAAATCCGTTGGTCTTGTGCAGGGCCGGGAGATCTGCAATAAGTGGGAATACAGCTGCGCAGACTGTTCTACCGGTGGGATGAAGGCTTGTGGATTCAAAGTAAACACCTTTCCAAAACTCTTGCAGCTCCTCAACCAAAGGGCGTAATAGGTGGTTGATCTGTTCAAGCTTTGGTTCCTGGGGTCCAGGAATTACGCCAAAAAGAAATATGTTCTCCACCTTGTATCTTAGGGTTGCAGGGAGATTTAGGCAAACCAAAATTATGGCCCCAACAGTTGTGTGCTTGCCGAGATTCGAACTTCCTCCTGGGATAAACCAGTCAAGATACAGGCTGAAGACCAGGTTCCCAGAGTGTTCTGTGTATCTTCCTGTCCCGTCATCTGAATTGCAGAATTCTTGCCAAACCCGCCCATGCCATACGTCTCCCATTGGTTCTTCAGTGGACCAGTTGACTGCAGCAAGACTTGAATCTAGCAAGACTTCAAATGGAGGTTGGGCGAGCCGGCTCTTCAACCATGATTTGAGCGAGACATACGTGAATGTGCGAGCTGGGACCTCTTGTTGACTGTTATTCACCTTGTAGAGAGCTTTGTCGCATGTCAAATTCAGCTTCTTGGACTTAGCCCACTTGCAATAGCCTTGCCTAGGCGACAGAAAAGGCTCTGTGCATTGTTGTGGATGGTTACCAGGCTCGGATTGGGTTGGGTACAGCGCAAAGCACTTCTTGCAGCATACACGTGTTGTCAGTTGCGGATTGAGGCCAAGGTGGTGGAATACAGCTTCTTGAGTCTTTGGGATCTGCGCAAGGATGGTGGTTGGATCAATTGTCGTCAAATACTTTAAGCTCCAAATTTGCGCCAGAAGAACGACATTTTCCCTTGCGGCCTTCAAGAATTTGACAGCACCATCTCTACTCAGCCGGTTGGAGAAGACGGCAGATGCCGCTTGAATCATCACCTGCTTGGAAAAAGCTTCTTCCAGCACAAGTTTTTTTGGTTCAGCACGAATTAGTTCAACAGCTTCGGATCTGGAGGCTATTGGAACAGTCTGCTAATTGTCCATCAGTCTATACAGAACAGGCTGCGCATCATGTGGACAAATGTCTTTACTCACAGTGCTCTGATTTCCTGATTCGTCAGAAGATTTTTGATTAGCCACGCTGTGGTTGGACTGACTAACGTTGAGTTTCATCTGATGATTCTGGAATGCGCGCTTTGACAAAACCCTTCCCGGAACAATTCCTTGACTTCCCTCTTCATGTTGGGCTTTGTTGCAGCCATGATGTTCACAGAGACAAACATATGCCTTCTGGTTGGCCATCAGAAGCTCAATTATCTTGATACAGTAATGATTGTCAAGCGTCCTGGAGAATCAGAAGGTGATATGTGTGTGATCAGCTGGATTGGTGATATTCTGTCCAACGTTTGAAGCTGGAGGAGTCCTCAGAATTTCTGGCGCCCGCTCTAGCTCCAATCATTGGCAGTAACATGTTTTGGACACTACATCCCCATGTGCACTGTGGCAGAAGTGTCACGCAACTGTTGAATTTTTTCACTGGCCCTGTACACACCATTTTTTGGCACACAGGTGATTGACCAAGTACCCGATTGGCCAAAACTCACGCGACCTCTGAAAAGAGTTGATGCACTTGTGTCACCTGCTGCTTGCGCGGTTCCTCCGCCTCTGTGGTCAATTCCCATACACACCCATCTTAACTCCCACTGCACGCACTCCCTGCAACAATCAAGCCCTGCGGAGCCCATGACACACCGCTCTTCAAGACTAACACATATCAGTTCTCCATTCCTTGACGCCAGTCACAATGCTAGATTCCTCAGTCGCTCTTGGTCATAGGTTTCCCCCACGTACTCACACTGTTTATTTTGTCAATTCATCCTTGTTAATTTGGCTATCCACCTCAACATCATGCAGAACCATGCTTCATTCACCAAATTACAACTGCAGTGGATAAAGGAAAAACAAAACCTTGTGGAAACCAAGATGTCACACGTCGTGAAGCAGCCAGATGAAAATTCCAACCTGGATGTCCAACGACAATTGGCCTACAGATTTCAGGCCAAGTTGGAGGCCGACGCTTATGACCTGAAGATCCCCAAATGGGCGGTTCCAGATGTGAATGCTGCATGGAACGCTATAAGAAACCGCAAGGGAAAGGGTGAGTGTCTCTTGGGCAAGGATCCTTAAAGAAATGCTCATTCTCCTCCATCTCGCCGTGCTTCCAGGGCCACTCAACCTGATGTCTCCGGATCCGCACAAGGATCTACCACTGGAAAAGGCATCCTTGGTGCAACTTTGCAAAAATGAATGGCTAGGGTCAGTGTGGCTTACTTTGTGCTATGGGGAGGAAATTGGTCACTGAGTCCATGGAAATCTTCATAGGAGCGACACCACAGAGGACTTGGTTCATTGTCAATATAGCCGTGCATCTTTCACCATTCTGATGCCCCTCATCAAATGTGATGCTGAAACATGCAACCACTCATCTCGCACATCACACTATGTTATCCTAGCCTACATTTCTCAGCACTCTCAGGAAAATCACTAGCTTCTACTGACTCACTTTTGACCCTTGTTACGGATCCTGCATGACCCAGGTTGATCCAGTGCGACTGGCCTGATTTGGTGGAGCTTGGGACATTGAGTGCACACACATCCAATCTTACAAATGGTTTTGACATCAGAATACCGATTGGATGGTAGACTCTTGCCTCCACAGTGGTTAGCAGGCATCACCACCCACCGGAGCTGTCTGTGCTTTCAAGTATAATGATTTGGCTTGGGACCTCCAGAAACAAGGAGATGGTCGGAAGCAAATATGATCCATCACAGAGAATGTGTGTGGATTGTGATGAGTGGTGTATGGGGTTACTCACGCCAAATGTTTGTGCTCAGCTGAGGAGGCCACACCGGTCTTCATTGAGGGATAACCATTGGTGTTGTATCTAGGCCCGCCTTGCCTCGGGCAGATGTCCACCCTGATGTTCGGCCAAACATCAGGGTGGACATGCCTGCAGAAGATTAGTGTCCACAGGCTCTTTCACTAAAGACAGCCGTGGAGCCCTGGGACCCTCATTAAACGGCAAAAATTGGCGAGGTGCACGCTAAACCTCGATGTCCACCCTCATGTTCGGCCGAACATGAGGGTGGACATCCTTGAGGCCCGCAGCTGCGTTAAATCCCCACCCCATGCAGTCTAGCGCGATCCAAACAAGCAAGGTGACACCACTATTGTTGACTCATCCAAACTTTGGTTACAACTTCCCCCTTTCAGCTTGAACCACCTTTGTTGGCTTGACTGGGGATCCCACAACCTAAAATACTTAAAGACAACTTCTGTGGCTCTTGACCACCTCAATCCGCCCCCGGGTTTGAATCACCTGTCGCAATGTCATCGTCGAAGCCCAATTTCTTCAATGGTAAACCACCAACCGGTGTCAGCAAAATCAATCAGATATACTCCTCAATTCTCTCCAACTCCAAGTCACCTACAGCTCAGAGCATGGCGGCCTTCACGCGAACTCTCCTCAACTTGACCACCTCTCCCAAGAAACCAATCTCAAACGATTGGCAGCTGCGCCCCTCGCCCCACGACTTTCATGTTGGTTCCCACCTGCCTGATTCAATCCTGATCCACCCCATCAACCCCATTCCTTTGGAAGCACTCCTCAGCAAATCTCAGACTGTTGATTCTATATTCCGAGGTATTTTTCTTCGCGACTTGTCAATCTCTCACTTCCCGGGATCCACATTCTCATGGGATCATCCCTGGGACTTGCACTGGAACCAGCTATTTGCGAAGTTTATCTTGAAGCATTTGTGGAATGCGTACAATGCAGGTGCATTCAAATTTTTCTTCATGGATCCGGTCGAAGCTCGCAGCAGATCTATTCAGCATGGACTTCTCCATTGTTGGTTCATCGGGCGGCAGGACGGTCTCAGGCTTGGGCAATTTTCACCTGAGCGGAAATTGAAGAAGAAACAATCTGAATCCAAAGCTAAAATTCGGATGCAGGTTGGCATTTTATCTTTGGCTCATTTTACTCTGCATACTGATCCCTCTGTACCTATCGATTCCAAAACCCAGCTTCAGCAACATCGACAGGAGACTCTCTCTACCCTCCCCGTTCCTTCTGCCGTCCGATCAATATTTGAAAACATCAAAGCTACATCTGAGACCAAAACCTCGGCCCCACGAACCCTTGTCAAGGTGCCCTTGTCGTGGAGATCTGCCGAATTCAGTGAGCTCGCAGTGCGGTTGGACGCAATCTATTCACAAAAGAAGATCACCACCAACTGCCGCATCTATGTACATAACTACATCCTTGAGTCGCGGAGAAAACCCTCCAATTCGGCTCCAGCTCCATCAGACAACTTCAAAAATGTCCCACAAAACCTACCAGCCAACTGCTACTCGCTGCAATACCTTTCCGGTCTATCACACTCTCAAAGAGTACTACTAAACACCCAGGATGATGTCACTTGGCCAAATCTGGCCACTCTATGCTGATAGCGGCAACTTGTGGTGAGTATTCCATTTTCATACAATAAGGTTTGTCATCAGTAGCTGAGCACATTTGTATTCCTTGTTTCCTCCTCTCGGCACACTGAGCCTTTAGTTATACTCCTCATGATCAGTAATGGCCACAATGCTGCATGGTGAAGATAGGACGCTCACATTGCCAATTCTCCTTTTCACCTCTGTACTTGATAAATATTCATCTCCAGGCTACCATGTGTATAATATCTATAGACACAAATTGTATTTTGCTGGCCCAAACGGTACAACCTATCAATGGCTTGCAATTCACATGTGGGATTCCAACCCGGTTCCTATAATGTCATCAGGGCTCTCAGCCAGTGGGACCTCTGGCAGGAAAGGGGCTGACTTGCCATCATGTATACATTCTGAGCACAGCGCAAGTTGATTCCCACTCCCGCTGCGTGTATAGACGCCAGAAGCACATTGCAGCTGTCGAGGCTTTGAAAGGTGTTGAGGTTATCATCACGCTTTCGCACGTTTAAATTGCCCGTGAGCCAAGTGAATCCGATCTGATTCTCCTCCAGAGCTCGCCCAATGCTTGAGTGCAAGAAAATTAGAACACGCCATCATGAGTGTATGTGCCATATTTTGTCTGCTTACATCTGCAAAAATCCAACAAAGCTGGAGAAAACCACTGCCTTTGGCCGTCCAATCCCTTGAACCCCCTGCAAGAATTCTTGCAGACTTGAAATCAAGTGTACAACCTTGCCGGAATCTTGCCATCGCCATGTTGGTTGGATTGGCAGCTCCGCGCGCGCAAAAATTGGGTGGTTGCAGAATTGGCGAAGCATTGTTAACTGTCGGAAAAACTCTGAAGGGTCCCACTGCTCTCCGGCTGCACGCAGTCTCCCAAAAGTGCTGATGAATCTGGCATGCAACTCCCGTAACAATGACTCCCACGAAGGGCTAGATCGGACCACTACAGCGTGTTCAACTTTCTCGGGGAGATTCAAAAGAACATCCTTTGTTCTCCTCAGGCAGATTGAGGTCATCAATTGGGTTAGACTTTTGATGGCCTCTGGTGCCCCAACCTTCATCCTTGGAATCAGGCACCTTTGCCAGATGATTTCATTATCCCACGGCGCAATCCTCAACGTAGTGATCAAACTTTGAAGGTCTGTTAGTCGATTTTGTACCGGAGTGCCCGTCAAACAAAGCAAAAATTGAGACTGAAGTTGCCGTATGTTCCGGGTGCGGTTCGAGCTAGGATTCCTCATCAAGCTGTAATCTGCATCAGCCGGTAGTTCCTTGTGAGCAAAAAGGTTTTGGCGGACTGTCCCACTCACTGTGCTTCATCAAAGACAATTCTGAACCAGCACAGATTCAGGGATTCCACGGTGAGCTGGTTCCCAACTAATCTATTCCCACTCTCCCCAATCATCTTGTAGGTTGTCAGAACAACCAGAGATGATTGGAGGTCTTGACGAGTGAGATTTTTCCAATCAGGTCCGTGGAAAATACAGTAACTGATTGCTTGATCTTTGAAGTGGATGCTAATGTCGTGCTCCCAATTAGACAAGGTTGACAATGGGCAAACAACCAACGTTGCGGCGGATCAATTTACCCAGTTGGCCCAATGATGTTCCACCGCCAAATCGCGAGTAGCCAGGACGTAGGTCAGGGTTGTTAGAGTCTTTCCCAGACCCATGTCATCCGCTAAAATAGATCCTTGGGATGGCGTTGTGGAGCTTCGTCCGGTGCTAGGCCGGCGACAGCGCTGGGAAGGGAAAGTGGTGATGAGCCTGCCTTCCTGTGAGGTCCTAGGATGAATGAGATCTGAGAAAACCAGAGAAAGGGGGTTGAACAACACTGTCAGTGAGACTTGTTGGCGGGTTTGGGGGTTGAGGATCTGGAAAGGGATGCTGATGAGGATCTTGAAGGTTGATAAGGATCTAATGAGGTGATAAGGATAAGGATCTGAGAATCTTGATGGTGTATTTCGTGGATCAGAAGACTGCCATGCCTCCCCCTCATCTGAGTCCAAACTTCAAACTCAGACTCCAGGAAGTGAACATGTCACAGACATGTTCATCACATCCCTAACTACAAACAAGCTCTGCACAACACAAACAAAACAAAACACACACAAAGAAAAGATCAACCACATACATAGAAAAATGAGGAGAGTAACATAAGAGGATGGGTGCAATGGATCAAAAAGAACAGAGAGAAAAATCAACAATAATCATCAATATCAATCATAATATCTTGAATCTTGAGCTTGAAATTTGAGATGGATAATCTTGAGGGCTTGATCTTGATAACTGGTCACTTGAATCTTGAGTCTTCATCTGGATCTTGAACCATGGACCGTCTGTACCATCTTGCTCACCACAGCGTTGACGTTGATTGGTCCATGGGGTTGATCCCGGCCTCCCTCATATAGCTGTGAATTCAAGCATTTGTCGGATGAAGCCACAGAGCCATTCGATCATCACTGGCTGACTTGTTCTTGCGGAGAAACTGGAGCGCAGTCAGCTGATGGGGTTTCAGATTGGTACACATTTGTCAAAGAGCATCCAAGAGCCAACTTTTTTCGGCGGTCGAACCGGCTTCGGGCTGGTGAAAATCAACATGAGGAATTTCAAAGAAAAGGCTTGAATTTTAGTTCCAGATGGGTGTCAGCTCCACCCTTGCAGCTGCAAAAGATGCTTGGACAAGGGCAACATTGTCGGCTCGGCTGAACACGCAACCCCATAGCTCAGGCTGCCTTGCGTGCTGGGTTACTACAAAGGCGCGCACCTTGATGAGTTGCTGATTGGTAGGTTCAATCTTGTGGCTGGTAACTGGAGTCGAACAGGTTGACATGGGCCCTAGCAACGGGCCAAGATGCTGACTTGCTGTCTCGCTGAGATCTCCAATTCGCTCCCGGGGTGCGCGATAAACGTGGACCCGCAGGCGACCTCGTTGCAGGAAGCCAACCTGTGGGAAATCATGAATTATTGGATGGGGCGATGATAAAATTGGAGTAATGAATTGTCCAAGACAGTACGTGCTCGTCATGACAACTGTGGTGGCGGCTTGCCTTAGTTTGGGTTGGAATGGGTGATACGGAGTTGCAAAATTGGTGGTCTTTCTTTGTTGGATCCCCGGCAAACCTGTACCCCACACCTGCAGCGGACCACATACAGAGCATGTTGTCGTGACTTTGGCCCTGTTATTTTGTTTATCAGCCTATCAACATCCTTCCATGTATATGTGTGCACATACCTTGAAGTTGACATTTTGGGACTAAGAGACATATGTACACACAAGTGCTAGAAATGCAAGCTTCTAGTGGATAGCTCCCACATCCAGGGATCCGGGCCGGCAGAGGAATATAGGAGCGGGTTGAATTTCAGTCTCAAGGCTTCTCTAGACTCCAGTCCTCATCTGCCTATGGTTAGTTGTAGCAACATCACACAGGTTTTGTGTAATCTCCTAGACCATGTCAAGGGGTTAACGTGGAGCAGCTTATCCCAATACCACCTGCAATGACACAGGAAAGGCACAACTTTCTCCACACAACTTTTTGTGGATCATTTGAAAGTTGCATCACAATAGGAAAACTGCCACATTCTACAAATCAGGGTCCTGGTTAGTGTGTCGAGGCTGAGTGAGCCAAACTTCACTCACTGGGGATTCATTAGGATGTGGCCTGCAAACCATAACACATGTCAGATTTCCCTCACTTTATCCTGTGAGGTGGAGGAAGATATTGATAAATTGCCCAGATCAGAGGCATGAAACCGTAACGGTGTTGAATGTTCAAAGCAGTCAATTCAACCCTGACTTATGCATGCGGACTTTCCGCTTGGTGGACTATGATGGGAAGCAACAAAATCACTCCCATTTTCTGCACCAGGATTCACTTCTATGAATCAAATGAATCTTTGCAATCTGCTTCCGCATTCAAATGGTCATGATACATCATGCAATGAACCTTGGCTGCCATGAAGGCTGGAACATCAACATCCCTGTGCTGAATGGTGATGACCAAGCTGTGGAGTCCCCCTGGATTATGCCATGCTGCACCAGAACCATTAAAGAAAATTTACTTTACTCAAACCAAAGAATAAAATAGCACTCATATTGGGCAGAAAATATCGCGACATTGGCACACAGTGTTTCCTTACCAGACGGATAAAATAGCTATGCAATTAGGTTTTAATTCAGTTCATCGTCAGATCAGAAGGACCCAGTCATGAGTTCAGGATGGGTGGCAAATAAATTCAAAATTGGATTGTTTTGATGTGGAATGGATTCAACCTGAGATGAACATGTGTGGCAACTGAGCTCAGTGCTGACATTGGACTGCAATCAGACCTGGCAACTGACAAAATTACGGCCTGGCACTCTCTAGAGAGTGCAACACATTCCTCCCTGGTGTCATGTCATTTTGATGAACGTTGGGCCCACCAGACCGTTGGTTTATCGGTGGGACCACGGTTTGTGATAAGTTTTCGACCGGAGAACCCAAAAAAAAGGGAGGCGGAGATGCGGTAAGGATATGCTGGACAGTGAGAGGAGGTTTTCTCACTGGATCAGCTCAATGGCGGAAAAAGAGGGAGAGAACCAATGGGTTGATTGCTTTGAACTAGGCTATGGTTAAATAGACTATGTACATGGCATCAACTTGTGGTTTGAGAATAATAATGAATTTGAAACTTCTCAACTCAGTGTAACATGTCAAAAGGTACATTGATATCCCCATCAGAGATGCGCGCAATCTAGAGGATAAGCAGTAAACAAGGAAAGCTGACAGTCTAATCTGAGCAGGGATCAAAGTCTACAAGATCAGTAAGAAAGAAGCATGACCATGAATAAAAGACAGACCACATAGAAAGGGGGCAACATAAGTGTTGGATAGCTTTGATCTGAAAACAAGTCCATAGAGGAGGATAAAGTAGTTGGAATGGAGGGAGAAGGGAAAGTAAAGGGGTTTTAGGGATGAGTGGAAAGACAGAAATCCAACAGTTTGCAATTGGTTGGGCGGGGCGTCTGAGCGTGCAAAAGGGGGCGCCACAGCTTGGGACCGAGGCATGGTGGTTCACTGGTCCCCGCAGGGCAATCTGTGATCACGAGGGCACAGGGCATGGTGCAATCAGCAAGCACCATGCACAATTGGTTGGAGTGCACACCTGGAATTGCAACTTATGTAGGTCCCCAGGAAGGTCCTGGGGTCAGAGTTCGGTCCAACTTGGTGAGGAAAAAGAGTTGAACCGGTACCGCGCGGCCTGACTGACTACATACAACTGCTGCGCATACACAGTGACTAGTAGACACGTGGCGAACTCTAAACTACAAGATGATTATGGTTTTGATAATGTAGATTTAGATGAGATTTTCCAAGTTTGTAATTGTGGCACCCCCAACTCCGAACACCCCCCCCCCCCCCCCCACAATTGCAAACTTCACGCCTTCATCCCGAGATTTGCCAGGGCCACTTCCATCTTGTTAGGTCCGAGATTCTTTGTGAACACATCCGCTTGCTGAGTTGAAGTGCTTGTCCATTGTATCTTGATCTTATTTTCTCTTACAAAATCATTAATGAAATAAAATGCCCGCATGAGATACCGAGTCTTCTTCTTTGATGCATTGTCCCCTGCAATCAGAACTGCCGCCTTCTTGTCGCAGAAGATATTCATTTTGATGACATGGTTGATTTATTTGAGTAAGATTGACAGACCTGCCAGTTGTTGAGCGCCATCCAACAAAGCCACATACTCTGCCGCACATGTCAAGAGCGCCACAACCGTTTGCCTCTTTGCACCCCACGCAATTGAGTTGCCTAGATGCTTGATAAAAAAACCGGAAGTCGATCTTTCATGTTCTCCTCCCCAGTTTGCGTCTGACCACAGATCCATCGACTGCCCTTTCCCTTCTAGCGTAAGCTTCAACGTTGTTGACCGTTTCAAATATCCTACCAGAAAATCCAGTGCCTTCCAATGTTCATGAGATGGATTTTGACTGTACCGTGCAAGCAAGTTTACTCCATAAGAAAGATCTGGACGCGTCCCTGCCGCGAGATACATCAACGACCCAAGGGTCGACCGGTATTCAGTCTGGTCTACCGGCTCTCCAGCATGGATTTCAATTGCTGCGTCTGGCAATGTGCTTCATTGCGTGAATGTTGGCCTGGGATAGTCATCTACAATCTGTTGTGCCAATTTTTCTTGATCTAGCTCCACAATTCGCCCATTCACCTTGATTTTAATACCCACTATTCCGCATATCTTGTCCGACCACTTAATCTTCATTTCCCTCGCAATCGCCGTCTTCAACTCGTCCATAAGTGTTGTACTCGAAGCAACTACTAGACCATCATCAACATGTAGCCAGATGATTATGAATTCATCTCCTCTTCTGTAAACATATAATGATTGTTCTAGCTCAGATACCATGAAACCAAGTCGCTCCATTTTATCTTTGAAGAATAACCACCAGCATCTAGCAGCTTGTCCAGTTCCATACATTGCCTTCTTTAGTTTCATGATTTTGCCTTTGAGGTTGGGCCGAATCTCTACCGGTGGTTGAACGTAGACTTCTTCATCGATTGGGCTGTACAAGTACGCTGAGCTTACGTCGAAAGTTGCCATGGGATAGTTTTGCTTGATTGCTAGGGATATGAGTAGCCTCAGTGTCACCAGGGATGCTGTTGGGGCGTAAGTTTTGTTGCAGTCGCGTCCCATGACCTGGTTAAAACATTTTGCCACATACCGCGCGCGAAAAATTTCTGGATCGCCCTCTTTCTTGCCAGGCTTTATCACAAACACCCAACAACAGCCTAATACCTTCGCCCCTTTGAACGGTTCAACTGCTTCCCAAGCATCTAGTTCGAAAAACCTATCAACTTTGTATAATGCAGCGGTTTTCCATTGCGTCGCCTCTTGCAAACACAAGGCTGATTTGATTGTCGCTGGTAATCTCCTGTCTTGCGTCACTGGTAGGTTTGACATAGCTTCTTGTTCCGCTTTGGCATTCACTTCAGTTTGTTCTTCTCCCAATTTCAGCACGATCTGGTTCAGGATGAATTTGAGGTTGCTTTTTTTTGGCACTTTCTTCTTTATCAGCAAATTTTGAAATTCGGGAAAGATCACTGAATTCAAGTTTATTATTTGTCCGTCGCGGTTAGAGTGTAAGAGCCATCCAGCTGCTGAAACTGGATATCCAATGAGTTGTCCCTCAATTGCTCTTGGAGACAGTTTATCGCGTTTGTCCTTAGGTACATGAACAATTGCCTGTGCTCCGAACGGTAGAGCACATTTGGATCAATCTCTATGCCGTAGAGTGCTGTCACTGGACACGAATTCACTTTCTTATTTGGTATTTGGTTGTGGATGTGTGCGGCGAGTTTGTAAGCATAACTCCAGTAAGGCCTAGGCATTTGTGACTCATGTAGCATTGTACAAGCCATGTCGCTGAGGGTTCTGTTTACCCTCTTGGCTTCACCATTTTGCTCGGGACTGTATGGCGGTACTGGAGCGAGTCCGACGCCAATTGGTTCAAGCAATTTCTTGAGGGAAGCGGTGTATTCCGGGGCATTATCGCATTGGATATTCTTTGGGTATTTTCCAAAGGTGTTCTTCAGGTGATTGAGCCAGGCCATGATTTTACCGAGGACTTCACTTCGTTCAACCATTACATCGCACCAGATGTACGTCGATGCGTGATCTCGCATAGTCAGAACATATCTCATGTGGGAAAGGGCCAGCAACATCTGAAACTAGAAGGTCCAAGGGGTTGTCTCGCGGTATTAAGGAGTTGCTGCCAGGAGCTTTCTTGTCAATGCTTTTTGATCTCGCGCATTGAACACAGAAAAATGACTCCCAGGTTTTTCCTTCAACTTCATCCGGGAAATGAGACTTAAGGTATTTTCTTACAGCTTCCTTGGACACATGACCAAGGCTTTGATGCCATAAGAATGGATCGAGAGAGGGGCGCTGAGTCACTTTGTTTAATTTCAATGACTGATTGAGATTGGAAAGAAACCAGCAATAGTTCCGATACAATGTGTTGAAGATTACAAGATTTGGGCTAGTCACAGTCGCCACTCTTCCTTCAAAGGTCATCTTCCAGCCTACGCTTGTCAAACGACTAACTGAGAGTATGACGCCATCGACTCCTGGACAGTAGTACACGTCATCCATTGTCACTCTGCCCTTTGTGGTTGGTATGGAGATTGTTCCCTTGAATCTAACGTTGACCGTACAGTCAGTCACTGCGAGCATGATTTTCCTGGGTTGCGCTAGTTCTTATTGGGAGATATACAAGTCAAGAGTGCCACTCACGTGAGTAGAGGCTCCTGAATCCAGTAAAATTTTACCATTGCTGACTTTGGGTACGTCAAGTTGTTGTAGTCTGGTGTGCTTGCTGAATTGACAATTGGGAGGCAAGTAGTTTGATCCTGGCGCATCATGCCCATCAGGGGGAGGTTCAATCACGCCTGACCCAACGTCTTCCCAAAATGCACGGCAATTGTTGTACCAGTGTCCGTCTTGTTTGCAATATTTACACTGAATCCCGTGTTTTCTGGTCAGGTAAGGACTGAGAGGAACACCACGGTACGCTGTTGCTTTTTCGACCAATAGTTGAGACTTCTGTGGAACCGTTGTGGTGAGCCTCATCAAAAGCACCTTCACTCTCCGCAGGCTCCAGGAATCAACTATCAGGGCGACCAACCACTCAGGACAACAACACGGAACACCAGACACAGGACCCAGGCGCCTCAACATCAAACACTCCATCATCGCCAAATCCAGACATGCATCAAACATCAATCCACATTGGTCATCAACTCAACAGCCCTTTCCTTGTCTCTTGGTTTCACACTAATGCACCTACTTTGGGATTAGTACTTGTCTCATCTTCATGCGCCTCATCCCTTTTGTTCATTTCTCTTACACTTCTCCTTGATTGAAGTTTTTCACTGTTTCATTTTTCCCACAACCACAAGTCAACCGCCCCCCAGATTGTCTATATAAACTGCCCCTTTGTCCACACTTTTGTCCCCCATCAGCTCATCAGACAGTAGTTGGTCAATAGTTATATAGTCTCATAGTTACCTTATAGTCAATTACAGTAGCCATTCTGCCTTGACAATTATATCATCTTGCCTGCTCAACATCCAGTAACCATTCTGTGGGAGAGCATTACTTACTTCGCCATTTCATCACCTTACCCTGATATCTTCTTGATCTTCTGCGCCACACCTTTTCTTGAGTTTCATTACTCTATTGGTGTCCTCTACTCTTTAGCATTTCACCCGGAGGGCAGCCTTTTCACGCACTCATCCCCTCCACAGCTATCTCTATCCCACGGAGTAGTCCCCACACCGTTAGCAGTGCGTTCTGTTGTGTCATTGGTGCTTTTGGTTGTTGATGGTACTGTTGATTATTGCGCTTGTGGGGAGGCGCATATCAACTTGGAGCATCTCTCATTGCATTGATAGTGTTGAGATCCATTGGTGCATAAGAGTCATCAACAGTCGAGGTTGACTTGTTTGGAGATTTGCCAGAGGCCGCTTGGATTACATTCACCTTGTCACTGAACTTCACGTCGGTGGCCGCTTCTAACTTCTGACTCACTACGAATTCAAATTTTTTTGTATCAATCCCAATCGGCTCCGCAAAGCTATTCTAGAGGAGTAGTCCGCCAGCTTCTTCCCACGTGATTTTCAGCTGGGTCATCTCGTCCCAGACCTTGCTCCAATTGGCTAGACTGAGGTCTGTGCCCGCTGATCAATAATCTATGAGGTCGGCGAATTGATTGATGACTGACAGCTTGTGTTGCCTGTCCGATCGGTCACATTGGCTTTTCAAGTGAGTGAAGATAACCCATGGATCATCCAAGCTTGATCCATCAACAATATCTAGCAGAGTCGTCTTGATTGTTGAGCGCAAAAGACACGAAATAGCCGCCTGATCTTTCGCCGAGCACAATTTGAAGTTGGCTTCAAGTTCCGTAAACGTGCCTCTATTTTCAAAAACGTATTTCAAGGTTCGGTTAATTTCACGTTCCCAAACTTTGAAATTGGCCTTGCCTTTCGCGAGTTGGGTCTTCTTTGGATTGTGCATGTAATGCAAATCAAGGGGCTTTTTATGGAAACTAACAAGGACACTGTTGATTTCTTCAAGAGGGGTTGGCTGAGCCGTTTGCCTAGTTACCAAATTATTAAGCAATTCTTCAAGTCGCTGAAACTCGGCTTTGAGTTGGTAGAAATCTTCGGCAGTGGGGCCGGTCGCCATTTCTGAGTAAGTCAAGGATGATGGGATTGGTTGGTTGTTCTTTTTGTAAGATTTTCAATTTTATTCTTTGATCCTTCTGATTGTCTCTAGTCTTTTCTGTTCTTCTATTTCTCTTTCTCTCTTCTGTTTCTCTAGCGTATTGTTTATCGCTTTCTCTTTAATTTCTTTCAATTTATTTCCTCGACCAACCATTCAATCTATGGTCTCCTGAATGTTGAGCGCGAATCCCAATGACGGAACCTGTAGCCGGCTTTTAACCTATTAGAAGCTGGGGCACAATGTGGTCTGACAAAAAGATCCACGTCACTGATTAGCTCAGGTCCGCTCGGTATTGGTCCAACTCAGTGATTTGATTACTAACCTGACAAAAAGATCCACATCACTGATTAGCTCAGGTCCACTCGGTATTGGTCCAACTCGGTGAGGAAAAAGAGTTGAACCGGTACTGCGCGGCCTGACTGACTACATACA
The DNA here is from genome assembly GCF_026914185.1 of Puccinia triticina. Lineage (NCBI taxonomy): Eukaryota > Fungi > Basidiomycota > Pucciniomycetes > Pucciniales > Pucciniaceae > Puccinia > Puccinia triticina. The sequence continues at coordinate 627,556 of NC_070572.1, forward strand.
ACTGCTGCGCATACGCAGTGACTAGTAGACACGTGGCAAACTCTAAACTACAAGATGATTATGGTTTTGATAATGTAGATTTAGATTAGGTTTGCCAAGTTTGTAATCGTGGCACCCTCAACTCCTAACACTTCGACTTGCATGCCCTTGGCAAATACAGGGCGTGCGACCATTGGCAGGTGTGTGGCCCCACACGCCCTTTTCAAAGGGCGTGAGTGTGGGCGTGCCCCCGGGGGACGGGCGTGCATTTATCAATGCCCCTTACATTGGGTGGTACCCCGGGTACCTGCCTTCCACACCTGGGTACCTCCCCCTCCGCACCCGGGTACCCCCCCCTTGCGGGTGCCGGGTGCAAGTACAAGTGTCTCAAAATCGGTGAAAATCAAGGGGGTACCCGTACCCGCAACAGGTACCCGGGTGCCATTTGCCATCTCTATTCCCAATAAGACATCCAAGCCAAACCAACTGACTGGCCGCTTGATTGAATGTATTTTCTTCTGTCCAATTTTTGATTTAGGAAAAGAGAGAGGGCAGGAGCAGTGTTTTTCTGATTGCAAGGCTGCTAGATAGTCAAAGGGAATGAACGATTTGGGTGAGAATAGGGCAGATCTCAGTTGATTTCCAAGCCCAACATCTCAACGACTTTCTTAGCCAAAGTCGCAATCTCCACTTTGCCGGAATCTTCAGCCTCTGATGCACTTCCACACTCGCCGTCTACATGGGCGGCGTTGGCTGAGGATGCACCCCTGGTGCCGCCAATCAAGGCTGAAACGCTGCGCTGCGCTACAAAAAAGCGGTCTTTTAGCGCAGCGCAGCGGGGAACCGCTGCGCGGTCAGCCCAAAAAAGCGGTAGCGCAGCGCCAGTCCCGCTGCGCTACCGCTGAAAATAGCGGGGGCCCGATTTTTCCCCGACCCAAAAAGTGGTAGCGCAGCGGACAAGGCCGCTCCTTTCAGCGCCGCGCAGCGGCCACCAAAACAGCTGCGCTTTGCGCTGCGCTGCGCTTTTTTGGCTGGCAGCGGGGGAGCGCTACGCGGCCATGTCAAAAAGCGGTAGCGCAGCGATGGTTCCGCTGCGCTACCGCTGAAAGTAGTGGGTCCCCGCTTCTTGCCAGACCCAAAAAGCGGTAGCGCAGCGGGCGGGGCCGCTACTTTCAGCGCAGCGCAGCGGCCACCAAAACCGCTGCGCTTCACGCTGCGCTGCGCTTTTTGAAGCGCAGCGCTTTCACCCTTGCGCCAATCGTCATTCTGCACATCTCTGCTTGCCCCTAGTGCCAATTGGCGGGTACTAGGTACCTGTGGGTGGGTACCCGTGGAAGTATGCAGGTAAAAGCCAGTGGGTGCCGGGCGGGGTATGGGTGCGGGTGTCCATTCTGGTTCAAACTTCAGGAAGGTACCTGCACCCGCTGCGGGTACCCAGGTGCAAAGTGCCAGCTCTATATATCTCATTCTATCATGTGTTCATCATAAATCCCAAAAAGCTTGAGATATGTTAGTCGTACACAAAAAGATACACATGCAAGTTTGTGTGACACATTCATTTGTTGCTCAAGTTTTTCACAAAATACTTGAGGTTCTGGGAAAATTCCAACAGAAAAAACCTCATGTTAATCAGGAGTTGTGTATGACTTCAGAAAATGTCCCCAAAATCATTTGTGTACATATGGCTGAACGTTATAAACAATTTTTGAAGGGTCCACCTAAGCCCCTGTCTCTGCATGAGCACTCAGGTTGGCATCACTTGGCTCAGTGATGAAAAATGTGACACACCAGCACACATGTGTAAATTTGTGTGACACATTCTTCAGCTGCTAAATTTTGTCCCAAGGGAGTTAGAATTCTGGGACGGGTCCAGGGGAACCTCAGATTACCCAGGATTTGTGAATGAATTCAGAAAATCTCCTCAACAGGATTTCTGTACTGATGAATGAAAATCTGATACAATTATTGAAGAATTCAGCTAATTTGCCCCTGAGATTGTGGGGCACTCATCTTGGCATGATATGGTAGGGAGATGGTCTATGTGTCACAAAAACACGCGCGCATACATTTGTGTGACACCATGTGTCACAGAAATCCGCACAGGTTACATGGTTGTGTGACAGTTGGCCCCACAGGGCCAAAGTCAAGCCGTAGTAGCAAAATCAGACCTCCCACTAGAGCTGACACTTTGCACACGGGTACCCGCGGCGGGTGTGGGTACCTGCCTGAATTTTGACCTAGAATGGAAACCTGCACCCGTACCCAGCACCCGCTGTCAGTTACCTGCGTACTTCCATGGGTACCCACCCACAAGTACCTAGTACCCGCCAATGGGCACTACGGGCAAGCAGAGCTGTGTAGAATGGCAATTTTTGCGTGAATACCTGCCTGCATTTGGACCCAGACTGAACACCTGCACCTGCACCCGGCAGATACCTGCACACTTCCATGGGTACCCGCCCGTGTACCCACCAACGGGTACTAGGGACCTGCTCTACCTCCCACAGTATCACTACACTCCATCCAAAGTTTTAAACATGTGTAATAGAAACAACTTAATAATAACTGTCAGCTTTTTTGTGTGTGCCCTGAAAAAAAAACTGTTTCAGAGAAACCTACTGGGTATGGGTTTCCAAAGAGGTCAAAAATCATGATAATTGAAATATGAGGAACTTTGGTCAAGCTTGAGGATCAAGTAAACCTTATCATTAAATTGGCCTGGTTTTCTGCATGTTTATGGCATACATTTTCCACAGACATTGCACAACACATTTGGTATGATTCCAGTTCTTATAAACTTCCTTTGTGGCAGACATGAAATTGCCTTCCAACCAGCATCTAACTGAGATCCAACCAAATCTATGACTGAGTTCAGAGATGGCACTTGCACACAAGTGCCAAGGAAACTCTCATGGTGAAATTTTGCACAATTTTAATAACTTTACCTCCACCTCACTTAAAAACGCAGCAGCCAGGGGCAAAAATAATTGGGCTTCTCATGCAAAAGGGGGGTAGATTGGTAGATATCAACAGGTGCATCAATATTTCAGTGATCCTGGAAGCAGTGGAAGAAAGAATTCCAAATCTGGCCTGAGAACTCCAAACTTACCAGTCAATTCTGAAATGACCATAAGGATCCCAGCAATATAATTATAAGTCACACATTTTTTCTTGTAGGATTTTCATATTCACACCTTTTCCCTGACTTTTTTTTCCAGTTTTTTTTTATTTAAATTCACATTCCTACATCACACCACGGATGTTTGCTCAGCACATGTGTGCAAGTGTCTTCACCCCTCTCTTTAGGAACCTTTTAAGATCTCTTGCAGAACTTGACACCAATTTATGCGTAATTTTGGATTGAATTTATGCTCAAGTGTGTCTGAATTGATGCTGAATCTTGTATGAATTGATGTTGGACATGGTTTCATATCAACCTGATATCCACCCCAACTGGACTATTTGAGTAATTGTATCTTTTCCAGAACCTGTGTTCAACTTCATTGCAAAGCAATCTCCATTTCTTGGCAGAAACCAGATTTTTCTTGATGTAATAATATATTTTCATTGATCATGTGCTTATTATGCTGTCCACACCGCTCAAAATGTGTTTTCACATATGAAAAACAAAACTTTTGGCATGGTAGATATACCTTTGTGATGAAAGTGCACAAATTCAATGAATCTTCTTTCTGTTTTTATCACTTGAGATATTTATAGACTTGTGGAAAAAAATCAAAATAGTGGATACTTATATCTTTTGTATTGATTGATGCTATAAGCATCACATACTTTGAGAGAAAAGTTGATTTCCTTCTGAACTGAGCTAGCTTCACTCACTGGCTATCCCCTTGATGTTGTATTTTTGCATCAACTGATGAAAAATTGCTAACTGATCAATCACCATATTAATAACCACCTTGTGATCTTACAGGCGGCAGACAGGCATCTGGGCTGCAAGCATTCTCACATAATTTATTTTAGCAAATTTTATGATTTTTTTCACAAGAGAGTTGGAAGTCTGGGCCAATTTCAGGGGAGCCCCAGATTATCCAGGATTTCTTAATCACTTCAGAAAATTCCAACAAAAGAATGTGTGTACATATAGGTGAAAATATATATAACTATTTTAAATATTTCATCTAATATTCCGGTGTTGTGTGGGCACTCAGCTCAGCATTGCTTGGCTGTGTGGTAATATAGGTGTCACACAAACGTATGGGCGTACAGTTTTGTGACAAATCCTTCCAGCTAGCCCCTCAGAAAATGCACACCGAATTCAAACCAGATTAAAATCATGATTTAAGAAAAACTGGTATATTTTTGGCAAGGATAAGATACCTTCTCCATATTATACCTTGGCCCAAGGGGACCAAGTTTAAGCAGCATTGATAATTACTCTGTCACCTCACACACCTCCTTTTAAATTCTGTGTGCACTGAAAATTATAAAAAGAATGTTCCAGAGCAACCTGTAGGATATGGGTTTACACAGAGGTTAAAAATCATCATGGTCAAAAAATTCTTATCTTTGGTCAAAATTATAGATTGAGTACAACTGATCATAAAGTTGGGCTGGGTTTCAACATAGTTATGGTGTACATTATACGTTTACATTACACAAAACATCTGGCATGATTCCAGGTAACATCAGTATAGATTGTGCATTACATGACCTGGTCTTCAAACCAAGATCAGACCAACTTCAAACCGACTTTGAACCAGTAACTAACAAGGATTGGACCAAACCTCGGCATGAATTGTGCAAAGGCACTCGTAAACAGGTGCTGAGCAAACATCCGTGGTGTCACAGCTACCATTGTGTCCATGTTTATTGTGAAACAAAATTGTGTTGATTGTTTTTATCCCAGTGGTGAACTCAAATTTAATGACCAGTAAATACTTTTCATCAAATCAGGGAGGCCCAAGCTCAATTACCAGCCCATTCTGGTCATTGAGAAGTCATTTTGGAGCTTGTTAGCCCGCATATACTGGCCAACCAGCTTGGAAAAGAGCAGCTGGATGGTCAGTATGTACTGTCCAGTGCGTTGGTACTTTCCCAAAGCAATGGACAGTACATACTGGTCAGTCAAGCTGGGAAAGGCCCGGCTCACTGACCAACATGTAGCAATGGTCATTGAACTGGAATTTTACCAGCCAAGTGATCTGTAATTGAGTGGAGGATTTCTCTACCAGATGGCGGGTACACAGTAGTCATTGATTAGAGAATCCCTCCACTTCATGGCCGGTACACACCCGTCAGAAAAGGGAGAATTCCTCAACTCCATGGCCCTTAAAGCTGGTCATTTAGTTGAGGATGTCTCTCCACTCAATGGCTGGTAATGTATATATGTTCATTAGGTAGTGACACCCTCCACTCAATGGACATCCAAAATTCATCAAGTGGAGGGTGTCTCCACTTGATTACTGCACAGAAAAGTCCTTAAGTGTAGGGTGTCTCTACTTGATTGCAAGTACAAACCTTTCAGTGTAGTATCCCAATGTGCACCAACCATGGAGTGGATTTACCCTCCACTCAAGTAAAAGTTTGGCCACCATTGATTGAATCAAAGTTCAGCCTCAGTTGAACATAAAATCAAATTATTTGAAGCCAAAATGAAACATGCTTGAACGGCTGGTATCTGACAGGGTTCCAGAAAGAACATATGGCCTGGCACTCTCTAGAGAGTGCCACAGATTCCCGGGGAAAACCTTGTTTGCTGGTGAAAACTCAATCTCAATCAATTTTCAGCAGCCAGTAACACCAGGGGGGAATCATGTTTTGCAGATCCCTCTAAATCAAGCCATTTAGGTTATGGGAAGTCCTCCACTCTCCCTTTAAATCTGCCAAAAATGGACTTGAGCCTGCAATTGCAACAAGATTTAGAGTGTTTCCAGCACAAAATCCTTGTCACTAACATCTACTAGCTTAACAAAGCCACTCAAACAAAGGTCCGGGGGACCCGCGCAGAGCGCTCTCCGTAGGACAGGCTTGCTTGCTATCCCTCAACTTTGGCAGGAGCAGAAGGGATATTCAGTGCAAAAAATAAAAATACAGCCCTATAAATTTTAATAAAACCAATAAAAGAAAACTGAATAGACAGTCTTGTAGCCTTGATAAATGCCCAAATTTTGACACCTGTTCCAGCCTCTCAATCCAAAGACTGCATCCCTAGTGGAAAAAATGTCCAGGAATCTGGTCAAGGCTGAAAAACAAAATTCCAAACCATGTCTTAAGTTTGGAAGATCCATGTGTGGATCTGCATTTGGCCAGAGGGAAGCACAGTGGTGATCTTAGCTGATGTGCATACAATGTGTCAATTTACATACAACCTAGAAAGCATGCAAATTTTTTGGTCCACAGGATCTACAAGCAATACAGCCTTTTGAATCCTTGGGCATATCCATTTCTTGAGAAGTCACTTTTCAAAAATTTATTAAAAAATACCTTGATGGTGATACAAAAATTCTGAGGAGACAAAATTTTAGAGGAGATGTCAAAGGGTCAGAAAGCTGTGGCTCAGACCTTTGGAGGTGCTGGGGGTGGAGCTATTAAAAAGTTAAAAAACCTTACAGCCATTTGGATTTGGTACTTTCTGCTCCCCTATGAAATTGGGGATAATATGCAAGTCCCTCCCTGCGGGAGGGGCCTCTTCGCGGCCAGCCACAGCAAGCCTCCCACCAGGGGGACTTGTTTTCAATTAGAACATCTAAAACTAATGAAAAGGGATGGACACAGTTGACCAGAACAAGGGCAAGCACGCTCCTGGTCAATCCTAACCTCAAGATTTAATTAAATAGAATAATGGCATTGGGTACAACATAATACACCCTCCAAGAGACTATTTTCAATTAAGAGGAAAACTATTGTGAGAGCATCTCCAGCAGAGCTTGGACTGTGCAAGTTTTGGGCACTTTTGGCAGGTTACTCAACATTTCCGGGGTCCAGCAGAGCCCCTAAACAACTTTTGATTGATCCAATTCAGTCCCATCCCAGACCGCGGCCAGCTACTTTCCCCATCCCATTGCCACCCAGGACACAGGCTGCCACACGCCACACATTGCCTACTTGCCACTCCTTACCACTGCCCCAACAACATGATTGATCCAAGTCTTCAAGATCTTGCTCCTAGTCCTCCACCCAGAACACCCTCTCCAGAAATTCAACAACTTCAACCCACCAAAGGAAGAAACAGACCTGCAAAAAAGAGAACATTGAGGCCAAAAAAATCAGCCGCTGCTACTGCTACCACTACAACTGCTACCACTACAACTGCTACAACTGCTGCTGCTACAACTGCTACTGCTACAACTGCTACTGATTTAATTATGTCAAAAGATCCGTCCAATAGGGATCCTATTTCTTGTGCTTTCTACACCACCAAAAAAGAGATTGACAAATGTAATGGCTTGATTCCCTCCAACTCTTCTAATCCCATATCTTGCTTTAGTCTTGTCTCTCACTTGATTTTGTTCTCATTTCACCTTTCTGTATGGTCACAATATGTTTGTTATATGAATATCAAACAGACCCGTTATATCAGTCATACCCATTGCAAGTGAGAGATTGAATGAAAGCATAACAAAGAGATTGTGAGAAAAAAAGGAAATCTAAATAAATAACAAAGAGAAATCAACAAAGTTAAGAGGCCGAGTTCAGGTATTTTCATCGGTCTGGGTCTCATCATAGCTGTCTCGATCCTTCTCCCCTTTGAGGTTCATTGCGATTGCTCGAAATGATCCCGTCAAACGTTTGGTAGGCAATGTAATCATCGTCGTCGTCCATGAAGTTGAGTCAATCAACCAAATTCATGCTGGAGATATCAAGTTGTATCGCAGTCGTGTCGTTCTGCAGGGCAATCCAGCTATCCACCCCCGGCGTACTCACCAGTCTACGGTGGAGCTGCTATGGACAGCTGAGACAGGTGTGTGAAAGGTGGTTCCGGCCGGCTATAGGTAGTGGTCCCCATCCCCGCTCTGCTGGAGATGCTCTTAGCATCCTACCAAAAGCGCCACCAAACAACAACAAAAAACATGATTCCAATGACACCGACAGGAGCCCATTTTCGATAGAATGCGTCGATGTTAATTTGTCGAGCGGCTTTCCGATATTTCAATGACTCGTCCCTTAGTGAAGAAGACATTGTGGACATTCCTGTGTGTTTTGGCAGGATGCGAGATATCAAAAAACCCAGACGATCAGAATAATGTTGGCAAGTACTCTAGCCCGAATTCGAGCACAACACCGAACAGCTTACGATCAAGTGAATCGCCTCTCCACAATAAATCTTCCATATTCTTCGTCATGACTCTCGTCACTTCTCCCAAATCTTCATTAAGCCTATCTAGGTTGGATTGTGTCCTTGTGTCTTGATACAACTTTTTGGTCCGTTGGATCTAAGCATTGCAAACCAAAACACATATAGCCACCGAGAACAGTACGACATCCAATCAGTTCATCCTACACTGCTAATGTGGTGTGAGCGAAACGTTTAAAAAAAGGAGGTCCTCTTACGAATGTATCAAATTTCACGAAGGCGTATGGTCGGAGATTGGGTTTTGACAATTCAGAAGAATATGATCTTTCAAATTCTTTAGACAGCTCGTCCAGATAGGAAAACGCCAACTTCCTTGGATACGATTTGGCTGCGATACACAGGTAAACCACTGAATTTGATATGACGTAACTGAAGCATAGGCAAACAACAAAACATAGGAAACAAAAAAACGGTGGTAGAATCAGTCGACCATCTCCGTCTCCCAAAGGAGAAAATGAAAAGTAAGAAGGGAGAACTAACTGAAGCGTATACTTCCCACTTTCAATGCTACACCTAGTTTCACTGGTTTCATTTAACCGCCTGAAGATTAACTTTGCCTGTTGCCTGTACTCAGAAAGATCATTTTCGGTTTGTTCGTCATCTACCGATGCAGCCAGAGGCAAGCCTGAAAGAATTACATGTTAGAATGCGCTTCAGTTTCGAAGTTCAGTGGTCAGATATCGAGTTGACTCCTGGTCCTGAAGAAGCTCTCACCGTCTGAAATTCGAGCCAACAGAGTTGATAACACCATCGTTTCTGTTCTTGTAGTCGTTGAGATTACTTGGTTGGAGGCGATTGTAGTTTCTTTGGGGTCAGAATACCTCCTTTTTTCGTTGTATCTCTGTGCCATCTGCTGATGAATGACGTGTGAACCTCAAGGCCCGATTCCCCCGTGGCAACTTGGGACGCCCGATCGTCCCCTGCGAAGCGGCGTACATACACTACGGCTCCAGTTGTTGAGCGGTGCCGACGTCGTTTTTGCCCCGGCGTCGGATTATGGTCAGGCCGACCGGGCGCGACGTCGGACACGCCAAAGGGTCAGCCTGACCAGTCCGACCGGGGTAAATTGACGCCAAAGTACCTTTGCCGACGGGAAGGTCAGTCCGACCATGCCGATGCGCTGGTCATCAGGGTCGGCCCGGCGCATGGATCGAGCCGACAGTCCCGACGGGTGGGGCACGAGCGTCGGCTCGCCCTATAAGATGCCAAATTTGATAAGGCAAATGGGATCTGGTCGATACAGTCCCGTCGCGGGTCAGCTGTTGGCTCTGATGAATCCCGGTTCCAATCTCGGTGAGATTGCCAAACAAACAATGAAAAAAAAACACATACCTGGTCGATACAGTCCCGTCGCGGGTCAGCTGTCGGCTCTGACGAATCCCGGTTCCAATCTCGGTGAGGAAAGAGATTGGAGCCGGGGCGCGGGATCGACCAGGCTAAGTACATGCAACAAGCCCTAACCGGGGGAAAATCCCCGGTCTCACTAACTAGGTTAGATGTCTAAGTACATGACTATGGGTTTGTAATCTTGAGTCTGACGCCCTACACTAACACCCCCCCCCAAGATTGCAAACACTACCCGCCTACGCCTAATTGATTGAGCGCGCCTATCATCTTTGTCGGCCCAAGTCTTTTTGTCAGCACATCCGCTAGTTGATCATGTGTACTTGTCCACGTGACATTGATTTTGTTTTCCCGAATTAAGTCATTGACGAAATAAAAAGCCCGACGGAGATATTTGGTCTTCTTTTTGGATGTGTTGTCCGTCGCGATGAGAATTGCGGCTTCATTGTCGCAGTGCATCGACAATTTCGGTTGATACCCGATCTCCTCAAAGATATTCAGCAGGTGAGCCAATTGTTGGGCTCCTTCCGACAACACCAGGTATTCCGCCGCACACGTCGACATCGCCACCACCGTCTGCCTCTTCGAACCCCATGCGATGCTGTTTCCGTCATGGGTGAGCAGATAACCCGTCGTCGACCTTTCATGCTCGCCACCCCAATTCGCATCCGTCCACAGTTTCAAACCGCCTGTCCCCGCCGTGTACACCAGCGCCTTCGCCGTCGTCCGATCCAAGTATCCAATCAACCAATCGAGTGCCATCCAGTGAGTTGCCGAAGGAGCCGAGCAGAAACGCGCCAGGAGATTAACCGCGTACGCCAGGTCTGGCCTGGTACCACATGCCAGGTACATGAGTGACCCAATAGTTGACCTGAAGCTGGTCTGATCAATGGGGTCGCTCATTGACGTCTCTAGATCGAGTTCCGGCAGAGGGCAATGATGGCCATGAATTTTCCGCTGGTATGACTCCACAATTTGCTTCGCCATAATTGATTGGTTGAGCCTGAGATGCACTCCATCCCAGACAAAGTCGATGCCCACCAGTCGTTGCACGTTATCCGACCATTTGATTTCCAGTTGGCCTTCCATCCCGCGTCGCAGTTCATTCAACAGAGATCTATTTGAGGATAGCGCGAACCCATCATCCACGTGAAGCCAGATGATGATGAAGTTACCCTGGCGCCTGAACAGGCACAGCGAAGGTTCCATCTCGCTCGCCTCGAAACCAAGGGATTGGACAGTCTTCTGGAAAAATTTCCACCAGCATCGCGCCGCCTGCTTCGTACCATAAAGCGCCTTCTTCAGGAGCATTACCTTCCCTTTGAGTGAGGGAGTGATCTCAACCGGGGGTTGGATATACACCTCTTCCTCTATGGGGCTGTATAGATAAGCGGAGCTTACATCAAAGGTCGCGGTTGGCAAGTTATGGGATATAGCGAGCGATATGAGGAGGCGAAGCGTGTTCAAGGAAGCCGTCGGCGCGTAAGTCTCATTGTAGTCAAGGCCGAGTTGTTGATTAAAGCCTTTCGCCACATAGCGCGCCCGATATTTATCGACCGATCCATCCGGTTTTCTCTTGATTGAGAAGACCCAGCGCGCACCCAAAGCTTTGCAGCCTTTCGGTGCCGTTGCAGGGATCCATACCTCGAGTTGACCAAACTTCAGCATTTCATACTCGGCCGCTGCGCGCCAAAGATGAGCATCAGGCCCCGACAGAGCTTGCTTGATCGTCTTCGGCAGATTATGTTCTTCAGCGGTAGATAGAAGGCCCATTTGTCGTCTTTCTTCCTCCGCTATCTCTGAAGTCTTTTCTTCACCGAGCCGGAGCATGATTTGCTTCAGTATTAAATCGACACGAGATTCTTGCTCATCCGGAACCGCAATAAGATCAGGCGCCGTCTGTGCAGATGATTTTTCAACCGGGAGCTTTTGGAAATCCGGAAACTTAACTGCTGTCGAATGAACCATACGCTTCTCACTAGGCACCCAAAAAATCCAACCTGCACCAGAAGCCGGGTAACCGAGGAGTTGACCTTCTCGAGCACGCTCGTCAAGCTTCTTGCGTTTCTCTTTCGGAATGTGGATTATCGCGCGCGCCCCAAAAGGATACAGCGTCTCTGGTATCGGTCGGACTTTGTAGAGTATTTCTAAGGGGGTTTTATCACCAGTCCTCGAGTTAGGAAGCCGATTATGGAGATGCGCCGCCGTAGAGTACGCAAAACTCCACCAGATACTGGGAAGTTCACTGGAGTGAAGCATGGTGCGAGCCATGTCGCCGAGGGTTCGGTTAACACGTTCCGCTTCGCCATTCTGAGAAGGTGAATAAGGCGTGACAGGAGCCAGAGTTGTTCCAATTGCTTCAAGTTGCGGTTTCAGGCTCTTCGTGTATTCGAGTGCGTTGTCGCAGCGTAGGTACGATGGAGCTTTACCCAAAACAGTCTTCAGATGTCGGATCCATGCCATAATCTTAGTGGGGACTTCACTCCTGTTAGCCATCGGAGCACAGAATGTGTAGGTGCTTGCATGATCGCGCAGAGTAACAAGATACCGGCATCCGTTAATGTCGAGGTTGAGGGGTCCAATCACATCGGAGACACAGAAATCTAGGGGGTTGTCGCGAGGGATTTGTGTCTCCATACCCAAGGACTTCTTATCCATACTTTTAGACTTCGCGCATTGCTCACAAAAGAAGGATTTCCAAGTAAACTGCTTTTCAGGATAATTCGTCCGGAGAAAATTCTTGACAACTTGATCCGAGACGTGTCCAAGGCGAACATGCCAGATGTAGGACTCAAAAGAGGGAGACTCGGAAACTTTTTTTGATTGCAAGATGGCACTAGTTTTAAGTGACCAGCAGTAGTTGTGAAATACTGTCTCGTAGCTACTATTACAAGGGTCGTAAAGTGTAGCTTGAGTGCCATTATAAACCAGTCTCCATCCCTCCGATAGCAGGCGGCCAGTCGACAAAATAATCCCGTCCACACCAGGGCAGTGGTACACATCGTTAATCGTGAGCGGACCCTTCGGAGTCGGGATCGTCACACTTCCGATTTCAGAAACGGTGATGTTGCAATCCAAGACAGCCAAGTAGAAGGTACGAGGAGTTGTCAGCTTCTTGTCGACTTGGAAGAGAGGAGAGTCGCCGCTTACATGCGCCGATGCCCCAGAGTCGAGTAGGACACCGTCGGTCACGTTGGGAATGTTGACTTGGCGGATGCGATCGGCCGAGCCTTCAGGGCGAGGGGGTGGACGATATTTTGAACCTTTAGTCTTGTAGTCCGGGTCTGGAGGACTGATCTTCCCATTTGCAACATCACGCCAGAAATGGACGCAGTCGCAGTACCAATGGCCATCGTCACCACAGTAGATACAGTGGCTGCCATGTTTGGCGACCATAGCTTCAGACTGGCCTTTACCCTTGAAATGGGCAGCTCAATCGACAGAAAGGGCTGGTTGAGGTCGAGGAGGTTGGACTAGACGGCGATGGGGGGTGACATAGCGAGACTGAGACTGAACCGCTTGGATCCGGTCCAATTCCATCGCCATGGGATCGGCAGTTGGGGCAGGGAGCGAGGGAGCTAGCACACCAGACTTATTGCGAAGTTGATTCGCCGCAAACTGGATGATGGTCGAGACATCATCAAACGGCGGCGCTTCCTTGTTGTTGAGCTGTTGGCTGATGGTGAACTCGAAAGTCATCGGCTCGACATCGGCAGGAGGGACAAACCGAGTCTGAAGGAAGATCCCGAACGCTTCATCCCAGGTGATCTTGAGCTGGGATAATTCAGACTTAAGTTTCGCCCAGACTGACAAGGTTGTCTCGGTCGCCGGGGCTCTGTTGTTGAGGAGGGTCACAACTTCATTGAGGAGTTCGATCTTCCGGCGACGATCAGATCTGGAGCACTTCGTTTGGAGGAGGACAAAGATCTCCTTAGGCAAAGTGAGATGAGAGCTGTCCAGGATATCACCAAGGCCGTCTGCAACTGTGTTGCAGATGAGACTCGCAACGGTCGATGCTTCGTCCATCGTAAGGGTGTCGAAGTTCACCGGTTTGTCGGTGAAAGGTTCTTGTCGGACCAAGATATGACGGAGGGTCCGATCCAGCGCGGCTTCCCAGACGGGGAAGTTAGTGCCCTCGTAAAGGAGAACTGGTTTACGAGGGTTCAGCTGGTAGTGAACTTGCAAAGGATTCTTCACAAAATTCTCCATGATGAGCTCTTGTCGGGTACGGGGGCGATGTTGTTGGAACACCGGCTGCTGGACATTTTGATTCTGGAACTGGGTGTTCCGAAGCGCCGCAATTTCCTCACGAAGGTCCGCAAAGATTTGACGGGCCTGAGCCGGGGTAAGATCATCGTCCATGTTTTCGCTTGTCGACGGTGATGGAGGGATAGTAAAAGAGGACGAGGAAGATGGTTGGGGTTGGGGTTGTGGTTGATTCAGGAGTTCAGTTCTTCTCTGATTGATTTGGTTTTCTCGATTCTTCAATTGTTGTTCTTCTTCAATTTTCTTCAATTGTTCTTTCTTCTTTTCGATCCAGTTCATCAAACGACCGGAATGAAAACGCGGGGAGACGGTGCAGAGCTCAGTAAGCAGGCTTTTAACCTATAAGATGCCAAATTTGATAAGGCAAATGGGATCTGGTCGATACAGTCCCGTCGCGGGTCAGCTGTCGGCTCTGACGAATCCCGGTTCCAATCTCGGTGAGATTGCCAAACAAACAATGAAAAAAAAACACATACCTGGTCGATACAGTCCCGTCGCGGGTCAGCTGTCGGCTCTGACGAATCCCGGTTCCAATCTCGGTGAGGAAAGAGATTGGAGCCGGGGCGCGGGATCGACCAGGCTAAGTACATGCAACAAGCCCTAACCGGGGGAAAATCCCCGGTCTCACTAACTAGGTTAGATGTCTAAGTACATGACTATGGGTTTGTAATCTTGAGTCTGACGCCCTACACTAACACGCCCGAAAGGTTGTCAGCCAGTCGGCGGTCTGAGTAAACAAGCCGACCTGTCTGACAAGGCCCTCAGACAGCTCAATCTGACTGGTTCCTGCTCAGTCGGACCGACCTGTCCGTTGGCAAGGTCAAGAAATCACCTGAAAAAAGGGACCCTTGACCTATACCAAAATGATCTGCAAGAGTATCGGCAGATTATACACAGAAAGAAAAAATAAAAATAAAAAATAAACCAGCTGGTTTAACTTTACCACAAATTTCAGGAAGGTTTTGCTCGGTAAGGGGTTAGAGTGCGATTGTATACCATTGTACAGGCTTACACTCTAAGGGCCTGTACCATAGCCCGCGGATTCCAAGGATCTCGCCCGGGATTCACAACTTTCTGTGAAATCCGAGCGGCCCAGAATCCGGAGTACCATAGCGCCTAATTGACATTCTCATAATCCGAGGAAAGTTGCCTGTTTTCCTCAGATTGGAAAAATAGGTCGGACCTATTTTTTTCACCTCGGATTACGCCTTCGACCCCTCCCCCGCACCGTCAAAAGATACACTCATCACATCCTTGTATCGCTTCCCCTACATAAATGACAGTGAGTACCGACCATCGAGAGTAGCTCACTACACCCTCGATGGCTGGCAGAAGCCAATCATCAATTGGAGTGCATACACACTCCACCAATGGCTGGTGTAGGCTCTTCACTTGCAATGGCCGGCGGGGACCGGTCATTAATAGGAGTACACTCCCTCCTTGATGCCCGGTCCGTACCTGCCATGAAAAGTCACTCGCCCAATTCTCGATGACCGGCTTGTTCCGGTCCTTGAGAGGAGTATGTACTTCCCAAGATGACCGGAACGAGCCGGTCATCAAGAGGAAGATGTACTGATCAAGATGACCGGTTCGTTCCGGTCATCAAGGAAGTATGCACTCCTCCCGATGACCGGAATGAACCCTTCCCTTGATGACCGGGTCGTTACGGTCATTTGGAGGAGTGCATATTCCCTTGATGACCGGAACGAACTGGTCATCAAGAGGAGTATCTACTCCTCAAGATGACCGGTTCGTTGCGGTCATCTTGAGGAGTACATCTTCCACTCGATGACCAGTTTGTTCCGGTCATCAAGGGAGTATGCACTCCTCCCGATGGCCGGAACGAACCGGTCATCTAGAGGTAGATATGATGACCGGTTTGTTCCGGTCATCTTGATGAGTACACCCTCCTCTCGACCACCGGTTCGTTCCGGTCATCTTGAGGAGTACACCCTCCTCTCGATGACTGGTTCGTTCCGGTCATCGGGAGGAGTGCATACTCCCTTGATGACCGGAACAAACTGGTCATCGAGTGGAAGATGTACTCCTCAAGATGACCGCAACAAGCCAGTCATCGAGAGGAGTGGATCCTCCGGTCATCTTGAGGAGTAGATACTCCTCTTGATGACCAGTTCGTTCCGGTCATTGAGGGAATATGCACTCCTCCAAATGACCGTAACGACCCGGTCATCGAGGGAAGTGATTACTCCTGCGGTCATCGAGAGGAGTAATCACTTCCCTGGATGACCGGTTCATTTCGGCCATCTGGAGGAGTAACCAAAGGACATTGAGGGGAGCTCTCGATGATCAAACGGACCTATCATCGAGGGGAATACATTGCTCCCGATGCCCGGTGTGTATTGCTCTGGCTGACCGGTCAGTACCGCCGGTACAGATTACCGGTACTACCGGTACCAAGGAGTTGATTAATCTGCGGTCCCATGGTACGCATTGTGGACAGCTCGGATTTTGAACTCCGGGAAACCGTGCAGGGAAAATAATCCCAACAAACCGGTATTTTTGGGGGCTCGGAAAAGTGTAATTGGTACACACCACCCGCAAGCGGGTGTGGTTTTCTCCGCAGCCACACCCAGTGGTTTTCCAACTGAACTCGCGCGGCCCCCGGAAACCATCATTTGGGGTGATGATACGTCACATAACTCGCCCGGGCCGGTCATCTGGCTGGTCAAATGACGACCAGCCAAGTTGTGCAGGACACACCGATGACCAGACAGCTGGCCGGTCATCAAGGTATACACATGCCTCGATGACTGGTCAGACGGCTGGTCGTCAAGGCAGACAGCTCGATGACCAGAGCCGGCCGGTCATCAAGAAGCTAGACACTTGATGACCGGCCATCTAACCGGTCATCAAGGATACACCTCGTTCAGCGCCGACCGGCCAGCTGGCTGGTCATTGAAGTGTCCTTGATGATCGGCTGGCTCCGGTCATCGAGGTACATGTATATACCTCGATGACCAGCCGTCCGACCAGTCATCGAGGTATACAACTCAATTCAATGACCGGCCAACTGGCTGGCAATCAAAATGTGTACCTCGATGACCGGCCAGCCGGCTGGTCTTTGAGGTATGAATGTACCTTGATGACCCGACCCGAGCCGGCCGGTCATCGAGGTGTATGCCTTAATGGCAGGTCGGCTCTGGTCATCGATGATCAAGGGCTTGATGGGCTGCTGGCTCTGATGACCGGCTGATCAAGGTGTATGCCTGGACAACCGGCCGGCTCCGGTCATCAAGGTGCCTGTATACCTCAACGACCAACCAGCTGACCGGTCATCAAGGTACACATTTTGATGGCCAGCCAGTTGGCCGGTCATTGAGGTGTATACCTCGATGACTGGTCAGATGGCTGGTCATCAAGGTATATACATGTACCTCGATGACCGGAGCCAGCCGGTCATCAAGGACACTTCAATGACCAGCCAGCTGGCCGGTCGGCGGTGATCGAGGTGTATCCTCATGATGACCGGTTAGATGGCTGGTCATCAAGTGTCTACCTTCTTGATGACCGGCCGGCTCCGGTCATCGAGCTGTCTGACTTGACGACCAGGCTTCTGACCAGTCATTGAGGCATGTATACCTTGATGACCGGCCAGTTGTCCGGTCATTGGTGTGTCCTGATGACCCGCGGCTCGCCGGTCATCAAGCTGCACAACTTGGCTGGTTGTCATTTGACCAGCCAGATGACCGCGGGCGAGTTATGTGTTGTATCATCACCCTGAATGATGGTTTCCGGGGGCCTCACGAGTTTTCCGGGGGCCGCGCGAGTTCCACTGGAAAACGGCGTGGCTGCGGAGAAAACCACACCTGCTTGCAGGTGGTGACATGTGGTATCTGTGCGGCATATGTGATGTGACCATCCCATGCTTCAGGTAGTGAGCTCGACTCCTGCGGGTGGTGGTCCTTTTTGCTTGATGAGGATGGGATTGGCTGCCATCGCTGCCGTCGGGGCCAGTACAACCCACCCGCCCGAAAGGTCGGGTACACATCACACTTGTCGTCGGCATCGAACCGACTGCTCAGTTCGACACCGGGAGCCATCCGACTACCCCTTCAGACGCCGGGATCATGCCGACGCGTCCGACGAATTTCACCCCAACGTCGATCCCACGTCGGCTTAGTGCGGGGTCGGCAGGGTGTTCACCGACGCAAGCGCCGACGTCGGCTAGACGTCAAAGTGCACCCGCAGTGTATCCACTGTACTCCACTGGGACTGGCGTGCACGCACCGCACGCCCACCCTGATAGCACCTTGGCATGAATTAAGGGCCTGTACCATAGCAGGTTGAAAAACAATTTTTCCTGCAGAAATCGATTTTTTGTGCAAAAAACAGTTTTTGCTAAAAATGTGTACCACAGCACCTGTTTTTTGGGTCATCCAGAAAACAGTTTTCCTCAAAAAAATGCAATTTTCAAAAACAGGTCTGACCCTGTTTTTCACAGCTGTTTTTCCTCCCCCATCACCCTCCATCACCTCATTACTCCAAGCCCGGAGCAAGCCAGCAATCAATCATCTTTCTCCTGGAAGTCCTCCCTCTGCTCGGAACAATCTATCATAGCTGACCAATCCAACCACTACAACTGGATTGGTCCAAGGAAAACAAAGAGAGTTTGGAAAAAAGAGTCCTTCTGGTTTGTCCTTCATCTCTCCTCCTTTACCTTGGACCGCTCTTCTCCTTCTTCCCACTTGGATCACTCTGTAGTATTGGTCCGAGAGGAATTGTCTCCCCTCTCTCCAAACAATAGAACTATTGTTCCAAGAGAAAAGAGAACTCGATTGTTCCAAGAGAAAAGAGAACTTGATCTTTCCGAGAGAAAAGAGAACTCGATCTTTCCGAGAGAAAAGAGAACTTGATCTTTCCGAGAGAAAAGAGAACTCAATAACAGGAGTACACCCCTTGACACACCATATATGTAGCTCTGCCACTGGAGCATCCACACCCAAGTACACCCAAGTTGGGTGTCCATCAGTCCAGCGGCCAAGTCCCTGATCTCTCCTCTCCTTGCAATTCCACCAACTACCCCATGGCACATGAAACCACCCCACCGGCCAACATCACCGGCACCAATCCACCAACCAACACTGATGCACTCGATTATCCGTTGGAAATCTTCCATAGATGGTCAAACTGGTTCCGGAAAGTTGTACTCCATTGTCAGGCTCGGTGATGCCAAGACACGAAGTCCTCTAGCTACACGAGTGACTGCGGCGAGTGGGCGCGTCTGTAGATGCAGTAAGATGATGGTTTATAAAGATTTATATCCCTGATGGGATGTAACGGAGGGGCCGCGAGAGCAGCGGAATGGTTAAGGTGCCCTCCGGGGCGGTTCTTACAGGGCCTGACAAGCAGGGGTAGTATGTCCTGTGTTGTCTGGGGTCCGACAAGCGGGGGTTGTTCGACAAGTTCCCAAGTATATAATTGATGGGGATTACTCCCGAGATGATAAAGAGAAAATGAGCTGGACTTACTGTTGGAGCAGGAGTCCAGCGACGAGCAATGAATCTAAAAACAATCTAACACAAGCTGAGAGCAAACTGATCAACGAATATGTTCGGCGAAGTAGTGCGCTGCTGGGCGGTTAAAGTGATTGACGATTCTGGGGAGCCAGAGTCCTCCCAACACCGGCTTTTATGCTGTTTCTGGGAGGCTCGTCGGCTCGCTATTCTCCTGGATGGCCTTCCAATACATTTTGTTGGAAGGCACAGCCTCTTTACTGGTCTTGCTACTCGTAAGACCCGTATCTCTTGGATACCGGTCACAAGGAAGATTCTTTCTTCTCGGAACTCGTTTAAAGAGTTCTACTCGAAATGACACGCTAGAGATCCTCTGCTCTCGAGTGGAGGATCACTAGGAGTCGGTTCCTATGCGGAGCTCTTCGGCGATTCGTGTCCGAGTCTTTCCGCTACTGTTGCTGCGACGGAGCTCGGAAGAAGATTGCTACCACGCGACCAGGTACTGTAGTTCTCTGAGTCGCGTGGCTTGATTGTTTAGCCGCCTACTGGCGGCTGTTGTTTCCATGCGACCAGGTACTACAGTACTCTGTATCGCGTGGCTGAGTGATTTAGCCGCTAACAAGCCCACGTAGTTTTCGCGCAACCAGTGGCTGTCTGCTGAGTATTACGTGGGTCTTCTGAGTGGGTCTTTTTATACATGCTCCCTTGTTTTTGTTACTTGTACCTAGTTGGGATATATTGTACAGAAGAGATTCTGGACCGCGCGGCGGTCCCGTTGGTGTCTAGCTTCTCTAGGAAGCTATTTGTAATATTTAAAACAATTTAAAACAAATCTATGCTGCGCAGAGATCCGCGCTGCGGTCTGCTCTGCACCCGGTTTACGGCGCTCTTGGCTGCGCTACCGGAGCTGCAGGCGGGGCTCTATTCTAGAATGGTAGCCCGGCTGACATTCCCCACCACCAAGATAAGTTACTCTTAACTTAGCTGACTTTCTAAAATTATTTACGTTTAGAAGCTCTGTAGCTACGTAGGTGAATTGCACCGTCCGGGATGTTGTCTTCTGGCAGCCATTCATCTTTATCTGCAGATTGGTTTCTGTATCTTACAAGGTATAACCTTGTATCTTTTCCTGAAATCCTCTCCTTTTTATCTTTGAGGATCTTATGTACCTTAAGTTGTTCTTTCTTTGAAGGTTCTTCTATGGGTACAGGTAACGGTTTGGGGACCACTTCATTTGCTCTTGCAACATATTTCTTGATAAGGCTTACGGGAAACACAGGGTGTTTCCTACTGAATTCTTCTGTCAAAATTACTTCTACTGCATTTTTACCGTGTAGGTTCTTAATGACAAAAGGTCCCACAAACGCGGGTTTCAGTTTTCTGCTACCTCCCAGATTATTAAAGTTCACTGTGGACAGAAGCACTGGATCTCCTATTTGGAATTCAGGTTCTTTGTGACTTTTGTCCCAGCGAGTTTTACTATACTCTGCTGCTTCTTGGACACATCTGGCTGCGTGAGCATTTGTTGCGTCTAACATCTTTTTGAAGTCCGCGGCGGTTGGGTGGGCTACAGGTAATTTATCATTAATAGTATCCTTAGGTAACCGCGGTATCCATCCTCTTTCTAAGATGTAGGGCGTTTCTTTTGTAGTAGAATGTTTGCTGCTATTATATGCCATCTCTAATGCTGGCAACAGGTTGACCCAATCATGCGTGTACCCGTCACTGTTTTTAAACTCTAATCCAAACGCACAGAACCTTCTGAGTAGGTCTTCTAATGTTTGTATCATGCGTTCTGCTAGGCCATCTGTCTGCGGATGGTATGCAGTGGAAAAAGCTAGTTTAGTACCCAGCATATCATGCAAGTTTCGCCAAAATTCTGATGTAAATTTAGGGTCCCTGTCACTTATAATAATTTTTGGGATACCTACGTCAGCCATTATTCTATTCCAAAATAATATGGCTACTTCCATAGCTGTATCATCTTTATGATGCGGGATAAACCTGGCTCTTTTTGAGAACCTGTCTACTACTACTAGAACAGAGTTGTAGGAGAAAGGTCCTCCAGGGGGTAGGCCAGTTACAAAATCCATGTTGATTATTTCCCACCGCGTTTTTGGTTCCGCAATGGTTTGTAATAATCCAAATCTCTTGCCGGTTTGCTTGTTAGACTTCTGGCAAATTTCACATGACTTAACATATTCTTTAACCTGGGTTTTCCAGTCAATCCACCAGGCGGTTTGTTTGACTCTTTCAACGGTACGCTCTTCGGAGAAGTGACCGGAACCAACATTGTCATGGCATTCTTGTAACATATTTTTTATGTGACTCTCTTTGCTTAGCACAATTACGCTAGAATGTCTATGGCGAAAATAAATTATGCCGTCTAAGAGTGTGAATTGTCCGGCTTTGTAAGGAGTAAGCCATTTCTCCGGTAGACTAGCAATCAATTCTGGCGCGCTGTTTTCATTGTCCAATATATTGATTAATTTAACTAGCTCCATATCTTCACTGTAACTAACTCTGACCTCTTCGAAGAATACATCATCAATGTCACATACATGAATGCCTAAGATTGGAAATACATCCTCATCTTCTGGGTCGTACGCTGGGTTATCTGGAGTATTGGGTAGAGCCCATCTACTTAGTCCGTCGGCATTAGTATGCTTAGCTCCCGCTCTATGAATTATAGTCATGTGGCCTCTATATTGCTGAATTGCGATTTGCCATCTGAGCATGTGACGGTTAGGTGTTTTCATATTCATGAGAGTTTTCACAGCAGTACAGTCGGTGACTACTATGATTTTACAACCTTCCAGATAGTAGTGTAATTTTTCTAATGCCCAAACAAGGCAGAGACATTCCATCTGACTAGCGCCGTATCTCATCTCTGTTTTACGGACTTGTCTTGATATGAACAAGATTGGTTTTTCTACCGGTACTCCATCTATAATGAATTCTTGGTGTAACGCGGCGCCTATTCCCTCAAAACAAGCATCTATGTACAGGATGAATGGTAGAGCGTAATCTGGTTGAGCTAAGACAGGGGCAGTGGTTATGAGTCTCTTTAGCTGCTCATAGTCTTCTACTCTCCCGTAGGTCATCTCAAAAAATACATCCTTGCTACATAGTTCATACAAACTTTTGGTTATGTTTGCAAACCTAGGGATGTGTTGACGGTAATAGCTACAGAATCCAAGAAATGACTGCATTTCCGTAATAGTCTGTGGCATAGGTTTGAGTAGTACTGCCGCCACTCTATTTTGATCTATAGCTAGTGATAAACCTGAGACAATATGGCCTAAGGCTTTAAGTTCTTTGAATCCAAAGTTGCATTTCTTAATGGACATTTTCAAACCGGATTTTATTGCCGTTTTGAGTACTAATCTTATTTTCTCAAGATGTTCCTCCCAGTCCGTAGAATATATGATGATGTCATCTATATACACCATCATCCAGCTTTGTCGGATAAAAGATCCGAATATGGTATCCATCATACGCTGAAAGTGGGACGGCGCATTTTTAATACCAAAAGGCATGCGCAAATATTCGTAAACACCTAAGTGGCAGATAATTCTCATAAATTGCCTACTCTCTTCCTTAATAGGAATTTGGTGGAAACCTTTAAGCACGTCCATTGTCGTGATAAACTTCGCGTTAGCCAAGTTATGTAACGAGTGGTCTATACGGGGGATAGGGTAATTATCCGCTTTCGTATAATTGTTAAGCGCTCAAAAGTCTCCTACCATGCGGGACTTCTCATTATGCCATGCTATTATTACTGGTGTAGTTATTTCCACTTGCTCATTATGGCCTACTTTCCTCAATACTTTAAGTTCTAGAAGTTCCTTAATGTGAATTTCTAGTGCTTCGCGGGACTTAGGGCTCGAGGGATACGCCGCTCTCCTTAGCGCGGGGGGATAAGGAGGTTTGCAAGTAAGTTCTATCTCAATGTCATGTCCGGAGATATTGCCTATGGGCTCCTCTTTTGTGCAAAAAGCTTCTTCATGTTCAAAGCAAATTTTTAACACATCTAGATGTTGGTCTTTGCTCAGTGTGTCACTGACAGCAGCTTGAGACATGTAATCTTGACGGAAACGGTTCAGCTCTTTCTCGTCTTGGTTTCCTTTTACAGGGCTCTGAAAATTGATGTTACATATCTCAAACTTCCTTTTCCAATCTCCACCTATAGTGTAGAACCTGTCTTTACTTTGGAAAACATCTATCCCGTAAAGACAGAATGCATCATTCCCCAAGATTAGGTAATCACACACAGCATCTTCTAACACTACAAATTCTATATGTAGTCTAAGTGAACCCTTGGTGTGCGGGAAAATTAGTGGCATCTTTACAACTCCTATAGGCTTAAGTGCAGCATTACAACTACTAAACTTGGCACGCGGGGTTGGGAGTAATTTCTCCCGCCATCTTGGATAGTACCGGCTCAACAAGTTGGTACTGGTACATGAACAGAAGGCTCCAATGTCTAGGAGAGCTTTAACTTCTTCACCATCATAGAGAACAGTAGTGTAACTTGTTTTGCCTAGGGTATAACTCATACCTTCTTCTGGCTTATTAGTCATCAATTTGGCATCAGATACATGTCCGACTCCAGCGGAAGGGTTCCATTTTTGTGGCAAGTTTGAATCACCTTGGATTACTGTAATGTGAAGGGGGTCACCCAAGTCTGCTTGAATCACGTTGCAGCGGGCTATTGGTTCGGAGCCACAATCCCCGGTGACACTCTCCCGGTCATTTTCAAAATGTACTATATCAAACTGGGATCCAGTGTCAGAGTCGCCTTCGTCATCTGTAAACACCTCAATGTTATTAATCCTTCTGCGGGGTTTGGGGCACTCAGGTCTCTTATGGCCCTTTTCCCCGCAATTATAACACTCAGGAATATTAGCCTTCTTTGGCGCAGTTTCAGCAGGTTTTGTGCCGGTGGGCGCATTATCTCTATACACAGCACTCTTTCTTTCTTCATAAGATTTGGGCTTCTTATCTAAACCTTTTGCAGCAATCACCAATTCTATAACTGAGACTAACTCTGCTAAGTCTACGTCAGGATCCCGCAGGCGACACATTACATCATGCTCTAAGTCACCCCAACACTTTTTCAATATTTTCTTGGTGACAAATTTTTGAGAAGGTTGATCATATATGCAGTCAATTCTCTTCTTTTGTGTCAAGCACCATTTGTAAGGCACATGTTTCATAGGGTCAAAGAAATCGGTTTCATATGCGGCAAGCATTTTATCTTCCCAGACGTCAGTGCCGTATTGTAAGTGGATCAGTTTCTTCCATTCCTTCCAGCTGATTTTGCCAACTGATTTCTTTTTTCCTACAAACCAATCTAAGGCCATGCCTTCAAACAATCGGGGTAATCTGGATGTCACTATTTCATCTGACGCTTCGTAGGACTCAAGGAGATGATCTATGTAATTCATAAAGTATATGTGATCATATTCTCCTTCGCCGGTGAATTTGGGCCATTCTTTGATGGGTGGCAAGAGTTTGTTCATTGCGAAAATATCAAAGTTGCTCAAATATGATGTGGTCTGTCTTGCTTGGTTTTGGTAAGGAGGGGTTTGTTCAACAGGTTCCTCTTTTTTGGGAGGCATTGATCTTTCTTTATTTTGAAAGACTCTCTCTTTTGTGTTCAAGAAAGGGTTATTAAATTGTAATTCTTCTTGAACAATGGATTCCGCCTTATTGGTCATGTGGGGCGGAGTTTGAATCCCAGAGGCTGCCTGTTTAAGGGACTTAATCTCAAGTTTCAAAGTGCTAATTTGTTCCGAAACAGACTGAGTGATTTGTTTGGCAACTTCTTTGATTGTGTCATCCTGGTTACTGACAAGGTCAATTAGAATTCGTAACTGAGCAGATTGGTGCTCCTCACGCTCACGCTGAGCTACCATTATCTCAGATTTAATCATGGTGATTACTTCATTTTTGAAGTCCGCCAGGCTGATGTCAAGATCAGTTAATTTGTCCTGCGCTGTGAGATTGGAGTCTCTTACTGCAGCAACAGTTTTAACTATGTCACGGAGTTCTCTCTCAGTTTTCTGAACTATTTCTCTCAGTTCTGGGATCTTAACAAAAGGTTCTTGGGACAATTCCAGCGATTTTTTTACGCCGGTCTCAATCATGTTACTCGTGGCTTTATAACAATCAATAATTTTGGAGACAGTAGTTTTATGGTAATTATTTGAGTTGTAATGTAATTTGTCTAGATTACTGTATACATTCTCAAACAAAGAAAAAATAAAGTCTCTGTCTATTGTAGGTGATCGTAAGCTTTGTCTAGTGTGTCCGCCACCTTCATCAGACGCTTCCATCGGATGACGTTGTCTCTGGCTGCTTGAGTTGGGGGTGCTTTGCGCTTTTTCCCGGTGTTTCTGGCTGGGTAGAGTTGCTTCATCACCGTCCAAGGATTCCAACCCTCGACGTAAGACTCTAGCTGTTTTTGAGCCATCAACTTCTGCGCCATTTTCTGGCTCTCTTGAGCTCTGCGGAGAGCTGTTCGCAGCTCTTCTGTCGCTCCTCCTTTCGCTTGGAGAGCTACACACTCCTGCCAGTTCAGGACGTGGTCGCGGACTAAGTCCTTGGTCTTGTCCAGCTTGATTAGCTGTTCTTTCGTCTTGAGGATAGTCCTCGCCGGATTGGTCGAGGTGGTCGTCGAGGTACTCGGAACCGGAGCTGGGTTCTTCTTCTTGAACTTCAGGGAGCTCAGCTTCGGAGTCTTCTCCTTGGGAGGCTCGACGGCTACCTCCGCGGCTTCCTCCTCCTCCGCGGCTTCCTCCTCCTCCGCGGCTTCCTCCTCTTCCGCCACTTCCTCGGCTTCCGCCGCCGGTGGCTTGTCTAGGATGCCTCTTGGGGGTGGACAGAGGTCCTTCGAGATCGGGTCTGCTCGATCGGGTGGACATGTTAGTTTATGTTTTTTTATTTATTTATTTATGTTTTAGTGTTTTTATACGGATTATTTGCAAGAGAAACTTGGACTAACCGAGTTCGTCCGCTTCAGAATCGCTTAATACGGGATTCTCAAACTTCTCGGCTTCTTTTGCAGTAAAGGAGCTTGTTTTTTCCTTGTTTTGTTCGGCCACTAAGCGGAAGAATCAATAATTTGTTAGAATTTTTCAAAGTAAATTTTTAAGTACGCAAAAAAAAAAGCGATTTACTTCTTTCCTTTTTTCTTTGAATTCTATTCAACCGGTGTTTGTTGAGTAGAAAGTTCAGAGTGATTCAAGCCTCTAAATCTTTTTTCTTGCTCTTTTCAACTAGGATCGTGCCGAGTTGGATTCTTTCTTCGCAGGTTAACTTTTCAAAGTCGTCCGGCTGGTAGTTTTTAATAAACTCTTCGTTTCTGAGTTTAAGATAGCGGAGGTAATATTGAATCAGCTCGGCGTTCTGTTGTAAATGAGCCACTGATGTGGAAAAATAAGAACGCAAAAAGCAAGTTAGGGAGGTTCAAAAGCGAGTAAAGAGATGATAGGAGATAATTCTGAAGGATTAGTAGCTTCAGAATTGTTCAGGGGTAAGTTGCGCGCGAAAGAGCGCGGTTTTTGAGCTTTACTAGACTAAAAGGTCAATCTAATGGTGCGATATAGCGCGCCGTGCTCAAACTGCAGAGTTTTCTAGACACAATCTAACGGTGATGTAAGCTAAAAGAATTTTAGAGGTAGGTTTGGTTTGGTTAATCGTCAGATAGACGAAATAGTAGGATTTTTTCTGGTTTTTTGGGATAAGTTCCCGGCCAGACCCCCAATTGTCAGGCTCGGTGATGCCAAGACACGAAGTCCTCTAGCTACACGAGTGACTGCGGCGAGTGGGCGCGTCTGTAGATGCGGTAAGATGATGGTTTATAAAGATTTATATCCCTGATGGGATGTAACGGAGGGGCCGCGAGAGCAGCGGAATGGTTAAGGTGCCCTCCGGGGCGGTTCTTACAGGGCCTGACAAGCAGGGGTAGTATGTCCTGTGTTGTCTGGGGTCCGACAAGCGGGGGTTGTTCGACAAGTTCCCAAGTATATAATTGATGGGGATTACTCCCGAGATGATAAAGAGAAAATGAGCTGGACTTACTGTTGGAGCAGGAGTCCAGCGACGAGCAATGAATCTAAAAACAATCTAACACAAGCTGAGAGCGAACTGATCAACAAATATGTTCGGCGAAGTAGTGCGCTGCTGGGCGGTTAAAGTGATTGACGATTCTGGGGAGCCAGAGTCCTCCCAACACCGGCTTTTATGCTGTTTCTGGGAGGCTCGTCGGCTCGCTATTCTCCTGGATGGCCTTCCAATACATTTTGTTGGAAGGCACAGCCTCTTTACTGGTCTTGCTACTCGTAAGACCCGTATCTCTTGGATACCGGTCACAAGGAAGATTCTTTCTTCTCGGAACTCGTTTAAAGAGTTCTACTCGAAATGACACGCTAGAGATCCTCTGCTCTCGAGTGGAGGATCACTAGGAGTCGGTTCCTATGCGGAGCTCTTCGGCGATTCGTGTCCGAGTCTTTCCGCTACTGTTGCTGCGACGGAGCTCGGAAGAAGATTGCTACCACGCGACCAGGTACTGTAGTTCTCTGAGTCGCGTGGCTTGATTGTTTAGCCGCCTACTGGCGGCTGTTGTTTCCATGCGACCAGGTACTACAGTACTCTGTATCGCGTGGCTGAGTGATTTAGCCGCTAACAAGCCCACGTAGTTTTCGCGCAACCAGTGGCTGTCTGCTGAGTATTACGTGGGTCTTCTGAGTGGGTCTTTTTATACATGCTCCCTTGTTTTTGTTACTTGTACCTAGTTGGGATATATTGTACAGAAGAGATTCTGGACCGCGCGGCGGTCCCGTTGGTGTCTAGCTTCTCTAGGAAGCTATTTGTAATATTTAAAACAATTTAAAACAAATCTATGCTGCGCAGAGATCCGCGCTGCGGTCTGCTCTGCACCCGGTTTACGGTGCTCTTGGCTGCGCTACCGGAGCTGCAGGCGGGGCTCTATTCTAGAATGGTAGCCCGGCTGACATCCATGATGGGCTATGGTCAAGATTGTGGAATCATCCCATTGACCTGTTCAACCCTATTTGATCAAATTCAAGAAAAGACGATAACAGATCCAGCAGTATGCTACACAGTTGAATTTGTTTATGGAAGTAAGTTAATGGATCATCATCTCAATTTTCAAGCTCACATAAAACATGCAAAACTTGCACTGACGCTCATTGGCAATCAGAATTTCTAGATCTACAACGAGCGTGTCTGTGATCTTCTGAACCCAAAGAACAAGGGCAACCTTAGATTCCGAGAGCATCCCAGCTTAGGTCCCTACGTCAAAGATCTATGAAAGCTGGCAGTCCAATGTTACAGCAATGTTGAGACGTTAATGGATGAGGGCAACAAAGCCCAAATGGTTGCGGCAACAAACATGAACAAAACATCATCCCGTTCTCATTTGGTCTTTACACTCTTACTGACTCAGCGACGAAAAGATGCAACAACCAGTATGGAGGGCAAGAAAGTCTCAAGAATCAGTTTGGTTGATCTTGCTGGCTCGGAGCGGGCTAACAGTACTGGTGCTACCGGTGTGATACTCAAGGAGGGTGCTCAGATCAACAAATCTCTCACCATGCTCAGAAAGGTCATCTCAGCCCTTGCTACTGCCGGAGCTTGAAAAAATAGGTTACAAGCCCCTAGTTGGATTGACGGAGCCCGTAGTTGGATTGACGTGCAATCCGCATGCAGTGCACGCCAACAATATGCAAATTTGGCGTGCAAGCCAGTGGACGCCAAGAACTGTAAAGTTTGGTGTGAGCAGCCGTTCACTCCAGTGGAAGAAATGGGGACTCCTTGGCATGTCTACTCTTGCACACCAATAAATTTGGCGTGCCAATGTCCTCACACCTCAAAATTGATAATGATTGGTGTATGTATTCCTGTACGCCCAATAATATGGCATGCATCCCTTGGCACTCCCTTCTTCTGGGCGTACATCTTTGAGCACACCTCAAATCCTGGCATACTGACTTGTGTACTCCAATTTTATGGTGTGCATGTAGTCAAAACTTGGCGTGCATTTAGATTGACCCTATAACTTAAGGCCCCGTTTGGAGCCAATATAATGTGGATTGTTGTGACATCTGATCAATTTTTGGCAGGCCTGATCAGATGTCAGGCAAAAAACCCATATATTGCCCATATTATATTGGCTCCAA
Organism: Puccinia triticina; assembly: GCF_026914185.1. Classification (NCBI taxonomy): domain Eukaryota; kingdom Fungi; phylum Basidiomycota; class Pucciniomycetes; order Pucciniales; family Pucciniaceae; genus Puccinia; species Puccinia triticina. The sequence continues at coordinate 657,144 of NC_070572.1, forward strand.
AATGGGGCCTAAAGAAAATCAAAAAAAGTTTGGCCAGATGAACTAAGAGAACATGGTAATGGAGATGATAAGCACAAGCCATCAGATCTTCTAGCTGATCCTAACTCACTACATATTCCTTCTTGACTGATGCTCTCTCAAACTCATGTATGAGCCTTCAAGTGAATATAATCCCTCAATTTTGATTTTTTTGATGATGTTACCTTTGCATTAATTTTTGCAGAGATTTTAGCTTCATTGTGGTTTCTTGATTGAGAATTGAATTTGATGTGTGGATAAATATGGAAAAAGTGGTCTTGGTTTGAGAAACAGCTTTTATGAAGAATGAAAACTTTAGATACTAAACTTTGCATGGTCACAGCCTTGTGTGAATCCATTTGAACATTGTAATCTGGGAAAGCAATTCCAAATATTTATCTGGGTGATACAATCTGATACCTGATTTCCCAAATTTGACAGCCTTCAATTTGTACCAATATCCCAACAATGAAAGTGATACTGAGTAGAGTTTTTCCTTGCTTGGAGTATCCCAGCAAATCAAAACCTTTGATAATTCTTTCTGCACACTACCAAACAAATTGCCAGCTTCATGTTCTGTTGGCAATTTTGTTCTCAACCAACCAAGAAGTGGAAGACTATCATTGGATTTTTTAAATAAAATATTCCAAAACCATTCAATCAATTCTTCATGGGCACTCTGTTGTTGAGCTCCTATAATCACATCATCCAGCCCATTAGAGCTGGCCAGTCTGTGGAAATAATCCAAACCTGAAAGAATTTCCATGATTCTGAATTCCAGTTTTACCATTGGTTTCAAATCTGCATCCTTTTTACGGCTAGTCAGACCATGAGCTTCTACTAGTCTGACATTGACATTGTAACAATTTTGATCATCCACACCTTCCTTCTTTGAGTATACAATCACAATTGGATAACCGCTTAAACAAATTCTCTGGGGCCTTCTCCAATTCAAGACTTGATGAATTCTGACTTTATTGGACTGTTCTCTGAGTTGAATCTTGAATTTTTTGACAGTATTTGAATGGTCATTGTGTTGGATAGCATCCTTTGCACAAGCCACAAGGAGTGCACATTCTGCGCTTGGAAGGAGAAGTTGAAAACTTCCAGGATAATCTGTATCTTTGGCCTTTTGATGATTGTGACCCTCCAGAGAGCCCTGGCTTGGCTCTGTCTGGGGATGGAGAAGATCTACTTGCTCTGCAATCCTCCAACAGCTCATTTTTTTCAGTCAAAGTGAAGCAATTCACAGACAGGCCAAATGATCATAACTGACTGTTCCACCCTGGTACATCTCCAATGTTGGGGCCCGCTATCTCGTGTACCAATTGCTTACTTGAAGATTCAGCACGGAAGTCCTGGGCCACATGTGGCTTGACCTGGGGATTAACATGTACTTGCTCTAGTGGCATTTGTCCAATAGTACAATTATTTGAGCCAGATTGAGATGATCTAGACTCAAAAGATAACAATAATAACTAACCTGTAGACTCAACTGAGTCTCTACTGATGTGGCGCGCAATTTGGTATTCTACTTGATGATTGCTTGAAGAATCAGCCCAGAGTGACTCCCACCATGCATGATCTCTCTCTGATTAGAAGTCCAGGGTTTCAACTTCAGCAACAGCCATGAGAGTCACTGATCCACTTACCCATTTCTTTAAAGTCAAAGGGTATTGGGTCCCATTGATCATGCAAATCACCAGATACTTCATGTGTTGTCTTTCTCCTCTTAGTAGCAATTTGTAATGCAATAGGCTCAGACCTTTCCACTAAGTCATCAACTTCTGCCGTGCAATGCAATGGAATGGTTGTCAATCCTCTTGGCGTGATGTTGACAGATTCAAGGGGAGCGTAAACCAATAACATCAAGTGGCAAGTTAGGATAATTTTGGTGGCAATGCACCAAGGACAAATAGTGTGAATGATCATAGATTTTGTTAAGTTCCTGTGTCACATTGGCCAACAGTGTTTAACATGCAGCTTCTTTTAGCATCAGTCCATTCTCTTTCCCTGCCACAAATTATTTGTACCTGGGGTTGTTGGATGTACATGCTTCTCTTCCTACTGCGCAATTTGTTTCAGTCCGACTTTGACCCACAAATAAAAGTGGCAGCGGGGATCAGGAGCATGTTGTATGATTGAGAATAGGGCTTGTCATTAGTAACAAAGTGTAATAGATAATGGTAATGCTGATTGCATTGGTATGTATTGGCAACCATAAGTTGACACAAACCTAAAAGATTTTTTCAGCATTCATCCTATCCCCGGACCCCAGGTACTGTAATTGAACCTGGAGGTCTAGAGCCTGATTCAGAGATGAGCCTCATCATGGTTGACTTTTGACCTCTATAGTCATATTCCAAAAACCTAATCAATGCGCCAGCCTCAGAGTCAACATAGGATTAGCTGGCCCAAAGGCCGCTTAATGTCATTTTATAAATACATAGGGAGTTGAAAATACGACTTCCAAATTACAGAAAGTCATCCATCATGTTACGTCGTGAAGACCATATAAGCGCGACGACCCTGTTTTGGGAGTCGTTCTCCCAAAACCATTGCCGGGGACGGGAGTTGTTCCTCTAAGTCTGCCGGATTTATTGATTTTGAGTTTTGGGAGTTGTCCACCCAAATCCCGTTGCGGGTTTGGGAGTGGGCTCCCCTTTGGCCGCGCCGTGGATCGACATTCTTGCCAAACGATCCCGAGCTGTTCCACTGATCACTCATGTCTCTCTTCAACTGGTGGTCAACTGACGCATAAATCAAAAGTAGACCATCAAAAAGCGAGCACAGCAGGAGGGGGGGTACAAGTCACGAACACCGCCTCCAACACTCGCGAGCAAGCATCCGACAGCAAGTCCCCCCGGTGTGACTGGTCATACCCGTGCCGAGGACTTACTCCCTCTTGATGACCGTTCAAACCCATACCGAGAGGAAGTCCTCCTCATGACCGCTCATACCGACATGATTTCCTTTCAATCACCGGTCACACCGATAGGTTTTCCTCTCAACCATCGGTCAGACCGTTGGTCGATGCGCGGCCGTGAGACGTGGGCTATCTAACTCCGGGCTGCTTGAGTCTAGAGCCGTAGCACGCGAGCTGCTAGCGGGTGCATTCTGATCCCCGGCGGCTATCGTGCAAAACTCAAGAGAAAGCCGAAAGAAAGAATCTTGCTTACCATTAGGTTTTTGTCTTAACAGGAAATGAAAGCACTCATCGACGCTTTGAAGTCATATGAAGCAAGTCTCGATGGATCAAACGAGATGTATGCTCCGAGCCATATCACAAGGAGCAAGTCGTCTGCCCGAGCTTCGATTTACATACACCTTTCCTCGGGCCCTCAGTCCCGGTGGTCGTTGAAGGCAGAAGAAAGCGGCCATCACAGCCGTTTCCTCGTCCTCACTCGTGATCGAGGAAGGCAGAAAGGAGAAGTCGCGCCGAGGCATCACTGACGCAACCAACATGCTCACCGCGACGATGAGACAGGCTAAAGCACTTCGGGGATGAGACAAGCTGGACTGCTTTCTGCCGACAGGGAAACACTGTCCCAAAGGCTCTGATCAAACAATGTAGCTCGTCTACAAAACTGCAAATAGATGCTTCGCCGAGTATGAGTTTGCTCTGTCATTCATATAAATGCCCTCTAGATTTTGGGAAGACGGTGTGGTAACTTCTTCATACTCCGTTCATTTTACACCAGTCTATCATTACCACGTCTATCATTACCACGTCTATCATTACCACACCCTAGCTTTCAGCCACTTTCCCTCTTTTGATTCTTATTAATATTCTAGCAAGCATTGCACTATGCAATTCTTCAAATTATACCTCTTGGCCATTGGGATTATTTGCCTCTCTTCGTGTTATCATTCGCGTAAGATTAATCGCCTTCAGGCTCGAGCCATTCCCGACTTAGTCAAGGATGCTAGTGCTACCACCCACGCTCCCGAAACTATGAGCGCTGCTAATAGAGCAAGAGAAAATCTCGACCAAGCACAGAGCATAGGGCATTCTGGCAGTTTATGTAGCAACTCGCCCATCTCTGGGGACCCTGGATTCCATGGGGGGACTACCAATCCAGAAGGTTCATCAATCCCGCATAGTGAAGTCCCTAATGCACAATCTCGAAGCGGGGCGGATTTCTCAGGCTCTGGCGGACACGTAAATCCTGAAGGCCCTAATCCTGCGGTAGTAGCTTCCCCCGACAAAGAGAAAGGACTAGTAAGCGTCATTTGATGTAAATTTTCAGATTTTGCATGCTGAAATAAAACAAATTGTTCGAAAAGCTTTCAAGAATCTGGTCAAAGATAGTTGGAATTCCTGGGAGCTTGAAAGCCGCATTACAACGCCTGTGAGTTTTTGTTTTCATCTGTTTCAATCAAATTTTATCCACAGATTCGCACTCAAATACTCCTGCTCCATTCAAACACCTTCTAAGTGTGAGTGGATGGAAAGTCACCAAGTACCTTGTTAGGGCCATTACCAGGAAACCTCATGATGGCGCAGAAATAGTCAGATATGGTACGTCTTTCAAATGCCCTGCTGTTTTTATTTCACTTCAATCGCCTAGCTCACGTACATCTCTTTCTCTTTTATCATAAAATTCTGTGTTTCTTACAGAGACTTCAAGGGATACAATTGGAAAGTATCTCGCTTTGAACGCACGTGATCTCGAAGTAGAACCTGGTAAAGCTCTTGATTTGAAGACCTTGGCCAAGACTCTTGAGGAGAAATTCCCGTTATTCTCAGGTGAAAAGGACATGCTCAAAGAAGTATTGGATTACGAGGAATACCTGAAAAACGTCAAAGAATACCAGCTCATGGTTGATGGAAAGGATTTCTCTTGGATTGGGCCCAAGAAGAGCTGGCTATCAGAGCTACCCGAAGAAAAGCTTGTTGCTAACTATAAAAAATCTCTTCCTGAGATCAGAGAATCTTTTGAAAAGCTACAAGGAAAGAAACTTACGGGCCAGTTCCAAGAAGAATATGACAAGGCAGTTGATACCATTTCTACATCCATGCCAAAATCATATTCCGGTATTGTGAAAGGGCATGTCGCAGAACATTTCGCGGATCTTTTCAAAGAAGGAGGATCCAAAGAGAGAATTGACCTGGAGAAACTTGCTAGTGCTCGGGAGTTTCAATTGAAGAACAAGTACTTAACAAAACCAGAATATTTGGATCTAGAGAATGTCTTTCAACACCTGCCTCCAAAGTTGGACATGGATGCCGTGGTATTTCGTTATGCCATGGTAGAAGGGTTTGACCTTTTGTTGGAAAAAATTCGTCCAGCATTAAAGCAAGTTCTTCAAAATAAAGCTCAAGCTGAAATATCTGAGGTTGTCACAAAGGGATTAACTCCAAGTACTAAAGAAGAATCACTTTTGTCCATTGCTTCCCAAGATAAGGAATGGCGTGAAACTGCTTATATGAAATTCTATGCAACTACTACAGGACCAACTGAAGCGTTCAAAAGGCTGAAAGAGTCACCAACCAGAAATGAAATAATCCGTCACGCCGTCAATAAAAATCTGGGTTCACTCAAATTTCTTGAACCAGTTGAAGTGAATAAGCTTCGCCAGGCTCCTGATCTCCAAACGTTCAAGGCAACGCTCAAATCACATGCACAAAAAACTCCTAAAGAGCATTCGGCAGATTTAAAAACCTTAGAGAATATGAGTGATGAAGCTGGAAAATCTTATCAGGTCAATCTACCACTTCTCCATGAGCTGAAGAGGAGAGGAACTATTGGTGATGAATTGATGCAAGCAGCTAAAGGAAATAAAAAAGATTTTTTCAAGATGTTGGGTGAAGAAAAAGAATTCACAGCACATGTGATTAAGCAATTTGAAACTGATCTGAACAGCCATATTGAAGGTTTATCACCAGGAGCAGCACAGGACATGTCTGAAGAGGCTGCAAATCGGGTTGCGGAGTCACAAGTAAAACAAATTGATCAAGAGGCAAAGTCCAATTATCTAACAACAGATGCATTTCAAAAGCCAAACTCGTTTCAATTTGACAAAGCTCTGAAGGAATACGATCCAAAACTCAATAAATTCAATCCCAAACCTACAGACAAGCACACTTTGGCACAATCTTACATAGACACTATAATTAACAGGCAGCCTTTGGGTTCTACTCGCATTGTTTCTAAAGCAGATATTGCAAGAAATTTAGCAGACAAAATTTACAGGAGCGAAGCAATTCTTTATCAGAAGATTCCGGAAATAGGCGAATATTTTGAAAGTATCATAAAATCCAAAGGTCATATTACAGCCCCAGTTCACTCTGACAAACCTCCTTCCTTACAAGAACCAATCAGAATAGCCAGTTCTACCAAACCCGAACCTCAGATTGCAGCTTAGCAAGGATCAATAGCTCCAATGGTATTGTTGTGAAGTATTGATCCCCAGAATAGTTGCATCATCATCTATTTCATGGGTATGGTGGTTTAAATCATTGTGATTTAGCCAGAAGACCCTTCATTTCTTCATTTATTTTCTTTTTCTTGGTCCTAACACAGATTGTCTGTGGGTTTATTTTGATTTTTTTTCTTCTTGGTGACTTATTCTGTTTCCTCTCTCTGGTTGTGGGTCTTTTTATTTCTCTCCTCTCAGTGTTCTGATCTCTATTTCTATCTAGCCTCAGTTTTCTGTTATTCTGTCATGGTCTACTCCATGGAGAGAAAGAGAAAGTTTGAGTTCTGGGGTTCTGGTTCTTAAGATCATGTGTATGGTGGTTTAAATCATTGTGATTTAGCCAGAAGACTCTTCATTTCTTCATTTATTTTCTTTTTCTTGGTCCTAACACAGATTGTCTGTGGGTTTATTTTGATTTTGTTTCTTCTTGGTGACTTATTCTGTTTCCTCTCTCTGGTTGTGGGTCTTTTTATTTCTCTCCTCTCAGTGTTCTGATCTCTATTTCTATCTAGCCTTGGTTTTCTGTGATTCTGTCATGGTCTACTCCATGGAGAGAAAGCGAAAGTTTGAGTTCTGGGGTTCTGGTTCTTAAGATGGTAGATTGCAGGATGAAGAAGCACTCTGGATCTTCAGACTCTTGAATCTTGAGACTCGTGAGTGCTGTCTGTGAAATTCCTCCTGCAACCTCAAAGGTCAAACTCCCGCCAGAAGCCAAAAAAAATTGATTGCAAGACCACCACGTGGGCAGCCTTTGGCCCCCACTGGATCTGTGATGAGGTAAACCTCTGGACTCCAAACATCTTCCTTTTTATACCCTTCAGGCAATTCCCCCTGAATGAAAACCCACTCATTTTCCTCAGGGACTTTGTTTGCATTTGACATGCACCGCGTGCATTTGGTTTGTTCATACTCAGCAACATCCTTTGCATTCAACATGCACCACATGCTTTTGGTTTGTTCATACTGATTGCTATAGGAGGTATCAGACAACAGAACTTTTCCATGTCTTGGTCATGTCATGGTTCCAAACACCTTTTTTGATTGGTCAATGGTTGAACCTGGAACAGTTCTGAGTGTCATATCAACAAGAAGCCTCAGGTGCTTTGATATTGCGCAACATTTGTTGCACAGCTGCCAAGATTTCCCCTCTACTTTCCTCCAGCATTTCCTGTTCCGTATTTTGATATTACACAACATTTGCTGCACAGCCGCCAAGACTTCCCCTCTCCTTTGCTTCAGCATTGCCTGTAATGTGGTAAAACCTCCAACCCTTTTTTTGTTCACAGTGATCACCCTCTGTGATGGGCCTTAGTCCGGCCACCATGCATCACGACATACCACATGAGCATTATTTAAGTGTTTGTTTCTCCCGCTCCAGAAATACTTCATTCTGCCAGTTACCACATTTTCAATTCCCACACCATTCACCAAAATCACATCTAATCACTAACCTATGTTGCAGATTTTCCCAGGCTTAGGGCTAACAACTTGTTCAAAATTCCTCATGTGGTTCCTTGGGTATTCTGTGGGTAAGATATTCAGCCTCAATCAGTCATTTTCATGAACGTCTTCACCCCAGCTCCTATGGAATCTGGGCCAGAGCCTGCATCTTGGCTTGTTTTTGAAGGAACAATGTCCACACCCACGCACACCAATCTTTTGATTGTATTTACTAATGCTTCCAGTTTCCACCACACTATCCCTTGCTGAATTCAACTGCTGAACTACATGCAAATGCAGGGGGTCTCACATTAGTGGAGCACCATGACACCATCTTTGGGTTTGGTCCCAATGTGTTCTTCATATTCTTGCTTCCTCTACACTATACTTACCCAAAATCTCAAGTTTTGTCTGTTTGCATTGTCTTCAGATAATGTTCAAATTGGAGAATTCACGGGTGGCAACATGAAAATATAGGCAGTGCAGCCGCCTCTGAACTGTAGTGTTCCTGTAAGCTATGTACATGGGAGCCTGCGCTGTAGAGATAGTCATTCTGAACCTGGGTGCCAAGCAGTACCCGGGTACCACACCGCTTTTGGGCCCATTTCAGGTACCTAGTACCACACCCGGCACCACCTGGGAGGTACCACCTGTTATACTTTTTGGTGTGGAAGCATCCTGCTGTCCTTCTTGGCCTTGGTTCATCCAGTTCAATGCCTTCCTTTGCGACAAGCTGCAACGCAAACAAGCCACTGTTTGCCAGGAGGGACTCCTCCTAGCAAGCACTGGCTCTCTGTTGGAATCAGCTTCACCCTCTTAAGAGGAGTAACCAAGGTGAGTAGTACCTTGAGTACACTCACTAAAACAAAGACATGAATATGCATATTCATGTTTTGTTTCAAACCTTGTGACAGGTATTCTGGACAAGGCAAACCACAAGAAGCTTTGCGCTCTCAAACCAAATGATGACACAACCAAAGTCATCACTCAAAACTTTAGTGATCTCCAATCACCAAGCTCCAAGTGAGTTCAGCTTCAGATTTTGCTATGTTGAACAATCAAATAAGCTTATAAATTATCTTCCTGATAAGTTCAAACCTCAAATTCAAAGGTCAAACCAAAACCCAAAACAGTCAAATAAGTGTGATTAACTTGTAAGTAGTATGACATTTCACAAACCACTCTGCAAGATATAATGATTAAAACTAAATCTCTATTTTAAAACAAATAGTAGTCTTTTGAGTTTAACAAACAGAATAAGCTCACCAATCATTGGCAAGCCCAAAAGCAAGACTGCTTAAGAACACTTTACTTGATCTTAGTTTAACGACTATTGTCTATCAAAGCAAAGTTGTTCTTTTGTTTCAACTCAAGCCTGAAAAACTAAAGAATGATCAAAACTAATCATTTGTTGTTCTTTGTTTAACAACTGGAAAAACAAATAAGTTTTTGTTATTTGAATTGTAACGCTTCAAGTCTTTTGTCAGGTCAGCTTAAATAGGCTATAGGATTCCATCTGCTTTCAGGTAAAATTAGAATCATTAATTATTGCTATAATGAATCATTATATTTCTTTCAACCATTACTTATAAGAAATGCAATCTCTTCAGTTTTCCTATTTCTCTCACTCTCCTCTTTGACCGGAGGAATCCCTCCGGTTGAGGAGGAATACACACCTCTGACCGGAGGAATTGATCCATCTGATTAGAGGCATGTATAACTCTTTGACTGGAGGAATGACTCCGGTCAAAGAGGAAAGTCCACCCAGCAAGCTGGATATGCGTCCAGCTCCTTTGCAAGATTCCTCTTGGCAAGCTGGATACATATGTATCCAGCTTGACAAGGGGACTTCTCTCAAGCTCAGCAGGAGATTCCTTGGCGGCCACGAGCTTGATACAAGATATGTATCCAGCTCCCCGGGAGGAGTCCCCTTGGCGAGCTGGATACGCCAAGAGGAATCCTCCCAGCTTGCTGGGAGACCTTTGCCAAGCTGGATCTACCGGGTCAAGGTCCTCAATCCCCCAGGGGGTGGCAGGCACTTGTAGGCGGTACCCAGGTACCACACCGCTTTCTGGCCAAAACCCAGTACCTAGTACCACACCCGGTACCGCTGCGTGGGTGCAAGGGGTACCCGCCATGGGTACCAAATGACTATCTTCATTGTGCTGTGGAGTATACACTACGGCACATAACATTATCCCCCATTCAATGCCCAAGCCTCCTCCCTTTTATGGTTTAATCAATGAAATTAATAGGTGGGAGCAAGACCGCACATATTACGCTAAATTACATTAGCGCCGCTAAAAGTGTAGCTTAGCGGTTTCCCGCTAACAGTTTTTGCTGTTAGCGTTAGCTGTAGCTGAAAAATGCTAATTCTAGCGCTAATGTAGCGCTCTTCCCGCTACACTTCCCAGCCCCCCTTTGTAGCTTAGCGGATTGGCCCTCGCTAACGCTAAAAAAATTGTAATTTGGCGTTGTAGCGTTTCAAGGCGCTAAAAATTCTACTGCGTTCAAATTAGCGGTTAATCTATTACGGATTTGCAGTAGCGGTTGATTCACTGCAGTTTAAACCTAGCGCAGCACGCTACCATTTCAAATGCGCAGTTAAAATAATGATACCACAACCACTCTCACACATTTCTGGCCAGCTTCAAACCTAAGTCCAGCTTTGCCAGAACCAAATCAACCGCTTGCTAATTGCTTAATTGCTGGCAGAACTCTTACGGTCTCAGCTTGATTTTTTTTATTTATCTCGACTAAGTATACTACAATGAGTGACTGTGAAGCAAGAGAGTCTACCCCACCCAATCAAACAAACTTGAATCCAAACCCTCGCCAATCATCCCGTATCCGCACTCCCCTGCAGCGCCCTGGGTTTGTTCCAACACAGATCAACTCCCGAAGAGCACAGCCGCGTTCTTGCTCCGCTCAACCCAATGGCCAGAGGAAAAGCCAAAACACCGAGGAACCTGTATCAGTTCCCGCAACAGACAGCCAGGTATGCTCATTTTAGTGGATGTATATTCATTAAATTTATACTTAAAAATTCAGAATAAAAATTGATACCTTCATAAAATGTACAGCCTCCTCCCCAACCCTCGAGTGGACCTGAAGTTTTGCCGGATGTCGAACAAGATTCTGATGAAGAGAACAAAAAGGCCCCAAAGGTAAAGCAACCAAGAAAAGGCAACAATGGCTTTGATAATCCAAAGCTATACTTCTTTGACGGCTTTCAGGACGACGATCAGGTATTTTTTTAGTATTTTTCATTCTGTTATTGGCAAGTGTGCCTGTATACAGGTGCATTAGTATAATAAAATTGTTTCTTCGATTTTGAATGCACGCAGGACGCCGGAAGTCTGACCTACAAATGTCGCTGGTGCCCCAAGTCAGTCAGATGCCCGGCATCAACGAACTCCAACCTCAAAACTCACCGCGATGGATCCAAGACCAACAGTGGAATACGCAAAGCTTGCATTGGACGTGCTAAGGCACTGGCCGAAGGAGGAAACTTCCCACCTAGTGCAGATGATCAGGCAGCGGCTACCAAAAAGGATAACGGCTCGGCTGGCACTCTAGCCACATATGTCCTGAAAGGCCGATTCGATATCAAAACCATGAACAAACTCCTCCTGCTCTGGGTCATCAGACATTCACTCCCCTGGGCTCGATTCGATGATTATTTCCTGCGGGTTGCATTTGATTACTGCAATGCCAATTGCATTGTCTACTCGCGAACCTGGGCAGCAAACCATGCTCGAAAACTATACCTCATTCTTCAGAGACAGGTCATTGACGATATCAAGGTGCAGTTTTTCTCGATTCGTTCCCTTTATTTTTTAGAATTTCAAACTGAAGAAATTTTCATCAGGAGTCCGAGTCGAAGATAGGACTTGTGGCTGATGTGTGGACAACCAAAGGTAACCACAAAGCCTTCATAGGCATCTCGTGTTGCTACATAAACAAAAACTGGGATTATGTTTCACAACATCTTGCTTTGAAGTATGTTGCCTGGCACCACAATGGAAAATATCTCGCCGCACCATTTGCAAACGTCTTGGTAAAGCATGGCCTTCACAACCAGATAAGTATTTGTTTTTAGCCGCTTGACTCAATCAATATCTAAACCTGTTTCTTTTAAAATGTACATTCTTTCCCTGACTACAGATTCCGGTAGCAACAATTTTACAATGGCGAAGGAACTTTCCAAGATTATTCGTCAAAGGATGGGCAACTTCAATCATCACCTCGAAAATCATGCGCGATGTTTCTGCCACGTTGTTGCCTTGATCTTGGGGGCCGGTCTCAGAAGTCTCAAGCTCAAGAATCCAATAGTTCAAGCTCCGTTGTCGAGGAAGCCTGATTATTTTCCGACCCTAGCGACGATTCAAGAACTGGCTGAATATGACATAGCAGTTGATGACCAATCAACTACGAACCCGGATGACGATATTGAAGAGATAGATGCGAGTGAAGAGCAGTACGACATTGACCCGGATGATGCTTCAGCTTGTGATGTATCCAGCTGTTCGGAAAATGAAGAAAGCCAGTTGACTACACCAAGCAAAGCCGTACCCACCGAAGGTATTGCCCATACCTTAGTCAAAGTAGGTTGATCCTGTCCGTTCAATCAGCACCATCTATTCTTACTGATTGATTCAAATCAGGTGGAATACATATGTCGGCGAGTTTCATCGTCATCTGCAAGACGTGCGGACTTCAAAATCTTGGCCACAAAGCTCGGCTACTCGGGTCCCCAGCTAATTGCCGGCTATGGCATTCGATGGAATGTCGCATACGACAGCTGGCAACGCGCCTATGCAGCTAGAAAAGTTATCGGACAGCTTTTAAACGACGAATCGGACAAGTATGCCGGAAAGTCGGCTGCAGCACATTACTATAAAGGCTACGAGATATCTAGTGCGGAATGGGAAAATTTAAACTCCCTCAACAAGGTTTTAGAGGTAAGACACTTGTGCTTTCAAATTGACTCAATTAGTTGCTAAACCCGCACAAACTTGACAGGAATTTTTAGCTTTGACTTTACGGATGGAGGGAGATGGACCGACGGCTTCAATGGTACTGTATGAGTACTATCGACTGATCGAAAGTATTCAGAAGAGGAAGAGGTCCCCCGAGCTTGTTGCACTACAGGGCATGTTCGATCCGATGATCAAGCTGGCAAATAAGTATCTCAAGCTGGCGCTTGGATGCAACTCAATTTTAATCGCCACCATCCTTCACCCCGCCTGGAGGTTATCATTGATCAAAGATAAATCCCCGGAATACACGGTCGTTGCCCAAGCTCTTGTGACAGAGGCTTTCCGAGCTAAAGTTGAAGCACACAGAAATATCACCCCATCGGTAGTCCCCGTAGCGCGTGAAGAGGAATCTGATGAAGACGAATTCAACTACTATCCCGACAAGGCTGGTCCATCGCAGGAAGATGATGAACTCAAGAAATACTTCGATGGTGCATGGCCACTCAGCAAGAAGGGAAATCCACTTAAATGGTGGAAGGTAAGCAATGGATCTTTCTCAGCAGCAGTCTTCAGGCCATTTGACCCATTCTAATCAACAGACTCACCAATCGGAGTTCCCACGACTCGCGATGGTTGCACGAGATGTCTTGGCGTGCGCGGGAAGCTCGGCCATGGTTGAGAGGACGTTCTCAGCAGCGGCTGATGTGTGTGGAACCGGTAGGAGTGCCCTGTGTGCAGCGACCATCGAGCGATGCGTCAGCAGCCACATCTGGTTGCAAAAAGGGGTGAAGGCCGGGGGCGATTTCACCGATTGCCAGATCGTTCTTGACGCAGCTGAAGCTAATGCAAAATTTGCTACGCATGTTGGCAACCTTATCAACAAAAAAAAAGCCAATAAGATTAAGCATGTTGGAGATCCAGAGAAATAGTGTCTCTTCCCAGTTTTCAAGTACCGAATTTTCTTCTCTCTCGATCTCACCTCATGTCACTTGTTCAATCCAATCTCACTTGCTCAATATTAGAATACAAAATTTCCAGGCTGTCTTGCCTTTTTTTTTATCTTGTCCGCTGCCTCCCCGCTAACGTAGCCGCTAAGTTAGCGGATCATGCTTATAAATTACATGTTACATTAGCGCTTAGCGCGCTAAGAACAGCTGAAGCGTAGCGGTTTGGGCGCTAATAGGCGCTACCATCTAGCGATTAAAAAAATAAAAAAATTGAGTGGCCTCCCCGTAGCTGTAATTGCAGCGCAAGGGTAGCTACAATTTAGCTTTAGTTTAGCGGTGTCAGCCTTAGAGATACATTAAGTATCCAAAAGACTGCAATAACTCAGTAAATAATAATAATTATTGAATTATTAGTGCAGAATCAGATTCCTCATCATAAATTAAGGGGGGTCACCCACTCAAAGTACCCCCTTATTCCTATTCCTTCATATACTAATTGTATAAATAAGAATTGGCCACAGAAAGCGCCCAAAAATAGTATTACATACAAAAAATTAGTAAAACAATTAAAGTACATAAAAATAAACTGTTGTACAATAATGAGTAACATTACTTGTGTAAAAATACCCCGTGAAAGTATTATGTAGACTTCTACAGAAGCTCTTTCACATGACAATTGGTTATAAATATGTCATGTGACAGAGTCAGGGAAATTAGTCTATTTCAATACAATTAAAATACCCACTGCCAAGCCCTTTTCACGGCTACAACCCTGGATACTCCCATAGGGAGAAAGGACTCAGTGTTTTACGCCCACTGAAGTCCCCTCTATAAATAGAGGCCTCCTTGGCCCTCAGGAAAAGATCCCCCAGACCATTCACCGCCTACAAACTGTAAGTTACCGTGAATATTCTCCTCTGCTACTATTGTAGCCTCTTTTCCCTTTAAAACCATCCCCAGCACGTAAAATCCACTGGATTAAAACTTTAAGATATCAAAAATCCCTTATTAGCATATTTACAAGCTTTATCCTTAAAAGTAGTTGCCGTAAGACCTCCGCCTCTGACAAGCAGCCAATCAGTTTAAGCGCTTACCTCCTACTTTTTACGCCAAATTTATTCCCTGTAATTAATAATTATATATTATTAATTACATAATAAATCCTCCTCTTTTTAAAAGAGTGTTAAAAAACCCTTGTAGTGGCTAAATTACCACGAAACAAGCTTAGTAATTTACATTACTAGTGTTTACATCAGCACAGTTATAGTGCTAGGGCCCAAAACCCTTAAATTTGACGGGTTTTTGCCCTAAGCTTCATAAACAGAGCTGTCAAGCGGCACTCAATTTCGCTAAATTGCAAAGCTACAAAGCTACATGTAGCGAAATATGTGCGGTCTTGGTGGGAGGTACTTGTAGGCGGTACCCAAGTACCACACCGCTTTCCCGTCAAAACCAAGTACCTATTACTGCACCTGGAACTGCTGTGTAGATGCAAGGTGGGTGCAAGGGGTACCTGCCAAGAGGTGTTAGGTACCCGCTGTGGTATGCTTTACGGTATCCCATATGCCAAAATCAAAATTTTCTGCTTTTCTTTCTTATTTCTATTAGTTTCACTCTTAATCTCCCTTTTCCTCTTAGAAATCACTTAATACTCCTCAAGATTCAGCTTCTTGGGACAAATTTACCCCTAGTCTTGCTTTACAGAACACTCATAATGGTACTCATTCAGAAGTTACATACTCTTACACACTCACAACACCCCTTACAACCTCAAACAGTTACACAATCCACATTTACAACACTTAGTTACACACACGGTTACATAGATAGCTACATACATACTTACACACAGCTGCATCATCACTTACACACATACAGTGTACACATGCAGGTACACATGCAGGTACACATGCAGGCACACATGCAGGTGCTAGCTGCATGTAATAGCTGCATGTAATAGCTGCATGCAATAGCTGCATGCGCTAGTGGATTTTTGTTGCATAACAACAGCAGGTGACCTGGTTACAGCATGACTACACTAACATCTAGTCCTGACCAATCACACCTCCTGATTCAGCCTGCAGGTCATAACCCATAATCACCTGTACAGTCCTGACCAATCACATTCACCCATTCAACATATGTACTAGCCAAAAACCCTCATGTACCTAGCTAAAATCTCTCATGTGGAGCTCCTCTGGAGCTAAAATCCCTCACCATTGTCTATAAAAGGAGGCTCTCCTCCCCTGTTTTAACTTTCCCCCAGCAGACTACTAGCAGACTACCTGCACTCAGTTTCCCCTACAACAAAGTACACAACTGCTCACTCCACAATATATCAGTCACCCTATATTTTGGTTTTACATACATTACAAAACACTTACATACGAAATAACAACTCTACACAACACTCACATTACATAACACAAACCTCTGAGGGGTCCTCTTTGACCAACTATCACCTGGTTGAAGTCCAGACTCCTCACTCATAACACATTTCAGCAACTTCATTGCACCCACTTTATAACAACAGTTATCTTTAGATAACACTCCACTATCACTACATTAAACCTGCCAATCTGAGATTGGTGGGCTTGTTTTAGTGTCTAGTGAACCAGGAAAGGCAGAGGTTTCCTCATACATCCCTTTCCGCACTCAGCAAAAGGTTCTCAGGAACACTTTTGAGCTTTACACCACCGTAGGTACCAAATGAATATCCTTACACTGGAATAGTTCTGTCTTGCAAGGTGTTGGCAATGGAGGAAGTCATGCTCCAAGGTGTGATACACTGCCAAGGGGGTTTTATGGGTGACTCCCCACCCTTCCCCCCTTCAATAAGGTTAACGGGGGGCGTACAATGTGAGATCAGTCTTCCAGACCAAAATTATATTGGCGGGGCCAACCAATATATCCCTTTGTTGTAATGTATTGTATGACTTCCTGTCAGCATTTAGAGAGCTCTACATGCCTCTCTAACGTCTAAATTAAGACACCTACCAAAACAACAAACAGCACACATGAAAGCAATGAACTACATGCTTAGGAAAACATTTTCCTTTTTCCTGAAAATTAACAGTTTGGTTGTGTAAATTGAGATCTGTGAGGCTCCCAGACTCAACAAGAATTCATCCATTGGTTGGCCCTGCCAATACGGCCATGTTAGAAAAGCTTGCTTTTGGACAGGCCCAACTTTTGGGCTGCTGATTTCAGCCTCAAAGCCTGTATGGCTCCTGTATGTCAGGAATGCCATTGGAAGAAAAAACCCAGTTTCTTTATTTTTTTAACTCTGGGGCCTGGAGAGTTGCACCATTGGAATCCTGGAGTGATTTTATGTCAGTCCGCCCCTTCGCCGCACACCCCCCGCCCCCCCCCCCCCCCCCCCTGCCCCCATGGCTAGCCTGGCACCCTCCCCAAGCTGACCCAGCTGCCCGAAGGGGTTTCAACTGCCTGTACAGTGAAGCTGTACAGGCCTGTGGCTGAAATGCAGAAATCATTTTCAGCCACACAGGCCGGCAAGCTTTTTTAACATGGCTGTATAAGATTGGGGCCTTGACTCCAAGGAGGGGGAAGAGGTCCGTGGAATTCAGAGGAGGAATTACATGAAAAATTGGGGGGTTCACAATAGGGGGGTTCCCAATGGGATTTTACCAGCAACTTTTTATCACCTCACCAGTAGATATGCGCACGCTGCGCAATTAAATTTTTAGCCTCACACCAGGAGGATTTTATGCTGGCTGAGCAAAGGAAACGTACTGGTGCCCATCACACCATGAACCTGGGCGGGTCAAGACCGGCCATCAATCTCACAAACCTCAACCTATGAAAGGCTGATCATTGGGTCAACCAACACCCATACATGCACCCCACTCAATGACCAACCTGGTCATTGGGTGGATACATACTCCATCATTGAGTAGGGTGTGTATCCACTCGATGGCCAGACTGGGTCATCAGTGTGTATCCACTCAATGACCGGACCGGGTCATCGGTGTGTATCCACTCAATGATTTGGTCCGGCCATCAAGTGGATACATCCACTCAATGACCGGCTCAGTCATTGAGTGCACAAACCCCACTTACTCCACTCAATGACCCGGTCCAGACATCAAGTGGATGACTACTCCACTTGATGACCCGGTCTGGTCATCAAGTGGATACACACCCCACTCAATGACCGGCTTGGACATCAAGTGGATACACACTCCACTCAATGACCAGCTTGGTCATTGAGTGCACACACCCCACTTACTCCACTCAATGACCCGGTCCGGCCATTGAGTGGATACATGTCAGCCTTAGAGTCAACTCAGCTGACCTAAAGTCTGCCTTTTTCTACTTTTTACATATGAATTACTTCATATCTTTTTCATCTTAAGAGATAACCTTGTTTTGACTTCATATTCTGTTTCCTCATGCAATTTTAACCCTAGTTAAAACTTATCAATTCCTTGTAACTATACTCCTTTCCTGAGTTATTGAGTTGTAGCGCGCATGCGCAGTTGTGACATGTCAGCGCTACCAGGCGTGCCAAACCACATGTAGATATGTAAATTACATATGCAAACTGTGAAAATTTTTGTAGTCAGGATCCCCCTTGCCTGAGGCGGATCTACAGACTTCAGCACACCAGAGCCACACCCCAGATAACCCCAGGATCACTACCAAAGAGTTTACAACACTCCCAGTATGGTGTTGCAAGTGCGTCTGGGCACTCACCAAAGTTTGGCCAAAAAAAGGCCAAGCGCGTGTGGCCAACCCTAAAGCCAGCTTGGCCAATCCCAAAGCGTGGGTGGCACATGTCCAACCCCCGCTTGGCACAGTCCAAAGTTGGGGTGGTTTGGGAAAAAGCCCTGCTGGGCCGAGTTCAAGCGAGGGTGCCACGCACGCCAAACGCTGTGCCGGCCATCAAGGAGAGAAGTTTCCCTCCTCAATGGACGGTCTACAAACTGGTCATCAAGAAGGGAAGACTCCCTTCCTGATGATCAATACAAGTATTGACCACCGCGAAGCAAGTCTTTCCTCCCCGATGACCAGCCTACAGACCGGCCATTGAGAAGGAAAAGCTCCCTTGTTGATGTCCGATGTGTGATGTTGAGAAGGGAGAACGTTTCCCCTCCTTGAGGGCACATTGCTCTTGCCTTTTGAGGCAGAGACAAGGGCTGGCGTCTGATGACCGGCGTGTTGCATGCCAAGTCACAGATCCCATTGGCCCAGAGCTTGATCTCAGCCAAGCGGGAATTGGCTGTGTGCCAGGCTCTGCCCCCCGCGCAACCTGCCCAATCAAGCCCGCTGGGCACATACCCAACCCTCAGAGGCACTCGGCCAAGCGGGAGTTGGGTAAGTGCCCAGAGGCGCTTGCAACACCATATACCTACCGTCACAGGCGCCTAGGATATTGACAGTAAGTAACCTCTTTCACTGAACCTTGCTTATCTCAGAGGTACAACTCTGTGTCTTGCTTGATCTGCTCTTCCTTGCTGGCCTTTGCCTTATCCTTGATCACAGGGCTGTCCCTGCTTAACCTGATTCTTTTTCTGTGGTTTTTGTAAGAAACAAACCACATAGGTTTCCCTTTAAAGAACCTTGACTATCCAGAAGTAAGCTAAAAAATTGTGGCTGGATTAAACTTGTCTAATCCAGAGACCCTCCACGTTTCTTTGGTGAGAGGAGGCTGTAGAACTCTCTAGCACAGCTTTGCAGCACTCTTCTGAAGAGGTAGCATTGCCAGTGGACGTGCATTCCCACCAGAATAACCTTGAATATCTACTTATCTTGATCTTGCTCAGTTCCTCTCTCTCTTTCTCTCTCTCTCTTATATTTGTATTTTCTTTATCCAAAGAAATCCACATAATCCCCCATTCTTTCTTGTGTCCTGCTGTCACTATAGACTCAGGCTCACAATACACACCCCACTCAATGACCAAGCCGGTCATCGAGTGGATAACTACTCCACTCAATGACCCGGTCCAGTCATTGAGTGGATACACACCCCACTCCATGACCAACTTGGTCATCAAGTGGATAACTGCTCCACTTGATGACCCGGTCTGGATATTGAGTGGATGCACACTCCACTCAATGGCCGGACCAGGACATTGAGTCAAGTAGTTATCCACTCAATGGCCAATCCGGTCATCAGGTGGATATCCACTCCACTCAATGTCCCGTTTGGTTCATCAAGTGGAGCGGGGAGCCCACTCAATGACCAACCCGGTCATTGGTGGAGTAGTTATCCACTCAATGACCAACTCGGTCATTGGTGGAGTATTTATCCACTCAATGACCGGGTTGGTCATTGAGTGGAGTGTGTATCCACTCAATGACCCGGTCCGGCCATTGAGTGGAGTGTATGTGTCCACTCAATGACCTGGTCCGGCCATTGAGTTGGTATGGATGACCCGGTCCGGTTATCAAGTTGAGTATGTAGTTATCCACTTGATGACCGGCTAGGTCATTGAGTGGAGTGTGTGCAGTCAATGACCAACCCAGGTCATCAAGTGGAGTGTGTGTCCACTCAATGACCAGGTTAGTCATTGAGTGGGGTGTGTGCGTGTGTCCAATCAGCGGTGTTGGGGAAGAGTTGAGTGTGTACCCGACCCGATGACCCGTGTTGACCAGCCATTGGATGGAGTTATGCATTCCAGGTGATGACTGGTATTGACCGGTCATCGGAAGGGGTGCCATAAAATTTGGGAGTTGAAAAATCAACTCCTGGAAATTGAATTATCGACTCCCAAATGGCATTTACGTCGCACGGACCGGGTCACAGTGTCCACCCCCGGTCCGCGGGACCTAAAGTTGACCCGCGCGGATTTTGGGAGTTGGAAAATTAATTCCTGCATTGAGAATGGGAGTCAAAAATTTAATTTTACAAAAATTCCACAAATATACAAATAAATTCATATCTCCTCAGTGGGGCACCCAAACCCCCCAAAACTTTTACAGTGGGCAGAATACCCTCTTAAAAGCATATTATGAGCTTCACAGCATTAGCACACCCCATAATAGGCATGTGTGGTTGGGGGACAAATTTGGCTGATTTCCTACTAAGGAAATCCACCAAAGCCTTAGCTGCAGTGCCCCAAAGTGCACCAAACTTTTACAGTGGGCAGAATAAACTCTTAAAAGCATATGATGAGCTTCAAGGCATTAGAAAACCCCAGAAAAGGCAAGTGCGGTTGGGGGTCAAATTTGGCCGATTTCCTACTAAGGAAATCCATCAAAACCTTAGCTACAGTGCCCCAAAGTGCACCAAAATTTCAGCTCATCAATTTTATTACTCTCAAGCCAAACTTTGAGCATAAATGCAGTAAATCAAGCACATGAAATAAATTTGAGGCAGCTGGGGCTTTTGGCCCCGCTGCAGGCAATAGTCCCTCCACCACAGATAATAGTGCAACCGCCACAGTTAATAGTGCTTCCAAAAAATTCGCCACAGTTTTTAGTCCCTTTTAAACAGTTAATATTGCCTACACCTCAGTTATTAGTTCCCCCACCACAGTTATAGTCCCCCCGCCACAGTTAAGAATCCCTCTGCCACCACACATAATAGTGTGACCACCACTGCTAATAGTGTTTCCGCCAAATTTTCCACAGCTTTTAGTACCTTTGACACATTCAATAGTTCCTACACCTTGGTTGTTAGTCCCTCCGTCACAATGACCATAATTTTCCATGTGATGTTTTCCTCAAACGGTTTTGCAAGTTATGTTTTCAAATGGCAAATCTCTCATGTTATGTTTTCCTTGAAGCTCATCATATTCTTTCAAGAGGTTATTCTTCCCACTGTAAAAGTTTGGTGCACTTTGGGGCACTGTAGCTAAGGCTTTGGTGGATTTTCTTAGTAGGAAATCAGCCAAATTTGTCCCCCAACCGCACATGCCTATTATGGGGTGTGCTAATGCTGTGAAGCTTGACATATGCTTTTAAGAGGGTATTCTGCACACTGTGAAATTTTTGGGGGGTTTAGGTGCCCCACTGAGGAGATATGAATTTATTTGTATATTTGTGGAATTTTTGTAAAATTAAATTTTTGACTCCCATTCTCGAGGGAGAAATTAATCTTCCGACTCCCAAAATCCGCGCGGGTCAACTTTAGGTCTCGTGGACCGGGGTTGGACGCCGTGACCCAGTCCGTGCTACGTAAATGCCATTTGGGAGTCAATAATTTAATTTCCAGGAGTCAATTTTTCAACTCCCTAAAATTTTGCTGGTCCCGGTTGGATGACCAGCAAAATTTTACCATTTCTGGTGGTAATTTTATGGCCCAAATGTGCACCAGCAAGGAAGATTTTATGGGGTCACCAGCTGTCACCAGGAGCCAAAAATCCAGTGGTGAACCCCCCTATTATGTAATCTCTCTATGTATGGTAAATCCATAGAGATATACTCCATTAGTAAGTTATTATTCTCAATCAAGGTAAATACATAATAAGTGTGAAATCATATAGTTTAGTACATATAAAGTGATGATTGCAACAAAAGTAATATTATAAGACAACAGGAGGACTTGAACACAGGATCTTACTCAAGATCAACATCAATCTTAAGGTAGCCTTTAGCCACACTGCCAGCAAACAGGTGAAGTAATCTCGATTTTTTTGTGCTGACGTAATCCTTATTCCAAATCAAACTTGCACCCCGGGTGTGTTGTCACCTGTTGTGGATTTCGTCACCTGCCATTCTCAATGGCAGGTGCAAGTGGAATGCACCACCCCCTCAATGGCTGGTGCTAACCAGTCATCAAGGGGACATACACACCTCCCTTGATGACCAGTCTGTACCGGCCATCAAGAGGAACACCCTACACTCTCATTGGCCGGTCAGTACTGGCCAGCAAGAGTAAAGTACTATTTTCACTCTTGATGGCCACTACTGACCGGCCATCAAAATGTGATACACATAACCCTCAGTGGCCTGTCAGTACACCGGCCATTGAGAGGAAAACACTAACCTCTGGATGGCCCGTACTGGTTGGCCATCAAGAGCAAAGATCTTTTGTTGATGTGTATACACATCACCCTCAATGGCCCGTCAGTACCGGCCATCAAGAGGAACATAATAGGGGGTTTCAAAGTTGGCCAGATGCGACTTGCATGCACTTTTGCAAGTCGTTGTTCAAGTTCACTCTTGAACACCAAGTTGCAAAAGTGCATGCAAGCCACACTGTACTACACCCTCCAAGCCTGCTTGAATGTTTTTTTGAAATTTGGTCTTCAATAAAAGCCTTGAACACAAACTTGCAAAAGTGCATGCAAGTTGGGCATGGCCAACTTTGAATCCCCCAATACACTTTTGATGGCCTGAAATGATTGGCCATCAAGAGGACATGTACACCTCGTACATTGAACAAACTGGTCATTGAGAGCAAAGCGCTGGACTCTTGATGGCCAGTCAGCGCAGGCCATCAAGAGTGTAGTATATTCCTCTCAATGGCCGGTACTGAAGGACCATTGAGTGGGGTATGTATGTCCTCTTGATGGCCAATCATTTCAGGCTATTGCGAGTGTATTTTGTTCCTCTCAATGGCCGGTACTGATGGGCCATCAATGGTGATGTGTATACACATCAACAAGAGTGTTTTGCTCTCAATGGCCGGCCAGTACGGGCCATTGAGAGTTTAGTGTTTCGTCTTGATGGCTGGTGTACTGACAGGCCACCAAGGGGTATGTGTATCACCTTTCAATGGCTGGTCAGTGGTGGCCATCAAGAGTATAAAGAGTTATGTGTGTTCCTCTTGATGGCCGGTACAGACGGGCCATCAAGGGAGGTGTGTATGTCCCCTTGATGACTGGTTAGCACCAGCCATTGAGGGGGTCGTGCATTCCACTTGCACCTGCCACTGAGAATGGCAGCTGACAAAATCCACAACAGGTGACGGCATACCCCAAGCCTAACTAAGCCTCTCTGAGGAGGCGCAAAGCGTCTCCAAAGGAGAGGCTTAGGACTAATGTCCCATACTTGGCCTGAGGCTGAGAGACATTTACACAGAAAATCCGGAATTTTTGTGTTTACATCTCTTTTACTCATTTCTAGCCACCTATACCATGTTGTAGCCCTGATTCTCAGCTTTCTTGTACATATTTTTTCAATTAAATTTGTCACAAACTGGCCGCTCAGTGGCCATTCCTGTGAGGGGTTTTCTTGAGCAATGCAATGAAGTAGAGATGGCCCTGGCGAACCCGTTGCGGGTACCTGCTATCCGCTGCCGGGTACCCGCCAGCGGGTGCGGGTGCGGGTGCGGATGTCTGAGATTCCGGGAAAAAGTGGGCGGATACCCGGATAATTCAACCCACACCCGCCCGCACCCGCCCACCGCTTCAACCAGAAAGCCTGATCCCTTCCGGTTGCCAAGGTTTTACAGCCTTGGCAGCCAGAAAAACCCACCTGGTCGCCGAGGACACACAACCTCATCGACCAGGAGGGATTCCTTCCGGTCACCGGGGCTGTATCTCGGTGACCAGAAGGAAAAAATCCTCCCGGTCGCAGAGGTTACAAAACCTCGGCAACCAGGAGGATACTATCTTGGTCGCGAAGTTTGTAAAACCTTGGCGACCAAGAAGAAATAGTCCTGGTTGCAGAGGTTAAATAACCTCAGCGCGCGACCAGCAGGTAACCTCCTGGTCGCAGAG
This sequence comes from Puccinia triticina, assembly GCF_026914185.1. Lineage (NCBI taxonomy): Eukaryota > Fungi > Basidiomycota > Pucciniomycetes > Pucciniales > Pucciniaceae > Puccinia > Puccinia triticina. The sequence continues at coordinate 681,585 of NC_070572.1, forward strand.
GTTACCTCGCCGACCAGAAGGCAACCTCTTGGTCGCCGAGGTTACCTCGGCGACCAGAAGCTAACCTCCTGGTCGCTGAAGCTACCTCGGCGACCAGAAGACAACCTCCTGGTCGCTGAAGTTACCTCGGCGACCAGAAGGAAACCTCCTGGTCGTCAAAGTTACCTCGGCGAACAGAAGGAAACCTCCTGGTCGCAGAGGTCTTATTGCAACCAGAACGGCTTCCTTTTGGTCGCCGAGGTCATCCCTCTTCGACCAAAAGGGGCCCCTTCCGGTCGCCGAGATGAGTTTCAAGGAGCGGGTATCCGCGGGTACCCGCCCAGGCCGGCGGGTACCCGCCAACGAGTGCGGATGCGGGTACGGATGTCAGGATCCAGTCAAAACAGGCCGCGGGTACCCGGGTGTGACGGAGCCATCTCTACAATGAAGCCATTGGATCATCCAAAGGTCAAGCTTGGACACACTCCCACGGTTTTTTTCAGTATTGACTTAAGAATGACAGGTCTCTTGTCAATACAAAAAATGGGAATACGTGCTATGGACATATGATTCCAAATCTTGTTTTCATGTGTTCAGGCCGGGCAGGCTATCCGGGGAACATTGGACCGGATGTAGGCTCTTGGGTGAATTTTTACATCCAATTTTTTTGCAAGGGATGGGGGGAGCTGTTATTTTCAAAACATCACAATATGTAGATACAAATTCTGATTCTAAAGGTGCCAGAGGCTGTGAGGAAATTGGAGGTGTACCAGGTGATACATGGGTTCAAAAGGAAATTTGGACAATTGGCTGGGCAGCCTCAAGCCAAATCTGGGACATTGGGCACAAGTCCCTCCTTTGGAGGTTGCTGCGCTCCCCCCGAGGAGGGACTTGTGTTAAGTTTGGGCATACCCGGGGTGCAAGTTTGATTTGGAATCTGGATTATGTCAGCGCAACAAAATCCGGCTTACGTCACCCATTTGCTTGCGGTGCCATTGGCACGGTGAAGTGTTATGTGTCCCATTTTTCCGTGACACCCAGACAAATTCATGCGCAGTCACTGCGGATGCAACCCCAATGAACTTGTCTGGGTGTTGCAACACATGATTTGTCACTAAATTCCTCACCGTGTGGGTTAGTACATGACATGTAATTATCATTGTGGACACATGGATGTCAAATAATTCTGGTCTAGTACATTTTGAATATGCATTATGGTTGTGTGCGCGAGAAGACGTGTTGAGTTTCAAGTTTGACAGTTGAAAATTTTCACTCACTTTGTTCCCGGTCTCGAGTCGCTTGGTTCGCCGCTGGTCAATTTCTCAACGCATCAAGCTCAAGAGTCAACTCAAAGGAAGATACGAAAGAAGAATCCGTTTGAGGTAAAGATTAACTATCCAAAGTCATCTTTTGATCAGGACACTCACACGTTTGCCGATAACAATATATCTAGTCAAATCACTAAAGGTCAACTCGTTTCAGGAGGAGCTACATCAACAAATACTCAATAGCTGTATCATGTTTGTTATAGTTTTTGTTTTTGTGTCTGGTTAGATTAGCTACTAAAACTTGTGTTTCTTTAGTCTGTTTTGTGTTCTAGTCTTGTTTATCTCACGTGTTGTCGTCATTGTTCAGTTTTCAGTCTAGATAGCATCTATACTCTGTGTGTTCTCTTTCATTCTTATTTCTTGTGTGATTCAGACTCATGTTTCTAATTTGTTTTATTTCTTTTATCAAGTTTATCTTTTACTACTACTGGCTTAAGAAAATAAAATCAAGATTACAAAGAAAGAGAGATTCATCCATCATCACATGGTAGCGAGAGTCAACTCTTGAATCACATTAGCTCAGAGTTAGAAAAGGAGAGTTAAACGCAAACTGAACACAAACGCTCAAAATGTTGGACGAGTCAGATTCCTCAAGTGATAACCACTCATCCTTACAAGTCAAATGGTTGAAGTTTGGCACGTGGGTTCCGTGGAAATATCGTTTCACGTTATATCTTAAACGACATAATCTTGAGGATTTGCTCAATCGAAAATGGATAAACAATGAGAAAAATGCTACGGCATACAAGAAAAAGAACACAAGGGCTTTGGAGGCGCTGTATACGGCTGTCAGTAAAGAACTTCACAGCGAGATTCTCGACAATGATACATTGTTTTTGGACGCTTGGGAAGCTCTAGCATCAGTGTGTGGTCAAAATTCAGTGATCACAACTTGCGCTGCGCACAAAAAGGTCCACTCAATGCGGTTTAATCCAGGAACTTCATTGAAGAATCACATTACTGCGTTCAAGACGGCATATACTCGATTGTCAGATATAACGGCCAATCATGTTCAAGAATTTGGCGTTGTCACTTTGTTTATGGCTGCGGCTGTCTTCCTCAATAGTTTGGAAAATGACTCGGAATTATCATCGCTAGTCCAAACATGTTACGGCATTAAGCCATTTACCCTTAAGGGTGTCACCAATCGGATCTTAATTGAAGCTATGTGTCGTGATAGTCGAAATGAACGTCATGAAAATGTTATGTTTGCATCATCTACTCCGTCTGCGTCGAAGTCAAGCAAGAAAAAGCCGAAACAGTCTAATACACCAAAGCCAAAAGCTGTAGCTCCCACCCTGAACAACGGTCAGCCATCATCAAGCAAAGGAAAAACACCGAATAATTCATCGACAATGGTTGAAAATCGAATTCAAAAGATTGAACAGTCAGTCAGCGATTTAACTGACATGATGAAGAAATTTGCGTCTTCCAACATGCTTGGTATGGTTCACGGATCAAATCAAATTTCCAAATCATCAAAAGGGCCTTTCGATGTAGATTCAGATTGTTCAAATTTCTTTGTGGCGACCGTGCAACATGCGTCTAGGGAATATTTCTTTGGTTTTCAATACTGGAGCAACACAGTCATGTGTCATCAACCTCGAGTTGCTCACGGATGTTCAGCCACTTACGAATCACTACATGAACATGTTCTCCTCTCCGATTGAAGCGACACATGTCGGAACACTTAAAATGGGCGACTATTTTATCAATCCGGTTTTTCACGTCCCCAATGGATGTGCAAACATCGTCTCAGCAACTCAATTAATCGATCATGGACTCAAGTATGGAGGCCCTGACACGCCAATCATGCCAAAACAAATACAAAACAAAAAACAAATTTTTGAAAATGATAAATCCATTTTCCAATGAATCCAAGTGCCAGAGTTGCCATACAAGTACACAAAACTTCCTGCAATCTTCCAATGCCCCCACTTACAATTGTTTCACGAGCATATTGGGCTTCTGCATGTGGAAGGGTCCGCACATCAACACATGACCTATCCCACATAGATGTACCATTGGTCCTGGGTACACACCTGGATGACTTCAGTCATTGTTGCCTCCTTGACCAGAGGGATTCCCCCTGTCGAGAGGTATGTACACCACCCTGACCGGAGGGATTCCTTCCGTCAAAGAAGTGAGTCAACCCAGCGAACTGGATGTGTCCAGCTTGCCGGGAGGACCTCTCTCGCCAAGCTGGATACATGCACCCAGCTCGGTAAGGAAGGTCCCAGCAAGAGTCCACCCAGCAAGCTGAACGTGTCCAGCTCGTCGGGAGGACCTCCCTTGCTGAGCTGGATACGTCAGGTCCGGTCAGGTCCCGGCGAGCTGGATACATATTTATCCAGCTTGGTGAGGTCCTGGCGAGCAGAATACATGTGCATCCAGCTCGGCAAAGGAGGTCCTCCCAAGGAGCTGGACACATTCAGCTTGCTGGGGGGACTCCTCAGCAACAAAAGGATCCCAGCGAGCTCGAGCAGGGTACATATGTCCAACTCGTCGAAAGGACTTCGCCAAAAGGACTTCTTGACAAGGCAGCCAGGTTTACAGCTGAGCCCCGACCGCCAGTCGGGTATACCTGACTATGCGACACAGTCGGATGGGCCGCGGGACACGCGTCAGTCAACGCTGGCGCCGGCGTTGGCATCTGTGGTGCGGGGGGAGATATATAAACATCCTCCTGCTCACTGACTCAGTTTGATAGTCAGGTATACCCGACTGGCCTTGGTCGGGGTCCAGCCCTACCATGAGGGTAACATTAGCGATGGGGGCATAGCCTTATATTTTGTATATTTTGTATTGTGCTCCGTTTATGGGAGCGGAGGGGATGAGACACAGGGCGGGCCGGACAATTGGGGAAGGGTGATGGCAAGTCTGGCATCTTGGGGGTTGGTTGTGACACAGTTGGCGGCCCAACACCGTGAACCAGTGATTCTTCCTGAAACTTGGCATGTATGGCGGATGAGATCAATATCAGCCTGGCAAGTATGGCGGGCCAGGGGCATGTTTTGAGAAAATTGTGGCAAGTTTGTCATTTCAGGGGCGGGAAATCAGGGTTTTTGATTTTTTATGGCAAGATTGGCGCGTCAGGGCCTCCATACTCAAGCCTCATTTCAAAACCGACCAGTTTTTGATAAAAGGCGGCGATAAAATTGTAACCTCATTTCCGAGAATTGGAAAATTGTTTATGAGCCCTATCTCTGAGTACGTGTGTATTGTGAATATGAAGATTCCCAAGGAGTTTGATTGGCATTACGTTCTAGGACATTCTTTGGATAAATATGTTGATCTCTTCTGTCGGCATAATAACCTGTCATCCAGTACTTCAACCAAATCAAAGGATTGTCAAATCTGTGAAAAAGGAAAAATTCACCGTTCTCCGCACGCTTGAAAATTGCCGTCATCAAGCTTGCCGTTTCATTGATTGCATACCGATGTGTTGCAAATGTCTCCACCGTCTGAGTTGGGTTTCCGGTACGTTCTGGTGATAATTGATGATGCAACTCGGTTTAATTGACTTTATCTTCTCAAAGCAAAATCTGAATCTGAGGCAAAACTAGTGTTGTTTATTGAAGAATTGCAAAACAAAATTCAATGAGTTCCGGCATATCTACACAGTGATCGTGGTGGTGAATTTAGTTTGTCTAAGTTTCTCACAAAGTTGCAGGAGTTGGGTGTGTCAACTGAACAAGGTCCAGCAAATTGTCCTCAAACGAATGGAGTGGCTGAACGCTTCAATGGCGTATTAATTGGAAAAATGTGATGCATGTTGCTTCAATCTCAAGTTCCACAATCAATGTGGCATGAAGCAGCTATTCATGCGTCAACTTTATTGAATGTACTGCCACACTCGTTGATTAATTGGACTTCACCTACATCTATCACCCCCGGCAAATTGGGGTCATGACAGCCATACAGGTTGCATGGTCCCGCATGTTACATAAAAAAATCCCGCGCCCTTTGTCACACACCATTTACATGACTGGCTGTCATGTATGTAAGGTGAGGTGGACAGGTCTGTGAAACCCTCTGCACAGTCACTGTGCATGTGACATGTTGAAAGTGTGAACTGCACGTCAGGATCTGGACAGCTTGTCATGTACACCTGACAGGACTTCCATGACCTGACAGGCATACAGGACCACGTAACCTGTATGCTTCTCATGACCCCAATTTGCCTGGGGTGTATGTTGGCAAAATCAAATTCGTTGATTGAGCCGGATAGGACAGACATGCCGCTCATTCTGTTTGGTGCTAAAGTTGTGGTTCATAGACCGGATTCACTCAAGCTTCAACCACATGGCGTCAAACTTCAATTTCTGGGATTCAAACCTTTTTTGGATGCTTCAAGATTTTATGATCCACTGGTACATCGAGTAGTCATCAGCCGGGATTATGTTGTGCCAGCGTTTTGGGTAAAATCAGGTGATGCCCCACCCACAAAGGACCTGAAGTCTCTTCCATGCGTGGTCACGGCTTCTGAAAGCAAAATACCTCGTATGGTTCGACTCCCTGGAAAATAAAAATCATCCAGTTCTCATAAATCAAGCAGTTCAGAATCGTCTGACTCATTGGATGAATCCAAATCAACTCAACTTGAATCAAATCGTGAGAAGCCAGCGTCTGTGCAAAGTTTGGATCAGGGTTCTGATAGTGAGGATTCTGATGTATCTCAACGGACAAAACAAGTGTGGTTGAGTCGTTGTCAGCAAGTTTGTGCTGAAAAGGCTAGAGAAGAAATTTGGACGGGCAATACAGTTTGACCGAATCAAATAGGTGAATCTTCTGAACATTGTCCAAATCAAGGAAGACATTTCAATCTTTTGGAGAATATTCTGAGTTGACTCAAACCGGGCTGGGAGTGGAGTTTGTTGTTCAAGCCGTCAAATGAAATTCGAGCGGATATTGATACATCAAACATTTTGTCTACAAAAAGACGAAAGCGCATCCCAAATGGTTCAGCCGTTATTGATGAACAACCTGAAGTCGTAAACTTGGTTCAAGAGGTTGCAATGGCTGATGCGTTAAGTAGTCCAAAGGAGAAGCCACTCTGGATTGAGGCAATGAAGAATGAACATGCATTGCAACTTGCACACATAACTGGTGATCTTGTTCCGCTTCCAAAGAATAAAAAAATTATTGGCGGAATGTGGATATTGTGCCAAAAACTCAACAAAGCGAATGAAGTCATTCAATATAAAGCTCGGTGGGTTGGGTTTGGCAATCATCAAGAGCCAAATAAGCATTACTTTCTCACTTATGCGTCTGTTGGTCGAGTTGAAACTTTCAAAATCTTGCTATTGATTGCGGTTACTTTCAAATGGAAGGTCTATCAGTTCGACGTTGAAACAGCATTCCTGCATGGGGAGATGGATGCTGATGTGTATGTTTGTCAGGTCTTGGGCTTTGAGGTAAAAGGGAAAGAGAACTGGGTTTGGAAATTGAATAAGTCACTGTACAGTATGAAGCAAGCTCCGCGTATGTGGAAAAACCATCTTACCAGCACTCTAAGGTCTTTGGGTCTCACTCCATCAATTATGGACAATGTGCTTTTCTATAATGCCAATTGGACGTTGTTCTTACACATTTATATGGATGATGGCCTGATTGTAGGTCAAAGCGCATCTCTCATAACTTCCTTCCTCTCTCAACTCTCAAAGGTTTATAAAATCAAAGTGAAAGAAAAGCAGAGCCAGCATCTTGGGTATACTTTGGAGTGGAAAGCTAACTCGGTTATTTTGCATCATCAGGCGTACGTTGAAAAAATTCTGAAGGCTTTCAACATGGAAGGCGCAAATTCTGTCAAGACTCCGTTGCCGACAAATGCACTTCATCAGGTTGAGCTTGAATCTACACCGTTTGATGCATCATTGATGCAGAAAGCGATGGGGTACATTAATTATCCAGTGATGCATACTCGTCCGGACATTGCGTTTGCTACAAATCTCCTGTCGCGGTACTCGTCAAAACCTACGCAACATCACTGGTTGTTGGTAAAATATTTGCTTCGATACATCAAGGGTACAAAAAATATTGGCATCAAAATCAAGAATGGTGGCTCTCCTCGTGAATTACTTGGCTATGCAGATGCGGACTTTGCAATGTCAACGGCGGACAAGAAATCTACTACTGGGTATGTCGTGAAGTTTCAAGGCAACATAATTTGTTGGAAGTCAAAGAAGCAATCAATAGTGGCCCAATCAACAACTGAAGTGGAGTTTATTGCGATAACTGTTTGCGCTAAGCAAATTCAATGGATGAAGAATTTACTCGTTGACATGAAGATCCCGGTTGGAATTCCGGTAATCAAGAATGACAATTTTGGCGCGGTAATCATTAGCAAAGAACTCCGGCTCTCTGACAACTCAAAACACATTGAAATCCAATATCAATATTTGAGAGATATTGTTGCAAAGAATCAATTGGTCATTGAAGACATCTCAACTAACAACATGATTGCCGATATTTTGACCAAGCTACTGGGTTTTATCAAGGTGTCCACAGCGGTTAAGCAATTACAACTAGTCTTGTTGAATTAAGGAGGAGTGTCAAGAATAATTCTGGTCTAGTACATTTTGAATATGCATTATGGTTGTGTGCGCGAGAAGACGTGTTGAGTTTTCAAGTTTGACAGTTGAAAATTTTCACTCACTTCGTTCCCGGTCTCGAGTCGCTTGGTTCGCCGCTGGTCAATTTCTCAACGCATCAAGCTCAAGAGTCAACTCAAAGGAAGATACGAAAGAAGAATCCGTTCCTATCCAAAGTCATCTTTTGATCAGGACACTCACACGTTTGCCGATAACAATATATCTAGTCAAATCGCTAAAGGTCAACTCGTTTCAGGAGGAGCTACATCAACAAATACTCAATAGCTGTATCATGTTTGTTATAGTTTTTGTTTTTGTGTCTGGTTAGATTAGCTACTAATTAAACTTGTGTTTCTTTAGTCTGTTTTGTGTTCTAGTCTTGTTTATCTCACGTGTTGTTGTCATTGTTCAGTTTTCAGTCTAGATAGCATCTATACTCTGTGTGTTCTCTTTCATTCTTATTTCTTGTGTGATTCAGACTCATGTTTCTAATTTGTTTTATTTCTTTTATGTATCAAGTTTATCTTTTATGTACTACTACTGGCTAAAGAAAATAAAATCAAGATTCCAAAGAAAGAGAGATTTGTCCATCATCACAATGGACAGTTGTCTCAGTGGCTGACAGTCTGGGAGACCGTTTCCCCCGGTCAACCTCACCGTGGGGGGTTGCAACCGATGCAAGCAGTCCTAGAGCGCTTGAATAACACCGGTGTTTTATTTTTTTTTTCGAAGTCGTTGAAGTACTCGCTGTGGTTTACGCCGAAGTCAAGCCTGACTGATCACCGATGGAGGGGATGATTGCGGGAGGCTCGACCGGCCGACGGCGTTGGCTTGCTGTTGCTAGTCTACCGTGTAAGTGTTGGACTTTCAGTGAAGCTGACGAGCATCAGGCTGGCTGATCCCTTGGATACCGTCGGACTGGCTGGGTGCATGTGTAAGCTGTTGTGACACGACAGGCTAGGGTGACTCTGAATGGTGATGAATGACAACAACGGCATCCAGGATCTGATCCTGGATGCTGAATATCCCGCTACTGCGGCGAGGTTGAGTATGCGTAGCCCCTTGGGCTACAACACCCCCCCTCTCGCCGTAGTAGCCGTACTACATACAACTAGGACATGAGATCAGAGGAAACAATTTTTTAAAGAGCCAGAGAACAAAAGGTTATAAAAAGATAGCAGCAGGCAAGGCAAGAAAAATTAATAATAAAAAATATACTCCAATTAACCAGCCATTATTTTCTCCCTCAGCGTGGCAAAACTTTCTGGCGGCATGCATTTTGTGAAGATGTCCGCAAGCTGCTCTTTGGTACTGATCCACTCTAGGGCTGTCTTTTTCTGGTATAAAGACTCATTAGTAATGTAAAAATCTCGGTCAGTGTGCCTCGTCCTCTTGTTGGATGCGTCATCAGTAGAAACTTTAATGGCAGATTGGTTATCACAAAACAGGAAACCTACAAAATCCTTCTTCAGGACATCTCGGAGCATGTGTCTGACCCATAAAGTTTGCCTCGTCGCCACACCCAGAGCCATGTACTCTGCGTGGCAGGTCGACGACGCCACTGATTGTTGGCGTCTTGACACCCAGAGAACTGGGCAGTTTAGAAAAGTGATCAAGACACCGTATGAGGAACGTGAAAACTCTCCTCCCCACGACGCGTCTGCAAAAGTCTTAAGAGGCTTACTGTCAGCACGAGGAAAAAGACACAGTCTGACATCTTTACTGCCGGCAAGATAGTTTACCAGGTGCTTAATACCTTTCCAGTGTGTGACTCCTGGTTTTGCCGCAAAGCGAGCCAGGTAATTAACCGCAAAACAAATGTCCGGCCGCGTACCTACCGCCAGGTAGCTGAAAGAACCAATCACAGACAGGTAGCGGCCAGAATCTGCTTCAACCCCGTCTTCATCCGTTGTCGCATTGAAACCTGTTGGCAGTGGTGTCGTGGCCGTTGTCGTCCCATCCCAGTGTTCGTCCAGAATACCAGCTACGAGTTCCTTCTGGAAAAGCTCAAAACCTTTATTGGACCGTTTCACATTTAGCCCGACAATTGAATCCAGACCCGCCGACCACTTGATCTTGAGAATGTCCTTCAGGTCGTGTTCCAGGCGTTTCAGGAGCGCAGGACTTGATGCTGTGACGACTCCATCATCTACATGTAACCACACCACACCTGCTTCATCCGGATGTCTGAGAATGTACAGACTGTTGTCGTACTGGGATGGAGAATACCCAAACTTGTCAAGTACCGCCTTCAAGTGCAGCCACCAGCACCTGGCCGCCTGTCGAGTGCCATAGAGGGCTTTCTTGAGTAGTAGCGCATGGCCCGGCGGCGTCTTCATCCCTTCGGGCGGCTTTACTTAAACTTCCTCGTCAATAGGCGAGTTCAGGTATGCCGCTACGAAATCAAAGCTTTGAACCGGCCATCCGTACGCTGCGGCGACCACCAGTAATAGACGGAGTGAAACGAATGTCGCTGTTGGCGCAAAAGTTGCGTTGAAATCTTCTCCTTCGACTTGTGTGAAACCCTTCGCCACATATCGCGCCTTGAAACGTATCCCATCACCATCTGTAGCCGGTTTCGTCGCAAAAACCCATCTTCCTCCTAGAGTCTTCTTGTCTTCAGGCTTTAGTTTCAGAACCCACACTCTCATCTCCTCTAGGTTCGACAGTTCGGTGGCTATTGCTTTTGACCAGGACTCCTTCTCCGGAGAGTTCATCGCTTGGCGAAAGGTCTTTGGTACTGATATGGCGTAGAACTGACATAGGCTTAGGATTTTATCTACAATTAATTCCTGATTGGTGAATTCGATTTCTTGAGAAAAATCACCAAGTTGTAGCAAATTCATAATGTAATCAACTGAGAGTTTATGAGAAGGTCCCGCTAGTAGCAATTGTGGGTTGTTTGATTCTGAGATGTCGTCCGCAACTACCTCCCGTGGTAGGCCTTCATCTGGGAATCGGACCATTGCCGACAACACGAAACTTTTCTGCTTGGGTATCCAGAACAACCAACCTTTGCTCTGTTCCAAATGCGCGATAACAAGGCCTTTTACCGCCCGGTCATCCAGTTTCTTTTGTTTCTCCTGAGGTATGTGAACGTATCCCACGCTTCCGAATACTTGGAAGCTGTCATATTGAGGCTTCCGTCCGAATAGGCATTTGTACGGTGTTAAGTCCTTGCTGGCTTTGTTTGGTAGTCGATTTAGAACGTAAGTTGCCCAGAGGAAAGCATAACTCCAGAATTCTTTGGGCAGTGGACTGTCGATGAGAACCGTTCTTCCAGTATCCGCGATGGTCCGGTTGAACCTCTCAATCACTCCATTCTGGTAGTGGTGGTAAGGAAGCGCCTTCTCCGCCGCTATTCCTTTTTCCGCTAGAAAATCAGATAGCTTCTTGTTGGCAAATTCTCCGCCGTTGTCGCTCCGGAGTGTTTGGACCCGCTTCCCAATTGCCTGTTCTAGACGATTGATGGTGTCGATGATGTGCTGATTGGCCTCCGATTTTTGCTTGAGAACCTTCACAAATGCATAGCCCGATGCCACGTCCCGCATCGTGAGTAGGTATCTGCCACCGTCGATCGAATCTACCTGAAAAGGACCCATCAAATCTGCGGCCAGAACATCCAACCGTTCGACAGTCCTAAGGGTAGAAGCTAAAGGGTTAATATGTGTGCTTTTGCTGATTGCACAGACAGGGCAGTGGATTTTCCCGCTTGGAATCTCATCAGGTAGACCATTTCCCAACTTTAACTTAATAACTCTCCGTATGTGCCGAAGACTGGCATGACCAAAAACTCTGTGATAATACAGAAGTTTCTTTTCATCTTTGGTCAGATCATCTGCCTTCCAAGAAAAGTTAGTCGCCTTTGCCAGCGGCTCTCTGAACACTTCATCTGAGGGGGGAACCTTAGCTTTAGAGGCAAGAATAGAGATTGCATTGTCATCGGTAGCAGAAATAGGATCGGAAACAGAGAGTTGAGCGGAAGAAAGAGACTGGGGTGAGAAAACGGGAGTTGGAGTATTGGAGAGTAGAGATTGAGAAGGAGAAGAAGAAATAAAACGAGAATGAGAGATTGATTCCATTGCCGGTGTCGAAGCGGAAAACAACATGTGACAGTCGTGGGGTTGGGTAGTTCTCGAGCTATCCGCTCTTATGAGCGGGTAGGGCATACACCACCTGTTTTTGGTAGACTCAAAAACACAATCGAAGAGGCGTTCTCCTGTGGAGCGGGAGATTTGGAACGTATCTGTGGCGTTGTCATAAGCAACAAGCGCGTTAGCTTTTTGCAGAGCTGCCATCGATATCAACGTGGTTTTAGCCTGCTCACAATACAGTACTTGTCTAATGACAATGACTGAGCCATCGGGCGCCAGGAACTTCAGGGCTCCCACACCCGTGATCGCTGATCCTGGCCCACTGGTAGCTACAGAAACCGCGATAGGTTTCGGGAGAAGCCGAAAATCATGCAATAATGATTTAGAACCAGTGAAACCGTGGGATGCCCCAGTATCAAAAATGGCAGTCTCACTCACCAAATCCTCCCCAAGCGCCATCGAATGGAAGCTGAGATTATCCAAGTCGTCAGGCAGACCATTGACCTCCACCATGTGAGCGGTCATCCCCCCTTTTGCCGAAGTCGAAACAGCTGCTCCTTGATCGGAGTTGTGTTGACTGGCTGCTCGATGGTTTGGTTGATACCGCGGGCAATAGTAGTCGGCTAGATTGCGTGCGTGTTCTTGATTCTTGGTGGGGGGGTGGGAAGGCCGTTGAAAATTGGTCCGTGGGAAACGGCTGGAAGCCATCGCTGTGCCGCTTGGAAGATGGCTGTAGATCGTCCCTACGATGGTGCCAATTGGTCTTCCGTTGCCTCGACTAGCTTGTCCTGTTGTTGGTCTGTCCGGACAATTCTTCGCATAGTGATTTTCGCCTCCGCACTGCCAACACTTGTGCGCCGTTACCGCATAGAAGTCTAGAGCGTCAACCCACTCTTCTTCTGCTACCTCTGCCAAAAAAGCAGAGACATCGAAGTTGGTCAGATTGCTGGATGAAACCGCCAGAGCTGCTGGAGGGCTGGGCGAGGTAAATGATGGGCTGGGGGCTGCTTCCAGTTCGGTGGCGTGTTGGTGTTGGTCCTTGCAGATGTCAAGGGCCAGCATTATCGATTCAAAAGATGGGCATCGTCCCCGCTTGTCATCTTGCACTAGTTGTTCGACTCGCAACTCGAACGCCTTTTTGTAATCCGCGGTTGAGTCCATCACCGCCGCCTGTAGGACAAAACCCAGGAACAAATTGACGCCAATGGCCACATTGATTGAGGTCCATTCGGCGTACAGGTCTTTCAGGTCGGATGCTATGCCTGCATTGTGTCCGTCGGGATCGATCCTGAATCGTCTGAATTTATTGTAGATGTTCATTTGCGCCGCTCTCGAAGAAGTTTTGAATTTCGCCAAGAGGTTGCTGTACATCGCAAAACAGGTCGGAAGAGCTTGCATCTCCGCCACCAAGGACTGGTCAATGCTAGCGATGAGAATAGCTCAACCTATCTTCTCATACGTTGAGTTTGTGCAGACCTTGAAGAAAAAACGTGCGTCCTTGAGATTCAAACGAGCAACCTCCGCCATGTTTCGATACCAGTCGCCGAAGTTCGATCCATCCGCCTTGAGGGTGTTGACTGAACAAAACTGGGACTTCGCAGTTTGAATCGCGTGCCCAACGAGCTTGCTTTGCCGGAGATGAAATTCAGCTTCTTCGAAGTCGCGGATTTCCTTGGCTAACAGCTCATCCCTCTTGTTGTAGCGGGTCTGCCTATGATGAGGAGGAGGAGCATTGTTAGTTACACGTGGGTTTGGTATCTGCGGGCTGCTCGGTAGTCTCGGATCCATATGTGGCGGAGGTCCTCGATCATCCGCTTGCACTGAATCTCTTGGCTTGTTCTGTGTCGCCTTTCCTTTCTGACGACCCTGTGCTCCCGTCGTCTCGGGGCTCGGCGGCATTCAATCCAGATTGGATTGAAGGAGTGCGATATCCTCCTCCAACCTGGCCCTGTGGGACAGATCGTCAATATGCCAGTTGGATGTGGCGGCCGATTTCGATGTCGATTGCCGGTCCTTGGTGGGGTCCATCTGAGACTTCGGGTAGGAAAAAAGGTTCTATGGGAAAGTCGGTCGGAGAATTGATAAAATGAGGTACGGGAAGAGGATTGGTGATGGGAGATAGGGGAAAAGATCGGAGAAGGAAAGGAAACAAAACTGATGAATAGTGTGGGAAAGTCGGTCGGAGGATTGATAAGAAGGAGGTGTGGAAAGAGAATTGATGATAGGAGATAGGTGAAAAGATCGGGAAAGGAAAGAAAAATGCTGATGAATATTGGGCGTAAGGAATTCGATATTTCGGATTGTTGGGAAAGTGACGATAGAGTATAGAGAGGAAAATATGAAGATGGGAATGAGAGAGGATTAACGAGGTCAGGGAGAGTGTATAGATGAATATCCGGGGATGGCGAGGACAGAGAAGTTAAAACAGAATAGAGTATGTGGATTCAGAGGGGATATTGGGTAGAGAAGAGAAGAAAAAAAAATGAGAGAGTCGGTCCACGTGTCGGAGGTGAGATAAAAGGTTGGACTTGTCTCCTCCAAAAATCACCAGCTTTCAAGACTGGGCCACAGTCTTGTGTTCGGTAGGATGGCTAGTCCTCCTAGCCTATGAAAATTTTTGAAAACAAATCCTTACTCTTATAACACCGTCGGAGTCGATTCTGGGCGATTGTTGGAAGCCCGGATTTGACCAAACTGGTTAGGTTTGGGATTGACTCGGTGATTTGATGAGTAATCGACCTTCTTTCTGATGATTAGTCAGTCGGATAAGCAAGCTAGTTAAGCTTGATGGTCGAAAAACGGGAGTGTGTCGGAAAGAGTGTAGCGTCAAGGGCTCATAACCTGTTGTGACACGACAGGCTAGGGTGACTCTGAATGGTGATGAATGACAACAACGGCATCCAGGATCTGATCCTGGATGCTGAATATCCCGCTACTGCGGCGAGGTTGAGTATGCGTAGCCCCTTGGGCTACAACATAAGCCATGCCCCGGCTGCCATGCCGCTGCCGGCCCTCGGGAGGGATGGGTCCAGCCGACGTCCTTCCGGGGCTGGGCAGCTTGCGCAGCCGCCCGCTGGTCTGAGGCCGCAGCCGGGCCCAGGCAGAGCGAGCTCGGAGTCGAGTGGGCGCAGGCCTCCTCCCCTCCGCCGCCTCGCCTCGTCAGTCTCCCGCTCCTCCTCTCGAGCCACCAGCACCCACCCCATCTGCCCACCGCCCCCCTTCCGCCCCCTCCCTCCCCTCCCTCCCCCCCTCTCCCCTCTTCCAACTGTCCCACAGTAGCCCCCATGGCTGCTGTCACCTCTCCTACCCTCGCCAACACGGCCTCGCCCGATAAGTCGGCCGCCCGTCCCAGCGGGATGCCCATCAACTCCACAGGCGCCGGCGCTGACCCCGCCTCTAACGTCACCCTCCGCGCGCTCGTCTCCACCAAAGAAGGTCCAGTCGCCCTCTCCCTCCTCCTCTGGGGCCCCGATCGGCTCTCTCAGCGCTCCCCCGCTGACTCCTTCGCTCTTCCCCACAGCCGGTGTGATCATCGGCAAGGGCGGCAAAACTGTCGCCGAGATCAGGGAACAGACCGGCACCAAGGCGGGTGTCTCGAAGGCTGTCCAGGGCGTCCACGATCGGATCTTCAGCGTCAGTGGGGGCCTGGAGGGTGTCAGCAAAGTCAGTCCCCGCCACCCACCACTCCACCACACACATCTCTCTCCTTGTAGTCGCTCGAATCGTCACCACCTGTCTCTGATCATCATCCGCAACTCTCCGTCCGATCGCCCAGGCCTACGCTATCGTGGCCGATGCCATCCTGCAGAATCCCCTAGCTGCAACCGACCCCGCCCTCACCGTCCCCCCACCAACGGCCACCACCACCATCATCCGCGTCCTCGTCTCTCACAACCTGATGGGATCGATCATCGGCCGACAGGGCTCGAAGATCAAAGAGATCCAGGACACATCCGGCGTCAGGATGGTGGCCTCCAAGGAGATGCTCCCCCAGTCCACCGAGCGGGTCGTCGAGGTCCAAGGCACGCCGGATGCCATCCGCGTGGCCATCCACGAGATCGGCAAGTGTCTCATGGAAGATTGGGAACGTGCCCATGGCACCGTCCTCTACCAGCCTGGTGCCCTCGGCGCCGAAGGCCCCTCGCCCGCCTACCCCGGCGGCGTCCTCGCCGGCGGCTTCGGCGGCGCCAGCCAAGGCTTCAGCAACGGCCGTCGCAGCAGCGCCCCCCTAGGCACTGCCAACGGAAACGTCCTGCCCGGAGCCGCCCGCCGCGCCTCGAACTACATCAACCCCACCGGCATCGACAACCCGCCCCATCGATCCCGGGAAGGCTCGCTCGGCGCCAGCCTACCCCCAGCTTCCGCCGACCAAGCCTTACGCACCCAAAATATCTCGATTCCGTCGGACATGGTCGGAGTAAGTCGCCCACCCTCCCGCCCTGCCCCCCCCCCCCCCCCCCGCCGTCCACTGATATCCTGCCCTTGTCGAGCCAGTGCATCATCGGCAAAGGTGGCGCCAAGATCAACGAGATCCGGCGACTGTCCGGCTCGAAGATCAGCATCGCTAAAACCCCTCACGACGAATCTGGAGAGCGGATGTTCACGATCATCGGCTCGCCCGAAGCCAACGAGAAAGCCTTGTTCCTCCTATACAACCAACTCGGTGGGTCCCCTTTCCTTGCCGATCGTGAGCGGGCCGGACAAGGGTAGCTGATCAAGCCATCCTGGTCCGCAACAGAGAGCGAGAAGGAGAGGCGCGTCAACACGGTCCAAGAAGAGGAGGCCCAATGAAATACTTCAACCCTGATCTTGTTGCGCAGTATTACCACCAGTTTCTCTGTGAATTGATAACCATCCCGAGCGTCCCGCACCCAGCCCCTTCCGTTCCTCCCTCCTGCAAGGACCCCGTGTCCCCGCTGGACGCTCTCCGCAGGGAGAGACCGTGTCACCATCCTTGCAGCAGCAGTCTGAGTTCTTGAGCGCACAAATCTCTTAATCAAATATCACCCATCAACCCCCCCTCCACCGTTGTTGAAAATCGGCCTCCTTCGCACCGTGTCCTCCAGATCATCCTAGCACCCATTCCTGACGTCTCATCCCCAGTCTGGTCTTACACACATTTTCGAAGAACAACAGAATAATCATTGTACTTTTTTTTCTGGATGAGGCTGGGAATCTATTGGCATGATTTTCTGTGTTACAAGCATCCCTGCAAATCCAGAGATCCCCCAAGTACATGGGCAAGCAAGGAATGGAGGTGCATGTACGCCACAGCCCAGCGGACTCTCCTGACACTGCAGGCTGTTTGGTGAAGGTTTGCGCCTGCCCAGACCTCCTCATGCAGCTGAGGCAAGTGGATACCCCAATTGGTTTCCGGGGTTAGGGTGCTCCCTGGAAACCCCCTGCAAATGTAGGCAATGCAAAATCTGGAATTTTGCTAAATTCATACATTGGGGGGCACTGGGGAATGCCCTTTGTGGGCCAATTATTTCCATGCGTGTGCTTGAGCCAAAATCCCCCCAGGGACCCCAAAACCCCACCTCTGCGGGTAGGCCAGCCAAACTCGAGGCTCGTGGGGCTGGAAAGTGGTTCTTCTTTCCGGCCACACTCCTGGGCGGCTCCACTGGACGGACAGTCCCAGCGCCTCCGGGCGACCAATCGGACTGGGCATGGGTGACGGCCGGGCTTGCGGTCGCAGGGGCAGGGGCAGCAGACGGCCCGAGAACGGCTCACGATTCCTGTCCCCACGGCCCCAAAGCGAAAACCAAAGCTGCAATCGCCCTCGCCGGAAATCGCTGCCGGGAGCTTGCCATGCACGGGCTGCACAGCCCCGCAGGCTGAAGTCTGCGGGCCGGGAGCCGCGCCTGTCTGCCAGCTTTCCGAGCTTGGCGGCAGCGATCCACCCACGTTTTGGGGAACCGCGTGCAGTTCTGGCCTGTTTGGCGCCTAGGCCCCATCCACACTATCGCATGCCTGCCATTGTGCGAAAAGAGGGAAAGATTCACCCGTCTACATTGCCCGCATACGAGCGGGGGTTCCAGGGTCCTGGAGAGGTGTGGCAGCGGCAGAGGAGCAGGGATCTGGAAGGGGCAATCACTGGCCCGCGGTGCAAGACTCAAAAGCGGCTGTGGAACCCTTTTGCTGGACGGCGAAGAAGGAGTTGGGTGCTCTACCCTTCTAGCTATCAGATAACACGGCATGCCAAGGTAAGCTTGGCAAGTTTTAATCAGGTGATTGGGGTGGTTGGTTCACGGTGGATTTGGGGGTGGCACTGTATAAAGATTTGTTATTGCTAATATGATGGTTGTGAAATGTACCTAAGGTTGTTAAGTATACATAAGAGTTGTTGTTTTTGTGGATGGTGTAAGCAACAATGTGTTAAGCAGTGCTAGATTGACACTTCAACACTCTTTTGGTCTCAAATGAATGTGGTTCTCCCTTGGGACACACTCTGACCGCGTGTGGGTGCTCACCGGCGCACTTGGAGAATCCTGAGGCTGATCTGATCTCCAAGAATCTTGGTACTGGCAGCTGTCTTGTTGGATGGTTTGATCTAACCCATTGCTCAAGAAGGGATGATGGACTGTGTCAATATCAAGTATTTTATTTACTGCACTTTGGAGAGGGGTTCATCCAACACCACCAAGACAAAGGGGGAAAAATTAGTGTTGCTGGTAATCATTGTGTTAGATTTAGCGCTTCATTGTGATCCCCTGCCATTGAAGCAGGGACTGCGCGTCCAGGCTCTTGAGGTTGGCCCCCAGGGGAGTAATTTTTTTGTTGACGGTGTCCACGGCAGTCAGTGTAAATGTCACCCAGTTTGAACTTGTGATATGAGTCATTAGGACTGTGGTACCTCTTGGGAGGCCTTTTTCCCATTCTCTTGCTATTGTTGCAGCAAAGCTTCTTGCATTTGCCACTTGGGCCAGTTGGCAGGTTGTGTTGGACATGTACACATGGTGGAGGATCTGGCTTGGCCTGGGGCCTGGGACAGTTTCAGTGGTTGCGTTTGGGTTATTGCCATCAGGGGGGCGGGGGTTGGAAGGGCCCATCAAGTTGTTCCTGGAAACTTTGCCTTTGGAGCTGTTGTCTTCAAAGAACATCATGCAAGATTGGGCGCATGCAAGAGCCCAAGGTAGGATTGATGGGGCGCATTGGCAATGGTGCCATTGGGGTTGTTGTCCAACATTTCACGTTTGGCACCAACACGGCGGGTGAAGGTGGAGGACTCATTGCTTGCTTGGCCATAGGCGGTAGATCTGTTGGCCATTGACTGAATTGGTGTTGCAGGTGCATAGAACTATCAACAGCTGCCCAGGGAGAAATAAAGTCACTCACAATAAATATGGATTCAAGGATTGGGCCTGATGGGACAATTGTTTCTTGTGTGATAGGTCTATGGGAGGTGCAGCAGTCAAATGATGGCTGGGTTAGCAGGCTTGAAAGGAAAAAAGGGATGATGGGGGGTAAAGATGACCATTGGTACCCAGCACCCGTGGGCAGGTAGCACCCACACCCGCCAGGAGGTGCCGAGTGCCTGTTTTGGGACATAAAACTAAGAGGTACCCGGGTACCGCCACCAAGTACCGCCTCATACCCCCTAATATCCCTGCCCCCTGGTGGGGGGGGGGGGGGGGGGGAGTCGGTCTAAAGAAGGCACTAAGCACCTGTTTTTGGGTGTGGGTGTCCAGATTTTGGGGTGAAAAACAGGCGGGAGCCGCGCCAAGTACACGCCAGAATCACAAAGAATTTGCCGCAGCTGTACTGTCCGATTACATGTAATTGGACAGTACAACTGCGGTGCTGCGAGTCAAATTGACACCCGCAGGAGGCCACAGGCTGCTGGGGAAATATCAACTGTCAAATCCAACAGGCCCAATCGTACAAGCTGTCCCTCAAGCTCAAACTCAACCCTGGGTGCCAGCTGCGGGTGCGGGTGCCCAAAATCTGAATTTTGAAAGCTATACTTAAACTTCTGGCAGTGGTACGTGCTACAGGTAAATCGGGTACCTGTAGGGAGTACCACCTGTACCCGCCAAGGACTGGGTGCGGTGCCGGGTGTCCATTTTGGATCAAAAATCAGGCGGTACTGGGGTACCAATGGTCATCTTTAATGCAGGGGGGGGGGGGGGGCAGACCTGCTTTGGGTATTTCTGGGTGAGTTGGTGGTATCACTGAGTCAGTCAGAAAATGGGCAAAATTCTTTAGGCTGCATGGGCAGCAGGAGGGGTGGCAGTACTGGTTGCATGGAGGTTAGGTTTAGGTTACATTTTGTCAAGGGGGGAGGAGGTCCGGGGGGGGGGGGCATGATGGTTGGGGAGGGAGGTGATGGAGATGTACATGTCTCCTTGCCCTCATTTCCCTAACTTTTTTTCTTTTTTTAAAAGTGCAGTTTTGCTTTTAGCATTGCGCACTATAGTGTATACCTACAAGTTGAAGTATATCAAAAAGAGGACTACAAGCCTAAAAAATTGACAACTCTACATTTGACAAGTGCCTATAATATTTTCATCTTTAGATTAAACTAGCTTTGAGAGAGGAAAAAGGGAGAAAGAGGGTACTAGTAAGGAAATCAAGGGTTCCATTGGCACCTCTGGCAATTCTGAATTTCTTATTCCATTGATGGGAAATCTTTTGACCAAGGTGAATGAGCAAAATTTGCATCAAGTTTAATAATTTTCTTGTTGGATGAGGACTGTTCATGTAGAATGCAAACACAGCAGGATTGTGCGGATGGTGAAGCAGTATTGCATGTTGTAGAGTCGTTACTTCCGTGGCATTTAATACATAGTGGATTGTTTTTACACCATTTAGAGGTATGGTTGATCCTTGAACATTGAAAGCATTGCGGGATTGATTGGGCGTATTGAACCCCTTGATAAAGTTTGTGCTGAAGAAAAAGTCCGGATTTTTTGATTTTGAGTGTGATTCTCTTGTCAAGAAGTTGTAGAACAATTGAAACATTGTTTTTCCCTTTTTCTTCCAGGTTGTTCAACCAACATGCTGATTGGATTAGAGCTGGATTTATTTGATTTTGGGTACCAAGGGCTTCCCAATGGCATCTGTCATTGGGGTCAAAATGTGCCAATATGGTGTGTGAGAGTACTGGATATCTGTTTGGAAATGTGGCAAGGCTAGGTCAAACCAGTGATTTTTGTTATCAAGGATCCAATGGGCCTTAATTCTAGATGAGGTGTATATCTTAAGATCCTTGGATGGGAGAACCCCAATGCCGGTTGCTTCAATTGGGACAGAGTCAATGTTGGCATTGATGGATGCCAGAGTCTTACTTACACTGGTTGTAATTTTGGTAGATGAGGCTGTGTTGAGTGCGTTGAATCCAGGCAGAGTGCAAATAAAACAACTGGAGGGTTTGAATTTGTTAAGCTCCGCATTGGATGGTATCGGTGCCGTGATGCATTCCGTTGGCCAAGTTCCCTTGTTGGTGTCTGGACCTTTCTGTTTTTCAGCCGCGACCAAAGCCTAAGTCAGACAAATTGGGATAGGAGCTGGGTTGGTTCATCTTTTGATACAATCTAAAGGGTCTAGATTTTTCTGCAAGGTGTTTGTGTCTGTTGTTGCTGAGTTGCTGAGTTGCTGAGTTGCTGTTGCTGATGATAGCTGATCTCAGTTTTGCAAGGGAGAGGATTAGATCAATAATTTGGCCTTGATCCCTAACTTATCTAAGTCCCTTGTCCCTTTGTGGCAAGAAAGGGAGCCTTGTTGAGGTGTGACACACAAACCTCAACCGGTCCGCAGGGAGGAGGGACTTAGAGCATCTCCACCGCGCGGGACTATCTGAAGGGACTAAATCCCCAACTCGCACGACTGCGGCGCAGTTTTAGTCCTCCGCCCAAAGAATTTTTCACACCGCAGAGTCCCCAAAATAGCACCTCCAGGTTGTGAAAGGGGCTCCCCCAATTCCCCCCTGCTCCATGACCAGTCCTCAAAAGGAGACACCCCTATCAATAGCCGGTGCTGACTGGACATTGTCATGCACCTCACCGGCCATCAATCAGTCCTCTCGATGGCCAATATTGCAGCCATCAATTGGTCCTCTCAATGGCCGATATTGATGTCCATCAGTAGACGAGCCCTCCTCTCAATCCGATACTTTGTATTGGACAAAGGAGAAAAACTTGGAACCCTCTGTCTTCTACTCAGACCAATCTAGTTGTATTGGTTGGAGAGGAAGAAGGGGATTTTGATGTCCGGTACCGGCCATCAAGAGGTATGAATTGATGACTGGTACCGGCCATTGAGAGGTACATATCAATGGCCGGTACCGGCCATCCAGAGGTACCTATTGATTTCTGGTCGGTACCGGCCATCAATTTGTATTATGTAGTCCTCTTGATTGCAGTGGAAATCATCAAGAGTTGAATTCAACCTCTGTTGACCAGTGTGTTATGTAGATACAAATTATGTAGCTCAGCCAGTAACAGCTGAGAATAGTGTACGTGCATGTTGAGGTTGGGGATATTGGGGTTTGTGTGTGGTGATGAGTGGAGTATCACAAGCCTATGGCTGTGTGATATGTGAGCCAGAGGGACTATGTGGGGAGCTATAAAGTCCTAGATCTGGGACTGGTATAGGGCCCAGATGGGTTTTTCCTAGTTTAGGACCTCCTTTAGGGCCTCCGGTGGAGGGACTAAACTGGGTTTGGGGGACTAAATTTGGTATAGTCCCCTGAATTAGGGCCCGCGGTGGAGATGCTCTTGTGCCCAAGCAGCAGTGTCAATGCATGTGAGGATCTTGGGGGTTTGGTGTAAACCAACTTCCATGCCCCAGGGAAGATACTTACCATGATGTAATCAAAGAATGTTTTGGAGCCACTAATCCTGAGATTCTTGGCTTTGGATCCACCACTCAGCTTTAGTGAATTCTGCTCCTATCATACTTTTCTCCCTGCTCCAAAGTTCAGAATTTGATTTACATAACCCTCAATCTCAGTCATCCAGGGGATATAACCCATCACCCCATATGTAGATATCCCTTAAATCAAGAAATCTAGCTTTATCAAGCCAACCCTTATTTTAATTAAATAATAATAATAATAATAATAAGAGAAAGTTGCGGGAAAAAAAGACAAAACAAAGTCACAAAAGACACTAACTTAACTAACTCCCTTTCTTTGTGGAGGAGGGGCGCCATCCCGCAGGGACGGCGTCCCCCTGGTAAAGCTCTTGATTTGAAAACCTAGGCCAAGACTCTTGAGGAGAAATTCCTGTTATTCTCAGGTGACAAGGACAAGCTCAAGAAGGCATTGAATTACGAAGAATACCTGAAAAACCTCAAAAAATACCAGCTTATGGTTGATGGAAAGGATTTCTCTTGGATTGGGGCCAAGACAAGCTGGCTGTCGAAGCTCCCCCAAGAAAAGCTTGTGGTCAGTTATGAAAGCTCCTTGCCTGAAGTCACCAAATCCTATCAAAATCTACGCAAAGAAAAACTAACAGGACCGTTCCTGCAAGAATTCAACAAGGCAGTTGATACAACCTTTGAATCTGCCACAAAAGCAAATCCCAAGATCAAAAAGAAAGATATTGAATTATTGTGTTTCCCAGAAAGGTTGGACCCAACGCCTTTTTGAAATTTTGTTGTTTGCAAAATTCATGTGATTAGGATGGAGTTTTGATTTTGCCCAAAACTCAAACCCAGCTCAGAAAGTTCATGCAATGTCAAGCAAATATGTCAGCTGTCCAACCAATTTCCAATCTTGCAAATCCACACCCGACAGCGACAGCCCTGCCGTATCCTCCTCCCCCCAAGCCAGAATCGACCGAATCTGATATCGACCCGCCATCCGGAAAACCCTCCAAAAGGATTGTCATCATTTTGGTTTGTTTATCACCCAGCAGCCGTTCAATTCGCCTCCCAAGCCAGAATCAACCCGATTGCGGCGGAGAAGACACCCCCCCCCCCCCCACAAAAAAAACGTGTTTGTCAGTTTTTCCGGATTATCTTTCTTCCTTCCACCTCCTGGCGAAGAAATACTGACAGCAGCCCCGGCCCATTTATCCTCCTCCCAAGCCAGAATCTACCTGATTGCCGCGGCGCAGGAAACGCACTCCAAAAAAAAGGTTTCTCAAGACTGTTTTTCCAACTCTTTTTCTCCCCCCCCCCCTCTCGCCGCAGCTATACTGACAGAAGACCCACCCAATTCTCTTCCCTCCAAGCCAGAATCTACTGGATTGCAGCGCAGCAAACGCGCTCCAAAAAAACAAGGTTTGTCAGGACTATTTTTCCAACTCGTTTTCTTCCTCCTCCCTCTTGCCGCAGCCATACTGATAGCAGTCCCGCTTGATTCTCCTTCCTCCAAGCCAGAATCTACCTGATTGCGGCACAGGAAACGCGCTCCAAAAAAGAACAAAAATCACTTGTCAGCTCATCCCGCCCCGAATACTGACTGCTCCCCCCGGATTGTAGAGTGATGGATTGCCATTTAACCAATCATCACAAGTTTAGTTTGGCAGGCTTTCCTCTTTCTTTCTAGTCGATGAGCCCCCCAATCACTGCACTCTCCGTATTCTATCATCTAGTGTTTTTTTCTCTTGGTCAATCTTGCTTATTTCATTCTTGATCTTTCTCGGTCAGAGGTTTTTTTATTTTGGATCCGTCTTGAGCAAAATTGAAAAAAAGCCAACTTCTGTTCTCTTCAAACAAGTCCAATCAATAATGTCCACCACTGAGATCCAGGGGCCTAAAGTCTGAATATAAAAGTCCCTCAACCGGAGGCAACACTTCAGTTGCAGTCCCCTCAGATCAAACCAAGTGCTGGTGTTGTTGAGTCCCTTGTGACACGTCTCAAGGCTGAAATTTGTCCTGAGTCGAGGGACTTTTTTTACCTTTCCCCCCAGTCAAAGGACTTGCTTTGAACTAGAATTGTGGCACTTCGGAAAAACTTGGGCATCCTCAGTTACTTAAGGGCTTGCTGCAATTTGCATACAGCCCCAGCTTGTGATTTATTAGAGCATCCTTACCGGTGACTAGTTTAGCCACCAATCTCAACCACACCGGGTGTAGCTAAGCCCAAGCTAAATTAGTGAGAAGCTTGAATTTCAGCTAACTGTCACTACATTTAGTGACGGTTAGCTCGAAGCTAACTGCCATTTCCCGCGCCCACCACTCAGCTCCACCCCACGCAAGCCAAACCAATACGGCTGAATCACTGTCGCTAAGTTAGTTTGCAACAGCTGCGAGTCAAAACTCGCGCCAACATAGCTCGACCGGTAAGGATGCTCTTACACCAAGCGCGCCAATAATCACCAGCTTGTTATGACCACACAAGCTTTGACTCCCCATTGTAGATTGAACAAGTGCAAGAGTTTCAATTTGATTTGATAAAACAAAAGGTTTCTTAAAAAACAGTTTGGAACTGGTCACCCCATCTCTGGTTGAACATCAAATCATTGAGGGATAGTTAGGGAGTACGCTAACCGGTTTAAACAGCAGACTGAAGAAACTTATGAATTTCTTCAAGCAGAGTAACAGACCAATCATACCATTGGTTTGATTTGTTGCAATCGGGTAGACTCTGGATCAGAGAGAGGAGAGTTGGTCGTGCTGCTGTCAGTATGGCTGCAGCAAGAGGGGGGAGGAAGAAAACGAGTCGGAAAAATACCTTGTTTTTTTGGAGCGCGTTTGCTGCGCTGCAATCCAGTAGATTCTGGCTCGGAGGGAAGAGAATTGGGTGGGTATTCTGTCAGTATAGCTGCGGCGAGAGGGGGGGGGGGGAGAAAAAGAGTTGGAAAAACAGTCTTGAGAAACCTTTTTTTTGGAGTGCGTTTCCTGCGCCGCGGCAATCAGGTAGATTCTGGCTTGGGAGGAGGATAAATGGGCCGGGGCTGCTGTCAGTATTGCTTCGCCAGGAGGTGGAAGGAAGAAAGATAATCCGGAAAAACTGACAAACACGTTTTTTTTGTGGGGGGGGGGGGGGTGTCTTCTCCGCCGCAATCGGGTTGATTCTGGCTCGGGAGGCGAATTGAACGGCTGCTGGGTGATAAACAAACCAAAATGATGACAATCCTTTTGGAGGGTTTTCCGGATGGCGGGTCAATATCAGATTCGGTCGATTCTGGCTTGGGGGGAGGAGGATACGGCAGGGCTGTCGCTGTCGGGTGTGGATTTGCAAGATTGGAAATTGGTTGGACAGCTGACATATTTGCTTGACATTGCATGAACTTTCTGAGCTGGGTTTGAGTTTTGGGCAAAATCAAAACTCCATCCTAATCACATGAATTTTGCGAACAACAAAATTTCAAAAAGGCGTCAGGTCCAACCTTTCTGGGAAACACAATATATTTCTCATAGATTTTTGAGAAGGGAGAATCAAAACATGGAATCAACCTTGAGAAACTTTCTAGTGCTCAGGAGTTTCAATTGAAGAAAAAATATTTCACAACCCCAGAATTTATGAATCTAGAGCATGTCTTTCAACACCTGCCTCCAAAGTTGGACATGGATGCCGTGGTATTTTGTTATGCTATGCTAGAAGGGTTTGAAAGTTTTTTGCAACAGATTCACCAGAATTAAAGCAAATTCTTCGCAATAAAGCTCAAGCTGAAATTTCTGAGGTTGTCACAAAGGGATTGACTCCAAATACTGAAGAAGAATCACTAGTGTTCATTGCTTCCCAAGATAAAGAATGGCATGAAACTGCTTATATGAAATTCTATGGAAGCACTGTGGGACCAGCAGAAGTGTTCACAAGGCTGAAAGAGTCACCAACCAAAAATGAAATTATCTGTTACGCTATCAAAAGGTATCAGGGTTTGCTCAACTTTCTTAAACCAATTGAAGTGGATAAGCTTTGGCAGTCTCCTGATCTCAGAACTTTCAAGGCAATGCTTGATTCACATGAAAGACAAATTCCTAAACAGAATTTGGCAGAATTAAAAATCTTAAATAATCTGAGAAAGGAAGCTGGAAAATCTTATTTGGTCAATCAACCACTTCTCCAGGAGCTGAAGGATAGGGGAACTATTGGTGATGAATTGGTGCAAGCAGCCAAAAAAATGCAAAAAGAATTTCTCAAGAAGTTGGGTGATGAAGAAGAATTCACAAAAAATGTGGTAAACCAATTTGTAACTGATCTCAACCGCCATCTGAAAGGCCTATCGCCAGGAGCAAGACAGTACATATCAGGACAGGCTGCAACTTGGGTTTCAATTTCACAAGTAAAAAACTTTATTGGGAAGCAAAGTCCAATTATCTAACAACAGCTGCATTTAAAAAACCAAACTTGTTCCAATTTGATAAGTCTCTAGAGGCATATAATCCAAAACTAAATAAATTTGTTCAGAATCCTACAGACAAGCATACTTTGGCAAGGTCTTATATAGACACTTTATTTGATACACAAACTTTCCATGGTGCTCCTGATTCAGCTGAGCTCAGAACTTTTATTGCAAGAGATTTAGCAGAGAAGATTCACCAAAATGAAGCAATTCTTTATGAGAAGATCCCACAAATAGGTGAATATTTTGAAAACATCTTAAAACCCAAAGGACATATTACAACCCCATTTTACTCTGATAGAAGTACTTTGTCAGAAGAAGAACTATTGAAAATGGCCAGGGCTAGTATAGCAAAACCTACATCCAGATCATAGCTTAGCAAGGAATCAGGATCAATAACTACAGCAGAATTATTGTGATGGATTTATCCTCAGAATATTCAGATCATGACATCCTTATGATGTATTTGATTTTGATTGCACCAAAAGACTTCAACCAGTATCCAATTTGCAAATCTCAACTTCCAATTTATCTTGAAACAATTCATTTTCATATAAAAATAGGGTCTTGGAAAAGGGTCAATCTACATGCACGCCAAGTTTTGACTACTTGCACGCCATAAATTTGGAGTACACAAGTCAGTACGCCAGGATTTGAGGCGTGCTCAAAGATGTACGCCAAGAAGAAGGGAGTGCCAAGGGATGAACGCCATATTATTGGGCGTACAGGAATACATACGCCAATCATTATCAATTTTGAGGCGTGAGGACATTGGCACACCAAATTTATTGGCGTGCAAGAGTAGACACGCCAAGGAGTCCCCATTTCTTCCACTGGAGTGCACGGCTGCTCACACCAAACTTTACAGTTCTTGGTGTCCACTGGCTTGCACACCAAATTTGCATATTGTTGGCATGCACTGCATGTGGATTGCACACCAATCCAACTACGGGCTCTGTCAATCCAACTAGGGGCTTATAAATTAGTTTCTTTTAAGCTCCAGCAGTAGCAAGGGCTGAGATGACCTTTCCAAGTGTGGTGAGAGATTTGTTGATCTGAGCACCCTCCTTGAGTCTCACACCGGTAGCACCAGTACTGTTAGCCCGCTCCAAGCCAGCAAGATTGACCAAACTGATTCTTGAGACTTTCTCGCCCTCCATACCGGTCGTCGCATCTTTTTGTCACTGAGACAGTAAGAGTGTAAAGACCAAATGAGAACGGGATGACGTTTTGTTCATGTTTGTCGCCGCAACCGTTTGGGCTTTGTTGCCCTCATCCATTAACGTCTCAACATCGCTGTAAGATTGGACTGCCAGCTTTGATAGATCTTCGACGTAGGGACCTAAGCTGGGTTGCTCTTGGACTCTAAGGTTGCCCTTGTTCTTTGGGTTCAGCAGATCACGGACACACTTGTTTTAGATCTAGAAATTTTGATTGCCAATGAGTGTCAGTGCAAGTTTAGCATGTTTTATGTGAGCTTGAGAATCCCGGAACCAGTTTGACCATCTATGGAAGATTTCCAACGGATAATCGAGTGCATCAGTGTTGGTTGGTGGATTGGTGCTGGTGATGTTGGCCGGTGGGGTGGTTTCGTGCGCCATGGGGTAGTTGGTGGAATGGCGCGGAGAGCCGGAGAGATCAGGGACTTGGCCGCTGGGCTGATGACTTGGGTTTGGATGCTCCAGAGCTACATATATGGCGTGTCAAGGGGTGTACTCCTGTTAATTCATGCCAAGGTGCTATCAGGGTGGGCGTGCGGTGCGTGCACGCCAGTCCCAGTGGAGCACAGTGGATATGTACGCCGCTTCTGGAGCTCCTTTTGGAGTGAGGGAGCTGTTACGCCATCTTTTATGGCGTAACTAGGCGTGCACGCCTAAAAAGTTGGCGTACCAAGGCTTTGGACACCTTTTTGGCGTGCACGTAGTCAAAAATTGGCGTGCATTTAGATTGACCCCTTGGAAAAACGACTCCCAACTTTTGGGAAAACAACTCCCATATGTCGGCGCAACTGTTTTTCAACCAGCGCTCGACGTCGACCTAGACCCTTTTTTTGGGTACGGGTTTTTTTGGAGTCGTCAACCCAAAATAAAAAAAAATTTGGAGTCGTTGTGCTAATTTTTCGTATTATTTTTTATTATTTTTGATATGTATAACTTTTTTGTTCCACGTACTAGAGACATACAAATTTGAGAGCACAAAGATTTATGCATAAATTGTACTCCCTGAATTTCTTAGCAATAGTGTGTCATCAGAACATGAGATATAAGGGGTGCGTGGTGGGCATAGTAGGAAAATGACCGCCAGCCATATAAGTTTTTTGTTACACACCCAAAAAGTCCAAAACTTTCAGTAATCTTTCCATAATGCATATAGTTTGTGCTATCAAATTATTAGCAATAGTTTTCCATTGTAGAATGACATAGAAGGGGTGTGCGTAGGGCTTAGTAGGAAAATGACCGCCAACCATATAAATTTTTTGTTACACACCCAAACAGTCCAAAACTTTTAGGAATCTTTCCATGATGCATATATTTTGTGCTATAAAATTATTAGCAATAATTTTCCATTGTACAATGATGTATAAGGGGTGCGCGGAGGGCTTAGTAGGAAAATGACCACCAACCTCATATCTTTTTTGTTACAGACCCAGACAGTCTAAAAATTTCAGGAAACTTTCAATGTAGCATATCAAGCTTTCTATGAAATTCTTAGCCATGGGGTGTAATCAAAATGAGAGATATAAGGTGTGTGCGGATAAAGCCCGCCGTGCACACCCCATATCTCCTATTTTTATCACATCAAGTTGCTAAGGATCTCATATCACAAATAATATGCTACATGAAAGATTTCCTGAAATTCTCGGACTGTTTGGGTCTGTAACAAAAAAGTTATAAGGCTGGCAGCCATTTTCCTACTAAGCCCTCCGCGCACCCCTTATACATCATTGTACAATGGAAAAATATTGCTAATAATTTTATAGCACAAAATATATGCATCATGGAAAGATTTCTGAAAGTTTTGGACTTTTTGGGTGTGTAAAAAAAAGGTATATGGTTGGGGGTCATTTTCCTACTAAGCCCTCCGCGCACCCCTTATATGTCATTCTACAATGGAAAACTATTGCTAATAATTTGATAGAACAAACTATATGCATTATGGAAAGATTCCTGAAAGTTTTGGACTTTTTGTGTGTGTACAAAAAAACTTATATGGCTGGCGGTCATTTCCCTACTAAGCCCAACACGCACCCCTTATATCTCATGTTCTGATGGCACACTATTGCTAAGAAATTCAGGGGGTACAATTTATGCATAAATCTTTGTGCTCTCAAATTTGTATGTCTCTAGTACGTGGAACAAAAAAGTTATACATATCAAAAATAATAAAAAATAATACGAAAAATTAGCACAACGACTCCAAATTTTTTTTTATTTTGGGTTGACGACTCCAAAAAAACCCGTACCCAAAAAAAGGGTCTAGGTCGACGTCGAGCGCTGGTTGAAAAACAGTTGCGCCGACATATGGGAGTTGTTTTCCCAAAAGTTGGGAGTCGTTTTTCCAAGGGGTCAATCTAAATGCACGCCAATTTTTGACTACGTGCACGCCAAAAAGGTGTCCAAAGCCTTGGTACGCCAACTTTTTAGGCGTGCACGCCTAGTTACGCCATAAAAGATGGCGTAACAGCTCCCTCACTCCAAAAGGAGCTCCAGAAGCGGCGTACATATCCACTGTGCTCCACTGGGACTGGCGTGCACGCACCGCACGCCCACCCTGATAGCACCTTGGCATGAATTAACAGGAGTACACCCCTTGACACGCCATATATGTAGCTCTGGAGCATCCAAACCCAAGTCATCAAAAAAAAGGTATATGGTTGGGGGTCATTTTCCTACTAAGCCCTCCGCGCACCCCTTATATGTCATTCTACAATGGAAAACTATTGCTAATAATTTGATAGAACAAACTATATGCATTATGGAAAGATTCCTGAAAGTTTTGGACTTTTTGTGTGTGTACAAAAAAACTTATATGGCTGGCGGTCATTTCCCTACTAAGCCCAACACGCACCCCTTATATCTCATGTTCTGATGGCACACTATTGCTAAGAAATTCAGGGGGTACAATTTATGCATAAATCTTTGTGCTCTCAAATTTGTATGTCTCTAGTACGTGGAACAAAAAAGTTATACATATTAAAAATAATAAAAAATAATACGAAAAATTAGCACGACGACTCCTGAATTTTTTTTATCTTGGGTCGACGACTCCCAAAAAATCCGTACCCAAAAAAAAGGTCTAGGTCGACGTCGAGCGCTGGTCGAAAAACAGTTGCGCCGACGTATGGGAGTCGTTTTCCCAAAAGTTGGGAGTCGTTTTTCCAAGACCCTAAAAATAATTCTGTCTTCCAATTTCCAGCTTTTGGTGCCGATTGGGAATCATTTCTGTTTCAGCCATTCCCTCATTCATTTCTTTAGTTTTGTTTTTCCAGTCATTACTGTATCTCTTTCTGTTTCATCCCTCTACAACTATCACATGCATGATGTCAAACTTTAAAAAAAGGAAACATTCCCTCATTTGAGTTCATCCAGGTCATGATCAAGTGCACTTACAGCTTGGCTATAGGTGGCTACAAACACTTGACAACCTACATTCATATTGGTTACGTGATAAAGAAAACAAGGAAAGCTCGTACAAGGCAGCACGTTTCTTTAACCAATCACAGATTTATACAAATTTGATTGTTTGTGGCTAGTTTGTAAGACGAAAACGATGGTTTGAATAAGATTCACATCACATTTCGCGATCATCAGTTGGTCTTGCTGATCTTCCACATATCGACCACGCATCTGATACAACTTCCATCTTTCATATCTTGGAAGCCTTCGTTGATGCATCCGAAGTCCCTCTATAGGTGTTGGTATAGGGGATAATGGAATGGAAGATTAACCAGGATTAACATGATAGTTTTTCCAATCATTCCTCTTATAATCATAATGATTTCAAATACTCACGTGATGAGTGACATAGTCGTCTACTGATAGGACACCTTTCAAATAGTCGTCAACCAAGCCCGGTATCCTTGATCATATTTTTTGCAGTATCGATTTTGTTGAGGAAAAAGCAAAGTTAGTTGGACTTATAAGGAAGAACTGATTACGCGGACGGACAAGGCATAAAATCAGGCTGAGGGAACGAGACTACTAACTCGGTGCGGCCTTTTACACCTCCAAACGCACTGCCTTGCCATTTTCTACCAGTGACTAATTGGAATGGTCTAGTGGCAATTTCCTTGCCTGCAGCTGCAACCCCAATGATTGTGCTCACACCCCAGCCTGTTCGAAGTTCAAGCAATCTCATAAATAAAGACGTTTTCAGAGGTTACGGAACTGTGAGTCAAGCCTTCTTACCTTTGTGGCATACCTCTAACGCAGTCCTCATCACATCTACGTTTCCCGTGCAATCACTTGTAAAGGCACAAGCAGTTGTCTATTTGATGAGTTAGTGCAAAAAAAACAAGAAAGTCCTGAGCGAGAGGGAGCGCGGGCTTACAAAGTGTAGTCAAACCCTCCATCGCTATGTTTTGTGGTAAGGTCCTGGGCAAGGTTTTCAGTCTTGATGGGATTGACGAATTCGTGGGCACCCATCTTTTTCGCCCAAGCTTCTTTGCCAGGATTCACATCCACCGCGACGATCGACTTGCATTTCCGGGCCGCGCAGCCTTGGATGACTGCTAGTCCAACGCAGCCAATCCCAAAAATCGCGACAGTGGAACCCTCCGTCACGTTTGCTGTCTTAGTAGCCGCCCCAAACCCGGTAGTGATACCGCATCCTAGTAAGCATACCTTATCCAAAGGGGCTTCATCCTAAAACCGGAGAAGTCAATGTTTGTGAGCTACATTAGACACAAGCAATAATCTGGTTTCCGGCGGCTCGAGATTGAAGAATACTCACCACCACTTTTACCACACTAAATTTTGAAACCACGGTGTACTGACTAAAGGTACTACAACCCATGAAGTGCTTGATGGGTTGACCTTTACAGTAGAATCTCACGGTTCCATCAGGCATGACACCTTTACCTTGAGTCTCTCGAACTCTGCCACACAACTAAGTCCATTCGACGACAGGCGTTAGGGATAAGAGGTAATTATGGCAAGTCCAAAATCATCAAATTCAGTCCCAAGATGTGTTGTTGGCCTATCTTGATTGATATTAACTGAAGAGGCTACAAACGTTGGTTTTTCCTGAAGTGCAAAACTTGCCTGGATGATTGAAAAAGCATTGAGATCAGCCCGGAGCTACGGCAGACCGAAAGCCCAATCTTCTAGAGTCATACTGTAAGAGAAAGACTACATACATTCTCGACATTCAGCGGTGTAAAGTGGGATCACATGCTGCATTTATTGATCCGCAGAGGGCAATTCATGTTTTAGGAAAACTATGTGAATTCAGAACCAGACCTCCAAGCCAATTAGGTCAAAGCCAAGATAAACGCACATCACCTGGTTTGACATCAGTGACCCCCTCTCCGATGCTTTCCACAATACCCCCACCCTCATGACCTAATATTGAAGGAAAATCGCCTTCGGGGTCATTTCCAGACAGGGTGTAATAGTCCTGCACGTTATGGAAGCAACAAATTTTAGCAAAGCGTTCGAATTGGTGAGGAGTGGTACAATCCTGGGAAACACTAACGGTATGACAAATACCAGTGTAGAGCACCTAGAAACAGACAGCATTCGATTGAGCAAGAGCAGAAGTCAAAATCAGGACGGTAGTCCACCAAAAATTTGGTCTCAGTCATAGATTAAAATCATAATTATAACCTGAAGAAATTGAAAGGGGTGAACACCTTACCTTGATTCGAACTTCATCCTTTCTCGGCGGCTCGACCTCGATGTCCTCGATCTTGAGTGGTTCACCAGCCGCCCAGGCGATTGCAGCTTTGCAAACGATTTTCTATGCACAGAGTTGGATTCTGGTCAGCTGATTGTTACTGTTTCCTTGATGATATGACCACACCTTTGGACTGACCTGTGGAGTTTCCATGACCAAGATGATGTTTATAGACGGGTTGAGCTGTCGATTTCACTTTGCTTGCAACTCGTTCGCGTCATAGCATCGGGGACCCGGTCGGGGGTTTACCCAGGCTACGGCCGCCAAAGTGTGCTCACATCTGTTCCATTTAACTTGAATCCTCCCAGACACTGATCATCCGTTATAACTACCGGCTCTTGTGTTTTTGATATTACTAGCTTAGTGCTGGAATCCCTGTCCTTCCCCATCCTCACTCCACCTGAATACCTCTCCCTCCCTCCGTCCCATAAACTGAGCAAGACAAGGTGGCCGGTGGGATAGCCAGTTATGGTGTTCAAAGTTGGTTTGCAAAATTTTATGCATGCATAAATCATAAAATCATAAAAATATTTTGGTGAGGAAATTTTGTATTACATAATCAGACAGTCATATCCCCTGCAAAAAAGATTTTATGATTTTATGATTTATGCATGCATAAAATTATGCAAACCAACTTTGAACACCATAAGTGTTCATCTGGCAACAGAATTTTGTTTCACCAATGGGGGTTCAGGGCGTCGAGGGGATGCTCTTGAAAATATCCAGAGGACACTCCCAGAGTATCCAGTGGACACTCTCTACTTAAACATCCGGATTCAGGCATGCAGAGTTGTGTCCAATGGACACTCCTGCAGTGTGAGAGCTGGACATTTGCGGACATGTGCGCAAGGGTGTCCGATTGACATCCGCCACAACCCGTGGTTTACATATACACACCAAGCCAACAAGAGAAGAGTGAATAGTGTGGGTCTCAAAAGAGAGAAAAAAATAAATTGCAAGCACAGATTTCCATCATACAACCGGAGTCGAAAGGAGTGAGGATGGAATTGAAGAAATTTGCGAATAAAACTAAAATGTTTGTGACCATATGTTGGCTATAAATACAGAAACATTCCTCCTAATTGCTTCCAGGTAAGCTGATGATACATAGAGGTTTTGAAGAAAACACACAATCATAGCTTGATCCCAAAAATTGGAAGCAAAAACTGAATGATAATATCATGGCTTCTTGGAGGGATGGTTTTGTTTTTCGAGTTTGTTTATACTAGAAGGTTGGGGTGCCATCGCCGCCCAGCTCACTTGGATTTCTTTCAGGTAAGACGCCGGACTTGTACGGTGCTGTTAAGTGTGTTTCAAAAGAAAATGATCAGTCAAGATATTTTCTAGACAAATCTAGCCAGAAATCGCCCATGTGAGGATATTGTGTGGAACTATTTACTTGGTATATCAACACTTTCCTTCCAAAGTCTCTGAAAATGAGATTTTCCTTCTGCATCGTTGACGTCCTGAAGATGTGAGATCGGGGATGGAGGTGGTGGCCTGATGTCTTTCAATCCAAACACCTAAGTTGAGCATACAAAAAAACTAGCCGAGGTGGAGCAACGCGAAATTACTCACTTTCCAGTTGTTCCGATTTAGCTTGATCTGCTTTTACTTTCTGCACGTTCGCCGGTTCAACTTGAGCTTCTTCATTTCTGGATTGGTCCCCTCGAAATGGTTCACTGTTTCCCTTTCCACCTTCACTTTTGACTCCGCCTGCTGGAATTTGTTTCAGCTTGGCGGGTTTGGAATCAAGTGGGGCGCTCGCTTGCGAACCCAACAGTTAAAAATGACCAGAACCAAGTCAGTTAGGGTCTCCAAACTATCATAACTATGAACCTGACTTCATCAGCATTTATATTGTGCAGAGGAATGTGATCAAGATACTTGACGATGATGTTACTAGATTAAGTGACCAACTAGGATGAAAGATAGCTACATTCATGACAGAGTCATACTGTTTTCGGCCGAGAAGGCTCACCATCAAATATATCTTTTCCATTGGGGGTCGAGGGTTTTGTTTCTGGGGCTTGCTCTGACGCCAAAAAAAAAACCAAAAGGGTTAGAGAGTTTTTAGTTAGTTACGTGTTTACTGTCCTCATCCCTCAGAAATGCTCACTAAGGTTCAATTCTTTGACATCTTCTAGTTTTTCATTTTTCGTAGATTGCCCTAAGGGAGAAGAACATCGGATTTGTAAGAATGGGAGTGTTATTCATTAGTTGATCGGCAATTCAGAAGGATGTGCACAACTCGTATGTATACTCCTCTTTTATCTTTCTCAGGTCATGTCTTTACCATTTATAAACTCACCAAGATTCGCTTTCGAAGGCAGGCCGGAGTGTGCACCCTGGGCATTCTTAGTCTCGGATAACGCCTCGCCAGAATCTTTGAAGGTTTGTGTGGATGCGACTGCCTCTTTGGCTGTTGCTGCGAATATGCCTCGTTTGGAGATCGAGGTTTCCGTGGGGTTTATTTCGCTGACTATTGGCCGAGCCGAGGAAAAAGTGGCTAAGAGGAATAATAGGAGAAGGAGCGTGTTTCTTGAGAATGAAGCAGTGATTACTTGGTCTTTTTTGACGCTCGACATCACGGTGTTTGTAGCGAAGGATGGTTTTGAGCCAGATAGATTTGTGGATGAGTGGGCACCAAGTAATGAACGAAAAGAAACAGAAAGAAACCCGGTGTGCACAGAATTGCACTTGGAAGGACGGTGGAAGCAACGTGCGCTTCGACGGTTAAATTCATGTTCGAAAGACCAAAGGTGAAACCTTTACAATATTGTTTATCTTCTTGTTTCAAGATATGCAGCGAAGTAAATAGTACCTAGAGAGTCGATGGGGCTTGAAACGTTGCCAACCAAACATTTTGATCTGTGCGTTTGGGAGCACAAAGGTGGGGGAGAAAACATACAGGACACCGGCTATGGATGTAATACATACATTGTATCTAGTTAATTCAACCTTCTTCAGACTTTTCACCCGTTTTCAAAGAGCCGTTGCCCATCGGTCATTCATCACGCTATGTCATGTAGATCTCCCCGCGGCGGCTCGGGAGGATACGCTTCCACCTTACAACACCCTTGAAGCATTGCTCGGCCGGAGTACGGGAGCCAGGGTATTTTACTCTGTATGGTGCCGTCTGGTGATCAATACCGGCACCGCCGAGTGACTAAGGGCAAATCTGTAGCACGGTTGGACACGGTGGAACGGGAGCACTCATACTTTCAATATGCAATTCTCATCCTTCTGTCTTGTCATATTGTGTGGTTCAGGAAATTAAGTCAAATGGCAACGGCTTGGAATTGTCCAAAGAGTTCTACAATTTGCTGCCTCCGGGCTGCTGAGCTCGTCGGATCAAATCTGTCCGACAAGCTGTATGTATATACAAACTTGATCCGAGCCTGGTTGTCTGTGCGGCGAGGGTGGCTCCGGGGGACGGTAGGTGTCCGATTGGTTGGGGTCGGGGGATGTGATCGATTTCGGGGGAAATTGCACTTTGAAGGGAAACCGATATCGATACCTGCTGAACCACAAAGAACATCTTGACACTATCAACTACATATATCTCCAGCATCCTCCTCGAGAGACAAGCGGAAGAATATCCAGACACCACGACCGGCAGCCACCCCACCACCGGAGATGAACTTCAGCAGTCTTCCTGCTTCGCCAGCCGGCCTGAAATCGGTCAATCCCTATCTTCAGCGGGCCAAAGAGATGGAGAAGGTCGACCCGGTGATCTCCTACTGGTGTAAGCCATCTTATCTTGACTGCCAGTATCGATTTTAGCTTATCCATCCAGCTCTGCCCTCCGATTGCTGAATAAAGGCGCCTTCCATGCCGCTCAAACGTGCATGTCCATCGGTCACAACGAGCCGGACAGCAGAGAGTTTCTCATGCGTCTACTGGACCTTCTCGAGCAAGTTTGTCTAATTCTTTATCTTTTTTCTTTTTTTTTTATATTATCGTCCGTTCATGATGCGATTTTTTCTCAGCTCGGGTGATCTGTTTTATCTTCGAAGTTTATTGACTCACTGTTGCTCGGTAGGCCAAAGCGCAACTATCCGATAACGACGCAATCACAAATAATCTCGCCGCGACGGCCTACGTCGAAAACTTCGCGCTGAAAATTTTCGAAGGAGCAGACAAAGAAGACCAGCAAGGCCTTTCAACGAGGTACACATCCCCCATACAATACAATCAGAAAAGAGGACAAGAAAGGTGGAGCTAAAAGGTTTATAAAACGTTGTTTTGATTCAAAAGAACCACAGCTCAAAGATTTCTGGCGGCCGCTTGTTTCTTGGAAGTCTTGCAATCACTAACAAACCAGCCTGAACCAGACGTTCGTGATATTTTATGTTCATTCTCTTCATTTCCTTGATGGGTCGTGTTGTTGCTGAAGATTGCCTTACAGATAATGCAAAAGATCAAATACTCAAAATGGAAAGCGGGTTCGATCGCGAAAGCGCTGCGAGATGGCAGTACAAGTCAGCAGCCAGCTGCAGATGACACGGCCCGGTCACCCGTCGCACCGTCCATCAGATCGCTCAACGTCGCAGGCAATGCTACGAACGATCCAGCACCCCAGTCTGCCCAATCACAAAACGGCTACAGCGATTGGCCCACAGAGTTGGCAACGAGCTCGATGAGCAAACTCCCCTCGCCGATCATCGCACCCAACCTATCCGCCAACAACTCGTCGGCAAAGCCGAGTCCCTTCCCATCCACGGTCTTTCCACCCACCACGCAGAACACCAGCTCGAGCTCGGTCGCACCCGTCCCGAGCGATTTCTCCGCTCCCTCTCCTGCCCGTCCCGCCGCCCTTC
Source organism: Puccinia triticina (assembly GCF_026914185.1). NCBI lineage: Eukaryota > Fungi > Basidiomycota > Pucciniomycetes > Pucciniales > Pucciniaceae > Puccinia > Puccinia triticina. Next base: position 720,538 of record NC_070572.1, read on the forward strand.
CTGCCTCTCAACACCCGTCCAGCCATCTCTCCAGGTTCCCGATCGTCCCCAGCTTGTCTCAAGCCGACAAGACGAGCACACACGCCAGCCAGCCCGTCCAACAGACCTTCTATTCCACTCCCGCCGCCTCCGTCCAGCTCAACAGCACCCAATCCAGCCAGAACACCACCATCGACCCCGCATACCCCTCCCAACCTTCCTCCGCGGCTATCCAAATCTCTCCCACCGTCCCCACTACCGCCCTCGTCAATCCTATCAAAGTCGCCCAGGCTCAGAAACATGCTAAATGGGCTATCTCTGCTCTCAACTTCGACGACATCCCTACCGCTAAAAATCAACTCCAGATCGCCATCGATACGCTCAACTCCCTTTGAGCTTCATCCTCTCGTCATCTCACTCCGCGCGCTATCATTCATCCCTTCTACACACCAGCCAAAAACATCTTTCTTTGAAATTACGACTAGGTCGCGCGCATTCCTAATCAATATCTATATATCACGCCTATATTCCTCGCTTTCTTTTGATCTACTACATCTATATATATACATTTCACTTCTTTCCTTCATTAATCATTGTGACATCCAAACAAACCACCCCTGATCCACCCAATATATACATTCAAGTATGTAGCCCTGTACATAAGATCATCTTTTTCTAGCTGTCTTCCTTGGTCTTTTATTTATTTGATTGTGTCCCTTAATTTTTGGTTTTTCCTTGATTTTCTTCTCCTTCACATGCCTATGTGTTAGCCTAAATCCGCTGCTTGTGTATTTGGCTTGTCTTCCCCCTCCCTTTTTCATTTTGGTTCAGAAAACTGGACAGAAGTGAAGACATGTCTGTAGGGACCCCATGTGGGGGAGCGGCATCTCAAGTGGAGGGATTCTTGTTGGATCAGTGGTGTGGTATTTAGAAATGTGAAAAATCAAAATTTCTTTCTCAGAAAAAAGGCCCCAGATACCTCTGCAAGCACTGAAATAGATTCTATGAACAATTTCCCTCTTGGTCACCACTGGAGATGTCACTCAAACCCTGCTGGATTACTAGCTTATGACAATCCCCTTGTTTCAGGGGCTGGAGGACCCGGTGTGCCAAAGGTGCCTTGCAAAGCAAGCCTCTGAAACAGGGGCTTGTGAGCAATGTCCCCTGTGGCCTGAGAGCTTGGCCTTTTTTGTGGCTTTTTTGGCCTCTTTGGAGCTCACAGGCTTATAGCTCCCGACCCATCAGGCCATTCAAAATGCCATGAACTTTCTCATGTAGGCATCCATCTTGCCTTTGTGGCCATTTTTCTTCTTTTTTTTGCCTAATTGGAAGAAATAATATCCCTTCCCTGGGGTGTTAGTGAGAGTCTCTCTTGGAGCTTGTATTTTGCAGTTATTCCACAATCAGTGGTATCCCTCAGAGCATGTTTACCAGTGGCTAGTTTAGCTTGCAGCTAGCTAGTTGAGCCATCAAACTCAACCACAGATATGATTTGAGCTAACTCTTGCTACATATAGCAGTGGTCAGCTCACAAGCTGGCTATCTGCCCGCAAGTATCACAAAGCTGACAGACCAAAATAGTCAAATCACACCTTGCTACTTTAGTTAGCAATAGCTGCAAGTTAAACCTTGCGTGAACTTAGCTCAACTGGTAGACATGCTCTTATACTCCGGGTTGTACAGATTGAACATTTGGTGCCTTGTTCAACTGTGCAGGGGTCATAGCAGCAACACATCCACACATATGGATGAGAGGAAAAGTCCTCTCTTGGAAAAATAGAAATTTTAATAAGTTATGGACAGCAAAGTACACCCCCCCTAGCCATCTGTCTAGCACAGAGAGAGGAGAAAAATCAGGCCTTTTGGCCAGTCCATCTGGCTGAAAGAGCTTCCTCCAGGAAGGTGGGGCAATGTTGAGCGCACATTTTTCCCTGCCATAGTGCCTCAAGCTGTCAGGCCAAAATTTTGGCATTAGTCACAAGTCCCTTGTACCAGGGCCCCCCGAAGCGAGGGACTTGTGTTGAGCTAGGCTGGATCAGCATGTTGAGTGGCCAAAGGCCATGCATGTAGCCGCTGTGAGTGCCACGACGATTGGCTAATCCGTCCGGTCCACACAGCAAGTGCACACGGCTGAGGGCACCGGCCAAGGGCCGGGCTGGCCTCGGCACGGCCCAGGGCCTGCGCGCCCGTCGGCCGCCCCGCGCCTCACCGTCTGCCGACAGCCCGGATAATCTATAAGAGTGGTTGATGTACAGCGCGGGAAGAGATACATTTGGGTGTGTACATGTGGGGCGCGGGGGAAGAAGGAGCCCGGGACGCGCGGGCTCCGGAGGCGGCGGCCCCGAGCCGAGGGAGGCCCACGAGGCCCAGAGAGAGAGCGGGGAGAGAGAGGAGACTACAGCCAGACGCCGCCGACGACGACCACGGCAGCGGCGGCGAGATATCCGACAACGAGCGCAGTGCCGAGAGAGCGGTCGAAGCAGAAGCCTTTCCAGAGCGGGACGAGCGCGGCAAGGGCCAGCAGCAGACAGAGCAGGGCGCCGGCGGCCACCAGCAGCGTCGACGACGACCCCCCGCCCACTTCTAACACGCTCGTGCCCCGCGTCGTCATCACTATCGTCGACGAGAGGCCGATGCCTAGCAGGATGTTCAGCAGCGGACTACACCCATGCCCCGTCGCATGTAGGTTAGCTTCTTGTTCGCGCAGGGGAAAGGGGGAAGAGGGGGAGAGACTTGCCCGCCGAAACAGGCCGACATGGCCATCACCGGGAAGCCCATCCTCGCCACTGTCGACCGCAGAACCATCAACAAAAGACTGCCCAGAGAGAAGAGAAAGAGAGAGACGGACGGGTGAGGTTAGCGACGAAGTCGCCCAGCGAGTTTCCGACGGCGAACACGGTGAGTCCGAGCACGGCGTCCTGGACATGGAAGACGTGGGCGAGGACGGCGAGGACGGCGACGACCTCGTTGACGATCGACAGGATCCAGAGCATCGAGTTGGCGAACCCGAGCACACAGAGCGCGATCTTGGTGGTCTGGGAGAGGCGGGAGCCGGGCCGGGAGGGCTCGAGGAGGCCGAAGACCAGCCGGGACAGGCCCAGCCCGAGCACCACACAGCCCAGCGTCGTCAGCACACTGCGGTGCCCGATGGGCCCCGTGAGAGCGGACAGAGGAGCGGCGACGGCCGACGGCTGCGGGTCTTCCAGACACAGCTTCCAGAACAACGGGGCCAGGAAGGACTGGACCGCAGCAAGGAGTCTGGCGATATGCGGCCGATCGAACGCGGGCTGCCCGGCGTCCCCGTCGTCCCACGCGGCGTCCGCATGATCCATCTCCGCGCTGGCCCCACCCCCGCCCTCCTCCTCGGCGGCGGTGGCGGAGGGCTGGTCTGGCAGACCCGGACGGACATCGACCATTGCATACGAGGCCCGTTCGGGCGATGTAGGACGGGCTGATGCGTCCGACGCCGGGGAGGAGGAGAGGCGGTGCTTCGAGGACCATCCGCGACACGTGCTGTCCTCGCCCCGGCCGGCCTCGATGTCCATCCCGAGTGCGCACCCCTGCATCCCGGTCTCATCCTCCTCCTCGTCCTCCTCGTCCTCGTTGTCCCCAACAGCCTGTCCATCGCCGTCGTCCTCAGTCTCGTCAACGACGGGCAACGTAATGGTGAGCAGAAGGACAGCGGGGGCAGACACGAGCGCGATAGCTTTGCCGAGCAGACTCTTGATCTTCCAGTGTTGGAGCGTGGGGAACAGGGTGATCCAGACGGTGTAAGCGACCGACGTCCACCCGTTCCTGGGCGGCTCTTCTTCCCCCTCTTCGTCGTCCTCGTCGGCTTCGACCCGCGCGGGATCCTCTGCACGGTCCGGCGAGTCCGGGAGAGCCAGGATCTCGTGGCGGTCTGAAGTGATCAGGATCGAGGGCAACGGGGCGGCCGTTTTGTGCGTAGGCGAGACGGGCGTTTGGGCGGGGGCCTTGTGGGAGGGTGAGGGGAGGTGGAAAGAGGGGTGGCGGGTGGAAGACGAGAGGTCGATGACGGTCTCTCTCGGGCTGGACTCGGTGTCGGGGAAGTGCCACAGCCGGGATGTGGGGGGGACGATGGCGCCTTGGCTCTGGGTGAGGCGATGGTGTGCGCCGACGGGGCGTGTCCCGAGCCCTAGCCCTCCGACGGGATGAGCGGGCTCCTCGGGGATCATGAACTCGGTCTTCCTGCGGGGCCGATCGGAGTCGGCGCGGGTCGGGGCGGGCATTCTGCGACCCGGGGCGTTGTGGGAGGGGGCGCGGGTGCCGACGACGATGCTAGCCGAGCGGGAGCGGCGGCCTTGGAGACCTTGGATGGGCGAGGCGAGGCCGGGCTGGGGGCTCCCGGGCCGGATCCCAGACGAGTCGCGGGCCAGCGAGTTGACCACGTCCCGGAACTCGATCGCGCCCAACAGACTTGGGCGGAAGGGCGTCATGACGACCGTGCTCCGTCGCGCTCTGCGTCGGTTGAGCTCGGGCGAGCCCAGCAAGCCGTTGCTGCTGCCGTCCTGCGACGGGACACTGGGATGCGAAGGGGGCAGGGCAGCGAAAGATTGGTTGGGGCTGGAGGTGTTGGATGGGAGCATGGCCGGGCCGGGCCGGTAGGACAGCGACGGCGCTCGCATCCGGCGCTGCCGCACCGGGAGCGGATAGCAGCTCGTCTCCAGCAGGCTTTTGAACGAGTCTTGCGAGTGGGTGCTCGTTGAGGTCTTTAGTCGGTGCGGTGGGGTGGGCCGTGTTGGGCTGATGAGTTCGGGGATCAGTGGGGCGTTTTCGGGCGGGGGCTGAATGGGGAAGTCGGCTGAAGAGAGTTGGTTTTTTGTTAATAAATATCGTGAAAGAAAGAAGAGAGAGTGCGTGTGTGTGAAAGAGAGAGAGAGAGGTGTAGCTCAACGGTGATCGAGATAGACTTGGTCGTCGTCGTCTTGGGTGGCGTATTGGCTGCGGGCGATCTGGAGCTGGTCGAGTTTGATCCGGGTGCGTTGGACGGACCAGGAGGAGAGAAGGACGGCGGCGACGTAGACGAGGTAGAGGAGGATGAGGGTGTTGGCCTGCCAGCGATGGATGTTTCCGTCGTGGATGATGGGGATGATGAAGAGGATGGCGAGGATGAAGAAGGCGATGTCGCGGAGGAAGGCGTGGCGGGGTATCTTGAAGGGACTGATGATCGACATCGAGCCCACGACCACGGAGAGGATGAAGGCCGCGGCGCCGATCAGCTCGCCGATCGCCAGGGCGCCCGTGTTGGCCTTGAAGGCGGCATAGGTCGAGAAGACGTCGGGTGCGCCATTACCGAATCCTAGGAGAGCTGTTCACAAGAGTGTGTTATTCTTACTGAGTTTGTGGGAGTGAGAGTGTGTGTGTGTGGTACTTACTGACTCCAGCGAGGTTTTCGGAGAGACCCAGTCGCTGGGAGATGGTGGATAGGTTGGGACAGAAGAAGTCGGAGGCGACGATGCCGACGAAGGAGAAGAGGAAAGCGAGCCAGAGGGTGATGGTGAGGATGGCGAGTGGCTTGGAGTGTGCGTTGTGGTAGAATACCTGGTAGTCGATCCAGCTGAGCTGCTCATGTTCGTGTTCGGCGACCAGCAGTATTTTCTGGGTGGCTTGGTGGGTGAGCAGGTTGATGGTGAGGATGAGGGTGGTGGAGAGTGCGATGAGTCTGTAGTAGTGCCGCGTCCCGCCCGCCATCGTCTTCCATCCGATCTGCGCAGGAATTCGAGGATAGTTCGACCAGATCGACCAGAGTTTCGGAGATGAAGAAAGAAGAAGAAGAGGAAGCAAACAAGACAAACCACTTTCGAGATAACCCACGCCGGGGGAACCGATCGGATACCACCGAGCACCGCCCAGCACCCCGGATCAGATGACGTCACAAACACCGGACCCGGCAGATCCGGCCACCGATGTACGCATGATGCTTGATGTAAGAAGGCCGGCCGATGGCGGATGGAAGCAGGAGGGGAACCGAGCCCGGCCGGAGATACACACGGCCTTAGGCGTAATGCGACCGCATGATCACTTCCGGATGTGGATGTGTTTCAGGTCGAAGCTCCTGTTTCGTTTCATCCGCTGACTTAATATTATTTATCCATTCCCACTCGCCAGGGTATAAAGTCACCCCGTCTGGCTTGGATGTAGCTTCACTCATCCCTTCCCGTACCAAATACCCATTATATATCAGGATGCCGAGATCAGCTGGCGCGACACTATACTCAAAAATCTAGCAAGGGCTGCTAGCGATCGTTGATGTTTATAACTACCTTTTACTCACAACGATACTCGTCATCCAGCGTCGTGATCTGTGTGAGGTCAAAGGTGACATGGGCCACGGCTGTTGTTGCTGTTGTGGCAATTGTGTGATCAGTTAATTGTTGATGGTCCCAATATAGCTTATCTCACTCTTTTCCGGGGATTCTTACACTTAGCTACCACTCCCTCACTACCTTTAATTTCAATAATCACTTACAGACAGCCCAGCTCTCTGGTTACTCTTTCATCAAACCGTTCTCCCTCAGCTGTAGCACTCTCATCAATCTGGTATTCAACGCCTTCTAAGCACTCAGAACTCAACTAGATACCATCCATAGCTCTAGAGCGGTTCTTCCTCAAAGTTTGGCCGATTTTTGTTTTTCCTGACCATGTCCCGTTGTTCTGCCCTGCCATATGATCTTGTTCGCCACAGATTATAATAGGCCCCCTTTGGATCTTGTTGGGGGGGCTCTCTAGTTGTCGTCTGATCCTCTGATCTGAAATTCATCATCCAGTCAGAGCATTCTTTCTTCCCGGTCTCACTTCCCGCAACAAGCTTGAATCTCCCAGCTCCTCTTTCAAAACCCCCCCATTGGATCTCCCATTCTACTTCATTTCCGGAAACTCTTCCGGTCCGGAGAGTCCAAAACTGATACAATTATCCAGCTAGCCAAACAATTAACGGGAAGAAAAGGCCTCAGCCAATCACAGTTCATAGTCTTGAAATGCACGCCAATACTCAAGATCAATCCCATCACCAAGGGAGAGATTTTTATGCACCAGCAGCTACACCATCTTCCAAGCAATCAGTGGCTCAAACCCCTTCAATAACAAGAAGAGGAAAAAAAACTCCAGTCTTTCCGTGTTTTCACCCGGTTTAATGACCCGAAAACGTTGTCCCTGCTGCGCCGCAATACAGTCAGTTCCCCGCATTTACATCCGGTTTTGTTTATGTCGTTTTTCCCGCTGGCTTGCCTGGGTAGGCCTCCCAATGAGGGTCAAGGTGATTGAAATCCATGCAAGGCTGTAACCCAAAGTGCCCTCCCCAGGGCATTTCATGGTGTGTGACCACGGGGTTCAGATATTGGGATTTGATTGAAATTCCCCAAGTGCACCCGGGGTATTTTGTTAAGACATAGATATGCTTATACCTATAGTCCTATATGTAGCCAACTACGGCATAGTGATGCTTGTACTTGAACACATATATGTTGACTATTTCTCTCTCTGTACGAAATTTTACCATTGTGCATGCTTCCATCACAAAATACATATTTACAGGGCGGGGATGATACATTTGTCCCTTTCCAAAAACAATTTTAAACAAAAATACCCAGTTTTTTTTGTTTTTTATTGGGATACATGTGTTTGCATCAGAGTTGCAAGACTAGAAAGCAAGGTATAAACCAAGAAAAAAATACAACAATAGCCACAAAAGTGCACTGAGATGTGAAATTATATTTCATGAAGGCCAGCAAGAAGCTGGAGCAGCCAAATTTAACCAGGTCCTTTGCCGCTGTGCCTCCGACAGACCTTGGTACATAATGGGGCTCGCCCCTCTATCAAGGAGTTTGTTAAAGCTTGCAGAACAGCACTTCTATTTTTTTTTTGGGATCTTCACCCCGGGCATGCCCCAAACCACGCTTTTCATGGGGTCTGTGCTTTGGGATGAGGTCCTCAGCCCGTCCGGAACCCCGGGTTACGCCTTTAGGTCTCAGGTACATTATAGCACACAAGTCCTTCCTTCGAAGGTTGCTTTGCTCTGAGCTTAACAAAGCCTCTCAAACGGGGGTTCCAGAGGCTTACACCCAAATTCAGCCGCGTGGCCTGAGAACTTTGAGAAATTCATGTAATTTTTGCAATTTTTAGACTCAAAAGTTCCTTGAATAAAACCAATCTTGTTGAAAGTGATTCCAAATAGACAGAGTTGTAGCCTTGCTTCTCAGGCATCTTTTACTGCCTTTTTGGAGTGATTTGGCTCAAAATGAGCAGTTGCTTGCGGGTTGCAGTCAGCCAATCCTTGGGTTTTTGCCAAGTACAGATTGACAGACCGGTAACCGTTTGGATCATTGGTTCACAGACCCTCTCATGGTTTATTGAGACATTGAGCTGGGTAAATACATAGTATCTGATTTTGAACTGTGTTATGAGTGCAAGACTGTGTGATACTTATGTATGTAACTACCACCAGATCTATCCATTTGGATATCCGGTCCCAAAAGGGTTGAATTGTTTGCAATGGTATTTTTTTACAGAAAGATTATTGGCAAGGGATGGAGCTATTCTGGAATTTCAAGCTGTGCTAAGAATCTTTGGAGCCTTGCACTTCTAATGGTGCCAAGGGCTAGATGGTTATCTAAAGGCTAATGGGGGATATAGTGGGATGAGATCACTCCCCAGCCATTTGGCTGGTAGCTTTCCCCCTTGTAAGCCGTCTTTAGGTGCAAGTCCCTCCCTTTGGGAGGCGGGCCCTTCAGGCCCCCCAAGCGTAGGCGTGAGGGAGGGACTTGTGTTAAGTTTGGCTTTAACAAGGAGGGAATTACATAGCCAAGTTTGAGCTTGCATCTCCAAAGGAGAGGCTTAGGAATAAGGTTGGATTCTTGGCCTGAGGCTGACAAGTTTTTTTGAAGAAAATGAGCAATTTTGTATTTACATTTATTGAATGATTGGCTCTACAGTTTTACTCCAAATCCCAGCTGACCATGTTGTACCCTTGATCTCAGCTATCTTGTACATATTTTTTCAAGTATTCTCAACAAACATTGGCTGCTCAGCAGCCATTCTTGCCAGGGCTGTTTCTGAGCAATGTGATGGACCCATCGGGCCACTTGCTGGTCAAGATTGGCCAGGTTCTCACGATTTTGGCTCACCAGACCTCCCAAGGCAGCTTTTTTACATCACAATTACTTCCAAGGGATGAGGATACAACTTTGATGGGATACATAGTAACATGTACAACAAGGAGCTGATTCTAATGGTACTGGAGGCTGTGAAGAAATCTGAGGGGTATGCGGTGATATGTGGATTAGAATGATTTTTTGGCCATTTGGCTGGGCAGCCTCAGGCCAAATGTCGGACATGAGGCACGAGTCCCTCCTGCTTGCGGGGGCGCGAGCACAGGTAGGGACTTGTGTTAAGTTCGAGCAAGTTAGGGTCTCCAGGACTCTTCGTTCGAGAGGCTTAATTAGCTACAACATAGCTGGAATGTCCGGGTTTTAGGCAACAGGTGCGCAAAAAAAAGAGTTTCTCTCTCTTAAGTAGCCAAATATCGTGCTGCACTGCTGAGCTCTCTGGGTGTGCATACCACCAGGCTCGCTGGAAAGAGTTTTGTAAGTACGTCATAACTCATATAGAGGTGCCCATCCGACAGCAACTTTTCAATGGGGCGAGAAGCGATTGAAAGTCAAATCATCCGGATGCGAGAATGCGGTGTAGATGGCGGCGTTATCGAAAGTATAATCACAACGACGACATGGAACCTCGAGAAGTGTGTGGACGCAAGTAGACCGATCTCCGGATCCATCTCATATCGCTTACAACTTGATCGGGATGAGTTGCTGGAGGAAGAAAACGCTCAACTCAAGAATCGAGTGCGTGTTTAGCCTTCCCCTTTACCGCGATCATTCTAACGAAAAGGCTTCCAAAAAAAAGGAGATGTTTCAGCCGGATAAATTGTTCTTCACATGGACACAATTGCCGGGTTTTGAAATAGTCGAATCATTCCTATCGAGAAACTACGGCGAGCGATAGACAAACAAAATACGGGAGCGGAGCCGTTATCGGAATACCAATAACGGACAAGAAGAGCAACAATCCGACGGACTGATGCCTGCTGAAGATTCGGATGCTGGCCTGGAAGACCTTGATAACAACGAGCTCGATTATAGTCGTGCTACTACTAACCCTGATCTATCCAGTCGACTCGGCCAGATCGACCGCAGTTATCAATCATCCGATGGCGAGAATGATGTAGTCACTAGCTGCAAAATCCTTAGCCATCGATTTCAGTTGGCCATTGTTGGTTGAGACTAAATAACATCAAGGCTCAGGTTTTTCCTATTTACCCCTCCACTGCTTGCCCTCCTAAAATGAAGCATCTTCAGTTCTATTGGGGGCGCGTGGAAGCACAACATTCAAAGATAATTCGTAACTGTCCTGCGCCCATCTGACTTGGCTCTAACAACCCTGCTCTGAAGGAGTACAGTCCCAGCTTGTTAGGACACGGAGCCCCAAGTGAGACGAAAGGCTTACGTGACTGTTTGTCCCGAGACCACCTGAGCCCGAGCACATGTTGCCTCACTGTGAGGACGCCTCGCAGGTTGTCTGTCTCACAGAGAGGCATACATATTACCCCCAGACACCAAATTGGGCATGGCATCGCCACTGTGACACCCAAATGGCCATGCTGACCTGGTCTCCAATGGCGCCATCCAGGGTAGCCCACGCGAGGATGAGGAGTTGGCTACCGGCCTCACAGGCGTCGCCAAGCAGTCACCGCTGGCGATACATATCTCCGATTACCTGGGGTACGGGTGTCTAGGATAATTGTGGCGCACCAGGGACCATGGTCGCTGGCGCCCTGCACCGTCGCCGTGGCACCTATGAACATTACAAGAAAAATATCGCAGGAAATCCAATGGCTGTGACGCGTGTATGGGGAGTGGCTAACTTAACCAAGTCCACCTATGTTAGTGGAGAGGGGACGGCGTCCTGCAGGGCCAGAGAGCTTCCGAGGGTCCCTGCGGGACGGCTTCTCCCCTCCACTCCCTCCGGTCGGCGCAATGCAACAAATGTTTACCGCTCCGCCCAGGTAGGGTGGGGATTAGTGTTACATACATAGAACACTTCATCGCACAAGTGTTTACTACTACGCCCGGGGTGGGAGGAAATCAAGTAGCTAAGCGAGGGGGTGGCTGAAGCAGAAAGGATACCAGCTGTATTCGGCTGTGGCCGACAAGAATTTTTCGGCCAAGACGTTGAAAATGGTTGGAAACGGTTAGAAGTAGTTGGCACCGCAAGCTTTTCCAAATTCCGGTCAAGCTGCAAAATACAAGTTGACCAGACCGCCAGTAGACTATAAATAAGATATGACTGGTCACTCCATCGCTCCCACCCCACAACCTCAATCCTAAATCACAATCCTCGATCTCATCCTTGATCACAATCCTCAATCACATAAATAGCTTACAAATTGAACATTAGCCTGTGGCTTTAGACACCCATCCTTTGCTTATAGTTCTCCTGTCTGCATTACCGAAAACCCATCGATCCCCGTCCCTCGACCGCACAATGCACTTTTTAGCATCATCAGTCATAGTTATCACCATCGCCCTGGTTTGCCAGCTCTCAGAAGCGGCGGCACCTCCCAATGATAAGCTCACCAAAGTTGTATTCAGTTGTACTCCACCGGCAAAAGCCACGGACCCGAAACATCTCTTGGCAGCATGCGGAAAGGCTATCGAAAATTCAAACCCCAAAAAATTTTCCTGTAAGTATTGGATTCCTCTTTGAAACCGTCTATGAGCATGGACAGTGGATTGTTTACTCATTCTTGGTTCGTGGAATTGCGTGGATTGGATCTGGGGAAAACAGTTGTTGCCGCAAACAAGGTCCAAAATTCGGATTTCGACTACAACTGCATCGAAACCGACATGAAAAATAACTACTGCTGCCTGGCAGAAACGTTTAAATTCGATGGCGTAAGTACATCTTTTCGTGAAATCTTTCGAAATGTTCACGGCGGCTTGCCTAATCACGAATCAACTCTTTCCTGTCCGCGCGACTTTGTATACCTTGAAATCCTACAGATTGTAAGCATCAGTCTTGAAATTGCTTTGATGACTTGGGTCCTTGTTCCAAACTGATTGATTTTTCCTCACCATTTCTGATGACATATTTTTGTTGTACATAGAAAGCAGTGGACGCCGAGCCCAAGCTTGTGTCTAGCAACTGCATCGTTGTACCTGGAAAATAAAGCCAACGCCTCTTGTCCACGCCGCTCTCATTTTTTCTTTTCTTTCATTTGTTATGTGATTACTTGGACAATAACACAAGGCGCCTTTGTATATCATGTTGCCAACAATCAATCTCATGTATCTTGCCTCCCACTTCATAAGTTCATCCTTTGGATGCAGCCATTTCGTGCCCAAGAGAGACTTCCTGAAGTTTGGTCACCTCCAGGCTCCACCCTCATTGAGAGGCCTAGCCCTACAGAGGAAGTGCACCTCAGGATGGTAATCGGGCGGGCCAACCCGAAGCCGACCCGAGACCCGACGGGTCGCGGGTCGGGTTCGGACACATTTTGGAAGAAAATTGACTGACCCGCACCCGACCCGACCCGGCTGGTAAATTTCTCGGGCCGGGTTTGGGAAGCCTTTTCCTTTTTCGGGTCGACCCAAAAGCCCGACTTTGACCCGAGTCCCCGACTATGACCAGGGGATATTGACTTCTGATGGTCTCTCTGAGCTTTTTCCGAACTTAGCACAAGTCCCTCGCCTGCCGGGGGGCGCGGCGCGAAGCGCCTCGCACGAAGTGCAACCTCCCGTCAGGCAGGGACTTGCATGGAATCCCTGATTCCTGGCGTGAGAGCCCCGCGTACAGCTCTTAGTTTTTGCAGGTGTCCAACTTTGTGCCCCCAAAAACCCCACTTCCCAAAAGAAATGAGTCCCGCCCCGGATATCAAAGAAAGGCCTGCTTCTCCTCTTTAATTTGGCGGCAGTCACAGGCTGATAGCACTTGGTTCATGGCCTGGAGAGCAGTTTGAAAAGGGCCTCTTTTTGAGACGCATTCCTGCTGATGTAAGCAAGAATGTGTTGAGTTGTCTGTTAGTCTGCTACCATGATGTATCACCACAGTATGGAGGGCTGTCAGATCGACCCATGAGCACTACCAACCAACCACCCAGCTGGCAGCCACAAGCATCTGTAGCCTAGTTGGTAAAGGCAGCACTCTAGTATGTGTCTCAGCATAGCTGAGGTCGTGAGTTCGACTCTCACCAGACACATCTTCATTTTACAGTCTCTACAGAATGCAGTATTCAACTGCCTTTCAATAGATTGAAACAGATTTTGATACAAAGCCACATGTATTTACAAAAAAATGTTCTCTCAATATGGTCCGCTTTTCTCGGTGTTTGAAAACTTCAAACACAAGGATCAAGCCTTATATTGGCAGCTACAAGGCCTAAATTGTATCAGAAGAAGTGCACTCTTGAGCACTTCTTAAGTCCTGAGGGGCAGCCTCAGCGGGCTGACGGTTGAGTTACAAAAACGGAAAAAGTGAAAAAAAGCCTGATACAGGCTGATATTCCTGGGGTCTCAGGCCAGATACAGGTTTTTGCAGCTAAGCCTCTCTGTGAGACAGAGACCCTGCGGGGCTGCCTCACTGGGAGGCTTTGTTAAGCTCAAGATTTTTCCGGCTTCCACATCTCCTAGGACCCACACCCCAATGGCAAGATTCACCAGAGCAACGAAATGTATACGATCACCGGCTGTGGAACCTTCCGCTTCCTCCCAGGGTCCAACTCCAACCCAAGCGTCTAGCACTGAAACCAAAGATTTGGCCACCCCAACTCCTAATGTCTCACAACAGAAACTCGCCAACCAAAGCAGAACGGCCACCAGTAACGAAGACACAGCTCCAGAGAAGAAGAAACAAAAGACTACCAGCGATGTTTGGACTCACTTCAATAAGGAAGTTAACGGTCAGTATAGTCTTGCCATGTATGACAACTTCATCCTGTTTCAAAGCTAACATTAATTGATCTTTTCCAGGGCCCGACGTCCATGCAGTGTGCAAGGCATGTAAGCTCAAGATGGAAGGGAAAAGTTCCAATGGAACCAATCACCTCTGGCGCAACCTTGAGCGATGTAGCTCCCACATCAGCAAGCACAAGCAATTGCTACTGAAGTTTGGTGATAGTACGTCAGCCTCGACTTGGAATTTCTCTCAAGAAATTTCCTGCAACTTATTGATCAAGATGATTGTTGTACACAAGCAACCCTTCAACTTGGTTGATAATCCGATTTTCTGAGCGTTCATAGCCTCTTTACAGCCACGGTTTAATTTCTTCTCCCGCGGTACCGTGAAGACTGACGTAATGAAGATGTATACATCAATGAAGACAAAGCTCCTGGCTGAAGTGGAAAAAACTGATTGAGTTGCCTTAACCACCAACCTATGGAATTTCTCTAACCAGTCCTTGTTCATGGTAGTCTCCTGTCATTTCACCTCGGACGACTGGAACCTCAACAAGCGCTTGATATCTTTCAAAGAAATTACTTCTCCCCACACCGGCTTAGCTATTTCTGATCAGCTCATCTCAACTGTTGTCGAATGGAAACTGATTGATAAGGTGGCCTTTATCACTTTTGACAATGCCGCCGCAAACAACACGGCTGTAGATTGACTCTTATCAATTCTTCAGGATTGCAGCCAATCTCCCCCAGCCTTGGATGGAAAGTATTTCCATGTTTTTTGTTGCGCACACATTATCAATCTAGTTGTGAAGGATGGACTTCAGAACATCTCAAAGGCAATTACTAAGATACAAGACAGGGTTTGTTACACCAAGAGCACACCATCCCGCAAGCAACTATTCCAGGAGGCAATCAATGTAGTTCAGATGAAAAAGCGAGCTCTCCCATCTGTCAACGTTCCAACCCGCTGGAACTTGACTTATGAAATGCTCCAATCAGCTCTACCCTATCAAAAAGCATTTGAAACCTTATCAATGCAAGATTCCAACTTCTCTTATTGCCCCCGTCCAAACGAGTGGGCAGAAATATCGGTGATGTGTGACTTTCTGTCAATATTCAAGACAGGTATGTATTTCCCTTTTCATTTCTAAGTGTATCTCATGTCACTAAGTCAATGATTCCTTTTTTGCGACCATTAGCCATGTTAAAGCTTGGGATGACCCATTATCCAACTGCGCACATTGTATTCAAGTACATGAAAAAGATCAAACAACATCTCAAGGACGCTGTTGAAAATAGCCCCACCCACATCAGCAAGCTAGTCCAGCCAATGCAATCAAAATACAACAAATATTAGTCAAAACTCAAGGAATTGGCCGCTGTCTCCATTGTATTCAACCCTTGGTGCAAGTTGGAGCTAATTGAGTTTCTTCTCTCCAACGAAGTGGGATCGATCGAAGCAAAACACGGTGTAGATGAAATCAAAAAAAATCTCTATGCTTGGTTCAACGAGCTTGTTGAATCCAAGGAAACTCACAATCAGTCCACTAATGCTACTTGTGAACCTGATCCACCAAAGAACAACACTCAAACTAGCGCTGAAGACAAGGAGTGGGAGCGCTATAAGAAGTATCTTGCTTCTAAGAAAACCATCAACACTTCATCCTTGACAGCCAAGCTCAACCTTTACCTTCAGGAACCACCAGTTGGAATTGACTCACCAAAATTTGCAATCCTCACCTGGTGGTCCGACAACGCTGCCCGATTTCCTCTCCTTGCCACACTTGCCAAAGAAATTTTGATGGCTCCAATGACGTCTATTGCATTGGAATCAGCGTTCTCAACTGGCGGCTGAGTACTCAGCGACTATTGAAGCAGGTTAAAACCAAACACTCTTGAAGCTCTTGTCACTGGGCAAGACTGGATCAAAAGCAAGGAGGGCCTCTATGCCTTTGACATCATCAAAGAAAATGAAGATGAGGTGGAGGTACTCAAATAAAATTCTTTCTTCTCATCATCCCCCCTTTCCTTGTATATGCACATGCTATCATACAGTTTGTGTATGGTAGAATACAATTAAAATATTGAAATTAGTCAAAATGGTGGCCATCGGCGCAAAAAGCCTTGGGCTGGCCCGGACCCAAGGCAACCCGACCCAAACCCAACACACCCCTAGTCAGGTTTGGGTTCGGACAGCCTATTTACAAATTTGCCCCAACCCAACCCGACCCAAGTAAAGCTTGGGTCGGGTTTGGGCACATTTTTACGGCCCAAACCCAACCCGTTTACATCCTGAAGTGCACCACAGCTTGCTTTTGAGAAAACCACTGAGAACTAATGGTGGTAAAAGCTCCATTGGCGCAAGATCCATGAATCCTGTAGTTTCCTGTAGTCTGATGATGTCTTATTGCAAACCCTTTAATAAATCAGTATACTAACATAAAAAGAAAGTGTCAATGAAAACAAAGACATCATATAAAAGAGTGAACTGTAAGATTCACATAGGTTGAGATTGTCAATATTTTAAAAGACTAATTTGAGAACCGCGATGTGATTGAGATAGATAAATAAGAAAAAGAACATCATAAAAAATTAAGAATTAAGACGTGGAAATAAATAGAACATAGAACTATAAGAAACCAAGTAACTATGCTCCTCTCCCTGGGGCCTGAGCAAGTACACCCTTTTTGATAGAATGTACAATGTGATAGAAACTGAGCAACAACCCAAAACGCCTTAGATGAGTGAGGCTTTTGAAAAGATTGGAAAGGGGAGTTGCCAGTTTGGTGACTTATATGGGCAAGTGTTATGGAATGTCTAATGGGTAATAGTGTAGGCGGAAATGCTCACACGGCCGCTTTCATCATGCATTTGGTGCATAAGAGCATCTCCACCCGGGGAGGTCAACCGGGTTGCTATCCCGCGTTTACCAACCCAAACCCAAAAAACACCACCCACCCAGGGTGGCAAATCAGTTTCTATTTTGCCTCTGGAGGTAAAAATCAACATTGGGTTGCTACATCTGGCAACCCGCTAGCAACTCAATAGCAACTCATCCTGGCTCATCCCCCCCACCAAACTCACCAACCCAAATAATACAACAAGCCTAGAACAGCTACAACCCGCCATCAAAACAGTCATTGAGAGCAATTCAAGCTATCAATGACTTGCTGTCCGGTCATCAAGAGCATCAAAAGCTATTGATGACCGGTTACACATACCAACCATCTAGAACATTGATGACCAGCTATACCAGTCATCAAGAACATCAATGATCATCTATACTGGTCATTGAGAGCTATCTCAATGAATGGCTCACCGTTCATTGAGACGGTCATCAACAGCTCTCTTGATGACTGGAGCTCTCAATGACTGGCTACCCCGGTCATCAAGAGCTCTCTTGATGACTGGCTACCCCGTTGATTGAGAGCTCCCTTGATGATTGGCTATACCGGTCATCAAGAGCTCTCTCAATGATTGGCTATACCGGTGTGGTATGCCAGTCCTGAATGCTCAAGACCATCTCAACAACAAGATACACACCAATCACACAAATATCACAAGTCTAGGACCCCTCAAACATGACTCAAGCCCCATATAGGACAAAACACCAAAATCCCCCTTAAGGGTAAAATAATTTCTGCCCCCCTCCTCTCTTCTTCCCAAGTCCTTGTTTCCCTCTGATATCTCTAATTCTCTTAGCTGTTTCAATGTCCCCCTTTGGTAAACTGTGAAACTCAAGGCATATTTTCCATTCCCCTGATTTGCTCATTTCCTATGACTCTTTTGGGGGTAGCTGAAACCATTGGCATTACCTAGTTTGGCTTGTTCCTGTTTTCATCATGAGTTTCATTTTTTTTTTCTTTTCCTTCCATCACTTGCCAGAATTTTCTATGGCTCTGACTTTCCCTTGATTGAACATTTCCACTGTTTCATCTTTCCTCACAACCACAACTCAGCCCCTCCCACACTTTGTATATAGTCTGTCACTATTTGACCAGCTGGTTGTTCCCTATCAGATTGCCAAGATTACATCCCTGGTCAAGAAATAAAGATACGGACTTACTTTGCGCACTGCAAAAAGCTCTTTGCGCACTGTGCAGTGCGCGCAGTCCCAAAACACTTTGCACACTGCGGGTGAAGGAGACAATTTTTTCAAGATTTTTTTTGAATCAATAGACATGACTTTGATTGTCATCTCTGAATTTGTTTGGGAGTTTTTTGAAGCATCCTTTTATGCAGAAAAACCCTATTAACAAGAAAAACAAGTATAGTCAATTGGGGACTTGGAATTCATGTTCCCACATGCTAAAAATTCCAAATAATTTATTGAATCATGATTCATATATATTTGATTGTTTCAGAACTTTTTGGCCACTTTGTGCAAGAACAAGTCTTTGAAGAATTACAAAATTTCACATCAAAACTTGCAATGTGCCCAGGTACGTGATGCAATTGTCCAATTTTTCAACACCTTATTCTTGCACAAAGGGGCCAAAAATTTCTGAAACAATCAAATATATATAAATCATGATTCAATACATTATTTGGAATTTTTAGCATGCAGGAACATGAATTTCAAGTCCCCAATGGACTATACTTGTTTTTCTTCTTAATAGGGTTTTTCTGCATACAAGGATGCTTCAAAAAACTCCCAAAAAATTCAGAGATGACAATCAAGTCCTGTCTATTGATTCGTCAAAAGAAATCTTGAAAAAATTGTCTCCTTCACCCGCAGTGTGCGAAGTGTTTTGGGACTGCGCGCACTGCACAGTGCGCAAAGAGCTTTTTGCAGTGCACAAAGTAAGTCCGTAAAGATAACTCAGAATTATTCAGAATCCTAGTATTGTCAGAAATCCCCTTGAAAACTTAAATCCTAAAACTTCATTAGCCACATCAAATCTTTAAGAGTCCATACTCTTATCTTGTCCTCTAAACTCTCCCAGTCTTGAGAGGCAGCTCCTTCAAAGCAACCATCCCTCTCACAGCTATATTCCCCAAAGAGTATTGCAACAAGTGGTGTCCCAAAATTGGCCTGAAGATCTTTAGTTTTCATTCCTTACTTCTATTTTCCTAGTCTAATATAGTTACAGGATTAGCTAATGAATTCATAGAAACTATACTTAACAAAATACAGACCTTAATACTTTAAATATATACTTTTAACACCTTATAAAACTACCTCTTTCAAAAAAATACCTTCATCAAATTCTTCAGAACAATCGTTTAGGCTATCTACTTTTAACAACCATATCATCAGCTTACAGAACAACTCCCCACCTCCTTCTCTTAACAACCAACCCTTAAATATGGCCAGACACTTCAGATCCAATTCCCATTCCTAATTCATCCCTAAAGCTGTTCTGGAACAGATGGTTAGAGCATCTCCAACGGTCCGGGGGGCAGTTGGCCTGTGTTCCCCAGCCCGCGAGCACATGTCACAGCAGTCGCGGCTCAGCTCCAATTACGGACTGGCAGTTCAACCCGCAATCCAACAGGCAGATCACTCCTCCAGCACCACCCCTTGTTCTGGTCATCAATAGGAGTATAACATACCATTGGGATGCATGTACATCAATGGCCAGAACGTTCTGGTCACCGGGACGCATGTATCTTGATGACCAGAACGTTCTGGTCATTGGATCTTGATGACCGGAGCAAACAAAGGAAATACTCCTCTCAATGACCCAACACTACAACCTGTACCTCATATCCCATATGGGATATCTGGTAAAAACACCAGGATATTTGATAAAAAAACAGAATATTTGGTATCATCATTTTTTCCCTTTGTCTGTGGCAACAATGTGTCACAGGCAATTTACAACATGTCACATACGAGTCACAACATGTCACAGACAGGTCACACCATGTCACAGACAAGTCACAACATGTCACAGACAGGTCACACCATGTCACAGACAAGTCACACCATGTCACAGACAAGTCACACCATGTCACACACAAGTCACAACATGTGACAGACTTGTCACAACATGTGACAGACTTGTCACAAACATTTCACAGCATGTCACATACATTTCACAGCATGTCACAGACATTTCACAAGGTGCTACACACAGAAGCCTCTTGAGCATCTTGTGAAATGTCTGTGACATACTGTGAAATGTCTGTGACGTACTGTGAAATGTCTGTGACGTACTGTGAAATGTCTGTGACATACTGTGAAATGTCTGTGAGATGCATGAAATGTCTTAGACATGCTGTGAAATGTCTTAGCCATGCTGTGAAATGTCTGTGACATGTTGTGAAATGTTTGTGACATGTTGTGAAATGTTTGTGACATGTTGTGACTTGTCTGTAACATGTCGTGACTTGTCTGTGACATGTTGTGACTTGTCTGTGACATGTTGTTGCCACAGACAAAGGAAAAAATACTGATACCAAATATCCTGTTTTTTTACCAAATATCCTGGTGTTTTTACCAGATAACCCACATGGGATATGAGGTACAGGTTGTAGTGTGCAAGCGGACCAGTCATTGAGAGGAGTTATCTTATGTTATACACCTCTCAATGGCCGGAGAGAACCGTCCAGTCATTGAGCGGAGTTGTTTACTCCTCTCGATGACTGGAGAGGACCAGCACGTATCTCAATGACCGGAACGGGCCCAGTCATTGAGGAGAGTATTTACTCCTCTCGATGACCGGAGAGAATCGGTCATCAAGGTGATTGTTTGCTGCTCTTGATGACTGGCCAAGAGAGCCGGTAATTGAGAGGAGTATTTGCTCCTCTCAGCAACCGGAACAGACCCGGTTATCATTGCATACATATTTTGTTCTTTCTTGGCAAGCTTTGAGTAGGAGTTGGTGCGTTTGTTGATACCGTGTCGAGCGTCTTTGCCAATGAAGTCGAGTGGATGGAGGTGTGTCTGGTCGATTGCGGCTGGGAGGCGACCCGCAGAAGTCAGCAGGTGATTGCGGGTTTGACTGCCCCAGCAATGTTCCCAGGGTCGTTCTGCGGGTCCGTTAGCGCGCAAGAAAGGAACCCGGGCGGCCAAAGTTTGCCCCCAAACGCCCAGTCGCGGCTCCGTTAGAGATGCTCTTATACCCCCATTCATAGGATCTTCAAGACAAGCAAACCTTGGATCAATACCTACTGGAAACTCTGGACAACCTGTCAACTCTGGACAACCTTGAACTCAACAACCCCTCAACTCTGGAAATTGTGGACCTGCCCCTTTCAATCCTGGACCTATGAGGGACAACAAACAATAAGACTCATCAAACAGTTCAGTTTTGGATCCCATCTCTCTGGATGAACCCCTTCCCCCCATGGAATCACCTCCCCCTTCACCTGTGGCATGAGAACCCAGGACAACTCACAGAAGCTATGGACCCATCCCTTCAAGAACTCATTTGCCCAAGACCTCTGGAACTCACTTTCTGGATAAAGAGCCAGTCATGCCCAAGTACTACAAAGGAGACAGGCCATCAGTTAAAATCAAACCCTTGGACAAAGAACTCTTTTTTTCTGGATCCAACATGCCCATAAAAAAATTCATTAGAAGATATGAAATAGCAGGAAGGACTGATGGAGCCAGCCCAGAGGATTTAGCCACCAAAATTCTTTCTTTTATCCATGGAGAATCCTTAAAGGATGAAGTAGAGGAGATGTGAGGCCATGAAAACTCCAGCTGGGAAACTCTCAAAAAGGAAATACTTACCAGATTTGGATCTTCTCTCCCCTTGGTCAAATATACTAAACAGGACCTCAGAAAATTGGTCAACTCTGCTGTCAATCAAGGAGTAATCAGGACTCTGGAACACTTCAAGATTTTCAGAACTAAATTTGAAGCCATCACCCACTACCTGGTCAGAATGGGATATAGCACCACCATTGAAGAACATAGGGAATACCTCTTGGAAGCCCTCAGCCCTGAATTGGATGTCACAGTCACCAGAGAACTCAACAGGGACAACAGAATGTTAGTTTCAAAATATGGAGGAGAAATCACCCCAGATACCAAGACTCTACTCACTTATATCCACAGGGAAGTCCAACAACTCTCAGTTATGGAAAGAAGAAAGGTCTGGAGACCAGAACCTTCAAGAATGCAGTAGACCAATATCACCAGGCCAAAGGACAATAACCTGGAGTAATCAAATTGACTCCTGGGACTCAGACCAAACAAGAAGAACCTGCCAACATACCTCAAACATCCTTTGGCCAACTTGAAGAAATGGACTATCCAGAATAGGCCAGCTATGATTGTGATATAGGGAAAAGGACCAGAAGTTGAAATGAATACACAGAGGCCCCATCAGCTACCAAGAAGAACAAGAAGGAACAGGAGGAACTCATGGACTTGGATGATGAAAGAATTTTGGAGATTGCCAGGCAAGATGACTATGATCCAGTGGAATTGCCAGCCTCCTCAACCAAGGAATACAAACCACCAACTTCAAAGAAGGTTCTGATCAAAGCCCCAGAAGATCCTGTTACCCCTGTTGCCAAAGAAAAACCAGCCAGAAGAACTTATGTGTAAAAACCTTTGGCCCTTCAATTTCCAGACGCAGAAGAAAATATAGTCAACAGAATGCTTTTGGAAGAAAAAATGGAGTTATCCTATGCAGAATTCTTGGCCATATCCAGTGGAACAGCAGAAACCCTCAAAAAGAGGATAAGACCTAAAAAGATCCCAATTGAACAAACGAATTCAGTAAATGTAGCCTACTCTGGAGACAGATGCCATCATGAGGAAGAAGAAGAACCAATGGAAGAAGGCCCCTCACATTATGCTTGTCCATTGGGGTGTATTTCTGTCAGCATCAATGGAAAACAAATCCAGGCTCTTTTGGATAATGGTTCTCAGGTCAACTTACTCCCCAGGGAATTGGCAGCCAAAATGGGACTGATTATCACTCAGAAACCCATGAAGCTTAGGGGAATTGGAGGCCATAAAAGTGAAATTCTTGGTATTGCAGAAAATGTTCCAGTCAAAGTAGGCCATATTACAAAAGAAGTTCATTTCTGGGTTTCATCTGCAACTGTTCAACCAATTCTGGGAAAACCATGGTTAGTGGATGTGTCAGAAACCATTAAATTCTTAGACTCTGGATCAGAATCACTATCCATAAATAAAGCAGGCCAATCTTACCTGGTACCTATAATGAACCCCTCCAATCAGAAGTATGAAACCACCTTTCCTCAAAATGTTAATTCAGCCAAAATTCATTTTTTAGAGTATGGCACCTTCCAGGAATAGAGAATTGGGAGGTGCCTAAAGATTCAGAAGAGGAGAAACTTGTATCAGCAGCAAAATATAAATCAACCACCAAAAAAATTAAACCAGTCAACACACCTATGCCTCAATCTCTTAATTCTCCACTATGCACTCCAACACTTTCCAGAGAACCCTACCAAAGTTCATCAATTTTGGCCCATCAAGCTTCCTCAAACCTCAAGAACTTCAGCTGCTGAAAGATGTGATTGTCCTCAGACAAGGAGCCCTGGCCTTTAATGAATATGAAAGAGAACTTCTGAAACATACCTATGGAAAGCCTTATAAAATCCCTGTCATCCAGCATGAGCCTTGCCAGCAAAAACCAATCCCTATTCCTGGAGAAATTAAAGACCAATTGGTGGAATTAGTTAGAGAAAGAGTAAGAACTGGCCTCTATGAACTTTCCTGTTCTAGCTACTTCAGCCATGTTTTCTGTGTCAAAAAGCAAGATGGGAAGCTCAGAATTGTCCATCAACTCCAAAAACTCAACAGGGTTACCATTAAAGATGCTGGACTCCCTCCAAACCATGAAGAATTGATTGATTCATTTACCGGTAGAGCCTGCTATGGTCTAGGAGATATTATGGGAGGGTATGATGAAAGAGAATTAGCTCCAGCATCAAGGCCACTTACTACATTTGAAACACCTTTAGGTAGATTCCAACCTACCAGACTTCCACAGGGAGCCACAAATTCAGTAGCAGTCTACCAGGCCCAAATGATGTGGATCCTTCAAGAGGAAATTCCAAATAATGTAGGGATTTTTATTGATGATGGAGGTATCAAAGGGCCCAAGTCAGACTACAGTCAAGAAACTTTACCTGAAAATCCTGGGATCAGAAAATTTATTTGGGAATATGCCATCATTTTGGAAAGAGTTCTGTTTAGGATTGAAGAAGCAGGCCTTACTATTTCTGGTAAAAATTTTGCTTGCTGTGTTCCTGCCTTGGATCTGGTGGGACATGTATTCTGTAAGGAAGGCAGGAAGATTGCAAAGAAACAGCTCAATAAAGTGGAATCTTGGCCCATCCCAGAAAATCCAACGGGAGTCAGGGCTTTCTTGGAGTTTGTGTTTACGTCAGAATCTTCATTCCAGGTCTTTCAGAAATAGCCGCTCCCCTTAGGAAATTGACCGGGAAAGACGCGGAATGGTTGTGGACTCAGTCATGTCAGGAAGCTTTTGAAAAATTGAAATGCCTTATAGGCTATGATATTACACTAAAAAAGCTGGACTACGGCGAGGAGGCCGGACAAATTAAACTAGCAGTAGATTCTAGTTATATAGCCGCAGGCGCGGTTCTTACACAGGAAAAAGAAGGACAAGATTGCCCTGTACTGTACAAATCCGTGGTGTTCTCCCCGACCAAGTCCAAGTATGCTCAAACAAAGCTGGAGTTGTGTGGTGTTGCAAAGATCCTAAAGAAACTTCAGACTCATTTGTGGGGTCAGAATTTCAAACTATTAGTGGATTCAAAGAGTCTAATCAAAATGATCAACTCACCGGACTTGCCAAATGGGCCAATGACTTGCTGGGTTGCCTTATCCAACTCTTTTTGTTCACGTTAATCCATGTACCCGGTAAAACATTTACAATGCCCAATGGATTTTCTCGGCGACCGCCGGATTCTAGAGAAATAGGCCAGGACTTTGACAAGGACAAGCAGTGGATTAAGCCACATCCCGGGTTTGGAACTAGGGAAGTTTGCGTCGGCAGTACGGAAGGATCAGTAGATCTTATTGCTAAACAGCTTGGATTCTGGGGGCTACTAGAATACTACTTACAGACCATGAATTTTCCTCCTGGATGTTTGGATGAGGATCTTGCAAGGGTTAAACATAAAGCACCAAATTTTTTTATGTCCGGGGGTTACCTTCAGAGGAAAAACAAACTGTTTGCTCAGGTGGTAGTTAGTAACCCCAACACACAAAGGAAGATCATGCATGCGTTACACAATGTGATGCTAAAACCAGGTCAGGGACCCAAATTGTCCGCACGGGTTTGCGGAGGTTGCGGGCTGCGGATTCCGCAAGGCTGGCGCGGAGTGGCACAGTGCGGAAAATGTTCACGAGGCGGTGCATGGGGCTATGTCAACGGCGCGGCGGCGGCGGAGCTGGACTTAACTTAAGCAGGCCGGCGCGGACTGGATAGTATAGGCTGTGACCGGGGGAAGCCGTGGCAGCCAAAGCGGGCTACGTCAGCGGGCGTAGCTGGGGCAGAGGCGGCATTGAAGGCTAGACAGGGGCAAGGAGAGTCCGACGGTGGGTGATGACGTGCGGAGACGTTGACAGAAGATCTATTTGAGAGCGGAATGGGCGGTGTGGTGTGCCAAATGTGTTTCAAGTATCAAATCACATAAAGTCACAGTTTACTATTGAGAAGGAGACATATTTCTAGATGTATTATTGCATAATTGAATTCTACAGGTCATTTAACCCCTAGTCACTCACTGGAACCACTAGGCTAGCTGCACTCAGTCAAAAGTTACTAGTATTATACTGTGTCCATAAGCATAATTACATACTGTAGGGATATTTTGATAGTACATAGTATAGAATTAGACTCAAGGACATATTTATAGTGTATGTAGTGGCGTGGTTTGGCTCTGCCCATGGCATGGTTCCACCTGTGGACACCTCCAGGGTTGTTGTTTGGCTCCACCCACGTGCCACAGCATGGCTCCACCTGTGGACACCTCCATAACTTTGTAGGCTCCATGGACACCACCACATGGACACCACCACCGCAACCACGTGGACACCATATGGGAACCACAACCACAACCACGTGGACACCATATGGGCACCACAACCACAACCACATGGACACCTGTATGGTGGTCACACCAGCAAAAATCCCTCACAAGGATCCCCACCAGCAAAAATCCCTCACATTTTACTATAAAAGGAGGAGATTTTCCCTCCTCAGTTTCAGCATGCCACTCAGGCAATCCTAACCAGAACACACATCTCACTCAGAGTTACAAGCCTCATCCACATAAATCCAGCAGTGTGATCTCAATCAAGTTGCCCATCAAAATCTTTCATGCCTCAGAGGTTATATAAGTAGTCAAGTAGCCAGCATCACCAATTGTGCTCTTAACAAGTCAAAGTGATCTTAACCCATTGTGCTCTTAACTGAAGGTTAAGGAAGAGGGCAAAGACACTTTGAATAGTTCACATATAAACATCAGTTCTCTCAGAAGTCTTGCATCAGTTCATCTCCACTTTCATATCACAAACATATAAAACCATATAAAACATATCTTATGTTACAACTCATTTCCATTATCTGACTCAAGGCTGCTGTAAACCAATCTAACTCCATTTCCCTTACAAAATCCACTTTCTGCTGAATTCAAGTTTGATCTAGGTCTGATAAGAGACTGCTGCACATAGTTTTCTCTATCATTAGTTTGCCACAACAATAAATAAATTTGTTGTGATAGCTCTTGTGTAGTATCATAGAGGGGCAGGTCTTTCAAACCACCTGTAACAGTTGTAAAAGCTTCTTACATCTTTGAAATATTATAACTGGTATTTCCCCCTCGCAGAACTGCCACCCGTCCCAAAGGAGTTCTCACAGCGGATGACGTGCGTGGTTGTGGGAGCGGGGCTTGGTGGATGGCGTGTGTGAGAGGCGGGCAGAGGAGGATGGTTTTCTTTCTCAAATTGTTTTTCCCTTTTGTACGGAGGGGGGGGGGGGAGTTTTCCCTCCCATCAATCCATCATCTTAGGTTGTTTTCTTTTTATGGACTTTTTACTTCATTCTGGTTACTCTGGTACAGATTCTTTACGGCGGAGATATGACTACTTGCGGCGGAGTTGTTTTGACTTGCAGAGTTGTCTTTTGTGTACTTTATGGCAGATTTTACGGTTCATTGTGGCTTTTCTATTTGTCTTTGCGGTTATTTATACGTTACTTGACTTATTCTTTTGATTGTGGTGCCCCTACAAGTACTTGCGGAGCGGAGCGGAGTTTCCCAGATCACCCAACTTTACCCGGGAAACATCTTGGAGCAGCGGAGGTCCTGACATTTCTACGCAGTGACTTCTTTTGTTCACCACAACAAGGACTTGGGACATAGAGGAATAACAGAGACTTACCAACAATTGAAATTAAGATTTTGGTGGCCGTCAATGAAAAACGCCGCGAAAAAATGGGTGCAATTGTGTCTGGCCTGTCAACAGAGAAGCACTTTGAAACCTGCGGAGTTAAAGAAACCTACTGGGAAATCAACCATCTTTGGTCGAGTTAGCTTGGACACTGTGCACATAAAGGCTGGAAAGTGGAAGTATCTCGTTGTTGCGCGAGACGATCTCTCAGGGTGGGTCAAGGCTGTCCCTTTGGAGCAGATTAAGGCAGCTAGGATTGTGGCATGGTTTCTCAAACACTGGATTTATAGGTATGGAATGCCATTGCTTGTAGTTGTTGATGGGGGATCAGAGTTTGGGAGCAATCTACAAGATGCTTTGAAAGAGAAAGGTGCTACTATTAAGATAACCACCCCATACTATCCTGAGGCAAATGGGATGGTTGAGCGGGGGCATCAGCCGTTGAAGGATTGTTTGGTGAAGCTGTGTGGAAATGGAAGCACTACTTACTTTTGGTACTTTTTGCGGATAGGATCTCCACAAAGCGGACAACAGGGTACTCTCCTTACGAATTACATACTCTTCGGACAGCCGTTGGTTTTGCCGGTAGATCTGGAAATGGAAACTTATTTGGGTACAGATTGGGAATCTATTCAAACAACAAGTGATCTTTTGTCAGCACACGCGAGGGTACTCTTCAGAAGGCTCACCAAAAGTTGATAGAAACTAGGGGAGAGTCGCTGGAAGCAAGAACACCAAGAGTAACGTTCGTCAGCCTTTGGAACCCGGATCATTGGTCTTAGCATACAATCATAGTTTAGAGACCCAGTGGGGCAAGCTCTTCGAGCCTCGATGGAGCGGGCCTTACCGGATAACAGGTCAGGAGAAAGGCGGGTCGTCTTCACTCGAAGAACTACATAGACGGAGCATCCTTGAAGCGTCGGTATGCGGCCGCTCAAGTGAAACCCTTCTACGGAAGGGAGGACTGAAAAATGAATCTAATCAATAAGAACCTACACATGGTAATCACTCGTTCATAAGCCATGATCCCCTTATAGGATACTCTTTGTTGTAGCTCGTTACGTAACCTTGGATTACGTCTCACTACATGCGCGTCATGAGTAACACTCACGACATGTCTCGACAAGCAGTCACAGTTTCTCACACTCTTCCTTGTCATTGTCTCTTACATAATGTATACTATAAACACCTTGTATTTCTAGTACATTGTGGTTTTCCCTTTTTTCCTTATGCAATCTACGATTACTCTCTCTATTTACATATTCGAGCCTCTTTACTCTTCAAAAAAAAAAAAAAAAAAAAAGAGGCGCTTCGCGCCGTGCCCCCCGGCAGGCGGGGGACTTGTGCTAAGTTCGGGGTTTTCGAGGAGGTGCCAGGCCGGATGAGATCAATCATCACACTGAAAAGCCATCAACAAGGATGGCGATCTATGTTGTGGACAAGCAGATCCAAGTGATTGCTTCCCAACCATACACACACGACCATATTATGTGTTGAGGATTGCTCTGGATGGGGTGGAGTGCCCAGTGTCCTGGTGCCGGCTGCTGCTGTACTATCTGCCTGGCCGCACACCCACCCATGGTGGATGTTTAGGGAGTTTCTATTTGCGGCACCCTTGCATGGCAGATCCCACCCGACTGCATTAGCAGGGATCGGGATCAGCAACTCCAACGCAACCCTCCAGCGATCCCCGGTCGTCAGCCGCCCGCCCCAGCCCAGCCTCGACGGTGCGACCCGCTGGAAGGCCGCCCTCCAACACACCCTCCGTCTGGCCCGACGAGCACCTCCACGCACTCACCGGCCGGGCTGCCACTGGACCACCCACAAGCCCACCGACCACCGCCTTCCACGCCCCAGCAAGACGCACACAAGCGTGCGTCATCGGGATGCTGCCCGCCCGGCCTCGCCACTAGCCCGCCCCGTCTCCCGTAAGTCGCCCCCACCAGTGCTGTCCGACTCCGGCCTCCCTCCCTGCGTCCTTTCTTT
The DNA here is from genome assembly GCF_026914185.1 of Puccinia triticina. Classification (NCBI taxonomy): domain Eukaryota; kingdom Fungi; phylum Basidiomycota; class Pucciniomycetes; order Pucciniales; family Pucciniaceae; genus Puccinia; species Puccinia triticina. The sequence continues at coordinate 749,833 of NC_070572.1, forward strand.
CTGTGTGAGTCTGCCTTTCCCCTGCTGAGGCCCTTGTCCGCACACCCGAGCTGTCCAGTTCGCTTGTGTCCATTCGTCCAAGCGTGGGCTGGCTGCGGCCTTCGCTGCTGCATGGGTGGCCAGGGCCGGTATGCCCAACGACCATCCCCCCCCCCCCCCCGGACCGTGCTTGCCGGTCCCTTTCCCATCTCCACGCTGTGTCGGCCGGGCCGGGAGGAAGCCGCATGCGCCCCCGGCGACCCGCCACGCCGACCGGCACAAGCAAAACGCTGGGCCGGCCGAGGCTGCGAGACCGACGCCAGTGCTTGTGGCCCGCAACGCCAGCATCTCGACCAGCGCTACCCAAGAGGATGGTGACCATCACCACATGTATCCACCCCAGCATGTCCTGCCTATCCGATGGCCTTCTTGGACCGAGACGGGCCTCGCTCGCCAGCTCTCGGTCGACCAAGGCCAGGCGTAACTGCTGCCTAGGAAACCTTATCCCACAAGCTCTCCACACCGTCTCCATCAAAATGCTTTCCTCTCTCCCTCCATCCCTCCCCCTCAACCTACTCGTTTCTCCGTACCCTTAGAAGTGTCTCTTTTCCGCCAGTTTCGTCATTTCGTGTTGTACCTCATCAGTCATCTGTTTCCTTTGTCCCCCCCTTCTTCTTTTCGTTCGCTCAGTAGTTCCGCCCGCTGCAACCCCTTGAAGGGCAAGCACCGCACCCCAACCAGACGTTCGTTTCCCGCACGCAGGTCCCAGTTCAGCGAACCCGGCAGCCTGCAGGTCGCCGCCATCGGGCAGTCGCCAGGCGAGGAAGCCCGTGCTGGCCGTGTCTCCGTGCTTACGTCTCTTATTTACCCCTCAGTAAACAAAACATAAAAAAACTCGTCCGTGCCATCGGCCGTCCGTCTCCGGTAAGGCCCTCCCCTCGAGGCCGCATCCATGGGCTTCAAGATCACCCGCAAACAGGCCCAGGACGCGCCGACGCCCGAGCGGCAAGACCCGTCCCAACGGGCGCCCGGCGTCCTGGGCGTCTTCAAACGCCACGCGAAGTTTCTCGGGCCTGGGATCGTCGCCTCGTGCGTCCCGTCTCCTTCACCACCTCCCTATCCCTCACTGACCCCCCCCCCCCCCCCCCCCCCCCTGCCTTGTGCGTGTTTGTGGGCACACAGAGCCGCTTACTACGACCCAGGAAACGTGCGTATCTTGGCTGCATGTTATTGGCTATGAGGGGACTGACCCGGGCGTGTGTTTGTAGTGGGCAACGGACCTCCAGGCCGGCTCGCGCTTCGGCAACGCCCACCTCTTCATCCTCCTCCTGGCCATCTGCGTCGCCGTGTTCCTGCAGATCCTCGCCACCCGTCTCGGATTCATCAGTCGCAAAGGTACCCTTCACCACTCCTCACCCGCTCTTCTTAAACTAATCTTTTTTTTGATCACATCAGACATTGCACAGAACTGCAGAGAGGCTTTGTATTCCCAAGAAAAAGGCCAGAGAGTCAAGAAATGGTTTATGCTGTACCCGCTGTGGATCATCTTCGAGCTGGGCATACTGTGAGTCTGCGCTTTCTCCCTCCCCAGCGATTGAACCCGTGAGTTGACATAATGGCTTTTTTTTTCAGATCTGCCGATATGGGCGAACTGCTTGGATCAGCCACGGCTCTAATTCTGTAGGTTAATCGTTCAAATCATGCCCAAGTCATGCCCAATTCCCGCTGACATGATCCGTGATGTGGATCAGATTATTCCCTCGCCTGCCTCCATGGGTGGCGGTCCTCCTGACGTTCCCAGAAGTATTCCTGGCGCTACTGTTCTTCCGGAACGGCAAACAGTCGAAACGATCGATGCAGATCTTCGAGATCATGATCACTGTTGTCGTCATGGCCGTCGTCGTCTCGGCCTTGGTCCTGTTCTTCAAGGTGAATCCGAAGATCCCGCAGGTCTTCCTCGGCTACATCCCGAGCAAGGCGCTCGTGACCGGCTCGAGCTTCTACACGGCCATCGGCATCATCGGTGCGTCCCTTTTTCCTGGCCATCCAGCGGCTGCGTGCGCGCTTCCTGATGTCTCGGCGCGTCGGGCTTCTGTCTGTGCAGGCGCGACCGTCGGCCCCCATTCGCTCATTCTGGGCGCATCCATGGCCACCCAGGACCGCACATCCGACCAAGCTCCCGCGAAAAAAGGCCCAAAGAACGAGGCCACGGTCGTCTACATCGACCGATTCAGCCCCGACATCGAGAAACAACCCGAAGAGTTTCTCGCGCCACGCAAGGCTCCATCCGTACCCCAACGCCGAACCGTCCTGGACTGTAGAAGCTATCTCGCCCATGCCAGTTTCGACATCGCCGCTTCGATCTTCACATTACCATTAAGTGGGTGCCGTTTGATCTGAGGGCGGGCCAGCAAGCGTATCTGACGAAGATTGTCCTGCGCGCACAGTTGTCAATTCGGCGATCCTCGTCATCGCCTCGACGACGTTTTTCTACAACAAGCCGGCGGGCCCGATCGTGGAGGAAGCGGACCTAGTGGCGATGCACCAGCTGCTGAAGACCCAGCTGGGCGCGGGCCTGGCGACCCTGTTTGCGGCCTCCCTGTGGCTCTCGGGCAACGCGGCCTCGCTGACGATCACGATGGCCGGCCAGTCCCTCTCCGCCGGCTTCCTCGACTACCACACCAGTCCGCTCATCCGCAGACTCGTCACCCGCACTCTGGGCATCATCCCCGCGGCCATCATCGCCGCCTTTTCCGCCCAGAAAGGCATCAACGACCTGCTCATTGCCACCCAGGTCGCCATCAGCATCGTCCTCCCGTTGAGTCCCCTCTTTCCTCTCTCTCTCTCTACATCCACCTCATACTCATCTTATGGCCTGGATGGGCGTGGGTCGTCGGGTGCAGGTTTGCGGTGATCCCTCTGGCGTACTTCTCGTCGCGGAAGACGGTGATGTCGATCAGCTTGCCGCCGAAGATCGGCCGGCTGTTCTCGGAAGACGAGCGTGTGGTGGCGAGCAAGCGGGCCAACGAGGGCCCGTTGGTCTCGCGCACGAGCCCGTTCGCGCTCAGGCCGCCCTCAGACAAGCCCGGCGCGCGGGACGAGTTCCGCGTCGCCCAGCTGGACGGCTCCTATTCCTTCGCCAACCATTGGATGGTCAGGATCCTCGTCGCCCTCCTCGTCCTCGTCATCCTCGCCGCTAACATCTACGGCATCTATCAGGTGGCTACCGGAAACTGATGCCACTCTTGCCAATCTATCCAGCCCTGAGCTCTTCCAAGATACCAGTCCGCCAAGTCTGTTCTTTTTTATCGAGCGATCTGTTTTGTTTAGATACCTTCTATTAATGACGGGTGTACTATCCTAATTCCTCAACAAATCCGCAACATCCCCAATGACCCATGTAGACTTTTTTTCGTTATCCGCATCTTCGTTCATTATGACTGTTCGGGTTGTATTATTCGCTTCTTGTTAATGATCCTCCTTCCTCCTCTCCTCCAAATCGCATTAAATTATCACCGTATTTTTCACCACATGTCCGCGTTTTCTTTTGCGTATCCTGGGATGAGGCTGTATGCATGCTCGCTGTATGGTCCGAGACTGCTTGTTACTATGCGCATTGAGCGGTGGTTAGAATGGGAAACTTCGTTCATGAAAAACCTTCAGACTAGCCAAAAACCTGTGTGCCATGCAGTGATTGTGCAAGTCGGCATTGCAATTATGGTGTTCAAAGTTGGCTTGTGCATGCATAAATCATAAGATCATAAACCCTTTTTTACAGGGGATTGCTCACATCCTTGGCTCAAATGAGGGGCTCAGCATGTTCAAGCAGCATTCAGCCATCTTTCTGAGAAGCAAATTATCACCTGAAGCTAACAGATCTGCAGTGCTTTGCAACACCCAAACTCTTAATTTTCAGCAAAAAGGAAATGTTTTCTCAAGCCGGTAGTTCATTGCTTTCATGTGTGCTGCTTGATGTTTTGGTAGGTGTCTTCATGGAGGAGTTAGATGGGCATCTTGAGTTTTTTTGTTATTTTTTATTTTTTATTTTAAAGTGCAGTTTGTTTTGACATTGCGCACTATGAGGTACCAGCATTGAAATAGATAGAAACTATTGCTAAAGACAAGAGAGGCCCCAAGGGCTACAAAGTTTCCAACAAAAGGCATCTTGAGTTCTCTAAATGCCAACAGCAAGCCATCCAATATAGCTTAATATGCAAAAGGAACCATACTGACCATGGTGAAATGCCACTTTTTTGGTATTTAAAGTGGCCTACAAGCCGGAATGACAAATCACATTTATTCAATCTTTCTTGATTGGTTCCTTTAATTTATGGTGTTCAAAGTTGATTTATGCACGCATAAATCATGACTGTGCTATTAAACCAACAAATAGTAACTTTTTCAAAAAAGGGTTTATGTAGCAGGGGGTTGTTCTTACCCTTGAGCACATTTCTGCAGCGCTTGATTTGTTTGGCTGCAAAATCTTGCTAAATGCAATGTAAAACAGAGTCACTCATTGTGTTGTGTGCGCGCGTGGACTTAGCACTATCATCAGCTTTTAGTGGAATTAGGCTACACTAATGCAAACATTAGCATCAGATGGCCCAGTGTGGGGCCTAACCAGCCCCAAGAAACCAATCCATTTTGTGATTGGAATATATGAATGAATTGGATAACCATTCTTGTAAATGTTTCAATGTGGTGCGGAGAAGAAAAATTGTAACATAAAATGTTGTGGATTTATTCTTAAAGCACAATGCCAAGAAAATGTAAAACAGATATGATTCTAAACTGAATTAATAATTCCTATCAATGAGCATGAAAGTGGAATGCTTTTGTTTTTGCATTTAAAAAAGTGAAAGAAGAAACTGGGTGGCATGCTTTCAAGTTTATGGGGACCAGTCACCATGCTGTGTGGAATCCATTTGAGGTCTTGAGGGCATGGTTTCCTTGTGAAAACTAACAGTTATTTTTCTCTCAATCAACATCTGTGAGTATAAAATATTTTACGGCAAGTCAGCCACTAACTTTCAAGAAAAACAGTCATTCTATTCAAAAGTTCATGATAGGAAGGGAGTTGATGATTATTTGGATGGAGAGCTGGATTTTGTTTCAAAACCATTTCTTCATACCAAAATCCAAACACTGATATTGAAATGTTGCATGACTCTTTTGCTTTTTGTATTCCTGCTCTATTCAATTTCAATGACAAGTACTTATGCACAGAACTAAATAAGCTTTCTGGTGACTGAGGATTTGGGAATGGAATCTGAACCCAACCAAATATGGGTAAGCTACTTTCAGTTTGACTGAACAAAACACTCATAAACCATTCCATGAGGTCATCATATTTTGCCAACATTGATTTGTCCAAGTTTTGAAATGCAATACTGTATATAATACCCAGAAACTCAGCTATTTGAGTTATCCTGCGTCTAAGAAGCTGCATTTTTGTTACTTTTGCCTTTTGTCTTGCTTCAAAACCCCTCAATCCAACAAAAGCCTCCTGGTATCCAGAATGAACTTGAGATTGAGCAAGTGGAATGAGATAAAGGGGCAAATCCTTGAGGCTTATCATCTCTCTATGGTATAAATCAAAGCGGCTTCTAGACACATAATCATGAACTTTGAGTTGAATATCCAATCTGATTTCTCCTGGGATGGCTAAACTTAAATCTTTTAGCCTTGGTTTAAGAATGTGTGAATTGAGCAAAGCCTTGGTGAATTCTTCATTCTGATAGCTATCAATAAGATTTATTTTGATGTTGTTGTCATATACAACTGTACGCTCCCGCTCCAAATAATTTCTTTGAACATTACTTATTTCATAAATTGAATTCCAATAAATCTCAGGACCCTTGATTCTTCCCAGCCTACCAAGGTTAAAATTAGATTTTTTTTGATACCAATAACCCAGCAAAGAAAGTGCCAATTCAGCTTTGTGATGAAAATCTATTCCTTTCCAATCCCAGTAATGCAAAACTAATGACATTACTGTCTTGATGCTGCCAAATTTCTTTCCAGATTTTTCTGCCTCTTCCAATGTTCCATCAAACCAACCCCACAACGGTAGACCATCTTCACTTTGTTCAAAGAAGATCCCTCCAAACCACTTAATCAAGTCTTCCAGCTTATTTTCCATCTGATTGCCCAGGATTTTTTGGCTTGCCCCACATGAAATAGAAATTCCATGAAAAAGTACTAAAATTTCTAAAATTTTTGCAAGTTTATCCTGCATACATCTCAAGCTTCTTGTGGAGTTTTTTCCTCTTAAACCTGTTGGTTGGATCAAAAAGCCACAATCACCGTGGATTTTCTTTCTGTGCAAGTCATGGGGAGCTTGAATGAGCTCAACTTGCGGGCTGTTCAACTTGATCTTTCGCCAATGGTTGGAAGCTGGTAGTTTGTTCATGATTTTTGTTGATTTATCTTCAAATTCCTGCAGAAAATCATTGATGGTTGATGACTGTTCAGTTTCCCCAACACATATGTTTGCCCATGCAAGCAGGGGACCCCACTGTGCATCCAATTCCATGATTTCAAAGTCCCCTGGTCTATGCTCAAATGCACGTCTAATTGGTTCCTGATTTGCAGACCTGAGGTTGTCCTGATTTTCTTTCATCAATTGGAATTCTTGGCAAACTTTTGATTTTCTGGTCTGATCTTTTCTCTTACGCTTATTGGATACCAAGACAGTACTGAAATCCTCAGCATCTCGGCCGTTGGTGGCCACTGATGATTTAGGCTGAAAATCACTTAATTCTTCTCTGTCTTTTTCTTTTTGTCACCCGCCAACAATCCATAAATGTCAGGACAGGGTTTGGTATGTATGTGAAGTTTACCTGAGCTCTGTAGAAGACTTTGGCTTACTTTGCAGGACCACTTGATCAGCGGGCATGGTTCTGCTGATTGTTGCGGTATCTTGGGGCCGATTGCCTGAGTTGGTTAAATTTTCTTCCCACCACCCATCATGATCTAATCATCCGTGGCCAGCGGGCACAGATGCAACCCAAGGAGCCACATGATCAGTCATATTTGACCCATGTGGGCCATGGGTGAAAGCATATACACTCACCTTCTGGTCGAAAGTCGTTATACCTTTCAGGCAAATTGTTTATAAAATTAGCGGAGATGTTGGGTGCTGTCCTGCCATCTTGGCCGGTCGAGGGTTGAAAATCTTGGATTTCTAGACCTCCCAATTGATGAAAGTTGGGTCTCGATACGTGAGGGCCAATGACACCGCTTGTTGAAGGCACCAGTCCGGCATGAAATGGCATGCAATGAGTGCCAATAGATGACCCCAAATAGGAAATTAAGGCAAGATTTGCGCCAAGCAAGCAAGGATGACGAGCTGCATTCATTTTGGAAAATTAGTGTAGTTGAAGGGTGTTGGAGGACTTCCCTTCAAGTCTGGCACCCTTGCAGATGCTGATTTAGACCCAAAAAGTCTAGACTTTTGCAGGGAAAATGTATTGGGGCTGTGGACCTAGTGGCCCGCAGATCTCAACGGGAGTGGTCCATTTGTGGAGAGTTTGAAAGCCTTCACAACCCATTGCGTCATCCTTCTTCTTTTCAAACAGGGAACCTTTGTTTTTGAGTAACTCTTATCAATGATCTACTACGTATGACGATCACAATGCTATCTCCCTCAAATGTGTTTTGAACTTACAAGTAGCTCAGTTTTAAGTTACATATTAATTAGTTGTAATTGTCAATCACTTGTATTACGGGGTTCATGATCATTATGTACCATCTTCCCATTTCCTAGTACATATCTCCATGCCAGGTAAAAATTGGGATAAATCTCCTTTACAAACGGTCAATTATAAATACGTTCTCGAGGCTAATGTTGAAGTTGAACCATTACCAGACAGAGCTCGGATAGGCTCGGATATTGAGATCCAAGTGTCCGATCCGCGGCTGGTTTGTGCGGTCGGATTCACCGTCGGGTGGCGTTGCCCGGGGCCAAGCCCGCAAATCAAACATCTTCTTCAGATACCCGGTCGAAATTCACGAAAACGGTTCGTCGTTAATGTTTAACATCATGCCGAACATAGATATCGAAATCGCACCGAGAACATCTTGAAAGCATGGCAGCAGGCGTAGTCGAAGCGACTGGAAATGTCCGGCTAGCGCTATCCCCAAACGACGGGGAAGAATACGAGGAGAAGGACGAGAGATCAGGAAGGAACACATATCGGGAGAAAGCCGAATCGGTCAGAAGCATTGAGGATACTTTCGAGCAACTTGCAGAATCCGCAAATGATGAAAGCCAAGAAGAATGGGAATCTGATTCCGAAGAAAGTGAAGAGACAGAATCAAAATCAGAATCAGAATCAGAATCAGAATCAGAATCAGAATCAGAATCAGAATCAGAATCAGAATCAGAATCAGAATCAGAATCCGATCCAAGTGAATTTGAATCGGACGCGAGTGACAATGAAGATCATTATGGACCAGCCGACTGGAATGTATTCATCACAAGAACATGGCAGCTGGAACGCTCAACAAACATCTGGAGCCACAAGTTATTACTCCGAACGACCAAGAGGCTGGTCGAACTGATCCTGGAAGCTCGACATGCCTTAGAAAGCTTGCCATGGAGCTCATTATGGAGATGCGTCCAGGAGCTGGACAAGTGGCTGAACCGATTCCATTCGTCTAACTCGTTCAAATCGCTGGGATTACTCCTCCCGATACTATGTATGTCAGCAATTTTCCTCTAACTCATGAAGCCGATGACAATGTAGCTGATTGGTTCGGCTCATACCTTGTTTTTGCTTGGGTTTGGGTTTCTTTGGAAAGACAGCTCGCTGGTTTGATGATCTTGACCACCGCATCCATGATCCTGAAATCAACTCGAAAACCTATCGACAAGGCTTAGACCGAGACGAAGCCAAGGCGCTGGCCGTGATGCAACAAAAGTGGCCGAAGCTGCGAAAGCAAGAGACAAATGTTGACCTCTGTCAGATTATCGAACAAGTAGGTTTTGCTCTGCATAGACCGTTTTGAAGATTTTGCACTGAGGTTGGATTTTCTGGTCGAATTCTATCAGCATCCGGTTCATATGCCTATCGTCGGTCTTTGTGACCTGCCCACTCGGGCCGTCCTCGATTCCCTCGAGCGCGTTCTCTTGGGCCTATCCCGCCGAGTAGCGCTTCCTGGTCTCAAGCTGACTACGCTGCCAGCAGCAGTGGTCAACTTCAAGAATGTGATCTCATGGTACTTGTCGTTTGGCCCGATCTTTGGCTTCTCCTCCAGCAGCCCTCTTCGCCCTTCACTTGCAGACCGGACCCGAGACATAATCCTTGGGATTAAAGATCTGGATCTTTCGCGGAACTCACTGACAGGTATTAATTACACACGACTACTGGGCTCAGGTCAGCTTGTTGACTAATGTATGCCCCCCCCCCCCTCTTAGAAATCCCCCGGAGTCTGCCGCTGGTCCTTCCTGGCCTGTGCAAGCTGAATCTCTCTGGCAACCCGCTCGGCTGTCTGCCTGCAAGCCTCTGCCAATGGAAGCTGGTGAAACTGAGTGTGGACCCGCCCACGCGTCAGCCCTCAGGCCGGCAACGGCTTGCTCGCATCCTGGCCTGCGCAAGTGACCCCCCAACGCTAGTAGAAAGCTGCTTGAGCCGTCTGATCAAGTCTCCGGCCCGGCCGGGCTTACCAGTCGTTCCCGCCCCTCAGCCCCCGCTCCCAGCCCATCTATCCCGCGCACTCGCAAAGGGACGCCTCTGCGACAACTGCCACCGCTTCCGGTGGTCAGCCCAGAAGGCCATATATCTTCGTGCCCCTCCCGACTATGCGATCCGCGGATTCAATGGGAACCGCTTGAAACCTCACTTCCTCATCCTCGGCCCTTCGTTCCTATGCCCCGCTTGTCTCCACCTTCATTGCATCCGCACCCACGCTTTGTAACAATGGCGCCAACAACTCTATGCTTGATTTGTATTCTTCCTGCTACCCTGTCCACTACATAACTCCCAAGAGGAACTATTCAGGGATGTAACTGGAAATCAATAGCAAAAGCGGGGGGATATCCACCGATTGCCAAATTCGTACTCAAATCAATTCACACTGTGCCGTCGAAAGCCTGACATCCATCACTAGGTTTTCCTCATGTAACTCGAATTCTGTGCAGTTGGCCCACTCCACGCCCCCAAGATCAGATATTGCATCGGACTTTGATTATGCAGAGTACACCACGGGTGCAAAAAGATATTCCAAAGCCGGATTGAATCCGGCTTTGAAATATTTTCCAGCTCATTCAGTATGGACGTCGCCAGGAACAAGTCACAGCATCCGCATTTGAGATATTTTGAGAATATCTCAGAAACCACTCTGAGTGGTTTCTGAAATATTTTTCATAAATTTAGGGAATTGGTTTCCCACAGAAATCAGGGAAAAGTTTGATTTCAATAGTAAAAATGGGAGGAAATATTTACAAAGGGGCTTTGAAAATATCTTTCTCTATTTTCCTCATAATATTTCCACAAACCAGCGGATTATTTTCAGACCACATCCGAAAACTTTTAGTGCACCCTTGGTGTACCTGAACCCAGCCAGAGGAACCACAGCAAGTGAATGCAGACTGTACAAAGGCCTTGATGATGAAACAACACATCAATCATGTTCAAAATTGATTTCCAAACCACTTTCTACATAAAATTGTAAGATCCACATGTCCACAATCTTAATAGGATGGCTCACATTTGAAATCAATTGCTACTGGTTTGCTTGCGTGGCTCTGCTTGCTGGTTTTGGAAGATTGTTATTTCACCAGCCAAAACATCAAGTAACATTATAAACCAAGTAGGGGCCTTGGTTTCCAAAGGTTGCCAATTTTTTACTGTTTTATAGGTTATTCAAACTTTAAGAATTAATGAATGTTAGGCACTACTTCCTTCCAAGGCCAGGAAGGCCTGCTTCTATAATGTTGTTCCTAGTCCACCAAAAGACAAGAATTTCATCGCCCCATTCTGTTGTGCTCATCTGCGGGACAAGAGCCCTGCGCCGAGTTGCTTCGCGAATCCATGCTGGCGCGTCTGCCGGCTCTCGACTGCTCGCGCATCTAGAACTGCGCCCGCAGATGACGTCAGAGACAGGCGTCAGAGGGTGAGGTCAGCCACCACGGCATGGCGCTTGGCCGGACACCCGCAGACGGTCAACAGGAAAATCCAACGGGCAACACACACAAGGACGACAACTTCTCTCGAATCCAATGGTCTTCAACAGTTTGGTCTATCCTGGTCAGTTCATGTATCCGCTTGAAAGGCACATGTGATCTCAAAACTAATCTCTGTGGATCCCAAATGAAACGAAGCCCGTAAACATGCGGCCAAGGTGTTTGAAAAACTGATCCTTCAGAACCCGGGCTACCACAGGAATAACCTGCCCATCTTATACCTACAGGGGTCTGGAGTCGAATGTAGAGACGATAGCGATCGGGAGTTGCCGTTTCATCAGGAAGCCAATTTCGTAAGCCCACCTGTTATTTTCCCGGAGGTCCAGAAAGGAGAGGGGATTCTCTTGAAATCCAAGCTGAACATAATAAATGCTTGATATTGAAGATGTATCTCACTGGGGCACACAACATACCAGATGCCTCCGTATTGATCTCGATCGCCAAGTCCGAAGAAGCGTCAAGTCAGACTGCACCACAACAGGTGATCGACGAGAGCGAAATCACGACGGTACTCTTCATACCCACTGTCGATCCATTACACGTTATGTGGTCAGGACTGCCTGAAACGACGACGCAGATCCACGCCCGTTTGGGCGACTTGACCGCGGTGAAATACAAGACACAGCTTCCGGGCCATCTGAGTTCGGTCCAGAAGGGCAAGACGGCGGTGATCACCTTACCTACAACCTCGCACGAACTGGCCAGCTCGGATCCGACACTATTGGCGGCGATTCAGGAAGCGCGAGTGGTCAAGACGGATGAGGAAATCCAGTTGATTGCCCATGCTAATCAGATCTCATCCGCTGCTCACACCTCGATAATGTGCCTCATCCGCAATCGTGCCCTCCACTCAGAGTCTGATGCCGAGATCGTCTTCCGAAGTGAATGCCATCGACGGGGATCGAAAACGCAAGCCTATGAGCCAATCTTCGGTATTCATCCCGCCGTCCATCCAATCCTCATACACATACCACCAGCAAGCTGAACTCAACCGCTCCTCCCTCTTCCTAAAAACTCCCCCCGTCAATGTGACTACACTCAGGCTACGGTGTCCATGCAGGAACATTGCATTACACATCAAACGACGCCAAGATCTCGGAGGATTTCTCTGGCGTCTTGCTGGTCGATGCTGGCTGCGAAACATACGGATACGCATCCGATATCACTCGCACTTTGCCGCTAGGAAATCGGGGCAAATTCACCCCTGAGGCTAGGGATATCTACTCCATCGTGCTCGACATGCAAGAGGTGTGTATTCACGCCCCTACCCTTCTGCGATCTTTCGATAGGATTTTCCTTGGCTTTAATCCTCACTGCGCCCATGTTATTTCGGTGTTCAATCTATCTTCAAGGCGGCTATAAAGACTATCAAAGCAGGCATCGAATGGCAAGAAATCCAAATCCTCATGTAAGTTCGGCCACACCACAAGCTTCTGATCCAAGCTGATGCGCAATTTTTGCTTGCTTGGGATTAGGCATAAGGTAGCAGCAAAGGGGCTATTGAAACTGGGGATTTTACGAGGCCTGACGGTTGATGAATGCTACGAAAATGGACATGTGATCCCGTTCTTCCCACACGGAGTCGGGCATTTTATTGGCTTGGATGTTCGTCCTGCTCCCTCTTCTTCTATGATCAGAAAATTGACACGTCCAAGTGTTAATCAATTCGCATTTTTTTTTCTATGTAGACTCATGACGTTGGCGGTTTTCCGAATGGGAAAGGCACTCATCCGACACTCAAGTATCTCAGGTTACAGAGAAAATTGGAGGCGGGAAACGTGGTGACTGTTGAAGTGAGTCAAGTTTTGCAGTCATATATCATATAGCTTCTTTGGATTCGTCGCTTTTGCTCGGTTTGATCATGTGCGATGATATAAATTGATTGAATGAATCAATCCACATACACAAAACAGCCTGGACTATATTTCAACCAGTTTCTATTAGATCCAGTTAAAGGATCTGAAAACATCAACCATGAAGTTCTGCTCAAATACGTGAAAGTAGGCGGAATAAGAATCGAAGACAAGTGAGGCTTTTGAATCCTTCTGTCACCCTTTTTTTCATAAATAAAAGCTGAGGGTAATGTTTCTTTGTAATCTTCAACTACAGCGTCGTTGTCACTGAAACAGGCTGTAAAAACTTGACTCAAGTCGTCAAATCAATTGACGAGATCGAAAAACTTACTAGCTTCTAACACATTGACCGATTTAACAAAGCCCCCCCCCCCCCCCGCCGTGGCTATACTTCCCGGAAGCCATCGGTCCAATATTGGCAGAAGTTGTTGTCAAGCTAGAAGAATCAAATAACCAAACAGACAGACCAGTTGTTTTGTACTTGTAGTCACTGAGTAGGAAAGATACAATTGCTCAAATGTAAAACAAGGGGCTTGTTTAGCTTAAAGAACAAGGGTAGTTGTGATGGATTCATCAGAGGGGTTCACAGTAGAATTTAAAAATAACTTTAGAGCCCATTTTAAGGCCTTTGTGAACTACTTTTGAAGAAATATAGAAGTTGTTCTCATTGCCCCTGGATGTGGACTGGTTTTGTTTTTTTTTTGAAAAAAAAGGTTGTTCATAAAGCCCTTAAAATGGGCTCTAATGTGTTTTCAAGATTCTATATTGTGTTCTTAGTTTGGGTAAGTAGTGTGAGTGAAGTAATTCATAAATGGGTGTCAAAAAAGTTGAGTGTCAGCTAGAGATGGCACTTGGGTACCTGTTTGCAGGTACCCGGCACACGCAAGCAGGTACTCTGTATACCCGCGCAGCACACGCCGGCGGGTGCCAAATGCGGGTGCAGGTGTCCAGTTTCTGGGCAAAAAAAAAAAAACGGGTACCCATCCGGGTACCCACCCAACCTGTTGGGTCAATAGATTGGCAGCCTGTCAGCCTTAGAGATACATCAATTATCCAAAAGACTGCAATAACTTAGTAAATAATAATAATTATTAAATTATTATTGCAGGATCAGATTCCTCATCATAAATTAAGGGGGGTCACCCACTTAAAGTACCCCCTTATTCCTATTCCTTCATGTACTAATTTTATAAATAAGAATTGGCCCCAGAAAGCGCCTAAAAATAGTATTACATACATAAATTTAGTAAAATAAACAGTGTACATAAAATTAAACTGTTGTACATTAATGAGTAATATTACTTGTGTAAAAATACCCCGTGAAAGTATTATGTAGACTTCTACTGAAGCTTTTTCACATGACAGAAGCTTTTTCACATGACAATTGGTTATAAACATGTCATGTGACAGAGTCAGGGAAATTAGTCTATTACAATACAATTAAATTACCCACAGCCAAGCCCTTTTCACAGCTACACTCCTGGATACTCCCATAGGGAGAAAAGGACTCAGTGTTTACGCATACTGAAGTCCCCTCTATAAATAGAGGCTTATTTGGTCCTCAGGAAAAGATCCCCCAGACCATTCACCGCCCATAAACTGTAAGTTTGCCGTGAATATTCTCCTCTGCTACATTTGTAGCGCCTTTTCCTTATAAACCATCCCCAGCACGTAAAATCCACTGGATTAAACCCTTTAAATCATCAAAAATCCCTTATTAGCATATTTAAAGCTTTATCCTTATAAGTAGTTGCCGTAAGACCTCCGCCTCTGTCAAGCAGCCAATCAGTTTAAGCGCTTACCAACTACTTTTTACGCCAAATTTATTCCCTGTAATTAATAATTATACATTATTAATTACATAATAAATCCTCCTCTTTTAAAGAGTGTTTAAAACCCTTGTAGTGGTCATATTTGCCATGTAGCAAGTTTAGTAATTAACATTACTAGTGTTTACATCAGCACAGTTATAGTGCTAGGGCCCAAAAACCCTTAATTTTGACGGGTTTTTGCCCTAAGCTTCATAAACAGAGCTGTCACAGCCCAGCGGGAGCACCGCGCAATTTATGTAGCCTGGGAGCGCCGGGCACAGGAATCAGCAGGATGTTACATGGCTACTGTCAGCCTTAGAGTCAAAGCAGTTGACCTAAAACTGCCTTCTATCTCCATTTTATACCTAAATGTGTTTATATCTTTTTAACCTTAAGGCTTAAGGTTGTTTTGACTTCAGATTCTGATTTCTCATGCAATTTTACCCCTAGTTACAACTTATCATTTCTTTGTAACTCTAGTCCTGCCCTGAGTTCTTGTGTCAGCCTTAGAGTCAGCGCAACTGACCTAAAAGTCTGCCTTTTCTACATCTCAAATTATTTGAGCACAATAACACCAAACAAAACATTGATCTGCAAGCTCTAAGTTCCTCCAATTAGGTCCCACGACTCAATGAATTAGGTTTAATCTGCCAAGTGTGTAAACTATTGGGTCTCACAACTCAATGAATTGCGGTTGGGTCCCGCAACTCAATGAGAGTTATGGCGCGCATGCGCAGTTGTGACGTGGCAGCGCTACCAGGCGCGCCAACCACATCTTGTACATGTGGTTGGCGTGCCTGGTAGCGCTGCCACATCACTACAAGATGTGGTTGGCGCGCCTGGTAGCGCTGCCACGTCACAACTGCGCATGCGCGCCATAACTCTCATTGAGTTGCGGGACCCAACCACAATTCATTGAGTTGCGAGACCCAATTGCTGAAGCTCACTGCTCTTAGGATCCATCCAACTCAAAATCTCAACCATTGCAACTGACCATGGCCACCACCACCACCACCAGCAGGAAGCGTCGCAAGCCTCCAGGATCACCACCTCAATCCTCAAGTCCTATAATTTCTTCCCAATCTCAAAACCATCCCCCCCAGAAACAACGATCAAGCAGAACTATAATTGTTGTTCCACTCAAAAAACGGCAAGATCAAGCCGGGAATCTTGTGTCAATGGAAGCAACAACAGAAGAAAAAGAGTTGGGAGAATAATGTGGAGTAGTATAAATTTAAATTTACTTTAGTGCTGTGAAATGAAAAAGAGCTTGATCTGCAAAAAACCTTTGCTGGACCAGCGGGTACCCGCCAGCAAGTACTTGGTATACCTGCCCAGCACACGCCGGTGGGTGCCAGGTGCGGGTGCAGGTGTCAAGAATCTGCAAAATTTGAGGCAAGTACCCGCACCCGCAGTGGGTACCTGGGTGCGAGAGGCCATCTCTAGTGTCAGCATCCATATTGGTGGTTCAGTTAGTATGCTAGTTGTGAGTATCCAAGTGTGATATGTCCCAAGCCAATCCTTCCCAGTCCCAATTAAACTGAGTCCACTGGGTTGCAACAGCTTTTTTGGAATGTCAGCAAAACCTCTTATGTTCTCAATTTGTCAAAATTCTTTACTTGCTAATTTAACTAAATCCCTCTATTGGAGAGGGACCCTGCAAAGAAGGGAAGTGGAGGCAGCAGGTGTACATAGGGGGTTGTAGGTTTATGCCTGAACCCCAACACCTTTTTATCTGCTTCTCTAGAAATGATGAATTTCTCAGGGAGGAAGACACAGGATTACTGCCCCCCTCTTCCTTTCTTTCTACACTTGCCATGGGGAGCTGTGGCCCAGAAACCTGTAAAAATTACCAGGTGAGAAGCACCAGCTGGAATAAACACCATGATATGTGTTGTGACTTGATTCACAGTCTTATGTATTCTGCTGTGAATCTCTTCTGTGGAGTAGGGTACAGTCCCCAATGCCAGAGGCTCCTTGATGATAATAATCTACATTACCGTCATCATAATCATCACTTGAAAGGACCCAGGAAGCCCCCTATAGATGGGGGTAATGAAAATGTTAAATGTATGATTGTTTTGGCAAAAACTCAAAATGGTAGGCACAAAAATGGTATTAATGGGATTTTGGGCCCTCAATGGTAAGCACTTCAAGTGTATGAAATTTTTCCTGGGTAAGGGAGGGTAGTAATTAAGATGCATGGAATTCCTGAGAGTGCAACAGAAACCCCCCCACCCCCCTCAGCAGCACACCTTGGCTTACTTTGGTACCCCACCTTGGTTCCCAGGTTTTTTTTTTTTTTTTGCAAACACCCCTCCCCCCCCTTTGCAGCAATGGTAGGCATTACAAATGTATGGAAACTGGGAAATCCCCTGAGTGTAGGTATGAAATGTGCATGAATGGAGTCAAAAAATGTGAGAATTTTGGTGAAATTCTGGATTTTACATTACCCCAATTTATAGGGGGTTTCCTGGGTGCCCACTTGAAAAATGTTTTGTTAGCCACAATCTCCACCATATGGAACATGTTGCATCTATTTACTGTACAATCAACCTTAACTGGAATTCTCCTGTACTGCACAAGGCTGTGCATCTTCATATAGGTTTCTTTTACTTTTACTCTTTCATGTGTTTTTGTTACCTAAGGCCCCGTTTGGCTGCTGTATTATATGTCATGAATGGCTGAATTTGGGACGCGCGACCCAAAGTTTGCCACCAAAACTCTGAAACCCCCGGGGGTTGCATGTCATAAATTCAACCATTTATGATGTATAACGCGGCAGCCAAACGGGGCCTAAGAATTTTACCTCATACTTTGGAAGAAACACTGTGATATGAAGAACATACAAAGCATGCACCCTCTACTGAAATTGGAGCTTCGGAAAGGCTTGCCCACCACTGCCCCGCAAGCTCCACACATACATAACTACAAACTCTCACCACAGGGGGTCCAAATATTATAAAAGGCAGTTGCCATTTCTTGTTTATCAGATCACAGAATCAGATCCACACAAGATGCCCAACTCTTGTTTGAGGGTTGCTTTTATAGTATGCAGCTTCCTAATGTTTGGCTTACAAGTAGTTTACCCAATGGAGGACATGATAATTGATGAGGTAGGCCCTGTCTCACCATCCCACATTGGAGATACTACCATGGATGCTAGGGACTATATGGATGAAGCTGTACCCATGACTGAGCAACAATCCAACACTTTCAAGAGGCCTTGAGAAAAATTGATTGCAAGCAATTCAGATCAATCATCTCAAGAAGGTAAGGCTACCCTTCTAGATAAAATGATCATAAATCTGGAGGGTAAAACCAAGAAAAATTGATTTGAATCTTCTCTGATTTTCTTGGGGATTCATCTCCTCAGGTATCCATACTAAATCTACTGTGTCAAAAAAACTCAGGATAAATGGTGGAGCAGACTTGGAAAGAATCACAAAGCAACATCATAAAACATTAGACAATTTTGATACTTGGAAGTCTAGTGTCTTAAACATGAGCTTATCTAATGCTCAGCTTACTAGAATTCAAATCCAGGTGGAAGAGATCAGAAATGCAGTGCATGGTTTATTTGAAAAAAGGATTTATGAGCTTCTAGATCAGCCATATAAACCCAAGGGATTGGAATTAATGGTTTCTGGAGAGGTCTTATCCATGGAGCAATGGGAAGGCATTTGTCTCAATTTGGTGGCTGATATTCACAAAATATGGGAATCTCCAGAGATTATGAATAAAGATGATTCAATCCCACTAATCAGAAAAGGAAGTGATTTAATGATTGATTTCTTTATTGATTTACAAAATCTTGGAATAATCAACAAGAACCGTCTCTCTGATTTCTTAAACAAAGAGGATGGGTCACGGATCATATCATCTTATGCCTACTACAGGTTCTGTAAACCACAATGGGAAGTATACAAGCTTTACATGAACTTCAATGTTAAACTAAGTCTTCTAGAAAGCCCTAAAACAGAAAAGATGGTGGATCTTTTGGAAGGTTAGTCTTGAATATAAAAATTAACTGATCATGCAAAATTTCTGAGAGGCTGATAATTGGTATTATTCTCTCACATCTTTCAAATATGAAGTTTTGAATGATGATGCATGGAGAAAAATTGAATTTGAATACCTAAAACATCAAATCATTGCATATACTAAAGATCCTACAAAAGGTTATGTTGAACCCATTGAAGATGTGTGTGAGATGTTCCTTGAATTAGCATCACCAAGCCCCATTTCCAAAATCTCAGCAACAAAAGTGAAAAATTTCATTAATGATGCCATGGAACATTTGGGGTATGGAATAGATGAAGAAATTACTGGCAGATTTGGGTTGGATGCAACATCCTTGATTGAAACCAAGTTTGTATATGATATGATTAGCTTCATACTGCGTTATCACAAAGATGTTACACCTGAAAATCAGGGAGACATGTTTTCCATTACCGCCCAGGCACTTGAGGCTGGTGTAATGATGCTATCAAGTTTATATCACTCAATTTATTCCAGGGCTAAAGAATATAAAAACCAAATAGGCAACATGCCTTGGAAACCTGATTTCTTGGTGAATGAAAATGAAAACAGATGGATTTCACTCTTTTCAGCAAGTGAAAAAGAGAAAGCAGAAATAGAAAATTTGGTTCAAGATCAAAAATTAAAGCTGAGCTCAGAAAAACTCAACCATCTTGTTGCAAAAAGAAACAAGTACTTTTCCTTATTTGACCAAATTCAGAATTGGGAGGGTGAAAAAAAGTTTGATTTTGGTATTTTCACTTTATTTGTACACTTCAAGAAATCTTATTATAAAATCTTTGACTATTATGAACATTTATTCCAAAAAAACCTTTCAAGAGAGGATTTACATGAAGAAATTAAAGATTTTGAATTTACTGAAGGTTAAGGATTTTAGTTGAGGTTCCCTTGCTTTGGTCTTAGCTCTCAAGTCTAAAAAATTGTTTCTACACCCTCTTCTATTCCATATCAAAGCATGTTCTGTAATGGAAGGATCTGTTTCACTTCCAGATAGTCTTTCAATTTTCTTGATCACATCTTTGGATTTCCCATTGTGACAGCCAAGTTCAACATCTCTGCTTTGCTATTTCCCTTTTTCCACAAATTTCTTGAAGGTTGAATTAACCAAGCTCAAATGCACATTTACTGTGCAAAAGCAGCTATTATGTACCCGCGTAGAGTTACAAAGGCAGATAGAATAGAGCATCCCATATTTCAACTGGGGGCAGTTGAGCAAGTATTTCTTGTAGTTTACTCTGTACTGATGCTCTTCACAAATCAAAGGAATACAAATCTTGAAAATCAAAGGAATACAAATCTTGAGCAATATCGCACTGCACTTAGATTCTTTGAGGCCCCATCAATCTGGTTGAAGCTGGTGATTTGAGTGTGGAACAATGGACAGTATCACAAGTTCGGATGATATCTGTAACCTGAGAGGATAAAAATTGGAATAGATCATAAGCCTTTCAAGTTTGACTTCGCACAATGCAGATGCCAACAATGACAATGGCTATATTCATGATTGACAATCTTATCTTAATCACTCTCCCCCTTGAGAAACACCCGGTCCTTTTTACCTAGTGGGGAGATGATTTATGCGTTGTTTGATTATTACAAAAAAATTAGCCCTGAGGAGTGACTATATGTTGCACAGTTCATGGAGATTATTAGATGGGTGTATATTGTTTAAACACTGGCTGTTTATGATAGTAAATGCCATAATCATGAAGGGTTACAGACTCAAGAGAGAGTTTTTTTTTTTTCTAATCTTAAAGGGTGGAAGAGTCAGACGAAAGACGATTATCAAACTCTAGGATAGCACGTAAAAGGCTAGAAGGGTTTGGCTTGAGGGGGACGACCTGAGGGTGGAAAGCGAAGTGGCTGGCGAGGAAGGCAGCGGTCGTTGAGCCGATAGCGGCGATCTTGACCGAGTCGAGGTGGAGCAGATCGTGGCTGAAGCTTGAGGCGGGCGGATTCCTCTGGAGAGATAGGAACTTGAGCTTGATCTGGACGAGGAGGTCGTTGATGTTCTCGAGGACTATCCGGCTCGAGTTCGGGCTAAAGAAGACCAGCCAATCGTTCTTCTTCTTCGCCCGATTCCCAGCCCGTCTCATCTCCGCAAGCTCTTCTTTGATCTCTTCTTCCATCCGCCTCCGCTCCTCGTCCCCTTCTTCTTTGCCTCTCTTATCCTCATCTTGTCTTCTCCGATCATCACCGCCGGACTCAGGCGAGCAGTCGTGGTTAGGAAACAACTCGTGTGGCTCGAAACGCGGCTGCGTTTCGGGCTCAACCGAGTAGACTCTTGTCGGTACTAATTCGAACCGGATTCGTCCCGTGCGCTCATCCTTACCATTCTCTTCTCTTTCTGCTCCGTTTTCTTCGTTGTGTTTTGATAGGTTTTCACTCAGACTTGAGTCTTGATGGCTGCCGATCAGATATAGCAGTCGGACTGTAGTCGGGCTAGTTGTGGCACAATATGCCCCTTCTTCAGTTTTGGTATCCTGATGTTTCTGGTGACCATTCAAATTGCTTCTTTGAGATTGTTTTGTACCTTTCCTAGAGAAGTAGTTTTTGATAAATTCAGCTAGTTTGTGCCCCGAACCCGATTCATTATGGCCCAAGATCTCGATCTCGTGGTTGAGCGGATTAGGGAAGATTGCAGGATTGCTGAAGTTGTTCAAGCGGGCAAGAGCATTGTGAGTGCTCGGGCCGACGACGAAGAATGGGATCGTGCGCCAATCTGAAGCGGACTGTTCTTGTTGCTGGCCCTGGCTAGTTTCCTGGTTAAGTTTCTTGATGGCCAGTTGGAGGGAGTCGACCGATCGAGCACTAGTCACCACCACGCCATCGAGCATCAACCGTCTTGCACCCATCTTGATCAACTTGGCTAGCTCGCCAACCTCTTCCTCTGAAACTTTCGTCCGCAGAATCGGCACAAATATCGGTTGGTACGCCCCCGTCGAAGCGAAAGTCTTGGTGTACTCATCCTCCGAATATCCAGTTGATTCGTTGGGGGTCTTGAAGAAGATTATGTTCTGCTTTTTCTCCGCAATAGAGGAACCGTTCATTCTGATCGACGCATGTCGTCGAGATCTACAACAATCCATTTTTGTTTGCGTCATTAAAGGCATGTGAAATGTTCGTGAAATCTGGCTATTCGGAGCATGTCAACGCTGTCGCATGTCACCGACAATTAATCAAAAAACTGGGCATAAAACTTGGGGGTTTGTTTTTCTTGTTTTTCCAAAAATTGCAATGCGGGGCTACATAGCTCAACAAAGTCCCTCCAGACTTCAGGCCCCCGGGGGTAGGCTGAACTCGCAAAGCACTGGCCTGGTAAGATTTCTTGCTTCAATGATATGTTTTCATTGTTTCAGAGAAAGTGTGGTCTTGTAGGGCTTGTAGCATCCTTTGAGAAACTCTACATCAGACCAAATTAGAAACAAATAAAAACTAAAAAGAGAGAAAAGAGAAAGGTGAAAAACTGACGGTGAAAATAATTAAAAGAAGAGCAACCAAATAATGGTGAAAATAATGAGAAGGAGAGTGATTAAAAAATGATAACAATAATTCAGATAAATCTTTTACATTAATCTTGAGTCTTGCACAATCATGGCTGGTAGCAAAACTAACAAGTGTTGTCTTGAGAAACACCTCAGGCAACAAGGTACCTAATTATTGTGTAATAGCCAGCCAACCCACCTGGGGTCATCTGCATAGTTGTCATAGAAGGTGATCTTCTCCATTTCTTCATGTAACTTTTCTCTGGTAATGTTGTTGCGGATTAAATCATCATAATGCTCAATAATAGTATAATAAGCTTGCTTGAAGTGCTTGATGAGACTTAATAACCCACTTTCAACGCTTTCTTCATCATCCCGGGAGATGATTTTGTAAAATGCGTAGTCATATCTTGCATTGAGATATGTGGTTGTTTGAATGTGTTTCTTTCTTTTCAGCTTTTCAAAGTTTGGCTTCAAGGTGGCATGTCCAAACAAATCCACAATTTCTTCTACCTGCTTTCCACTAACTGAAAAGAGTGAAATCCATCTGTTTTCATTTTCATCCACCAAGAAATCAGGTTTCCAAGGGGTTGGGTCCAATTCATCTTCATAATATCTAGCCCTGATATATAGTCTGTGATATAAGCTTGAAAGCCACATAACTCCAGCTTCAATTGCCCACATTTTGTCATAAGACAAGCTCTCTTGATTTTCAGGAATTGAAATATCTTTGTGGTGACGCAGGAGGTAACTAATCATGTCATATACAAGCTTTGTTTTGATCAATGAGTTTGCTTCAATTTCATCCCTTTCTGCAACTTCTGTCTTGAATTCATCTCCTAAATGCTTCATGGAATGGTTGATGAAATCTTGCATATTCTCCACAGAGACTTTGTCCATGTGTTCCAATTCAATGAACCTGTTGAATAAATGTTCCATCTGATAAGGAATTTCTTGGGGAGCATCTTTAGTATATGCCATGATTTGAGCCTTGAGGTAGTCAAATTCAATTTTTCTCCAGGCATCCTCTTCCAAAACTGAAAATTGTGAAGCAGATACAAAAATATTTTCAATAAGCCCTCCAGCAATTTTGGTTGGTTCTAAAAATTTACTATATTTGACTTACCTTTCAAAAGATCCCCCATTTTTGCTGTTGCAGGGCCTTCTAGAAGACTTAGTTTGATATTAAAATTCATGTAAATCTTGCACATGTCCCACGTGGGTTGACAAAATCTGTTGAAGGCATAAGATGAGATGATCCGTGAACCACCCTCCTTGTTAAGAAAATTGGAGAGACAGTTCTTGGTGATAATTTCAAGATTTTGTAAGTCAATGAAGAAATCAATCATGATATCACTTCCTTTTCTAATGAATGAGATTGATTCATCTTTATTGGTTGGTTCCAATAATTCCCATATCTTGTGGATATCTGCAACTGCATTCAGCCAGATCAACTCTAATCTCTCAGTGATTGATAAAGCAACATATCCATTGATCTGTCAATGATTGACAGAACCATTGGTGGCTGAGAATTCACAGGGAAGATCTTCCAGCTCTGAGATCCGTTTTTTGAATAGATTTCTAAGTGCATTTCTGATCTCCTTCATCTTTCCTTTAACTTGAACAAGTTTGTCCTCAGGTAATTTCATCTCTAGAACAGCACACTTCCAGATATCAAAATTCATCAATGTCTTTTTGTAGCATTGCTTTGTGCTTTCCAGATCTTGACCAGTTTCTGTTTGAAGTTGTTTTGAATCTTTGCTCATTTCAGGTTTGTTACGAATAGCGGAGTAAATCAAACAGCCAAAAGAAAGGAAAAAAGAGTAGCATTAAGTTTTCCAGTTTGTCTATTTGAATCTCCACCGTTAAGAAAAAAAAAAGAGTAGAAAGTTATCCCTACGTTCAAGAGATTTGCTTGTGATCAGTCTGTCTGAAGATGCTTCCCCATTTATGGGTAAAACTTTATTTCCAAGGTCCCCGGTGTCTGTGGTAGTCCCTCTAGCACGCAATTCCGAGCCAGAGCTTATGTCGACA
Organism: Puccinia triticina; assembly: GCF_026914185.1. Classification (NCBI taxonomy): domain Eukaryota; kingdom Fungi; phylum Basidiomycota; class Pucciniomycetes; order Pucciniales; family Pucciniaceae; genus Puccinia; species Puccinia triticina. The sequence goes on from NC_070572.1 coordinate 774,224, forward strand.
GGTAACATGGCCTTCATCGGCTCAACTACTTGAAAGCTGAAAATGTTCAAGCAGCATATAATGAAAGTAATACATAGACGTGGATTGGGCATATTGCGGGTGTTTTGTGATCTGAAATGCTGAAGTGGGCGAAAATAAGATGGTGCAATTACCGCAGAAGTGAGATTTTTTGCCCTTGAATTTGTCCCTCCGTGAGGTGTTGCAGATTCTCCAGGTGACTATACTTGGGTTCCAGCGGCGAAAACTTGAAGGGGTATCTGGTTGACTGATTCAGTTTTACAGAACTGCGAACACTAGAAGTGTTGGAGCAGTGTTGGGCCGCCGCGGTGTGACGGCCACTAATCTTGGTACAGAGCTCCATACAAGCCCTGCTCATGGGATGGATGGACAATGCCAACAAAGCAGGGACTCTCAATGCGATGATCCTTCACTGCGACTGACTGGCAGTCGTTTCGCGGCTCGGCCATGCTCGACCAAACACGGGCCTCCCAGGACCGTCACCTTGTTCTTGCATCTCTAGGCATAGAAAAGCGTCAGGGAAAACGCATCCTTGGACCAGAACCCCAGCGTGTTTTCATTGAGGCGCGGGGCACATGACTATATACAATTTCACGAGGGACGGAGTCCCAGCGACAGAGAAGCGAGAGAGACTACTAGAATGGAGACCTTTTACCCGAGCGAACAATAGAGAGATCGTCACCAGGAAATAAAAATACAGAGCGAGAGGACGAGGGAGGAGGAGAGAAGATCTTGTAACTTCCGGATAAAACATTCTTGCATCCAGACGGTGGCTTCAGCACACGGCAGGAGTGCCGTCGCCAAAGCCCCCTTCGGGGCCGCGGGGGGTGTCACAGGCGCGAATGAGGCCGCACTTGAGAGAAGAGTCGTTAGCGGACTGGCGGCGAAGAAGGGGGAGCCGATCAGCATCCGAGGGCACGCAGATCTTGGGGGATGGGATCCGGAGAAAGGGGAGCTCACGGCGGCCCAGAGGGTGTCGAGCTTGTCGAAGTCTTTGGCGCTCCGGAGGTAGAGCTCCTCGAGCGGACGGACGGCGTCTCTGAGCTTGGCGGTCCTCAGCGGACTCAAGAGGGCCGAGTCGAGCCTCGAGCGTAGCAGAGGAAGCCCCGACGCCGGCCGGGCCCCCTTGGCCGCCTCCTTGCTCGCGATGCTGCTGAGGTCCAACGGGGCCACCTTCGGACGCGCCGCCACTGGCGCCTTCTGAGCCCCGTCCCCGCCAAACGTCTCGTGTAAGATCCGCGCGAGCAAGTTTGCTGAGCCTGTGCATCGGAGTCAAATCTCAGCCAATGGCGCTGCTCACAAAGTGCGGGTTTCGCTGTCTACCTTGGACTGAGAGCGTTTTCGCTTGATCTTCCATCGGCGCGATCGTGTCGGGGCCCTTTTCCTCGGCGCATGTTCCCGCATCGTCGGTTTTCTTTTCGGCGAGGGTGGCGGTCATTGGGGCGTGATCGGACGGCAAAAGATCAGGATCAGGAACAACGACGATGGACCCCGAGCTCTCCTCCTCTGGCTCGTCTACGGCCTTTTCTTCGGCCTCGGTCACCTGGCTGGGCTCCTCTGGAACAACAGTCTTCACGTCCACAAAGGGAGACTCCATTGGACGCTCGTCTGCCTCGGAACTATCACGGGCATGCTCGCGCAGAAACTCTATCACTGTTTTTGGGTAGAAAAGCGGAAGAAAAAGAGCAAGCACCGTAAACATCTTGACCACCTCTTCTGCTTTTGTCGACGAGAAAAGGAAATGTCTGGTACTCACTTGAAAATAGCTCTTGGATCGGGGTCTTGTGCACGATCTCCTCCCAGCCTGACGCAGCATCAACAGTGCTTTCCTCGTTAAAGAACTTGAGGCGATCGTAGGTGGCTGAGAAGGCGTATCAGAAATCATCATTATCTGTGCGCCAAGTGCCGGGGGACAACGAAATCGCACATACCGGTCTGCACCTCCTCGATCTCAAAACAGTCGAAGTTCTCATCCACGATCCGCGAAATGATGCTGACCATGTCAGAGTCGGTGTACACGAAGTTCTCGTCAAGCTCGTCGCCCTTGAACATTCGTATCACTGTTTGTTTTGGGCTTGAGTCGTAAGCTCGGTATCCCTTTTGGAAAGGGGAAAAAGAGGGGGGGGAAGACTGTACTTACAACACGGCTTCTTGGCTGCATCCTTCGCATCCTTCTCGTCCTCTTCCTTGACTCCATCTCCAAGCTCCCGCTCTAAACACGTTATCAGGACAGAAATGACACCCCAAGGTTAGATGGTGTGAGCATCAGTAATCGTACTCGCGATTTTTCCAATACCTAGAGTAGACAGACAGAAGACATGAGGAGGATGTATGGCTGCTTACCGCTTTGAAGGATGGTCTTGATGATATGTTGGCTGAACTCGTCATGATCGTCGTGCAAGACACACCCCTTCCCGAACACGACCGGAGCGTGGTCCTGTTCGGCCTCGGGCTGAGCATCCTTGGCGCCAACTACTGTCTCGTCATCTAACAAGAAATGCGGCCAGACGAAGAGGGAAAGGGCCGCGAAGGCCAGCAACGAAAGATCAGCTCCCCTGCGACACCTCTATACAACAACCAAGCAGACTTCTTGGGGGGTGGAAGGATCGGTCCAGCTGGAGCAGATGGCAAGGATGCTCTGCTCTGGAAGCAGCACAGACCGGGCGGGGAAAGGGTCCCGCCGGATCAAGCGGGAAGGACATGTACCTTTGTGGCCAGGAGCGCTTATTCTCGTGTTCGCGATTGCCGACGAGAGGCTAGCGAGGCTTTCGCGGGAAGAGATATCAGTCATGGCGAAGACTGAGCAAGAACGTGTGCCGTCGCAGGGGCAGACAAGATACAGAGCACTCGGGGGTTTTTGAGGGTCGAGTGAAGTGAGGAGGATGGATGGAGGCGCGGAGAAATGGAGGACGAGTGGGGCGCGGGTATTAATAGTTCTTGATGGGGCACACCGCCTACTCACTGGTGGAGCAGGGAGGACGAGTAGTGGACAAAGGCCATTGTCGACGCTGGCGATGGCCATCCACGCGCCAGGGAAGCGCTCATTTTCCGACCAACGGCCGTGTTTGGCGGGAGTGCAACTGGTCATTGTCTCTCTGGACTCGATCCAGCACTTGCGGTGCATGGAGTTGCGGTGCATGGAGTCGAGGACAATGGGGCGCCTTTGGTCCCCCGGAGCCTGTGTCCTCCATCAGCGGAGATTGGAAGGTCTCTGGACGGCTGCGTACATCGATCTGCTGCAGGAGCCTCCGCGGCAGGACTCGGGGCAAGGATGGCCGACATTCGCACACAGAAACAGATGAATGGCGTCTTTGGGAACAAAGGAGCAGCCAATCATGGATTGGGTGCCCGCCTGCGGTATTGGCAAAGCGGGGCCGAGACAAGGCATCCAAACTCTGCTTCGCCTCTGGAGCCTGGTGCCCCTGTGTCCTTCGTTGTTGGCCGAAGAAGAGGCTTGTCGAACGCTTGTTACGTAGTCCACACATGTGGAGCTTTGCAGGTTCCCCGCCATGAGGTTTACATACACCAAGAAAAGAAAGGGATCTTGGCTACAAGCCACCGCGGCCGGCGAGACAACGGTTTTCCGAGGCTGTGGGGCGTCGGGCATTGTCCCCTTCCAAGGACGAGCAGCAGGCTTCCTGGCCAAAGGCGCCCCAAGGCCCCAGTGTCCAGAGACGAGAGACCGGCGCTCGATCGCCTGGCCTTGGCCCAGCAAGCAAGGAGAGCCGGGCGATCCGGAGCCGCCATCGGGGCACAGTTTGCACACATCGGCCGGAGCGGGTGTCGGAAAGACGACCCGGGAAGTCTTGCGGGCTGAAGCTGGAGGAGAGGGTCCTCGCCGAGAGAGCCCCCGGAGCCGCGGGACAGAGGGACACACACACACACTGCGGCCGGAAGCTCTCCGCGCCTACAAGCCGGCCCGCACTTCTACACACCCCGACATCTACATTATGTGTCTCTCACCATTCTCACACGTTCGAGCCGCCAACCAGGCTCGCAAACTAATACCCACACAGCCTCTAAAAACAAACACACACAGACACACAGACACACATGAAAAGACAGAGAGAGACAGAGAGACAGAGAAGGGCAGATCGAAAGAGGGCGAAGACAAAGCTATTCAAGAAGACGCGCGCGGCGTCCGACCCGCGAAGAGAAAGGGGGGGGGGGGGGAACGGAGGACGAGGGGGGTTCTAGAGCAGGAGGGCGTCGCGCAAGAGCCGGTCGAGGGTGCCGTCGAGGGCGTCGAGCGCGGCGGCCGAGTGGCCGAGGAAGGCGGCGATGTCGTCGGCCAGCAGGGCGCCGGAGTCGCCGGTGCTGGCGGACATGCCGGCGGCGGCGGAGCTGGAGGACGAGTCCTGCTGGGACGAGTCTTGCTGAGAAGAGTCTTGCTGAGAAGAGTCTTGCTGAGAAGAGTCTTGTTGAGACGAGTCTAGCTGGGACGAGTCTTGCTGAGAAGAGTCATGGAGGGACGAGTCATGCTGGGACGAGTCTAGCTGAGACGAGTCGTGGAGGGAAGAGTCCTTCGAAGACAGGAGGCCGGCCCGGCCGGCAGCCACCGGCAGCCGGCCGCAGGCGACGCCTTCAGCGGCGACAGCGGAGGCGGGTTCGTCGAAGAAGGCGGCGAGAGCGGGGTGGGCGAGCCAGAGGGGCGGGGCGGGGGGCTTGCAGGCCCTGGGGTTGGGCCGCGACGCGGTCGTCGTCGAGGGCTCGGGCTCGGGCGCGGCAGCGAGGGAGGCGGAGAGCAGGACGAGGTTGAACAAGACGTCCAAGCCGGCGCCGCCGTCGTGCTGGAGCTCGGGCCTGGGGGAGGAGGAGGGCGGAAGGAGGGCGCGTGGGGCGGAGGCAGGAAAGAGCAGCGGGACCCACGCCGGGCCCATGCCTTTCGGCCCAGCGGCGCGTCCGACGACCGGGCCCGCGGCAGCCGGAGGCCCAAGCGCCTCCCGATGCATCGACAGCCGCGAGTCGATGCCCCCGCCGCGTGTGGCGGAGGAGATGGGCGTGTAAGACGACGACTCGCCGGTGGGCGAGGTGGCGGTGAGCGGGGTGGTCGGCGACGCGCTGCCGTCGGCGTCCTCCAGGCTCGACGAGTTCGACCGGGCCGACGAGCCCGCGCTCGGCGCCCCCCCGTCCTCCCCCCGCCCCAGGAGGGTCTCCTCCATCCCGGCCGAGGGCTTCTGCTCGGCCGACGGCTTCCATGGCGGATGGGTGGACGCGTTGACTTTGGAGAGCACGCGCTGGATCCGGCTGTCCAGCGCCTCGGCAAAGAACGGCGCGGCTCCCCCTGCTCGGCTGGGCTCGGCCGGGGGGCCCTGTCTGCGCACGGTCCAGGCGAGCAGGTCGTCGGAGGCGTGGTTGAAGTCGCGGGAGGTCTGTCTGGAGGGGGGCATCTGGTCGATGGTGAGGTCGGCGACGCGGAGGGCCTCGATGGCCGAGTCGTCGTCCGTCTGGTGCTGCTGCAGCTGGCGCATGACCGAGGGACTGAGCCGGTTGACCGACGAGAGCGGGGACTCGGGCGCGCTTGCGTAGCCGTCCTCGGTCGACGGGCTGGCCGTCCGAGGGCCGTGGCTCCTCCTCTCCTGCACCTCGCTCTTCCCATGCTGCTGATGAGGGTGATGATGGGAAGGCTCGCCGGGGTCGCTGCTCAGCTCGCTCTCGATCAGCGAGCTGATGTCGAACTCTTCCCCGCTCGGATCGATGTACGAGTAGCGATAGCTGTGGCGCTGGCCTGCGCCGGGGCCGCCGTCGAGGTCGTCGCCGCGTCTGCTGCGGATCGTCGCATGGTTGTGGAGGTTGATGTCGATGCCTTCATCGGCGTTGGGCTGGGTGGAGAGCACGGTGAGCGGGGCGGGCGAGACGACCGGGGGGGTGCCGTTGAGCAAGCCAGACTCGACCGAGTGGATGGATTCCTGGGCGGTTTTGAACGAGCTTTGGGCCGAGGGCGCCGGGCGCGAAGGGGCCTTCTTGGCAGCTTGGAGCAGGCCCAGCTCGTCGGCAACCGCCCCCGCGAGGCCGCCCGCCGAGTTCCGCGGATGGTCTCTGCGGGGTGGAGGGTGATGGAGCAGGGCGCGGCGCAGGCTGAAGATCGGGTCCGAGGGCTGCAGGTCTTGGAGGGTGCCGAGGACGAAGGGGTGGTACTCTTGCGACCTCCGTCGGGCCTCTTTGGAGGTCCGGTCTGCTGGCCGGAAGATCGGCGGGACGCTGTACGCATCCAACACCTTCGAGATCAGATTCACCGGCACTTCTGTGGAACGAGGCGAATTCAGCTCGAGGACTTCTTGGATACACAAAGCCACAGCACACACCTGTTGGAGAGTCAGGCGCCTTCATAGACAACCCGTACCGGATCTTGGACGAGCTCCTGCGTTTGGAGATCTTATCATCGACGTCGTCGCCGCCGTCGACGACGCCCTCGGCGATCCCAAAGGCCTCGAGGGAATGCTCGATGGCCTCCGAGGTGTGGATGTTGCGGGGGAAGATGATGACTTTCTCGCGGAACGAAGTCGTCGAGGTCGTCGTCGTCGTCGTCGCGGAAGAAGAGGGGGATGAGGAGGAGCGGTAGGTGCGTTCGAGCAAGACGACCCGAGGAATAATAGCGTTAGACTGGGGGTCGAAGACCAGCCCCTCGGGCAAGTCCGCGGAATAGATCCGGACGCGCATCGCGAAGCGCAGCGAGGGGGAGGAGGAGGTGATAGTGGCCGTGGAAGGCGAGGATGCGCAGGGCGACAGATTGAGGGGGTCGGAGGATGAGTCGGTCGAGCCGGCGCTCGAGAGCGCGCTCGGCGGGTTCCCGGCCTCGTATTGGGCCGGCGAGGCAGGCGAGGACGGGCTTGCGAGCGTGGCGGCGGGTGGTGGTGGCCGGTCGCGATGGGCGGAGGCGACGCCGTCCTCCTGGATCGGGGCCAGCGAGCCCGTGCGTTCCTGCTTCCGCCCGGGCGGGACCATCCCATTATTAAAGTGACTAGCGGGAAGAGAAGCGTGGCTTCGGTCGGAGGGTTGGGGATAGCGGTTGAGGTGGAACTTGACGGCGGAGTCGTCGCTGAAGTCGTTCATCCCAAGCCTAGAGATCGCAGGATTGAGCGAGAGATTCGAGGAGATAGAGGAGATGGATCCGACGGAGGATCTTTTGACGGAGGGCAGATGGAGCGCGGAGTGGCCGAGGGCCTCGTTCATGAGCTCGAACAAGCCGAGCGGGGTCTGGTGGTCATCGAGCACGGTTTCCTCGCCGGAGACGACGTCCTTGATCGTCAGGTAGTAGCTGGCCCGGTCGTCTTCGGTGGCGGAGACGTGGAAGCGTTGGAGGGCCTGGACGACGAGCTCCTGGGTGGTCGTCTGGGCGCTGAGAAGGACGGTCTTGAAGGTCGCCTCGCAGTCCACGTTGTCGCCCGCAAAGATCCGGAGCACGTTGAGCATCGGCACGTCCATCCCGGCGATCCCGGGCGAGCCGATCAGACTGCCCGGACGGACCCTGCCCGCTCCTCCTCCCCCTCCAGCAGCAGCAGCAGCAGCAGCAGCAGCAGCAGGGGAGTACGCAAGCCGCGTCGAGGCCGTGGAGCTGCCGGGGGAGAACGGCGAATGGAGGCCGAGACTGGGGGACGGGACGTTGGAGTTGAGCGGGGGATAGCTGGGCTTTTTCTGCGGGTGGTGACCAGCCCCATTGAGCTCGTTGATCTCCCTTGAGAGACTCTGCTGGCGATGGATGACCTCCTGAGCTTCCTCGTGCTGCTTCCTGAGCGCCGCGTCCGTCGAGAACAGGTCCTCGTTTTCCGAGGAGCCCATACGCCGGGCGTGTCCACCGGGAGAAGATCCTCCGTCGGTGTGCTGTTGCGGGGAAGTCAGGGAGCGGACGGAGTGTTCGGAGGGGCTGAGCGGGGATGAGGAGCGGTTTCGGTCGTGTTCGAGGGAGGATGATCGGGTGTCATCCAGCGGATCGGACTTGTTGGCCTTCTTGTCCTTCTTCCGCCCAAAGAAGCCGCTGAGCAGGCCGCCTGATTTCTTCTTCTCCTCCTTCTTGGTACTGCTGGTCTGCTTGGACGAGCCTTTTGTGCCGTCCTCTGCGGTATGCGAGTCGGTCGAATGGGCTTCGAGGGAGGCCGATAATGGCTCGCCATTCATGCGCTTGCTGGCCAGCTGTCGCAACGGACTCTCGGATGAGGATGCCGAGGTGGATCGTTGGCGGGTCTGGGCGATCGATTGAAGACATTTAGAATGTTGGGATGATGAAAGATGTGAATGAGACTTACTAGGTGGGAGCCACGAGAAGGGCTGGGTTGGTAGGCATCGATGGAGTAATCGGCCGTATCGCGAGCGATATCCGGCGTGAGAGTGAGTTTTTTAGTTTCGGCTTGAGAATGGGGGATGAGCGGGAGGGAGGAAGTGGAAGCGAGCCTGTCGATGGAGAGGGTGGAAGCGTTCTTGGGCCCCCCGTTGGCGAGTGGGCCCTGCTGGGTGATGTTCCGGGCGGGCTCGGAGACGGCCTCCTTGGAGAAGGAGGTGTTGGCTGCCTGGGGCGAGTCGAGCTGGGCGCGCTGGACGGGCGACAGGCCTTTTCCGAGCTGGCTGCGCGAGTCGTCCTTGTTCGCGTTGCCCGGGCCGCCGCGGAGCGAGTCTGCCGAGGCGCGGGCAGCCAGCCGGAGCCTGGCCCAGCCGCTGGGCGACTTGGCGGCTTCTTCCGATTCGAGCGAGGTCTGGCGTGAGAGGGATTGCTCGGAGGCGACCTGGTGCTGGATCTGTTGTTGCAGCTGGTACTGGCGCTGCTGCTGCTTGTGTTCCTGTGCAAGCTGTTCTTCCAGCTGTTGGCGCTGAGAGTCGATCGTCGGTTTCAGCGCAGCGGAGTCGAGCTCGAGTACTGGGGCGCGTTCGGGGCGTTGAGGGGCCGTTGAGCTGCTCTCGGCAGCCGCAGCCACCTCGTCATCCACCACCACCACCACCTCCTCCTCCTCCTCCTCCTCCTCCTCGCTCTCCTCCTCCTCATCCTCGAAGCCTTCTTCGCCCTCCTCGAACTCGCCCTCGCCGTCCCAGTCGCCATCTGCGATCTCGTGTTCGTTCCCGCTCTCGCCCTCCTCCTCGTCGCTCCATTCGTTGCCGCTGTTTTCGAAGTAGGTGGGTGCAGTGAAGGCCACCGTTTTCCCCTTGCCCGTGCCGGGTGCGGGTGCGACTGGGGGTGGGGAGAAGTAGCCCGGGCCGATCATGGGTGGGGGTGCGGGCCCCTTGCGGCGATCCTGGGGGGATCTCGAGCGGACGGGATCGCCGGCGCTGGGGATGCGTTGGGAGAAGCGGGTCTGGGCAAGGGATGAGGCGGCGCCTGCTTGGACATCGACGGGGGTGGCGGAGGAGAGCTGTGTGGGGCAGAGTGGGTGAGTGTTAGGTGGTGTGTGTGAGCAGGGGGGATGGTGGTGGTGATGAGACTGACATCGACATTCCTGTGCTTGTTGAGACGGGCGAGGCGTTCGAAGGGTGTTTCGATGTTTTCGGCGGGGATGTATCCGACGGCGAGTGTTTTGAGTACGCGGATGAGCCACCAGTATGAGTTTGAGTCGTCGAGCAGGGTGAGTCGGTCGCCTTTGACGACTGACTGGATGTGTGTGTGTTTTTCTTGTTAGTTTTGTTTTTGTTGTTGTTGTTGTTGTTGTTGTTGTTGTTTTTGCTTACCGCTTGTCCGTCTACTGTGGCTAGGAATGTGTGTAGTGCGTAGACTAGGGTGAAGTCGATGTCGTCTGAGCATGGGATGCTGGGTGTTGATGAGAGTGAGACTGAGTCGCTGAAGCTTGAGTCGCTTGCCCGGTCTGCCTCGTCATCCTGGTTGAGTTCGTGTTGCTGATGCTGTTGTTGCTGTTGCTGGTAGATTTCTTCGTCTTCGTCGTCGTCGTCGTCGTCTTCGTCCTCTTCTTCGTCGTCTTCGTCTTCTTCTTCGTGTTCTTCGTCTGCTGAGTTTCTGTATTTCTGTTGATGTTGTTGTTGTTGTTGTTGTTGTTGTTGTTGTTGTTGTTGTTGTTGTTGTTGTTGTTGGATGGATGTTGCTGCTGCCATCGTGGGCTGGTGGTAGTTGGCTGTTGACCGTCGAAAGTTGTCCTCGCAGTTGGCGGGAGTGGCTTGGCCTGATTATGTAAGCACACCGCCGAAAGATCACAAACCCAAAAAAAAACCAAAAAAAACCCACTCACTCCACTCCACTCGACTCGCAGCTGTTTCATCCAAGACAAACAGCCCCCTGCCACCAACTGCAGGAAACCAACCCAAAGACACAACAAGGAAAAAACCACGGAGAACTGGATCGAACATGCCCCAAGGCCGCAGCAAGCTCCTGCTCCGGGGCGAAGCCGATGCGCTCGAAAACATGCCCCCAAGCGCCGTTTGCCCATGGCTCCAGCGCAGCCTATCGCACTCCGAACACACGACGAAAACGGGCAGGGCTCATGTGCGAGCGTGGATGGCTGGGGAAAGCTTATACTGCCCCCACCGACGGCTGCAGGCCTCTGCCCCGCCGAAGCACTCTGGCTCGGGAAACGGGCCTATCAGCTTGGATCAGGACCTCCGAGGCTTTGCAGGCAAGTTCGTCGGAGCGCTGTGCGCACCGGCTGCTCTGCCCCATCCACACATCCACAGGAAAACCCTCAATCCTGGTCAGCGGAGCGTTCGCCGCCACAGGCGCGCCGCCTCCGAGCTCAAACGGACCATCAGAAGCGCTCCAGCCGCACAGATCAGCCCGTCTGGACTTCCTGGCGGCTTTGGGAGAGCTCTCGATGCCCCGCTGACTCCTCAATCAAGACCTCTCCCAAATCAGCAATCAGTGCACAAGTCGTGAGCTGGAGGGCCAGGACGCCGTTGTCCCTGCTACCATTAAGCGTCTGGGTGTGTAACGTAAGATCTGGGAGGCTCCCAGACTCGCCGGGAAGCCCTCCGCTAGCCTGGAAGCCAGGAGGGGCCTGGCCAGGGAAAGCACCGTTGTGTGGTTGTGCGGACAGCCCAGCCGCCATCGCGCGCCTCCGGGACAGTGGTCGGTGCTCATGAGCGGTCCGTATTGCCCGGGCCCTTTCCGCGGTGTATTATCCCCAGAGAGACGGAGCTGTCCCTCGGATGGGGCCCCGGCGGACTCGTCGAACGGGCGCAACAGGCCGCAGCCGACCCGGACACTCCGGCTGCCGATGGAGACGTGAGGACGATCTCCCGGCTCAGGGCTGCGCGCACTGGCCCGTTCGGAGGCCCACTCCCTATCTTCACCAGCTGGTAATTCTGATAAACCGCTGGGCATCTGTAACACGCCTAGGAACGTTTTCTCTTCTGCATTGAGAGATCCTTCGGCCCTTCGGCGGAAGCAAAGAGACGCCTTGCCAGGATAGCCCAAGCTCCGCTGGTTGTCTTGCCCATCAACGCCCCGCTTGTCGAGCGACTTCTTTCCAGCTGCTGGGCGACTCCCGCCTTATTCCGCTCCGTTCCTCGCGTACTCCTCGCCGTGCGATGTGCCCAACTGCCTCGTTTATGTCCTCTCACTAGCGCCCTCCGGATGTGGGGTATCTTGTGGCCTGTTTTTTCCTTGCAGGTTGATGTTTCTTACATTCGTAGTGTGCCATGCGATGTCCCACACTACAATTAAAAAAAGAAGAAAAAAAAGAATGCGTTTGTGGCCTTCTCCGGTTGATGTGGGAAGGGTGTCAGAAAACGGCTGGGCGCCAATGGCCACAATATGATGGCAGAAGACCGGCCCACCGTTTCGTGTGAGTTGAGCGAAACGGACGAGAGTGGGGGGACCCGGAAAACGGAGGCGGTGGGACACAGAGATGATACGAAAGAGACTGTACAATCGGATCCATCCCCCACGGCCAACCCCTTCCAGCCACGTGGCAAGGCCAAGTCGGGACAGACCAGCTCTGGGCCTGCACAGACGGTCTCCACACGCAGCCGATCCGCACACACGCCGTGCGGGATCCAGGCAGGGCTCTGGGCGGCCCCCCGTCTGCCCAGGCCGCTCTGCAAGCAGCAATCCCCCCCGGGAGACACCGGGCACCAGCCGCTGTTCAGCCGGTGTTCGTCTGGCTCATGGCGCGGCCCAGCGCTCCTCGGGCTTGGTGCTCTCCTTGAGCGGAAGGAACAACTGAGAGGTCGCACATGGAAGGCCTCCGAGCTCTTCCGGATAGCCGTGGCAAGCGCAGACAGTGCTCGCCCCCTTCGGGACGCGAGGACAGCGGCCCGCCCATGGCGCGTGAGAAGCGGGCCCTCTCAGCTGAGAGCCCTGCTACGTACAGGATCACATTATCTTTACGTATCGGCTTCCGCGCCAAAGGATCAGCACATTCTCCGTCGGTCCTCTGCGATCTTCCCGCGAATTTTCGGGGCCTGGTCCGCTGCCTCTCATCCTCCAGACTCATCCGCCACTTCTAGAGCAATCGATCCCGAAGGCCCATTACAGCCAGACACCCAGATCAGGCGATGCCGCTATCGAGGCTTGGAGCTGGGTAATTGTATCTCTCTTATTAATAATCATGTGCGACGATTGATTAAATAATTTCGCATTCATCATAACAATTGTAGCTTTTCTTCTTGGTGCGTGTATTTGCATCTTTTCACAATCCAAGCGCACTTTACCTTCCGCAATCTTCATATAAAGCCCCAGCATCATAAAGCTGCCCTGGGTAATTGGTATTCGCCAGCTCAGGAGTGTGGAAAGAGAATTCCATAATATATCTCTCCACCATTGTACACATCCTTCATCAATTTCAGGCATCTTTCATACACCACGGCGTTCATCATTCCTTATCGCATTGTGCTCGGAATATATCTAGGAGGGTCTGCTTTTCACACCTTTCCCACTCTCATTCAGCGCGTGCGACCAGCCGTACATTCCGCAAACAGGTCAGCCTCTACCTCTCCCAGCCTGACTAACAGTACCACATTGCTTTCAATCGCCACGTCCCCAACGTGTTTTTCACATCTTATTTTCCAAGTGTCTTATCCACCTCCGCAAATCAGGAGAGTTGCTCATGAGCTAATTCAAGAATGACCTATACTATTTCAAATCCACTCGCTGTTTTTTGTTTTGTTTTGTTTAGGCACTTCACATTCATTGATTTGGTGGACGAACCTAGGATTTTGGAAGCACATTAGAGCTCTTATCGACTTTCCATCAATCATTCATCGTCGCATTCGAGAACCAGAGATAAAGATGGCACATCAACTGTGAGCCATCTCAATCTCTGTCGATGATGATCATCTCTTTTATCCGACGTCAATCTTCCCCCCTGTGGAAGCTCGACTGACTTAAAATGTAATAAAGCAGCATCAACTTGAATCTCCTTCAACCGCCGGTATGTGGCATGAAATTAGATGCACAGCGGTTCCCCGGGGGATTAGGACAGACGCCTGTCATGCCATGTCTCGTGGCGAAAGGGGAAGCTGCGGATGGCATTGCCCAACAAAGGTTAGTTACGTTTGACTTATTATCAGCATCAACATGCTGAACTTTCTTATTCTCGTCTCTCTTCTTACAGTGTACCTTGGGACAGGTATGAGTGTGCCCTCGAGCTATACGACGAGGAAGGGTTAGTTCGACTTCAAGACGATCTGTTTTTTGGATTGCACCCGGTCAGCTACCGATTGATCCCCTCCATGGAGGATCAAAGCCAACTTGATGTGCTCTTCATCTTCAATGAAATCATAATTCGACAGACTGGATTCTATCGGATACGCGTCATCCTATACGAAATTGGGTAAATAAAACATCTCACGCACTTTTTTCCCGTACCTTCAAAAGTCTTTAGGCATGCTGCAACAAAATCTTATCAGTGTGTCGGTAGAGTTTCAACATTCTTATTAACATCTTGGTATGCTAATTCCGCTGGAACCAGTCGACGACGAGTGATTTCGAGCGTCATGACGGACCGATTTGAGATTGTGGAGTTTGACCAGTTTCCTAGAGGGGCAAATGATGCTCGTTAGTGCCACGTTTTTACACTGTCTAAATGCCAGAGAGCGCGTCTAATCCGGGTGAATTTTCAAAGTTTTAACGCCATTTAGCCGGCACTTGAGAAACCACGGCGTCGTACTACACTTGCCTCCAGAGACTGACAGCATCGACTGGGACGAATACCCGACAATCAACGGTGTTTTGTAGATTGACACCACTATTCAGCAATCCAACACGCAGGAAAAGTAACTTCACAAACAACATTTTCGACGATTCACTTACTTGTTTAAAGCTTCATCTCTTGCTTTGATACGATTAATTCTACTCCAATTTCGTGTTACCTTCAGATGTAAATATGTCATAGCCTGAAAGTCCTTTCCTTATAAACGTCTGACCTTATTTATGATGCAAGCTTTGCGTTAGAATAGAAATCTGAAGCCAACCAGCCGGAGTTGTAACAGACAATTGGCAGAAACATGCTAAAGCAGCTTCTCTTTGCGCTGGCTCCCTCTATTTCAGTCATGAGAGACATACGCGCCTTGGTTGTCATACAACCATTTCAAAACAACTTCCTCGCAAATTTCTTGCCTGACGAAAAAAGAGTCTATGTTGCCTCCACATGGGCTTCGGATTACCATTTTTTGACACTTCGCACGTGAAAATTCGGGAGAAGGACCTTCCAAACATCCCGCGTGTGTGTGCGCACGTCACTGGAGCCCACGTTCCTGCTCGAGGGACAAGAAGATGAATGCAATCCCTCAATACACCCGGTCCATTTGCCGGCGCTCTCCAGAATGATAAGTACAAATACATACTGACGGGCCAGTACGATACAGGACACAAACACGAATGATCATCCAGATCAATTTGCCGCCGGTTTATCAGATTGCAAGCCACATGTTCCTATCTGTACAGCCGGGCAAATACGGCTCTTTTCCGCCGATCGACCGGACCAGCGGGGGCGCTTTTCCCGCTGGTCTCCAGCGCATCTCGCATCCAAAAAATGATCCAGAAAGACTGGAAAGTCGCCGGTCCGCGACGCTACGCTCCCGGCGCCTGGCCGAGCGTGCGGGTGCGGTGGGCGGCGCGCCTCGGCTTTGGCGGTGCGCGCGCTCGTGTTGCACAGAGTTCGTCGCGCGGCACAGGCGATAGCAAATAGTAGATACTCTATTCAGGATAAGGGGTATAAGAAGTAGGTGTGTGAAGAGTGTATGTAGGACGGGGGAGGGCTGCATAAAAGGGGACAAAAGTTGTCCCCTGTTGTGCGCGGCCTGTTCTGCCACCGCCATGCCATGCAACTCCGCTGCGCAGGCCTTGCGTCAAGGAAGTGCCGACGGCGCAAGGCCGGCACCGGAAGATATGCCGACTGGCATCGTGTCGACTGCGACCCCTGGTGCAATCCGAACTTAACACAAGCGTACCCTCCTCGGGGGAGCGTAGCGACCTCCGAAGGAGGTTTGCGCCTCCTCGGAGAGACTTAGTTAAGCTCGGGTGCAATCACCTGGGTAAGAGGCCATCCCAGCCCCACGGGAGCGGGAAGCACTCATCCCGCCTTCAGAAACGCGGATTACCAGGATGGAAGAAAAGGCCCAAGCAGCGCCCATCGGACGGACCCTGCGGAGAGGAGTCCCACAACACAGCGTGGTGCAGGCCGCTGCAGCGACCTGACTCGGCCCAAGTCCCTCACACGGGTTGCGATTTTTCCGCAAGCCGTAGGAGACTCGCCGGCAAATGTGGCTCCAGCCAGCGCCAGAAGCACAAGAAGCGTCCCTCGAATGCTGTCGCAAGGCACGGCTCGCCGTCGACAGTCCATCCCGATGACCCTGCAGGGACTGATGGCAATCTTGACCCGGCCATGACTCCGGCACGCCGGCACAGGCCGGCACCCCCTCATCACCCAGCCAGACATCCATGATTCCATCTTCCAGCCCCTCGAAAGAGCCCCGAAGCCCCCCATCTCCCACTCAGAACATCCAGCACTGTCGGGTCTCCGACGTCCAGAACAGAACCCCATCGGGAAAGCGGGAAAGAGCAGCGCGTCCAACAGCAGCAGGCGCTCACCAACCAGGGCCTGTACTCACGCCCAAGTCGGATACGTTTGGTCTCGATATATTTCAAAAAAAAAAAAAAAAAAGAGACAGAGAGAGGAGAGGAGAGGAGAGAGACAAACAAAGATCCTGCTCGACACGCACGAAACTGGAAGAGGACAATAGCGGGCTTTTGCAAAAAAGAGAGAGGAGCGAATCTATAGAACGAGGAGGGTTGCCTGGAGGAGGGCGAGATTTTGGAGGAGGGGAGAGAGGAGAGCCGAAGCGAGCATGAGGAAAAAAGAGTCTACAACTCGTCGCGGGGACCAAGAGGTTCCTCGCCGCCGCCGGAGGCGTAGAGCTTGGAGGTGATGGGGGAGATGACGGCCTGGAGGGCCTCGCGCTGCTCGTCGAACTCCTCAGCGGAGGCGGTAGTGGTGTTGATGTCCATCCATTCCTGGGCCTTCTTGATCTCGTCCTGGATGGTCTTCTTGTCGTCGGCCTCCAGCTTGCCGCCCATCCCGTCCTTGTCGGCCAGCTGGTTCTTGATCGTGTAGATGAAGTCTGTCGAACGGAGGAGTAACCGTGGTTAGGTCGGGTAGGGAAAGGGGAGGAGGGGGGAGGGGGACGTACTCTCAAACGCGTTGCGCGACTCGATCTTCTTCTTCAGCGCTTCGTCCTGGTCCGCGAACTCGGCGGCCTCCTTGACCATCCGGTCGATGTCGTCCTGGCTGAGTCTGCCCTTGTCGTTAGTCTGTCGGAGGGGGGGGGGGGGGGGGCGATCAGTCATCTGGGCACGAGGGGCGCGAGAGGAGGGAAGAAGCTTACGATAGTGATGGATTCGACACGGCCAGAGCCCTTGTCAGCCGCGGACACCTTCATGATCCCGTTGGCGTCGACCTCAAAGGTCACCTCGACTTGCGGGACGCCCTTGGGCGCGGGGGGGATACCGGAGAGCTCGAACTTTCCGAGCTGGTGGTTGTCCTTGGTCATGGTGCGTTCGCCCTCGTAGACCTGGATGAGCACGGTGGGCTGGTTGTCGGAAGCTGCATGAAGAGCGGGGTCAGTCGGGCGGGACAGGCTAATGGGGTTGAGGAGGGAGACATACCGGTGGAGAAGATCTGGGACTTCTTGGTAGGCACGACGGTGTTTCGGTCGATGAGCTTGGTCATCACACCGCCAGTGGTCTCGATACCCAGGGTGAGCGGGCAGACGTCGATCAGCACCAGGTCCTCGTTGCCCTCCTCGCCGGACAAGATCCCGCCCTGGACGGCGGCGCCAAAGGCGACGGCCTCGTCAGGGTTGATGCCCTTGGAGGGCTCCTTGCCGTCGAAGTAATCTTTCAAGAGTTCTTGCACCTTCGGGATTCGTGTTGAGCCTCCTACTAGGACGACATCGTGGATGGCCTGCAGACAGCACGGGTTTAGAGACGGGTGGGGATGGGGATGGAGGAGAGGTGGGTGGGGCTTACATCTTTCTTGACGTTGGCATCCTTCAGCACTTGTTCGACGGGCTTCATGGTCTTTCGGAACAGATCGATGTTGAGCTGTGACACGCAGAAGAGTGATCAGCATGAAGAAAGCGATCAAGCAGCCGGAGGATCGCCAACTGACCTCCTCAAACTTAGCCCGGGTAAGGGTTTCGGAGAGGTCTTTGCCGTTAAAGAAGCTGTCGATTTCGATCCGGGCGGACTGTTGGCTGGAGAGGGTACGTTTGAGCTTCTCGACGTCGCGTTTAAGCTTGCCCATGGTGCGGAGGTTGGTGGTGATATCCTCGCCGTTGTGTTTGCGTTTCCAGAGCTGGATGAAGTAGTCGATGACCCGGTTGTCGAAGTCCTCTCCACCGAGATGGGTGTCACCGGCGGTCGCGAGCACCTCGAAGACGCCCTCGTCGATCGACAGCAGGGAGACATCGAACGTGCCCCCTCCGAGGTCGTAGACGATGATCTGGTGCTCGCCCTTGGTCCGGTCGAGCCCGTAGGCAATCGCCGCGGCGGTGGGTTCGTTGACGATTCGGAGAACGTTGAGCCCGGCGATGGTTCCGGCATCCTTGGTGGCCTGACGCTGGGCGTCGTTGAAGCTGAACAGACCCACCACCACCAGTCAACATACAGGGCCTGAAACAAGTGACAGAGAAGGAAGAGTGACGTACTAGGCGGGGACGGTGACGACGGCGTGGGTGACCTTCTTGCCCAAGTAGGCCTCGGCGGTCTCCTTCATCTTTCCAAGGACCATGGCGGAGATTTCTTCGGGCGTGAACGTCCGTTTCTCGCCCTTGAACTCCACCTGGAGCACCGGCTTGTCGCCCTTCTTGACGACCTTGAACGGGTAGAGCTTCATGTCTCGTTGGACATCGGCGTCGTTGAATTTGCGGCCGATCAGTCGCTTGGCGTCGTAGATCGTGCTGCAAGAGGGGCGCTGGTGTTAGTGGATGTAAGCGGGTGAGTGAGCGGGGTCTTCTTGAAGCTTACTTGGTGGGGTTGGAGGCAGCCTGGTTCTTGGCGGCGTCTCCGATCAACCGTTCACCCTCAGAGTTGAAGGCCACGTATGAGGGGGTGATTCGGTTACCCTGGCGGCCAGAACATCTTGTGGTGAGTTTGCTGCTGGCAGTAGAAGGAAGGAAAGGGGAAGACTACTAACCTGGTCGTTGGTCAGGATCTCGACTCGGCCCCGCTCCTGGACACCCACACAAGAATAAGTGGTTCCAAGATCGATACCGATCACGCTTCCCAGCTACAGAAAATAGCGTTGGGGTGACATGTGAGTACCAGAGGAATCCGGCCAGCAGCAGAGCGCATGGATACTTACGTTTTGATCGGCCTGGTTGGAGTCGGCGGAGACGCCCATGGCGAGTGCAATGCCGACCATGACGAGGCTGGCCCATTTGGGCTTGGCCCAGGACTTGGGAGACATGGTGTTGGGAAAAAGGCTTGGACCAGGAGAAGAAGATTTCCTATCTGCACACGAAGGAGGATTAATCTGGGAAAGAACAGAAAAACAAAAGGGTTGTGGTCCGATCAGTTTGAGGTGCCCCCACACGGCTGGCTGATGTAGAGAGAGACAGACAGACTTTTGGAGGGGATGGATGTGTGGGTGGTTGCTAGTAGATGGGGGATGAGGGCAGGCAGGAGGAGGGGGTATTTATGTATGGGGGTCTCACCAGTTGCTGTTGTGTTGAGGATTGGGTGTTTCGTTGCCAGCCGACGTGGAGCCCCGTCGACGTGGAATCGAAGCTTCCACAGCGACCGGCGCGGCACAGCGACTGCGTCTGCGCGTCCCCCGGCCAGACAGCCCGTCTCCATGGAACCCAGACACTCCTGTGGCGATCGCCAAGCCTCCCCCTCCCCGTTGCAGAGGCGAAGACTGTATGCTCGCCAACGAAACCGATCTCATCCACTCGGCCAGACGACTGCTGCCGGGTTGATGTCACCTACCCCGCGCCGGTCGCATTAGCAGTGTCGACTTCGCTCGAACATCCATACAATACATCCACTTCCACGTATCCTCGTCTCCATCCACGCGGCATGCTGTCAGGAGGCTCTCCTGGTGCGTCTTGTCGTGGCGGGCTGAAGCATTCCTCGGCCTTGACTCTGTCTGAGCCAAGCCATCGACCGCATTCCAGTTGGAGGAACGCCCACGCTTTAATTCTCTTGAGGCGTGCACGCCGGCCCCGGTTACCCACCATTAAAAGTGGAGAATGAGGCCGGAGGGAAAAGCCCAGAAAGTGTTATAAGCTTATTGGCCCATCTGCGCCAGAGCCCGGCCACAAGAGAACCCCTCTCACCAGTGGCAGGCAGCGCTCAGAATGGCTGCCACCACTTCGGTGGCCTGTTTTCTTCCATTTTAGTTCTATTATATATGCAGCATTTTAAGACCGGTGAGTGAGCCTGGGTCATTGCCACCAATATTGCTATTGATGTTTATATTACTACTGGGAGCTCCCAATACAACTCTTGCTGTCCTTGGCAGTGGAAAGGGCCGGGAGGTGAGCCCGAGTGCAGTCGGGATTGCTGGAAGCTCTTTGTCTGGTCTGGTGTGTCAGGAGGTTATAACAGGTTTTTGGTGGGAAAACGGGATGAAGAAAGTGTGCTAAGGCCTACAAAAGAGGCCATTCATTGCTTGCAAGCTCTAATGCCTGGCATGGGTGTACCACAGGGGTAAAGTTTGTATTTGGAAACTGTGAAGCAATTTTGGAAAGAAAAAAAAATGAATCAAAGCAATGAAAGACACATGCATAGCAAGAAGATAGCCCTTGTGAGAACACTAAGGATGAAAATACCCAAAATCTTGAGATCAATTGCAAGATGAAAGACAGTGCTAGTGATGCATAAATAGAGAAAAGATAAAAAAAAAACGTGATTGGAAATCAATCAAAGTAGTGATGATCCTTGGAGATGTGTGCAGAAGAGTGAGGATGAATATCTACATTGGATTGCTTCTTGACTCCTATATGGATTAGGAAAACATTTTCTGACCCTGCTAAAACTACCATTCACTGTGAATCAGGGGTCAGCGCCCTAGCTGGAGCTTTGAAAGTCTCTCCTTTGCAGTTTCTTCCCCCGACTCAAGGATTGCTTTGCCTGCAAGATAAACAGCCATTTATCATCAGCATCCAATGTAAGACAAAGATATTGATAGCTCTTTTCCTCAAACAAAGCTGAAACCCACCCTTTCTTGCATAGTTATAAAGCTCTTGCTCAGTTGGCAAATCTGATGGATGATATGAAGGATCAGTGGCCCCATACATCATTTACTGATATTTTTAGATTGCATACCTTCTTTCAATCTACTACTTGAATCACCTGCAAGACTTTCACTCACAGTGCTATGTGGTTCTGCTTCTGATTCCAGGTCTATAAGTGTAAGATGATTTATTAGTTTTTTTGTTGAAATATGAAATGATAAAAAGTGTTTAGTTATAAAATTCCATCAGATAAAAAATCTAGAATATCAGCTGAAAAGAATGCTGCCAGAAAAATATAAAAACTGACTTGACCCATCTTTCCTGGCAATTGCAGAAAGAATCTCATCATATATTTCTTTTTCCTCGGCCAAATTTTGAAGCTTGGGTTTATCTGAAAAATTTGATAGATAAGGACACAAAGAATTAGTTGCCATGAACTTGGGAGCAACCAACATCATTCACAAAGATATAAAGGACAGACAATAATCCATGTTAAGCAGGGTGTCCTCCGCGACTTTCATGTTGTTTGTAAGTGCTCCTTTACCTGCAAAATTGATTGACTAACATCAAGAAGGAGAAAGTGACTGTAACACAAAATGGAAAGGTCTACTGACACCGAAGTTCTTTTTCCAACAAAAACTGGACTATGGGATCTTTCTTTGCCCAAAGGTTGAGTTTTGGGTGATCTTATAATACGTAATTGAAATGGATGATAAGATGAAGATTTAGTTGGCATGAAATTTAATTTAAACAAAGTGATGCACAAAGATTCAGAGCACAAACATTCTTCTAATTCAAGCAGTGCCTTCTTTGCAAGATCCATGTGATATCTAAGTTCCCCTTCACCTGAAAAAGTTCATGAATGTTGAATTATAAATATCAAGAGGCAAGGAAATGACTGGTCTGGAAACACCAGGGAAAACAAAAATCACTCACCCATCAGCTCTTCCTCAATCCATGAGGAAACTATTTCATTCTGCTGGTGCATGCGTAGAATTTGAGATTTATCTGATGAATTTAGAATTCAATCACACAAAGAGTTAATTTGGACAAAATCTCTTCAAACCAAATTCAAAGTACAAACACTCTTCTACGAATTGGTCAATCATGGCCTGATTTTCAACAGTTCTATCATGTCCCACTTCCTCATCTGAGTCAGAGTCATCTTTAGGTTGAAAATTTGGTTTAACTAAAAAAAGTAATGGATGCATGTCATCAACAAGAAGAGGGAAAGAAAGATTTTAATGGAGTGGAAAAAAGTAAAAGATCATTCAAACTCACCCAATCCTTCTTTTTCCAACCAAGCAAGGGTGTCAGAATTTTTCTTGCCCAAAATTTCATCATTTTCTACATCAAATGGGTTCAATAGATAATCATAGGATGAATTAGCTGCCATTCCCTTGAATTTTGTGGGTGTCCTTTTCAAATATTCAAAGCACAAACCGTGTCTTGCAGCAAGCAGTTCCACCTTTGCAAGTATTTCATTTACATCCAATCTTGCTTTGCAGCCTAGAAGGATCAGTGAATGGTTATTATCAACATCAAAACATTAGATAAGCATTGTGAATTTGATGACGCAAAATCAGAGGGAAAAGATAACAACTGACGGAGGGCTTCTTTCTCCAACCAAGAATAAAGTCTGGCATTTTGCCTGTCCAAATTTCTAACTTTCTCTTCATCTGATCAATTCAATGGATGAGCAGATAAATAATTAGCTTCCATGTGTCTGGATATTGCTGACATGGTTAGCCAAAATAAAAAGGACAAAAAATTGTCTATTTCAACCATCAACTCATCTTCAGCAAGGTTGTCACTATCTTCTGCAAATTTTGCTTCACCTACAAAAGTGATTCAATGTTGATAATCAACATGCAAAAGAATATGTTGATTGTAATGAATTGAGAAAAAAGGCCAGATGACCAAGTCAGCTTACGTGGAACCGAGCTTTCTACATCTGTGCTGGTTGACCCAATTTTCTTGGCAACCTCCAGACCCTCCATTCACTTTACAAGATGGTTGGAATGCATGATTGGAAGCGCTGAAGCACCATGGTAATGGAAGAGCTGAAGAGCCACTAAGATCTTGGTTATCAGCATGTTGGATTGAGGAAGGTATTGGTGTTTTTGCAAATGTGAGCAGATGAATGAATGTTGATGACAGTTGGTGGAGAATAATTATGTTTCTCTATACCTTTTCTTGATGAGAGGAGGAGGAGGGTTCAGGTGTTTTTGTTCCTGTATTATGACTCTTTGGAAGAGGAGCGTGTCTCACCAAATTTATCCACATCCTGAATCAAGCCCT
The DNA here is from genome assembly GCF_026914185.1 of Puccinia triticina. Lineage (NCBI taxonomy): Eukaryota > Fungi > Basidiomycota > Pucciniomycetes > Pucciniales > Pucciniaceae > Puccinia > Puccinia triticina. The sequence goes on from NC_070572.1 coordinate 797,153, forward strand.
CGCAGTCCCCTCGCTCTTGCTTTTGCTCAAATCCTGTCAGCCAAAGCAACCCTCTACCTGTAACGTTTGATGAGTTGATTAAACTTGGGAACTCTTGGACCAGTATTGCCAAACGACTTGATGAACCCGATCATCTTATACAGTAATTCCTTCCAGCTTTCCTGGAGACAATTGGATTGGTGTTGGAACCAAGCCGTGTTGGATCTCCTGAAGCCTACTTCAAACAATACAACCATCCAAATCTAAGCCAGGGGAGCTCAGAAAGCACATAAATCAATAATCTAATTCTCAGTACAAAGAGAGCCAACATGTCACATTTAATTTTTGCCAGCTGGTAGTTGAAAATTCATGAAAGTGATCCATACCATTACCTGGCGATTCAGCGTGCAGAGCTGTTCCATTCTTCCAGTGATTCTGAGAGGAGTCTTGGAGATTGGGATGGAGGCACTTGGACTCCATAAGCAGCAAGCCTGGGTGTCAGCTCTGGTCTCTTATGTGACCCGGAGTTGATGGGTTTTATGTACACGCTGTAGCGGCTTGAATAGCGGCCAGCGGTAAAAGTTGCCACACTATAACCTAAAAAGGCCAATGGGAAGAAAACACGCCTCGACGCTATAAAGCGGAGGGGCTAGCACCCTTATGTAAAGGGGACGCGGCGAGATTACTCGAGCCTGGCGCCGTGGCTACACAAGGTATGAGCGTCTTGTCTTCTAGGATACAGGTGTTATAACACCCACCTCTACCTAGGGGGAAAATACACAAAGGATAGAAGCTGTAAAAGGAAAAGGTCAGTAGATTATAACTAAAACCCCACTCACTTGTAATATAAGTAAGGTAATCAGGTTTGTATGTGTAATAATCTTGGGGGAAAGATCTCTCCAGAGGAAAGATCCCCCCCCCCCCCCCCTTTTATATTACAGGGACCTGATCCTCCTTCGAGTCAAGGCCCCAGAGGGATCCTTAACTCCAAGGAGGGGGAAGAGGTCCACGAAATTCAGAGGAGGAATTACATGAATAATTATGTAATCTCTCTATGTATGGTAAATCCATAGAGAGATATACTCCATTAGTACATTATTATTCTCAATCAAGGTAAATACATAATAAGTGTGAAATCATACAGTTTAGTACATATAAAGTGATGATTGCAACAAAAGTAATATTGGAAGACAACAGGAGGACTTGAACACAGGATCTCACACAAGATCAAGATCAATCTTAAGGTAGCCTTTAGCCATTGGGTTACATGACTTGTAATTATGATTGTAGACACATGGACAATTGTCTCAGTGGCTGACACTGGGATTTGTGGCTTTCTGCGGATCCACTATAACCAGGCCTTATGTTATACTTAGGGTCTCAACAAATCAACTCCCAAGTACAGGGTCAAATAATTGACTCTCAAGTATTTGACTTCCAACTCTCAAATGTTGCGTACATTGAGAGGACCGCTTCTTGACGTACCACCTGGGTCGCCTGTACCAAAAATTGACTTGGGTGGAATTCAGCGTACACAACTTTTGGGAGTTGGTAGTCAAATACTGGGGAGTTGATTAGTTAAGACCCTATTTAAAAGAGCTTCCTCAATATCATGTATGTTGGTGAATTCAAAGAGAGCCTCAAAGAAAAAAGTGAATTTCTAGTTGGCAAGTTGCAAATTCAAGCTAATTTTCTGTAGCAGTCAGCAGGGTAACTAGGCAAGTTAAACTCACCAACTGAGACTGACCAAACTCAACATGTCCCATCGCCTACTGGCAGGCAGGATGCCAAGCGCGGCCGTTGGTGATTTGTGAGAGATGCACACCGCAGTGCTGTCACCGAGAGCGCCATTAAAGTTAAGTTTGGGTGTAGACGGCGGCGTTATTTAAATTACTGTACAGCCACAAAGACACAATGGAACCTTGAGAAGTGTGTAGAAGCAAGTATTGTGTTTTGAAATGACCTTGGTCTCAAAAATGCAAGAATGCGGATTTTGAAATTAAATTTCAACGATGACAGCCCAGTGAGTAAGCTAACCACACGTGAATCCGTCTCCAATCTCAATTGAATTGCATGCTAAGACTAACCTGTACGATGACAGCCCAGTGAGTAAGCTAACCACACGTGAATCCGTCTCCAATCTTGATAAGGAGAGAGAAGGGAGCCAAGGCATGTGGCTATCTATACCGGTACACAACAGATAGGGTTGTGTGTACCGGTATCACAAGGTTAGGTTTAGTGAAGCTATGTACATGATATGCAGTATGTAAATGTAGATGAAACACATGATCTTGACCAACACTCTAACACCCCCTCCCAAGATTATGTCGATCAGCCGCCCAAATTGAGGCCCCAATTATAAACACTTTTTTGAGATATTTTTGAAAAGTTTTTGAACTTGCCCAAAAAAGAAATTGAACTTTTTTTTGAAATTTTTTCAATTTCAAAAATACTGCAGATGCACTCAAATACACCCAGGAGGTGTGTTTGAACCATTTTTGAAAAAAAAATGTTTTCATTTTGTTTTCAAATACTTTTCATTTCATTTTCAAAAACTTTCCAAAAATATCTCAAAAAAGTGTTTATAATTGGGGCCTGAGTTTCTGCAAAGCTTGAAGAAGTTTTGTCGATCCTAGTCGTTTGGTGAAGACATCCGCGAGTTGGTCGTGTGTGCTTGTCCATTGTAGATTAATTTTCTCTTCCCTGATGAGATCATTCACAAAGTAAAATGCACGCTTGAGATATTTGGTCTTTTTCTTTGAAGTGTTGTCTGACGCAATGAGTATTGCCGCTTCATTATCAACATGGATAGATTTTGCGGGGTAATATTCAAGATCTTCAAGGATGTTAATTACATGAGCTAAAATTTGAGAGCCTTCAGATAACGCAACATACTCTGCCGCACATGTTGACAGAGCCACCACTGTTTGTCGTTGAGATACCCAAGCTACTGCATCTCCGCAGTGAGTCAAGACATATCCAGTCGTGGAGCGCTCATGCTCACCACCCCAATTTGCATCCGTCCAAAGTTGCAGTCCGTCAGCCTCCGCCTTGTACATCAATCCACAAGCCGCTGTTTTCTTCAAATATCCAACCAAACAGTCCAAAGCTTTCCAGTGTTTGTCAGAGGGAAAAGAACTGAACCTAGCTAGAATGTTTACCGGGAAAGACAGATCTGGCTGAGTACCACTGGACAAGTACATCAAGGACCCAATGATGGAGCAAAACTGCGTTGGGTCAATGGGATCACCTGACAATATTTCTAGATCATTGTCCATCATGGGCGAGTCTTTAAGGTAAGCTTGTTGGTGATATTTCTTCACAACCTGATCTGCCAGAACCTTCTGACTCAATGCTATTGTACCACCGTTTAGTTTGATGTCTATTCCAACGAGGCACTCAACCAACAACGACCACTTGATTTCTAAGTCTTGTGTCATACCAATCCACAATTTTTCAAGCAGCAGACTATCAGACGCCAATGCAAATCCATCATTGACATGCAACCAGATGATTACAAAACCGGATTCTTTCTTGAACATATACAGGGATGGCTCGATTTCACTAGCGACAAAACCGAGAATTTCAACCATCTTCTTGAAGAATTTATGACTCAAAAAAACCATGATGTCATCATATGTGATAATGCCAATACAATATCACACCATCATTGATCATAACTTGGAACTTCCAACTCCACCAGACCAAGCTCCGCTCCAATCCCTGCCAGACCAAGCTCTGTCCACAAATCCATCATTTGATAATCCTATATATAACATGTCAAGATTTGGGATTTCCCTCTTTGCCAGGGTCCATTTTCAGCCAATGCAGTTGACCTAAAACTGCCTTTTATCTCCATTTTATACCTAAATGTGTTTATATCTTTTTAACCTTAATACTTGATGTTTTTTTGACTTCAGATTCTGATTTCCCATGCAATTTTGACCATAGTGTCCACTGATCACTTTCCAATGTCTCTGCTTCTTCATAGAGTTTGTGGTTTGTGACACATATGCGCAGCAGTGCCGTGTAGGCACGCCTGAGCTCTCCAAACCACATGTACATGTGTGATTATGTCATCCAACTTTGAAAATTTTCGAAGTCAGGATTCCCCATGCAGCTGGAGGATACACAGACTTCAGACACCCAGAACCACACCCTCAGATAGCCCAGGATCACCAAGGCTGAAACGCTGCGCTGCGCTACAAAAAAGCGATCTTTTAGCGCAGCGCAGCGGGGAGCCGCTGCGCGGTCAGCCCAAAAAGCGGTAGCGCAGCGGGACTGGCGCTGCGCTACCGCTGAAAATAGCGGGGGCCCGCTTTTTCCCCGACCCAAAAAGTGGTAGCGCAGCGGACGGGGCCGCTCCTTTCAGCGCCGCGCAGCGGCCACCAAAACAGCTGCGCTTTGCGCTGCGCTGCGCTTTTTTGGCTGGCAGCGGGGGAGCGCTACGCGGCCAGGTCAAAAAGCGGTAGCGCAGCGATGGTTCCGCTGCGCTACCGCTGAAAGTAGCGGGTTCCCGCTTCTTGCCAGACCAAAAAGCAGTAGCGCAGCAGGCAGGGCCGCTACTTTCAGCGCAGCGCTTTCACCCTTGGGATCACCACCAAAGAGGATACCATGCTCCCAGTATACCTACCGTCACAGGCGCCTAGGATATTGACAGTAAGTATCACTCTTTCACTGAACCTTGACTATCTCAGAGGTAGAACTCTGTGTCTCTTGATTGCTCTCTCCTTCTGCTTGCTTTTGCCCAATCTTTGATCACAGGTCTGCACCTATCTTGACATCATCAACCAAAGCATTCTGCTGCATCATATCATTCTTTTTCTGTGGTTTTTGTAAGAAACAAACCACATAGGTTTCCCTTTGAAGAATCTTGACTATCCAGAAGGAAGCTGAAAAATTGTGGCTGGATTAAAATTATCTAATCCAGAAGCCCTCCACGTTTCTTTGGTGAGAGGAGGCTGTTGCACTCTCTAGCACATCTTGGAAGCACTCTTCTAAAGAGGTAGCATTGCCAGTGGACGTGCATTCCCACCAGAATAACCTTGAAAATCTGCTTAATCTTGAATCTGCTCAGTCTCTTTCTCTCTTTCTCTCTCTCTCTTATATTTGTATTTTCTTTATCCAAAGAAATCCAAATATTCCCTTCTTCTTTCTTGTGTCCTGCTGTCACTATTGAGACTCAGGCTCACATCCATCCTCCACCAAGGATGGGATACCTTTCTGATGCCAAGCATGCTTGCAGCAGTGGAACCCGCACAGAAGCTAAAGCAGCTAATCTTCCAGTGAGTTTATCTCCTTTCAAGGTTGAAAGTTTGGATAAATTTAAATTGTCTTGCTTCTGCCAGCCGCAGATATGTAGTGCATTGAAGCACATTGCTTAAACTCTACTTCCTCAAACCAGGAAAAACAGGCTCAAACTGTCAAATCAAAGAAGGTTTTCCCCATCACCTTCAACCTAGGATTGTGAAGCCTTGAAGATTTTTGAACCTTTGTGGCTGCGGAGGCCAGCAAGCATGTTGACGGTGCCAACGGACTCATCAGGAACGCGCTTGCCTCCGGATCCCCACCCGTTTCTTGGCAGGTCTCTTTGGCCTTGAAGTCTGCTCCTGAATTCCATAAAAGGCTCAACTACACTGTCCACAATGAGGCAACCTACACTAATTGGATCAAAACAATGGAACAGCTCAACTCAGACCACATCCATGCCAGTCTCCACGTTGAGATGGAGGATCTAGCAGCCATTTCAAAACAGGCCAAGCTTTCTGTCGACATTGAAACTCATGTTTTGACTCAGATGGCGGCTCAGAACGCCGCTGCCAGCTCCTCTTCCAATCCCGTGCAAGCCAGCGATTTCAAGGTATTGAGTTTCTCAGTAGTAGCATACTCGGCAACCAGTCATGTAGTGATACTCATAGTTGTAAACCTAAATGAAACCTAATTGAATGTTAGTCTAAATAGTAAATCATGTACCGCTTTCCATTTCTCTTTTCTTCATTCAGTTCCTCATTTCTGTTTCCAACTTCTCCCGCACATCAGGTGTGCTCGCTACTCTAGCGACGCTAGTTGTCTCTCAGTCTCTTGTGTCGTGTGCTAACTCGCCTCGCTGGTCTTCGCAAAGGTGTGCTCGCTAGTTGTCTCTCAGTCTCTTGTGTCGTGTGCTGACTCCCCTCGCTGGTCTTTGCAAAGACTCTCTGCGCCTAGTAGCTCTATAGGTTATGAGCCCAGAGTCCTAACTCTGTGGACGCGCTTTTATCAACACAAGTGACACACACACATTGATTATCTCTTGAAATGACCAATTCCAAAAACCAAGTCCCAGATCTGTCCAACACCAACTTTCCTCACTGGAAGCGGAAGGTTACCAAATATTGTCAACAACTCGGTTTCAAGAAATATCTTACGACTTCAGTAGAACCCGCTGGAACTGATGCAGCCGGTCTCGAGCTCTTTGCGACCAATCGGTCGAAGACAGCAGGTATTCTTGTTGTTGGAGTGTGGGGTGGACAAACTCCACATTTGGAGTGTGCGGGAGTCAAGAGGAGGTCCGGGGGGGAAGCAATGAAATCAAGGTTTTTACCCTCAATAGATTAAGAGTCTTCAGCCCACCAACTGAGCTACTCTTCGACATTCGACTATCGGCACCGACGGACCCGGTTTATGGTCAATACTCGTTGGGAACAACCTGAACTATCGGGACCCTTACCTCCACCGACTCGTGCGAAACGTCCGAAACAGACAAAAGCCTACAAGGCCCTTCTCCAACTACCCCCACTCCCGCCGTCGCCTGTCGAGGAGAAACACAATCCACTCGAACACGATCGTCCTCCGTCTCCTTTCATTTCGGCCGTTTCTTACATTTTCTCTAAGACACTAACCCGACACATCGACAACGAAAAACTAGATTCGATCCCATTTCTGCCTGGTCACCGGATGGTCCCGAATCCCTTAGGACTACCTATCACAGCCATCATCCCAAAGCCGGAATACCGACCGAGATCAAACCACCCAAGAGGAACATCACCTGCACATTCTTCGTCGGAAACTTCATCCACCATATCTGAACTTGAACTAAGGCACCGACCGACCTCCCTTCCTATGTCTCAGCCTACAACAACCGAGATCTCACCCAGAACCAAATTCCTACAACAACCGAGTATCTACAAGCAAGATGTGGAACTGCTGTTGGCCGACGGCTCCAACTTCAACAAATGGAAACGGGGCCTTACTCGGGTCATTCTTCTCACGCTCGGCCACGCTAATTTCTTCGACAAGGTGGAGAACTACACCAAGCTATCGGCACAGGAGAACACCTGCCTCCTTTTCCTCATTCAAATCACGGTACATGACGAACTGTCATCCCTGGTTGATCGGTTCACTACTGGTACCGAAGCCTACGAAGCGGTCCAGTCCAACTTCCAGGGGACCATACGTTTTCGCCAGATGGAACTTGTCGACAAGCTCTTGGAATTGCGCATTTCCGGCCCTAATACCAAGCCTTCGCAAATACCCGGTTTATTCAATAAAACCTTTGACATATTTTCCGATCTACAAAAGGTCGGCGCTCCACTCTCGCCACTCGTGGAGAGTCTCGTGCTCCAAAGTATTGTCCCGCCCCCGACATCGATGTCTCGATTGCAGCTTTTCCAGAACATCTCCTTGCAGCTCGGTAATAAAGCCGACGTATCTGCGCGAGACATTCAAGCCATCATCACGTCGGCATACGGTGAATCACTTCAATTTGATTCAGCTGGACCGACAGTTCCGTCGGTTTTCCAAGCGGGACCAAGTCAGACCACAGCCAATCCATGGGGTGCCCCACAGCAAAACTTTGGGCAAAACCAACAAGGCCGACAACAACGCAACAACCCGAACTCCCGACAACAGAACACATCATTCCAACGACCACAACAGCCCAACAACAACACCTGCAATCAAAACGTTGGTCGACCAGGCAATCCGACGATCGATGACATTGCTTCCGCCATCAACAACATTTGCAAAGGAAATACAGGACCCAGCGACCCCAATCTCCTCGCAGGGAGACCTTGTGTTTACTGCGGGGGCTTGGGTCACTGGAGATCGACCTGTCCGATCCTCCGCAGAGACGCCGGTCTGCAACAACCCAATACCCCCGTCAATGGTCGCCCCGTTTCCGGTTTCGCCCGCCAAGCCGCACTTCCGAACGACCCACCCACTCGGCCTGATGAATTTCCGGCGGTTCGATCGGCAGTGGGTGCAGATGCGACAAGTGCCGCTGGCGCAGGCACGGTTTTGGATTCTGGGGCGACCCATCACGTGAGTGGCTCTTTCCGTGATTTTTCTTTTATGAAAGCTTTGGAACCGCCTTTGAGACTGAATCTCGCTTCGTCGAATGGTTATATGACTGCGACGCACAGTGGTCACCTCAGGATAACCAATGGGGCTGGTACACTGGCGGTGCCGAAGGTCCTGTACAGCCCGGACATGACGGGAACGCTTCTTAGCTTGGGACAATTTATCGATTCCGGTTTCCGCCCGGCGTTCCTTCCGAACAACGACATCCGCCTAACCTCTTCCTTTATATCTATCACGGCCACGTATTGTAACCGTTCTTGGTTTATCTCGTCCGGCGCTTTTCAACCCATTTGTTCCTCTATTAAATCGATTTCTCCCCCTATTCCTGTTTTTAATCCATCATTTGACTGGCATTGCCGACTTGGGCACGTTTCGGACGACATCGTCAAACAATTTCTGAAGAGATTTGTGCCACACTTCGACATCAAATCCTGGACTCCATTTATATGTGAATCGTGCAAATTATCCAAGAGCGAACGACGCCGTCATCACCTCCCAGAATCTATTCCTTTGAGCAACAAACTAGACCTTCTTGTGACTGATGTGCTGGGACCGCTTGACCCGGACATCAACGGCAATCGATTCCTACTCACTGTGTGAGACCACGCGACCACCTACTCGTTTGCTTTTCCCATGAAAAATCGTTCCGAAGTACCCTCTATCATTATATCTCTCATCAAGCGGATTATATCCCATTTCAAATCGGCTCCACGATACGTCCGGTGCGACAATGCTAAGGAGTACACAACCCAATCCTTCTCGACATACCTCTCTTCGGTCGGCACATCAATAATTTTCACCTCTCCGTACACACCTGAACAAAATGGCGAAGCCAAACGATTGAATCGTACCCTCGGTGAAATAGCCCGTACGACCCTGAAGCATTCTCAACTTCCCGACTCTCTCTGGTCATACGCATACAAATGCGCGTGCTACCTGATTAACCGCATACCTAACGCGCGCTGCAAAACGACACCCCTTGAACTTTGGTCTGATCGAAAACCCCTGGGGCCTTCCTTTTACCCATTCGGCACCAAGGCGGTCGTGCACATACCCAAGGAACGCCGCCGCAAGTTAGATCAACGAGGTTGGCTCGGATACCTAGTCGGCTACCAGGACGATGAGCGTGGATGGTTCTTCTGGAACCCGGAGACCAAAAGGGTCATAAACTCAGAGTGTGCTGAGTTCATTGACTTTCAAGGGAAATTGCTGATCCCTGGCCCCGAAAATTCACCTGATTTTCCTTCTGCTCGTAGAACTCTTACCCTCGGCCAGGAGCCGACAAAGGAGATATGTGACGCTCAAGATGATCAACTCGATTCAATCCAAGCGATTTCGGACGCTGACATTCCCACGAATCTGAAGTCCGCACTGGCATGCCCCGAACGGGATTCTTGGCGTGCGGCATGCATGACCAAGTGGGACCAACTGGTCCAGATCAACACCTTTGAGATAGAAGAAAAAGAAAATAAACATTCCATTGGCACCCGCTTTGTTTTCGATATCAAATGTAAATCGGACGGATCGGTTGAGAAATTGAAGGCTAGGTTTGTTGTCCAAGGCTTCAAGCAAAGGATCGGACGGGACGTGAAGTCTACTTTCGCACCCACGGCATCCCTGACGACATTACGGCTCCTTCTGACCTTATCAATTGTCAACAAATGGAAGATCAACTCATTCGACGTGACCGGCGCCTTCGTGCACAGTCCGATAGACGAGACAATCTATGTTGATCCTCCAACCAAACTTTTTCCGGAGCTGAAAGGCAAAGTCCTCCAATTGAAGAAAGCGTTGTATGGGACCCGCCAAGCAAGTAGATGCTGGTGGAAACACTTCAAAGGTCTTCTAGAAGCGTGGGAGTTTACCTGCGACGAGGTTGAGGAATGCTTATACAGGTATAAGAAGGGCAATTCAATTGTAATCATATGGATCCACGTCGACGACGGGATTGTTTTCAGCAACAATGATACGGCACTCAAGATCCTCCGTCAGAAACTCGAGTCCAATTTACGGGTTAAATGGGACAACAGACCGGACAAACTTGTTGGTATCAAAATGGAATATGAAGATGGATCGATTTTCTTGAGCCAACCGCTGTTAATCGACCAGACGATCAAGAAGTTTCAAGCGGAAGTTCAACAGAAGGTCATACCGACGTACACTCCTCTTTCTGGCGACAATCTGGTAACATCTTTGGGAGAACCGGTTAATGCGACCCTATATCAATCTTTGATTGGATCGCTGAACTACATCGCATTGGGGTCTCAACCCGATCTCAGTTTTGCGGTAAATTACCTAGCACGTTTCAGTTCCAACCCAGATGAAACCCATTGGAGCGGCCTCAAACACCTTGTTCAGTATATCTCGACCACAAGATCGAAACGACTAAAACTGGAACACACCGACAACCAGCTAGTTACTTGGTCAGATGCTAACTGGGGGGGGGGAATATCAACGTTCCACCTCAGGTTTCATTATCAAATTTTTGGGCAGCCCTATTGCCTGGGGATCTCGACAACAGAAGGTCGTAGCAACATCAACATGTGCTGCGGAATTCATCTCAATCGGTTCGGCTGTTGACTTCTTGTTGTTTCTCATTCCCATTGTTCAATCTCTCGACTCAACTCCAGAAATAATCCTCAAATGCGATCACCGCGCGGCAGTTTTGGTTTCTGACGACAACGCATCCAAGGGCAGGATGAAAAGCCTCAAACGCAACTTCTTTTTTGTGAACGACGCGGTCCGTGAAAATGGGATAAAACTACACTGGGTTTCCACATCCGACAACATCACTGATTTCTTTACCAAACCTCTGCGCGCAAATCTTCACTCGACATCAATGGCCAAAATCTTTCCTTAAATTGTGTTTGTTGTATCTTCAGTTGTGATTCTTCTTTAATCTTGTTGTCTCTCCGTCTTTATCTCCACTCAGTTTCCTTCAAATTTTTCTTCCTTTGTTCTCTTCATTATCCCCACTCAGTTTTCCAATTCTTTTTTCATTTTCTCTCAAATCTTTCTATGGTTGTATCTGGAGGTGTGGAGTTTGAGGGGGGGTGTTGGAGTGTGGGGTGGACAAACTCCACATTTGGAGTGTGCGGGAGTCAAGAGGAGGTCCGGGGGGGAAGCAATGAAATCAAGGTTTTTACCCTCAATACTTGTTTCAAATATGGCATCAATCAATTTCAATTGTTACCAATACCAATGAAGATAATCCTGTCGAGCTATGGAGACTCCTCACGAACCATTACAAGGCAAAGACCAATGGCAATCAAGCCAAAGCATACAACAAGTTCTGCCAGTTTCATTTTAAAGGGGATCTCACCACCCTTCTCAAAACTGTTGACAAGCACCTCAAGATCATGTCATCTATTGGCATGAAGTTCTCAGGAGACAAATGTGATATCAAGGAGGAGTACATCACTGCAAACATTGTCATGAAGCTTCCGGAAAAATACTCAGCTACACAAGACTGGCTTCAGGCTCAGCGTCCATTGACCCTTCAACTGGTCAAAGACACTCTGAACAACAAGCATCAAAACGCTTTGAACTCAGTCACAATCAAGACCAAAGACACCGCTATGGCTGCCTTGACTTCCAAATCAAAATCAAAGTCAAAAGGTCCCCAGCGAGAATATTGTTCTGGAGGGAAGCATAATCATAAGGTCGGCCATTCCAAGAAAGAATGCTGGCAACTCAGCAAGACTTTTAAAAACGCAAACACCGCTCAAGCCAAAGACTCATACAGCAGTGATTCTAGATCAACAGGCAACAGCCTGAGGTGCACCATCAAAGCGTTTGCAGCAATCGGCACACCAAACATGTGCTACATCGACAGTGGTGCCTCTCACCACATGTTCACTATCAAGAGGGTTGATTCCTCCCAATGAACAGGATCTTCCATGGTCATCAAGAGGAAGAAACCCTCTCAATGACTGGTACAGACCTCAGTCATTGAGAGGAACCAACACTCCCCATGAACAGTCTGTGCCTTTCATCAAGAGGGGGTTTTGGATAACAAAAAAGCACAAGTACCCACGGTACCCACAAAAAGTACCTCTGGTACCCGCCTGTGGATGCCATCTACGGGTACAGGTGTCTGAGTATCAAAAAAAGCACTGAAAGTATCTGGAAATGTGGCGGGTACCCTGGTCCACTTGGAGATATCTATCCTTCCCAGCCTCCACAAATTCCCCAGTCAAAGGGACATCCTTGCAAAGCCACATCAGGCTACTGACACAGTGCGCCATGGTTGGGGGAGTAGGCCCCCACAGCAACTGCTACAAAAATCTGACGCTGCCAAGAATAATCTCTCAACAGCGCAGGAGCTCCCAGATAAGCACAAAGATTTGTGAATAAGGATGTGGCTGGGATTTTTTTGAAGGCAAACAGTTGCCCCTGGACCAATACAATTACTGTGTGTGCTAGAGCTTGTGAAAACCATCATTGGGTTAGGGCTTTTTCACCCCTGGTAATTGAGATAACACATTATCCAGGGGTGAAGTGCTATATAAGCATATTATCCAGGAGCGGAGCACCGTACAGCATCTGCTTCATGGCAATGATGCACTATCCTGGAAAATTATCATTACATTATCTGTTTCAGGATGCAAAAAAAACACGCACACAATTACGTTATGGGCGCGTCAGGAAATCACAAATTACGGATAGCAGTAACGTAGCTGGGCGGCAACTGAAACCATTACGTTACTGAGATAATGTGGATAACGTAGGGTAATGTAATTACCCAGTGTTGCCAAAGCCATCTAACCTACCATCCTTTTTGAAGAGTGGATGAAGTTGAAGTCCACATTATCAGGCCACGAGAGTCATGGATATGGTACTAGTATCCTGACATTTCCAGGATATCCTGCATCCCCAAAAAGGTATGATCACTTGGGGATCATTGGTGCCGCTGGGGTTGCTGGTGACAGACTATGACCAAGCTGACATAGCCAAAACAGTCTGCTGTTGTGCATGGGACCCGGTGCACCACCACTGACCTGCTTCCAAATAGAGAGTGAGCCAAGCTCAAGGATACATGAATGAAAAAGTATGAATATGTACAGTACAGAAGTTTCCCTCTCCGTCAACAACACATTGGTAGACAATCAATTCCCAACTCTTCCAGTGGAAGTAACCTTTCCAAATATCCTTAAAAATCCCTGGGATAACATGCTTAACTTCAAAGGACTCCTTGATTTCATCCCATTAGTGAGTAATTGCTAGTTGAGGGAAGCTGATGTAACCAATGTCAGAGTACTTTACATATGCCTGTGATAATTTGGATAGAACTGAACAGACAGTATCCATCCAGAAGAGCTCAAGCAAATCAAGAACAAATCACTCCAATGCTTTGTCCAACATTTCTTTCACGCGCATGCCAAAAAAGGTGTGAACCTCCAACCACTCTAATATTTTTGGAGTGGGATGTGGTTCACTCCAAAACCAGGTCTTTTTTGTAGTGCACATCCCTGCACTACATGCTGGTTTTGATTCAACATCCGGACACTCCTGTACCCTTGACCAAGTCCGGCGCAGACTGGCCATTGAGGAGAGTGCATACACATACAAGCCCCTCAATGACAGGTAAGAACACTCATTGAGAGGACTCAACCTTCTCAATGAGTGGGATTTACCAGTCATTGAGAGGACTCAACCCTCTTGATGACCAGGATCAACCGGTCATTTAGGGGACACAACCGGCCTCTTGATGACCGTCTTGTCCGGCAGGTAGCTTCCTGTTGTAGGGTCTCCAGTATGGAACTCCAACCGGTGCTGGGCCATTGGCAGTTACTGGGAGGGAATGTGTGCTGTAGCGCTGCCTTCACTGAGGTCTGGGAAGATGTGAATCTGAGGGGAGTCAGGGTGATAGTGGAAATGGGGTGGGGATTTTATCTTGGGAGACAACAAGAGTTTGATTCTTGTTGGCGGTGGTTTTATTTCTTGAGGATCTAAAAGACTGGGCCTGTCAAGAGGACCAGGGATAGTGATCTAAAAGGGGATTCTGGGGAGGGACTCAAGGGTGCTGAGAGTTTGAACTCAGAAGACACGCCAATCAGGATTGCAATCAATAAGCTTGAAAGCTTGAATCTTGATGAAATTGGTTGGAAAAATTTGGCTTCAGACAAAATTGCATGCCGCCCCATCGCCTGAGTTTGAGCTGAACTTAGACTTTGGGGTTGTGACACTTGATGACATGTCACCATACACCTGCGCGCCTCTGCGCGCGCAACAACAAGAAGAAAAGAGAGGAAACAAACAAACAAACAAAACCAACCCTCCACATAACAAAAGCCTCTCCAACAGGCGCAGGTAGAAAAAAAAACCAAATGTGTAATAAAGAAAACTAAACAAACACGGGAAAATAAACTACAGTCCAAATGACGCGCCCCGCGCGCAGAGCCAGGGATCCCAATACGGCTTGATGTCTGGCGCGCGCACACACACTGAGTCTTGAGGTCTTGATCTTGCCGCCGCCACAACTGCACTGAAAATTGAATAAAATTGGATGTGCCGCAGGCGCCACAAAATTGGTCACCACACCGGTGTGGTAAGACCAATCAACTATCAACTACATCAAATCATAGTATGTTTTAATATTAAAGTACAGTACAAACTACATACAAAACATACTTAGTACAAATAACCTCCATATTAAATTTCACTCAGCTGTCACAATTATTTTCACACCCAGAAAACTGGTAACATTTCTTTACATAAGTATCCGACATGTAACAAATCTCATAGTAACATTCAAGAATCACCTCTAAGAAACAGCTCATAGATGTATTTTCCATATAAGAGTAGATATACAGTAGATACATTACACAGTAGATCTCAGAATATTTTCCACTCTCAGAGTATAATCTCATCTGATACACTCTTCTGTGAAAAGAAATTCCTACTTGGATAGTAAAATACCAAGCCCTTTTGTATTTCACACAGCTATTCTCATCACATAGTAGAAGAATATTCAGCTACATATTTCTAGTCTCAGACAAGTTTATTTACTATAAAAGGAGGCCTCTTCTGACCCTTCCTGTTTTCTTCTTTCCCCATGTTTTCACTTGATAGTAATATTGTAGATTACTAGCATTCATCACTTGATATAAATAGTTGAATTATAATATTTTGATATATTGAATAGTTGAACTTTGACATATAAAAATATCTTGCCCCCTTGACACAGATAAATCACTTACCTATAACATTCCTCTTCACATCACTTACATATAACAATCCTCCTTACATCACTTACATATAACAATCCTCTTTACATCACCTACATATAACATTCCTCTTCTTCTACCCTTACATATAACATTACTCTTTTACATCACTTACATATAACATTCCTCTTTACATCCCTTACATATAACATTCCTCATCTCTTGCGCACTGAACACAGGTAACTAGGGTTCAGAGTCAGATATAATTAAGAATAGTTCTAAAGATTGTGCCACACTATAAATTCTTAGTGTACATTCTCCCAGAAGTTTATTCAAGGAAGGCAGCCCTTCAAGCACACGTGTAGTCTGTCATTATCTGTGACTTCTACATTTCCCTTCAAAGCTCAGATCACGCCTAGCATAGAAGTTCCACACCGGTCATTGAGAGGGCTGAGTCCCCTCAATGAACGGATGTTCCCGGTCATCAAGAGGGTTGAGTCCTCTCAATGACCGGTCTGACCTTTCATCAAGGGGCTTGTATGTGTATGCACTCTCCTTGATGGCCGGCTCAGACCAGCCATTGAGGGAAGTGCTTTTGCTCAATGGCCAATGTAAGGACGGGAGTCCTTCACTGTCCATAGAAAGTGGGCACAGGAGGGGCAAAGCTCAAATCTTGGGAGCGCTTCTAGTTCACGGGCTGTATTTCAATGACGCAAAAGGGGCTAGCCGGGAGAGAATGAGGAAGCAGTTCTCTCTGTGAGTACAACTACATCTAAGAAGGGAAGAAGGGAAAAGGGAACAGAACAGAAAAGAATGAAAAGGGAGAGGCTTACCAAGCCGGGAGAGAATGAGGAAGCAGTTCTCTACCAGCTAGGAATGGGAAGACGGCGCTGAGTAAGTCTCACTACAACTGTCACAGGGTTTTGTGTACTGTGATATTCTTTGGGAAAACCCGTGTGCTGCGGGGGATTCACAGCTGGCCTCTTCCCGCCCTGGGCAAGGGTACAGGAGTGTCCAGGTGTTGACTCCAAACCAGCATGGAGTGTAGGGATGTGCACTCCAAAAAAGACCTTGTTTTGGAGTAAACCACATCCCACTCCAAAAATATTGGATTTTTCAGAGGTTCACACCCTTTGTGGTGTGCGCGTACACCACGGAGCGTGGTTGACTGTGGCTCAATGCAAGAATTGGGGTTGGGCCAACCCTCCCGCGTCCCGCCAGATATTTGGGCAGGCTTCACCATGAAAAAACTGATGTGAATAGGTGTCAGGTGACATTCAGTAAAATATGCTGGAATTCCAGTGGCACTCCAGCATTACTCACCTTGAATAACAATGGCCCCTTTGACATCATCAGGGGGTTCTACCACCTTTCCATAAGTGTATGGTTGGAGTTAAGGCTGGAGTTAGCTTCACATCACCTACCACCTAGTGCCCTCAGGTTTTTCATGGTGCTTGGTAGTGGGAAAAGATGGTACCCGTGGTTGGCTTGACTGCCAGCGTGGGGTAAACGTAAGACCCTTGTGTATGCACGCAGTCATTCAAAACACCAACACTGGCCTTCTGTTGGGGCATATCCAACTTGGGCCTGCCGTAAGTGCTGCAGTGGATATTGGTTTGACAACCAAGGGTTAGATAAAAAAAAATGATCAGACCCAGGTTTGAACCCAAGCTTTCCTGCCCCACCATGTACACACTGCAGCAGTCACATGAGTGTAGCAGCACTATGCCAATCAACTGATGAACATTTGTTTGCTAATCTTCTGGTCAAAAAGGATAAGTACTATTAAAATATCATTTTTGCGAGTCTTCTCATTGTGGAAGATCTCACATGTCATTTATTTTTTTGTGTATGTAGCCTTTTTCCTTAGATGGAAAAAGGCACAGAAACTTCATTATTATTATTTCAATTCTTCTTGTTGGCTCAACCAAAGAATGGGGTTGGTCAATGAGGGAATGATCCCCAAGGTGTTCATTACCTTGGTTCAGTACAGAGCTGACCAGCCAACAGCATTGGCTTGCTTGGTTGGGCAAGCCCTTGTCGGCTGACAAGTCCTGGTGGACTCGTGTCTACTGGTTGGCAATGCCAACGTAGATTTCAGACTGGCCCCACCTAAAGACGCCGTCGACCTGCTCCTCAGGGACGGATGGTGTTGGTTGGGTAAACACATTTCCCCAAGTCAACCCAAGTACAATGCCAACGTGATGTGTCAGCTGGGCTACTATAATAAGTTAGAGCCTGGCTAACTATTCTAGTATATAAAGTAGCAGCGCAAAGGGCCACTAAAGATTGTAAGAATATATGCCTAGGGGACCGGCGCCGCACTCACCAGATGAGAAGGGAGCCGCAAACCACAAAAGCTGCGGAGTTTGGTAAGCAAAGCAAACCCCTCTCCGCAGCCCAAACTGCTTGTGCAGTTGGGTAAACTGAGTGCATCTTATTGATGAATGCAGGTACCGTCAAGAACAGCAAGATTGAAAATTGATTGTCGTTACTGGGAAGGATCTTGTCAAACACCTCAGGTGAGTGATTGAGTTCTGGAACAGTCAACTGACCAGGGCGCAGCTAACTGCTTGTCCCCGCTTAAACAGGCGCATTGCCCAAAATCCAGACTCGAGCCGAACCAGCTGCATACCAAAAAGGAACTTCTCAAGGTGAGAAGCCAAATCCCCTAAAAAGCCAAGACCAAAAGTGAAGAAGGGCTGACAGAATCAACTGTGTTCCACAGAAGAACTCAGTTGCGCCACCCTATCTGCACGTCAACGGCAAGGTCAATAAAAGGACAAAGTCCAGACCAAGTAAGCTGGTTTTACCAAATGAGAAACAAGAGCAAAGTGGAAGGTTCTAATAAGGGGCTGTGACAAATGACAGACGGAACAGCCACGCCAACAAAGCCAACTCTTTTTACTCTTATAAAATACTCCTAGTCAGCAGCCAGCAGCCTGCTTCTAGGTAACTTTCAATCTTCTCCTTATCAAATTGTAAATACATAACAATAGTTCTAATGGAATAAACTTCTAGTTCTTCCAAATTTTTCAAAGATAAGATAAAGAAATACATCATCTTGTTAATAGCAGCGGCGCAAAGCGCCGCGCACAAGGTTAAAAATGGTATTCATTAGGCACCGCGCATAAAAAACTATGCAACATATATCCCCTTGAACCCTAGACCGAGTTGAGGGGCAAATGGTAGAACTCCAGCCCAAAGAAACGGCCGGAGAACTGATAATGAACTGGCTAAAACCCGTTCTCAAGCTAAGAAAACCGGTTGCAAGACATTTTCCAGTTTGATTGAACTAGGAGAATGTCAACAGAAAGACCAATGTGAAACTGCCGGAGGAGTGTAGCAGTAAAGTGAACTACTGAGCCTCCCCTGGCCACAGATGAATAGTCGCAAAAGGACTGGAGAACCAATACCCTCCCTTCGATCAAGGAAGAGAGAACACCATCTCCAAAGATGTATGACAGGAGCGACATGAGTAGTAGAATCCACAAAAGCTCCTGCCCACGCTCCACTCCTCCGGCCAAAGAGCCAAAGGAAGAATAACTATACAGAGCTATAACCCTACCAGTTGTAGCTCGACTATATAAGCTGGGGCCTTTGGGCAATTAAAGGTCCCCCAGATACATTTATAACCACCTCAAAGCCTTGCCAGTCTAGCCCTTGTCTAATTGACCTGTGCGCTAGACTGACCTTGCCTTGACCTCAGTTTTCTTGAATTGGTAGTCTTTTTTACCGCAGACCCTTGCTGAAAGTAAGTCTGCGTTTTTTCCTTTTTCTACTGGGATTCTTATCCCTATCTATCTCCTGGGTGCAAGCAATCGCGCAACTACCCCCTTTCCAAGGGCCCCAGACGTCACAGTTCTTAAAACAACTCCTGCTCAGGCCCTGTAAGAACCGCGGAGGGCACTAAACCACCCCAGGCGCCCCTGACCCCTCCATTAACCCCTTTTTTTGGGTTCATTAGAAATAACTGTTTCCAGTTATTTCGTACTTTTACTGCGCATTTGCTGCGCGCTCCATCACACCGTGCACAGTCACCAGTGTAGCTAGAGGAGTATGAGTCCTCTTGGAATCACCGCGCCTGACATGATGTGTTGGCAGGGTTGGCATGACACTCTGGTTGTCAGCCTTAGAGTCATCACAGCTGACCTAAAAGCTGCCTGTTCTACCTTTGTTACATATAAATTACTTTATATCTTTTTCATCTTAAGAGATATCCCTGTTTTGACTTCATATTCTGTTTCCTCATGCAATTTTAACCCTAGTTACAACTTACCAATTCATTGTAACTATACTCCTTCCCTGAGTTACTGAGTTGTAGCGCCCTTGCACAGTTGTGACGTGTCAGCGCTACTAGGCGCGCCAAACCACATGTACATATGTAAATTACATAAGCAAACTGTGAAAATTTTCGTAGTCAGGATCCCCCTTGCCTGAGGCGGATCCACAGACTTCAGCACACCAGAACCACCACCCAGATAACTCCAGGATCACCACCAAAGAGCCTACTATACTCCCAGTATACCTACCGTCACAGGCGCCTAGGATATTGACAGTAAGTAACCTCTTTCACTGAACCTTGTTTATCTCAGAGGTACAACTCTGTGTCTTGCTGGATCTGCCTTTTCTTCTTGCTTTGCTTCCTCCTTGATCACAGGGCTGTCCCTCCAAATCTATAGGCCTTTGCCTCCATCTTGATCACAGGGCTGTCCCTTCTTATCATCAGGCCTTTGCCTCAAAATCTAGGTTCAGGGCTGTCCCTCAGGTTTCCCATTAAGAACCTTGACTGTCCAGAGAGAAGTCTAAAAAACTGTGGCTGGATTAAGACTTATCTAATCCAGATACCCTCCTGAGAGGAAGCTGTAGCACTTCTTGCACAGATTAGCAGCACTCTTCTGAAGAGTAGCATTGCCAGTGGACGTGCATTCCCACTAGAATAACCTAGTACTTCTCTTCCTTCTTATCCTGCTTGGTTTCTCTCTCTCTTTCTCTTTTTTTCTTTTATAGTTGTAATTTCTTTATCCCAAGAAATCCAACTATTGCCCCCCCATTTCTTGTGTCCTGCTGTCACTATAGAGACTCAGGCTCACAATTGGGGGCCTCATTGGGAAATATACTCACCTTTTCATAATTCTAGACTGCTATAAAGCCAAAAGACTGATCCTCTTGACTAAATCAAACAAAAAACTCTAAAAATTCGAAAAATCACCTTAAAATTTTTTTCTACATATCTTACTAACGCTAAAATTCTTCTAAAATCATCCAAAATTGCTTTTACATTGATAAATTTCCTAACTGAACCCTTGGAAAATTTTTTTACGTCCTGTGTACTCGTGAAAGTGCAGAACTGCGACTCCTCCGCGCCGCTATTTATCCCTTCGTCGGACTTATCCTCCCCAGAACCCTCTATATCTTCGGATCAAGAAGAGATAGAGAAAAACGGAGTACGCTCAAAAGATTCTCCTGCTTCTTAACTATAATTGCCGCAATTGACCGTAAAAAAAATTCGTAACGGCGCAGACTAGCGCAGAAGACGAAAATTGCGACGACAACCGCGTAACTGATCCGAAAGAAGGAAACTGGATCAATAGTTCCTCTTGGACCCCTATTGCTACTACTAAATACCCAAAAGTCCGTCGCCGCAAGGTCACCGCCGCTGTTAATATCTCTGATTGGACCTCAAAATCCGCCGCGAAACCCAGCGCAAAGGAAACTAAGAAAAAAACCTCTACTACGACGCGTAAAAGTAAAAGGTTATCTTCTAAACCTAAGTCCCAAGGTATTTTAACCTTGAATTAATTCTTAAAAACTTTCTCTTTCCGCTTAAATTAACCTCTCTTACTCCTTATCACGATGCCTCCTCACCTTAGAAATGGCCGAGACCTCTCCGAAGAGCTCCGCCACCGGTACCGCCTTAGCCCAGCCGCCAAAGAACGGCTTCGAAGGGCTAGAAGCAGCCTTGCCGCCTCTACAGGAGGATTTCCTCAAGCTCCCGGAAGAGGAGCCACTCCCCCCAGATACCGGGATCCCTCCGGCTCTATACCAGCCGAGAGAAACGTCCATAGCTCTAGCGTCGAACAGATCCACGCCGGTTCCACGGCCTGTCGACAGGGAACAAATAGATTTGACGGTGAACCCTCCTCAGACGAGTCAGCCGCCCTCCCAGCCTATCAACCCAGAGGGCATGAGACCCACGGCGCCGTCCAATCTAGCCCTCCTTCCGTACACTCAGAGCCCTCGACGGGAAGCGTCCTCAGGACCCATGGACCTTATCCCGGAAGAGGAGGAGTTATCCAGCCTCATCAGTATGTTCAACGAACAATTCGACCTTTTTGTCCGCGCCAGGGAAGCGCAGAACATATTAACTATGAGGCGTCTCCTCTCCCAAGCCTCAATGACCCAAGAAATGATCATAGATCTGGTTGGGAGGAACGACGGGATACGCCTGTGTCAGGATTGGATCCCCAGAGAGGAACTCAACAATCTAGAAATATCTCTGACGCGCCAGAACAACGGCAACGGGCCGCCAAACTCGACCGCGCTACAAATCCGAGCTCCTTCGCAACTAGCAATGATACCGCACGCCAGCCAGCAGCCTTTACTAGTCACGCCGACTCCAGAGCCTATGGGTTTTCAGCACCGAGCCTTGGCGCAGGATTTCCAGGCTCCTATCCTTCCCAATCTTCCAGAATCCCGTCCACAGACGCAGCCTCAAATGCGCCCAGAGAATCAGAACTACCAAGGAACTCCCTTGCCGCCGCCACAACCGCCGCAGACGCTCCAAGCGAGGCAGCCACCAGCTTCTATACCGCGAGAGGTGGTTCAATTATTCCGCCCCAGCCCGCATCTTCAAACTGGCGGCTACAATCCACCCCATTATCCGCAAATGCCGCAAGAATTCGCAGGCCACAACCCCCCTCCTCCTCAAAACAACTGGAGAGGATCAGGGAGGAACTGGAGACGCCCTCAGGACGACACTCAGAGAGTTCTAGAAATAGGAGAATACTTGATGAGAGCCACACGAGGAGTGAGGAGAGGCTATGGACGAGGGAGAGCCAGAGGGAGAGGCCCTTATTAGATGAATCTTTACCTAAAAGTTCCTTAAGTAGTGATTCACCACTAGGCCTCAGTTTAGATATTGATAATCTCTCTGATCCTTCAAATAGAGAATTTTTTCTCAATAATCTTAACTCTGAAATGTCTAGAAATGGCCCCTTGTTTCTAGAAGAAAAATTACAAGTATTGTTCTCCAAATTTCTCTCTGAATTATCTGGTACTGTTGAAACCATTCCTGGTACTCTTCTTGAATCTTGTGTCAGCAATTTTAAAGATGTCCTGAATCATTCCATTCTTGATCTATTTAAAAATGAATTCATTCCCTTTTTGCTTGATCAAATCCTGAACAACATAGGAGAAAGTGCCAGAGAGAAATCCACAGTGAATAACAATGTGTTAGAACAACTGAAGAAACACATAGATGATAAGTTTGAGACAGTTCAAGATTTGATTCTGGTAAATGAATCACAATGTCATTCTAACATGGATACAATTGGCCAAAATCTGAAAGATTTTGAAGAGAAAGTGAGCAACAATCTTACTTCCATTGATAATCAGATCAATGACCTTCATGCCAATGAACACAACAGGTTTGAACAATCTAAGAGAAGATTCAGTGACATATCTTCTGTAGTAAACACCGTGAGCTCAAAGCTGGATTCCGTGTTAATACCAGATGACAGAGACCAACCCCCTCATCTCTTGTACAATAATCCCTTCCAGAATGTCCACCATGAGCAACAACAGGAACACAGACCAACTCCTCCTGTTCCTACTCCTGAACCACAGAGACCACCAAGAGATCACTTTCCTAAGCCTGCTAGCAATACTCCTGATACTAAGACCCAAGAGGAATTCCCCTACATTGATCATGGAGCTATAGACTTTGAAATGAGGAAAGAACTGTGGAAAGGTATCCCCAAAAATGGAGACTGGGAGAAATTCTCTGGAGAATTGCCTTACAATCATGAACTTTGGATTAAAAATACTGATATCCTGGTTAGAGACTACTTGATGCTGGATAACATGATAATCAGTAGATTAACAATCTTGTTAACTGACACTGCAAGGAATTGGTACCTAGGCATCAGAGATGAGTATGGAAACAAATCTTGGGCTTGGTGGAAGAATGCCATCAGAAATAAGTTTGGCACTGAGAACTGGAAATGGAAAATGCAACAAGAGTTTGAGAATGATCACTTTGCCTATGATGGGAGGAAAATCCATAAATGGTTTGGTAATCAGAGAGAAAGACTGAAAGCTTATCAACCTGAACTCAGTCAGTACCTTATTTGTGAGAAGATCTTAAAGCAGTGCCCTCCAAACCTTGAGCATGCTATTAAAAGCAGATACAAAAGAGATGCCACTGAAATGAGTTTTGAGGATATGGTTATAATTGCTGAAGAGGTCATAGACAGAGTCATGAAAAAGAACAAGCCTGTGACAAATAATTATAACACTCCAAACAGATCCCAATGGAGAAGCAATCCTGCCCCTGAGAAAACTGATAAGCCAACTGACTCCTCTGCCAAAAAGAATCCTGTCTCTGCCCCTGAGAAAGAAAAACTTATATGCCATTTCTGTAAACAAACTGGTCACTTCTCCAGGGAATGCCCTAAGAAGAAGAACAGAATCAATAATGTAGGAATGGATGATGATGATGATCCCAAGAGTGACAATGGAGAAGACCAAGGTGAACCACACAAGTCTGAATCAGAACTAGATGAAGAAGAAGAGAACCATAGAATCAATCACATGATTCTTGCCATGGACAATGGAAATGGTGCCAATTATGATCCCTTAGTTGATTTTGACTTTGGAACACATGCTGTAGAGTGTGAGATAAACCAAGACTTCTCCATTGCTGAAATTCAAGCTGAAACTCATCAACCTCAGACCTGGGACAAATCCTGCCAGTCTTCCCACATAGAAGATGCTAGACTAATGAAATGCAAGCCTGATAGAGGAAAAGCTCATCTTACTGGAAAAGCAAATCTTACTACTGTCCTCATTGAATCCAGAGAACAATCATGTCTTCTTGATAGTGGAGCTTCTTGCTCAATCATCAGCAACAAATTGCTAGATTCTATATTACCAGAATGGGAAAACAAGCTCATGCCAATTAACCATGCTAAATTCCACAGCTGTAGTGACCAATTACAGCCAATGGGCATAATAGAAATGGCTTTGATTTTTCCTCACACTAAAGGTTCTATTAGAATTCTAACAGAATTTGTAGTCATGAAAAATGCAAGAATTAACTATCTTATCCTTGGAAATGATTACATGTCTCTTTATGGCTTTGACATCACAAACAGCAAAGAGAGATTCTTTACCATTGGAAATGAGAACAAGAGGAAGAAATTCAGCTTTAAGTCTCATCATCTGGAGAAAATGAGCCCTTCTAATGAAATTTCTGCTGTAAAGAAGTCCCATCCTCAACTGCAGAAATTTATTACAGAAGAACTCTGTGAAGCCAAATTCAGTGATAAGTTGACTATTGAGCAAAAGGAGAAACTGTTTGAAGTCCTCTACAATAACAACCTTGCCTTCTCCAACACCAATCAGCCCCTTGGTGCCATTAAGGGTCATGAAGTTCATATCAAGTTGACAACTGAGAGACCTTACCCTCCTCTCCTCAGAAGACCTCCTTATCCTGCCAGCCCCAAAAGCAGAGAAGCTCTTGAGCAACACATTGAAGACCTAGTAAAACTGAATGTTCTAAGGAAAGTTGGTCATAATGAAGTAGTTGAGATCACTACTCCTGTGATCATTGCCTGGCACAATGGAAAGTCCAGAATGGTAGGAGACTTCAGAGCTTTGAATTCCTACACTGCTTCAGACAGGTATCCCATTCCTAAGATCAGTGAGACTCTGAACAATCTGGCTAAAGCTAAGTACCTGACTAGCATGGATGTACTCAAAGGTTTTCACCAGAATGTCATTGCAGAAGATTCCAGACATCTACTCAGGATTATTATGCACAAAGGAATCTATGAGTACCTGAGAATGCCCTTTGGGATCAAGAATGCCCCCTCTCATTTCCAGAGAATGATGGACATTGAATTCAGAAAGGAAATTGATGAGAAGTGGGCCATTATCTACATTGATGATATCATCATTATGTCCAACACTTGGGAGGAACACCTCAATAGGATAGACAGGATCCTGAAAGTTGTTATTAACATGAACATGAAAATCTCCTTGAAGAAGTGTAACTTTGGATTTGATCAGATCAAAGCTCTAGGTCATCTTGTGTCTGGTATTGCCATAGGAATAGACCAGAATAAAGTAGCTGCTGTTCTCCAAAAGCCTGTGCCTAGTAGTAGGAAAGAAATGCAATCATTTCTTGGTTTTTCTGGCTACTACAGACAACACATTGAGAAGTTTGCAGAGATAGCAAAACCTCTGACTGAACTGACAAGGATTGATGTCATATATGAGATGACTCATCATAGAATAGTAGCCTACAACTTGTTAAAAGAGAAACTGACCACAGCTCCATTGCTACTGTTTCCTGACTGGGCCCATCCCTTCACACTATATGTAGATGCTAGCATGACTGGTCTAGGTGCTGCTTTACATCAAGTCCAAGTCATTGATGGAGTGAGAAAAGAAGGACCCATTGTTTTCATATCCAGACAACTGAAGGACAGTGAAACAAGATATGGTGCTAGTCAACTTGAATGCTTATGTCTGGTCTGGGCCCTGGAAAAACTCCATTACTACTTAGATGGCAGTGTCTTTCATGTTGTAAAAGACTGCACAGCTTTGAGATCACTGCTGAACATGAAGACTCCCAATAGACATATGCTCAGGTGGCAGATTGCTATTCAGGAATACAGAGGCAATATGACCATAATCCACAGAGATGGGAATATTCACAAGAATGCTGATGGACTGAGCAGATGGGCTTTGCCAAATGATCCTAGTAACCCTGCTTATGACCCAGAAGACAAGGATGATGATAGATTCCCCATCATGGGCATACATGTTTCCACTTTCAAGAATGAGTTCTTTGACTCAGTGAGAGAAGGCTACAAGCAAGACAAGAACACTACCATATTATCTGAACTTTTGTTGAAAGATGCTAAAGATGCCCAGCTGAAAAATTCCTTACAAGATCCTTGGAGAAAGCTATATGATGAAGGAAGGTTCTCTATATTTGATGGCCTCATCTACTTCAGAGAGAAACACAACTCTGTCCTAGTCCTAGCTGACAAAGAAAGTATCAACACCATCTTGCATGAATGCCATGACAGTGTCTACTCAGGTCATTTTTCTGAAGACAGGACTTTAGAAAAAGTAGCTGATACTGCTTGGTGGGCTAACTGGAAACAAGACACTGGTGAATACTGCTCTTCCTGTGATAGATGCCAGAAAGCAAATAAAGCCACAGGCAAAAGATTTGGACTGCTCATGAAAATTGAAGAACCTTCAAAACCATGGGATGTTATTAACATGGATTGGGTAACTTCTTTTTCCCCTGGAGGAGCAGCTAGTTTCAATGCTTGTCTGGTAATAGTGGACAGATACTCTAAGACCCCTATATTTGTACCCTGCTTCAAGGATGACTCTGCTATGGACACTGCCATACTGTTTTGGAACAGAGTAATGCCTAGGACTGGCATCCCCAGAATCATCATCTCTGATAGAGACCCTAAGTTCACATCTGAATTCTGGACTGGTTTACATAGTATGCTGGGAACAAAACTCTCCTTCTCCACTGCTTACCACCCTCAGACTGATGGATTAGCTGAGAGGATGATTCAAACACTTGAAGATATGATCAGGAGGTTTTGTGCATATGGTCTAGAATTCAAAGACAATGATGGTTACACTCATGATTGGGTTTCACTTCTACCAATCCTTGAGTTAGCTTACTGCACCAGCATACATTCAACCACTGGAAAACCTCCTGCCATCCTGGAAAAAGGCTGGATCCCAAACCTTCCCAGAAATTTCTTGAAGCAAGACTCTGTAGACATTCATCCTACTGCTCTTGCTTATGGAAAGATCTTTGAGAAAGCTAGAAAACATGCTGAGCAATGCATAACAGAAGCTACATCCTACAACAAAGAAAGATGGGACAAGAGTCACAAAGAACCATCTTTTAAAGTCGGTGATAAAGTCCTAATATCCACAGCAAACTTCAACAACCTGTCTGGCCCTAAGAAGATGAGAGACTCCTTCACTGGACCATTCCTTGTGAAAGCTTTACATGGGAAGAATGCTGTAGAAGTGATACTGACTGAAGAGTTTAGCAGGAAAAATCCCACATTTCCTGTCAGCTTGGTGAAACCATACAAGGACCCCAATCCAGACAAGTTCCCTTTGAGACAAAAAGTCAAAGTTGTCATTCCCCCTATGGATAAAACCCCTCAGAGTAAAGTCATACAAAAGATTCTCAGAGACAAGAGATTGAGAGTGGAAAACAGAGATGTTATCATGTACTTAGCTAGATACAAAGGTATGAGTGCTGATCATGATGAATGGCTCCTTGAGAAAGACATCCCAGACTCTGCTATCCTTCTCAGGAAATTCAGAAGTGACAAGAGGTCTAACCCTGTGGTTTAATTTCTTCCAGAAATCCAACCCTTTTGGTGGTAGGGAATGTCAGCCTTAGAGTCATCACAGCTGACCTAAAAGCTGCCTGTTCTACCTTTGTTACATATAAATTACTTTATATCTTTTTCATCTTAAGAGATATCCCTGTTTTGACTTCATATTCTGTTTCCTCATGCAATTTTAACCCTAGTTACAACTTACCAATTCATTGTAACTATACTCCTTCCCTGAGTTACTGAGTTGTAGCGCCCTTGCACAGTTGTGACGTGTCAGCGCTACTAGGCGCGCCAAACCACATGTACATATGTAAATTACATAAGCAAACTGTGAAAATTTTCGTAGTCAGGATCCCCCTTGCCTGAGGCGGATCCACAGACTTCAGCACACCAGAACCACCACCCAGATAACTCCAGGATCACCACCAAAGAGCCTACTATACTCCCAGTATACCTACCGTCACAGGCGCCTAGGATATTGACAGTAAGTAACCTCTTTCACTGAACCTTGTTTATCTCAGAGGTACAACTCTGTGTCTTGCTGGATCTGCCTTTTCTTCTTGCTTTGCTTCCTCCTTGATCACAGGGCTGTCCCTCCAAATCTATAGGCCTTTGCCTCCATCTTGATCACAGGGCTGTCCCTTCTTATCATCAGGCCTTTGCCTAAAAATCTAGGTTCAGGGCTGTCCCTCAGGTTTCCCATTAAGAACCTTGACTGTCCAGAGAGAAGTCTAAAAAACTGTGGCTGGATTAAGACTTATCTAATCCAGATACCCTCCTGAGAGGAAGCTGTAGCACTTCTTGCACAGATTAGCAGCACTCTTCTGAAGAGTAGCATTGCCAGTGGACGTGCATTCCCACTAGAATAACCTAGTACTTCTCTTCCTTCTTATCCTGCTTGGTTTCTCTCTCTCTTTCTCTTTTTTTCTTTTATAGTTGTAATTTCTTTATCCCAAGAAATCCAACTATTGCCCCCCCCATTTCTTGTGTCCTGCTGTCACTATAGAGACTCAGGCTCACACTGGTCAGATGGGTCAGACCAATGTACATCTGACCCATTGCTGCGGTTGAACTGCCCCTGCTGTCAGATGCAAGGCAGACAGGTCAAGCCTGCCCTGTTTTAGACCCCACAGCCGGGCCAACGCAGTGCATCCCAGGAAAAAACCCCGTGGTGTACCTGAAGCCCAACCCCCCAGCCAAACCTTGGAATTGGCTTGCGCAAGAGAAGTGTTTTGAGTGCGCAAGGCCCTCCCTCTGGTTGGGTTTGCTTTGCGCCCAGCCAAATGCTGCACGCTCCCACAGAGGCTGGGACATGTGTTAAGGTTAGGCTGCCGCCCAGACCCACTCACCACGGGTGGCTTGGTTAAGCTCTGCCATAGAGCGTTCATCCAAGCTTTTGGGCTTGGGTCAAAATCAGTTCCCAAATACGGCACAAAATAAATTTTGGGTTGGGTTGGGTCAGCTTTGAAAAGAACACAGACTTGATTAATACATCTTTAATTGGATGGAAGACAATGGCTAAAATTAATCCAAGATAGCAGATAACATTTGTACTGGTGATTATGGGCCACAAAGTTGGTAAGAACAGAATTTAATCCAGGTATACCCATGAACCAATCAGTAGAAATATACAGGAATATTAGAATAGGGTCATCAAGTAAATCTGAAAACAAAATTATTATCAATAAAGGACTTTTTACTAAATGGGCAAATCTTGATGGGGGAATTTTGCTGCATATTTATCTGCTATCAAATGTAGTTTTTCAGCGTATTTCACAGCGGGGAAAGGACCTTCGAAGCGTTTTGAGAATTCAGCTCTGTACCAAAGTCCTAAAAGATCAGTTGCAATCTTAGCAGCCACGAACACGCCTAGGTGTCCGGAATCAACCAGCGGAGTGTATAAACGCTTCTGGCCATCTGTGAAAACCTTGTTCAATTTAACTCGTGTTCCCCCGACTATGGCGTTGCCCAGTAGGGGAGGGTGATCATCCGTATCGATGAATAACTGTTCGTAAAACCATTCGAGTAGTTTTGCATGAGTTTTCTCATCTCTTCCTAAAATTTCTTGATCAATTCCACTCAGAAAATACACGTTATGATAACACTCTAGCTCATGTAGGATTTTGTTGATCCTCTGGAGGATCCGGTCGTATTTCTGAGCTTGTAGGTTTCTCGATGGGAGAGGTGGTCGGATGCGGGAATTCCAAAGATGAACTTCTCCTTGTTTACCTACGACATCAATCCTGCTAACAATCATTTCTAAACCCCCGAGGGCCTCCATGTACATCTTCGTTGAGTCAGATATTTGCCATGTTTGGTACAAGTCCTTCATCGCTTTGTGTTGTTGATCGAGCTTTTCTGTGAATGACCTGAATTCTTCTTTCGCTGAAGAGGGCTGGAGAAGAAGGGCCTGCTTTACACGATATTGGAAATCACTCATGTGAGGCCCCCCACTGAAGAATTGTGTCTTTTCCCCCTTCCAATATTTATCTTGTTGTTTTTTCGCTGACTGATTCACTGGGTCTGACCAGGAATGAGAGTTTTTTGGATTCGTATCAGGTATCGTTGGGGTCTGGATCACTTGGTTGATAGTCGCTTGAATTGGTTGATTAACTTTCAATCTTTTGTTGGGTCTGACTTTCCGAGCTGGCCTGGGCGCTTTTATAGAGGCGCCTTATTTCGCATGGGAGTACTGATTTGGTGTATAAGCGGCAGATGTTGCTGAGCAACTTGTAATATTTTACTCGATCCGACTCGTTGTCTATCATGCGGGCCTTGCCAAAGCACTCCGGAGCTCTCAGAATGTACCTCATTTTCCGCGTCAGGGTGAAATACTTGCAGGCGGAGAAGTTGATTGATTTGCTCCTGATTCCCCACCAATGCCAATCGGTCGGTCCGATGTGGAGCGGCTCCTCCATCGGTTTCGAAGCTCTTGTAATGCGCCACGGGTTTCGGTGAATCCTGGATCAGTCTCCTCTTTGATCCTACTCCTTCTCTGTAATATGAGACAGCTCCCTGATCATGGGCAGCATCATGTCCGTCTGGATAAGTTTCCAAGCCGAAAGAGCGGGTCAGTTCATGAGCAGCGCGTCATGGATGACCGAATTTTCCAAGTTGACCAAGTAGCAGTGCAGCTAACCTTTCTCCGTTGATGGCCTGAATCCTATCCGCACAAAGGGATGTCGAAACTTCAGTCACAGATGGCTGCCAGGATGTGGATGTTTCTCACCTGATGCAGCGGAGGGGGAATCAAGTGATAACGGATCCCTCGGGGTGGTCATTACGGAGTTCTCAGAATGCGCCTCATCTTCCGAGTGGCGATCGATTACTTCCTGGTGGAAAATTCTTCTGATTTCTTTTTCTACGTTCTCCATGCTGGTCCTTCGATCCCTTGGGGCTCGACCCCCCCATTGGCTTCGGAGCTCTTAGAATGCGTCGAAGTTTCCGCTGGGTTCAGTCCGCTGTTCGACCCTACTCCTTCTATGCAAGACGACACCGCTGCCTGATCCTGAGTAGTATGATGTCCGTCTAGATTCATAATGTCAAGCCAAAATGTTTGTGAGCAGCGCATCATTAATAAAGTAATTTTCCAAGCTGACCGAGCAGCGCTCCAGCTAACCTTTCTTCTCAGATGGCCTGTATTCCATCGGCACAAATTTATCTACCGGGCGAGCAGAAGGATGAGTCACCCGCGGCTGCCGGTAATTTGAGATCGGATGCGGCTTAAGTATCTCTTTGAGTGGATCGGAAGAGGGATGATTTGGGAAATTAAGCTCTTCCGTAATCCTCCGGAGATCTGAGGGCCCTAAGAATTCGCAATCAAGATCTTCGAACGCATCTAGGTTATCATTCCGGGGGTTGATGGGATCCCTTGCAATCGTTCGTAGTAGTCCTTAAACTTCAGCAGGAAAAGCGGTGGTCACCCAACTCAGAGAGTAAAAAATGATGTTGAGCCAAGTTGGTGAGAGCCGAGCCATATCCTGGCGGGAGCCTTGAGAAAGTAACTCAGATCTAATAACTATTCAAGGAATTGACTTTGTTGGAGGGGGGAAGAGGGTGGCTCACCCAATTGGCCCGGTTTTGGACCTTTAGCTGGTCCTCACCATGCTAATGTAGTGTTTCGTCGAGGAACTCTTTATTGTAAATTGTTGTTTATTTCAGCCAGTAGTAGTAGAAAGACTAATGTAAACACGTGAGAGAAATTTCACAATAAGCAACCAAATCAACAAGAAATAAGATGAAAGGGAAACAAGAAAGAATAACTAACAGGATAAAGAAGCAATCTTCACAAGTTAACTGAACAGGATTTGTACGACAACAAAGAACTTTTCAAACTAGAACAACAAAGATAACTGAGAAAAAACAATATAGATTTAGTAATGAGGTCTACAATATACCCTAGAGAGATGAACAGAAAACAGAAGCTGTAGCTCCTTGAGTTTTGATGACTTCTCCTCCTGAATCAATAGTTTTCTTCAAGTTAGTGAAACTTAGAGATGTTGACTTCGCATCCGGGTACCCGCGCGTGTTTGGATACCCACTGCCTTTTTTTCCCAATTTCTCACATCCGTAACCGTATCCGCATCCAATGGCGGGTACCCGCTCTTCTGGGCGGGTATCAGCGGATACCCGCCCCTGAAAACTCACTTAAGACACAAAAATAATGTTTGGATTGCTATATGTCATCACTGCGGTGACAGCATATCAATCCACTGTCACCACAGGATCCTTCATGCTTGACTTGATCTTGTTCTGGCGCTTTTCTACGTACTCGTGAAGAGCGAGAGGTGGAATCTTGTTGTTCTTTGAGTAGAATGACAAGGCCATGCCTTGACCTACCAATTTTGGATGGAGGTTGTGTCTCCTGGCAGAGACATACTCCCGGCAAAAATTGAAGGTACGCTCCACATCAACTGTCGTTGCTATAAATGAACGGAGATCACATTCAGAAAACCATAATGTGGTGTGATACCTGAGCACAATCTCACCTACCTGGGCAACACAAGACGTTGAGGGCCATTTGTAAGAGCCCATGATGTGTATTTCCGCTGCGTTTCTGCTCCACCCACCAAGTGAGACCGTTAATTGGTTCGCCGTCTTCCAAAAAGAGGCCACCGCTGAGCCATATATCCACGGGGTCCGATGAAGCTTCAGCTGATCTGGCTACTGCGGCCGCCCCTAGCACTGCCAATGATGAGCGGGACAGGGTCTAGAGACAGCGGGCACAAGACGCCGGTGAGTGATGATGATGTGGAAGGATGGTTGCACGTCAGACACAAAGAAAAGAGAAAGAACAAAGAGAAAAGAGAAAAGACAAGAGAAGAGAGAATGAAGACTATACCTAGAGACAGTGGGCACGAGACGCCGGTGAGTGATGATGATGTGGAAGGATGAGGGAAAAGTCCTTCCACACCCGCTGTCTCAGGTGAACTAGCTACAAGCTGTGACATCTGAGTGAACTGAGAGTGATATGTATGTAGCACACGCAACAAAGAAAAATAAAGATGAAAGATATAAACCTGTAATCTTAACAGCCAAAACGCCACATGGCTGTAGGAAGATTAAGTCAGCCAAGGAAAATGAATCAAAAGGAGAGCTTTTGGTTACCTTTGAGGATAAATGAATCAAAAGGAGAGCTTTCGGTTACCTTTGAGGATCCTTTTTTGGCTGGTTTTGGCGCTGCAGTAGGTTGTCTTGGCTTATACCAGCTATTATACATGTCCCCAGTGAGATTTATTGCCTCGTCAATCCACGAATGAGGCCACTTAGCTAGCTTAAAGTATTCATCTTTAAAAGATGGATGCAGCACTTCATGTTTAGAAAAAAATGAATTGATTAGAAACATTTATCATGAAATAGAAATGGGCTCGATGAAAAGACTCACCCATGGCTATCCTGTAAATTGGTGAGCAGTCAGTAAGAGAGTAATACTTGTTTGTGATTGCAAAACCGGAGCGGCAGGCATTTCATAAAGCAGGAGGATAGTGTTCATGCGGATTTGCTATCACCATCAAAAGACTTGCTGTTATTTGATTGATCATCACAACCACCTCAGCAACGCGAGCTGATCCTTTTTTTGATATTTGAAGTGTAATATTGTAAAACGGCTTGAGGAGATGGACCAGGTTGGCCGCCAAGTCAAGGTCCTCTTGGGTCACATGAAGGTTGCGCGGCGTCCCGAACTGCTTGTCGCGCTGCCATATGAAGCTGTTATGAACAAGATTTCAGGTTCAATGACACACATAGTTTTAACGATTCAATTAGACTTACAGGGCATCCTCACATCGGACAATGCTCTTAATTTGCAGGTAGATGGAGTTCCAGCGTGTTGGAACGTCACGCTCAATGCTGTGCGGTTTTTTGACTTCATGTTCTTTGCAAACCTCGACGAACTTTGCTTTGGAGTTTGGAGACTTCTTGAGCTTGTTTGAAATCCCACAGAACTGTAGGGAACGGTTGGGTCATTTTTAACTACCAGAAGATAATGTAACAATCTTGTGAGACTGAGTCAAAAAAACTTACCTTTGCAAGGGTTCGGCAACACATTTCCAAAGTATAAGTATCTCCTGGTCCTTCCTCCTTGAGGTCTTCCAGATCAGCCAAAGTGAGCTCATCTTTGTCAGCGAGCTCACCATCAATTTCTGCAGGTTCATTGATATTGCATTCTGCTGGTTCATTGCTTCCAATAGCATCTTCCTCATCATCTGATTCACATTGATCAGAATCTTGGAAGCTGTAGAAGCAACAATCATATCAGCTAATTTGAACACCAAAATAGGAACTTAGAGTGTCAGTTATTGACATACCTTTCAATGAGATTACATGCTTCCTCTTCTTCATCCAAATATTCAAACTCGGGAGCCCCTGGGTTCAATTTTTTGACGTGTGCAAACGGTCAAAGTATGGCCTTGACAATAAGATTTAGGATATGTGCAAAGCACCGTATCCACTGCGTCTCCCCTTTGAAACACTTCCAATTGAGTTTTGCCAACTCACCAATCATTGTCCTGTTGTTTGCTGCGTTGTCAGAGACAATACCATAAATCTGAAGAGAGAACAAGAGCAAAGAGCAGGGTCAGAGAGCAGGTATAAAGTGAAATCAAGCCGGAATATGAAAAGATAATTCTCACCCAATTGGTCAAGCCAAACTTCTCAACGATATACTGGACCATTTGAGCCAAGTATTCACTGGTGTGCCGCTCTTTAAGCTGAATGAATTCAAGTGGGGTTGCTTCTAATCCAACATTACCAGCACTATTGTCGGAAAGGCGGTATATCACCGCGCCAATGATGTCAAACCCATTGGGAGTCTGCCATGCATCCACTCCTAAGTACAGTGCGCCCTCATGGATCTGAATATCTCGAGCAATAGTCAATCAAAAAGGAAATCAAAGAAACTGAAATATGGGTGCACCTTCTGTAAGCTCCCAACGAGGGGAGCTTCACTGAGAAAAGAGGAACCAGTGGTTCAGGACAAAAGGGCAAGGAGGGACCCTTGTAGAGATTCTGGAACCACTGACCAATATGTATTTCAAAGAACTAGCTCAGAGGAAGGTCAGTCCTTCCTTACTGAGCTAGGTGGGTGCGGGGCGATGGGATCTAAGTAGGCGGCCGGATCCCGGTCGGTGACACTCTTGTGATAGATTTGGTGAGCTCGCGGGCCGCGGCCTCACATCCTCCCCTCCTATAAAATCTGGCGTTAGCGGAGGGGGTTCAATGTTCGCCGGGGAAGGGTGTCTGATGGTGTTTGAGGCGGATTTGGTCCCCTGAGATGTGTCAGTCGGTTGGGCGGTGGAAATTAGCGGTTTTACTTTTGATACATGGAAGACAGGATGCCGTTGGTCTCCTGGCGGTAACTCCAATGTCACATTTTGACCGTGATTGGATATGTCAATTATCCTGTACGGCCCTTCGAATCGCGGCTTCAGCTTGTCGCTTCCCGCTTGGTGTTGGCCGCGCCAGTCCGCGGAGTCCAGTAGTGCTTCTTTTCCTACAATCAATGCTGGTCTGTCCCTGTGTTTCTGGTTGTGGTGGGTTGCTTGTCTAATGTGGTTGACCCACAATGCATCTCGCGCGTCCGCCCAGGCGCTTTCTCGCAGTCGGAGCCACGTGTCTACCAAGGGGACAGGGTCGGTCTTCACGACCGCTGACGGGAAAAAACGGGGTTCGCTTCCGAAAACCAGTTCGAAGGGACTCTTTCCTGTAGATACATTAGTTGCTGAGTTGATGGCGAATTCAACTGCTGGGATCGCCTCCAGCCATTTGTTGTGCTTTTTCAGTGTCGTAGATCGCAGGATCTGTCCTACAGTTTTATTTGTTTGTTCGCTGCGCCCATCCGCCTGCGGGTGGAAAGCCGACGTCATATGGAAATTGATCCGCATGCGTTGCATGAGACACTTCCAGAATTTAGATGTCCAGGTTTTATCGCGGTCACTGATGATTGACCGTGGGGGACCAAAGGTTGCGACCCAACCGGTGAAAAATCAAGAAGCTGTCTTGTCTGCTGAGTCTGTTTGAAGGCATGGGATGACCTTTGTGAAACAGGACAAGCGGCATGTGCACGTCAGGATCATGTTGTGGTGATTTGATGATTTCAGAGGTCCAACGAAGTCAATTGCTATATCTGCTAGCGGGACTCGAGGGACCGTTGGGGTTAGCATCTTCCCAGTCGGTGCGGTTGTTGGTGCCTTAATCTGTTGGCAAATTAGGCAGGAGGTAGTGAATCCCGTTACATCCTTAGCCAGGCGCGGCCAGAATAAATCCATCCTTAACTCATCCAGCGTCTTTTGATAACCCAGGTGGCCCAGGCGCTTGTGTGTCTCTTTGATTAGGTCCTGTTTGAGTGTCCCGCTGGAAGGGATAACGAGTCGGCCGTCAATTTCAGTGCAATTGTCCTGTAGAGGCAGTGCCTCTCAAGTGTTGGCGCAGAACTGATCTTCCTCATAGCCGTCCAGAATCTTTTTGCGAAGCTCTTCCAAAAGAGTCAATCCCACTTCCGTCAGTGCGGCCACTCTTGCCACGTCCTCTGTTGTCAGCCTCGGTAATGCCAAGAGCAAAGCTCTTCTAGCTAAACCGGGTGAGAAGATATAATTTTTAGGGTTTTTGGGAATATTTTTGTTCATTTATTTCAGAGAAATAAATATAAGAATAAAAAAAAGAGGGGCCTAACGTATCGGGGGTGGTTTGATCCCTCTGAGATAGGTGGCTGAGGCCTGATAACAGGTTTGGTTTGGATCCCAGACTTACAGAAAGAAGAAAGGAGGCGATAATGTGAAGGGTATTTACTTACTAGTAGTAACCAATCACTTATCGCGCCGATCTTTGAAGATAAGGACAATAACAATAGCGTTTAGACAAAAGCTCTACTGAAAACTGTATTGATTGATATCGGATTTGAGTCAATAAAGTGGTCAGTTGATCGTTCGGTGTGTCTAAGCTGAGGAGAAAAGAGAAGTGGGATAACTGACCTCTTTATATATCCTAAAGGTATCCAAGTTTGATGGGGAAGTCTCTTCAAAGACTACGGACTGGGGCGGTAACTATTGCTTGATGATCACTTGTCTTGCGATGGGGCTGTTGA
This sequence comes from Puccinia triticina, assembly GCF_026914185.1. Classification (NCBI taxonomy): domain Eukaryota; kingdom Fungi; phylum Basidiomycota; class Pucciniomycetes; order Pucciniales; family Pucciniaceae; genus Puccinia; species Puccinia triticina. The sequence continues at coordinate 834,841 of NC_070572.1, forward strand.
TATCCGTCAATTTATCTTTCCTCGTGTTCTATTGGGGCGCTAGATTAACGGTGTCGATCGGTTTGATGTCGGATTGGGTCGTAGTTGTCAAGAAGATCTTATTGAGGATAGATCTCTTATTCCCCAAAGTTACCGGACATTGACACATGTCACGGGAGTATCTTTGACAGGTGTAACTCGCGCACTCGTGCGTAGTTTCTTATTCACACAGAGTATCTTTTCTCATTTTCAATAGTTTTAAAGATTAATATTACTATTAATCTATATGTACATTATCTTTTTTTAAGTATTTATTTTATATAATATGTGACAGATTACATAGATATCTGTCACAAAAAAATGTAAAATATTATTTATAATCATTTTTATAATTGTTACGCTGGCTTGCGCTGCGTAGCCGGCTGACATCTGTTGTTGGATGGCTGTCATCCTCCTGGTGTTTTCTTGACAGCGTGTCTGCCACACCATTGTCTTCTCCTTTGATATACTCAAAGTTGAGATTGAAATCCGCCAATAGTTCTGTCCATCGAGCCTGTCGCCGACTCAGGTTTTGTTGCCGTAAGAGGTGTGTGAGCAAGTGATGATCGCTCATGACGTTCACTTTCATGCCAAGAAGAAGCATCTTCCACTTTTGGAGGGCGTGGACGACTGCGAGCAGTTCTTGCTCGTGGACCGGGTAGTTCCTCTCAGCCGGAGTCATTTGTCGGGACTCATAAGCTATCGGGGAAGATTGCTTCCATTCCGCTCCTTGGAACAACGCCGCCCCTAGTCCAGAACCGCTGGCGTCTGTAAACAGCCACATTGGATCCTCCAATTCGAAATCGACATTTTTCAATGCTGGCAAATTTGTCATGATCTTCTTGATATTTTCAAACGCTTTTTCTTCTTCTTTGCCCCAGTGGAAGGAGTTCTTGTCGATTTTGGAGCTTGTCAGGGGCGTAGGGATTGTTGATTGGTACCCGTGGGGGGTACCTAGTACCGCTTGGCAGGTACCGCTTGCACCCGCCTTGCACCTGTGCAGTGGTGCCGGGTGCGGTATGAGGTACTTGAGTTTGGTCATAGTGAGGTACCCGGGTACCGCCCACAAGTACCGCCCACCCTCTAAAGCCTGAGTTCGAACTGAACCCAAACCTTGGAGTTTGTGACATCTAGCAGACATCTCATCATTTTGTCCACCACAACGTTGACTACCCATATCCCCATATCAATCCCTTGCTTCTTGACAGTCAACTACTTTGCAATGCGTTCCAGCCGCCACCGCAAACGATTCAAGCGTCCGTCATCCTGCGATTCATCATCCCAAGAAAATGCACCAGACAAGCAGAATCCACCCGAACAAGAAAATGTCGAATCGCCGAGAAGCACCAATGATATCAACGCACACCCTGCAACCCAGCCCCCACCCGCGACGACAGATGAGGAGGAATTGCGTGAGTACAAACCATCAGCCTGGTCATTACATCACTTTTTCCAACCCAATTCTGACTAGTAATCCACATATAGAAAGAGCTAAGAGAGTCGCGGAAAACTCAATCAGTTCATCCTATGCTTCATACGAGTCGCCCGAGCTTTCCAATCAGTTGGACAAGTATGGACGCCGCATGATTGCTTATCCCTGCAAGTTGTAAGCTAGCTTTTCTATTATAACTAACCTATTAGACCTTTTGATTGACATCCATCTTCAGATGCGGCACCAGAATCAACCGACCAACCTCAGATTCCTCTTGCAGCAACCTCACCAAGCATGCTTCGATATGCCTCCGAAAAACTCAGGATTCCAAACGCACTCCGTCATTGGCACATTTCGGAATAACCGGGACAGGGGATATAAATCCAGCGGATGTCAGTGCTCAGTTCAAGTTGCTGCCCTTTTTAATCAGAAACATGCTCTTTATCGATTTATCTCTCTTTGTTCAGGTTCCTCAACTATGTGCTATTTGGTGCGCTGAGGCAGCAAGGCCATTTTCAGCGCTTTCGGATGCCAGCCTAAAAAAAATCCTCAATCCAACGGTCCTCAAGTATTTCCCGAAACCGTATCAAGTCTCAAAAGATATCCACATGCTCTATTCCGCTATACAACACGAGTATCAATCAGTTTTAAACGTGGGTGGTTCCTATTTTTAGTTATTTCTAACTTGATCACCTGACCGGTTTTCTGTTTATCAGGCGCACCAAGGCGCATTATATCTAGGGGTCAATTCGTGGCAGTCCCCTAACGGTTTTGATATATTAGGTATAGTAATATATCGATTAGCTGAAGATGGCACGGGCAAGGTAGATCTAGAGGCCATGCCTCTAGATTTTGTCCGACTCTCTCAAAGCCACACAGGCGAGTACTTGGCAAAGACAGTCAGTTTGGTCGTGGAGAAGTTTAACATTCAAGAAAAGGTCTGCCCTTTTTTTTGTTGACTGTTCAACTTCTACACTGACAAATTAAAATTTAGATATGCGGAATCGTTAGTGACAATGCCACAAACAATCATGTTATGGTCCGAGAGCTGAAGGAGCGCAAGTGGCCACGTTTCCGAGGTGAGGCGCATTGGATCCGGTGCTTTGCACACATCCTGAACTTGATAGTTCACGGGATCCTCCGACCGTTCGGAACTGCGAGTGCAAAGGGGAAGAATACTTCCAGAAACAATAGTGTTGGCTCGGACAAGTTGCTTTCTGAAGACGATGATGCTGAGGATTAAATAAGATTGTAAGGTTGATCTCATTTTCTCCAATTATAATTTCGACAGCTTATACATTTGTGAAACATTACGCTAGGCTTTCTCCGGGTCAAACGGGTGCAACACCATTAACAGATGATTATTCGAGTGATGATGAATCACAAGGAGGAAACGATCAAGGTGATATGGAATCCCTCAATGAAGAAGATATAAACGAAGCGAGTGACAAAGATGAAAGTGATCGCTATACAACCATTTCATGCAAAAAATCACTGGAAAAGGTAAAATAAGTCTTGGATCAATATGAGAGAGAAGCTGATATCAGTCCTTGCTGCAGTTTTGGGCGGTTGTGAAGAAGTTGAGGTACTCACCGAATTCAAGAGCGGAGTTTGTAGAGATCTGCCAAGAGAAAGGGTGTCCCAAGCCGCATACCGTTGAGAGGGATGTCCGTACTCGATGGAACTCAACATATACTCAACTCAAGAGTATTCTTAGATGTGAAGCTGCTGTGTAAGTTGGTTCGCATTCCGTCTCAAAACGTACAGTATCACTAAAATTTATCAATTCTTCATCATTAGCCTTGAGTGGCAGCGGCATAAAAGGCATGGCCTTGAGCGCAGGCATTACGTGGATCAGTTGGACCTTGACCTGGCGCGCGATTTGGTCAATGTCCTGGGCGTCTTTGATGAGCTAACACTTCAAGTTTCCGTCGCAGGCTCGTCTTGTTTATCGAATATTGTCTTATACATCAATCAAATCACCGAGCACCTATCCACTGTTATCAGCAATCACAAATATCCTGCGGCGTTGAGGAATGCAAGTCGATTTGGGTTAAAAATAACCAACAAATACTATAGTCTAACAGACACCTCCCCGCTTTATAGGATAGCTATACGTATGTATATTATACCTTATCATGGTTGATTTCTTATTCTGAATATGTGAATTTCAGTCCTGCACCCATCCTTCAAGGATGAGTACTTCAAATTAGCAAACTGGGAGCCCGAATGGATAGCCGAAGCAATACGCTTAGCCTGGGATATGTGGGTATTGTTTTACAAGCCGCGAGCGGCTGCGGCAGCTGTATCTGTACCAACTACATCCTCCAAAGTAAGTCGCAGGATTAATTTGATATGATACAAATATACCATGTACTTTTTACTGATCTTTCACATATCTCAATAGCCCAGGACAAGTATGCTGGCTGGACTTGGAAACGCAGCGGCCGCCCAAGGCGGAAACTCAGCGTCTGACGCATTTGATGTCTGGCTGGCCGGGGGACTTATCCTCAATGGTAACGATCCGGTCAATCCTCTCAAGTGGTGGCTTCAACAGAAGCGTTCCGGAAACATGCATGGCGGCCTGGTACATATGGCGCTTGATGTTTTAAGTTGTCCAGGTCAGTCAACTATCAAAACATTAATATATTTACTGCATCCATCTAATCTATATTCCGAACTTGATTCATTAGCAACCTCTGTTGATGTGGAGAGGGCATTCAGCTTTGGTCGGGATTATGTTTCGGCACAAAGGCACCGACTTGGACCAAACTCGATAAGTGGCGGAATGACAGTTGCCTTCTATTCAAAGAACAGAAGAATCAAAGATGGTACCTTGGCTGCATGGAAAAAAAAAATCAAGGATTCCAGCAAGACCACAAGGAAGCATAAAAGAAAGGTAATCCTTGTAGATGAAGAGTAATCTAAGTATAAGTTACTCTACATAGTTTACATAGTAAGAATTAAGCTATTCGGTGATGCTTGCAATATAAAACATAGTGATTTAGTATGTGAGGGCTGCTCATGGCAATGGAAACAGAAAAGGCTGCTGGCGGTACCTGTGGTACCTGCCAGCGGTACCCCTGGTACCTGCCAGGCGGTATCAGGTGCGGTACTAGGTATCACATTTGGGCTAAAAATCAAGGGGGTACCCAGGTACCGGTTGGTACCAGGGTCCAGATCAACAATCCCTACAGGGGCGTAAGAGTGCCCACGTACTTTTGCAGGCCCCATATAAATTTTTTCATCCATTGTACAGTACCTAGGAACTGTTTTACACCCTTAGCAGATTGAGGGGATGGCCAGTTTTGAATTGCTTCCACTTTGCTGTCGTCTGGTCGAATGCCGTCTGCCGAGATATAGTGGCCGAGGAACTTGATTTCTTTCCGAAACAATTCGGTCTTTTTGGCGCTGCAGTAAAGGTTTGCTTGACGGAGACGTTTGAGAACTGATCGGACGTGTTGCTCATGTTGTTCCGCGGAATCGGAGAAAACGACGATGTCATTGAGATACACAACGCAGATGGAGTTGATCAGGTCTCCTAGGGCCTCTTCGAGCCGTGCTTGGTGCGTTGCGGGGGCATTGGTCAATCCCATTGGCATGACTACCCATTCCATAAGGCCCCACGGTGTTTTGACTGCCGTGAGCGGTATGTCTTCCTTGCGCATTCGCGTTTGGAAGAACGCGTTTGTTTGATCGAGGATCAAAAACACTTTCCCCGATGCTACCATGCGAACCAATTCATCAACATTAGGTAAGGGTGACCTATCCCGGACTGTGAAGCTATTCAAGCGCCGGTAGTCACAAACCCACCTCAGCAACGCCTTTGGGTCTTTCTTGGGAATGATGAGGTATGGGGATGCGTATTGACTTGTTGAGCGCCTTATGCGTCCGGCTTCCAAATGTTGTCGGATCAGCGTTTGCCAGGCCGCTAGGTGTTTCCGAGGGTATGGGTACTGCTTCTCGTTCACGATCGCGTTCGCGTCCGTGAGGATGATCTTGTGCCTTGTACGCGAAGATTCTGATTGTAGCTTTTTTGGAAATGATCCGTCCGTGAATAGGCCCGCATCTTCCGCTTCATCCAAGACTGCTGGGATGTCCACGGGGAACAGATCGCCGAATTCTTTCAACAATTTCTCTTCGGCCGCCTTGTGGTCGAAATTGCCCGCTATTAGAGTTGCCGAGCAAGCCGATGCGTCCACTGCCTCAGCGCCGTGGATTCCCGCTCCCGATGGTTCGTGAATAACTGATAGTCCGCGGATTGAGACCATCAGGTCGAATCCAAAAAGGAACGGTGTGCCCAAAATCGCGTCGTAGTTTCCCAAGACTGGTCCTACTCGCAGGGACACGTCCTTGAACTTTAAGGGGTGTGATGGGGAAGATAGGTCGCCTACAACGTAGCTGCGCAGGATTAGGGGCCTCGCAGAGCCCGCTTTCATCGCTAAATGGACTTTCGTTGGTGTCGAGAGCGGTTGGATCCGCAATCCGGGTTGGTCCGCTGCGTCTTGAGAGATGAGATTAATCTCCGAGCCTGTGTCCACGAGCGCACGAAGAGGGGTGGAGGCGAATTGGAGGGTCAAGATTACCCTGCTGGGTGGCTTTGATTGGTTGTTGGGCAAAGAGGGCATTGCGAAGTTGTACGTTTGTTCGAAGCGAAGGCGAAGCGAAGACGATGCGAAGCGCGAGGTGGTTCAAGAAAAAAAAAGTGTAAGCTCCCGACGAGGGGAGCTTCACTGAGCGAAGAGGAACCAGTAGTTCAGGACAAAAGGGCAAGGAGGGACCCTTGTAGAGATTCTGGAACTACTGTGCAATATGTATTTCAAAGAACTAGCTCAGAGGAAGGTCAGTCCTTCCTTACTACATACAATTGGGAGAAGAAGAGAAAAGAGGAGAAGAAGGGAAGAGGAGAACAATGGGAGAGAAGGAGAGGGGAATGCTTACCTAGCTCAGAGGAAGGTCAGTCCTTCCTTACTGAGCTAGGTGGGTGCGGGGCGATGGGATCTAAGTAGGCGGCCGGATCCCGGTCAGTGACACTCTTGTGATAGATTTGGTGAGCTCGCGGGCCGCGGCCTCACACCTTCAATTCCATACATAACCTTTCCTGAACCGCTAAGTATAGCATGTGGACGGCCTTGGTGACCGTATTTCGACTTGGTAGATACTTGAGGATTGTTGGATGTAGAACATTCTTGAGGCTTCTATCTTCCAAGGCCAAGAACGGCTTGGCACCCTCGGCGCACCAGATGGCACATCTTTGCGTAACCTAAACTTAAAGCGAGTGAGAGTCAACAGAACATTCAGTTGAATGAAAAGATGAACTTCAACTAATTAAAGAACACCCACCTCCCGTGGGTCAATGTCACCTGTTCCGGATATGCCCACCAATGCAAGTGTCTTGTTATTTGATGGTATTTGCTGCTTCCTCAGACATCGGCCTGCATGCGTGAGGAGATTGCTGCACAATTATTTGTATGTTGGTCGATTGATAGTCTTAGAACATCTGAAAGGTGCATCTGTTTGATTAGTTTTCATCCATTGATATAAATAGCAGAAAAAAAACTTACGTCTTACACTTCCATGCGATCATGCGGCGTTTAAATTTATCGAGCTGATTGGAAAGTGTTGGTGTCTCGTAGGAAGAATAAGCTGAGCTGACCTGGTTGCGTGCAAGCCTCTGTGCATGATCTACATTCAAAAGGGTTGGCTTGAGGGATGATGAATCACTAGAATATTGGTGAAGTACTTACGAAGGCGCTGCTCGTCGGTCGAATCAGTTGCCACAGGGGTGGATGATTCTGCATTGTCACATTCACCATGTGGCTCCGAGGTGGTTCGATTGGCCTCTTCTTCTAGTGATGGTGACCGTGGAATGATTGTTCAGGGCCGCTTGCGTTGGTTCATGATGTGATGTTAGGATGATATGTTCCGGATCGGAGGATATATGTAGTTGGGGTTGGAGGACATATAGGGGAGCAGGGGTCGGGGAACGGGGCCAAGGGGGAGGCGGGGTGCGGGGCCAAGAGTACATAGGCTGGGTGAGAGATTGTGTGTTGCGCAGCTGCGGCGCACAAAGACCCTGGGATGAGCGGATAACCGCCTGAATACCCGGGTACCCGCTGGGTTATAACAGCAACCCAGACATCCACATCCCCATCCGCTATCCGCTGGTGGGTACCCGCCAGCGGATAGCGGATACCCACAACGGGTTCAAAGTCAACATCTCTAGTACTGGTCATCAAGTGTGATTCCAGCTTGTACCAGTCATCAAGTGGACTCAAGCTGGCTACTTGATGACCGGTTTGTACCGGTCACCAACGCTGCAAAAAAAACTTGGTCAACTGCTTTCATTTGACATGTAGGATACTCAAGCCAAGCTGCCATTGTAACTCCACCTGAATGCACAAGTGTCTTTGTTGGCACAGTCACTGTGCAAGGTGCATAGTGACTGTACATTAAAGCCTGGGTTGAGTCAAACCTTGAGTAAGGCTGGTGTAACACCACAAGCTTCCTCAGAGTTACCGCATGTCAACTGCTCACAGTTGACACAGTTTTTTTTGCAGTGCAAGGGTACCAAACTTGTACCAGTCATTAAGAGTACATACAAACCTTTATGACCAGTATCAAGAGTATGCATGTACATACAAACTAGGGATGGCGCTTGGGACCCGGGTACCAGGTTTTTTTTTTGACCAAAAGTAGGCACCTGGTACAGCACCTGGTACCGCCTAGGCAGGTACGGGCGGTACCCAGGGCGGTGTACCCGTGATACCTTGACCAAATTGCACCAAACCAATGGCATGGCAACGCAGATATTACAAGCTGGAGGCTCAATTAACACAAGCCCAAAAGAGGATCAACAACCTGACAAAGGTAAACCCGGTTCCGTGGGAGACACATGACCAGACACTTGTCGAACTTGGCACTCTTGAGGCCAAGCTTGCGGATCTCAAGGCCAAGCTGCTCTCCTCACAGGTGTTGGCCCACAAATTGCTCACTAACCTTGCCTCCTCCCAGCCCATCATTCAGGCCCTCAAAGCCAGTCTGAGCACCCTGAAACAGGATTCTGCTGGTCAGCTTGAGTGACTCTTACAGGTGTGTTGAGCGGCAAGCTGGGGGCTCAGGGCAGGTGTGGGTAGGCAGTACCTGGGTACCCGCTGTTTTTCTCCCAAATACCAGGCTCCTGGTACAGCACCTGGTACTGCTTGGCAGGTACCCAATAGGCACCCGCCAGGCAGTACCAGGTACCCAAATGCCATCCCTAATACAAACTGGTGGTGGGTGTTGATAGGTCAGTCAGATGAGTTTACCATTTGATTTGGCTCAACCGGTGTGGAGTGCCCTCTGCATTCCTAAATTTGGCTCTTTTTGTAAGCCCCCTCCTTTGGGGTCTCACAAGAGCTGTCACATTCTTACATGAGCCACAGATAGTCCTTAGTCTCCTCCTGTTACTTCCCTAGTCCAGCAGAGATCTTCACTCTCTCCCAGCTAGGTAAGCTATTTCCATTTCTTCTCATTCTCAAGCTTCCCTCTCTCCCGGCTATATACCTGCAATACAGCCCCTAAGTTAGTACCAGAACGGTTTCATAGGCTTTTGCCTTGTCCATTGTGCCCCTCTATGATGATCAGTGAAGGACTCAATCCTGAGTCCTTACACTTCAAGGAGTACTTGACCTTGCATTTAGCTGAACCAATGTGGATGCTCTAAGGTGTGCTAGGAGTCTGTTGTCCGTGTTGTCAAGAGTTTTTTATTTTTTTTTATTTTTCTCCATTAGGATTATTCTTACCTCAGAGCAAATTCTACCCAGAACTTACAAGGAGGAAATTTGTAGAGCGAGATATTTTGATTAATCCGAGGAGAGAAAAAAAAGAGAGCTGTGTCAGCCTGTGGAAACCCCACACCAAGGTCATCTGTAAAGGTGTATACCGACGGCCATGACTCCCATCCTTCCCAAGAAAAAAATGAACTGGATGAGAAACTGCTTGGACTGGTGATATGAAAACCTAAGCGAAACATCAAAACACAGTTTGTCAATGAGAGTGGGTACAACAAAAGCGTTCCATAAATCACTGTAGCCTCAGCTTTCACATTCCCGTCCCTCGTGCCTCGGTGCATTATTACCGTTGTATTGTGTCGTGGAATGGATGCACTTATCACGCTCCGACGAGTCTTCGTGACGGCGATCTAGGCGTGGCGATGGAGAGGCTCTTCGTCGGGATTGTCGAGATGGGGGAGAGCGAGATCGGTAGCGAGAACGAGAAGGAGAGCGAGAATGCGAAAGGGAACGAGAACGAGAACGTCTGGAGCTTCGAGCAGTTCCCTTGTCGGCTTGAGAGTCGCACCGCCGGGTACGAGAGCGAGAGCGAGACCTCTAGCGTCTCCTGGTAGACGAAGGCTCTCTAATTGGGCTATCTGATGCTCTGGCCCCGCCGCGACTCCTCCATCCTGAATCTCTGCCACGATGGGGGACAAAGCTACCTCGGGAAGCAGAGCCACTCGGACCGTCATCTCTTGATCCATTTCTTTGCGAGTTATCAAAGCCGTAGTAACCACCTCGACCATTTCCTTGGCATCGTTCGCGGCGTCTGATTTCTGCCAGCTTGCGCTCTTTTTCTGCCTCCAGCTCTTGCCGTCGCTTGATCGTAGCTTGAGCCTCGAGATCCACTTCCTCCTTCTTACGCATCTCTTCCTTCTTCTGCTCGATAAAGAGGGCAGGAACTTTGAGTGGCGACTGTTGAGCAGAGATTAATAGCGTCCAAAGTTCTGACATGAACGGTCCAGTCTTCGACTCCAAAAACCCGGTCAAATTTTTCTGCACTCTTTTAGGATCGACGATCTGAAAAACGGAAACAGCGTTCTAATTTCAGCAAATATGGGGACATGGGTAGAGATATTCAAGATTCCTCAACAAGAACATGTTAGCAAAATCGAAGTAATTACGGGACTCGTGGGATCATCTAGCAAGCCATTAACATATTCAACCACCACTTTGTCTTCGAAACCGAGTAACTCCATTATTTTGTCTGTAATCCACGGTCTCATGACCGAAAGTTCCACCTTTCGCATGTCGACCTAAAAGCTCAGCGAAGGTGTGGGATCAGCTCTCGATGGATCTTGGTAGGAAAATAGGGGTGGTACACACTTTCTGGTCTAGTCCTTTGGGAAAGTTGATCGACTTTAGAAGGGATTTCTCCTTGTCTTTGAATCGGATATCCTGCCAAATTTGATCAAAGCAATTACACCATGACGATTCAGCAAAAAGATAATCGGGCAAGTGGGAACGGGATGCACTTACTTGTTCGCTTGATGTGCCTTTGAAGAACCCTGCATGCCAGCAGAAAAGAAGGAGACTCACTCAGATTCAAGCGCAAGAAAATCAGTTCAGGTTCGATCGGGCTTACCTGCATCACCCATTGTTGAAAGTATTTAGTATTTAACAAGATGGGGGAAAGCCGAACTTCGCTCAAAAGCTGCTCAAGCTTGGACACAGATTTCACAGCACATCTCACAAGGTTTCATCTAACTCAACTACACCACAGACTGGGGTTGAAGTAAGTTGACGATTTCGGGGCTGATGTCGATTCTTCCTACACTGGCGCCGAACAAAACTCAACCTCCAAGCCCGTCATTCGAGCTCAATTCTTCTCCGCCTACTCGAGTTAGCATGTTCTCCAGAATTGAAGCCGATTGTTATCCATGCCCGTCGAACTCCCGGTGAATGGCCCTGAGCCTAATGAAAGACAAATTTATACTAACTCTTCCATTCCATATTGGACGCGGTATGGAGTCGTGGCCTCGCAGTCTGGATGCGTCGCCGCCCACATGCAGCCTGAAGCCCATCTGGCCCAGCAGAGGCGGTTACTTCGCGGTGACGTTGGCTTCGTGTGAGGTGGAACATCGCACACATTGTTGCAGTGTATTGTTGACCGGGTGTGTGGGAGGGAAAGTGATTGGTAGATGGAGCACTAATTCATGCAACCTGGTCCACCGGGAGGATGCCCTCCCAGTGGAAAAGAGTGACGCGCTTTTGTTGAGGCAGGTGCATTTATTGGGCTCACTTGCCGCTCCTTTCTTCTCGCGACTTGAGCCAGTCTCATAGGGAACAGCCGCCGCCAGCGTTACTCGCATGGATTGAAGCTCAAACAAAGGTCACGATCAAATGCTTAATTCCAAACAAAGTTGTAGTTCTGTCTAAACATTCCAGGAAGTTACTGTTTACAAATTTGCGGTCTCATAATAACACTTCCGGTTCCAAATTGGATAGCGAGCTTACAGTGATCCTGATATCTCCCTAGCAGTGAGGACCGCCGGGGCAGGGGTTTTGTGCGCCCGCTGAGGGTGTTCCACGTGGCGCGACAATTGTGCCCAGGGAAAGCAAGACCGTGATCACGAACATGAACATCTTCATCTTGTGTGGTGGATTGTGCGGCGTGTTTTCTCAAGTTGAATAGTGATTTACTGGATAATGCACAGGTGTTGAGGGGGCAGTTTGGTGTTCTGAGGCTGGAACGATGGCTGGTGATGGCTGTGCTTATAAATACGTGCCAATATCAAATTGTTCCTGGCGGCTGAGGCAAAGAAGGTGGCCGCCAGTAGCCTCATGAGTCTGGAGCTGTCCGCAGACTGCCAGACACTTCGGGAAGACAATCGTGCACAAGGGATGGACCATAGCCACACGCCGTTGTTTGTATGTAATGACTGTGTCAAAACACCAAGGACAGGATGTCTTGGAAAGTCACACACTTTCACACACACTGACACGGCCAGCAGAGGCTGGAAATTGACAACAACGGCAGGTACGGCCAGCAAGATTTTCTCATGTACGCGTAGCTCCTGAGCTCTTGTTGACTGGTGCGAATCACCGGTGTGTCAATGGCCAGTGCTGTGGCAGTGCTGGTGACGGCTGGCACCGCCCATCCTGAGAAGCTCTGGATGAATTGTGTCCGCCATTGGGAGAGCTGCGTCGGGCTTTTCATAGTAGTGGCCTGCTTGCCAAGCAATCTTCCTCGGCGAGCAGGCACAAGGTGTTTGCCCAGGAGGAATCCTCCTGGAGGCAAACAGGAAATTCATCCCAGTACAAAGGTGCCTGATTGGGAAGGCGGATAGCAGCAAATAGCTGCACATGAAGTCCCTCCTTCGCAGGGTTCCTGCGGGACGGCGTCCCCCCTCCAATAGAGGGACTCAAGTCAAGTTGGTTCCGGGTGGCTATGATGGGCATCTTAGGTTGGGGGAGGCCGCAGGCCTAAAGAATCAGACAGCTTAGAAAGAGAGCGTTGGTCTCTCAGCAGACAAGGCTCGAGTCGTACCAATCAAAAACTCACAAAGGAACTGCTGCAAGCTCAAGATCACGCTCTCTGTCTCTCCCCTCTCGATGCTCGCAACGAAGGGAGTCCCTTTCGACACACCCTCATTGACGTTACAAAGACTCGATGTCCCAATCGAGGACCCTGGAAAACCCCTGTAAATGGGGGTAATGTAAAATCCAGAATTTTGCCAAAATTCATAAATTTTGTGACTTGATTCATGCACATTTCATGCCTACACTCAGGGCATTTTCCAGTTTTTCATACATTTTCAATGCCTACCATTGCTGCCAAGGGGGGGAGGGGGGGGGGGGGGGGGGGGGGGGTGGCGCAGAAGAATAAAATCTTGCTTGAATTTTGCAAAATTTCCACTTTTCTTGTCCTCTATGCAAACAAAAGAAAACCATAGGAGGGTTCAATTGTTGAATTCTTCACTTTTGGGCTCAAGAATGCCTTCTGGTGGTTTTCAGCTGGAGTTTTAAGAAGTATTGAGGGAAATAAAATTGGTAAAATTGACTTTTGATGCCCTATGCCAATGGTATAGGCCCTAAGACAAGGGGTGCTGCTGAGGGGGGGAAGGGGCTTTTTGGTTGCACTCTCAGGAATTTCATACATCTTATAGTTACTACCCTCCCTTACCCAGGAAAAAATTCATACACTCAAAGTGCTTACCATTGAGCCCAAAAAAGCCCATTCATACCGTTTTTGTGCCTACCATTTTGGGTTTTTGCCAAAAAATTCATACATTTTCATTACCCCCATTTACAGGGGGTTCCCAGGGTCCTCCCAATCGACGTGGTAACTGGTGTGGTGCTCCATTCCAAACCATAAGTAGTATTTTATTGCTTTTTCTTTACTTATATTCATCATTACATTGCCCATTTCCCCATAACCCTTCACAAATACCTCATTATTATTGCATATTCAGATTCTACGCCAAATTTTACCTATAGTCACTCATACATAGTACCCCCTTATCTTCAATGGTTCAGTAGTTATAAAGGATATAAGACTTACAGACAACCTACATTCTTCATTAGTTACAATACTCATTTCATTAGTAACCTACTTGAATCATTACAGTAAATTCTTTTTACATATTTATTCTCACATACTAAACCCTTTACATACATTTCTCATTATGTACTATGCCTATTGTACACATTACATCATTGGATCTGTGCTTACCTCTTTCAGTAGTGCTCATCATTACAAGTAGTTACTATGTTCTCATCACTCTTCCCCATTAGTACATTCTTTTATTCCCATAACCAGCATTCCCCTTTCAGCATTGCTCATCATTACATACTGCTACTATGTTCACATCACTCTTCCCCATTTGTACATTCCTTTATTCCCATAGCCAGAATGCCCCCACTGTCTGTGCTCATCCCTCCTTTCATATAAGAACTGTCCTTCCCTCCTCACTTGTACCTGATGCAGAATTTATAGATAATTTTAGATACAGAAATTATAAGTGCCCATTCTCATCAACCCATTGCCATTGAACCATTGCCCATTGCTTCCCCCCCCTCTTTCAACCATTGCTCCAACTCTCTTACCCTCAGTAGTCAGTAGTTAAGCTCATAGTACTAGCTCCTAAGATCAAGCAGAAATCAGCCACACCTTTTTCTTCTTTTTCTTAGTGTTACTCTCATCCCCTCAGCATTAGTCAGGAAGGCAGCCTCATCAGCACCCTTGCATAGCTTACATTAGTACTAGTGTTGCTATCCATTTCCCTTCCAAGCTCTATTCTGCCCTTTGAGTAGTTCCACACTGGCTCGCCGCAGAAGTATGCATCAGATAGGATTGAATTCCGCCACTGAAGCCTCAAAATATTTCCAGCCCAATCCCAAGTCCATCCGGTTTCAAGAATTTGCAGTACAAGGTCACTTCCATTGTTTCAAGCGTGCACTGGAATACATATTTAGATTGAAATACGTCCAACGTAATATGTATATTTACGTGGCCTGCTCCCAAGGCTATGTACAGGCTTCACGGATGGATTATTTCAGATGAAGAAAGTGGGACGTATCTGATTCTTGCAAGATCACATGTATAGCTATGTACGGTATTTTTCCGCCGGAACCCATGACCCGTGGTGATGACGAACCGAAACCGCGCGAACGGGATGGGCCGGGATGTTTCTCCCATCAACGAAGTCCATCCAATGATACCTAATAGATCTAAGTAGAATTCTCAACTTACTCTTTACCGTTTACGAAGAGATGGCTGGGCTCGCACCAACTTGGCTCAAAATTATTCTTTGCTGCCTGATCTGGGTGACCGCCGCTCGTCCTTCTGAGCTTGAAGCTATACTCCGCAAGAATCCGAGGGATCCCATCAGCCTCTGGAATGATAATTCAGATGGGATGAAGGCTGTCGATTGGGATTGCTCAGCGCGCGCAGAGCCACAGGACTTTGCGGACGAGTTCACCTTTTCGAATCGTCCCTATTCCGATCCACTCGGGGAGATCATCAAGCCGCATCCGGTCTCAAACTGCCAGCCACGGTTGACTGATATTTCTGCTAATGTGGCAGCTCACGTTGGGCCGATGGAATCCAGGCCATCTGAGGAGAAAGGTGAGCTGGAGTGCTGCTCGTTCAACTTGGAAAATTCGGTCATCCATGACGCGCTGCTGACCCGCTCTTTCGGCTTGGAACTACTTATCTAGACGGACATGATGTTGCCTACGACCAGGGAGCTGTGTCATATTACAGAGAAGGAATAGGATCAAAGAGGAGATTGATCCAGGCTGCAGCGAAACCCGTGGCGCACCACAAGAGCTCCGCAACCGATGGGGGAGCCGCTCCACATCTGATCAGTCGATTAGCATTGGGGGGGAATGAGGAGCAAATTAATCAGTTTCTCCGCTTGCAAGGATTTCTTCCCGACGCGGAAAACGAGGCACATTCTGAGAACGCCGGAATGCTTTGGCAAACCGGGCAGCATGACAGAAAAGGAGTCGGATCGAGCGAAATAGTGCAGGTTTCTCAACAACATCACCCGCTCATCCACCCAGCCGATTCTCCCCTGCAAACTGAGACGCCTTCTGAGAGGTCCCAGACCGCTTCGGAAACCGAGGCCGATGTTGGCGAACGAGTGAGACCCAACAAAAGGCGGAAAGTTAATCAACCAGTTCAGTCTCAGACGACTATCGACCAGGTGATCGAGACCCCCACAATACCTGAGCCGCAGCCGCAAAGCCCTATTGATCCCACGTCAGACCCCGGAAATCAGGCAAATAAAAAACAAGGACCTAAAAATAAGAAGGGAGAAAAAGCGACATTATTCCCTGGGTGTCCGCAGATGAGCACTCTCGACAACCGTGTGCAGAATGCCCTTCCTCACCAGGACTCCTCAGCGAAAGAAGAATTCAGGATGATCAGAGAAAAGTTCGATGAAAAGCACCAAGAGATATACAAACTGTACACCGATTCACTGATATGGTCGTATACGGAGACCCTCACGGAGGAGCTTGGGGGTTTAGTGATGATCGTGCGCAGGTATGGGCAGCCAGAGAAGCATGGAGGACGGTATCTTTGGAACGCCCGGATCCGGCTGCCTCTCCGCACGAGAAACCAACAGGAGAAGGGATACAGTCTGGCCCGGAGGAAGATTGACACGCTCCTAGAGCTGCTAAACTGGTACCATAACCTATTTTCTCTGAACGGACTGGACCGAGAGATCTTGGGCAGAGAGGAGGGAAACCATGGCAAGCTACTCCAATGGTTCTACGAGCAGTTGTTCGTCGACACGGACGACCACCCGCTGCTCCTCGGCGAGGCGAAAGTGGGCGGCCAAGAGCCGAACCCGAAGAAGACATTCACGACGGCCCAGAAGCGGCTATACGAGACGCTGGTCGGCACCGCACGGCTGGCCGGGCTCGAGGCTGTCCGGCTCGCATTCGATCTGCTCGAGCTGTGGTACAGGGCCGAATTCTCATCCCTCTCGACCCGCCCGTTCTCCGCTGTCGACTACCCGGCCCAGCTCCTTCAAGCCGTCAGGAATTATCCGCCAAGATACCCCACGCACAAGATGGCCAAGCAGAGAGTGCTTCATTGATCTTCGTGTTGTGTTGTATTAGGCGGTTTCTTTGTCATCACTGTCACACAAAAGTAACTAGTGATAATAACATTCCGCAGTCCGCATAGTTTATAGTCGTAACCTAAGTTGTTTGTTAAGTAGTCATCTTGGTAGTTGTTGAAAGATTTCAGAAGACTAAGAGCAGTTTATTACTTTAGTAAGGTTCTGTAGCTTCTATAACAACTATAGTAATTAATAAACAAAAGTTGAGATGTAGATATAGTAATTAATAAACAAAAGTTGAGATGTAGATATTTACCTAAGAGCAGGCTACTGACCGTACTCTAATGAGAATAAAGAAATGAGAAAGAAAGTCAATCTGTTAACCAATGGGTTCTGTTAGTTCTTGATCTGTCATTTCTTCTCAAGTTATAACTTGGTGGTCCTTATGCTTGTTGAGCCTTTGGCCCTTAGGGTCTGGTTGGTTTAGATCCAGCAAGTCGGTGGAGGAGCAATGCAATGTTTTCTATAGCAGTATCATGCTACTTAGACCTCAAGCCTTTGCTCTGCCTCATTCACTCACCAATGATTTCCCCTTCTGATCTTTGAGAGGGATTGGTTTGTTTGGTCTTTTCCTTTCCAAGGTTATCTGCAAAAGTTTGAGTGAGGCATTAGCTCTCATCTCGTCAGTTCAGAGTTAAGTTATCAGTTGCTCATCTTTGGTGCTAGCTGATATTCTTGCTCTGAGTGACTGGGGGCTGGTATTTTCCACACACCTGAGTTTGTTGTTTGCTGGAGTTGAATCTGCATGCATCAGTTTTACAGCCCCGCAGAACTCAATCTTTGGACTGTGGAAGTGGTTTGCTTTGCTTGCTAAGTTCCGCAGCTAGTTTAGATCCCGGCGGCTGCAGTGGTAGATTTGGGCCAGGGACTCAAAATGACCGCACGGACTTGCGGAGGTTGCGGACTGTAGTTCGGCAAGGCTGGCACGGAGGATGTTCTTTGAGGTGGAGTGCAGGGCAATTGCTAGCTTAACTAAGCCTCTCAAACGGAGGGTCTGGGGGAGCCCGCCCCAAGGGCTCTCTGTAGGAGAGGCTTATGAATAATGTCTGCAGGCTGGCAGACAAAGGAAGGATTTTCAATCCTAAAAACACAAAAACACAATTTAAAATTCACCAAAATATGTACAAGAAAAATTGAATATACAGTTTTCTTGGCAGTACTGATGGGCACCCTCCCCCAAGTTTTTGAGGCATAAACTCCAAAACTGATTGAAGGAATCCGTTTTGGAGGTCAAAGGAATCCTGGAGGATATTCCATTGCACTAAAGATCCAATTTTGGATTTTCCAATAATATGCACAATTGAATATCCTATCTGCAAAGATTGAGTGGCTACAGGTGTAGGATCTGCAGATATCTGCAGGCTTGTGAATCCAATATCCACAAAGCATGATGGTTGTCATTCCTTGGTTTACATTTCTTTGTGTTTTTTTATTTTTAAAACATTAGTACAGCAAAAATGATAAGGATTGAGGAGATGAGACCAGCACCATTGGAAAGCTGAGATTGAGGAGTGTAATTTGGCTCTGGGGCAGGTCCACAGGAGCTGAGGGGGAGGCTGGGTGATGCTAATGATTTTTCCTCCAGCCATTCATGATTTCTTTCTCAGCCAAATTTTTGACGTTGTGCACAAGTCCCTCCCTGCGGGAGGGGCCGCTTTGCGGTCAGCCACAGCAAGCCTCCTATCAGGGGGGACTTGTGTCAAGTTAGGGGCAATTGTATGTACACAACCCTGCAGCGGAGCTGGACTTGACTTAAGGAGGCCAGCACGGACTGGCTATTAGTGGCGGTGACAGGACATTGTGGTGAGCAAAAGTGGTCCTTGTGTAGAATAATCAGGACCACCACCGCTCCAAGATGATTCCCGGGTAAAGTTGGGTGATCTGGGGAAACTTTGGTCAGCTCTGCACACAAGTATGGGGCAGAATAATCGTAGAGCAAGTAAAATAATGTATAAATAACCGCAAAACAAGTAAGCCGTATAATCTGCCATGAAGTACAAAAAGGCAAAACTCCACAAGTAAGTAACATCTCCACTGTAAAGAATCCGTACCAGAGTAACAAAAATGAAGTAAAGAACCGTAAATCATAAAAATAAGATGCTGACAGGGGGGGGAGGGAACCCCCCCCCCCCCTCCGTACAAAAGGAAAAACAACATGAGAAAGAAAAACCATCCTCCTCCGCCCGCCTCTCAAGCACGCCATCCGCCAAGCCACACACATCATCTGTTGTGGTAGATGGAAAAGTGGAAAAATAGAAAGTTTTTTCTATGCCACACAATTACTCATACTAGGCCTCAAGATACCATCAAATGGACCCCAGAAATGGATTCTACAGTCAATTTCACCCCTAGTCACCACTGGAAGCACCCCTGGACCCCCTCTAGTGTAGAAGTTACACCTCATGGACACCTATCACACAGCCAGCCCCAGTAACCCAGCTGTCACCTGCTTCAACCCAAGTTTCACAGTAGTACACTTATACATATCACAGGATACAAACATACATCTCCCTTTCAGGCTACACTCATTACATATCAACTACATACACTCCTTTATATACATAGTATGACATCATTTACACTGTTTCTGCAGCCTCAGACTTTGTGTATACACTAATTCCCCCTGTATGACAGCTCATGCAGTCTACTTTCACCTCATGCATGTGTTAGAATGTTCTGTTGTATATTCTGATATCATGTATGCACCCCTGGCATGTTTAGAATGTTCTGTTGTATATTCTGACACCATTCATGCGTCCCTGAGGGGTTATGACATCATTTCACCAGGAAAAAAAAAAGTCACTTGATGGCAAGTGACATGATGCAGCTTTGGTTTCTGCTCCAGAGATACTCTAGCGCTGCTTCAAGTCTGCTCCACCAGCACTTGTAGAGCTTGCAGGACTGCACCAGAGCACTCAATGTGGCACAGTCAGCTGACCCTAATTTTTTCCCAGGAACACCTCATGCTCATCATAAGCTGAGCAGTAGGCATTGACTGAGCCTGGGCCAAAGCTGAGCATTGGCTGAGCCTGGGCCACAGCTGAGCATTGGATATTCCAAGCCTGATACGAATTCAAGTGTCAGCTGGACCAAGAATATTCCAAATCTGAGCATCAGCTTAGCCAACAATGGTCCAAAGCTGAGCATCATCTTGGGAAGGCTTGTGCAGAGCTTAGGATCAGCTGGGACAATACTGTTCCAAAGATTAACACCAGCTGGGCCAAAACTTTTCAAAAGCTGAGCATCAGCTGAGCCAATGCTGGTACAAAGCTGAGCATTGGCTGAGCCAAGGCTGTTCCAAAGCTGAGTATCAGATTTTTTGAGACTATTCAAAAGATTAATATCACCTGAGCCAAGGCTGTTCCACAGCTGAGCATCAGCTGAGCCAAGGCTGGTCCACAGCTGAGCATCAGCTGAGCCAAGGCTGGTCCACAGCTGAGCATCAGCTGAGCCAAGGCTGGTCCACAGCTGAGCATCAGCTGAGCCAAGGCTGGTCCACAGCTGAGCATCAGCTGAGCCAAGGCTGGTCCACAGCTGAGCATCAGCTGAGCCAAGGCTGGTCCACAGCTGAGCATCAGCTGAGACAAGGCTGGTCCACAGCTGAGCATTGTCTTAGCCAAGGTTGGTCCACAGCTGAGCATCAGCTGAGCCAAGGATGGTCCACAGATGAGCATAATCTGTTACAGGAGTGGTCAGACTCAGAATCTGAGCATTGGCTGGGCCGATATTTATCCAAAGCTGAAACTCAGCTGAGCCAATACTGGTCCAAAGCTGAGCATTGGCTGGGCCAATGATAGTCCTAGTATGAGTCTAAGATGAGCCATGAGTGGAATAAAGCTGAAACGCAGCTGGGCCAGGACTGGTTCTGATCTGGGCAACAAAGCTGAGCATGAGCTGGGCAACAAAGCTGAGCATAAGCTTGGAGCTAAAGCTGAGTATCAGCTGACCAGAAATGGGGATCAGTGGTGCCCAGTGAAAGTGAGGATCTCCTGTGGAAATTCTGAAAGTGGTTAGATGGTGGGTAGATGGTGGGTAGATGATGGGTAGATGGTGGGTAGCCCTCTGGAGCTGGCATGATGTCACTTGTCATCAAGTGGCCATTTTTTTCCTGGTGTTTGTATCTACTCCCACCAGCTAAAATCCCTCACCTCATTGTCTAGATTAGCTGAAACCCTAACCCACAAGCCCCTTTGGGGCTCCAATTTTGTCTATAAAAGGAGCTCTCTCCACCCCCAGTGGCCTGCTCCCCAGTTGCTCACCCAGAACTCACAAGTCACCCAACACTCATCCACACTCAAATCCTAAAACCCTTATAACAATAACTCAACCCTTATAACAATAATTCAACCCTTATAACAAAGTAATTAAAACACTTACATGTTGCCAGTCAAACAGATTTCATCTGGAACAGACCAGACCTATCACTTAATAAAACTTGCCAAGCTGAGCTTGGTGGGTCTTGTTGACTGATAACAGAAGGGCAGAGCTTGCAACTCCATCATACCCTTCACCATTCAGCAAAAGGGTTTCATTACCACTTTTGAGTCTTACAGCGTAGCTGGGGCGGAGGCGGCGTGTGGGATCCTGGGGTTGTAGGCTAGACAGGGGCGGGGAGGCTATGGCAAGAGGAGTCCAACGGTGGGTGATGACGTGCGGAAAAGTTGAAAGGAGATCCGCATGAGAGTGTAGGAGCATGGCTTGGCAGATTCCTTGCGTGAGAGGTGGGCGGAGGATGATGGTTTCCTTTTCTACAGAGGGAAGAGGGACACTGCCAGTGTAATTGGCTGGGTTGAAGCTATCCCAGTTTAACTGGGATGCATTCAACCTATTTAGATGGGTTGATCTCAACCAATGAAATGTAAACCCAAGGGGGGTACCTTGGATTTATATTAAATCAGTTGGGATCAACCAAGTTTAAATTGGTTGGATGCATCCCAGTTTAACTGGGATAAATTCAGCCCACCAAATTATGCTGGCAGTGGGAGTTTCCCTCCCAGGACTGGTAGTTAAATTCTTTATTATTATTATTCTTTTACTACACAGATTCTTTACGTGTGGAGCTCTTTTACTTTACTTGCAGCGGAGTTGCTTAACTTGCAGAGTATCTTGACTTTACTTGCGGCAGATTTGACTTTACTTGCGGTGGTTTTCTACGTACTCGCGGAGATATATACGTTACTTTATGACTTCCTTTGCAGATTGAACCTCACTACTTGCCAGCCTTAGAGCCGGCGCAGCTGACCTAAAGTCTGCCTTTTCTACCTTTTTACATATGAATGACTTCATATCTTTTTCATCTTAAGAGATATCCTTGTTTTGGCTTCATATTCTGTCTTCTCATGCAATTTTAACCCTAGTTACAACCTATTATTTCTTTGTAACTCTACTCCTTCCCTGAGTTCTTGAGTTGTGGCGCGCATGCGCAGTTGTGACGTGTAAGCGCTACCAGGTGCGCCAAACCACATGTTACATATGTAATTACATGAGCAAACTGTGAAAAGTTTTGACGTTGTGGTGGTCAAAATGGTAGTCAGCTTCAGGTTCAATCTTCAAGATCAGCCCCCCAGATCCAACCCTCAAGATTCTCTCAGATCCTCTTTCTTCCTTTTCCCCACTCTCCTCTCATTCTCACTTCCCATCCCATCCCTCCTCATCTATTCCCTTTCTTGGTCCTAACGCAGAACTGTCTGTGGGTTTATTCCTAGTTGTTGTCTTTTTCTGATTTTTGTTTCTTCCTTGTCTTTTTTTAGTCATGTTTATTTCCATTCCTCCTGGTTCCTTTCTTATTTCCATAGGTTCTTATTGGTTTCATGTTTTCAGCTCTTGGTTCTATTTCTCTTCCTTCTTCCTTTTTCCTTCTTTGTGTTGTTTTTTTCTTCTTTTTTTTCTGTTGTCCGTTGTGTGTGCGCGCAAGGAGATGATGACATGCTTGTGACAGGCCTCCAGGAATCCAAGTTCCCGGCGAACTTGGAGGATAGGGGGCCATAGCACCTGTTCTGATCCAAGTCAGGGTTATCAAGAAATTGATCTTTCTTTTTTTTTTTTCCAAATCCAAGTCTGGAGAGTCCTGATCCCTAAATCCCTTGCATCCTTCAAGAATCCTTTCAACAAAAACACACCGCCGCCGAGGATCCAAACCCCGGCAAACCCTCAAAACCACTTCCCCCCCCCAGCTATCACTTGAATCCCTGATGACTCATCCGGACCATCCATGAGGGCAGTCACCCAACACCATTCCCCTCCCAGTGCTGCCGCCGGCCTAGCACCGGACGGAGCTCCATAATGTCAGGATCCCCCTTGCCTGAGGAGGAATACAGACTTCAGCACACCAGAACCACACCCCAGATAACCCAGGATCACCACCAAAGAGATTACCACGCTCCCAGTATACCTACCGTCACAGGCGCCTAGGATATTGACAGTAAGTAAACTCTTTCACCAAACCTTGCTTATCCAGAGTGAAACTCTGTTGCTCTTGACTTCCCTCTGTTTCCTTAAACCCTTTCAATCATAAAAGATCAAAAGGTTGTCTCTGGTCAAGACCTATAAAACCAGAGCAGAGTAGTAACCCTACTTCTGAATCCCACCAACGTTTCCTTGTTGTGAGTGGAGGCTGTTGCACTCTTTTTGGCCTGGCACAGCTGGCATCCAACTTTTCCAGGTTGAGAATAGCCCAGATTGATTAATAAAGACTTAATAAGTTAAAGTCTAGGCCTGATCTTATCTTTCTCACTCTTTCTCTCTCTGTCTCTCTTTGTTTGTATTTCTTTATACCAAGAAATCCAGACATTCCCTCCTCCATTTTCTTGTGTCCTGCTGTCACATAAGAGACACAGGCTGACACTACTCCTATGCGGAGTGCAGCGGAGGTATCTGGATCACCCGACTTTCTCCGGGAATAATCTTGCGGAGGAGGGGACCGGGCACTTGTGCGCACCACACCGCTTTCTCAATTGATGAGATTGCGGCCGTTTACCTAGGCATGAACTCTCACAGCCGTTACCCTTTTGCCTCAACATCACAACGTTGTTCATCAACCCGCATCTGCTCTCACCAAACATCTGCAGTTCCGTTCCCAATCGTTCACGCCTTCCTGTTATCGGTGTCTCGCCTTGTCATGTCCTTGAGGTGTGTCTTGTCTGCCCGCCGGCGCCCGCTGATCACCGGCTGTGTCTGACGCGCATCCCCCCTCCAAAGCCGCTCTGTCATACAAGCTGCTCGCCGTACTTCCTGCCTGCCAGCCAGACGCGTGTCGACGGCCGGGTCGGCATGATGCACATCCAGCACCTGCCAGCGCCCCCTATCTCGAGCGGAACCAGCCTCTGTGGAGGCCGCAGGCTCTCTGGCAGGGGGCGCCAGCCGCCCGTCCACTCGGAAGGCAGACTACCCCGCCCCCGGAAGCTTGGCCGCACAGGGCCCGATGGGCCCGCGCCGGCTCCCTGAGCCCTGTCCACATGCCCGGGCCGGGAGCCGGAAGAGCGCGGCAGCGTAGCGCCCGGCACAACGACGTGCAAGGCCGGGCGCCGGGCTCCCGCTTGCACACACACAGTGGTCAGGCCCACACACATCGACACCCCGAGCCAGCCACAGTGCTCCACTTTCTGCCCAAAAGGATCCCGCACGCGAGGCGCACAGAGAGGAGCATACATCGGGGTTACAAAGGGTACAATACAACACACGGGGTCTAGGCACAGGATATGTAGCCGGTGGAGGGCAGGGGCGAGCGGGGGGTTGGTCTAGGGTGGGCCGGCGACGAAGGAAGAGGAGGCTACAGGGAGAGGAGGCTTCAGGAAGAGGAGGATACAGGGAGAGGAGGCCGGGGTGCTGGTGTGGGGCGGGTGGTGCAGGTGCGAGTGGCGACGCTGGTGCTCTTTTGCTGTTGATATGATTTTGCTGCTGGTATGCTTTTGCTGCTGGTGCTCTTTTGCTGCCGACATGCTTTAGCTGCCGGTGCTGCTATTGCTGACATTGCTGCTCGTGCGGATGCTGCTCGTGCGGATGCTGCTCGTGCGGATGCTGTTGGCGCGGATGCTGCTCGTGCGGATGGGGATGGTGATGCTGATGCTGGAGCTGGTCTTGCTGGTCGAGCCGGCCGTGCCGAAGCTCGCGAAGCCCATGGCGAAGCTGCTGGCGAAGGTCCTGCTGGAGCTGCTCCTGCAGCTGCTCGGGAAGTTCCTGCTGAAGCCGGTCGTGCTGAAGCCGGTCCAGCTGGTCGTCGCGAGCCTCCAGCAAGTCAGCCTGCCGGAAGATCCCGCCGGCGCCCGGAAGCGCGTCGCCGAGCGGGCCGCCGCCGGGTCTCCAGAGCGGCAGCAAGCCGGCGAGGAGGACGTCTTCGGCGGCGGCGGCGGGGCGGGAGAGGCCCTGGAAGTGGCTGTGGAGGGGGAAGAGGGCGTGGAGCTGAGCGGGGGCGGTCCAGGGCTGGTCGAGGGCTGGGGGCGAGTGGAGGCGCGGGTGCGCGGGGGGCGCGGGCTTGGGGAGCAAGCCGGCCGGGCGCCACTCGTCGTCGGGCCACAGCGGGAACCCCGGCGTCCCGGGCCCACTAGCGCCCCCCAGGGCCGCCTCGGGGTCACGGAAGAGATGGGCGGGGAACAGCGGCGGCCGGCCGGGAGGATGGCCGAGGACGGAGTCGGGCGTGGTGGCCGAGGCGGACGCAGGCACGCTGCTGCTGGCGACGTCGTCGGCGACGGGGGTGGCGAAGACGGCCTGCGGGGCCTGCGGGGGGGTGTAGAAGGGCGGGCCGAAGCGCGGGGGCGGGCTCTCCTGCAGCCCCGAAGCGGGGGGCGAGCCGCCAGCAGCGGGGGGCAGGAAGCGGCCGGGCCAGGAGCCGCCTCCTGCCGTGGTCGGGTGGTGCTCATGCAGAGGAGGGAACAGCGGGTCGGCGAGCGTCGAAGACTGCGTCGGCCATAGCCCGTGTGCGGCTTTCGGCCCCCCCGCGGGCTCGTACGGCAGCCGTCGGTGCGTCGAAGACCGGGCCCGCCGCGCCGGGCTCCCCGGCCATCCGCCGGGCCGCCCCGGGAACAGCCCCACGGCCGGCGGCTGGGCGCGCGCCGCCAGCAGCTCGTGCCGCTTGCGTTGCAGCTCGCGCGAGTTCCACCGGTTCCTGGATCGACAGCATGCATGTCAGTCTCCGCGTGCAGGGGGAGGGATCGAGGGAAGGGGACGGACTTGATGGCGTTCTCGGGCCGCCCGGGCAGGTGCTTGGACACCTCGCACCAGCGGTTGGCTTGCAGACTCTGCTGCATGGCGATGATGAGCATGTCCTCGTTGTGAGTGAACGGCGAATGGTCGACTGGCGGGACAGGGTCAGCATGATGATACACACAGAGGGAGAGAGGGGGAAGGGTACGGACTGAGGGGGTCGAGCTGGTTGGTCCAGCGCTCGCGACACTGCTTGCCGCTGCGGCTGCCGACGCGCTTGGCGATGTCGACCCACTTGCCGGTGCCGAGATGGCTGACCCAGTAGAGCAGGGCGCGGTCCTCGTCTTTCTGCCAGGGGCCTTTGGCGCGGAGGAGGGCGTGGGGGGCGGGGCCGGGGAGGGGCAGGAGGGGCCGGGTCGGCCTTTGCCGGGCGGGCTTCTGGGGCTCGGCGAGGGAGAGGTGGGGGCGGAAGGGGGCGGCGGGTGGGGGTGCAGGGGGCGAGGGCGGGCGGGCGTGGCTGGGCTCGGGATGGTCGGCGGTGGTGGCGGAGGAGACGGGCGAGGGGGTGCGGTCGGCGGGCAGGCATGGCATGGTGTGGTGGTGGTCCAGCCAGGGTGGGTGCTCGCTGGCTGGTGGTGGGGGATGGCTGGGTTTTATTAATGGGACGGTCAACAGCCGCCTGGCTGGTGGGATCTGGCATGGCCCGAGCCAGGGGGAGATCGCCAGCCGCCCTCCGCGGGCCATTCTTCCGCCTCCCCGTCCTGCCGAGCTCCTTTCTCCTCGCCAGCCTCTGCATGGTCCTGCACTACACTGGGGCACTCAAAGGAATCCCCGCCCGATCGCCGCCGTCAAAGGAGCCCCACTCACGCTGCCCGTGCCCACAGTCATGCACAGCACACCCCCCCCCCCCCCCCCCCCGAGAACGGGGGCATCGGGCCAGAGAGCCCGAAGCTCGACCGCCGGAGAGAACGCGGCCCCCGGAGGACCCGCGAAAGGCCACACCGCACATCCACCGCTTCCGGGCCACCCGCTTCGTGCCACTCGTCCCGGGCGACCCCCACCCACACAGACACAGGCAGGAAAGAGGGCCCGCAGTCGGGAGAGAGTCCAGCTAATGGTGGGGGCGAGAGGAGCGGCCGATCGGCGGGCCTGTGCAGGGGCACTTGCAGCGACGCGTGCACCCATCACTCACGTGCCCCCGCCTTTGTGTCCAGCAGCCCTGCACGCTAATCCTGCATCCCCCCAGATCGCGCGCTGCTGCACTTACTTAAATGCATTACGTCGCCAGTCGCCCCTGCCGGCTCCCTATCATCAGCCTGCATGACTCCTGCTGCTTTTCCGGAGAAACACTGCCCCCCCCCCACGGGGGACCCGCCCAGCCCCCGAGGCGTCCGCCAGGGAGAGTCCCTGGCTAAGCTCTTCTCGCAAAAAATCCCGCTGTTTTGTTCAGGATGAGCTCGACAGTGATGGGCTTGAAAAGAGCGGGCAGAGCAGACCGCTAGCTTCCATGCCCTTGTTTCCTGCCTGCACCCAACGACCCGCCCGATCGGCCTGCGCTGCGGAGGCTGAGCAGCGGCCATCGGGGTGTTCCCCTGGAAAAGCGCTGCGCATGTGCGCCCTCAGAGGGCGGACTGCTCCAAAGTCCACCGTGTGTTACGGGACGGTTCTTGCCGGGGGTCGGGATGGACACGAAGGTTGAAGTGGGGGAAACACGCAAACAAGGTTCTGATCTCAACCGTGCGAAAGGCGAGAATCAGAAGGCTACGGAGAGGAGTTGGGCAAACGGGGGAGGAGTGCACGCTCGCGTTGGGTGCCGGATGGGCCCGTGCCCACTCTCCTTGGTGGCCGGCGCCGTCCGGCCGGTGGAGGGCCTCAGCCTTAATTGGTGGCCAAGCGGTGCCGGCCAGGGAAGGCGTGTGCACGCCCTTTGTCTGCCGGTTCACCGCAGCCATCGCAAAGGCAGTCTGAGCTCCTCGTGATGGCGGGTACAGGCCTCAGACGGCCGCCCTGCGCCATGTTGAGAGAGACAAAGGATGAACACTAGAGTTCACAGACACACAAAGTCTTGTGACACTCGGGAGTGAGAAAGGCATGGTTCTGGTTCACTGAGGAAGGAAACCCCAGAAGCAATCTTGCAGAGACTACATACAAAATTGATTTGTGTTATGGTTGAAGCATACTGGATATGGATATAAGCATACTATCTCAACACACCAGCAAGGGCATGCGTCCTTGGATGGCCAGGCTTTACCGGCCATCAACAGGAGGCGGCATCCAATGCCCAACATGTATTGGCCATCATCAGCTGTTCACACACCTTTTGTTGGCTGGGGTCCCCAGGGAAGATTTTGACACCCTCTCCAGAGAGGGCCATCCTGTCCCCTTTTTCTGCAACTGTGCTGGATGCTTTTGGTGAAATGTGTGGAAGAAATAATGAACAATGCTGGAACTCATCCGCAACTGATCTGGATCTGATCCTGCATTCATCCATGAATCATCTACAAGCCATGCAGAAGTCAACCGGAACACAGTCAAAACCACTAAGACACAATGGCCACAATCAAATCATAAATCTAATGTGAGCTGGGTGTTGATTGGGATAATTTCTTGGGGTTTGATTCATGATATTTACGCAATCATGAAGATGATCATTTTTATACTGTTGCCCTCATGTGCACGGGTAAAAGGTTGTTCCAGAGTGCAGGCTGGGCTTCCTGCAGATAAACATGTACACCCTGGTGAGAATGATGTCACCTTGAAGGCCCATCTGAATGGGAATACTTCCCTAAAGAAGGAAAGTATCATCTACAATCAAGTCAAAAAATGATGAAAATAGGGTGGAAATATGTGTTGTGGTGAGCCTCATCAAAACCTCTTTACTCTCTGTGGGCTCTAGGAATAAACTCTCAAGGCAACCAACCACTTAGGCCAACAACACGGAACACCAGACACAGGACCCAGGCACCTCAACATCAAACACTCCATCATCACCAAATCCAGACATACATTAAACATCAAATCCACATTGGTCAACAACTCAACAGCCCTTTTCTTACCTCGTGGTTTCACACTAATGCACCTACTTTGGGATTAGTACTTGTCTCATCTTCATGCGCATCATCCCTTTCTGTTCATTTATCCTACACTTCTCCTTGATTGAAGTTTTTCACTGTTTCATATTTCCCACAACCACAAGTCAACCACCCCCCAGATTGTGTATATAAAATGCCCCTTTGTCCACACTTTTGTCCCCCATCAGCTCATCAGACAGTAGTTGGTCAATAGTTATATAATCTCATAGTTACCTTATAGTCAATTACAGTAGCCATTCTGCCTTGACAAATATATCATCTTACCTGCCCAACATCCAGTAACCATTCTGTGTGAGAGAATTACTTACTTTGCCATTTCATCACCTTACTCTGATATTATCTTGATCTTCTGCGCCACACCTTTTCTTGAGTTTCATTACTCTATTGGTGTCTTCTACTCTTTAGCATTTCACCCGGGGGGCAGCCTTTTCACGCACTCATCCCCTCCACAGCTATCTCTATCCCACGGAGTAGTCCCCACAGCGTCAAGTCAAGCGTGGAGGTTTGGGCTCAGCTAGACAACCTTGCGTCTCAACACATATCAGTGTGTGAGCCATTTTTGTGTTTGTTTGTTTTCCAACGTCTCCGTGCCCATGCATGTGAATTGTTTTCAATTTTGCCAATGTCACCTTTGTGTATGCGCGTATAGTGGGGTGACAGATCACTGGAGGGGCCTTTCACAGCTCCATGGCAAGTAAACACTTGTCAGAAAGTCATCAGAGCCTCAGCTAGTCACATTCATGTTGTGTGAAACCCCTTGCACATAGATAAATTGATCACCATAAATTTGCCATACATGATTAATAATTGAACATTGAGTACCTATCATTTCATTGTGGGCTGTAATCAAGTTATACTTAAGGAATGAAACAGCTCTATGCAACATTGCACAATGTCCTGTGATACTTCCTCATAAATTATGACAGACTTCCCATTCACTTCTGAATAATTTATCAATAATTTCCTAATCCACATCTGACTCACATCAGAACCAGAACAACATAAAATTACTGTCTGCAAGTTTCTGGAAAGCGCGTCAAAGTCTCCCCTGATGGACGAGTTGGATTTCTACCCTCTCTCAGCCTCTTGTTTGATTCACCAACAGCTAAAAATATTATTATCATCAAAATTAAAACACATGTAGTTCTTGATTTATTTTACTCTAGAATTTTAGTTCTAGAAAGATTTATATGTGTAGTACTTAATTAATCTTACTCTAGACTTGTAGTTCTAGAAAGATTTAGAAATTTAGTTCTAAATAATTTTTACTCAAGATGTGTAGCTCTTGGGCAGTTTCTAGTTGTAGTCATCTGTCACAAATGTGACAGATCAGCTTGATTTATATTTCCCTCTGAATTCATAGTAATAAATAATCAAGTCAGAGCACATTCTTCTTCTGACCAAACTCAAGATTTCATCAAGAGGAACAAGTCCCCAGCTCCTCCTCATCCTCCCTTGACCTTGACACTGGGGTTGAAAATCTACCAGGATGTACGACCATCAAAGAGAATACACACTTCCTTCAATGGCTGCTGCTGCTCAGTCATTAAAGGGAGTGGGTCCTCCTCTTGATGGCAGGACCTTCATGGCAAACAAGGGGAAACACACCTTTTAATGGACCTTACAGTAGGGCTATCAAAGGGAGTCTCCCCAGGATGGCCCGTTTGTATCCTAGTTCACCTGTGAAATAGTGTCACAAGGAATGGTGTGTGAAAATCTCCACCCTTGCATTTGGGAAAATGTGAAGGTGGTACATGGGCAATGCCCTGGGGCTCTCATCTGTGCCCCGCAGAACCACATGTTTTCTTTCAGAATCCCAGACATCAGCATCCAAACCCGCCAGCAGACAGCAGGTGCCCGCAGCGGATTTGTTTTGGCCAGCTCTAGGTTAGGATTGGCTGCTGGAAAGCTTGTATTGTTGGATGAAATGTCATTCACATTTCACATGAAATCAAATTACATCTTGAGAACATTCCAACACGTACACCACGGGGCGCATTCCTGGAAATGCGCTGCATCCCGCGGACGTTTCTGACTGAGAAATGTCCAGAGGATTTCCGTGGAGCATCCAGCGGACGCAAGGGGCAATGAGCATCACTCGGACGCTTCCAGAAGCGTCCAAGTGATGCTTTGTCCTTCAAACCATTGGGCGGACATCAAAAATTGCCGCCATCCATTGGATACTCTCAAATTGAGAGTGTCCAATGGACATCTTGACAGTCCAAACACACTCAAACAGGTCATCTCTTGATGACCGGTCTGTGCCAGTCATCAAGGGAATTAGTTCTCCCCTGTCATTGAGGGGACTCAGGTCTTCTCTCAATGACCGGTCTGTGCCAGTCATTGAGGGGACTCAGGTCTCCTCTTGATGACCGGTCTGTGCAGGTCATTGAGGAGACTCAGGTCTCCTCTTGTTGACCGGTCTGTGCTGGTCATTGAGGGGACTCAGGTCTCCTCTTGATGACCGTTCTGTGCCGGTCATTGAGGGGACTCAGGTCTCCTCTTGATGACCGGTCTGTGCCGGTCATCAAGGGGACTCAGGTCTCCTCTTGATGACCGGTCTGTGCCAGTCATCAAGAGGGTCTCGCCGGTCATCAAGGGGAATCAGGTCTCCTCTTGAGCGATGGACATGAGACAAAGCTGTCAACAAGAAACTCTCCGTTGAGAGTGTCTGGCAGACACCAAAACTGTTGTCCATTGGACACTCTGGCTGGAGTGTCCAATGGATGTTTGGAAACAAGTCTCCAGTGTGTTGTGCTGGGTGTGTGGGCCCCTTCAGCATAGCTGGCATGTCTTAGCCGGTAGTCACTGCCCTAGACACAGCCATACCCCCACCCCATCCCGTGTTTGATTGCGGGTCTTCTTCCCCCCCCACCCTGCTAGCTAATCATCCATCCGCCACCAACCCATTGGGCCACCTGCAGTCGAGCCACCCCCCATACACTCAGGCCAGTCAGGCTGGCCTAATATTTTGACTAAAAGGGACCCTGGGATTTGTTTTGTATCAGGCTTGTTTCAAGGGGGACTGAACTCCAGTATACTGCATGTCAACTGACACCAGTTTCTTGAGTTTTTTTCACATTGTGCGCAGCTGATGCTCAGCTTTGTACCAGTCCTTGCTTAGCCTTCTCCTAGTCCTGTCCCAGCTGATGCTCAGCTTTGGCCCAGTCCTGGGCCAGCTGGCCAGCTGATGCTCAGCAAGCTGAGCATCAGCTGAGCCAGACCAGGGAAAAAGATGGATTGGTAAATTTAAGTCATTCATTGGAATCAATTGCGCCGGAGACGCTACCCAAGACTACCTTTAGGGAAATTAAGTGTTAAGTTCCACCCATTCACACGTACGCAATTAGGGAAGTGTCTCACTTTAACAATACACCATCCAGTTCGGATATGCACACCAACCAAAAAGCCGGAAAACCACTCTTGGCAACCTAAGAATCTCAAATTCAAACCTATTGTTGTAGATAGTGTGGGAGAAACAACAAAGTTGACAGTCACCAGCTTGAAGTTTACCTATATAATTATTTCAGTTTCTGTTGTGTTGGTGTCAACACTTGTAGCGCATACCTTGTGAAATACTACAATAGAATAATTGGGCCCCAGGCCGGGATGATTGCCAGAAGTTATTGAAAGTTCTATGATTGTGCCAACGGCGGTGACAATTATTTGATTCATCCCTGAGTGAGTTGTCATATTGTGTGTTGGAAGAGGAGTTGCCAATTTGAAGTCAAGTTCAAGTGCTCCATTGTGACTGAACCCAGATATTGAGCCTTTCATCAAGTAATTGCAGCAAGACGCTATGTTTTTCCCGCTGAAAACGCTCGCGCTTAGGTTCACGGGAAAGAACAGCATTGCCCCTGGCATGCCTGACCTGAGAGACACCCAGAGAAGATTATTCTCCACAACACCTAATCTTTCGACATCTTCTGAAATCTCAGAGCAATTCTCAGCAAGCTTTCAAGGAGGTGAGGTCATGACAACTTACGTCATCCTCCACTGCGGGGGTCTGCCGCGGCTGTTGTGAACAACAAGGAAAGGGCGTCAAATGGCTGCTGGTTGCGGATTTTGAGACCTGTGCGGTGTTAATTGAGTTGTCAACTGGTCTGGTCGAAAATATAGTATAATGTACTGAAAAGACAAATTGGGGTGTCCAGTTCAATTGAAATAAGGTGAACTGATCTAGTTGGATGATAGTGTAGCAAAAAGACTTGTGAAGCAGACCGGATGAGGTTAAACTGGAAAATTTGGTCTGGTCTAGGAAAAAAACAGTATAACATAGGTACTCACTGCATGTGTCACCGGGAAAACCCCGATTGAAGGGATATTAATGCAGTGCCGGAGTATTGGCTGCACTCATAACAACCAAAGCTGGTGAGTGGCGTCCGAGACGTCTGGCTGGGTGGTTACTGGTGAATGTTTTCAAAGGCAAGGGCTGGTTTGGTGTCATAGGCGATTTGGAGAGGGTTGGAAAGGGTTCGAAGTGTGTTCACAGGTGGATTGGTTTAGCTGTACGGAGAGTTGCGGCTTGGAGAAGGTTTCCTTTGTCTTTCCGCTGGGGCGATCTGGCATGCTGCAATTCAAGCTACCATCAACCCCCAACCTCTCCGCTGTCCCACTTGCGCAGTTTGAGAGGCAAACAGTGGGCCCCCCACTGGTCACAGCCTTTGCTGCGGGCCGGGGGCCTTCAGAGCATCCGCATCCGTGGCTAGATCAGCCTGGGCTAACTAGCTTGGATTACAATTGGAATAGGATAATCCAACTGGCCATCTGCATGGGTGGGGATTAGTGGGTCCGAGGCTGTTGGAGGTTATGTGTTTAGGTGCCTATGTGTTATGTGTTTGGCACCTAAACACATAAAGTTCATACTAACAAGCATGATGCATATTCATTTTGGGATTAGTCCCAGGATTAGTGGGGTCTACATTTAGACCCCACTAGCTCCAAACGGAGCTCCGGGTTAAGTTGATCCCCGGTTGATCCAACCCAATGCGGGTGCGGGGTTGAACTAAGTGCCCTAATCCGGGCTAACTTAGCCCCCGGTGCGGATGGTCTCACATCCATCCCTTTTGACCCGTGCGCTTGACGCGGGCTGGGGGGTGAGCCTGTGGACACAGCACTTTTGCTGATGTTGGAGGGCTAGGTTGAGTTTTTGAGGGCGGGGGTTAGAATTTTGTGTGATATAATTTGTTTTGTGTTTAGCTTTTTGTATATGGGAAACCCTTCACCAGGAGAAAACAATCATCACTTGTCTGCAAGTGACATAGCAAATTAAAAAGGGGCCTTTGTACTTTCTCATTTCACTTGTAGGCAAGTTATCATTGTTTTTTCCTGGTGCTTGTAATTTGTTTTTTAATTTGTTGAATTTATAGGGGAAACCCTTGATTTTTTTTTGTGTTGAGCTTTTTCTATATGGGAAACCCTTGTAATTTTTTTGTAATTTGTTGTATTTATAGGGGAAACCCTTGATTTTTTTTTTTTGATGGTCTCAGTTTTCTTTGTCTTTAATAAACTTGGATGCACCGGTAAGTGGCAAACTTTCCTAATTTTTGAAAGCCTTATTCTTTCACAAAGTGGCCAAAAATTCTAAAAAGTTAAAATACATATTTATCATGATTCACTAATTAGCACTGTTCACGTAAGAAATCTATGACCATGTGAGAGATATACAGCAGCATACTTTCCCAGCCAAATTGGCTGGCACAATGGGATAAACTTTATTTCAATCTTGCTGATGTTTATATAGCTTACGTGAACAGTGCTATTTATTTGGATTTTTTGGCTGGTGGTAATATGGATTCCAGGTCCCCAATTGACTGTACTGGTTCTTTTTATTGGTGCAATTTTTAAGCATACAAAGAAGCTTCAAAAAACTCCAAATAAATTCACAGAGGACAATAATAAGCTTTTCTATTGATTTTTAAAGAAATAATTTGAAAAAGTTGCGCCCTTCATGCGCAGTGCGCAAAGTGTTTGAAAACTTCGCGCACTGCACAGTGCACAAAGTAAGTCCAAAAAAATAGTATAAAAATCTACATATAACTAAAGGAATAGCCTCTGGGAGCCAAACTAACCCGTACAAAAATCTGTCAATGCAAGTACCGCCGGCGTCAATACCCTGTACAAATTTCTGTCATGCAAGTAACGCCAGCATCAATTCTATTTTTGTATTAATGATTCTGTTCAACCCTGTTCAAGAAGCTTTGGGTGAGATATCACCCAGACCGCTTGAAGTTTGAACGGACTCCCTGAGCTCTGTCTCTTGGGATGTACATATCCACTCCATTTGACGGACTTATTGAGTTTGACGGACTCTCTTATGAGCAACTCCCTTCAACGGACTTGCTGATGGATGTTTCCAATCCATTCAACAGACTCTCTTAGGGATGGTCACACACCACACAACTACATAAACCACCCTAAAACTATGCACTTCAATCTAAGTTTATACTATGTACTATCACTATAAAAAGAATGTACTTATGATTATGAGATTAGTATAATCCTATTAAGTTTTGACTGATTGGAGCAAGCCTAGTGGTTCCAGTAAGTGACTAGGGGTTAAATGAACTGTAGAATCCAATTATTCAATAATACATCTAGAAATATGTATCCTTCTCATTAGTAAACTGTGAATTTATGTGATTTGATACTTGAAACACATTTGGTACACCACACCACTATCACTCTAACTCCTGTTGTCTACGCTCCTTTTCCTGCCATCAAACTCCTCTCCCTATCTTACATGCCCCTGTCTAGCCTATGATTTCAGGATCTCACACACTGCCTTTGCCCCAGCTACGCCCGCTAACGTAGCCCGCTTCGGCTGCCACGGCTTCCCCCAATCACCCCATCTGCTAGCCAGTCTGGGCTGGCCTGCTCAGTTCAAGTCCAGTTCTGTGCGCTGCTGGCTTGCTACCTTCAGTTGTGTGCTCTGCTCTTCTTTTTTCTGTGTCATCTGCACTCTACACTTATTGCTCCGTGGACACTTTTGACACGTGTGCCAGAATTGATCACCACACCGTTCTTCATGGGCTGATCCTGGGGGTCAGTCCAAGTCATTTATGTTCTGGGGCTGCTCTCAATTTATCTTCAAATTTGAAAACCTGAACTTACTATTTTTGTAGACAAACCATGCTTGTATTTGTAGTATGTTGTAGGGGGAACCCAAGATCCCAATTTCTACATACCTCTTTGTATTGGCTTTTTCAAAAGATTTGCAGGGGAAACCCTTGATCTAAATTTCCGCAAAAGTGTGGACGCAATATAATTCAATTTACCACAGAATGTTTTGATAGCAGCATCCTAATCAATTTATGAGTTGGATGCCGGTCAGCTGAGTCTATATTCTCACAATCCATTGGGCGGAGATCCTGAGGTGAGAGGAGAGGATATCTTTTCGGCGGCATCGGAAGATGTGGGGAATGAGCCGGGCGAGCATGCTGTGGACATGGGCTGCCCCCGGAGCTGTTTAACCTGTGAGCGACGATGGTCAAGCTATGCAGTTGCGGAGTAGCGGGTCGAGTGCCTTCCCACTCTTGGATCCGGCCTCCGCTCGACGAGTGGTACCTTTGGCTGGGCGTGCTTGAGTCTGCAGGGCTGGATGGCCTGGCTGATGAGCTCGTGGAAGTTGTCCTTGGTCGTCGTCGATGTCCGTCGCTGTCCTCCTCCTGTGATGCTCGTCCTCGGTCGCAGCCAGCGAGGCGAGCTCCCGGCTGGTTTCATGTTGTTTATCGGGAGTGCAACGGGAGGTAGGCGGAGTCCATGGGACCGTCCAAAGCCTGAGCCCTGTAGAGCGTCAGATCCGGGCGCATCCCCATGCGGCCGGGCTGGCCTGTACTTCATACTAGGACAGCCCATCGAGATACAGGGCAGGAGGGGCCGATGGGGCGAGGGAACCATCCCTGGGGGACTCGCTCATAGTCCAGAGACCTATCCAGTCTCCCCCCCCCAGAGTTCCCTCCAGTATCCTCTTCGCTCTCCCCACCAAATCTCCTACCCCTACCGAAGCTCTGAGTTGCGGAAACCGCAAAAAGTCAATTTCTTTCACCTCCCACCCGCCCTACTAAGTTAAAGACATGCACACCCAGGCGTGGGGTCTAGCGCCTGGCCCTCACACCCCTGGGTGTGTGCCTGCTCCCGGAAGGCCCGCTCCGCGATCCTCCCTCCCTCACGTGCACAGCCCGGCCTGGGAATCCCCTCCCGGGATCCATGGCCGAGGCACGGCACGGAGGAGAGGCTGGAAAAGTGGATCGGGGATCACCCCCTTCCCCCGACCCACACGTGGGAGCCTTGGGAAGCCGGTACTCGGCTTCCGGGGCTCCCTAGGCACCTAAAAGGTGCTGAACACGTGAGCAGTGTCCAGTAGGACGACAGTAAAGGCTCGCGCCTCCCGCGCGGGAGAAAGCGCAAACCGCGCCGCAGTCGTGAGACGAGGCCGGAGCCGCTCCAGAGGGTCCTCCCTAGGCACCTAGGTAGAATGGATTGGCCCCTGCTGACCTCGGATTCGGAGAAACACTCCAACCAAAGAATGTTATGTAAGGAGCTCCCTCAACAAAACTCCCTCCCAATCGGATGCCAGAACAAAGAAACGAACAACCAAAGCTTCAAGCCCCCGATTCTCGTCAACGAGCAACTTTCGGTCGTCGGTTCGAGAGCAGGTGGTGCTCTGTTGGTCCCTCAATTGCCAACCAGTACCGGTCTCTATGGTACGCTCATTGCCGGTGTGCTCATGGCCAGTGTCTCCTATTCGCCCTTGTAGAAGGTTGCCGTCACCCTGAACACCATCCATAAAAGCCCCGCTCTAGAGCATCTTGACTTGAAAATTCCCCACATCCTCCCCACTTTGTCGCTAGTAACCCATCCTTGACGACTGGCTCAACATCACCAAATTAACAAGCCCTTGATTGATCCTTTTTCGGGACTGCATACTCGTCCTTTGCTCTTCTTGAATCAATTATTTTTAGAAAAGATTCATCAGATCCATAATGCTCTTGTGCTCTGCAGCCATGTTTTTGCTTGCCGCCACCTTGGCCTATGCTCAACCGCATCACGCGAAACGTGAGGAGAGGATTCTTTTGCGACCGGGACATTTGCTAGCTCTGCTGGGAAACGTACCATTGCCGAGCTCACAAAACGTTTTTGAGTCGGTATCCAAAACAGCCAGCCTTTACTTTGTTCAAGGTGAGCAATCACATATCCCATAACCGCACGTTCATCCAGTTTCTTGCGTTTCTCTTGAGGAATGTGGATATATCCGGTGCTCCCAAAAAGGCAAAAGTTGTTGAACTGCGGTTTCCTGTTGAACATTGCTTTGTAAGGAGTCTTTTCGCCACTTGATTTGTTTGGGAGCCGGTTCAACACATGAGTCGCCCAAACAAAAGCATAACTCCAAAAATTCTTTGACAGTGGACTATCTAAAAGTATTGTTTGCCCCATGTCCGCCACTGTTTGGTTGAAACGTTCAATCACCCCGTTTTGGTAGTGGTGATATGGAAGTGCCTTCTCAGCGCCAATACCGCGCGCCGTAAGGAAATCATTTAGCTTTTGGTTGGCGAACTCTCCGCCATTGTCGCTTCTCAAGGTCTTCACTCGTTTTCCGGTAGCTTGTTCAAGTCGCGTTATTGTATCGATGATATGCTGGTTAGCTTCTGACTTCTTTTTCAAGACTTTGACAAAAGCGTAGCCCGTTGCTACGTCCCTCATTGTTAGAAGGTATTTGCCGCCTTCTATAGAATCCACTTGGAACGGGCCCATCAAATCCGCCGCTAAAACATCCAAACAATCTGCAACTTGAAGGGTGGAGGCTAAGGGGTTAATTCGCGTGCTCTTACTTATTGCACATACAGGACAATGTATCTTTCCGACAGGGATCTGGTCTGGTAAACCCAATACCAGTTGGGACTTAATTATCCGCCTTATGTGCCTAAGGCTAGCATGTCCAAACGCTCTGTGATAATGGAGCAGCTTCACTTCATCTGGTGGAAGGGACTCAGGCTTCCACTTAAAGTCAGTTGCTTTTCCCAAAGGCTCCTTGAAGATCTCATTGCTTCTCGCTTCAGTTTTGGAGGACATAACTGTGATATCATTGCCGTCAGAAGACAGGTGCGGGTTTAACAAGACTGGCAGATCAGACAATTGAGACACGGGAGAAGGAAAGATGGGAGATAAAGGAATAGAAGAAGAAAAGGCCGGGAACGTCGATGGTAGATCAGAAGAAGAAAAAGAATTGACAAGAGGTTTTGGTTTTGAGTAAAGAATATGGCACCCCGGTGGGGAAGTTGTCCTTGCACAATCTACCCTGATCATTGGATAGGGCATGCACCACCAATTCTTTGCCGGTTCAAAAACACAATCAAAAAAGTGTTTGCCTGATGCGCGTGAAACTTGAAAAGTATCTGTTGCGTTATTACAAGCCACCAGAGCATTAGCTTTGCGCAGTGCCGCCATTGATATGAGGGTGGTCTTCGCTTTCTCACAGTACAGTACATGTCGCAAGACAATAACAGTCCCATCAGGGACTTGAAATTTCAGGGCACCCACGCCTGTGATCAAAGATCCTGACCCACTGGTAGCTACCGAGACACCAATGGGTTTTGGGAGAAGACAAAAATCATGAAGGAGGAATTCAGACCCGGTGAAACCATGGGAGGCACCTGTATCAAGAATGGCAGCTTCACTCACCAGATCTTCCCCTAGCGCCATCGAATGGAAATCTAGGTCATCCAGATCATCAGGAAGTCCGTTGACTTCCACAATGTGGGCCTCAACCCCCTTCTTTGCTGGGATTGAGGGGCCAGAATCCGGTCCCTGCAACTGTTGGCCGTTGTTGTGATACCGCGGCCGGTAGTAGTCCGCAGGATTTTTGGCATGCTGCTAGTTTCTTGAGGGAAGAAACTGAGTTTTCTTGAAGTTCGTCCGTGAGAAGCGGGAGGAGTTCACTGAGGCGCCACTCGGGAGGTGACCGTAGAGAGTGCCTGCAATGGTGCCGATTGGTGGACCTGACTTTCTGTTGGCGTGAGTTGATTGTTGGGGCTCTGGACAGTTCCTCACATAGTGATTTTCCCCTCCACACTGCCAGCATTTGTGCGCAGTGAGAGCATAAAAGTCAAGCGCGTCAACCCAATCCTGTTCATCGACGTCCGCCAGAAAAGCCGAAACATTGAAACTATCCGCCGCCGGCATTGAGGTGGACAGCGCCGTTGGAGGTGTAGGTGAGGCAAAAACTTGCCCCGCATCAGAGGAAAGACCAATAGTATGCTTGTGTTGATCCTTACAGATGTCCAGCGCTTTCATGATCAAGTCAAAGGAAGGACAGCGTCCCTGTTTGTTGTCCTGACTAGTTGTTTGACACGTAATTCAAAATCTTTCTTGTACTCCGCATTGGACTCCATCACCGCCGACTGAAGCACAAAACCCATGAAAGCATCCATGCCAAACTTGACGTTGACCGCAGCCCATTCTGCTTGCCAGTCCCGTAAAGTTGAGGCGATCCCGGCGTTGTGTCCATCTGGATTGATTTTGAAACGTCTGAATTTGTAGAAGATCAACATTTGAGCCGCATGGGAGGATGTTTTGAATTTATTGACGAGTGACGTGTACATTGCAAAACATGTTGGAAGCTGTTGCATTTCGGCAACCAGCGACTGATTGATGCTGGAGATGAGTAATGCCCGCGCAATCTTCTTGTAGGTGGAGTTTTTGCACGCAGTAATGAAGAAACGAGCATCGTCTACCGCTGCCCTCCCGACTTCGGCCAGATTTTGGTACCAGTCAGCAAAATTTGCTCCATCCGCCTTTAAGGTATTGGCTTGCCGGAATTGCGCCTTGCCCGTTTGAATCGCCGTCCCAACCAGTTTGCTTTGTTTCAGGAGAAACTCAGCTTCTTTGAAATCACGAACTTGCTTTGCTAGTTTGGCGTCCAAACGCTCTTGTCGGCCTCCGTCTGCAGTCGGAGGAGGGATGTCCACATTCGCGTTTCTGAGAGGATGGGCAGGTTCAGACGGCAACCGCGGGTCCATATGCGGTGGAAGTTGTTGATCATCTACCAGAACAGGCTGTCGTTGTTTACCCACCCGGATTTCCGTGGGCCGACGGGCCGGTCCTGCTGTTGTCTCTGGGCTAGGCGGCAGGCGCTCAAACTGTGACTGAAGGACGGCGATGTCTTCCTCCAGTCGATTCCTGTGTGATAAGTCGTCGATGTGCCAGTTCGACGATCCTGCCGCTCCAGACGTCGATTGTTGATTCGTCCTGGGATCCATCGTTTGGCGTAGTCGGTCAAAGAGGGTGGTCGAGAGATGTGTTA
The DNA here is from genome assembly GCF_026914185.1 of Puccinia triticina. NCBI lineage: Eukaryota > Fungi > Basidiomycota > Pucciniomycetes > Pucciniales > Pucciniaceae > Puccinia > Puccinia triticina. The sequence continues at coordinate 876,213 of NC_070572.1, forward strand.
GGGAAAAGGGAATAAGGGAAGAGTAGGCGATTTGATGTAAGGGAAAGAATAGGGAGGGGAACAAGAAGCAAAGGAAGAAAGAAAATGTAAGGAATATTTGGATAGACGGGAAAATGAACAGAGGATAGGCAGAAATATGTATGGAGATTGTGGATTTTCAAGGGATGGAATATGATTTTTGACAATGTGGGGAGAGAGATAACAGAAAAAGCAAAAAGAACTTGAAGAGGTCGGGAGGGAGTCGGTCCACGAGTCGGAGATGAAATAGAGACTCAAGTCTTCCCTCTTAGAAAGACAATAGCAAACAGGACCGGGCCACAGTCCTGTTTTCGGCAAGATGGCTAGTCTCCCTAGCCACTGAAATTCTCCAAGAAAAAACTTTCCTCTCTATAACACCGGTGAGATCTGTTATGGCATGGGATTATATTTCACTAGTAGCATATGTACTTAGCTTATGTTTATATTGTGTTTCATTCTTCTCTCAAAGACTCTTCCCTGGGTGCCGGTGAACCCTCTTTTTCCTCACTCTCTTTTGCTTTCTTCTCACCGGCATCCCAGGTAAGCACCGTGATGTATTGTTTTTATTTATTTTTATTTTTTTTCATCTTTTAGATTATTGTCTTTGTTTTAGCTCTGTGATGACCGAAACTTACTCTCTTTTGCTTTCTTCTCACCGGCATCCCAGAGCACAAGCCTAAGAGGTTATGAGCCCAGATTCTTGCAAACTAGGTCACGGTGCATTTTTTCTTGAGAGTCCGCTTGCAAGCGATAACACTACGCCGATCATCATCATCTTTTCAGTCGTCACATCTTCGGCGAATCCATTATGTTTTACACTTGCGATACCGGCGACCGAACAAGATCTGCCTTCACTGCGGGATTGAATTCACTAGGTCAACGTGTCGCTCAACCCAGAATGTTTCTCTCTCAGTCACCCGTCGCTGGCTTGTTTCACAATCGATCTACCTTAACTGCGGGACCGACTTCGCAAGGCCAAAGCCCATCTCAATCCATTCTCACATCTTCGACATATATTCAACAACGTCCTGACCTCCTCGCCCCCGCGCAACTAATCCTGACACGGCGATGGTCTTCCCGTCGCCTGCAAATGCGCATTCTATCAAATCTCAAATCATTTGCCCAAACGCTTCACAGGCTGCGCCGGTCCTTGAACCCTTGCCTGCCGCTTCAGCTAATGCCCCAACGATTCTGTCAGCCAACTCGGACACGTGCGACTATGAGGTGGCACAAAAGGAAATTAATCAATTTGTTGACCAAGGAGGGCGATTTTTTGGGTTAGACACGTGTGCTTCCCATACTTTCACCAACGACTTATTGTTGCTTTTTGACCAAACCACTCTTTCTAACCCCATCCCTCTGACTGTTGCGACTCACGGACCACAATCTTTTGTCACTGTGGTTGGGAAGATGAAGCTCTGGAATCAGTTAGGATCGATAACACTCAACAACGTCTACTACAGCCCAACTGCGACGTGCACCCTTCTGTCAGCTGAAACTCTCCGACTAGGTGGCGGCCAGTTACGCATATCCAATCGAGGCATCGCGTTGATTCATTTCTCCAATGGTTTCAGCTTCCGATCTTACCCAATTCACCGCCGGTGGCAGGTTCCAGTATTTTATAGATTATCGCCTTCTCCTACCGTCTTTGTGCCGCCTGCTTCCGAAGCCTGTGATTTCCCAACTTCCCCATCCCCCAATGCAATGATCGCGTGTGATATTTCCATCAAGAACTCAGACGCACTGATGTGGCATCGTCGGCTTGGCCACATTAGTCTCAAGCAAATCATTCGCATGTGTTCGCTAGGTAGCCTACCAGGGCTACCAGACAAGTTGACAAATAAAGATTCTGTATGTGAGGACTGTCTGGTGAGCAAAAGTAAACGCAACCGGGGTCAACGGCTCTCTGAAGAATCAACGCTGCAGCCGATGGACGTCATTGTTTCTGATGTGCTGGGCCCGTTCATTGAGGGATTCAACGGCGTGAAGTATCTTGTTGTCTTTCGGGATCTTGCTAGCACCTATTCCGAAGGATTCTTGCTGAAAGCTAAAAGCGACGTGTGCTTGAATTTTAAGCGGTACATTGAGCGGATGGAGAGACTTACCGGAAAGAAACTCAAACGATTTCGGACGGACGGTGGCGGCGAATTCACGTCGAAGGCTTTTCTTTCGTGGCTGCAGGACAAAGGTATTGAACACCAGCATTCAATGCCCTACGAGCCGGAACAGAACGGAGCGGCAGAACGACTCCATCGAACTGTTGGTGAAATGGCGCGGACGGCACTGGTGTCCTCGGGATTACCCACCAAGTTTTGGGGGTTTGCTTACTTGTGGGGCTACTTTACCCACAATCGGATGATCAATTCACTGACGGGTGATAAAACACCCATTGAACTCATGTTTAACAAGAAACCCCTCTTGGATCGACTCCGGGCTTTCGGCGAGGTGGCTTTTGTGCACAAACCAGATGTGTATCAAACGGGGAAGACTGATTGACGTGCCTGGCGCTGCAACCTTGTGGGCTATGTCCAAGGAGGCAAGGGATGGATCTTTTGGGTGCCGACAAATAATTCATTCTTTGAGTCATCCATCGCAACTTTCCCATACTCCAATCAAACTTCTGTGAACCCTCCGGAACCAATCAAGCCCAAGCTGACTTTATCATCATCCCTCAACAAGATTCTCAACAATGGGGATAACAATTCTCAGGTCCCTCAACACAACAATGAACTAGTCTCTGCACCGGATGTAGCACCTGTTCGGCGTTCAATCGACAAGCTGCTAAATACCGAAGATGTTGCACCTATGATTTTTAATTCAGCACTTGTTCTAGGTTCAAATGTTGCTGAGGCCACTCTGGCCAGTCAATCACCGGAAAACACGGGACTGTCAGCTGTCACAAGGAGTCAGCTCCTCCCAAGGACTTATGCTCGTGCAGTAGCCAGGAAAGATGGTGATCAATGGGCAGCGGCTGTCGAGAACGAACTGGCCAACATATGGGACATGTCGGTGTGGCATTTCGAACACGTGCCAGCGGGACAAAAAGAAACGGACGCCAGGTGGCTCTTCAACATAAAACGAAACCAGGACGGTTCAATCAAGAAATACAAAGCAAGATACATTGTCCGTGGGTTCAGCCAGATTTTTGGCCAAGACTACCACGACACCTGGGCCCCGACGGCGACTTTTGCGTCCCTCCGCATGCTCTTTGTAGTGGCCACATCAAATCATTGGGCAATTGAGTCTTTTGACATCACCGCGGCGTATCTACATGGTGAAATTGATGAAGATGTGTGGGTCAAAGTTCCAGACGGGATGGTGGTGCCTGAGGAACACAAGGGCAAGTCCCTGAAACTCGATAAGGGACTTTATGGCACTAAACAGGGGGGTTGCTGTTGGTGGAAACACTTTGTACGGATCATGGAAGGTATCGGTTTTCTTGTCAGCTTCTACAATGACTCTTTTTACCACATGCACCGCGGTGGCGAAACCTTACTGGTATGGATTCACGTGGACGACGGCGTTGTCACAGCCTCATCCTCAGCTATCATGCAAGAGTTTCGATCGGAGCTCGAGTCCAAGCTCTGGACAACGTGGGAAGGTGACTTGCACACCATTGTGGGGATCAAGGTCGAGCGTCCCAGCCCTTCAAGGATTGTACTGTCTCAACCTTTTCTCACGCGCAAGATTCTGGAGACATTCACCACTGAAGCAACATTACCCTGGGCAGTCCCACTGAAAGACATCAATTCCATCGCTTCATTCTGGCGAGGAAATCATCAACCCCAATGGATATCTCTCTATTGTAGGATCGGTGAATTATCTGGCGGTTGCGACTCGACCTGACTTGGCGTTTGCGGTTGGATTTCTGGCACGGTTCGCGAAATCACCCACCAAGAGGCACTGGGCGGCGGTTCAACACACACTTGGCTACATCAGGGCAGTCGGGTGCCGCAGTTTGGTGATTGAGCCAGAGACCCATGACAACAACATGCTCACGTGGGTGGACGCCAACTGGGGCGGTGAATTTGCGCGTTCAACGCACGGATTGGTCACGACTCTCTTTGGGGTACCAATACTCTGGGCCAGCAAGTGTCAACCGTCGGTTGCAACTTCAACGTGTCACGCGGAGTTCATGGCGCTCGGCTGGGCCTCAAGACATTTGGTTTGGCTCAAAGAGCTGTTTTTCGACATGACTAACCAAATTATCACTCCTAAGCTGATGTGCAACAATGACGCGGCTGTCAAAATTTCAAAGGACAACACGGCGAACAAGAGGACCAGGCACTCAGAACGGGAGGTTTTCTACGTCAATGAACAGCTTCATTGCAAGCGGCTTGACATTGAATGGGTCCCAACCAACGCCCAGCTGGCCAACATCATGACGAAGGCGCTGGGCCCGATGCCCTTCGAGAGGATATTAGCCAGCCTCAAAATGTCATCTCCTGGATGAGTGACATATGTGATGGCAAGTACCTGGGGGGCTGGCATGCGCTGGCGGCGAGACACATGCGCCCCCCGCGATTGTCCGTCTTACCCTCAATCAATCCCGGTGGTGTAATCAAAGTGACAACACATTGTTTCTTTTACTTTTGCAGATTCCGGTCAGCCTGCCGATATTGTTTGTGATTGGATATGCTTTCATCATCTTTGGCTTCTCCATTGTTTCCCTACTCATCTTTAGTTTTTTTTTTCCTTTTTTTTCTTTTTTTTTTCTCTGCTCAAGTTTTTGATCAGTAGTCAGAGTCTTTTCGAGGGGGTGGCTGTTATGGAATGGGATTATATTTCACTAGTAGCATATGTACTTAGCTTATGTTTATATTGTGTTTCATTCTTCTCTCAAAGACTCTTCCCTGGGTGCCGGTGAACCCTCTTTTTCCTCACTCTCTTTTGCTTTCTTCTCACCGGCATCCCAGGTAAGCACCGTGATGTATTGTTTTTATTTTTTTTTATTTTTTTTCATCTTTTAGATTATTGTCTTTGTTTTAGCTCTGTGATGACCAAAACTTACTCTCTTTTGCTTTCTTCTCACCGGCATCCCAGAGCACAAGCCTAAGAAGATCATTGCCAAAAGTTTGTTGAGATTCCGGATGGACCAAACCTATTAAGTTGAGACCAAGATCAGAATTTCAACCTTGTTGACCTTCTGGCTGATGATTAGTCAGTCAGATAAGCAAGCGGATTAGACTCGGCAATCAACAGAGATTGCGGTTGGAGTGAAAGGTTAACTTTTAAAGCTGATCCGGATGATTAGGCCGGTGGTAGTCTGCTAGACAAGAAAGTTATAGATATATAAGCGTCAAGGGCTCATAACCTGTGGAGAACCAGGTGTACGAGAGACAAAGAAGATGATGATTCACAAGGTCTCAGCCCGGACAGGGGTCCGGGATGAGGTAGATGCCGCGACTGCGGCAAGTGTCAGAGTGCGTAGCCCTCCGGGCTACAACAGAGAGCAGTTTTGAAAAAGTCCCGGTCAAAAAAACAAAATACTGTCAGAAGTCTGTTTGAATTGTAAGTCTCTCCCTCTGGTAGGCACAATACAACCAGAGTGTTAACACTCCGCGGGTAGGAGGGTGCAACTTTGTTAAGTTAGAATGTGCAGTACCACTAGTAGCTCAAAACGCTTTGCGCACTGCAAATTTGCAAATTGAAGACAATGAAAATCCCTTTTTTTCTGCCAGCCAGCAGAGGGGAGGTTTGTTGCCCTTCTCAATTTTTTTTTGAGCATCTGGACACCTCAGTTTGACAAAAAAAGAATGAAAAAGAAATACAGCAGTTTCAAAAAAGAATGGCAGAGAGCTCTTGGATCTTCCATCCAGGGATTTTCCTCACCCAGCCAAACTCTGCTATTGAAGTAGATGCATTATTACATCCTAATTCTGAAAATACCACTGGAGGAAATTCCCCAGCATATTTCGATTTGGAACAAAAAATGTAGATTTGTACCAGGAAATCTAGATTTTTGGGCTCTAGATCACTTCTGGGAGGCCCGCAGATCTTGACAGGAAATGGAGGACTTCCCTTCACAATCTGGGAGCAGTCTGAGAGCCTCCCAGAGTCTCAAAGCCTAAATTTCCCTGCAAAATCTGGCTCAGATCTGGTTCTGGAAGGGGTTCCCAGATTGACAGGAAGTCCTCCAGTCATTATCCACTAGATGGCTGGAGGCACAAGAAATGGTGCTGCTGATATTCTACATGGATTGTATAGGGGGACTTGATACTTGGAATTGAAGAGATATACAATCTGTATACAATCAAGGTCTCTTGAGGAAGATTCCTTGGCATGCTCTCTGCCTGAGTGGAATGTGGAAGGGGCCAAGCTATGTATTTACTGGAGGAGTTCCCATTGAGATCTACAGACCTTACAGAACCAGATCTGCAGCCCCTGGGAGAGCATTTCCCCGCAAAAATGAAGTTTTTCTGGATGGAGATCTGGTTCTTTGGGGGGCTGCAGATCAATGGAATTTCCTCCACTATGAGTAGGCTGACAAGAGAGGCTGGGGTGTTAAGCTTGCTCCTGTTTCCAGCCCTAATTCAAGTACAAGCTGCCAAATAGGAATCTCTTGTAACGGTGAAAGAAGAAGTAGACAGACTCGTTGCGGTGCCCTGAAGGCAAAGTAAACAAATGCACAACCCATCAGCTGCCAAAAAGCTGATCAGTCAAGTCGGAAATGGAATGGCAAGGGGTTGTGTACACACTTGGGTTGTTATAAGGTTCCCAACATTACAGCAACTCAACGCCTGCTCATTCGAGCAAGAGATTGTTCTTTTCACTCAGTCAACGTTGGGTGGTAGAGCCAATACTTCAGACACGGAATATGATTAAAAAGATTCAACTGCCTGATCAACCACATTTATCTTTATCAACAACTGAAGTTTACTCACATGTAGCAGACTTGGTGTCTATATTGGATTTCTTGAAGCAAATCATTCCATTCCGTGATACCATTGTTCTGCATGGTACGTGAGCTAAAGGTTTTATGCAGGTAGAAGGGGAAGATTTCAATGCTACCTTCGCGCCGACGGCAACTTTTGTCTCCCTAAGACTCCTTCTAGTGATTGCCGCAGCGTACGGATGGCCGGTTCAGTCCTTTGATTTCGTGGCCGCATACCTAAATTCACCAATCATTGAAGAAGTCTGGGTCAAACCTCCAGAAGGGATGGAGACACCCCCTGGCCACGCACTTCTGCTGAAGAAAGCCCTCTATGGAACCCAACAAGCGGCGCAATGCTGGTGGCTCCACCTAAAAGACGTGCTGGACAAATTTGGCTACTCACCCTCGCAATACGACAACAGCTTGTACGTGCTGCGACATCTGGACAAAGCGGGCATGGTCTGGCTTCATGTAGATGATGGGGTTGTGATGGCATTGAGTGAGGCGCTTCTGAAGAAACTCAAGACGTATCTGAAGGACATCCTAAAAATCAAATGGAGTCATGGGATTGACGCGATTGTTGGCTTGAACGTTAAGCGTACAGGACGCGGTTTTGAACTGTTTCAGAAAGACTTGGTGGCCGGCATCCTCGATGAGCACTGGGATGGGGTTACTACGGCGGCGACTCCTCTGCCGGTGGGTTTTAACGCGACAACGGATGAAAATGGAATACCAGGGGACTCGGGGAAATACTTGTCAGTAATTGGATCTTTCAGCTATTTGGCTGTGGGAACACGTCTGGACTTGTGTTTTGCAGTGAACTACTTGGCGCGCTTTGCGGCCAAACCAGGTGTCAATCACTGGAAAGGAGTGAAACACCTGGTTAATTATCTAGCGGGGAGCAAGGATCTCTCCTTTTGTCTTTTCCCGTCAAGCAATGCTAAACCCTTGAAAGCTTTTGCAGATGCCTCTTGGGGAGGTGAATTCTCCAGGTCCTCTTACGGTGTCCTGGTACTTTTCCTCAACTGCCCCGTTCTTTGGGTGTCAAGGAGACAGCAATCAGTGGCATTGTCGACTTGTCACGCAGAGTACATGGCCCTGGGAGTTGCGACGCGCCAAACCCTGTGGGTTCGGCACCTTCTGCGCGATGTGCTGAAGCAAGATTTTGTAGGTCATTTGTTCTGTGATAACCAATCTGCCATTAAGGTGTCCACTGACAACGCGTCCAACAAGCGGACATGCCACACTGACCAAGACTTTTATATCACCAATGAAGCACTCTTTCAGAAGAAAACTTGTCTGGAATGGGTAGGAACAAAGGACCAGCTGGCTGAAATTTTCACTAAAGGCATGCCACCGGAGAGTTTTAATGCATTGAGGCATAGGATCATGAAGGCTTAACTTTGTTTTCATTTTTTTTTTACTCTCACTTATATTTTTCTTTACAAAAGCTTCTTCTCCAATTGTCCTGTGTATTTTCTCTTCTACGTTGTTTTCTTATCTGGCTGTACGGGATGCCGCGTCTACGGCAAGAGGGGGGGTGTTGTAGCCCGGAGGGCTACGCACTCTGACACTTGCCACAGTCGCGGCATCTACCTCATCCCGGACCCCTGTCCGGGCTGAGACCTTGTGAATCATCATCTTCTTTGTCTCTTGTACACCTGGTTCTCCACACTCTCGTCATGATCCATCCATTTCTTGATCAATTTCATTCTTGCTTAGATTTCCATGTTTACTAAAGCCTTCCCCATACACTATAGTCATATATCCCCAACGTGTGAGGCCCAACCCATCTTCTTGATGTGCAATGTCACTTATAGCATCATTGGTTTTGAATTCTGTCAGTGTGGACTGTGTAATATAGGATGAAGTGGACCACAGAAAGTCACTAGAAACAAATCTGAGGGGTTCTGAAGGGCCTAAAAAATCAAGAAAAAATTGGAGAGATTTTCCATGACCTTGGGAATCTTTTGTTCCCCCAAACCTTTCCTGGATCCTGTCAGCCCAAGCTTGGACATGGGGTGTAAGTTGGAGGGTCCCTGCAGGACAGTGTCCCCCCTCCATACATACATAGAGGGACTTGGTTAAGTTAGCCACACTGTGGCCGAGACGTCAAGTCGCCAACCCCCACAGTGCGCAACAAGTTTTTTGCAGTGTGCAAAGTACATCCAAAATTAAATTAGGATGAAGATAAGGAGGAAATGGTCATGGTGGCCTGTTGACAAGCCTGCCCAATTGCCATGCTTGATTGTAGAAGTTGGCCCCCGGGTGGACCCTGTTCCATGCAACTTCCACCAGGGTGATTTATGGATGGCAATTGGGCGGGCCTGCCGACAGGCGGCCCGAACCCGGCCGGGTTCAGGCCGGGCGCGGGCCAGCATTTTGGGGAAAAATCAAAAGATGACCCGGCCCGCCAGACCCGCGGCAGAATTTGGGCGGGTCCGGGTAGCCCGACGGCGCCCGTCGGGCACCCCCCGTATCCCCGCCCCCCGGATCCCCCGGTGCAGATATAGGATATACTGGTATATGTCCGCCAATAGGAGTGACATAGCAACCACCGACAACCACCAAGTCTCCAACTATGGCGCGGCGAACTTCTCAGAACGAAGACAACAACATTGAGGTTCCTCCTAGTACCGACCTGGACAGACATCCAGATTCACCTGAGCCTCGGACTCCAGCGCCTAGCGAATCCCAAGACAATAATCCAATCAAGCGGCGCAAACTGACCAGCGGGGTTTGGGATCATTTCACCAAGATTGTTGGTGAGTGATTATGTATTTCTTAATTGCCAATAGCCTTCAGGTTTTTTATTTTGTTTGAATGTTTGAATTTTGGTTGCTGTAGAATCCAATGGCAAAGAGAAGGCTGAGTGTAATTACTGCCAAGCGAAGTTAACTGGCGGATCCTCTGCGGGAACAAAGCACCTTTGGCGACATTTGAACCAATGCATAACCAAGAAGGGTGGCATGATCCATGCCAAGCAAGGCCGCTTGAATTTCCCCTCAGCCTCATCGACTCAGGCTGCCCGGGGTGTCTGGATTTACAAACAAGAACAATTGCGAGCACGGCTTGCTGAAATGATTATTCTCCACGAGTATCCCTTTGCAATGGCCAAACATGAAGGATTCATTGACTTCATGAGGGAATTGCAGCCTCAGTTCCAGATGCCTAGACGCAAGACAGTCCAAAACAACTGTGTGCAAATTTTTACCAACCAGAAGACGGCCAAGAGCTCAAAGCTTGCAAAGGATGCTCACCATATTGCGCTGACGACCGACACATGGACCGCGTCTGATCTCACGGGCTATATGGTCGTTACTCTACACTATATTGACTCACGATGGGAATTAAACAAGAACATAATCAGCTTTCAACCTCTCCCAACTCCACACTCCGGCCAAGCGATTGCCAACCGCCTCAGCCAAGTTTTACAAGACTGGAAGCTTGTCAACAAGGTTGCTTTTGTCACTCTCGACAATGCACAAGCAAACACTGCGGCAATGGTACGGCTCAAACAATATGTTGATGACCGCAGTGTTACCCCTGGCGCAGCGACCTCGGCCCACTTCCACATGCGCTGCCTTGCTCACATTATCAATTTGGTCGTCAAAGACAGCCTCAAGATTGCCGGTGATGCTGTCGATCAACTACGTAATGCAGTCCATTGGATTCACGGCTCTCCTTCTTGCATGGACGCCTTTGACAAGTCTCTCACGGCAGTTGGCATCGATATAAACAAGAAAAATCCTTGTAAGGATGTCCCAACTCAATGGAACTCGACTTACCTCATGATCGAGGCTTCCTTGCCATGCAAGTTAGCCTTCCAGGAACTGGCCATAGTTGACGATAAGTTCGAGGACTGTCCGAGCAAGGTTCAATGGGATGAACTGGTGCTCATGGAGCAGTTTCTTGAACCATTTTACCAAGGTGGGTGTGAAGTTTCTCTACTTGTTGCTTCCTAAGTCCCTCAGTAGGCTAATCAGATCTCTCCTTACTCAATTCAGCAACTATTTTATTGAGTGGTACCCAATATCCAATGATCAACTACGGCTATTGTGTCATGTCGGCTATTGAAGTGCAACTCAACAAGTCCTCGGCAAACCCGACTCTGACCAGTATGGTTGAACCAATGAAGCAGAAGTTCAACAAATACTGGGAGCCGGCAAAGACAGTACTTGCCATCAGACTGGTCCTCGACCCGCGCTACAAGATGCGCTACCTTTGCTACAACCTTGAGCAGAACCCGGCTGGCGACGAAGATGTGAACGATTTCATTGGCCGAGTCAAGTCTCAATTTTTGGCGCTGTGGAATCTGTACGTTCCAGCACCATCACCCGCCAACGAGCCCTCCAGTAGTCAACAAGAGACCTCTCAGAAGAAGAAGACCATTGATCAAGACCTCTCAGCCTTCCATGAATACATGGCTGGCTTGATGGAATCTTCTCAACCCAATGCTCCCATGGCCGAGTTAAATCTCTACCTCGAAGAGAGAAACCTCATCCTCCCAGATTCAAAGGAGGTGGAGTTCAATCTGCTTGACTGGTGGAAATTGAATGCCGCCCGGTTCCCGTCACTCTCTCAGGTTGCAAGAACAATTCTCATGATCCCAACTACCTTGGTCGCTTCGGAATCGGCATTCTCTACGGGTGGGCGGGTCCTTGACAACTATCAAACGCACCTGAACGAGGAATCCGTTGAGGCTTTAATCTGCACTCAAGACTGGATCAAGGCCAGGAAGCTAGCTGCAAAGCAAGTTGCGGCAAAGTAACTCAACTCCCGGTATTTCCTTCTTCTCAATTCCTTTGTATATTACTGTGATGCATGTGGTGTAGAAACCACTGCATCAACCCTTCCCCGTACCCAAATACAAGAAATTTTTTATTATTTCATTTCTGGCTGGGGCCCGTCGGCGGCCCACGGGCGACCCGGCCACTAAACAGGCTCGGGTCGGGCAGCCATTTCAGTAAAATTGACCCGGCCCGACCCGCCCACTAATATTGCGGCCCGGCTCGGGTCCGCCCGCGGGCGACCCGAGCCCGCCCGATTGCCATCCCTAGTTCGGGACGAGGCTGGCCCCCCGCCCGAGCCCCGGGTAACAGAGTCAACTGCGTTCGACTTGACCCGAAATAAGCAAAAGGTTTTCTTCTCCTCACCTTATCTTCCATCCCCCCCACGACACTCCACCCATCAAAACTTGACCATCATGAGCACTTCCAAAATACCTGGGTTGATGAGATCCTCCCTGCGGTTGGCAGCTCATCCTGCCTCTTCCAAACGACCATTGCCCGCGCACTTCGCCACCACCACCGCACCTCAATATGTCTCCAGAAGCTGCAAGGCTGAGATGGCAGAAGTCGTCGACAAGTCCAGACCCTCCGATCTCTTCGACCTTCCCCCATCCATATCCGCGTCTTCCTCATCCAAGCTGGCCAACTCTCAAGCTACCCTCGACATCATCGATCCTATCGTCCGTCGTCCTGACCCACTCGTCGTCACCCCCGTATCCGAACTTCGCGAAACCGAGAACACCCAAAAACAAGAAAAGGTTGGAAGGCCCATCTATCTAGACATGCAGGTATTGATCAATTCCACTTCTGTTGAATCACTCTCAAGTCTCGTGCAGCTTACTCAATTCCTTCTTCCTTCAGGCTACGACACCACTTGATCCCCGCGTCCTAGATGCGATGATGCCTTACATGACTAACCAATACGGAAACCCACATTCCAAGACCCATGCATACGGCTGGGAGACCGAAAAGGCCGTCGAGACTTCCCGAAGCCATGTTGCTAATCTGATTGGGGCTAGCACCAAAGATATCATCTTTACCTCGGGTGCTACCGAAACAAACAACATGTCTATCAAGGGCGTCGCCCGGTTCTATAAAGTTCGTTCTCTTCTTTACTCTCCATCTCCCCATCCTCTCATTGATCCTCACACACCTGTCTCTACTTTTCAGGAACGTAAACGACACATCATCACCACCCAGACTGAGCACAAATGCGTCTTAGACTCATGCAGGGTTCTACAAGATGAAGGGTTTGATGTAACCTACTTACCCGTCAAAAGTAGGTCAACACACTGGGATCGAACGCGAGCCCCCAGACTATCGTTTCACACGATTGATCACTAATCATTTTTGTTTCATTTGCAATAGGTAATGGCCTCATTGACCTCCAGCAACTTGCTGATGCCATCCGTCCCGACACCGTCCTTGTCTCGATTATGGCTGTCAACAACGAGATTGGGATCATTCAGCCGATGAAAGAGATTGGTGCAATTATTCGTCAACACAAGGGCGTGTTCTTCCACACCGATGCTGCCCAAGCGGTTGGCAAGATCCCCATCGATGTCGAGGAGATGCAGATCGATCTATTGAGTATGAGCTCCCACAAGATCTATGGACCCAAAGGCATTGGGGCTGCTTATGTTCGTCGGCGTCCTAGGGTCAGACTTGAGCCCATCATGAATGGTGGCGGGCAAGAGCGGGGCCTGCGCTCTGGTACAGTGCCAGCGCCACTTGTCGTCGGCTTTGGCGAGGCTTGTCGACTAGCCAAATTAGAACTCCAGGTCAGCACACCACTCATCACCCTATTTTACCATCCCCGGCTTACACCTTCCTGATCCTGGCTCTCTTGTTTCTTTAGAATGATCATGAGCACATTTCAAGACTATCACAGAGGTTGAACGACAAGATCACCCAGAGCTGTACCCACATCGTGCGTAACGGCGATGGCACATTAGGCTACCCAGGCTGTCTGAACCTATCCTTCGAATACATCGAAGGCGAATCCTTGTTGATGGCCTTGAAGGATGTGGCCCTGAGCTCTGGAAGCGCTTGTACGTCGGCCTCACTCGAGCCCAGCTATGTGCTCAGGGCGCTCGGAGCTAGCGACGAGAACGCCCACAGCTCTTTGCGTTTCGGAATCGGTCGGTTCACCACCGAACAAGAGGTCGATTACGTTGCCGGTAAAATCGTCGACGTCGTCACTCGTCAGTCCTCCCATCCTTCCCTCACCTATCTGTATCAATCCAACTTGACCCCCCCCCCCCCCCCTTTTTTTTTTTTCTTCCAGGTCTGCGCGAATTGAGTCCGTTGTGGGAGATGGTCCAGGAGGGAATCGACTTGAAATCCATCAATTGGTCCCAACATTAATCTGTGTTCCTGCCCACACACCATTGAAAAACACGATGTATTTTAGTAGCTTTAATCCCTGCACAGTCCGACTTCATCTTCTACCCTCTCAGCAGGATCTTACTTCGTCTGTCTACACTTGTCGATATCGTTCACATGCCTTGTCCTCTCCCTCCTTTAGCTTTATGAATGACTTTGACGGGGTGATGATGCTGCTTTGCTGTCTGGCTCGTTGCCCAATGTACGCCCTTCTCAATCGAGTTGGAATTTGAACTGGTTCACTCCATCATTTGTGGGGCGTGATTGGCTCAAGCAGTTTGTGTGGTCATGCCAACAGAAACCGCCTCACTCTGTTTGCACACTGCCAGATTTAGCCCCTGCTTATCCAACAGGGGGATTCAAAGTTGGCCATGCACGACTTGCATTCACTTTTGCAAGTTGGTGTTCAAGGCTTTTATTGAGCACCAAATTTCAAAAAAACATCCAAGCAGGCTTAGGGGGTGTAGTACAGTGTGGCTTGCGTGCAATTTGGCAACTCGGTGTTCAAGAATGAACTTGAACACCGACTTGCAAAAGTGCATGCAAGTCACATATGGCCAACTTTGAAACCCCCTAATAACATACATGATTGGAGGTTTGGGAAAATGACTTCCAAGAATTAGGGAGCTGTTCCTGATTGTTGGGACTGCCTGCTTTGCAATGGTGGCTGGGCAACACTGGCACCAACATTTTTGGCCTGGGGTTTTTCTTCCAATTTCCATGTCAGGAATGGAAGTCCTCATAATTCTGTTCTTGTGATCAGCGTGTTTTTTACCATTGTTTGGGAGTTGTCCAGCCAACACCAACTTGCCAGGGAACATATCTCAGACATCCTCCCTGAAACTCGAAGTTAAAAAAAGGAGGGTTGAGAAAGACACAGGAAACAATCAAACTAGCAGAAACCAATCAACTGATCAAAACCAAAGTCAAAGTCTCTCTTTTTTTTTATTATCAGAAAGCGGAAGAAGGGGAGCTTGATTACACTAAGACGGGTGCCATAATTTTACACATGTTGTAAGGGAAGGGAAATATAAGGTTCAGTTTCCTTTGACTTCACTGACTTGGCCGACCATTTTAGTTTTCAAGCCTTTGGGAGATTCGATGGATTGGAGGGCAAAGGAGCCCAAGACGACGGGGGGGATGAAGAGCAAGAGCATGACGAGGACTCCGACGATCAAGTAATCGGATAGGAAGCTGTATCGCCAGAATACGCCGGTCTTTGGGCCCGGAAGGCTCTCCGCGGACAACGGAATCCTGCTGCTGTTCTCCGCCATGATATCCGGTAGGCCACGTTTGTCTATCACGTTCGATGGGCTCGTGTCGAGAGGGGGTGGTGATGTGGTGAAGATAACTAGTCGTGGTTCATCTAGATCTTGAGTTGCTTTCCGAAATGCTGCATCTATTTAGCCCGATCAAGGGGAGTATAAGTTCCTTGGTGCTTTCGGCTAAACCCGTTAGTTTTTCTGAGGGGGTACTTACCCAAATCTTCCCCGATTTTGAGTTTAGTGATCTTCACTTGACCATGACACAAGCTGGGCCAAATCATTGGGAGCTCGGAGGACCAGCGGTCGGCCAAGGAGTTTGGGAAATGGTCCGTCCAGAACCTCGACGGCTCTGGGAGCGAATTGTATTCTTGAGTGATCTTTGATGATGAGAGTAATTGGTTCTTGAGTGTCGATCGCTGCTCGGCTTCTGAGAGATCGAAGATTATTAGAGAGGAGGTGCCCGTCGGACAGAGTGGCTGGGATCCCGAATGGAACGCCAGCTGTTGGGATGGCTCTGGAAATCCAAGCTCTGGCAGTCCTCGTCCGAAAAACTCTTGAAGAGATGCGCTGGTTGACCAGAATTTCCAAACAAAAGATATTGGAATTTCAGTCAGCCTAGATCGTGTGTTATGAAGACAAGTTTGAGCTTACCCTGGGGCGTTCGACCAAGCCAAGAACGAGGATGTTTGCATGAAAGCATGGTTCTTGCTGGGCAAGCCGAAAAGAAGCAATGTCGATAATAGCTTGGCGTGCGTGTATCGCAAGTCTGAGTACATGATGCTGATGGATGATGATGTTGTGTTTTGGTGGGCTTCGATCTGAGCAGGACTGGATTGTGGTGTTCTTCGAACGGGGGATCGGACTCGGGGGTCCCCGTGACAGGCGACAGAACTTGATCGGTCGCCGACGTTTTCAAAGCCAAGACATCTTCAAGAAGAGTTCCACCAGGAAATTACATATTTCATCTCAAGAAGCAAGCTCCACGCCGCCCTCATCGTCCCGTGATGTCCGAAGAAGCTGCGCGTAAGCGCTCCCGCACCGAATCCAAGTCGCCCGGTCCGCCCGAGCCCAAGCAAGCCAGTCCGGCCAACGAAGATAGTGAGGAAGAGGTGGGACCATTGCCGGCGGTGAATGACGAGAAGGCACTGAAGAAGACGGAGAAATCGAGAAAAAAAGGTGTGTGTGCGGGCCGGTTCTTCTTGCTTCCACCCAGTTTTTTTTGTGAACGCATCCCATGTATTGACTCCACTTGCTTGTCGTCATACTTGTTCTCGATAGCTCGAGCGGCCCACCAACATGAGCGTCTCTACTTGAAAAACCTCCCCTCCGCCGAGCGCTATCATCGATCATTCATGCACCGGGATGTCGTCTCTTGGGTCACAGTCACTCGGTGCGTCCTCCTTGCGGTCACTCACGTCCGCCGAGCCTTCTCGTCCTTATACGACTTTCCCCTAGAACGTTGTTTATCATCACCGCTTCGGTAGACGGCCATATCAAGTTTTGGACAAAAAAAGACCCCAAGGAAGGGCCTGGAATAGAGTATGTATGTTTTTGATCTTAGATTCGCATCCGTAGTCTAGAGATGCCCGGATTCCATAAACAACAGATTCTACTTGGATTATTATTCATCTGGACCAAAATTTCTCGTCTTGTTATTTTTTTCTGATCCATATTCTTTGTTGGTGGTAGTTGACACTTCTTATTCTTTTTTTCTTTGCTTCCGGAATAAACGTCAACAGGTTTGTTAAGCATTATCGTGCCCACCTAAGTCCGATCGTCTCAGTCTCTGCTTCAGTGGATGGAATGATGTATGCGAGCGTGTCGGCGGAAGGAGAAGGCGGAAGCATCAAGATCTTTGACGTGAAGAATTTCGGTAGATTCCCTTGATACAATCATCAGTCATTTTTACATATGAACAGGTCTTTACTAATTCAATGTAGGACAGATATGATCAATATGTTCAAAATCAACTTCGTCCCCAAGGCTTGCTGCTGGCTTCACGATTTTGGCCAGGCTGCGACTATCTTGGCTGTGTAAGATTTTCCATGCTGTACTACTTCCTCTCGTAAACCGGTTGGCTGACCAGTTCGATTTTGTATCATGATTATTTACCAGCTCTGATGCACAATCATCTGCTATCCATTTTTACGATGGTAGAGGTGATGGCACACCTTTTATGTCAACTTCTACTCTCCACCAAGCTCCAGTCCATCTATTTGCGGTTAGTTGATTTCACCACTTCTGAAAGCCAAAATTAAGAACGGAATGACTGACGGTCGATCTATTTCCTCGCAGTTCAATCCTAAATTCAATTGCGTCATCTCGGCAGACACTTCTGGAATGTTGGAGTACTGGGAGCCTTCTGAGGGTTTTGGTCTCCCTGAGGGTTTGAAATGGTCACTTAAAAGCCAAACCGATCTGTATTCATTTAAAAAGGTAATTGAGAACCTATGTATATGTCATAGAACACGAGGAGCGCATGCTAATTCTCTCCACAGTCGAAGTCTGTTCCATCTTCTTTGACGGTGTCTGATGACGGATCTTACTTCGCAACCACCACTCTCAACTCAACAGAGCACAGTATCTGTGTCTTCAACTTTTCCGCTGGGAAGTTGCTCCGGAAATATGACGAGAGTATCACAGCGATCACCGAAATGCAGCAGGCTGGGACGGCTGCCTACAGCCTAGATGATATGGAATTTGGTCGTCGACTGGCTGTCGAACGTGAGCTTGGCAAAACAGTCGAGAGTGGACTGATGCCCGGTGCTTGTGGGAGTGCAGTGTTCGACCCTAGTAGTACTTTCTTACTTTACCCTTCCCTACTTGGGATCAAAAGTAAAGTAGCTCTCCTCAGGATTTGATAATCAACAAATTGTTGATTGGATTTCTCTTCTCATGGTACGAGCAGTTGTCAACATCCAACTGAACAAGATGGTCCGAATTCTTGGCAAAGATGAGAACCACCGGTTCTTACAGTTGTCTCTACTCCCAAGTCTACTTCGCAAAGAAGAGATTATGACTGTGGTAGGTCCAAATCAACATTTCCCCCTTTTTTCTCTGCTAGCTAGAAGAAGCTAAGCTGTTTTGGTTTCTTACTCAGGCGATGGCGATTTCCGATAACCCGCTGTTGGCCGATGAAGGCCGGACAGAACCCAGTCTGTTTTGCACTGCCTTCAAGCGAACTCGGTTTTACATCTTCAACCAAACAGAGCCGGAATCGTGAGTTAGTTCGACAGACTCCAAGTAGTCTTGATTGATGGCATGGACTGACAGGACTTTTTTTTCGTGAATAAATAAGCGATTCGGGGGCGAAGAACACCGATCGAGATATCTTTAACGAGAAGCCAACGAGGGAGGAGCAGGCTGTAGCTGCCGTCGCCCCCGCTTCCAAGGTCCTCCTCGGAAGCTCCGCCATCATTCATACCACCCGCGGAGATATTCATTGTCGTCTTCACCCAGAACTGGTGCCAAAGACCGTCGAAAACTTTGTTGGTCATGCCAGGAGTGGATACTATGATGGTGTAATCTTTCATCGGATCATTCGTAAATTTGTAAGCTTCTCAAACTGGATCGTCTGCTCGCCTTTGTTCTCACTCTCATCTCTTATTATTGCCCAGATGATTCAAACCGGTGATCCGCGTGGTGACGGGACTGGTTTGTTTCCCCGTTCTTCTTCGTCTTTCTGTCTACCCGCCCTCGAGTAATCTTGATTCTTATCTTTCTTATACAGGCGGCGAATCCATCTGGGGAGGTAACTTTGAGGATGAGTTCGCTCCCAGCCTGAAACACGATCGACCATATTGTCTTAGTATGGCCAATGCCGGACCTGGAACAAACGGGGTGAGTGATAGTCGATAGTTCCTCATGACCTTGTTGGGATCTCGTTCTGATTCAATTTCGGTCCTCATTCTCTACACCGCCAGTCTCAATTCTTCATCACCACCGTACCGACACCCTGGCTTGATAACAAACACACGTAAGCCTGTTGATCCATATCTTCGTTTGGTTCGAGACCATAGCGGGTGTCTGTCGATGATAAATAAAGCCAATCAATCGTAACTTAATTGTCTTTGCTCATTGGTTCAGCATCTTCGGACGCTGTGTGTCCGGATTTGACGTGGTTCACGAAATCGAAAACGTGCGGTGCGACAAGACGGACAAAGTAAGCCCGCCTCACCCCTGTTACAAAAAGTCCTTGTTTATCCTGGATCGAGAACTGAGAGAGTGGTGATTACTTTCAGCCTGTCCCGGATCATGAGGTGAAGATCACAAGCATCACCGTTGCTTGAAGCTCAGCTCTGTGTCTGTGAATCCGAAGCACGCCCACCCTCAGAGCAAGAATTTTTTCCCTCTCTGCTACCACTGTGGATGCCCCCAATTTAGTTGGATCAATGTACTTCCAGCACATACCTCAACAGGTTATCTAGCCTGTGTATTGACGGGTCTAGGAATACCCGGGTACCTGGTGATCACGTTTTGCAGAGCATTGAACACCCGCACCCGCACCCGCACCCGCACCTGCATCCGCTGGCGGGTAACCCATGATGGCCGGCGGGTACCTGCCAGCGGATTGCAGGGACCCGCAACGAGTTTGTTGGTGTCATCTCTAGTCAGCTTGCTTGGTCATAATACCCTCTTGTCAAATTTTGGCCGGCATTGTCGTAACTTGATGATAGTTGGGGGATTGTTTGGTATCAACATCAACGGGATGGTGGGTGGCAGGCTAGGTCCCAGTGGGTTGGACCAGCCAGGATACTGGGCATCACTAAAAAAAACACACGGAGCTGCTGCCAGCTGACATGTAGTACACTCAAGTTAATTCTCAATTAAAACAAGGCTCATACTCATGAATCCCAAAAGTTTTCTACCCTGGAATCCTTGCATATTGCCTAATAGGGGGTTTCAAACCACCTTCAGGAATCATTCCAGGAAACATTTCCCCTGCCAAAAAAAAAAAACTCCTGGGACCTGGAGGAGTCCCTCCATGGGTCATGTACAGAATATCAGGCCCAGGAACCTCTCCCAGGAAATGGGATAGGTTTTGTCTGAGTAAAAATCTATCCCGGCCGGGGTCCTGAAGTGCCATCAAGGCCCACATCTTGCAGGACATCACCGCACTGCCTGTCTCCCGCACTCCACAACCACTGCGCGCCCGTTCCCAAAAGCCAATGAGAATCCAAGTCAGTCCCAACTCCCTGGGACCGCAATGGGGAATCCGGTCTCCCATGGACCCCTTGCTATGTATAAGAAATAATTCAAAAAAAACCTTTGAAGAGGACTCTCATTGGTCTTTTACCGTGTGTCTTACATTAGAATTTTCCAATACAATTGCAAAGTAATCCAAAATTTAAAGTTGTTTCCTGGCTAGCGTTTGTGAAACCAAAAAGGGTGGAAAAATGTGAAAAAATAACTGTGAATGCAAGCTCCGCAGCATGCACTGAGATGAGCATGAAAGCAGGTACTTGAAACTCTCATGCCATCCAAATCTGTTGGCTTGTTCAGTCCAAAAGTTGACTGGAGAAGCTTCACTGCAGCCAAAGAAATAAGCAAGTAAGTCAACATGATCTCTGCAGGACACAAATTGTATTCTGGTTGAGCTGGATGAAGTTATTTTACCTTTTCTTGGACACCAAAAGATCAGATGGTGCACATGCCTGACAGAAAACTTGTAAGGAGTTGAATCTCCTTCACTTGTGAAGTGGCTTGAGAGGGGCACAAGGGCACAGTTTCTATGACCAGCAACTGTATTTCAAGATGAGCAGGAGATAGCTCAGAGAGATGTGTCAGTCTACATGCATCTCTGTGTGTATCTACAACTGGTGATAAGAAGGAAAGAGAGGAAGGAGGAGATAAAGTGAAAGGGTGAGTGGCTTACCTAGCTCAAAGAGATGTGTCAGTCTACAGGGATCTCTGCTGAGCTAGGGAAGGAACAGGCTGAGACTAAGTATTGGCAGGATTATGTAATCTAGTGATATCTATGTAACAGCTTTGTGAGACCCCAAAGGAGGGGGCTTACAAAACTCCTAATCACCAGCCTTGAAGGGTTGATCAAGAAAGACCTCTTAGCATCGGCCGTAGAAACACTTTTTACCAACAATGTCCAATCATCATCAGACAATGATTCTGACTGGCAAGATGATGAGTTCAAAAAACAAGAATTCTGCATGGCTTCCCCAGAGTGTAAGATTAGGGCCCTCATTGCCATTCAACAACAGTGCTATCTTGGATTTTGTCAGCCCATTGGAAAGGTGCCAGGTTGAGGGGTTGGAAGGCATGGTACTGCCCTGGGAATAGAGGCGGTGGATTTCATTTTTCTGCATGGTGAGAGCGGCAGGAGGGTGGGTGGGTGGGGGGGGGGGGGGACGTGGGTGGAGGCAAAAACAATCTCAGGCAGCTCAAAAAAAATGCACCGGGGGTTCAGTTCAGTTTGGGGATGAGGTTGAAGATGGGTGGTTGCTTTTTTTCAGACAGGTTTCTCCTGATTTCCTGGGACCTGGACCTCCTGGAGGGTCTTCCCAGTCAGGAATCCAGCAGAGATGGCCGTGGGTACCCGCCGGCGGATACTGGATGGGGGTGCAGGTGTTCAGTTTTGCTAGAAAAAGGGTGGGTACCCGGGTACCCGCCTGCCTGAATGTTGCGTAAACAGTTGTGACCCAATCAATGGGTCTCAGGACCCAATCAATGGGTCTCAGGACCCAATCATTGGGTCTCAGCAACACCGGGTAGCTACGTTACCAGTAACGCTAACGTATCGATAACGTATTGATTTGAGGCGCGTTACTGTGGCCGTTACCACTAACGGCCGCATGTTAACATTAGTTGTATTTTTTCATATTTTTATATTAGTGCCGTTGCGTTATTTTTATTGGGAAGGATTTCCATATTATGTTACGTTAAAATAACGGGCTGACGGCCCGTTAAATGTTGTTTGTAGCAAAATCTGTATTACAAAGGCATAAAACAGGCATATCACAGAACATTCTTGCTCTTTGGCACAGGCACCAATGATTTCAAAGCTTTGCCGGCCTCCTCAAAATTGCCGGTGATAGGAACCTGTTCCCGCAGCCACATCATACTGCTCACGCAGTGAGACATGGTTGATGGGAGTAAGCCACCCCTCCTACTGCTGCAGACGTCGGAAGCAGCAGAGAACAGTCTTTCTACTGCACATGAGCTCCCAGATACCCCCAAATACGCGCGTGCCATCCAAGAGAGAGTTGGATAGGTGGTGCAGTGGTCTCTCCACCACCTCAATGGAGAGGCCTTATCATTGATTGACTTGCTAGTGAAGGAAAGTTTGGCTTTGAGGAAAGCTTCAATTTCGTCGTCCTGCGCAGTTGATTTCTGGGTTATACGTGATGCAAGTCGAGCCATGAGAGAGTCTGGCTCCGCCGCTTCTGGGTTTTCAATGGGTGTGATCTCAGATGGTTCCTCCGAAGCTGATCCAACGACTGGTTTGGCCTTGTAGTCCAATAAACGGCGGTTCAGTAGTGCAAGGCACTCCTTGACTTCCCTACTTTCAAGTTTCAACTCCAAATACAAGCTCAAAGATATGCATACGGTAGCATGGATGAATAATGGTGGCAATGAGCAGTGTCTCACACTGCATAGCTTCGTTCAAGTACTTGTCAGGCGCGGTGATGCCAAGAGTATATGTACTCCTCTAGCTACACCGGTGACTGCGCAACGGTGCGGTGGTACGCGCGGCAAAAGCGCGGTAAAGTGCAAAATAACTTTAAAGTTATTTTTAATATACCCAAAAAAGGGGTTAACGGAGGGGCCAGGAGCGCCTGACTACTTATCCTCACTTGAACCCTCTATATCTTCTGATCAAGAAGCGATACAAAGAAACGGAGGCTGCTCAAAAGATTCCCTGCCCTCTTATCCACAATTAGCAATACAGACCGCAAAAAAATTCCTAACGGCGTAGGACGGCGCAGAGGAAGAAAACTACGACAATTGCCTTAGTAGGAAATCCGCCCAATCCGCCCCCGGCTACACAGGATTTACCTGATGTGGAATACACCCGTAAATCTCAAGATATGTTCTAGAGACTGTATTTATGTGTCAGAAATATTCTGGGGGCATTTGCATCACCATATCTCAGGATATGGCGCATTGCGGTAGTAGGAAATCCGCCAAATCCGCCCCCGGCTACACAGGGTCTCCCTGAGGTGTGCTAATGCCGTGAAGCTTAAAATATGCTCTAGAGAGTGTATTTATGTGGCAGAAAAATTTTGGGGCATTTGGATCACCGTATCTCAGGATATGGCGCATTGCGGTAGTAGGAAATCCGCCAAATCCGCCCCCGGCTACACAGGGTCTCCCTGAGGTGTGCTAATGCCGTGAAGCTTAAAATATGTTTTAAAGAGCTTATCCTTATAGCAGAACAAATTTTGAGCTGTTTGGAGCACCGTAGATAAGGTTTTGGGGGTTTGCCTTAGTGGGAAATCCGCCAAATCCGCCCCCTGACTACACAGGGTTTCCCTGAGGAGTACTAATGCTGTGAAGCTCACAACATTCTCTAAAGAGTGTATCTAGAGTGCTGTAAAATTTTGGGGGGCTTTGGGTGCCCCAGTGCGGAGGTATAAATTTTTCTTTATTTTCCGGCATTTTTTGCAAAATTAAAATTCCTACTCCCGTTTGGAATTGCGGAATTTCAAAATTGACTCCCAAAATGCCCCCGGGTCAAAATTGGGTCATGGGGACCCGGGACAGACGTCGCGTGGCGGTCCGCGCGACATAAACTCAATTTGGGAGTCAATTTTTTAATTTTGGGGGTTGATTTCTCAAACCCCTAATTTTAGGGTCAGCCTAAATGCACTCCAAACTTTTACTTCATGCACTCCACATTTTTGGCTTTGGGGGGCCAGCACTCCAAAAAAGTTGGAGTGCGTTGTGGTGCTCCATTCCAAACCATAAGCAGTATTTTATTGCTTTTCTTTACATACATTCATCATTACATTTCCCATTTCCCCCATAACCCTTCACAAATACTTCATTATTATTGCATATTCAGATTCTACGCCAAATTTCACCTATAGTCACTCATACATAGTACCCCCTTATCTTCAATGGTTCAGTAGTTATATAAGGATATAAGACTTACAGACAACCTACATTCTTCATTAGTTACAATACTCATTTCATTAGTAACCTACTTGAATCATTACAGTAAATTCCTTTTACATATTTATTCTCACATACTAAACCCTTTACATACATTTCTCATTATGTACTATGCCTATTGTACACATTACATCATTGGATCTGTGCTTACCTCTTTCAGTAGTGCTCATCATTACAAGTAGTTACTATGTTCTCATCACTCTTCCCCATTAGTACATTCTTTTATTCCCATAACCAGCATTCCCCTTTCAGCATTGCTCATCATTACATACTGTTACTATGTTCACATCACTCTTCCTCATTTGTACAACCTTCATTCTCATAGCCAGAACTCCTTATTGTCTGTGCTCATCCTTCCTTCATATAAGAACTGTCTTTCCCCCCTCACTTGTACCTTATGCAGAATTTATAGATAATTTTAGATACAGAAATTATAAGTGCCCATTCTCATCAACCCCTTGCCATTAAACCCTGCCATTGCATTCCCCACTCTCATCACTCCTCCAACTCTCTTACCCTCAGTAGTCAGTAGTTAAAGCTCATAGTACTAGCTCCTAAGATCAAGCAGAAATCAGCCACACCTTTTCTTCTTTTTCTTAGTGTTACTCTCATCCCCTCAGCATTAGTCAGGAAGGCAGCCTCATCAGCACCCTTGCATAGCTTACATTAGTACTAGTGTTGCTATCCATTTCCCTTCCAAGCTCTATTCTCCCCCTTGAGTAGTTCCACAAGTGGTGTCCCAACAGTGGCCTTTCTATACTTCAGATATCTTCAGCTCTAGTAACACTCTTACCATCAGCTACATACTACTTCACCTACACTCCTCATACTCCTTTCTTTACAAATCAACTCCCTGCTTTTAGAATCAACTTCAACCAACAGTAACACTATCAGCATCTCCACTATCAACCTTCAACACCCTTCAGATTTAGAGTCAACTTATCTGCTTCAATCATGTCTGCCCAAGGATCTCCCAACACCAATGTTGCTCCCAGTCTTTACCCTCCAGTGGATCCATCCAGTAATGCTGCAGTTCAGGACTCCACCACTTCCAACACTGGTCAGACTCAGGTTCCTTCCAATGATCCAGGTTATCAACCTTCTTCCAATGCTCCAGATCCCCAGGGTTCTTCTACTCCACAAGTCAACTCCAGTTCTTACAGACCTCCACCTGGACCTCAGACTTCCAGTATCCCTAGATACACAGGATATAGAGATACCAATCAGCTTTCAGAAGATTCAGAAGATTTAAATGCACCACCACCCCGCTTTCCCAGGTTCCAGCGCCAAAGGGATGACTCAACACACTCTACCAGGTCCAACACTCACTTTTTAAATAGGGAACCAGCTATGCCTAGGTATGAGGATCCTGTCAGCAGAGGAGTAAAGATCAAACCCATGGACAAAGAGCTCTTCTTTGATGGAACCAACATGCCTGTGGAGAAGTTCATTAGAAGGTATGAAAGTGCTGGAAGAGATGATGGTGCTAACTCTAAGGAACTGGCTGGACAAATCATTGCTTTTATCAAAGGGTTGGACCTTAAGGATGAAGTGGAAGACATGTCAGGCCATGAAAACTTGGATTGGGAAACCCTGAAGAAACAGCTACTCACCAGGTTTGGAACTTCTCAGCCATTGGTCAGATATACCAGGGAGGATCTCAGGAAACTAGTCTACAAATCTGCCCAGGATGGAGGAATCAGCACCTTGGAAACCTTCAACACATTCAGAAACAAGTTTGAAACCATCACTCACTACTTGGTAAGAATGGGGTACAGTACCAGCCTGGAGGAATTCAGACACCTTCTTTTGGAAACTCTTCACAAGGATCTGGATCAAAGAGTTACTAGGAGCTTGATGAGGGAAAATCAAATGCTAGCCTCAAAGGATGGAGGTGATATCTTGCCAGACACTGAAACTCTTCTTACCTACATTCACCAGGAAGTTTACTCAAGATCAGTGGTCAACAGAAGGACTGAATGGAGGGCAGAAGAGAAATTCACTTTGGACAACTCACCTAGGACCTTCAAACCCACACCTGCTACTCAGGGAACTGCTCCTACTGCTTCTATTTCTCTGGACAAACAAGTGGAACTCCTTACCAAACAACTTGCATCCCTCACTGCTGGCAAAGGACTACCTCCCCACATGGACAAACCTGCTAGGACCTGGCCATTCAAATGCTATTATTGTCATCAGGAAACCCATGGAACCAACAGCTGCTCTCAACTTGCCCAGGACATGTCTAGTGGTGCTGTTATCAAGGATGGCAGAGATTACAGACTTCCAGACAAATCAGTTATTCCCTGGATTCCAAGCAGACCAATCAGAACCCCAGTGGAAGAGTACTCTAAAACTAAGCTCACATCTTCTTTTGGCCAACTAGAGGAGGACCCAGCCTATTATCAAACCCACAGTTATGAAGCAGACCTTGGAAAGAGGACCAGAAACAACTCTAAGGATCAGGATGAGGAGGAACCAGCCAAGTCAGACAAAAGGATCAGGAAGGAGAAACAGGACCTAATGGACATGGATACAGAGGAATTACTTCACATGACACAGCCCCCTACTCCTAGTGCTTCCAAATCCCCTACTTCAAAAGGCTCCCCTCAAGTCAGATTCCAGGATAAGGACAAGGATTCAACCACTGCACCTAAGGACAAACCAGTTAAGAAGACCTATTTGGAAAAGACTTTGGCCAAGGAGTACCCAGGAATTGAGGAAGAAGTGGCTAGTAGGATGTTGACTGCAGGAAAGATGGAGTTGGCCTTTGGAGAAATCTTTGCTATATCACCAGGAGTTACTGACTGTATCAGGAAGAAGATAACCAACAGAAGGGTCCCATTGGATGGTGTCAAATCAGCAAACTTCACAGACATGGAGAATGGAGAAGAACCAGCACAGGAGCAACCCACTACTCACTACTCCTGCCCCCTTGGATACATCACCATCACTATTGGAGGAGAGAAACATCAAGCACTCTTGGATACTGGCTCTATGGTCAACATTATTCCTGAAACTCTTGCACATAAACTTGGATTAGTACTCACTGCTAAATCTATGAAGCTCAAAGGAATTGGAGGTCACCTTACTGATATACCTGGAATTGCTGAAGATGTGGAGGTAACCATTGGGAAAGTAGTCAGGACAGTTCATTTCTGGGTATCCAAAGGACCAGTTCAGATGATTATTGGAAAGCCTTTCTTGATGGATGTCTCAGCTAACATCAACTACAATGGAGCCAGAGGAGAAGCACTTTCAATCATGGATTCAGCTGGTCAGACTTTTTTGGTTCCAATCATACTCCCCAGTAATCAGAAGTGGGAAACCAGCATACCTTCCAATTCTGGACTGGTAAATTTTTTAGATTGAGACCAGGTTTTCAGTTCCCTTCCCTTACAACTGCAACCCTGGAAAACAACCAAAAGCAACAAACTGTAGTCACTCATTCAGCAAAGTATAAATCAACTCTAAAAAAAATAAAACCAGTAAACCAACCAATGCCATTATCTCTCAATCCCCCATTATCAAGGCCACCACTCTCAAGAGATCCTTACCTCACTCCTTTAAGCCCTTTTCCTCCACCATTCACTCCTACCTCCAAGATTACTCAAGAAAGGCTGGACCTCATCAATTTTGGACCTCCTGGATGGCTTTCTCCTCAAGAATATCTCCTGCTGGTATGGGTAATTGTGATTAGACAAGGTGCTTTGGCTTTTGTAGAAACAGAAAGAGGCCTTCTTAAACACACCTATGGACAGCCTTATATCATTCCAGTCATTCCCCATGAACCTTGGCAACAGAAACCAATTCCAATCCCTGCACCCATCAAAGACCAGGTTATAGAATTGGTAAGAGAAAGACTCAGCACTGGCCTCTATGAACAATCCTTTTCCAGTTATTCCAGCCCTATATTTTGTGTAAAGAAGCAGGATGGTAAGCTCAGAATTGTACATGACCTTCAGAAACTCAACAAAGTCACCATTAAGGACGCTGGACTACCACCAAAGACAGAGGAACTCATTGAATCATTCACTGGAAGGGCTTGCTATGGACTAGGTGATATTATGGGAGGATATGATGAAAGAGAATTAGCTCCAGAATCCAGACCTTTGACCACCTTTGAAACACCCCTTGGAAGATTTCAACTTACCAGATTACCCCAAGGAGCCACCAATTCAGTTGCAGTTTACCAGGCCCAAATGATGTGGATACTCCAGGATGAATTACCTCAACATATGGGAATCTTTGTGGATGATGGAGGTATAAAGGGACCAACCTCTGACTACAATGAAGAAACTCTAAAGGACAACCCCCAGATCAGAAGATTTATCCATGAATATGCCATTACTCTGGAAAGGATTATTTTCAGGATTGAAGAAGCTGGACTCACCATCTCTGGGAAGAAATTTGCTTGCTGTGTACCTGCTCTGGATCTGGTTGGCCATGTGGTTTGTAAGGAAGGCAGAAGGATATCCATCAAGAAGCTCAACAAAATTGAAACCTGGCCAACTCCCACCACTCCTTCAGATGTCAGAGGATTCCTAGGTATCTGTGTATATGTTAGAATGTTCATTAAAAATTACTCAACCATTACTGCTCCACTCAGAAGACTCACCAGGAAGGACTCCTCTTGGGATTGGACTGAAGATTGCCAGGATGCCTTTGAGGACCTTAAAAGGATTGTTGGAACTGATATCACCCTAAAGAAATTGGACTATGGACCTGATGCTGGCTTAATCAAACTCTCAGTGGACTCCAGTGTTATTGCTGCAGGTGCTGTTCTTACTCAACAGGATTCTGATGGATTGGATAGGCCTGTGTTATATGAGTCAGTAGTCTTTTCACCCAGGGAATCAAAGTACTCACAATCCAAATTAGAACTCTGTGGTGTTGCCAAGATCCTCAAGAAACTTCAAACCAAACTGTGGGGTCAACATTTTCAACTCAGAGTGGATGCCCAGTGCCTTATTGGAATGATCAACAACCCTTCACTTCCCAATGCCCCTATGAACAGATGGATTGGATTTATTCAGTTATTCTCCTATGACCTTGTTCACACTCCTGGAAAAACTTTCACCTTACCTGATGGACTTTCAAGAAGACCCCCTGATTCTGATGAAGATGATTGTCCTAGCTTTGATGAAGATGAAACCTGGATCAAACCTCACCCTGGATTTGGAACTAAACATTCTTCTTTTGGCCTGCTTCTGGGGACATCAGCTCAGTTGGGGGAGGGGGTAAGTAACTTGCAGCAAGGAATTTGGAAGCATCTCCAGGAATACCTTTCAACCATGAACAAACCTCCAGGATGCAGCAGCCTGGGATTGAAGCAAATTTTGCACAAATCAGCCAACTTTTTCCTTTCCAATGGAGTCTTGCACAGGATCAACAAACCATTCTCCCAGATAGTAGTCACCTCTCCTTCAGCTCAGAAATCCATCCTCAATTCCCTTCATGAATCCTTAGGCCACAGAGGTATTGCTGAAACCTACAGAAGAATTAAACTCAGATTTTGGTGGCCAGGTCTCAAGAGAGGTGTTACCAAGTGGGTCCAGTCTTGTGAAGCTTGCCAGAAGAGGAGTTCAAAATTGCCAATGGAACCCAAGAAACCTACAGGAGCAGCAACCATCTTTGGAAGAGTCAGTTTGGATACAGTTCACATCAAAGCTGGCAAATGGAAGTACCTGGTAATTGCAAGAGATGACCTTTCTGGATGGGTAGAGGCAGTTGGACTAGAAAAGATTCAGGCAAAGAAAATCTCTCAGTGGTTCTTGGACAACTGGATCTACAGATATGGAGCCCCTTGGTCAGTCACAGTGGATGGAGGCTCTGAATTTGGACAACAATTTCAAAAATCCCTTCTGGAATCTGGAATCAAAATCAAAGTCACCACCCCTTATTATCCTGAAGCAAATGGTATGGTAGAAAGAGGACATCAGGCAATTAAGGATACCTTGGTCAAGCTCTGTGGAAAAGAAGGAAAGAAGTGGAGGAATTATTTACCTTTAGTTTTATTTGCAGACAGAATTTCCACCAAGAGATCAACTGGTTACTCACCTTATGAGCTAGTTCTTGGACAGCCCCCCATCTTACCCATTGATTTAGAATTGGAAACCTTCTTTGGAGTGGATTGGTCAAAGGTAGAATCAACTCAGGATCTTTTATTGGCTAGGACTCAGCAGCTTGAAAACAGGGATACCATCTTGCAGCAAGCACACCAGCAGCTCATGGATTCCAGGAAAAACTCTGTGGATTATTGGAACAAAAAGAAAACATCAAGGCAGCCACTAAAGAAAGGTCAATTAGTAGTAGTGTATAACAAATCTCTGGACTCTCAATTTGGCAAGCTCTTTGAAAATAAATGGAATGGTCCTTACAGAATCAAAGCTCAAAACCCAGGAGGATCTTACATCTTGGAAGAATTGGATGGCACAGAATTGGCCAGAAGGTTTGCTGCAACTCATGTCAAGGAATACCACTCCAGGTGAAAACAATAAATAAGGAATAATCAATTCATTTCTCTTCTCTTTTCTCTTTCTCATCTTCTTACACAATAACATAAAAACAAAATAAAATAAAATCTATAAACAAATCAGAAATAAAATCAATAAAAATCATTTTCAAACACTCTCAAATAAAATAACTAATTATAAAATCAAAAGCTCACCTCTTCTTCTTTTATCACTACATCACCCTCTTCCATTTCACTTCCCTCCTTCTCCTTCTCCTTCTCTTTTCCCTTCTCCTTATCTAAAAAAAAAAAAATAATAAAAATCAAAAGACATAAAAAGAAAATTAAAGCATAACATTAGTAAAAGTCTTCAATAAAGAATAAAAAAAAAAAAATATAGAATATATTAGAACTTACCCTCAGCTCTTATCCTCTCCATTTCTGCTTCTACTCTCCAACCATCTTCCTCCTCTTCCACTTGGTCCCTCATCCTTAATAATTCCAGGGCATTCCTCTCCTCAGTTTCCTCTATCATGGCATCTATTATGGAATGAGTATCCATCTAAAAATCAAAATAGAAACAGGGAAAAATATCAGTATTATAATCAATCTTCTTTCTTTTCAAATTCTTATTCATATACATACGGAATCCATTCAACATACATGTGTAAAAGCGTCGTGGAACCGGCTATACAATTTAAGGCGTGCGTTTCGTGCGGCAACCGGGTCGTCGAGGTCCTCACGAGCGAAGGCGAGGAGTCCTTGTTGGATATAGTGGCGCAAGGCATCGACTTCTTCAGGTTTAAAAGAATCTCTCATACCGGCGTTGTACGCGTGAATGTTGTCGACGAACGAGTGCGCTCTGCGAATAGAAAAGGGTATTTCGTAGGAAGGTCTAATGACGGCCTCTTTGTCAAGCTGCGAAGATGATATGGACGTATTGGACGAAGAATCTATCGAGTTTTCAATGATACCTTTCGGCGATGAGGGCGTGGAAGTGGCGCTGGAGGCAAACATTACGGATATCGAATGCGATAACGGAACTTTTCCGTTGGCCAATGACCTGGGGCCTTATAGATACTCATTCTTCTTCATTTTATGACGTCATGGACGCCTTCACCTTTCGAAGACGTTTGGCGCGGATTCTCTTTCATTCTTTTAATTTTTGACTCTGGTGTTCGACCCAGTTTAATCTACCCTTTTCCGATATCTCCTGGCGCGTAAATACCGCGATCATTTTATCTAAACACCCTTTTCAGACGCAGGAGTTCATTTGGGCAGTCCCTCGGCGTTACCTTTGGTTTATTTCATTATGTAGCCCTTGGATTTCAACTTCTTTGCGGTGGAAACTGCGGAAATTGTAATGAAACTTTGGAGTGTTTCAATAACGATTAGGCCGACCTCAAAATACATATTACACCTTTCCAGTTTCACCTTTCCGATCCTGGCTTTCGTCTGAATTTGGTTTTAGCCGATTCTATCGAGCGGTTTTGGAATTATAAGCGCTCGAAGTTTTTTAGGATCTACGCGGCCTCATTTACAGCTTTCATTTAGCGTCCACGGCGGCCCATCGGCCGAATTAATCTTTAATATTGCTCGATTTTCCATTCATCTCCTCCTTCTTGCCTTTCGAATGAGCCCGGAATCAGAACTTTTCATCGACGGAAATCCAAGTTATACCAAAAACATATTACCTTATATTTACGCGGTGTTACTACTATGCGCGCCCGCGGATTTCGCTTGGATCTTTAATCGGCCCTACACAACCGAAAATCAACCCTTAAAAATAATCAGTATATACCATTTTAATCTGGAGAATCGGCTCTTTCGAATGAGCTTGGTTACAAGAAAATTCATCGAGCCGTTCCGAAGATACGGGTCGACCATTTCCTTTTCTTTTTGTTGACGTTCCGCACGCGCGTTTCCCGCTTGGAGCCCCCGCTCAGACAACAGGACCCCTCTTTCGACATTACACACAATGAACACATGTTCCATTCCCCGTCTGGACAAAATGAAGAAATCCAATCATCCAGGCAATTCATGGAATTCCTCCATCATGATCATCATCCTAAATCATTCTTTCTGAAAAATAATCATTCATTCATCCATCAATAATTCACTCCTCCATGAAAGGAATCTAAGCACCCATCATTATTCCCTGCCATCAATCATTTATTTTGAACCCCAACTCAATTGACTCCTCCATGAAGAAATCCAATAATCCAGTCATTCATTCAATTCCTCCATCATCATCATCATCCTAAATCATTCTTTCTGGAAAATCATCATTCATTAATTCCTGAACATCAATCATTCCTCCATCATCATCTTCACCCTGTATTCTAGGTATTCTTCAGCCAACAAACCAACCTTTCATTCATTCACCATTATAATCAATTTCTTCCAACACATTGCAGCTCAGAAGCCACCCAACTTGAGCAAGAATATTCTTTGGACAGCTTATCAGCCTCCCTGGACTTCAAATTCTCTTCACAGAACTCTACATTATATACTCAGATACTCAGAAATTCAGCCATTCAACCCCAAATCATTCACAACCTTCAGAAACTACAATTATCAACCCCATCATTCATCATCAATCATTGCATTCTTCCATTGGCCTCAGTTAGGCAGGAAAATTATTGTATTCTTCAGAGTGGAAATTAGTCTAATATGTGTCTGTCTCAAGGATATTGCCTTCAGCAGAGTTAGATCTTCTTAAACATTCACCCCTCATTGATAATTGGACCTTCTTTTGGATACTGGACTCTTTGGATTGGATACTGGACTATGGATACTCTGGATACATAGGACTATTGGACTTTGGATTGGACTTGGATACCTTGGACTCAGATATACTGGACTTGGATTATACTTGGATTCTATTGGCTTTGGACACTGGACTTTGGATTTGGATTACTACTCAGGACTTTGGATTTCACCTTTTGGAGGAAGAACACTGGACTTTGGAACTTTGGACTCTTGGACTCAACATTCTTCAACTCTTTCTGGATCACTCTTCTCTTTGGTGCATTGCCTGGGGACAGACAATAAGTTGGGGGAGGATGTGGTGCTCCATTCCAAACCATAAGTAGTATTTTATTGCTTTTCTTTACATACATTCATCATTACATTTCCCATTTCCCCCATAACCCTTCACAAATACTTCATTATTATTGCATATTCAGATTCTACGCCAAATTTCACCTATAGTCACTCATACATAGTACCCCCTTATCTTCAATGGTTCAGTAGTTATATAAGGATATAAGACTTACAGACAACCTACATTCTTCATTAGTTACAATACTCATTTCATTAGTAACCTACTTGAATCATTACAGTAAATTCCTTTTACATATTTATTCTCACATACTAAACCCTTTACATACATTTCTCATTATGTACTATGCCTATTGTACACATTACATCATTGGATCTGTGCTTACCTCTTTCAGTAGTGCTCATCATTACAAGTAGTTACTATGTTCTCATCACTCTTCCCCATTAGTACATTCTTTTATTCCCATAACCAGCATTCCCCTTTCAGCATTGCTCATCATTACATACTGTTACTATGTTCACATCACTCTTCCTCATTTGTACAACCTTCATTCTCATAGCCAGAACTCCTTATTGTCTGTGCTCATCCTTCCTTCATATAAGAACTGTCTTTCCCCCCTCACTTGTACCTTATGCAGAATTTATAGATAATTTTAGATACAGAAATTATAAGTGCCCATTCTCATCAACCCCTTGCCATTAAACCCTGCCATTGCATTCCCCACTCTCATCACTCCTCCAACTCTCTTACCCTCAGTAGTCAGTAGTTAAAGCTCATAGTACTAGCTCCTAAGATCAAGCAGAAATCAGCCACACCTTTTCTTCTTTTTCTTAGTGTTACTCTCATCCCCTCAGCATTAGTCAGGAAGGCAGCCTCATCAGCACCCTTGCATAGCTTACATTAGTACTAGTGTTGCTATCCATTTCCCTTCCAAGCTCTATTCTCCCCCTTGAGTAGTTCCACAGCTTTGATTTTGTACTCCCAAAACATGGAGTCCCCAGATGGGCACTCCATGTTTATTGGAGTACACAACTGGGTACTCCAAAATTGACTAAAATAGGGGAGTGCAGCTAGATGCACTCCAAAAAAAATGGAGTGCAAGCCCAAGCACTCCACCTTTTCAGTGAAGGATTTTGGCTTTGCACTCCAGCTAGCAAATACCAAATGGAGTGCATTGGGGTGCACTCCAAGTCTCCTTTTTTTTGGAGTGCCCACAGCAATCACACCTCTTGATGACCGGTCTGGACCGGTCATTGAGGGGACTCACACAACCGGTCATCCAGAGGACTCATACCTCTCGATGACCGGCGCGGACCGGTCATCAGTCACATCTCTCGATGAACGGTGTGTACCGGTCAACAAGGGGAGGTGCTACTCTTGATGACCGGTCTTTACCGGTCATCGAGGGGACTCCCACCTCTCAATGACCGGCGCGGACCGGTCATCATTCACACCTCCCAATGACCGGCACAGACCGGTCATCCAGAGGTCACACCTCTCGATGACCGGTCACCACCAGTCATCGAGAGGACTCACACCTCTTGATGACCGGTCATCACCGGTCATCGAGGTGAGTCACATTTCTTGATGACCGGTCAGACCGGTCATCAAGGGTAATAACACCTCTCAATGACCGGTGCGTACCAGTCATCGAGGGGAGGTGCTACTCTCAATGACCGGTCGGTCTGACCGGTCATTGAGAGGAGATGTTACTCCCCTCAATGACCGGCACAGACCGGTCATCGAGAGATGTGACTCACCTCGATGACCGGTCATCACCGGTCATCGAGTGTTATTACCCTTGATGACCGGTCTGACCAGTCATTGAGTGGTGTGAGCTGGTGTGAGCCCTCTTGATGACCGGCGGTCATCGAGAGGTGTGAGTCCCCTCGATGACCGGTCTGTGCCGGTCACCAAGGGGAGTAGCACCTCCTCTTGATGACCGGTCAGACCGACTGGTCATTGAGAGGGGCACCTACCCTCGATGACTGGTACACACCGGTCATCCAGAGGAGGTGTTATTCCCCTTGATGACCGGTCTGACCGGTCATCAAGGGATGTGACTCACCTCGATTACTGGTGATGATTGGTCATTGAGAGGTGTTATCACCCTCGATGACCGGACTGACCAATCATTGAGAGGTGTGAGCCCTCTCGATGACCGGTCATCACCGGTCATTGAGAGGAGGTGTTATTAGCCTTGATGACCGGTGTGACCGATCATCGAGGTGTGAGTCCTCTCGATGACCGGTCTGTGCCAGTCATTGGGAGGTGTGACCGGTCCGCGCCGGTCATCGAGAGGTGTGAGTCCCCTCGGTGACCGGTACAGACCGGTCATCGAGAGATGTTACTCCCCTCGATGACCGGCACAGACCAGTCATCAAGAGGTGTGATTTCCCTCAATGACCGGCGGTCCGGTACAGACCGGTCATTGAGAGGAGATGTTAATCCGCTCAATGCCGGTCTGTACCGGTCATGGATATCAGGAGGATCAAGTGGGGTGTGTTTGTACATAGCCCGGTTGAAGTTGTAGGGCTGGAGTGCACAGTACTGCACTCCCCTTTTGAGGAGGAGAAATATCAGGAATGGAGTGCTGGGGGAATGCACTCCAATCTGATGGAGTGAGACTCATGGGCACTCATTACATTTCCTGGCCACTGGAGTTCTTTGTGGTGCACTCCAAAGAGTCTTGAGTCCCTGGTTCTGCACTCCAATTGACTTGGAGTACTCTAGTCTGTACTCCAACAATCATTGGAGTGCACACTCCATACACTCACTTTTGGAGTGCTTTTGGGATTTTTTTGGAGTGCATTTAGGCTGACCCTAATTTTATGCATGCATAAAGGATAAAATCATAAAAATATTTTGGTGAGGAAATTTTGTATTACATAATCAGACAGTAATATCCCCTGCAAAAAAGATTTTATGATTTATGCATGCATAAAATTATGCAAACCAACTTTGAACACCATAATTCATGAGAGATGCTCTTATACCACTGAGCTAAACACACGGTTGGTCTTACTAGTGATATTTGGATATTAGATCATATAGCTTGGCCACTCAAATGGGGCTTGAAGCATATATTCCAACACAAAGTGCCCCAAAGTTTCCAATCATGAAATAAAATACTTTGTACCCAAATGCTTAGCTGCAAGGCAGTAACACACCAGCATAAATACTTTTGAGGCAGCTGGGGCTTTTGGTCATATCTGCTACTAATTGCCTCCGCAACAGATAATAGTGCCTCTGCCACAGTTAATAGTGCCTCCGCCACAGCTAATAGTGCCTCCTTCAAATTTAACAGTGCCTCCGCCACAGTTATGTGGCAGAAGCATTGTTAACTGTGGCAGACGCACTATTGACTGTGTTGAGGGTAATTTGATGAAGTTGTGTTTTTTGCATATTCAATATCACATGTACAGTGCCCAGAAGAAAGTTTTCATGAAATTTCTTTTGACAAGAACACATACAAACCATGCCTGCTAATTTCTGATTTACTGGGAGGATAGACAGAAAGGTTCCAAAAGAATGAATATAAGTAATGTTTTTGGAAAAAATAAGTGCATACTAGCTGAAAATATTTTTTCATTAAATGATAATTTTGGAAAATCTTTAATACTATTCCAAAAAAATCATGAATAATCAGAATCAATAGACTGACATGTGACGTGAATGATAATAAATGAAAAAAATGAATCCCAAAATCCATCCTAAATTTTTGTGGGCAGGGAAAGTACCTCAAAAATTGCAAATTTGCACTGCAGGTAACAAAAAAACAGTGTCTGAGGTGTTTTCACTGCCCACAAAAATTTAGGATGGATTTTGGGATTCATTTTTTTCATTTATTATCATTCACGTCACATGTCAGTCTATTGATTCTGATTATTCATGATTTTTTTGGAATAGTATTAAAGATTTTCCAAAATTATCATTTAATGAAAAAAATATTCTCAGCTAGTATGCACTTATTTTTTCCAAAAACATTACTTATATTCATTCTTTTGGAACCTTTCTGTCCATCCTCCTAATAAATCAGAAATTATCAGGCATGGTTCTTATGTGTTCTTGTCAAAAGAAATTTCATGAAAACTTTCTTCTGGGCACTGTACACGTGTCAGTACATCTTGAAGTTTGCTCGCGCTGGAAAAGGTTTTTTCTCTTGCCTTCTCGTTTTCCGCTTCACCATTGATTCACGGTTGGGACGCGCTCACACTTCAATCCCTCAAGACTCAGGAAGGCCGGAGTATAGGAGTTTCACCACTCAGGCAAAGAAGAAGCAAATGCTAAACTGTCAACTTGGATTCGTTAACTCATCAACAATTTTGAATCAACAACACTAGATCTAGAATCTGAAGTCAACTGCGTTTCAGGAGGAGTTTAAATCAAGAATCTACACTAGGAGTCTCAGCATTGGTCTAGTTACTATTGTGTTTCATTCTTATGATTAAAATCACTAAAACCATTGTTTCTTTAGTTTTGTTGTTCTAGTCATTGTTCTTGCTTTTCAAAGTTCTTGTTGGTGTTGTATTCAGTTTCTCAGTATAGATAGCATCTAAATCCTGTTGGTATTTCAATTGTTACTTCTTTATGATTGTCTTTTGTTTAAACTCATCTTATTTCTTTTATTTGTTCTGCTTTTTGTTATAGTCCAAAATTACTACTACTGGCTGAAGAGATATATCTAAGATTTACAACAAAGAGTTTGACCCTACATCACAGACTGTGCTGGGAACACTATTAACTTTGACAGAGGGACTAATAAATGTGGGTGGAGCACTATTAACTGTGGTGTAGGCACTATTAAATGTGGCGGAGGCACTTTTTTCTGTTGCAGAGGCAATTAGTAGCAGATACAACCAAAAGCCCCAGCTGCCTCAAAATTATTTTATGCTGGTGTGCTAATGCCTTGCAGATAGCTATTTGGGTAAAGAGTATTGTATTTCATGATTGGAAACTTTGGTTCACTTTGGGGCACTGTGGCAAAGGCTTTGGCGGAATTCCTTAGTAGGAAATCTGCCAAATGAGACCTACAGTAGCACACCCCTTTCCTTGGGCTTCCTACTGCCAAGAAGTTCACCATCTGCCTTTCAGAGGCTTTTATTCCCACTGTAAAAGTTTGAGGGGCTTTGGGGCACTGTAGCTAAGGCTTTGACGGATTTCCTTAGTAGGAAATCAGCCAAATTAGACCCACAGTAGCACACCCCCTTTCCTGGGGTGTGCCAATGCCGTGAAGCTCATCAGGTGCTATTCAGAGTGCTTTATGGCCTCTGTAAAACTTTGGGGGGCTTTAGGTGCCCCAGTGCGGAGGTATAAATTTTTCTTTATTTTCCGTCATTTTTTGTGAAATCAAAAAAATTAAAATTCTGACTCCCATTCTGGAGAGTAGAATTAATTTTCCAACTCCCAAAATGCACACGGGTCAAAATAATTTTTTGAAACTTCTTTCCCACCTCTGTGGCCAATCTCATGACTTAAAGGCTGTGGGCTGAGCTTCTGCATTGAAAAATGTGGTGCAAAAAACATTAGATGACCCACTGTACATAGTGCTTGCTTCCAAACCCTGGTTATCCAGGAAACCAAATTGTGATTTTAGTGGCGGGTACCTGTGCCATGTGGCCATCCTGGCAGGGCCCTGAGTTGTACTTACTGAGAGAGCTTCCACTCTCTCCCGGCTATGTAGATTAGGGGGTATCAAATATGACCAAATCCACCATTATGTAATTGACTGGCTTGAAAAAACCCACCATTTTTAAAACATGTTTTCCCTTCACATACCCCATTTTGAGATCCATTGGTAATGAATTTTATCTTTGGCCAATCAACTGGTTTCCAAATGTGGATTTCTCATATTTGATACCCCCTATTCTGTCCTTTTGCAATCTACGCAGTTTGGTCATGCTTCTGCCTTGTGTCCAGGCACCCTTCCAAGTCACAACCAGTGGTTGTCAGGAGGGTCATTCGATGAAGCTCGGCGGCGGTCATACGGTATACCTGTTGATCCTCTTTTCAACAACGCGGGTTCATCCGGTCATGCCAGGAGTGTTGTTTGCTCATCCGTGAACCAGCTCAACTGGTCATCACGCACCGGGCATGCCGCATACACAAGGGCCAGCAGTTTCATCTTGGGCTGTATCCACCACCAGCGCTCCGGTGAAATTGGTATGGCCAATAATTTCATAGGGAGCCTGCTGAAGGTGGGTTACAACTTGTAAATGTCGGATCGGAGCTGGACGAAATCGTGCACTTCGAGTGTCTCCATCAGCCCCACAACGTTCTCCGCTTCTTGCCTCAGCAAGTTGAGTTGCTGATAAAAGTGGCATCAACTGTCTCGATTCCTCGAAAACGTTTCTGCCGGGCCCTCCAGCATCCTCCTCCATTTCTCACCACCCTCCTTCCCAGTCATCCTCACCCACTTCAGTCCTCAAGATCCAAACCCTTGGAACGATGTATTCGGCCACCTTCCTGCGCGTTTGCGTCGCCTTGATGCTGCAGGGTCCGCCGCCAAACGACGCCAAAATGCCGCCGTTCCTGTGTCTAGAGGAGGATAGACCCCAAGCGTTGTGTCTGAATGCCGAGCCCCCACTTGTCCAATCCACTACACCGCCTACACATACTGTCGGCGGTAAGTCATCTTCTCCTCCCTCGCCCTCTCTCAAACATTCCTCGTTACTAAACCAGTTCATGGGTGGTCTGTTTGCTGGCGACGGAGTAGTTCTACCTTCGAATTGGAACGGGAGACATAACGACTGTCAGTTGTTGGCCAATGCTCACCCCGGAAAGACGATCCAAAAGCTATGCTGCTCTGCAAAATTGAAAGTCGATGTATGTTACCTTTGACTCATGAGGGGCCTGATTTTATTCAAGGGTCTGACAATAATTGGAGGGAATTGAATGAGTTGGGGGGATATGTTCTGCTCAGAGATATCCGGAAGCTGATGTTTTCGCCCTTTTATCATTGGAGCTTTCAGGGAGATACCGATAGATGGGGATTCTTCCGGGTCAGCGCGGCCGACGTTTCTGATATGTGTTGATCAAGCTTCAGAAAGAGGTTCTCATCGTGCATCTTGATTCAACTTCGAGTCCGAACCATCACCCATTTGATTTGATGGTACTATATGTTTGTACAACTTATCGCCTTGCTATTATTTCTATCATGCCTTCTGCACTATGTACTTAATGAAACTGCTGCGATTCTATAGTGATCTTTATTCCCATGAAGCCCGTGGATATCTTATTGACCTCACGATTACCTAGGATGATTAGTCGCCTGTACTCATGATCCCATTCCCGAGGGTCAACACAACAGCCATTGCGCTTAGTGTGTAAACAATGAGCACCTTGAATGGGCGAAATTAAGGGAAAGGGAATCTAATTACTACGAGAGGATAATCTAAAAAATTAACCACACAAAATGGGCCGAAAGCGAGTATGGATAGGCACCTCTACCCGGGTATTAGTATAGGGTGGGTGAAGAGATGAAACAAATTGGGCGAAGTGGGGATTTGACTCGAAAGAGTGAGGGGGGATTTTTGCGGGGGCGAGCCACACCTCCGCAAACAAGAAAAATTCACCGGCCGAGTCTTTCTAGTACGCACAACACGCCGTTCTCCGCAGTGTGTTTTCAAGCTCACGCATTTTCCGGATCCTCCACGTTGTCAGTTGATTTAGGACGATATGGAAATGAGGGTTTTGGGGGGCCGAGATATTTTTCCTCAATCTCTTTCCAACGCAAGGCAGCCGCATTGCCTAAAGGAAAACTCATCAGGGATCCCGCCCACCGAGGATTACAGACCATTTTCAGACAATGAAAGGGGTTTGGCCAATAGGAACATCCCACTCACTGCGAAAATTAGAGGAGAGTTCTCTAACTTCCTCATCCCGTTTGTTGGAAGCTGTTTTGGATTGGTCTGCTGATGAGGGGTGAGATTTTCTGGCCTGTGACTCTGAGGAAACTAGCGGCTCAAGCAAATCATCTGGTGTTTCTAAATGTCAGTAATGGTATCACATGGATAGCTCGGTAGTACACTAAAATCAGTGATCAAGGAGGGGTTAGACAGGAGGTATGTTGCAAGGAATCATCATGCACGGTGATTTGCTTGGTAAGACGTGGAAAATGCAAAACAAAGACACACCTGTTTTGCTGG
Organism: Puccinia triticina; assembly: GCF_026914185.1. Taxonomy (NCBI): domain Eukaryota; kingdom Fungi; phylum Basidiomycota; class Pucciniomycetes; order Pucciniales; family Pucciniaceae; genus Puccinia; species Puccinia triticina. The sequence goes on from NC_070572.1 coordinate 918,339, forward strand.
ATGACCCCGAGGGCTTGTTGAACTTCCTTGATAGGTTTTTGGGAACCTTTGGGGATTTGATGCCAAAGCAATCGTCCATGGCGAAAACCTGAGAAAGATAAGAGACTAGTAATAGCGAGGCCAATAAACCTTTGAAAAACATATTTCGGTGGGCTAATAATCCTGATGTGCTAGTAAATAGTTCTAGATTCTTTGTCTTCTTGCTCCCCCTCCGGATTGGATAGAGCTATGAAAAAACTGTGGTTTGTTTAGATTAGCAAGCCGGGTGGGCGGATCGTGAGGAGCTTCATATAGCTTCATGTGCACCTTCATGCCCGGGTCCACAGTTTTGTGCCCCTACATAGACGGAGTAACATACATACTTCGGAACGGTGACAGATCACTAATTTTAGCACCACTACCTTTGTAGACGGTCTAGGCCGTAGACTTGGGTGTTTCCACCTCCCTCGGGGTCATTTACCACTTGCCACAGGCCCCTTGTTTCAGGGTGAGGCGGGTGAAATACCGCTGGGTGCATGAGAGGAGACACAGATCAGCTCATTCCATTTGGCAAATGCAAAACACTTAATTCGCAACTAAGAAACACCTGTCTTTGGCGGCAACCCGTGTTTCCAAAATCCAGGAATTTCCATTGTCGCAAACAACCGCGCACGTACTCCTTACTTATACACTTCATCCCTGCAATTAGAATGATGCCCCAAGAAATTGCTCACCACACAATACTGCATATTCAAAGCGTGTAATGCTAATGGCAACATCCCACTTTTTTCCAAAAAAAAACCAAGCAGCCCGGAAGCGCTACATATACAGCCTTTGGCCAGGAAGCCCGACTGAACAACGCCCCTGCCTCCTCCCAGTAGAGTGACAAAGCAGTTGTTGCCTTGCGCCCACAGGAGGGAGGGACTTCCGGAGCACGATGCGGGCCCCGCGGCCTGGCTCCCGGTTTCCATTTCCATCCGGGCCCAAGCTACAGGGAAGGGCTCACTGAGCCAGGAGAGCGGAGAGCGCGCTGCCGGACAAGGAAAGAAGGAGACAGGGCAGCCGTCCTCGTCCGCAGTCGCCTTCCGGCCCCCGCCCCAAATACATCTCCTCCCGGGGCCACAGCTCTCCCCGCCGAGGCTCCCGCGGAGGCACTCTGCCGCGTCCGTGCTTCTCTCTTGCATATAAACCCCGGATAGGCGGGGGCCGCGGCCCTCTGCACCCCGGGCCGAGTCGAGCGACGACAGCGGCACGGGTGGCTGGGAGGGTTGTCCTCCAAAAAACAGCGGGGGGGCGGGAAGCCTTCCGGGCTCTCTCCGGCCGCAAGCAGGGCGCTGCAGTGGGGCTCTCGCGGGGCGGCCGCCCCGGGGCTCGCACAGGAGGCGCGGTTGCGCGCAGCCCGGCCCAGCCGCCCGAGCGCGATCTTTTGTCCTCAGATAGCTGCACGCATGACGCACCAGGAACGACGCAGCGACAGCTTCCCCGGCTTACGAAAAACGCACACGGAGGGATACGCCACACACAGACGGGCGCTAGTGTACAAACGTGCCGGTCTGCGCCTCGCGCAGGCTGGCTGACTTGGCCGACGGGCGGGAAGGGACACCGCGGGAACGAGCTCGGACGTGTGTGTACATATATAAGCAGACATTAATAGACGGTGCGGCGGGATAAGTATGGGGGTGGTGTGGATGGGCGGGCCGGACACAGCAGAGGCCGGTATGGACACTATGGGCAGGGCTTTAAGCGATGGTGCGGGTGGCGGGGGCGGAGGACGTGGGTGGCTTAGAGGGACGACTATTGCGTGACGCGGGGGGGGTTGGTAGGCAGGGGGATAGAAGAGTCCGATTTTATGGAGTGTGAGAGAGGAAGCGGGAAACGAGGGGGCAGGGGATCAGAGGCCGGCGAGTTTGGCGACGAAGGAGGCGACGGCGGGGACGGCGACGAGGGCGAGGAGGGCGAGGCCGTAGACGACGAAGGTGACGGTGGAGGTGGCTGCGGCGCGCGAGTGGGAGGCCATGAGGGAGGAGGTGCCGATGGCTGCGGCGACGATGCCGATGGTGCATCCGATCGTGAAGTACTCGTCGGAGCCGGGCGTGGTGCGGGTCCGGCAGAGCCTGAAGAGCGGGTCCCTCACGATCACCGCCTGTCCCACCACCCATAACCGTCAATTCCTGGATCTTATAAGAGAGAGAAAGAGGGGCACGCACGAAGATCCCGGTGATGCAGATCAGCACCACCACTAGCGAGTTGTCTCCCCCCGTCGCAACGATGAACTGGATCCCAAACGGCGTCGACATGAACCGGGCCGCAAACGTGATCGCCCGGTCGCCCGCGATGCCCATCTGGGAGGCCACCCAGGGCCACAGCAGCAGCGAGAGCGCACAGTTGGGGAGGACGACGACGAAGAGCCGGAAGAAGTTGTTGTACAGGTCGGCGCGGTAGCGGAACATCGGGAAGGCCAGCGCCACCTGTGCTCCCCGCGTCAGCCCTGCTCTCCGCGACTACTCTCTGGGGAAACACACTCACGATTCCGCCGACGAGAAGGCTCGAGAGAAGGTCCCCTGCGCTCGGCGAGCTGCCGTCCCAGCCCTCGCTCCTCCGGAAGAGGATCAGGTAGTTGGCGCCGGTCGAGTAATGGTTGAGAGCTACAAAAAAACACAGACAAGCGAGGGGGTGAGGGTGCGGAGAGGCGAGGGAGGGAGGGAAAGGCGAGAGGGTACCTTGGGTGAGGGTGAGGCCCTTAATCCTGCCGAAGCCCCAGACGACGAAGACGGTGATGAAGCTGGTGACGAGGATGGGGTGGAGCAGTTTCTGGGCGCCGGGCGAGACGGCGCGTCTGCTGAACAGCCAGGCCAGCGCCACGACGCCCGTGAACAGGGGCAGCGTGCGGTGCTCGCCGCCGGGCGCGAAGAACAGCGGGATGCCGAGGAGCAGGACGAGGAGGTAGACGGCGGGGTCGAAGCAGGCCTGCATCCTGCGCGCCAGCCGGGCCTCCCGCGTCTCCGCCGGCCCATCCGGCCGCGGCTGGCGCCGCAGCTTGTCCTTCAGCTTGGCCAGACTGCGCTCCGGCCACGCCTTCTCGTCCTCCCCGAGGCTCTTCTTGTCGTCGTCGACGGGCTCGGTGGCGATCAAGGTGAGGGTGTTGTCGAGCGCCAAGCGCGGGTTTCCGGGCGGGGCGGGGGGCTCGCGGACCTCGATGGCGCTGTGGATTGAGGCGGGGGCGGAGCGGCCGGCCTCGGCGGACGCCAGCCCGGCGTCCTCGGCCTGCGGTTGGGAGCCGCCGGAGTGGCGGCTGTGCGGCTTGCGCGGCCGCGCGCTGGCCTCGCTCGCCCGGCTCGACCCGCCGTCCGACGACAGCACGTCCGCGTTGTTGTCTTCCTCCGGCTCGTCGACCGTCCGCTGCGGCCACACGAACGCCAGCGCCTTCACCAGCACCACCGTGGCCGCCCAGGTGACCAGCAGACTCGGCAGGAACAGCGCCGCGATCAGCCCGATCTCTTTCCCCGGCATCACGTCCCGCCGCGGGATCCTGCCACACACAGACTTCAGTACTCTTTTTTTTTGAAGGCTATGGGGGGAAGGGGGGCTCACAGGATGAAGGAGGAGGTGAAGAAGAGGCCCATGCATGCAAGCAGGAAGTCGGCCGCGGGGTGGAGGAAGGAGTGGACGTGGTGGAACAGGAAGTGGGGCGAGAACCTGTGGAGGAGGAGGAGGAGGAGGAAGAGCAGGATCATGGCGATAGCCTGCACATCGTTGGGGCCCGCAGAGGTCAGCGCTGGGAGGGCGGGGTTTTTTTGGGGGGAATCAGATGTACCTGGGAGGGGAAGGTGAAGGGGAGCAGGTCGATGAGCAGGTCGGTCAGGTAGGCGAAGACGAGCAGGACGACGATGCCCAGCGGGGCCAGGACGTAGTGGGTGAAGACGACCGGGCCGTAGTCCTGGCGGAACTGTTGGGGGATGGGCAGACGGGTCAGCTCGCCGTGCGTGGGCTTCGGATGGGTAGGGGCTTACAGTCGAGAACACGAGGCGGTAGTCGATGGGAGCGGAGCCCATCCTGGCGCAGCGTGGATGCGTTCTGTGCGGAAAAGGAAAAGGATGGCCAGCGGGATGGGGGGGGGGGGGGGGGCTCGGGGAGGGGGGCAGAGGCTTATAGCGCTTCTAGGGCATGGTTTGGGGCAGGAAGGGCAGTCAGTAGGCTGTGGTAAGAGAGGCTTGGCAGGGAGCGGGCCATCGTGTTTCGGAGGCTATACAAAGGAGGAGTGTGTGTATGGGCCAGCGGACGCTGAAACGAGGGGGGGGAAGGCATTGTATGTCGGCGAGAACGGACGGCCAAGGCTGGGGAAGAGATCGATACAGTGGCCAGTCCGTCTGGCAAGCCTCCTGCATTGGGAATTTGGGCGCGGGGCTGGGCTGGCTGGAGGCGGAACACGTTACGGACTGGGGAGGCCCTGCTCCCCGCCGCTGGTGCCGCACGCACGGAGGCCGGCCGCATGGAGGCCCGGGAAAGAGAGAAGGGCTCACCAGACGTGATCCGACACAGGCCAGCCGTGATGGGGGAGAGTCTTCGTGCAAGGGGAGTGGCTCCAGTGGTGTGCAGCGAGGGGCAGAGGTGGTTCAAGTGGTTGGGCATTGGTGTTGGCCAGCCGGCGTGTGGGTTACGCAGCTACGGGCCCTCGGCGACTGATTATGGGGGGATTTGCGGTAGTGTCGACCGGGGCCCTGGGCCAGGCCAGGGCGTGTGCGGAGTGCGAGCGGGTGTCCGGAAGCGGGCGAGGGGCTGCCAAGCCACGCCCAGCACCCTGCACTCAGCCTGTGGCTTATCCCCCGAGCGTTGGTCGAGCGCCGCTGTCTGATCCCATGAGCTTCATTATGGCGGCTGGCGACGGGGGGATGCAGAGTCCCATGGGCGCCAGGCACGGGCGAGGACATCTCCGAGGAGGACCCTGTTGACCATTGCTGGGGCCCCGCAACGCATACATGCAGCACAGCGGCCCGGCGCCAGCCGACGACGGGCGAACGGCTTCATTAACCCGCCGGCTGCACAGCCCCGAGCAGCCACCACACAGCTTGGCACTCCCAGCGTCGATGCACACCGTTACCCGAGCATGCATCAGCCTCCCCTCAGACGCATACATCCGGCATATCACCAACAGCCTGCGCGGAGAGCTGGGTGCCAAGACCCTGCAGCCGCTGTTTGGACCCGCTGGGCAGCACCGGCTGGGCGATCGGCAGCTGCCACACGCACATCGGACACTTCGCGCCCGCGATGGCGCTGCAGTCAACGGTCCAGCAGGGCGGCTCGGACATCTCTCGTCAGCCCTCCTTTTCTCAGGGAGGGCGCCGGACGCTTGGAGATCTTGCGCCGAAGCTCATCGGCAGCCCCTCGGGCGGCCCCGTCGAGGCCACAAAACAGCACAAGACCAGGGGGCGTACGGGGTATCGGGAGAGAGTTTGAGGCTGCGTGCGAAGGCAGTGGGGCTGAGACGAAGGTCCTCCATGGAGGTCTCGGCGAGGCCTCGAGCACCTGGACGCGGGCTTCGGAGGCCGGACGGGAGGCCGGGCCGCTCCAAACCAGAACACATTCCTGGCCGGCCGGCTCGACTCGAACTTCCTCGCCTGCCGGGGCGCGCGGCGCAAATTAACGCCTCGCACAAATCAGTGGGGCCTCCCGCGTCCGGGAACTGCCGGTCGGGCTCGACGCGCGCTGAACACGCTAGTGAACGCTGCATTTCCTGTGGGGACAGATGGAAAAAGGGGCCTAGCTGACTCCAGGCATGGAAAGAAACACCCGACCGGTCCGCATATGCAGTCCCTCCGTGAAGGATCGTTCCCGCGCGCGCGGGGGACATCCTTCAAGGGTGTGTTACACCCAACCAGCGGCATGCCAAACTTGCCAAACATGGCAGTTTGGCTGCCATTTACAGTCGATCGACTTCGCAAAGAAAAACAGCAGAAGAGAAATAGGCCCTCTTCTGGCCATGGCCCAACGCCTTTCCTGCCGCGGGGCATGGGAGCAAAGCAAGGCAAAGCGCCCTGCACCAAGTTCAGCCTGGCGTTCTCTGTGAAACAGAGGACTGGCCTGCCGATTTCTACCGTCTAGAAAGTGCAACCTGAATCGTACCATCTGTGGTAGAGGGACGGATGCAGTGTATTTCCACCTGTAATTGTGTTCAACAAACAACTTTTGATAAATTTTGATTTCAAAAGTGCTTGATTGGGAGGGATGTCTTATTGTACTGGCCATTAAGACAAGTCAAATGGCTAGTACAGCTTTGCTATGGCTGTGCCAGTCATTGATGTGGGTATGACTGGTATGGACTGGAAATTGAGCTTGTCATGCGGAAAAATTACAATATGACCCAAGTGGCAGCCAAGCACTCAAGTCATATTGAAATATATGAAATGACAGCATCATTGCTGCCAAACAGGGCCTTGGCTCAACATGCTGGACCATGAACCTGGAAGCTCAGCACTTTGTATTTTAGTGATCCACTTTAGAAGCCCAAGCTGGGCTCAAGTGCTGGTGAAGCCATGTTGGCTCTAGCCCTATCTGGCTTTCACAAACCTGGATGTATTAGATTCACCATTAAAACACTTGATTGCCCCCCCCAAAAAAAAACAGGAAAGAACTTGGATAGGGAGGGGATGAAGAGAACAAAGAAACCTCAGGAGAGATTCAAGAAAATAATGCAGAGAAGAAAAATAAGAAGAAAAAAAAAACAACCCAAAAAACAACCCAAAAAACAACCCAAAAAACAACCCAAAAACCACCCAAAAAACAATTATAAACCCATATGTATCATGTCTCAGGGAGTCAGGACAAAGAAAACAGAAAGAAAAAAAAGAATAAAGAAAAAAAGGAAATGGAGAATCTTGAGAGTTTGAGAGACTGAATGGTGGCTGCAATCTTGAGGATCTGGCTGATGAAGCTTGAGGCAAGGATCTTGAGTATGATGGTACTAAACTAAAACTTTTGAAAACCAGACCAGAAGAATTGTTGTGATCACTTAGGTTATCCTTCTACTTGTGAGTGATTCAATTTGATAAGGAACAGCAGTTTGACATCTTTTGGCCTGGCTGATTTTGGATCAACTATAAGACATTCTCATTTCATTTGAGCTGATGGACCAAAGCCCAACATGATTTTGAGATCAATTAGCTCCTGGACATGATTCTGAACCCTTGGAACCTCTTTTTCAATGCTTCTTGTTAATATTTCCAATGGAAAAAGCGCCCAAGAATATGCCTGCTTATGTAGGATAGATAGTAGACCTGAATTCTTAGAGAGGATCAATTGATAGTATTTTGAAATCATGTGAGGCTCTTCAAGTGCCTTGAATATCTCATTCTCTTGATTTTCGGAAAATTTAACCCACTCTGACTCTGGCCAGTATTCAATTACTGATTCTTTTTTTTTCTGTAGATAATTCAGAACATTGTTTGAATCTTCAATCAACTTCAAGCTAGCTCTCATTAACCTCATCTCTTCCTGGAAAAGGGTTCCTGTGTCAAGATCAAGAATATCTTCTTCATAATTTTCTTTGATGAAATTTAAGACATTGAAACACTTCTTTTTGTCAGCTTCCAACATGGTCATTAGCTCTGACAAGCCTATGTCTTTATTGACTTGAAGAAATATTCTCATTAATTTCTGGACATTTTTTCTTGTTTGTATGTAATTCTCATCTTTGTGTTTCAATTCTTCCAGCTTCATGGGTGAATTCAACCTGATTTCACTATATGTTTCCATTATATATGATATAACATATCATTCTTGAATAATTCCAAAAATGATTGATCTGAGTCAAAACCTAGTTGATACTCATAATATATACTGAGAAACTTCTTAAGAAATGAATAATTGAGATATCTAAGTTCACTTCCCTCAAGAACTGGAAAACAAACAGTAAAATTAGGGATTTTCCTAAAACAGAAAGTTCTTTTTCATGATTAATGTCTTACCTGTGAATCCACTCCTATAAGGTGAATATTTCCAGTTGCTGAGAATGCAATTAGTGGTGTAAAATTTGGTCATATAATCATGGGCTCCATGTTCATATTTGAAGTTTTTCACCATGGAGAAAGTAGAAGTATCCATTGTCTTCTTTCTTTGATAAAACCTCTGCAAAGCCTTTTTGCTTATAAAATTTTGCTTGTAAATATAATCAGCTGTTTCAAATAAATTGTGTACAAGCTTTAATGCAAGTCTTTCTCTCTCATGCTTTTTTCTATCCTACTTTCCTCCATTATTTCCAATGGTTAATAAATCAATACTCTCTAAAATTTTATTCAACTTGAGTGTCTCATCCTCCAAAAAAGGATTTTGATATAAATCTTTGAAACTTGTTGACCCATTTTTAGAACCAGAATGCTGTTTTTTTCCTTCTGTTTCTAAATCATACATTTGCCTATGGTTAATATTGATTTTCGTTTGTCTTGCTTCTCTACCCACAATTTCCTTCAAAATGAGATCGTGAAACAACTCTAAATCTTTTATCTTTCTCAACAATAGTCTTCCAGCATCTTTTTTGTTTTTTGTGCATTCAGCTTCTGTATTTTTCAAGCTTTCCCTCAAATCAAAGAAGTCCTCCCACATTTTATTTGTTTGAGCTGTAAGTTTCAGTTAAAATTATAAGTGCAAGAAGATTTTGAGGAATTCAAGCCAATATCACTCAGTTCAAGCACTTAGAAAAGTGTACTACAACAAAATCAATAAATTGCTTACTTATCTCGGGGAAAGTTCCATCTTGTTTGTTAAACTGATTGATACTTGCTGCATACTCTAGGATTCTATTTACTTCATCTTGATGCAAAGAATTAAATTGGGAATCTGAAACCAAATCTTCAGTCATGATTTCTTTCTCTTGGAATCCAATTTGCCTGCTTATACAACTACTATGAATTGTTGCATCTGCACTCCCTGTTAGTTCAGAATAGAGAAGTTGCTTTAGTACATACTGTCAGAAAATGTAATTAGGTTGAGCATCTTGTCCCACATATGAAGAAAAATGGGAATGAATTGAAATGAATCACTCAGAGATTCCATGGTTTGACTTCCTTGGAATAAGAGCCAGATTATCAACATTCCAACATGTTGATACCCCAAGTAACAGGTCATTTTGGTATTTAATGATAATTTAAGATGTGTTTAACTTAATATCATATAATATTGGAAGAAAATCTTATAAGGACTGATTTGATTGGGGATTGAGAATAGTCAGTTTTTTAAAAAGAGGACTGGTTTGTGACTGGAAATATTTTTTTTATTTGGAGGGGGGAATTCAGTAAATATTTTGAAGTGAGTGCTTAAGAATTGTGATCAAAAATTAAAGTTATTTTTAGATTACTGTCTTTTAAATATATTCATGTCACAGCACTGTATTTATGGCATTGACACATATTCTGTACAAGTTTCACTTCATTGATGAAGCATTAAGTCTCTGTATAGCTTGCTGTAATTTATTTTTGAAACATTCCTTGCCATGTGGAGGTTATAGAGGTGGTGGTATTTCCTCATATTATACTTTACAGCATGAAGATTACTCAAAGGCAGCTACACCACTGCACTAGGGAAAAAATGCTGAAACACCATACCCCAAAACCTTATCTAGGATGATACTGCCAGTTGTCAACCCCGTTTTTTTAGAGATGGCCCCGTCACGCCCAGGTACCCGCGGCCTGTTTTGACTGAATCCTGAAATCAACACCCGCATTCGCACTCTTTGGTGGGTACCTGCTTGCTTGCTTGGGTACCCGCCCCTTGAAACTCAACTCGGCGACTGCAAGGGACCCCTCCCGTTTGAAGAGGCATGACCTAGGCGACCAGAAGGGAGCCCTCCTGGTTGGAATATGTGATCAGAAGGAAGCACTTCTGGTTGCAATATGCAATCAGAAGGAAGCCCTTCTAGTTTCAATATGCAATCAGAAGGAAGCCCTTCTGGTTGCAATATACAATCAGAAGGAAGCCCTTCTGGTTGCAATAGGACCTCTGCGACCTGGAGGTTACCTTCTGGTCGCGCACCAAGGTTATTTAATCTCAGCACCATGATGTGCCTGTGAAAACCAAATTTTTATTGCTGTGCAACAATGCATCTATTACACTAAAATCAATTAGAGCATCCGCATTGGTGCGGGAGTAAGTCTGGTAGTAGCAGATTAGCTTACTACCGGATTATCGCTAATCTTGGCCATCAACCACATTGGTGAGCTCCAATTTGATGTGTAAGTATGGTGTATTAGGTAATGCTCCAGTGGACCCGGGTACCCGTTGGCACCCGGGTACCCCCCTGTTTTTTGGCCCAAACCCAACACCCGGCACCGCACCCGGCACCGCCTGGCGGGTACCGCGGGTACTTTTGGAGGGTACCCGCGGGTACTTTTGGAGGGTACCCGCGGGTACCCCCCAACTTTTAGCGCACAAAACAAGTTTGTAAATTTCTTAAAGATGAAAAAATGTAGAAAAAATGTACAAGAGGTGGCAGTCAATCATCGTCCACAACTCATCTTCTTGTTCAAAGTTATTGCCCCTTTCCATTCGGCTAAAGATCCTCGTTCAATTTTGTTCTTCGAGTAGAAGGCAACAGTCATCCCGCAACTTACTGACTTTGGCGTAAGTCGGTGCCTCCGCGATGTAACATAGTTGGCCCCAAAGCTAAATGATCTCTTGACGTCAACGGATGTTCCTGTGAGGTTGAGACCAGTTAGTTATGGCAAGCAATATAAGTGATACAGATGAAAACTTACCGGGGCAGCTTAAAACATCCAATGCCATGTGTACAAGGCCCCCGTGTGTGTTGCCGGTACATTTTTGCTGGATCCACCACTTTAGTGGATTCACAGGGTTGTTACCCTCCAGGATAAGTCCTCCGGAGAGCCACATGTCCAATGCGTCTGATGACCTATTACCGCCTCAGGCAGCTGCAGCTAGACTGAGGCCAGAAAGCATGCCAGTCTTGGGCTGTGAGATGATATAAGCGTACATCAACATTAATGAAATAGATAGTTTGATAATAAATAAAATTAAACTTACTGTGGACGAGGTATCAGGTGTAGCAGAGGGATTCGGCAAAGATTGTGGCTTGTAATGAGAAACCCACATGTCCCGTGCAAGGCGTATAGCCTCGGCAATCCAATCGGGCTCCCAGTTTGCCAACTTAAAGTATTCATCCCGAAACAAGGGGTGTAGGACTGAAACCAAAAATAATACAAGTCATGAAATATTAATTGTCAGCCTTAGAGTCAACACAGCTGACCTAAAGTCTGCCTTTTCTACTCATTACATATGAAATTACTTCATATCTTTTTCATCTTAAGAGACATCACTGTTTTGACTTCATTTTCTGATTCCTCATGCAATTTTAACCCTAGTTACAACTTATCAATTCTTTGTAACTATACTCCTTCCCTGAGTTCTTGAGTTGTGGCGCGCATGCGCAGTTGTGACGTGTCAGCGCTACCAGGCGCGCCAAACCACATGTACATATGTAAATTACATAAGCAAACTGTGAAAATTTTCGTAGTCTGGATCCCCCTTGCCTGAGGCGGATACACAGACTTCAGCACACCAGAACCACACCCCAGATAACCCAGGATCACCACCAAAGAGATTACCACACTCCCAGTATACCTACCGTCACAGGCGCCTAGGATATTGACAGTAAGTAAACTCTTTCTCTGAACCTTGCTTATCCAGAGTGAAACTCTGTTGCTCTTGATTGTTTCTCCTTTTCTTCAACTCTTTCAATCTTAAAAGATCAAAAGGTTATCTCTGGTTAAGACCTACAAAACAAGAGCAGAGTAGTAACCCTACTTCTGAATCCCACCAACGTTTCCTTGTTGTGAGTGGAGGCTGTTGCACTCTTTCTTGGCCTTGCACAGCTGGCTTCCAACTTTTCCAGGTTGAGAATAGCCCAGATCAATTAATTAAGACTTAAAGTCTAGGCCTGATCTTCTCTTACTCTCTTTCTTTCTTCTCTCTCTGTTTGTATTTCTTTATCCCAAGAAATCCAACCAGAATCCCCCCATTTTCCTTGTGTCCTGTTGTCACACAAGAGACACAGGCTCACATTAATCGTTTGATAAATCAAATAAGAAAGAACTTACAAATTGAAATTCTGTAGAGAGGAGATGTTTTGGTCAGACTGTAATATTTGTTTGTGATCTTCAATCCAATCCGGCATGCATTCCTCAAAGCTGGAGGATATCCCTTGTTCTTGATAGCTGTTGATAAATGATCAGTGATTTGGTCAATGAATACCACTGTGTCTGCCAAACGGGCCGACCCAGGAACAGATACTTGTAGAGTTATCTCATGAAACAGATCAAGGACTTGAACCAAATCGCGCGCCATGCAAAAGTCGGACTCGTCCACATGAAACTTGCGGTCCACACCATGCCGTTTAAGTCGCTGCCATTTGGGTCTTTGATATTGTAAAAAGGGCTCAGCTATAGTTAATCCAAGAAAAATGAGATGAAATGAAACTTACAATGCGGCTTCACACCGGATTATGCTTTTGAGTTGAGAATTTGTGGAATTCCATCTCGTACAAACATCTCTTTCAATCAAATGCGGTGTGTTGCACCCTTTCTCTTGACATATCTCAACAAACTCGGCCCGCGAATTGGGAGAGAATCATAATTTCTTGGCTATTGCACGGAACTACAGCCACATTCAACATCAGTACAAAAAATTTTAACATGCAATTCGAGCATAGTATGCATACTTTCACTTACTTTGGCCAAACTTCCTTTGCAAGATGCACTTGTATAGATATCGCCTTCATCTTCATCACTTGCATTTTCAATATCCTCCTCAAGAAGGGATTCAGAATCTTCATTATTGGCCTCAGGATTTGAATCACCATCACTTAATTCTTCATTGGACAATGCAGCGGGCTCTTCACCGCGGGCAAGGCTTGAATAACAGCGTAAACATGATCAGGATTGATTCAAACAGTCCAAGAAATGAGAGACAAACCAATTTACATTTGAATTTGTCCCTCCGCATTGTCCTCTTCAGAAGATGAACCATCAGGCTCCACCAATAATGAAATTGATCCCATCTTAGTCTTCTTCCTATGGGTTCCGAACGGCCAAAGGATCCCCTGGACAATCAGGTTCAGGATATGAGCGAAGCAGCGAATCCATTTGGAATCACCCTTGAACCATGTCCACTTTGACCTCTTGAGCTCCTTGACCATTGCTTCATTGTTTGATGCGTTGTCGCTCACCATACCACAAATCTAATAAACAAAAAGCTCAGTCAGGCTTTGGAATAGACTACTTGAGGGAAAGTATATGGCTTACCTGATTCTGGATACCAAACTTCTCTACGATCAGTCAGATCGTCTTGGCCAAGTACTCGCCAGTGTGCCGTTGGGAAAGTTGAACAAAGTCAAGAGGCATGGCCTCTAGTTCAAACTCACCGGTGTCTTCTTCTTTTAATCTATACATAACCACACCTAAGATGTCATACCCGTTTGGTGACTGCCAGGCGTCAACCCCTAAGTATAAGGCACCTTTGTGTGCCTAATGACATAAAATCAGTTGATTTGTAACATCATTGCACAAGAAAGGAAAAATAAGGGGCCCTTACCTGCAATCTAGATCGGTAGCTGTCTTGTATCGCCGAGTAAAGTAAGTGAATGTCTTTGGAGACCGCTTTTTTGGTTGGCAAATTCTTGAGAACAGTCGGATGGAGGATCTTTTGATGGCTAGCGTCCACGAGTGACGAAAAAGGCCGAGCAGCTTCAGCGCACCATATCGCGCATAGTTGCGGAACCTGAGGCATATCAACAATAAGAGCCCGATCTAAAAGTGAATCATCATAAGCCACATACCTCTTTTTCTTCGATCGCCCCAGTTCCTGTAATCCCAAACCCATCTAATGTACGGTTCTTTTGTGTTTCGTTAAGCTTCCGGATGCAATTTGATGCATGCTTGATGAGGTTACTACATGAGGAGTCCGAGGTTGGCCGGCTAATCCTATTTCCACACCTGAATATGGCCTTCAGCAATCTACCTACAAAGTGTTGTAGGAGTAAAGAAACGAGAAAAGAAACTTACAAGAGGCAGGCGTATGCGATTATCCGCCTCCCAGTCTTATCTTTTTGATCAGAAAGCTCGGGTTTTCCGTAAGATTTATAGCTGACACTGATGGAATTCTTGGCAACCTTCTGAGCTCGAACTAGTAATGTGGAACAGTTGTTAGATGTGGGATTTTAGTTTTTAACAAGTAGAATGAAGCCATCCAGCCTACTCACGTAACTCCTCCTTGTCTGTCAGTTGGCAAAGTCCTCCTGATGCAGCTGGTTTGTCCTTGGCCAGGCTTTCAGAAGCATTCTGAGACAATGAGGTTGATTGAGTCCTTGATTTCTTGCTGTGTTGTTGGCTGCGAGTCGGTGGCATGTTGGCGGCCGAGATGTGGATGGATGTAAGGGATATTGCTGATACCCAATGTCCGACCGGCGCCCATGATCCCTCCCTCCCCCCCCCCCGCCCGCCCCCCCCCCCCCCCCCCCGCCCCCCGCCCCCCACAGGGGGGGTACCCGGGTACCTGGCTGTTTTTTCTCCAAAAGCTGACACCCAACACCGCACCCGGCACCGCCTGGCGGGTGCGCAACGGGTGTGAGGGGTACCCGCCCGCGGGTGCCGGGTACCCCCCAGCGGGTACCTGAAGGCATTCCCTATGGTGTATGCACCTGAAGCTTATGTCAGCTGTGTTTGGTGCATACATTTGAGTGGGGAGCAGTGCCCGCAATCCATGCATGGGAATATGCATGCAAGGCTTACTCCCAGGATTAGCTAGGAGTAAAGTTACTCCTCCTTAGTCCAAATCATACTCCAAGGAGGAGTATAGTCCGACTAAATTGGACCCAATGTGGTTGCCGAGGAGGATTAGCTACGCTAATCCCTCCTTAATCCGCAACCAATGCGGATACTCTTAGAGGCGCTGAAAATATAGTGTAGCGCTTGCTGCAAATAATCTGGGCAGTTAGAAATAGTGGTAGCGGTCCAGCACTACATATAGCGGGTAGCCTAGCAACACCCTTGCTACACAATTCGCCCCCCCCCGCCATGTAATTTGACGTTTTGAAGGCGCTAACGCTAAAAATGATTGTATTTTAGCGCCAAAGCCACTACATTCACTAAAAGCATTGCTGTATGCAATTTTAGCAGGACAAAAGCTAAATATTCAATTCAGAGCAGCAATTAGCCCACAAATAGAGGATGTGCAGACTCCTCTAGCTTAAAGTGAAACAATTGTGGTGTATTGTACAAAGCTGTGCATTTTCATACTTTGATTCTTTTGCATTTGCTCTGATGTACATGTTTTAACCTTGAATATGAACTTGGGTAGAGTTTTCACTGCTGGCCCAACTGCCCCACATATGAATTCACAACATTACACAGCAAGGGACTGATCAAGACTGCTGATATATTGAAGATCTGAAAAAAATGGATGAAGCTCATTAAAGCTACATGTGAAACCCTCTCACTCACAACATTTGGTGCACCGCACAAGGCTTTACGTTTTCATACCTTTCTTCTTTTATGTTTTCCTTGATGTACATCTTTGTGGATATATCAAACCTCATTTGCTTCTTTTATGGCAGACTTGAATATACATACAAAACTGAACCTTGGCCCAAAAAAAATGGAGCAGTTTGTTATAAAGGTTGGTTGTGAGAGCAATTGTGAGATAATCTAGACATTCCAAGCTATAGTATTTTGTTCCACACAAAAATGCTTGACTATTTTTTGAATTTTGCTATAATAATTATGTGCATCTTGCTAATAGTTCAGCCAATGAAGGAAATGGTGCTTGATGATGCAGGCACTCATGTCCCAGAATCACTTGTTGCAGAGGCTGCTGTAAATTCCAAGGGCCACATAAATCAAGTTTGGCCCATAGATGGGGGGACATCTGACAAGCTTAAATATCCTTTGGAAAAATTTGGGACAAGCAATATAAAGTCATCATCTCTGGGAGGTAAGACTGAATTCGCCATGCTTTCTGAAAATGCAGAAGCTGAAATCAAAAAACTTATTCTGATCCTTTTCATTTAAAATTCATCCCCCCAGTGGGCCATACTGAATCTACCATTTCAGAAAAATCACCAATTCCCACAGTAGACTTGATTACAGAATTGGAAAAAACCAAATGGCAATGTTACACAAAAACATTGAAAAGTTTTTATTCTTGGAGATCTAGTGCCTTGAAACTCAATCTATCTCAAGTTTCACTTAATCATGTTGAACTAAATATGGAAGAGATAGAAAATGCATTGAGGAATTTGTTTGAAAAAAATAATAATCTTGAGCTCAAGGGAAAGCCATGTAAATTCAAGGCAGGTGGAAAAATGCTGGTGACTGGAGATCTTGCTGCATAATTCACAAATATATGGGAAGATGTGTGGATGAATTCAGTTGCAGATATTCAAAAGACATGGGAGGTTCCAGAAATTATGAATAAAAAGGAAGCAATCCCATTCATCAGGCAAGGAAGTGATTTCATGATTGATTTTTTCATTGACTTACAAAGGCATGAAATCATTTCCAAGAAGAATCTTGATGATTTCATGAACAACAAGGGTGGCTCAAGAATAATATCATGTTATGCCTCCAACAGGTTCCGTCAACACAGATTGGATATATGCAAGCTCTAAATGAACTTCAATGTTAAGCTCAGTCTTCTTGAAGGCCCTACAACAGAAAAGGTGGTTGATCTTTTGAAAGGTGAGTCAGAGGAGAAAAAATTGATCAAGAAATAATTAAAAATGGGTCGCTGTTTTTTTGCAACCCATATTTTACAACCCTTATAGGTTGTAAAACCGCAGGGATGCAAAAATCCACAAAATGTGTCATTTTATGGATTTTTGCAACCCATCAAGAAAAAATCTGAGTTGCAAAAAAAAGGATTGCAATATTTAGATTGCAAATTTGTCCCAGGATGGCCTGAAGAGCAATTTTACGACTCATTTTTTACAAACCATATGGATTGCAAGATATATCTGCCGCAAAATTACTTTATAACTTGCAAATTAACAATTTCACAACCCATTGGCGTGCAACCCATTATGAATTGCAATATATGGTTTGTGAAATAGAAATAACTAAGGGGCAAAATGTAATTTTACAACCCTAATTACCTTACAAATTACCTCACAAAAAAATGATTTTTTTCGAGGCACAAGTGGAAAATTGAGCAAGAAAGAAACTTGGGATACTTTGCAAGTCAATCAATCACTCAGGAAAAAAGGAAAACAGAACAGAAAAGAAAAAAGGAAACAAGAAGTGAAAACAAGCAGTATCACTTTTTTTGGCGGGTAGATCGCCGTCTTGTGCTTTCAGGTGGTAAGGGCGGGCTTGGAGGCTTTGAATCGGGACGTAATTCATCACCTGAGGCAGGTAACTTAGGCAATTTGAGCAGTAATCGAAGTCGTGAGGCAGGCTGAGACTTTGGAGGTGGCTTCTGAGACTGTACGGAATTCTCTTCGGCAGCGGCAGTGTGATTGGCCAGGAAGGATTCGTCTTCCCCAGTCTGAATGGTTTCGTCGCCAGGATTAAGCAAGGAATCGTCGCAGGCTGTCTCGGCCGTCTGATCAAGCAAAGACGCGTCGCCGGCCGTTTGATTGGCAAGGAAGGAACCTTCGGCGGTGTGATTCGCAATGGATTCGTCGCCGGCCGTCTGATTACCAAGGAATGAGTCGTCGGCTTGAAGAATATGGGCCACATCCGACTCGACTTCTGCCTCTTCGGATTCCTTGAATGAGGCGGACTTCTTCTGGATTTTCTTCTTGTTTCCTTTTGTTCTCTTGTTGCCAGACGCAGATTTCGCCTTCTCCTTCTTTTTGCCAGATGAAGGGGTTTGTTCAACGTCGTCCTTGTTGTTTGAAGTCGGTCGTTGGCTTGAGGAACTGGTTTCCCGGTGTGCGATCGAGGTGGAGTTGTGTGATATGTTCAATATCAATTTCATTTCTTTGAAGGGGACATCCCCAGCAGCATCTGGATTGTCTTCCAGAATCCTTTGGATTGAGCTGTCCACGTATTCTTCCTCGGATTCATTCCACGTACGTGAATACAAGACCCACGCCGTATACATCTCGGCTCCAGCAATAGAACTCGGCACTCGATTGATTTGCTGAGCATAGCCGTCATTCTCGCCATCGTTATGCATCCAAACAGCCGTCAAACTACCTTTTTCAGCGGAGATATTGGCGCTCCAAAGGACCTTACACCAGTAATGGGCTCTGTTCCAGTATCCGCGAGAAATGAGTGTGTAAGTTTGGCCTCCGACTTTCAACTTGAAAGGCCAATCAGTTGTGGCCATGAAGCTGTCCCGGCGAGGCACATCATCAATGTGGCTGACCTCAACATGGAAGTTGAGGTGAAGAGGGGGAGGGAGGTTGTCAAAGGTAAGCTTGCAACGATCAATCAGATAGTGTGCCGACGGCTGAGAGACTCCAACGTTAACGCAAATTTCATCCTCGGATGTGCCAATCGAAACTATCGCTTTCTTTGACTTCCTTTTGGGCTTGGCCTTAGTATTCGGGTGGGTCGGGAACTGCGATTCTTGACATGCCTTACACACAAGGCCAGAGGTACTTATCAAACCGGTCGTTTGCCAGAGTTCCACAAGCTTAGCAACATCGGAATACGGGATCCTATTCAAATCAAACATCTGAGGCTTGATAGTCAATACATGTAATGTCCGGGAAGCTCGGGTAGGATGTGATTGGAGTGTTTCAGGCTTGAGTTCACAAGTAAACGTCCTGCGTTCGCAAATCAAGAACAGTTTCTTGTATTCTGGGCTCTGGTGGAGTTTGGGATCAAGGACTAGCTCCATGAAATAATCGGTGTGGTGCTCCATTCCAAACCATAAGTAGTGTTTTATTGCTTTTCTTTACATACATTCATCATTACATTTCCCATTTCCCCCATAACCCTTCACAAATACTTCATTATTATTGCATATTCAGATTCTACGCCAAATTTCACCTATAGTCACTCATACATAGTACCCCCTTATCTTCAATGGTTCAGTAGTTATATAAGGATATAAGACTTACAGACAACCTACATTCTTCATTAGTTACAATACTCATTTCATTAGTAACCTACTTGAATCATTACAGTAAATTCCTTTTACATATTTATTCTCACATACTAAACCCTTTACATACATTTCTCATTATGTACTATGCCTATTGTACACATTACATCATTGGATCTGTGCTTACCTCTTTCAGTAGTGCTCATCATTACAAGTAGTTACTATGTTCTCATCACTCTTCCCCATTAGTACATTCTTTTATTCCCATAACCAGCATTCCCCTTTCAGCATTGCTCATCATTACATACTGTTACTATGTTCACATCACTCTTCCTCATTTGTACAACCTTCATTCTCATAGCCAGAACTCCTTATTGTCTGTGCTCATCCTTCCTTCATATAAGAACTGTCTTTCCCCCCTCACTTGTACCTTATGCAGAAGTTATAGATAATTTTAGATACAGAAATTATAAGTGCCCATTCTCATCAACCCCTTGCCATTAAACCTTGCCATTGCATTCCCCTCTCTCATCACTCCTCCAAACTCTCTTACCCTCAGTAGTCAGTAGTTAAAGCTCATAGTACTAGCTCCTAAGATCAAGCAGAAATCAGCCACACCTTTTTCTTCTTTTTCTTAGTGTTACTCTCATCCCCTCAGCATTAGTCAGGAAGGCAGCCTCATCAGCACCCTTGCATAGCTTACATTAGTACTAGTGTTGCTATCCATTTCCCTTCCAAGCTCTATTCTCCCCCTTGAGTAGTTCCACATCGGCCGAGCTGAACGCCCCAGGTATGAAGCTTGCAGGGTATTGTGCGTTGAGAACATTGAACAGGTGATTTTGGCCCCGGGTTATAGTCGATCGGATTGAGCAGCCTCCGTTTAATTCACCAGTGGATCGACACGAGAAATGATGCGCTAAGTGGGTGAAGAGGTCCTTTCCCTTTGCGCTGATCCCACGAAGCCATAATGGGGAGAACAATGCGCACATCGATTCCAATCCGGCTGCTAGCCAGCAACGATTGTTCTTTTTGGAGGCGGAGTTTGCTCGATAGGAGGGATAGGCGGCCCAGAGGCTTTTGTTGTGGTTTCTGGAGTTTGGGGGCCGTCCAAGCTTAGCTCTCTTATTCCCTTTGATCAGACTGTCAGTCGTGTCCGGTGGTCTTCCATCGTTGACAAACTTTTCGGCTCGCTTTCGCTTCTTGGCTAATCCTAAAGTCGATCCGATGTCTTTGTTATCACGTCCGTATTTGATTGGAACGCCCTTCATTGCGGCACACCAGTCCTTTTCCAGCATGTCGACGAATGTGTAGAGGTCAATCATTCCGACCATCAGGCACTGCCTTCCTTCGCTAAAGTGCAACAAACAGAGTCGGATGTCAGCTCAATACATACACCAACAGTAAAGGAGATTTACCTGAGCCGATAGTATGTCCGGTGCAAGCTCTCCTGGGCATTTGTAGTCTCAGGAAGTCCATCTCCATCGGGCGTGTCCTCAAGCCGTTGTTCTTGGGATGGAAACAAAAGGGCCTCGATATCGGAAACGGTCCACCAGTCAAGCCATTTCCGGACTTTAGGAAAACGACGACGGATATAGTCAACCTTCTGCTCATGCGTTTGATCACCCGGCTCGGACCGATCGAGGAGACCCATACAAGCCTTTCGGAAAGGCTCCTGTGAATATGTAAGTCATAAAGCAAAAAAATCAGCATGATAAATAAGGTTTGTAAATTTCGATGAGTGAATTTTGCAAAGCAATATAGATTGTAAAATTCACATTTACAATCCATTATGCATCGCAAAATGGAATTTTGCAAATCATTAATCAGAAAAATCAACAGATCATACATACCTCTTGATCCGCAGTGATGAGCGACCGGTTGCGTTTGATGCGTGTGACTGACTGGCGATAATGCTCGCGGCATCCTTTCAACATGCCCCTGACCTCTTTGCAAGTTCCCTGTCGGAATACTTCGAGGTAAGCGGACACAAAGCCCTCGACTTGAGCTGACAAGAAGTCTACGACCTCGCGGACTAGTGTGTCCCTCTCGGCGGGGGTGATCGGAGCCGCCAGAAACTGCCGGAAGAGTGTAGCAAAGTGGATTTTGTAGTATTGTTCGCTAAGACCTTGAATCCAAGTGAGCTGAATAGGTATCCATCGTTTAAGATCTTCACAGAACATAGACGTTGTCAATAGGTATCCTGTCTCGAAGTACCGGTAAGTCACGTCGGAGATGAGACCGCCGCTGTACACTTTGTTGTCCTTATCGCGAGCCAGCAAGCGATCTGACATCCATTTCGTCTGGAAGGTGAAATGCTCGGCCTTTGGCATGAACGAGCTGGAGATTATCCACAGACCCCGCCTGTTGAGAAAAGACAATATTCTTAGTCAGATGCAATCAAAATTATACATAAAATGTATTAAAACAACTTACGATGCCCATCCAAACATGTCCAATATGAATTTGTCCCCCACGCCGGCGCCGAGTTTGTCAGGAGCTAATCCTAACTCAGCAAGGATGCATCGACAATAATAGGCCAGCCGATCTCTGTTCTGATAGGACTCGTGGATTGAAACTACACTTCCGAAAGCTGAATGGGGATCGGTGGGCTTCCCCATCTACAAAGAATGGGAGGGTAACAAGATCAGACTGGAGGAAACCTATGGGATGTAATGGATTGTAAAAGAAGGGTTGCAAAAATGAAGGTTGTAAAAGAAGGGTTGCAAAAATGAAAAGAAACGAAATGGGAGAGAAAATAGTTACCTTGAGCTTTAAAGCTCCAGCCTTGGGGTTTTTCTTGATTTCTTCTTTCAATTCCTCCTTTGCAAGCGGGTCGGGCTTCTTGGCGACAGGCCACGGATGAGGGTGGACGCCCTTATGCCGGAGGATCCCCCATCCTGATGGGAGATGGTGGTCGATTTGAACCGCTACGGAATCGGGACATTTGACATGTCGAACGGTGCCTTTGCACTTGCCTACCAATCCTTGACATTTGATTTTACTGCATGGTTTGTAAAATAACGATCGTAAAAAATGAGTTGTAAAATTAGTTTGCAACCCATATGTCCAAAAAACCGCTGGCAGGAGAGGAGAAGAAGACTCACCCTTGTTCCAGCTTTTCCTGTCCTCCTTTTCCAGTTGGGGGAGGCCCAGTCCATTCGCATGACGAGTTATCGCAGACCAGAGCTCCGAGACAGAAGTAGCGTGTCACCTTCCAGGTCCTGTTGCTGCGATAGCTCGTAGTTTGGGTCTTCGAAAACCCAACGGAGCCAAAGTTGGTGACATTGTCTTGAGGCAGGCGAACAAACGTGGTCCTTCCGTTTGGGTAGATCGGATAGCCTTGCTTGTCGAGGGTACACCCGTGATCTATGTAGGTCTCGTACGACTTGCTCATATCCGGAAGGAACCATTCCTTCTCGGACGGTCTTCTCTTGGGTAATGCATCGTCATCTTCATCTTGATCTTCATCGGAGCCATCCCCTTTGTCATCTGCATCATCAGAGGAGGTAGAGTCAGACGTCTCGGGCTGCTGATAGTGGCGGTCGTTGTTGATCTTAGTTTGGTGGCTGTTCTTTCTGATCTTTGGCAACGGGGGCGATACGTTCTTCCTGTTTTTTGAAGACGGGCGAAAAGAAGATTTAGTTCTGTTCTTCGGCGACGGGGGCAAATTTTCTTGGTCGTCCAAAGAAGGTTCTTTGTTGTCCGAATCATCAGGAAGGGAGTTAGGATCAGACAAATAGGACTCTTCAGACGTTTCGGATGCTTCAGAGGCGATGGAAGCTTCAGGGAGCTGATACTCAGAGTCCTCGTCGCTCTTGGTCACAATCTTGGACCTCGATTGGGATAGCTTTCTTTTGACAATTGGCGACGGGGGTGATTTCTGTTTTTTTCCTTTCTTTGTGAGCAATGCCGGAGAGTTTTTCTTTGGGGGCTTTACTTTGATCTTTTTGGACGATTTCGTATGTTTTGGGGTGTTCGAGAGCGGCATCTCTTCAGAAGACGAAGAACAAGGTGTTGGCGGGTCAGCGGTGGTGGTTTCCTTGTTCAAATCTGAGGGGCACGGCGAGTCAATGGGACTAAGGGGTGGGATCAAGGGATGGATGAGATTTCCAACGCTGAAGGGGCTGATTGGGGTGATCAGGCTTGATGGAATTGGGGTGATGGGGCTAGATTCCGGAATGAACAGTCGAGGGCTGGTGTTAGCGGTGTGGTGTGCCGCATGGTACAGATGTAGACTCAGTTCAAAGCATTGCGCGCTGGCGCGCGGCTGGTCAAGGTGCCCTAGGGTTCAAGCTTCAAGACTCAAGACTCAGTTCCTTTCAAGATCTTCGCGACGCGGCGCGCGTCGCGCCTTCAAGACGTGTTCAGGATCACCCTTTCCTTTGTTTGTTCTGCTTGTTCTCTCAGGTTGTTGTTTTCTTTTTCATGGATCCTCTGTTCTATTTTCCTTTTTCTCTACTGCGCGCTTTGGATGGGTTCAGTGGGGAGGGTTTGGTTTGTTCTCTTTTGTGGCCTGCTTGTGGTTTTGTGTTGTTTTGTTTTGTCTTTGTGCGCGCGCGGGGTGTGATGACTGGTCCGCAGCGCGCTGCGCCTCCCTGAGTCTGAGTTCAGCCCCGAACTCAGACGAGGGGCGGCATGGAACCTAGCTGATCCCAATCAGGAATCCAGGAGAGTTTATTGATCATTATCCGGCGCCCTCCATAGCGCTATTCCGAATCCTATTGATCTTTCAAGTTTTCTTCCTTCTAACAACAAAACCGCCGACGCGCGCTCAACGCCGTCGTAAAATTTCCCCCCCCAAAACCTCATCGCTCAACCGATCCTCATCGCTCATCCCGACCATCACCCGGAGGGCACATAAAAACTTCTTTTCCCCATTCCCCTCCAACTAACTGCCGCCGGCCTGCACCGGACGGAGTTCCACATTTGGTCCCCCGAGCCGGGATCGAACCAGCGACCTCAAGATTTACAGTCTCGCCGAATTTTCACGGTTTCGAGACGCTTGGCGGTCGAGTTTCTTTTTTTTCTGTTTTCCTTTTTTTAGTGAGTTCAGCGGCGGAGGCACAAGGAGCTAGAAGTAAGTCCTCCCCAATAGTGCACCTCCGAGGGCTCTACTACTTGTTTTTCGAAAGCATTACGTTGCCACAGCCGTGAGCCGCCCTCGATCGCCTCTCTTCCTTTTCTTGCCAGATCATTATGGATACACCTCAAGAATCCGGACCATCGCGTAAGATGGTGAAGATCAAACCTCAAGATCGCAATCTCAAGTTCACCGGCACGCGCGTGGAAGCGTTTCTTCGTCAGTATGAGCTGGCCGCCAACCTCGATGGCGCGTCGGATGAGGACAAGGTCCTCCAGATCCCTTCCTTCCTCGGGAGCGAGGACATCCAGGACGCAGTGTGGGATATGAGCGGCTACGCGACGAAGTCGTGGGCCGTGCTCCGCGAACAGATGGTCGAACGCTGGGGCCAGGTTGATATAGTCCGCTACACGGTCGCGGATCTCCAAGCCCTCAAAGACTCGTGGACCGCCAAAGGCGGCATCGCAACGTTGGACGCGTACAGATCCTTCAAATCCGTGTTCGACGTCATCCTATCTTATCTGATTCGCTATCAGCACCTATCTTCGGAGGACCTAGCCGTCGACCACTTTTTCTTTTCATTCTCTTCCGGGTTCCAGCAGCGCATCAAGTCCTATCTAGTCAGGAAGAAGAAGATGGTTAAGACGTTGGACGGGCGGTACCGCCTTCCAGCCCTTAGTGAGCTCAGAGCAGCCGTAAAATCAGAGATGGAAGAGGAGGTGGCTTTTACCTCTGAGCAGATCAAACCCGAGCCAGTCGCAGTTCCCGCATCCGAATTCAAGGCCGCGAATGACATCATGCAAAAAATGGAGGACGATCGACGGCCGAAGGATGCCTCCGTCTCGGATAAGGCTCCTGCGACCGTAGATGAAATCTCCAAGATGTTGCAGTCGTTTGAGCAACGCTTGGAAAAGAAGTTCGCGACGAAGGGCGCGCTTCCTGCGCCGGGAACGCCGCGCGAGCCGCGTGGACCTTTGGTTTGCTACTATTGTCATCGAGAGGGACACGGCACGGGGCGCTGCATGGAGCTTGTCAAGGATAAAGAGGCGAATCTAGTCGAGCAGAAGGGCAGCAATTTCTTTTTGCCAAACGGCGCGCTGATCCCTTTTGACTCATCACGCCCAATTCGGCACGTGGTGGCGTCTTATCAGCCTAAGGCCGCGGTGGCTTCTGAAACTCCGGAATTCCGTGCCACTTGCGGTGCGCTCAAGCCCTGGTACCCTCCGGCAATCTCTTCTCAGACCTTCTCTGGGACCTACGAGGCCGACGCCGCGAGGAAGAAGCACGAAGCTCCCAATCTCTACAAGGCTCCGATGGTTCCGCCCTCTGCAGCGCGCAAGCCGGCGCGCAAGGCTGCGAAGGCGCCAGCTGAATCTGATGTTGAAGATATGGACGAGGAGCCTGAACTGTTTGAGCGAACCCCCGCTGCTCCGGCTGAGGACGCGATTCCTTCGACCGCGGACGCGTCGGAACCAGCGGGCAAATCCAAATCACCCGCTCCTAAAGTGCGCTTCGAGAGAGGGGTTACCAAGGATCACCCCCACGCGGTGGAAGGGATGTTAAAGAAGATATTCGATCTTCCGGTGCCGGGCGTGACGGTTTCTGAACTCTTGGCGTCTTCGCCATCGGTGGCGGAGGGAATGAAGAAGTGGGTCTCCAAGCGGCGCGTGGAGATTGGCGTTGAAGATCTCAAGGTGTCCTCTGGCATGCTTTTGGCTGAAGGGCCTGACACAGAAGGCTCTGGTGGCGACGCGCGCCTATACTTGTGTCCGTTGGGTTTCCTTCCGTGCTTGATCGGCGATGAGGAGAGTTCGGCTTCCCCTCTCATTGATTCAGGATCCCAACTGAACCTGATCTCCGACGCAATGGCTAACAAGTTTTGTATAAGCCCGCGCGTTAACTTTAGCTCCGCCGTTTACGGCATTGGCAATCAGTCGTGCGAGCTCGTGGGCGTTGCGGAAGACGTTCAGATCAAGATTGGGCGGACAATCCTTGGGTCTTGCCACTTCTGGATCACTAAGGCGGCAGGGCCCCTAATCTTAGGTCGCCCCTTCCTCATAGACTTCGAGGCCACCCTCATATTTTCAGGTCGTGGAGGCGAGAAGATTCTGCTGCCCGACTCAGAGGGACGCCAGATTGAAATTTCACTCTGCGCCACGGATCAAGGGCGATGGGAGCGGGATTTTCCCGCGAAGGGAAGGAAGGCGGTGCTGACGCGTATGGCGACGGGCCGCGACGACTCTGCGGAGGGTCGTCATTTTTTATGAAAGAAGTTGAACTGGGAAGCGGCCGTTTTAATCTAGGGCCTCGCACTCGCGCCGCTGGTTCAACTCACTCTCAAGAGGACCCATGGTTTTGTCTTCCATCTTTTTCCGGTTATCATCATATAGGTCGTCAACATCAACTTCATCAAAACATTAAACCCGAAAAACAGTTTAAAAATCATCAAATCAATAAAAAAATGTTGTCTGTTTCCGGTCCATCTCTTTCTTCGGCGTCTTTTCCCTCTTCTTCACTCTCTGGCGCGTTTCCGGCCGCGCCCGCGGTAACTCCAGGCCGGGGTCTCAAGGCACAGGATATTTTGGAGGATTTTGGGCAACAGCGGAGGGCTGGAGGACTGAAAGTAAGTTCCTCCCAGTTATGCACCTCCGGGCATGATGCTCCCTTCCCGTCGAAAACATTACATGCCACATATGTGAGCCTTGGACGCCCTGCCGCTATCTCTCTTTCAGATCAAGATTCATCAACGATTGGCAGTGTTCTCCGCGATGAGCATAAACTAGTTGCGCCTTCGAGCGGCCTCCGAGAAGAGGGTAAACTATTTTCTTCGAATTCGGACGTGCGGGCATTTGTGGTGGATATGGGCACTCAGCGGAGGGCTGGAGGACTGAAAGTAAGTTCCTCCCAGTTGTGCACCTCCGGGCTAGATGCAACCTCGTCGTCAAAAACTCTACCGCGTGCCACATCCGTGAGCAAAACTTTGGATCCGGTTTCCGCCTTCTTGTTAGGGTTCGACGCGACGTTTGAGGATCTACTCCGAAATGAGGATAAACTATTTTCTTGGAGAATGGACTGTGAGGGCGGGAGCGTGATGTTTGGTGCACCGTGGAGGAACTTTGGACTGAAAGTAAGTTCCAACCAAAGTGCACCTCCGGAGCGTGATGCTACGCAACGTCATTGTACCCTACCGCGTGCCACACTCGTGAGCAATGGACGTCCATCCGGTCTTTCTTTCGCAGACAAAGCGGCGTTTTTGGATGATGGCGAGCATCGTACTTGGTCCCTTTTGGAGCACGGTCTGCGTTTCACGGAGCAGAAGGCCCTTCTGGAGGCGTGGTCATGGGGCGAATACCTCGCGTTTGCGACCAAATACAAGCCAGTTGCCAAGAAGATCAAACCGGTGAATCAAGCTATGCCCCAGGGCCTCAATCCTCCCTTACGCCGGCCTCCTCTGTCACGCGATCCGTATCGCGGACTCGCGCGCTCTCTCGCGGGCCCTTTTGTTCCTCAAGGGCACGTCACGGAAGAACGACTGGCTGTGGTCAATTTCTGTCCCGACGGGTGGCTGCGGCCAGACGAGCTCAATCTGATCAAGAACGTCTTAGCAGAGCGAAACCTAGCGATAGCCTTTACGCCAGCGGAGCGCGGTCTCTTAAAAGACTTGTATGGAATGCCATACATCATTCCCGTCGTGGAGCACGCGCCCTGGCAAAAGAAAAAGATTCCGATCCCTGCGGCCAAGCTAGACGAGTATATCAAGGTCATCCGGGAGCGAGTCGAGACGGGGCTGTATGAACAGTCTACCTCCAGCTACACTTCCCCAGTCTTCTGCGTCCTCAAGAGCAACGGCAAGCTTCGAGTTGTTCACGATCTCCAGCCCCTAAATAAGGTCACCATTAAGGATGCGGGCGTGCCGCCCGCCACAGAAGAGTTCGTAGAGTCTTTTGCGGGACGGGCGTGTTATGGGCTCGGCGATATAATGGGCGGCTACGACGAGCGCGCTCTGGACCCGATTTCTCGTCCCCTCACAACCTTTGAGACTCCTCTTGGGCGTTTTCAGCTTACGCGCCTCCCTCAAGGGGCCACTAACTCTGTGGCTGTTTATCAGGCCCAGATGATGTGGATCCTTCAAGAGGAGATTCCAGATCATGCCGGTATCTTCATAGACGATGGAGGCATCAAGGGCCCCGATTCTGATTATAATAATGCGGCTCTCTCTTGGCACCCCGGTATTCGCCGCTTCATCTGGGAATACGCCACGACATTGGAGCGCGTTCTGTTTAGGATTGAGGAGTCAGGACTCACTGTCTCCGCCTCAAAGCTTGCTGCTTGCGTGCCAGCGCTTGAGATAGTAGGGCACGTCGTCTGCAAGGAAGGGCGAAGGATGTCTCGAGGAAAAGTCAACAAGATCTTAACGTGGCCGACCCCCGTCAACGCGGCAGAAATTCGCGGTTTCCTTGGAGTTGTTGTCTACGTTCGTATCTTCATTCCCGCTCTCTCTCAGCTTTGCCTTCCTCTTCGTCGCCTGACGCGCAAGGACGCCGACTGGATCTGGACGGAGGAGTGTCAAGCGGCTTTCGAAAAACTCAAGTCTATCGTGGGCAAGGACATCGTCCTTGTCAAGATCAACTACGGCCCTGACGCTGGGAAGATTAAGCTAGCTGTAGATTCTAGTTTTCACGCGACGGGCGCGGTTCTCACGCAGGAAGACTCAAACGGACTGGATCGGCCAGCCTTGTATGAATCCCTCCTCTTCTCTGATGTCGAATCGCGGTACTCACAGCCCAAACTGGAGCTGTGCGGCGTGGCGCGGATACTCAAGAAACTCCAGACAATCCTTTGGGGCCAACGCTTCGAGCTTCAGGTTGACGCCCACTCTCTCATCAAAATGATCAATGCGCCAAGTCTGCCTAACGCCCCGATGACGCGCTGGGTGGCCTTCATTCAACTTTTCTCGTTCAATATTGTGCACCGGCCGGGAAAGACATTCCTGATGCCTGATGGTCTGTCCCGGCGTCCTAAGGGTGAAGATGAGTCGCCTCCTGATTCTGTTTTCGACGAAGAGGAGCCCACGATCAAACCCCTAGGGTTTTGCTTGACAACTGCTAACGGTGAATATTCAGGATACCAGCAGGGGTTCTGGCGACAGTTGGAGCGCTACCTGATCGACCTTCGGGCGCCGCATGGGATGGCGACGGAAGATTTCAGGGCTCTCAAGCGCAAATCGTCAGAGTTTTTCGTCCACGCGGGGCGCCTCATGAAGAGAGGCTCCCCTTGCCCGCGAATTGTTATCACGATCCCAGCAAAGCAGGATGCGGTGCTAGAGCAGCTGCATGAAGGATTAGGCCACCGCGGGGAGACGGAGACGTATCGACGCGTGGCGGAAAGATTTTGGTGGCCCTCTTTGAAGAAGAGCGTCGCGCTCTGGTGCAAGAGCTGCAAGGCATGCCAGAAGCGCGATTTGCGACGGCCTTTAGAGATCAGAGGACCCACGGGTGAATCATCTGTTTTTGGGCGTGTGGCCATGGATGTTGTCCATATCAAAGCCCCTGGCGCTCAATATCTCATCGTGGCCCGTGACGATCTTTCCGGTTGGGTCGAGGCTAAATTCTTGAATAACCTCAGCTCAGAGGAGGTGGCAACGTTTCTTCATGAGAACTGGACGATGCGCTACGGTTTGGCGCGCTCTTATTCGACAGACGGCGGATCTGAATTCGGCGGCAAACTTGCGGAGATGTTGCGCGAACTTCCCGGCCAACATCGCGTCTCTACGCCCTATTACCCAGAAGGTCAAGGGATGGTCGAGCGCGGCCATGGTCCTCTGAAGGCTGCCCTTGTCAAGCTCGCAGGTGAAAGCGCGAAGAACTGCCGGAAATATCTCCCGCTTGTCTTATTCGCGGATCGGATTTCAACAAAGCGCACGACGGGATACTCGCCTTACGAGCTCGTCTTTGGCCAGCGCGCTGTGCTGCCTATCGATCTGGAGATGGAATCCTACCTCGGAATCGACTGGGACGAAGTTCACAACACTGCCGACCTCCTAGCGGCGCGCTCACGACAGCTGGAGCGCAGCGAAGAAGTGCGCGATCTGGCGCACCGTAAGCTGATGAAGTCACGCGAGGAATCCGTCAAGTATTGGGAGGAGAAGAACGCGAGCCGGCTTCGGGCGCCTCTCCAGCCTGGTGACATGGTGCTGGCGTACAACCGGGCCCTCGAGACACAGTGGGGCAAGCTCTTCGCCGGCCGCTGGAATGGGCCTTTTCGCGTGGTGCGTCAGGTTCACGGTGGCTCCTATATCTTGGCGGAACTCGACGGGACCCCCTTGGCGCGGCGTTTCTCAGCAGATCAGGTAAAAAGGTATTTTTCTCGTGGAGGCATAGGAGAACAAAAGTAAGTCCTCCCAATGTGTGCACCTCCAGGGTATTTCTACCGCTTGTTTTTCGAAACCCTACTTTATGCCACGTTCGTGAGCACCGCGCCGGCCTTTGGTTCCTCCGCAGTTTCTAGGCTCCCCTTCCCCCTTCCTTTTCTCTTCCTTCCCCGATTAAATTCCCCGATGGCGGACGCGAGCAGTCTAGGGACAGACTGCAAGCGTGGTGGAGATGTGGTGTGCCGCATGGTACAGATGTAGACTCAGTTCAAAGCATTGCGCGCTGGCGCGCGGCTGGTCAAGGTGCCCTAGGGTTCAAGCTTCAAGACTCAAGACTCAGTTCCTTTCAAGATCTTCGCGACGCGGCGCGCGTCGCGCCTTCAAGACGTTTTCAGGATCACCCTTTCCTTTGTTTGTTCTGCTTGTTCTCTCAGGTTGTTGTTTTCTTTTTCATGGATCCTCTGTTCTATTTTCCTTTTTCTCTACTGCGCGCTTTGGATGGGTTCAGTGGGGAGGGTTTGGTTTGTTCTCTTTTGTGGCCTGCTTGTGGTTTTGTGTTGTTTTGTTTTGTCTTTGTGCGCGCGCGGGGTGTGATGACTGGTCCGCAGCGCGCTGCGCCTCCCTGAGTCTGAGTTCAGCCCCGAACTCAGACGAGGGGCGGCATGGAACCTAGCTGATCCCAATCAGGAATCCAGGAGAGTTTATTGATCATTATCCGGCGCCCTCCATAGCGCTATTCCGAATCCTATTGATCTTTCAAGTTTTCTTCCTTCTAACAACAAAACCGCCGACGCGCGCTCAACGCCGTCGTAAAATTTCCCCCCCCAAAACCTCATCGCTCAACCGATCCTCATCGCTCATCCCGACCATCACCCGGAGGGCACATAAAAACTTCTTTTCCCCATTCCCCTCCAACTAACTGCCGCCGGCCTGCACCGGACGGAGTTCCACAGCGGCCGGTTCAATCGTGCCATTCGGGTCGGTGACGGTCGTTGGAGTCGGATTCGCCATCGGGGTTCTTGCTGTCGGAATCGCCATCGCGGTGGGAGCTTGAGTGAACTGTTGATTGACTCAAGCGTGGGAGGGGATGGAGAGTCATTCTTGCCTAGCGTCGACCGGTTGACTTGTTGATGTCGCTGATATCACCTTTGTTTGCTTAGCGTCAGAGTTTGAAGTGTTAGAGTTGGAAGTTAGTATGTATGTTGCATCGATTGCAAATTGAGTTCACATGTGATGTAAAATTATATCTCACGGGCTTGTAAAGCTTATTTACATAGCATATTTTGCATGCGATACTAGGTTGCAAGAACTTACCTTGTGAAATTACATATGCAAAGCTTGTAACGTAATTTCACAACCGCATCATGCGAGAGTTGCAAGACATGGTTTGTGAATTTAGTCCATATGCATGTCTGACGCAATTTTACATACTATTATTTGCAACCTATTTATTTACATACGTCCAAATTAGCCCTATGGGTTGTAAAATTGCATAACACCCCGGGGGCTATGGAATTTTACAACCCATCGGTTTTACAACCCATAAGGGTTGTAAAAGATGGTTTGCAAAATTCACTTAACCGATTAAAAATGTATCAGGATCTTAACATTTCTCTCCTTGGCTTCTTGATCTAAAGTTTTGAATGAGGATACATGGAAAAAAGTGGAATTTGACTACCTAAAGGCTCAAATACTGACATACTCTCAAGACCCCACACAAATAAACCTTCAAGATTGGGAAGAGCCCATTAAGCCACTATTTGATATTTTTATTGAATTGGCATCACCAAATTCTATGGCTAAAATCACAGTGCAACAAGTGGAAGATTTCATGATTCAATCTATGAATTACCTGAAAAAATCATTAAAGACACCTCAATCAGCTTTTTTGAGCCAAATAAAATCAAATTCTATAATTGAAACCAAGCTTGTGTATGACATGATTAGTTTTATCTTGCGTTGTCAAACAGAAATTGCATCTTCCATCAATGCACAAAGACAAGAAAATATATTTTACATGGATGTGTTTATAATTGAGTATTTTGTTATGCTGGTGTCCAGTATGTATCACTCAATATACATCAGGGCCAGAGAATACCTAAAAACCTTGCATCCTGCCGCAGTAGAGAATAACGATTTGGACCCGTTGCTAGGTACCCGGCACCGCCTGGCGGGTACCGCCGGCACCCGCTGCGCACCCGCCGGGCGGGGCCGGGTGCGGTGCCGGGTGCCTGTTTTTTCAAGAAAAGTGGGGCGGTACCCGGGTACCCCAAGCGGTACCCGTCCAAGTGCCTCCCCCCTGTGCCAAATTATAATACATACACCCGGCGAGCTGGAACCAGCTCGCCGAGAGTAATACACACCTCTCGGCGAGATGGATCTGTACCAGCTCGCCGAGAGGAATACATCCCTCCCGGAGAGCTGGACTTTGACCAGCTCCCGAGAGGAATACACACCTCTCGGCGAGCTGGTCAAAGTCCAGCTCGGCGCAAGGGATGTATTCCTCTCGGCGAGCTGGTAAAAATTCAACGCGCCGAGAGGTATGTCTCTTGGCGAGCTGGTCAGTCCAGCTCGCCGAGAGGAATACACAACTCCTGGCGAGCTGAATTTTTACACCAGCTCGCCAAGGGTATTCTTCCCGGTGAGCTGGTCAAAGCCCAGCCCACCGAGAGGTGTGTAATCCTCTCGGCGAGCTGGTCAAAGCCCAGCTCACCGTGAGGTGTGTAATCCTCTCGGCGCGCTGGACTTTGACCAGCTCGCCAAGAGACAGACCTCTCGGCGAGCTGGACATTAACCAGCTCGCCAAGAAACAGACCTCTTGGCGAGCTGGAGATTAACCAGCTCGCCAAGAGACATACCTCTCGGCGAGCTGGACTGTGGGGAATTGGTGTCCCCAGTCCCTTACGCCAAGCCCGTGAGAAAAAGGCACAAAGTACCGCCGGTACCCGCCATAAGTACCGCTGGTACCCGCCAGGCGGTGCCGGGTGCGGTACTTGGTCCCTGATTTGGGCAAAAAATAGACCTGGTACCCGGGTGCCAACCGTACCCGGGTCCAAATCGTTATTCTCTAATCCTGCCCCTTGGAAACCTGATTTCTTGGTGGATAAGAATGAAAACAGACAGATTTCACTCCTGTTTACAGAAGAAGAAGCAGAGGAATAGGAGGTTGGAGAAGATTCAGGAGAAGAAGAATCTCCATTTGAATGTCAATTTTATCAAAATTACAAGTCAAGCCTACCAAAGCTTCAAAGAAATGAATCTATTCGAGAATCTGTAGAAAAGTTTGGTGATGTTACATACAGGTGGTGGACTGTTTTTTTTTTGAGAAAGTGAAACATTGCAAGCCACAACAAGGACTTTGTGAGCTAGGAGTTATGAATAATCATGCTGAAAGGGTTTGTGATTGGATCCTTAAGCAATATGAGGAGTTATTTAAAGAAAGCCTTCAAAGTGAAGAGTTAAATGAAAGGATGAATGAGGTCAACTTCCATGCCAAGGTAGTATTATACCATTTATAATGCTTTTTTTGTGCATGTTTTTGACCCTCCTTAAGGCAAAGTTGATTTCTGCACCCCATCTTATTACATTGAACCATTCATTTCCAAAAAAAAATAAAAAAAATAAAAAAAATAAAAAATAAAAAAACAATGAGCATGTCAGGCAACTTTTCTGATGCTGTGGTGGCCAAACCAGTAGTCAGATCATCCTTCAATTCTCAAATCTCACCGGTGTGCTCATCAAGATCAAGACCTCAAAAGATCAAGCTTCAAAATTCACTTCTCAAGAGTCAGGATTCCAGTTCCCATTCCTAGCCCCTTTCCCATCCTGTTCTCTCTTCATCTTTCCTTCCCCCCCCCTGTCTCAAGTCAACTCTTTTATTTTCTTGGTCCTAACACAGCTTTTTCTGTGGGTTTATTTTGTTGTTTTTGATTCTTCCCCTTCTTTCCTCTCTCCTTTCTTGCTTCTGTTTCTTCTCCCTCCTCTCTCTGTCCTTGTTTTCTTCTTTTTTTTTCTTCATTACCTCTTTGTTTTATTTCTTGTTTCTTTTTCTCTTTCCTTTTGAGTGTTTGTTGGCTTTGTTTTCTTTTCTTTCTCTTTGATTGTTGTGTTGTGCGCGCGTGGCGCGCAAGGATATGATGAAATGCATGTGACATGTTGTCTCCCCGAGTCCAAGTTTGCTGAACTTGGAGGAAGGGAACGGCATGGCATTCAAACTTAACAAAGTCCCTCGCTGCTGCGGGCGTGTGACTTGTGAAGCAAGCCTCCGACAGCCCTTGGAAGGAGGGACTTATACCGTACCTCCCCTTTCTGGCGCACGGAGAATGCATTTTTCACCCCTCTTTTTGCTTTTCCCCTTGTACCTCCCTCATTCCATGATATTTTATTTTTTTTGCTCCAGATCAGTTCAACATGCACGTACGCTCTGAGCCTTGTATTTTTT
Source organism: Puccinia triticina (assembly GCF_026914185.1). NCBI lineage: Eukaryota > Fungi > Basidiomycota > Pucciniomycetes > Pucciniales > Pucciniaceae > Puccinia > Puccinia triticina. The sequence continues at coordinate 953,262 of NC_070572.1, forward strand.
TTCTTTATGTACTGATACAAGTCAGTCCTGAAAAATTAAATGAGAAAACTAAACCTGAAGACTATTACCAAGTCTATAACCCACATTTGGAGAAATTAATCATAAAATGAGAACACAGACTCTCCGTTTAATACATAGCTTTGTTTGAAACGCAGCTAGCTTGAGGATGACCGGGATCAACCGGTCATTGAGGGAACTCAACCCTCTCAATGGCCAGTATGTTCTGGTCATTGAGAGGATAAAGCCCTCTCGATGAACGGCACAGTACCAGTCATTGAGAGGATAAAGCCCTCTCAATGAACAGCACAGTACCGGTCATTGAGAGGGTTGAGAACTTGAAGACTATTACCAAGTCTATAACCCACATTTGCAGAAATTAATCATAAAATGAGAACACAGACTCTCCGTTTAATACATAGCTTTGTTTGAAACGCAGCTAGCTTGAGGATGACCGGTATCAACCGGTCATTGGGAGTGTCAAGTCCCCTCGATGACCGGCACAGATCGGTCATTGAGAGGGTTGTGTACTCTTGATGGCCGGTCTGTACTGACCATTGAGAGGGTTGTATACTCTCAATGGCCGGTCTGTACTGGCCATTGAGAGTGTTGAGTCCCCTCGATGAACGGCACAGACTGGTCATCGAGAGGTTGTACATTTCCCTTCAATGACCGGTCTGTACCGGTCATCCAGGGCGTTGTATATATCCCGCTTGATGACCGGTCTTTACCGGTCATCCAGAGGGCTATGCGGTCTTGATGGCGGGTTTGTGCCGGCAATAAAGGGCTCAGAGGCTTGACTGTAAGTCAAAAAAAAAGTGTATGTATATCCGTGTGAGCACGGATCTCTTCTGTTACTCAACTTCAGTAAACTCCAAGGTTTGCTTGACTTTGATAATTTTTTTAACCTTGAAGAAGGGGTGTAACTTAGCTTAGATTGTGTGGGATGATGCGCAAGATGCAAGGCTTTGTGCCAAGCCAATTTTTAAGGTTTAATGTTGTGAGTGCAAGAAACTGTGTTGGTTTGAAGAAACCACCCAGCCAAACTCAGATTCTAGGCTCTGCAAAAGGGGGTGATAGCGCGCAAGTCCCTAGACGCCCGCAGCAGCGAGGGAGTTGGGTTAAGTTTGCATGGCATTCTGATCCGCCATCAAAAGAATAAAGAAGAGTCCAGAGTCCTACAAATCCCCCCCCTTTTCAACAAATCCCTTGATCCTTTCCAGAATCCTCAACAAAACCGCCGTCGAAAATCCAACCCTCAACAAAACAAATCAAAACCACCTCCACAACGCCATTGACTCAAATCCATACAACTCATCCGGACCGATCCGTGAGGGCAGTCACATCGACACCTTTTCCCCTCCCAGCGCTGCCGCCGGCATAGCACCGAGTGGAGCTCCATAATGCCCACTTGTTTTCTTGATCATTTGCAAACCCAGTTCAATAACTCTTATTTTCTTTTATTTTCTTCATCGAGTTCAGTTGTGTTGTTGGTGATCACAGGTGTACCTTTTCTTTCTCAAAAGAAGTGGATCTTTTGGCCTCTCTTGGTTCCTCATTCAACTCACAGTCTGAGCCACAATACTCAATTGGGTGTTGAGTTCCACCTGGAGTCTGAGAATTTGGTGTAGTTATGCCAAAGCCAGGGCCACCTTCTCATGAAGCTTGAACCTTCCATTATTTTCAGGATTCTAGCAACTACATGTGTGATTTGTGTACATGTCAAATCAAGCCTAGATGTGTTTGGAGTGTGTTTTTTGCCCTTTCCTTTTGGAAGTATCAGGAAGTTGTCTTGAGTGATGGTGTTGAGGTCAGAACACAAAGGGACATGCCACCAGCTGCAATAGGTTAAGGTTGATGATTCCAAAGTGGAAGGGACTATGCATGAGCGGAGTCTGCTTGGTGATATATTGTATCTCAGCTGAAGATTCGAAGATTCAAAAACCAAGAACGAACCACAACAGTCAGGATGGGACGAAACTCGAAGAGACAGCAACGAGAAGACCAAGAGCTGCAACTCCTATCAACATCGACACCAGCGATTGAATCAGACGAGGAAGCAAAAACATCAGAAATAGCCACCAACTCGGGCAGACAGAACTTATTCAATTCATTCATAACTACGCTAGCGGCCGAGGCAGGCGAAGAGGACGAAGAGGACGAGGAACAAGATGAAGAGGAAGGAGACGCGAGGCTCAGAACAGGCCAATCGCAAGGGGGCTTGAAAAAGAAGAAACCGAAGAAGAAAAAGAAGAAGAACAAAACAACTCTTGATTCACCAACAGAAACAACACTACCAAGCACCAGAACAGCCAAGAATGGCCAAAATAACATGAACAACAAAGCTAGTAGTAAGACCGGCAAAGAAAAGGAGACCGAGGTGGACGAAATCGACCAGGCATTGCAGGAGCTAAGCACGAAGCTCAAGTCCATCCAGCCTGCCGACCATCCTCAGCGAACACTAGATCAACAAGAAGCTGCGATTAATAATCTGCTGAAGGTTGACCCCAAAATGCTCGATCCGGACTTGGAGCTACGCCGGATGTTCGGAGCCAAAGTGGCAAGTTGATTTTACGCGCTGATCCAAAATCAAAGCTGAGGTGGTATGTTTTGGGGCCAAAATAGGTATCGTCGAGCGGGGCGACGATCCGCCCTCTGCATGCAGTCTACGGCGCACGAATCACGAATGACCCGCACCACCAGCTGAACTCGAAGCTGAAGATGAAGGCGAGTCTGTTAGCGAAGCCGGAGCCGAACTGGCCGCCGTACAGCCGGGCCTCGTCGGGGCTGAGCATGCGACGGATGGGCGCCGAGGAGGTGGCTGGCCGACGGCTGGCCGAGGCCGATCTGTGGTTCACCTTCGAACATAGCATGAGCTTCAAGCTCGTCCAGTCCCGCTTCCTCCAAGCTATCATGTCTCTCGACCCTAACCAGCTCATGACCATCCTTCAACGACATCCATACCATCCTGACACCCTGCTCCAACTCTCCGAAGTCTCGGCACACAACGAAGACCAGGGCCAAGCTACTCGCTTCCTCAACCAAGCCCTCTTCGTCAGCGAGAAAACTCTCTGGACTGCCTCCAGCTCTTTCTTCTCCTCCGGCACTGCTCGGCTCGACTTCAGACTCGTTCAGAATCGTAACCTCTTCAAGGCGCTAGACCTTAAGCTCAAGCTCTTGCTCAAGCAGGGCTGTTACCGATCTAGCTTTCAGACTTGCAAATTCCTCTTCTCTTTGAACCCCTATCAGGATCCTTTTGGCGCTCTGCTGTGGTTCGTCCTTTTCCATCCTTCTCTCTTCTTTTTTTTTCAAAGAGATTCGAAATTGCTTGAGCCTAAGCGCGCTTTCATGGGTTGGCACAACAGGATCGATTTCTTAGCTCCAAAAGCCAGCCAAGACCAATTCTTCTTGGACTTTCTCGACAACTTGGCCGATCTGCAGAACCGGGATCCCAATGGAGGGATCTACACCGAAGCCTATCCGGGCTTATACTATTCCAGAGCGTTATGTTTGAGAGCTATTGAGGAAAGGGAGCGGTGTTCAGTTAAGCGTGTTTGTATTCGTTTGTGCTCAAGGGTAAGACTAACTATTGTGCCTTTAATTGTTTAACCAGAACCATGATCCCAGTGACTTTGCGTTAGAATCTGCCATCCTGAGGTTCCCGCAGGTGATCAAGCCACTAGCGCGCGCGACCGGGCACTCGATACCGGTCGAATACGAGCGGATTGAGCGGGCGCAAGTGGATGAGGGATACACGGAAGACGCGGCAAAGAGCATGCTCCATCTGAAGGCCCGCATCTATGCCACACGGGCGGCCTCGTTGTGGAAAGTGCCCGAGACCTCGGCGTGGCTGCGCCGGATCCTCGAGCGCGTTGTGCCCAAGTTCTCGCAGCCTGACGACCCCGACGTCCAGCTCGGCATCCAGTTCGCTAGCAATCCCCAGCTTCACTTGGTCGCTGCTGAAGGCATTCATCGTGCCGTCCTGGTCTCAGGCTCGTCTTCTTCTGCTCCCCTAAGCCACACGTACATGTATACTAAACAATCAATCTTGCCCTCTTTTTGTCCTGTGCAGACGTCCAGGCGTTTAAAAACTTCCTTCCTCCATCGGTATATTCCCATTCGGCCACTGCATTCTCGTTTGATCCGTTACCGCCGGAGGGCGGGACGAGCTACGACGCCGAATATTTCAGGAAGACAGACGAGGTGGCAGGGGAGTCTTACGGGATGGATCGGACGCAGCAAGAAGAGGAGGAAGCAGAAGCGGAGGAGGAGGAGATGATGGGGAGGATGATGGGTGGAGAGCAGGAGGCTGAGGCGGCGCTCGAGCGGCTTCTTGCCCAGGCCGACGACCCTGAACAACGCAACCACCTTGTCAACCAGATCCAGTTTGTCCTCCAGCTCGATAACGACTTGCTCCAACCTCACCAACGCCAGGCCCTCCTCGCCCGCCTCGATCGTCTCTTTGAAGATCCCCCTGTCCCTCCTCCGATTCCTCATCAACACCAGGACCAGGACCACAACGTTGATCAGGATGCCGCTTCTGACAATGACGATCACTTGCCAATGCCCGGAGCGTTTGCTCATACTTCTTGACCCAATCACTTTCAAAATACCTCCCTCTCTCATGTATTCTCTTCCTCTGACCTCATGTATTCTCTTGGAGACTTTTGTGTCTGTTTGATCTTTGATCTCTCTTTCTGCAATCTCCTCTTACCTATATCTTGCTTGCCCGAGTATATTCACATATAGAATTAAGAAAGCGGGTTGATCTGGTTGGTTGTCAACCCAACTGTCCCTATCAAGATAGTATTTTGATGTTACAACTTAAGACATGGACCAATGAGGAATTATGGCACTTCCCAAGCAACTAGGAAGCCTTTTCAGCTGACTCTTTTTCCAAGCACCTGGGAACTGCGAGCTAGCTCTGCGCCCTGAGTGCTACACGCAACAGGGAGAATAGTCTGCTAGCTAAACCTTGGTAGTATTCATAAGGCACACATGACCAATGTGTGGTTGCACAAAGGAAATGAGACATGAGGCCCTGAAACCACAGCTGTTCTTCCTAAGCCAAAAATCCTCCTTTTCATCTCTACAGACTAGCTGGCCTCTTGGCTGAGAGTGAAGATTGTTGATTGCTTGGTCACTGCAAAGCACATGCACCTCAGCATGGCCAAAAACGGGTGATTGAGAGGGTTGTATCCCCTCAATGACCGGCGGAGACCGGTTATTGAGAGGGCTGTATCCCCTCGGTGACCAGCGCAGACCATTTATCAAGAGGGTTGTATACTCTTGGTGACCGGTCTGTACCCGCCATTGAGAGGGCTGTACAAATCCCTATGATCTGGACTGGCCATCAAGATTTTATGTGATCTTGATGGCTGGTCTATCCCAGTAATTGAGGGCAATGGTAGTGTGTAATCCATTAATTTTTGGAGTGCACAGGGTTCCACTCCAAAGAAATTGGAGTGGAGCACCGTCCAAGATTTCTTGGAGTGCACTACTTATTGGTAGTGCACATGGTAATTTTTGGCAGTGCGTAAAGCATGACCCCTGTTTTTCAACCCAAACCCAACCCGTTTACACCCTGACCCACCTGTTAGTTTGCATTGCATTGTCAGCATAATTAGCTGGGTTAAGTTTATCCAAGTTAAACTGGGATGAACTCAACCAATTTGAACTTGGTTGATCTCAACTGATGAAATATAAATCCAAGGTGCCCCCCTTGGATTTATATTTCATTGTTCAAGATCAACCCATTTCAAATTGGTTGAGTGCATCCCAGTTAAAGTGGGATGACTTCATCCCAGCCAATCATGCTGGAATTGAATTGCCCATGTCATAAATCTAGGGGCAAAAGCAGGTCTTATGGTCCTTGGTGGCATTGAAGAAGACCACAATGGTCAAGAAATTTTGATGACATACAAAGATGACAAACAGAATGCCAAAAATCCTAATGCATCCAAATTTTCCAACACTGTCATGCGCATCTTGCGTCTGACCCCCAATCTGGACTGTACAGCAGTGGAATAAATCTCAAAACTATCCTCAAGAGAATCCAGGGCATGTGCACTTGCATTTGTTTTTCTCTGCAACACCATGAACACTTTTGTGAGGTTGTCAAATTTTTACAGCCAGATCTTAAGGAATTTTAAGCTCTCAATGAGGAGAGCTTCACTAGACAAGGGTCAAGGAGCGAGGACAAGGGTACAAGGACAAGGGCGAGGGCACGAGGCACGTAACAGCTTCTAGAACCTCTGTTTGTATTGGCAGGGGCAAATGGAGCTAGCTCGGGGGGAGTCTCAGTAATTCCCTTTACATAAAACTTTTGGAGAAAGAGGGAAGAAAAGGGGAAATGGAGAGAGAAGGAAAAGGAGGAGTTTTCTCACCTAGCTTGGGGGGAGTCTCAGTACTTCCCTGCCGAGCTAGGAGGGGCGGGGCTGAGTAGACTAATGGGATCAAGCAGCCAACCTGACACGCTTTCTAAATCCTCTTAAAAAAGCAACACAAATGCTATGTGGATCCAACTACCCAAGCTTAAACACCACACTCCCTGTCTACATAGTCTTGATGAATGTGAGCCTGTGTCTCTTACGTGACAACAGGAGACAAGAAAAGAGGGGGAAATAGTTTAGATTTCTTGGGATAAAGAAATACAAACTAAGAGAGGGGAAGAGAAAGAGAGAGAAAAGAGAAGATCAGGCCTAGACTTTAAGTCTTTATAAATTGATCTGGGCTATTCTCAACCTGGAAAAGTTGGATGCCAGCTGTGCCAGGCCAAAAAGAGTGCAACAGCCTCCACTCACAACAAGGAAACGTTGGTGGGATTCAGAAGTAGGGTTACTACTCTGCTCTGATTTTATAGGTCTTAATCAGAGACAACCTTTTGATCTTTGATGATTGAAAGAGTTAAAGAAAAGAAGAAACATTCAAGAGAAACAGAGTTTCACTCTGGATAAGCAAGGTTCAGAGAGAGAGTTTACTTACTGTCAATATCCTAGGCGCCTGTGACGGTAGGTATACTGGGAGTGTGGTAATCTCTTTGGTGGTGATCCTGGGTTATCTGGGGTGTGGTTCTGGTGTGCTGAAGTCTGTGTATCCTCCTCAGGCAAGGGGGATCCTGAATTCAAAAATTTTCACAGTTTGCTTATGTAATTACATATGTACATGTGGTTTGGCGCGCCTGGTAGCGCTGACACGTCACAACTGCGCATGTGCGCTACAACTCAAGAACTCAGGGAAGGAGTATAGTTACAAAGAATTGATAAGTTGTAACTAGGGTTAAAATTTCATGAGGAAACAGAACATGAAGTCAAAACAATGATATCTCTTAAGATGAAAAATATATGAAGTAATTTCATATGTAATAAGTAGAAAAAGGCAGACTTTAGGTCAGCTGTGTTGACTCTAAGGCTGACAATGAAGCACTTAAAGAGAGTTCAAAATGGTCTATCTGACCAAACACAGCTCATCCAACCTGCCACCCAGATCATCAACAAGATCAAAAGCTACCTCTGTTCCTTACTTGGCAAACCAAGCTACATATGTGCAATGATCCTTGACCCAACCTCAAGACTGCGGTCTGGAAAAGAAAAAAAGCCTTTATCAAGAAGCACTATGATACGTCATTTGAGGCAATCCTCAAAATTTTCCATGGGGTTTCAAAGACTTTCAATGAGATGCCCAATCCCCCCCAGCAAACAAAGTTGAACCCGGGTTCAAAGAAGAACACATCTAGCTTCTTCTCTTCTGCATTATGAACCAACCACTGATCTGGACACAGTCAAGGTGGAGATTGTTTTTTATCTCAAAGAAGAACTTGAACCCAAAGGAACACCATTCTTGAAGTACTTGTCTGGCCAAAAATCAAACTATCCAATCTTGTCAAAAATGGCTTGGCGCTACTTGCCATTCGGGCTACAAGTGCAGCCTCTGAGAGAGTCTTCTCTAAAGGTTGTTGGGTAGTCTCTTGGCAGCGCGCATCACTTGATCCTGAAACGATGGAACAGTTACTATGTACCAAGGGATGGTACCAGCTACTCGACAGCCCAATATAGTTGCTCATCTCTCTCTCCCCATGCATTTTTTCCCCAACACTCATTTAAATTAGTCAATACACTTGTTTTTTACTCCAATTGACTTGTTTTTCACCCCACATGCTTCCCTATCTAACTTCCTAGCCTGTAGGTACACATCACTTGCTTCATTGGTGCACTGGAGCTCTTTCTTTTGCTACACTCAACCTCCCAAGTCCACCCATTAAGTATTGCCAAACCACCCGGGGGTTCTGGCAGGGTTTTGGCCTCATCCCAACCACGCACACCCGGGGGGTCCACCCAAGGGGCACTTTTTGGGTGCCAGCCTTAATATGGGGGCGGCACTAACTAAATAAAGTGTATAAGGCAGGATATATTAAGTTTTGGAATAGATAATAACAAACTAATTCAAGTTCAACAGTCCTTACTGTAGTTTGATGAGATTTTATTTATTGCAAACACTTTAAAAAACCAGTAGTAGAAAACTGAAGAAAACATAACAATTAATAAGAATCATTCATGAGAAAGAAACATTGTTGATTTGAGTTTTACCTAGGTTGTTGAGTGTTAATATCTGACAGACTGTTTGAGAAGGCAATGATGAAATGAGAGATAGGGAAAAACTAAGAATGGATGAAAGATAGAAACAACAATCTGAGTGATCAAAATAACCATGTTGAACGTTGAAAGAATAAATACCTATCCTCTTCCCCCTGAACGATGCTCCTGGAGTTGAGTCAAGTGAAGCTGGTGCTGAAACTGTTTGTTTGGAGTTGCTGTAGGTGTTCTTGAGTTGTTGTGTCTTGTTGTTGCGTGGTTCTGAGTTGTCCGGATGAGTAGAATCTGACTCTGAATGTTCTTTTGACTTGGAAGGTTCTAGAAAAGATCCAGTACATGACATGTGTGTGACATTTCACCCAAAACTTACACACAAAGGAGATAAAAAATTTGGTTCACTGATGTAGAATTTATAGCAGGTAAAAAATCCTAGGAATTTCCAGGAATTTTTTGGATGGGCTTGAAGGCTGAAACCAATGCATGGTTTAGAGCAAGAAATGTGTGGTGTGTGCTGCATGGCACATGCAGAACTCTTGTGGCGCAGGGGGGGTACACTTTCTCTTTCAGTGTTGCTCCAAGACAGATTCAGTGAAGGAGGTCACCTAGGCAACCCCATGAGCCAAGCCCTTTAGGGCTGAATCTCCAGGGCGTGGGTAGAGGGGGGGGGGGGGGGGGGGGCAGTGCTAGACGCAAGGCCTAGTAGAGTTCAGTTTCCAGGGCAAAGATGCTGTAGTGCCACCAGGAAGGTTTGGCTGCATCTCACAACTGCAATGGTGCTGAGATCTACAGCACACCACAGCATTCTCAGAGAAGAAACGCACACCTGACTCTGCCAGGGTTGGTGCAAGACCCTGGCAGTACTCCTTTGAGTTCCACTTTGTGATTTTGGACTTGTGGTTCAACCACTGCAAGGGTGGGTGGGGTGGTTGAGATTTTTTTGATTCAAGTGATAATCTCCTTTGGAGATATAAAGGCCTACTTTCAAGCAGCAATGGGCCACTGCACTACACTAACGTTATTGGACAATAACTGTTAGTGTAGCCATTTTATTGACTCTCACATACATGTTATTTGTTATCTCAGATACAAGTATCCATACTAAAAATAACAGGAAATAACAGCAATAACAACAATAACAGGCATTTTATTGCTACTAACAGGATACAATAACAGTTATTGCTGTTAACCATCACTACTTCCTGGGAAAGTTCCTGTATTGTTAGCAACACAAAAAACGAGATAACAGCAAATGTTGCTATTGTTAGCTGGTTTTGGCTAAGATACACTACACTAACAAATACCGTTAGTGTATTGGCTCACTGTTGTTTCAAGCCAAAGGATAATGAGAGTAGGCAGTGGCACCAGGAAAACAAAATATTCAGTTGATCACAAGTGAAATTACACCAGCTCCAGCCAGCTACCCACCATCTATCCAATATCTATCCACTATCTACCCCAATCTCCCAACCATCTCGTCAACTTCCAAAATTTACCAAGGAGGTCCTGTTCAGCTTTTGATGAGCCCAACTGATCCTCAGTTCTGTCCAGCTGATACTCAGCTTTGGTACCCAGCTCATACTCAGCTTTTCTGCCCAGCTCATACTCAGCTTTTTCATGCAGCTCACTCTCAGAATTGGAATAAAGCCGTTTGACCATTCCTTGCCCAGGTGATGCTCAGCTTTGTACTAGTCCTGGCGCAGCTGATGCTCAGCTTTGTACCAGTCCTTTCTCAGCCTTCTCCTAGTCCTGTCCCAGCTGATGCTCAGCTTTGGCCCAGTCCTGGGCCAGCTGGCCAGCTGATGCACAGCTTGCTGAGTATCAGCTGAGTCAGGCAAAGGAAAAAGATGGAAATCAGCTTGGACAAGACCAGAGCTGAAAATCAGCTAGGCTAGGGCCAAAGCTGAGCATCAGCTGAGCCATGGGCAAGGCTGAGCATCAGCTGTGCCAGGGCCAAATATGATCATCAGGTGGCCAGTTCCAAAGCTGAGCATCAGCTGGGCCAGGGGAAAAACTGAGCATCAGCTGAGCCAGGGTAAAATCTGAGCATCAGCTGGGCCAGGGCCAAAGCAGAGCATCATCTGTTTTTTTCACATTGAGTGCTTTGATCCTGACACCTATCAGGTGAACCCCAGATGTGCTGGTGGAGAGGAGCAGCATTGGAGCAGTGTTGGAGCTGAAAAAAAAAACTGTGTCATGTCACTTGCCATCAAGTGACTACTTTTTTTTCCTGGTGTAGGTACGAGTCTCTGGGAGATTGGGCCGGTGGCTTTCTGCCTAGGGCTTCAAATGCCCGCTACTTATTGCTACTTCTTGGAGTGGCTTCCCCAAACTTATCAAAGTACACCTAGTTCCGGCTGGGACTAGGTCTCGAGGCCCACTTACTGGTAGCCCTATTAGGTTATGGCCTGAAAGAGTGCCTGGATTTGCCTTCCTAGTGACCTAGATGGGCCCTAGGATGAAACTTGCTTCAATCCCTGGGTTTGTTTTTGAGAATCCTTGGCCAGAAAGGCTTTTTTGGGTGTGGTTCAACTATACTCTCCCAGCACTCGCCCGGCCCTGGCAGGTTTGACCAGTTTTGGGGACAACACCAAAGTCCCACTGCACTCCTGTACAGAAGAAATTCTTTTATTGATCTATTCTGAATTTAGAGTAAAACTTGAGTGCATAGAATATTTAATCTAGATGGGAGATAGAATTGAAACAGTCTAAATGTTTTACTTTAATTTCAGATTGAAACCTCATTATCCTTTCTGACCAAGGCTGAAATCATAAACATTTCAAGTGGATTAAAGCTGTGAAATTTTTGTGATAAAAAAAAAAAAAAAACAGAAATCTGGATTTGAATCTGATTTATGGAATTCAGTGCTGTCAGCTGGCTACTATGGCAGAGCCACTGTGACAATATATAAATAAAAAATATAAAAAGTAGTTTTACATATGAAAGAGAAATTATTACTCTTACATATGTAAAACTACGCAAAAACATTAAATATATATATCCAAGTTTATTAAAGCCTCTGAATCACAAAACAAAACTTCAAGGGTTTCCCCTGCAAATCTCCAAAAATCACAAAAAAAATCAAGGGTTTCCCCTTTACAACTTCCAGGAAAAAGACATGACCGGTTTTCCATCTACAAATGCCAAAATCAACAAAACACTGCAACCAGCCACCTAACATCAGCAAGCTGATGCACCATGGCCCACCATCCATCCCTGTCTAGCAGGGTTAAAAAATGGTGAGAGGATGACCCCCAGCGCGCCGCATTTAAGGCATTATGCAAAGGGGGGCCAACAAATTTAGCCCCCCAAACTGTGCAAGTGCAACAGCAGAGGGGGTTGAGGACAAACCGCAAGCTGGAAGTACAGCGGCAGAGGACGCCTGGGGCAAAAAAGTAGACAAGCCGACAACCTTTTTTTATAGAAAATTTGGCACCACCTGGCACAGCCCTCTCAAGATCCACCAGACTAGCACACTTGACTGGTGCATTCATCCTTCCCTGAAAACCATACCACCGCCACGCCCCTACCGAACTCCGAACCAGCCATGCCTGCAACTGTTTCCTTGCATCAGAATTAGCAGGTTTTTTTCTTAGGTGTTCAACCGTACTCAAAATCGCACGCAAAGAGGCTCAAGAAGAAGGCCAAGGAACAGGCGGTCGTCGGCGACCTGAGGCCGGTTATCGCAGCCCTAGACGAAGTCCTCACCACCACCACCACTACTGCTCCTAGCAATCCTGTTGAGAAGATTCTCCCAGCTCGCACCCTGCAAGAGCCATCAACAGCCGCTGCTCAACCCAAGCCCTCCTCAAAAAAAGCCTTGTCCCATAAACAGAAGGCAAAAGTCCTGTCAGTCCCCTCGCACAACCAACTCACACAGTCCGCTCTCTTATTGACTTGGCATTTTGTAGAGGCGAGGAGTCCATCCGGTTGCCCGCGATCCTGAGCCATCCCGAGTTCAAGTCCAGAACTCATCATGATCCTCCCCTACTCCTGAACCCCCACTCTCCACCCTGTAATATCCGTCGCATGAAAATCTCTTGGGGTTAAGGGAGCAAAAACCCCCCTTTTATTCTAACCATTGATGGTGTATAAAGCGGCGGTAGATACATTTGGGCGCCGCGCCTTAGGTCCATTCGGGGCTACGATGGGGTTGTGTACACAACATGGATAAAATGCCTCCCATGTTTTAAGATTGCAAGACGTTATTGCCATGCGCTACTGTAGGGCCTGCTCCGTAACCCCTGCTTCCACCAATATGCACGCCTGATGGTGTTCATGCATTATGGCCCACAGAAAACACACGCACATCCGAGTCTTGACTAAATTTTTCCTGATGTTTCGGGGTCCGCTTATGGCTCTCATACACGTCCAATCGTCAATGATGCAAGATTTGATAATGGTCATGTTTTAGAAGCAATTAGGAGCTGGGTAGTGACGGAGGGAATCTCGCCTGTGTATCCGGCCAAGCGCCCTTTCCTTCCATCCGGATTCTCGGACTTATTTGGTAGATCGATCGCGCACTGCCACAACAGGCGTCCATAACCGAACCATTCCAACTTAAAAGGAGGCCGATAAGCAACTGAAAGGCGCCCGGAGTGTATCCATCTGACCATGTGACGGCACGAGTTTTGGTCATCATAGCTCGAGAAATGATTTCTAAAAGCTTGCCGGCATGGCTACTGGTGATTCTCCATCTCGATTTGACTGCCGCCATGCGCATCATAGGGTTTGGGAACAAAGACGCTGCCCGCATACTGTACCAACTCTTGACAAACAAGCCCAACCAGCTTGCAGAGCCATCAAACACAAAATTTCAGTTGATGTTGCTTGGATTGCTGACATCCCGTTTAATTATCAACAAATCTTCACTTTCTTCCTGGTGTTAGATTCTCAAGTGCCAAAGTTTTTCAAGAGACTGGGGAGCTCCTTGAGAAACAAATCCAAATCCACATCTGCTCAAAACAAGGTCATCGCAGAGGATTCAGATAATCTGAAGTATTATTACAACCACATCTGTAAGTGGGATGCTGCTGTTAGGATGTTTTCATTTTCTAAAGAAACGGGTTTAAAGCGACATCACTCACGGTGAGGAACTCCGTCCGGTGCTATGCCGGCGGCAGTTGGGGGAGGGGAATGGAAGAGAAAGGAAAATGTGTTGTATGCCCTCCGGGGTGATTGGCCGTGAGTGAGCGCTGAGATTTGTGTAAGCGTGGGGGGGTTTTGATTTTACGACGGCTGGAGTGGCGCGTCGGCCATTTTGTTGTTGAGAAAAGAGCCGGGGATACTGCCGGTGGGGTGTGATCTAAACCAGAAAATTGGAGGAGATCGGCGTTGAGGGGATAAGCTCAGAAGACGTGTGAAAATGCGGGCGGACAAAGCGCCAAGACAATGACTTTAAACTTTGATGGAGAGCTGAAAATTACGGTTCAGAGTTGGTCCATGCCGCTCCAAAGCCTGAGTTCGAACTGAACTCAAACCTTGGAGTTGGTGACATGTAGCAGACATCTCATCACAACCTAGCGCGCATGCGCGCGCCACAACAAACAAAACAGCAGACACAAAACAAAACAAAAGGAAACAAGACAAAAACCAACCCTCCTCATCCAAACCCTATCCAATGCGCGCAGAATGAAAGAGGAAAATAACAAAACATGATGAAAGTGAAATAGAAAGGGAACAAAGACATAAAAACAGAAACAAAAAGAAAGAAGGAAAAGAACCTGAAACGTCTTGAGGATGCGCGCCACGCCGCGCCATTGAAACTTGAGGAGGCCTTGAGGGCTGAAAGCTTGAATCTTGCTGTCTTGAGTCTTGACGTCCTCCGGCGCGCGCCATGCGCAAAGAAATCCTCAATTTGCCCTGTGTACTGATCTGTCCACCACATCCACCCACGACTTGCAGTCTGTCCCTAGACTGCTTGTCAAGTATCCGTGCCAAAAAAGAAATCCAAGTCCTAAAGAAAGAGAAAGAAAACCAACCAGGCGCGTACGCGGTGCTCACGAGCGTGGCATAAAGTAGAGTTTTGACAATACGCGGTAGCAACTACCCGGGAGGTGCATACTTGGAGAGGAACTTACTTCTGGTCAAGAATGTCCTCCCAGGAAAAGAACCTCTTCACTTGATCCGCGGCGAAGCGCCGCTTGAGCTCCGTGCCATCGAGCTCCTCCAAAACGTAGGAACCGCCCTGAACTTGCTTCACAACTCGATAGGGACCGTTCCAACAATGAGCAAACAACTGCCCCCACTGAATCTCCAAGGAACGGTTGTACGCCAAAACCTTGTCCCCAGCCTTGAGCGGGTCCTGTAGTCGCGACGCGTTCTTCTCTTGAGAGTACCGTACAGATTCTTCCCTTGCGTCCATCATTTGTTTGAAGGCAACGCCGCGCAATTCTTCGCTGCGCTCGAGTTGCAAAGAACGCGCGGCTAGAAGGTCGGCAGTATCCTTCACGGAATCCCAATCAACTCCTAGGTAAGACTCAATTTCCAGATCAAGGGGGAGCACGGCCCGCTGCCCGAACACCACTTCATACGGCGAATAACCAGTCGTCCTCTTGGTTGATATTCGATCGGCAAACAACACCAAGGGTAAGAACTTTCGACAGTTCTTGCCGCTCTCGCCCGCCAACTTGACTAGCGCCGCCTTCAGGGGGCCATGGCCACGTTCCACCATTCCTTGGCCCTCAGGGTAGTAAGGCGTAGAGACTCAATGTTTCCCGGGTAGTGCGCGTAACATATCCGCTAGCGCGCCGCCAAATTCGGAACCGCCATCCGTCGAATAAGCCTGCGCTAGACCATAGCGCATAGTCCAGTGGTCCTGCAGGAAGGAGGCCACCGCCTCTGACGTCAGGTTGTTGAGAATTTTAGCTTCAACCCATCCTGAAAAGTCATCTCGCGCTACTATCAAGTACTTCGCGTCACCCGCCTTGAGATGCACGACGTCCATGGAGACCCGTCCGAACACTGTAGATTCGCCTGTAGGGTAACGTATCTCCTGAGGACGGCGAAGATCCTTCTTCTGACAAGCTTCGCAGCTGCGACACCATTTCGACACCGCTTCCTTCAATGACAGCCACCAGAAGCGCTCCGACACCCGACGATAAGTTTCCGTTGAGCCGCGGTGACCCAAATCCTCATGAAGTTTTGAGAGAATCTCATACTGCTTTGCCGGAACCGTGACCACAATGCGAGGAAGGGGAACTCCCCTCTTCATTAGCCGCCCAGCCTGTAGGAAGAAATCAGCTGATCGGCGCTTCAGCGCGCGAAACTCCTTAGTGTCCATCCCGTCCGGCCTGCGCAAGGTGGCCAGAAAGCGCTCGAGGTCGCGCCAATACCCTTGCTGGAACCCTGAGTAAGATTCCTCCTCACCCACCGCGTAAGAATGCCGCGCTTTGATGTGGGGCTGATCTTCCTCAAAATCTGAAGGGGGGTCTGATTCATCGTCCCCTTGAGGGCGTCTTGAGAGGCCGTCGGGCATTGTGAAGGATTTCCCGGGCTTGTGCACGATATTGAACGAAAAAAGGCGAATAAAAGCGACCCACCGAGTCATCGGCGCGTTGGGTAGGCTAGGAGCGTTAATCATTTCGATTAGAGAGTGCGCGTCCACCTGCAGCTCAAAATGCTGCCCCCACAAGATTGTCTGCATCTTTTTGAGGACGCGAGCCACCCCACAAAGCTCGAGTTTCGGCTGCGAATACCGGGATTCAACGTCGGAGAAGAGAAGCGACTCGTACAAAGCAGGTCGATCCAAGCCGTTTGCATCCTCTTGAGTAAGCACCGCTCCTGCTGCATGAAAGCTCGAATCTACTGCTAATTTAATCTTGCCGGCTTCCGCTCCGTACTGAATCTTGACCAAAACAATATCGCGGCCCACTATCGTCTTCAGCTTCTGAAAGGCGGCTTCACACTCCGCCGACCACGACCAGTCGGCGTCTTTTCGCGTAAGGCGTCGCAAGGGCAAGCAGATCTCCAACAAGGAAGGTATGAATATTCGAACGTAGACCACAACTCCCAGGAATCCGCGGACTTCCGTCGCATTGACCGGGGTCGGCCAAGAGACGATCTTATTGACCTTAGACTTTGCCATCCGTCGACCTTCCTTGCATACCACGTGTCCTACGATCTCCAGCGCGGGAACACACGCCGCGAGCTTTGACGCCGAGACCGTGAGCCCACTCTCCTCAATGCGGAACAGAATCCTCTCCAGCGTAGTTGCGTACTCCCAAATAAATCGGCGGATGCCCGGATGCCATTCAAGAACCTCTCCATTGTAATCTGACGTAGGGCCCTTAATGCCGCCATTGTCGATAAAGATGCCCGCGTGTTCAGGAATCTCCTCCTGGAGTATCCAAACCATTTGGGCTTGGTAAACAGCCACGGAATTTGTAGCTCCTTGAGGAAGCCGCGTGAGTTGAAAACGTCCCAAAGGCGTATCAAATGTGGTAAGCGGTCGGGAAATCGGGTCCAGTGCGCGTTCTTCGTAGCCGCCCATAATATCCCCCAGTCCGTAACATGCGCGTCCGGCGAAAGAATCAACGAAATCCTCCGTGGCAGGCGGTACGCCCGCGTCCTTAATGGTCACCTTATTGAGGGGTTGCAGATCGTGTACTACCCTCAACTTCCCGTTGCCCTTCAACACACAGAAGACGGGGCTGGTGTAGCTCGAGGTGGACTGCTCGTAAAGTCCATTCTTAACGCGCTCCCGGATAATCTGGATGTACTCGTCGACTTTTGCAGCCGGTATAGGGATGCGCTTCTTTTGCCAAGGCTCATGATCAACCACCGGGATAATGTACGGCATGCCGTACGAATCCTTGAGCAAGCCGCGCTCCTCTGGAGTGAAAGCAATCGACCGATTCCTCTCCGATAGCACGTTCTTGATCAAATTAAACTCATCTGGTTTCAACCAGCCATCGGGGCCGAAATTCACGACTCGCAGACGATCCTCTGTCACTCGACCACGCGGAACGAAAGGGCCGGCCAATGATTTAGAAAGACCTCGGTAGGGATCACAGGAGAGAGACGGCCTTTGAAGTGGGGGGTTCAACTGCTGAAGCATCGGCAAGTTGACTGGCTTAACCTTGCGCGCCACCGGCTTATACTTCTCCGCGAAGGTTAAGAACCCTTCCTCCCTCCATGCTTTGACCAAAGCCGACTGCCCGCCAAGCGTCAAACCCTTTTCCATCAATGGCCAAGTCCGATGCTCCTGCTGGTCCTCGAAAGCGGCCTTGTCTGAATAAGAGAACCCAAAAGAACGTCCATTGCTCACGTATGTGGCACGAGGTAGGGCTTCGACTAGGTTGAGAGCATCACGCCTCGGAGGTGCACATTGGGAGGAACTTACTTTCACTCCAAATGGCCTCCACGGTGGTGCAAAACTAACCTCGCCTCCTTCAATTGCCAAAGTCCAACGAGATAGTTTAACCTCATTACAGAGGGTCATTAGTTTTCCCTCGTCGCGGAGGCTCGGGAGTTTAGGCTCATTGCGGAGCTGAACTAGATTAATCTCGTTGCGGAGAACGCCATAGGACGTATCTAGTTTATCCTCGTTCCGGAGACTAGATTCGTGACCTAGTTTATTCTCGTCGCGGAGACAAGGGACCGTGGACAAAAAGTGCGAACCTAGAAAACCGGGGCCCACGTGATGTTTGCGGCTCACATATGTGGCTTGTAATGCTTTCGACGGTGCAGTAGAACCCTTGGAGGTGCATAACTGGGAGGAACTTACTTCTAGTTCTCCCAATCCTCGCGCCAAACCTTTCTCCTCCTTTCCGCCCGCTATTTCCGAATCCTCCATCGAAAGGGAGGCCCCTGGGCCCTGAACCGCATCCGAATCTTGAGATAACTTAAAAGATAAATGAGAAAACTGAGAGGAAACCATCGAATAATCTGAGAAGCCGGAAGAAATGATTTTTTTTATGCTTTGAGGGTTTTCTGACTGTTTTTTGACGTTTTCTGGCTGTTTTTCCTGATGAGAATGAGAGGATAAAGAAAAATAGCGGCCTTGAGTTCCTGAATGTGCAGTTGATCCAGCAGACAGAGTTCGGAACTCTAGATTAGATCTGCCGCCTCCTGAATCAACCGTGTCTACAAAAAATGACGGCCCTCCAAAGGGTCGTCACAAGCCTTTCCTTTGTGAGAAAGGACCGCCTTGCGTCCGTGCCCTGGAAACTTGCGCTCCCATCGTCTGGAATCCACTGAGCACAGCGACACCTCAATCTTACGGCCTGTTGATTCCGGCAAGAGGATCCGCTCGCCCACCTGATTGTCAAAGTTTAAGCTTGCATTGAAGTCCATAAGGAATGGCCGTCCAAAGATGAGGGGCCCGTCCATTCGTGTGATCCAGAAGTGGCACAACCCGACGATTGTCTTCCCCACCCGGATGAGAACATCTTCTGCGACTCCAACAAGTTCACACGCCTGGTTTCCGATACCATATACTGCGGAGCTAAAATTCACTCGGGGGCTAATGTTTAACTTATTAGCCATAGAGTCGGAAATCAGGTTCAGCTGGGAACCAGAATCAATTAACGGGAGAGAGTTACTCTCCTCGTCGCCAACCAAACACGGCATATAACCCAGCGGACAGGAGTAGAGCCTCATGCCGTCAATCCGCCCTTCACCCTCCGAATCTTCTGCCAGAGTTCCCGAAGACACCCTCATCTCGTCCGCTCCAACCTCGACGCGCCGTCGCGCCACCCACTTCTTCATCCCCTCGGCTACCAACGGCGCCACAGCCAACAACTCGGACACCGTAACATTGGGCACCGTTACCTCAAACATCTTTTTGAGCATTACGTCCGTCGCATTGGGGTGATCTTTGGCAATGCCGCGCTCGAAGCGCACCTTGGACGGCGGCGTCACCGGCTTTGACGATCCAGACGTCGGCGGAGCGCCCTTCTGCTGCTCTTCCGTCTCTGAGGCAGCGGGGACGGCTGGCACACGTTCGAAAAGTTCAGGTTCATGCTCCATGTCTTCAGTATCAGACACCGTCTTCCTCAACGGCTTACGTGTGCCGGATGGAGGTACTATCGGGGCCTTGAAAGGTTTCGGGACTTCATGCTTCTTGCGAGCGGGGTCGGACTGATAAGCGCCTGAGAAAGAATGGGAGGAAATAGATGGCGGCCGCCAGGGATCAAGGGACCCGCACGTAGTCCTAAACTCAGCTTCCGACGCGCTAGCCGTAGCGGCCTTTGGATTGTAAGACGCCACGACATGCCGGATTGGACATGAGTTGTCCACCGGGATGAGCGCACCATTTGGGAGGAAAAAACTCCCTCCACGCTGCTCCACCAACTTAGCCTCTTTATCTTTCTGCAACTCCGCGCAACGACCCAGACCGTGGCCCTCTCTATGGCAATAATAACACACCATGGGTCCTCTAGGCGTAGACGGTGTAAGACTCAAAAGGTGTCGTGAGACCCTTTTGCTGAATGGCGAAAGGTATGGATGAGGAGCAAGCTCTGCCTTTCTGTATATCAGAAAACAAGACCACCAAGGTAAGCTTGGCAATTTATTTTGTGATAGGATATGTTCGAAGATGAGATGTATAAGAGGATTGTTGTCGATGTCCGAGGTTGATGGGGTTACTGATGTATGTAGTAGGTGACGGTGACTTGATGTCTCGAGTGGGGCTTGAACCTAGGTCCTTGGCCTGGGGGTATATAAGTTCAGAAAGTGAGGGGTGATGAGGGTGAGAGGGAGCTAAGCTCAACCAGGAGTGGAACCGGGGACTGGTTACTGGTGAAAGGTGTGTGACTGAGCGGCGATATGAATTTCAAATAAAGTGTGAAAGGTATGAGAAAGTGAGTGGTGATGTGAGCTGATAACTGTGATATGGATAGATAATATGAGTGATAAGTGAGTAGAGAATATAGACTCCCCGATGGCATGAGGCCGGGAACAACTGGCAGGCAGAGGCCTCCTTATATAGACAATGATGAGGGAATTTAGCTCCAGGGGAGCAGCTATGAGGGAATTTGGCTGGTGAGAAAGTAAAACTGAGGGAATTTAGCTAGACTATTTACAATGCGTCCCTTTGATATGCAAGCAGGATCATATATATTCATACAGGGATTTTCCAAGATCAAAGATATGCAACTGGAAAACAAACATATGCAAATGAAAATAGGAGGTGAGAACTGATAAAAGGAAGGAAGAAAGGTAATTCATGTGCCGTATGCATTATGCCAAGTATGGTAGCCGAGAGTTGAGTCTGTGTGTGAACCCGCTTGGACTGGTGCGTGAAAGGGATGATTTGCGTATCTTCTGATCCGGTAGAGATATGAGAGTGGTTTCAGTGGGTGACTAGGGGTTATTTTGGTCCTAGATTCCATTTCTGATTTCCATTTGGCCGTATCTTGAGGCGTTTTGTGAGTACACATAAAAGTTTGAATTTTTCCTTCTACAAACACAGGAATAATGACCACATCCTCCCCCAACTTATTGACTGTCCCCAGTCAATTATGACTTATAACTGTGTTTGTTTTGAGGTTGAGGCTTGATTTGGCTTGAGAGTGTATTCTTGAGTTTATGGTTTTTGTATAGGTATTTTGTGTTTTGCGGAGAGTGAGACTTGAATTTTTGGGTTGAGGCAGAGGCGTGAACCGGCGCCCTGTTTGTTGGCTGAATTTATTTCTATTCTGAGGTTGGGGTCGAAACCGCGCGCTTGTGGTGTCTGATTTTGTTGGGTTTGGTGGGAATTGAACCCAGGTTATAGGTGGTTGGTTGTGGTTATGTCCCTTGGGGTTTGAACCGTGGTCCTGCGGTGTCCAAGCTGCTTGTCGTGGTTCCTGCACAGTCCGCAGTGCGCGCTGGTTGCCGCTATGCTTGCTCACGCGCCTCGGGTGTCGAGTAGTCATCGGGGGTACTTGGTTTGCGTGATTGGTCGCGCGGGCCTCGCTGCTGCGCCCGCAGTTGCTCTCTGCGCGTTCTGGTGACGTGTGCGTTTCTCCGATTCGGAATACGAGTCCGTGACAATCTCCTTAGGCCTGTGATATCCTTTCAGCTCGTTCGATTCCGACTTCGAGCAGCTTCTCCCTCATCCGTCATCCCCACTTCTACGACCCACTCCTCGTTTTTGGCCGCGGTGGTGCTCAATCTTTAGGTAAGTTGTCTCCTAGTCGCTTTCTTCTCATTTCTTCTTCAATTAGAGCATCCTTTCCGAAGATTCGCCATCACTAGTACTTTCTAGTTCGTTTACGAGAGAGAACTAATTGCCCGTTCTCTTTTCTTATTCACTTTTACTTTTGCATTCGAACGAAAGACCCGACCATATGCATATCACATTCGAATGAACTCTGCCGGATCCTTGTTATGCCTAACGGAATCGTTTCGAAATCGACTCCTATCCTCTCCTTGCCACGGGGGTCAATGGGGTCCCTGTGCAAGGAGAGTATCGTCCGCTTCAAAGCCGATCCTCAAGAGATAAAAGCGTTTCGTCTTCAGCTCTTCCGTTCCGTCTTCAGTCTGCACGCCAAGCTTTCTCTTATCGATAGCTATCTTCAGAACTTTATGCCTTCCACTCGCCGTCGTTCTCAACGTGTCTCTGCTGAGGCTCCCCCCTTCGTGGTAGCTCCTGATTGTTGTTATGGCCTATAAGTTCTGCGCCACGATTCTGATCGTGATCTTTCCTTTGCTTGTTCCTCAGCCGGCTCGTAATGCTCGTCCTTCTCCTCCGACCGATAACGTACATACTTTTGCTCGTCCTGATTGTACCTCCTGCTAAAGGCTCCAAATCCCTGCTATGTGTGTGTGTTCCCAGCTTGTCCCGAGTACCGATCCTATGTTTGATATGTCTGAAGATTGCGAGTAAGAAATCGAGCCTGATTCATCTATTATTTACTTTTATGAGTGGGGATAATTAAAACTTGAAAATTTTGAAAAAAACTGAGACTTTGATGAGACTTTGAGACTGATAAGAAAGAACCCCCTCCCCCAACTTCGATGGTTGTCCTCAACCAAATTGAGAATGATACTGTTACATGGTAAAAGATCCTCCCCCAACTTGAAAAAAAAAATGAGTTTAACTTCTTCTTTTTATTTTTCTTTTTCTTTTTCTTTTTCTTTTTATATTGTTTTCTATTCTTTTTATCTATTTTAATTATGTTTTACCTTCTTGATACTGTTACAACAAAGAAATATAATTCATTCTGAGCTTTGCGATCCTTCCTCGGAGTCTTGGTCCGAATCCTGATCTAAATCTTTGACTTCATCCTCCTGAATTTCGGTCAATAGCCGTCCTCGTGGATAGAATCTTTTGATATGTGATGCTGCGTAAGCCCTCTTTAGTTCTGTTCCGTCTAGTTCTTGCAAAATGTAAGACCCACCGCTGAGTTGCTTCTTAATTTTGAAAGGCCCGTTCCAACGATGCGCAAACAGCTTTCCCCATTGATCCTCTAGACTTTTATTGTAAATAAGAACCATTTCGCCCGGGTTTAAAGGTTTCCGAAGTTGGGCCGCCATTTTTCTGTCCCAGAACCTAACTGATGATTCTCGTGTCTCTTGAAGCTTCTGATGAGCTATTCCTAGGATTTCCTCCCTTCTCTCCAGTTGCCGCGTCCGTGCTTCCAAGAGTTCCGCAGTTGTACTAATGTCTGTCCAATCAATTCCTAAATATGTATCCATTTCCAGGTCCACGGGTAAAACTGATTTCTGGCCAAATACCAACTCGTATGGTGAGTATCCTGTCGTCCGTTTTGTAGAGATCCTGTCGGAAAAAAGTACTAAAGGCAAATATTCCCGCCACTTTCCCCCAGATTCTCCACACATTTTTACCAAGGTATCTTTAATAGGTCTGTGCCCTCTTTCAATCATGCCATTAGCTTCTGGGTAGTAGGGTGTTGTAGGCTTAAATTTTGCTCCAATCTTTTCCACAGCTTTGATAAATTCGTTTTTAAATTCCGGCCCGTTGTCGACCGTGACTGTCTTGATAGGACCGTACCGATAAACCCATTCGTCTAGTAGGAATTTCCCGATTTTTGCTGCCGTCAGCTTTTCTAGAGGCGCCGCTTCTACCCATCCAGATAAATCGTCCCTGGCCACCAGTAAGTACTTGTACCGCCCTGCTTTGATATGGCATACGTCCAATGCTACACGACCAAACAATGTACTTTCTCCAGTCGGATTTCGGATTTCTCGGGGAATTAAAGAGTCCCGTTTCTGGCATGCTTCACAGCTTTGGACCCAAAGTTTCACTCGTTTCTTCAAACTTGGCCACCAAAATCTGCAAACTAGTCGTTGATAAGTTTCTTCTAATCCTCTATGCCCTAGTTCCTCGTGGACGTTTTTCAACAGCTTGAACTGATAATCTGTATTGGATATCACTAGTTGTCCCATGGGTACGTGCCGCCTCATTAGTTTCTGGTCCTGCACAAAGAAGTTAACTGATTTTCGTTTTAATTGTCTAAAATCTTCTGGTTCCATCCCCTCAGGCTTCTTCAGAGATAACAGAAAGTATTTAAGGTCCATCCAGAATCCCGGCGCTTCCCATTCTTGTGGTTCCAATGATGTCTTCAGAATTCTAAACTGCGAACAGACTTTGATTACCGGTGCGTCCTCGTCGAAATCCTCTTGGTCTTCATAGAACTCTGATTCGTCCTCACTGATTGGCCTTCTAGATAGCCCGTCCGGGAGGGTAAATGTGCTCCCTTTTCTGTGTACAATATCGAATGAAAAGAGTTGGATGAAAGATACCCAGCGCGTCATCGGGGCGTTTGGAAGTGATGATGAGTTAATCATTTGAATTAATGACTGTGCATCCACCTGGAGTTCAAAATGTTGACCCCAAAGATATATCTGTAGCTTCTTTAGAATTCTTGCTACCCCGCAAAGTTCTAATTTCGGTTGCGAGTACCGGGATTCTACGGGTGAAAACACGATGGATTCGTAAAGTACCGGACGATCTAGTCCTGTTTCTAACTCTTGTTGAAGGAGAACCGCGCCGGCCGCAATGAAGCTTGAGTCGACCGCTAACTTAATCATTCCCGCATATTCCGAGTAATCTAGTTTCTTCAAGGTGATTTCTTCTCCAATAATCTTTTTAAGTCTTTCAAAGGCTTTGTCACATTCTTGACCCCAAACCCATTCTACGTCCTTTCTTGTGAGTTTCCTAAGGGGTGCCGCGATTTCGGAAAGGTTCTCGATGAAGATTCGAACGTAAGTTACTATTCCCAAGAATCCCCGTAATTCCGTTACATTATTTGGTGTAGGCCATGTTGATACTTTATTTTTCTTGTGCGCTGAAACTCGCTGTCCTTCTTGACAGACCACGTGACCAACAATATCCAGAGCCGGAACGCACACTGCGAACTTCTTCCCCGAGATCGTAAGTCCTGCTTCTTCAATTCTGAACAAGATTCTCTCCAAAGTAACCGCATATTCCCAAATGAATCTTCTGATTCCTGAGTTTTCGTTTAGGACTTCGTTATTGTATCTGCTGCTAGGCCCTTTTATTCCTGCATCGTCAATGAATACTCCCACGTTTCCGGGTATTTCGTCTTGAAGGATCCACATCATCTGTGCTTGGTATACTGCTGCAGAATTGGTAGCACCTTGAGGGAGACGAGTGAGTTGAAATCTTCCTAGTGGTGTGTCAAAAGTGGTCAATGGTCGTGACTCTTCCGCTAATTCTCGTTCGTCGTATCCGCCCATGATGTCGCCTAGACCGTAACAGGCCCTTCCTGCAAAGGATTCTACAAATTCCTCTGCTGCCGGTGGTAATCCTGCGTCCTTGATAGTGACTTTATTCATTTCTTGCAGGTCGTGGACAATTCGAAGTTTCCCGTCTGATTTTGCTACACAAAAAACTGGACTTGAGTAACTTGAGGTTGACTGTTCATATAAGCCTGTCCTGATTCGTTCCCTGACTAACTCCACATATTCGTCTTTTATTGCAGCTGGAATTGGGATTGGTTTCTTCTGCCAAGGCTGATGGTCTATGACTGGTATTACGTAAGGTAAGCCGTATGAATGTTTCAGAAGTCCTCTTTCCGCTGGGCAAAATGCTATTGCTTTTTCTCGAATCGTGATCAGGTGTTTAAAGAGTTTTAATTCTTCATTCCAGAGCCATCCTTCAGGTCCGAAGTTAACCATCTTTAGTCGTTCCTCGGTTACTTTCAGCGTTGGCTCGAATTCTGGTGGATTTCGTGTGAGTGGGGTTTTGTAGGGGTCTCGAGAAAGGTCAGGCCTTTGAAGTGGTGGATTGAGTGATTGAGGAATTGCTTCGTTGATTGGTCTGATCTTCTTCCCCACCGGCTTGTATTTTGTCAGACACCAAAGCCCCCCATCCTTCCAGTTCCGACATAATTGCTCCTGGAACGAGATCTGTAAGCCGTTTGCTAGTAGATGCTGCAGCTGGTTGGTGGAAAACCTCGAAGTTGATTTGATTGAGGATAGGGACCGGCAGATTATTGATTCTTCCTTCTCCATTTTTGGGCGTCTTAATTTCGCTCCTAGTTCCCAACTTTTCTTTGCTCCCGTTTTGACGTAGCCACCGATAGATGAAAGGGTGATCGACAGTATTTCGTTGAAGGATTTAAAAATTGATGTACTGATCTTTGCTAGCCCTTTGAATCCCTCCACAATCATCATTGTTAAGGCCATTATCCAACATAACAAAACCTGTCCTATTTTGAGCCCTTGTGGAACCAAGCTGAACCCAAACGATCGTATATTATTTGCGCCGAGATCCTTCATGTTGTTCCACCCTCTTCCTTGTCCTACTTTTGCAAGAGGTACTGATACTTGTCTTCCTTTGTCGCCCAGGAACGTGAGAATTTCGCCTGTCTCCTGGTATCCTAACGTGCATTCGTAGTCGAAAAGGAAGGGTCGTCCAAGGATGCAATCTTGAGCTTTCGGCGATACAAACAAGTGAGCTGGCCCTGAGAATCTTCCTATGGTTACCGGGCAATTTTCCACTACTCCTTTGATGTCGCATCGCGCACCGCCTACCCCTTTCATTGGTATGTCCACTGCCACAACTTCTAAATCAAGATCGTGTGCTACTGAGGTTGGTATGACATTGACCATGGATCCTGAATCTATCATGAAATCGACCTTTGCTCCATTAATTTCGGCTGAAACGTATCCCAAGGCGCAGCTGTAGTAACACGGGTCCCTCTCCTCTTCCTGGTTATTGAGTTCCATAGTTGCTACTTTGGTGTCCTTTGTTGAAATGTATGTGGTGTTTGATTTTTCTGGTAACCTGCTCTGTAACTTGGAAATAATCTGGGCTGTGTATGCCGGAGAGATTGCCGTGAGCTGAGCAAATGTTGTTGGTATCTTGACGTTGTCTAGTTCCTGGAGTAGCGTTTCTTCCGGATTCAATTCCTTCTCTTTTCCAGCTAGTCCCTTCTCTTTGCTCCATACTTTCTCAACCATTCGTCTTGCTGGGCTGCGTACTGGTGTTTCGAGTTCTTCTTCTTGGTCGACATCCATTTGTTCCTCTTGGCCGGGCTCCTGGATCCTTACGTTTCTTCGTCCTTTCTGAGCTTCTGACCTTGTCATTGGATGTGATTTAAGGTAATTTTCGGCCCCCAGGGTTGGTGGTTGCCACTCAATTATTTGTGCGGAGGTTTTGACTGGCTGTGAATTTTGCTGTTCCTGAGCTGCTTCTTGCCTTTTAGGGTCTGCTGACGCGGTAGCTACAACTGTTCGGATAGGCCTAGTTGGATTCCAAGGAATGTGCTGGCCGTTTGGTAAGTACCAATCCTTCCCGTTACGTTTTACCAAACCTTGTGCTTCATCTTTTAGCATTTCCCCACACCGAGTAGTGGAGTGACCCTCCCTATGGCAGTAGTAACAAGTCTGGCTTTCATAGAGCGGTGTTGAAGGTCTTCCATTCCCTCGTGAGAATTCTGATCAATCTGATGGCCTTTCTGGACGGTTTTGGTTGTATGTAACTGGGACTAAACTTCGCATTTGTTGTTTGAGAGCTGATATCTCTTGAGTGAGTTCTTGAACCTGTTTATCTGCTACTTTGGAATTAGGCGTGTCGGTAATCATCTTTTCTCGTCGACGACCATCTCCCTTCTGAGTGTCCATGGTTTTTTGCATGACCCGGTTCGAATCGGCAAAGCTTCGTACATCTACATATCCATTTTCTTCCGTTTGGATTTCCAACTCGGCTGCTTCTATCGCATGGTCCCAGAGTGGTGGTTTATTACTTCCATCCTTCCCCTTGGGTAGTCTTCCTTGGCTGACGAGCGATCTCCGGATATTCTTCTGACTTTCTTTTGAAAATGCACTTAAAAATAATAGCGAGGCATCCTCTTTTTTGTTTATGTGCTCATTGCTGACTAGATACTTGAGGATGGTGGTGAATTTCCCAAGGTATGCTTTGTATTCTCGATGACTGCTAAGTTGACCTTCCCTGGAGTATTCTTCTGCTACTTTGATTAGATCGGCTGTGGTGTATAGAACTGTGTCGTCCAATTCGCCCCACGATTCTACCATATCTTTTCGTAACTTCCTCCAATCGCATTCGTCGTATCCGTCCATCGCCTCGAGTTCGCTTTTGAGTTCCTCCGTCTGCACAAATCGTCCGATCTGTAACGCCTTATCGTAATCCGTTGCCTGGTATGTCCTTGCTGCTCTCTTGTATCGTTTCAGAAACTTCATAAAGTGGGTCCCGTTGTAGAGCAATCCCGGGTCTTTAATAATTTTTGGTGCTCCTCTTTGCATAACAGGAGACTCGTCTTCTTCCATAAGTCCTTCAGATTGGCGAACATTATGCATCCCGTATCCCTGAGCTTGTGGTCTAGGTCGACTTTCGTTCTGAGGTGTACCGGAGTCTGATTCATTTCCGCCTTCCTCTTGATCTCTATACGTGTTTGCAGGTCCTTTGCCTTTGTCTGGGCGTGGTGGTGGTAAACCGGTTTGTGGATTCCAGTTCAAAGTGTTTGAAAAAAATCGGTTTCTCGAAGGAGTTTCTAGAGGAGCAAATCCGCCTTCCAATTCTGGCATGTTTGTAAATGGTAAGCCCATGTTGACTTCTGTTGCTTTTCTGGTTGTTCTAAAAAATTCTATCTGTTGAGTATTTATCCTGCTAATCTCTGATTTTCTCGATTATAAATGGTCTCTGGTCTCTTTACCAGGGCAAGCTGAGGGGTTTATTCCAAATAACTAATAGTAGCTGGGAGGGTTCTTCTAACAGTATACGATTATCCAGAGTCTATTTCTGTCCGGCTTCTTCAGGTGCAATAACCTTTCTTCCGAGCTTCTAATCGTCCGCTTTCTTTGAGTGGTGCTCCAACGTTCTCTTCTAACAGGATCCTAGTTATCCAAATCCTTTGGCAATCTTCCGTCTTCTGGTATATAACTGGCTGCTTTCTTCAAGATACGTCCTTCAGTACTGGTTCGTTGTTCAATCTTTATTCTTCAGAGATGTTGAGTCTTTTTCGTCGCTGGATAGTCTTTTTCAATAGACTAGTTGATCTTCAGAGTAACTGAGTTTTCCGTTTATTTAAATGACAGTAGTGGCTGATAGATTTGTTGTTCTTTCTTCTTATTCGAGTATTCGACTAATTTGGTTGACTTCGTTCGACAATCCAATTATACGGTAATCCGATCACGTTGGGGACTCCCTTGTAAGACTCAAAAGGTGTCGTGAGACCCTTTTGCTGAATGGCGAAAGGTATGGATGAGGAGCAAGCTCTGCCTTTCTGTATATCAGAAAACAAGACCACCAAGGTAAGCTTGGCAATTTATTTTGTGATAGGATATGTTCGAAGATGAGATGTATAAGAGGATTGTTGTCGATGTCCGAGGTTGATGGGGTTACTGATGTATGTAGTAGGTGACGGTGACTTGATGTCTCGAGTGGGGCTTGAACCTAGGTCCTTGGCCTGGGGGTATATAAGTTCAGAAAGTGAGGGGTGATGAGGGTGAGAGGGAGCTAAGCTCAACCAGGAGTGGAACCGGGGACTGGTTACTGGTGAAAGGTGTGTGACTGAGCGGCGATATGAATTTCAAATAAAGTGTGAAAGGTATGAGAAAGTGAGTGGTGATGTGAGCTGATAACTGTGATATGGATAGATAATATGAGTGATAAGTGAGTAGAGAATATAGACTCCCCGATGGCATGAGGCCGGGAACAACTGGCAGGCAGAGGCCTCCTTATATAGACAATGATGAGGGAATTTAGCTCCAGGGGAGCAGCTATGAGGGAATTTGGCTGGTGAGAAAGTACAACTGAGGGAATTTAGCTAGACTATTTACAATGCGTCCCTTTGATATGCAAGCAGGATCATATATATTCATACAGGGATTTTCCAAGATCAAAGATATGCAACTGGAAAACAAACATATGCAAATGAAAATAGGAGGTGAGAACTGATAAAAGGAAGGAAGAAAGGTAATTCATGTGCCGTATGCATTATGCCAAGTATGGTAGCCGAGAGTTGAGTCTGTGTGTGAACCCGCTTGGACTGGTGCGTGAAAGGGATGATTTGCGTATCTTCTGATCCGGTAGAGATATGAGAGTGGTTTCAGTGGGTGACTAGGGGTTATTTTGGTCCTAGATTCCATTTCTGATTTCTATTTGGCCGTATCTTGAGGCGTTTTGTGAGTACACATAAAAGTTTGAATTTTTCCTTCTACAAACACAGGAATAATGACCACAACGGCCGAGTTTGAGTCGCTAACTTCTGTTCTATCCGTTGCTCAAAAGACTGTAACATCCGCTCAATCTCGTCCACAGTAGCCGGAGCCCTAGCTTGACTGGGAGCTTCCCTAGGACGGCGGTCGAGTTCGATCTTCTGCATAACTTCGTTCGATTCTTTGAACAATCCCGACGTAACTGGAACCATCGCGCGGGAACCCTCAAACGTAAGCGCCGTCTGAGTCTTCATTACCTCCTCAACTGCCTTCTTCAGGATCTCAAACAAAGGAAGCTTAAAGCGGTTATCTTGGGTAGTAATCATCGTCTTATCCTTGATTAGTTGATCGCGGATACGCTCCTGAAGACCGGCCAAGAAAGATTGATAATAGAGGCGCTTGATCTCCTCAACCGAGTCAATATGGTCCTTCCTCAGCAGGTAGGATTGGATGGGCTGCCAGGTCTTCCGGAATTCCTGGAAGTCGACCACCGAAGCCACACCACCTTTCTCCTTCCATCCCTGGACCAGATTCTCGAGGTCCTGCGTTGTAAACCAAGCAATATCGATCTTGCCCCAATGCGCCAACATAGCTGCTTTCAATGCCGTCCAGTTAGGCGGTTTGAAACCATCCAGCGTCTCGACGACATCCTTCACTTCGGCGCTTCGAATGAAAAAGCGCACTTGCTGCGCCATGTCGGTCTCTGATGCACCGTCCAGCTTCGCAGCGAATTGGAATTCGGAAAGAAATCGCTCCACATTCAAACCGTCAAAGCCCAGGGTCTTATCCTGCGGCTTGATCTTCACCATGCAAGCTTCTTCGGCCATCGTCAAGAACTCCTAAAACAAACGCGGCGAATCCGAAGGGCTCACAGACGTGGCAATGTAATGTTGCGACTCGTAGTAGAAAACCCGCGGAGGTGCACAATTGGAGGGACTTACTTCTAGTCCCCTTTTGCCCTCGCTGCTGAAACCTAAAAAAAAGAAACTTTAAATGAAGACAAAGACCGCCAAGCGTCTTGAAACCGTTCAAATCGGCGAGACTGTAAATCTTGAGGTCGCTGGTTCAATCCCGGCTCGGGGGACCAAATGAGGAACTCCGTCCGGTGCTATGCCGGCGGCAGTTGGGGGAGGGGAATGGAAGAGAAAGGAAAATGTGTTGTATGCCCTCCGGGGTGATTGGCCGTGAGTGAGCGCTGAGATTCGTGTAAGCGTGGGGGGGTTTTGATTTTACGACGGCTGGAGTGGCGCGTCGGCGATTTTGTTGTTGAGAAAAGAGCCGGGGATACTGCCGTTGGGGTGTGATCTAAACCAGAAAATTGGAGGAGATCGGCGTTGAGGGGATAAGCTCAGAAGACGTGTGAAAATGCGGGCGGACAAAGCGCCAAGACAATGACTTTAAACTTTGATGGAGAGCTGAAAATTACGGTTCAGAGTTGTCCATGCCGCTCCAAAGCCTGAGTTTGAACTGAACTCAAACCTTGGAGTTGGTGACATGTAGCAGACATCTCATCACAACCTAGCGCGCACGCGCGCGCCACAACAAACAAAACAGCAGACACAAAACAAAACAAAAACCAACCCTCCTCATCCAAACCCTATCCAACGCGCGCAGAATGAAAGAGGAAAATAACAAAACATGATGAAAGTGAAATAGAAAGGGAACAAAGACATAAAAACAGAAACAAAAAGAAAGAAGGAAAAGAACCTGAAACGTCTTGAGGATGCGCGCCACGCCGCGCCATTGAAACTTGAGGAGGCCTTGAGGGCTGAAAGCTTGAATCTTGCTGTCTTGAGTCTTGACGTCCTCCGGCGCGCGCCATGCGCAAAGAAATCCTCAATTTGCCCCGTGTACTGATCTGTCCACCACAACGGCTGGAACGTTTCCTAGTTATTTGGGATCCCCAACATCGGCGCGGCAGCTGCACTCCTCAATGGCTAAGAGGTTGTAAGTTATCCCCGCCAAAACCTTCATGCGCTGGTCATCTTTCCTCTTGAGCACAAGAACAGGATGCCAACTCACAATCTTGCCCGTCTGCCATTGACTCGTGCCAATAGGGCAGAGCGCAAGCCGAGCTTGTCCAATTTCTGCCAGCTTTTGCCCACCGCCTCCTTCGCCTGCGTCTCCAGCTCCAAAACAACACTGAGTGTGCCTCCGACGACGAGATTTGTCATGGCAATGGCCCGTCATGCTACATATGCTGGAATCTTGCATCCTTTTTTCGAATATTTCTGCGCTGGCAGAGCTGCGGCGGCTATGTCAAGGATGGTGGTCTCGCCCCTCAAGCATCTCAAAATAATATTGTTCAGTCCCTCTCTCCATTTTTCCCTATCTACCTCTCTCTCTTCTCTATATTTTCAAGTCTCTGCTTGAGCTCTTATGCAATTTTGTCTCCCTGTACTTAGTCAGACCAAGACTCTGGAGTAACAAAGATTCAACGGCCAAGCTGTTTCTCAAACATCTCGCAGTATAGATCCGGCCAGTAATCACACCTGACCAGGCTAATGCTGAGTGTGACGCCAAGCCCAGCTGTGATTGTATGTCCACACAGCCGCGTCTCCTTTTGGTATGAGTTGTCTTTCAAATTGTGGACTCTCTTGGAGAGCTTATGTAGATTATTTGAAGTCCTATTGATTCAGACCACAAGTAATGTCACATTTCCCTCCTAATTGAGGCCTTCTTCACAAGTATCTCTTACAACCTGCAGCCAGAGTTAATTTCTCAATTTTGAAGAACCCATACTTCAAGTTTATTTTTGGCACCATAAGCTACAATTTGCTGCTAGACTATACCCCTTGAGATTCCACTTTGAAATCTATTTTTATATATACAAGATTTTCCAGCTTCTTTTTCAATTGAAGAACAAAAATGGGGGGAAATTGAATCAGATCAAATAATAGCTGGTGGTGACAAAAACATTGCACCAGTGAAGAGGATAAACTTAGAATACAGTGAATAGAATCTGCAATAATCAATGTGAAACCTAAGCTCAGTACAGCAGATTTGTATACTTTCATATGTATCCTACATGTGTTTCTCTTTCCTCAGTCTTTTTTTACAGTTTCACTAATCTGGATCTAATCTCCTTTGTTTTGCCTCCATTTTTGTTTATCTTTGCAATCACTCTCTTCTTTTTGTTCCTGCCCATTTCTCATGCTGTTTCTTTCAGGTTTTCACCCTTAGCTCTCAGGTTTTTACTGACTCTGTGTTTCCTAATGTCCATATTGGTTGGAAAAAATTAATGGATATTTTGGCTTTTAGTGATAACATCTTGCCATACTTATATGAAGCAATTCTGTCAGACTGGAGGAATTTTTCTGCAACTTTCAGCAGGTGAGCTTAAATGCCTTTTCTGTATATAATGGGGGGGTTCAAAGTTGACTCCTGCACTGTTTCAGGAGCTAAATTCAGGAAAAAAAAGTCCCAGCCAAAAATCTCCAGAACTTTCTGCAACTTTGAATCCCCCATTTTATCCTATCTGTTGTTGCAATCCATTCAGGACCCACACAAGCAGGAAAAAAGGTAAGTCCAAAACTTGCCCATCTCATCATGACCCGATGGCTGGCCCAGAGTCCAGACCGGCCATCAATTGCATTGGATGGACGGTCAACACTGTCCATCAATTGCATTGGATGGCTGGTCAACACTGTCCATCAATTGCATTTGATGGCCGGTCAACACTGTCCATTTGTACATAAACCCCACTTGATGACCCGGTCGGGTTGTCAATTCACAAGTGGCTAACCAATAATCCACCACTCAATGACCTGACCCGGTCATTGAGTGCTCAATGGCCCGGTCACCCAGTCTTTGGGTTAATACAGACTCCACTTGATGACAGGGTTGATCATTGAGTGGAGTATGTACCATCCACTGGATGGCCCGGTCACCCGGTCATCGAGTGGATGGTGCACACTCCACTCAATGGCCCGGTCACCCGGTCGTCGAGCAGATACACACCCAACTCAATGGCCCGGGCACCTGGTCATCGAGTGGAGTTTTATCCACTCGACGGCCGGGTGACCGGGCCATCGAGCGGATACACACCAAAATTGATGGCCCGGTCATCGAGTGGATACAGACTCCACTCGATGACCGTGACCGGGCCATTGAGTTGGGTGTGTATCCGCTCGATGGCCCGGTCATCCGGTCATTGAGTGGATACAACTCCACTTGATGACCGGGTGCCCGGGCCATCGAGTTGGGTGTGTATCCGCTCGATGGCCCGCTCATCCGGTCATTGAGTGGAGTGTGTATCCACTCGATGACCGGACTGGGTCATCAAGTGGATACACACCCACTTGATGATTGACTCGGTCATCAAGTGGATACCCACTTCACTTGATGGCCGAGCCTATTGTTGAGTGGAGCGGGCGTCCACCCGATGACCGGGCCATTGATTTGGGTGTGTATCCGCTCGCTGACCGGGTCTGGCCAGCAAGTGGAGAGCAACCACTCGATGACCCGGTCAGGTCATCGGGTCATCGAGTGGTGGGTATTGGTTAAAGTGAGCTGTGTATCCACTCAATGACCCAACCTGGTCATTGAGTGGTGTACGTGGGAGTATTCTGTGGACTGCATCTGTTATTGAATCGATGACCTGTCAGTTGAGGCCATGGATCTGATGAGGTGTGTCCAAAAGAGATACTTCTCTATTGGAGGTCATGGATTCAGGAATTTGGGGTGTTTCCTGATTCAGGAAGGCCCTTTCTGCATCCCCTCCTTGTGAAGGAAATCAGGTTTGCAGGAAGGAATTCAGGTCCATTTTTTTCCTGAATTTTGGTCCTGAAACAGTGCAGGAGTCAACTTTGAACCCCCCCAATGAAGGATGAGTTTCTAAAGGCAAAATAAGGGTTCCTTTGGGGGTTTGAACCCTGCAGCGGTGCAGCTGCCTTTGCCTCTAGTAAATAATTGATTACTCAGCTTTATTTAATTAATAAGTAAGGCCCCGTTTGGCTGCCACGTTATACGTCATAAACGGTTAAATTTATGACGCCGCGACCCAAAGTTCGCCCCCCGTTTCCACCAAAACTTTGAAACCCCCGGTGTGGTGGTCAACCCGGTAGTCAAATCAATTTTCAGTTCTCAAAGCTCACCGGCGCTCACATCAAGACTCACAGTTCAAGACCCTCAAGGCTCAATCCTCAAGCTTCAGTTTCCACCTCCAGCTTCTTTTCCCCCATTTTGTTCCTCCTTCATATTTCCTGTCTGGGCCCTTTTCTCTCCTCCCCTTCCTCACTCCTTTCCATCTTATCCCTCTTCCCTCTAGTCACCCTCTGTTTATTTTTCATGGTCCTAACACAGCTTGTGCTGTGGGTTTATTCCTGTTTTCTTTGTTTTGATCTGCTTTTCTCTTTCCTCTCTCTGGTTTGTGGCTTTTCTTCCTCATATTCTAGGCTGTGGTTTTTTTTTTTCCTTCCTCCTCTATCTTTCTCTCTGCTGAGTTTTGCTATTTTGTTTTGCTTTCTTTTTTTTTTGTTGTTCTGTTTTGTTTTTCTTTTTCTTTTCTCTCTGTGTTGTGTTGTGTTGTGTGCGCGCGTGGCGCGCAAGGAGATGATGAAATACATGTGACATGTGTCTCCCTGAGTCCAAGTTCGCGGAACTTGGAGGAAGGGAGGCCATGGCATTCTGATCCGCCATCTCGAGTCCAGAGTCTAGAATCCAGAGTCCAAGTCCCAAGAATCCAACTTCTTTCGACGAATCCCTCAAATCATCCCAGAATCCTCAACAAAACCGCCGCCGAGAATCCAACCCTCGGCGAACTCTCAAAACCACCTCCACAACGCTATCACCTCGAATCTTCCGTCTCATCTTTCCGGACCGATCCGTGAGGGCAGTCACCCGACACCATTCCCCTCCCAGCGCTGCCGCCGGCCTAGCACCGGACGGAGCTCCATATTTGGTCCCCCGAGCCGGGATCGAACCAGCGACCTCAAGATTTACAGTCTCGGACTGTGGTTTTGAGGCGTTTGGCGGTTAAAATTCTTTTCCTTTCTTTTTCTTTTACCCTGAATCTCTTCAAATTTGAGATTCTCAGCTGAATCACTTGGGAGTCTTCTTTCTCTCCAAAACTCTCGGATACGACCGGTATCTCCCACATCCACGAACGAACGATCTCGATCCATCGATACACGTCATCCGTCGATTTGATTATTTCCTTTTTTTTTTTTTGTTTTATTCTTTTTCTGTGTTCAGCAGCGGGGCAAAGGAGAGGAAGAAGTAAGTCCCCTCCACTTAGTAGCACCTCCGAAAGTCTACACTCGTATCAAAGCATCATCGCCACCGCTGTGAGCCGCACCCTCTGGTCCGTCAGTTTTCTCCCTAGAATCCGTCGTGATGGTCAAGATCCAATCGCCGAACAAGCGGCTATGCTTCGATGGGACCAAGGTCGAGAGGTTCATCGAAACCTACGAGATGGTGGCTAGTTTGGACGAGGCTACCGAGCTCGACATGGCCCGGCAGATTCGGCTGTTTCTTGCCACTGACGAGCTGCTAGACATCCTCGAGACGCTGGAGGGGTTCAGTCCTCCCGATTGGCCGAAGCTCAAGGCCGCGATGATCGCCTATTGGGGCCAAGTGGACACCGCCAGGTTCACGACGCGGGACTTGACTTCTCTGGTCGAGGATCGAGCTTCAAAGGGCGGTGTGGCTAGTGCGTCAGACTATCAGACGTTCCGCCAGTCTTGGGAGCCCATCCAGTCCTACCTTCTCTCGAAAGCGCACATCGATTCGGTGGAGGAAATCCGAAATTCTTACTACCAAGCGTTCTCGCCCACCGTTCAGGACGAGATCAGGAAGAAGCTGATTCGCGACGGGACCATGGTGACCACTCTGGACAACCGGTTCAAGTTGCCGAGCTTCAAGATCCTCAAAGACGCCGTGGATGCGGTGATGAAAGAGCAGACCGCGCTCACGTTTGAGGAGTCGAGGACCGGACAGCCCGTCGTCGGCCCCTCATTCCAAGAGGGAAACTCCGTCATGAAAAAGATGGGCGAGGATCGTCGTCCCAAGGAAGCTCCGGCGTCTTCGAAACCCGCCCCCAACATGGACGAGCTTTCGCGGATGTTGGAGGCGTTTGAACATAAGATCGACCAGAAGATAGCCGCTATTCCCTCTAAGGCTTCGGCGTCGACGGACCGACCACCGATGGTGTGTTATTATTGCCACCGTGAGAACCACGGGACCGGCCGCTGTCTAGAGCTCGCTAAAGACAAGGAGGCGGGGCTCGTCGAACAACGCGGCACCAATTTTTTTCTCCCAAACGGGGCGCTCATCCCGTTCAACCGTAGTAGGCCGATCCGACACATTGTGGCCTCCTACCATCCAACTCCATCCGCGGGGGCGCCAAGACCTTCGACTCCCACCCGACAGACATCTAGCGCAGCCGCCGTTGAATATAAGGCAAGCTGCGGATCTTTGCAACCCTGGTATCCACCGGCGGTGTCCTCGCAGGCTTTTGCTGGAACCTATGAGTCCGATCCGGCGGGCAGGAAGCGACATGAAGAGGCACGGCCGTTCAAGGCTCCTCTAGTTCCACCAACTCAGTCGCGGAGGCCGCTGCGGAAGACACCTGGAGCGCCCAAGGATCCAGCGAGATCCCAAGAGGAGGAGGAGCCGGAGCTCTTCGATAGGATCATGAACAAGCCGGATCCTGAGTCTTCTCCACCAACGGAGCAGCCCTCTCGCTCTGCCACTCCTCCCAAAGCTGCAGGACAACAGCCGAAGGTCCGATTCGAGCGTGAGGTCTCTCGTGACCACCCGGACGCGGTCGAGGGGCTTGTCAAGAGGATTTTTGACCTACCCGTGACTACGACCATCGGGGAGATTTGTTCGGTTTCGCCAGCCGTCTTGGACGGCGTGAAGAAATGGGTCTCCCGCCGTCGGGTGGAGGTTGGCTCCGAGGACCTGAAGGTGAATTCCGGGACGTTGGCGGAAGGGATCGATCCGGATGGGGAATTTGATCCGAGTTTGTACTCCTGTCCGCTTGGCTATCTCAGCTGTAGCGTGGGGGAGGGTGAGATGATCTCGTCCCCGCTGGTTGATTCCGGTTCCCAGCTCAACTTAATCTCGGACTCGTTAGCGGTCAAATTAAATCTCACTCCGCGGGTAAATTTCAGTGCGGCCGTCTACGGAATCAACAATCAGGCGTGTGAGCTGATTGGCATCGCCGAGGACGTACCCATACGCGTGGGCCGTTCTATTGTGGGTACCTGCCATTTCTGGATCACCCGGGCCGATGGGCCGTTCATCCTCGGTCGCCCATTCTTAATGGATTTCAGGGCTACCTTGATGTTCTCCCCTTCATCCGGCGAGCGAATTATTCTGCCCGACTCGAGTGGAAGGAACATCGAGGTAACTCTCTGCCCGGTTGATAAGGGGAGATGGGAGCGCGAGTTTCCGGCTCATGGTCGGAAGGGCGTCTTGGTTCATTGCGGGCGCCTCGAAAAAGACTCTCAGGAGGATAAGCATTTTTTATGAATGGAGCCGATCCATTTGCCGGCGGTCTTAATCAAGGGTCTCGACTTTTCACCGGCGGATCGGCTTCCGACTCATCGACCCATCATTTCTTTCCTCACTCAGCTTCATTACTCTCAGTTTCCTCAGACGGTTCAATCAAAAATTATCAAGAGCAAAAACATCAAGAAAATCTCGAAAACCCAAAAAACTTTGGTCTCGTTTCTGCCAGCCCTCCTTTTCCTCATCTCGATCAAGTCTTCCCTCTCATTTCTTCAAAAGGCGGACAAATAGCTCGCGGTGGGCAGCATGGGTATTCAGCAGGGGCACAAAGCGTCAAAGTAAGTCCCCCTCCATGTATGCATCTCAGGGTAGATATTACCGCGTCATCAAAAACACTATCTCGTGCCACGCTCGTGAGCAACTCTTTGGAATCCAATCTCTCTCCCACTTTAGGTGGCCCATCTTCTCACCGACAGCGTCTCCGTGAAGAGAATAAACTAGACTTTCAACCACGTCTCCGTGAAGAGAATAAACTAGACTTTCAACCACGTCTCCGGAAAGAGAATAATCTATCTTTGCCCATTGGGACCCTCCGCAATGAGGCTAATCTAGTTCCGTCTATCGAGACCCTCCGCAATGAGGCTAATCTAGTTCCGTCTATCGAGACCCTCCGCAATGAGGTTAAACTTCCGAGCCTCCGCGACGAGGGAAAACTAAAGATCCTCCGCGATGAGGGAAAACTAGCGAAGGATCAGATGGATGAGGAGGAAAAAGGTAGTCCGCGGAGGTTGGAGGAACTAGAAGTAAGTTCTCTCCGATTATGCACCTCCAGGCTAGATGCCGCCTCGTCAAAAGCCCTACGATCTGCCACTCTCGTGAGCCGCCCCTTTCTGTCTGGTCTTACCTATGCAGATAAGGCCCCTTTCGAGGATCCTGGGGAACGACGGACTTGGGAACTTCTTCAGGGTGGTCTCAGCGGACAATCTCAAGCCGCCTTGTTGGACGCTTGGGCAGCGGGCGAGTACGTGGCCTTCGCAGCCAGGTACAAACCAGTTTCTCGGAAGATCAAGCCAGTAAACCAGCCAATGCCGCTAGGGTTGAATCCCCCTCTTCGTCGACCCCCTCTTTCCCGCGATCCCTACCGGCCTCTTCCCCGCTCGTTGGCGGGTCCTTTTCGGCCCAAGGGGCGCGTTACCGCGGAACGCCTCCAGGTGGTGAATTTTGGCCCGGACGGCTGGCTTTGGCCGGATGAGCTGAACCTCATCAAGAACGTACTGGCGGAGCGGAATCAGTCCATTGCTTTTGACGAATCCGAGCGCGGCCTTTTGAAGGACTCATACGGCCTTCCTTACATCATCCCGGTCGTCGAGCATGAACCATGGCAAAAGAAGAAGATCCCCATACCCGCAGCTAAATTGGACGAGTATACGAGGATTCTCAGAGAAAGGGTGCGGAACGGGTTGTACGAACAATCAACATCGTCATATTCTTCACCGGTCTTCTGCGTGCTGAAGGGTAACGGCAAGCTACGGATTGTGCATGATCTACAGCCTTTGAACAAAGTTACGGTGAAAGATGCCGGTGTTCCTCCAGCTACTGAGGACTTCGTCGAGTCATTCTCAGGCCGCGCCTGCTATGGACTAGGCGACATTCTCGGCGGCTACGACGAACGTGCTTTAGATCCCATCTCCCGACCATTGACCACTTTTGACACCCCGCTGGGTAGATTCCAACTGACTCGCCTCCCGCAGGGCGCCACTAACTCTGTTGCCGTTTATCAGGCACAGATGATGTGGGTTCTGCAGGACGAGATTCCCAACCACGCCGGGGTGTTCATCGATGATGGGGGCATCAAAGGCCCAGTCTCGGATTACGAGTGGGAAGTTCTGTCGTGGCATCCCGGAGTCAGGCGGTTCATCTGGGAATACGCTGCGACTCTTGAACGGGTTTTGTTCCGGATCGAAGAGGCCGGGTTGACGGTCTCGGCGACCAAGCTGGCTGCATGCGTGCCTGCATTGGAGATCGTCGGCCACGTGGTTTGCAAGGAGGGCCGGCGGATGGCGAAAAGCAAGGTTAACAAGATTTTGTCTTGGCCCACCCCCATGGACGCCACAGAGGTTCGAGGGTTCTTAGGCGTGGTAGTGTACGTTAGAATTTTTATTCCAGCGTTGTCCCAGATTTGCCTTCCTCTTCGGCGCTTGACTCGGAAAGATGCTGAATTTCTCTGGACGGAGGATTGTGCGGAAGCCTTCGAGCGGCTTAAGTCTTTGGTAGGACGGGACATTGTCCTGGTCAAAGTGGACTACGGGCCAAGCGCTGGGCGCCTCAAACTCGCGGTAGACTCCAGCTTTCACGCCGCGGGGGCGGTTCTTACGCAAGCAGACGGCAATGGTCTCGATCGCCCTGCGCTCTACGAATCGCTGTTATTCTCTGACGTGGAATCTCGTTATTCGCAACCCAAACTCGAGCTCTGCGGAGTCGCGAGGATCCTGAAGAAGCTTCAAATCGTTCTCTGGGGGCAGCATTTCGAACTCATCGTCGATGCTCAGTCCCTTGTTCAGATGATCAATGCGCCAAGCCTACCCAATGCCCCAATGACTCGATGGGTTTCGTTCATCCACTTGTTTTCTTTCGACATCACTCACCGCCCGGGCAAATTGTTCACGATGCCGGACGGACTTTCCCGCAGACCGCAAGGCGACGACGAGTCAGACCCACCTGCGTCCGATTTTGACGAGGAAGCCCCTCTCATTAGACCATTAGCCTCGTTCTCGGCTAGCGGGGTATCAGAATACACCGGCTTCCAGGAGGGATTCTGGCGTCAATTGGAAGACTATCTTACGACGATGGCGCGGCCCGAAGGCGTGGACTCAGTAGCGTTTCAGGCATTGAGAAGGAAAGCGTCAGGGTTCTTTGTGCAGGCGGGGCGCCTCATGAAGAGAGGTAGCCCCCTCCCAAGAATCGTTGTCACGGTGCCCAGCAAACAGGATGAGATTCTCGGTCGCTTGCACGAGGACCTGGGCCATCGTGGCACTGCGGAAACCTATCGTCGCGTCGCGGACCGCTTTTGGTGGCCGTCCCTCAAGAAGGCGGTGCAATCTTGGTGCCGCAGTTGT
Source organism: Puccinia triticina (assembly GCF_026914185.1). Classification (NCBI taxonomy): domain Eukaryota; kingdom Fungi; phylum Basidiomycota; class Pucciniomycetes; order Pucciniales; family Pucciniaceae; genus Puccinia; species Puccinia triticina. The sequence goes on from NC_070572.1 coordinate 995,015, forward strand.
GAGGCCTGCCAGAAGCGAGACCTACGGCGACCACAGGAGGTCCGCTATCCAACTGGCGAGGACACTCTGTTCGGACGGGTCTCAATGGACGTTGTTCACATCAAAGCCAGCGGAGCAAAGTATCTTATTGTCGCCCGCGACGACTTCTCGGGCTGGGTGGAGGCGAAATTCCTCAACAACATCACTTCGGAGGCTGTCGCGGCTTTCCTGCAAGAACACTGGACCATGCGCTATGGCTTAGCGCGCGCTTATTCGACAGACGGAGGTTCGGAGTTTGGCGGAGCACTGGCGGAGATGCTGAGGTCTTTGCCAGGGCAACACAGGGTCTCGACACCATATTATCCGGAGGCTCAGGGAATGGTCGAGCGTGGGCACGCGCCACTGAAGGCGGCTCTGGTCAAACTCGCTGGCGAATCGGGCAAGAACTGTAGGAAGTTCCTGCCTCTAGTACTTTTCGCGGATCGTATCTCCACCAAGCGCACGACGGGCTACTCGCCGTACGAGCTCGTGTTCGGGCAGCGTGCCGCCCTCCCCATTGACCTAGATATCGAATCCTTCCTTGGAGTGGACTGGGATGAGGTACGCGGTACCTCCGACCTACTTGTGGCGCGGTCCAGACAGCTCGAGCGCAGTGAAGAATCTCGGCGAGTCGCTCATGATCGGATGATGAAATCCCGTGCGGACTCTATTCGCTATTGGCAAGATCGGAACTCGGATAGGTTGCGCGACTCTCTTTCTCCCGGTACTCTAGTCCTCGCTTACAACCGGTCATTGGAGGTTCAGTGGGGGCAGCTTTTCGCCCACAAATGGAACGGGCCCTATCGGATCGTCAAGCAAGTTCACGGAGGCTCTTATGTTCTCACCGAGCTCGATGGCGCGGAACTCAAACGTTGGTTCGCGGCGGATCAGGTCAAGGAATACTTTCCTCGTGGGGGCATTGGAGACCAAAAGTAAGTTCCCCCTCCTCGGTATGCACCTCGGGTATCTACTACCGAAAAATTGTCGTAAGCTCTACATTCGCCACTGTCGTGAGCCACCCGCCGGGTCCCCTTTGTTTCTTTTCTTCAGCGCGGTTCGACAGGATCTTTGGCGGAGACCGCACAGTCTAGGGACAGACTGTAAGTGGTGGTGGGATGTGGTGGTCAACCCGGTAGTCAAATCAATTTTCAGTTCTCAAAGCTCACCGGCGCTCACATCAAGACTCACAGTTCAAGACCCTCAAGGCTCAATCCTCAAGCTTCAGTTTCCACCTCCAGCTTCTTTTCCCCCATTTTGTTCCTCCTTCATATTTCCTGTCTGGGCCCTTTTCTCTCCTCCCCTTCCTCACTCCTTTCCATCTTATCCCTCTTCCCTCTAGTCACCCTCTGTTTATTTTTCATGGTCCTAACACAGCTTGTGCTGTGGGTTTATTCCTGTTTTCTTTGTTTTGATCTGCTTTTCTCTTTCCTCTCTCTGGTTTGTGGCTTTTCTTCCTCATATTCTAGGCTGTGGTTTTTTTTTTTCCTTCCTCCTCTATCTTTCTCTCTGCTGAGTTTTGCTATTTTGTTTTGCTTTCTTTTTTTTTTGTTGTTCTGTTTTGTTTTTCTTTTTCTTTTCTCTCTGTGTTGTGTTGTGTTGTGTGCGCGCGTGGCGCGCAAGGAGATGATGAAATACATGTGACATGTGTCTCCCTGAGTCCAAGTTCGCGGAACTTGGAGGAAGGGAGGCCATGGCATTCTGATCCGCCATCTCGAGTCCAGAGTCTAGAATCCAGAGTCCAAGTCCCAAGAATCCAACTTCTTTCGACGAATCCCTCAAATCATCCCAGAATCCTCAACAAAACCGCCGCCGAGAATCCAACCCTCGGCGAACTCTCAAAACCACCTCCACAACGCTATCACCTCGAATCTTCCGTCTCATCTTTCCGGACCGATCCGTGAGGGCAGTCACCCGACACCATTCCCCTCCCAGCGCTGCCGCCGGCCTAGCACCGGACGGAGCTCCATACCGGGGGTTGCGCGTCATAAATTTGACCATTTATGTTGTATAACGCGGCAGCCAAACGGGGCCTAAAATATTATAGAATTTTCTTATTCTACGGGTAAAATAACCTAGGGTACCTCACTTAAACGTACCCTTAATCATTATCCCTTCCTTGTGTAAACTACACCCGGGGAGTCCATCCACGGGGAAATCACGCGGAATCCACGAGGACTCCACGTGGTAGCCGCGCGCGAGGTCGGACCAGCGGCTGGAGGTCCAGGGAATCACGGGGTCACCACCGGGAGGATCACCCGTGGATTCCACGGCAGCTTTTGGCTACGCGTGGAATCCCCGTGGATTCCCTGTGATCCTGACGTGGAGGTCGGGCCCACGGGTGGATCGCAGGTCCTTCAACCGTGGGCTCCCCGTGGAATCGCCGTGATACCCACGCGCTGGTGGGGCCGCCGAGAGGCCACTCAGCTTTCCCCCGTGGTTTGACTGGCTAGCCTGGGGCGGAGCGGATCATATCCGTGGGTAGTAATGTAGCAGAATCTGGTACCGCCAGGGTACCACGCGCTGCATTGCAATCCAAATGGCTGTTGTGAAAACATCAAAAAAAGAGATACATAGATGAAAAAAATGACAAAGATAAAAAAACACAAATGAAATCAGGGAAATGTGAGAGAAATGACACTACAAACTTTTATTATTTCGCCCAAAAAAAAAATAAAAAAAAAAGTGGGTAAAATAATGGTAAAAAAAAATAAAAAAAACATATTATTAGGATCCAATTTTTTCCCTTTGTATTTCACATCCTCCATCGACAGAAATTTACACACTCCACTTGTGTCTCAAATACATGTTGGTGTCTTGTTTCTTTGTGGCTCTATATTTCACCTTTCTCAGTTTCATTTTTTTTTGGTTTCCTATGACATGCAATTTCATCTTTTTGTTCTCTTCATTATCATACTCTTGGCTTCATTTGGCGCACATCATAAATATTGATATCATAAATAGATACATATTAAAAGCATAACTATGTGCAAGTTGAAAATATTGTTATATACAAGTGAGAAACATTAACATATATATACAAGTTCAGAAAAAAAAACATATTCAAATTTACCCCGAAGATTTATGAAAATATCATAACTATGTGCAATTTGAAAATCAGGCTATATACAAATTTATAAACATTAACGCATCTATATAAGCTGAGAGAATACGCATGGGCCGATTTACCGGAACGATCTTTTAATTTGATTTAAGATGGATTTGATAGGGAAGTCGGACGAGGTGTTAACTTCGAGTGAGTTGAGAAAAACAGGGTCTTGGAGTTGAAGCCAATCCTGGTCAAAGCAAACATGATTCATTTTTTTTGGCGGAGGGAAGGAGCTTTGTGGCGCGTTTTCCGGGCGGCGTCGGGTCCGTGGACGAACCCCTTTGGCAGATGTGAGATGTCCTCCTTTCTTTCTGTCGCGGTACTCATCCAGAGCGACAAAGGCTTCCGTCAATGCTTGACTGCGCCATGGAAGCCGCCGAACTTTGCAAAACTTCTTCGTGTGTCTTTTCGTACCAGCTGAAACCCTTCTTGAAGTACTGGCGACAGGGGCGGCCGACAGTGCTTCGTCGTCTGTTTCGTCGTCACTGCAAGCATTTTTGATAACCGGGAGAAAGTGATTCAAGCCCCCAATCTCTATAGCAGATTCTAGGCGAGCGGCTTTAAGCTTTGTGATTTTATTATAATCAGCATGAGAAGAAAATACTCAATCAGTTGATGGACTATGAATAGCGACAAATGCCAAAAAAAAAATACATTTGTTCGTCGAGCATTTCTTTTTACAATGTTGGTATTCTTTGTCTGCTCATCTGGTGTCCAACTATTCGCGGCCCTGACCCTAAATTCATCCAACAATATTTTAGCTGAATCGGGCTCAATCCGGCCAGTGGATCCAGACAAATGACTTACTTTCGCGCATAACGTTCCTTGACATAAGTTGTGAGATGATAAAGAACTACACCTGGGTCTTTTTCCTCAGGCCGAAGCCCGTCGTACTCGTCGCATTCTGCTAAGCAAACAAAAATGTCCTTGGCCAGATTTAAACAAAGTCGATTTTCTGGCGCAGATAATGCTAAATTGAAGTCAAAACGGAATCGCCGCATCCCTTTTTCTTTCATCATGTCATGCATGATCTTCAGCTGTTCTTGGGAGGCGGAGACATGCCCAGGACCTCCGGTACGACGATACGGAAAATGAGGATCTGAAATGTCTTCACTGCTATTGGAATTCGTCTCGGAGGCTTCGGAGTCGGAGTGAGTATCAGGTTCGGGGTTGTCTCGTGTTGATGCGGCAACGCCTCGCAGCCAACTTTTTTTCTCGCGAGCAGTAGGGGGAGGGGGGGGTAAAATTGCACCCTCAGGCAAGCCAAAGAGAGATTCAAACAGAAGACCTATAAGTTTCTTTATATCCGGAATATAAAATGGAGAATTAACAAAAACCAGCCTTGGATTGCGGGTTGCAATTGGCAATCATGCAAAGAAATATTTAGGCATACTTTAAACTTTCCAGAACGAGAGACAGTGGATGGGTCGATGGTCGAAGTTTGTTTTTCACGGGTCCTTCGTGTGGCTTGGTGGTCTACTTTATCGTGCAAGCCGTCCAGTTTTTCCATGATGTCTCGATAGTTTTCAGCGGCAGATGCGATGTCGTCTTGAATCAGTGATAATTTTTCGGTATGTACCTGCAAAATCCGAAGAATGTCGGTCTGGGTCGCTTGGCTCCACAGATTTGCGGGTGGAGGATGGCGTTGATTGTTATCTTGGGGGGTAACACGGTTGCCTGACTCATTTGGGGATGGATCGTTCCTGTACAATCAATCCCAAATGAATTTCACTAATTAACGAAGTGTACAGTTTTAAAATCGTCCCTATCAGTCATTGGAGCATCTGAAGTTTGAGGCATTGGCAAAGGTATGGCCGGAACAATTTCGTCATAATCGTCTGGGAGTGTACCTCGGGGAGTAGCTTCACTTGATATTTGACGGTCTGAGAGGGCATTGCTCGAAAAATTGATGTTGATGGTACTTTGATTTGGAACTCGGTTGGTACAAGAAGGAACTTGGTTGGGACGGCAGACCGGAGTTTTGAGTTGAATCAGATCTGTTTCTCTTGATCCAGAGGCTTTAGGCGTCTGAAGTTCCGGATCGGAGTGGTTGATTGGATCAGCGCTTGAGCTACGGCGTTGGTGCTGTGGATCTGATTCGATCGGTTGATGTTGGTTAGGTTCAAGTGGCAAATCGTTGGGTTGATGTTGACTAGGTTCAGTTGGCAAGGTCGGTTCCAGCGGCGGCAGCTGAACTCATGAAGGATCAGTAATTGAGTTCCACGTATGACAAGCTTATAGCGTGACTTACTGGTTAAGGCGTAAGCAATACAAAGTTGGACTAATTGGGTCTTGCTTTGACCTGCCACGCTACATCCGATGCGCGTAAGAACCTTTGCTAAATCGGCCTCAGATACTCGACTGAATTGAAGCTGAGTCTTGTCAGCCTGAGTGAGTTCGGCGATGGGTATGGAAAATCCCCAGGGGAAAGTGACAACAGGCGGCGCTGTACATGAAGAACTCTGAGTGAAATCAAAACTTGTTGTCGATGCCGCATTCCGATCCTTATCCCGGGGACAATGAGTGAGACGTTTTGGAGAGCGGCCCCGACGCGGCCGCCTAGGAGGGCGTACTTCCTCTTCTTCGTCACTCTCAACGACTAGCACTTTCCTTTTCCGGCCTTTTGCTCCGACTGGGGGTGGAGGTGACTGGGTGACTCGGTTTTGCTTTGCTCGCCGAGGGGTCCGCAATCGAGAAGATGCTGTCATACAGAATTACGGTGAAACACTTCAGTTTAATTATGAACTCTTGCAAAAAGCTTAAACCACTTCAGGACATCTACAATCATCGTTCTCCTGCTGCCCCAAAACATCAGTTGATTCAGGGGCGAAATTTCTTCCAGATCGTGTCCGGCGTGAGGTGACTTGACCCCCTAATCTGGGTGGGGAAGGTTGAAGTTTTTTCCGAGCCTGGCCTCTAGGTGGCATAATAATTATTAGCAAGTCAAATAAATCAACAAACTCTAGTAGAATCAATCAAAGTAGTCAAGTTAAATGTAGCGAAGTCAAATAAATTGACGCAGGAAATTCAAATCAATCAACGCGGGAAAGTCGAATCAGTCGACGCAGGAGAATCAGGACAATCAACGCAATCAATTCGAATCATTCAAAGTGGTAAACAAGACTAAGATTGAGGTGGAGGGGACGACGTACTATGTCAATAATCTCCGCAATGAAGAGAAGAAGAAAGGGCAGCTGTCATGAGAGGTGGTGAGGCGAACAAAGAGATTGGCAAATGATTTTGCTACGTCACACGGAAACCGACGACCACACCAGTAAATCCGATGCAACTGGCCCTGCTTTCTGATAGGGAGGAGAGCTGTGTATGAGTCAGTCAGCCGGGTTGAAGGCAGGCAATATTTGAAAGGGGAACATTCTTTACCGTTTTTTCTGTGGCAGGTACTTGCACGGTGTTGGACATTGTACCATCATAGCTCCCGCTGTCCGTCGGCCTCTAGATAGGCCGGTAAGTGGATTTAGAATACCAGTTGTTTCAGTGGTTGCGCCGGCGGCTTGTGACAATGGAAGCAAAAATACCTGTGTCAGCCGGCCTTTACGTGGCAGAATAACTGCCAAGGTCAATTCAGGAAGGATCACGTGGAGAAGTAGACGTACATACGTTATAATTAGTTGTCCAACGCTCTTTGTAGGTTGAATGGGGCTCTCTTGAAGTCGTTGCGGCTCGAGCTGGTGTAAGTTTAACCCAAGAAGGGCGATTGGGACGCAGAGATCGGGATTCTGACCTGGCCAACGCTTGTACATACATACTACATAGGCATATCTAATAGGATTTATGTACAGCCAATTATAATTGGATAATTAACCTTTGAGTCTACAGCCAAACACTTCAAGGATTCCGATCACCTACCCAACAACGCTACAAGCTCAAAAAATTGGCGTACATATGTAGTAAGATGGTACAAAGGCAAGTTGGCATTTCATTGATCAGGCGTCTCAGACTCTCTTACCAAGAAATCCGTATTTATTGCACTGATCGATGATTCGACTTACAGGATTTTTCAACCAATTCTGTCCACCCACCATTTCGACCCCGCTTGTACTGCTTACCCTCGTCTGTTCTGCTTGCTCCTTACCCTCGCCTGTTGCTCGCTGCTCCCCATCTGATACTTGCTCGTCGTTATCGTTGATAATGAGTGACACCAACTCGAACGCGCACACTCATTACAGCCTTGCTAACGAACCGGGGGATGATGACTGGGTACCTGGCTCGGAGTTTGGCTCGGATTCTAGTCGTGAACCTTCCCCTGTCTCAATGATCAACCCAAGTAAGTCGTATGAAGATTTTGATCACACCGTATAGATATTGAAAGATGTTGATTTTTTTGCCTTTCTAATGTGATGTCCAGATGAGAACCTGCCAGTGGCACGACGCTTACATTTGATAGAAACTCGTCTTGAAAGTGTCATTGGTTTTCCCGAGGGCTTCGCCATCCAAGACCTGCCGGGATTGGGAGGCCGCATAACTGAACTGGAAAGAAATCATGTCAGACTTGGCAAGTTTCATCCAATGGCTTTCATTCGAACATATATTGATACTTACTATTTCTTTTGCTTGGTTTATATATAGCTACCAAGGTGGAAAAAATCCCGTTGAGATATCGGATAAAGCAATTAGAGGTTTCACTTGAAAATCTAGGTAAGTTGCTCGGAAAGTTATGGATGAGTCATCCGCCTGCTGATCAATTTTTTTGGCTCGTTAGAACGAACCAATCTCTTGCATAGAAGAATTGCCGACCTTGAAGCATACGTGAGGAACCACATATCGGGCGGCGGGGCGATGGTTTCTAGTGGAATTAATGGTGTGGCTGGACCACCAGCAGCGGCTCATCCGAATGAAGGTGTGGTCCAAGTCGGCCCAGAAATCAGGGAAGCGGCGGATCCTAATGATAGTGCGGTTCAAGTCGGCCCGGCATCTGGAAATGCGGCAGATTTAAATGGCAGTGTGGTTCAAGTCAACGATGAACCAGCGGCCGCGGCGAATTCGAATGGAAATGCGGTGCATGCCGGCCATGCCCGCGCAGGGACGGGTAATTTGACTGGGCAAGTACTTCGAGTCGGTCATGGGGCAGCATGGGCAGTAGGTCGTAGATTTGCACCTTGGCCATTGGACGACGTGGGGAGAGATGTGCCGGTCACCGAGTGTAAGTTGATTTTTAATCTTTCTATGCTTGTCTAAACTTGAGACAAGCGGGCAGCTGGCTGATTCTTGATTGTTTGTGTAAAGGCCCCGGGTCCAATTCAGATGGGAGTGTGGTTCAAGTCATCTATGAACCAGCGGCCGCGGCGATTTCAAATGGAAGTGCAGCTCATGTCGGCCATGGACCAGCAGGGGCGTGTAATTTGACTGGAGAAGTCCTTCGAGTTGGTCTTGAAGCTGCAAGGGTGGTAGGTCCCAGATTGGCTCCTTTCCCATTCGAGGACCTGGTAAGAGACGTGCCATTCACCGAGGGTAAGATCTTTTTGAATCTATCAGTGTATCTTTCCAACTTGATAAAAGTGGGCTGTTACATAGCTGATTTCGATTGTTTGTGCAAATTAGGTCCCCGGCCCGACGAGCCCATGAGATCTCCATCTGGGTCAGGCAGAGCTGACGAAATGGAAGTGGCATCGGAAGGAGAAATCATCAGCGAGACCAGAAAAAGGAGTGTAACGGATCAAGGCATTGAAACCCACGGTGGGAAACGACCGAAACTTGAGTAAGGATTTGTGGGCGCTTTGCTTTTTTTGGCTGTTTATGTGGCTTGTCTCAAGAGGTCTTTCATTTTTTGGAACTTGTGATTATTTTATTGTCGTTCTGTACATAATCAGTTATATAAAGGATGATACACGACAAACTACGCGCCAAAAAAGATAAAAAACCCGTTTGTAAATAGCAGTCAATTTTTGATGATGGAAAGAAAAAACAAATGTCTACTCGCGATCAAGTGAGACTAGTGCAGTCGTTGGAATGTTTATACTAGGAACAAGCTCGCCCGCTGCATATTCAATCCAAGCACAATGTGAGACAACATCGTTAATGTTAATGATGAACTCGTCATCTTTTATTGGGAGACGGAGATAAAGTTGAATTTGAGGTTGTTGGAGCTGAGAAAAAATGTCATCAATTGACGGGGGTAAAGGTGGTAATGGCTTGATCTTTACCCATGTCTCAGAGATTTGCTCTTTATTAGTACTTGTTCTGACATGTGTGAAAATAGTTTGAATACGCGCAAAGTGAAGAAGTTTTGGATATTTAGGATCCACAGCAATGATGCTGTTGTTTGGATTGGCCTCCCACGTAGAAAAAGTGACGTTCTTGTGGAAGAAATGCTGATGAATCTGACATCGAGAAGTTAAAGTGGCGGTGCGTTTTTTGTCGGTCTCACTCATGCGAATCCACTCACTGGCCACGACCCAACTCCTAGTATGTGACTTGGCATTGAGGTAATCGGCTAGTTTTTGAGAGTCTTGACTGCTCAGTTTTTGTTCATGGATGGGATCAACGGAATGCTTGGGAGTGTACGCTTTGGGATTGTCGAGATCTTTGAGTGAATTGATCTTTGAACGGAGGGACTCGGGAAACAATTCTGGTGTATCAAGCATGGCGCGCAAATTACCTGCGCGGCAGAAACCTTTCAAAAACGTGATTTCAAGCTGGCCTATTTTCAAAAGACCGAGATGAATCAGCGTCAAAAAGGACTCTTCAAATGTTAGGTCCAATTGATTTAGCCTTACCAATGCGGTTATTATGGCTGGATTGTAAGACCTCACCCATCAGTCTTTCCATAGGAAATGACCACCATGCCCGAACAGGCCCAAATCGCGCAAGACATTCTGGAAGATGCATCGCCATGTGATGATTTGGCGCCAGTTTGGCGTAAGGAAATATAACCAACGACCCACTGAGATATTCTTTGAGGTGTTCTGAAAAGAGCTTGATGCGCAGGTGTCATTGAGCGTTTCAAGGCAAGATTGACCGCGGAAACAAGATGCGCAAAATTTTGCAAAAGTGACATGTGCACACGATTGCGTCCGTACCACACTTTCATCATGATGAGCGGCAACTGCATCACGAAAAGATGACGCCATTCATCGGCTTTTAGCTTCCCATTAGCCGCCTTGCCTAGCACGGGAATTGCACGCTTGATCCAGGTCGGATAGTGTATTCGAGGAAGCAGAGAATTGATTATATTTAGCATGGCCGAATCAAATATGTGGTCTTCTTTGGATCCGGCTATCCATTCACCCAACACAGCTAAAGTCGAAGGGTCTCCATCCCAGTCAAAGTCACTAGAAGCTGTATTGCTGCCGAAGTTGTGTTCACAAAGCCGGAATGTCCCAGGAGGGGCGGAGTTGGGTTGGTGTGCCCCTGGAGCGTGAGGATGAATGTGATCTTCTGCATCTTCTTCGCTAGAAGCGGATTCTTCGTCGTTAGAAGCGGATTCTTCGTCGCTAGAAGCGGAGTCCTCGGAGTCTTCTTCGCTAGAATATTCGTCCTCTTCGTCGAAAGTCTCGGATTCGCGGGATTCTGAGAGAGCCTCCTCGTCCATCTCCGCTATTTCCGTGGCTGGGATGTCTCTCCGCCCAAATTCATAATTTTCATTGACTTCCTTGTCGGACATCCGCCAAAAGCGCTTACAGTGCCATTGAAATAAGCCAAGAAGGAGATTATGCATTGCATCGACTGTTTGGTACTCGGTGGGCTTCCAGTATGGTAATTCGGTCAAAACCGAGTAGCGGATTCCGTGTTTTTTAAAGATTTTTTTCCGATCTTCAGGTGTACTAGCGTCGCGGTAGGCATGGGCCCATTTGATGTGATGAGCTGAAGATCGAGGTTTCCAAGAGTCCATGATCAAGTTGTTTATTAAAGTCTTTGATATTTCACAAAAAGAACACATGAATTTATTTGCGCTGTGGCTTGCCAGACCCAGAGCGCGACGCAAGGCGGGAAGATCTGCAAAGCACGGTACCAGCGCCGCATATATGTGTCGTCCTTGTGGATACCGATGTGTGGACGACAATGAGAGACCAGATGACCACAAATTTTGAAGTTGTCGGACTATTGGATTAAGTATCCAGTTGGTTTGCGTCAAGCTTGGTTCTTTGGGCCCTGGAGCAATCCCTACCAAAAAGATATTTTCCGGTTGATAACGCATCTGGTAAGGAAGTGACAGGCAAACAAGAACCATAAACGTGATTGAGGCGGATTTTCCGGCGCTCTTGTTGCCGTAAGGGTTAATGGCGTCAATAAACAGGCCAAAGACCAGGTTACCAGTCTGACTAGTGAACGGTTTCCCATCAGGGCCTTCAAATTCTCGCCATATTGATGAACCGTGAATGTCTGAAACCCTATCCGGGACGTCCGTTGAGTTAGAAGCTTCAGCGAGTGGAGTTAGTGACTTATCAAGGGCATCTTCGATCCCAGGCCGATTCAGGAAGCGTGCAATCCAGGCGTGAAGAGACTGATAGGCAAACTGTCGTACTGGTTTCTTTACTGCGCCACGATATTTGAAGAGTGGCTGGCCGCAAACCCCGGGATTGACGGACCCCTGGTCACTATTGGAGTCGTCAGATTGCTCAGGTTGGTCATCATCGGATGCCACCTTTTTTTCTACGAGGTTATCCGCCTTATGGAAGCAATGTTCAGGGGTTCGGTCAGTTGGATACGTAGCAAAGCACCTCAAACAACAGTTCAGCAGGAAGATTTTAGGGTCAAGCTTGAGTCGTTTGACTGTACTTCGAACATCGCGGGGCAGTTTGTCAAGATCATTCCTTTCGGTAAATTTCAGTGGACGATGCGACAAACTGGTCTTGAGTTGGTGCGTTAGGGTGAGTTCAATGAGATCGCGCTGCCTTCTCAAGAGCCAAGCACAGGTGTGGTTTGAGTTTGGTCGGAGGATCGCAAACATGGTGGCAATTAACGCTGCATAGGTGAAAGCTGGCGGTGTTGATTCAAACGTAGGGATCAACCATTGTGCTGTTTTGATTCAACAATCAGCAATTGGTTTGACGAAAAAAAGATGATGGGATCAGAAGAAGGCACTCACCTGAATTATAAACTGCTTGTGAAGGCTCAACGGGAACGGGAACCATCCGATTCAATGTCAAAGCTTGTGTCACGGAAGCCAGGGCCTCATCCGGCTCTTGATTGACGCGGTCTGCAAATGAATTATCCTCAATAACGGGGGAACCTGATCAAAAACCGTGGTGTTAGTCCTAACCGCAATGGATTAAAATGATGAATCACAAATAAAACGTGCTTTCGGGGTTATTAACTGAGGAAAGTGCCTCTCTCGCCGCCTGATCATCCAGTTGATGACGACGCGCTGTTGACGAAACAGCGATGCGTCCATAACCCCGCTCTTGATTGACGCGGTCTTCGAATGAATTAACCTCGTCGACAGGTGAACCTGTTCAAAAACATTGTTGTTAGTTGGTACCGCAACGGACAATTAACATCATGAATTGCAAACAAAACATACTTTCGGGGTTAGTAACTGAGGACAGTGCCTCACTCGCCGCCTGATCTTCAAGTTGATGACGTCGCGCTGTTGACGAAACAACAAGGTCTCCAGGTTGCCAAGCTCCCTCGTACCAGTAAGTTTTTTCTCCGCATTTACGACTAACACAAGTGCACAATACATAAGTGTTGGGGGGTCGGCGTTGACGTGGCGGCATGTTCAACAAGAGGATTGTCTGATCAGAGACGCTTCAGTTCCATTTAAGAGCGGGTGGGACGAGTGAGATGATTCTCAGTGTACTGCATAGGTACGGTTTGTACGGTTGCCTTCCTGGGTCATCCACAGCATATGTATCGTTATTGTAAATATTCCAAAAACTTCCAAATCTACATACATACACAAAGACATATACAAAGAATCCATCAACGCTCTTTTCAACTGTGTCGCTGGAATGCCAGCAAGTAACAAATACGAGGCCCTTAATTATGTACAAAGTATATACTCTTTTGAGAGATGTGAAACAAAAAGAGAAAAGGAAAACTCGTTTTGTAATTACCAACTGATTGGTAACGAGCAGTCCAGATAGGACGCAGGTGACTTGGCGATCGGGTGGCTTATGCAGATAGGGTTGAGCGTTGCAGATTGGGTGGCGCTTTGCAGATCGGGTGGAGCTAACTTGGTGTTTGGGTTGAACTTGGTGATTGGGTGGAGCTTTGCGGTTGGGTGGAACTTTGCGGTTGGGTGGAACTTTGTGGTTGGGTGGAGCTTTGCGGTCGGTTGTTAATAAAATAATCAACCCCTTCACAAACAGGGACATCTGCAATGTCATCAAGCACGAATTGCGCATAAACTCCTTCGAGGGACGTCTTGGCAGGGTTGATAGGCACGAAGACGTTCGGACAATGCCATTGAAGGCTGTATCGTAGTTCACCGCGATTGAGCAATTTGTGGTACGGCATTGGAACAGGATGGGGATAGGTTGTGAAGGGCGCAGGGTAACCGCCGATGGGAGCGGGACAGAGATACTTGTGATAGAAGCCAATCGCAGACGCTTTGTTCACTTTGTCCGGGATTTGAAGCTTTGATCCGTATTGTTTAGTTATTAAATCAAGGATTATGTCTATCGTGATATTCGAGTTGTATGGATTGAGTCCCGTTAGAGGTAGTAGATTGAGATTTTCTTGGCCTGCCATCTCGACGTCTCCACTTTCTTCCTTCTCCGCGGTAATTGAATTGATGTATACCAAAATGATGGGGACCACTTTTTCAGTATAGGCACGGATCAAGAATGCTTTTGAGTGGCGACTCGGGGGTTTATACGAAGGGAAGAAATGTTGTATCATCGCAAGTAAGGTAGCCATCGTACTAGGTTTTTTTTCTAAATTCGCGTTGGGCTGAAGATAAAACTGAAGTTTCTCGGGGACAGCTTTAATACGCGGATCGAAAGTAGGTTTGGGTGGGGACAGGGCTGTTACGGCACCCTGAGTGTCTTGGCGTAGGGGCATGTCCGAGTCTTGGTCGGTATCATCTGTATCCTCGTCGTCATCCTCTTCCTCAATATCGTCATGTCCCGAAGGTGGTACGGTCTCAGGGTTGGTGGGCGGGGGCGAGGGAGGTGCACCGTCTTTATCATGAGAATTCATTTGGGAACGTCTGGATTTCGTGCCGGGGCGCGTGACACTGACGCGTTGAGGCTTGTTCTTCTTGGCCATATTGTGGATTGAATTTCTCTGGCAAAGACAGTTCATGGGTTAGTAAATCATCCACTTTCGTTCTGCGATTTCAACATAGAGATAGCAAGTAAAAAAATACCGGAGAGAGTTATCCACAACTTAAGCTGGCGACGGCGGCGTGTAAGAGAGCTGGTGCCGGAGGCGAGGAGTGAGGGCTGGTGAAGACGGCGAGGAAGAAGGGCTGGCGGCGACGGCGACGAAGGCGAAGACCACGTGGAGGAGGATAACAATGTCAAATATGGTCAATAAGGTAGCCCTTTAAGAAGCCAAAACAAAAATAGGACGTTAAAAAAACTCACTGGAGCTGAGCTGACAAAGGCTGCGTGTTGGTAGAGCCGGAGACGAGGGCAACTAGAGCCGGCGAAGATGGCGTTTGCGTAGGGCTTTCCGTTTTGATACGCAGGGCCAGCTCGCGAAAACGGTGAGAGACGGTGGCAAAGGGAAATACTAACTCAGAATCAAAAACTATATCAGGGCTGTATAGACTACGAGGATGCGAGGCGCATCATCGGGTTGGACGGAGGCGACTTGTTTGCGGGGAATGCCAAGGTTATTCTTGCATCGGGCTGGAAAAGCGATATTTAATTAAATAAATAGATGCAGCTTGCTTTTCTGGCGCAGAAAGACTCTGTGACCTCAAATTCAATCGCCCCCGTGGCCACTAATTGACACCATGATTTTCCTTTGGCAAATCGAAAAAATGAGGATGGGTGTGTTGCACACATGACCCCTTTGATAAGATACAGGCTGACAGCTAGATGAGCATTTAGCTGACAAAAGACGAAGTAGTTTCGTAGTTAAGCCTAGGTCGACAAAATACATGGCTGTTTATCCATTTACATAAATATATAAGCAAAAGTGTCACCGGTGAACAATGCTCAAATCTTGAATGGATGTTCAAACTGTCTTTAAATTTCGAATGATTGTCACAGTTTATCGTAAAGGAAATGTGATGTCTTCCAAATACATACATCAAAATAGATATGTATTTACACAGCTGGAGAGCTCGGAGCGGCGAGGTTCTTGAGGGAAGTGCAGGCAATACATGGTACGTGCAGTCTATTGAAATGCAACATACAAATCGTTGGAAATTTGATTCACATCTCTTCAAAGGCAAACAGTAAAGCTTTGGAGTGAAGAAAGGGTGCAGAGATTCATCCGGTGCCTTGCAGATCAGAAAGGGCCAACGGGCCGGAATCGTTTTACTATGGGGAACAGTATGTATGTATGTCAAGCAAGTTATCTGTCCGAGGTGTTCCATTAAAGCTCAACAAATTCAAATCCAGACCGATATCTAATTCAACAATTTTTGAATTCTGAATAGTTAGTAGTGAAATTATTTTTGTGATAATCATGCCACGAGCCGCCACCAAGAAGCAATCCGAGAAATTTAATCCCTTCGACCCTAAAGTATCTCCTGTTCAGTTGCTCGAATTTTTGCGGTTCAGGGCCGCGCCGATTGAACTGGTGGACACCAATGTTGATACACCTGTAGCCGTGCTACAAGCCTTAGCCGCAAAATTCAGTGATCCCAGTGAGTGTTTTAAATCCTTGATCTCGCGGTGATGCCCGGAAAAGATTGACTCTGATTGATTCTGTTACCATTGAATTTAGTCTTGGCTTCCCATGCTACGTCAGCCGCTGGCCGGAAAGAATCAGCGCAAGGACCACGCAACCGCCCCACCGGAGGGCCCGCCGGTGAGTGATTTCAATCTTTCTTGATAAGCTGTAGCGGACATTTGATTTTTCTCCGGGCTTCTCATGAACAATGTTGTTTGTCAGCCGCTGGCCAGAAAGAAACCTCCCAAAGACCATACCCCTCTCGTAACCGTAACGGTGAGTAATTTGAATACTATCTGCAGCGGCCGGCCCAGACGTCTAAATTATTGCCTCATGTTTTTCTCCCCGGGCTTCTATGCCAGCCGCTGGCCGGAAAGAATCATCTCAAGGACCATGGGACGGTCCTTCCGGTTCCGGTAAGTGATTTCAATCTTTGGCCACACTTATATTTATATTATCTTCGGGCTTCTTAACAATGTCGTCTATCTCTGGCCAAAAAGGATCGACTCAGGCTAAACTAGATCATCCCTCCTCTGGGCAATCCAAACCCGTAGGCGAAGGAAGTAAACCAGAAACTATTGAGAAGACCGATGAGGAACCGTGCCTCAGTAGCGAACTGTCGGCGATTGCATCTGATGATGATGTCAGCGAGAGCGCGAGTTCAACGGACGTTGGTTTGGTCGCAAAAGGTAAAGATAAACGGGTGAAATCGAAAAGCGGTCAACAGATTGCGCAAAAGCAAAATTTAACAGGTGCTGATGTGTTTTTTTACATTGTTTTCACATGAAAGCTTTGATGAATTGTACGGCTGAACACATATTTCTGCTTTTGAAACAGACCCAAAAACATCTAGCCGATCGGTGGTTATAAACAGTTCAGACAGTGAAACGACTTCAAGGAAGCGTTGCCATTCACAATCAGCCGGTGTTCATCCATGTGACGGCTCTCGAAAACCAAAGAAGGCCAAAAACGTTCAACCCGCTCATCAACCATTGCGCACAACCCGAAAAGCCGACGCAGTTCTTGATCAACATGGCGCCCACGGAGATGCAGTTGCTTTGGCGGTTATCAACCATTCGGACAGTGAGACGAGTTCGAGGAAACATCGCCATTCACAATCAGCCAGTGTCCAACCACGTGACGGGCCTGGGCCTCGAAAGCCAAAGAAGACTAAAAAGCTCCAGATTCCTCGAACATTGCGCACCAAACATTCAGCCAGCGCAGCTGTCATTCAAAAAAGCGCTGAAGGACCAGTGAACAAGAAAGTGCGCCTGGTTTCCCCAATTGGTGTCGATTTTTTATCCAAAACCGAGTCCTCAGCCTTGATCACGTTTGAGCCGGACGATCTCATGATGAAAACTTTCGCGGAAAAAAAGATGTCCGAATGGCCACCTTTACTCCCATTCGTAGAGAAAACCTCATCCGATTACAAGAATAATAACCCCGCGCAAGGAGCTGTTCCAGACACATCCAAAAACAATGCTTTAGATTCCTTTCTTCGTTGCGAGATAAAAGAGCAGGAAGAACTTTTCTCACGGCTTGTTGTTCAATCGGAAGAAACGGTGAATATGACAGTGATGGAGGTCATGGATACCTTAAATCAGAATATACTAAATTCACGTGAGTTCGCAAAAATCTTCATGTATTACCGAGAAAGGAATCCTAAGCCATGCTGATAAATATCATGTAGCCAAGAGTCCCAAAAAAGATCCGGCTCAGTGCGCACCGCTTGAAGATTTAGATGAAGACGCTTGGCTCGAAAAACTCTTCATTGCCGGCCTTCTGACTCCACCCTCACCCCAGCCGAGAAGCCCTATTCAGATGCCGACCGCATCTTCATCAGATCCCGACGAAGAGGATGAATTGGCTGACACCCCCAGTCCTCCCAAAGTGGACGATCGGAAAAATGAATTCAAAGTTCAGGCTCTACCACTTGAGGACCAAGTCCCGAACAAAAACGGTGAAATCGGGTCAGTCAGGAATTTGCCGTGGCTGTTCCAATCGCCGGAGCCTGAATACCAGTGTTGTTTCAAAAGTGGTAAGCTTGATGACCAGTCAACACATCGAAAAAAATTGACAAACTTACTGACATGAGGCAATCTAATTAGATCCTTTTGAAGAAATCTACCAACAATATCGAGGTCAAAACTGCCCCACTCCCATGCTGGAAATCAAGCCCTCAGTCACTCTTTCTGCAAGCAACAGCGAAACTGAGAACATTGTCCCTGGTCCATCTGGCCGCAATCGAGAACTTTTTGGTTTGTTTTTATTTTGCTACTGATTGATCAGCTTGGAAGATTATAACCTCATTCCCTCAAACATTTAAGGTACAGTTTCAATAAGCAGCAACAGCCGTCAATCAATGTCACCACATTATCGGCCAAACCGCGAATGGCATCAGCCATACAATACAAGTCAGTATTCTTATTCAGATTTATAGAACTCTAATTTTCCTTTATGAACATAGGCACGTTTCTTTTACATCTAGGAGCAAGAAGTGTGCCTTCCGGATTGTAACAATGTTGTGAAGTCTCACGAACATGCACCAGCTAGACATGCCGATATTTTCAATTTCACTGCGCTCATCCTCCTCTGCTCCGCCCGTCTTTTTCCATGTGTATTTAGGAAGTTGTGTATGTATATATAGTTTAGAAATCTCTTTTTGGATTGAAACATGTCTGTGCAGGCAGATTTTCGCAATGATCGCCTCTTGTTAGTTTAACCATCACTCTAACTTTAAAGTAAGAGGGAGTTCAAGAAACAAGAAATTTATTTGCATCGGCACTTCAAACCTCAGATTTTCAGTAGATTATAATTTATAAATTTATATTTGATTACTGTTGAAAAATTACACTGAGATAACATGATGAAATGTACATAAGAAAAATGTGACAGATATTTACACAAAAAAAGGCATGAACTTGTATTTGAGATACAAGAAATTACACTGAGATAAAATGATCAAATGTACATGAGATTGAGAAGGAGAGTTACAGAAAAAAAAAACATAAAGCTGTGTGGGGGAAGGATGTGAAATACAAAGGGAAAAAATTGGATCCTAATAATATGTTTTTTTATTTTTTTTTACCATTATTTTACCCACTTTTTTTTTTATTTTTTTTTTTGGGCGAAATAATAAAAGTTTGTAGTGTGATAGGGATGTCGGATCGGACAAAACAACATCTCTCGATCTTTGCGGCAAAGATCGGGGATGATTGGGGTAAGCTCAGCACGACGGGCCTCAGGGCTTGGTCGTTGGTGGCCTTGCGTCTGTTGAACTTGCGCTTGATGCGCTCGAGGTGGACTGGATGTTTGACGGTGAGGAAGATCAGCTGGCTGAGCTTGAAGGGGTCGACGAGCAGAGCACAGTGTTCATGTTTTTGTTGAATTGCCGACATTGACGACGGGCCCGGATCTTGGTGCACAGCGAGTTGGGATGGTCGGCACGCATCTCGAAACGTTTTGTGTCTTCTCTTGGAGTCAGAATGAATGAAATCAACGCATTTGTGACCAGTCGTCTAGGACAGCCCAAATCAGTCGTAGATGGAAATACAGTGTCAGGGTGACAATCCAAACAAGTTTCTAGAGTGGAGCAATCAAAAACCAGAGCTCACCGGTCAACACTGTGTTCTGTGCTGTCTTTCCTCAATCAACGAAGAGCCTCAGTCAGATGCTTGTTCAGTATGACCGCTGCAGGGGATCGACGGGTACATCCACATCAATGTGAGCGTAGGATAGGCATAGCTGATTGGAAGGAACGACTCACCTTCATGCCAAAGCTTCCCAACAAGCAGATTCTTCTCCTTCAGTTCTTTTTTCAGTGATTCGCACAGTGCTGCACCTGATTCGCTGGCCGCAAGTTTAGCCTATATAGATGGGACATCAGATATATTGACGATAATGTGAGGACCAGCGCTTAAGTAAAAGGATGCTTACCTCAGCGTCTTGCGCTTTTTGTTCAAAAGCCAGTAGCTTTGTTTCGGCCTTGATAAGCCAAGCCTGGGTGTCGCCAACGGCCGATTGAATTTCGAATTCTTTGGCTATCTCGAGGGAGTTGAAAGGGGTGAAGGTAAGCTCAAATATACAATTTATACAAACCATAATCGCCAAAAAGATGTTACCTGACTGGAACTCTTCCAATACTGATTGAAGGTTGCTGGCGCTCTTAGCTTGAAGATCCCGGTCTTCTTTAGGGAGGGATGTGAATGCTCACCTTGAGCATTGCCCGGCTAGGATGAAATGCATTGAAGCAAACCACCCGGCTGTGCCCACCTCCGGGGGCCGTGAGGAAGTGGGACTGAAGGGTCAGAGGGCGGGATGGCGAGGCTGGGGATAAAGTCGTCGCTTCCCTTGGGAGCCGTTGATTGTCTTCAAGACGCACACGACTCAGCCTATATCACTGAAATAACCCTAACACCGGCAATGCAAGGGCATCCGTGGGTTCCTCGTCGTTGAGAACGACGAGGAACTCACGGGGACAGTTTCCACCGGGATCCCAGGGGCAGCCGTGGAATCCTTGTCATTTTCCCCATCGGAATGACGTGGAAATCCCAGGCGGGTGGAGACAACGGGAAAGCCCGTTGTCTCCACGCATTTTCCACGGGAGGGTGGAGACAACGGGACAGCCCGTCGTCTCCACGCATTTTCCACGGGAGGGTGGAGACGACGGGGGGAGCAGTGAAATCCACGTGGATTTCACAGAGCCGGTGATCCCGTTGTCTCCACAAACGCGCGGGCCAGGAAGCACCCCCGCCGTGTAACTTCAAAGTTTACGCAAGTGCATCACGCCCCGCGTGGATGCACTTGTATGCATATATATATATAAGTACATATGTTTACACCCATTTACAGTGACAAACTGAGGTGTTGTGTATAGTTTAAAAGATGGCTTTATTTGTTGCGTGGCGCACCCAAGCCCGCGTGCTCTGTTGCCTAGAGCTCAAGCCCGCGCTCATAGGTGTACATATATGCATAATGCATAAACCAGCCCACAACAAAAGCGCTCAGGCTACCAGTAAGTGAGAATGGGCCAGAATACGCCCCAATAGCAATATTACACGTGTTATATGTATTGTACACATGTAATTAATCACCAAACAAGATTTAATTACCACGTCATTCAATATAAAAACATTCTAGACTGAAAAGGGCTCTTGCAGCGTGCACAGGAGACACTAGAAAGCACCCCAGCTTCTCCCAAGCCTCACTACATGTAAATTACAACTGTAGTAAATATGTAGAAGGGGTCTAATGAACTGGAGCACTTAATAAGCGCCTCCAGAACATGTATAAAGCACTGCTTGCACGTGTACAAGTGCACAGAAGCCAGTTCTAGTACCTTCTGTGGCACATTCCCACGGAAATGAGCGTCACAGAATCCCCAAACCAGCCCCCATGAGGTGTAAGGCATGTGTAAAATCACGCAGAACCTCTGTAAATGGTCCTTGGCAACCCTTGTATCCAAGCCCCAAGGATCCACGACCCACAGCGCCTTCTAGCCCAACCGAATTGCCTCAGAATGCGCCCACAAGTGTCCCCCTGTCCCCTGGGCGCCCCTGGAGGCCTGCCTAGGCTATAAAAAGGGCCCTTTCTCCGCGCAAAAGGAGATACCCCTGTAAGGACTCCAGTTTGGAGTCCTTCACTGTCCGTTGAGTGGGGCACAGAGGGGGAACCTTGGGACGAGATTCTAGTTCACGGGGCTATATATTTCAGATGAAGGGGACAATCTAGCCGGGAGAGATGTGAAGGGCAAGATCTCTCAGTATATACAACTCAGGGAATCAGAAGGGAAAGGAGAGAGAAGAAGGAAAAAGGGAAAGCTTACCTAGCCGGGAGAGATGTGAAGGGCAAGATCTCTACCAGCTAGAACGTGGAAGAGAGTGTAGACTAAGTATCAGGCGGATTATCTTATCTAGTGATAGCTATCTGACATCTTTGTGAGACCACAAAGGAGATTCCCCAGCTTCACATTACCCATTAGAATTTTACCCGCCTTCAACAGCCTCATTAGCCTGTGATTTGCCAGGTAAAATACCTACTTTCGTGATTTTTAGCCCTAATTTCCGCCCTGAAGCTGTCCAGTAATCACCCTGCCCTCAAGATTACCTCCTCTGAGCGCCTCCAACTGCCCAACTTCACGCCTGAAGAACCTAAAGTGACTCTAGGGTCTTATACTAGTAAGTTTAAGCCCCTTCTCTTGAGATTCTCCGCCATTTCTTTCTGGGATTTGAAACACCCCTGTTTACACGCCCCAGTTCCGCCATTTCTTTCTGGGATTTGAAACACCCCTGTTTACAGGCCCCAGTTCTTCATTCTAGAGGGATTAAACACCCCTGATTTACCAGGCCCCTTTGACTTGAAGCATGTGTCACTATTCCATGGTTACTACAGAATTTATCACAGTGAAATGAATTTTTATTTGCTTTTTTGTAGCACAAAAATTTTTACCAATCATGAAACTACTCCAATAATAAATGATTGGACTAAATTGGCTGGGCCCAAGTAGAAGAAACAAATACATTAATGAAACTCAAAAAAAATGTGGTGCAGAGGATCAATACTAGAATATCAGAGAAGAGTGATAAAATGGTGAAGTAAATATTACTCTCAAGCAGAAACATTACTGGATTTTTGGCAGGTAAATAAACATAATTCTGGTTACTGTAACTGACTGTAAGGGCAACTATGATACTATGTAACTATTGACCAACTACTATCTGACAATCTGATGGGGGAAAAAGTGTGGGAAAAGGAGAATTTTATATGAACAACTATGTTCATGAGTTGTCTGTTAGTCTGCTACCATGATGCATCACCACAGTATGGAGGGAGAATTGACCCATTAGAACTACCAACCAACCACCCAGCTGGCAGCCACAAGCTTCTGTAGCCTAGTTGGTAAAGGCAGCACTCTAGTATGTGTCTCAGCATAGCTGACACAGCAGGCATTCAGTTGTTGCACACAGCCCGCAGCAACACCCAAGCCAAGAGGACCTTCTTTACTTGGGTTTTTATGCGGGCTGCATTCAACAGCAAATTACCTGCTGTGTAAGGTCGTGAGTTCAATTCTCACCAGATACATCTTCATTTTACAGTCTCTACAAATTAAAGGTCAAAGCAGCTTTACCTCTGCAGGGCATAAACCCCCACTGCCCTCCATTTATGTGAGCCTGAGTCTCTATAGTGACAGCAGGACACAAGAAATGGGGGGGCAATAGTTGGATTTCTTGGGATAAAGAAATTACAACTATAATAGAAAAAGAGAAAGAGAGAGAGAAACCAAGCAGGATAAGAAGGAAGAGAAGTACTAGGTTATTCTAGTGGGAATGCACGTCCACTGGAAATGCTACTCTTCAGAAGAGTGCTGCTAATCTGTGCAAGAAGTGCTACAGCTTCCTCTCAGGAGGGTATCTGGATTAGATAAGTCTTAATCCAGCCACAGTTTTTTAGACTTCTCTCTGGACAGTCAAGGTTCTTAATGGGAAACCTGAGGGACAGCCCTGAACCTAGATTTTGAGGCAAAGGCCTGATGATAAGAAGGGACAGCCCTGTGATCAAGATGGAGGCAAAGGCCTATAGATATGGAGGGACAGCCCTGTGATCAAGGAGAAAGCAAAGCAAGAAGAAAAGGCAGATCCAGCAAGACACAGAGTTGTACCTCTGAGATAAACAAGGTTCAGTGAAAGAGGTTACTTACTGTCAATATCCTAGGCGCCTGTGACGGTAGGTATACTGGGAGTATAGTAGGCTCTTTGGTGGTGATCCTGGAGTTATCTGGGTGGTGGTTCTGGTGTGCTGAAGTCTGTGGATCCGCCTCAGGCAAGGGGGATCCTGACTACAAAAATTTTCACAGTTTGCTTATGTAATTTACATATGTACATGTGGTTTGGCGCGCCTAGTAGCGCTGACACGTCACAACTGCGCAAGGGCGCTACAACTCAGTAACTCAGGGAAGGAGTATAGTTACAATGAATTGGTAAGTTGTAACTAGGGTTAAAATTGCATGAGGAAACAGAATATGAAGTCAAAACAGGGATATCTCTTAAGATGAAAAAGATATAAAGTAATTTATATGTAACAAAGGTAGAACAGGCAGCTTTTAGGTCAGCTGTGATGACTCTAAGGCTGACATTCCCTACCACCAAAAGGGTTGGATTTCTGTAAGAAATTAAACCACAGGGTTAGACCTCTTGTCACTTCTGAATTTCCTGAGAAGGATAGCAGAGTCTGGGATGTCTTTCTCAAGGAGCCATTCATCATGATCAGCACTCATACCTTTGTATCTAGCTAAGTACATCATAACATCTCTGTTTTCCACTCTCAATCTCTTGTCTCTGAGAATCTTTTGTATGACTTTACTCTGAGGGGTTTTATCCATAGGGGGAATGACAACTTTGACTTTTTGTCTCAAAGGGAACTTGTCTGGATTGGGGTCCTTGTATGGTTTCACCAAGCTGACAGGAAATGTGGGATGTTTCCTGCTAAACTCTTCAGTCAGTATCACTTCTACAGCATTCTTCCCATGTAAAGCTTTCACAAGGAATGGTCCAGTGAAGGAGTCTCTCATCTTCTTAGGGCCAGACAGGTTGTTGAAGTTTGCTGTGGATATTAGGACTTTATCACCAACTTTAAAAGATGGTTCTTTGTGACTCTTGTCCCATCTTTCTTTGTTGTAGGATGTAGCTTCTGTTATGCATTGCTCAGCATGTTTTCTGGCTTTCTCAAAGATCTTTCCATAAGCAAGAGCAGTAGGATGAATGTCTACAGAGTCTTGCTTCAAGAAATTTCTGGGAAGGTTTGGGATCCAGCCTTTTTCCAGGATGGCAGGAGGTTTTCCAGTGGTTGAATGTATGCTGGTGCAGTAAGCTAACTCAAGGATTGGTAGAAGTTAAACCCAATCATGAGTGTAACCATCATTGTCTTTGAATTCTAGACCATATGCACAAAACCTCCTGATCATATCTTCAAGTGTTTGGATCATCCTCTCAGCTAATCCATCAGTCTGAGGGTGGTAAGCAGTGGAGAAGGAGAGTTTTGTTCCCAGCATACTATGTAAACCAGTCCAGAATTCAGATGTGAACTTAGGGTCTCTATCAGAGATGATGATTCTGGGGATGCCAGTCCTAGGCATTACTCTGTTCCAAAACAGTATGGCAGTGTCCATAGCAGAGTCATCCTTGAAGCAGGGTACAAATATAGGGGTCTTAGAGTATCTGTCCACTATTACCAGACAAGCATTGAAACTAGCTGCTCCTCCAGGGGACAAAGAAGTTACCCAATCCATGTTAATAACATCCCATGGTTTTGAAGGTTCTTCAATTTTCATGAGCAGTCCAAATCTTTTGCCTGTGGCTTTATTTGCTTTCTGGCATCTATCACAGGAAGAGCAGTATTCACCAGTGTCTTGTTTCCAGTTAGCCCACCAAGCAGTATCAGCTACTTTTTCTAAAGTCCTGTCTTCAGAAAAATGACCTGAGTAGACACTGTCATGGCATTCATGCAAGATGGTGTTGATACTTTCTTTGTCAGCTAGGACTAGGACAGAGTTGTGTTTCTCTCTGAAGTAGATGAGGCCATCAAATATAGAGAACCTTCCTTCATCATATAGCTTTCTCCAAGGATCTTGTAAGGAATTTTTCAGCTGGGCATCTTTAGCATCTTTCAACAAAAGTTCAGATAATATGGTAGTGTTCTTGTCTTGCTTGTAGCCTTCTCTCACTGAGTCAAAGAACTCATTCTTGAAAGTGGAAACATGTATGCCCATGATGGGGAATCTATCATCATCCTTGTCTTCTGGGTCATAAGCAGGGTTACTAGGATCATTTGGCAAAGCCCATCTGCTCAGTCCATCAGCATTCTTGTGAATATTCCCATCTCTGTGGATTATGGTCATATTGCCTCTGTATTCCTGAATAGCAATCTGCCACCTGAGCATATGTCTATTGGGAGTCTTCATGTTCAGCAGTGATCTCAAAGCTGTGCAGTCTGTTACAACATGAAAGACACTGCCATCTAAGTAGTAATGGAGTTTTTCCAGGGCCCAGACCAGACATAAGCATTCAAGTTGACTAGCACCATATCTTGTTTCACTGTCCTTCAGTTGTCTGGATATGAAAACAATGGGTCCTTCTTTTCTCACTCCATCAATGACTTGGACTTGATGTAAAGCAGCACCTAGACCAGTCATGCTAGCATCTACATATAGTGTGAAGGGATGGGCCCAGTCAGGAAACAGTAGCAATGGAGCTGTGGTCAGTTTCTCTTTTAACAAGTTGTAGGCTACTATTCTATGATGAGTCATCTCATATATGACATCAATCCTTGTCAGTTCAGTCAGAGGTTTTGCTATCTCTGCAAACTTCTCAATGTGTTGTCTGTAGTAGCCAGCAAAACCAAGAAATGATTGCATTTCTTTCCTATTACTAGGCACAGGCTTTTGGAGAACAGCAGCTACTTTATTCTGGTCTATTCCTATGGCAATACCAGACACAAGATGACCTAGAGCTTTGATCTGATCGAATCCAAAGTTACACTTCTTCAAGGAGATTTTCATGTTCATGTTAATAACAACTTTCAGGATCCTGTCTATCCTATTGAGGTGTTCCTCCCAAGTGTTGGACATAATGATGATATCATCAATGTAGATAATGGCCCACTTCTCATCAATTTCCTTTCTGAATTCAATGTCCATCATTCTCTGGAAATGAGAGGGGGCATTCTTGATCCCAAAGGGCATTCTCAGGTACTCATAGATTCCTTTGTGCATAATAATCCTGAGTAGATGTCTGGAATCTTCTGCAATGACATTCTGGTGAAAACCTTTGAGTACATCCATGCTAGTCAGGTACTTAGCTTTAGCCAGATTGTTCAGAGTCTCACTGATCTTAGGAATGGGATACCTGTCTGAAGCAGTGTAGGAATTCAAAGCTCTGAAGTCTCCTACCATTCTGGACTTTCCATTGTGCCAGGCAATGATCACAGGAGTAGTGATCTCAACTACTTCATTATGACCAACTTTCCTTAGAACATTCAGTTTTACTAGCTCTTTAATGTGTTGCTCAAGAGCTTCTCTGCTTTTGGGGCTGGCAGGATAAGGAGGTCTTCTGAGGAGAGGAGGGTAAGGTCTCTCAGTTGTCAACTTGATATGAACTTCATGACCCTTAATGGCACCAAGGGGCTGATTGGTGTTGGAGAAGGCAAGGTTGTTATTGTAGAGGACCTCAAACAGTTTCTCCTTTTGCTCAATAGTCAACTTATCACTGAATTTGGCTTCACAGAGTTCTTCTGTAATAAATTTCTGCAGTTGAGGATGGGACTTCTTTACAGCAGAAATTTCATTAGAAGGGCTCATTTTCTCCAGATGATGAGACTTAAAGCTGAATTTCTTCCTCTTGTTCTCATTTCCAATGGTAAAGAATCTCTCTTTGCTGTTTGTGATGTCAAAGCCATAAAGAGACATGTAATCATTTCCAAGGATAAGATAGTTAATTCTTGCATTTTTCATGACTACAAATTCTGTTAGAATTCTAATAGAACCTTTAGTGTGAGGAAAAATCAAAGCCATTTCTATTATGCCCATTGGCTGTAATTGGTCACTACAGCTGTGGAATTTAGCATGGTTAATTGGCATGAGCTTGTTTTCCCATTCTGGTAATATAGAATCTAGCAATTTGTTGCTGATGATTGAGCAAGAAGCTCCACTATCAAGAAGACATGATTGTTCTCTGGATTCAATGAGGACAGTAGTAAGATTTGCTTTTCCAGTAAGATGAGCTTTTCCTCTATCAGGCTTGCATTTCATTAGTCTAGCATCTTCTATGTGGGAAGACTGGCAGGATTTGTCCCAGGTCTGAGGTTGATGAGTTTCAGCTTGAATTTCAGCAATGGAGAAGTCTTGGTTTATCTCACACTCTACAGCATGTGTTCCAAAGTCAAAATCAACTAAGGGATCATAATTGGCACCATTTCCATTGTCCATGGCAAGAATCATGTGATTGGTTCTATGATTCTCTTCTTCTTCATCTAGTTCTGATTCAGACTTGTGTGGTTCACCTTGGTCTTCTCCATTGTCACTCTTGGGATCATCATCATCATCCATTCCTACATTATTGATTCTGTTCTTCTTCTTAGGGCATTCCCTGGAGAAGTGACCAGTTTGTTTACAGAAATGGCATATAAGTTTGTCTTTCTCAGGGGCAGAGACAGGATTCTTTTTGGCAGAGGAGTCAGTTGGCTTATCAGTTTTCTCAGGGGCAGGATTGCTTCTCCATTGGGATCTGTTTGGAGTGTTATAATTATTTGTCACAGGCTTGTTCTTTTTCATGACTCTGTCTATGACCTCTTCAGCAATTATAACCATATCCTCAAAACTCATTTCAGTGGCATCTCTTTTGTATCTGCTTTTAATAGCATGCTCAAGGTTTGGAGGGCACTGCTTTAAGATCTTCTCACAAATAAGGTACTGACTGAGTTCAGGTTGATAAGCTTTCAGTCTTTCTCTCTGATTACCAAACCATTTATGGATTTTCCTCCCGTCATAGGCAAAGTGATCATTCTCAAACTCTTGTTGCATTTTCCATTTCCAGTTCTCAGTGCCAAACTTATTTCTGATGGCATTCTTCCACCAAGCCCAAGATTTGTTTCCATACTCATCTCTGATGCCTAGGTACCAATTCCTTGCAGTGTCAGTTAACAAGATTGTTAATCTACTGATTATCATGTTATCCAGCATCAAGTAGTCTCTAACCAGGATATCAGTATTTTTAATCCAAAGTTCATGATTGTAAGGCAATTCTCCAGAGAATTTCTCCCAGTCTCCATTTTTGGGGATACCTTTCCACAGTTCTTTCCTCATTTCAAAGTCTATAGCTCCATGATCAATGTAGGGGAATTCCTCTTGGGTCTTAGTATCAGGAGTATTGCTAGCAGGCTTAGGAAAGTGATCTCTTGGTGGTCTCTGTGGTTCAGGAGTAGGAACAGGAGGAGTTTGTCTGTGTTCCTGTTGTTGCTCATGGTGGACATTCTGGAAGGGATTATTGTACAAGAGATGAGGGGGTTGGTCTCTGTCATCTGGTATTAACACGGAATCCAGCTTTGAGCTCACGGTGTTTACTACAGAAGATATGTCACTGAATCTTCTCTTAGATTGTTCAAACCTGTTGTGCTCATTGGCATGAAGGTCATTGATCTGATTATCAATGGAAGTAAGATTGTTGCTCACTTTCTCTTCAAAATCTTTCAGATTTTGGCCAATTGTATCCATGTTAGAATGACATTGTGATTCATTTACCAGAATCAAATCTTGAACTGTCTCAAACTTATCATCTATGTGTTTCTTCAGTTGTTCTAACACATTGTTATTCACTGTGGATTTCTCTCTGGCACTTTCTCCTATGTTGTTCAGGATTTGATCAAGCAAAAGGGGAATGAATTCATTTTTAAATAGATCAAGAATGGAATGATTCAGGACATCTTTAAAATTGCTGACACAAGATTCAAGAAGAGTACCAGGAATGGTTTCAACAGTACCAGATAATTCAGAGAGAAATTTGGAGAACAATACTTGTAATTTTTCTTCTAGAAACAAGGGGCCATTTCTAGACATTTCAGAGTTAAGATTATTGAGAAAAAATTCTCTATTTGAAGGATCAGAGAGATTATCAATATCTAAACTGAGGCCTAGTGGTGAATCACTACTTAAGGAACTTTTAGGTAAAGATTCATCTAATAAGGGCCTCTCCCTCTGCTTCTCCCTCGTCCATAGCCTCTCCTCACTCCTCGTGTGGCTCTCATCAAGTATTCTCCTATTTCTAGAACTCTCTGAGTGTCGTCCTGAGGGCGTCTCCAGTTCCTCCCTGATCCTCTCCAGTTGTTTTGAGGAGGAGGGGGGTTGTGGCCTGCGAATTCTTGCGGCATTTGCGGATAATGGGGTGGATTGTAGCCGCCAGTTTGCAGATGCGGGCTGGGGCGGAATAATTGAACCACCTCTCGCGGTATAGAAGCTGGTGGCTGCCTCGCTTGGAGCGTCTGCGACGGTTGTGGCGGCGGCAAGGGAGTTCCTTGGTAGTTCTGATTCTCTGGGCGCATTTGAGGCTGCGTCTGTGGACGGGATTCTGGAAGATTGGGAAGGATAGGAGCCTGGAACTCCTGCGCCAAGGCTCGGTGCTGAAAACCCATAGGCTCTGGAGTCGGCGTGACTAGTAAAGGCTGTTGGCTGGCGTGCGGTATCATTGCTAGCTGCGAAGGAGCTCGGATTTGTAGCGCGGTCGAGTTCGGCGGCCCGTTGCCGTTGTTCTGGCGCGTCAGAGATATTTCTAGATTGTTGAGTTCCTCTCTGGGGATCCAATCCTGACACAGGCGTATCCCGTCGTTCCTCCCAACCAGATCTATGATCATTTCTTGGGTCATTGAGGCTTGGGAGAGGAGACGCCTCATAGTTAATATGTTCTGCGCTTCCCTGGCGCGGACAAAAAGGTCGAATTGTTCGTTGAACATACTGATGAGGCTGGATAACTCCTCCTCTTCCGGGATAAGGTCCATGGGTCCTGAGGACGCTTCCCGTCGAGGGCTCTGAGTGTACGGAAGGAGGGCTAGATTGGACGGCGCCGTGGGTCTCATGCCCTCTGGGTTGATAGGCTGGGAGGGCGGCTGACTCGTCTGAGGAGGGTTCACCGTCAAATCTATTTGTTCCCTGTCGACAGGCCGTGGAACCGGCGTGGATCTGCTCGACGCTAGAGCTATGGACGTTTCTCTCG
Source organism: Puccinia triticina (assembly GCF_026914185.1). Taxonomy (NCBI): domain Eukaryota; kingdom Fungi; phylum Basidiomycota; class Pucciniomycetes; order Pucciniales; family Pucciniaceae; genus Puccinia; species Puccinia triticina. Next base: position 1,025,645 of record NC_070572.1, read on the forward strand.
GCTGGTATAGAGCCGGAGGGATCCCGGTATCTGGGGGGAGCGGCTCCTCTTCCGGGAGCTTGAGGAAATCCTCCTGTAGAGGTGGCAAGGCTGCTTCTAGCCCTTCGAAGCCGTTCTTCGGCGGCTGGGCTAAGGCGGTACCGGTGGCGGAGCTCTTCGGAGAGGTCTCGGCCATTTCTAAGGTGAGGAGGCATCGTGATAAGGAGTAAGAGAGGTTAATTTAAGCGGAAAGAGAAAGTTTTTAAGAATTAATTCAAGGTTAAAATACCTTGGGACTTAGGTTTAGAAGATAACCTTTTACTTTTACGCGTCGTAGTAGAGGTTTTTTTCTTAGTTTCCTTTGCGCTGGGTTTCGCGGCGGATTTTGAGGTCCAATCAGAGATATTAACAGCGGCGGTGACCTTGCGGCGACGGACTTTTGGGTATTTAGTAGTAGCAATAGGGGTCCAAGAGGAACTATTGATCCAGTTTCCTTCTTTCGGATCAGTTACGCGGTTGTCGTCGCAATTTTCGTCTTCTGCGCTAGTCTGCGCCGTTACGAATTTTTTTACGGTCAATTGCGGCAATTATAGTTAAGAAGCAGGAGAATCTTTTGAGCTTACTCCGTTTTTCTCTATCTCTTCTTGATCCGAAGATATAGAGGGTTCTGGGGAGGATAAGTCCGACGAAGGGATAAATAGCGGCGCGGAGGAGTCGCAGTTCTGCACTTTCACGAGTACACAGGACGTAAAAAAAAATTTTCAAGGGTTCAGTTAGGAAATTTATCAATGTAAAAGCAATTTTGGATGATTTTAGAAGAATTTCAGCGTTAGTAAGATATGTAGAAAAATTTTTTAAGGTGATTTTTCGAATTTTTAGAGTTTTTTTTTTTTTTTGTTTGATTTAGTCAGGAGGATCAGTCTTTTGGCTTTATAGCAGTCTAGAATTATGAAAAGGTGAGTATATTTCCCGATGAGGCCCCCAATTGTGAGCCTGAGTCTCTATAGTGACAGCAGGACACAAGAAATGGGGGGGCAATAGTTGGATTTCTTGGGATAAAGAAATTACAACTATAATAGAAAAAGAGAAAGAGAGAGAGAAACCAAGCAGGATAAGAAGGAAGAGAAGTACTAGGTTATTCTAGTGGGAATGCACGTCCACTGGAAATGCTACTCTTCAGAAGAGTGCTGCTAATCTGTGCAAGAAGTGCTACAGCTTCCTCTCAGGAGGGTATCTGGATTAGATAAGTCTTAATCCAGCCACAGTTTTTTAGACTTCTCTCTGGACAGTCAAGGTTCTTAATGGGAAACCTGAGGGACAGCCCTGAACCTAGATTTTGAGGCAAAGGCCTGATGATAAGAAGGGACAGCCCTGTGATCAAGATGGAGGCAAAGGCCTATAGATATGGAGGGACAGCCCTGTGATCAAGGAGAAAGCAAAGCAAGAAGAAAAGGCAGATCCAGCAAGACACAGATTTGTACCTCTGAGATAAACAAGGTTCAGTGAAAGAGGTTACTTACTGTCAATATCCTAGGCGCCTGTGACGGTAGGTATACTGGGAGTATAGTAGGCTCTTTGGTGGTGATCCTGGAGTTATCTGGGTGGTGGTTCTGGTGTGCTGAAGTCTGTGGATCCGCCTCAGGCAAGGGGGATCCTGACTACGAAAATTTTCACAGTTTGCTTATGTAATTTACATATGTACAAGTGGTTTGGCGCGCCTAGTAGCGCTGACACGTCACAACTGCGCAAGGGCGCTACAACTCAGTAACTCAGGGAAGGAGTATAGTTACAATGAATTGGTAAGTTGTAACTAGGGTTAAAATTGCATGAGGAAACAGAATATGAAGTCAAAACAGGGATATCTCTTAAGATGAAAAAGATATAAAGTAATTTATATGTAACAAAGGTAGAACAGGCAGCTTTTAGGTCAGCTGTGATGACTCTAAGGCTGACAATTTATGCCCCAGGCCCGCTCACAAAACCCTTCCCCCCTTGAAAACCTGTTTCCACTCTTGTTTTAGTGGTCCTCCTTGTGGCGGCTGTGTCTGTTTTGGTTCATACTAGAGGCTAAGGTGGCTGCGCCGCTGCGGGGTTTACAATATGATCATTATCAGATCAAGCATTACGCAGCAGTCAGGCCTTAAACTGTGCAACTAATTAAACCAGCCTTGATTCCCTCAACAGAATACCACTGACTACTATCACACCCATGCTTTTGGCGTACATCACCGATTTGGAACCCGCACCTCTCACCGCAACACAATCCTAATACAAAGGCTTCTCCCGTTGCCAAATTGTCCACCAGTGTAGTTACACCAAGGTCATACTTGAATTCACCGGTCAGGCCTGCTGAAACCCCCATGCTCACCATTCAGCTGACCAGTCACAAAAAAATAACCACAATCTCCCATTAACCACGTGCCACCCTTTGACCGCCTCTTGAGTCATTGTTGCCACCATGACCAAACCGGCCCTCTACACGGCTAGTTCCAACCAACCCAGGCTAACCATGCTCATGGTAGGTCTCTTCCGCGCCCAATTGCCTAACGCCTGGGTCATCATCCACACGCTGCCAGCAAACCAAACCAACCCCTATTTGCCATCATTCAACAACACAGGGAATCCATACAGTCACCCAAGACAACACCACCACGCTGCATCAAGACAAGCATATAAGGCCAACCCACCAATGATCAATACCCCACCATCACACATCACAAACCTCCTCATTCAACTTAAATCAGCCATTTTTCATCAAAAACATAATGTAACCCCTCTTCCACCAAATCCAAGTCTATTAAAACCACAGTTTCACAGAAACTGACTTTATGGGTTCATGTTGCATTTCATTGAAATTGCAGGCAAAAGAAATTAAAAGTTTCAACTTTGTGTTTTTTGGGTTTAAAAAGTTCAAGTTTGTTTTTGTTCTTGAGTTTAGAGTTTATGTTTTGTTTGAATTTAGAGTTTATGTTTTGTTTGAGTGTGAATTTTTGGTTTTGTTTGAGTTTATTTTATTTTTTGTATGTTTTGATTGTGGTCATATTTTTTGTTTTGTGTGAGTTTGAAGTTTAAATTTTAAAGTTTTGTTCAAGATTCAAATTTGTGTTTTTTGAAATCAAGAAGGAGCCTACTCAAATGAAATAGGGGGCCTTCAGGGAGGGGGTGGGACAAAACCCAGATCCCCTGGGAGGACAAACAGCTTCCCCCTAGCCCTTTAAGTATTGGTCTCAGCTCGCACATGACACAAGGTCCCTGGGCCCTGACATCCTTTGCACCTGCCTGAACACAACTCTGTTGCCAGGGCCCTGCACCTAGGCAGACAAAATGCTGGCCTGTACACACTCGTCCGAGTGTTTACAGGTCAGCTTGAGAGGTTTACTCCTCTGGATGACCAGTCTGGGACATCCGGGGTTGTTCCAAATCCGAGGAAGTTGGCTTCAAGCAGTCAGAATGTGCCCTTGCTGGGTAGTTACTACCATGTTTTTTTTTTCAAAAACTCTACTTCTTGCCACACTTGAGAGCACCGCGGGCGCGCCTGGTTTGTTTCTCTTTCTTTCTCAGGGCTTGGATTTCCTTTAGGCATGGTACTGGATGAGCAGTCTAGGGACAGACTGCAAGTCGTGGGTGGATGTGGTGGACAAACTGGTACACGCGTGGGGATCAAGATTTACGCGCATGGCGCGCGCCAGAGGACGTCAAGGTTCAAGACATCAAGGCCTCAAGCTCTCAAACTTCCAGGCTTTCTCAGTTTCAATGGCGCCTAGGGACAGACTGAAAGTCGTGGGTGGATGTGGTGGACAAACTGGTACACGCGTGAGGATCAAGACTGACGCGCATGGCGCGCGCCAGAGGACGTCAAGGTTCAAGACATCAAGGCCTCAAGCTCTCAAACTTCCAGGCTTTCTCAGTTTCAATGGCGCGGCATGGCGCGCTTCCTCAAGGCGTTTCAGATTTTCTTTTCCTTTCTTTTCTTTTGTTTCTGTTTTAATGGTTCTGTTTTCCTGTCAGTTTCTCTTTAATCATGTTTGTTGTTTTCTTTTCTTATATGCGCGTCTTGGTTATATTTTGGATGAGGAGGTTTGGTTTTTGTCTTGTTTCATTTTGTTTTATTTTGTTTCTGCTGTTTTGTTTGTTGTAGCGCGCGCATGCGTGCTAGGTTGTGATGAGATGTCTGCTACATGTCACCAACTCCAAGGTTTGAGTTCAGTTGGAACTCAGGCTTTGGAGCAGCATGGACCCACTCTGAACCATAAAAATTCTCAGTTTCTCCATCAAGATTTCAAAGTTATAAGTCTTGATAACTGTCTTCCCAAAGTTTCACGTCTTTTAAGTTCATTACCCCCGCAACGCAGATCTCCTCCAACTTTCTGGTTTTGACCACAACCCCGCCGGCAGTATCCCCGGCTCACTCCTCAAACAAAAATAGCCAACGCGCAATTCCAGCCGTCAGAAAATCATCCACCCCAACGCTACACAAATAACTGCGCTCACTCACGGCCAATCATCACCGGAGGGCATACGCAACTCTCAGTCTTTTCTTTTCCATTCCCCTCCCCCAACTGCCGCCGGCCTAGCACCGGACGGAGTTCCTCATCGCTTGCCGGGGAGGCTTTGACCTCCTTTGCAGTCTGCACATCTCTGGATGACTGGTCAGACCGGCCATTGAGGGGGCTCATACCTCTCAATGACTTTTCTGACTGGCCATTGAGGGAACTCACACCTCTCGATGGCCGGTTGACCGGTCTGACTGGCCATCAATGGGACTCAGATCTCCTCCCAATGACCGGTCTGCACCGGTCATTGAGGGGACTAAGATCTCCTCCCAATGACCGGTCTGTGCCAGTCATTGAGGGGACTCGGATCTCCAATGACCGGTCTGTGCCGGTCATAGCAGGCCGCCCACGAAATCAAACCTCTTGCCGCCCAGGCCTTCGACGCCTTAGTCACCACCCACCTGCAGCCCACCCACCCTGGGGGCGTCCAGCAGGTCGTCGACGCCGGTGAAGGTCCTGTCATCGTCCATTGCTCCGCCTGCCTCTGCGTCGGTCCTCGCCTGCCACACATGAAGCATCATGCTCCTTGATGTCATGAACAAGATCTTCAACGCTTTCTATGTCCACCAATCCCCTGCCCTATCCTCCAGTCCGCGCCCGCCCTCTCCGTCCATCTGATTACATCCTCGACGAGAGAAACCACGCGCTCCCCTACTCCGAACCCGCAAGGATTCTCCCCCACCCTCACCACCACCAATTCTCTCCCCGACAACCCTGCTCATTCAAAATCCTGAAGTGCAGTGGTGGCAGAACTGGTCTGTGACATGATCTTTCACATGAAAGTCTAAAATAGTAAGAGCTGAAACAAATATGGCAGAAACACTTAGTTTTCCTCTGATAAAAACAGCCATAAGAAGTGGGCACCAGAGTTAATATATCTTTTTATGCTTGACTGATTGGGTTATAACCAACACAAAACACATTCTTCATTGTTGAGGTCTATCCTGGGATTTGTTTGATTTATTCAGATCCTTGCACCTAAAAAAGTGATATTTTTTTCTTCCTCATGATGATTTTTCTTTGTTTGGCTTATGTCACACTCAGGAAAGTGTCAGCTTGCCTCATTTTTTCATGAATCTGGCAGTTTGATTCATTCATGATGCCACCACTCCCAATCATTTTTGAATACCAACCTGGAGATTAATAAGAAATAGAAATAACTGCATTGATATTTCCATCTAGTTACAATGAAATTTTCATCAAATATTACTCAAGACTTTGGAAAAATTCAATTGAGATAGTGGGATAAAAAACCTATTGACTAGATAATACAGTGATTTTAGATGAGGGGAAGCAATGAAGCAAGGATGAAAATCTATTCTGAACACCTAATGCAACTCCCCGCTTTGGGTAAAAAGCAATTGGTTTCCCTCAACACAATAAAAAATCAGGGCCCAAAACACAGGCAATGTGTATGTTATGCTGCTTCAAGAGGACAACCAAGCTGAAAAGTGGGATAACCCGGTGTAATCTAAGTGGGTGTATAGCTAAGCATGCTGTTACGCTCATTGCAATCAAGCATTTGAAATGAACTCATATTTTCCAAAACTTTATAAAAGGCCTATTCACTATGAAAAAAACTCAAGAAACTGCTGACAGTTGACATGCAGCATACTCGAGTCAAATGCCCATTTATACAAGGCTCATACCAATGAATCCCAGGGTGGTAAACCCTGGAATTCCTGCACATTGCTCAACTGAACCCTGGTGCAGTGCACAATACTGAGGCACACCAAGCTGAGTCTGAGCTATGTATATATATGTATATATATATATATATATATAACACAACCTACTCTGAGCTGAATGCTCAGCTTTATTACATACAAGGAAGAAACATTCCTGGTCAACAAGCCCACAGAGCTTTTATGTAGACTGGGAGGGATCCATTTCAGTCAACATAATGAAAGGGTACACAACCTGCTTGATGAACGGCACAGTCTGGTCATCAAGCGGGTACACATACTCACTTGATTACTGGCACACGCCAGTCATTGAGCCGGTACACAACCCGCTCAATGACCGGCACAGTCCGGTCACCAAGCGGGTAAACATACCCGCTCTATGGCCGGCACATGCCAGTCATTGAGCGGATACACATACCCGCTCAATGACCGGCACACGCCAGTCATCGAGCAGGTACACATACTTGCTCAATGACCAAAAAACACCGGTCATCAAGTGGGTCTTATCCCACTTGATGACCAGCACACACCAACCGTTCTTCGAGATGGTACACTCAATGACCGGCACACATGTTTGCCGGTCATTGAGAGGGACAAGACCCTCTCAATGACTTGCGCGTGCCAGTCATCAAGCGAGTATGTGCTGCTCAATGACTGGCATGTGCCGTTCAGCAAGCGGGTATGTGTACCCGCTTGATGACTCGCGTTTGCTGGCCATTGAGGGGGATAAGACCCTCCCAATGAATGGCGTGTGCTGGTCATCGAGTGGGATCAGACCCACTCAATGACCGGTGTTTGCTGGTCATCGAGTGGGATTAGACCCACTCAATGACCGGTGTGTGCTGGTCATTGAGTGACACACCGGTCATTGAGTGACACACCGGTCATCGAGTGACACACCGGTCATTGAGTGGGATTAGACCCACTTGATGACCGGTGACCCACTTGATGACCGGTGTGTGCCGGTCATCAAGTGGGATCAGACCCACTTGATGACCGGTGTGTGTCGGTCGTTGAGTGGTATTAGACCCATTCGATGACCTGAACACACCAGTCATTGAATGAGTCTAATTCCACTCGATTCCGGCGACTGTCAATTTATGTAGGGCCCTTGTCCGGGAGGGATTCCTCCTGGACAAGTGGTGTATGAAGCAGTCGTCCAGAAGGTATCCCTCCCGGGCGACTGATATATGAAGCAGTCGTCCGGGAGGGATCCCTCCCGGGCAACTGGTGTATGAAGGAGTCGTCCGGGAGGAATTGCCTCCCGGACAACTGTTATGTAGGCGGCCACTGTTGTGTGTATCTGTTGTCTGGGAGGGATTCCTCCCGGAAAACTGGTGTGTGAAGCGGTCATCCGGGAGGGATCCCTCCCGGGCGACTATTGTATGGGGCCATCGTCCGGGAGGCATCCCTCCCGGATGACTTTTGGTTGACCGGTGTGTTACACATGTTGTTGACTGGGAGGGATTCCTCCTAGTCCACGTGGTTGGGTCTATGTGGCCTTGTCTGTTGGCTGGAGGGATGCCAGCCACTTGACAAGGGTGCTGGTATGTACTTACAAGGTGCTACTGCTGTGCCAGCTGAGCATCTCACAAGTACATAACTGTGCAAAAAGTAAGTGTGGCTAAGCAGATTATCAACATACTGCTTAGCCTGAGCTAATCCATAAAAATACATGGACTAAACCTGGAATCAAGCTGGACACACTCAGGTATGCAGCAATGTATCAGCCTGGATTTGGCATGTCAACTGACACCAGTTTCTCGAGTTTTTTTCAGTGATTTATATTCATTTTTTTGCCCCCAGACCATCTGGACAAGCTCCAAAACGCTGCACAGTAACTTTCCACCCACAACTGTGACCTTGGTCCTTTTTGCCCTGCAGCGGCGGAGCCGCCTTGGCCTCTAGTATATAATAAATACATAGAAAATATAAAATATTTATGTAGTTCAAATGGATAATAATCCATAAACTGATGCCTATGCTAAATATATTCCGGGTGAATAATAAACAATAACCGGGTGCGCAAGCATCTTGTACATATGTCACGGAAACTTACAGGACATGTGTTACATGTCTGAAGTCTTCCGGTAACTAGGAGATCCTCCCCAAAGAGGATCATCCTGATACTAACCGCCCCATCAGAGTTAGCAAATCGAATGATACTCGAGCAACATTGACAGCCCCAGTCCGCAAATGATACCCGGTCAACGTTGACAGCCCCATTGAACTAGTTACAAAGACATACAAAACAATAATCCAACCACTTTCTCGACTTGTCTCTTTATACAGATTTTGATTGATTCAGCAGTTGGCCTTCTTTCATCTCAAGCCCCTTGTCCTTCCTAGTGCGCACCAATATTGAGAAAGGTTCTTTATTAGTAACTAGAAACCCTTCTGTTATATATCACACTCTTCCTCTATTCCCTGGGAACCAAACTACTCCTGCATAGCAGGCCCCAGTCATCCTTGGAGGGATCTAAACAACACCTGCTCGCCGGCCCCTCCTTTAAAAATATTTCTTTTATTTTTATTTCTTCAAAATAAAACAAACAAAAAACATCCTTTTTTTGTACTATCACCCGGTGTTGCTAGAAGAACTCAGTTCTTGGCATCACCAAGGCTGAAACTAATATACAGCCCTGGAGACCGGGAGAAATTCCTCCTGGTCAAAGAGGTCTCATGTGACCTTGGAGAAATGGAGGGTTTTTTTGCCCGCCAAGGTTGTAAAACCTTGGCAACAGGAAGGCATTCGGCCTTCTGATCAAGGAGGTAGGCGGGTGTGGATTTAATTACCTGGGTACCCACTCCTTTTTCCTGGAATCTCATTCACCTGCATCCGGATCCGCTGGCAGGCACCCCTTGCCACAGCAAGTATACACAACGGGTTTTCCAGGGCCATCTCTCACAGTACCTGTAGCATTAGATTTGGGTTAAAGCTTTTGAATTTCTGAAATAAGAGAATCTAAGTTTGTTAAAGACAGACAATCACAGAAACAAACTTCAAGGGTTTCCCCTACAATATAATAAAAAAAAAAAGAAATAAAATCACACCAAACCCAAAGCCCAATCTCTACTAGAGAGATTGCAAGCATTGGGCAGATGACCCCCAGCGCGCCGCATTTAAGGCAATTGCAAAGGGGGGTCATCAAAAATTAACCCTCAAACTGTGCACGCGCAACAGCGGAGGGGGTTGAGTCGGCTCTCTGGCTGGAATTGCAGCGCAGCGAGTCGACTGGCGCTTCGTACCTGCCAGAGGTACCCCTACTTATAGGCACATTGTCTGATGTTAATCTGACCACATCCCAACCGTTCCCACCACAACCACAACACATCCTGCCTCTCCACGCCTCACATCAATCCCGGTCAACACCATCATAGGGCCCGCTACGCCCCTCACAACGATTGCCCAAGCTCACACATCACCATGCCGCGTATCCAAGGTCATGCTACAGCCCAACTCTTTCAATCAATCTATCCCCATGACCCAAAAATCGCGGCCGGGAACCCCGCTCCAAGCCCCTCCGACGACCCACGCTCGCCCCTCCGCAGGTCCCGCCCCCATACACCACTGGCGAGCGTCGACGGCGATCGACAGACGACGACCATCTCCGCCGTGCCCGTATTTTGAATCTGGGTACTTTATTCCTTTGCCTCCAACACCTCCACCGCTTCATTTTCATCAACTCCTCAGCCTTCCCCCCTCGCACCAGCCCCGTCATTGTCCACCCTGGCCTTGACCCCGACCTCTCCGTGCCGCCCCACAACCTCTCCGACCACATCCTGGGCCCCGCTCGTCGGCTGGATAGTCATGGCCCCACTCCCAAGCGCTTCCAGCCCGTATGGATCACCCAATCCCCGCTCAGCTGCCGGCTCTCGCCCGAAACAGAGGCGCTTATTTGGATGCGGTTCCTGGACGGAGCCGGCAGGACGAAAGGCACGCTCAAGGTGATGATTGCGCTGAATCTGCATTCGTCGCAGCAGGTGCTACCGGTGATCACCAATCCGATCCTGACCTCGCTGCGATACCTGGGGGCTGAGAACGCGTATGTGTTGGTGTGTACACCCCGGAAGGACTGGCCCATCTGGGCGCGGTGCTAAGCGGACTGGGCGTGCAACACCACATGCGGTGCGCCAAGGAGGAGACAATCTGGATGGGTGTGGACCGGATCAAGCTGCTCTTGGAGTACCGCAACCAGGCGCTGTTGGCCTTCGACAATGCTGACCGGGCCCTTGACGGGCTCTCCAACCTGGTCTTCATCGACGACGTCTTCCTCTGTGCCCAGGACATCCTTGAGCTGCTCTGGCAACGTCACTTCCAGGGGGCGGACTCGGCGTGCGGGACCGACTGGTGGGAGGCCAAGACGCTACGGGAACAGTACGGCTCGCAGACCCCTCGCCACCCGATGACGCCCGCTTGCATTCGGTGGTCTTCTACGACTCGTGGGTCACCCGCTTGTTGACAGGCAAGACGCTGCGCCCTCGGCTGCAGATCCTGACGGAGTACAAGGACGGCTACGCGGCAATCTGCGGGGCCAAGGAGTCGAAGGTCTTCCAGGCCCGCTTCCACAACGTACTCCCCGTGCCCGTGTATTTGTGCTGGAACGACATCGTCGCCCTGGCCCCAGCGCCCTTCCGGGGCCCAAAGGGACTCACCTTCTGCGCTGCCGACCGCCTCACTAACGAGTGTCCGTCCTCCGAGTGCCAGCTCTTTGCATAAGACTTCTCATTAGGCTGCAATAAATGCCTCCTCGTCCCTAATGTCGCCGTCACCTACACCCGCATCATCTACTATGCTGACGGCGTTGTCCGCAGCTCCAATTGCGACAACCGCCCCACGTCCCGTCGACCCTTCCATGGGGCCCCTGATAGCCAATTCTTGGTCGAGAAAATTGACTGGAGCAGCTACCCCAAGCCTGTCGAAATTGTTGTTTGTTGGCCTGTCAGTCTCTCTCTCCTCTTCGCCACACCCTTCATTCCTTGCACTGGATTTGACTCTCTCTCTTGGTTCTTTGTTGTGGTAGGACCCAACCCCACCCACCCACCTTTCATGTGATGCAACCTTTTCCTCATCCCTCTCAGTAGAACTCGATAGACCCGACTGTGTTTGTCCCTCCTTCATTTTGTTTTTTGATCTTTTGCACGTACTCGCTGACTCTTCCCTTCGAAATACAGGTGCAATGGCCCTGGACTTATGTATAACCCTAATCCCCTTTCCTGATCCGCTCAACCCATCTACAGGAAATATTTGTGTTTCTTGCCATGAGCACCCCACTTGTCTGTTCAAAGATGTACATTTACCAACATTTTTCAGATTGAATACAATAACTTGAAAGAAAGCTTATGGATTTGAAAAATAAAATTCTGTTGAGCAGCCTGGGGACACCCTTTTTATTTCTTTCACTGCACACATCCTTCCACCAAGACCTATCAGCCCTGCAGCATAGTCAAATTAGTGGTATGTGGCTGAAATTTCTACCAAATCACATGCTGAATTGAGGAATTAGAGGGAGTGAAATGAAAGCCATCAATGCATCTCTGAGTAAATTGTACAGTTATTTCAAGCTAAACCTTGGAAGTACAGCGGCGAAGCCGCCTTGGCCTCTAGTGAAATTTAAAATCATGAATTTCTTTGGTTTTTATTTGTTTAATGAGCTTCAGTATGTCATTTTTTTGTTTTATAGTTATTGGAAATTGTTTGATGATTCAAATAAATAATTATCTTGTAGATCAATTCAATCAATCTTTGACGGTGTTCCACATCTTTTATTGATTTATGGACTTCAGATATGTTTGTTAGTGGACCTCTGCCTCTGTTTTCCGCCCAAATACCAAAGATTTTCCAAGCATCTGCCAGAGCCGAACCTGGCGCATTTGTGGTCCTTGTGTAGAAGATTTTACTTGATATGCGGTTTGGTGTGTCATTCAGTTTATTTTCATAAAAAGTTGATCCATCACTTGATTTTGGATCTTCACCTTTTCCAACAATTTTCCAGAAAGATTCAAAGAAATTCATAAGGGTTTCAAGTTCTGTTTCTTTCAAAACCCCTCTTTTGTGCTCGCCAAAGAGTGAGAGATACAACACTATCAATATTGTTGTAATTTTGGTTACTTTCTTCATGTATTGAATCTTTGCTTGGAGAAAAAAAACGTGATGATGACTAGGAAGGGTGGAGTGGCCTTCAAGGTTTGATTGAAATTCATTTTGTATCTTTTTAAAGAATCCAAAATAATCTTCAAGGTGAAGCTTTTCATCAGAAATTCTCAATATTGTCTCAGTTATTGCTTTTTCTCTACTGTATCGCGTGGCAAAATTTGGATAGGGTAAGTTGTAACATGATGCATGATAAATTGGAAGGAAATTCACATCCTTATCTCTTGACATGAAAAGGAAACTTTCATGAGAATGTTGCTCTCTTTTCAGGTCTTGAAGAAATTCAAATATCTGTTGTATAGGTTTAAACTTTCCCGGATGCTTGCTATGCGAAACGGAATATTCTAAGCTAGGATCCATTACAAAAAAGTTCCAGTCGGAGACCTTGAAGACTTTATTTTCATTATGAATTGGTGCTACTCCATTATGATTGTTGTCTTGAGCAGTTATTGGATCTTCTGACTTTTTGGTAGAATCTTCTTCAACTTTTTGTGATTGCGATTTGTTTGAGATTGAACCTGTTTTGCTTTCTTCTCTTGCCCTAGTGTAAGCTCCAACTTGCCGTTTTGGGGATGCGGGGTTTCTCTCCCCATCATTTGTCCTCTTTTTGACATTCAGGAAGTCACTTTCAGGTTGGTAGGATCTAGTCGAGTCAAGTTGGATAGTTGTCGAGAAATCCTGTATGCGGCCTTTGTTTTCAAACAATTTTGCCCGTTTTTCTACAGTTTCAGCTTCTGTGGGTGAAGAAAAAGAGTGATCTGGGCATGCGTAGGAAGGAGATCCGGCTGAAAAATGCTCTGGGGGTAACTCGTTCAAATCAAAAAGAAATTTTTCTTTGCCTGGTTCTGTTGGAAGACCAAGGCAGTTCTTGCCAACGAGATTGAACGCCAAAGGCAAGTATCTCAATAAGCAAGACTTCATTTCCGCAGCTGGGTTACTTGTCTGATGAGAGGGGTGACAAAGTCGAGCTATCCGTGACCGATTTTTCTGAGGTTCAAAAAGAGACGCGCTTTGTGAGATTGGTGGGAGCCAGTTGGATTGTCGCGATCAAAAGGCCTGAGATAGCCCGAGATTCATCTTGAAGCACGTGTCACCATCCGATTACAACAGTGCAATCCAGTTTTATGGGTGGTACACAGCTGGCCCATGATCGTCGACTGAACTTGCCACCACTCAAATCTCGTGACCTGAGTTGTCTCATCATCATCTCTGTAAAGAATCAGGACTGTCTTCTTGAAGTCCTTAGTTGAAGTGATTAGTTTCAGCTTGCGTATTGTTCATATATACACAGCTGTGTAAGGAAGAACGGGATAATCGTGTCACCCAATCCCGATCCTATGTAACATCAATTTCTGCAATCATGTAAGAAAATGTCGCAACCACCCAATCAGCGGATCCCTCGGTCAATGGGGCATTGGTCGGGAGGAACCGTTTCAGACCCGGACCTCACTCACGAGAAGCCATTCCTTCCGATCGGCAAGGTTCTAGTCATTAACTGGGAGGGATCGCGTCCGATCAACAATTGTATCTACGGCCTCATCGACCGCGAGCAATCCCTTCCGGTCAATGCAGGTATATACCATTATTGACAATTTGACCGATCCCGTACACGAACCTTGCTGCTCGGAAGGAATTGCCTCCGGATAGCTTTCATTCAGAATTTGGTTGTACAATATCATCGATGCAATTCTTCACGGTCGACGTGGTTGCACTCGTCGACCGGAAGGAATCGTTTCGAGTGAATGTCGAGGCTGTGCAGCCTCTTCATCCAAGCAATCCGGACGCGCAAAACCCTCGCAGTCAAATTTTGCGCTAGTTAAGCTGATCGTCCATTGATCGACTTCCAGAGATTCTACATACTTTTTGGCATTCGAGAATATGTCTTTTGTGACGCATATGTACATCCCAACACGGCTCTTTGTAACCATGCATAAGCGAGTCAACTTTATGATAAGCAATGCTGAAAATGAGTCTGGTGTTGTTGTGATCTTTCAACCCAAGCTACATCAAAGCACCTTGCAAAAACACTGATTGCGCGGGAAGCAGTCTGAAATCACCAAGAGGCACTACAAGCTGTCATACATCCTACACAGAAAATTCAGCAATGTATGCACGTACCTTAATAAGAAGAATTTTTTTTCAGCTTCCCGTCCCGAACCTTCGGCGGAAGGACCTTAAGGAGCACATCCTCCGAGCCAAGATGATGGACACACGGAGTCCTTTGTTGTCCACGGCATCCGGTTACCCACTCTCCAACGGATGTACAACTTCAATGCGAACCCAAGCTTCTCAAATACAATTCTTTGGCATGCCAGGCAAGCTCAAGATCAAGGCGAAAGATTTCGAGTTTCTGGGTGCAGGACCTCCACTTCAATAAGAGGCCCGAAGCTTCCGCCGGGCTCCAAAGAAAAGCAACAATCACTCCTGTCACACCGACCCATTGAATCAGACCACTAGCCAGCCGAGTCGAGAGGACGTACATGGTCTGGCGCATCCACGCCTTCCTCAACTCACAGGCCCGGTGTAACTCTTGCAAGCAACAGTGTAACAGGCTGATCCCCCGGCCCCATCAACCAATCCTACCTTGACATCAAGCCACATTCAAGAGCTCACTGCAGCCCAAGGACTGTGACCCCCCCAAAAGCACTAGGAAACCCACAGCAGAAAGTTGGCAAGTCAACCCAGCCATCCGCGGGAAGAGACATCACGATATTCATGGTGGCAGACGGATCCCGCAACAACCAAAATAAAGGAATTGGAACAACTAAGAGTTTTTTTTTTCCAATTAGTCACTAGACTTGTAACTACAATATGGCAAAATGCAATCTTTTCTAAAGGATAAAGGGTTACCTAAGAGCAGGTCAAAGTCTGTCTCTTGATTGAAAAGAGAGTATGAGGATGAAAGAGGACTTCTCCAAGGCAGTTGGAAGTTAGTGAGTTAAGTTGAGGCTTGAAAGTCCTGGGTTACTGTGCAAAACATCAGTACCTATCTTAAATCTTAGAGTTAGCTATTGTGCTTACGTTTGGTCAGTTCGGACAGTACCTCAACAACTAATGATACGCTTGGATAGGCGGCTGATTGTTCTAGAGTCTGTGTTCAGACACATAAACGAGTCAGTCCTGCAGCTATCTTATGGGGGCTCTGCAGAGATAAGTGACTCACCTCCTTTTGGAGCCTGGGTGATCCTTTCTCTGAGGCTGGAGCTGATTAGGCCTTGGCAATGGTTGGTATTGAGTTTGCTGCAATTTCTCAACATAGTCAGCCGTCAATCTGTCACATCTCCTGAACCAGCTTGCAATACTTACCTGTTTGGTAGTTTGCGTGGCGTGGTCTGATTTGGCTCTGTGTCTGCTGACATGGCTGCATGGGAGCGGAGAAGTTAGCTCAAAGCTTCTTCATCTGCCTGGGTCATATGCATATGCATAGACTAGAGAGGAGCGGTAACTGACCTGTCTCCCTGGGAGGGTTAGGTTTGCAACCAAGCCCCCTTTTCCTTTTTGGCCCGGGCCCTGGACTTGAGTCCTCACACAAAAGAATGATGGAGCAGGAGTCTCCGCCTGTTTGGTGGTAGACAAGGAAACCTTGCTGAGCTGAGAGAAATTTCTCATGGGAAACCCCCCGGCACCAACCATACGTTAGTTGAGGGACTAAAATTGAGTTGCCCTACTCCTGAAGCGGTCAGAAGTGATATGTAGGTTGCTATTGGGGCAGTTTTATTTTTTGATTAATTGAAGTCCAACTTTGAATTTGTTGTGGGCGCAGGCTAGCGCAGAAGTAATAACCTGAGCCACAATTTGGCTATCCTCTCAAAAGTGGCCAAGCAGCCTTGGCCTTTAGTATAACATTGAATCTAGGTGGGATGGAATGTAAATAGTTTGAAATTTCTACTTTGCTGCCATGTGGGCACTACAGTATCATAGCCTCCAATTGTAAAAAATTCAAATGGATGAAAGCTGTGCAATTTTAGAAATCAAACTATAATCAAAATCTAGGATCTGCAATTTCCTCAGTTTTAATTGGCTTCATGGGCTTCAATGTGAGTGTATTCAAGACCATATTCTTTGTAAATAAATTTGTTATTTAAATATACAACTATTTTGTTGATCAATTCAACCAATCCTTGACGGTGTCTTGTGTTGGAATCTTGAGCTGTGTTTGTTAGTTGATGCTTGCCTATATTCTCCACCCAACTTTCAACAATCTTCCAAGATGTTGCCAGGGACCTCCCTGGACGATTCATGTTGCTTTCATGGATGCTTTTACGTGTGCCATAGTTCAGTAGATCATGCAGTTTGTTTTCATCGCGTGCAGGCCTTAGATCTATACCCTTTCCAATTCTTCTCCAGAAAGATTCAAAGAAATCCATAATGTTTTTGAGGTCTGTTTCTGTGAATATCCCTCCTTCATGCTCACCAAACAGTGAAAGATATAATACTATCAATGTTGTGGTGAGTTTGGTTATTTTCTTCACATATTCAATCCTCATTGGGAGCATGTTGAGGTGAGTCCATCTTGAAGGATGCAAGTTGGCTTCAAATTTGGATTTCAATTCATTTTCAATGGTTGTCAAAAAACCCAAATAATCTTCAAGTTGCAATTTTTCATCAGAAATTCTCAATATCATCTCAAGTATTATTTGTTCTCTAAGGGCTTGTCTCCCAAAATCTGGATAGAGTAATTGTTTTCTTCTTACATGATATCTTGGGAGGAAATTGACATCATTATCCCTGGAAAAGAAAAAGAAATCTCCATGAGAATCTTGCTCTCTTTCAAATTTCAGGGATTGAAGAAAATTGAATAGCGTTTTGATAGGTTGAACTTTTCCAGGAATCTCGTCGCTCAAAATGGAACTTTCATGGCTTGGCTCCAATATGAAAAATTTCCAGTCAGAGACACTGAGGACTCGATTTTTTGCACGAATTGGTTCTATTCCATTGTGGTCTTTGTCTTGAGCGGCAGAGAAATCTCTCGAGTTTTCTGTTGATTTGTCTTGAACTTGTTGTAATCCCGACTTTTTTGAGATTGGACCTGTTTTGCGGCTTTCTCTTGTCTTGTAAGCTCCGACTTGCCGTTTTGGGGAAGTCGGATTTCTCTCCCCCTCATTTGGCCTCTTTCCGACATTCAGGAAGCCACTTTCAGGTTGGTATGATCTAGTCATGTCAAATTGGGTAGTTGTGGAGAGATCATGTATGCGGCCTTTGTTGTCAAACAATCCCGCTCGTTCTTCTACAGTGTCAGTTTCTGTGGGAGGAGAAAAAGAGTCATCTGGTAGTGCATAAGAAGGAGGTTCGAGTGAAGAATGATCTGATGGTAACTTGTTCAAATCAAAAAGAAACATTTCTTCCCCTGCTGGTTCTGTCGGAAGAGCAAGCCAGCTCTTGCCAACGAGATTGAACGCAAAAGGAAAGTGTGCAAATAAGCAAGACGTCTTCATTGGGAGACTTGGGAAGATTAACAAAATCGATTTATCAAACGGGTTTCCTGAGCTTCAAGAGATTTACTAGGATGTACCTTTTATGCAGGGCAGTGGACTGTCCTAATCCAAATCCGAGGCGCTTCATCTTGAAGCATGTGTCACCAGTCCGATGGGCCTACAGGATTTCCAACAGTGCAATCATGTTTGGAACTTTGGGGTGTGGTCGCTGGCACCAGCTTGCCCCAACTGAGATCTCGCGCGAGCTGCCTCATAGTATAATTAATATGTAGTGGAACTACCTTATTGAACTCCCTGATTGTGAAGGGGTCTGTTTAAACCATGTTGCTACCCAGCTCTAAGATCATCAGAAAATAGCCGGAGCGCTTCCTGTTTGGTTTGATTGCCCACTTCTTCAGTCCCAATCAACTGTGGACTAGCAGTCACCTCCGAGTACACCACGGGCGCACTTTCTGGAATTGGGACCGTTGGTCCCGCGGCCGAGCTCTTCGACCGTCTCGCCAACCCCTCAGGCGTTGGCAAACTGGTGAGAAACCCCGGCCGGTGGCTCCACGGTGGTCAGACCGTTGGTCAACCGGTTGCTTTGAAACCGAGAACCAAACGGATTGAGCTGTGAATTGCCAACGGCTGCTGGCAAATTTGCTTTTGCCATCACCGAGGCTTGAACTGGGGTCGGCTGCCCCCAGTACATGTAGCCCTGGAGCAAGGCAGCTTGCCAAGCTTACAGCTACACTGATCGTCCAGTGGCATCGGCACTGCTTGCAGCCGAGCCACTGGCCGGAACATGCGTATCGGGCCCCCAGCAGTTGGCGGTGGCGGCCCGGGCCACCGGGTCTCCGGCGGCGACGTGGTGACCCGGGTACATTTTGCACCCGCTCCGGGGATTGCCTCCAACGCCCAGCCAACGGCTTGGTTGGCCCTACGTTTACCCAAACATACATGTGTACCAATCTCCAACGGTTGCCGCCGCGGGCAGACGAACCGTCAGAACAACGGCAGCGCATACCTCCAGATGACGCTCTGGTGCGCCCGTGGTGTACTCAGGATTGTCATTATTCTCAGTCGTTGTTGCCTACACCACGGGCGCACTTTCTTGAATTGGGACTGTTGGTCCCGCGGCCGAGCTCTTCGACCGTCTCGCCAACCCCTCAGGCGTTGGCAAACTGGTGAGAAACCCCGGTCGGTGGCTCCACAGTGGTCAGACCGTTGGTCAACTGGTTGCTTTGAAACCAAAGACCAAACGGATTGAGCCGTGAATTGCCAACGGCTGTTACAGGTACAAAATGTCCTGGACCACTTGGCTCTTTAAGCAATTGGCGCCAAGCAAGATCCAAGCAGTGACCTCCACTACTCCACTAGCAGTGTCCTTTTATACCTTTCCCCCCAACCCCAACTGACCACGACTTCTGCCTCTCTTTATTCCTTTTCCAAACCCATTATGTCTTGGCCACAATTGTGCGCATTTCCTTTCACATATTGTATCGCATTGCTTACAAGAATGTGAAGCTTATTGCATCCTCCAAATCCGGGAAACTGAGACTGTTTCCCGGGATGGTATGCTATTCTTCACCACTACGTCTTTTCCAAATAACAAACTCAGCCCTACACATTACCAGAATATCACCAATTCCGGGATACTGAGACCGTGTCCGGGGATAAGATGTCTTCCCGGGCCCCGCCTATTTGTCGGAAAAGGACGCTTGCCAATTCTGGGAAACTGAGACTGTGTCCTGGAATACGGGTGCCAATAATTGTACCAAAAGTGTGTTTGTCAATTCTGGGATACTGAACTGTGTTGGGGCATACTACATATGTTTCCCCGGGCCTTGCCAACTTCTCGGAATAGGAAGTTTGCCATTTCCGGGAAACTGATACCGTGTCCCGCAGAAGGTGTATGTACTCCCCAACAGGACCTCCGTCTGCAACACCTTCTTATTGGCTATTGGATCCCCTCTATAAAGTTTTGCTCCAGCGGCCAAGCCAAAAAGCATCAATTTTCTCTGTCGATAGAGATGTGCTAGACCAAGCTCTTTGCCGTGTTTTGGATTCCGGGGCTTGAAACCAATTTTTCTCAACTTCTTGCGGTAATAAAATGCAAACAATTAAAAGAAAACTTTCAAAATTAATATCACATAAACGGTTCCAGGGCGGCGCAGCCGCCCTTAAACCCTAGTACATCTAAAACAGAGCTTGGTTCCTGGGGAAATACTGTACTGTTTTTCAATACATTAGGGGATATCAAATATGAGCAAATCCGCCATTATATTGTAATTGACTGGTTTGAAAAAACCCTCCATTTTTAAAACATGTTGGTCATTCACCTACCTCATCTTAGGATCCACTGGTCAAAATTTTTATTTTTGGATAATTGACTGGTTTTGAATTGTGGATTTCTTATATTTGATACCCCCTATTCACATGATACAGCTCAGAATGACCTTCAAAACCAAAAGTTTGAAGGAGAATGGAAAGAGAAGGGTTGGGTTCTCAGGGATGCGTGTAGTGTCAAAAGATGGGGAAGAACCAGAGGATTCTCATGGTTCAAAGGGCTTGTGTGGGGCTGTTTGGGAACAAGGTCAAAATTGGAATGAAGCAAATCCCCCACCAAAAGGCCTCAAACCCTCAGGATGAAATGTGGACATTAGTCCCAAGTCCCTCCTTTGGAGGTTGCGCTTCGCACCAGCCCAGGCTGTACCAGGGCCCTCCAATGTGGGGGACTTGTGTTAAGTTAGATGTAAAAGAGGGTGGTTTACCCCTCAATACCCAGAGTATAACGGAGATAACACCTTAACCGCACTATTGAAGGCAAAAATTCCATAAAACGGGGGAAAACTCCCCTTATTCGCGCGTGTTTTCCTCCTGTAACTGTCAGCCTACGTGATGCCAAGGATATTATCCTTCTAGCTACACGTGGTGCAAAGCAAAAGATTAGAGTTATAAAACTCTAAGACAAGGTTATAAGGGTTAATTCCAACGTAATTGCTGGGAATTCTGGCGTAAGAATAAGGCAATTTGGGCCAATTTGGGCCAATTTGACGTAATAAAATGAATATAATTAATTTTGAAGAGGGGCCTGATAAATCAGGGGTGTTTAATCCCTCTAGAATGAAGAACTGGGGCCTGTAAACAGGGGTGTTTCAAATCCCAGAAAGAAATAGCGGAGAATCTCAAGAGAAGGGGCTTAAACTTACTAGTATAAGACCCTAGGGGCACTTGAGGTTCTTCAGGCGTGAATTTGGGCAGTTGGAGGCGCTCAGAAGTGGTAATCTTGAGGGCAGGGTGGTTACTGGACAGCTTCAGGGCGGAAATTGGGGCTAAAAATCACGAAAGTAGGTATTTTACCTGGCAAATCACAGGCTAATGAGGCTGTTGAAGGCGGGTAAAATTCTAGTAGGTAATGTAAAGCTGGGGGATCTCCTTTTGGGCGGAGAAAGGGCCCTTTTTATAGCCTAGGCAGGCCTCCAGGGGCGCCCAGGGGACATGGGGACACTTGTGGGCACATTCTGAGGCAATTTGGTTGCGCTAGAAGGCGCTGTGGGTCGTAGAACCTTGGGGCTTGGATACAAGGGTTGCCAAGAGCCTTTTTCAGAGGTTCTGCGTGTTTTTGCACAAGCCTTACACGTCATGGGGGCTGGTTTGGGGGTTCTGTGACGCTCATTTCCGTGGAAATGTGCCACAGAAGGTACCAGAACTGTCTTCTGTGCACTTGTACACGTGCAAGCAGTGCTTCATACATGTTCTGGAGGCGCTTATTAAGTGCTCCAGTTCATTTGACCCCTTCTACATATTTACTACAGTTGTAATTTACACGTAGTGAGGCTTGGGAGAAGCTGGGGCGCTTTCTAGTGTCTCCCGTGCACGTTGCAAGAGCCTTTTTCCATCTAGAATGTTTTTATATTGAATGACATGGTAATTACATCTTGTTTGGTGATTAATTACATGTGTAAAAGTCATATAACACATGTAATATTGCTATTGGGGCGTATTCTGGCCCATTCTTTCTTACTGGTAACCTGAGCGCTTTGGTTGCGGGCTAGTTTATGCATTATGCATATATGTACCCTACGAGCGCGGGCTTGGGCTCTAGGCAACAGAGCACGCGGGCTTGGGTGCGCCACACAACAAATAAAGCCATCTTTTAAACTATACACAACACTTCAGTTACGTCACTGTAAATAGGTGTAAACATATGTACTTATATATATATGTGCATACGAGTGCATTCACATGGGGCGTAATGCACTTGCTTAAACTTTGAAGTTAGTTTACTGTAAATAGGTGTAAACA
The DNA here is from genome assembly GCF_026914185.1 of Puccinia triticina. Classification (NCBI taxonomy): domain Eukaryota; kingdom Fungi; phylum Basidiomycota; class Pucciniomycetes; order Pucciniales; family Pucciniaceae; genus Puccinia; species Puccinia triticina. The sequence continues at coordinate 1,047,738 of NC_070572.1, forward strand.
TATGTACTTATATATATATGTGCATACGAGTGCATTCACATGGGGCGTGATGCACTTGCTTAAACTTTGAAGTTAGTTTACACAAGGAAGGGATAATAATTAAGGGTATGTGTAAGTGAGGTACCCTGGATTATTTTACCCGTAGAATCAGAATCTTCTATAATATTTTACTTATTAATTACACAAAGCTAAGTAATTAATTATTTATATATGTATTTAATGTTTTTGCGTAGTTTTACATATGTAAGAATGATAATGTCTCTTTCATATGTAACACTACTTTTTTATGTTTTCATTTGTATCCAAGTTTATTAAAGACACAGTTTTATTTGAATTGTAAAAAACAAGATCAAGGGTTCCCCCTATAAAATCACAAAAGAGAAAAAAAAATCAAGGGTTTTCCCTTATTTAAAACCTCAAAAAAAATGGCGGCACTAATCTCCATACAATACTCATTCAAAACAAAAGTCTCAACCTAGCCCCCCAACAACAGCAAAGCTGTGTACTCAGGCTCACCCCCCAGCACGCGTCCAGCGCGCGGGTCAAAAGGGATGGACTTGAAGGCCCCCGGCCAGCAGCTAAGGCTACGGACCCGTGGGGGGCCCACTCTTTGCCCCTCAGACTGCGCATGTGCAACAGCGGAGGGGTTGAGGGCGATGGATAGCTGGAAGTGCAGTGTCGCCAATTGCCCTGGGGAATTGATAACCTCAAAAACTGCCTCGCTTTTAAGCAGTTGGTCCTTCTCAGTGTTGCTAGACTCACCACAGCTGTTCTCTTGACTCGCTCTTGATCAATATCACCGTTACCCTTGCCAGGAAACTGTATCCACCGTTGCTATCTGCAACTCACCGCCACACCACCCTATCATCGCCGTGCACTACCAACCCACCATGGCGCAATCTTACTCACACTTGTACGTCACATCTTCTGCAGCTTTGCTCCCATTCCTTTCCTCTGTTAACACTAATTCTACATTTTTACATCCGATGCTGCCTTCACTAACCTTCTCTGACCATTGCAGAAACTCTCAAACGCACTCACCCCGTCCCGACCTGCAGCGCGCACAGCCAGGCCTTCAGCTACAACATCAGATTGACCAGTTGGCCCAGCTCTCCTCGCTCACATTCACCATCTCCGTCCCCGAATAAGCAGGAGCTTCTTGTCCATACAGCCTTTCCCCCGGCAAGCCCTCGCCAACCAGCAAAAACATATCTTTTAATTGTGCCCTTGCCAACCAGAAGAAACTGTGAGATCCAAGGTGCCAATCTTGATTGGGACCCTAACGACCAGTTTTCTGGGGTCGCCAGCAGCGCCGGTGGCAGTAGTCGTGGGGGAGGGACGAGAGCAGGGTTGCAGACGTCTTCATCATTGGGGGGTTCTCTGAGGAAGATGCGCGATGCTGGCAGAGCAGGCACACCTGACAATCACAAAGAGAGAGCTCTGGGACCTGTCCTGCTTCGCATCCACTAACTGCTACCCCTTTTTCTCCAAGCTTGTCAAACAAGCCTGACCCTGCTCTTGTTCCTCCCCCATCACACTGCTGCCAACCGTAGATCAATCAACTTTTAGTGGGCCCATCATTACTGTTTGTATCTTTGTTATTTCACAGCCTGGGTTTTGATTAGGACCTAATGGATCCACATCCTATGCCCTCCTCTGAGGCTCCATCGCTGCGACTCTGATGTAGCCTCTTCCATTGAATGGTCAGTCTCACCAGGTGTGTTTACTTCCATTTTGGCTTGTTCTGATTCATGTCTTGTTTTAATCCGGGTGGGTGGATTGGCTGCCTTGTTAATGGCACTGGTAGGGTATGCTTCAGGTCTATTTAACCATAAACTTGGAAGCTTTTGATGATAGGATTAGCTCTATTTGCATCAACTAATCTTGACTACCACATCCAATATGAGAAAAACCAATTGAAAGTTAGATTATAATATATCATTTCTATTCTTCCTGCAGCATACTTGTTAAAATAGCAGCAACAAGATGAATATTTATTCTTAGTTATTGTCATGGGAATCTTCATTCAAAATCCATTGGGATACCCATGTTTCTGCTCTCTCTTTGAAAGCATTATGACATTGCAAAGTATGAAGTCCATATATTCAAAAAGTCTGATATTTTTTGACATGGGTGGGTGTTTTTTCTTAGATAATGTAATGGCTGTTTCATATGTTGATTCTTCAGACTTGTTGATCAGGGAGGAACCTCCCTGAGTATATGTAGCAATTTTTGGCAGCAATTATACCAGGTACAATAATAATTTTTTGACTACCTAATTTTGCATATATTTTGTGCTGATGGCTAGAAAAAGGCGTCTCCTTATGTTTGTTGATTCTGGCCCACATTAGTGATCTACTACTCAAAGTTTTTTTTTTTTTTTGGAGGATGAAATTGTGTATCAGCTATCATAACAGCTCTTTTCACATTAGTAAATTTAACACCACTTTCCTGAATATTATCACAAACAGAATGTTTGAAAGAGGAGGATTCTGAGTATCCAATTTGTTTGAGAAAAATTAGATCACAAGAATCAGTGAGGGTGTTCAAAGTTGAAATTATAAAAATTTTGACACCACAAAATCATGAAATCATAACACTTTTTTGGGTGTTGATTTTTTATTTACCATTCTAGAAATATGCTATGTTTTGAGTTATTTGGTTGGAACATCTATCTTTTTCAGCTTAAAATTTTAAGATTTTATGGTGTTATGATTTTACGCAAGTCACTTTTGAACACCTTTGAAACTGGTGTTGAATTTACCAATTTAATAAACAGGGCTAATGGCGAACTGCATAATTAATTTGTAGAGGACTAACCCTCAGTTCTCAGTGGCAGAGCCGCCTTGTCCTCTAGTTATTTTTATGTCACGGTGGCTCTGCCATAGTAGCCAGCTGAAAGTAACTGCGAGGGAAAACATAACAAGGCTCAAAAGAGAGGGAAAAAATTTAAAGAAAACACAACAGAAGCTTTGCCATTATTGTAAAAATAACCGCATGGATGCTGTTACGTTTTTTTTACGCTAGCATTACTGGTAGCGTAACCTCCCACTGTGGAAAATAAGGACCGCGGTGGATATTCTCTTGCACCTGAAATAACAACTCTACTCAAGACTTACATTTAAATAACACAGTTCCCTGAGAGGTTCTCTTCAGCCAAGCCCTGCTTAAGGTACAGACTCCTCTCTCATAGCAACTAATCTCTCATAACACATTTTTGGAAAATTCAGTGCTTCTACTTATTATAGGGTCTTGGAAAAACGACTCCCAAGTTTTGGGAAAACGACTCCCATACGTCCGCGCGACTATTTTTCGACCAGCGCTGGACGTCGACCTAGACCCTTTTTTTGGGTACAGCTGTCTTGGGAGTCGTCGACCCAAAAAAATTATTTTTTGGGAGTCGTCCCCACTAATTTTTCGTATTATTTTTTATTATTTTTAATATGTATAACTTTTTTGTTCCAAGTACTAGAGCCATAAAAATTTGATAGCACAGAGAAAAATAAACAAAAAGACAATACTGAAAGTTTCAGCAGTATTGTCCCATCAGAAAATGAGATATAAGGGATGTGCGCCAAAATTAGTAGGAAAATAACTGCTGACTGTGTAACTTTTGTGTTACACACCCAAAATGTCCACAAATTTCAGGGATATCTTAAGACTGCATAAACTCTGTGATATAAAATTTCTGGCATTATTTTTCCATCAGAACATGACACATAAGGGGCGTGCCGAATGCTCAGTAGGAAATGACTGCTAACTGTTTAACTTTTGTGTTACACAACCAAACAGTCTAAAATTTTCAGGGATATTTCAAGACTGTAGCTCCTCTGCGCTATAGGGTTTGTGGCATTAGTGTGCCATCAGAACATGAGATATGAGGGGTGCAGCTCCACAATAGACATGCTCCCTACCAGCGCACAATTTGTACCTCATGTTTGATGACACAAACTCTCAGAGCTTCCAGAAAAAATGAGGAAAAGAAAATATAAAAAGTGTTTATTCAAAAAATACTAGAGAGGAATAATAACAATATTTATTCAAAAAAGACTAGAACAACCACCAATACATGAAAACTACAAATGGAAATACTAGTAAAATTTACCACTCTTATCAGGAAAGAGGAGCTTTCTTCCACCTGTTTGAGCAAAACAATCAGAGTATCTTGCCTCCCAACCTCGTGCCTCTGGGTTGGCATTTAGCTTCCAGCTTCTTTGTAGGGAAGGGGCAGGGAAGACGTCAGGGGAGGATAGTTCTAGAGCCACAAAGTGATCAAGTTGCCGGATGAAAGCCAAGAAGATTGGGGGGTTTTGGTTAGGAGGGCAGAAGGAGGGAAGGAAAGTTTGAGACCACTCTTCAGTGAAATAAAAAACTGGCCGTTGGAAAGTGTTGGCCAGTGCTTTGCCGGAGGAGGGCATCGCCATCCAATGAGCCATACCGCAACCTTTGGTACCGGAAAAGTTTATTCTGGCCAGAGTCGACTTGATGTTGTGAAAATGTCCCAACTTCACGTACCACTCGCCTCGTTTGCTGATTTCGTCGGCTAGAGCTTCTCGGACTGCACTCCAAGCGCCCTGACCATTCCCCAAGCACCATGCCACCGCGCGGAATCCACAATGGCCATCTGACTCGACATCAAGTATCCGCTTGACCGAGGATCTGATGATGACTGGGAGTTGATTGAGCCAATTCGGTCGGTCAACTGGTTCTTCGGATGGGGGTGGGGGGACAGGTGCTGTTGGTGGTGGAGGGACTGGAGCTGTTGGCGGTGGAGGGACTCGCGTGGCTCGCGCGGCTCGCGGCGGAGGTAACCGGCTAGATTTCGGCGGAGGGGCGGGGGCAGACAAGGTTGATTGAGCAGGAGCGGAAGGTGGGGCTGGCTTCTTAGCGGTGGCGCGGGTCGGACGTTGCGGCGGAGGCGCGGGGGCAGAAGAGGTTGATTGCAAAGGAGGGGAAGGGGAAGGCGGAGCTCGCATCTTCCCAGCGGCGCGGGACATACGTTGCTGCGGAGGGGCGGCGGCAGACGAGGCGGAGTTCACAGGAGGGGAAGGGGAAGCTGGCTTCTTAGGTGCGACGCGGACCGGTTTGAAGCGCTTTGTTGGGACTTGGGCTTTCGGCGGCGGAGGAGGAGGAAGCGCAGGTGAGGAGGGTGGTGGTGATGGAGACGGCGACGGAGAAGGAGTTGGAGAAGGAGACTGAGCGACTTTCTTGGCGGTCTTTGACTTTCGTGCCGGGAGTTTCCTCTTCTTGGGCGCTGGTTTGTTCTTCTTCTCTTCTTGCTTCTTCTTCTTCTCCTCTTCTTTCTTCCTTTTTTGTTGCTCCTTCTCTTCTTTCTTCATTTGTTTCATTTCTTCCTTCTCCGCTTTTCTGGTTTCCGCTAGCCTCTGTTTCTTGGACTTCATCATTGCTCCTTCTTCATTCTTCCTTTTATTTTCAACGTGTTCGAAGGCGGAGGGGTCCCTTTTCGTAGTTTTCGGTTTGTTTGGCGCGCCTTTTGGACGTCCACGGGTGGTCTGAGCTTGTGTTGGTTCCTGGATCGTCACGACGGTTCCAGAGCCTTCCAATAGGCTGTTGATAGCTTGTAACTGGGCCGCCATCTGTGCGGGATTCATCTGCAGGAGCCTTTCGCGGATCCGGTCGACTTGCTCGATTTTGGTGAGATCAGCGTTGGTGCCAAGAGCATGTAGATCCTGGGGGGAATGAAAAGACTCAAATTAGTAAGGGAATGGCGCAGGGGAGGTTAAAAATTGGACGGAGGGGTGGCAGAGGGGCGGTGGCAATGGCCGGACGAATGGGAGTCGGCGGGAGTCGTTCTTCCAATCAAGGCTCCGCGGCTGGGGGATTTGGGAGTCGTTGGGAGTCGTTATCCCAATTGGCAAGCCGCACGGACGGAAAATGGGAGTCGTTCCTGTCCCTGGTGCGCGCAGGTGTGAGCCTGAGTCTCTATAGTGACAGCAGGACACAAGAAATGGGGGGGCAATAGTTGGATTTCTTGGGATAAAGAAATTACAACTATAATAGAAAAAGAGAAAGAGAGAGAGAAACCAAGCAGGATAAGAAGGAAGAGAAGTACTAGGTTATTCTAGTGGGAATGCACGTCCACTGGCAATGCTACTCTTCAGAAGAGTGCTGCTAATCTGTGCAAGAAGTGCTACAGCTTCCTCTCAGGAGGGTATCTGGATTAGATAAGTCTTAATCCAGCCACAGTTTTTTAGACTTCTCTCTGGACAGTCAAGGTTCTTAATGGGAAACCTGAGGGACAGCCCTGAACCTAGATTTTGAGGCAAAGGCCTGATGATAAGAAGGGACAGCCCTGTGATCAAGATGGAGGCAAAGGCCTATAGATATGGAGGGACAGCCCTGTGATCAAGGAGAAAGCAAAGCAAGAAGAAAAGGCAGATCCAGCAAGCCAAAGAGTTGTACCTCTGAGATAAACAAGGTTCAGTGAAAGAGGTTACTTACTGTCAATATCCTAGGCGCCTGTGACGGTAGGTATACTGGGAGTATAGTAGGCTCTTTGGTGGTGATCCTGGAGTTATCTGGGTGGTGGTTCTGGTGTGCTGAAGTCTGTGGATCCGCCTCAGGCAAGGGGGATCCTGACTACGAAAATTTTCACAGTTTGCTTATGTAATTTACATATGTACATGTGGTTTGGCGCGCCTAGTAGCGCTGACACGTCACAACTGCGCAAGGGCGCTACAACTCAGTAACTCAGGGAAGGAGTATAGTTACAATGAATTGGTAAGTTGTAACTAGGGTTAAAATTGCATGAGGAAACAGAATATGAAGTCAAAACAGGGATATCTCTTAAGATGAAAAAGATATAAAGTAATTTATATGTAACAAAGGTAGAACAGGCAGCTTTTAGGTCAGCTGTGATGACTCTAAGGCTGACAGATACTTAATGTTCCAACGTATGCCGTATCCGGCAATCAACGGCGCAACCTTCACATTCAGTTCTTTGGCCACTCAATCAAAATTGGCCCGCTGGGCCGCTGATTGAGTTATTTGCTTGATCACAACATCAAGCTTGGTGATGAGTTCCTTCAGTTTTGTGGTCTTAGCATGTTGGTGTTTACTAGAAGTGGCCGCAGCGGATTTGTTTGAATGATTGCCTTGAGGATGATTAACAGTAGCAGCAGAAGAATCATCATCGGAAGTCTTGTCGGCATTACCGTAGTCACTTTGCCAATTGTCCTCAGCATCGTCTGGTTCAACTTCAAGCACAACTAAATTGGTCTTCATACCGGGGGCGAGTTCAACTTCCGGAGCCACTTCAAGAGATTCAGTCTCTTCTTCCTCGAGAACCTTTCCGAGCACAGGAAAGAAGCCAAGGACTGCTTCCTTGGCCTTCCCAGGAGGCAAAGTCTTAAGCAACAAAGCATTCAAGCCAGCATTCACAATCAATGCGAGCTTATGGCAGAAGCATCGGATGTGCATGCTGGCTGGGTCCCACACATTTTTGGATTGCTCAGCGGGGCTAGTATCTTGGAGTAGTTGATACATCGTGCTGGCCATCGTATTGTTATTAGAGCCAGAATCCGTCGTCTGAGCCAGCATTTTCTTGTAGAGACCTCCTTTCTTAAGGAGAGCGGCGATCGGACGGGCTAGGAGATGCCCAAAGTGCTTCCAAGGGATCATTTTAAGGGCCAGATGTCGGACAATGTAGTCCCAGTTCGAGTCGACATAAGCCACTGCAGCGCCAATGAAGGCGAACCTATTTCCCTTTGTTGTCCAAACATCGTGGATTAGGGTAAATTTGGTGTCAATTTTCTGTTCAATTGAGAAAGAAAAGGCTGACATTTCCTACCACCAAAAGGATTGGATTTCTGTAAGAAATTAAACCACAGGGGTAGACCTCTTCTCACTTCTAAATTTCCTGAGAAGGATAGCAGAATCTGGAATGTCCTTCTCAAGGAGCCATTCATCATGATCAGCACTCATGCCTTTGTATCTAGCCAAGTACATCATAACATCTCTGCTCTCTACTCTCAATCTCTTGTCTCTGAGAATCTTCTGTATGACTTCACTCTGAGGGGTCTTATCTATGGGGGGAATAACAACTTTCACCTTCTGTCTCAAGGGAAACTTATCTGGATTGGGGTCTCTGTATGTTTTCACCAAGCTGACAGGGAATGTAGGATGTTTCCTGCTGAACTCCTCAGTCAGAATTACTTCTACAGCATTCTAACCATCATTGTCTTTGAATTCTAGACCATATGCACAAAACCTCCTGATCATATCTTCAAGTGTTTGAATCATCCTTTCAGCTAATTCATCAGTCTGGGGGTGATAAGCAGTGGAGAAGGAGAGATTTTTTCCTAGCATACTATGTAAACCAGTCCAGAATTCAGATGTGAACTTAGGATCTCTGTCAGAGATGATTATTCTAGGGATTCCAGTTCTAGGCATTACTCTGTTCCAAAACAGTATGGCAGTGTCCATGGCAGAGTCATCCTTGAAGCAGGGTACAAATATTGGGGTCTTAGATTATCTGTCTACTATTACCAGACAAGCATTGAAACTAGCAGCTCCTCCAGGGGACAAGGAAGTTACCCAATCCATGTTAATCACATCCCATGGCTTTGAAGGTTCTTCAATTTGCATGAGCAGTCCAAATCTCTTGCCTGTGGCTTTATTGGCTTTCTGGCATCTATCACAGGAAGAGCAGTATTCCCCAGTGTCTTGTCTCTAGTTAGCCCACCAGGCAGTATCAGCTACTTTCTCCAAAGTCCTATCTTCAGAAAGATGACCAGAGTAGACAATGTCATGGCATTCATGCAAGATGGTGTTGATACTTTCTTTGTCAGCTAGGACTAGGACAGAATTATTTTTCTCTTTAAAGTAGATGAGGCTATCAAATATAGAGAATCTTCCTTCATCATATAGCTTTCTCCAAGGATCTTGTAGAGAATTTTTCAGCTGGGCATCTTTAGCATCTTTCAACAAAAGTTCAGACAATATAGCAGTGTTTTTATCTTGCTTGTAACCTTCTCTTACTGAGTCAAAGAACTCATTCTTGAAAGTAGAGACATGGATGCCCATGATGGGGAATCTATCATCATCTTTGTCTTCAGGGTCATAAGCAGGGTTACTAGGATCATTTGGCAAGGCCCATCTGCTAAGTCCATCAGCATTCTTGTGAATATTCCCATCTCTGTGGATTATAGTCATTTTGCCTCTGTATTCCTGAATGGCAATCTGCCACCTGAGCATGTGTCTGTTGGGAGTCTTCATGTTCAGCAATGATCTCAAAGCTGGGCAATCTGTTACAACATGAAATACACTGCCATCCAAGTAGTAATGGAGTTTCTCCACGGCCCAAACCAGGCATAAGCATTCAAGTTGGCTGGCACCATATCTTGTTTCACTGTCCTTTAGTTGTCTGGATATGAAAACAATAGGTCCCTCTTTTCTTACTCCATCAATGACTTGGACTTGATGTAAAGCAGCACCTAAACCAGTCATACTAGCATCTACATATAGTGTGAAAGGATAGGCCCAGTCAGGAAACAATAGCAATGGAGCTGTGGTCAGTTTCTCTTTTAACAAGTTGTAGGCTACTATCCTATGATGAGTCATCTCATATATGACATCAATCCTTGTGAGCTCAGTCAGAGGTTTTGCTATCTCTGCAAACTTCTCAATGTGTTGTCTGTGGTAACCAGCAAAACCAAGAAATGATTGCATTTCTTTCCTACTACTAGGCACAGGCTTTTGGAGGACAGCAGCTACTTTGTTCTGGTCTATTCCTATGGCAATTCCAGAGACAAGATGGCCTAGAGCTTTGATTTGATCAAATCCAAAGTTACACTTCTTCAGGGAGATTTTCATGTTCATTCTGATGACGACTTTCAGTATCCTGTCTATCCTATTGAGGTGTTCTTCCCAAGTGTTAGACATAATGATGATATCATCAATGTAGATCACCAGGAAAAAAGAATGATCACTTGCCAACAAGTGACATAGCAAAGTAGAAAGGGGCCTTTGTACTTTTTGATGTCACTTGCAGACAAGTGATCATTGTTTTTTCCTGGTGAGATAATGATCCACTTCTCATCAATTTCTTTTCTGAACTCAATGTCCATCATTCTCTGGAAATGAGAGGGGGCATTCTTGATCCCAAAGGGCATTCTCAGGTATTCATAGATTCCTTTGTACAAAATAATCCTGAGTAGGTGTCTGGAATCTTCTGCAATGACATTCTGGTGAAAACCTTTGAGTAAATCCATACTAGTCAGATACTTAGCTTTGGCTAGGTTGTTCAGAGTCTCACTAATCTTGGGAATGGGATACCTGTCTGAAGCAGTATAGGAGTTTAAAGCTCTGAAGTCTCCTACCATTCTGGACTTTCCATTGTGCCAGGCAATAATTACAGGAGTGGTGATCTCAACTACTTCATTATGGCCAACTTTCCTTAGAACATTCAGGTTTACTAGATCTTCAATATGTTGTTCAAGAGCTTCTCTACTTTTGGGGCTGGCAGGATAAGGAGGTCTCCTGAGCAGAGGAGGATAAGGCCTCTCAGTTGTCAACTTGAGATGAACTTCATGGCCTTTAATGGCACCAAGGGGCTGATTAGTGTTAGAGAAGGCAAGGTTGTTATTGTAGAGGACTTCAAACAGCTTCTCTTTTTGCTCAATGGTTAGCTTATCACTGAACTTGGCTTCACAAAGTTCTTCTGCAATAAATTGTTGCAGTTGGGGATTGGACTTCTTTACAGCAGAGATTTCATTTGAAGGACTCATTCTTTCTAGATGATGAGATTTAAAACTGAATTTCTTCCTCTTGTTCTCATCCCCAATGGTGAAGAATCTCTCTTTACTGTTTGTAATACCAAAACCATACAGAGAAATGTAATCATTTACAAGTATAAGGTAGTTGATTCTGGCATTTTTCATCACCACGAATTCTGCTAGAATTCTTACTGAACCTTTAGTATGAGGAAAAATCAAAGCCATTTCTATTATGCCCATTGGCTGTAATTGATCACTACAGCTGTGGAATTTAGCATGGTTGATTGGCATGAGCTTGTTTTCCCATTCTGGTATTATAGAATCTAGCAATCTGTTGCTGATGATTGAGCAAGAAGCTCCACTATCAAGAAGACATGAGTGTTCTCTGGATTCATTGAGGACAGTAGTGAGATTAGCTTTTCCAGTAAGATGAGCTTTTCCTGTATCAGGTTTTCATTTCATCAGTCTAGCATCCTCTATATGAGAAGACTGGCAGGATTTGTCCCAGGTCTGAGGTTGATGAGTTTCAGCTTGAATTTCAGCAATGGAGAAGTCTTGGTTTATCTCACACTTTACAGCATGTGCTCCAAAATCAAAGTCAAATAAGGGATCATAGTTGGCACCATTTCCATTGTCCATGGAAAGGATCATGTGGTTGGTTAACTTCTATGATTCTCTTCTTCTTCATCTAGTTCTGATTCAGAATTTTGTGGTACACTTTGATCTTCCTCATTGTCACTCTTGGGATCATCATCATCATCCATTCCTACATTGTTGATTCTGTTCTTCTTCTTAGGGCATTCCCTGGAGAAGTGGCCAGTTTGTTTGCAGAAATGGCAATTAAGTTTTTCCTTCTCAGGGGCAGAGACAGGATTCCTTTTTGTAGAGGAGTCAGTTGGTTTATCAGTTTTCTCAGGGGCAGGATTATTTCTCCATTGGGATCTGTTTGGAGCATTATAATTGTTTGTCACAGGCTTATTCCTTTTTATGACTCTGTCTATGACTTCTTCAGCAATTATAACCATATCCTCAAAACTCATCTCAGTAGCATCTCTTTTATATCTGCTTTTAATAGCATGCTCAAGGTTTGGAGGGCATTGCTTTAAGATCTTCTCACAAATAAGATACTGACTGAGTTCAGGTTGATAAGCTTCCAGTCTTTCTCTCTGGTTACCAAACCATTTATGGATTTTTCTCCCATCATAGGCAAAGTGATCACTCTCAAACTCCTGTTGCATTTTCCATTTCCAGTTCTCAGTGCCAAACTTATTTCTGATGGCATTTTTCCACCAAGCCCAACATTTGTTTCCATACTGATCTCTGATGCCTAGGTACCAATTCCCTGCAGTGTCAGTCAACAAGATTGTTAATCTACTGATTATCATGTTATCTAGCATCAAGTAGTCTCTGACAAGGATATCAGTGTTTTGAATCCAGAGTTCATGATTGTAAGGCAATTCTCCAGAGAATTTCTCCCAGTCTCCATTCTTAGGAATACCTTTCCACAATTCCTTCCTCATTTCCAAGTCTACTATTCCATGATCAATGTAGGGGAATTCTTCTTGAGAATTTGCATTAGGAGTATTGCTTGCAGGTTTGGGGAAGTTATCTTTTGATGGTCTCTGAGGTTCAGGAGTAGGAACAAGAGGAGGGGCTCTGTGTTCCTGTTGTTGTTCATGATGAACATTCTGAAAAGGGTTATTGTACAAGAGATGTGGGGGCTGCTCTCTATCCTTTGGGGTCATTAAGGAATCTAATTTGGAACTCACAGAATTTATCACAGAAGATATATCACTGAATCTTCTCTTGGATTGTTCTAACCTGTTGTGTTCATTAGCATGAAGATCATTAATCTGATTGCCAATTGATGAAAGGTTGTGATCCAGTTTCTCTTCAAGTCCTTTCAAATTCTGGCCAATGTTGTCCATGTTGGAATGGCATTGTGATTCATTTACCAGAATCAGATCCTGGATAGTCTCAAATTTCTCATCCATGTGTTTTTTCATTTGTTCTAACACATTGTTGCTCACATTGGATTTCTCTCTGGCACTTTCTCCTATATTGTTCAGGATTTGGTCCAGTAAGAATGGGATGAATTCATTTTTAAAGAGATCAAGAATGGAATCATTTAACACTTCTTTAAAGTTGCTAACACAAGATTCAAGAAGTGTACCAGGAATGGTTTCAACAGTGCCAAATAATTCAGATAGAAATTTAGAGAATAATACTTTTCTAGAAACAAGGGGCCATTTCTAGAAATTTCATTGTTAAGATTGTTGAGGAAGAATTCTCTATTGGAAGGATTAGAAAGATTATAAATGTCTAAACTAAGACCTAAAGGAGAATCACTACTTAAGGAACTTTTAGGCAAAGACTAGAGATGGCTCTGTCACACCCGGGTACCCACGTGGGTGCGGGTACCCACGGCCTGTTTTGACTGGATCCTGACATCCGTACCCGCATCCGCACTCGTTGGCGGGTACCCGCCGGCCTGGGCGGGTACCCACGGATACCCGCTCCTTGAAACTCATCTCGGAAACCGGAAGGGGCCCCTTTTGGTCAAAGAGGGATGACCTCGGCAACCAAAAGGATGCCGTTTTGGTTGCAATAAGACCTCTGCGACCAGGAGGTTTCCTGCTGTTCGCCGAGGTAACTTTGACGACCAGGAGGTTTTCTTCTGGTCGCCGAGGTAACTTCAGCGACCAGGAGGTTGTCTTCTGGTCGCCGAGGTAACCTCGGCGACCAAGAGGTTGCCTTCTGGTCGGCGAGGTAACCTCTGCGACCCGGAGGTTACCTGCTGGTCGCGCGCTGAGGTTATTTAACCTCTGCGACCAGGAATATTTCCTCTTGGTCGCCAAAGTTTTACAAACTTTGTAACCAAGATAGTATCCTCCTGGTCGGCAAGGTTTTGTAATGTCTGCGACCGGGAGGATTTTTTCCTTCTGGTCGCCAAGATACAGCCCCGGTGACTGGAAGGAATACCTCCTGGTCAATGAGGTTGTGTGTCCTCAGCAACCAGGTGGGTTTTTCTGGCTGCCAAGGCTGTAAAACCTTGGCAACCGGAAGGAATCAGGCCTTCCGGTTGAAGGGATCAGGCCTTCCGGTTGAAGCGGTGGGCGGGTGCGGGCGGGTGTGGGTTGGATTATCCGGGTACCCGCCCACTTTTTCCCGGAATCTCGAACATCTGCACCCGCACCCGCACCCGCTGGTTGGTATCCGCCGGCCGTGGCGGGTACCCGCCAGCGGATAGCAGGTACCCGCAACAGGTTCGCCGGGCCATCTCTAGCAAAGACTCTACTAATATGGGCCTCTCCCTCTGGCTCTCCCTCGACCGTAACCTCTCCTCACTCCTTGTGTGGCTCTCATGAGATATTCTCCTATCTGGAGAACTCGCTGAGTGTCGTCCCGTGGGTGTATCCAGTTCCTCCCTGACACTACCAAGATGGATGAATTTGCGATGTCGTATATTGATCAATATAGTGTATATTGATCAATTTATATTGATCAATTTTTTATTTTTTTTTATTATTCCTCTTGATACCTTTGTCTGTTTTCCATGTCTCCTTGATACTATTCTATAATCTCTGCCCTTCTGCCTGTGTTAGCTTCAAGCCACAGGAATTTTTTTTTTTCTTTTGCCTGATAACATTCATAAATTTCTACATACACCACTCAATTCTTCCTGAAAAAAAGATGTTTCAAGTTTTAGGATTAATCCAGGGTAGCTGAGGGGTCTCAAATTTTTTCTTCTTTTTTTTTTTACTTCAACAATTGATGTTATCAGAAGTCTCCAAATCGACTTTTTTTCAAAAGAGGAAAAACATTGACCCCTGACCTCTCTCATGATACCATCCTGCACACATTTTTAATTTGGTTGGTTGAACTTGCTCAAGATATTGCATATCATACTTGAAGTGCTACATGCATATAAGGCCTTTTTGTAATTAGTTTAACATGGTTTAGCATATTTTTGTCAGGTTCTTTTTTTTATCTACTTTTGTTATCAACCACAGATTAATGAGGAATATTTCCACATAAAATTTCATTGGACAATTTTTCTGCATATAAAACCCGGAAATATTTTAAAATATAATTTATTTGGGGTTGCATCCATTATGCAGCAGCAACAATGTGATCAGTTCCCAAATATCACTAATTTGGTAGTTTCTGGCCCTTTCTGCCACTATATCTCAACACAGCGTGGGAGTTCTTCCATGATGTTGGTATCAAAATGATCAATAGCCCCCAAGGATTCATTTTGTATCTTAAATTACCACATAACCCAAATTTAGCAGCTACAATCTGATCAATTGCCAAATGTCACTAATTTGGTAGTTTCTTGGTGTTGCTGCCACTATATCTCAACACAGCCGGGGAATTCTTCCACGATATTGCGATCCAAATGATAAATAGCCCCCAAGGATTCATTGTGTACCTTAAATGACCACGAAACCCCCTAATGTAGCCCCTACGATCTGATCAGTTGCCAAATATCACTGATTTGGTAGTTTCTTGGTGTTTCTGCCACTATATCTCAACACAGCCTGGGAGTTCTTCCATGATATTGGTATCATAATGATCAATAGCCACCAAGGATTCATTGTGTACCTTAAATGACCACAAAACCTCCAAATGTAGCAGCTACAATCTGACCAGTTGTGTCAGCCTTAGAGTCATCACAGCTGACCTAAAAGCTGCCTGTTCTACCTTTGTTACATATAAATTACTTTATATCTTTTTCATCTTAAGAGATAACCTTGTTTTGACTTCAGATTCTGTTTCCTCATGCAATTTTGACCCTAGTTACAACTTATCAATTCATTGTAACTATACTCCTTCCCTGAGTTACTGAGTTGTGGCGCGCTTGCGCAGTTGTGACGTGTCAGCACTACCTGGCGCGCCAAACCACATGTACATATGTAAATTACATAAGCAAACTGTGAAAATTTTCGTAGTCAGAATCCCCCTTGCCTGAGGCGGATCCACAGACTTCAGCACACCAGAACCACCACCCAGATAACCCCAGGATCACCACAAAAGAGCCTACTCTACTCCCAGTATACCTACCGTCACAGGCGCCTAGGATATTGACAGTAAGTAACCTCTTTCACTGAACCTTGATTATCTCAGAGGTACAACTCTGTGTCTTGTTTGATCTGCCTTTTCTTCTTGCTTTGCCTCCTCCTTGATCACAGAGCTGTCCCTTCTATTCTACAGGCCTTTGCCTCTATCTTGATCACAGGGCTGTCCCTTATAATCACTTGGCCTTTGCCTCAAAATCTAGGTTGCAGGGCTGTCCCTCAGGTTTCCCATTAAGAACCTTGACTGTCCAGAGAGAAGTCTAAAAAACTGTGGCTGGATTAAACTTATCTAATCCAGATACCCTCCTGAGAGGAAGCTGTAGCACTTCTAGCACAGATTAGCAGCACTCTTCTGAAGAGTAGCATTGCCAGTGGACGTGCATTCCCACTAGAATAACCTAGTACTTCTCTTCTATCTTATCCTGCTTGGTTTCTTTCTCTCTCTTTCTCTTTTTCTCTTACAGTTGTATTTTCTTTATCTCAAGAAATCAAACTGTTGTCCCCCATTTCTTGTGTCCTGCTGTCACTATAGAGACTCAGGCTCACAATTGGGGGCCTCATCGGGAAAATTACTCACCTTTTCATAATTCTAGACTGCTATAAAGCCAAAGGACTGATCCTCCTGACTAAATCAAACAAAAAACTCTTAAAAATTCGAAAAAATCACTTAAAAAAATTTTCTACATATCCTACTAACGCTGAAAATCTTCTAAAATTATCCCAAATTGCTCTTATATTGATAAAATTCCTAACTGAACCCTTGAAAAATTTTTTTTTACGTCCTGTGTACTCGTGAAAGTGCAGAATTGCGACTCCTCCGCGCCGCTATTCATCCCTTCGTCGGACTTGTCCTCCCCAGAACCCTCCATATCTTCGAATCAAGAGGAGATAGCGAAAAACGGAGTATGCTCAAAAGATTCTCCTGCTTCTTATCTACAATTACCGCAGTTGACCGTAAAAAAATTCTTAACGGCGCAGACTAGCGCAGAAGACGAAAACTACGACGATAGAATAGTGACAAACCCGCGCAACGGCAATCTTATCAGTAGTTCGTCGTGGACCCCTATTGCTACTGCAAGAGCACAAAAAACTCGTCGAAAGAAGACTGTTGCTCCCGTCAATATAGCCGAGTGGAACTCTAATTCCTCAGCGAAGTCAAGCGCAAAGGAAAATAAGAAAAAAAACCTCTTCTACTACGCAGAAAAGCAAGAGAATTTCTGCTAAAGCTAAATCCTCAGGTACTTAACCTTTAAAAAATCCTTATTCTTCTTTTCCTACTCGACTACCAACTTTCCTACACGTGCTCACCATGCCTCCTCACCTTAGAAATGGCAGAGACCTCTCAGCAGAACAGCGCCTCCGCTACCGCCTCAGTCCAGCCGCCGAGGAAAGGCTTCGAAGAGCTAGAGTCAGCATTGCCGCCGCTCCAAGAGGATTTCCTCAAGTTCCCGGAGGAGGAGCCGCTTCCCCCAGACACAGGGATCCCTCCGGCGCTATACCAGGCGAGAGAGACATCAATAGCTCTAGCCTCGAACAGGTCCACGCCGGTACCGCGCCCAGTAGACAGGGAACAAATGATCCCTACGGCGAATTATCCTCAGAAGGATCAACCGCCCTCCCAGCCTACCAACCCCGAGGGTATGAGGCCGAATGCCTCCCCCAGTTTAGCCCTCCTTCCGCCCATTCAGAACCCACGACGGGAAGAGTCTTCCGGCCCGATGGATCTGATCCCAGAAGAAATGGAGCTGACAGGCCTCATCAACCTCTTCAACAATCAATTCGACATGTTTGTCCGAGCGAGAGAGGCACAGAACACGGCCTCGATGAAGAGACTCCTCTCCCAAGCTTCGATGACGCAAGAAATGATTATAGAGCTGGTTGGGAGAGCAGACGCTATCCGTCTATGCCAAGAATGGATCCCCAACGAGGAGCTCCATCAATTGAATCAATCTCTAGCGCAACAGAACCCGGCAGATCAAACAATCCGCCACCATTCGCAGCTAGCCGTAGCGCCACACGCCAACTATCAACCAATGATAGCCACGCCGACTCCGGAGCCTACGGGCTTACAGTACCGAGTACCAACGCAGGAGTTCCAGGGTCCTACCCCTTCCAACCGTCAGGAACTTCCACAACCGCGTCCAGAAGGTCAGATTTACCACGGCCCTCAAATGCCGCAGCAACCACCGCCGCCGCCGCCGCCGCAAGCGCTCCAAGTGAGGCCAATACCAGCTTCTATACCGCGAGAGGTGGTTCAATTGTTCCGCCCCAGCCCTCATTATCAACCTGGCGGGGTCAATCCACCCCATTATCCTCACACGCAGCAAGGATACGCAGACCACAACCCCCCTCATCCTCAAGACAATTGGAGAGGATCAGGGAGGAACTGGAGACGCCCCCAGGACGACACTCAGAGAGTACTAGAGATAGGAGAATACCTGATGAGAGCCACACGAGGAGTGAGGAGAAAATCTATGGACGCGGGAGAGCCAGAGGGAGAGGCCCTTACTAGATGAATCTTTACCCAAAAGTTCCTTAAGTAGTGATTCACCACTAGGCCTCAGTTTAGATATTGATAATCTCTCTGATCCTTCAAATAGAGAATTTTTTCTCAATAACCTTAACTCTGAAATGTCTAGAAATGGTCCCTTGTTCCTAGAAGAAAAATTACAAGTCTTGTTCTCTAAATTTCTCTCTGAATTATCTGGTACTGTTGAAACCATTCCTGGTACTCTTCTTGAATCTTGTGTCAGCAATTTTAAAGATGTCCTGAATCATTCAATTCTTGATCTCTTTAAAGATGAATTCATTCCCTTTTTGCTTGATCAAATCCTGAATAACATAGGTGAAAGTGCCAGAGAGAAGTCCACAGTGAATAACAATGTGTTAGAACAACTGAAGAAACACATAGATGATAAGTTTGAGACAGTTCAAGATTTGATTCTGGTAAATGAATCACAATGTCATTCTAACATGGATACAATTGGCCAAAATCTGAAAGATTTTGAAGAGAAAGTGAGCAACAATCTTACTTCCATTGGTAATCAGATCAATGACCTTCATGCCAATGAGCACAACAGATTTGAACAATCTAAGAGAAGATTCAGTGACATATCTTCTGTAGTAAACACTGTGAGCTCAAAGCTGGATTCCGTGTTAATACCAGATGACAGAGACCAACCCCCTCATCTCTTATACAATAATCCCTTCCAGAATGTCCACCATGAGCAACAACAGGAACACAGACCTCCTCCTCCTGTTCCTACTCCTGAACCCCAGAGACCACCAAGAGATAACTTTCCTAAGCCTGCTAGCAATACTCCTGAGGCTAAGACCCAAGAGGAATTCCCCTACATTGATCATGGAGCAATAGACTTTGAAATGAGGAAGGAACTGTGGAAAGGTATCCCCAAAAATGGAGACTGGGAGAAATTCTCTGGAGAATTACCTTACAATCATGAGCTTTGGATTAAAAACACTGATATCCTGGTCAGAGACTACTTGATGCTGGATAACATGATAATCAGTAGATTAACAATCTTGTTAACTGACACTGCAAGGAATTGGTACCTAGGCATCAGAGACCAGTATGGAAACAAATCTTGGGCTTGGTGGAAGAATGCCATCAGAAACAAGTTTGGCACTGAGAACTGGAAATGGAAAATGCAACAAGAGTTTGAGAATGATCACTTTGCCTATGATGGGAGGAAAATCCATAAATGGTTTGGTAATCAGAGAGAAAGACTGAAAGCTTATCAACCTGAACTCAGTCAGTACCTTATTTGTGAGAAAATCTTAAAGCAATGCCCTCCAAACCTTGAGCATGCTATTAAAAGCAGATACAAAAGAGATGCCACTGAAATGAGTTTTGAGGATGTGGTTATAATTGCTGAAGAGGTCATAGACAGAGTCATGAAAAGGAACAAGCCTGTGACAAACAATTATAACACTCCAAACAGATCCCACTGGAGAAGCAATCCTGCCCCTGAGAAAACTGATAAGCCAACTGACTCCTCTGCCAAAAAGAATCCTGTCTCTGCCCCTGAGAAAGAAAAACTTATATGCCATTTCTGTAAACAAACTGGTCACTTCTCCAGGGAATGCCCTAAGAAGAAGAACAGGATCAATAATGTAGGAATGGATGATGATGATGATCCCAAGAGTGACAATGGAGAAGATCAAGGTGAACCACACAAGTCTGAATCAGAACTAGATGAAGAAGAAGAGAATCATAGAACCAATCATATGATTCTTGCCATGGACAATGGGAATGGTGCCAATTATGACCCCTTGGTTGATTTTGATTTTGGAACACATGCTGTAGAGTGTGAGATAAACCAAGACTTCTCCATTGCTGAAATTCAAGCTGAAACTCATCAACCCCAGACATGGGACAAATCCTGCCAGTCTTCCCACATAGAGGATGCTAGACTGATGAAATGTAAACCTGATAGAGGAAAAGCTCATCTTACTGGAAAAGCAAATCTTACCACTGTCCTTATTGAATCCAGAGAACAATCATGTCTTCTTGATAGTGGAGCTTCTTGCTCAATCATCAGCAACAAATTGCTAGACTCTATATTACCAGAATGGGAAAACAAGCTCATGCCAATTAACCATGCAAAATTTCACAGCTGTAGTGACCAATTACAACCAATGGGCATAATAGAAACAGCTTTGATTTTTCCTCACACTAAAGGCTCTATCAGAATTCTAGCAGAATTTGTAGTCATGAAAAATGCAAGAATTGACTGTCTTATCCTTGGAAATGATTACATGTCTCTTTATGGCTTTGACATCACAAACAGCAAAGAGAGATTCTTTACCATTGGAAATGAGAACAAGAGGAAGAAATTCAGTTTTAAGTCTCATCATCTGGAGAAAATGAGCCCTTCCAATGAAATTTCTGCTGTAAAGAAGTCCAATCCTCAACTGCAGAAATTTATTACAGAAGAACTCTGTGAAGCCAAGTTCAGTGATAAGTTGACTATTGAGCAAAAGGAGAAGCTGTTTGAAGTCCTCCACAATAACAACCTTGCCTTCTCCAATACCAACCAGCCCCTTGGTGCCATTAAAGGTCATGAAGTTCATATCAAATTGACAACTGAGAGACCCTATCCTCCTCTCCTCAGAAGACCTCCTTATCCTGCCAGCCCCAAAAGCAGAGAAGCTCTTGAACAACACATTGAGGAACTAGTAAACCTGAATGTTCTAAGGAAAGTTGGTCATAATGAAGTAGTTGAGATCACTACTCCTGTAATCATTGCCTGGCACAATGGAAAGTCCAGAATGGTAGGAGACTTCAGAGCTTTGAATTCATACACTGCTTCAGACAGGTATCCCATTCCCAAGATCAGTGAGACTCTGAACAACCTGGCCAAAGCTAAGTATCTGACTAGCATGGATGTACTCAAAGGTTTCCACCAGAATGTCATTGTAGAAGATTCCAGACATCTACTGAGGATTATTATGCACAAAGGAATCTATGAGTACCTTAGAATGCCCTTTGGGATCAAGAATGCCCCCTCTCATTTCCAGAGAATGATGGACATTGAATTCAGAAAGGAAATTGATGAGCAGTGGGTCATTATCTACATTGATGATATCATCATTATGTCCAACACTTGGGAGGAACACCTCAATAGGATAGACAGAATCCTGAAAGTTGTCATTAACATGAACATGAAAATCTCCTTGAAGAAGTGTAACTTTGGATTTGATCAGATCAAAGCTCTAGGCCATCTTGTGTCTGGTATTGCCATAGGAATAGACCAGAATAAAGTAGCTGCTGTCCTCCAAAAACCTGTGCCTAGTAGTAGGAAAGAAATGCAATCATTTCTTGGTTTTGCTGGGTACTACAGACAACACATTGAGAAGTTTGCAGAGATAGCCAAACCTCTGACTGAGCTGACAAGGATTGATGTCATATATGAGATGACTCATCATAGAATAGTAGCCTACAACTTGTTAAAAGAGAAACTGACCACAGCTCCATTGCTATTGTTTCCTGACTGGGCCCATCCTTTCACACTATATGTAGACGCTAGTATGACTGGTCTAGGTGCTGCTTTACATCAAGTCCAAGTCATTGATGGAGTGAGAAAAGAAGGACCCATTGTTTTCATATCCAGACAACTGAAGGACAGTGAAACAAGATATGGTGCTAGTCAACTTGAATGCTTATGTCTGGTTTGGGCCCTGGAAAAACTCCATTACTACTTGGATGGCAGTGTATTTCATGTTGTAACAGACTGCACAGCTTTGAGATCACTATTGAACATGAAGACTCCCAACAGACATATGCTCAGGTGGCAGATTGCTATTCAAGAATACAGAGGCAATATGACCATAATCCACAGAGATGGGAATATTCACAAGAATGCTGATGGACTGAGCAGATGGGCTTTGCCAAATGATCCCAGTAACCCTGCTTATGACCCAGAAGACAAGGATGATGATAGATTCCCCATCATGGGCATACATGTCTCTACTTTCAAGAATGAGTTCTTTGACTCAGTGAGAGAAGGCTACAAGCAAGACAAGAACACTACCATATTGTCTGAACTTTTGTTGAAAGATGCTAAAGATGCCCAGTTAAAAAATTCCTTACAAGATCCTTGGAGAAAGCTATATGATGAAGGAAGATTCTCCATATTTGATGGCCTCATCTACTTCAGAGAGAAACACAACTCTGTCCTAGTCCTAGCTGACAAAGAAAGTATCAA
Source organism: Puccinia triticina (assembly GCF_026914185.1). NCBI lineage: Eukaryota > Fungi > Basidiomycota > Pucciniomycetes > Pucciniales > Pucciniaceae > Puccinia > Puccinia triticina. The sequence goes on from NC_070572.1 coordinate 1,070,280, forward strand.
CACCATCTTGCATGAATGCCATGACAGTGTCTACTCTGGTCATCTTTCTGAAGATAGGACTTTAGAAAAAGTAGCTGATACTGCTTGGTGGGCTAACTGGAAACAAGACACTGGTGAATACTGCTCCTCCTGTGATAGATGCCAGAAAGCAAATAAAGCCACAGGCAAAAGATTTGGACTGCTTATGAAAATTGAGGAACCTTCAAAACCATGGGATGTTATTAACATGGATTGGGTAACTTCCTTGTCCCCTGGAGGAGCTGCTAGTTTCAATGCTTGTCTGGTAATAGTGGACAGATACTCTAAGACCCCTATATTTGTACCCTGCTTCAAGGATGACTCTGCCATGGACACTGCCATACTGTTTTGGAACAGAGTAATGCCTAGGACTGGAATCCCCAGAATCATCATCTCTGATAGAGACCCTAAGTTCACATCTGAATTCTGGACTGGTTTGCATAGTATGCTAGGAACAAAACTCTCCTTCTCCACTGCTTACCACCCCCAGACTGATGGATTAGCTGAAAGGATGATTCAAACACTTGAAGATATGATCAGAAGATTTTGTGCATATGGTCTAGAATTCAAAGACAATGATGGTTACACTCATGATTGGGTTTCACTTCTAACAATCCTTGAGCTAGCATATTGCACCAGCATACATTCAACCACTGGAAAACCCCCTGCCATCCTAGAAAAAGGCTGGATCCCAAACCTTCCCAGGAATTTCTTGAAGCAAGACTCTGTAGACATTCATCCTACTGCTCTTGCCTATGGAAAGATCTTTGAGAAAGCCAGAAAACATGCTGAGCACTGCATAACAGAAGCTACATCTTACAACAAAGAGAGATGGGACAAGAGTCACAAAGAACCATCTTTTAAAGTTGGTGATAAAGTCCTAATATCCACAGCAAACTTCAACAACCTGTCTGGCCCTAAGAAGATGAGAGACTCCTTCACAGGACCATTCCTTGTGAAAGCTTTACATGGGAAAAATGCTGTAGAAGTGATACTGACTGAAGAGTTTAGCAGGAAACATCCCACATTTCCTGTCAGCTTGGTGAAACCATACAAAGACCCCAATCCAGACAAGTTCCCCTTGAGACAGAAAGTCAAAGTTGTCATCCCCCCCATGGATAAGACCCCTCAGAGTAAAGTCATACAAAAGATTCTCAGAGACAAGAGATTGAGAGTGGAAAACAGAGATGTTATGATGTACTTAGCTAGATACAAAGGTATGAGTGCTGATCATGATGAATGGCTCCTTGAGAAAGACATCCCAGACTCTGCTATCCTTCTCAGGAAATTCAGAAGTGAGAAGAGGTCTAACCCTGTGGTTTAATTTCTTACAGAAATCCAACCCTTTTGGTGGTAGGGAATGTCAGCCTTAGAGTCATCACAGCTGACCTAAAAGCTGCCTGTTCTACCTTTGTTACATATAAATTACTTTATATCTTTTTCATCTTAAGAGATAACCTTGTTTTGACTTCAGATTCTGTTTCCTCATGAAATTCTGACCCTAGTTACAACTTATCAATTCATTGTAACTATACTCCTTCCCTGAGTTACTGAGTTGTGGCGCGCTTGCGCAGTTGTGACGTGTCAGCACTACCTGGCGCGCCAAACCACATGTACATATGTAAATTACATAAGCAAACTGTGAAAATTTTCGTAGTCAGAATCCCCCTTGCCTGAGGCGGATCCACAGACTTCAGCACACCAGAACCACCACCCAGATAACCCCAGGATCACCACAAAAGAGCCTACTCTACTCCCAGTATACCTACCGTCACAGGCGCCTAGGATATTGACAGTAAGTAACCTCTTTCACTGAACCTTGATTATCTCAGAGGTACAACTCTGTGTCTTGTTTGATCTGCCTTTTCTTCTTGCTTTGCCTCCTCCTTGATCACAGAGCTGTCCCTTCTATTCTACAGGCCTTTGCCTCTATCTTGATCACAGGGCTGTCCCTTATAATCACTTGGCCTTTGCCTCAAAATCTAGGTTGCAGGGCTGTCCCTCAGGTTTCCCATTAAGAACCTTGACTGTCCAGAGAGAAGTCTAAAAAACTGTGGCTGGATTAAACTTATCTAATCCAGATACCCTCCTGAGAGGAAGCTGTAGCACTTCTAGCACAGATTAGCAGCACTCTTCTGAAGAGTAGCATTGCCAGTGGACGTGCATTCCCACTAGAATAACCTAGTACTTCTCTTCTATCTTATCCTGCTTGGTTTCTTTCTCTCTCTTTCTCTTTTTCTCTTACAGTTGTATTTTCTTTATCCCAAGAAATCAAACTGTTGTCCCCCATTTCTTGTGTCCTGCTGTCACTATAGAGACTCAGGCTCACAAGTTGCCAAATCTCACTAATTTGGTAGTTTCTTGGTGTTTCTGCCACTATATCTCAGCGCAGCATGGGAGTTCTTCCATTATATTGGTATCAAGATGATCAAATGCCCTCAAAGATTGATTGAGTACCTCCAATGAGCACAAAAACCCCAATTGGAGCCGGCACAATGTGATCAGTTGCCAAATATCACTAATTTGGTAGTTTCTTGGTGTTTCTGCCACTATATCTCAGCGCAGCATGGGAGTTCTTCCATGATATTGGTACCAAAATAATCAAATTCCCCTGAAGATTCATTGGGTACCTTGAATTACCACAAAACCCCCAAATGTAGCAGCCACAATGTGATCAGTTGCCAAAAATCACTAATTTGGTAGTTTCTCGGTGTTTCTGCCAATATATCTCAGCGCAGCATGGGAGTTATTCCATTATATTGGTACCAAAATGATCAAACACCCTCAAACATTCATTGAGTACCTTGGATGACCACAAAACCCCCAAATGTAGCAGCCACAATGTGATCAGTTGCAAAATCTCACTAATTTGGTAGTTTCTTGGTGTTTCTGCCACTATATCTGAGCACAGAATGGGAGTTCTTCCATGATATTGGTACCAAAATGATCAAATGCCCCTGAAGATTCATTGGGTACCTTGAATTACCACAAAACCCCCAAATGTAGCAGCCACAATGTGATCAGTTGCCAAAAATCACTAATTTGGTAGTTTCTCGGTGTTTCTGCCACTATATCTCAGCGCAGCATGGGACTTATTCCATTATATTGGTACCAAAATGATAAAACACCCTCAAACATTCATTGAGTACCTTGGATGACCACAAAACCCACAAATGTAGCAGCCACAATGTGATCAGTTGCAAAATCTCACTAATTTGGTAGTTTCTTGGTGTTTCTGCCACTATATCTCAGCACAGCATGGGAGTTCTTCCATGATATTGGTACCAAAATGATCAAATGCCCCTGAAGATCCATTGTGTACCTTAAATGACCACAATACCCCCAAATGTAGCAGCCACACTGTGATCAGTTGCAAAATATCACTAATTTGGTAGTTTCTTGGTGTTTCTGCCACTATATCTCAGCACAGCATGGGATTTCTTCCATGATATTAGTACCAAAATGATCACAAGCCGTCAAACATTCATTGAGGCCCTTGGGTGACCACAAAACCCTCGAATGTAGCAGCCACAATGTGATCAGTTGCCAAATATCACTAATTTGGTGTTTCTGCCACTATATCTCAGGTCAGAATGGGAGTTCTTCCATGATATTGGTAACAAAATGATCACATGCCCCTGAAGATTCATTGTGTACCTTGAATGACCACAATACCCCCAAATGTAGCAGCCACACTGTGATCAGTTGCAAAATATCACTAATTTGGTAGTTTCTTGGTGTTTCTGCCACTAAATCTTACCGCAGCGTGGGATTTCTTCCATTATATTGGTACCAAAATTATCAAACGCCCTCAAAGATTCATTATGTACCTTGAATGACCACAAAACACCCAAATGTAGCAGCCACAATGTGATCAGTTGCCAAATATCACTAATTTGGTAGTTTCTTGGTGTTTCTGCCACCATATCTCAGCGCAGCGTGGGAGTTCTTCCATGCTATTGGTACCAAAATGATCAAACACCCTCAAAGATTCATTGAGTACGTTGCACGACCACAAAACCCCCAAATGTTGCCACCACAATGTGATCAGTTGCCAAATATCACTAATTTGGTAGTTTCTTGGTGTTTCTGCCCCAATATCTCAGAGCAGCATGGGAGTTCTTTCATGATATTGGTACCATAATGATCACATGCCTTCAAATCTTTATTGAGTACCTTGAATGACCACAAAACCCCCAAATGTAGCAGCCACAATGTGATTGGTTGCCAAATATCACTAATTTGGTAGTTTCTTGGTGGTTCTGCCACTATATCTCAGCGCAGCATGGGAGTTATTCCATGATATTGGTACCAAAATGATTAATCACCCCTGAAGATTCATTGTGTACCTTGAATGACCACAATACCCCCACACCAGGAAAAAACAATTATCACTTGTCAACAAGTGACATAGCAAAGTACAAAGGGGCCTTTGTACTTTATTATGTCACTTGCAGACCAATGATCATTGTTTTTTCCTGGTGCCAAATGTAGCAGCCACACTGTGATCAGTTGCAAGATATCACTAATTTGGTAGTTTCTTGGTGTTTCTGCCACTAAATCTCAGCCAGTGTGGGAGTTCTTCCATTATATTGGTACCAAGATGATCAAATGCCCTCAGAGATTGATTGAGTACCTCCAATGAGCACAAAAACCCCAATTGTAGCCGGCACAATGTGATCAGTTGCCAAATATCACTAATTTGGTAGTTTCTTGGTGTTTCTGCCACTATATCTCAGCGCAGCATGGGAGTTCTTCCATGATATTGGTATCAAAATGATCTAATTCCCCTGAAGATTCATTGGGTACCTTGAATTACCACAAAACCCCCAAATGTAGCAGCCACAATGTGATTGGTTGCCAAATATCACTAATTTGGTAGTTTCTTGGTGTTTCTGCCACCATATCTCAGCGCAGAGTGGGAGTTCTTCCATGCTATTGGGACCAAAATGATCAACCACCCTCAAAGATTCATTGAGGACCTTGGACGACCACAAAATACCCGAATGTAGCAGCCACAATGTGATCAGTTGCCAAATATCACTAATTTGGTAGTTTCTTGGTGTTTCTGCCACCATATCTCAGCGCAGCATGGAAGTTCTTCCATGGTATTGGTACCAAGATGATCACATGCCCCTGAAGATTCATTGTGGACTTTGAATGACCACAATACCCCCAAATGTAGCAGCCACACTGTGATCAGTTGCAAAATATCACTAATTTGGTAGTTTCTTGGTGTTTCTGCCACTATATCTCAGTGCAGCATGGGAGTTCTTCCATGATATTGGAACCAAGATGATCACATGCCCCTGAAGATTCATTGTGTACTTTGAATGACCACAATACCCCCAAATGTAGCAGCCACACTGTGATCACATGCCCTCAAAAGTTCATTGAGTACCTTGGGTGACCACGAAACCCCCAAATGTAGCAGCCACAATGTGATCAGTTGCCAAATATCACTAATTTGGTGTTTCTGCCACTATATCTCAGCGCAGCATGGGAGTTCTTCCATGGTATTGGTACCAAGATGATCACATGCCCCTGAAGATTCATTGTGTACCTTAAATGACCACAATACCCCCAAATGTAGCAGCCACACTGTGATCAGTTGCAAAATATCACTAATTTGGTAGTTTCTTGGTGTTTCTGCCACTATATCTCAGTGCAGCCCGGGAGTTCTCCCATGATATTGGTACCAAAATCATCACATGCCCTCAAAACTTCATTGTGTACCTTGAATGACCACAAAAACCCCAAATGTAGCAGCCACGATGTTATCGGTTGCCAAATATCACTAATTTGGGAGTTTCTTGGTGTTTCTGCCACTATATCTCAGCCCAGCGTGGGAGTTCTTCCACGATATTGGTACCAAAATGATCAAATGCCCTCAAATATTCATTGTGTACCATGAATGACCACAAAACCCCCAAATGTAGCAGCTACGATGTGATCAGTTGCCAAATATAATTAATTTGGTAGTTTGTTGGTGTTTCCGCCACTATATCTCAGCGCAGCACGGAAGTTCTTCCATGATATTGGTACCAAAATGATCAAATGCCCTCAAACATTCATTGAGGCCCTTGGGTGACCACAAAACCCCCGAATGTAGCAGCTACAAAGTGATCAGTTGCCAAATATCACTAATTTGGTAGTTTCTTGGTGTTTCTGCCACTTTATCTCAGCGCAGCGTGGGAGTCCTTCCATTATGTTGGTACCAAAATAATCAAACTCCCTCAAAGATTCATTGTGTACCTTGAATGACCACAAAACCCCCAAATGTAGCAGCCACAATGTGATCGGTTGCCAAATATCACTAATTTGGTAGTTTCTTGGTGTTTCTGCCACTATATCTCAGCACAGCATCGGAGTTCTTCAATGATATTGGTACCAAAATGATCACACGCCCTCAACCATTCATTTAGTACCTTGGGTGACCACAAAACCCCCAAATGTAGCAGCCACAATGTGATCAGTTGCCAAATATCACTAATTTGGTGTTTCTGCCACTATATCTCAGCGCAGCATGGGAGTTCTTCCATGATATTGGTAACAAAATGATCACATGCCCCTGAAGATTCAGTGTGTACTTTGAATGACCACAATACCCCCAAATGTAGCAGCCACACTGTGATCAGTTGCAAAATATCACTAATTTGGTAGTTTCTTGGTGTTTCTGCCACTAAATCTCAGCCAGCGTGGGAGTTCTTCCATTATATTGGTTCCAAGATGATCAAATTCCCTCAAAGATTGATTGAGTACCTTCAATGAGCACAAAACCCCAAATGTAGCAGCCACAATGTGATTGGTTGCCAAATATCACTGATTTGGTAGTTTCTTGGTGGTTCTGCCACTATATCTCAGCGCAGCATGGGAGTTCTTCCATGATATTGGTACCAAAATGATTAATCACCCCTGAAGATTCATTGTGTACCTTGGATGACCACAAAACCCCAGATGTAGCAGCCACACTGTGATCATTTGCCAAATATCACTGATTTGGTGGTTTCTTGGTGTTTCTGCCACTATATCTCAGCGCAGCGTGGGAGTTCTTCCATGATATTGGTACCAAGATGATCACATGCCCCCGAAGATTCATTGTGTACCTTGAATGACCACAATACCCCCAAATGAAGCAGCCACACGGTGATCAGTTGCAAAATATCACTAATTTGGTAGTTTCTTGGTGTTTCTGCCACTAAATCTCAGCGCAGTGTGGGAGTTCTTCCATGATATTGGTACCAAAATTATCAAATGCCCCTGAAGATTCATTGTGTACCTTGAATGACCACAAAAACCCCAAATGTAGCAGCTACAAAGTGATCAGTTGCCAAATATCACTAATTTGGTAGTTTCTTGGTGTTTCTGCCACTTTATCTCAGCGCAGCGTGGGAGTCCTTCCATTATATTGGTACCAAAATGATCAAACTCCCTCAAAGATTCATTGTGTACCTTGAATGACCACAAAACCCCCAAATGTAGCAGCCACAATGTGATCGGTTTCCAAATATCACTAATTTGGTAGTTTCTTGGTGTTTCTGCCACCATATCTCAGCGCAGCATGGGAGTTCTTCCATGATATTGGTACCATAATGATCACATGCCCTCAAACATTCATTGAGTACCTTGGGTGACCACCAAACCCCCGAATTTAGCAGCCACAATGTGATCAGTTGCCAAATATCACTAATTTGGTGTTTCCGCCACTATATCTCAGCGCAGCACGGAAGTTCTTCCATGATATTGGTACCAAAATGATCAAATGCCCTCAAACATTCATTGAGGCCCTTGGGTGACCACAAAACCCCCGAATGTAGCAGCTACAAAGTGATCAGTTGCCAAATATCACTAATTTGGTAGTTTCTTGGTGTTTCTGCCACTTTATCTCAGCGCAGCGTGGGAGTCCTTCCATTATGTTGGTACCAAAATAATCAAACTCCCTCAAAGATTCATTGTGTACCTTGAATGACCACAAAACCCCCAAATGTAGCAGCCACAATGTGATCGGTTGCCAAATATCACTAATTTGGTAGTTTCTTGGTGTTTCTGCCACTATATCTCAGCACAGCATCGGAGTTCTTCAATGATATTGGTACCAAAATGATCACACGCCCTCAACCATTCATTTAGTACCTTGGGTGACCACAAAACCCCCAAATGTAGCAGCCACAATGTGATCAGTTGCCAAATATCACTAATTTGGTGTTTCTGCCACTATATCTCAGCGCAGCATGGGAGTTCTTCCATGATATTGGTAACAAAATGATCACATGCCCCTGAAGATTCAGTGTGTACTTTGAATGACCACAATACCCCCAAATGTAGCAGCCACACTGTGATCAGTTGCAAAATATCACTAATTTGGTAGTTTCTTGGTGTTTCTGCCACTAAATCTCAGCCAGCGTGGGAGTTCTTCCATTATATTGGTTCCAAGATGATCAAATTCCCTCAAAGATTGATTGAGTACCTTCAATGAGCACAAAACCCCAAATGTAGCAGCCACAATGTGATTGGTTGCCAAATATCACTGATTTGGTAGTTTCTTGGTGGTTCTGCCACTATATCTCAGCGCAGCATGGGAGTTCTTCCATGATATTGGTACCAAAATGATTAATCACCCCTGAAGATTCATTGTGTACCTTGGATGACCACAAAACCCCAGATGTAGCAGCCACACTGTGATCATTTGCCAAATATCACTGATTTGGTGGTTTCTTGGTGTTTCTGCCACTATATCTCAGCGCAGCGTGGGAGTTCTTCCATGATATTGGTACCAAGATGATCACATGCCCCCGAAGATTCATTGTGTACCTTGAATGACCACAATACCCCCAAATGAAGCAGCCACACGGTGATCAGTTGCAAAATATCACTAATTTGGTAGTTTCTTGGTGTTTCTGCCACTAAATCTCAGCGCAGTGTGGGAGTTCTTCCATGATATTGGTACCAAAATTATCAAATGCCCCTGAAGATTCATTGTGTACCTTGAATGACCACAAAAACCCCAAATGTAGCAGCTACAAAGTGATCAGTTGCCAAATATCACTAATTTGGTAGTTTCTTGGTGTTTCTGCCACTTTATCTCAGCGCAGCGTGGGAGTCCTTCCATTATATTGGTACCAAAATGATCAAACTCCCTCAAAGATTCATTGTGTACCTTGAATGACCACAAAACCCCCAAATGTAGCAGCCACAATGTGATCGGTTTCCAAATATCACTAATTTGGTAGTTTCTTGGTGTTTCTGCCACCATATCTCAGCGCAGCATGGGAGTTCTTCCATGATATTGGTACCATAATGATCACATGCCCTCAAACATTCATTGAGTACCTTGGGTGACCACCAAACCCCCGAATTTAGCAGCCACAATGTGATCAGTTGCCAAATATCACTAATTTGGTGTTTCTGCCACTATATCTCAGCTCAGCATGGGAGTTCTTCCATGATATTGGTAACAAAATGATCACATGCCCCTGAAGATTCATTGTGTTCCTTGAATGACCACAATACCCCCAAATGTAGCAGCCACAATGTGATCGGTTTCCAAATATCACTAATTTGGTAGTTTCTTGGTGTTTCTGCCACCATATCTCAGCGCAGCATGGGAGTTCTTCCATGATATTGGTACCATAATGCCACATGCCCTCAAACATTCATTGAGTACCTTGGGTGACCACCAAACCCCCGAATTTAGCAGCCACAATGTGATCAGTTGCCAAATATCACTAATTTGGTGTTTCTGCCACTATATCTCAGCTCAGCATGGGAGTTCTTCCATGATATTGGTAACAAAATGATCACATGCCCCTGAAGATTCATTGTGTTCCTTGAATGACCACAATACCCCCAAATGTAGCAGCCACAATGTGATCGGTTGCCAAATATCACTGATTTGGTAGTTTCTTGGTGGTTCTGCCACTATATCTCAGCGCAGCATGGGAGTTCTTCCATGATATTGGTACCAAAATGATTAATCACCCCTGAAGATTCATTGTGTACCTTGGATGACCACAAAACCCCAGATGTAGCAGCCACACTGTGATCATTTGCCAAATATCACTGATTTGGTGGTTTCTTGGTGTTTCTGCCACTATATCTCAGCGCAGCGTGGGAGTTCTTCCATGATATTGGTACCAAGATGATCACATGCCCCCGAAGATTCATTGTGTACCTTGAATGACCACAATACCCCCAAATGAAGCAGCCACACGGTGATCAGTTGCAAAATATCACTAATTTGGTAGTTTCTTGGTGTTTCTGCCACTAAATCTCAGCGCAGTGTGGGAGTTCTTCCATGATATTGGTACCAAAATTATCAAATGCCCCTGAAGATTCATTGTGTACCTTGAATGACCACAAAAACCCCAAATGTAGCAGCTACAAAGTGATCAGTTGCCAAATATCACTAATTTGGTAGTTTCTTGGTGTTTCTGCCACTTTATCTCAGCGCAGCGTGGGAGTCCTTCCATTATATTGGTACCAAAATGATCAAACTCCCTCAAAGATTCATTTTGTACCTTGAATGACCACAAAACCCCCAAATGTAGCAGCCACAATGTGATCGGTTGCCAAATATCACTAATTTGGTAGTTTCTTGGTGTTTCTGCCACCATATCTCAGCGCAGCATGGAAGTTCTTCCATGATATTGGTACCATAATGATCACATGCCCTCAAACATTCATTGAGTACCTTGGGTGACCACCAAACCCCCGAATTTAGCAGCCACAATGTGATCAGTTGCCAAATATCACTAATTTGGTGTTTCTGCCACTATATCTCAGCTCAGCATGGGAGTTCTTCCATGATATTGGTAACAAAATGATCACATGCCCCTGAAGATTCATTGTGTTCCTTGAATGACCACAATACCCCCAATGACCACAAAACCCCCAAATGTAGCAGCCACACTGTGATCAGTTGCAAAATATCACTAATTTGGTAGTTTCTTGGTGTTTCTGCCACTAAATCTCAGCGCAGCGTGGGAGTTCTTCCATGATATTGGTACCAAAATTATCACATGCCCCTGAAGATTCATTTTGTACCTTGAATGACCATAAAAACCCCAAATGTAGCAGCTACAAAGTGATCAGTTGCCAAATATCACTAATTTGGTAGTTTCTTGGTGTTTCTGCCACTTTATCTCAGCGCAGCGTGGGAGTCCTTCCATTATATTGGTACAAAATGATCAAACACCCTCAAAGATTCATTGTGTACCTTGAATGACCACAAAACCCCCAAATGTAGCAGCCACAATGTGATTGGTTGCCAAATATCACTAATTTGGTAGTTTCTTGGTGGTTCTGCCACTATATCTCAGCGCAGCATGGGAGTTCTTCCATGATATTGGTACCAAAATGATTAATCACCCCTGAAGATTCATTGTGTACCTTGGATGACCACAAAACCCCAGATGTAGCAGCCACACTGTGATCATTTGCCAAAAATCACTAATTTGGTAGTTTCTTGGTGTTTCTGCCACTATATCTCAGCGCAGCGTGGGAGTTCTTCCATGATATTGGTACAAAGATGATCAAATCCCCTCAAAGATTCATTGTGTACCTTGAAAGACCACTGTAGAGCGAGTAAAAGGAATAGTGCGGACAGGGGGAATCGAACCCGCATCTCCCCGATGCATGCTGGGTTGCTCTACCGTTGAGCTATATCCACAGGTGTGAGGTGTACCAACATATACTACCTCTACACACCCCCTGTACACCTACACCGGTGACAGAGCCCACTAATCCTCCCAGAGGCTCATCCCAGGTACGCAGCTGCCTAAAGCGCTGGGCTCATAACCTGTAGAGCGAGTAAAAGGGATAGTGCGGACAGGGGGAATCGAACCCGCCTCTCCCCGATGCATGCTGGGTTACTCTACCGTTGAGCTATATCCACAGGTGTGAGGTGTACCAACATATACTACCTCTACAACCACAAAACCCCCAAATGTAGCAGCCACAATGTGATCAGTTGACAAATATCACTAATTTGGTAGTTTCTTGGTGTTTCTGCCACTATATCTCCGCCCAGCATGGGAGTTCTTCCATGATTTAGGTATATCAAAATTATCACCTGCCCTCAAACATTCATTGAGTACCTTGGATGACCACAAAACCCCCAAATGTAGCAGCCACAATGTGATCAGTTGCCAAATATCACTAATTTGGTAGTTTCTTGATGTTTCTGCCACTATATCTCAGCACAGTGTGGGAGTTCTTCCATGATATTTGTACCAAAATGATCACATGCCCTCAAGGATTTATTGAGTACCTTGGATGACCACAAAACCCTCAAATGTAGCAGCCACAATGTGATCAGTTGCCAAATATCACTAATTTGGTAGTTTCTTGATGTTTCTGCCACTATATCGCAGCACAGCGTGGGAGTTCTTAGATGGTATTTGTAACAGAATGATCACATGCTCTCAAAGATTCATTGAGTACCTTGGATGACCACAAAACCCCCAAATGTAGCAGCCACAATGTGATCAGTTGACAAATATCACTAATTTGGTAGTTTCTCCATGTTTCCGCCACTATATCTCAGCACAGCGTGGGAGTTCTTCAATGATGTTGGTACCAAAATTATCAATTGCCCCTGAAGATTCATTGTGTACCTTGAATGATCACAAAATCCCCAAATGTAGCACCCACAATGTGATCAGTTGCCAAATATCACTAATTCGGTAGTTTCTTGATGTTTCTGCCACTATATCTCAGCGCAGCGTGGGAGTTCTTAGATGGTATTTGTAACAAAATGATCACATGCTCTCAAAGATTCATTGAGTACCTTGGATGACCACAAAACCCCCAAATGTAGCAGCCACAATGTGATCAGTTAACACATATCATTAATTTGGTAGTTTCTTGATGTTTCCGCCACTATATCTCAGCACAGCGTGGGGGTTCTTCCATGATATTGGTACAAAAATGGTTAGTCACCCCTGAAGATTCATTATGTACCTTGAATGACCACAAAACCCCCAAATGTAGCAGCCACACTGTGATCAGTTGCCAAATATCACTAATTTGGTAGTTTCTTGGTGTTTCTGCCACTACATCTCAGCGCAGCATGGGAGTTCTTCCATGATATTGGTACCAAAATGATCAAATGCCCCTGAAGATTCATTGTGTACCTTGAATGACCACAAAACCCCCAAATGTAGCAGCCACACTGTGATCAGTTGCCAAATATCACTAATATGGTAGTTTCTTGGTGTTTCTGCCGCTATATCTCAGCACAGTGTGGGAGTTCTTCCGTGATATTGGTACCAAAATGATAAAATGGCCCTGAAGATTCATTGTGTACCTTGGATGACCACCAAACCCCCAAATGTAGCAGCCACAATGTGATCAGTTGGCAAATGTTCTAATTTGGTAGTTTCTTGGTGTTTCTGCCACTATATCTCAGCGCAGCATGGGTGTTCTTCCATGATATTGGGACCAAAATGATCAAATGGCCCTGAAGATTCATTGTGTACCTTGGATGACCACAAAACTCCCAAATGTAGCAGCCACAATCTGATCAGATGCCAAATATCACTAATTTGGTAGTTACTTGGTGTTTCTGCCACTATATCTCAGCTCAGCGTGGGATTTCTTCCATGATGTTGGTACCAAGATGATCCAATTCCCCTGAAGATTCATTCTGTACCTTGAATGACCACAATACCCCCAAATGTAGCAGCCACACTGTGATCAGTTGCCAAATATCACTAATTTGGTAGTTTCTTGGTGTTTCTGCCACTATATCTCAGCGCAGCATGGGAGTTCTTCCATGATATTGGTACCAAAACGATCAAATGGCCCTGAAGATTCAGATGCCAAATATCACTAATATTGTAGTTTCTTGGTGTTTCTGCCGCTATATCTCAGCACAGTGTGGGAGTTCTTCCGTGATATTGGTACCAAAATGATCACATGCCCTCAAACATTCATTGAGTACCCTGGATAACCACAAAACCCCCAAATGTAGCAGCCCCAATGTGTTCAGTTGCCAAATATCACTAATTTGGTAGTTTCTTGGTGTTTCTGCCACTATATCTCAGCGCAGCATGGGAGTTCTTCCATGATATTGGTACCAAAATGATAAAATGGCCCTGAAGATTCATTGTGTACCTTGGATGACCACAAAACTCCCAAATGTAGCAGCCACAATCTGATCAGATGCCAAATATCACTAATTTGGTAGTTTCTTGGTGTTTCTGCCACTATATCTCAGCTCAGCGTGGGATTTCTTCCATGATGTTGGTACCAAGATGATCCAATTCCCCTGAAGATTCATTCTGTACCTTGAATGACCACAATAACCCCAAATGTAGCAGCCACACTGTGATCAGTTGCCAAATTAGTGATATTTGGCAACCATTCACATTGTAGCTGCTACATTTGGGGGTTTTGTGGTCATTCAAGGTGCACAATTCAGCTTTGAGGGCATGTAATCATTTTGGTACCCATATCATTGAAGAATTCCCACGCTGCGCTGAGATATAGTGGCAGAAACACCAAGAAACTACCAAATTGGTGATATTTGGCAACTGATCACATTGTGGCTGCTACATATGGGGATTTTGTGGTCATTCCAGGTACTCAATGAGTCCTTGAGGGAATCTGATCATTTTGATATCAATATTATGGAAGAAATTCCACACTGCGCTGAGATATAGTGGCAGAAACACCAGAAACTACCAAATTAGTGATATTTTGCAACTGATCACATCCTAGCTGCTACGTTTGGGGGTATTGTGGTCATTCAAGGTACACAATTAATCTTCAGGGGAATTTGATCATTTTGGTACCAATATCATGGAAGAACTCCCACGCTGTGCTGAGATATAGTGGCAGAAACACCAAGAAACTACCAAATTAGTGATATTTGGCAACTGATCACATTGTGGCTGCTACATTTGGGGGTTTTGTGTTCATTCAAGGTACACAATGAATCTTCAGGGGCATGTGATCATTTTGGTACCAATATGATGGAAGAACTCCCAGGACGTTTTGAGATAGAGTGGCAGAAACACCAAGAAACTACCAAATTAGTGATATTTGGCAACTGATCAGGTCGTAGGGCTACATTAGGGAGTTTCATTGTAATTTAAGGTACACAATGAATCCTTCGGGACTATTGATCATTTTGAAACCAATATCATGGAAGACCTCCCAGGTTGTGTTGAGATATAGTGGCAGAAACACCAAGAACCTACCAAATTAGTGAGATTTGGCAACTGATGAGATTGTAGCTGCCACATTTGGGGTTTTTGTGGTCATTTAAGGTACACAATGGATCCTTGGGGGCTACTGAAAATTTTGATACCATTATCATGGAAGAACCCCCAGGCTGTGTTGAGATATAGCGGCAGAAACACCAAGAAACTACCAAATTAGTGATATTTGGCAACTGATCAGGTCGTAGGGGCTACATTAGGGAGTTTCGTGGTCATTTAAGGTACACAATTAATCCTTGGGGACTATTGATCATTTTGAAACCAATATCATGGAAGAACTCCTGGGCTGTGTTGAGATATAGTGGCAGAAACACCAAGAAACTACCAAATTAGTGATATTTGGCCACTGATCAGATTGTAGCAGCTACATTTGGGGATTTTGTGGTCATTCAAGGTACACAATGAATCTATGGGGGCTTTCAAAAATTTTGGTACCAATTTCACGGAAAAATTCCCAGGCTGTGTTGAGATATAGTTGCAGAAATACCAAGAAACTCACAAAGTAGTGTGATTTGGCAACTGATCAGATTGCAGCTGCTGCATAATGGATGTGACCACAAAAACATTATTTCTGGGTTTTATATTCAGAAAAATTGTCCAACGAAATCCTATGTGGAAATATTCCTCATTAATCTGTGGTTGATAACAAAAGTAGATAAAAAAAGAACCTGACAAAAATATGCTAAACCATGGTAAACTAATTTCAAAAAGGCCTCCTATGCATGTAGCGCTTCAAGTATGATATGCAATATCTTGAGCAAGTTCAACCAACCAAATTAAAAATGTGTGCAGGATGGTATCATGAGAGAGGTCAGGGGTCAATGTTTTTCCTTTTTTGAAAAAAAAAGTCAATTTGCAGACTTCTGATAACAGATCAATTGTTGAAGTAAAAAAAAAAAGAAAAAAAAAAATTGAGACCCCTCAGCCACCCTGGATTAATCCTAAAACTTGCAATGTCTTTTTTTCAGGCAGAATTGAATGGTGTATGTAGAAATTTATGAATGTTATCAGGCAAAAAAAAAGATTCCTGTGGCTTGAAGCTAACACAAGGGGAAGGAGAGAGATTATAGAATGGTATTAAGGAGACATGGAAAACAGACAAAGGTATCAAGAAGAACAATAAAAAAAATTGATCAATATAAATTGATCAATATACGCTATATTGATCAATATACGACATCGCAAATTCATCCATCTTGGTAGTGTGATCCTCTCCAATTGCTTTGAGGATGAGGCTGGTTGTGGTCTGCGTACCCTTGCTGCGTGGGAGGATAGTGGTGTTGATTATACTCGCCAGGATGATGGTGCGTGTTGGGGCGGAATAACTGAACCACCTCTCGCGGTATAGAAGCTTGCGGAGGTCTCACTTGGCGGCGGCAATTGATGGCTGCAGTAAACTGAAGCTTCTGGGCGCAGTGGTTGTTGTGGCGGCGGCGGCGGCGCTTGAGCTCCTGGATTGGATTGAGGGGTAGGACCCTGGTACCCAGCCTCTCGAGTCCTATGCTGGAAGTTCGTGGGCTCTGGGGTCGGCGTAGCCATCATGGGCTGGTGGTTGGAGTGCGGAATCAAAGCTAAGGATGGGTTGTTCTGCGAGGGAGGAGCAGCCGTAATCTGAGGCTGATTGGTGTTGCCTTGATTGTATATGAGGCGCTCCACGTCGTTCAATTCCTTCCGGGGAATCCAGTCTTGGCAGAGACGGATAGTTTCCTCTCTCCCAACTATGTCTTCTATCATATCCTGGGTTGTGGCCGCCTGGGATAGGATCATTTTCATAGTCCTCAGGTTCTGCGCCTCCCGTGCTTGGACAAAAAGGTTGAATTGATTGTTGAAAAGATTCACTAGTCCTGAGATCTCTGGATCCTCCGGTATAAGCTCCATCGGGCCTGAAGAATTGGTTGGATGGGGGTTCTGAATGGGCAGAAGCAGGGCTAGATTCGGCGGCGCCTCCGGTGTAAGACTCAAAAGTGTTCCTGAGAACCTTTTGCTGAATGGAGAAGGGGATGATGGAGGTGCAAACTCTGCCCTTCTATACTATCAGATAACAAGACCCACCAAGGTAAGCTTGGCAAGTTTTAATGAAGTGATAGGGTTGGTTGGTTCAAGATGAGCTTGTTGATGACACTGAATAAATTGTTGTTATTGTTAATGTAAGGGTTGTTATGTAGGTTGTTTAAGTATATATATAAGGCTGAACTGTAAATGTTGGGGTGACTGTGATTGGTGAGTAATGAACTGAGGAGCTGACAACTGGGGAGGAGGGAGCTCCTTATATAGACAAAAGTGGAGCCCCAGAGGGCTTGTGGGTTAGGGTTTTGACTAATCTAGACAACAGTGTGAGGGATTTTAGCTGGTGGGAGTAGATACAAATGATGTCATAATGTGTCAGGGGTACATAAATGATGTCATAAGAATGCAGTAGGGCCACATGAAGGCTGCGTAAAGTGACAGTAGACTGCATGAGTTGACAGGTGGATGCAGGGGGTGCATAAATGAAGTCCGAGGCTGCAGAGTCAGTGTGTGATGACATCATAATATGGAAATAGAAGAGTACTTGATAATATGTAATGACTGCAGTCTGATGGGGAGATGTATGTTTGTATCCTGTGATTTGTATAAGCATAATGCTGTGATCCTTGAATTGAGGCTGGTGACAGGCTGGTGACTGGGTATGTTGAACGTGTGATGGGTGTCCAGTGTCCAAAGAAGTGTAGGTTCCAATCCAGCGGGGTTCAGGTGATGCTTTCAGTGGTGACTAGGGGGGAAATTGGCCGTAGAATCCATTTCTGAGGTCTGTTTGATGGTATCTTGAGGCGTATTGTGAGTAAATATATGTATGCAAAAAAACTTTTGATTTTTCACTTTTCCGTCTACCACACCGGTCGTAAACCCTCTGGGTTGGTAGGCAGGGAGTTCATCGGAGTGCCTGCTGATATCATCGGCTCTCTCTCTACCGGGCGCGGTACTGGCGTTGACCTGTTGGACGCGAGGGCCAGGGACGTCTCTCTTGGGTTGTACAGTGCCGGCGGTATTCCGGTATCCGGCGGCAATGGCTCCTCTTGAGGGAAATTGAGGAAATCCTCTCCCAACGGAGGTAGCGCCGACTCTAGCTCTTCGAAGCCGCTCTTCTGCGGCGGGGCTGAGTTGGTAGCAGAGCTGGTGTTCTGCGGAGAGGTTTCGGCCATTCCAGAGGTGAAGAGGCATAATGTATTAAGTTTTTGCTGTAGAAAATGGAATGAAAAGGGTTTTGAGTACCTGTAGTTTGGGATTTAGCAGAAATCCTTTTACTTTTGCGTGTAGTAGAAGAGGATTTCTTCTTGGAATCTTTTGCGCAGGACTTTGCAGGTGGTTCAGAGGTCCAGTCAGATATCTTGACGGGAGCTATAGTTTTTCTACGGCAAGTTTTTGGGGCTTTAGCTGTAGCTGTGGGGGTCCAGGAGTTACTACTGATCAGGTTGCCGTCACATGGATCTGCTACTATCTTGTTGTTGTAGTTTTCTTCTTCTGCGCTAGTCTGCGCCGTCAAGAATTTATTTACGGTCAATTGCAGCAATTATAGTTAAGAAGCAGGAGAATCTTTTGAGCGCACTCCGTTTTTCGCTATCTCCTCTTGATCCGAAGATATAGAGGGTTCTGGGGAGGATAAGTCTGACAAAGGGATAAATGGCGGTGCGGAGGAGTCGCAATTCTGCACTTTCACGAGTACACAGGACGTAATTTTTTTTTTCAAGGGTTCAGTTAGAGAATTTATCAATATAAGAGCAGTTTAAACTGCTCTTATATTGATTGGAATAATTTTGGAAGAACTTTAGCGTTAGTAGGTTATGTAAAAAATGTTTTAAGTGATTTTTTTCGAATTTTTAAGAGTTTTTTGTTTGATTTAATCAGGATAATCAGCACTTTGGCTTTTAAGCAGTCTAGAATTATGAAAAGGTGAGTAATTTTCCCAATGAGGCCCCCAATTGTGAGCCTGAGTCTCTATAGTGACAGCAGGACACAAGAAAGAAGGGGGGAATATTTGGATTTCTTTGGATAAAGAAAATCTAAGTATGTTAAATCCACAGTTTCATGGAAATTGGGTTCATGGGTTCACCCTCCCCCTTTCCCAAAAGGCCCCAAAAGGGGCCTGCCAGTGGCACAGTGGCCAACTTGGCAATATTTCCCACAGTTCCCTTCTTCCCAGGCAGAAGTATGTTTGACTTTGCTGCCGTGTGAATTAAATTTTAAGTCCCCAAACATTAATGCCTCGGACTGATCCCCCAATTCATGAACCATGAATGAAAAGGGACCGGATTCTCCCACCTCTGCCTGTTGCAAATGCAAGGGGAGAGAGGTGGGCAAATGGTTGGTTAAATAAATTGCCCAGCCTGAGCAAGTGCAACAGGGGAGTAAAATTTACCTCAACCTGTGCAAGTGCAACAGGGGAGGTTTTTTCCTTCTTTGTGTGATGAATGTTTTGACCCACCTTTGCAAGCGCAGCAGGGGGAAAAGATAAGACATAATCAGCCTGCGCAAGCGCAACAGGGGATTGAGATAAAAGATTAAAGCCCTCAAACCTTTGCAAATGCGAAGGCGGAGAGTGTTAACCGACGGATCGTGCTCAACCTCCACAACTGCGAGAGGGGAACTCGACCCGTGAAGGTCCAGCCCCCGTCGAGGCGCCTTTATTTATTGTCTACCTCCCCTCGCTCCTCTTTTTTTCTCTAGATCAACAGCGCACACATGTTTCAATAAGTCTAGGAGTCCTCCCCATTTTGGGGTACTCCAACACTGCAAATCTTTACAGTCGCGTGGCGCTGTCCGAGACAAGCGACTGGGACCCTTCAAACAAAACAAAACAAATCAGAACTTCGCCTTTAGATGACCTGCACACTTTTTTGTTGTTATGGATGTATATGTTCACACCCGGGCCAGAACCGCTTTTGGCCAAGGCGGGTCTTTTTTGACGGTTCTCCCTCTCGAAGATGCTGCGCCTTTGCTGTACCTTCCTAAACCACGAGAGGCTTTGACTGTCACGCAGCTTTGTACAGGGAAATACCGCTTCCCAGGTCATGAGGGTATTGTTGCTGGTAGTGATCCCTCAATCACGAAGGCCGAGCTGCTTCGTGTGCATCCCCAGGAGTCCTGCCGATCCCGCCCGCCCGCTACACAGGCCACCAAAACCTCCTCGGCCTGCTCATACTTGCCCAATGCTGTTTGCTTCGCCTCCGGCCACGGCTTTTCACAATGGAGTGAAGGCTCTAGAACCCAGCTGTTGAATACTACCTGACAAGGTAGAGGGCCCTGTGGCTGCAATCATGTATCTCACACACTTCGCCGAGGTCTAAAACCACTCGCCCACCATCATTGAGAATAGCCCCCCCCCCCCCCCCCCCCCCCTTCCTCCTTGAACTAAGCCTGACCCCCAGGAGGGGGAGGAGAAGTAGGCCGGTCATCGAGAGGAGCGATGACCAGAACCCGGTCATCGAGAGGAGAAACACACCTCTCGGTGACCGGGACCAGACCGTTCATACATTGAGGGGATCAAGTGCTCCTCTCGATGGGTCCGTTTTCCAGTCATCGAAAGGAGTCAAGACTCCCCTCAATGACCGGAGCGAACTGTTCATCACTCATCTCGTTGAATGGTTCGCTCCGGTCATTGGGGGAGTGTTTCTCCTCTCAATGACCGGGTCTGTTCCGGTCATCAAGGAGATTAAGTAATCCTCTTGATGACCGGATCTGCTTGGTCATCGAGTGGATTAAGTACTCCTCTTGATGACCGCAACGGACCCGGTCATCGAGCGGAGTACTTAATTGCCTCGATGACCGGTCTGCTCCCGGTCACCGAGAGGTGTGTTTCTCCTCTCGATGACCGGTTTTGTTCTGGTCATCGAGAGGTGTGCTTCTCCTCTCATTGACGGATTCCGTTCCAGTCATCAAGAGGTGCGTTTACCCCTCTCAATGACCGCAACGGACCCGGTCATCAAGAGGAGTGCTTAATCCCTTAGATGACCGGTGATTTGCACTCCACATGTGTGCTGGCCGGTCGTCGGGGGAGTGTGTATCCTCCGCACTGTGGGCCTGCGCCGGCCGTCGGCACGGCACAGCGGCTGACTTCTGCCCCTCGAACTATGTTTTTGAGGGGCTGTGTCCCCAGGTCATTTGTGGCAGGTTAGATATCCCCGGGGGAGAGTCACCGGGGGATCCAGCTCATTAATGGGTATTTATTTTTCACCCTTGTCTTGTGTGAAAGTGAGTGTCCCAAAATTTCCAAAAGAATTGTTGGAGGGGGCGGGGGGGGAAATCTCTTCTGCCGCATGGCAGAAAAAAAATGAGAATTTTATGGTTTTTCATCTGCAGTGCACAATTAAGCGTTTTGAGCTTCCGCGCACTATGGCCGGGATGTTGAGTGGACGCCCCCTGCAGTGCGCAAAGAGTTTTTTGTGCACAAAGTACATCCATATTTCTTTTAGAGTGCGCGTCATTTGTCCTGTAGGAACACATGTAACTGAACTACTCTCTGAATCACATTCACAAAGGAATGAAGTTCAATGCCAGATTCCTCTGTTTTCTTCAGCCTCAGAACTGTCAGGGGCCTTGTCCGTGTTATTTGATTACTGGTTCATACAGCTGTAGTGAAACCTTCTCTTTCTCAGAAATTGTGTCCAGGAAAAGTGCGGGTATGACTGAGGCTCATCAGGCTTTCTGTCCATTCCTAGCAATGGTGTCTGTAACATACCAGGATGGGGTTGGATATTTATTGTCTGTTGCATCTCTCAGCAAGGCATTCTTCTACACATCAATTCTCCATAATCTCTATACTGACATGGTTCCAAATTTCAACATATAACCACAGATTGATGGCATTTTTACAACTCTGTGTGGATTAATAGTTTTTTTATTTTTCCTTCCACAATAAAAACATGTAAATTCTCAACCCTGAAGCAAAGAAGGTGAGAGTCAGCCAGTGTATGCAAATTGTTGGCAGGTGATGTGAGGCAACCTCATAGTGTCTTGTATATTTCCCTACAGCATCATGACAATTCAATTGGATCAGGATATACCATTGGAAACCCAGGGATCCAAAGAGAAGTTCTTGTAGTACCAAGTGGGTTGCACACTCAGAATTCCAGGTGTGCTTCACTGCACATAGCAAAACCTTTCACCATTGTCATGACTACACCCCCTCTTTGAAGAGACCCCAGACTTTTTTTACCATATGTTGTCATTATGGTCATTCTTGGTCTCAAGAGTGCAGTAATCCAGCTTGATGTTTCCACTGGCATATTACCTGATTAGGATAAGAGATTTTTTGTATGAGAAAATAACACTACTTGAAAATTGATTATGCTGTGAATATTTTTCAAAAACTTTTGGGGTGGTGGGATAATTTGGTTCTCCATTTGTTGGCTATCATCCATCATGTTTTTTGAAGTGAAATTTTGATCTTGCTGCTATTCAGATATGTACATGTTTTTGACAATAATTCCTCCTTCAGTATCCATTTCTTTACACAAAAGAGGTGGGGGGGGGGGTTGTGGTTTAGGGTATGTTACCCTCTTTCCCCAAAGGTGCAGCGGCGTAGCCGCTTTGAGCTCTAGTACAAATATAAAAGAGAGAGAGAAAAAGAGAGAGAAACTGAGCAGGATCAAGATAAGCAGATATTCAAGGTTATTCTGGTGGGAATTCACGTCCACTGGCAATGCTACCTCTTCAGAAGAGTGCTGCCAAGCTGTGCTAGAGAGTGCTACAGCCTCCTCTCACCATTAAAGAAACGTGGAGGGATCCTGGATTGGATAAGTTTAATCCAGCCACAATTTTTTAGCTTCCTTCTGGATAGTCAAGGTTCTTTAAAGGGAAACCTATGTGGTTTGTTTCTTGCAAAAACCACAGAAAAAGAATGCAGATATGAAGGGACAGCCCTGTGATCAAGAATGAGGCAAAGGCCAGCAAAGAATAGTAGATGAAGCAAGACACAGAGTTGTACCTCTGAGATAAACAAGGTTCAGTGAAAAAGGTTACTTACTGTCAATATCCTAGGCGCCTGTGACAGTAGGTATACTGGGAGTGTTGTAAACTCTTTGGTGGTGATCCTGGGGTTATCTGGGGTGTGGTTCTGGTGTGCTGAAGTCTGTAGATCCGCCTCAGGCAAGGGGGATCCTGACTACAAAATTTTTCAGTTTGCTTATTTAATTTACATATGTACATGTGGTTTGGCGCGTCTGGTAGCGCTGACACGTCACAACTGCGCATGCGCGCCACAACTCAATAACTCAGGGAAGGAGTATAGTTACAAGGAATTAATAAGTTGTGCCTAGTGTTAAAATTGCATGAGGAAACAGAATATGAAGTCAAAACAAGGTTATCTCTTAAGATGAAAAAGATATGAAGTAATTCATATGTAAAAGGCAGAAAAAGGCAGACTTGAGTTGACTCTAAGGCTGACAAATTTCCCATTTTCTAGCCAGACCCAGCCCTCACACAATTCTCATCTCCTTTACTCTGAACATGGTCTTGTTGGTCATATTTTTTTCTTGGCAGTTTGTGGAGCAATGTATTAGGCCCCGTTTGGCTGCCGTGTTATACGTCATAAATGGTCGAATTTATGACGCGCAACCCCCGGGGGCTTCAAAGTTTTGGTGGCAACAGGGGGCAAACTTTGGGTCGCGGCGTCATAAATTCAACCATTTATGACGTATACCGCGGCAGCCAAACGGGGCCTTATTCATAGCAGATGAATCCTGAAAAGCTCTCAGCTATGTCTGCTCTGATCTTTATGTTCCATGTACATCACCCTCTGTGAGACTTTTTCTGTTCTCATTCCACACAAGTACATTTTTTGCCACTCTTTTCTTCCCTGTATTTTTTTTCTCTCTCTTGTCTCTTGACATTTCTGCAATGAAAAAATTCTTTTAAACACTAGGTGGTAATTAGCTAGAAAACGTTAAGTCTGGCCTGTTTAGTGATAGAGAAAAAACTAAGCATGGGTTGTGTTTTATTAAAAGGGAAATATGAAAAAGGAATGGAACACAAAATGTGAATTTGATTGATCATCTGGTAAATATAATACAATAGTAACACTACTATTTTGGAGTCTGATGAGATTAATATTTTTTCAGTTTTAACTCCTTTCCATTGAAATTAAAAGATTTGACATTTTAGACTTGGAAAGAAAGTGATGCTAAACAGTCAAAATTGCAAGAAACCCTTTGCAAACATAAAATGCCCAGTATGGAATTTGTTTTTTTCAACTTTTCCATCTAACTTCTCTCTTGTGACCAATTTTTCAAACTTTGCCTCATAGTAATCAACAATTCTTCTAGAAAATTTTTCAAAGTGTTTGAGAAGACACAAAAACTTTGAATCAAGATCTTCCAAAGGATAGTAATCATAAAATTCCCTTTGTTTGTAGTATTTTTCATGCTGTATAAGGATATTTTGAATTGATTCTTGTACATTGGTGTAAGGTAAACTTGATTGCATGGCTTCCTTGAATTGATTTAACTCTTCGAAGTCAAATACCTCAAAATCCTGGTCTTCCTCCCCATAGATTGAAATTGGTCTATTTTCATTCTTATCTACTAAAAAGTTAGGTTGCCATGGTTCATGATCCAAGTCATTTTGATATTCTTTGATTCGGACAAATATTGAGTGATAAACACTCGACAGCAGCCTGACCGCCCCCTCAATTGCACGCATGTCATAGTAAATTTCTGTGCTGTTATGTTTGTTTTCTGTGGTTTCAGAACTGATTTCTTTTTCACTTTCCACAATTGATTTTGTAGGTTCTCTTGGTTCTATGAGAATGTAATAGTGCATGATGAAACTAATCATATCATGCCCAAGCTTGGTTTCAATCAAAGATTGTGTTTCAATAAAATGGGGGTTTTCAGCAATATCTTGGTCCACTTCATTTTTCAAATAATCAATAACCCTTTTCATGAAATCTTCTATTTTTTTGAGTGAAATTTCCATATTTTCTTGTGATGTTAACACAAGAAAATCAGTAATCAAATCTTTAAAATGTGTGTCTTGGTGATCATTGGTATTTGATTTTTTCAGAGGGTCATCAAGATAGGTGAGCAGCTGATTCTTCAGGTAATCATGTTCAATTTTCTTCCATGAGTCCGCTTCCAAAACTGTTCATCAGAAATAGAAAAAGGATTAGTTTATCAAGTCAGGTTGTGTTTTTTAAATCTGGATTATATTTGGTGTTTTGTTTGACTAACCTTCCAAAAGATCTGCCATCTTTCTTGTGGCCGGGCCTTCAAGAAGACTTAGTTTCACATTAAAGTTGAGGTAAAGCTTGCATACATCTAATCTAGGTTTGTGGAATCTGTTGTAGATGTAGGACGATATGATGCGTGAACCATCCTCGTTGTTTAAGAAATCCTTGAGACGCTTCTGGGTGATCACTTCAAGTGTTTGTAATTCAATAAAGAAGTCAATCATGAAATCAATTCCTTGCCTGCTGAATTGGATAGATTCCAAGCTGTTCTTCAGCTGATCTGGAAACTCCCATGTCTCGTGAATATTTGCAACTGAATTCAGCCACATCCCTTCCCATCTCTCCATAACTCCTGCAGCCAAATCTCCGCTCACCAACGCTTCGGTTGCCTGGAATTGATATGGTTCACCTATGAGCTCATAGATTTTCTTATCAAACAGATTTCTCACTGCGTTTCTGATTTCTTGCATCTGCAGTTCAACTCGAGAAAGTTCAGCATCAGGCAGCTTCAGTGTTGAGACACTAGATTCCCAAATGTCAAATTTATCCAACATAGTCATGTAACGCCGCTTGGTGATTTCTACCATGTCTGCATTGGATACACATCATTTCTTTTAGAAATCATATCAATTTTAACAAAAAGTGATTGGCTTACCAGTTTCAACGCTGGTTTGCTTATTTTTCTTTGACATAGTATTTTCCACATGGCAGGCTGGACCAGAAAAAAAAAGGTTAATTGATCAGAAGTGGTTATTTGAGACGGTTTCATAATGTAAGTATATTTTAGCTCTCTTCCCTTACATTCCAGCGGTGATGGATCTGAATCAGTTACGAGCGTGTCTTTCCACGTGCGTTTCAAGTTTTCTGATGTTTCTCCGCTGCTTTGGCCGGTCCTAGGCCTATGATTACTTTCCCATGCAATTGACCGGACCGAGTCTGGCCCGGCATTCGCAAGGTGTTCAAAAGGTCCAGTTGCCCGGAAGCTGCACATTTGTAAGATGCATATGATAAGAGTAAATTTGAGACGAGAGTAGAGCATGTTGTGTGACTTTGTGATGTTGGTGACAAGATCCTGGAGCCGACCCTAAGCCAACCTTCCGGTTACTTTTCTTGGGTGTTTTAGGCTTGCATTTGCGGGGCAGGAGGGGCACGAGCGCACACGGCAAGGGTCTGTAGAAAACAGGACGACAGTGACATGACAATACACATCTAACAATTGATGGGATTTAGCGATTCAGTGTAACGGTCACCGCCAATACATAAGCATTCTATGATCCGGCCGAGTGACATGAACTGTATCTGCTAAAGGTGAGCAATCAGCGACCCGATGTCACTCCAGACTGTACCACTTTCGATGTCAAGTTTCATACTCGTTAACTCATGGTTGCGTAATCAACGCCAAAAGCTCCACGCTACGGCTGTCAAAGCAGTGTCAACGATGAGCCTGAACATGCACATGACAAGTTCATCCATTTTAACCTTTCAAAATCAATGAAAGAAATGGTTGGCATTTTCTGAAAAAAGAATTTGAGGCCACTGAAACACAAGAAAATAGATGGACGACTCATGCCCGTTCTCTTTCTGAACAGAACGCAGAGGAATTAAGAGGGAGGATTATAAACGACAAACTGAGAGAGAGAGAGTGCGGGAGAAAAATATCGTCAGTAAAACAGAAAATTTGGATGAGGAAAGCGGGGATGGGGGAAGATACGAGGACCAGAAAGGAGACGAACAGCGGGAGAACCAGGTTGAGAAGCGTCGATGATAGTACGATTATAGCCGAGCTGATCGGCCCCAGAGTTTTCCTTCTCGAGTTTCTCCAGTTGGGAGAGTCCATCGCGGAGCCATTCAATCTCAACCCGATCATAGCTCAACGTTCTTCGTAGGTATCCCTCCGCCCTCTTCAAGACATCCATCTCATCAAACGTTAAAGCCCGTTCTAGAGCCGATTTCCCATTTGTCTTGATCTTTCCCTTCATCATCATGATAAATGGCACTACACAAAATACGGACAAAAACGTCAGAGATGCGGGGTTTTAGAGTGCGATGATGGGAGTCTACGTACTGGTACGCTTGTCTTTAAAGAGGCCCAATTTTTCAAGATCGGCACGGAGAGATTTCTCATCGATGAGGGTAGTCTCAGGGTCCAAGTTTCTTTTGAGAGCGTCGACGCACAAGCCCTGCCAAGCGGGGAACTGGTCGGCGACGAAGATGCGGACGCGTTTAGGTTTGGCGGGGTCGAATGAGAGCTGGGGGCCGGTAGGGGCGGGTCCCTTAGCCTTGGCCTTACGCTTGGCCAGGTTGATCTCCGTCGTCCGGACACTCCGCACAGTCTCTTTCACATACTCGGCCGCATCAATCATCGAGAGGTCTACGTTCTGGTTGCCTTCCGGGAACGACGCGTTCTGGATCGAACCCGACTCCCCTAGAATCGTCCCCCACACATACTCCGCAAAGTGCGGCGCAATAGGCGCTATCAGTAACGCTTGCACTCGCACGTAATACTTCAGCAAGTCCGCATGCATCCCTCCTTCCTCCGATGTGAAATCTCGATACCAATCTCGGGCTCCTAATAACTCGTAAAATCCAACCTTTTGGGCTTCTTTGTAACAAGATCTGTCATGGACAAATCAACAACCAATTGATTCTCCCAATAAGATATGGTAAAGAGAAAGTTTTGGTATACTAACTCATCATATGCTTTGTAAGCCTTGTTGATCGCCAGTTTAGTTTCGTTTTCGAAGATCTGGTCAAACAGAGTAAATGGCCCTTTGCGATAGCTAGAGTTATTGCTGATAACTTCCTAGAAACAGTCAAGCAAGTGGTAAAGCTTGTAAATCATTTATCTGATCCCAGTTGCCATTGAGAGGGCGGTGAAGAAAAAAAGCTTACTCTGCACCATTCGAGAAGGGTATGCAAGCGCAAGATCGACGCGTTCGCAGTGAGCTCCTCGAAGTTTGCATCATCAAATCCATCTCCTGAGTCAGCTAGGGTCAGTCTGGTAGCATCAGCGCCAAACTTCTTCAGACTGTCACAAAGCGTCAACGAGTTTCCGGTAGACTTTTTGGTGATACAAGGGCCAGGGGAAAAGAAAGTTGATTTAGAATTTGTGTTTTGTTTTTGTCCTAGCAAAAATAATGAGAAAAGTTCGAGACGTGAAATACTCAACTTTACTCATTTTTTTACCGTTCAACATCAGGTGACCATTAGCCCTCATAGTCCGGGGCCAGAATTGTTCATCAAAGAGAGCGGTATGAACGTAAATACAAAAGCAGAGATGATTGGAGATCAAGTCTTTGCCACTACTGCGGACGTCCATTGGGTAAAAGTATCGGAACTCTCTGCGCATGAGGTCAGCCTTATCCTTAGGTAAGGGGTCAGGGGAAGAGTCAGCCTGGAAAGCGATGGCGTCGGTGCCGAAGATGTAGTCCCACATCCGATCGGTCATTTGCTCTGCAGTGACGCCCAACGGGCCCACCGTCTTCCCGAAAATGTCTCCGCCATGCAAGAGATGGGAGACAGTGTAGTAAGCCATGTAGATCGTCGAGTCTGAGAGAGACTCGACTAGGAACTCGGGGTCCCACGGCAGACGCGACCCGAGCCCGTAGCTCCTTGCACATGCCCATTGGTGTAACCAGTCGAGATCCTCTTGGAACTTCTTTTTCGTCGACGGATCGCGGATGTTCATCCTTTCCAACAGCTTGAACGCCTTGGCTTGCCAGGTAGGCTCTCCGTAATCGAGGTACCATTGGTCACACAGGGCCACCACACACTCGTCGTTACTCCGACTGATGATCAGTCCTTCGGGCTCGGCATACGCGAAGGCACAACCATGAGCAATCAACTCTTCGCGAACTTGAGGTTTGGCTTTCTCGACGGGCTGGCCGGCAAATGGGCCGACGGACATGGTGCCTTGGTAGAAGCCGGCCTTGTACGCCCGTTCCTTGGCCTCGGCAAGCTTGGCGGTATCTTTGGGGGAGTCGATCTTGAGAGTACTGACGAGTTTGGGTGCGGACATTTCCCCAAACTCTGGGGTCGAGAGGACGGGGATCGGATCAAGACTGACCCAGGCGGGGTCGAGGCCATAGTAGGCCGCCTTCTTACGCAAGTGCATCAGATTGATGTAGTCGTCGGGCGAGTCCGACGGTACCGAGGTCACTACACCCGTCCCTTTGGTGGCCAGGACGGTCTCCATGGGCAAAATGTAGACGGCCTGGTGGATCCCGTTGGGGGCGTGAATCTTGGTGCCGTAAAGGGCACTACCTTGGACGGTGGTTACCTGGCTGACCAGTCCGCGCTCGGCAGTGAGGTTCTGGAAGGCCATGTTACGGGCCGCCCGAGCGGTACAGATGTACAGCGAGCCGTCTTTCATCTCAAACACACCGTATTCGATGTTCGGCCCCACGAAACAGTTTGTCTGTCCATACATGGTCTCAGGTCGGAGAGTCGCCGCCACGAAGAACACGTCCTTCCCAGAGAGTTTAGTTGCCAGATCGTCCGCCTGGGGCCCCCACTCGAGCACCTTCATCTTCAGACAGGTGTATTCTTGCGATCCTAGTCGTTCGCCGCTCGAGCGATCGTGGTCCATACATGGCTGACCATCCTTAGGACTGTAGATCGTGTACCGTTCCCCGAACTTCACATAGCCCTTCTCCTTTAGTCGGTTCATTTGCCATCGAACAAAGGCGTCGTAGTAAGGATTGATATCTGTCGTGATGAATGATCTCCGCCAATCCACTCGAGCACCAAAGGCATTCAAATCACTCTAAAAAATGATTATCAACACCTCGTTTTTTCTGTCTTGTACTTTGCTCACCAACGACTCACTTTTGCGATCGGGGGGAAGTACTGGAGCCAATATTGAGGATCGGCGAATTTCGGGATGTCCGACCTCGGGACACCGATGCTCTCCATGATCTGGAACTGGTATTGTAAGCCTGTTGACTTGGCTTGAATCTTTCCCTTTTTCGCTTTGCTCTTGTCTTGGCTTTCGTTCGTTGCAGGTTGGGTGGTCTCACTTGGCTCGGCGATCGCAGCTTGAGGGTCGTACTTAGATAGGTCTTGGCCGAACTGCTCTAGTTCTCGAATGATTTTGTCCGAAGCTGACTGAAACAAGTCGATCATACGGTTAATATTCCTTCGTCTGACTCTTGTGTTTATTATGAGGTTTGTATGTGATACTTGCCTTGATTGGCATTCCAGTCGCATGCCACCCTACGGGGAAAAGAGCCCGCCGGCCTCGCATCCGCTCGAAACCAACAGCAAATTCGATCTTGGAGATGGTAAAGGCGTGACCGAGATGGAGCGAGCCGTTCATGTAAGGATAAGGAAATGTGCCAAAGAATTTCGGGTATCTATGATTATGATTTTATTTATTTATTTTTGGGTCGGCGGAAGGCGTAGGGTTCGTCAAACTTTGATGGAACGCTGAGAAGAGTGGTTCACAACCCCCTTACTTTTCTCGCAGTTCGTCTCCACTAAGCTCTTGTAATGCTGGGTTTTCTATGTAAGGAGAGTCAGTCTGCAGACCGAAGTATCAGCTTGAGAATCGGGCAGGCCAGCAAGTTTCTTGGAGCGTGATTGACCTGAAAGATGTCCGATTTCGCCCATTTTTCTTGTGCCACCTTCTCGTATTTAATCAAGTCATCACGTTTGGTGAACTGGAAATTCAAGAGGGACAGGTCAGTTTCTGGTCAGTTTTCAGGCAAAAAAATTACACACGTTACCACCCATGTCCAATGTTGCCTCCTTCTGTTTGCGATCCATGAGTTCCTGGATGGATGACGGTGGTGGGTTTGTAGATTGAGCCATGATGCTGGTGGTCCTGGTTATCGCCCTGACTCTGGGAATGCTCGGTCGCAAATTCTTAGGGAGGAATGAGTACAGCGTTCTGAGGGGTGAGCCCGCTGCCGTGGTGATGCTGTTTCGTGGTTGACCGAATCGATTGCAAGTCGACCTGATCGGATTAAGACAACGTTATGTGGTGGAAGTGGTGTTGTTGCGTCGAGAATTTTGTTAGGTAATCGCCCTGGGAGGCTTCCCAAGGGGCAGAGGCCCCAATGCTCCGATTATGAATATATTCATTATGTGCCATCGTCTCGACTCAAAACATGCCACAATTCCCATCATTTGGAAAAAATTATCACTCTGATACAGTTTTCAGGTTGGAGTCTGCCCTTATCACTCAGGACGTGACGTACATTTCAATGAAAAAATAGTTCCAACCAAAAAAAAAATCAGTTTGCCAGGTTAGGCCAGGTTAGAATAATATTTAAGAAAGTATTCTATACTTAAGGTGAAACACTGATCAGGTCATGTGGTAATTTTGTTGGCATCTGGATAAGATTTGGAACAACTTGCGCATCATCCGTCGAACTAGTAGCCAACCGGATCGATCCTTGGTATTAATCGGCACCATGGGAACTCCAGTGAGTAGGTTCTAACAGGCTACACCCACCTCAAGAAAGTCTAAGTGACATAGGTATTTTCCTACACTGACCTCCATTCAAACACGTAAATGAAATCTGTAGCTGAGAATTTTTGAATTCAGTAATGAGGTGGCACCAAAAGGTTAAAGCTTAATCCTAAAAAAATTCTCTCTGAGACAAGCAGTAATTAATCTCAAGCTAATTACCGGTGGCCACTTTTTGCAAAGATGCCACAAGTCTCCCAATATATTATACCTTTTTCTCTTACCCAGGTAATCTACTTTCTCTTAGTAACTCTTTGCATCTTTCCGTATGTTTGCCTGGGTGTTATTACTTACAGTTAAGTACTTCTTGACTGGGCTACTCTGGTATGATCTCCAAAGCTAACAGTGTATTCTTCAGCTCATTTTTCATAGCTTAAAAAGCAAATGCTCAATAGAGCTTGGGCATTTCCAAGACTTGATACATGGTGTCAATCCTTTGGATCAAACAAAAATATTTAACCCCCACTCAAAACAACCCAAGGGGAACTTGGCCGATCAAGATCCACCTCCCAATGTATGTCTATTTTTCAAAAGATTGAGAATTATTGTTTTGAGGCATCTGGGAGCTGAGAATTTTTGTTTTCTGGGGTGGTGAGCAGCCAGAGGCAATAATTCATGTTGGTGAAGAAGAAAACAATAGTGGGACAGCCCCAGAAACTTCCAGTCAAACATTCATCAATCTCACAAGTTCTAGCGGCAAATCAGCTCACAGCACCTTTCCAATTGCTTTGACAAACAGAGATCAATACATTCAAGGGAGTCAATCAAAAATAGGAAAGTGTGTTTTTTGCCTACAAGTGTGCCCATCTGATGCCAGAAAGCTCTCTTGTGGCCACTCTTTTTGTCATGGGTGTGTAACCCCATGGTTAAAAACACATTCCACCTGCCCACTTTGTCGTGCAATAGTCCTTGATCATGAAGGAGTGGAAGCAGGTGCCCCACTGTCAGAGGTGCCTCAAGGAAACCTTGGCAACTGGGACTTTCCAGACCAAAACCACGTCAACATCTTCACCTCCAACATTGAATGGGAAAACCGAATCTTAACAGATGCTCAATGGCATGATCAAATCACGCGCTGTTGTTGCTATTGTCGCTTAGCAGTTGCAGGCGTTATTTTGGTTGTTGTGGCTGTTTTAACCAAGATATATATGGCCTATTCCCATTGAATCCTCCAGATTCCTCTGGTATCTTGGCGCAAATCAACTCTTAATAAAGCAAACTGCATTTGAATCATAGCTTGCAATTCAAATCACCTTAATATTTTTCTCTATCCCCAACAGTGGCAGCAATCCAGTCTTACCCATTGTATTACCATATTCTTGCTAGCAAATAGCTAAAAATCAAATTTAAGATATTTCACTCAAGTCTTTTGATTACCCACCAGTTAATTGACCTGGTTCATCAATCCTCAAGACTAGGAGGAAAATCCCAGGTTGTTGAATTTTCTTGATTTCCTTATATATCATCTCTAAGCCACTTGTTGTATTTCTCATCTTAATTAATCAATACAGTCTGTTTGCATATATGAGATTCATTTTTGAACAAGAGCCTTGTATTCTATCAGCCATGTCCAGAAGTATGGCATACAAACTCTGGTACTTTTGCTGATCTTAGACTTCATGTATAAGTTTTTCACCATTCCTTGCTTTATTATTTCATATTCTATATTTTTTATCCAAGTATGGTAAATCCTCCAAATTATGAAAAAAACTCCAAGGGTTCCCCCTACAAAATAGAAAAATAACCAAAAAAATCAAAGGTTCCCCCTTTAAAAAGACAACAGAAAAACACCATTCCCCCCACAAATTCAACATAAGACAACAGGAAAATCCTCCCCACCACACCAAAAAACCACCCAACACTAGCAAGCTGGTATACCGTGGCCCACTGCCCATCCTTGTCTAGCTGGGTTGAAAGGCAGTGGGAGGATCACCCCCAGCGGCTAAGCACAGGGGGGTCCCCAAATATTCCCCCATCAAAAGCACAACAGTGGATGGGGGTGATAAAATCCCCCAGACTGGAAGCCAAGCTTGGAGAATTGCCAGGGACAACACTCATTCCCAGCGCCTTATTTATAGCCTTGACTCACCTTCAACCTGTGGATTTGCCCCAGCAAGCACACACTCCCAGCCCCAACCGTTATCAGTAGCAACTCCCAGTGTGGGGCCACATTGAACCCATCTTGACCCATCCATCCCAATATACTGGTTGTTCTCTACCTCTGCCACATTGTACAACACCTCAGCGCCTCTATCACAATATCCCTCAACACCTGAAGCCCTGGCCCTGGCTGAGTATCAGGTTCCTTTGGCTCAGGTAAAAATACATACCAAACTGCTACCCCACCTTTGCAGGAAATATTTTGTGCAATGATCTACACACCTCCTCACCACCCTTAGTTCAGCAAAAACCCAAGCCAATCTGCTGTCCATGTCAGGTTTAAACTTGCACATTGAGTTTAGGTCATGCATGCGTCTATGCATTCAACAATGACGTGCACGTGTACACTCAAGACTCTGTCAATTGTTTTGGACTTACTCCCTCAATTCTCAGCAAAAACCTCTTTCTGCCGACAAAAATCTTATCCCCTTTCTTTCACTTCTCATTTCCAACTTTGATCTTCAACTCAAATCATTGAACAATAGCTACTTGAAGTTAGTTCTTCTTTGTCAATCTTCAATCAATACAAATCAAACATTCAATCTCAACGGTTGTTGATTGCTAACATCTAGGACAAGCTAGATTCAGCTTCTGGGTAGGTAGTCATTTACATTGCTATTGATCCATGAAAATCAACTGTTGTTGACCTCTTTACTTATTTCTGCTAGGCTGTTTTGTCGTGAAAGTCCTTGTGTTATTTGTTGTCATTGTTGTCCTTGTATTGAGATTTTTTCTTCAAGGTATTTATTATCATTTATTACTAAATCATTTTAAACAACTGTTCTAATAATTATCTTTATATTTTTAAGTGTATTACTGTTATTGAGTTCTTAGTAATAACTGTTTCTATAAAGTAATTGACTTACCATTTTCACAGTCCACCCCTCAGGACTTCAAGTTCTAACCCTGCAGCCTCACCCCGGCACTGGATGACTTCCCGTCGTCATTTAGAGAGCTCTAGATGCCCCTCTAAATCCTAAATTAAGGCACCTATCAAAAAATCAACCAGTGCACATGAAATCAATAAACTGTAGGGTTGGGAAAACACTTCTCTTTTTGTCAAAAATTAAGAATTTGGGTGTGTAAATTGAGATCTGGGAGGCTCCCAGACTCGACGGGAAGTCATCCACTAGGGGGTATCAAATATGAGAAATCCACAATTAGAAACCAGTCAATTAGCCAAAAATGAAATTGTTCACCAGTGGATCATAAAATGGGGTAGAAGAAGGACCAGCATGTTTTAAAAATGATGGGTTTTTTCAAACCAGTCAATTACATAATGGTGGATTTAGTCATATTTGATACCCCCTACTATCTACATGTAAATAAATATGCAAAATCATTTTTTGCCAGGGCCATCCATCAGAAAGACAAATGAGCACACCTTTAACGATTGACACAACTATATAATCTTCCTCCGTTGAGAGCAAAGTGCCCAACATGCCCAGACATGAATTTTATGTTAGTTAAACTTGATCTTTCTCAAACGGGGTGCACTTTGGGATTACCCAAAAGTAGAAATGATTCGGCATTACACCTCAAGTCTCCTGTTCAACTCCTCTTGTTAATCTCACAGTTAACTCAATCCTCTGCAATCATGGAGTTGCAAACTTTTAAGTTCGCAACTCTGAAGCGAGTGCCACACTGGTGATCTGAGGTGGGGGGAGCAGCCTGCAGCGGAGTACCCCATGGCGAGCTTAACTAAGCCACTCGTGGTGAGCGGGTCTGGGCGGCAGCCCAGTCTCACCAGAGAGGCTTATGTGCAAGAACACAAAGCTCGCATGAGACGAGCGTGATATAGAGCCCTGTTTTAACCATTTCTCTTCTCACGTCTATGCCACTCACCCCAGTTTCTTGTTGTTTTGTTTTTCTGACTGTTTGCCATGTCAGTTATTTTTTCATATTTTTTTTATTGTTGTTTTTAAATCTCTTCATTTTTGAAACCGGCTTCCAAGAAATACAAAGAAATTCTTGGATTTAATTAGGATGGCAGATTATTATGAAGGACATCACATCATATCGATCATTAATGATAATTAATGAAACAACAGAGTGAGTTAGAGAACATTAAAAAATCATTAATAACAATTAGATAGATTAGCGAGTCCAACTCGGTAAACACATTGATCGAAAGCAAGACCAAGAACAACTCCCAAGAACCACTCACAATTGCGATGGTCGATACACAGGTCAATCCACCCTCTTGTGGCGATGATCGGCCAGACATGTTCCCATCAACGTTACCAGAAGATGCAATCGGTAGCACGGAAGACCCCTTACCCTTCGAAAATGTAGTGGAACACCACCCCGAAGAATTATTCTCGGGACGATCCGGCCGAGTGATCAAGAACAAACCAGGCCAGCTTACCTTGAACAAGAATATCACTGAGATGACCCAAGACCAGCAAATCGAAATGTTGAAGAATCGATTGGCAAAAGTTTACGGACCCCAGGCGCCAAAACAAGTACAACTAGAATTGGTCATTGATTTGATTTACCGCCGTGATACCTTTGTCCTTGCCGGAACTGGAGTTGGAAAGAGTCGGATCACTGAGATCTACTGGGACTTATTTCCCAAATATAAGAAGCCGATTGTTCTGGTCTTGAATCCTCTGGACTCGCTTGGCGATAATCAGGTATGTGCTGCGTTGCTGAACTAATACATAAATCTTAGTAACTCAA
The DNA here is from genome assembly GCF_026914185.1 of Puccinia triticina. Classification (NCBI taxonomy): domain Eukaryota; kingdom Fungi; phylum Basidiomycota; class Pucciniomycetes; order Pucciniales; family Pucciniaceae; genus Puccinia; species Puccinia triticina. The sequence continues at coordinate 1,107,040 of NC_070572.1, forward strand.
CCAAGCTGCATTTGTAGGTAGAAGAGAAAAGAAGCCTTGGAATATCAGCAATCAATCTCACAAAGATGAATTTGAACGAGACGGTCGAAAAAGATATATTGAAAGGAATTTATTCTTTTATCTACCTGGTAAGTAAGCCCACAACTAACCTTAGTGTTAAGAATTTGAGCTGACAGCTTCACAGAGCCCTGAAGTGTTGTTGAACAACGCAATATTCAGTTGAATCTTTTACAATGAGATGTTCCAGGAGCGTGTTTCGTTGGTGGTGGTAGACGAAGCGCACATGATTTATGTGTGGGGCTTGGTGGCTAGTGGGAAGTCAAAGAAACTGTTCTCGCATGGCCGTCATCAGGATCGGGCAGTTTTTCGACCATTGTACGGAGACATTGCGGCGCGACTTTTGGGTATTAATGCTCCTTTGCTCCTTCTGTCAGCCACCTGCCGGCCACAAGCAATCAAAGGGATACTTGAGAGCCTGAAGATAACTGAAGATAATATATCTTACAAACATGCCGAGCTCAGCCGACCAGAGATTCAAATCATCCGGGTACCAATGAAGTCCTCGCTCAAATCTTGTGATGATCTCCTGAGACTGTATGGGCCCCGTACCTGCATCCCGGACGAAGAGATAATACCTGCCTTGATCTACTGCCCAACTCGGAACCTGACTATGCAAGCTTCAAAGGTGATCCACGAAGCTAGACGGATTCCGGGTGGACACACAGATTGCAACAGCTCCTTCACTAGGAGGTTCCATGCTTGTTCGGGTGATGTTAGCAAACAAGAGACCACAACGAACTTTGCAGCAGGCAAATTCCCAGTAATCTTGTGTACAATGGCACTGGGCCTGGGCCAGAACTGGAAACGGGTCCGATCAGTCATTCATGTAGGACGAGGAGATCCGGCATCCATCTGCCAGATGATTGGGCGCTGTGGTAGAGGAGGAACAAATGGATTAGCGATTTTGTTTGTTGAGCCAAATCGTCGATCAGGTAAGAACAGCGTTGAGGAATTCACCACACAAACTCAACAGACCGACGACAAGAGGATGGATGCTCTAGCCATCACACCAGTCTGCTTGCAAATCTGTTTTGCCATAGATAACAAGTAAGACAACTTACCTGGATGGGTGTCGGTTTTGGAGGAGATAAAACTTACAATGCTGCTGTTTTTTTAGGGTTGGATATATCCCGCTATCAAATGATGACCCCAACGTGATCCGAGAACGTGCCCGCCAAGTGGAGATGCTGTTCCCCAGATGTTTGTGTTCTAACTGCGGGCCGGAGAAAGTCTCCAGCGTGCTAGATAACTATCGGAAATTCAGAACATCCAACTTTGATCAGTACATGACGACAGGGGATGATTTGCCGGAGGACCCTCTGAACACAACTTACACAAGAGCGTCACAACGGCCGACTTACCCGCTTGGATCAAAAAAAAACCCACTTGCTCCTGCGCTGGAAGTACTGGCCAATCGACTTGTTGAGGAATTTGGTTGGCTGTTCGAAGAGACTTTTGACCCAGAAACGGCGGAAGTACATGTCGAACAGATGTTTGAAATCCAACAAGCCAGAGCGTTTGCCCTGGCGGTCAAAAGGGGCCTGCCGCTGACGGAGATAACTCGGATCATTGGAGGCGAGATGATCAACGGCCAGATGGAACATTTGCAAACAAAGGTGGTGGATGTTTATTGCGAGAGTAGTACTTACCAAGAATTTATTGAGGGAAACAACAGCAACACACGGAAAAGGAAACATATAGAAGTGGACGCCTTGAAATCAAAAAGACCTCCGACCAAAGCCGAGGTGGAGAGGGAAAGGAAGCGATTGAAATGGCTCGATGATCGAGTAGTTTTAGAACAGTACAAAAAGGATAATGAGGAAAGAATGCGGGAGAAGAATACTTTACGCATACCGGGGGCAATGGGACCAACGAAAACCTCAGCAAACCCTGGGCCCAAACCACCCAACGCACCTGAACCTCTTCCAGACAAAAGTCAAGCCACCGCATTGCCCTCTTCGTTGAAAAACGCATCAAACCCTGGGCCCAAACCACCCGACGCTCCAGACAAAACTCAAGCCACGGGATCGTCTTCTTTGTCGTGAACTTGCCCTTCATCATCGATTTCCTCCGTGTCATCAATGGTTTCCACGTGGAGGGTGGTCGCGGGGCGGAGCCGGTTCATCTTGGCACTTCCCTTCTTTACATCTGTTTGCATAACCTTGAATCCGTTGCTATACACGTCGAGAACCTCCGTTTTGTTTGTCCGGTTTGATCTTGGCGAGACACCGCATATGTCGTACTGATTCGCCATATTCATGAAGTTGAGCATTGACGGCATCAAAATCGTGTGTTTGTGTGATTGATAAATATGTTCTCGTCCACATTGGTCGTTAAGCAAATCGAGGAGCTCACGTAGCTGTTGAATATGGATGTTGTAACTTGTTAATCCGCTATCATTTCACCAAGCAACATACAAATAATGTTGAAACCCTTACAACTGGAATGGCCAGAGAGTATTCATCTTTCAGCCGATCGATCTTCGTACCCATGCCGGTGTTGTTGTAAAAGTACTTCAAAAAGAAGTTTTGATTTTCTAAGTAGAAATCCTTGGCCACAAAATGATTGGGCCTTCCCGTCGGAGAAATAAGAAGCGAATGTTTGAGCACTAATCGAAGTCCTGGGGGAAGTACTGTTGTGAGTAGTAGATACATTCGCGGTAAGTCAATCGCATAGTTATTAAGACCTTGGATTCCCATTGCCATCACCGCCCATCTCTTCCAGATATTCATCACACACCCAATATCACCCGCTTTCATAGCACGATTACATTTGACAATCGTAGAGAAATCGCGCAGGCGGAGGAGCATATTTGCCAGACATGTAGCTTTTGCATCCTTTGCTTTCAAGAGAGCTCGGGGAGAGAGAAATCGTTCGTAGACGGTGTCGACAATCTTATTGATTTCATCAGCTTTCATGGAAAGCTTGACTTTGGGGAAAGAGTCAGTCTGCTTCCCCATAATAAATCTAAGGCAAAATCAAATTAAAGGAAGTATGTGTTAACAAGCTCCTGGCTAAACACCGCAAAGAAACAAATGAAGGAAGCTTACAGTATAAGATAAGCTATAGTGGCCTCATGAACCTTTTGTATTTGGACAAGCATCAACGAGAAGTCTTTCTTGTTGAGAACTTGGTTTGATTTGACTCCTAGCGCCTCAAGAAAGTGCCAGCACCCGAGGTCCCGTGAATCAGAGCTGTCACCAAAATGCAGAGAAAGAAGCGCCTGCGCAATGTTCCAGAGAGTATGCGCCCCGCCTAGTAAGGTGAAAATGTTTTCCAGACTTTCCTCGGGGCGATTGTTGGGTTTACGCTGGGCTCGCAAGCTACTCAGATTGAGACAGGTGCCTAGATCACCCTCGACGATCATGAGTCTAGACGCAAATTTCGAAGGTGTCAGTCCACTTTGTCGTGCAAGTCCTTCAAGAACTTCGCCAACGCCTTCGGAGCTGTTGTCGGATGCAATCATCAGCTTCAGCATGGTGATGTCGGGCTTCTGAGCGTCTAGTACTTCAATAGGGGGTGGTTTCAGTGGGATAGTTGGTGTCTTGTCCTTTGTCTCCGCAATGTAACTCATGAGTACGCTTGCTACTTGACTTTTCAGGACTGATCGGTAGTGTGAGCTCTCTTCCTTGTTCAAGACAAATTTAGCCGGTGAAATGATTTCGTCCGCCGAATTCGCAATGGCAGTCTTGTACGCTTCAAGGGTTAGGTCGGTGGGATTGACGCTAGCTAGTAATTTACGGCTGGGCTGATGGAGGTAACCCCAAGTCCCGTGAAACATGCTGCTTTGGTTATCAACTGATTTGACGTGGACGGCTTCTTGGAAATCCAGGTTGTCGATGCAGATTAGAGGGCAGAAGTTCGGAGACAAAGCTGGACCTAGGTTCATGCGGTTCTTGATTTTTTGTTCGGCTTTCTTCCCGAGGGTGCGCAATGCCAAATGGGCAGTCTGACGAGACGAGCATAAACCAATATAATTAAGGTATTTGTTGACCCGATCGGAGATCCCACAGGCTACAAAGGTGATTGAGTTTTCCAGCTGCATGGCATTTTTGCGCCGGTTTGATGCAAACGTGACCATTGAACACATGGTTTTAGCTATCTGGATAGATCCAAAATTGAGATGTATTAACAACGAATTTACAACAAATACCAGAGGATTGGGACCAGAGGGACAAGAAATTGACATACTGCATGGGCTCAATGGTTCCTAGCTGCAACCTTACCGTCCGCATCAATCTCGACAGGCTCATCAAAGGGACCCCGTAGTGAGTCGGTGTCGTCTTTGTCATCGCTTTCGCCGTCTGATTCTTCATCTGGAGTAGCAGATTGGTGAAGTATTTTCGATTTGAGGAGCCTGTAGAGAAAAGGATGTTCCTTGTCCGTCATTTGCTTGTCCCTTGCCACCCTGTTTTTGCCGCTGAAAAAATCGGCCTTGATCTTGGTGGAGTTGTAATACAATCCTCGAGCTCTTTCACGCTGCTTGTCAACCTTGAGAATCTTCTGGGCCTGACAAGCAAAAAATAAATGAGGCTTTTGATGAGTCCATAAACCAGGAGATCCAGATAAAATCCAAACACATACTTGGCCAAGGATGAAACCACTCCATTTTGTTTGGCCAGGTTCGCCGGAGCAGATCATCGTTCCAATCGCATCCAGAAGTATCTTTGTGGAGTCCCACCGTTCATCTGACCAGAGCCGACGTCTACTAACTATGCTCATATCGTCTTGCTCCACGAAAGCGAGGAAAAATTTCTTTGGGTTCATGTCGACGGAGTTCATCACCTCGCATATGTATGAAACCTTCGATGCCTGGGTTTTCAGATCGGCGGGTCGGTCGGGGGGTGGTAACATCTTCAATTATAGGAGGGCTGCCTATTGCGGAGTCGGACTAGCTAAGAAGAACTGCGAAACACAACGCAATCAATAAACCGCCCCGGCCGCACACCACGGCATGGCATAGTTCGACCAGAAGAAACTCCACTCACCGGTTTTTTTTCTTGCGCGGGTGAGTTTATGGATGGATGGCTGGTGGGTAGTCTGGTCCAGCTGGGTTGGTTAGGCTTGGGTCCGGTTGGCTGGCCGTATTTTGATTGAGCGATCGAAGTTGGATGGAGGTGATCGGGAAAGGGGATGTATGCGGATTTGCAGAATTTACCGTGTGATGTGGGATTTTCGGTAGCTTCATCACCGATGTCCCCAATAAGCATAAATATCCTTGTAGAGTGACTGCGCTCGGTCCTTGTCATACAAGTCTCAAGAACTAAATTTCAAAATCTTGTATTTCAACATTTTTTTTTCCATAGATGCAGGCAAGATTGGGCGGTAAAAAAAATATAGAAAATTTGAGAACATGTAGATGTACCACTGATATAAACCTAGAAAGAATTTGTCCAGGATTGAAGGTGTGGTGATGGAAACTATGCCGCTCCCAGCCAAACCTGGGAATCGTCTCACGCGAGAATTGTGCGCTAAGACGCAAGTCCCTCCCTCCGGTCGGGGTCGCTTCGCGACCAGCCAAATGCTGCACAGCCCGCAACGGAGCCTGGGACTTGTGTTAAGTTCGACCCCATGGCTACTCCCTCGTCGGGGTTCATATATGGAAACCCGCCTTCGCTGGCGAAGCATGCGCATAGCGCGATGCTCCGGCTCGATCACCCAGGTGCCCTACGCTTAGCCGCCTCCATGGACAGGGGGGAACTCGTCAGTTCCTTCCTCGATCCCCTGCAATTATTGCATTCGCAGACAATCATAATCTTAGGACTAACTTATCTTTGCCAGTTGATAACCAGAAAGTCGGATCACTCGAATGGTTTTCTTATATGCTTTTTCGACGTCGTAAAAAGTTCTCACCTATCCTAGCTGGCCGGTCACTCCTACAAGAGATTTTGGTTGATATGTACGCTTGTGTCAAAATTCAACGGACGTCATTCATTGTAAATAATCAAACAAAACTCAAGGCGTCCCAGTACAACAAGCTGGTCTCCTCTTTGGAAAACGAGAAAACTCCATCAGGAAGAACGGTTATTTTACCGTCTACTTTTATTGGAAGCCCGCGTTGTATGCAACAACTTTACCAGGATGCAATGGCTCTCTGCCGCAAGTTTGGTCCGCCGTCCTACTTTATCACGATGACGGCAAACCCGAACTGGCGAGAGATTGTTGATGAAATCCCCTTAGACAAAAAGTCATTTGAACACCCAACCATTGTTGCTCGGATCTTTTATCTCAAGGTGAAGGAGCTTATTGTACAACTTGTCAAGCTTGAGCGTTTTTGTCGCGTTGTTGCATATGTTTGGACTGTCAAGTTTCAAAAGCGCGGATTACCCCACTTGCATTTGATGATAACAGTTGACGAAGACGATCAACCAGTTACTCCAGAAGAAATCAACAAGATGATCTCAGCTGAACTACCCGACCCTACAACATCCCCAGTCTTGCACAAGTTGGTATGCGAGTTTATGCTACACGGCCCTTGCAAAAGTCGGCCTTGTTGGAATGGCAGGACATGCAGATTGGGTTTCCCTAAACCATTTTCTGAAAGGACCCTAAACGTTGATGGCACTTATCCGGTATACCTTCGCAGAAATGATGGTCGTGCTGTCAAAAAACAAAGATCTACTTTTGATAATGGCTTGGTTGTCCCTTACTCTCCGTACTTAACCAGAATGTTCGAATGTCATATTAACGTCGAGGTCCCAGTCAACACGACGGCTATAAATTATCTTTACAAATATATAACTAAAGGACACGACCGATTGTCTTTGGCTATTGACTCAAATGATGAAGTCAAATCTTATATTGAAGGCAGGGCCTTGTGAAGGTAAGCCCTTCTGGTCGCTTGTTTCAAGTGCATATACTAAGTTGTTTTGGTCAGCCGCGTGGAGACTCTTCAAGATGCCGTTATCCGATCATTGGCCTTCTGTAACCCGTTTGGGGATACACGACGAAGGGGAACAAGTTGTCTACTTTGAGAATCAGCAAGGCCTTGAAGGCCAAATCAACAACGGCAAAGCTACACAAACGACTCTTAATGGCTTTATGATGCTTTACCTTGAGGATGCGATCGGCGCGGATGGCCGACGTGCTTGTGATTTATTCTACGAGGAGATTCCGACTTATTTTTGGTGGAATAAAACTGAGAAATGTTGGATCCCGCGGAAAACAAAGGATGACTGCGTTGGAAGGATCTTCTCCGTATTGTATTTGGCTGGCGAGCGCTTTTACCTTAGAGTGTTGCTTCTCCACCGCAAAGGATTCACATCTTTTGTTGACCTCAGGACGATTAATGAAGAAGTATGTCAGAATTATCAAGAGGCGTGCAATGTGCTGGGACTCCTTGTAAACGATTTTCTTTACGATGAAGCCCTACGTGAAGCCGCGATCGCAAGAACAGGTTACCAGCTCGCTCAAATGTTCGCGATCATCTGTGTCCATTCACCTCCCTTGGACCCTCTCAAATTGCTAGATGATCACTATCTCTCATTTACTGATGATTAGTCAAGAGTCAACATGCGGCAACGGTACAGCAAACGCTTGAATAACGCTGAAAGAAAAGTGATGGCTTTATTCCGCCTGGAAGAAATCCTGCAGGGCATGGGAAACACCTTAATCTCATGCGGGCTTATCCCTTCAAAAAAGGAGGCGAAGATGTTTGTAGGTATGAGATCTGATGAAGATGAATCAGAGGACATTTCGGTGACGGCCACGCGTTTGTCAAAAAACGAGAGAAAATTTAACCAGCGACAGCACTGTTTTTACATGAAGGTTAAGAACGCCTTGAGGAAGAATCAAAAAGGTCTATTCCACTTGGACGGCCCCGGCGGAACTGGGAAAACTTTCCTTCTAAATAGTCTGATCAATCTAGCCACAGTCAAAGGATATGAGAAAGTAGTCATGGCGTCTTCTGGTGTAGCTGCATTGCTTCTCAAATTCGGCCAAACTGCTCACTCGGCTTTCAAGATACCAATTGATGCACCTGTTGGAGGAGAATGTCCAATTGATGACGACACATACCTAGCAATGACTCTAAATAAGGCAAAGCTTATTGTATGGGATGAAATGGTCACAATTCACAAAAACGCTATCAACACTGTTAACAGGACGTTGAAAAGAATATGTAATTCGGACAAAGAATTTGGAGGCAAAGTTGTCGTATTTTCTGGTGACTTCCGACAGATCTTGCCGGTTGTCAAATATAACGAGTTTCCCCCGACATACTGCTCAACAATCAAATCATCCGGCATCTGGGAACATGTCTTGCAATTCAACCTAGACGAGAATATGCGGCTAGCTAAGGCCATAGCGTACGAAGAAAGTAAGAGGAACATTGAGTTCGCGTCGTCATTGCTGTTATTGGGGGAAGGTAAACGACAAAAATCGGACTTCGCTGTTATAAAGCTCCGTCACATATTGGTTGTGTCGCTTAAGACTCGAGATGAAATGAAGGCTGCTCTGATTGATTTTGTTTATGGTGATTTGGATGTATTACGATCTGCGAATGCTGCAACATCATATCTGAACGAGCGCTGTATTCTTGTGCCGTTAAATAAAGACGTCAAGAGGATTAACGATGAAGTGTTAAATAAATTACCAGGCGATGCCATTGCCATGACTTGAACATCAATCAATACACCCGACCCAGATTCAATCTCAAGCTTACCGGAAGAATGTTTGAACAGATTGTCCTTTTCAGGGTTTCCCGAACACAAAATTTGGATAAAGTTGGGGATGCCGCTTGTGATTATGAGAAACATGTCAATTGGAGCTGGTGTCTGCAATGGGTCTCGTATAAGGGTTGTCGACTTCGGCATTGGCTTTATTCAAGGCAGATTGATGTCTGGGCCTTCGGCTGGGGACAAAGTGACACTTCCAAGGATAAAATTACAGAATAAGTCAAACGCAAGATTGGGCCTTTCTTTCTTCCGGTACCAATTTCCGGTTGCCCCGGCCTATGCAATGTCTGTAAATAAAAGCCAGGGCCAGACATTAAACAAAGTGGGTGTTTACCTTGAGTCCGACATATTCTCCCACGGCCAGCTTTATGTTGCGGTATCAAGGGTTTTGAACGTCAATAATTTACTTGTTGTCAAACCAGAATCAAGATAAGGCATTGTTAACGTGGTACATAAAGCAATATTTAAACATCCCCCTGGAAGGTGACCCCCATTCCTGACACCTCATCAATTTGTCTTGTTTGCTGACGTTGAAAATTGTTCAAGATGGGTATTAATCAACTGCGACGCCGCGCGCCTTTTCACCACTACAACCAAGGATAATTGAGGAGTTCTGCGAGCGCCCTTTTGCTCACGTTGTTGCAATACATTTATTTTTAATGCCTTAGACATAAGCAGGAGCGCAGTTATGATAAGGCATCGCAAAAAGACTGGCTTCATCATTAACTGTCAGGATCTTTTGTTGACTGAATCCCTTCGGGAGTCTTTTATTAGCCTACACAAGTAGTTCTATGTAACTATACCTTGCGCTTAATTACAAGTAAGGCTCATCTTGTACAACACACAATATTGTTTGTGAAATATAAGTTTTCTACATGAGGGGTAAAATTTGTTGCATTTTCACGTAGTGACCTATTGTGGGGGTTCACAATTGAAATTTGTAAAACTTTGGGACCCATTTTAACCTGTTTATGAACATATTTCTAAAGAGTTGATAAATTGCACTGATTGATCAGCCACACCTTTTTCTGGACATATTGCCAAAATTTGAAAATTATGTTCATAAAGGCCTTAAATTGGCCTTCAAAGTTTTATAAAATTCAATTGTGAACCCGCCCTATTATGAGCTGCAACCTTATCAAATTTTATAAAATTATAGAATATGCCATATCCACCACAAAAATCAAAAGGATAATTGGAATGGTAGTCAAGGATATTGAATGTCTAGCACTGTGTAAAGTTTTATGGTGGAAATTTTCATCCTGGAGCTGGGCTCCATTGAGGTATTGCTCCTATTGAACATTGAAGGTTGAACTAATAGTATCATTTGTGGATGAGGCGAGCCTGTGGAATGGGCAGATTTTTAATCTAACGCTGTACCCACAGCAGCGGAGCCGCCTTAGCCTCTAGTATATATAATAGACTATGTACATGGAATCAACTTGTGGGTGAGAATAAAATGAATAAAAAATTGATAATGAATAAGAAACTTCTCAACTCCACCACGGGCCGTTGCAGAAATTGATTGGACATGTATATGGACATGTCCGCGGATTTCCAGCTCTGGCGCTGCAGGAAACGTCCACTGGATGCCACTTGCATTGCACAATGGCGGATGTTTCGCCAGAATGCATCCGCTGGATGGAATGCAAATGTCTGCTGGATATCAGCCACTATCAACAGGTTGGTAAAAATTGTAGGAGATCCGGTGGTCATCTGATGCGTACGCTGACCTGCGCTCACCACGGGGGGTCATGGAGATTAGTGGGGGAGGTGGGAGCAGGTGCAGCGGGGGGGGGGGGGGGCATGGCATGAGTGGGGCTCAAACACCAACCTGCTTGTCTGGGGTGCGCGCTTGCGGGTTGCAGTACCAGATAACACAGCAGGCAATTGGATGTTGCACACAGCCCGCAGCAACACCCAAGCCAAGGGGACCCCCTTTACTCGGGTGTTGCTGCGGGCTGCGTGCGACATCCAATTGCCCGCTGTGTAAGCAGTTTCCATAACCAACTGCAACATCATGCCTTTGGTGCTTGACCTCTAAACTAAGTCCATATAGGGTTGAGTTTGCAAAGGCAGACCCTCTTGCCACCCAACAGGCAGCTGAACATCTTGTACTGTCAAAATCTAGACAGTCCAAGATGCAGCCATTGGAAACTTGTCAGCCACTGAGACAATTTTACATGTGTCTGCAATGATAATTACAAGTCATGAAACCCAATGGCCAAAGGCTACCTTAAGATTGACCTTGATCTTGTGTAAGATCCTGTGTTCAAGTCCTCCCGTTGTCTTATAATATTACTTTTGTTGCAATCATCACTTTATATGTACTAAACTGTATGATTTCACACTTATTATGTATTTACCTTGATTGAGAATAATAATGTACTAATGGAGTATATCTGTCTATGGATTTACCATACATAGAGAGATTACATAATTATTCATGTAATTCCTCCTCTGAATTCCGTGGACCTCTTCTCCCTCCTTGGAGTTTAGGATCCCTCTGGGGCCTTGACTCAAAGGAGGATCAGGTCCCTGTAATATAAAATGGGTGGATCTTTCCTCTGGAGAGATCTTTCCCCCAGATTATTGCCATACAAACCCGTGTACCTTACTGAAATTACAGTGAGTGGGGTTTTACATAATCTACACTAACCTTTTTCTTCCCTTACAGCTTCCCTTCTCCTCGTGTATCTTCCCCCTAGGTACAGGTTTAGTTATCACACCTGTAACCTAGAAGATAAGTGATCTCATCCTTATAACGCAACGGCGCTTGGCTTGATTTTCGCCGCGTCCCCTTACATACGTACATACGTAAGGGTGCCAGTCCCTCCGCCTCTCAGCATCAAGTCGGACTTTCTTCCACTTGTTACTCTCAGTAACTGTAGTGTGACCTCTTCTCCGCTTGCCGCTACCTCTCCGCCGCGGCTTGTGAGACAAAAACCCATCAGAGTTACGTCACATAAGAGACAAACTCTGACAAAACTTGTTCCAAGAGTGTCCAATGGTTGAATTGATTAATTCCTTTGGTCACTCCAGCTTGGGTGTCCAATGGATGGTGAGTTATGGTGTCCATCAGACACTCTTGATCAAGAGTGTCCGATGGACAGTGGTTTTTGGTGTCCATTGGACACTCTGGCTGGAGTTTCCAATGGATGCTGAGCTTTGTGGAACATCAAGATGTCCATTGGACACTCTCACTTGGGAGTGTCCGGTGGACGGTGTTTTTTGATGTCCAGTGGACATTTCCACGTGCCAAGCATCACTTGGATGCTTCCAGAAGCGTCCAAGTGATGCTTAGTGCCCCTTGTGTCCGCTGGATGCCCTCCGGACAATCTTCTGGACATTTCTCAGTGAGAAACATCCGCGGGATGCAGGGCATTTCCAGGAATGCGCCCTGTGGTGTCATTGTAACATGTCAAAAGGTACATCAATATCTCCAGCAGAGAGTGCAAACACAAGAGGATAAGAAGGATTTGGGAAAGTTTGACAAACTAATCTAGGCAAGGAGAAAAGTCAACAAGGCTAGTATGGTGAGAAAACATGACCACTAAATACAAGCAGACAATAATATGTGGACTCATAAGTGTAGAATATATTTGATCTGAAAACAAGCTTGGAGAGGAGTATAAAAAGGGTGGAGTGGAGGGAGTACAAAGTGTAAGGATTTTAGGGATGAGTGGAAACAAGAATGAAATTCAACACAATTTTCACAATCACACTTGACTCACCTTCTTTGTACACCACGGGGCAGGTTTTTGGGAAACTGCCCCATACAATGGACGGTTTTGCCCTGGAAGCGTCCAGAGGATGCTCCCAGAGCATCCGATGGACGCTACGGGGCAAGAGCATCACTTGGATGGTTTCAAAAAGCGTCCAAGTGCTGCTTTTCTGGCCAAAGCGTCATTTGGACGCCCAAAAAATAGCATCCATTGGACACTCTCCTCCAGGAGTGTCCGATGGATGCTTTTCACGCAAATGTGCGCTCCGACAATCGGACACTCCAGCCGGAGTGTCCGATGGACACCAAACAAGTTGCCCAGCGGAAACTCTCGGTTGAGAGTGTCCAATGATTGCAAGAAACACTGTGCATCACCCTTGATTCATGAGGGTGTCCAATGGACACAAAAAAAAACCCCTTGGACACCCTTGATCAAGACTGTGCAATTGATCTGAGTGTCCAATAAACTATTGGACGGCGAAGGGTTGTGGTTTTTGCGGTCTATTCTTGGTGAAGGTGGGGATCTTTCAATGTGCTATCTATGTGGTGTAGTTGGGAGAGCGAGGCTCCCCACACAACGGGCAAATAGGTGTCGTTGCGGCCTGCAGCGTCATCTGACATTGCATTTGGGGTCGCGGCCGCAGTGACTGCGCCTACTTGCGCAGTCACGCGGGCTTGCAACGACAGGGTGACGCTGCATCCCGCAGCAACAGCTACATGCCTGTAGTGCCATGTGATCAGATGTGCCCTAGGTTGCATGTTTGACCCCGTCCGCGAGTCAGGCCACTCATTTTTTGATGCCGGCTGGAGTGTGGAGCCATCCAGCGGATGGTCCTTCAATCATCCCCTGAACGTTCCCTGTTCCGTACATGGGATGGTTTGTTTGAACCATCCGACGCGAGGGAAGTACAATGTCCGTCCAAAGGACGGACTCCCCCGCGCAAGAGCCGGACAGCCAAAGGTGCAACCATTGGTCCAACCAATGGATGTCCTGGATGGCCCGTGGTGTATCTTTGACTAGTTATAACACTCTTTTTTTTCTTTTCTTCCACTTCACTTGTCTTCCCTTCTTTCATTTTTGGGGTTGGTGAGGGGGGGAGTGTTGTGACACATCACTTTTGCATTTTATTTCACATGCTATTTTACTACAGATTATGTATTTATGGTTTTTGTTTTCTCCCCAACCCAATTACTATGTACATACATTCATCTATAAGAGCATCCACCACCGTCTTGGTAAATCTTTAGCTAGCCAGCAAGTCCCGCGAGGCTTGGTTGCTTAGCTAAAGAAAAAACCCACCCTTGCCAGCCGTTATCGGCTCAATAGGTAACACAAATTTAGCTAAAGACACCAACAGCACCCTCATGTCTATGTAAGTACTTATTTAAATACCCTTGGTTAAGTAGCACAGCACAAGAGAATGACCAGCTCAACATACGGTACATGTGTGAAACCCCGGTCATACACACCATCAATGTCCGTCGATTGTATGGGTTGGCCGGCTCATGCATAGAGAGGCTTTAGAGCATCCACCACCGTCTCTGTAAACCCGCTCGGTAAGGCATATTTACCGAGTATGTAAGCAATTTTCTACCCCCGTGCCCTCTTTAGGGCTCTTTAGCTAAATAGTTGTTTGGTAAATCTTTAAGGCTCGCTAGATTTACCAACGGCTACAGAGCCTCTGTAAGACCATTCTAGCAAGCCTGCCAACTGCCCTCGCCACAAGACCCAGCACATGTACATACACAGCAGATAAATACATACATGCCAGTAGCTCTCCACCCCTCAACCGGTCATTGATCAACCGGTCATCGATCAACCGGTCATCAATGGGATGACCGGTCATCAATCAACCGGTCATGATAGGATGACCAGTCCTCATAACGGCCAGTCATGACCGGTCATTCAATAGGTTGACCGGCCAAATGTTAAGACCACCACACTGCACTTGAAAGACTGCCGTTTGAACGGCCATTGATAGTATGACCGGTCATTTGACTGGATGACCGGTCATTCATCTCATTCATCAATCGGATACTGGACGACCGGTCATTCGACTAGATAGCCGTTGATCCGATTGGATGACCGGTCAGTCGACTGGATGACCAGTCAGTCAACTGGATGACCGGTCACGGTCATACGATTTGATAGCCGGTCATCCGATTAGATGGCCGGTCATTCGATTGGATGACCGGTCAATCAATTGGATGACCGGTCAGTCGACTGGATGACCGGTCAATCAATTGGATGACCGGTCAGTCGACTGGATGACCGGTCATTCAATTGGATGACCGGTCAGTCGACTGGATGACCGGTCATTCAATTGGATGACCGGTCAGTCGACTGGATGACCGGTCATTCAATTGGATGACCGGTCAGACGATTTGATGGCCGGTCATTGATGGTACAATGACCGGTCACCAATAGTATGACCAGTTGATAAGTCGACCGGCCACCAATTGTATGACTGGAGGGTGTCATCAGCGGTGTCGTGTTCCTTACCGAGGGGTGTATGTATGTACATACATAAACACAAGGGTGGAGTTGCTGCTAGTTGGTGTCGTTATCTAAATCCACATTGCCTACCGAGCCAATACCGGCTGGCGAGGGTGGATTATTTCTTTAGCTAAGCAACCGAGCCTTGCGGGACTCGCTGGCTACCTAAAGATTTACCTAGAAGGTGGTGGATGCTCTTAGCTCGATGTACAGCCATTCCGAAAAAGCTTGGCTTCTTTGGAAGGAATTTCCACTGGAAATTCCTTCTGGATTTGCCAATGTTTATGCATCCAACATCAAGGTTGGACACATGATATCCAGACCTGCGAGCGCAGTTGCTTGCAGGATCCCACCAATCAAGCCGTTTGGTAGCGGAAAAAAAACACGCCGGCCGCTGGGACCAGCACCATCCAACCTCGCGAACAGGATAAGTACGCCATCCAGGGTAAAATCAGCCAAATCGCTTGATTCTGAACTCAGAATTAGGAAAAAATGAAAGCAAGGAGATGATTGAGGGCATCTGGCTGCTGCATATGCACCCTGCATATAAGAATGAGGTGGGCATGAATATACATATCTCCAACCTTGCCAGTGATTATTGGCAAATCCGAGACAAAGTTTGGGTGGAAATTCCTTCCAACAAAGCCAAGCTTTTTCGGAATGGCTGTAGTAGCCTGCGGGCTACGCACTCTGCTCCTCGCCGCAGTCGAGCTATCTTCTCCTGGAGCTTCCTGGAGAGCTGGCGATTCGCTACCACTTCGTAATTGGCGGCGCTGTTGTGAGTTCAATTCCCTCGCCCTCTTGAGCCCTCTTGCCCTAACTTAACTAAGTCCGAAGTTGGAGGCGCGAAGCGCCTCCACCGGAGGGACTTATGCGGTATCGGTGATTTAGGGCTGAGAGCAACGGCCAAAAACCAACTCCCCAACAAATGTTGCTATAGCTCCATAACCCCCGGTGTTTCCACCAAAATTTTTGGATAATCTGAAAGCCATACATCTTGGCTAATTTTTGATGCACTTTCATGTCACATTTCTACCTGCCCCACCTCTTAAAAAAAACATCAAAAACTCATCTGTCTTAGCTGTCATGGGGTTTTCTCAATTCTACATTGACCACATTGTACGATTGGGCACCAGCAAGAGCCACCAGAAAAGGGTATGATATACCCAGCCTTCTGATGATTCTAAGTCTGAATGTAGAGGGTGATTACACAAAAACAGAACCACCCAGAGGCCCTGAATGTTGATGTACCTCTCAGGCCAAAATCACCTGTAAGGCTTAAGTCCCTCCCAGAGGGAGGCCTTCGGCCTCCCTCGGGAGGGACTTAGTTAAGTTAGCCTCTTGCCATTTTGCGGCCATCTCCCACCCACCAAACTCATCACGGCTTCCCACTCACACTTGATCACTTTTGACATTGTTCACCATTACTCAGGTGTGCGTATCACAAACCAGGAGTCGCTGCGAATCTACACACTTCGATCCAAGACGACCCAGTTTTCTACATCAACCAGGTATGTGCAGTCAATCAAGCGTCGTCTTACATCTACCATAAAGCTCTTCACTCATTTCTTCCATAAACTGGATGATTGTTCAACACCTGCCTTTGAAATTTACAATCACAGCAAAGCAGGCCCCAACATGCCAGACTTGATTTCACCTACATCCGACGTAGCGTTCAAAAGAATCATGGGACAGTCCTCGGTTCTGATACCATTTCTCAATAGTATCTTGCAGCAAGAAGGCGTCGTAATTGCTAAGATTGAAAAAACTGTCGAAGTCAGAAGTTCCACTCCATCGAATCCAGTCAAGGAAAGTTGGCAGCAACGGCAGCCAGCTTCAACAATCGGTAACGTGCGGTACGCGGCTAATGAGCATCCGGGGCTTGACAAATCAAACTGAACCGGGCGCTACGATCTTGTAGTGGTAACTGATCAAAATACTGTTATCAACATTGAAATGCAGCGAGCTGCTCAGCCTTTCTACCTCGACAGAATTGCGTACACGGCTCCAAGCCAGTCTACGTTATATCAATATGTGATTTTAGGTGGAAAAGGCTGCCGGATGTTCCTGAGGATGTGCACCAAGATTGGCTTCTGTGGATCGCACCACATTACAAAGTACAATCACACCGCTCCCGAAAACCGGACAACGTCCCGGCTATACCACAAAAGAAACCGCCTACTCAACACGTCCTCATATCCCTCCCAACGGCTCGTGACGTTATGGGCGACGGCGTCAACGACACCTTGGACAAGTTGGTTTGGATTTTGGCCAATGTCGGACTTGATTCGAAGTCGGAAATGCTGCCTGAATGGACTCGGACCGACCAACCTGCCAAGCTACTCATTGATCAGCTCTTTTATGATCGTCTTACTCCTGAAGAAAAATTTGCCTACGACAACTGGGCATCTGCGGAAGCTGAATATGAAGCATCTTGGCGTTTCCAAGTTACAGAAGATTTGAGAGAAGAGACGGACAAACAGATAGAAGAGATACGAAACCAATTCGAGGCCAAACGAAAGAAATCAGAGGCTGAACTTGAGGAGCTTAAGGCTAAACTGGTCCGGCGTGCTGGGCTAGAGGAGGAGCTTAAGGTTGAACTGGTCAGGCGTGGTGGGCTAGAGGCTGAACTTGAGGAGCTTGAGGCTAAACTGGTCCGGCGTGGTGGGCTATGAGTGGTGGTAGATTACTCAATGGAACAATGTGTTGAACCAAGCCTCGGGAGATACACTGTAAGTCGCTGAGTTCTCAAAGGAAATGCTAGTGCCTTGCTGCCAATGCTGGCCGGCCAAACTCCAGTTTTGGATAGTTTGCTGACATTCCCCATCTGTCAGTCCTCACTGTCAGCTGTCAAAACTTCTGAACTTTTTTTCATTGATTGCCGTCTCGAGCAATGTTCTCCATCTTTTTTTGAATGTCATGTCTCCACTCATTGTGATTTTGCTTGTGAAAATGAGCACAGAAGTGTTTCTATTGTCTTGACCGAAAGCTTGGACCTATTTTGCCTTGTCTTGGTATTTGTTTAGAGCATCAGCATCGGTGGCTAAGTTAGTATGGACTAACTAGCTCAGATTATGCTTGGAATATGCTAATCCGAGTGGCCAACATGTGTGCATATCTAAAGATGTTTCTGTAGTACTAGCAATTTTATAGATTATAGTGTGATATGTAAAATCAATAACACTTATGTAAAAAAAAAAAAGAAAAAAAAAAACGGACTTACATACTTTGCACACTGCGAAAAACACTGCGCGCACTGCACAGTGCACGGATTCCCAAACACTTTGCGCACTGCGGATAAAATACACAACTCTTTGAAGTTTTTTTTTACCAATCAATAGACAGGCTTCCCATTGGCCTCTCTGAAATTTTTGAGAGTTTTTCAAATCATTCTTCTATGTTAAAAAAAATCATTAAAACCAAGAAGAAATGTACGATTTGGGCGCCTAAAATACAAGGTTCTCATAGCCCCAAAATCCCAAATCATTTATTGAGTAATGGAACATATAAGAACACCTACTTCAGAAGTTTTTAGCCACTTTTTGCAAGGACACAGGTCTGAAAAATGAGGATGACTTAGATGCAATGTGCTAATATGTGGTAAAGTTTCTTATTTTTCAGACCTGTATGCTTGCACAAAGTGGCTGAAATTTTTTGAAGTAGCTGTTCCTACATGTTTCATTACTCAATAAATTATTTGAAATTTTTGGGCTATGGGAACCTTGTTTTTTAGGTGCCCAAATCCCACATTTCTTTTGGTTTTTAATGATTTTTTTTAAACAAAGAAGAATGCCTCAACAAACCCCCAAAAAATTCAGAGAGGCCAATGGGAAGCCTGTCTATTGATTGGTCAAGAAAAATATTCAAAAAGTTGCATATTTTACCCGCAGTGCGCGAAGTGTTTGGGAATCCGCGCACTGTGCAGTGCGCAAAGTAAGTCCGAAAAAAAAGAGTGGCCGACCGCATTGGTGCAGATTTGCAGGTCCAAGGCTGTCGGATATTATGTGTTTAAGTGCCTGTATGTTATGTGTTGGGCACCTAAACACATAGAGTTCTTGCATACAGCTAGTCCAAAAGGCCTTGCGACTTGGGCCGCGGCTCAAGACACTTTGTGCAGCAGCAGCAACTCTTTTGCGCAGCTGTGATGCATGGCAGGCACCAAATGAATTTGATGTCATTGGGGCTGTTATCTATTGACTAAATGAAGAAACCAACAGCAATATGAAAATGGACTTGATGCCCCTTGACTTTTTTCAACTCAAGGAAAGTCACACCGGCAAATACCTAGGTTGCATGGTTCAGTACATATGTAGTAGAGAAATTTGGATTGTAAAACCAAGTGAGCCTTTAATTACACTGCCTATCCATTATCAAATTTCTCACACATTCCCTCTCATCAAACAAAAAAGATCTGCGGGATTGCTACTGATAATAGGGGTTTCAAAGCTGACCAGATGCGACTTGCATGCACTTTTGCAAGTCTTCTTGAACACTGAGTTGCAAAAGTGCATGCAAGCCACACTGTACTACAAGGGAGAGGCACAGTGGATATGTTGCTTTGCTCATATCCTCAATCTGGTAGTCAAAGCAATACTTCAACCTTTTGGTCGTCCAAAAAAGTCTTCCGGTAGTGGTGGCCCACCAGATTCTGATAATTCCAATCACAAAGAGGAACCACAAGATCTTATTGAAAAGTAAGATGTGCTCGGACTCTTTGACTTAGATTCACCATGGGAGTTTCCTTGGCACTTGCGTGCAAGTGCCATCTCTGAACTCAGTCATAGATTTGGTTGGATCTCAGTTAGATGCTGGTTGGAAGGCAATTTCATGTCTGCCAAAAAGTAATTTTATAAGAACTGGAATCATACCAAATGTGTTGTGCAATGTCTGTGTAAAATGTATGCAATACCTATGCTGAAAACCAGGCCAATTTAATGATAAGGTTTACTTGATCCTCAAGCTTGACCCCAAAGTTCCTCATATTTCAATCATCATGATTTTTGACCTCTTTGGAAACCCATACCCATCAGGTTTCTCTGAAACAGTTTTTGTATTTATTTTCAGGGCACACACCAAAAAGCTGCCAGTTTTTTTTGAGTTGTTTCTATTACACATGGTTAAAACTTTGGATGGAGTGTAGTGATACTGTGGGAGGTAGAGTGTGTCCCTAGTACCCCTTGGCGGGTACACAGGCGGGTACCCGTGGAAGTGTGCAGGTATCTGCCGGGTGCGTGTGTCCAGTCTGGGTCCAAACTCCAGCAGGTACCCACGCACAAATCACCATTCTGCACAGCTCTTCTTGCCCCTAGTGCCCATTGGCGGGTACTAGGTACCTGTAGGCAGGTACCCATGGAAGTACGCAGGTAACTGCCAGCGGGTGCGGGTGTCCATTCTGGGTCAAAATTCAGGCAGGTAACCACACCCGCCGCAGGTACCCGGGTGCAAAGTGTCAGCTCTAGTGGGAGGTCTGATTTTGCTCTGGTACTACGGTTTGACTTTGGCACTGTGGGGCCAACTGTCACAACACCATGTAACCTGTGCCGGTTTCTCCGACACATTGTGTCACACAAACGTACACGCACGCGTTTGTGTGACACGTAGACCATCTCCCAGCCATGTCATGCCAAGGATGAGTGCCCTGCAATCCCAGGGGCAAATTAGCTGAATCCTTCAATAATTGTACAGTGACCCCGCCATGTAAGCATACATGTTGTAAGCATAATTTGCTGTAAGCATAGGATTTCCGTCCACCATCTTTGGTTACCGCAAATTTGATTCTTTTTATGCATAATGCATATTGCATTATCTGACTTTCATCCATCAGTACAGAAATCCTGTTGAGGAGATTTTCTGAATTCATTCACAAACACTGGGTAATCTGTGGCTCCCCTGGACTTGTCCCAGAATTCTAACTCCCTTGGGAAAAAATTTAGCAGCTGAAGAATGTGTCACACAAATTTTCACATGTGCGCTGGTGTGTCACATTTTTCATCACTGAGCCAAGTGATGCCAACCTGAGTGCTTGTGCGGAGCCAGGGGCTTAGGCCAACCCTTCAAAAATTGTTTATAACATTCAGCCATATGTACACAAATGATTTTGGTGATAGTTTCTGAAGTCATACACAACTCCTAATTAATATGAAGTTTTTTCCAATGTACTTTTCCCAGAACTTCAAATATTTTGTGAAAAAATTCAACAACTAAAGAGTGTGTCACACAAACTCACATGTGTATCAACGGTGAAACAGATGTCATACAATGCGATATTCCACATTTATTGGTATTGCATTGTTGGGGCGATGCACCATATTGCTAATCTGCTGTATTGCATTGCAAAACCAATGCATCGCATTGGCATTGCATCACTTGATCGACACAGCGGGTGAGAAAACCTTGCATTGCATTGTAGAGACAATGCAATGCAATGCAACCAATATAGGCGCAGATATACCAATAAATATTGGTATCACATCTATTGGCATTGCATCAGTTAAACCAATGCACATCCAACAAAAAGCCTGTATTGCAACGCTCAAGCAATGCGCTTTGAACAATGCATATTGCATCGGCCTTCCAAGACAATGTGATTCAATGCACAGTATTGGGAGGTATTGTTGATGCAATATGGCCCAATATCAATGCGCGCATCGTATCTGTGGCACTGTTGTGTGTATCTTTTTGTGTACCATTAGAATTTCTGGGATTTATGATAAACACATTATAGAATGAAATATATAAAGCTGGCACTTTGCACCTGGGTACCCGCAGCGGGTGCAGGTACCTTCCTGAAGTTTGACCCAGAATGGACACCCGCACCTGCTGGCTGTTACCTGTGTACTTCCATGGGTACCCACCCGTACAGGTACCTAGTACCTGCCAATGGGCACTAGGGGCAAGCAGAGCTGTGCAGAATGGCAATTTGTGCGCAGGTACCTGCCTGAATTTGGAACCAGACTGGACACCCACACCCGCACCCGGCAGATACCTGCGCACTTCCACAGGTACCCGCCTGTGGGTGCCAAGTACCCGCCAACAGATGCAGCTCTGGAAATATATATGATTCCCGTGGTACATAAATACCTTGTTTCTTCCAAGTATTTGATATTGCCTTGCAAGGTAGTTGAAAATGTGTTCTCAAATAGTTCCAGTAATAGCTAGAGTCAAGTTGGAGCTGGTTTTCAATTGAATTCAACTCCTTTACAAAGTGCCTTCAGCTCAATTGAGCAAAGTTAAAGATAAATTCATCATTAATTCAGCATACATTGAGGCTCAAGTTGCAGGATATATCTAACAGGGTTCTTAAACAATATTGTGCAATGGCACTTGCACGCAAGTGCCAAGCAAACTCACATGGTGATTGGAAATCATCTGATCATCACCCTATGCATTACTTTATGTCACGTTTTGATCAAGAAGCAATCAATACTGAATCAGAGGATGAAAACGAGCTCGCAATTGGAAACAAGGCAGCCAAGCGCGAATTGACAGCCAACAATGAGCTCACCCTTGCCAATATTAATGATCTTGAAGAGGAAGAAAATGCTGACATTTATACTACCAGCTTGTGTTGTGGTACCCTTGCAAAGGTAATTTATTTTATTTTCTCTCAATGATTTTTCTATTTGGTTTGCACTGACATTGCATGTTGATTATTCTTCTAGTTTTGTGCAATTGCTACCAAACTGGAAAATTCCCCAAACTCCAAGGTCAAGTTCCTGGAGTTATGTTGAGAAAACAAATATGAGAAACCTCACAATATTGAGTGTGATGTTCCAACTCGCTGGAATTCAACTTATAGGCAAATCAAAAGCATAGTCAGATGTGAGAAGGCAATGTGAGCTTATTCTTCTCAAATAGGCTCATCAATTTGATTGCACTGACATTTTGTTTCAAGTATGGTGTGTCAACGGGACAAGCAGTATGGGTGTGTCAACGGGACAAGCAGTATGGAGCTCCCCGCAGGTCCCATATCATCCAGTCCAATGTCAACTTGGCACAAGACCTACTGCAGGTTCTTGAGCCGTTCTATGAATTCACCCTTCAGGTATCTACAAAGGCCTCAGCTCGAGTCTCTGAGGTTGTTGTTATGATTGATCAAATCACCGCCAGCCTATCAAACGTGATTGCAAATGAGAACGATTGTTACCCGCCTGCTTTACAGAACACTTGCCGGACCGGGGTTCTGATCACCAACAAGTATTACTCACTCCCCAATTGTTTGCCTATTTACAGTATCCCAATGGGTGAGCATTTCATTTGATACACCTCATGCTATTGGTGTACTAACTTGAACCTCTCTGGAGAAAATCAAGTTCTGCACCCATCACTTAAAGATGAATACTTCAAGCTGGCAATTAAATGGCCCAAGGTGTGGATTCAAGAGGCAATTGATCTTACTCGTACAATGTACAATAACTGGTATAGGCCAAAGCAGGCCACCTCAGCCCCAACATCATTGAACAAAGGCCCTCCAAAGGTAAGTCATAACCGGATTGTACAACATATGTACAATATCAGAACTGACCAACCTAATCTCCCAGAAGCAAACGGGGGTCCTGGTAGGTCTAGGAGAATGTCAGCCTTAGAGTCAACACAGTTGACCTAAAACTGCCTTTTATCTCCATTTTATACCTAAATGTGCTCATATCTTTTTAACCTCAAGACATAACATTGTTTTGACTTCAGATTCTGATTTCTCATGCAATTTTGACCCTAGTGTTCACAGATCACTTTACAATATCTCTATTCCTTCATAGAGTTTGTGGTTTGTGACACACATGCACAGGAGCGCCGTGTAGTCGCGCCTGAGCGCTCCCAACCACATGTACATGTGTTATTATGTCATCGAACTTTGAATTTTTTTGAAGTCAGGATCCCCCATGCAGCTGGAGGATCCACAGACTTCAGACACCCAGAACCACACCTGTAGATAGCCCAGGATCACCACCAAAGATGTGAGCCTGTGTCTCTTATGTGACAGCAGGACACAAGGAGCAGGACACAAGAAAAATGGGTGGGCACTGCTTGGATTTCTTGGGATAAAGAAATAACAAACAGTAAGAGAAAAAGAGAGAGAGAGAAAGAGATGATCTGAGAGATGTATTCAAGGTTCTGTAGACCTGTAGGTGGGAACTAACATCCACTAGCAATGCTACTCCTTAAGGGAGTGCTGCCAAGCTGTGCCAGAGATTGCAACAGCCTCTTCTCACAATGGAAACGTGGAAGGTATCTGAATTAGACAAGTCTAATCAGCCACAATTTTTTAGACTTCTCTGTGGATAGTCAAGGTTCTTTAAAGGGAAACCTATGTGGTTTGTTACTGACAAAAACCACAGAAAAAGAAGGATATGAAGTGATTTGATCCTTGTCCAATTAACTGGCACTACTAGGTGTTTGTGGGCCTGTGAGTGACTGTGACTCACTGGCCTATGGCTGTTTACTCTTTCAGCGCAGTAGGAATGATGTTATTCATTTCTCTACGCCTAGGATGGCCCGGGAGTTATTCCGATAACTCCCCAAGTCATCCAGAGTTCGGGAAAAGGGGACAAGAGGTCTCTCCTTCCTTTCCTTCCCTGTTCCCTTCTCCCCTGCCTCCCTTGCGGGTGGCTGGGAACGGGTATGGAAAGTGGAGGGGTATGAAGACGCGCCGGCGTATCTTTCTTAGCGCGGTGTGTCTCCTCCCTAAGAACCTCTTCACAGGAAGGTCTGAGCCCGACCCATAACTCCAGGGCCTGGAGCCAGCTCAGACCAACCTATCCCCTATCCCTTCGCTCTGGTGATCCACTCTGAGCCTAGCCCACAACTCCAGGGCCTCGCGGTGCCTCTTGCCGGACGGCCGCGCGACACGTAGGGACCGTGGATATACAATTTGATCCTAATTGCATTGTTAGCCCGGGTCTACTCTGCTTCTGTCACTTGTTCTATCAAATCTTCTAGGTCTTGTGGCACCTCGATGCGTAGCTGATCCCTGTTCCAATGGCCTTCCCTGAGGCCTCTTGAAAGGGTGTCCGCCCTGTTCTCCGCGGAAGTTACCCGCTTCGCCACCAAATTTATCTCCTGTTCAATCAACACCTTCTGCATCTTCTTCCACTCGTTGTTGACAAACTTGTCCTTGGATTTCCTTTTGAGGATCACGCTTTCGGTTGTGGTGTTATCGGTCCAAACGATGAAGTTCTTCCCTCTCCTTGCGCCTAGTTTCAGCAGCATAACCAGCCCTAATCGTACCGCAACCGTTTCAAGCCGAGAGATCCGTTCCTCCTCTACTTCTCCCGCCAAGTCTTTGTCCAGAATTACCAGGGATCGGAGCCGGAACTGTGCCCATCGTCTACCGATCAATACCCCGATGCCGTAACTGGTTGATGCATCTCCGACCCATCCAATTTCCGTTAGTTCTTGTCTTGGGATTAGCCTAGTTGGGGTGAAGTTCTTGAGGGTCGTCAGCCAGGTGTGGAGGTCTTCCTCTGCGTCTTTCGGGATTGGGCGCTTCCTTTCTTTATGTACCCAGTCTTGTAACCATCGGTAAATGCTACACAAGTAGCACCTTAGTTGCGGAAGGATATATGAGACGTGGTTTAGGCGGCCCGCGATTACTTCCACCTCCCCGTAGGAGAAGTCCGCTCCAATCTCCTGGAAATGTTGTACCTGTGTGAGGCGTTTCGCCAATTTTCCTTCCGGTAGCCTGACCGTTTTGTCAGTGCCGTTCCAAATGAATCCGAGGTACTTCTGTTCCGTGAGGAATGGTGAGTACTTTTCTGTGTTAGTCTTCACTCCTAGTTCATCTGACCGTTTGACTACATCCGTCATGAGTGTCTCTGAGACTCTGCTTTTCACAAAGAGGTTGTCGTCAACCCATCTGAAAACATTCAAAACGTCAAATTCAGCTAGCATTATTTTCTTCCACGCATCTGCCGGCTGTCCAAAGGAGCCGCACCCCGCAACCCCTCCAAAGGTTATTCTCGTGTCCAGTAATAATTTATCGTTGAAGTCTCGGATCATCAGGAAGGGCCATTGGTGGGGCGCTGTCGGTATTTGACGGTAGGCTTTCTCCCAATCAAAAAGGGCTAAAAGCACCGGCTCTTTGACGTTCTTAAGGAAGCTGGCGACGGTGTTGAAGTCGTCCCAGGTCGTTTCGAAATCCTTTGCGGCCACGAAAGAATTTACGGATGGGGTTCTGTCTTTCCCACGCGGGAATGATAGGTCGCTGATTGGCCTTAGCGATCCGTCTCCGTTTATCACCACTCCCAGTGGATTGGACCTGAAGAAATCAAATTTCTTTGCCACCTCTTCGTAAGAAAATGGTCCATACATCCGTTTCTCTGCGAGCTCCTTTTTGATGGATTTTTCTATCTTCTCCTTGGCCATCAGAGCGGACGCGTGGTTTGGAGGGGTGTAGTGGCTTAAGCTTCCTAGACGATGGTCCGGGATTCCTTGGTCGAAGCCGTTCCGGAATCCATCCAGCACATCTTGAAACTCTGGCAGCAAGCCTGCTTTTTCTAGGGCCGCTTTCCACGCCGTGACATTCATCTCACATGACACACCCGCTGGCCAGCTTCCGCTGCCCTTTCTTAGATGAGTGGACTTGGGGTTAGCGGTTTGGGAGGGTGTCTCTCCCTCTAGCTTCGCCTGCAGCTGGACCCGTGAGCCTGGACTGTTTTGGGACACAGACGTTCCTAAGTCAGATACTCCTGTTCTTAACGCTCACAACATTGCCTCTTATCCACTTATTCCATTCCTTAAACCAGGGGGGGGCATGACAAAAAATAAAAACAAAGGAAGAGAAATTTTCTAAACGCTAACTAATGATTCTTCCCTTTCCCTGCACCTCCACTCCCGCTCCCTCCTCCATTTGCGCCAACTCCATTGTTTCCCCACGGTGCGCCCCCTGTGTCTCTATCGCCTCCACCAGCTCCCCATCTCGCTCCTTTGTGGCCGCCTTGTCTCGCCTGGTGATCTTTAGCCCCGCTTGGGCCTTTTGGTGTCTCCGGCCCCGGCTTCAGATGGTTCATTGAGGTTCTTGTCATTGGTTGTTGAAGGTGGAGCGGGGTGCGCCCGTGTTGTTCGTCCTTCTTGGCCGGGAGTTGTCCAGTTGTTGGGTCCCAACCAAATCGACATCCTCCGGGCGCATAGGGGTTATCCTCATACTCTGCCTCTCCGAATCTAACCGCTTTGGCGTGCGCGGTCAAGGCGATCTCTCTTCTGAAAACCGAGATATTGGCCACTGACAAGGAGCCGTTCGGCATTGGGACCCTGTGCGTCAAGGCGTTTGTCCTAACATGGATGTCGTAGCGAAGGGCCGTCATGAAACCTTCTCTTCGGATGATTCCATCCGTGTTCTGCTTGTGCGCTACTAGCCAGGCCGCCAGATTCGCGTGTGTAGGGATCTTACGGACCGCCGCTAAGAAGCCTTGATGGTTCACAGACCATTCTTGATATGTCTGTGTATATTCGCTCGGGTAGGGGTATCCCGTGTACCTATCCTTGTCCCCTGACTCCGACTTTACCCGCTTCTCCGCTGAATACAGGATCGCCTTGCCTTGCCATTCTTCGTTGAAGATCGTCAGGGGGAGTGGTGCTCTGAATTCGACTAGGTTTTGTTGAAAAAACGGTGTGAGACCCAGGTCGTCATTCGTGGGGATGGCGTCGTTATCGAAGAGGACGGCTGATGCCCCGGTTTGACGCGAGGCGCCTATCATCTCGTCATAGCTCCTAGTCTTGGTCGGGGCAGACGGGATTGGGGTCGGGATGTTGATTCCAGGGATCGCTAAGAAACCGCTCGGGGTGCTGTCGGTAGGTCGCGAAGGGAGGGCTGGCAATGGTTGGATGGGATGTGAAGGAGGGAGGGGATTGTATGCCGGTGTTGCAATCTTCGGCTCGGCGCTCGCTTGATTGCCCGCGTGTCCCACTATAACCTTCCCAAGGCCTCAGCAGATTTGAAAGAAAATCTCTGATTGCGTTGCCTGACCCCTCGCTTCTGCCGTCTTTGCCCTCCCCAACATTTCGAGCATCGCATCCTGAAGGTCGAGGGTCCTTTGTTCTGCCGACCGTGGCTCTGTTGCGGCATCTCTCCCCTTTGCTGGACCTCCTGCTAAACGGTGTAAGCGTTGCAGTTGTCTCAGCATTCCGATCTCCTACTTGTCCACTTCTGCCAGCTTCCTTACTTACCTAGACCAATCCGTGCCGAGTCCCCCTCTAGCCCCCCTCCTGACAAATCTATTCCCTCTTTCTCTCCATTCTTCCCCCCTGACCCTGCCTCCTCGATCTCCTCCAACCTCCCCGCTACTTCCTCTTCAACCTCCTCCGGTGCTTGCGACGTAGAGCGAGTCGCGATCTTCCTCGTCGGCCCTTTTGGTACAGTCACCTTCTTTTGTTTCTTTGCCGCCGGGGTCTTTGATGGTGGGATCGGCTGTTCAATCGGCCCTTGTATCTCGTCTTCATCTTGAGACTGCTTGGGTCCTCCTGATGCTCCTTGCTCCTGCGTCCCCTCTCCTTCCGTATCTATCCCCGCTGCTTGTTTCACGGCCGCTGTGGTTTCTGAGACTGAGAGTAGATTAAACATTTTGTTAGTTTAAGGCTGCTTCGCTAATCTTCTTCAGGCAAAAAATTTTATCCCGTTTCGGCGATAAACCAGCGGCGAGTCGTGATCTGGGAAATTCGGTGATTTCGCGGTTCCGAGTCAGGTGCTGCTACCCGTTACCGGTTGCTCCGGGACAAACTAGGTTTCGGCCCGCTGCTGCGACTCTTGCTGCGGGGCGCGGACATCCTTGAGGTTGGCCGCTCTCTGTTGCCGCGCCTTAGCGCGGTGTACTTCCTATCCGTTAGCGTGTCTTGGACTCTGCCCACATCCCGCTGCGCTCCCTGTAAGCGGCCAAGAGTAGATGTCTAGAGGTATATGTACCTGTGATCAAAGAGGAGAGAAACAAACAAGAGAGGAGAGAAAGCAGTCAAAGAGACAGAGAGGAACTCCTCTGAGATAATCAAGGTTCAATGAAAAGGGTACTAACTGTCAATATTCCTGTTGGTGATACTGGGAGTGTAGTGGCCTTGTTCTGGTGATCCTGGGTTGTCTGGAGGTGTGGTTCTGGTCTGCTGAAGTCTGTAGATCCTCCTCAGGCAAGGGGGATCCTGACTTCGAAAATTTTCACAGTTTGCTTATGTAATTACATATGTACATGTGGTTTGGTGTGCCTGGTAGCGCTGACACGTCACAACTGCGCATGCGCGCCACAACTCAAGAACTCAGGGAAGGAGTAGAGTTACAGAGAATTGGTAAGTTGTAACTAGGGTTAAAATTGCATGAGGAAACAGAATATGAAGTCAAAACAAGGATATCTCTTAAAATGAAAAAGATATGAAGTAATTCATATGTAAAAAGTAGAAAAAGGCAGACTTTAGGTCAGCTGTGTTGACTCTAAGGCTGACAAAAGAGGATACCATGCTCCCAGTATACCTACCGTCACAGGCAGCCAGGATATTGACAGTAATTATCACTCTTTCACTGAACCTTGACTATCTCAGAGGTAGAACTCTGTGTCTCTTGATTGCTCTCTCCTTCTGCTTGCTTTTGCCCAATCTTTGATCACAGGTCTGCACCTATCTTGACATCATCAACCAAAGGATTCTGCTGCATCATACCCTTCTTTTTCTGTGGTTTTTGTAAGAAACAAACCACATAGGTTTCCCTTCAAAGAACCTTGACTATCCAGAAGGAAGCTAAAAAATTGTGGCTGGATTAAACTTGTCTAATCCAGAAGCCCTCCACGTTTCTTTGGTGAGAGGAGGCTGTTGCACTCTCTATCACAGCTTGGCAGCACTCTTCTAAAGAGGTAGCATTGCCAGTGGACGTGCATTCCCACCAGAATAACCTTGAATATCTGCTTATCTTGATCCTGCTCAGTCTCTTTCTCTCTTTCTCTCTCTCTCTCATATTTGTATTTTCTTTATCCAAAGAAATCCAAATATTCCCCCCTCTTTTCTTGTGTCCTGCTGTCACTATAGAGACTCAGGCTCACAGAGCAGCTGTGGTTGCAAGGTCAGCCAATACAATTTCAGACCCGATTGACATATGGCTATTGGGTGGGCTTGTGTTGGAAAATGGGGCCCCAATAAATGGACTCAAGTAGTGGGCCAATCAGAAACGCTTGGGAAACACTCACCATGGCCTTTTGCAAATGGCCCTTGATTTCATGGGATGCCCAGGCAAATTTCCTGACTTTTTTCATGATCACCCTGCTGACAAATGAAGGTCTACACATGTAACAACAACTGTTGATGTTGAAAAAACGTTCAACTTTGTCAGAGAATGTGTTTCTGCCAGGCAACATAACCTTGATCCAGAATTGGTAAGCAGAGGTATGGCACTGTTTTTCTTTTCAAAGAACAACAGAATCAAACCTTTGGCACTCAATGAGTATATCTGAACAAGAAAAACGATGAATGCAAGACCAAAGCAAAGGGGAAGGGGACTACAGGCAGGGAAGTTCTTTCATTGGACTGAGAGACCATGATACATAAGACCAAGATAAACATATGACCAAGATACACATAATACCAAGATACATACATGAAATGAAATTTTGACATGCAAATCAAAGCCAATGTGTGAAGTTGCAATAGCGGCTTATGAGTCACAGGTACCTGTGCAGGTACCTGCGAGTAAGCCCTGCAACTGCCCCAGCAGGTGCAGTTTTGGGTGCAGGTGTCCAGGATTGGCCAAAAAAGGCAGCAAGTACCCGGTTTCACAGAGGCCATCTCTAAAATTGATCCACATAAATTCGCCAGAAATGATTAATGTTTGGGCATTGAGTAACTATCATTTCATTATATGTTGGAATTGAGTTATACTTAAAGAATGAAATGGTTCTATAGAAAATTGCTTGAGGTCCTTTGATTCTTCCTCATAAATCATAACAGACTTCCCATTGACTTCTGAATAATTTATCAATCACTCCTAATACACATCCGACTGACACCATACCCAGAACAATTACAGTCAGGCACTCTCTGGAGAGTGCGTCAAATTCTCCCCTGGTGTAAAGGCCTTAAAATTGACTCTAAAGATTTAATTAGACTAGTTGTGGGCCTGATTTTGTGCCATGTTACAATTGGATCCTTCAATAATTGGATATCAATTGACTGAAGATTGAAAAAAAGGGAGGTTGCTAACATGGTTGCTGATAAAGATGATTAGGGGGAAGATTACTGTCTAATGTATACGGCTTGAATTTTTGGGGGCACAGAAGAAGCACAAAAAGTTAGTAAAGGATGAGTTGAACTGAGATTTTATAATGAGAAAATACAACTATGAAACTTACTGCATGAGCAGAAGCACTATCATTGTGATGATAAATGAGTTCAGCAACAATAAACTAGAAACCAGGCAACAAGCACACTTTTTATTCAATGGCTGGACCTGTGTGGATTAGATGTGTCAATTTTGAAGTTGGTGTGCTATCAAAAGTATTTTGCTTTCATACTGACTGTTTCATGAACATCTGATGAAGTGGTTGCCACAAATTGTCTGCCAGGAACTGGAGCAATCAGTCCAGGCTTCAACGGAGTAAAGGGCTTTCAACAAACTGGACAGGTAGATGCCCCGGTTTCTTCCCACCCTTCAAGATATGTTTTACAAAATATGTGATGGCAAGCTTCAAGTTCTTGTTTGTTAATTGAACGTGTATGCAAGCAAACTGGACAATCTTCTCTCTTTTTAACATTTTTCTTAAGAGATCCCTCTGAATTTTTCAATCAGCTGGAATTGCAGTGTTAAGGGATCCAACACTGGTTCTTGGAATATTGGTGTGTTTGCAAATGGACATTTCCAGGATTTTGGGACAACTACACATTTTTTCTTGACTGATTGGAATGATTACCTCTGCCTGCTCATAAAGGAAAATTGCATATTTCAGGCCCTACAATGTTTGAAATTTTAAAGCTGATCTAGCTTATAGAAAGAAAATTTGTACTTACAGTGGGAGGTGGTCCATTGACCTGATTTGAGTGGTTTTGAAAGTCGGATTGATCAACGGGATGAACCTGTGCTGTGTCATGGATTGGAACTGAGCAGTGTTGATTACATGTTCCATTTGTAAGGTATTTCCAATGAACTGGAGATTGAATCATTAGTTGTGAGCCTTGTGGAAATTTTTGCAATCAGGAATCACAATGAGTTGAAAAATGATCAACTATGAGAAATAATACACACAAATCCATTATGAAAGATGTGTAAAAATTCACTTGGAAAAAGATGATGGTTTGACTCTGAGTAAGGGATGAAAGCAGCACCTCTATACTTTGTCCTGCCTTTTGTAGCTGAACAAGATCTATTGGATTTTCCTTTGAATTTTATGTTTAATGGGTTAGAGATTAATTTTTTATGTTTAAGCTTTGGGATTTATGTAAGGATCACACAGATTTCAAATTTAATTGATCAGTTCATAAACACACAGAAAGGTGATGGTTTGACTGTGGTTGGAAGGAAAATCAAATGAGAGAATTTCCAATCTTCTGATTTGGACTTGGAGGTGCTCAAGTTCAACCAAGGCAATTGGCTGTCCGCCTTGAGACAGATATTACTGGTAGATTCAGCGAGCTACTTTGGTAGGCTCTTTGAGAGTATCATCCAATCCAAAACTTCCCTCAAAATTTGTATTGATTTTTTCCATGTTTGAAAAATGCCAAGTGTAGAAGAAACTGGTAATGGTTATCACTCCCAGTGAAACTCCTACTGAAACTCAAAGAAGGCAGTGGCATATGTAAACTTGGTAAAAAAGCAGGGAGAAATAGCTATCCCTACGGGGTCTTGCACGCTGAAACAGCTCTCACGTGCATTTTCTGCATTAGAAAATAAAAAAAAAGCTTGGTTTTCTAGGTAGAAGGACAATTTAAAGTTGCCCTTTTGGGGCACTGAATTTCCCACTACTTCAAATTCAAAGATGTCATTTGGAAATCTTGAAAATCACACTTTCATGATTATCATATAAGATTTTATTGTTCCATTTTTGCCAATAGTTTTCTGCCAACTGAAAAAATAAACTCAAATTTTAATAAAAACTAGACTCTCAAGAAAATTCTATGCGGAATTTTAGTTGGCAGTGAAAACACCTCAAACACTGTTTTTTTGTTACCTGCAGTTCACATTTACAATTTTTGATGTATTCCCACTGTCCTCAATTTACCTTGCCTTCCTTCTGATAAAAGTCCATGGCTCAGCTATAACAGAGTGAAAACTGAGCTGCACTAAAATGAAAAATGAGCTATCCTACAGTGAACACTGAGCTTTACCAGATTGATTAATGAGCTTTAACAGCTTGAAAACTGAGCTATACTAGAGCAAAAAAATGAGCTGTCACCAGAGTGAAAACTGAGCCATGCCAGAGTGAAAACTGAGCCATGCCAGATTGAAAACTGAGCTGTGCCAGAGTGAACATTAATTTTTTCCAGAGTGAAAACTCTGTTTTGCCAGATTGAGCACTGAACTGTGCCAGTGAGCACTGAGTCAAAGCGGAAAAGTAAACAGAACCGTTAAAAGTTGAGCAGAACAACTGAAAAAAGCAGAATCAGTGATAACTGAGCAGAATCAGTGATAACTGAGCAGAATTAGTGAAAAATGAGCAGAATCAGTGATAACTGAGCAGAATTAGTGAAAAATGAGCAGAATCAGTAAGAAGTGAGCAGAACCAGTGAGAACTGAGCAGAACTAGTGAGAACTGAGCAGAACCAGTGAGAACTGAGCAGAACCAGTGAGAACTGAGCAGAACCAGTGAGACCTGAGCAGAACCAGTGAGAACTGAGCAGAACCAGTGAGAACTGAGCAGAATATGTGAAAACTGAGCGGAATTTTTGCAAACTGAGCAGAATATGTGAAAACTGAGCGGAATTTTTGCAAACTGAGCAGAATATTTGCAACCTGAGCAGAACATATGAAAACTGAGCAGAATATTTGCAAACTGAGCAGGATATGTGAAACCTGAGCTGTGCCAGTGGGAAATGCACTATTTATTTAAACCACCAGTGAATATTATTAAATCTACAGGCAGAGAAGGAATTGAATAGCTTTGGAGCTGGAAGCAGAGTTGCAGAATGTCACTTGTCTTTAATTGACTATTGTTTTTTTCCTGGTGGGGTTTCTGAGAGAAGAACAAGCAATGATTTTGGGACTTGGGACTAAAGAACAACTGCAAACCCCCACAATTTTGTTGACACAGATGAGAACAATGAGAGATTTCAGTGAGCCCTGGTTGGATTTCGTCATGCACAGAGTCGCTTTGGTTGTATTGGACAGAAACTGGTCAAGGCAGCAATTCTGAAGCACAACAAAATTCCTGGCACAAGGAAGAATTTATATCAGGAAGACATTGATAATAGATAAAAGCTACCAAGAAACCTAAACAAGATTTCTGGGATGAGTTAAGCAAAAGAAACTAGAGAGTTCAATGACTTTCTATCAGAGAACTTTGACAGGCAAGAGAACCAGAATTTATCAAACAGGTTGAGAGCTACTTCACACTATGACCTATATAAAGTGTGGGAGTCTAACAGAACTATATATGAGAATAGATGGATGAACTGAAACACAAGGCTGACAGTTCAATGTTGATCAAGATGGTGAGAAGGGAAAATGGACACTTCAGACATAAAACTTTATTTGTCTTCCATGGTTAAGGATAGACAATAAGTCAGCAGTTGCGAGATGAATCCAAGTGAGACGTCAGGGATCCCATAAG
Source organism: Puccinia triticina (assembly GCF_026914185.1). Classification (NCBI taxonomy): domain Eukaryota; kingdom Fungi; phylum Basidiomycota; class Pucciniomycetes; order Pucciniales; family Pucciniaceae; genus Puccinia; species Puccinia triticina. The sequence continues at coordinate 1,141,717 of NC_070572.1, forward strand.
ATTAGAAGACCAGAACACTCACTTCCTAGCCGCAAGCACTATAAACGCGATGCACATTGCCATCAACACCACTGCAGAACCAAACATACACCAAGCAGCTGGTTTGCTGATTGGATGGCCCCGGGTGGCGGGGGTGTTTGGAGTCTGCTGTTGAAGGGCCGTGGAGAGTCTTTCAGTCTGTCCATGATCCGCATCTGTGTTTGCTGGAGCAATGGCGATGGCAGTGTCGCCGGCCTCGCCGCCGGATCTGTCGCCACTGCCGGGCCCGTCACCCGGCACTTGCGGGGCTTTCTCTCGAATGCACATCCCATCTTGGCAGTTGCCGATTGGAATGGCCAGCTCAAACTGCTCAAACAAGACGATTTTCGTATTTTGTTATAAGCCCCTGGCCGGATCTCTGGATATTCCACGCTCGATAGTGTTGATTTCCACACAGTGCTGACCTGATTTTGGAGTGCTTTGGAGGGGCCATGAATGGGCGCCTCTGCACCTTGCACTGCTGCGTCGTGGATCTGCCCCGGGCCAACCAGGTGTTCGCTTTGTAAGCTATGGCCAATCAGCTAGAGATCCATTGGGTGTCAGGTTTGTGGGGTGCACCAGGGCATCGGAATTAGTTGCAGAAGAGTGCTTAACTATGAGGAGATATAGGAGCCAGACAGCCATGATTGCCAGAATTTCCTCGAAACAGACGCTGGTTTGCGAAAGGGATGGCTTGTACCTCTTTCCTAGTGTGTGTTGTGTCTTGCAGCTGGCTGAATCCTATCAAGTTCCAATCTGAAAGTCCAAGATCAATTCTCTTGACAGGAAGTATATGAGGGTCTCACGCAGAGTTCTCCTCAATCAAAAGGGGTGTCAGTCAGGGATGGTCTGGCTGAGGGAGCACCAACAAGAAGGAGTTGTTGGTTTGGGGGCACACAGCTTCATGTGCTCCTCCGACTCTGGCAGCTAGCGAGATTGGTGCCGGTGGTTTCAACGAGCTAATTGGATTGTTAAAACTTGCCTGCAAATGGATATTCGAAGCTTACACTCCCTCGAGCCAAACCTGAGGGTGAGTCATGAACAGTACAGCATACTTCTCGGCTGCAAAGTATAGTTTTGGGTGCATGGATCCGACCCGCAACAGCCGCGGGGTGCACTTCAAGCCATCCAGCGAGCAGCTCCACCCAAAAACCCACCCCGCCCACGCCCACCCGCAGGCCGAGCACATCCAGCCATGGACCCAGCGCCACGGCCTGCTCACCCGCCTGCTCGCCGCCCTCCCGCCCAGCACGCACGCCCTCGCCGCCTACCAGCACCGCAAGCCGCCCGCCATCCACTCCGACGACGCCCTCGCCCTCAGCCCCCACCTCGGATATCTGCTCGAACGCGCACAGAGAACCCACGCCCCCGCCGCCGCCGAGCAGCGGCTGCTCCAACGCACGCGGCAAGCCCAGATCGACCCCGCCAAGGACTTCGTCCTCCTCCGCAAGATCTCCGACGGACAGTCGGGCGCCGTGAGCGACTCGCTGCTGCTCCTGCTGCTGCTCGATCCCCGCTGACTACTCCGATCCTTGCTCAGGTCCATCTCGTCAGGACTAGGCTGTCCAGCCTCGAGAGCCTCAACCAGACGAACCTCTACATCCTCAAGACCGTCTCCAAGCGCGTCTCCCGCAGGATCCAGCAGGTGAGCATCCCGTCCCAACCGTCAGCGGAAGCGCACTGAAGAGCCGGCCGAAGCACAGTACAGCTCGATCGAAACCGAGCTCTCGATCCTCCTCCTCTCGCGCGCCTCGGGCGCCGCCGGGGCGATCAAGCGGCTGCCCGAGCTGCAGCTGTCTTTCCAAACAGAGACCGAGCTGCATCTGGTGCTGGAGTACAGTGCGAGCGGGTCGCTAGCGGACCATGTGGCGCGGCTGGCGGGGCGGCCGATCGGCGAGGGCCAGCTGCAGGCGTGGGCGATCGACGTGCTTGCGGCGCTCGACTGGCTCCACACCGCCCACCGCTTCTGCCACCGGGACGTCAAGCCCAGCAACCTGCTCATCAACCACCCCGACGGCCACATCCTCCTCTCCGACTTCGCCACCGCCGCGCCCCTCGTCCGCAACCCCCTCTCCGCCCTCCTCCACGTCCCGCCCGCCCACCGCGTCGTCATCGTCGGCACCTGCGACTACATCGCCCGTCCGTCTTCACTCCTCCCCCCTACACACAAACACACACTCCGCACTGCTGATCTCTTCTTGCCCACACAGCCGAGGTCCTCCAGGCCCATCTCTCCCAGACCATCGCCACCCTGTCCCACTCCGCGGCCACCACCGCCCTCGGCCCGGCCCACCCGGACGGCCATCCTGACGCAGACGCCGGCGCGTCCTACGGCCCCGAAATCGACCTGTGGAGCTTCGGCGTCTCCCTCTTCGAAGTCCGTCCTCCCCCCCCTCTCTCCTCCTTTCCTTTGGCTGACTCTTTTGGTGTGTGCGTGCGGAGCAGCTAGTGTACAGCCGGCTGCCGTTCTTCTGTCCGTCGATCAACGACACGTACGCCAAGATCGTCGCCCACCAAGTGTGTCTTTCCCCACTCTCCTCTGCCCTTCGAAGCCTAATCGGCGGCTGTCTTTTAGTCGTATTTGCAGGTCCCGGCGGTCCGGGACGGGTGGAGCCCTGGCATGGGGCCGGGGCTGCCGGAGCTGGCCGCGGCCGCCGACGGCCCAACGCCAGTGTCCCCCGGCCTCCAGAGCTTCCTGAAGGCGTATGTCGGCTCCCGCTCGCGTGTTTCACGGGCGGTGCAGAGGCTGACGGTGTGTGTGGCTTTCAGGCTGCTTTGTCGGCGGGAAGAGCGGCTCGGATGCGGGCCTGATGGCCTGGCTGCGCTCCAGAGACACGCCTGGTTCGGAGGCGTGGAGTGGGCCGACGTCCAGCGCCGTCAGTCCGTCCCCGCCCCTCTCCCCGCGTCCAGACACTGACCAAGCGCGTGTGAATAGAACCGGTGCCGGGCCACGTCCGCGCGGCGACCGAGATCCATCGGGTGGGCGACAGCGTGTGTCTCGACGCCGACCCGGGCGCCGCAGACGAGCCGCGGTTCGACTTCTCGGCCTTCTTCGGCTCCTCGCCCGGCGCCTCCGTCGACCCCTCCGACTCCTCCTCGTCCGACGACGACGCCAGCAGCGACGAAGAGGCGGAGGAGGTCGCGGGGTTCACGTATCTGCCGCGGGACCCGGACGCGTTCAACCATGCACACGACGCCGGCGGGCCGTCGAGCCGGCAGAAGCTGAAGTCGAGCATCAAGCGCAGCGCCAGCGGGGCCCGGGACGACCGGTTCTCGACGCCCATCAAGCCGCCCTGGCCGCACAGCTCGACCCCCCTGGACCCCCCGCCGCCCGCCACCGCCGCCCGCTCCGTCAGACTGCTCACAAGGCCCGACGGCAGCGCCGTCCCGCTCAGCCACATCGACCAGCTCATCCTGCTCAACCGGCTCGTCCGCTCCACCGCCAAGAAGGCCGCTCCCATCCCGCCCCTCCGACGCCCCCACTCCCTCGCCCCCTTCGCCCACCCCCCTCGCTCATCTGACGCCCCCCCGCCCGCCCCGCTCGACGCCAATGTCCGCGGCCTCCAGACCAGAATCGCCGCGCTCAGGCACTCTATCGACGCTCTTGTTCGCCACGCTGATGCCCTCATCCTCCACGCGCTGCCGCCGCCTGGGGAGGAGGGCCGCCCGTCGTCCCCATAGCTCTTTGTCCGGTCTTCTCAATCCACCACATGATCTTCTTAACGGTTAATTTATGTACTTGCTTTTTTTTATGGGGGGGGGGGGGGGTTGTTTGGTTGGACTTGCTCTTCCTCAGTTAGTGGCAGCAGAGACGGGGTCGGCGGGAATCACGCGCTCAGGGACCGTTTCCAGATCCATGATGAATGCAGAGAGCCGCTTTCGGAGCACACGGCTGCCCTTTCTGGGCCTGCGTTGCACACAAACAGCCCCCTGGCCCTGTCCACCTGGGCAGCAGGAACCGCACCCTTACTGCACGGGCCACACGAGCACCGCGTTTGGTGGCCGAACCACGCCACGGAGAGGCCTGGACAGCGGGGTGTTTCATCTGGCACTTCTCGCGCAGACATCGAGGGCAAACGCCCATAACCAGCCGTCCTCGCTTGTGGTGCGGAAGTGGGGGGTGGCGAAGCCTGTCACTCGGCACGCTCGAGCCCGGCGGCGAGCCGCAAGTAGACTTCCTTGCCAGCGGATGATCAATTGGGGCTGGTCAAGGACCAACAAGGTTTTCGAAACGGTGCGTCTCTTCTGGGCACTAATTACGTAGTGGTCATGGATGTGGGCATACTTGGTAGGCCTTATTTCTCCGGGACATGCACGTGGGAAGCGGCCTGCGTGGTGGACGGGTTGGCTGGGAGGACGGGGGCGAACTTAACTAAGTCCCGCCTGAGGCTTCGCCGGAGGGACTTATGCCCTATCAGGAATTCTCGCGTGAGACTTTCGGATATTTGATCCGTGAAAACGTTATATTCCTCGCCACTCCTGCAGATCTCATCCTCCGTTCTTCCAACCCATTTTTCCTGATGCGCCTCCTCATCCCCTTATTTGTTATATTTTTACCATTCTTTGTATCTTTGTTCAATTTTTTTTATAATTTTTTTTGTAAAATCTTGAATAAAAGCAAAATAACTATCATATCCCAGCATACCACCGGGATTTATGAGCACAGACCAACTTTTTACTTAGCGCCGAAAACACAACCGTTTCGAGGATTGATCGAGGCTAGCAAGCCTGATCGAGACTAGTCCTTGCACTCCGTGCAAGGTCATTGAAGCATGACAAAAAAAAAGGCCAACTGATCGCCATCGCGAACATCCGCACAGAATCACAAGTTACAACAAGCAGAGAACAACGGATGTAGGCGCTCCATCGAGCCTTTCCTTCAGTTGTCTTGTGTACAAGCTCCTTGATGGTGTTGATAAGCAGCATCGTCGACGGCCATCGGGTGCCCCCCAAATTCGACGATTTGATTTGATTTTCGGACATTGGTTTTGGAGGTAGGCCTGGATGAAGTGCTTTGCGTCTAGATTGTACGCATGTAAGACTTGATCGATGAATAACAACTTTTCGGCCTGGTCCGACAGTGCTGGTAGGTTTTGTAGGCACATCGTCGTCTTGTCAGCTCTTGCCGGTAGCTGACTCGGTTGAACTTTTTGCGTGGGGTGGTTGGGTTTCAGGAGAATGATTGGTGGCGAGAGCGAATGATCGGATCTAATGGTCGAGAGATAAAAGCTAAAATGTCAGTAGGGAGAGAGGAAGTGAAAAAAAAGGATGCACATACGTGATATCACGTTGTATCAGATCTGCCAATCGCGTACGGGCTTTGTTGTTTAGTGATCCGCTCCGAACCTGGGGAATCAAGTTTTACATAGTTTTCAAAAAATAAAAACAGCACAAAGATGAAGAGGAGATGGTCCCAAATTGTATTAGAAGAAAGGCACGATGTAGGCCTATCATGCATTAAGTTTTTGAATTGCTAGCTAATCATCTAGGTTGAGTTCTGGGCACTCAAAGTTGAGTACCACCAAAACTCAGAATAGTCTCACGCGAGAATTCCTGATAGGGCGTAAGTCCCTCCGGCAAAGCCTCAGGCGGGGGAGGGACTTAGTTAAGTTCGGGACAGGGGCCGTTGGGTTCTGAATCGCGCGCTTTTGGGGCGGGGCGGGGCCTCAAATGCGCCGGATCGGCCCGTTCTTGGAGACATGGAACTTGTTGCAAGAAACAGTCTCACGAATGCGCAAGCCTTTCATGCTGTATTTAGGTGTCCTAATTGTAAATTCATAAACCCTTTTTTGCAGGGCATGAGTGTGATAATGTAATCCCACTGGAAAAGTGTTACAAATTTATGAGTTTATGCATGCATAAATCAACTTTGAACACCGTAATTCAAGTCAAAAAGGGATCAAGAAACTGCTATGGGATAGCCGCCTTACACACTGCTGCAAGCCCTATGGAAAGACATTATTTTTGTAGTGACTTTTTGTAATTTAAGATAAACAGATAAATGGGATTTCAATTTCATGGACATACATTGAGGTCATTTCTGTTGAAGGTGTGGAACGGGAGGATACAATTGTTGTACCAATGTTTTTACCCTTTGACACATGGATAAGTCAAACATTGGACACTAGCGCTACTGTATGATGGCTGTATAAAGGGGGAAGCTGTTGGTTTGGGTACTGGTTAAGATGGTGAGAAGGAAGTTTAATCTTAAAAATCAGGAGTATGTAGGAGGCTTGATTGTTGGGGATAGATCAGAAGCAGTTTATGTTAGTATAAGATGAAGCATTAAGCCAAAATTTTGTGAGGAAATTCAACTAGAAAACCTACCCCTTGCCATTCAGCACCATTATCGTGATGCAAAGTGCAAGCACTGCCCATAAACTCCCAAAGAGACACCAAGCTTTTCTTTTACTCATTTGGTTTTCCTGTGTGGAGGGGGTAGTCCTGTTTTGCCGCTGGGTAGTTACAGATTTTATGTTGTGTTGACGCTGTCCATGGACATCCTGTGAGATTGCGTTGCGGTTTGGTGCTGAGGGAGTAAAGGGCTGTCGACAAAGGGGACAGGTATGGGTCCCTATGTTTTCCCATCCTTGAATACAGTTATCACAAAATATGTGGTGGCATGTATCAAGTTCTCTTTTTTTAGATGAGGGCTTCTCCAAGCAAACCGCGCAAACGTCTATATCTTGACCGCTTTTCTTCAGAGATCCTCCTTCATTCTTCAAATCAATGGTGATTACAGTGTCAGAGGAGACGCCATGGGAGCTCTCAACAGTGGTTGGTTTGCAACTGGACATTCCTGGGGCTTTCTCACAAGAACAGCTTTCATCTTGAAAAATTGGGATGGTTGCATCAAACTGCTCAAACCATTGGAGATTTCAGCCTCAAAATCATTGGCATGAGCTAAATATTATATCTCAAAAAATTCTTACAGTGGGAGGTGGTCTGTTTTCCAGATTTGATTGGGGTTGAAGTACATTGGATACACCAATGGGATCTGCACCTTGCGCTGCACCATGGAGCTGCGCAGTGTCAACTATGTGGTCATGTTGCAAGGTATTTCCAATGAGCTAGAGATAAAACCATTAGGTGTGAGCTTTTGAAGTTGTGTCATTTTCTACTATCATCAGGAGTTGAAGAATGCTTAACTATGAGGAATAGTACCCAGACAGCCATTATGAAAGAGGTACAAATATTCACTTGAAAAATATGAAGGTTGGGGTAAGGGGTGGAAGCAGCACCTGTATACTTTGTCTTGCGTCTTGGAGCTAGCTTATTTCTATGAAGTTCTGCTTGGCAGGTTATGTTTGATGAGTTGGAAATTATTTTGTAAGATATACGCTTTGGAAATTGTATGAAAATTTGATCAAATTTTTTCAAAAATTAGTTAATTGAAGAGTGTATAAATGAGGGTCATGGTGGGATGGCAGCAGCATCAATTTTAAGAAACAATTGATTCCTATTAAGACGTACTTGGCCCAGGTAATTAGATATCTTGCTTATGTTGTCAATGAGATGTTTTGTCAGACTGAGCCTTTGAATACAGAACATCCAATTTAAAACCTCCCTGCAGATTAATATTGATGCACTCAAAGTTTGAACAAAGCCAAGTGTATGGTGATCACTCCTGGTGCCACTTCAGCTGAAACCCCAAGACTGCAGCTCAATGAACTCAGTAAAACAGCAGAGAGAATTGTCTTACCCACAGCCTTATTGCATCCTGCAACAGCTGGGGGATAAACTCTGAAACCTTTCCTACCCTTGCAGTTCACAAACGTTATTGATCACACACTCAAAGATGGCATTCATCAAGATTTCAAAGAGGGTATTAATCACAATGTCAAAGATGGTATTTATCACAATGCAGGTTATGATTTTACGTAAAAAAATCTCATGCAATTTTGAATACCATAACTTATGTAGTGGTGGATGTGGGCATACTTGGTACGCCTTATTTCTCCGGGACATGCACTTGGTAAGTTGCTTGGTGGACTGTTTGGCTGGGAGGAAGGGCGCTGTTGGGTTCCACATGGTGGGATTTTGGGGCGGGGCGGGGCCTGGAATGAGGCGGATTGGCCCGTTCTTGGCACCGTTCTTGGAGACAAAGAACTTGTTGCAAGAAACAGTCTCATGAATGCGCAAGCCTTTTATGCTTTGTGTTCTAATTGATTTGTGCATGCATAAATTCATAAACCCTTTTCTGCAGGACACACCAGGAAAATAAAATAGGGGGATATTGAATTTTACAAAGTGTTTTTTACAAGTTACAAGGCCCTGTAAAAAATACCTTTGTAAAAGTACACATTAAGGGGGGTCATGTGTAATTTTACAATGTGTTGGCTAGGTTCCCACCTTGTAATGTAAAAGCAACCTTGTAAAATTATACCTGACGTCTTCCATGTGGAATTTTACTTGGTATTTTTTTACAAAGTGCCACCTTGTGAAAAAAGTACCTTGCAAAATTGCATATTTGCAGCAAAAACATGAATTTTACAAGGGAAATTTTGGGGAAGCAGTACACCATGCAAAACATACCTTGTGAAAATCAATAATAATGGCAAGCAGGTTTGAAATTACAATGTGTTGTGTAAATTTTACAAGGTGGTTTTGGTATACTGCACAAAATCTACCTTGTAAAAATCAATAAAAGTGGTTACAAAGCTCAAATTTACAAGTTGCTGTGAGAAATTTACAAGGCAGTTTTTTTTTTTTTTTTTTTTTTTTTTTTTTAGAAAGCCCACTACTACCAACTGCACTTGGAAAATATGAACTTCTGCTGGAATTATGAAGTTTCTGGGAGTCATGAATCACCATATAACCCTTGGTCAAGGTTTAATTCAGTGGAGGGAATTTTCTTATTGCTCCTGGAGTCCTGCACCTTCAATAATTTTGTTGAAACTGCAACAGCTCAGGGTCCATTTCTCTCCCTGTCACACATCTGTCACTCCTTTTTCCTCCCTCCAGATGAATATGCTTGTTCACCTTCTGCCCACAACTTGTCCCTCAGTTGTAATAGCTACAAAGTCTGCTCATCTGGATAATCAAAACATCATCAGCTTCAACAGTGGGCCGCTACGCTAAACTACGCTATTTTAGCCCTAAAGTTTAGCGTAGCGGCAAAAAGCGCCAACCTTTTTTGAATAGCGTTAGCGCGCTGTTAGCGCCGCTATGCTTCGCTAATTTTCAGCGGCGCTAACAGCATACCAATTTTTGTTTAGCGTTAGCCCTGCGCTACAGCCGCTACGCTACGCTACGTTTCCCTAAGGCGCTTTTAGCGGAAAAAAGGCACTTTTTTGCCGCGAAAAACGCTGTAGCGCAGCATAGCGCGCGCTCTTTTGCGCCTTGCGTGCTTAACGTTAGCGCAATTGCGCGCATCTGCGCTAACGCTACGCTAAAAGCTAAAATAGCTTTGCATCCTTTGTGCGTAGCATTAGCGCAGATGCGCCCAATTGCACTAACGCTACGCTAAAAAATAGTGCATTTGCGCTGTGCTACGCTACGCTAACAGCTATGTTAGCGTAGCTGACCCACTGTTGTCAGCTTTCTGTGCGCTTCTCCCTGAGACCAGTGAGTCTCTTGTAGTGAGGAGCCTTTTTTCCTCCTCACAGCTAGTAGCTTGACCCCTTTCTGGGGTTTCTTCTCCTTTTCTGGGTGCCTCTGAGCTTTTCTCCTTGAGGCCTCAAACCTTCACAATCTCACTGGAGCTATCTTCCTTGAGTCCTCAACTGTTCTTTGGTTGTCATTTCAAAAACATTCAGCAGGAGTGCATACTGGACAATGTGCAGTTTGGGGAAGTCAATTTTCCAGAGGAAAAACACCCTGTCAAATCTCCACAAAACCTTGTAAATTTCAACCTGGTAGTCATTGCTATTGATTTTTGCAACACACATTTTGCTTGGTGTACTGCTTCCTCAAAATTTGTCTTGTAAAATTCAGGATTTTGCTGCAAATATGCAATTTTGCAAGGTACTTTTTTGACAAGGTGGCACTTTGTAAAAAAACACCAAGTAAAATTCCACATGGAAGAATTCAGGTATAATTTTACATGGTTGCTTTTACATTACAAGGTGGGAATCTAGCCAACACTTTGTAAAATTACACATACCCCCCCTTAATTTGTACTTTTACAAATAAATTTTTTACAGGGCCTTGTACCTTGTAAAAAACACTTTGTAAAATTCACCCACCCCATAAAATAGTCAGTTGATGACAAGTGACATCACACCAGCTCCAGCCAGCTACCCACCATCTATCCAATATCCCTTAAGGGAGTGCTGCCAAGCTGTGCTAGAGAGTGCAACAGCCTCCTCTCACCAAAGACATGCACCAGGGGAGATATGTTCCCACTCCCCAGGGAGTGCCAGAGCTGAATTTTATGTGAGTTTTGGTAGGATGTGAGCCTGATGTAGATTAGTAACTCATCCCCAAAATAGTAAATTGGATGGAGAAGTTAGTGAAAAGTCAGTCACAATTGATTTGGAAGTCAACACAATGTTGTGTAGAATTCTTTTGTTTTCTATGTACAACTGTAGGAAGAAATATGATGAAATGATATTTCACCAAAGTCCAACTCATCAATTGCTCCTGCTTACTGATTTTTAAGGATAGCAAAGCAAAATTCCCATTCTCAAAAGTAATTCCTCCAAAAAAATGGGTTTCTTGTAATTCACATTATATGCCCTGATGTACAAAATTAAACTAAAAGTCGACTTGGTATTATTGGGTTTAGATTTTTGGAATGTGGTAATGTTGCAGTCATTGAAATTGAAACCCATTTTCTTGGAAATGCGGGAATTAATTTGAATTTGGCTGATAAAAATGACAAAAAACTGTTTTAATAGGGTGAAAGTCTGAGTTAAGTCAAGGTTGGATTGCGGTGCCAATTCACTTTGGCCATATATCCTGTCCTCCTCACAAAAATGATCTAGTGAATTTTGTATTTTTTTGCTTTTCAAAATTCACATGTGCACATGCAAGTTAACCTTTTTGCACTTTGCTAATAGTCACCCTGATGTGCGCGCGTACATTGAGGTGGAAATATCACAGGATGGGCCTTTCACAGCCACATGAAAAGTAAAAAATTTGTTTTGAGACACCAATTGTCCCCCTGATGTACGCGAGTACATGAGGGGGAAAAAATCACAGGCTGGGCCTTTCACATCTCCATGGAAAGGACACACTGGTCATGGAGCCAAGAAAGGACTATATTCTGTATGAGTTCTGGATGAATTATAGATGAGTTCTGGATGATTTTTTGGCAATTTATGGTTTATTTCAGGATGATTTCCAACTGATTTCCACGCTGACTTCCAGTCTTTTTCATACCTATTCAATATTGCTTTACCAAAGGCCTCCAGCACAGTTATGGAAAAAAGTTACGGTAAGGCACTCCCTGGGGAGTGGGAACATATCTCCCCTGGTGATGTGGAGGGCTCCTGGATTAGACAAGTTTAATAAAGCCACAATTTTTTAGACTTCCCTCTGGAAAGTCAAGTTTCTTTAAAGGGAAACCTATGTGGTTTGTTTCTTACAAAAACCACAGAAAAAGAAGGATATGATGCAGCAGAATCCTTTGGTTGATGATGTCAAGATATGTGCAGACCTGTGAACAAAGATTGGGCAAAAGCAAGCAAAAAGAGAGAGTAATAAAGAGACACAGAGTTTTACCTCTGAGATAGTCAAGGTTCAGTGAAAGAGTGATACTAATTACAGTCAATATCCTAGGCACCTGTGACGGTAGGTATACTGGGAGCGTGGTATCCTCTTTGATGGTGATCCTGGGCTATCTGGGGGTGTGATTCTGGGTGTGTGAAGTCTGTAGATCCTCCTCAGGCAAGGGAGAACCTGGCTTCAAAATTTTTCACAGTTTGCTTATGTAATTACATATGTATATGTGGTTTGGCGCGCCTGGTTGCGCTTACACGTCACAACTGCGCATGCGCGCTGCAACTCAAGAACTCAGGGAAGGAGTGAAGTTACAAAGAAATGGTAAGTTGTAACTAGGGTTAAAATTGCATCAGAAAACAGAATATGAAGTCAAAATAAGTGTAACTCTTAAGATTAAAAGGATAAGAAGTAATTCATATGTAAAATGGTAGAAAAGGCAGACTTTAGGTCAGCTGCGCTGACTCTAAGGCTGACAGAGAATTTTGAAATGGACCCGGGTACTGATTGCACTGCTGGTACCTACCCGCGTTTTTTTTCCAAAAAGCCAGAACCCAACACCTGGTGTCAACAATGGTGAAAGCATTGGTCTGTGGATTGTGCAGAGCATTTTTGTCCCGCTGTGTTTTTCTGCTCTGTAGTGCAAGGGCTGCTTGTTGGTGGTGGAGCAAAAAATACATTCCAGTAGCGTGCTAATGCAGCAGCACTCTACTACAAACTCAACAAAACCCTTCAGAATTTGGGGTGAAATCGCGAAGCAAGCCTCTGTCAGGAGGGACTTACCCCTTAGCTCCCCAAACTTGCGCACCAAGAATGGATTTTCAAGGTAGTGGGTTTATTTTTTCTACAGCTCACCTACCACATCCAATCCTTTTATATTAGCTCAATGGAAGGCTTCCCTTTGGTTCTGTAGCCCCCTACAGAGCCAGATCTGCAGCCTGTAGTGCAGATTTTTATGGGGAAATCTAGTCCCAGAGGCTGCAGATATCACTTTGTAGCCCCCTACAGATTTGAGGGGGAGTCTTCCAATGTCATCGGAACATGCTGCAGAAAAGAGTAAAAAAATTCACATCTCCCTTGATCCCCTCTACATTCTGGTGGAGAGCAAACTGTGGAAACTGAGTTGGTGAGCACAGACCCTCTCTATACAAAATCCTCATTTTGGGTGTATTTAAAGATTTTTTTGGATTGGGAGGAACATTGTGAAGTTACCCAAATTCTGTAGGTTGGATAACAAGCTAGTCTTTCACCTAAGTAGTTTTATTCCAAATAAAGTTATGGAAGAAAGGAATTATAGAAGTTTGAAAACTCCTGCCACCTAAATTTAGAATCTTGCCCCCGCAAAAGGGGGCAATACAGCGCGAGTCCCTCCTGCCAAGGGCTGTTGAAGGCTCGCTTTGCAAAACACACGCCCGCAGCAGCGAGGGACTTCGTTGAGTTCAGTTCTACTAGAGCTGGAGCGCTATGTGTCAGCGCAGGAAGTGCGCTTGGTGCTAAAGTAGCGCAACAATAGCGCAAGATAGCGCAGTCATGACCGGTTTTTGCAAGCAGTAAAATTCGGGCCCTGGGGAGGCTCTAAAGTCGTGGGTGAAAGTTGAGAACAATCAATGCCTAGCTTATCACAATCCCCTTGTTTCACTAGCTTAGCACAATCCCCTCGTTTCAGGGGCCGGAGGACCCGGCGCGCCAAAGGCGCCTCGCGAAGCGAGCCTCTGAAAGAGGCTTCAGAGGCTCACGCCAGCCCAGGCGGTACGGCCCTCCGAAGCGAGTGTTCAGTTAGAATCAATGCTAGGTAGACGACACAGCAGTTGATGCTGCGACCGGCTTTCGATGTGACAAGAGATCTCCAAACACGTAACAGTCGACCAAGAAACATGCTCCAATATTTCATGATCATCAACTTGGCATGTCTTTTCAAAAGAAACCCATCAACATGTCAAAATTTGAATACAATAGAGAATGGATAAATTAATTAAGCCTATATTTCCATGAGAAGAATACGGTAATACTATGAAGTCAAAACTCTGTCAATTTGCTGCTATCAGAGGTGGGGGAAGTAGTATTATGTTTTAGTTTTTATACATAGCTGCAGCCCACTTCATCTTCAGGCCGAGTTGGAAAACAAGTATAATGAAACAAGCCTTATAACGTGCTCTTTTTACGCAGCGTGATACTCAAGTCGACCCAGTGGGCCCCTGCGCCTCATCGGGCCTTTCAGAAACGCTACAGGACGTAGAACATTAAATCGACCGCAAGTCCTATTCAAGCTCTTCCTCGTCCGAGATCCTCATTCTGACCAGTGACGGGATAGCTTCGAAGTTTTCTAGTCGCAAACTGCAGTCATCAACCTTCCAGTTCTCTACTAATCGAGCAGTTTGTCAAAACATAGATAGACAAAGCACGCAAAAGTTGCGGTTAATAGCAACTCGGCATTCTTTCCAGCCCGATTTCCCTCATAACAGCCTCCTTTCTCGTGTTCTTTCACAGAGATATAACCAACTTGTGGATTCAATCCGATGACTTGATAGCTTCTTCCCTCAATCCTATAGGAAAAGGCACTAAAACATCTTGTCTGATTGTGCCTTGAATCCAGCATATAATTTCAATCTACAATCAAGTATTTGAAAATTTGAAAATGTTTTTTCAATCAATTCTTCACCTAATAGTTAAGCCCGGTCTCTCCGCTTTATCTATCAACAAAATAGTACAGTTGGGGGAATTTTGGACTGACAGCCTATCATCATCTTTAATAGCTTTTCGGAGGATATGGTGCCATGGATTCACTCAATAATGCACCTAAAAATGAGAGATCCTGGCAAGATCCCACTGCCGGATGCGAAGCACTATCTTCCTTCAAGTTAACCCAGTCAACTGAGGGAGGCAAAGTTATCCAGTCTTCCATGGAAAAATCAGTTTTCATTGACCCAAAGCATTCAATTCTGGACGGGGATCACAGCTCACTTCTCTCGGTGAGTTATCTATGAAAATTAAATCTTGGAAACAATTACTGTGAAACATGTTGTTAAATTTTATTTGTGATTGTTTGTGGTCTCAGAGAAAGGGATTTAACTCACCAAACACTGGGCTTTGCAATAGGAAAATAAAGTACAATACAAGGACCCCCACAATCCACTCTAAATTAAGAAGCACATACTCTTCTCCAGAAATATATTCCAAACAAATACTAGAGCAGGAAACATCTTGTGATGCAGAAAGAGGAAAGAAAGAGGCAGGGCATCAAAATTTTCAACACAAATTAAAAACAAGTGACAACAATGTCAACAGCTTCTATCTCAACACAGGTGAGCACCAAAATTTTGGCCTCCAAGTACATCCACAGCGTAATTATGAAAGAGCAAACAACCCTACTTACCATTCTCAACACAAAAAAATTGTGATTTGACAAACAGGAAGTGTTAATTCTATCTTTGGTACTCAAACACAAGCAAATCATGTTGCAGATGAATCAGATAAAGTTGAGCTAGATGCTTTAGAAAACTTGAGAAGTATAAAATCATTGTTATTCTACATGTTTATCTTAACAAATCTTCTCATGGCCCTTATGTTGTACCTTTTAGTCAGGCTTGCCTGAGACAAACTTGAATGTATCACATTGAACAATATCAAGAGAAAATACTTGTGATTTTTTTTGTGTTTACCTGTCCAAAATATCTTATTTCTGAACATCTTTGTAAAAAAAATAATCTGTTTTTACCACCTGAAATTCCAGGATTTTGGACACCTGCACCCAGGACCCATAGGCAGTTACTTGGGTGCCAAGGGTAGGTACCTGCAGCCTGCAGGCGGGTGCTTTGGCTTTTTTTATATGAAATAATAGATTGGTGTACACATTTGAGGGCAAAAAACCAGCAGTTAACTGGACCAGGTGCCTGCCATAAACCCATGCATTATAGCTGGTCCAAAATGCATATTTATATCTACACATGAATTTGTGTATGGATACCAGCCCACCAAGAGGAATCCCCCTTGACAAGCTGGTGTATGTATACCATCCTGCTGAGAGTAATCATATCAATAAAAAAAGATTGCTGAGGGGGATTCCACTCAAAGAGGTGGTATACATATTTCAGCTCACCAAGAGAGATTCCACTTGGCAGACTTTTATAAAACATAAACCACTTCACCACACCAGGCTGCTATACATGCACCAGCTTTCCAAGAAGGATTAATCTTGATGGGCTGGTATAATCAGAGAAGATCTCTGGGAGGGATTCCTTGCTTAATTGGTGGCAAAAAAAAAAAAAAAAAAAAAACTCTACATCTACATGTACCTGCCTACTGCCACCCTTCATGTGGGTGTGGTTGTGGATGTCTAGATTCTTGAATTTTTTGGGAAGGTACCCGCACCCCTTTTGGGTACCCAGGTATTAAGTGCCATCTCTAACATTTATCCAACAAGGGAGAGGCTGATTCACTCAGTTAAAACCTTGGCCTATAGATATTTAAGAAATATTTTTTTCTCAATCCTTTTTAGGGTCACCAAAGTGCAATCGTGTGATAGATTTTACAGGACCAAAAGATGTACAAGATCATGGAGAAACATTTCCTATTTTTCTTGAATTTCTAGGGCCTTGAGTTTCACTTTCCTTCCTCTTTCTCTATTCCATTTAATATTCCTCATCTGCTTCCCACAGGACCCCAAACATTCTACTGTACAGAGTCCCAATTTTAAATTCAAGGAGATTTATTCAGGATAAACACCAGGGGGGAATGTGTCGCACTTCCTACAGAGTGCCACACCGTAATTCCATCAGACCCAGGGACTGAAGTCATGGTACAGTTAACCATAACTCTTGTGTAACTTTTTACTGTATCCCAACAGCAACTGTAGTCTAATGTATGAAAAACTGATCTGTTGATCAGATGTTGAATTAGTGATCAGTTGGAGTAGAGATGGCACTTTGCACCCGGGTACCCGCCACAGGTGCGGGTACCTCCTCTTAAAAATGTCATATTCTCAACACCTGCACCTGCAAGCAGGTACCCAGGTACCTGCGGCAGGTACCCGCGGGTGCAGAGATTTTTTGCAACCAATAAGCCCTCTCACATAAACCAGCTCGCCGAGATACACATACACCAGCTCGCCGAGATACACATACACCAGCTCGCCAAGACACCGAGACTGAGAGGACTTCCTCTTGGTGGGCTGAATCCCTCTCGGCGAGCTGGTGTATGTATACCAGCCCGCTAAGAGGAATCCCTCTTGGCGAGCTGGTGTATGTATACCAGCCCGCCGATGGGAATCCCTCTTGGCGAGCTGGTGTATGTATACCAGTCCGCCGAGAGGAATCCCTCTTGGCGAGCTGGTGTATGTATGACAGCCCGCCGAGAGGAATCCCTCTTGGCGAGCTGGTGTATGTATACCAGCCCGCCGAGAGGAATCCCTCTTGGCAAGCTGGTGTATGTATACCAGCCCGCCGAGAGGGAGCCCTCAAGGCGAGCTGGTGTATGTATACCAACCCGCCGAGAGGGAGCCCTCGCGGCGAGTTGGTGTATGTATACCAGCCCGCCAACAGGAATCCCTCTTGGCAAGCTGGTGTATGTATACCAACCCGCCGAGAGGAATCCCTCTTGGCAAGCTTGTGTTTGTATTCCAGCTTGCCGAGAGGAGGCCCTCTCGGCGAGCTTCTGGTGATGTGGGCGGGTATATAGCGGGGAACTGTTGCACAAAATGGTGGACACCCGCACCCGTATTCGCCGACAGGTACCTGTTGAAGTCCAGCAGGTACCTGCTGACGGACACCAGGTACCTGCAAAGGGTACCTGGTGCCATCTCTAGGGATGTGGAACGCTTGCCAGGCTCCTCTGAGGCCGATAGGCTTGGAAAAGTCCTGGCCTTCCTCCACGCTGCCTCACCCCCTCTACAAGAGAATATCTAGCTCGTAGGCAGAAGGGGAGTTGAGGAGTTGGTAAAAGGTGTCTAATGTCCACCGTGAGGTTTGCGCGAACGTCAGGGTGGACAAACATCACACAGCAACACGGGGGGCTTTGGGGAAGACTCCCCCAAGACCCCCGCGAGGCACTTTTTATGGGGTCTCTAGAGGTGCTTCTTCTGGAACCTGTGCTGGACATTGGGCCCAGCCAGGAGTAAATCACAAAATCAACACATCTAATATAAACACATGGAATATGAGCATGTTTCTGACAATCATATCTCCCTTGACCTCTGATAGTGATACAAAAATTTGAGTGAATATTTCTGCCTGGGGACGTAATCAGATTGCATGTGATGACCTTTCCTCTCAAAATCAAAATTTCTGCAAAGGTCAAAGTAGATTTTGCCCAATAACAAAGGGACTAGGCAATAAAGGCACAGCCCTCCTGCCAAAGATGCAAAAGAGGTTGTGTTTTTGTGTTCCCCACCCCAATCAATGCTGCCACCATGTTAAATGCTTGTGTGGCACGAAGCTGGTGTATGGTTATCTTTGCATTTGAGGGGGTGTTGCTTGTAGGGTATGTGATTCTTATCAAGAAAAGCTTATCAATCTCAAATACCTTCCATTGAGAAAGTCACACCAAGTATGGTGAGCCCTACAGCTAATTGGATAATTCCTGTTTTCTCATATGTCCCATGTGAGATCTCCCATTCAAACAAAAACCTCATAAGGATGGTAATGTGAATGAATGGACATTGGTTGGTTGGATTCCCATCTTGAATTCCAGAATGCCAGAAAATCCAGAGATCTTCACCATTGAACTACCAATGAACACTTTGAAATCATTGGGGGACCCTGATTTTGTGATTTCCAAAGTGTTCTGGAATTGAGCAAAACATGTGAGGTACTCCTCTTTTTCTTTGAATCTCATGATGATGAAATAAGACACTGCTTGGATGCTCACCTAACGTCAAACATAAACAACTTGGATTTTTCCACTCAAAAAAGAAAGTGATGGTGGTTGTTGTGCTGGGGAAATGTGATCCTCAAAAAGTGATTGGTGGCTTACAAAAACCAATTAAGAGCGGCCTGTAGAACAAAACATATAGTTTGTGATGTTAATGTAGATTGAATTTCTGTTGTCTTTCACCTACTGTCTTATAATGGCACTCTACAGAAAGTGCCACAGATTCCCCCCTGGTTATTTGTTAGACAAGACATCAGCATGAGTTCAACATTAGATTAACAATTCTTCAGGAATTAGTTACAAATGCACAAGCAGTTGACTTCATGAGAGGTTACTGAAAGACATTACGGTATGGCACTCTGTAGGAAGTGCCACACATTCCCCCCTGGTGAAATGACAATGGTCTATCCACCAGCTGGCCATCATAGAAATCAAGAAAATCTTGAAATCCAACAGCAGATGAGTGAATAAGATTTAGGAAGTTGAGATCTGTCAAAACTGTATATTGGCAGGTTTCATGATTGAAGGCTCTCAACAACATAATCTTAGAAATTTGGAAAGCCTAAACAATTGGCAGGGGTTTCTACAGCATGGATTATACTTGTCAAGTTCTACCTTTTTAAAGTTGTTGATGCTTCAAAACCTTATAATAGGTTTGACTTCAGTTTTATAAATTTTGATCATGAAGCCCCTTCCTAGCAGTGTCAAGTATGCAAGAGATGATACCTACCAAGATAAATATATATTTGAAAGTGTTGATTGAACATCCCCACGCACTAGCTGCCCCAGAGCTGGCCGCAAACTAATCCACAACAGATCACTCCGAACATTCCAGTGGTTTCTTTTGGATGTTGAGTGGTTGTGGTTGTCGAGGCGATGCTGGAGGGCTGGATGAAACAAGTCGTATGGAGATATGCTAGTTGGATAAAACTGCTTGGCGATGGTTGAGCAGTGACGTGGAGTTGGGCTGTATTCGGTCGGGGCGCTGTCACGGTGGCTGTCAGGCGCCTGTAACAGCCGGAGAACATAAAGAGCCACCTCTCTTGACCGTCCTGAGCCTGGCCACCAACACCCTTTTCCCCAGTTTTCTTGCTTCCCACCCAGCTTCTCCTTCGACTCGAACGTATCTTATATCACCACGATGACTGCCCTCCATCCTCCATTCCGGACCAAGTCCCTGCTCCTACTCGCCGTCATCTCTCTTCTCGCCCGGATGGCCTATTCCGATTCGTCCTCCTCATCCGAATTACCCACTTCGCAACTGATCACCAAGGCCAACACACTCCTAGTGACAGGCCAAGCCTCCAAAGCACTCGAACTCTACGAACTCGTCCTCGAGTGAGACCCGGATGACTATCTCACCCTCTACAAGAAAGCAACCACTCAGATGACTCTCGGCCCAGGCAAATTTCCTGACTTTTTTCATGATCACCCTGCTGACAAATGAAGGTCTACACATGTAACAACAACTGTTGATGTTGAAAAAACGTTCAACTTTGTCAGAGAATGTGTTTCCGCCAGGCAACATAACCTTGATCCAGAATTGGTAAGCAGAGGTATGGCACTGTTTTTCTTTTCAAAGAACAACAGAATCAAACCTTTGGCGCTCAATGAGTATATCTGAACAAGAAAAACGATGAATGCAAGACCAAAGCAAAGGGGAAGGGGACTACAGGCAGGGAAGTTCTTTCATTGGACTGAGAGACCATGATACATAAGACCAAGATAAACATATGACCAAGATACACATAAGACCAAGATACATACATGAAATGAAATTTTGACATGCAAATCAAAGCCAATGTGTGAAGTTGCAATAGCGGCTTTTGAGTCACAGGTACCTGTGCAGGTACCTGCGAGTAAGCCCTGCAACTGCCCCAGCAGGTGCAGTTTTGGGTGCAGGTGTCCAGGATTGGCCAAAAAAGGCAGCAAGTACCCGGTTTCACAGAGGCCATCTCTAAAATTGATCCACATAAATTTGCCAGAAATGATTAATATTTGGGCATTGAGTAACTATCATTTCATTATATGTTGGAATTGAGTTATACTTAAAGAATGAAATGGTTCTATAGAAAATTGCTTGAGGTCCTTTGATTCTTCCTCATAAATCATAACAGACTTCCCATTGACTTCTGAATAATTTATCAATCATTCCTAATACACATCCGACTGACACCATACCCAGAACAATTACAGTCAGGCACTCTCTGGAGAGTGCGTCAAATTCTCCCCTGGTGTAAAGGCCTTAAAATTGACTCTAAAGATTTAATTAGACTAGTTGTGGGCCTGATTTTGTGCCATGTTACAATTGGATCCTTCAGTAATTGGATATCAATTGACTGAAGATTGAAAAAAAGGGAGGTTGCTAACATGGTTGCTGATAAAGATGATTAGGGGGAAGATTACTGTCTAATGTATACGGCTTGAATTTTTGGGGGCACAGAAGAAGCACAAAAAGTTAGTAAAGGATGAGTTGAACTGAGATTTTATAATGAGAAAATACAACTATGAAACTTACTGCATGAGCAGAAGCACTATCATTGTGATGATAAATGAGTTCAGCAACAATAAACTAGAAACCAGGCAACAAGCACACTTTTTATTCAATGGCTGGACCTGTGTGGATTAGATGTGTCAATTTTGAAGTTGGTGTGCTATCAAAAGTATTTTGCTTTCATACTGACCGTTTCATGAACATCTGATGAAGTGGTTGCCACAAATTGTCTGCCAGGAACTCAAGCAATCAGTCCAGGCTTCAACGGAGTAAAGGGCTTTCAACAAACTGGACAGGTAGATGCCCCGGTTTCTTCCCACCCTTCAAGATATGTTTTACAAAATATGTGATGGCAAGCTTCAAGTTCTTGTTTGTTAGTTGAACGTGTATGCAAGCAAACTGGACAATCTTCTCTCTTTTTAACATTTTTCTTAAGAGATCCCTCTGAATTTTTCAATCAGCTGGAATTGCAGTGTTAAGGGATCCAACACTGGTTCTTGGAATATTGGTGTGTTTGCAAATGGACATTTCCAGGATTTTGGGACAACTACACATTTTTTCTTGACTGATTGGAATGATTACCTCTGCCTGCTCATAAAGGAAAATTGCATATTTCAGGCCCTACAATGTTTGAAATTTTAAAGCTGATCTAGCTTATAGAAAGAAAATTTGTACTTACAGTGGGAGGTGGTCCATTGACCTGATTTGAGTGGTTTTGAAAGTCGGATTGATCAACGGGATGAACCTGTGCTGTGTCATGGATTGGAACTGAGCAGTGTTGATTACATGTTCCATTTGTAAGGTATTTCCAATGAACTGGAGATTGAATCATTAGTTGTGAGCCTTGTGGAAATTTTTGCAATCAGGAATCACAATGAGTTGAAAAATGATCAACTATGAGAAATAATACACACAAATCCATTATGAAAGATGTGTAAAAATTCACTTGGAAAAAGATGATGGTTTGACTCTGAGTAAGGGATGAAAGCAGCACCTCTATACTTTGTCCTGCCTTTTGTAGCTGAACAAGATCTATTGGATTTTCCTTTGAATTTTATGTTTAATGGGTTAGAGATTAATTTTTTATGTTTAAGCTTTGGGATTTATGTAAGGATCACACAGATTTCAAATTTAATTGATCAGTTCATAAACACACAGAAAGGTGATGGTTTGACTGTGGTTGGAAGGAAAATCAAATGAGAGAATTTCCAATCTTCTGATTTGGACTTGGAGGTGCTCAAGTTCAACCAAGGCAATTGGCTGTCCGCCTTGAGACAGATATTACTGGTAGATTCAGCGAGCTACTTTGGTAGGCTCTTTGAGAGTATCATCCAATCCAAAACTTCCCTCAAAATTTGTATTGATTTTTTCCATGTTTGAAAAATGCCAAGTGTAGAAGAAACTGGTAATGGTTATCACTCCCAGTGAAACTCCTACTGAAACTCAAAGAAGGCAGTGGCATATGTAAACTTGGTAAAAAAGCAGGGAGAAATAGCTATCCCTACGGGGTCTTGCACGCTGAAACAGCTCTCACGTGCATTTTCTGCATTAGAAAATAAAAAAAAAGCTTGGTTTTCTAGGTAGAAGGACAATTTAAAGTTGCCCTTTTGGGGCACTGAATTTCCCACTACTTCAAATTCAAAGATGTCATTTGGAAATCTTGAAAATCACACTTTCATGATTATCATATAAGATTTTATTGTTCCATTTTTGCCAATAGTTTTCTGCCAACTGAAAAAATAAACTCAAATTTTAATAAAAACTAGACTCTCAAGAAAATTCTATGCGGAATTTTAGTTGGCAGTGAAAACACTCAAACACTGTTTTTTTGTTACCTGCAGTTCACATTTACAATTTTTGATGTATTCCCACTGTCCTCAATTTACCTTGCCTTCCTTCTGATAAAAGTCCATGGCTCAGCTATAACAGAGTGAAAACTGAGCTGCACTAAAATGAAAAATGAGCTATCCTACAGTGAACACTGAGCTTTACCAGATTGATTAATGAGCTTTAACAGCTTGAAAACTGAGCTATACTAGAGCAAAAAAATGAGCTGTCACCAGAGTGAAAACTGAGCCATGCCAGAGTGAAAACTGAGCCATGCCAGAGTGAAAACTGAGCTGTGCCAGAGTGAACATTAATTTTTTCCAGAGTGAAAACTCTGTTTTGCCAGATTGAGCACTGAACTGTGCCAGTGAGCACTGAGTCAAAGCGGAAAAGTAAACAGAACCGTTAAAAGTTGAGCAGAACAACTGAAAAAAGCAGAATCAGTGATAACTGAGCAGAATCAGTGATAACTGAGCAGAATTAGTGAAAAATGAGAAGAATCAGTGATAACTGAGCAGAATTAGTGAAAAATGAGAAGAATCAGTGATAACTGAGCAGAATTAGTGAAAAATGAGCAGAATCAGTAAGAAGTGAGCAGAACCAGTGAGAACTGAGCAGAACTAGTGAGAACTGAGCAGAACCAGTGAGAACTGAGCAGAACCAGTGAGAACTGAGCAGAACCAGTGAGACCTGAGCAGAACCAGTGAGAACTGAGCAGAACCAGTGAGAACTGAGCAGAATATGTGAAAACTGAGCGGAATTTTTGCAAACTGAGCAGAATATGTGAAAACTGAGCGGAATTTTTGCAAACTGTCAGCCTCCGTGATGCCAAGGACTATTCCTTCTAGCTACATGTGGTGCAAAACTAGTATAAAAGAGTATAAAACTCTGGGACAAAAGTCCAAGGGATAATTCCAATGATATATTGGTAATTATGGCGTAAAATATATGAAAAATGGCGTAATTATATTAACAAAATTAATATAATTAAATAAAGAGGGGCCTGATAAAATCAGGGGTGTTTAATCCCTCAAAAGCAAACACTGGGGCCTGTAAACAGGTGTGGTTTAAATCCCAGCAAGGAATGGCGAAGAATCTCAAGAGAAAGGGGTTTGAACTTACTAGTAAAAAGCCCTTAAAGTCTTGAGGTTCTTCAGGGTAGAAACTGGGCAGTTGAAAGCGCTTGAAGAGGTTGATTCTGAAGGCTTGGTGGACACTGGGCAGTTTCTGGCGACAAAATGAGGCTAAAAACAACTACTAAGGGACTTACCAGGCTAGAAACAGGCTATTGAGCACGTGTTGAAGGCGGGTAAATTCAAGTAGGTATGTAAAAGCGTGAGGAAAGGCCTTTTGGGGCGGCCAGAGGGCCCTTTAAATACCCGTGGCAGCTCTCTGGGGCGCCTGGGGGAGCTACAGGGCCACTGGCCAACTTGTGGGCGCTTTTTGGCCAGGCTGCTGACGCTACAAGGGCTAATTCTTCTTTGGGAAGATGTACTAGCCTATTTGGGGCGCCTTCAGGCGGATTTCCAGCCTGGCTGATGGCGCCATAGAAGCTAGTCTTCTTTGGGAATATGTACTGGCCATTTGTGGGCGCCTACAGTTCAGGATTCCCTCATCCAGGCAGATAAGCTGTTACGTGTCTCACATTTATTCAAATGGGCCACAGTGCTTCCCAATTGGTCTGTACTGTGTATGCATTAGGCATTGAATTGTTTTAATGCGTCAGGAATATTCTGTTTGCATCCATGTGACATCATTACATATGTACAGCTTATGTAATGTGTGTAGTGTTTCACGTGGAGGGGCAGAATTGATGTCATTACTTCCCTGGTGGGCGTGCTGTAATGTACAGGTAGCCCCTCTTAGGGTTTCATTCATTTTTAGGGCTCTGCGCCGTCTTTAGGCATAGCGCGCAGCCTGCGGGTTTAGAGTTAACTCAACCTGAGTTGGGCTATCTTCTAAACTAAACATTACACTTCAGTTTCGTGGCTATTGAAGTGTTATAAGCATATGTACATATGTATACAAGCATACAGGTTGCTCAACTTCGAGGGTACATTGTGAATTCTAATTGGGTGATTACACAATGAAGCAGTGAGAATTAAGGGTACCTGTAAGTGGGGTACCCTAGGTTAATTTGGGTGTAGATTAAGAATATAACATAATATTCAGATTTTTAGTTATGTAAGAGACAGTACTAATGTCTCTTTCATAGGTAATTATTTTTATATTTTATTTTATGGTATTACATGTGTAAGAGTGTAATAATATCTCTTTCATATGTAATACTATTTTTTATTTTTATGTTACGGTGGCTCTGCTATAGTAGCCAGCTGACACAAACTGAGCAGAATATTTGCAACCTGAGCAGAACATATGAAAACTGAGCAGAATATTTGCAAACTGAGCAGGATATGTGAAACCTGAGCTGTGCCAGTGGGAAATGCACTATTTATTTAAACCACCAGTGAATATTATTAAATCTACAGGCAGAGAAGGAATTGAATAGCTTTGGAGCTGGAAGCAGAGTTGCAGAATGTCACTTGTCTTTAATTGACTATTGTTTTTTTCCTGGTGGGGTTTCTGAGAGAAGAACAAGCAATGATTTTGGGACTTGGGACTAAAGAACAACTGCAAACCCCCACAATTTTGTTGACACAGATGAGAACAATGAGAGATTTCAGTGAGCCCTGGTTGTATTTTGTCATGCACAGAGTCGCTTTGGTTGTATTGGACAGAAACTGGTCAAGGCAGCAATTCTGAAGCACAACAAAATTCCTGGCACAAGGAAGAATTTATATCAGGAAGACATTGATAATAGATAAAAGCTACCAAGAAACCTAAACAAGATTTCTGGGATGAGTTAAGCAAAAGAAACTAGAGAGTTCAATGACTTTCTATCAGAGAACTTTGACAGGCAAGAGAACCAGAATTTATCAAACAGGTTGAGAGCTACTTCACACTATGACCTATATAAAGTGTGGGAGTCTAACAGAACTATATATGAGAATAGATGGATGAACTGAAACACAAGGCTGACAGTTCAATGTTGATCAAGATGGTGAGAAGGGAAAATGGACACTTCAGACATAAAACTTTATTTGTCTTCCATGGTTAAGGATAGACAATAAGTCAGCAGTTGCGAGATGAATCCAAGTGAGACGTCAGGGATCCCATAAGATTAGAAGACCAGAACACTCACTTCCTAGCCGCAAGCACTATAAACGCGATGCACATTGCCATCAACACCACTGCAGAACCAAGCATACACCAAGCAGCTGGTTTGCTGATTGGATGGCCCCGGGTGGCGGGGGTGTTTGGAGTCTGCTGTTGAAGGGCCGTGGAGAGTCTTTCAGTCTGTCCATGATCCGCATCTGTGTTTGCTGGAGCAATGGCGATGGCAGTGTCGCCGGCCTCGCCGCCGGATCTGTCGCCACTGCCGGGCCCGTCACCCGGCACTTGCGGGGCTTTCTCTCGAATGCACATCCCATCTTGGCAGTTGCCGATTGGAATGGCCAGCTCAAACTGCTCAAACAGGACGATTTTCGTATTTTGTTATAAGCCCCTGGCCGGATCTCTGGATATTCCACGCTCGATAGTGTTGATTTCCACACAGTGCTGACCTGATTTTGGAGTGCTTTGGAGGGGCCATGAATGGGCGCCTCTGCACCTTGCACTGCTGCGTCGTGGATCTGCCCCGGGCCAACCAGGTGTTCGCTTTGTAAGCTATGGCCAATCAGCTAGAGATCCATTGGGTGTCAGGTTTGTGGGGTGCACCAGGGCATCGGAGAAGAGTGCTTAACTATGAGGAGATATAGGAGCCAGACAGCCATGATTGCCAGAATTTCCTCGAAACAGACGCTGGTTTGCGAAAGGGATGGAAGCAGCTAGTACCTCTTTCCTAGTGTGTGTTGTGTCTTGGCGCTGGCTGAATCCTATCAAGTTCCAATTTGAAAGTCCAAGATCAATTCTCTTGACAGGAAGCTGTATATGAGGGTCTCACGCAGAGTTCTCCTCAATCAAAAGGGGTGTCAGTCAGGGATGGTCTGGCTGAGGGAGCACCAACAAGAAGGAGTTGTTGGTTTGGGGGCACACAGCTTCATGTGCTCCTCCGACTCTGGCAGCTAGCGAGATTGGTGCCGGTGGTTTCAACGAGCTAATCGGATTGTTAAAACTTGCCTGCAAATGGATATTCGAAGCTTACACTCCCTCGAGCCAAACCTGAGGGTGAGTCATGAACAGTACAGCATACTTCTCGGCTGCAAAGTATAGTTTTGGGTGCATGGATCCGACCCGCAACAGCCGCGGGGTGCACTTCAAGCCATCCAGCGAGCAGCTCCACCCAAAAACCCACCCCGCCCACGCCCACCCGCAGGCCGAGCACATCCAGCCATGGACCCAGCGCCACGGCCTGCTCACCCGGCTGCTCGCCGCCCTCCCGCCCAGCACGCACGCCCTCGCCGCCTACCAGCACCGCAAGCCGCCCGCCATCCACTCCGACGACGCCCTCGCCCTCAGCCCCCACCTCGGATATCTGCTCGAACGCGCACAGAGAACTCACGCCCCCGCCGCCGCCGAGCAGCGGCTGCTCCAACGCACGCGGCAAGCCCAGATCGACCCCGCCAAGGACTTCGTCCTCCTCCGCAAGATCTCCGACGGACAGTCGGGCGCCGTGAGCGACTCGCTGCTGCTCCTGCTGCTGCTCGATCCCCGCTGACTACTCCGATCCTTGCTCAGGTCCATCTCGTCAGGACTAGGCTGTCCAGCCTCGAGAGCCTCAACCAGACGAACCTCTACATCCTCAAGACCGTCTCCAAGCGCGTCTCCCGCAGGATCCAGCAGGTGAGCATCCCGTCCCAACCGTCAGCGGAAGCGCACTGAAGAGCCGGCCGAAGCACAGTACAGCTCGATCGAAACCGAGCTCTCGATCCTCCTCCTCTCGCGCGCCTCGGGCGCCGCCGGGGCGATCAAGCGGCTGCCCGAGCTGCAGCTGTCTTTCCAAACAGAGACCGAGCTGCATCTGGTGCTGGAGTACAGTGCGAGCGGGTCGCTAGCGGACCATGTGGCGCGGCTGGCGGGGCGGCCGATCGGCGAGGGCCAGCTGCAGGCGTGGGCGATCGACGTGCTTGCGGCGCTCGACTGGCTCCACACCGCCCACCGCTTCTGCCACCGGGACGTCAAGCCCAGCAACCTGCTCATCAACCACCCCGACGGCCACATCCTCCTCTCCGACTTCGCCACCGCCGCGCCCCTCGTCCGCAACCCCCTCTCCGCCCTCCTCCACGTCCCGCCCGCCTACCGCGTCGTCATCGTCGGCACCTGCGACTACATCGCCCGTCCGTCTTCACTCCTCCCCCCTACACACAAACACACACTCCGCACTGCTGATCTCTTCTTGCCCACACAGCCGAGGTCCTCCAGGCCCATCTCTCCCAGACCATCGCCACCCTGTCCCACTCCGCGGCCACCACCGCCCTCGGCCCGGCCCACCCGGACGGCCATCCTGACGCAGACGCCGGCGCGTCCTACGGCCCCGAAATCGACCTGTGGAGCTTCGGCGTCTCCCTCTTCGAAGTCCGTCCTCCCCCCCCTCTCTCCTCCTTTCCTTTGGCTGACTCTTTTGGTGTGTGCGTGCGGAGCAGCTAGTGTACAGCCGGCTGCCGTTCTTCTGTTCGTCGATCAACGACACGTACGCCAAGATCGTCGCCCACCAAGTGTGTCTTTCCCCACTCTCCTCTGCCCTTCGAAGCCTAATCGGCGGCTGTCTTTTAGTCGTATTTGCAGGTCCCGGCGGTCCGGGACGGGTGGAGCCCCGGCATGGGGCCGGGGCTGCCGGAGCTGGCCGCGGCCGCCGACGGCCCAACGCCAGTGTCCCCCGGCCTCCAGAGCTTCCTGAAGGCGTATGTCGGCTCCCGCTCGCGTGTTTCACGGGCGGTGCAGAGGCTGACGGTGTGTGTGGCTTTCAGGCTGCTTTGTCGGCGGGAAGAGCGGCTCGGATGCGGGCCTGATGGCCTGGCTGCGCTCCAGAGACACGCCTGGTTCGGAGGCGTGGAGTGGGCCGACGTCCAGCGCCGTCAGTCCGTCCCCGCCCCTCTCCCCGCGTCCAGACACTGACCAAGCGCGTGTGAATAGAACCGGTGCCGGGCCACGTCCGCGCGGCGACCGAGATCCATCGGGTGGGCGACAGCGTGTGTCTCGACGCCGACCCGGGCGCCGCAGACGAGCCGCAGTTCGACTTCTCGGCCTTCTTCGGCTCCTCGCCCGGCGCCTCCGTCGACCCCTCCGACTCCTCCTCGTCCGACGACGACGCCAGCAGCGACGAAGAGGCGGAGGAGGTCGCGGGGTTCACGTATCTGCCGCGGGACCCGGACGCGTTCAACCATGCACACGACGCCGGCGGGCCGTCGAGCCGGCAGAAGCTGAAGTCGAGCATCAAGCGCAGCGCCAGCGGGGCCCGGGACGACCGGTTCTCGACGCCCATCAAGCCGCCCTGGCCGCACAGCTCGACCCCCCTGGACCCCCCGCCGCCCGCCACCGCCGCCCGCTCCGTCAGACTGCTCACAAGGCCCGACGGCAGCGCCGTCCCGCTCAGCCACATCGACCAGCTCATCCTGCTCAACCGGCTCGTCCGCTCCACCGCCAAGAAGGCCGCCCCCATCCCGCCCCTCCGACGCCCCCACTCCCTCGCCCCCTTCCCCCCGTTCGCCCCCCCTCTTCGCTCATCCGACCCCCCTCCCCCGGCCCCGCTCGACGCCAATCTCCGCGGCCTCCAGACCAGAATCGCCGCGCTCAGGGACTCTATCGACACCCTCGTTCGCCACGCTGATGCCCTCATCCTCCACGCGCTGCCGCCGCCCGGGGAGGAGGGCCGCCCGTCGTCCCCATAGCTCTTTGTCCGGTCTTCTCAATCCACCACATGATCTTCTTAACGGTTAATTTATGTACTTGCTTTTTTTTATGGGGGGGGGGGGGTTGTTTGGTTGGACTTGCTCTTCCTCAGTTAGTGGCAGCAGAGACGGGGTCGGCGGGAATCACGCGCTCAGGGACCGTTTCCAGATCCATGATGAATGCAGAGAGCCGCTTTCGGAGCACACGGCTGCCCTTTCTGGGCCTGCGTTGCACACAAACAGCCCCCTGGCCCTGTCCACCTGGGCAGCAGGAACCGCACCCTTACTGCACGGGCCACACGAGCACCGCGTTTGGTGGCCGAACCACGCCACGGAGAGGCCTGGACAGCGGGGTGTTTCATCTGGCACTTCTCGCGCAGACATCGAGGGCAAACGCCCATAACCAGCCGTCCTCGCTTGTGGTGCGGAAGTGGGGGGTGGCGAAGCCTGTCACTCGGCACGCTCGAGCCCGGCGGCGAGCCGCAAGTAGACTTCCTTGCCAGCGGATGATCAATTGGGGCTGGTCAAGGACCAACAAGGTTTTCGAAACGGTGCGTCTCTTCTGGGCACTAATTACGTAGTGGTCATGGATGTGGGCATACTTGGTAGGCCTTATTTCTCCGGGACATGCACGTGGGAAGCGGCCTGCGTGGTGGACGGGTTGGCTGGGAGGACGGGGGCGAACTTAACTAAGTCCCGCCTGAGGCTTCGCCGGAGGGACTTATGCCCTATCAGGAATTCTCGCGTGAGACTTTCGGATATTTGATCCGTGAAAACGTTATATTCCTCGCCACTCCTGCAGATCTCATCCTCCGTTCTTCCAACCCATTTTTCCTGATGCGCCTCCTCATCCCCTTATTTGTTATATTTTTACCATTCTTTGTATCTTTGTTCAATTTTTTTTATAATTTTTTTTGTAAAATCTTGAATAAAAGCAAAATAACTATCATATCCCAGCATACCACCGGGATTTATGAGCACAGACCAACTTTTTACTTAGCGCCGAAAACACAACCGTTTCGAGGATTGATCGAGGCTAGCAAGCCTGATCCAGACTAGTCCTTGCACTCCGTGCAAGGTCATTGAAGCATGACAAAAAAAAAGGCCAACTGATCGCCATCGCGAACATCCGCACAGAATCACAAGTTACAACAAGCAGAGAACAACGGATGTAGGCGCTCCATCGAGCCTTTCCTTCAGTTGTCTTGTGTACAAGCTCCTTGATGGTGTTGATAAGCAGCATCGTCGACGGCCATCGGGTGCCCCCCAAATTCGACGATTTGATTTGATTTTCGGACATTGGTTTTGGAGGTAGGCCTGGATGAAGTGCTTTGCGTCTAGATTGTACGCATGTAAGACTTGATCGATGAATAACAACTTTTCGGCCTGGTCCGACAGTGCTGGTAGGTTTTGTAGGCACATCGTCGTCTTGTCAGCTCTTGCCGGTAGCTGACTCGGTTGAACTTTTTGCGTGGGGTGGTTGGGTTTCAGGAGAATGATTGGTGGCGAGAGCGAATGATCGGATCTAATGGTCGAGAGATAAAAGCTAAAATGTCAGTAGGGAGAGAGGAAGTGAAAAAAAAGGATGCACATACGTGATATCACGTTGTATCAGATCTGCCAATCGCGCACGGGCTTTGTTGTTTAGTGATCCGCTCCGAACCTGGGGAATCAAGTTTTACATAGTTTTCAAAAAATGAAAACAGCACAAAGATGAAGAGGAGATGGTCCCAAATTGTATTAGAAGAAAGGCACGATGTAGGCCTATCATGCATTAAGTTTTTGAATTGCTAGCTAATCATCTAGGTTGAGTTCTGGGCACTCAAAGTTGAGTACCACCAAAACTCAGAATAGTCTCACGCGAGAATTCCTGATAGGGCGTAAGTCCCTCCGGCAAAGCCTCAGGCGGGGGAGGGACTTAGTTAAGTTCGGGACGGGGGCCGTTGGGTTCTGAATCGCGCGCTTTTGGGGCGGGGCGGGGCCTCAAATGCGCCGGATCGGCCCGTTCTTGGAGACATGGAACTTGTTGCAAGAAACAGTCTCACAAATGCGCAAGCCTTTCATGCTGTATTTAGGTGTCCTAATTGTAAATTCATAAACCCTTTTTTGCAGGGCATGAGTGTGATAATGTAATCCCACTGGAAAAGTGTTACAAATTTATGAGTTTATGCATGCATAAATCAACTTTGAACACTGTAATTCAAGTCAAAAAGGGATCAAGAAACTGCTATGGGATAGCCGCCTTACACACTGCTGCAAGCCCTATGGAAAGACATTATTTTTGTAGTGACTTTTTGTAATTTAAGATAAACAGATAAATGGGATTTCAATTTCATGGATATACATCGAGGTCATTTCTGTTGAAGGTGTGGAACGGGAGGATACAATTGTTGTACCAATGTTTTTACCCTTTGACACATGGATAAGTCAAACATTGGACACTAGCTGTATGATGGCTGTATAAAGGGGGAAGCTGTTGGTTTGGGTACTGGTTAAGATGGTGAGAAGGAAGTTTAATCTTAAAAATCAGGAGTATGTAGGAGGCTTGATTGTTGGGGATAGATCAGAAGCAGTTTATGTTAGTATAAGATGAAGCATTAAGCCAAAATTTTGTGAGGAAATTCAACTAGAAAACCTACCCCTTGCCATTCAGCACCATTATCGTGATGCAAAGTGCAAGCACTGCCCATAAACTCCCAAAGAGACACCAAGCTTTTCTTTTACTCATTTGGTTTTCCTGTGTGGAGGGGGTAGTCCTGTTTTGCCGCTGGGTAGTTACAGAGTTTATGTTGTGTTGACGCTGTCCATGGACATCCTGTGAGATTGCGTTGCGGTTTGGTGCTGAGGGAGTAAAGGGCTGTCGACAAAGGGGACAGGTATGGGTCCCTATGTTTTCCCATCCTTGAATACAGTTATCACAAAATATGTGGTGGCATTTATCAAGTTCTCTTTTTGTAGATGAGGGCTTCTCCAAGCAAACCGCGCAAACGTCTATATCTTGACTGCTTTTCTTCAGAGATCCTCCTTCATTCTTCAAATCAATGGTGATTACAGTGTCAGAGGAGACGCCATGGGAGCTCTCAACAGTGGTTGGTTTGCAACTGGACATTCCTGGGGCTTTCTCACAAGAACAGCTTTCATCTTGAAAAATTGGGATGGTTGCATCAAACTGCTCAAACCATTGGAGATTTCAGCCTCAAAATCATTGGCATGAGCTAAATATTATATCTCAAAAAATTCTTACAGTGGGAGGTGGTCTGTTTTCCAGATTTGATTGGGGTTGAAGTACATTGGATACACCAATGGGATCTGCACCTTGCGCTGCACCATGGAGCTGCGCAGTGTCAACTATGTGGTCATGTTGCAAGGTATTTCCAATGAGCTAGAGATAAAACCATTAGGTGTGAGCTTTTGAAGTTGTGTCATTTTCTACTATCATCAGGAGTTGAAGAATGCTTAACTATGAGGAATAGTACCCAGACAGCCATTATGAAAGAGGTACAAATATTCACTTGAAAAATATGAAGGTTGGGGTAAGGGGTGGAAGCAGCACCTGTATACTTTGTCTTGCGTCTTGGAGCTAGCTTATTTCTATGAAGTTCTGCTTGGCAGGTTATGTTTGATGAGTTGGAAATTATTTTGTAAGATATACGCTTTGGAAATTGTATGAAAATTTGATCAAATTTTTTCAAAAATTAGTTAATTGAAGAGTGTATAAATGAGGGTCATGGTGGGATGGCAGCAGCATCAATTTTAAGAAACAATTGATTCCTATTAAGACGTACTTGGCCCAGGTAATTAGATATCTTGCTTATGTTGTCAATGAGATGTTTTGTCAGACTGAGCCTTTGAATACAGAACATCCAATTTAAAACCTCCCTGCAGATTAATATTGATGCACTCAAAGTTTGAACAAAGCCAAGTGTATGGTGATCACTCCTGGTGCCACTTCAGCTGAAACCCCAAGACTGCAGCTCAATGAACTCAGTAAAACAGCAGAGAGCATTGTCTTACCCACAGCCTTATTGCATCCTGCAACAGCTGGGGGATAAACTCTGAAACCTTTCCTACCCTTGCAGTTCACAAACGTTATTGATCACACACTCAAAGATGGCATTCATCAAGATTTCAAAGAGGGTATTAATCACAATGTCAAAGATGGTATTTATCACAATGCAGGTTATGATTTTACATAAAAAAATCTCATGCAATTTTGAATACCATAACTTATGTAGTGGTGGATGTGGGCATACTTGGTACGCCTTATTTCTCCGGGACATGCACTTGGTAAGTTGCTTGGTGGACTGTTTGGCTGGGAGGAAGGGCGCTGTTGGGTTCCACATGGTGGGATTTTGGGGCGGGGCGGGGCCTGGAATGAGGCGGATTGGCCCGTTCTTGGCACCGTTCTTGGAGACAAAGAACTTGTTGCAAGAAACAGTCTCATGAATGCGCAAGCCTTTTATGCTTTGTGTTCTAATTGATTTGTGCATGCATAAATTCATAAACCCTTTTCTGCAGGACACACCAGGAAAATAAAATAGGGGGATATTGAATTTTACAAAGTGTTTTTTACAAGTTACAAGGCCCTGTAAAAAATACCTTTGTAAAAGTACACATTAAGGGGGGTCATGTGTAATTTTACAATGTGTTGGCTAGGTTCCCACCTTGTAATGTAAAAGCAACCTTGTAAAATTATACCTGACGTCTTCCATGTGGAATTTTACTTGGTATTTTTTTACAAAGTGCCACCTTGTGAAAAAAGTACCTTGCAAAATTGCATATTTGCAGCAAAAACATGAATTTTACAAGGGAAATTTTGGGGAAGCAGTACACCATGCAAAACATACCTTGTGAAAATCAATAATAATGGCAAGCAGGTTTGAAATTACAATGTGTTGTGTAAATTTTACAAGGTGGTTTTGGTATACTGCACAAAATCTACCTTGTAAAAATCAATAAAAGTGGTTACAAAGCTCAAATTTACAAGTTGCTGTGAGAAATTTACAAGGCAGTTTTTTTTTTTTTTTTTTTTTTTTTTTTTTAGAAAGCCCACTACTACCAACTGCACTTGGAAAATATGAACTTCTGCTGGAATTATGAAGTTTCTGGGAGTCATGAATCACCATATAACCCTTGGTCAAGGTTTAATTCAGTGGAGGGAATTTTCTTATTGCTCCTGGAGTCCTGCACCTTCAATAATTTTGTTGAAACTGCAACAGCTCAGGGTCCATTTCTCTCCCTGTCACACATCTGTCACTCCTTTTTCCTCCCTCCAGATGAATATGCTTGTTCACCTTCTGCCCACAACTTGTCCCTCAGTTGTAATAGCTACAAAGTCTGCTCATCTGGATAATCAAAACATCATCAGCTTCAACAGTGGGCCGCTACGCTAAACTACGCTATTTTAGCCCTAAAGTTTAGCGTAGCGGCAAAAAGCGCCAACCTTTTTTGAATAGCGTTAGCGCGCTGTTAGCGCCGCTATGCTTCGCTAATTTTCAGCGGCGCTAACAGCATACCAATTTTTGTTTAGCGTTAGCCCTGCGCTACAGCCGCTACGCTACGCTACGTTTCCCTAAGGCGCTTTTAGCGGAAAAAAGGCACTTTTTTGCCGCGAAAAACGCTGTAGCGCAGCATAGCGCGCGCTCTTTTGCGCCTTGCGTGCTTAACGTTAGCGCAATTGCGCGCATCTGCGCTAACGCTACGCTAAAAGCTAAAATAGCTTTGCATCCTTTGTGCGTAGCATTAGCGCAGATGCGCCCAATTGCACTAACGCTACGCTAAAAAATAGTGCATTTGCGCTGTGCTACGCTACGCTAACAGCTATGTTAGCGTAGCTGACCCACTGTTGTCATCTTTCTGTGCGCTTCTCCCTGAGACCAGTGAGTCTCTTGTAGTGAGGAGCCTTTTTTCCTCCTCACAGCTAGTAGCTTGACCCCTTTCTGGGGTTTCTTCTCCTTTTCTGGGTGCCTCTGAGCTTTTCTCCTTGAGGCCTCAAACCTTCACAATCTCACTGGAGCTATCTTCCTTGAGTCCTCAACTTTTCTTTGGTTGTCATTTCAAAAACATTCAGCAGGAGTGCATACTGGACAATGTGCAGTTTGGGGAAGTCAATTTTCCAGAGGAAAAACACCCTGTCAAATCTCCACAAAACCTTGTAAATTTCAACCTGGTAGTCATTGCTATTGATTTTTGCAACACAAATTTTGCTTGGTGTACTGCTTCCTCAAAATTTGTCTTGTAAAATTCAGGATTTTGCTGCAAATATGCAATTTTGCAAGGTACTTTTTTGACAAGGTGGCACTTTGTAAAAAAACACCAAGTAAAATTCCACATGGAAGAATTCAGGTATAATTTTACATGGTTGCTTTTACATTACAAGGTGGGAATCTAGCCAACACTTTGTAAAATTACACATACCCCCCCTTAATTTGTACTTTTACAAATAAATATTTTACAGGGCCTTGTACCTTGTAAAAAACACTTTGTAAAATTCACCCACCCCATAAAATAGTCAGTTGATGACAAGTGACATCACACCAGCTCCAGCCAGCTACCCACCATCTATCCAATATCCCTTAAGGGAGTGCTGCCAAGCTGTGCTAGAGAGTGCAACAGCCTCCTCTCACCAAAGACATGCACCAGGGGAGATATGTTCCCACTCCCCAGGGAGTGCCAGAGCTGAATTTTATGTGAGTTTTGGTAGGATGTGAGCCTGATGTAGATTAGTAACTCATCCCCAAAATAGTAAATTGGATGGAGAAGTTAGTGAAAAGTCAGTCACAATTGATTTGGAAGTCAACACAATGTTGTGTAGAATTCTTTTGTTTTCTATGTACAACTGTAGGAAGAAATATGATGAAATGATATTTCACCAAAGTCCAACTCATCAATTGCTCCTGTTTACTGATTTTTAAGGATAGCAAAGCAAAATTCCCATTCTCAAAAGTAATTCCTCCAAAAAAATGGGTTTCTTGTAATTCACATTATATGCCCTGATGTACAAAATTAAACTAAAAGTCGACTTGGTATTATTGGGTTTAGATTTTTGGAATGTGGTAATGTTGCAGTCATTGAAATTGAAACCCATTTTCTTGGAAATGCGGGAATTAATTTGAATTTGGCTGATAAAAATGACAAAAAACTGTTTTAATAGGGTGAAAGTCTGAGTTAAGTCAAGGTTGGATTGCGGTGCCAATTCACTTTGGCCATATATCCTGTCCTCCTCACAAAAATGATCTAGTGAATTTTGTATTTTTTTGCTTTTCAAAATTCACATGTGCACATGCAAGTTAACCTTTTTGCACTTTGCTAATAGTCACCCTGATGTGCGCGCGTACATTGAGGTGGAAATATCACAGGATGGGCCTTTCACAGCCACATGAAAAGTAAAAAATTTGTTTTGAGACACCAATTGTCCCCCTGATGTACGCGAGTACATGAGGGGGAAAAAATCACAGGCTGGGCCTTTCACATCTCCATGGAAAGGACACACTGGTCATGGAGCCAAGAAAGGACTATATTCTGTATGAGTTCTGGATGAATTATAGATGAGTTCTGGATGATTTTTTGGCAATTTATGGTTTATTTCAGGATGATTTCCAACTGATTTCCACGCTGACTTCCAGTCTTTTTCATACCTATTCAATATTGCTTTACCAAAGGCCTCCAGCACAGTTATGGAAAAAAGTTACGGTAAGGCACTCCCTGGGGAGTGGGAACATATCTCCCCTGGTGATGTGGAGGGCTCCTGGATTAGACAAGTTTAATAAAGCCACAATTTTTTAGACTTCCCTCTGGAAAGTCAAGTTTCTTTAAAGGGAAACCTATGTGGTTTGTTTCTTACAAAAACCACAGAAAAAGAAGGATATGATGCAGCAGAATCCTTTGGTTGATGATGTCAAGATATGTGCAGACCTGTGAACAAAGATTGGGCAAAAGCAAGCAAAAAGAGAGAGTAATAAAGAGACACAGAGTTTTACCTCTGAGATAGTCAAGGTTCAGTGAAAGAGTGATACTAATTACAGTCAATATCCTAGGCACCTGTGACGGTAGGTATACTGGGAGCGTGGTATCCTCTTTGATGGTGATCCTGGGCTATCTGGGGGTGTGATTCTGGGTGTGTGAAGTCTGTAGATCCTCCTCAGGCAAGGGAGAACCTGGCTTCAAAATTTTTCACAGTTTGCTTATGTAATTACATATGTATATGTGGTTTGGCGCGCCTGGTTGCGCTTACACGTCACAACTGCGCATGCGCGCTGCAACTCAAGAACTCAGGGAAGGAGTGAAGTTACAAAGAAATGGTAAGTTGTAACTAGGGTTAAAATTGCATCAGAAAACAGAATATGAAGTCAAAATAAGTGTAACTCTTAAGATTAAAAGGATAAGAAGTAATTCATATGTAAAATGGTAGAAAAGGCAGACTTTAGGTCAGCTGCGCTGACTCTAAGGCTGACAGAGAATTTTGAAATGGACCCGGGTACTGATTGCACTGCTGGTACCTACCCGCGTTTTTTTTCCAAAAAGCCAGAACCCAACACCTGGTGTCAACAATGGTGAAAGCATTGGTCTGTGGATTGTGCAGAGCATTTTTGTCCCGCTGTGTTTTTCTGCTCTGTAGTGCAAGGGCTGCTTGTTGGTGGTGGAGCAAAAAATACATTCCAGTAGCGTGCTAATGCAGCAGCACTCTACTACAAACTCAACAAAACCCTTCAGAATTTGGGGTGAAATCGCGAAGCAAGCCTCTGTCAGGAGGGACTTACCCCTTAGCTCCCCAAACTTGCGCACCAAGAATGGATTTTCAAGGTAGTGGGTTTATTTTTTCTACAGCTCACCTACCACATCCAATCCTTTTATATTAGCTCAATGGAAGGCTTCCCTTTGGTTCTGTAGCCCCCTACAGAGCCAGATCTGCAGCCTGTAGTGCAGATTTTTATGGGGAAATCTAGTCCCAGAGGCTGCAGATATCACTTTGTAGCCCCCTACAGATTTGAGGGGGAGTCTTCCAATGTCATCGGAACATGCTGCAGAAAAGAGTAAAAAAATTCACATCTCCCTTGATCCCCTCTACATTCTGGTGGAGAGCAAACTGTGGAAACTGAGTTGGTGAGCACAGACCCTCTCTATACAAAATCCTCATTTTGGGTGTATTTAAAGATTTTTTTGGATTGGGAGGAACATTGTGAAGTTACCCAAATTCTGTAGGTTGGATAACAAGCCAGTCTTTCACCTAAGTAGTTTTATTCCAAATAAAGTTATGGAAGAAAGGAATTATAGAAGTTTGAAAACTCCTGCCACCTAAATTTAGAATCTTGCCCCCGCAAAAGGGGGCAATACAGCGCGAGTCCCTCCTGCCAAGGGCTGTTGAAGGCTCGCTTTGCAAAACACACGCCCGCAGCAGCGAGGGACTTCGTTGAGTTCAGTTCTACTAGAGCTGGAGCGCTATGTGTCAGCGCAGGAAGTGCGCTTGGTGCTAAAGTAGCGCAACAATAGCGCAAGATAGCGCAGTCATGACCGGTTTTTGCAAGCAGTAAAATTCGGGCCCTGGGGAGGCTCTAAAGTCGTGGGTGAAAGTTGAGAACAATCAATGCCTAGCTTATCACAATCCCCTTGTTTCACTAGCTTAGCACAATCCCCTCGTTTCAGGGGCCGGAGGACCCGGCGCGCCAAAGGCGCCTCGCGAAGCGAGCCTCTGAAAGAGGCTTCAGAGGCTCACGCCAGCCCAGGCGGTACGGCCCTCCGAAGCGAGTGTTCAGTTAGAATCAATGCTAGGTAGACGACACAGCAGTTGATGCTGCGACCGGCTTTCGATGTGACAAGAGATCTCCAAACACGTAACAGTCGACCAAGAAACATGCTCCAATATTTCATGATCATCAACTTGGCATGTCTTTTCAAAAGAAACCCATCAACATGTCAAAATTTGAATACAATAGAGAATGGATAAATTAATTAAGCCTATATTTCCATGAGAAGAATACGGTAATACTATGAAGTCAAAACTCTGTCAATTTGCTGCTATCAGAGGTGGGGGAAGTAGTATTATGTTTTAGTTTTTATACATAGCTGCAGCCCACTTCATCTTCAGGCCGAGTTGGAAAACAAGTATAATGAAACAAGCCTTATAACGTGCTCTTTTTACGCAGCGTGATACTCAAGTCGACCCAGTGGGCCCCTGCGCCTCATCGGGCCTTTCAGAAACGCTACAGGACGTAGAACATTAAATCGACCGCAAGTCCTATTCAAGCTCTTCCTCGTCCGAGATCCTCATTCTGACCAGTGACGGGATAGCTTCGAAGTTTTCTAGTCGCAAACTGCAGTCATCAACCTTCCAGTTCTCTACTAATCGAGCAGTTTGTCAAAACATAGATAGACAAAGCACGCAAAAGTTGC
Organism: Puccinia triticina; assembly: GCF_026914185.1. Classification (NCBI taxonomy): domain Eukaryota; kingdom Fungi; phylum Basidiomycota; class Pucciniomycetes; order Pucciniales; family Pucciniaceae; genus Puccinia; species Puccinia triticina. Next base: position 1,181,860 of record NC_070572.1, read on the forward strand.
GGTTAATAGCAACTCGGCATTCTTTCCAGCCCGATTTCCCTCATAACAGCCTCCTTTCTCGTGTTCTTTCACAGAGATATAACCAACTTGTGGATTCAATCCGATGACTTGATAGCTTCTTCCCTCAATCCTATAGGAAAAGGCACTAAAACATCTTGTCTGATTGTGCCTTGAATCCAGCATATAATTTCAATCTACAATCAAGTATTTGAAAATTTGAAAATGTTTTTTCAATCAATTCTTCACCTAATAGTTAAGCCCGGTCTCTCCGCTTTATCTATCAACAAAATAGTACAGTTGGGGGAATTTTGGACTGACAGCCTATCATCATCTTTAATAGCTTTTCGGAGGATATGGTGCCATGGATTCACTCAATAATGCACCTAAAAATGAGAGATCCTGGCAAGATCCCACTGCCGGATGCGAAGCACTATCTTCCTTCAAGTTAACCCAGTCAACTGAGGGAGGCAAAGTTATCCAGTCTTCCATGGAAAAATCAGTTTTCATTGACCCAAAGCATTCAATTCTGGACGGGGATCACAGCTCACTTCTCTCGGTGAGTTATCTATGAAAATTAAATCTTGGAAACAATTACTGTGAAACATGTTGTTAAATTTTATTTGTGATTGTTTGTGGTCTCAGAGAAAGGGATTTAACTCACCAAACACTGGGCTTTGCAATAGGAAAATAAAGTACAATACAAGGACCCCCACAATCCACTCTAAATTAAGAAGCACATACTCTTCTCCAGAAATATATTCCAAACAAATACTAGAGCAGGAAACATCTTGTGATGCAGAAAGAGGAAAGAAAGAGGCAGGGCATCAAAATTTTCAACACAAATTAAAAACAAGTGACAACAATGTCAACAGCTTCTATCTCAACACAGGTGAGCACCAAAATTTTGGCCTCCAAGTTCATCCACAGCGTAATTATGAAAGAGCAAACAACCCTACTTACCATTCTCAACACAAAAAAATTGTGATTTGACAAACAGGAAGTGTTAATTCTATCTTTGGTACTCAAACACAAGCAAATCATGTTGCAGATGAATCAGATAAAGTTGAGCTAGATGCTTTAGAAAACTTGAGAAGTATAAAATCATTGTTATTCTACATGTTTATCTTAACAAATCTTCTCATGGCCCTTATGTTGTACCTTTTAGTCAGGCTTGCCTGAGACAAACTTGAATGTATCACATTGAACAATATCAAGAGAAAATACTTGTGATTTTTTTTGTGTTTACCTGTCCAAAATATCTTATTTCTGAACATCTTTGTAAAAAAAATAATCTGTTTTTACCACCTGAAATTCCAGGATTTTGGACACCTGCACCCAGGACCCATAGGCAGTTACTTGGGTGCCAAGGGTAGGTACCTGCAGCCTGCAGGCGGGTGCTTTGGCTTTTTTTATATGAAATAATAGATTGGTGTACACATTTGAGGGCAAAAAACCAGCAGTTAACTGGACCAGGTGCCTGCCATAAACCCATGCATTATAGCTGGTCCAAAATGCATATTTATATCTACACATGAATTTGTGTATGGATACCAGCCCACCAAGAGGAATCCCCCTTGACAAGCTGGTGTATGTATACCATCCTGCTGAGAGTAATCATATCAATAAAAAAAGATTGCTGAGGGGGATTCCACTCAAAGAGGTGGTATACATATTTCAGCTCACCAAGAGAGATTCCACTTGGCAGACTTTTATAAAACATAAACCACTTCACCACACCAGGCTGCTATACATGCACCAGCTTTCCAAGAAGGATTAATCTTGATGGGCTGGTATAATCAGAGAAGATCTCTGGGAGGGATTCCTTGCTTAATTGGTGGCAAAAAAAAAAAAAAAAAAAAACTCTACATCTACATGTACCTGCCTACTGCCACCCTTCATGTGGGTGTGGTTGTGGATGTCTAGATTCTTGAATTTTTTGGGAAGGTACCCGCACCCCTTTTGGGTACCCAGGTATTAAGTGCCATCTCTAACATTTATCCAACAAGGGAGAGGCTGATTCACTCAGTTAAAACCTTGGCCTATAGATATTTAAGAAATATTTTTTTCTCAATCCTTTTTAGGGTCACCAAAGTGCAATCGTGTGATAGATTTTACAGGACCAAAAGATGTACAAGATCATGGAGAAACATTTCCTATTTTTCTTGAATTTCTAGGGCCTTGAGTTTCACTTTCCTTCCTCTTTCTCTATTCCATTTAATATTCCTCATCTGCTTCCCACAGGACCCCAAACATTCTACTGTACAGAGTCCCAATTTTAAATTCAAGGAGATTTATTCAGGATAAACACCAGGGGGGAATGTGTCGCACTTCCTACAGAGTGCCACACCGTAATTCCATCAGACCCAGGGACTGAAGTCATGGTACAGTTAACCATAACTCTTGTGTAACTTTTTACTGTATCCCAACAGCAACTGTAGTCTAATGTATGAAAAACTGATCTGTTGATCAGATGTTGAATTAGTGATCAGTTGGAGTAGAGATGGCACTTTGCACCCGGGTACCCGCCACAGGTGCGGGTACCTCCTCTTAAAAATGTCATATTCTCAACACCTGCACCTGCAAGCAGGTACCCAGGTACCTGCGGCAGGTACCCGCGGGTGCAGAGATTTTTTGCAACCAATAAGCCCTCTCACATAAACCAGCTCGCCGAGATACACATACACCAGCTCGCCGAGATACACATACACCAGCTCGCCAAGACACCGAGACTGAGAGGACTTCCTCTTGGTGGGCTGAATCCCTCTCGGCGAGCTGGTGTATGTATACCAGCCCGCTAAGAGGAATCCCTCTTGGCGAGCTGGTGTATGTATACCAGCCCGCCGATGGGAATCCCTCTTGGCGAGCTGGTGTATGTATACCAGTCCGCCGAGAGGAATCCCTCTTGGCGAGCTGGTGTATGTATGACAGCCCGCCGAGAGGAATCCCTCTTGGCGAGCTGGTGTATGTATACCAGCCCGCCGAGAGGAATCCCTCTTGGCAAGCTGGTGTATGTATACCAGCCCGCCGAGAGGGAGCCCTCAAGGCGAGCTGGTGTATGTATACCAACCCGCCGAGAGGGAGCCCTCGCGGCGAGTTGGTGTATGTATACCAGCCCGCCAACAGGAATCCCTCTTGGCAAGCTGGTGTATGTATACCAACCCGCCGAGAGGAATCCCTCTTGGCAAGCTTGTGTTTGTATTCCAGCTTGCCGAGAGGAGGCCCTCTCGGCGAGCTTCTGGTGATGTGGGCGGGTATATAGCGGGGAACTGTTGCACAAAATGGTGGACACCCGCACCCGTATTCGCCGACAGGTACCTGTTGAAGTCCAGCAGGTACCTGCTGACGGACACCAGGTACCTGCAAAGGGTACCTGGTGCCATCTCTAGGGATGTGGAACGCTTGCCAGGCTCCTCTGAGGCCGATAGGCTTGGAAAAGTCCTGGCCTTCCTCCACGCTGCCTCACCCCCTCTACAAGAGAATATCTAGCTCGTAGGCAGAAGGGGAGTTGAGGAGTTGGTAAAAGGTGTCTAATGTCCACCGTGAGGTTTGCGCGAACGTCAGGGTGGACAAACATCACACAGCAACACGGGGGGCTTTGGGGAAGACTCCCCCAAGACCCCCGCGAGGCACTTTTTATGGGGTCTCTAGAGGTGCTTCTTCTGGAACCTGTGCTGGACATTGGGCCCAGCCAGGAGTAAATCACAAAATCAACACATCTAATATAAACACATGGAATATGAGCATGTTTCTGACAATCATATCTCCCTTGACCTCTGATAGTGATACAAAAATTTGAGTGAATATTTCTGCCTGGGGACGTAATCAGATTGCATGTGATGACCTTTCCTCTCAAAATCAAAATTTCTGCAAAGGTCAAAGTAGATTTTGCCCAATAACAAAGGGACTAGGCAATAAAGGCACAGCCCTCCTGCCAAAGATGCAAAAGAGGTTGTGTTTTTGTGTTCCCCACCCCAATCAATGCTGCCACCATGTTAAATGCTTGTGTGGCACGAAGCTGGTGTATGGTTATCTTTGCATTTGAGGGGGTGTTGCTTGTAGGGTATGTGATTCTTATCAAGAAAAGCTTATCAATCTCAAATACCTTCCATTGAGAAAGTCACACCAAGTATGGTGAGCCCTACAGCTAATTGGATAATTCCTGTTTTCTCATATGTCCCATGTGAGATCTCCCATTCAAACAAAAACCTCATAAGGATGGTAATGTGAATGAATGGACATTGGTTGGTTGGATTCCCATCTTGAATTCCAGAATGCCAGAAAATCCAGAGATCTTCACCATTGAACTACCAATGAACACTTTGAAATCATTGGGGGACCCTGATTTTGTGATTTCCAAAGTGTTCTGGAATTGAGCAAAACATGTGAGGTACTCCTCTTTTTCTTTGAATCTCATGATGATGAAATAAGACACTGCTTGGATGCTCACCTAACGTCAAACATAAACAACTTGGATTTTTCCACTCAAAAAAGAAAGTGATGGTGGTTGTTGTGCTGGGGAAATGTGATCCTCAAAAAGTGATTGGTGGCTTACAAAAACCAATTAAGAGCGGCCTGTAGAACAAAACATATAGTTTGTGATGTTAATGTAGATTGAATTTCTGTTGTCTTTCACCTACTGTCTTATAATGGCACTCTACAGAAAGTGCCACAGATTCCCCCCTGGTTATTTGTTAGACAAGACATCAGCATGAGTTCAACATTAGATTAACAATTCTTCAGGAATTAGTTACAAATGCACAAGCAGTTGACTTCATGAGAGGTTACTGAAAGACATTACGGTATGGCACTCTGTAGGAAGTGCCACACATTCCCCCCTGGTGAAATGACAATGGTCTATCCACCAGCTGGCCATCATAGAAATCAAGAAAATCTTGAAATCCAACAGCAGATGAGTGAATAAGATTTAGGAAGTTGAGATCTGTCAAAACTGTATATTGGCAGGTTTCATGATTGAAGGCTCTCAACAACATAATCTTAGAAATTTGGAAAGCCTAAACAATTGGCAGGGGTTTCTACAGCATGGATTATACTTGTCAAGTTCTACCTTTTTAAAGTTGTTGATGCTTCAAAACCTTATAATAGGTTTGACTTCAGTTTTATAAATTTTGATCATGAAGCCCCTTCCTAGCAGTGTCAAGTATGCAAGAGATGATACCTACCAAGATAAATATATATTTGAAAGTGTTGATTGAACATCCCCACGCACTAGCTGCCCCAGAGCTGGCCGCAAACTAATCCACAACAGATCACTCCGAACATTCCAGTGGTTTCTTTTGGATGTTGAGTGGTTGTGGTTGTCGAGGCGATGCTGGAGGGCTGGATGAAACAAGTCGTATGGAGATATGCTAGTTGGATAAAACTGCTTGGCGATGGTTGAGCAGTGACGTGGAGTTGGGCTGTATTCGGTCGGGGCGCTGTCACGGTGGCTGTCAGGCGCCTGTAACAGCCGGAGAACATAAAGAGCCACCTCTCTTGACCGTCCTGAGCCTGGCCACCAACACCCTTTTCCCCAGTTTTCTTGCTTCCCACCCAGCTTCTCCTTCGACTCGAACGTATCTTATATCACCACGATGACTGCCCTCCATCCTCCATTCCGGACCAAGTCCCTGCTCCTACTCGCCGTCATCTCTCTTCTCGCCCGGATGGCCTATTCCGATTCGTCCTCCTCATCCGAATTACCCACTTCGCAACTGATCACCAAGGCCAACACACTCCTAGTGACAGGCCAAGCCTCCAAAGCACTCGAACTCTACGAACTCGTCCTCGAGCGAGACCCGGATGACTATCTCACCCTCTACAAGAAAGCAACCACTCAGATGACTCTCGGCCCAGGCAAATTTCCTGACTTTTTTCATGATCACCCTGCTGACAAATGAAGGTCTACACATGTAACAACAACTGTTGATGTTGAAAAAACGTTCAACTTTGTCAGAGAATGTGTTTCCGCCAGGCAACATAACCTTGATCCAGAATTGGTAAGCAGAGGTATGGCACTGTTTTTCTTTTCAAAGAACAACAGAATCAAACCTTTGGCGCTCAATGAGTATATCTGAACAAGAAAAACGATGAATGCAAGACCAAAGCAAAGGGGAAGGGGACTACAGGCAGGGAAGTTCTTTCATTGGACTGAGAGACCATGATACATAAGACCAAGATAAACATATGACCAAGATACACATAAGACCAAGATACATACATGAAATGAAATTTTGACATGCAAATCAAAGCCAATGTGTGAAGTTGCAATAGCGGCTTTTGAGTCACAGGTACCTGTGCAGGTACCTGCGAGTAAGCCCTGCAACTGCCCCAGCAGGTGCAGTTTTGGGTGCAGGTGTCCAGGATTGGCCAAAAAAGGCAGCAAGTACCCGGTTTCACAGAGGCCATCTCTAAAATTGATCCACATAAATTTGCCAGAAATGATTAATATTTGGGCATTGAGTAACTATCATTTCATTATATGTTGGAATTGAGTTATACTTAAAGAATGAAATGGTTCTATAGAAAATTGCTTGAGGTCCTTTGATTCTTCCTCATAAATCATAACAGACTTCCCATTGACTTCTGAATAATTTATCAATCATTCCTAATACACATCCGACTGACACCATACCCAGAACAATTACAGTCAGGCACTCTCTGGAGAGTGCGTCAAATTCTCCCCTGGTGTAAAGGCCTTAAAATTGACTCTAAAGATTTAATTAGACTAGTTGTGGGCCTGATTTTGTGCCATGTTACAATTGGATCCTTCAGTAATTGGATATCAATTGACTGAAGATTGAAAAAAAGGGAGGTTGCTAACATGGTTGCTGATAAAGATGATTAGGGGGAAGATTACTGTCTAATGTATACGGCTTGAATTTTTGGGGGCACAGAAGAAGCACAAAAAGTTAGTAAAGGATGAGTTGAACTGAGATTTTATAATGAGAAAATACAACTATGAAACTTACTGCATGAGCAGAAGCACTATCATTGTGATGATAAATGAGTTCAGCAACAATAAACTAGAAACCAGGCAACAAGCACACTTTTTATTCAATGGCTGGACCTGTGTGGATTAGATGTGTCAATTTTGAAGTTGGTGTGCTATCAAAAGTATTTTGCTTTCATACTGACCGTTTCATGAACATCTGATGAAGTGGTTGCCACAAATTGTCTGCCAGGAACTCAAGCAATCAGTCCAGGCTTCAACGGAGTAAAGGGCTTTCAACAAACTGGACAGGTAGATGCCCCGGTTTCTTCCCACCCTTCAAGATATGTTTTACAAAATATGTGATGGCAAGCTTCAAGTTCTTGTTTGTTAGTTGAACGTGTATGCAAGCAAACTGGACAATCTTCTCTCTTTTTAACATTTTTCTTAAGAGATCCCTCTGAATTTTTCAATCAGCTGGAATTGCAGTGTTAAGGGATCCAACACTGGTTCTTGGAATATTGGTGTGTTTGCAAATGGACATTTCCAGGATTTTGGGACAACTACACATTTTTTCTTGACTGATTGGAATGATTACCTCTGCCTGCTCATAAAGGAAAATTGCATATTTCAGGCCCTACAATGTTTGAAATTTTAAAGCTGATCTAGCTTATAGAAAGAAAATTTGTACTTACAGTGGGAGGTGGTCCATTGACCTGATTTGAGTGGTTTTGAAAGTCGGATTGATCAACGGGATGAACCTGTGCTGTGTCATGGATTGGAACTGAGCAGTGTTGATTACATGTTCCATTTGTAAGGTATTTCCAATGAACTGGAGATTGAATCATTAGTTGTGAGCCTTGTGGAAATTTTTGCAATCAGGAATCACAATGAGTTGAAAAATGATCAACTATGAGAAATAATACACACAAATCCATTATGAAAGATGTGTAAAAATTCACTTGGAAAAAGATGATGGTTTGACTCTGAGTAAGGGATGAAAGCAGCACCTCTATACTTTGTCCTGCCTTTTGTAGCTGAACAAGATCTATTGGATTTTCCTTTGAATTTTATGTTTAATGGGTTAGAGATTAATTTTTTATGTTTAAGCTTTGGGATTTATGTAAGGATCACACAGATTTCAAATTTAATTGATCAGTTCATAAACACACAGAAAGGTGATGGTTTGACTGTGGTTGGAAGGAAAATCAAATGAGAGAATTTCCAATCTTCTGATTTGGACTTGGAGGTGCTCAAGTTCAACCAAGGCAATTGGCTGTCCGCCTGGAGACAGATATTACTGGTAGATTCAGCAAGCTACTTTGGTAGGCTCTTTGAGAGTATCATCCAATCCAAAACTTCCCTCAAAATTTGTATTGATTTTTTCCATGTTTGAAAAATGCCAAGTGTAGAAGAAACTGGTAATGGTTATCACTCCCAGTGAAACTCCTACTGAAACTCAAAGAAGGCAGTGGCATATGTAAACTTGGTAAAAAAGCAGGGAGAAATAGCTATCCCTACGGGGTCTTGCACGCTGAAACAGCTCTCACGTGCATTTTCTGCATTAGAAAATAAAAAAAAAGCTTGGTTTTCTAGGTAGAAGGACAATTTAAAGTTGCCCTTTTGGGGCACTGAATTTCCCACTACTTCAAATTCAAAGATGTCATTTGGAAATCTTGAAAATCACACTTTCATGATTATCATATAAGATTTTATTGTTCCATTTTTGCCAATAGTTTTCTGCCAACTGAAAAAATAAACTCAAATTTTAATAAAAACTAGACTCTCAAGAAAATTCTATGCGGAATTTTAGTTGGCAGTGAAAACACTCAAACACTGTTTTTTTGTTACCTGCAGTTCACATTTACAATTTTTGATGTATTCCCACTGTCCTCAATTTACCTTGCCTTCCTTCTGATAAAAGTCCATGGCTCAGCTATAACAGAGTGAAAACTGAGCTGCACTAAAATGAAAAATGAGCTATCCTACAGTGAACACTGAGCTTTACCAGATTGATTAATGAGCTTTAACAGCTTGAAAACTGAGCTATACTAGAGCAAAAAAATGAGCTGTCACCAGAGTGAAAACTGAGCCATGCCAGAGTGAAAACTGAGCCATGCCAGAGTGAAAACTGAGCTGTGCCAGAGTGAACATTAATTTTTTCCAGAGTGAAAACTCTGTTTTGCCAGATTGAGCACTGAACTGTGCCAGTGAGCACTGAGTCAAAGCGGAAAAGTAAACAGAACCGTTAAAAGTTGAGCAGAACAACTGAAAAAAGCAGAATCAGTGATAACTGAGCAGAATCAGTGATAACTGAGCAGAATTAGTGAAAAATGAGAAGAATCAGTGATAACTGAGCAGAATTAGTGAAAAATGAGCAGAATCAGTAAGAAGTGAGCAGAACCAGTGAGAACTGAGCAGAACTAGTGAGAACTGAGCAGAACCAGTGAGAACTGAGCAGAACCAGTGAGAACTGAGCAGAACCAGTGAGACCTGAGCAGAACCAGTGAGAACTGAGCAGAACCAGTGAGAACTGAGCAGAATATGTGAAAACTGAGCGGAATTTTTGCAAACTGTCAGCCTCCGTGATGCCAAGGACTATTCCTTCTAGCTACATGTGGTGCAAAACTAGTATAAAAGAGTATAAAACTCTGGGACAAAAGTCCAAGGGATAATTCCAATGATATATTGGTAATTATGGCGTAAAATATATGAAAAATGGCGTAATTATATTAACAAAATTAATATAATTAAATAAAGAGGGGCCTGATAAAATCAGGGGTGTTTAATCCCTCAAAAGCAAACACTGGGGCCTGTAAACAGGTGTGGTTTAAATCCCAGCAAGGAATGGCGAAGAATCTCAAGAGAAAGGGGTTTGAACTTACTAGTAAAAAGCCCTTAAAGTCTTGAGGTTCTTCAGGGTAGAAACTGGGCAGTTGAAAGCGCTTGAAGAGGTTGATTCTGAAGGCTTGGTGGACACTGGGCAGTTTCTGGCGACAAAATGAGGCTAAAAACAACTACTAAGGGACTTACCAGGCTAGAAACAGGCTATTGAGCACGTGTTGAAGGCGGGTAAATTCAAGTAGGTATGTAAAAGCGTGAGGAAAGGCCTTTTGGGGCGGCCAGAGGGCCCTTTAAATACCCGTGGCAGCTCTCTGGGGCGCCTGGGGGAGCTACAGGGCCACTGGCCAACTTGTGGGCGCTTTTTGGCCAGGCTGCTGACGCTACAAGGGCTAATTCTTCTTTGGGAAGATGTACTAGCCTATTTGGGGCGCCTTCAGGCGGATTTCCAGCCTGGCTGATGGCGCCATAGAAGCTAGTCTTCTTTGGGAATATGTACTGGCCATTTGTGGGCGCCTACAGTTCAGGATTCCCTCATCCAGGCAGATAAGCTGTTACGTGTCTCACATTTATTCAAATGGGCCACAGTGCTTCCCAATTGGTCTGTACTGTGTATGCATTAGGCATTGAATTGTTTTAATGCGTCAGGAATATTCTGTTTGCATCCATGTGACATCATTACATATGTACAGCTTATGTAATGTGTGTAGTGTTTCACGTGGAGGGGCAGAATTGATGTCATTACTTCCCTGGTGGGCGTGCTGTAATGTACAGGTAGCCCCTCTTAGGGTTTCATTCATTTTTAGGGCTCTGCGCCGTCTTTAGGCATAGCGCGCAGCCTGCGGGTTTAGAGTTAACTCAACCTGAGTTGGGCTATCTTCTAAACTAAACATTACACTTCAGTTTCGTGGCTATTGAAGTGTTATAAGCATATGTACATATGTATACAAGCATACAGGTTGCTCAACTTCGAGGGTACATTGTGAATTCTAATTGGGTGATTACACAATGAAGCAGTGAGAATTAAGGGTACCTGTAAGTGGGGTACCCTAGGTTAATTTGGGTGTAGATTAAGAATATAACATAATATTCAGATTTTTAGTTATGTAAGAGACAGTACTAATGTCTCTTTCATAGGTAATTATTTTTATATTTTATTTTATGGTATTACATGTGTAAGAGTGTAATAATATCTCTTTCATATGTAATACTATTTTTTATTTTTATGTTACGGTGGCTCTGCTATAGTAGCCAGCTGACACAAACTGAGCAGAATATTTGCAACCTGAGCAGAACATATGAAAACTGAGCAGAATATTTGCAAACTGAGCAGGATATGTGAAACCTGAGCTGTGCCAGTGGGAAATGCACTATTTATTTAAACCACCAGTGAATATTATTAAATCTACAGGCAGAGAAGGAATTGAATAGCTTTGGAGCTGGAAGCAGAGTTGCAGAATGTCACTTGTCTTTAATTGACTATTGTTTTTTTCCTGGTGGGGTTTCTGAGAGAAGAACAAGCAATGATTTTGGGACTTGGGACTAAAGAACAACTGCAAACCCCCACAATTTTGTTGACACAGATGAGAACAATGAGAGATTTCAGTGAGCCCTGGTTGTATTTTGTCATGCACAGAGTCGCTTTGGTTGTATTGGACAGAAACTGGTCAAGGCAGCAATTCTGAAGCACAACAAAATTCCTGGCACAAGGAAGAATTTATATCAGGAAGACATTGATAATAGATAAAAGCTACCAAGAAACCTAAACAAGATTTCTGGGATGAGTTAAGCAAAAGAAACTAGAGAGTTCAATGACTTTCTATCAGAGAACTTTGACAGGCAAGAGAACCAGAATTTATCAAACAGGTTGAGAGCTACTTCACACTATGACCTATATAAAGTGTGGGAGTCTAACAGAACTATATATGAGAATAGATGGATGAACTGAAACACAAGGCTGACAGTTCAATGTTGATCAAGATGGTGAGAAGGGAAAATGGACACTTCAGACATAAAACTTTATTTGTCTTCCATGGTTAAGGATAGACAATAAGTCAGCAGTTGCGAGATGAATCCAAGTGAGACGTCAGGGATCCCATAAGATTAGAAGACCAGAACACTCACTTCCTAGCCGCAAGCACTATAAACGCGATGCACATTGCCATCAACACCACTGCAGAACCAAGCATACACCAAGCAGCTGGTTTGCTGATTGGATGGCCCCGGGTGGCGGGGGTGTTTGGAGTCTGCTGTTGAAGGGCCGTGGAGAGTCTTTCAGTCTGTCCATGATCCGCATCTGTGTTTGCTGGAGCAATGGCGATGGCAGTGTCGCCGGCCTCGCCGCCGGATCTGTCGCCACTGCCGGGCCCGTCACCCGGCACTTGCGGGGCTTTCTCTCGAATGCACATCCCATCTTGGCAGTTGCCGATTGGAATGGCCAGCTCAAACTGCTCAAACAGGACGATTTTCGTATTTTGTTATAAGCCCCTGGCCGGATCTCTGGATATTCCACGCTCGATAGTGTTGATTTCCACACAGTGCTGACCTGATTTTGGAGTGCTTTGGAGGGGCCATGAATGGGCGCCTCTGCACCTTGCACTGCTGCGTCGTGGATCTGCCCCGGGCCAACCAGGTGTTCGCTTTGTAAGCTATGGCCAATCAGCTAGAGATCCATTGGGTGTCAGGTTTGTGGGGTGCACCAGGGCATCGGAGAAGAGTGCTTAACTATGAGGAGATATAGGAGCCAGACAGCCATGATTGCCAGAATTTCCTCGAAACAGACGCTGGTTTGCGAAAGGGATGGAAGCAGCTAGTACCTCTTTCCTAGTGTGTGTTGTGTCTTGGCGCTGGCTGAATCCTATCAAGTTCCAATTTGAAAGTCCAAGATCAATTCTCTTGACAGGAAGCTGTATATGAGGGTCTCACGCAGAGTTCTCCTCAATCAAAAGGGGTGTCAGTCAGGGATGGTCTGGCTGAGGGAGCACCAACAAGAAGGAGTTGTTGGTTTGGGGGCACACAGCTTCATGTGCTCCTCCGACTCTGGCAGCTAGCGAGATTGGTGCCGGTGGTTTCAACGAGCTAATTGGATTGTTAAAACTTGCCTGCAAATGGATATTCGAAGCTTACACTCCCTCGAGCCAAACCTGAGGGTGAGTCATGAACAGTACAGCATACTTCTCGGCTGCAAAGTATAGTTTTGGGTGCATGGATCCGACCCGCAACAGCCGCGGGGTGCACTTCAAGCCATCCAGCGAGCAGCTCCACCCAAAAACCCACCCCGCCCACGCCCACCCGCAGGCCGAGCACATCCAGCCATGGACCCAGCGCCACGGCCTGCTCACCCGGCTGCTCGCCGCCCTCCCGCCCAGCACGCACGCCCTCGCCGCCTACCAGCACCGCAAGCCGCCCGCCATCCACTCCGACGACGCCCTCGCCCTCAGCCCCCACCTCGGATATCTGCTCGAACGCGCACAGAGAACTCACGCCCCCGCCGCCGCCGAGCAGCGGCTGCTCCAACGCACGCGGCAAGCCCAGATCGACCCCGCCAAGGACTTCGTCCTCCTCCGCAAGATCTCCGACGGACAGTCGGGCGCCGTGAGCGACTCGCTGCTGCTCCTGCTGCTGCTCGATCCCCGCTGACTACTCCGATCCTTGCTCAGGTCCATCTCGTCAGGACTAGGCTGTCCAGCCTCGAGAGCCTCAACCAGACGAACCTCTACATCCTCAAGACCGTCTCCAAGCGCGTCTCCCGCAGGATCCAGCAGGTGAGCATCCCGTCCCAACCGTCAGCGGAAGCGCACTGAAGAGCCGGCCGAAGCACAGTACAGCTCGATCGAAACCGAGCTCTCGATCCTCCTCCTCTCGCGCGCCTCGGGCGCCGCCGGGGCGATCAAGCGGCTGCCCGAGCTGCAGCTGTCGTTCCAAACAGAGACCGAGCTGCATCTGGTGCTGGAGTACAGTGCGAGCGGGTCGCTAGCGGACCATGTGGCGCGGCTGGCGGGGCGGCCGATCGGCGAGGGCCAGCTGCAGGCGTGGGCGATCGACGTGCTTGCGGCGCTCGACTGGCTCCACACCGCCCACCGCTTCTGCCACCGGGACGTCAAGCCCAGCAACCTGCTCATCAACCACCCCGACGGCCACATCCTCCTCTCCGACTTCGCCACCGCCGCGCCCCTCGTCCGCAACCCCCTCTCCGCCCTCCTCCACGTCCCGCCCGCCTACCGCGTCGTCATCGTCGGCACCTGCGACTACATCGCCCGTCCGTCTTCACTCCTCCCCCCTACACACAAACACACACTCCGCACTGCTGATCTCTTCTTGCCCACACAGCCGAGGTCCTCCAGGCCCATCTCTCCCAGACCATCGCCACCCTGTCCCACTCCGCGGCCACCACCGCCCTCGGCCCGGCCCACCCGGACGGCCATCCTGACGCAGACGCCGGCGCGTCCTACGGCCCCGAAATCGACCTGTGGAGCTTCGGCGTCTCCCTCTTCGAAGTCCGTCCCCCCTCGCTCTCCCCCCTTCCTCTGGCTGACTCTTTTGGTGTGTGCGTGCGGAGCAGCTAGTGTACAGCCGGCTGCCGTTCTTCTGTCCGTCGATCAACGACACGTACGCCAAGATCGTCGCCCACCAAGTGTGCCGTCTTTCCCCACTCTCCTCTGCCCTTCGAAGCCTAATCGGCGGCTGTCTTTTAGTCGTATTTGCAGGTCCCGGCGGTCCGGGACGGGTGGAGCCCCGGCATGGGGCCGGGGCTGCCGGAGCTGGCCGCGGCCGACGACGGCCCAACGCCGGTGTCCCCCGGCCTCCAGAGCTTCCTGAAGGCGTATGTCGGCGCCCGCGCGCGTGTTTCAAGGGCGGTGCAGAGGCTGACGGTGTGTGTGGCTTTCAGGCTGCTTTGTCGGCGGGAAGAGCGGCTCGGATGCGGGCCTGATGGCCTGGCTGCGCTCCAGAGACACGCCTGGTTCGGAGGCGTGGAGTGGGCCGACGTCCAGCGCCGTCAGTCCGTCCCCGCCCCTCTCCCCGCGTCCAGACACTGACCAAGCGCGTGTGAATAGAACCGGTGCCGGGCCACGTCCGCGCGGCGACCGAGATCCATCGGGTGGGCGACAGCGTGTGTCTCGACGCCGACCCGGGCGCCGCAGACGAGCCGCGGTTCGACTTCTCGGCCTTCTTCGGCTCCTCGCCCGGCGCCTCCGTCGACCCCTCCGACTCCTCCTCGTCCGACGACGACGCCAGCAGCGACGAAGAGGCGGAGGAGGTCGCGGGGTTCACGTATCTGCCGCGGGACCCGGACGCGTTCAACCATGCACACGACGCCGGCGGGCCGTCGAGCCGGCAGAAGCTGAAGTCGAGCATCAAGCGCAGCGCCAGCGGGGCCCGGGACGACCGGTTCTCGACGCCCATCAAGCCGCCCTGGCCGCACAGCTCGACCCCCCTGGACCCCCCGCCGCCCGCCACCGCCGCCCGCTCCGTCAGACTGCTCACAAGGCCCGACGGCAGCGCCGTCCCGCTCAGCCACATCGACCAGCTCATCCTGCTCAACCGGCTCGTCCGCTCCACCGCCAAGAAGGCCGCCCCCATCCCGCCCCTCCGACGCCCCCACTCCCTCGCCCCCTTCCCCCCGTTCGCCCCCCCTCTTCGCTCATCCGACCCCCCTCCCCCGGCCCCGCTCGACGCCAATCTCCGCGGCCTCCAGACCAGAATCGCCGCGCTCAGGGACTCTATCGACACCCTCGTTCGCCACGCTGATGCCCTCATCCTCCACGCGCTGCCGCCGCCCGGGGAGGAGGGCCGCCCGTCGTCCCCATAGCTCTTTGTCCGGTCTTCTCAATCCACCACATGATCTTCTTAACGGTTAATTTATGTACTTGCTTTTTTTTATGGGGGGGGGGGGGGGGGTTGTTTGGTTGGACTTGCTCTTCCTCAGTTAGTGGCAGCAGAGACGGGGTCGGCGGGAATCACGCGCTCAGGGACCGTTTCCAGATCCATGATGAATGCAGAGAGCCGCTTTCGGAGCACACGGCTGCCCTTTCTGGGCCTGCGTTGCACACAAACAGCCCCCTGGCCCTGTCCACCTGGGCAGCAGGAACCGCACCCTTACTGCACGGGCCACACGAGCACCGCGTTTGGTGGCCGAACCACGCCACGGAGAGGCCTGGACAGCGGGGTGTTTCATCTGGCACTTCTCGCGCAGACATCGAGGGCAAACGCCCATAACCAGCCGTCCTCGCTTGTGGTGCGGAAGTGGGGGGTGGCGAAGCCTGTCACTCGGCACGCTCGAGCCCGGCGGCGAGCCGCAAGTAGACTTCCTTGCCAGCGGATGATCAATTGGGGCTGGTCAAGGACCAACAAGGTTTTCGAAACGGTGCGTCTCTTCTGGGCACTAATTACGTAGTGGTCATGGATGTGGGCATACTTGGTAGGCCTTATTTCTCCGGGACATGCACGTGGGAAGCGGCCTGCGTGGTGGACGGGTTGGCTGGGAGGACGGGGGCGAACTTAACTAAGTCCCGCCTGAGGCTTCGCCGGAGGGACTTATGCCCTATCAGGAATTCTCGCGTGAGACTTTCGGATATTTGATCCGTGAAAACGTTATATTCCTCGCCACTCCTGCAGATCTCATCCTCCGTTCTTCCAACCCATTTTTCCTGATGCGCCTCCTCATCCCCTTATTTGTTATATTTTTACCATTCTTTGTATCTTTGTTCAATTTTTTTTATAATTTTTTTTGTAAAATCTTGAATAAAAGCAAAATAACTATCATATCCCAGCATACCACCGGGATTTATGAGCACAGACCAACTTTTTACTTAGCGCCGAAAACACAACCGTTTCGAGGATTGATCAAGGCTAGCAAGCCTGATCGAGACTAGTCCTTGCACTCCGTGCAAGGTCATTGAAGCATGACAAAAAAAAAGGCCAACTGATCGCCATCGCGAACATCCGCACAGAATCACAAGTTACAACAAGCAGAGAACAACGGATGTAGGCGCTCCATCGAGCCTTTCCTTCAGTTGTCTTGTGTACAAGCTCCTTGATGGTGTTGATAAGCAGCATCGTCGACGGCCATCGGGTGCCCCCCAAATTCGACGATTTGATTTGATTTTCGGACATTGGTTTTGGAGGTAGGCCTGGATGAAGTGCTTTGCGTCTAGATTGTACGCATGTAAGACTTGATCGATGAATAACAACTTTTCGGCCTGGTCCGACAGTGCTGGTAGGTTTTGTAGGCACATCGTCGTCTTGTCAGCTCTTGCCGGTAGCTGACTCGGTTGAACTTTTTGCGTGGGGTGGTTGGGTTTCAGGAGAATGATTGGTGGCGAGAGCGAATGATCGGATCTAATCACTGCATGGATTATCCCCTCGGACATGCCTGTCCGACAAGAGCGCGGACGGGCATGTCCGACCAGATGTCGGACATATGTGTCCGACGGGTGCGTTCGACCACCCGTCGGATCCCCCTGTTCGAGCAGAACTCGGACACTTCTGTCCGAGGGGTTCTCGAGCAGCGGGCCCGACCACTGGTCGGACTTGCAAGACCGCGCTGCAGTCGGGCAGTGTGGCTCGAGCAGTCCTCGGACCAGCTGGTCGGACAGCCTTGCCCGAGTAGACGTCGGACAAGGCTGCCCGACCAGTTCCCACTCGTCGGATTGTGGCGTTCGACAGGTCAGCTAGTCGGACAGAGCTGTCCGACAAGTGAGCTTCTCGGACAAGTTAGTCCGACGCCCCCAGGTCCGACGAGTCTGACTCGTCGGACATGTAGGTCCGACAAGTCTGACTGGTCGGACATTGCAGGTTCGACAAGTCATTGATTTCCTGCAGTTCAAGCTCCACACAACCAGGGGAGTCGCCCTGAGTACTGAGAGAACTTGTTGCCGGGTTGGTCATGGCTATTAGTGCTTTGTCCCAGGAGAAAAAAATAAGAAGGATTTGGACTGACCATCTTGATTTTTTTCATGCAAACCAATTAATTCAACCCACTAGCGTGTGATGCGTAGTTTTTTTCAGATAGAACATTGATCACGCGAAGAAACACCTCTTTTGGCAGAAGAAATGGATAAGTCTTACTCAAAGTTTTTATTTAAAAATTTAAATGCAATGGAGAATGAGAAAGAAATTCTGTGACCCGATGCTTAAAACAAAAACACAGCGCAGAGGCCTAACTGTAAGGCAATCCAGCAGGAATCTTCGGGTGCCAACACTCGAAATAAATCCATCAGGTAGGTGCGGTATTTCAAACACGCAAGCTGATAGACAGGGTTGCCCGGGGTTGTGAAAAGCGGGCTTTGCGACCAGATTCCGACTAAGAGGCCATACGCGATTGCCCTAATCCCAATTCGAGTTCCCAGCAGTATCCCTGTTCAGTCGGGTTTCCAAGTTTAACATCAGCAAGGTGTCCAACATAAGCACTCGAATGGATGACTAACATGATTTTTCAGTCGTTTCCAATGACAAGCAGCCTGGGGTCTCCGGAGACCTTTCGCGTATTGCAGGTTGGTGGGAACTGTGTTTGAAAAGTTGAAAAGGAAATATTTCAACTGAGCCGGCTAAGAGGAAAAATGATCTACATATTATCAGCTCAATCATTGTAGTTTGAACTTTGAATTAGCCCTCACCATTGAGTTTGTATGCAGGACATTTGGGCCCACAGTTTCCATGGATTTTTCTATTCAACGTATGTCTTTTTACAGCAGTCCCGCTGAGCCGAGAATGACTGTTGCACGCCTTCTTGTTGTATTTGAGATCGCCGCACGTAGCGAGGTGAGGACAGGCATACATTGGCATCTTGAAGTTCGATGTTGGCAGGGTTTGCAAAGCTGCGACATGAGGCGGACGCGACCAGGCTAGGAAGCGTGCGCGGGGCCCCGCCCCCCCCCGCCAATATACCCGGAGAGGCCAGGAACGGGCCACCATATACTCCATAGCAGAGAAGATCCTCTCCACTTCATACTTCGCCGTACCCGAAGCCTGTTGACGTCTCGCACATTGTTTTGTAAGTGATTTCGCGTGCCATCCCGGACTTTTCGGCATCCCGTGTCTGAATTTTGCTCTATTGATAGATGGAAGGGCCTTCAACAAGCTCAAACTTGGAGTTGATCGAAAACGCGGTCGGGAGGGGCGAGCTTCCTATCGTCTTACACACGCAATGCCAACAAGACCCAGAGGATGAACTTCCGATACTCTTGCGCCTGCGGCAAGAATGCGAGAGAACCGAACACGATGAAAGTGAACTTTGGGTGGAGAACACGAGGCTTAAAGAGGATTTAAAGAAGATGAAGCAGCAAGAACGAAAGATGTTGCAAGAAGAAAAGCTTATTCAAAATCAGTTATCGTTCAGCGAACAGGAAAGATACAGCTTAGAACTTGAAGTGGCTAAGGCTACTGATGAGTGCTGTACCAAAGCGAAGCTGTTGGATGAGACCTCAGGTGAGTCCTGAGCGGAGGAGGGAAGAAAAAACCGTGTCTTACTTACTTCCATGCACGTTTTATAGAAGAGCTACGTTTGGTAAAGCTCGAATTAGACTCGATGGTCTTGGCGGCCCAGAATGAGAAGCAGATCCAGGTGAAGCTCCCATCCGCTAACGAGGGTACAGCGATGTCAAGTAGCTCTCAGGACCTTCAGCTCGAAAACCTCGCGCTCCGTACGCTCGTTGAAGCACAAGAAACCATGATCGCGGGCTTGACGGGAACGATTCGCGGGCTTTCTTCGTTGGACAAACCCCTTGGCGGCCACAAACTCTCTAATAAACGTAACCTGATGCTTTCCGAAGAGCTGGTTGATCGAGACAACCATTCCCTCCCTGCAGGGGCTCAAGAAACTAAGATCAACCCACGAAGTGCGAAACATGCTTCCCAAGAGCTGGAAATGATACTGAGGGACAGTTGGTTATATATCATAAACAAGACGGGCATGATGACACTTAAGAACAGTTGTTTAATTAGGATAGACAAGACGGGCTTTGGTGCTTATTGCTTCACTTGTGTCATTTTAGGACTAATTATCATTGGGTCTATCTTTTTTCTTACACAGTGGAGTTTTGCGAGAGATGAGGCAACGGTCAATGCATGGTGGTACCTGAAGAAAAAATATAACATGAGGCAGAAATAGCTACAGTGAATTAGATGATGATCATCACTTTTTGAATGTGCAATTCTCATAATTTTTATCTCTTGTCTTGAAACAAACAAGACCCGATAGTACAATAAAAACAGACAGGATTTGGATTCCTATCATTTTCAACTGGCCTATATCTGTGGCAGCTTTTTGCATCTGGTGTTGCAGCAAAAATTTGTGACTGCATTGGGTGAAAGGATTTGGGCCATAGTGGCAGTGCCTGCAAACAATATTCCCATATGTTTTCCATGCCTGACAGGATGCCAGCTATGTGGGTCGGGTAGTGCTGGTCCCTGTTCCCAGAATTTTGTGAATTCCTCAGGGTATGTCTTTGGGTTAGGTTTAGGTTATTTTCCTTTTCAAGTGAACAACAGATTAGGTTATTTTCCTTTTGAAGTGAACAACACAAGAGAGTTCATGCCTGGTAATGCCAATCAGGTTCAAAGTGCTTCACTGTGAAAATCAGAGGTTAGCAGGAATTGAGTTGCTGTGGTTCGCACTTTTTATTAGTAGTTTTCAAAGTGTGTGCAGCATGGGTTGCATTTGCAATGTAAAATGCTCTATATGAACTTGTAGTACTAAACTGCTAACTGGCCCAGCAGTTTGTCTGAGAGTAGCGAATGGTATCAAATTGATTCAGGTATTCATATTTGAATTCTATTTGAGTGGAATAATGGCTGGGTAAATTTAAGCTTGAATATTTGAATGAATTTGAACAATGGCTACAAAAGGCCTGTGGAGGGCCTATGTAAGCTTCTCTGGGGCACAAAGGGCCCCAGAGGACTGTGAATTGTCCCTTTAACGGCCCCTTTGGCGCAGCAAAGATAAAAACTCTGAATAGTGCCTCCGCTACTATGAAAAGTGCCTCGAGCAATTTGATTAGTGCGTCCACCACTATGAAAAGTGACTCTGGCAGGCCAAGCAGTTGTCTGAGGAGGTCCCCTCCTCATCAAACTGCCCCAGCAGTTGTCTGAGGAGGTCCCCTCCTCATCAAACTGCCCCAGCAGTTGTCTGAGGAGGTCCCCTCCTCATCAAACTGCCCCAGCAGTTGTCTGAGGAGGTCCCCTCCTCATCAAACTGCCCCAGCAGTTGTCTGAGGAGGTCCCCTCCTCATCAAACTGCCCCAGCAGTTGTCTGAGGAGGTCCCCTCCTCATCAAACTGCCCCAGCAGTTGTCTGAGGAGGTCCCCTCCTCATCAAACTGCCCCAGCAGTTGTCTGAGGAGGTCCCCTCCTCATCAAACTGCCCCAGCAGTTGTCTGAGGAGGTCCCCTCCTCATCAAACTGCCCCAGCAGTTGTCTGAGGAGGTCCCCTCCTCATCAAACTGCCCCAGCAGTTGTCTGAGGAGGTCCCCTCCTCATCAAACTGCCCCAGCAGTTGTCTGAGGAGGTCCCCTCCTCATCAAACTGCCCCAGCAGTTGTCTGAGGAGGTCCCCTCCTCATCAAACTGCCCCAGCAGTTGTCTGAGGAGGTCCCCTCCTCATCAAACTGCCCCAGCAGTTGTCTGAGGAGGTCCCCTCCTCATCAAACTGCCCCAGCAGTTGTCTGAGGAGGTCCCCTCCTCATCAAACTGCCCCAGCAGTTGTCTGAGGAGGTCCCCTCCTCATCAAACTGCCCCAGCAGTTGTCTGAGGAGGTCCCCTCCTCATCAAACTGCCCCAGCAGTTGTCTGAGGAGGTCCCCTCCTCATCAAACTGCCCCAGCAGTTGTCTGAGGAGGTCCCCTCCTCATCAAACTGCCCCAGCAGTTGTCTGAGGAGGTCCCCTCCTCATCAAACTGCCCCAGCAGTTGTCTGAGGAGGTCCCCTCCTCATCAAACTGCCCCAGCAGTTGTCTGAGGAGGTCCCCTCCTCATCAAACTGCCCCAGCAGTTGTCTGAGGAGGTCCCCTCCTCATCAAACTGCCCCAGCAGTTGTCTGAGGAGGTCCCCTCCTCATCAAACTGCCCCAGCAGTTGTCTGAGGAGGTCCCCTCCTCATCAAACTGCCCCAGCAGTTGTCTGAGGAGGTCCCCTCCTCATCAAACTGCCCCAGCAGTTGTCTGAGGAGGTCCCCTCCTCATCAAACTGCCCCAGCAGTTGTCTGAGGAGGTCCCCTCCTCATCAAACTGCCCCAGCAGTTGTCTGAGGAGGTCCCCTCCTCATCAAACTGCCCCAGCAGTTGTCTGAGGAGGTCCCCTCCTCATCAAACTGCCCCAGCAGTTGTCTGAGGAGGTCCCCTCCTCATCAAACTGCCCCAGCAGTTGTCTGAGGAGGTCCCCTCCTCATCAAACTGCCCCAGCAGTTGTCTGAGGAGGTCCCCTCCTCATCAAACTGCCCCAGCAGTTGTCTGAGGAGGTCCCCTCCTCATCAAACTGCCCCAGCAGTTGTCTGAGGAGGTCCCCTCCTCATCAAACTGCCCCAGCAGTTGTCTGAGGAGGTCCCCTCCTCATCAAACTGCCCCAGCAGTTGTCTGAGGAGGTCCCCTCCTCATCAAACTGCCCCAGCAGTTGTCTGAGGAGGTCCCCTCCTCATCAAACTGCCCCAGCAGTTGTCTGAGGAGGTCCCCTCCTCATCAAACTGCCCCAGCAGTTGTCTGAGGAGGTCCCCTCCTCATCAAACTGCCCCAGCAGTTGTCTGAGGAGGTCCCCTCCTCATCAAACTGCCCCAGCAGTTGTCTGAGGAGGTCCCCTCCTCATCAAACTGCCCCAGCAGTTGTCTGAGGAGGTCCCCTCCTCATCAAACTGCCCCAGCAGTTGTCTGAGGAGGTCCCCTCCTCATCAAACTGCCCCAGCAGTTGTCTGAGGAGGTCCCCTCCTCATCAAACTGCCCCAGCAGTTGTCTGAGGAGGTCCCCTCCTCATCAAACTGCCCCAGCAGTTGTCTGAGGAGGTCCCCTCCTCATCAAACTGCCCCAGCAGTTGTCTGAGGAGGTCCCCTCCTCATCAAACTGCCCCAGCAGTTGTCTGAGGAGGTCCCCTCCTCATCAAACTGCCCCAGCAGTTGTCTGAGGAGGTCCCCTCCTCATCAAACTGCCCCAGCAGTTGTCTGAGGAGGTCCCCTCCTCATCAAACTGCCCCAGCAGTTGTCTGAGGAGGTCCCCTCCTCATCAAACTGCCCCAGCAGTTGTCTGAGGAGGTCCCCTCCTCATCAAACTGCCCCAGCAGTTGTCTGAGGAGGTCCCCTCCTCATCAAACTGCCCCAGCAGTTGTCTGAGGAGGTCCCCTCCTCATCAAACTGCCCCAGCAGTTGTCTGAGGAGGTCCCCTCCTCATCAAACTGCCCCAGCAGTTGTCTGAGGAGGTCCCCTCCTCATCAAACTGCCCAAGCAGTTGTCTGAGGAGGTCCCCTCCTCATCAAACTGCCCAAGCAGTTGTCTGAGGAGGTCCCCTCCTCATCAAACTGTCCAAGCAGTTGTCTGAGGATTTCCCCTCCTCATCAAACTGCCCAAGCAGTTGTCTGAGGAGGTCCCCTCTAGCTGTTCTTTGGCACAGCGGAAAAAAAAATCTACCTCGGCACTCTGAAAAGTGCGTTTGCCACTATGAAAAGTGCCTCTGGCAATCTGAATAGTCTGTTTGCCACTATGAAAAGTGCCTACTCTTAATAGTGCGTTTGCCACTATGAAAAGTGCCTCTGGCAATCTGAATAGTCCGTTTGCCACTATGAAAAGTGCCTCTGGCAATCTGAATACTGCGTCCGACCAGCCACTACGAAAAGCCCCCCCAGCACTCTGAACAATGTGTCCGCCACTATGAAAAAGGCCTCCAGCACTCTGAACAGTGCATTTGCCACTATGAAAAGTTCCTCCAGCACTCTGAATAGTCCCACAAGCAAAGCAGTTGTCTGATGAGGTTCCCTCCTCATCAAACTGGCCAAGCAGTTGTCTGAGGAGGTCCCCTAGTCCTCATCAAACTGCCCCAGCAGTTCTGTCAGCAGGTCATCTCCTCATCAAACTCCCCAAGCTAGAGAATGTAAAAAGGTACCCGTTGCTAGGTACCCGGCACCGCCTGGCGGGTACCGCCTGCACCTGCCCTGCTTATTTTCTTTTCAAGTGAACAACAGATTAGGTTATTTTCCTTTTGAAGTGAACAACACAAGAGAGTTCATGCCTGGTAATGCCAATCAGGTTCAAAGTGCTTCACTGTGAAAATCAGAGTTTAGCAGGAATTGAGTTGCTGTGGTCTGCACTTTTTATTAGTAGTTTTCAAAGTGTGTGAAGCATTGGTTGCATTTGCAATGTAAAATGCTCTATATGAACTTGTAGTACTAAACTGCTAACTGTCCCAGCAGTTTGTCTGAGAGTAGCAAATGGTATCAAATTGATTCAAGTATTAATATTTGAATTCTATTTGAGTGGAATAATGGCTGGGTAAATTTAAGCTTGAATATTTGAATGAATTTGAAGAATGGCTACAAAAGGCCTGTGGAGGGCCTATGTAAGCTTCTCTGGGGCACAAAGGGCCCCAGAGGACTGTGAATTGTCCCTTCAACGGCCCCTTTGGTGCAGCAAAGATAAAAACTCTGAATAGTGCCTCCGCTACTATGAAAAGTGCCTCCAGCAATTTGATTAGTGCGTCCACCACTATGAAAAGTGACTCTGGCAGGCCAAGCAGTTGTCTAAGGAGGTCCCCTCCTCATCAAACTGCCCAAGCAGTTGTCTGAGGAGGTCCCCTCCTCATCAAACTGGCCAAGCAGTTGTCTGAGGAGGTCCCCTCCTCATCAAACTGGCCAAGCATTTTTCTGAGGAGGTCCCCTCCCCATCAAACTGGCCAAGCAGTTGTCTGGGGAGGTCCCCTCCTCATCAAACTGGCCAAGCAGTTGTCTGGGGAGG
Organism: Puccinia triticina; assembly: GCF_026914185.1. NCBI lineage: Eukaryota > Fungi > Basidiomycota > Pucciniomycetes > Pucciniales > Pucciniaceae > Puccinia > Puccinia triticina. Next base: position 1,206,545 of record NC_070572.1, read on the forward strand.
TCCCCTCCTCATCAAACTGGCCAAGCAGTTGTCTAAGGAGGTCCCCTCCTCATCAAACTGGCCAAGCACTTGTCTGAGGATGTCCCCTCCTCATCAAACTGGCCAAGCAGTTGTCTGAGGCCCCAATTATAAACATTTTTTTGAGATATTTTTGAAAATGAACTGAAAAGTATTTGAAAACAAAATGAAGATAAAAACTCTGAATAGTGCCTCCGCTACTATGAAAAGTGCCTCCAGCAATTTGATTAGTGCGTCCACCACTATGAAAAGTGACTCTGGCAGGCCAAGCAGTTGTCTAAGGAGGTCCCCTCCTCATCAAACTGCCCAAGCAGTTGTCTGAGGAGGTCCCCTCCTCATCAAACTGGCCAAGCAGTTGTCTGAGGAGGTCCCCTCCTCATCAAACTGGCCAAGCAGTTGTCTGAGGAGGTCCCCTCCTCATCAAACTGGCAAAGCAGTTGTCTGAGGAGGTCCCCTCCTCATCAAACTGGCCAAGCAGTTGTCTGAGGAGGTCCCCTCCTCATCAAACTGGCCAAGCAGTTGTCTGAGGAGGTCCCCTCCTCATCAAACTGGCCAAGCAGTTGTCTGAGGAGGTCCCCTCCTCATCAAACTGCCCAAGCAGTTGTCTGAGGAGGTCCCCTCCTCATCAAACTGCCCAAGCAGTTGTCTGAGGAGGTCCCCTCCTCATCAAACTGCCCAAGCAGTTGTCTGAGGAGGTCCCCTCCTCATCAAACTGCCCAAGCAGTTGTCTGAGGAGGTCCCCTCCTCATCAAACTGCCCAAGCAGTTGTCTGAGGAGGTCCCCTCCTCATCAAACTGCCCATGAAGCAGTTGTCTGAGGAGGTCCCCTCCTCATCAAACTGCCCATGAAGCAGTTGTCTGAGGAGGTCCCCTCCTCATCAAACTGCCCAAGCAGTTGTCTGAGGAGGTCCCCTCCTCATCAAACTGCCCAAGCAGTTGTCTGAGGAGGTCCCCTCCTCATCAAACTGCCCCAGCAGTTGTCTGAGGAGGTCCCCTCCTCATCAAACTGCCCCAGCAGTTGTCTGAGGAGGTCCCCTCCTCATCAAACTGCCCCAGCAGTTGTCTGAGGAGGTCCCCTCCTCATCAAACTGCCCCAGCAGTTGTCTGAGGAGATCCCCTCCTCATCAAACTGCCCCAGCAGTTGTCTGAGGAGGTCCCCTCCTCATCAAACTGCCCCAGCAGTTGTCTGAGGAGGTCCCCTCCTCATCAAACTGCCCCAGCAGTTGTCTGAGGAGATCCCCTCCTCATCAAACTGCCCCAGCAGTTGTCTGAGGAGGTCCCCTCCTCATCAAACTGCCCCAGCAGTTGTCTGAGGAGGTCCCCTCCTCATCAAACTGCCCCAGCAGTTGTCTGAGGAGGTCCCCTCCTCATCAAACTGCCCCAGCAGTTGTCTGAGGAGGTCCCCTCCTCATCAAACTGCCCCAGCAGTTGTCTGAGGAGGTCCCCTCCTCATCAAACTGCCCCAGCAGTTGTCTGAGGAGGTCCCCTCCTCATCAAACTGCCCCAGCAGTTGTCTGAGGAGGTCCCCTCCTCATCAAACTGCCCCAGCAGTTGTCTGAGGAGGTCCCCTCCTCATCAAACTGCCCCAGCAGTTGTCTGAGGAGGTCCCCTCCTCATCAAACTGCCCCAGCAGTTGTCTGAGGAGGTCCCCTCCTCATCAAACTGCCCCAGCAGTTGTCTGAGGAGGTCCCCTCCTCATCAAACTGCCCCAGCAGTTGTCTGAGGAGGTCCCCTCCTCATCAAACTGCCCCAGCAGTTGTCTGAGGAGGTCCCCTCCTCATCAAACTGCCCCAGCAGTTGTCTGAGGAGGTCCCCTCCTCATCAAACTGCCCCAGCAGTTGTCTGAGGAGGTCCCCTCCTCATCAAACTGCCCAAGCAGTTGTCTGAGGAGGTCCCCTCCTCATCAAACTGCCCCAGCAGTTGTCTGAGGAGGTCCCCTCCTCATCAAACTGCCCCAGCAGTTGTCTGAGGAGGTCCCCTCCTCATCAAACTGCCCCAGCAGTTGTCTGAGGAGGTCCCCTCCTCATCAAACTGCCCCAGCAGTTGTCTGAGGAGGTCCCCTCCTCATCAAACTGCCCCAGCAGTTGTCTGAGGAGGTCCCCTCCTCATCAAACTGCCCCAGCAGTTGTCTGAGGAGGTCCCCTCCTCATCAAACTGCCCCAGCAGTTGTCTGAGGAGGTCCCCTCCTCATCAAACTGCCCCAGCAGTTGTCTGAGGAGGTCCCCTCCTCATCAAACTGCCCCAGCAGTTGTCTGAGGAGGTCCCCTCCTCATCAAACTGCCCCAGCAGTTGTCTGAGGAGGTCCCCTCCTCATCAAACTGCCCCAGCAGTTGTCTGAGGAGGTCCCCTCCTCATCAAACTGCCCCAGCAGTTCTCTGAGGAGGTCCCCTCCTCATCAAACTGCCCCAGCAGTTGTCTGAGGAGGTCCCCTCCTCATCAAACTGCCCCAGCAGTTGTCTGAGGAGGTCCCCTCCTCATCAAACTGCCCCAGCAGTTGTCTGAGGAGGTCCCCTCCTCATCAAACTGCCCCAGCAGTTGTCTGAGGAGGTCCCCTCCTCATCAAACTGCCCCAGCAGTTGTCTGAGGAGGTCCCCTCCTCATCAAACTGCCCCAGCAGTTGTCTGAGGAGGTCCCCTCCTCATCAAACTGCCCCAGCAGTTGTCTGAGGAGGTCCCCTCCTCATCAAACTGCCCCAGCAGTTGTCTGAGGAGGTCCCCTCCTCATCAAACTGCCCCAGCAGTTGTCTGAGGAGGTCCCCTCCTCATCAAACTGCCCCAGCAGTTGTCTGAGGAGGTCCCCTCCTCATCAAACTGCCCCAGCAGTTGTCTGAGGAGATCCCCTCCTCATCAAACTGCCCCAGCAGTTGTCTGAGGAGGTCCCCTCCTCATCAAACTGCCCCAGCAGTTGTCTGAGGAGGTCCCCTCCTCATCAAACTGCCCCAGCAGTTGTCTGAGGAGGTCCCCTCCTCATCAAACTGCCCCAGCAGTTGTCTGAGGAGGTCCCCTCCTCATCAAACTGCCCCAGCAGTTGTCTGAGGAGGTCCCCTCCTCATCAAACTGCCCCAGCAGTTGTCTGAGGAGGTCCCCTCCTCATCAAACTGCCCCAGCAGTTGTCTGAGGAGGTCCCCTCCTCATCAAACTGCCCCAGCAGTTGTCTGAGGAGGTCCCCTCCTCATCAAACTGCCCCAGCAGTTGTCTGAGGAGGTCCCCTCCTCATCAAACTGCCCCAGCAGTTGTCTGAGGAGGTCCCCTCCTCATCAAACTGCCCCAGCAGTTGTCTGAGGAGGTCTCCTCCTCATCAAACTGCCCCAGCAGTTGTCTGAGGAGGTCTCCTCCTCATCAAACTGCCCCAGCAGTTGTCTGAGGAGGTCTCCTCCTCATCAAACTGCCCCAGCAGTTGTCTAAGGAGGTCTCCTCCTCATCAAACTGCCCCAGCAGTTGTCTGAGGAGGTCTCCTCCTCATCAAACTGCCCCAGCAGTTGTCTGAGGAGGTCTCCTCCTCATCAAACTGCCCCAGCAGTTGTCTGAGGAGGTCTCCTCCTCATCAAACTGCCCCAGCAGTTGTCTGAGGAGGTCCCCTCCTCATCAAACTGCCCCAGCAGTTGTCTGAGGAGGTCCCCTCCTCATCAAACTGCCCCAGCAGTTGTCTGAGGAGGTCCCCTCCTCATCAAACTGCCCCAGCAGTTGTCTGAGGAGGTCCCCTCCTCATCAAACTGCCCCAGCAGTTGTCTGAGGAGGTCCCCTCCTCATCAAACTGCCCCAGCAGTTGTCTGAGGAGGTCCCCTCCTCATCAAACTGCCCCAGCAGTTGTCTGAGGAGGTCCCCTCCTCATCAAACTGCCCCAGCAGTTGTCTGAGGAGGTCCCCTCCTCATCAAACTGCCCCAGCAGTTGTCTGAGGAGGTCCCCTCCTCATCAAACTGCCCCAGCAGTTGTCTGAGGAGGTCCCCTCCTCATCAAACTGCCCCAGCAGTTGTCTGAGGAGGTCCCCTCCTCATCAAACTGCCCCAGCAGTTGTCTGAGGAGGTCCCCTCCTCATCAAACTGCCCCAGCAGTTGTCTGAGGAGGTCCCCTCCTCATCAAACTGCCCCAGCAGTTGTCTGAGGAGGTCCCCTCCTCATCAAACTGCCCCAGCAGTTGTCTGAGGAGGTCCCCTCCTCATCAAACTGCCCCAGCAGTTGTCTGAGGAGGTCCCCTCCTCATCAAACTGCCCCAGCAGTTGTCTGAGGAGGTCCCCTCCTCATCAAACTGCCCCAGCAGTTGTCTGAGGAGGTCCCCTCCTCATCAAACTGCCCCAGCAGTTGTCTGAGGAGGTCCCCTCCTCATCAAACTGCCCCAGCAGTTGTCTGAGGAGGTCTCCTCCTCATCAAACTGCCCCAGCAGTTGTCTGAGGAGGTCTCCTCCTCATCAAACTGCCCCAGCAGTTGTCTGAGGAGGTCTCCTCCTCATCAAACTGCCCCAGCAGTTGTCTGAGGAGGTCTCCTCCTCATCAAACTGCCCCAGCAGTTGTCTGAGGAGGTCTCCTTCTCATCAAACTGCCCCAGCAGTTGTCTGAGGAGGTCTCCTCCTCATCAAACTGCCCCAGCAGTTGTCTGAGGAGGTCTCCTCCTCATCAAACTGCCCCAGCAGTTGTCTGAGGAGGTCTCCTCCTCATCAAACTGCCCCAGCAGTTGTCTGAGGAGGTCTCCTCCTCATCAAACTGCCCCAGCAGTTGTCTGAGGAGGTCTCCTCCTCATCAAACTGCCCCAGCAGTTGTCTGAGGAGGTCTCCTCCTCATCAAACTGCCCCAGCAGTTGTCTGAGGAGGTCTCCTCCTCATCAAACTGCCCCAGCAGTTGTCTGAGGAGGTCTCCTCCTCATCAAACTGCCCCAGCAGTTGTCTGAGGAGGTCTCCTCCTCATCAAACTGCCCCAGCAGTTGTCTGAGGAGGTCTCCTCCTCATCAAACTGCCCCAGCAGTTGTCTGAGGAGGTCTCCTCCTCATCAAACTGCCCCAGCAGTTGTCTGAGGAGGTCCCCTCCTCATCAAACTGCCCCAGCAGTTGTCTGAGGAGGTCCCCTCCTCATCAAACTGCCCCAGCAGTTGTCTGAGGAGGTCCCCTCCTCATCAAACTGCCCCAGCAGTTGTCTGAGGAGGTCCCCTCCTCATCAAACTGCCCCAGCAGTTGTCTGAGGAGGTCCCCTCCTCATCAAACTGCCCCAGCAGTTGTCTGAGGAGACCAAGCAGTTGTCTGAGGAGGTTGGAGGTTCCCTCCTCATCAAACTGGACAAGCAGTGAAGGGTAGCTGTCAGACTGCTACCACTTCTGCTATTCAACACACCTTAGAAAAATTTGCAATTGTAGTGCGCTAAATGTAGCGGCCACTTAGCAGAAAATAGCTAAAATCAGTGGTAGTGTCACACCCTTCTGCTGATTCTAGCGGTAGTGCTGCGGTCAGAAACCGCTACTCTACATATAAACATCAGGGGTTTGTATTCCTAGTATCTTTAATTTGCCCAAAAGAATTCCGATTTTTGTCGAGTAATTTTCTTTTAATTGTTGATTACACAACAAATTTTCAGTTAACTGTTAACTAAGTGACAGATAGCTGAATAATACCCTAATTTAGCAGTTTTTTAGCGCTGCTACACTAAAGTAAATTGTAGCGGACATACTATTACAACTACACCTAACTCAGGTTGGGCAAGAAAGGGCAAGTTTTGCTACAAATTACAGCTAATTATCTGTAACTTAGCGTTAGCGGGTTTTAGGGGGTTGGTATTACCCTAAATAATACAGCCCCAGTGCGCTACACTACTTTTTTAGCGGCGCTAATTACATTTAGCGTAATAGTTGCATTGTTGATGATTAGAAGAAAATTACTCAGTAAACATGGAATATTTGTTTGAGAAAATGAAAGATACTGGGAATAAAAAGCCCTAATGCTTCAATCTTGCTGATAAGTTGAACCGTTGCGTGCAAAATTTGAATTTACGCCAAAAAAATGTGGAATCCTGGATAATGTATCTGCCCACCGCTCCAACTCAACTTCAACTTGCCTTCTGGGGTTCAATATTATTTTTTTCAATTCATAGTGTGCTTCTACATTGCCGCTGCAGAACAACCGCGCTACAAGGCAGTGGGGCTTGCTTGGAGCGGCTGGTATCTATAGCCCAGAAATAGCATGCAAACAGCTTGGATAAAGTGCATCTTGCGTTCCCATGTGCTACAGTTATATGAGGAGGGCAGTTCCTCAGACAACTGCTTGGCCAATTTGATGAGGAGAGAGTCTTTTGCCTTTTAAACATCATGTCACAAACATTTCATGTCACAAAGATCATCAGCAATAAAAATTGAAATTGCCCCCCTATAGATATAGACTATGATAGACCATGGCAGGATAGCACTTTGAGAGCAGATCAAGATTATTTAGATAGGTTTGCAAGACAGCACATTGCGAGTTCGTACATTTGGAATATTTAAAAATCAAGCATCAAATTCAAAAGGACGCATTGTAGTTGCAAATAGTAAACCCATGTATTTTGCAAAGGAAGCTAACCTGCAGAATAGGTGAATTTAAAATTCATAACGGTTGTCCTCTGCGGCGCTATCGGATTTGCTCGCCAATTCGTCTTCTTCTATCTCAAGCTCATTGGCCATTTGATGTTCTTCATCACTATTGAAAGGGTTTTCTTCAGCGTCTTCTTCGTCGGTTTTGAGAGTATCCTCACTTCCCAGAGTAACGTCCCCTTCGCTTCGAAGCGACCCTTCTTCTCCGCCGTGAGCGCTATCGTTGCTTTGCATCTCGTCGTCGTCAGTCTTGACCGTATCTTGACTACCCAGCGTGATGTCTCTGTCGCTTTCAAGCAATCCCACTGACTCGCCTTCGGTATTGTCCTCGCCGCGTAACGTCTCGACCTCGTTGCTGTCAAGCGTTCCCATGTCCTTGTTTTCACTGGCGTAGTCGCCGCGTAAAGTTTCATCTCCGTCGCTTTCAAGCAATCCAACGTATTCACCACGTAACGGCTCGTGTCGATCACCCGATTCCAGGTCGCTTCCGGCAATCCTGCCTTGTTCTGCGACGGTAAGCGCAGATGTTCTGGAAGCCATGCCATTGCTAGCTCGGGTGTTTTCGCCGGATACCTACAAAATAGTCATTCATATGTAAGGTGAAACTTATTTACCCGCGATGATTGGCCAGTTTGATGAGGAGGGAACCTCCTCAGACAACTGCTTTGCCTGCTGGAGTAACTTTTATTAATGGCAAACCCACTATTCAGAGTGCTGGAGGCACTTTTCATAGTGGCAAATACACTGTTCAGAGTGCCAGAGGCATTTTTCATAGTGGCGGACACACTGTTCAGAGCACTTATCATAGTGGCTGACCGGACGCACTATTCAGATTGCCAGAGGCACTTTTCATAGTGGCGAACACACTATTCAGAGTGCTGGAGGCAGAGTTTTTTTTCTGCTGCGCCAAAGAGGCTGGTAGAGGGGACCGCCTCAGAAAACTGCTGGGCCAGTTTGATGAGGAGGGAACCTCCTCAAGGGGACCTCCTCAGACAACTGCTGGGCCAGTTTGATGAGGAGGGAACCTCCTCAGACAACTGCTGGGCCAGTTTGATGAGGAGGGAACCTCCTCAGACAACTGCTGGGCCAGTTTGATGAGGAGGGAAGCTCCTCAGACAACTGCTGGGCCAGTTTGATGAGGAGGGAAGCTCCTCAGACAACTGCTGGGCCAGTTTGCAACTGCTGGGCCAGTTTGATGAGGAGGGAACCTCCTCAGACAACTGCTTGGGCAGTTTGATGAGGAGGGGACCTCCTCAGAGATGAGGAGGGGACCTCCTCAGAGATGAGGAGGGGACCTCCTCAGAGATGAGGAGGGGACCTCCTCAGACAACTGCTTGGACAGTTTGATGAGGAGGGGACCTCCTCAGACAACTGCTTGGACAGTTTGATGAGGAGGGGACCTCCTCAGACAACTGCTTGGACAGTTTGATGAGGAGGGGACCTCCTCAGACAACTGCTTGGACAGTTTGATGAGGAGGGGACCTCCTCAGACAACTGCTTGGACAGTTTGATGAGGAGGGGACCTCCTCAGACAACTGCTTGGACAGTTTGATGAGGAGGGGACCTCCTCAGACAACTGCTTGGACAGTTTGATGAGGAGGGGACCTCCTCAGACAACTGCTTGGACAGTTTGATGAGGAGGGGACCTCCTCAGACAACTGCTTGGACAGTTTGATGAGGAGGGGACCTCCTCAGACAACTGCTTGGACAGTTTGATGAGGAGGGGACCTCCTCAGACAACTGCTTGGACAGTTTGATGAGGAGGGGACCTCCTCAGACAACTGCTTGGACAGTTTGATGAGGAGGGGACCTCCTCAGACAACTGCTTGGACAGTTTGATGAGGAGGGGACCTCCTCAGACAACTGCTTGGACAGTTTGATGAGGAGGGGACCTCCTCAGACAACTGCTTGGACAGTTTGATGAGGAGGGGACCTCCTCAGACAACTGCTTGGACAGTTTGATGAGGAGGGGACCTCCTCAGACAACTGCTTGGACAGTTTGATGAGGAGGGGACCTCCTCAGACAACTGCTTGGACAGTTTGATGAGGAGGGGACCTCCTCAGACAACTGCTTGGACAGTTTGATGAGGAGGGGACCTCCTCAGACAACTGCTTGGACAGTTTGATGAGGAGGGGACCTCCTCAGACAACTGCTTGGACAGTTTGATGAGGAGGGGACCTCCTCAGACAACTGCTTGGACAGTTTGATGAGGAGGGGACCTCCTCAGACAACTGCTTGGACAGTTTGATGAGGAGGGGACCTCCTCAGACAACTGCTTGGACAGTTTGATGAGGAGGGGACCTCCTCAGACAACTGCTTGGACAGTTTGATGAGGAGGGGACCTCCTCAGACAACTGCTTGGACAGTTTGATGAGGAGGGGACCTCCTCAGACAACTGCTTGGACAGTTTGATGAGGAGGGGACCTCCTCAGACAAATGCTTGGACAGTTTGATGAGGAGGGGACCTCCTCAGACAAATGCTTGGACAGTTTGATGAGGAGGGGACCTCCTCAGACAACTGCTTGGACAGTTTGATGAGGAGGGGACCTCCTCTGACAACCGCTTGGACAGTTTGATGAGGAGGGGACCTCCTCAGACAACTGCTTGGACAGTTTGATGAGGAAGGGACCTCCTCAGACAACTGCTTGGACAGTTTGATGAGGAGGGGACCTCCTCAGACAACTGCTTGGACAGTTTGATGAGGAGGGGACCTCCTCAGACAACTGCTTGGACAGTTTGATGAGGAGGGGACCTCCTCAGACAACTGCTTGGACAGTTTGATGAGGAGGGGACCTCCTCAGACAACTGCTTGGACAGTTTGATGAGGAGGGGACCTCCTCAGACAACTGCTTGGACAGTTTGATGAGGAGGGGACCTCCTCAGACAACTGCTTGGACAGTTTGATGAGGAGGGGACCTCCTCAGACAACTGCTTGGACAGTTTGATGAGGAGGGGACCTCCTCAGACAACTGCTTGGACAGTTTGATGAGGAGGGGACCTCCTCAGACAACTGCTTGGACAGTTTGATGAGGAGGGGACCTCCTCAGACAACTGCTTGGACAGTTTGATGAGGAGGGGACCTCCTCAGACAACTGCTTGGACAGTTTGATGAGGAGGGGACCTCCTCAGACAACTGCTTGGACAGTTTGATGAGGAGGGGACCTCCTCAGACAACTGCTTGGACAGTTTGATGAGGAGGGGACCTCCTCAGACAACTGCTTGGACAGTTTGATGAGGAGGGGACCTCCTCAGACAACTGCTTGGACAGTTTGATGAGGAGGGGACCTCCTCAGACAACTGCTTGGACAGTTTGATGAGGAGGGGACCTCCTCAGACAACTGCTTGGACAGTTTGATGAGGAGGGGACCTCCTCAGACAAATGCTTGGACAGTTTGATGAGGAGGGGACCTCCTCAGACAAATGCTTGGACAGTTTGATGAGGAGGGGACCTCCTCAGACAACTGCTTGGACAGTTTGATGAGGAGGGGACCTCCTCTGACAACCGCTTGGACAGTTTGATGAGGAGGGGACCTCCTCAGACAACTGCTTGGACAGTTTGATGAGGAAGGGACCTCCTCAGACAGCTGCTTGGACAGTTTGATGAGGAGGGGACCTCCTCAGACAACTGCTTGGACAGGTTGATGAGGAGGGGACCTCCTCAGACAACTGCTTGGACAGGTTGATGAGGAGGGGACCTCCTCAGACAACTGCTTGGACAGTTTGATGAGGAGGGGACCTCCTCAGACAACTGCTTGGGCTAGAGAATGTTGAAACGTACCCAGGTACCGGTTGCACCGCCGGTACCCGCGCGTTTTTTGAGAAAACGGGCACCTGGCACTGCATTGGGCACCGCGAGGCGGGTACCAGCGGTCTTCTAGGCGGGTACCGCGGGTACCAGCCAGTCTTTTTTTATCACAACTCACTCCCAAGCCCCAAAGGGAGGGCATGAAGACTTACTACCCTCTCAATGGCCGGCAGAGACCGGTCGTCAAGCTGAGTGCATGATGACATTGAGGGGGGGAAACACTCCCCTTTTTGGCATTGCGAGGAAGATATAATCCCCTCAATGCCATCAAGGGGATATGTATTCTAGTCTCTAGATATTCCCCTCGGTCATTGAGGGGATGATGTGCTCCCGTCGATGGAATCGAGTGAAAGAGGGTGCAATACCCTTGTCATTGAGAGGTATGGAGGGAGTGGGGGTGTACTCCTCTTGATGACATCGAGGGGAGTACACAACGGCCTCAATCCCATCAAGGGGAGTTTGTACTCCCCTCAATGGCACCAATGGGAGTTTGTACTCCCCTCAATGGCACCAATGGGAGTTCATCCCTCTTGATGCCATCAAGGGAATGTTTAACTCCTCTCAATGGCATCAAGAAGAGTACACGCTCCCCTGCCGGCCATTTGGAAGAGTAATTGATCCCCTTGATGGCCGGCCAAAGGTGGCCGCGTGCCGGAGTACCCGGCTCCCCGGCCGGGGATGAGCAGTACGTGGGGGAGGTACCCGGGTACCACACCGCTTTTTGCCAAAAAACGGCCACCCGGCACCACATCTGGCACCGCTGGGCGGGTGCAGGGCGGGTGCGGGTGGTACCCGCCAGGCGGTGCCGGGTACCTAGCAATGGGTACCTTTTTACATTCTCTAGCTTGGGCAGTTTGATGAGGAGAGGACCTCCTTGACACAACTGCTGGGGAAGTTTGATGAGGACTAGGGGACCTCCTCAGACAACTGCTTGGCCAGTTTGGTGAGGAGGGAACCTCATCAGACAACTGCTTGGCCAGTTTGATGAGGAGGGAACCTCATCAGACAACTGCTTGGCCAGTTTGATGAGGAGGGAACCTCATCAGACAACTGCTTTGCTTGTGGGACTATTCAGAGTGCTGGAGGAACTTTTCATAGTGGCAAATGCACTGTTCAGCGTGCCGGAGGCCTTTTTCATAGTGGCGGACACACTGTTCAGAGTGCTGGGGGGGCTTTTTGTAGTGGCTGACCGGACGCAGTATTCAGATTGGCAGAGGCACTTTTCATAGTGGCAAACGGACTATTCAGATTGCCAGAGGCACTTTTCATAGCGGCAAACGCACTATTCAGAGTGCCGAGGCAGATTTTTTTTTCTGCTGTGCCAAAGAACAGCTAGAGGGGACATCCTCAGACAACTGCTTGGCCAGTTTGATGAGGAGGGGACCTCCTCAGACAACTGCTGGGGCAGTTTGATGAGGAGGGGACCTCCTCAAACAACTTCTGGGGCAGTTTGATGAGGAGGGGACCTCCTCAGACAACTGCTGGGGCAGTTTGATGAGGAGGGGACCTCCTCAGACAACTGCTGGGGCAGTTTGATGAGGAGGGGACCTCCTCAGACAACTGCTGGGGCAGTTTGATGAGGAGGGGACCTCCTCAGACAACTGCTGGGGCAGTTTGATGAGGAGGGGACCTCCTCAGACAACTGCTGGGGCAGTTTGATGAGGAGGGGACCTCCTCAGACAACTGCTGGGGCAGTTTGATGAGGAGGGGACCTCCTCAGACAACTGCTGGGGCAGTTTGATGAGGAGGGGACCTCCTCAGACAACTGCTGGGGCAGTTTGATGAGGAGGGGACCTCCTCAGACAACTGCTGGGGCAGTTTGATGAGGAGGGGACCTCCTCAGACAACTGCTGGGGCAGTTTGATGAGGAGGGGACCTCCTCAGACAACTGCTGGGGCAGTTTGATGAGGAGGGGACCTCCTCAGACAACTGCTGGGGCAGTTTGATGAGGAGGGGACCTCCTCAGACAACTGCTGGGGCAGTTTGATGAGGAGGGGACCTCCTCAGACAACTGCTGGGGCAGTTTGATGAGGAGGGGACCTCCTCAGACAACTGCTGGGGCAGTTTAATGAGGAGGGGACCTCCTCAGACAACTGCTGGGGCAGTTTGATGAGGAGGGGACCTCCTCAGACAACTGCTGGGGCAGTTTGATGAGGAGGGGACCTCCTCAGACAACTGCTGGGGCAGTTTGATGAGGAGGGGACCTCCTCGGACAACTGCTGGGGCAGTTTGATGAGGAGGGGACCTCCTCAGACAACTGCTGGGGCAGTTTGATGAGGAGGGGACCTCCTCAGACAACTGCTGGGGCAGTTTGATGAGGAGGGGACCTCCTCAGACAACTGCTGGGGCAGTTTGATGAGGAGGGGACCTCCTCAGACAACTGCTGGGGCAGTTTGATGAGGAGGGGACCTCCTCAGACAACTGCTGGGGCAGTTTGATGAGGAGGGGACCTCCTCAGACAACTGCTGGGGCAGTTTGATGAGGAGGAGACCTCCTCAGACAACTGCTGGGGCAGTTTGATGAGGAGGAGACCTCCTCAGACAACTGCTGGGGCAGTTTGATGAGGAGGAGACCTCCTCAGACAACTGCTGGGGCAGTTTGATGAGGAGGAGACCTCCTCAGACAACTGCTGGGGCAGTTTGATGAGGAGGAGACCTCCTCAGACAACTGCTGGGGCAGTTTGATGAGGAGGAGACCTCCTCAGACAACTGCTGGGGCAGTTTGATGAGGAGGAGACCTCCTCAGACAACTGCTGGGGCAGTTTGATGAGGAGGAGACCTCCTCAGACAACTGCTGGGGCAGTTTGATGAGGAGGAGACCTCCTCAGACAACTGCTGGGGCAGTTTGATGAGGAGGAGACCTCCTCAGACAACTGCTGGGGCAGTTTGATGAGGAGGAGACCTCCTCAGACAACTGCTGGGGCAGTTTGATGAGGAGGAGACCTCCTCAGACAACTGCTGGGGCAGTTTGATGAGGAGGAGACCTCCTCAGACAACTGCTGGGGCAGTTTGATGAGGAGGAGACCTCCTCAGACAACTGCTGGGGCAGTTTGATGAGGAGGAGACCTCCTCAGACAACTGCTGGGGCAGTTTGATGAGGAGGAGACCTCCTCAGACAACTGCTGGGGCAGTTTGATGAGGAGGAGACCTCCTCAGACAACTGCTGGGGCAGTTTGATGAGGAGGAGACCTCCTCAGACAACTGCTGGGGCAGTTTGATGAGGAGGAGACCTCCTCAGACAACTGCTGGGGCAGTTTGATGAGGAGGAGACCTCCTCAGACAACTGCTGGGGCAGTTTGATGAGGAGGAGACCTCCTCAGACAACTGCTGGGGCAGTTTGATGAGGAGGAGACCTCCTCAGACAACTGCTGGGGCAGTTTGATGAGGAGGAGACCTCCTCAGACAACTGCTGGGGCAGTTTGATGAGGAGGAGACCTCCTCAGACAACTGCTGGGGCAGTTTGATGAGGAGGAGACCTCCTCAGACAACTGCTGGGGCAGTTTGATGAGGAGGAGACCTCCTCAGACAACTGCTGGGGCAGTTTGATGAGGAGGAGACCTCCTCAGACAACTGCTGGGGCAGTTTGATGAGGAGGGGACCTCCTCAGGGAAGTTTGATGAGGAGGGGACCTCCTCAGACAACTGCTGGGGGAGGAATTGAATAAAACTTCTCTATTTCCGAAAAGAGAGCCAGTTGCGAGGACAAATCAGCAACAGTCTCCACCAGGACAACAACCCCGTAAAAAAAGGTAACTGGAATCTGCGGCTTGGCCAGCGGGTACACCTTATCTACACCGGGATGAGTGTTCTTCGGTGAGCACCTGCACATCAGGAAGGATTCCACCATCAAGCAGTCCGTACCTGCTAGCCAAGGAAGACTGCTCCAGGCGGACAGCAGCTATGTGTATTGGCTGGCCTGACAGCAGAAGGTGTCTTCGCTTGCCAGGCCTGGGGAGAATATTGCTCCTTGTAATTCACTTGGCTCGCCAGGCCCGGGGGGAATATTGCTCCTTACAATGCACCAGCTAGTCTACATCCTTGCCGAGGTTTCTCCCCGGCAATCACCTGCACATATGCTTGCCAAGAATTATCCTTTCCCACCAGGCAGAATCCTTGGCATGCTTGACAAGGAGGCGAGGAGGAGAGTCCTCTCAATGGCCACTGTCTTCTCCCTTTGATGACCTATTACATCAGCGGCCATTGGGAGGGGTAACTGAAGGCCAAGGAGGCATTCTTGCACCGGGAAGGGGCTGGGTGGGACAATCTTTGCAAGATCAGCATGTGTGGGTTCTCAGGCCCTTTTTTTAGCAACAACTGCTGGGCCAGTTTGATGAGGAGGGAACCTCCTCAGACAACTGCTGGGGAAGTTTGATGAGAAGGGAACCTCCTCAGACAACTGCTGGGGCAGTTTGATGAGGAGGGAACCTCCTCAGACAACTGCTGGGGCAGTTTGATGAGGAGGGAACCTCCTCAGACAACTGCTGGGGCAGTTTGATGAGGAGGGAACCTCCTCAGACAGCTGCTGGGCCAGTTTGATGAGGAGGGAACCTCCTCAGACAACCGCTGGGCCAGTTTGATGAGGAGGGAACCTCCTCAGACAACTGCTGGGCCAGTTTGATGAGGAGGGAACCTCCTCAGACAACTGCTGGGCCAGTTTGATGAGGAGGGAACCTCCTCAGACAACTGCTGGGCCAGTTTGATGAGGAGGGAACCTCCTCAGACAACTGCTGGGCCAGTTTGATGAGGAGGGAACCTCCTCAGACAACTGCTGGGCCAGTTTGATGAGGAGGGAACCTCCTCAGACAACTGCTGGGCCAGTTTGATGAGGAGGGAACCTCCTCAGACAACTGCTGGGCCAGTTTGATGAGGAGGGAACCTCCTCAGACAACTGCTGGGCCAGTTTGATGAGGAGGGAACCTCCTCAGACAACTGCTGGGCCAGTTTGATGAGGAGGGAACCTCCTCAGACAACTGCTGGGCCAGTTTGATGAGGAGGGAACCTCCTCAGACAACTGCTGGGCCAGTTTGATGAGGAGGGAACCTCCTCAGACAACTGCTGGGCCAGTTTGATGAGGAGGGAACCTCCCCAGACAACTGCTGGGCCAGTTTGTGTTCCCTCCTCATCAAACTTGCCAAGCAGTTTTCTGGGGAGGTTCCCTCATCAAACTGGCCAAGCAGTTGCCTGGGCAGGTTACCTCCTCATCAAACTGGCCAGTGGCTACCCACCAGTGGATGGGATCCGCACATGCTTGCCCAAGAAAAGCACAGGCACAAAAATGCAATAACCTGAAAGCCTGATGCAGGGGCAAGGCTTTTACCAGAGGTGTTGGATAACTCTTGACAGAGCCTATCCCCTCATTTCCCGCAAAACAAATCCTTTTTTTCTTCCCCCGTTTTCAAGACTTGAAGGATCAAGGGAGGAGTTCACTCAAAGGAGGTAGAAAACAAAAAATAAAACCATTCTGTATCTTTCATAAATTATCCTGTTTCAATTTTAACAATCTATCCAATGTGGGTTTAACCAAGTTCTGAACATAACTACGCCTCTTCCCGCCGCATTGGTCAACCAGCTATTCATGCAAAGCAATCAGCAGTTACCCAGGGACTGGATCTTCTCAAAGAAAGAAAAAGCCAACCTTGGTAAACTGGACATGGCTCGAGTACATTCTCAAGTCACTCCGGCAACGGTTCAAATTCGACTCCACCTCCCGCGCCCGAGCAAAACCTGCTTGAAGCCCCATCCTTTGACGGTTTTGCTCTTTTGAACTACTCCCGGTTTGCTTGGTAGATTTTATCGTCTGGCTGAAAGCGTCGATCAGTTGTCGGTTCTGCTTCAATAGCTCTTCATTCAACAATGCCGTCAACCGAATTAGCCTCAGAAGATTTGTCAGGTTTATTTGCGTGCAACAGTGAGTGCTTTGATCGTCCCGCCAGTTTACTAGAGTCTCTGTCGAAATGTCGTCCCCCCCGTTCACTAAAGCTTCAGTCGAGCTGTGATCATCTTCCTCGTTCTGTGCAGATGTTGGTCATTGTCACTTCGGTGTCTAAGTCTTGAGACATATTCCAACATTCACTCACCTGAAACACAAATATTATCATTGCATTGATACCTCGAACGGCCAAGTCTGCTAAATTATTGTTTAATTTCCGGGACAGCTCTTTCATTTTTCTCAATGTCTCAATCAGACAACCGTCGATCACGGATGCATATAACGGGGAGCTGTACACTTCAACCAGATGTTTGTAATGCGTCTCGTCCTGGTCGTGGGGGTCGAATTGGCTGAAAATCATGAGGGAATGTGAGATACCGAGGGATTTTGAACCGCTGCGCAGGTAACTTTGAGATATGATTGGTGCGGCTGTAAGCTCTTCTGGTTTATCGGTTTTATGTTTGGGGAAGAAGGACCTTGCGATGATAGACCAGCTGATGTTGAGCAAGAACAAAACCAAACTCATACTCGAAATGAGAAGTACGTCATGCCCCACATGGGAGCGGAGGTCGAATTTGGACAAGTACATCGTCATGCACAACATGGAAGTGGAAGGTGATGTTGAAGTCTGGAGAAATGTTAAGAAAGAAAGAAAAAGAAGAGAGCAGATTGTCCAAGAATACATAAATATTTATGTATGACAATTCTGTTGCCTAACCATTGAAGATATATGTATGATTTAAATGCATATAGCATCTTTCATCAATCTTACATATAAAAAAGACGAAGGAGCCATTGCACATCTTGAGGCCTAAACCGATTTGATTACCTCTCAGTATTTACAATCTAGACTGACCAAGAATGACGGGTACGTTGCTCGATTGTTTCATATTTCTTACTTAGTATGTAATTCAATGGTAATTGACCACAGACCGGTTTTTACAGCCAGAGTTTTTCGCCTAGGAATTCTGGTAGCAACCTGGTTTCTCTTCCATCAAACCTACATCGATTTGTCGCCAAGAAGTCTAAGTGCCAAAACCTGCTCGCTGCTCGAGAATTTGGTCTTACGGCCATTACATTTACAACCAATGGAGGATTTCTGTGACACTTCTCTAAAGTGGAGCGTTGGTGTACTTGCAGTGACTGCAGCGGCGTATGTCTTCCGTTGGACACGTGTCAAAGAAGAACTCAGGTCATTCTGGACTGAACTTCACAAATGATATTTGTGAGTCAGATTCCATAATCGACACGTGTTGCAACTTTTGGCCCCCATGTTGCTGAGTCGCTGACCATTGCAGACAATCTTATCTAGTCGGAATCTTGTCGCAAAGCCCGTGGTGAAGAACGCAAGACTCCAATAAAAGGAATGTAGGAAAAAAATAGGATGAAAATTACAAGATGATAAGAATTGTTCCAAAAAAAAGAATATATGGCTGCGCGTGGATAAAGAGATGAGGAAACGCAATACATAGGTATCATGCGAGACAAGCGTCCAAAACTTAGAACAAGCAGACAGACAGACAGGCGGCTCATTTACCGTGCGAGTTCTTGAGCCTGAACTGGGGGGAGACCCAGTACTCGTAATCGGGCTCGTCAGTCTTGCGGCCGCTGATCCGCAACGCCCTGTGGAACAACAGCCCGCGGGTCAGTCTGCAGTGTGTGTGCGTGTTTGGGGCGCGTTGTGTTGAAGCATGGATGGGTCGCAGAGAGACACGCACCTGACAAGCAGCTTGTAGCTTCCGTCGGGCAAAAAGTGCGGCTTCTTCTTGCCTGACCACGGTGGCGTTCCAGGGCTGGGCATACGAGTCTTCGGCACTGATGACCAAAAAATGTCAAGAGCGGGGGTTAATACTTGTTGGTCTGTGTGGTGGGAGGATCGCGTGTGGCGCCGATGACCCAGGAGCGGGAGAAGTACGGGCTGTCGCTCTCCGGGACAAGCCCCAGCAAGCGTGCGCCCCGGAACGAGTGCTCGAACTCGTCGCTGCTTGTAGGCGCCGCCAGCCTGGCGTCTCCCGGGAGCACATTGATGCGGAACAGCGGCGTGCCGACTGCAGTGCCGCCGAGAGGGAACGTCGCAGCGGATGAGGAGCGTCAGACGCCGGCACGAGCGGTATCATCGCGAGAGAGCAGGCTTACAGAGCGTCCGGAAGTGCAGCATGTATTGTGCTCCTGGATATCAATTCAGTGGCGAGATGAGAGTAGCCTTCAGACTCTTCATGGAGGAGATTGAAGCGCTGTTGTTTGTAACTGGGAGCCAGATTTAAGCGTAAACAGAAATCATCAGTGACTGGAATTCAGGTCCAAAATGGAGCATAAGTTGACTTACTGAAGACCAGTGTTGATTCGAGTGGCCTGGTTGGCAACCAATTCGGCTGGAAATGGAATCAAGAGAGCAACAAAACCCTTCTCATCAGGTTGAAGGAGAGCAATTGCCAGCTGAATTGATATCTTGCGTGATCGAGACAGGGGAAGTGGAGCCGATGTCGTGTTCAAGGCCTTGATCTGTCGACCAGATTGTGTCGGCGAGTAACTCGGAGTGTCCTGGGTGGATGGGTGGGTGAGTGGTTCGCAGCGGATCTTCTTGGCTCGGCACGAGTCGCTTTAAATAGTCAAGTCCGGGGTGTGTGTGTTTTTTCTCAGCTAAAATCCGATTTATTCCTGCAGGGTGGGGGTTTTGTGCTGCACTGACCATGCTCTCGAGGTCTTGATCCGCTTGCTCGGGTTGCTCGGGTTGCTCGTGTTAGTCAGCGGGTGCTTATTCAGCTCCAGGGGGCCGGTGCTGCCGGGATCTGGCTCGGTGGTGGCTGACAGCGGATGTGGAGGATTGCCGGTGGCTGACGGGGGGGGAGGCCTGATTCAGCGGCGGCCGGTTTTTATTTATTTGTTTTGGATTTGGACTGACCATCGAGGAGATTCGGGGAACAGAGGAACCAAGATTTAAAGAACAACCAAGAATCCAACCTGGATTACGGTCAGGAATTAGCATGCCACTTAATCTGCAGCATATGATTTAAATCCAGCAGACCAACCTGTAAAGCTAAGGGTAACCTCCACCGTACTACATAATGATTGATTTTTTTCACGCAAACCAAATTCAACCCACTAGCGTGTGATGCGTAGTTTTTTTCAGAGGCGGAAATCAGTAAGGCTTCAATTACGCAATCCAAGCGTCGCGACTGCAAAAATTCTGTCCCCATTTGCAACGTTCTCTCAGTACTCAGGGCGACTCCCCTGGTCGTGTGGAGCTTGAACTGCAGGAAATCAATGACTTGTCAAACCTGCAATGTCCGACCAGTCAGACTTGTCGGACCTACATGTCCGACAAGTCAGACTTGTCGGACCTGGGGGCGTCGGACTAACTTGTCCGAGAAGCTCACTTGTCAGACAGCTCTGTCCGACTAGCTGACCTGTCGAACGCCACAATCCGACGAGTGGGAACTGGTCGGGCAGCCTTGTCCGACGTCTACTCGGGCAAGGCTGTCCGACCAGCTGGTCCGAGGACTGCTCGAGCCACACTGCCCGACTGCAGCGCGGTCTTGCAAGTCCGACCAGTGGTCGGGCCCGCTGCTCGAGAACCCCTTGGACAGAAGTGTCCGAGTTCTGCTCGAACAGGGGGATCCGACGGGTGGTCGAACGCACCCGTCGGACACATATGTCCGACATCTGGTCGGACATGCCCGTCCGCGCTCTTGTCGGACAGGCATGTCCGAGGGGATAATCCATGCAGTGAATGGTCAAGAGATAAAAGCTAAAATGTCAGTAGGGAGAGAGGAAGTGAAAAAAAAGGATGCACATACGTGATATCACGTTGTATCAGATCTGCCAATCGCGCACGGGCTTTGTTGTTTAGTGATCCGCTCCGAACCTGGGGAATCAAGTTTTACATAGTTTTCAAAAAATAAAAACAGCACAAAGATGAAGAGGAGATGGTCCCAAATTGTATTAGAAGAAAGGCACGATGTAGGCCTATCATGCATTAAGTTTTTGAATTGCTAGCTAATCATCTAGGGCACTCAAAGTTGAGTACCACCAAAACTCAGAATAATCTCACGCAAGAATTCCTGATAGGGCGTAAGTCCCTCCGGCAAAGCCTCAGGCGGGGGAGGGACTTGGTTAAGTTCGGGACGGGGGCCGTTGGGTTCTGAATCGCGCGCTTTTGGGGCGGGGCAGGGCCTCAAATGCGCCGGATCGGCCCGTTCTTGGAGACATGGAACTTGTTGCAAGAAACAGTCTCACGAATGCGCAAGCCTTTCATGCTGTATGTAGGTGTCCTAATTGTAAATTCATAAACCCTTTTTTGCAGGGCATGAGTGTGATAATGTAATCCCACTGGAAAAGTGTTACAAATTTATGAGTTTATGCATGCATAAATCAACTTTGAACACCGTAATTCAAGTCAAAAAGGGATCAAGAAACTGCTATGGGATAGCCGCCTTACACACTGCTGCAAGCCCTATGGAAAGACATTATTTTTGTAGTGACTTTTTGTAATTTAAGATAAACAGATAAATGGGATTTCAATTTCATGGATATACATTGAGGTCATTTCTGTTGAAGGTGTGGAACGGGAGGATACAATTGTTGTACCAATGTTTTTACCCTTTGACACATGGATAAGTCAAACATTGGACACTAGCTGTATGATGGCTGTATAAAGGGGGAAGCTGTTGGTTTGGGTACTGGTTAAGATGGTGAGAAGGAAGTTTAATCTTAAAAATCAGGAGTATGTAGGAGGCTTGATTGTTGGGGATAGATCAGAAGCAGTTTATGTTAGTATAAGATGAAGCATTAAGCCAAAATTTTGTGAGGAAATTCAACTAGAAAACCAGCCCCTTGCCACTCAGCACCATTATTGTGATGCAAAGTGCAAGCACTGCCCATAAACTCCCAAAGAGACACCAAGCTTTTCTTTTACTCATTTGGTTGTCCTGTGTGGAGGGGGTAGTCCTGTTTTGCCGCTGGGTAGTTACAGAGTTTATGTTGTGTTGACGCTGTCCATGGACATCCTGTGAGATTGCGTTGCGGTTTGGTGCTGAGGGAGTAAAGGGCTGTCGACAAAGGGGACAGGTATGGGTCCCTATGTTTTCCCATCCTTGAATACAGTTATCACAAAATATGTGGTGGCATGTATCAAGTTCTCTTTTTTTAGATGAGGGCTTCTCCAAGCAAACCGCGCAAACGTCTATATCTTGACCGCTTTTCTTCAGAGATCCTCCTTCATTCTTCAAATCAATGGTGATTACAGTGTCAGAGGAGACGCCATGGGAGCTCTCAACAGTGGTTGGTTTGCAACTGGACATTCCTGGGGCTTTCTCACAAGAACAGCTTTCATCTTGAAAAATTGGGATGGTTGCATCAAACTGCTCAAACCATTGGAGATTTCAGCCTCAAAATCATTGGCATGAGCTAAATATTATATCTCAAAAAATTCTTACAGTGGGAGGTGGTCTGTTTTCCAGATTTGATTGGGGTTGAAGTACATTGGATACACCAATGGGATCTGCACCTTGCGCTGCACCATGGAGCTGCGCAGTGTCAACTATGTGGTCATGTTGCAAGGTATTTCCAATGAGCTAGAGATAAAACCATTAGGTGTGAGCTTTTGAAGTTGTGTCATTTTCTACTATCATCAGGAGTTGAAGAATGCTTAACTATGAGGAATAGTACCCAGACAGCCATTATGAAAGAGGTACAAATATTCACTTGAAAAATATGAAGGTTGGGGTAAGGGGTGGAAGCAGCACCTGTATACTTTGTCTTGCGTCTTGGAGCTAGCTTATTTCTATGAAGTTCTGCTTGGCAGGTTATGTTTGATGAGTTGGAAATTATTTTGTAAGATATACGCTTTGGAAATTGTATGAAAATTTGATCAAATTTTTTCAAAAATTAGTTAATTGAAGAGTGTATAAATGAGGGTCATGGTGGGATGGCAGCAGCATCAATTTTAAGAAACAATTGATTCCTATTAAGACGTACTTGGCCCAGGTAATTAGATATCTTGCTTATGTTGTCAATGAGATGTTTTGTCAGACTGAGCCTTTGAATACAGAACATCCAATTTAAAACCTCCCTGCAGATTAATATTGATGCACTCAAAGTTTGAACAAAGCCAAGTGTATGGTGATCACTCCTGGTGCCACTTCAGCTGAAACCCCAAGACTGCAGCTCAATGAACTCAGTAAAACAGCAGAGAGCATTGTCTTACCCACAGCCTTATTGCATCCTGCAACAGCTGGGGGATAAACTCTGAAACCTTTCCTACCCTTGCAGTTCACAAACGTTATTGATCACACACTCAAAGATGGCATTCATCAAGATTTCAAAGAGGGTATTAATCACAATGTCAAAGATGGTATTTATCACAATGCAGGTTATGATTTTACGTAAAAAAATCTCATGCAATTTTGAATACCATAACTTATGTAGTGGTGGATGTGGGCATACTTGGTACGCCTTATTTCTCCGGGACATGCACTTGGTAAGTTGCTTGGTGGACTGTTTGGCTGGGAGGAAGGGCGCTGTTGGGTTCCACATGGTGGGATTTTGGGGCGGGGCGGGGCCTGGAATGAGGCGGATTGGCCCGTTCTTGGCACCGTTCTTGGAGACAAAGAACTTGTTGCAAGAAACAGTCTCATGAATGCGCAAGCCTTTTATGCTTTGTGTTCTAATTGATTTGTGCATGCATAAATTCATAAACCCTTTTCTGCAGGACACACCAGGAAAATAAAATAGGGGGATATTGAATTTTACAAAGTGTTTTTTACAAGTTACAAGGCCCTGTAAAAAATACCTTTGTAAAAGTACACATTAAGGGGGGTCATGTGTAATTTTACAATGTGTTGGCTAGGTTCCCACCTTGTAATGTAAAAGCAACCTTGTAAAATTATACCTGACATCTTCCAGGTGGAATTTTACTTGGTATTTTTTTACAAAGTGCCACCTTGTGAAAAAAGTACCTTGCAAAATTGCATATTTGCAGCAAAAACATGAATTTTACAAGGGAAATTTTGGGGAAGCAGTACACCATGCAAAACATACCTTGTGAAAATCAATAATAATGGCAAGCAGGTTTGAAATTACAATGTGTTGTGTAAATTTTACAAGGTGGTTTTGGTATACTGCACAAAATCTACCTTGTAAAAATCAATAAAAGTGGTTACAAAGCTCAAATTTACAAGTTGCTGTGAGAAATTT
The DNA here is from genome assembly GCF_026914185.1 of Puccinia triticina. Lineage (NCBI taxonomy): Eukaryota > Fungi > Basidiomycota > Pucciniomycetes > Pucciniales > Pucciniaceae > Puccinia > Puccinia triticina. Next base: position 1,230,033 of record NC_070572.1, read on the forward strand.
ACAAGGCAGTTTTTTTTTTTTTTTTTTTTTTTTTTTTTTAGAAAGCCCACTACTACCAACTGCACTTGGAAAATATGAACTTCTGCTGGAATTATGAAGTTTCTGGGAGTCATGAATCACCATATAACCCTTGGTCAAGGTTTAATTCAGTGGAGGGAATTTTCTTATTGCTCCTGGAGTCCTGCACCTTCAATAATTTTGTTGAAACTGCAACAGCTCAGGGTCCATTTCTCTCCCTGTCACACATCTGTCACTCCTTTTTCCTCCCTCCAGATGAATATGCTTGTTCACCTTCTGCCCACAACTTGTCCCTCAGTTGTAATAGCTACAAAGTCTGCTCATCTGGATAATCAAAACATCATCAGCTTCAACAGTGGGCCGCTACGCTAAACTACGCTATTTTAGCCCTAAAGTTTAGCGTAGCGGCAAAAAGCGCCAACCTTTTTTGAATAGCGTTAGCGCGCTGTTAGCGCCGCTATGCTTCGCTAATTTTCAGCGGCGCTAACAGCATACCAATTTTTGTTTAGCGTTAGCCCTGCGCTACAGCCGCTACGCTACGCTACGTTTCCCTAAGGCGCTTTTAGCGGAAAAAAGGCACTTTTTTGCCGCGAAAAACGCTGTAGCGCAGCATAGCGCGCGCTCTTTTGCGCCTTGCGTGCTTAACGTTAGCGCAATTGCGCGCATCTGCGCTAACGCTACGCTAAAAGCTAAAATAGCTTTGCATCCTTTGTGCGTAGCATTAGCGCAGATGCGCCCAATTGCACTAACGCTACGCTAAAAAATAGTGCATTTGCGCTGTGCTACGCTACGCTAACAGCTATGTTAGCGTCGCTGACCCACTGTTGTCAGCTTTCTGTGCGCTTCTCCCTGAGACCAGTGAGTCTCTTGTAGTGAGGAGCCTTTTTTCCTCCTCACAGCTAGTAGCTTGACCCCTTTCTGGGGTTTCTTCTCCTTTTCTGGGTGCCTCTGAGCTTTTCTCCTTGAGGCCTCAAACCTTCACAATCTCACTGGAGCTATCTTCCTTGAGTCCTCAACTGTTCTTTGGTTGTCATTTCAAAAACATTCAGCAGGAGTGCATACTGGACAATGTGCAGTTTGGGGAAGTCAATTTTCCAGAGGAAAAACACCCTGTCAAATCTCCACAAAACCTTGTAAATTTCAACCTGGTAGTCATTGCTATTGATTTTTGCAACACACATTTTGCTTGGTGTACTGCTTCCTCAAAATTTGTCTTGTAAAATTCAGGATTTTGCTGCAAATATGCAATTTTGCAAGGTACTTTTTTGACAAGGTGGCACTTTGTAAAAAAACACCAAGTAAAATTCCACATGGAAGAATTCAGGTATAATTTTACATGGTTGCTTTTACATTACAAGGTGGGAATCTAGCCAACACTTTGTAAAATTACACATACCCCCCCTTAATTTGTACTTTTACAAATAAATATTTTACAGGGCCTTGTACCTTGTAAAAAACACTTTGTAAAATTCACCCACCCCATAAAATAGTCAGTTGATGACAAGTGACATCACACCAGCTCCAGCCAGCTACCCACCATCTATCCAATATCCCTTAAGGGAGTGCTGCCAAGCTGTGCTAGAGAGTGCAACAGCCTCCTCTCACCAAAGACATGCACCAGGGGAGATATGTTCCCACTCCCCAGGGAGTGCCAGAGCTGAATTTTATGTGAGTTTTGGTAGGATGTGAGCCTGATGTAGATTAGTAACTCATCCCCAAAATAGTAAATTGGATGGAGAAGTTAGTGAAAAGTCAGTCACAATTGATTTGGAAGTCAACACAATGTTGTGTAGAATTCTTTTGTTTTCTATGTACAACTGTAGGAAGAAATATGATGAAATGATATTTCACCAAAGTCCAACTCATCAATTGCTCCTGTTTACTGATTTTTAAGGATAGCAAAGCAAAATTCCCATTCTCAAAAGTAATTCCTCCAAAAAAATGGGTTTCTTGTAATTCACATTATATGCCCTGATGTACAAAATTAAACTAAAAGTCGACTTGGTATTATTGGGTTTAGATTTTTGGAATGTGGTAATGTTGCAGTCATTGAAATTGAAACCCATTTTCTTGGAAATGCGGGAATTAATTTGAATTTGGCTGATAAAAATGACAAAAAACTGTTTTAATAGGGTGAAAGTCTGAGTTAAGTCAAGGTTGGATTGCGGTGCCAATTCACTTTGGCCATATATCCTGTCCTCCTCACAAAAATGATCTAGTGAATTTTGTATTTTTTTGCTTTTCAAAATTCACATGTGCACATGCAAGTTAACCTTTTTGCACTTTGCTAATAGTCACCCTGATGTACGCGCGTACATTGAGGTGGAAATATCACAGGATGGGCCTTTCACAGCCACATGAAAAGTAAAAAATTTGTTTTGAGACACCAATTGTCCCCCTGATGTACGCGAGTACATGAGGGGGAAAAAATCACAGGCTGGGCCTTTCACATCTCCATGGAAAGGACACACTGGTCATGGAGCCAAGAAAGGACTATATTCTGTATGAGTTCTGGATGAATTATAGATGAGTTCTGGATGATTTTTTGGCAATTTATGGTTTATTTCAGGATGATTTCCAACTGATTTCCACGCTGACTTCCAGTCTTTTTCATACCTATTCAATATTGCTTTACCAAAGGCCTCCAGCACAGTTATGGAAAAAAGTTACGGTAAGGCACTCCCTGGGGAGTGGGAACATATCTCCCCTGGTGATGTGGAGGGCTCCTGGATTAGACAAGTTTAATAAAGCCACAATTTTTTAGACTTCCCTCTGGAAAGTCAAGTTTCTTTAAAGGGAAACCTATGTGGTTTGTTTCTTACAAAAACCACAGAAAAAGAAGGATATGATGCAGCAGAATCCTTTGGTTGATGATGTCAAGATATGTGCAGACCTGTGAACAAAGATTGGGCAAAAGCAAGCAAAAAGAGAGAGTAATAAAGAGACACAGAGTTTTACCTCTGAGATAGTCAAGGTTCAGTGAAAGAGTGATACTAATTACAGTCAATATCCTAGGCACCTGTGACGGTAGGTATACTGGGAGCGTGGTATCCTCTTTGGTGGTGATCCTGGGCTATCTGGGGGTGTGATTCTGGGTGTGTGAAGTCTGTAGATCCTCCTCAGGCAAGGGAGAACCTGGCTTCAAAATTTTTCACAGTTTGCTTATGTAATTACATATGTATATGTGGTTTGGCGCGCCTGGTAGCGCTTACACGTCACAACTGCGCATGCGCGCTGCAACTCAAGAACTCAGGGAAGGAGTGAAGTTACAAAGAAATGGTAAGTTGTAACTAGGGTTAAAATTGCATCAGAAAACAGAATATGAAGTCAAAATAAGTGTAACTCTTAAGATTAAAAGGATAAGAAGTAATTCATATGTAAAATGGTAGAAAAGGCAGACTTTAGGTCAGCTGCGCTGACTCTAAGGCTGACAGAGAATTTTGAAATGGACCCGGGTACTGATTGCACTGCTGGTACCTACCCGCGTTTTTTTTCCAAAAAGCCAGAACCCAACACCTGGTGTCAACAATGGTGAAAGCATTGGTCTGTGGATTGTGCAGAGCATTTTTGTCCCGCTGTGTTTTTCTGCTCTGTAGTGCAAGGGCTGCTTGTTGGTGGTGGAGCAAAAAATACATTCCAGTAGCGTGCTAATGCAGCAGCACTCTACTACAAACTCAACAAAACCCTTCAGAATTTGGGGTGAAATCGCGAAGCAAGCCTCTGTCAGGAGGGACTTACCCCTTAGCTCCCCAAACTTGCGCACCAAGAATGGATTTTCAAGGTAGTGGGTTTATTTTTTCTACAGCTCACCTACCACATCCAATCCTTTTATATTAGCTCAATGGAAGGCTTCCCTTTGGTTCTGTAGCCCCCTACAGAGCCAGATCTGCAGCCTGTAGTGCAGATTTTTATGGGGAAATCTAGTCCCAGAGGCTGCAGATATCACTTTGTAGCCCCCTACAGATTTGAGGGGGAGTCTTCCAATGTCATCGGAACATGCTGCAGAAAAGAGTAAAAAAATTCACATCTCCCTTGATCCCCTCTACATTCTGGTGGAGAGCAAACTGTGGAAACTGAGTTGGTGAGCACAGACCCTCTCTATACAAAATCCTCATTTTGGGTGTATTTAAAGATTTTTTTGGATTGGGAGGAACATTGTGAAGTTACCCAAATTCTGTAGGTTGGATAACAAGCTAGTCTTTCACCTAAGTAGTTTTATTCCAAATAAAGTTATGGAAGAAAGGAATTATAGAAGTTTGAAAACTCCTGCCACCTAAATTTAGAATCTTGCCCCCGCAAAAGGGGGCAATACAGCGCGAGTCCCTCCTGCCAAGGGCTGTTGAAGGCTCGCTTTGCAAAACACACGCCCGCAGCAGCGAGGGACTTCGTTGAGTTCAGTTCTACTAGAGCTGGAGCGCTATGTGTCAGCGCAGGAAGTGCGCTTGGTGCTAAAGTAGCGCAACAATAGCGCAAGATAGCGCAGTCATGACCGGTTTTTGCAAGCAGTAAAATTCGGGCCCTGGGGAGGCTCTAAAGTCGTGGGTGAAAGTTGAGAACAATCAATGCCTAGCTTATCACAATCCCCTTGTTTCACTAGCTTAGCACAATCCCCTCGTTTCAGGGGCCGGAGGACCCGGCGCGCCAAAGGCGCCTCGCGAAGCGAGCCTCTGAAAGAGGCTTCAGAGGCTCACGCCAGCCCAGGCGGTACGGCCCTCCGAAGCGAGTGTTCAGTTAGAATCAATGCTAGGTAGACGACACAGCAGTTGATGCTGCGACCGGCTTTCGATGTGACAAGAGATCTCCAAACACGTAACAGTCGACCAAGAAACATGCTCCAATATTTCATGATCATCAACTTGGCATGTCTTTTCAAAAGAAACCCATCAACATGTCAAAATTTGAATACAATAGAGAATGGATAAATTAATTAAGCCTATATTTCCATGAGAAGAATACGGTAATACTATGAAGTCAAAACTCTGTCAATTTGCTGCTATCAGAGGTGGGGGAAGTAGTATTATGTTTTAGTTTTTATACATAGCTGCAGCCCACTTCATCTTCAGGCCGAGTTGGAAAACAAGTATAATGAAACAAGCCTTATAACGTGCTCTTTTTACGCAGCGTGATACTCAAGTCGACCCAGTGGGCCCCTGCGCCTCATCGGGCCTTTCAGAAACGCTACAGGACGTAGAACATTAAATCGACCGCAAGTCCTATTCAAGCTCTTCCTCGTCCGAGATCCTCATTCTGACCAGTGACGGGATAGCTTCGAAGTTTTCTAGTCGCAAACTGCAGTCATCAACCTTCCAGTTCTCTACTAATCGAGCAGTTTGTCAAAACATAGATAGACAAAGCACGCAAAAGTTGCGGTTAATAGCAACTCGGCATTCTTTCCAGCCCGATTTCCCTCATAACAGCCTCCTTTCTCGTGTTCTTTCACAGAGATATAACCAACTTGTGGATTCAATCCGATGACTTGATAGCTTCTTCCCTCAATCCTATAGGAAAAGGCACTAAAACATCTTGTCTGATTGTGCCTTGAATCCAGCATATAATTTCAATCTACAATCAAGTATTTGAAAATTTGAAAATGTTTTTTCAATCAATTCTTCACCTAATAGTTAAGCCCGGTCTCTCCGCTTTATCTATCAACAAAATAGTACAGTTGGGGGAATTTTGGACTGACAGCCTATCATCATCTTTAATAGCTTTTCGGAGGATATGGTGCCATGGATTCACTCAATAATGCACCTAAAAATGAGAGATCCTGGCAAGATCCCACTGCCGGATGCGAAGCACTATCTTCCTTCAAGTTAACCCAGTCAACTGAGGGAGGCAAAGTTATCCAGTCTTCCATGGAAAAATCAGTTTTCATTGACCCAAAGCATTCAATTCTGGACGGGGATCACAGCTCACTTCTCTCGGTGAGTTATCTATGAAAATTAAATCTTGGAAACAATTACTGTGAAACATGTTGTTAAATTTTATTTGTGATTGTTTGTGGTCTCAGAGAAAGGGATTTAACTCACCAAACACTGGGCTTCGCAATAGGAAAATAAAGTACAATACAAGGACCCCCACAATCCACTCTAAATTAAGAAGCACATACTCTTCTCCAGAAATATATTCCAAACAAATACTAGAGCAGGAAACATCTTGTGATGCAGAAAGAGGAAAGAAAGAGGCAGGGCATCAAAATTTTCAACACAAATTAAAAACAAGTGACAACAATGTCAACAGCTTCTATCTCAACACAGGTGAGCACCAAAATTTTGGCCTCCAAGTTCATCCACAGCGTAATTATGAAAGAGCAAACAACCCTACTTACCATTCTCAACACAAAAAAATTGTGATTTGACAAACAGGAAGTGTTAATTCTATCTTTGGTACTCAAACACAAGCAAATCATGTTGCAGATGAATCAGATAAAGTTGAGCTAGATGCTTTAGAAAACTTGAGAAGTATAAAATCATTGTTATTCTACATGTTTATCTTAACAAATCTTCTCATGGCCCTTATGTTGTACCTTTTAGTCAGGCTTGCCTGAGACAAACTTGAATGTATCACATTGAACAATATCAAGAGAAAATACTTGTGATTTTTTTTGTGTTTACCTGTCCAAAATATCTTATTTCTGAACATCTTTGTAAAAAAAATAATCTGTTTTTACCACCTGAAATTCCAGGATTTTGGACACCTGCACCCAGGACCCATAGGCAGTTACTTGGGTGCCAAGGGTAGGTACCTGCAGCCTGCAGGCGGGTGCTTTGGCTTTTTTTATATGAAATAATAGATTGGTGTACACATTTGAGGGCAAAAAACCAGCAGTTAACTGGACCAGGTGCCTGCCATAAACCCATGCATTATAGCTGGTCCAAAATGCATATTTATATCTACACATGAATTTGTGTATGGATACCAGCCCACCAAGAGGAATCCCCCTTGACAAGCTGGTGTATGTATACCATCCTGCTGAGAGTAATCATATCAATAAAAAAAGATTGCTGAGGGGGATTCCACTCAAAGAGGTGGTATACATATTTCAGCTCACCAAGAGAGATTCCACTTGGCAGACTTTTATAAAACATAAACCACTTCACCACACCAGGCTGCTATACATGCACCAGCTTTCCAAGAAGGATTAATTCTGATGGGCTGGTATAATCAGAGAAGATCTCTGGGAGGGATTCCTTGCTTAATTGGTGGCAAAAAAAAAAAAAAAAAAAAACTCTACATCTACATGTACCTGCCTACTGCCACCCTTCATGTGGGTGTGGTTGTGGATGTCTAGATTCTTGAATTTTTTGGGAAGGTACCCGCACCCCTTTTGGGTACCCAGGTATTAAGTGCCATCTCTAACATTTATCCAACAAGGGAGAGGCTGATTCACTCAGTTAAAACCTTGGCCTATAGATATTTAAGAAATATTTTTTTCTCAATCCTTTTTAGGGTCACCAAAGTGCAATCGTGTGATAGATTTTACAGGACCAAAAGATGTACAAGATCATGGAGAAACATTTCCTATTTTTCTTGAATTTCTAGGGCCTTGAGTTTCACTTTCCTTCCTCTTTCTCTATTCCATTTAATATTCCTCATCTGCTTCCCACAGGACCCCAAACATTCTACTGTACAGAGTCCCAATTTTAAATTCAAGGAGATTTATTCAGGATAAACACCAGGGGGGAATGTGTTGCACTTCCTACAGAGTGCCACACCGTAATTCCATCAGACCCAGGGACTGAAGTCATGGTACAGTTAACCATAACTCTTGTGTAACTTTTTACTGTATCCCAACAGCAACTGTAGTCTAATGTATGAAAAACTGATCTGTTGATCAGATGTTGAATTAGTGATCAGTTGGAGTAGAGATGGCACTTTGCACCCGGGTACCCGCCACAGGTGCGGGTACCTCCTCTTAAAAATGTCATATTCTCAACACCTGCACCTGCAAGCAGGTACCCAGGTACCTGCGGCAGGTACCCGCGGGTGCAGAGATTTTTTGCAACCAATAAGCCCTCTCACATAAACCAGCTCGCCGAGATACACATACACCAGCTCGCCGAGATACACATACACCAGCTCGCCAAGACACCGAGACTGAGAGGACTTCCTCTTGGTGGGCTGAATCCCTCTCGGCGAGCTGGTGTATGTATACCAGCCCGCTAAGAGGAATCCCTCTTGGCGAGCTGGTGTATGTATACCAGCCCGCCGATGGGAATCCCTCTTGGCGAGCTGGTGTATGTATACCAGTCCGCCGAGAGGAATCCCTCTTGGCGAGCTGGTGTATGTATGACAGCCCGCCGAGAGGAATCCCTCTTGGCGAGCTGGTGTATGTATACCAGCCCGCCGAGAGGAATCCCTCTTGGCAAGCTGGTGTATGTATACCAGCCCGCCGAGAGGGAGCCCTCAAGGCGAGCTGGTGTATGTATACCAACCCGCCGAGAGGGAGCCCTCGCGGCGAGTTGGTGTATGTATACCAGCCCGCCAACAGGAATCCCTCTTGGCAAGCTGGTGTATGTATACCAACCCGCCGAGAAGAATCCCTCTTGGCAAGCTTGTGTTTGTATTCCAGCTTGCCGAGAGGAGGCCCTCTCGGCGAGCTTCTGGTGATGTGGGCGGGTATATAGCGGGGAACTGTTGCACAAAATGGTGGACACCCGCACCCGTATTCGCCGACAGGTACCTGTTGAAGTCCAGCAGGTACCTGCTGACGGACACCAGGTACCTGCAAAGGGTACCTGGTGCCATCTCTAGGGATGTGGAACGCTTGCCAGGCTCCTCTGAGGCCGATAGGCTTGGAAAAGTCCTGGCCTTCCTCCACGCTGCCTCACCCCCTCTACAAGAGAATATCTAGCTCGTAGGCAGAAGGGGAGTTGAGGAGTTGGTAAAAGGTGTCTAATGTCCACCGTGAGGTTTGCGCGAACGTCAGGGTGGACAAACATCACACAGCAACACGGGGGGCTTTGGGGAAGACTCCCCCAAGACCCCCGCGAGGCACTTTTTATGGGGTCTCTAGAGGTGCTTCTTCTGGAACCTGTGCTGGACATTGGGCCCAGCCAGGAGTAAATCACAAAATCAACACATCTAATATAAACACATGGAATATGAGCATGTTTCTGACAATCATATCTCCCTTGACCTCTGATAGTGATACAAAAATTTGAGTGAATATTTCTGCCTGGGGACGTAATCAGATTGCATGTGATGACCTTTCCTCTCAAAATCAAAATTTCTGCAAAGGTCAAAGTAGATTTTGCCCAATAACAAAGGGACTAGGCAATAAAGGCACAGCCCTCCTGCCAAAGATGCAAAAGAGGTTGTGTTTTTGTGTTCCCCACCCCAATCAATGCTGCCACCATGTTAAATGCTTGTGTGGCACGAAGCTGGTGTATGGTTATCTTTGCATTTGAGGGGGTGTTGCTTGTAGGGTATGTGATTCTTATCAAGAAAAGCTTATCAATCTCAAATACCTTCCATTGAGAAAGTCACACCAAGTATGGTGAGCCCTACAGCTAATTGGATAATTCCTGTTTTCTCATATGTCCCATGTGAGATCTCCCATTCAAACAAAAACCTCATAAGGATGGTAATGTGAATGAATGGACATTGGTTGGTTGGATTCCCATCTTGAATTCCAGAATGCCAGAAAATCCAGAGATCTTCACCATTGAACTACCAATGAACACTTTGAAATCATTGGGGGACCCTGATTTTGTGATTTCCAAAGTGTTCTGGAATTGAGCAAAACATGTGAGGTACTCCTCTTTTTCTTTGAATCTCATGATGATGAAATAAGACACTGCTTGGATGCTCACCTAACGTCAAACATAAACAACTTGGATTTTTCCACTCAAAAAAGAAAGTGATGGTGGTTGTTGTGCTGGGGAAATGTGATCCTCAAAAAGTGATTGGTGGCTTACAAAAACCAATTAAGAGCGGCCTGTAGAACAAAACATATAGTTTGTGATGTTAATGTAGATTGAATTTCTGTTGTCTTTCACCTACTGTCTTATAATGGCACTCTACAGAAAGTGCCACAGATTCCCCCCTGGTTATTTGTTAGACAAGACATCAGCATGAGTTCAACATTAGATTAACAATTCTTCAGGAATTAGTTACAAATGCACAAGCAGTTGACTTCATGAGAGGTTACTGAAAGACATTACGGTATGGCACTCTGTAGGAAGTGCCACACATTCTCCCCTGGTGAAATGACAATGGTCTATCCACCAGCTGGCCATCATAGAAATCAAGAAAATCTTGAAATCCAACAGCAGATGAGTGAATAAGATTTAGGAAGTTGAGATCTGTCAAAACTGTATATTGGCAGGTTTCATGATTGAAGGCTCTCAACAACATAATCTTAGAAATTTGGAAAGCCTAAACAATTGGCAGGGGTTTCTACAGCATGGATTATACTTGTCAAGTTCTACCTTTTTAAAGTTGTTGATGCTTCAAAACCTTATAATAGGTTTGACTTCAGTTTTATAAATTTTGATCATGAAGCCCCTTCCTAGCAGTGTCAAGTATGCAAGAGATGATACCTACCAAGATAAATATATATTTGAAAGTGTTGATTGAACATCCCCACGCACTAGCTGCCCCGGAGCTGGCCGCAAACTAATCCACAACAGATCACTCCGAACATTCCAGTGGTTTCTTTTGGATGTTGAGTGGTTGTGGTTGTCGAGGCGATGCTGGAGGGCTGGATGAAACAAGTCGTATGGAGATATGCTAGTTGGATAAAACTGCTTGGCGATGGTTGAGCAGTGACGTGGAGTTGGGCTGTATTCGGTCGGGGCGCTGTCACGGTGGCTGTCAGGCGCCTGTAACAGCCGGAGAACATAAAGAGCCACCTCTCTTGACCGTCCTGAGCCTGGCCACCAACACCCTTTTCCCCAGTTTTCTTGCTTCCCACCCAGCTTCTCCTTCGACTCGAACGTATCTTATATCACCACGATGACTGCCCTCCATCCTCCATTCCGGACCAAGTCCCTGCTCCTACTCGCCGTCATCTCTCTTCTCGCCCGGATGGCCTATTCCGATTCGTCCTCCTCATCCGAATTACCCACTTCGCAACTGATCACCAAGGCCAACACACTCCTAGCGACAGGCCAAGCCTCCAAAGCACTCGAACTCTACGAACTCGTCCTCGAGCGAGACCCGGATGACTATCTCACCCTCTACAAGAAAGCAACCACTCAGATGAGTCTCGGCCAAAACCATCACGCCTCTCAGTCCCTGCAGAAAGTATTGAGCCTCAAAGACTTCGATAAGGCTCAGATCCAGCTGGCCCGGATCCATCTCAAATCGGGCGACTATGATGCCTGCCAAACCGAACTAGACTCATTCAGGAAAAACCATGACAAGTCCTCAGTCGATTTCTCCTCACTCGAACAGGATCTCAAGTCGGCCCAAAAACATCTCAAAAATGCCCACTCGAACATCAAGGCTAAAAACTACTCCAAATGTGTCGAAGAAGCTTCTGCCGCCATCAAGATCAGTCCTCAGAGTCCTGCTTTACGTCAGTTGAGATCGGACTGTCATTTCATGCAAGGTCATATTCAAGAGGCTTCTGGTGATCTCACGTAAGTATACAACATGTACATACAAGCACGATGGTTTCAAAGAGCTGACACCCCTGTCTATTCCCAGTCATGTTACCCATCTGTCGCCGAATAGCCCAATAGCCGCTCTCCGACTGTCCTTCCTGAGCTACTTTTTCCTAGCCCAGCCGCTCGAACAGTCGATGAAGCCGATCAAGAAGTGTCTGCACTCGGACCCGGAGTCGAAGGCGTGCAAGAAAGCGTTCCGACAGCTCAAGGCGCTTGAGAAAGAGCTCGCCAAGGTGCGCAACTTCAGCAACTCGAACGGACACCGGTCGGCCATCAAGCTTTTGATCCCCAAAGGAAACGAGGCCGAGGGCCTAATCGAGAAAACTAGGGTGATCATCAAGGAAGCCCAACTGGCCGATCTCAAAGCGGGCATCGACGAACCCTTGATCTCTGCGGAGGTTGAGGAGGTCGAAAAGCTCTCGAGACTTCTGACTTCGTTATACTCGTTCGGATGTAAGGCGTACGTGGGTCTCAACGAGCTCAAGAACTCGCAATCAATCTGCGAGACCTTACATGCTCGAGACGAAAACGACATCTGGGGAGTGATCAGCAAAGCCGAGACTCTCATGGCCAACGAAGACTGGGAACAGGCCGTCAACCTGCTCAAGGAGGCGTACAGCAAGAATGAGGACGAGGAAGAAATCTCTAGCCGGTTGAGAAAGGCCCAGAAAGGCCTCAAGATCTCCAAACAGAAAGACTACTACAAGGTCTTGGGCGTGCCCAAAAACGCCGACGAGCGCACTCTCAAAAAGGCTTATCGCAAAGCTACCCTCAAGGCCCATCCTGTGCGTTTTGATCCTCCCTCTCCTTGCCTTTTCTTTCGCATACTCAGATCTGTTTTTTTTGGAACAGGATAAAGGCGGCTCGCAAGCCAAAATGACCGCGCTCAACGAAGCTTATGTAAGTGAAGTAGGTCCATGACAATCTATGAAAAGATTTCTGATTTTGCTCGGATATCTTCAAATGACCATATAGGAGGTACTTTCGAACCCTGAGCTACGAGCGCGCTACGACAACGGTAAGTGACTTGACACATCCTTTTTGCTATGAGACTAGAGGCGAGGGGTAGAAGACTGAAATGGTTGGTTGTTTTGATCACTCCAGGCGATGATCCTAATGATCCGATGTCAGGACACGGAAACCCGTTCGGCGGCGGCGGCGGAAACCCCATCTTCCAGCAGTTCTTCCAACAGGCCCATTCCGGCGGCGGTGGTAATCCGTTCGGAGGCCAGTTCCCCGGCGGCGGTGGCGGCCAAACTTTCAGCTTCAGATTCGGATAGATCTTCGACACGTCTTTATCCTCCTCTCTTCAGAAATCTTGAGCATTCCATCTCTTTGGCCTCTTTTTTGCCTTTCTTCGCTTTGTTTGATTGTTTTTTCTCTTGCTGTTTTCCACTCTGAAAAAGAAAAAATTGTCCTTCCTTGCCCACAAGTTGATCTTTTTTGTATCATTTGTTGATCGCCTTTTTTCTCCTCATTCATAAATACTAGTTATCTATTTAGAGAGAAAAAAAGTTAGATATACCCAAACTGGAGGAAAAGCTTGTTAAAAAGGATAACAAGATAGTTTTGCTTGCCAAGAAAAAAACAAAGCGGGATTCAAAGTAGACCCGCGCATGCCACTGGCAAGGCAAGGCAAGCCGGCGTTCAACTCAAATGTTGAACGTTGACTTGCAGTCTCCCCGCAAAACTGGGTTATGCAAAGTGACCTGCATGCACGTGTGGGTCTACTTTGAAACCCCCTAATATCTTCAACTGGTTTTCCTCTGGCTCTAATATGATATGCAAACTTTCATAAGGGCCTGAAGGAAAAGAAAAAGCAAAGCCACTCCAAATTCATAGTGACGTTTACAGCCCAAGAGAGTTGATGTGTTCTTGGTGGTGAATCCCAAAAAAGTACAATACCATGACAGGAAGGACCAGAATCCTCACAAGCATGTGCCCTTTGTAACTTTGGTAATGATATTATTTTGTACACACCTTCTGTCAGGGAGAAGATAGTATAATAGAGTAAAGAGACACATTAGAGATATAGAAGCAGCGCGAGTACAAGCGCAACAAGAGCATAATGCATGAAAGAAAGGCATTATGAATCAGAGCCGCGCGGGCGCGGACGCGGAAGACACAAATTGCGTGAAACAAGTACATTATGAATAAAAGGGTACGACTAACAGAACAGAGTAGAAAGGAGGTAAACAGAATAACCATTATGTAGAATAAAGATAAAAAAGGTGGTATGGAAGTATCCACCAACCACAAGTCAAACAGCTGACCAACAGATATAAAGAGAGAGCTAAGCGACAAGGCATCACTCCCCTTCTTTCCCCTCAGTACATTTTTATCCAGTCTTGTGCGGTCATACCCTCGAAACCCTTACGGCAGTATATTAAGCATTCATTGACTCTCAGTCGGAAATACCTTAGTCTCACTGCCCCTGGTCTACGATAGTATAACCTGCTCGACAGATAGTATCCTCCTTATTCTTTACGCCCCACTCTTACGATTCCTTACGCACTCTTACGACCGTTCCGATTGCTCCGTGACCTAGGTGTGTTATTCTTCTTGTTATCCCTTCCCTTACCCACCGAGTTCTTTGTAGCTTGTAGTTGGATTGCCCCAGTCTTAGGACTGCTGGAAGCTGCGTCAGCCTCGTTGAGTTGCTCCAAGCCGCTTATAGAAGGTCATATACTAAGAATTGATATTCTTTCTGCTACAGTCTACAGCTATAGCACTACGGACTCCTCCGTAAGTAGCATAAGCCTGACAATTGGAGGTCTGGACGGGAATATTTCTGCTGACCAAAACTATTATACACTTCTAACGTCGAGAACAGTAACCCTCTCGACGACCCTACCCAAACCAATACTCAAAAGATTGAATGTCAGCTATGTTTATGAAACTTAGGGTAAAAACCCGTCAGAATTAAGGGTTTTTGCCCTAGTACTATAACTGTACTGAAATAAAACACTGGCAATAATGTGCCAAACTTGTTACGTGGTATGTAACCACTACAAGGGTTTAAACACTCTTATGTAAGAGGAGGATATTTGTAATTAATAAGGTTTACTTATTAAGAACAGGTATATATAAGGTTTTTGACGTAGAAATAGCTGGTAAGCGCTTAAACTGATTGGCTGCGCGTCAGAGGCGGAAGTCTTACAGCAACTATTTATAAAGATTTAACTGTAATGAATGCTTATAAGGGATATTGGCAATTTTAGAGTTAAGATCTAGTAGGTTTCGTGCCAAAAGGGCAGAAATAAAGGAATTGGTGGCTTTAATAAGCCAGAGGAGAATTTTCACGAGTTAACTTACAGGTTACTGGGTGGTGAAATGTCTGGGGGGACAATTCCAGTGGAACAGTTACCTCCTTAAATACTGGAGAGGTCTCTGAGGGCGCTGAAATGTTCCCATTGGTTTTGGCTATGGGTAAATGCCAAGGGTAGACGTGTAATCTGCCTTGGTTATGGGTATTTTATTTGTACAATATTACACAACTTCCCTTACTCCCACACGTGACATTTGTATAACCAATTGTCATGTGAAATAGCTTAATATGAAGTGTAATATCAATTTGTACTAAGTGTTACTCTCACCCGTGGTTCCTGTTTCACAGGGAAAGGTATTTTACTAATTAATATAATTTTATGTATTTTAATTTAGGGTCTTGGAAAAACGACTCCCAACTTTTGGGAAAACGACTCCCATACGTCGGCGCGACTGTTTTTCGACCAGCGCTCAACATCGACCTAGACCCTTTTTTTGGGTACGGGTTTTTTGGGAGTCTTCGACCCAAAATAATTTTTTTTTGGGAGTCGTTGTGCTAATTTTTTGTATTATTTTTTATTATTTTTGATATGTATAACTTTTTTATTCCACGTACTAGAGACATAAAAATTTGAGATCACATAGATTCATGCATAAATTGTACCCCCTGAATTTCTTAGCAATAGTGTGTCATCCAAACATGAGATATAAGGGGTGCGTGTTGGGCTTAGTAGGAAAATGACTGCCAGCCATATAAGTTTTTTGTTACACACCCAAAAAGTCCAAAACTTTCAGGAATCTTTCAATAATGCACATAGTTTGTGCTATCAAATTATTAGCAATAGTTTTCCATTGTAGAATGACATATAAGGGGTGCGCATAGGACTTAGTAGGAAAATGACCGCCAACCATATAACTTTTTTGTTACACACCCAAACAGTCCAAAACTTTCAGGAATCTTTCCATGATGCATATATTTTGTGCTATAAGATTATTAGCAATAGTTTTCCATTGTACAATGATGTATAAGGGGTGCACGGAGGGCTTAGTAGGAAACTGACCACAAACCTCATTTTTTTTTGTTACAGACCCAAACAGTCTAAAAATTTCAGGAAATCTTTCATGTAGCATATTATTTGTGATATTAGATTCTTAGCAACTTGATGTGATAGAAATAGGAGATATGGGGTGTGCGCGGCGGGCTTTATCCGCACTCACCTCATATCTCTTATTTTGATTGCACCCCATGGCTAAGAATTTCATAGCAGGCTTAATATGCTACATTGAAATTTTTCTGAAATTTTTAGACTGTTTGGATCTGTAACAAAAAAGATATTTGGTGGTCATTTTCCTACTAAGCCCTCCGCGCACCCCTTATACATCATTGTACAATGGAACACTATTGCTAATAATTTTATAGCACAAAATATATGCATCATGGAGAGATTCCTGAAAGTTTTGGACTGTTTGGGCGTGTAACAAAAAAGTTATATGGTTGGCGGTTATTTTCCTACTAAGCCCTACGCGCACCCCTTATACATCATTGTACAATGGAACACTATTGCTAATAATTTTATAGCACAAAATATATGCATCATGGAAAGATTCCTGAAAGTTTTGGACTGTTTGGGCGTGTAAAAAAAAGTTATATGGTTGGCGGTTATTTTCCTACTAAGCCCTACGCGCACCCCTTATATGTCATTCTACAATGGAAAACTATTGCTAATAATTTGATAGCACAAACTATATGCGTTATTGAAAGATTACTGAAAGTTTTGGACTTTTTGGGTGTGCAACAAAAAACTTATATGGCTGGCAGTCATTTTCCTACTAATCCCAACACGCACCCCTTATATCTCATGTTCTGATGACACAATATTGCTAAGAAATTCAGGGGGTACAATTTATGCATAAATCTCTGTGCTCTCAAATTTTTATGTCTCTAGCACGTGAAACAAAAAAGTTATACATATTAAAAATAATAAAAAATAATACAAAAAATTAGCACGACGACTCCCAAAAAATAATTATTTTGGGTTGACGACTCCCAAAAACCCGTACCCAAAAAAAGGGTCTAGGTCGACGTCAAGCGCTGGTCCAAAAACAGTCGCGCCGACGTATGGGAGTCGTTTTCCCAAAAGTTGGGAGTCGTTTTTCCAAGACCCTCAATTTATGTAAAGATTTTTTATGTAGTTTTCCTGCTCTTTGGAGCGCTTTCTGGCTATATGTACATATATGACAAAATGTATGAAGGAGTAGGAATGAGGGGTTACTTTGAGTGGGTGACCCCCCTTAATTTAACAGGAGGATTCTGAATATTCAATAATATTTCAGGATTTGTAAATGGTTTACCAGTTTTTGCAGACTTTAGGATACTTGTTGTATCTCTAAGGCTGACATTGAAGCTATCCCAGACTTGCTTCAACCCTATAATAACAGATACCCGTAATAAGTCAGTAGTCGTTTGTCATCATTGTTCTAGAACAGCGACTCAAGAGTTCTATCCAAATCCAGTGTCTGAATACGGCGAAAGTACCGTTTGAGGAAACTCAAACCTTCCAGACAACAGAGTAGGAGTCATCTGCGAACCTAGAGCCACTACTCCAGGTTCTCAACAGTCAGACGTGGAACACTCTATCAGAGGAGATTCGCCAGAAGTCCTACTTAACCAAGAGGACGGATCAACCGAGAGAGTAAAGTTACTGCCAGACGACAGGCCTGTTAGCGTCCATAGTGATCATTCTACAGGTGAGAGATATCCCTCCTACAATAGAAGTTATGGATCCCTCACTGAACCTCAAAGACGAGTTCGTTACTAGAACTAGATGTACGTATTGGGCATCAGACCCTTCCCAACTTCGCACCCGTGGATTTCCACCAGCGTCAGTAATCCCCAAAGATCAATTTGAATACCTCAATAAACACAATAAAACATACACTGATGACTCTTTCTCCAGTACCGGTGACAGAAAGATTTGAGAGGTATTTCTACCGCATGGAATAAAACCGAGTCTGGTTGGACAACGTCACGAACCAGTCGTCGGAAGCGGCTATCAGAGCTCATCTAAACTACTGCCAGGAGGACTTCTCGGAGATGATAGCATTGAGGGGTCGAGAAGCCACATTAGCACGAACCAGAGGATGAGACCCGAGCTCCATCACAGCGTCCCACTACTTGAGACCGACAGAAGTAAGCAAATTATTTCTCCTATTGCTTCGCCGAAAGGATCAGACCCCTCTAATCCTAAATCCTCATCACATGATACAGAATATTCTACAGGAGAGAACTCATCTGGTCAACTTGGCAACGGCAAGGGAGGACCCCCCAGTAGTCAGCCAAGCACCTCTCAACCAGGTCCGTCGAGCAACCAACGCAAGTTTGGCCCCTCCAAGGGAATGGAGAGACAACCCACCTCCAGCCCGCCCAGCAAACCACACCGCTCCGGCACGCTTAAGGAACCAAGGCCCTCAACCCCCCGTCATCCGTCAACGAGACGCCGGACCGGCAATGCAACAAGCCAGAGCAACGTTCCAAGGCCCCACCAGAGGACCTCGCCAAAACAGAGCGTGGAGGTCTTCCATATACTCGGAAATGATCCGAATGGCTCGATCCCTTCAGGGACGTACCAATTCTTAGAGGAAGGGAGGATCAGGACTCAGCAGTGTTGAGTTGTCTGTTAGTCTGCTACCATGATGTATCACCACAGTATGGAGGGCTGTCGGATCGACCCATGAGCACTACCAACCAACCACCCAGCTGGCAGCCACGAGCGTCTGTAGCCTAGTTGGTAAAGGCAGCACTCTAGTATGTGTCTCAGCATAGCTGAGGTCGTGAGTTCGACTCTCACCAGACACATCTTCATTTTACAGTCTCTACAGGTTATGAGCCCAGCGTTACCTCTGTCGCGTGTTCAATTCCCATTGCCTGCATCTCGCACATGTCACATCTCCCCAGCTTGTAACCCTCACATAACATGACATAACTGTGTTAGCTACTCCTAGTCTTACATATAAGCATATTATTGATTATTGGTTTAGGAGTGTGGTTGCCTTAAAATAGTTCCACGGTTCATGGGTGCCAAAAGTCCCATTTTAAGATAAATCATAGTATAGTCTTTAAAAAATAGCATTAGTATAGTAGCCAGTATGTGTGGAAGTTGACAGTTAACAAGTCTGTCGGGGAGTAACACTTAGATTTGTATGTAGTTTCACACCAGTCCATTTGGTGTCCAATCCAATATCACCTCTGTTATCAGTGATATTGGCTTGCGGGGGAGTGTTATGGCCTGGTGTATACCTCTCCGGGGGTGAGTTGATGCCCGCTACAATCGTGTAGTCGGGTGGTACCTTTTCTTCCTGCCCCGGGGTTTTTACAAGCAGCGCAACCACAACGGCCCGCCGCAAGATCACTTCCAGGAGGATCAAGATCAGATCTGAAGATAGACCAGATACCTGCTGATAGCGATATAGATACTAACCATATGATTGACCAAATGAGTGATAATGTAGTTCAAATCTCTAATGACCTAGCCATAGCCCTTACTAAGATATCTGCATGAGAGAATAATGTTAGTAAACACATGTTGTTAAGTCCCGAAATTAAAGCAGGAGTAAACTTCATTAATACAATCATGCCTAAAAAATTGGAAAAAGAATTGAATGACAGAGCGTCCACTCAAGAGAGTATTGAAGTCCAGGTGGTTGGGAGAATTAATGATCTTGACCATAAGATATGTGAGATAGGTAACACAATCCAAGATGAACTTAAACCAGGTTCATTTAAGAAAATGGAACACTACCAAGATGGATGAATTTGCAATCTTGTATATTGATCAATTTTTTTTTATTCCTCTTGATACCTTTGTCTGTGTTCCATGTCTCCTTAATACTCTTCAATAATCTCTCTCCTTCCCCCTGTATTTCCTTCAAGCCACAGGAATCTTTTTTTTTTTTGCCTGATAACATTCATAAATTTCTACATACACCGTTCAATTCATCATGAAAAAAAGACATTGCAAGTTTTAGGATTAATCCAGGGTGGCTGAGGGGTTTGATTTTTTTTTTTTTTTTTTACTTCAACAATTGATGTTATCAGAAGTCTCCAAATCTACTTTTTTTCAAAAATGAAAAACATTGACCCCTGACCTCTCTCATGGTACCATCCTGCACATATTGTGAATTTGGTTGGTTTAACTTCCTGAAGATATTTCACATCATACTTGAAGTGCTACATGCATAGAAGGCCTTTTTGAAATTAGTTTACCATGGTTTAGCATATTTGTGTCAGGTTCTTTTTTTTATCTACTTTTCCT
Organism: Puccinia triticina; assembly: GCF_026914185.1. Lineage (NCBI taxonomy): Eukaryota > Fungi > Basidiomycota > Pucciniomycetes > Pucciniales > Pucciniaceae > Puccinia > Puccinia triticina. Next base: position 1,250,245 of record NC_070572.1, read on the forward strand.
CAACCACAGATTAATGAGGAATATTTCCACATTAAATTTCATTGGACAATTGTTCTGCATAGAAAATCCAGAAATATTGTGTTTGGGGTCGCATCCATCATGCAGCAGCTACAATCTAATCAGTTGCAAAATATCACTACAGTTTCTTGGTGTTTCTGCCACTATATCTCATCCCAGCGTGGGAATTCTTCCAAGATATTGTTAAAAAAATGTTGAAAAGCGCCCAAAGTTTCATTATGTACCTTTACTGACCACAAAACACCTAAAAATAGGAGCTACAGTCTGATCAGTTTCCAAATATCACTACTTTGGTAGGGTCTTAGTGTTTCTGCCACTATGTCTCATGCCAGCGTGGGAATTCTTCTACAAAATTATTACAAAAATGTTTAAAATCCCCCAAATTTTCATTATGTACCTTTACTGACCACAAAACCTCCAAATGTAGCAGCTACAGTCTGATCAGTTCCCAAATATCAATACTTTGGTAGTTTCCTGGTGTTTCTGCCACTATATCTCATTCCAGCATGGGAATCCTTCTGCCATATGGTTACCAAAATGTCTAGAGGCCCCCAAAGTTTCATTATGTACCTTTACTGACCACAAAACCTCCAAATGTAGCAGCTACAGTCTGATCAGTTCCCAAATATCACTACTTTGGTAGTTTCTTGGTGTTTCTGCCACTATATCTCCTCCCAACCTGGGAATCCTCCTGCCATATGGTTACCAAAATGTTCAGAGGCCCCCAAAGATTCATTATGTACCTTTACTGACCACAAAACCTCCAAATGTAGAAGCTACAGTCTGATCAGTCCCCAAATATCACTACTTTGGTAGTTTCTTGGTGTTTCTGCCCCTATATCTCATCCCAGCGTGGGAATCCTTCTTCCATATGGTTACCAAAATATTTGGAGGCCCCCAAAGATTCATTATTTACCTTTAATCACCACAAAAGCCCCAAATGTAGAAGCTACAGTCTGATCAGTTCCCAAATATCACTACTTTGGTAGTTTCTTGGTGTTTCTGCCACTACATCTCATCCCAGTGTGGGAATCCTTCTGCCATGTGGTTACCAAAATTTCAATAGGCCCCCAAACTTTCATTATGTGCCTTCAATCACCACAAAACCCCCAAATGTAGAAGCTACAGTCTCATCAGTTCCCAAATATCACTACTTTGGTGTTTCTGCCACTATATCTCATCCCAGCGTGGGGATCCTTCTGCCATGTGGTCACCAAAATGTTTACAGGCCCCCAAAGTTTCAATATGTATCTTTAATCACCACAAAAACCCCAAATGTAGAAGCTACAGTCTGATCAGTTCCCAAATATCACTACTTTGGTAGTTTCTTGGTGTTTCTGCAACTATATCTCATCCCAGCGTGGGAATCCCGTTCCGTATGGTTACCAAAATGTCAATAGGGCCCCAAACCTTCATTATGTACCTTTAATCACCACAAAACCCACAAATGTAGAAGCTACAGTCTGATCAGTTCCCAAATATCACTACTTTGGTAGTTTCTTGGTGTTTCTGCCACTATATCTCATCCCAGCTTGGGAATCCTTCTTCCATATGGTTACCAAAATGTTTGGAGGCCCCCAAAGATTCATTATTTACCTTTAATCACCACAAAAGCCCCAAATGTAGAAGCTACAGTCTGATCAGTTCCCAAATATCACTACTTTGGTAGTTTCTTGGTGTTTCTGCCACTATATCTCATCGCAGCGTGGGGATCCTTCTGCAATATGGTCACCAAAATGTTGAGAGGCCCCCAAAGATTCATTTTGTACCTTCACTGACCACAAAACCTCCAAATGTAGCAGCTACAGTCTGATTAGTTCCCAAATATCACTACTTTGGTAGTGTCTTGGTGCTTCTGCCACTATATCTCATCCCAGCGTGGGGATCCTTCTACCATATGGTCACCAAAATGTTGACAGGCCCCCAAAGTTTCATTATGTACCTTTAATCACCACAAAAACCCCAAATGTAGAAGATACAGTCTGATCAGTCCCCATATCTCTACTTTGGTAGTTTCTTGGTGTTTCTGCCACTATATCTCATCAACGCGTGGGAATCCTTCTGCCATATGGTTAAAATAATTTCAATAGGCCCCTAAAATTTCATATGTACCTTTAGGGTCTTGGAAAAACGACTCCCAACTTTTGGGAAAACAACTCCCATACGTCGGCGCAACTGTTTTTGGACCAGCGCTCGACGTTGACCTAGACCCTTTTTTTGGGTACGGGTTTTTGGGAGTCGTCGACCCAAAATATTTTTTTTTGGGAGTCGTTGTGCTAATTTTTTGTATTATTTTTTATTATTTTTAATATGTATAACTTTTTTGTTTCACGTGCTAGAGACATAAAAATTTGAGAGCACAGAGATTTATGCATAAATTGTACCCCCTGAATTTCTTAGCACCATTGTGTCATCAGAACATGAGATATAAGGGGTGCGTGTTGGGATTAGTAGGAAAATGACTGCCAGCCATATAAGCTTTTTGTTACACACCCAAAAAGTCCAAAACTTTCAAGAATCTTTCAATAATGCATATAGTTTGTGCTATCAAATTATTAGCAATATTTTTCCATTGTAGAATGACATATAAGGGGTGCGCGTAGGGCTTAGTAGGAAAATAACCGCCAACCATATAACGTTTTTGTTACACGCCCAAACAGTCCAAAACTTTCAGGAATCTTTCCATGATGCATATATTTTGTGCTATAAAATTATTAGCAATAGTGTTCCATTGTACAATGATGTATAAGGGGTGCGCGGAGGGCTTAGTAGGAAAATGACCACCAAATATCTTTTTTGTTACAGAACCAAACAGTCTAAAAATTTCAGGAAAATTTCAATGTAGCATATTAAGCCTGCTCCGAAATTCTTAGCCATGGGGTGCAATCAAAATAAGAGATATGAGGTGAGTGCGGATAAAGCCCGCCGCGCACACCCCATATCTCCTATTTCTATCACATCAAGTTGCTAAGAATCTAATATCACAAATAATATGCTACATGAAAGATTTCCTGAAATTTTTAGACTGTTTGGGTCTGTAACAAAAAAAAATGAGGTTTGTGGTCAGTTTCCTACTAAGCCCTCCGTGCACCCCTTATACATCATTGTACAATGGAAAACTATTGCTAATAATCTTATAGCACAAAATATATGCATCATGGAAAGATTCCTGAAAGTTTTGGACTGTTTGGGTGTGTAACAAAAAAGTTATATGGTTGGCGGTCATTTTCCTACTAAGCCCTACGCGCACCCCTTATATGTCATTCTACAATGGAAAAATATTGCTAATAATTTGATAGCACAAACTATATGCATTATTGAAAGATTCCTGAAAGTTTTGGACTTTTTGGGTGTGTAGCAAAAAACCTGTATGGCTGGTGGTCATTTTCCTACTAAGCCCAACACGCACCCCTTATATCTCATGTTTGGATGACACACTATTGCTAAGAAATTCAGGGGGTACAATTTATGCATAAATCTATGTGCTCTCAAATCTTCATGTCTCTAGTACGTGGAATAAAAAAGTTATACATATCAAAAATAATAAAAAATCCAAGTTTATTAAAATCACAGAAACATGGAATGCAAGATCAAAGTTTCTGCCTATGGGCTATTCCCACTAGCAAAAACCCACACAGAACTGAAATTAATCCCCAAACACCCCGGAGGGCACCTCGGATTGACCCTCCAGCCCGTGCCGCAGCAACAGGCAAAAGAGGGTCGGTCAAATGTTAAAACAAAGAGGCCCCAATCAAATGATTAGCGGGCTACAGGGAGGGGGTAGGACAAAACCGGATCCCCTGGCGTTCACCTCCACCCATGAGCCTCTATTTAAAGCTATCCACACCCTTGCCTTCGTCCCAAAATCACTAATCCATCCAGCTCCACGGACCCGTCTCGCCACCAAGCCCAGCCGCATTTCCAGGAGCATCACCCATGGACCCCTCACCAAATCTTCCGACACACCCCAACACACATGGTCATTCTCACCCCGCACGTGTCTCCATAACCACAGTTGGAAGGTTCGCACCCTTTGCTCCTGGCCCCGTCGTCACTTCTCAGCCCACATCACCGCCCCTTCGCAGCTGACACATTTTGTTGTACTTTTTTTGACATTAGTGAATCAATCAGCTGACTCGCCCGCGCCACGAATGCACCCTCCTGCCCGACTTGGTCAACTTTGCCGTTGATATAACAACGTACCCTTGCCAACCCACCTCAACATAGGGTGAATCACGTTGTCATCGACGTACCTGAAATTCTGGGATTTGGGGGGGTTCAAACACATCCGATCAATATGGGAGAAGTATTATGAAGAGGCGGATGCGATATGGGTGTGAGATAGTCAGGACCGATTCCAAAACGGATGGAAATGCTCGGAATAGCCATGAAGCCCGAGGTGGATCGGGTGGTGATTCAACGGGAAAGGGGAAAGCAAAAGCTGTCAACGAGTCTCCCACTGGATCAGAACGCGGCGAAGGATGGGCCGAGCTCAAAAAAGATCTTCAGCATCCCTCCATTGCTCACTCCAACATCCCCGTCCTCGTCATCGCCAACAAACAAGACCGCGAAGCTCGCCCACTGCCTAGACAAAAGTCCGCTGCTTACGACCCCCCTCTGCAATCTTCCACCTCCACTTCCGAAGTCAATCTTGAGGACCAACATCATCAACAACTCAATCCAATGATTGTCGAAGAAATCAAATCAATGTTCAATCCCTTGGTCATGGAATCTGAGATATCTGAAAAGGCGCGATCTTTAAGTCTCAGTGAAGCTAACGTTCTTGGAGCTTCCTCCTCAACTGGGTATGTCCTTCTGAAAGCTTTTGAAAAAAGACATATCAACAATCTCATTGTAGTGTAAGTTTATGGAACTGACAGACTCGATTGTTGGTCTGGAACGTATTGGTATTTTGATTCTTACAGGCAAGGGATTAGAGAAGCCATTAACTGATTGTTCTTCAGAGTAGCCACCAAAGCCTCAAAGGTCAATCGCGCAAAACACAACACCTAAAAGATCAGCAGAACTTACTCAAACAACAGCAGCAAGAACAACTAAGATTGGATCATTATTTTCAACTTTCTACTAATGAACATTTGACTGTCAATCATAACAGGGAACCTTCCTCTCTAAAAACCAATTTCATCAAATTGGTTGACTTGAGTAAATTTAATCATTCTACTTCTTCTACTTGATTTACTCTTTTTTCAATTGGTCTGTGTGTATATGTGTGTTTGTGTCTATGGTAGTTTGTCTATACTCTTGTAACAATTAAATTAGCCATTTCTTTTACCCTGAAAAGGTGGGGCAATGGATTAACTATCATTCAGATAGATCTGCTTCCTGTAATCTGAAAGATCTGAATATCCTTCTTGGTGGGCCACACAATCTATATAGGCTCAAGCTGATGAAATTATGAGATCAGTGGGGTTATTGGTTGGGGGTATACATAACCTTATCCAAGTGGTTGACTGTGTTGTACAATTTATCACTTCAAATATTTTCCAATGCATTCATTTTTTGCCCAACAGAAAAATTAAACTGTGAGATTACAACATATCACCTCAAAGAATGTGTGCATTTAGCATTCAAAAACATGAAAACATAAAATACCACTGCTGAGTAAAGAAACTAAGGCTGCTGAGTACAAACATTACTGTTGCTGAGTACAAAAAGTAATGTTGCTGGCTGAAGAATAGTGGAGCTGGGCATCTGGGCTCTGCAGCGGCGCAGCCGCCTTGGCCTCTAGTAATACAAAAAATTAGCACAACAACTCCCAAAAAAAAAATATTTTGGGTCGACGACTCCCAAAAAACCCGTACCCAAAAAAAGGGTCTAGGTCGTCGTCAAGCGCTGGTCGAAAAATAGTCGCGCCAACGTATGGGAGTCGTTTTCCCAAAAGTTGGGAGTCGTTTTTCCAAGACCCGTACCTTTAATATATGGCAGAAGGATCCCCACGCTGGGATGAGATATAGTGGCAGAAACATCAAGAAACTACAAAAGTAGTGATATTTGGGAACTGATGAGACTGTAGCTTCTACATTTGGGGGTTTTGTGGTGATTCAAAGTACATAATGAATCTTTGAGCGCCTCTAAACATTTTGGTAACCATATGGCAGAAGGATTCCCACGGTGGGATGAGATATAGTGGCAGAAACACCAAGAAACTACCAAAGTAGTGATATTTGGGAACTGATGAGACTGTAGCTTCTACATTTGGGGGTTTTGTGCTGATTAAAGGTACACAATGAATGTTTGGGGGCCTATTGAAATTTTGGTAACCACTAGAGGCCAAGGCGGCTTCGCCGCTGCAGGGGAGCAGTTCATGCCCAATCTTCTCTCTCTCTCCCATGTTCAAAGTCAAGCCAGATTCACCAGCCAGCCCCTTCCTCCCCCCCCCCCCCCCCCCCCCCCCCCCCCCCCCCCCCCCCCCATTGAAGGTGTGCCTGGGTGCAAGGTTGTGGGGTGGGAGCAGCCATGGGCCACTGCACTACACTAACGCTGTTGGAAAATAATTGTTAGCGTAGCCATTTTATTGACTCCCAAATTCATGTTGTTTGTTATATCTGGTACAAGTATCCATAATAGCAATAACAAGAAATAACAGCAATAACAACAATGACAGGCCTTTTATTGCTACTAACAGGATAAAATAACAGTTATTGCTGTTATCTATCACTATTTCCTGGGCAAGTTCCTGTATTTTTAGCAAAAAGATAAGATCACAGAAAACATTGAAATTGTCAGCTGGTTTTGGCTACACTACGCTACACTAACAAATAATGTTAGTGTATTGGCCCACTTTTGGTGGGGGGACTTAAGGTTATGACAAGAATATTCATTGGGGAACTTGGAATAAGATGGGAATTTCTAGGTTCAAGGAACAGCCGGGGAAAATATGTTATCCCAGCTTCCCAGCTCAACTGGTTTACTCTGTGACAGTATTTCATGATGTGTTCATCTTTTTGAATGATGACTTTATGATATTTATAACCCAGGTCAATTTGTATATGGTGCAAAAAATAACTTAACAATGGATGGAATTTAATTATCTAAAATTGCCAACCAAAACCTTTTTCAGTGGTGTTACACAAGCACACTGGGAGTGGGCTGGAGAGCCTAAGGAACTTCCAGGACCAAACACAGTGGGGTTTGATTACAGGTTGAATGACTGGTTCAGAGGGAGGGAGCTGAGTTGTGCCCAGAGGAAGAGAGAGAGGGAAAGACAAGCAAAAGAATGTATGAAAAAAGAGAAGAGCTTCCCTGGCTCAGAGAAAAGGAGGCCAGTTCTCTCATGAGCCAGGGATGCCAGCCACCCATCTAGCTACAAGCTTGTGACATGCTAGGGTACATGCGTGACTCCTTGTGAACCCCAAGGGAGGAGGGTTTCTACAGGAATGCAGTCATATCTGGTGATTGTCAACTCTTGGGATAGGGGAGACTGATCTATAAATTGAAATGTGATCAACAGGTGCTCCATTTGAATCATGAAGCTAGAAATGCAGATGTGTCATAGGGAGTGTGATTTCACAAGTTGATCACTGAAAGAATTATCAAAAACAAAACAGGTGGCCTGGTCAGTTATTAAAAAAACAAACTCCTGAAATTTTATATCATCAGTTTAACAACAAAACATGATTGGATTTTTGCTATTTAGTGACTAAACAATTTTTATATATGCCTTGATTGGGTGATATTGATCAGAGATCACAATTTATTCCAGAAAATTCATGCATCATGCTTCTTTAGCAATTGTAGAGTCCACCCTGACTCATGGCAGTTGGCCTTTTGGGCACACCAATCATGAGCCAATCTAGACAAAAAAGACTGTCCATATAATCTATTGATGGAAATTATATACACTGGATGACATGCTTGAGAAACGCTAAGTTGAAGGACAAAGACAATGAGGGGTAGAGAATACAGATCATGTTGAGGGAGGGTGGGGGAGGTTGAGGATGGAGTGGGTTAGAGAAGCTTGCTCTAGGCAATGTTTGAGGTGATGCTACCCATGAGCTCAATGGATTCAGACTTAGCAGGTCTGGAGAGGGAGGGGAAGGCTCTTGCAAGCATTAAGGTGCCCAAGAATATGGTGAGCTTGCTGCCCGATTTGCGCGGGGCGGAGGGGTCACCCCTGAGACATTGATTAGCTCAGTGATCTTCTCTGAAGCGCTCGTGGTAACTCCGCCAATCTACTCTCCCTCCCCGTTGCCGTCGATAATTACAAGCCCACCACGACCGGCGGCAAAAAACTGTTCTTCATGCGCAACTTCAGGGTCTTGCCTGGGGATATCAGCGGCACCAAATCACCAAACGCCTTCCCTCAGGGCCTTGGTCTGGCTTCCCACAGAGCTGTTCCAAAAGCAAGTTCCCCACACGCGTTGGCCGCGCAGGATCCAGGCCGAGTACTTCAGTTGGTAATACAGATCCGTGTGTGGGGCTAGTGTCATTGAGGACGTGGCTGGGCGAGATGGGGCTAAGGCTACTGGCGGCGACGGGTGTCAGCGGGTGGCAGAGGGCGCGGATGGCTGGGCAATGGGTGTACAAAACCAAGGAGCATGTTATATAAAACATGCCTGTATCATGATTCATTAGATGCAATTGTGGGGAGCCATCCAATTCCCCAATACAGTTGGCTGTTGCTTTGATAGCTACGGGATTGGAGACATCACCTTGATACATCAGCCCTTGATACATCAGCAGACGAAGAGAGAAAAAATAAGCCAGAGAAAAATAGAGAAGCGAAGATTGAGTAGCTGAAGAGTGGGGCAAACCAATATCAAGGACAACAACGGTCATGTATTTGACAGCAAGGTCTCCCCAAGTACCTTGCCCAGACCATTGCTGCCGCCGGTGAGGAGGAAAACCTGATCATTCCAGTCAATCTGATCGCGCGACCGGCACTGGTTCCTCCAGGCTTGCAAGCTCCAACAGACGGTCGTGCAGAGGAGCACGCAGGCCATGAAGCGGACCAACGAGTCGCAGAACACAGTGGCATCGATCTTCTGGTTGAAGCTGCGTGAAGTTGATTGCGGGCTGAGCTTGGTTGAACCAGGTGGGGGAAGGTGCGGGGGGCAGAGAAACGGGGGGGGGGGGATTGTGGAGCTCGTGGTTCTCCATGTAGGCGGACTTTGGGATCTCCTTCCGTTGGCGTAGCAGATTGGTTTTGGTGTGGGCCTTAGCCCCGCCCTTCTCAACTAAAGTTTAGGATGAAAGATCAGACGAAGCGAGAGGGTGAGGAAGAATGTTAGATGGTGGAGCGCAAGATGATGAGTTTAAATGTCAGGTTTTAAGTCATACATACCCCCTTTTGCCAAATGCGATCGATCCGGATCAATCAACAATGTACCTGTTGTTCGCATAGTAAACAACTTCAGAACTCTGAGAATGAAATTTAATCTGCCAGCAGGTTAAGTGTGGAGGTGGTTCTGTTCCGCTTGAGGTTATTTTAAGGAGCTAGGCTGGCTTCAATTTCTATCACCTGATTGCCCGAGGGGCAAAGCTGACATACACGCGCATCGGACTCATTCCCGGCTCGCTTGACGCAGGCATCTGAGGATTGTTAAGAATGCCCATCAAGCGGAGTGCACCCAGTGTACATAGGCATTGGAGAACAAGCACTCCTCAGTAATTCCCCTGGGATGCGCGTACGGACAGTTAGGTCCCAGGGAGACTCCAGAGTTTTTTTTTTTTTGCGAGGCGGAATGGTACATCCCTGAATCAGAATAAGTGCGGTTTCTTTGTGCATCAGAAGCACACCACCTCCAATCAACGCGTCTCGCCGCGAGGGGCGTGAGGTATACACAATAAGGAAAGGCTCTGCGGACTGAAAGGAGACGAGAGAGAAGCAGCGATATTCCACTTACGAGGCTTGCGAGGTTATGTACAGCTAGGAGCTGCCTCCTTCGGGGCGGTGTCGAGTCTACCAAGTGGAGGAGACACCTCTGGAGTCAAGCTTCTCGGGTTATTTTCTGACCGGCCGCAAGGAATGGGCCAGAAAGAGTGCAGCGTTTCTGGACACAGAGTCAATCGCGAAGCGGCGGGAAAGAGTGCCAAAAAGAAGATCAGTACTTCTTGCTGCAAGGACAAGACACGGCTGCGAGCTAGCTCTCCTTACTTGAGCTGTTGGTGATCACGGCTGAGGGGATGGAGCAGTTGGGGTTGAAGTCAGAGGGGCATGAGCGACGTGGGCGGTATGAGGAGGAGCGGGTGGGGATGATGGCTGGCGGACAAAGCTGGGTGACCTGGGCCATACGCTGTAATGGTGGTGCGGCAGTTTGATCAGCTTTCAGCGTCATGTTTCTGTCCACATCAGTGGCGAGGCCCCAAGGGTACGGTGGGCATTGGTGTGACATTGACAAGGAGATCGCGACGCCGGATCCGGCTATGAAGAGTCTTGCAAGAAGGGTTTCTTGGCAGGGCTTGCTTCATCTTGCCTGGATGCCTTGTGACGGTTGAGAAGCCAACTGCTTGATTGAACAAGAATCGCCAAGGCAGTGGAGACGGTCCGTGGGGGTTGGTTTTGTCTGTGGCGTTTATGTAGTTGAGCTGGCAACAAGTGCGGCTGGATAACTACCCAGTCGAGCGGGTATATAAGGCGGCCACCATGTCCAGCAGGAATGTCCCCCAGGGGTTCCGGTTTCGTCCGCCCCCTCCCTGGAAGCCCCCTAGTTGCTTGATTAGGCCCCTCCTTGACAGCTCTTTCACAGAGTCTTTCACCACCGGCCCTTTTTTGCTTGTTGCTCCGGCACAGCTGGAGGGTCATCCATAGGGCCTTTGGGTCTTTGGGGATATTTTCAACTGCTCTCGAAATTGTGTGCTCTTCTGTTGTGTTATTTTTGAATTGGAAATACGCCAAAACTTAGATCTAGGTTTCCACATTTGTGTGGATTTAAGAAACTTGGATATGGCAGAAAGAGTCCCATGCTGGGATGAGATATAGTGGCAGAAACACCAAGAAACTACCAAATTAGTGACATTTGGGAACTGATCAGACTTCAGCTGCTACATTTGGGGGTTTTGTTGTGATTAAAGGTACAAAATGAATCTTTGGGGCCTCTAAACATTTTGGTAACCATATGCTAGAAGGATTCCCACGCTGGGATGAGATATAGTGGCAGAAACACCAAGAAACTACCAAAGTAGTGATATTTGGGAACTGATCAGACTGTAGCTTCTACATTTGGGGGTTTTGTGGTGATTAAAGGTACATAATAAATCTTTGGGAGCCTCTCAACATTTTGGTAACCATATGGCAGAAGGATTCCCACATTGGGAGGAGATATAGTGGCAGAAACACCAAGAAACTACCAAAGGAGTGATATTTGGGAACTGATCAGACTGTAGCTTCTACATTTGGGGGTTTTGTGGTCAGTAAAGGTACATAATGAAACTCTGGGGGCCTCTCAACATTTTTTTAACCATATGGAAGAAGGATTCCGACCCTGGGATGAGATATAGTGGCAGAAACACCAAGAAACTACCAAAGTAGTGATATTCGGGAACTGATCAGACTGTAGCTGCTACATTTGGGGGTTTTGTGGTCGTTAAAGGTATTGAATGAGTCTTTGGGGGCCTATAAACATTTTGGTAACCATATGGCAGAAGGATTCCCACTCTGGGATGAGATATAGTGGCAGAAACACCAAGAAACTACCAAAGTAGTGATATTTGGGAACTGATGAGACTGCAGCTGCTACATTTGCAGGTTTTGTGGTCAGTAAAGGTACATAATGAAACTCTGGGGGCCTTTAACATTTTTTTAACCATATGGTAGAAGGATTCCCACCCTGGGATGAGATATAGTGGCAAAAACACCAAGAAACTGCCAAAGTAGTGATAGTTGGGGACTGATCAGACTGTAGCTGCTACAGTTGGAGGCTTTGTGGTCAGTAAAGGTACATAATGAAACTTTGGGGGCCTGTAAACATTTTTGTAAGCATGTGGCAGAAGGATTCCCAGTCTGGGATGAGATATAGTGGCAGAAACACCAAGAAACTACCAAAGTAGTGATATTTGGAAACCGGTCAGACTGTAGCTGCTACATTGAGGGGTTTTGTGGTCAGTAAAGGTACATAATGAAACTTTGGGGGCTTGTAAAAATTTTGGTAATAATATTGCAGAAGAATTCCCACGCTGGGATGAGATATAGTGGCAGAAACACTAAGAACCTACCAAAGTAGTGATATTTGGAAACTGATCAGACTGTAGCTGCTAAGTTTAGGTGTTTTGTGGTCAGTAAAGGTAAATAATGAAACGTTGGGCACTTTTCAACATTTTTATCACAATATCTTGGAAGAATTCCCACACTGGGATGAGATTTAGTGGCAGAAACACCAAGAAACTACCACAGTAGTGATATTTGGCAACTGATTAGATTGTAGCTGCTGAATAATGGATGTGACCCCAAACACAATATTTCTGGGTTTTCTATGCAGAACAATTGTCCAATGAAATTTTATGTGGAAAAATTCCTCATTAATCTGTGGTTGACAAAAAGTAGATAAAAAAAAGAACCTGACACAAATATGCTAAACCATGGTAAACTAATTTCAAAAAGGCCTTCTATGCATGTAGCACTTCAAGTATGATGTGCAATATCTTCAGGAATTTAAATCAACCAAATTAACAATGTTTGCAGGATGGTATCATGAAAGAGGTCAGGGCTCAATGTTTTTCCTTTTTTGAAAAAAAGTAGATTTGGAGAATTCTGATAAGATCAATTGTTGAAGTAAAAAAAAAAGAAATCAAAATTGAGACCCCTCAGCCACCCTGGAGTAATCCTAAAACTTGCAATGTCTTTTTTTCACGAAGAATTGAATGGTGTATGTAGAAATTTATGAATGTTATCAGGCAAAGAAAAAAAAAGATTCCTGTGGCTTGAAGCAAATACAGGGGGAAGGAGAGAGATTATCAAAGAGTATTAAGGAGACATGGAACACAGACAAAGGTATCAAGAGGAATAAAAAAAAATTGATCAATATAAATTGATCAATATACGCTATATTGATCAATGTACAACATCGCAAATTCATCCATCTTGGTAGTGGAAGAGCTTCAGAAACAAACCATTGAGCTGGTAGCCGAGAACAACAGCCTAGTGGGCAAATATCACTTGAGATTGGATAAGTTAGAAAAGACGCTGTTAAATAATAGCCACAAAATAGATAACCTGGGGAATGATACGAAACAAAGGATTGAATCTCATTTCAAAACCTTTGAAAAGTACGCCGATGGCATCAATCATAACATTAGCACCCTTAGAGCATCTCCAACGGACTCGCTAAAGTGGGACTCGCAACCCCAATTTAGCAAGTCGGGCGAGTTTTAGGGGTCCAACGGACTCGCTATACGACTCGCCAAACGCCTCCCGAGTCGCCTCAACTCGCCACAGCCCTCCACTTGTGGCGAGTCTGCTCCAACCCGACACTCGGCCCTCTTGGGTTGCACCTCGCACCCCACGCATGCTACATCAAACGCTACATCACCTACCGGCCCATCCTCACATCAGGTCATCGGTAGGATGACCGGTTGTTGATACCCATGACTGGTCATTGATAAGATGACCGGTCATTGATACCCATGACCGGTCATTGATACCCATGACCGGTCATTGATACCCATGACCGGTCATTGATACCCATGACCGGTCATCGATAGGATGACCTGTCATTGATACCCATGACCGGTCATCGATAGGATGACCTGTCAACGATACCCATGACCGGTCATCAAAGCCGATGACCGGGCATCAATAGTCATTGATACCCATGACCGGTCATTGATACTCATGACTGGTCATCGATCCCATGACCGGTCATTGAGGCCGATGGCCGGGCATCAACATAATTGAGCGGAAATTGAGACCAATGACCGGCATCAATATAATCACGGGTCATCCTATTGATGACCGGGATCAATGCATGGCCGGCCATTGACCGGGCATTTGACTCCAAGGATCAAAAGGGTGACCAGGAGCTGGTCATCTACTTGTGTGGCTTGACGGGCAAGGTGTGGTCTTGCCAACGACGGGTTGGTCCAGCCTGTTGTTGGGTCTCGATTTCTGGCAAGTCCGCTGTGGACCAAGCCTGGGATACCCTGTTACATGTGGTCCAGGGCCGTAACCCAGGGTCTGCGCGATCCAGGGACCGTTGGAGATGCTCTTACAGTTGATAAAGAAAAACAAAGGAAAGAATACAAAGATAGACTTCTTAACCTAAAAAAATTCCGACAATAAATTGTTACAAACTATCAGACAAGAAATTCACGCACTAGTAAATAATTTAGGACAACCGAAGGTAGAAGAAGGTATCCACAAGAGAGAAGACCCCAGTAGCGGGGAAGGACGAAGCCCCTCATCTTCCGTACACAATGCCAGGAAGAAGCACGGAGACGCCAGGACCTCTGAAAGCATATGATTCAGGACAGACCAAAGCGTTGGCAGGGACCACCAGGAACTTCCCTAGGCAAACGAGGTCGAGCAGTATGGACATCACAGAAATAGACAGCACGACGCAGAAGTTGCTACTCAATGGACTTCCTAAAGTATCTGACTGGGCGCAGTTCAGCGGCATGGGCGAGTATAACCACCTAGACTTCATAGAATGGATAGATACTCTCAAGGATGATCATAATATTCCAGATCGCATTATTACATCAAGGTTGAACTTATTATTTACAGACGTAGCAAACTCATGGTACAGACAAAGGAAAAGGGAAGTAGGCAACCAGCCCTGGAGCTTCTGGAGAGAAGAAATGATGACCCAATTCACCACGGATACATGGAAGAGGGACGTGAAAGCGGCGATGAAAGAGGAAGTATTAGATCTAGAGGGAGACGACTCCGCAGCAATGTGGGTAACTAGACAAGAAAAGAGGATAAGGGCAACGGAAAGGAGCGTTGATAGAGAGTCCATGATCGAGAAACTGCTGTCATTACTAGACCACGATATAGCTTACAAATTTAAGACAGCCATGTCGCCGACCGGAGGCATTACGGAGATCATTAACCACCTGAATGATCTTAAAGCAGTCATTAAAACAAAGAAATCCAGGACAGAGAAGGAACGCCTAAATAGACAAAGCGCGTATCATAAGAAATCTTTCAAAGCCAATAACGACAAAAGCACACCAAAAGTAGAAAAAGAGGACGATAGGAAAAACACGAGTAACTTCCCAGAGATAACTTGCTACGAATGCGGGAAAAAAGGACATAAAGCGACGAAGTGTCCTGAGAGGAGCAAGAAGAACAAGGTATTAGGAGTCCTGAATGAGAATAACAGAGACGCTGTGTCAGATGACAAAGATCCGAGGTCACTACCTTCGTCAGAAGGGGATGTATCATCAGATGACAAAGGGGTGCAGACCTTTGCCATTCTCGCGGAAGGTAGTGGGACACAGGAGAATCATTATTCTAATAAGAAAGAACAGGAAGTTGCAAGACATCTAGACCCGGCAAAGGACGACATATCAGGAAGAATGCACCTACAAGGCGGGACTAACATCACCAACGTAGTGTGTAATACCTTCAAGATTAAATGCCTGCTTGACGGAGGTGCATTCTGTTCCATTGTGGGGCCCAAATTACTGAGTAAAATCATGCCGGACTGGGAGACGAAATTGTTACCAGTGAAGCATAACAAATTTTTTAGCTGTAACGGCAGACTCTTCCCGCTAGGAATAGTCCAGATGATGGTAGTATTCCCGCATAATAAGAGCGACGTACAAATCAACGTCGAATTGGTAGTAATGAAAGACTATAACTTTAATACAATATTATTGGGGAAAGACTACATCATCAACTGCGGGATAGATATTTTGAACAGTGATGGGAGGTACTTCACTATAGGAGGAGAGAAAGATGTGAGATTTGAGATAGGAGTGACAAGGAAAATAGACATTGACGCGCTAGACACTTCAAGGATAATTAAATTTCCCAAAAAAAATACTCAAAGTTTGAGGTTGGGAAAATCATTGAAAAAAAATCACTCCGTACTGAAAAAAAATGCAAACTGAGTGTGCTCAGCCAAAAAAAATTAAAATGTGTCAGACTGAGTAAAAAACAATGGGGCACATTTTTGGAATGATTTTTTGGACGGGCCTGCACAAGGCCCGCATGGGCCCCTAACAGGCCCGTTGGGCCCATTGAAAAAGTAGTATTTGTTTGGAATTCCCATGCTCTGCTAAAATGTGAAATGGGTCAAACTGAATAAAAAAAATGGGGGTACATTTTTGGGGAAATTTTTTGGACGGGCCTGAATGAGGCCCACATGGCCCTCACAAAGCCCACTGGGCCCATTGAAAGAGTAGCCTTGGTCAAGAATGCCTATGCTCAGCTAAGAAGCAAAAATGTGTCAACCTGAGTAAAAAACATGGGGCCACACTTTTGGGGAGGGCTTATTGACAGACCTGCATCAGGCCCGTCAGGGCCCACCCAAAGCTAGTTCGGCCAACCCAGAAGTAGTCTTGGTTAAGAATGCCCATATGATGTTTCAGAACAGCACCAATTGACCACTAATCAACAGAAGATATTGAAGGGCTTCTGACATCTGTATGAAATTTGTGCACTCACAGAATGTATGTCCAGGCCCTTTCCTTTTCCTTGGAACCCTGTTGGCCCGTACGGGCCTGATGCAGGCCCGTCCAAAAAGCCTCCCCAACAATGTGCCCCTAGGGTTTTTACTCAGTCTAACACATTTTATTTCTTAGCTGAGCATATGCTTTCTTAACCAAGGCTACTCTTTCAATGGGCCCAGTGGGCTTTGTGGGGGCCATGTGGGCCTCATTCAGGCCTGTCCAAAAAATCTCCCCAAAAATGTACCCCCATGTTTTTTATTCAGTTTGACCCATTTCACATTTTAGCAGAGCATGGGAATTCCAAACAAATACTACTTTTTCAATGGGCCCAACGGGCCTGTTAGTGGCCCATGCGGGCCTTGTGCAGGCCCGTCCAACAAATCATCCCAAAAATGTGCCCCATTATTTTTTACTCAGTCTGATACATTTTTATTTTTTTGGCTGAGCACGCTCAGTTTGCATTTTTTTTCAGTACGGAGTGATTTTTTTTCAATGATTTTCCCAACCTCAAACTTTGAGTATTTTTTTTGGGAAATTTAATTATCCTTGAAGTGAGAGATGAGCCTGACCAGGCCGGACAGAATGTTTGAAGAAACTATTAAAGAAAGCAGAATTAATGATGCGCTGAAAGAACGAGAGAAGACAGAGTTACTTCACACCTTGTGGAAAAATAAAGATGCATTCGCCACGAAAGACGAGCCCTTCGGGAGCATCAGAGGCCATGAAGTCACAATTAACCTAAGTGTTTCAAGACCGTACCCGCCCCTATTGAGGAGGCCAGCGTACCCAGCCTCACCAAGGAATAAAGAGGACCTAGAAAAACACGTGAACGGCTTAGTTAAGATGAAGGTCCTGCGTAAAGTAGGGCCAAACAAGAACGTAGAAGTCACCACACCAGTCTTAATTACTAGGCATAACGATAAGACCAGGATGGTAGGCGATTTTAGGGCGCTTAACACCTATACCATAGCAGACAGGTACCCTATGCCTAAAATTAGTGAAGCACTGACGCTCTTGCAGAACGCCAGGTACATCACATGCATGGACGTCCTGAAAGGTTTTCACCAGGACAAGATTCACCAAGAGAGCAAGCACTTGATGAAAATAATTTTGCATCTGGGGATATACGAATATCAGCGGATGCCGTTCGGCATTAAGAACGCACCCTCCCATTTCCAACGCATGATGGATAACGAATTCAATAAAGAGCTTAGGGAAGGGTGGCTGATCATATACATAGACGATATCATCATATTCTCAGAGGATTGGAAGGACCACTTAGAGAAACTGGATAGAATCCTACAAAAAGTGATTAGGATGAACATGAAAATATCAATGAGTAAGTGTCAGTTTGGGTTCCAAGAACTGAAAGCCTTGGGGCACATAGTCTCTGGGCTGAGCATAGCTATAGACCACAACAAGGTGGCGGCAGTGCTGTTAAAAGATATGCCTGCAAACGTGAAAGAAATGCAATTGAATCTAGGGTTTGCCGGGTATTACCAACAACATATCAAAGACTTCGCCAAAATATGCGGACCACTGTACACAGTATGTAGCCCTAAAGTCAACTTCGAAATGACGGTAGACCAAGTGGCAGCATTCAATCTGATGAAAGAGAAACTCACTACGGCACCAATTCTTTTTATGCCTAACCCTGGATTGCCATTCAAGCTGTATGTGGACGCGTGTATGGAAGGGTTGGAAGCTGCGCTACATCAGATTCAAATAAGAGACAACAAACCAGTGGAAGGCGTGATATGCTATATCTCAAGGACTCTGAAGGATAGTGAGAAGAGGTACGGGGCGAGCCAACTGGAGTGCCTCTGCTTAGTATGGGGCCTGGATAAATTGTATTACTACCTAGATGGCTGTAATTTCAAAGTGATTACGGACTGTAAAGCCTTGAACTCCTTATTGAACATGAGCACACCTAATAGACACATGCTGCGCTGGCAGATAGCTATCCAGGAATGGAGAGGCAGTATAACCATCATTCATCAATCGGGGAACATCCACAAGAACGCGGATGGCCTCAGTCAATGGAGCCTGGAAAATAGCCCGGAGAACCCGGCGTGGGATGGAGAAGTAGCAGCCAAGATCCTGGCCTTCTTTGCGGAACCCAACGAGGATGGAAACCCTGCAGCAGACTTGGCAGAAGAATGTACGGTGCAAGGCATTTATGTCACAGAAATGGAGGAAACCTTCTGGGAAGAAGTGAAAGAGAGCTACAAGAAAAACTCAAATACAAGCAAACTAGTCCAACTACTACAATCCAAATTTAAACAGACAGACGTAAGTAGCGCGTTAGAATTGCCATGGAAGAAGTTGTTTGAAGAAGGCCAATTCTGTTTGCTGGATGGTCTTTTGTTCCCCCGGACAAAGTACGCTAGCGTGGTGATCATACACGAGAAAAAGCATGTCAATCTATTCCTGCAAGAGTGTCACAATAATATTACAGCAGGCCATTTCTCATTTGATAGGACATTGGACCAAATACGGAAAATCACGTGGTGGCCAACCTACTATGCCGACACAAAAGAATACTGCAAGACATGTGATAGGTGCCAGAAAGCTAATAAAGCTACAGGGAAGTGATTCGGGCTACTGCAAGAAATACCAGAACCGACGGAGAGATGGAATACAATTAATATGGATTTTGTGACCGGGCTACCAGCAGGAGGACCGAATAATTACAATGCTGTATTAGTAGTAGTGGATAGGTTCTTGAAAAGAGCAAGGTTTTTACCATGCCATAAGGAAGACACGGCGCTAGATACAGCATTATTATTCTGGCATTACATAGTAGCAGACGTCGGTTGTCCCAGGTATATCATTACGGACAGACACCCAAAATTTACATCATCTTTCTGGACCAGTCTGTACAATATTATAGGGACAGGCCTGAAGTTCTCCACAGCGTATCATCCACAAACCAATGGGCTGGCAGAGCGGATGATCCAAACGCTCGAAGACATGATTAGGAGGTACTGCGCCTTTGGCATGGAGTTCAAGGATAAAGATAAGTTCACTCATGACTGGGTATCGCTGTTACCAGCCACTGCCAGCATATAAGGCTCGGATGCGTGCATCCCCGTTAATCTGGGGTGCGCGCAACCGATTTAAAATTGGTTGCGCGGATCCGAGGCAATCCGCACCCGAGTCAACATCGGGGGACAGCAACCCAAAGGTTTTGCTGTCTGATTCAAAGTTGGCTGCTCTGCGCCCGACCCAAAATCGGCATGATGCCTGACCGATGAATTCAATTCTTTGGTCAGGTCAGCCAAGTCAACCTTGGCCGCCACCAACCAAGTAGTGGAAGCTTGGTTGACAGTTCTGTTGAGTTGTCTGTTAGTCTGCTACCATGATGCATCACCACAGTATGGAGGGCTGTTGGATTGACCCATGAGCACTACCAACCAACCACCCACCTGGCAGCCACAAGCGTCTGTAGCCTAGTTGGTAAAGGCAGCACTCTAGTATGTGTCTCAGCATAGCTGAGGTCGTGAGTTCGAATCTCACCAGACACATCTTCATTTTACAGTCTCTACAAGTTCAACCGAGCTTTCATATGATTGGTCATCCACAACCGATCATATGAAAACTCGGTTGGGGGCCCACCGAGGAAAATGAATATTGGTGGCTCAATAATCGATGATTTCAAATCATCAGTGGGTCAACAGTCGATGATTTTGAATCATCGGCTGTTGGCTAATCCGAGGAATCTTTCGCCAGCAGGTCAACCTGTCAAGCTGCTGGCCAAGCAGGTCAACCGGCTGGCCAAGCAGGTTCAGGTACCTGGTCAGCAATTGCAGATCAACTTGCTGGCCAAGCAGGTAAAAGTACCTGCTTGCCAAGCAGAAACAGTTACAGGTAGCTGCTCCGGCTCAGCCATACATGCACGGCGACGAGCAGGTTGACCTACTCGCCGAGCAGGTACATCTACCTGCTCGGCCATCAGGATGACCTGCTGGCCCAGCAGGTACAGTTCCATGTACCTGCTCCGCTGCAGCATGGCCTCCCGCAGCCGTGCCAAAGCCAAAGAGGCCAACCTGAAGATCAAGGCTGAACTTGCCTCAGCAGCCGCCAGCGGGGCCACGCCGCGGTTTGTCAAGTTCTTCAAGTTTGACCTCGCCAAGATGGCCGCGGGGAAGAGGCCCTGGCAAATTGTTGAGTAAGGTGGTGCGGGGCGTTGTCAGGCTTGCAAGTGGCAGGGTTCTCCGGGGCGCCTAGGGCGTGGATGTGGCAACGGGGTGCCTTGTCCTACTGAGGCGCGGAGATTGTAGTGAAGGACGGACAGCCATGGCTGCGGATTGGAAATAGTGGGACGGTGGGCAGTGGCAACGGCGTGGCATGGAGTGATGGCCAGAGGGGTGTTACGACTGGTGAAACGTATTGTTGAGGCTGGATGAGGGTATAAATAGAGCGGAAAGAAGAGGGGAGAAACCCCAGGGGCATCAGTTTCGTCCTAACCCCTCCCTGGAGCGCCCTAATCACTTGATTAGGCCCTCCTGGCAAAACAAAACCAACCGGCCCCTATTTGCTTGTTGCTGCGGCACGGCTGGAGGGTCGTCCATAGGACTCCTGAAGTCTTTGGGGACATTTCAACAGACTGCGGGTGTATTTAGTGTATTTAGGGGCCTCTGAAAAAAAATTGTAATGGAAATACGCCAAAACTTAGATCTAAGTTTCCACGATTGTGTGGATTTGGGAAACTTGGATATAAAACCCAGAAATATTGTGTTTTGGGTCACATGCATTATGCAGCAGCTACAATCTGATCAGTTGCCAAATATTACTACTTTTGTAGTTTCTTGGTGTTTCTGCCACTATATCTCATCACAGTGTGGGAATTCTTCTGCCATATGGTTATCAAAATGTTGACATGCCCCCAAACATTCGTTATGTACCTTTAGTCACCACAAAACCCCCAAATGTAGCAGCTACAGTCTGATCAGTTCGCAAATATCCCTACTTTGGTAGTTTCTTGGTGTTTCTGCCACTATATCTCATGTGGGAATCCTTCTGCCATATGGTTACCAAAATGTTTATAGGCCCCCAAATATTCATTATGTACCTTTACTAACCACAAAACCTCCAAATGTAGCAGCTACAGTCTGATCAGTTCCCATATATCACTACTTCTGTAGTTTCTTGGTGTTTCTGCCACTTTATCTCATCCCAGTGTGGGAATCCTTCTGCCACATGGTTAGAAAAATGTTAAGAGGCCCCCAAAGTTTCATTATGTACCTTGACTGACCACAAAACCTCCAAATGTAGCAGCTACAGTCTGATCAGTTCCCAAATATCACTACTTTGGTAGTTTCTTGGTGTTTCTGCCACTATATCTCATCCCAGTGTGGGAATCCCTCTGCCATATGGTTACCAAAATGTTGACCGGCCCCCAGAGATTCATTATGGACCTTAAGTCACCACAAAACCTAATTTGGGGGTTTTGTGGTGACTTAAGGTCCATATGGATGGCAAGACACGACCCCAACGTCCCCATTGCAAAATGGATAGCCAAGATTCGCAACGCAGCTACAGACCTTGCCAGCATGAAGCACACCCCTAATGACCAGCAGATTTGTGATCGACTTCTTAGAGGACTCGATGACGCCTGGAAACCTATTTGCAACCATCTTGTTTACTCTCTGATTGAAGTCTCTCTTGACGACGCTATTGGGGCTCTGGAGTCGCATGAAGTATTGACTCAAGTATTGATGGACCACTTTGACCCCTCTGCTTCCGTGGCAAAGATTAAAACCACACTTGGGTGCTACAACTGCAGTCAGAAGGGCCACCAGTCCTCCCATTGCCCGAATCCGTCGATCAAGAAGAAATTTACGACGCGGGCAAATGCCACGGAAGCTTGTGCTGGTTCGGCCTCCTTCGCAACTCTTGGTAACTACGAGTCGGAAGACGACAAAGATGAAGACGTCCATAAAAACGATGACGGTGACGATTGCAACGTCGTCTGGGGCTAAGATGGACGACTTCCGGACAACACTTCTATTTGTGATGAGCACAACTCCGGTGCAAATTGATGGTCAATCCTTTGAGCGTGTTTGTTTATTTGAATATTCATTCACTGTCGTGGTGTTTCCCTGTCCCTTACAACCTCTGGATCTCTGACCTGATTACATTTTATTTTCTGTCCCCTGATTCAGATTATGAGCAATTAATTAGTGGTAGAATTGTTTTATCTCTCTTGTTCCTTACAACTATAGTCTTCAGCAAGGGGGTGTGTTAGAATGCTTATATCCCATGTATGCTTCTACTATAGTCTGTGAGCTTGGTCTTGTATTTAGTGTTGTCTCAGCTCGGACCCTTCAGGCTTTTCCTCACTGAATACAAACCACCTTATCTCTGTGTCTGCTCCAACTGTCACAAGACAGTCCGGTGTCTTCAGTCCTGCGACCCCTGTGCCCCTCAACAGGTTTTGTGGTGACTAAAGGTATATAATGAATCTTTGGGCG
Organism: Puccinia triticina; assembly: GCF_026914185.1. Taxonomy (NCBI): domain Eukaryota; kingdom Fungi; phylum Basidiomycota; class Pucciniomycetes; order Pucciniales; family Pucciniaceae; genus Puccinia; species Puccinia triticina. Next base: position 1,273,314 of record NC_070572.1, read on the forward strand.
CCTGCAAACATTTTGGTAACCATATGGCAGAATGATTCCCACGCTGGGATGAGATATAGTGGCAGAAACACCAAGAAACTACCAAAGTAGGGATATTTGCGAACTGATCAGACTGTAGCTGCTACATTTGGGGGTTTTGTGGTCAGTAAGGGTACATAATGAAACTTTGGGGGCCTCTTAACATGTTGCTAACCAGGTGGCGGAAGGATTCCCACGCTGGGATGAGATATAGTGGCAGAAACACCCATAAACTAGCAAAGTAGTGATATTTGGGAACTGATCAGACTGTAGCTGCTACATTTGGGGGTTTTGTGGTGACTAAAGGTATATAATGAATCTTTGAGGGCCTGCAAACATTTTGGTAACCATATGGCAGAAGGATTCCCACGCTGGGATGAGATATAGTGGCAGAAACACCAAGAAACTACCAAAGTAGGGATATTTGCAAACTGATCAGACTGTAGCTGCTCCATTTGGGGGTTTTGTGTTCAGTAAAGGTACATAATGAAACTTTGGGGGCCTCTTAACATTTTGCTAATCATGTGGTAGAAGGATTCCCACACTGGGATGAGATATAGTGGCAGAAACACCAAGAAACTACCAAAGTAGTGATATTTGGGAACTGATCAGACTGTAGCTGCTACATTTGGGGGTCTTGTGGTGACTTAAGGTGTCAGCCTACGTGATGCCAAGGATATTATCCTTCTAGCTACACGTGGTGCAAAGCAAAAAATTAGAGTTATAAAACTCTAAGACAAGGTTATCAGCGTTAATTCCAACGTAATTGTTGGGAATTATGGCGTAAGAATAAGGCAATTTCGGCCAATTTTGGCCAATTTGATGTAATAAAATGAATATAATTAATTTTAAGAGGGGCCTGATAAATCAGGGGTGTTTAATCCCTCTAGAATGAAGAACTGGGGCCTTTAAACAGGGGTGTTTCAAATCCCAGAAAGAAATAGCGGAGAATCTCAAGAGAAGGGGCTTAAACTTACTAGTATAAGAACCTAGGGGCACTTGAGGTTCTTCAGGCATGAAGTTGAGCATTTGGAGGCGCTCAGAAGAGGTAATCTTGAGGGCAGGGTGGTTACTGGACAGCTTCAGGGCGGAAATTGGGGCTAAAAATCACGAAAGTAGGTATTTTACCTGGCAAATCACAGGCTAATGAGGCTGTTGAAGGCGGGTAAATTTCTAGTAGGTAATGTAAAGCTGGGGAATCCCCTTTTGGGCGGAGGAGGAAGGGCCCTTTTTATAGCTCAGGCAGGCCTCCAGGGGCGCCCAGGGGACAGGGGAACACTTGTGGGCGCATTCTGAGGCAATTTGGTTGCGCTAGAAGGCGCTGTGGGTCGTGGAACCTTGGGGCTTGGATACAAGGGTTGCCAAGAGCCTTTTACAGAGGTTCTGTGTGTTTTTACACAAGCCTTACACATCATGGGGGCTGGTTTGGGGGTTCTGTGACGCTCATTTCCGTGGAAATGTGCCACAGAAGGTACTAGAACTGGCTTCTGTGCACTTGTACACATGCAAGCAGTGCTTCATACATGTTCTGGAGGCGCTTATTAAGTGCTCCAGTTCATTTGACCCCTTCTACACATTTACTACAGTTGTAATTTACGTGTAGTGAGGCTTGGGAGAAGCTGGGGGGCTTTCTAGTGTCTCCTGTGCACGTTGCAACGCTTTCTAGTGTCTCCTGTGCACGTTGCAAGAGCTTTTTTCAATCTAGAATGTTTTTACATTGAATGACGTGGTAATTACATTTTGTTTGGTGATTAATTACATGTGTACAAGACATATAACACATGTAATATTGCTATTGGGGCGTATTCTGGCCCATTCTTACTTACTGGTAGCCTGAGCCCTTTGGTTGCGGGCTAGTTTATGCATTATGCATATTTATACACCATGAGCGCGGGCTTGAGCTCTAGGCAACAGAGCACGCGGGATTGGGTGCGCCACGCAACAAATAAAGCCATCTTTTGAACTATACACAACACCTCAGTTACGTCACTGAAAATGGGTGTAAATATATGTACTTATGCATACAAGTGTTAATTAAATTCACATCCCTTGACTCAGCCCAGGATTCATTACCTTCAAGTGTTTAGGTTTGTTGTTCAAGATTTAGAGGGGAATCTTTCCAGCAGTAATTCCTCCACTGTGAGTATATTCCACATGTGGATGATTAGAAAAGCTTGCCATGTTGTAAGCCAAATAATCTCTCTGTGTATGTGATCATATTAGTGATTTTTTTTTATCTCAACAAGCACAAAACCATTGAAAATGAGGTAGGCAACATGACCAAGTGGTGGTTGAAGCCAGCAGTAAATTAAAGGGGCGAAGCGCTTTGCCAGGATGATCACATTGCACAGGCCCACCGGCTTGTCAACCGTTCTCAACCTTGGTCGGCGCGCAAACGTCAGCCACGGTTGTGCTTCATGGCCCAGTACAATGTCCAGGCTCAACAACCTGTTGAATTTCCGCACAACAAATACTACAGAAAAAAGTGTGCATGTTGGCATCACCCCTCCAACTGTTGAAATGAACACCCTGAGACAGCAGAACACAGTGAGTTGTTGAGTTTTTGGGAGGATAGTTCATTGCATAGTGAAAGAAGAGAAAACAGAAAAAGGAAGAGAACTTACCTGAGACAGCAGAACACAGTGAGTTGTTGAGTTTGTGGAAGGATGAGGAAAAGACCTTCCACAACTCTGCTGCCTCAGGTAACTAACTAAAAGATGTCACGTGTGTGAAAGAGGAGAGAAAGGTTTGAAGCACATGAAAGACAAGAAAGAGATGTGACACCTCAGTACATCTCAACACCAACTCTCCCCCCGCGCGTCTCTCTCTCTTGTCAGCCACCAATTACCCCCTTAACCCAGCTGCTGGCCAGATCAGGCCTTGAAAAAACGATCTGGACGGCCTTAACCGTTGTCTCAACCGGATCCGTCGTCTCCTTGGAGAGGGATTCAACAGGCTTGTTGCCGAGCGCGCAAGAGCTACACAGCATGATGACAACAGGACCCTGCCTCCGCGTGTGAAAAACTGCCCTCAGACAAATTTTAGCCCGCCTGCACCAACCTCTGCCACCTCTCCCCCGCCTTACAACACCTCAAAAATCTGCCCCAATTCCTCAACAGCCCCTTCAACTTCCCTCAACCCAAATTTCAGACTCTACCCACCCTTCCCAAAAATTTATCCCCATTATAATTCCTTTCCTAACTTAATTATCACAAATTTAATCCCACCGTCCTCTCTTCCCCTTATCCCATACCATATCCCACCTGTTTTTTATACTTTTTTCCCTTTTATAGGAGGGGAGACTGTAAACACCCTCCCTCCCTTGGGGTTCACAAGGCCACAATACATGTCACACATAGATACATAGCCTGTTCATCTTCCTTCCCTGGCTCAGCAGAGAACTGATCCCCTCTCTCTCTGAGCCAGGTAAGCATTTCATTCCTTCTCTTGTCTTTATTTTCTCTTCTCTTCTTCTAGTTGTAACCAGCAGAGAACTGATCCCCTCTCTCTCTGAGCCAGCCTTCCAACTGAAATATACTTATTTGGGCCCTAGAACTCTCAAGACAAGCTCTCAGCGCCATCCTTGCAATCTTTAGTGAAGAGTCCAAACGGGACTCTTACAAACAGTTGGAGCTAAATATCAGGCTTCAGGAGATATGAAATGTGCAGAATCAAAGTTGGTCAATGTATGAATGTATCTTACTTGCTGAACTTAAGAAGAAGAGAAAGGAAAGATGGAGCGGGAGAAGATACAGAAAGAAAAACAGAGGGGGAGGTGCAGCAGACAAGGAAAACGTGAATGGGTGGGAGAGAGGGTCAAGAAACATTGAGACAATCATGCAAGTAGCTGTCAAGGTCCATCCACCCGCTGCACGTCCTCACCAGAACCTTGAGCTCTCTGGCCGGCAGGGAAGGCTTTGAAGGGGAGTCAGCTGTGGGGCGCTTGACCTTGACGAGCTTACACATGACCGAACTCTCCTTGGTCGGGCTGCCGGAGCCGCGGCACCAGAAGGCCTAGCGGGCCTGATCGCCAACGCCGGCAACAGCCAGCCGGGCTCTCACAGCTCCTGGGGAGCGGGGGACAATCCAAGAGTGGCAGGCAAGACATTGGGCGTGGATGAGGCATTTGAGCGGGTCAGCGGGGTTGGGCTCCTCCGGCTCAGCTATGTGCGGCTGTGGATGAGGAGGAGGGTGGTCGGGAGCGGGGGTGAGCAAGACGCTGTTGGAAAGGCACCGGGAGAGGGATAGTGTCTTCAGAGGCCATCCAGGCATTGTTGCTAGATGAAACTCCGTAGGACTGAGCAGTCCGGTACTCAGTTGGGCCAAGCTGAGCATCAACAGCGCGGTCACGGGCATGTTCCAAGAAGCAGCACTGGCAGCAGAGATGGGCTGTGGCACCAGTGCGGGAATGGGACCAGCCAAGGTTGGCGAGCTGGATGGAGCCCTTGCTCTGCACCCGCTGGCTCTCCAGGATGGGGTCCCACAGCAGCGCGGGGATCTGGGAGCGGTGGGACAGCAGGCGGGAGGGGTAGACGGACATTGACAGTGTTTTCCTGCACAAGGCCTTTCTCCGTCCTGCTACAGACTAAGACCACTCGCATATTTCTCTACCCCAGATTGGCAGTAACGAGGGAGGCTAGGCTGGCCGTGTAGTATTCCCAGTGAATGCAGCAGCAAAGACAGACGGGGTGAGGCCTGAAAAGATGCTTGAAGGGCTGGCTGGAGACCAAGGGCGTGGCAGAGTCAAACTTATTGCCATACCAACAATTGGCGGAGAGCTGGTTGTGAGCAACAGTTGAAATTTGTGGAGTATCCAAACCAGTTTCCAACAAAAGTTGAGTGGCTTGGTGTCAGACAGTGGCCGGGTGGACTGAAGTCAAGGCAGGGCAACTGCTGGTGGTGGCGGGTGGTGGACAGATCTTGGACTGATATATAAAGAGGCCATCTGGCCACTCTGTTTGTCTCCCCAGGTGTTTCTGTTTTTGCTGTAATTCCAGCTGGTGGTACATCCTTGCGCTCCTCCGCTGTTGCACTTGCACAGTCTGAGGGGCTAAAGAGTGGGCCCCCCATTATGCAGATTGCCATTGGCTATGCTGGGGGCCTTCAACCCCATACCAACACTGGGTCGCTACGCTATTTCAGCGCTACGCGTTAGCGTAGCGGCAAAAAAGCACCCATCTATTTTGCATAGCGTTAGCGCGCTGTTAGCGCCACTACGCTGCGCTAATTTTCAGCGGCGCTAACAGCGCGCCAATTCTTTGTTAGTGTTAGCGCACCGCTACAGTCGCTACGCTACGCTGTGCTGCGCTACAGCGCTTTTAGCGGAAAAAAAGCCCTTTTTTCCCGCTAAAGGCGCTGTAGCGCAGCGTAGCGCGCGCTCTTTTGCGCCCTGCATGTTTAGCGTTAGCGCAATTGCGCGCATCTGCGCTAACTCTACGCTATCAGCTAAAATAGCTGCGCACTGCGTGCGCGTAGCGTTAGCGCATATGTGTGCAATTGCGCTAACCCTACGCTAAAAAATAGTGCATTTGCGCTGCGCTACGCTACGCTAACCGCTATGGTTAGCCTAGCGACCCAGTGTTGCCCATACTGTTTGACCCATCCGATGAGATGGGCTGGGGTGTGAGCCCAGGTGCAGCAGCTATGCTAGTGTTGGGGGGCTAGGTTGCTGGTAGAGATTTTATTTCCAATTTTCAATGTACTTGCACCCATCATGCCAGTTCCTCTTGTATTTAATTAGTGGGGAAACCCGTTATTTTTGTTTTTGACTTTATTTTATTGTAGGGGGAAACCAATCATTTTTTTTGTAAATTTGGTCAGCTGTAGGGGAAACCCTTGATTTTTTCCCCCAAAAAATGTGGTTTTAATAGACTTGGATATGGTAAAATTTTTTATGCTACATGATTGTAAGACTAATCTACTGTTATGATGCTAGAGACTATCAGCTACTTCCACTTGAAGAAACAAGGGGATTTTATAAAAAGAAAAAGCTAAAGTTTCAACAGGTTTGTTCTAGGTTCCACAGTCACTGCTTTCTTGGGAGGGATGTGGACTGGCAAGGAATCATTACTGTTGGAAGAGAGCTGGAGGGATTGTTTGAGGGACCTGGCAAGGAATAATTAATGTGGGTTGGCGTTGAGCTTTAAGAGGAGCACGGCTAGGAATAATGATTATGGGTTGGCGTTGAGCTTTGAGAGGAGTGCGGCTAGGAATGATGATTGTTGGTTGGCGTTGGGCCTTAGGAGGAGCGCGTTGAGGAATGATGATTGTTGGTTGGCGTTGAGCTTTAAGAGGAGTTCGGCAAGGAATAGTGAGGGTGGGTTGGTGTTGGGCTTGAGGAGGAGCATGGTGAGGAATGGAGATGGTGGTTTGGCGTTGAGCTTGAAGAGGAATGCGGGAAGGAATAGTGAGGGTGGGTTGGCGTTGGGCTTGAGGAGGAGCATGGTGAGGAATGGAGATGGTGGTTTGGTGTTGAGCTTGAAGAGGAATGCGGGAAGGAACAGTGAGGGTGGGTTGGCGTTGGGCTTGAGGAGGAGCATGGTGAGGAATGGAGATGGTGGGTTGGCATTGAGCTCGAAGAGGAATGCGGGAAGGAATGATGAGGGTGGGTTGACGTTGGGCTTGAGGAGGAGCATGGTGAGGAAGGGAGATGGTGGGTTGGCTTTGAACTCAAAGAGGAATGCGGGAAGGAATGATGAGGGTTGGTTGGCGTTGAGTTTGACACATTTTGAAGTGTTCCTGTTTGCAAAAGAAGGAGTGGGCAATCCTGGTCAGTATTCTGATCTTTTTGAGGTTGAGAGGGAAGATGGAGAGGAAGGTGATTCATACTTACCTTCTCTGAGGCTGGGTGGCTGTTGTGGTCCTGGTGTGTTGATGGATTGGGTGCTGTTTTCCTGTTTTCAAACAGTTAAGGATCATGGTCAGTACCGAGTTCCATGTTGAGCGCGGTGATACATACTTGTGTAGGGGCTGATGTGGTCTGTTGTGGTCAGCGGTGGTTTTTGTGGGTTGCTGGATTGGAGGTGACATGGAGTTCACTCATCCCAGTTCCCAACCCACTCACCAATGAGTCATCCTGCAGACCCAGCGACCGCCACCACCCCCCTCCCCCCTCCAGGCACCACCCCAAAGTACGTCGGCCGAGAAGAGACTGTGGTATCTGTTGGGCCCTACGGTAAGCCCTATTTTGCAATTGAGTCCACTCATCAGCTTCGCTAACATCCCGCTTGCATGTATTTAGGTTATCGATCATTGCTCGTGCCTTGACCATCGTAGTCACTGCCGATTCACAGGTGGTCGAAATGAGTCTTGCGGCACATCACAGCGCTTCTCGGCTACTCGTCCTGATCCAAAGTGTTCTAACCTCTTTATTAATCTCGATAATTCATTACACCACTGCCAAATATTTTGAGCCTGTTCTAGACTCAATTACCACCAAGGTTGCACGGGCTGAGAACCAACTATTGACTTTGCCTTTTTACACTCCTCACAAGAACTGCTCAGCCTCTCTCACGTTTGTCCAATTGTTTTTTCTAGTCCTCCTTGTCTCCTCCAAACCTGATTAGATCAAACTAATTTCTGTTTTCTGTCTAGATGGGCGACCCCAATCACTCTACCGATAAAGTATTGAGACCTGCCACACTCCGCTCAACTAGCATTCACGATACTGGATGTCAACCTTCCAGACGGCCTTACCCGCAATTCTCATACTCCGTCAATCAACAATTCACCCACGTCAATTGGCCAAACCACCACGGACAATTTACCACTATCAAGTTCCACCGTCGTGGGAGGCACAACGCTTGCCCTATTTGGGAAAAAGCGGACGTTGAGGAAAGGAAAGCAACGTTGTTTCGTCCATGTCCGTCAGAACTTTTTCCTTTCTCTGTCGAATTGCCCAACAAACAAATTGCTCATCCGGCCTATTTTAGCATGACCAAATAGCAGATGGCAATGTTTCTTCGACAACACCTAGCAAATCTGTAATACCTTCCGAGAGTGATCCTAATTCATTGAATTCGGAGGTTCCTGAGTAAAGTGACCCGCTGGCCAGTCTCCAAAAAGTTAGCAGGTAAAAACACACAGCAGTCTCATGTCTCATTTCTTTATATTCTTTGTTCCCAATAAACTCGGAAGGTTTCCTGACTGATTTGTTCTCGTTTGTTTCTTTCAGCTCGTCAAAAAACAAGAACGCTGTGATCTCCCTCGACTTGAATGGCTTCATCAACTGGCATTCCGGCAGATCGAAAAAATACATGCTGTAAGGCACGATTGTTATTCAACAGCACACAAATATCAAACTCCTGTTGAATTGATGAGCTGAACTTGATCTCTGAAATCGTGAAGCAAGAAACGGCAAAAAGTTGGGACATGTACTTGTATGTCGGCTTACCCAGATTTGATTTTCCAATCCTATTCAATGAAATCGAGCTTCCGGCCCCAAGTCTCCCCTCAACACTGTCAACCGTAGCGCAGCCCGCCGCCGGCAACACTTCTGCGCTTTACTCTCCTCATCACCTGGCAGATATCTTCACGGTGGGTGATCCGGATATGGTACATGACAATCCAATCGAAAGCAAGCACACTGGACTCCACAGAAGTCACCGAAATGGTCCAAATTGAGACCCAAGAAAAGTGTGCGGGATGTTCTGAACGTGAGCAGGCTGCCCCTGACTTTCATCTTTTGATTGTTTGGCCCACCTGTTTATGATAACTTTTCCCGTTGATTTCACAGAATATCTTGAGTTACCCGCCTACCAGGCACTGACACGTGATGAGAGGGACCTTGTATGGCGTTTCCGGTTCTATTTGTCTCACAACAAGCGAGCTCTGACAAAATTCCTCAAGTCGGTTGTGTGGTTGGAAAAGGGGGAGGACAGTCAAGCGATTGGTAACCTCTTACCGATCTGGTCTGTAATCAGTCTGGACGATGCGCTAGAGCTCCTAGGGCCATCAGAAGATTACCGGGAGCCACGAGTGAAGCAGTTCGCGGTTCAACAACTCGCCCGGGCCGAGGATGATGAGCTGGTGCTCCATCTCTTACAACCAGTTCAAGCGTTGAAGTTCGACCGGTCACCTTCAGTCAGCACAGCTCATAACAAAACCAGCCCATCGAGTACAGTCACCTCTCCAATAGCCCAATCCCAACGTTTTTCTGCTGGTCCCTCTCAGCGAGTCAGTGTTGGTAGTAGCAGCACCGTGCTGGGAAGGGAGAATAGGTCCTCCTTTGCACCAAGCGTGTTCAAAACCCCTGCTAGACGGGACTCACAAATCAAGCCGCTGAGTCTCAAAGACTTCTTGATCAAAAAAAGCTGTGCAAACCCAACTGTTTTGGGCTATCAGTTCTACTGGTACCTTACCGTAGAAGCCAGCGCCGAGGGAGATAAATCCACGCAAGTCATGTACGGGAGAGTCTTGCAAAAATTCTATGACAAAATGCGTGAGGTGAGTAGTCCAGCTGCACTCCGCTCTGAATGAAAATGAATAAGCAGGATTTACCTTTTTTTTTTTTTTTGGACAACAAGACGGATATGGGTTGATTGATGGCCGAGACTATCCAACGACAACAATCATTTGTGATGTTTCTTTCAAAGTTGGCCAATGAGATCCGGACATCAAAAGACGGGAGGCCGAAGAAGATTGAAAAAGTAAAACACGTGTTGAAGGATCCGGCAAAGCTAGCGCAACTGTTTTCTGCCGAGAGCACAAGTCAGATAACAGGCTTCCCCTTGCCATTAGATTCAAGCAAAATGATTGTGGGGGTGGACACGGAGTCTTTGACGGTGTTCAAGTCAAATCTGTTCCCATTGAGGTTGACGCTCTGATGTTCAGACGGGACGGAGTATCCGGTGATCTTCAAAGACGGCGGTGATCTCAGACAAGACCAACTAGTCATCCAGCTTAGAGATCGCCAGTGGGTACCCGTTTGGCGGTACCCGCACCCGTTGGCGGGTACCCGCCACTGCCCTTTGAGTACCCGTCCGCAGGTGCCGGGTACGGGTCCGGGTATACGATTTGGGCTGAAAAATCGCCGGGTACCCGGGTACCAAACAGGTACCCGTCGTTGTCAGTCGCAGTTGTGCACTCCAAGTGAGCTCAATGGCCGGCCCGGGCCATCAACATCATCCCACTCGATGGCCGGCCATCGAGTGGGATGATGAGTACACACCCCGCTTGATGACCGGACATCAAGCGGAGTACACACCCCGCTTGATGACCGGACATCAAGCAGGATACACGTCCCACTCAATGGCCGGTGCCCTCGATGACCAGCCATCGAGTGGGATGCGCACTCGATGACCATTGACCGGTCGCTGAGTACACACCCCGCTCGATGAACGGTCATTGAGAGGGGTACACACCCTCGATGAACGGTCATTGAGAGGGGTACACACACTCGATGAACGGTCATTGAGAGGGGTGCACACCCTTGATGAACGGTCATCGAGAGGGGTACACACCCTCGATGACCAGCCATTGCCGAGCGGAGTACATACCCCCACATCCCACGCGATGATTGGGCATCGAACGGGGTGATCACGATGGCCGGCCACTGAGCGGGGTGTGTACTCCGCTCGATGATCGGCCATCAAGAGGGGTGCGGACATACCCCACTCAATAGGCCACTTGCAAAATGCAGTGGTGGTACCCGCGGTACCCGCCTCAAGTACCGCCGGTACCCGTCGGCGGGTGCCGTGTCCGGGTCCGGGTGTCCAAAACTGGAGAAATTTGTAGCAAGTACCCGCACCCGTTGCGGGTACCCGGACCCGTTTGGCCATCTCTAATCCAGCTCATCAGCTTGATGGACCGTCTCCTTAGGAAAGAGAACCTTGATCTTCGCCTGACCCCCTATAAAGTCTTAGCCACCGGTCAGACCGTTGGCCTTGTCCAGTTCATCACCTCTAAAACCCTCGGCGAGGTTGCCGCTGTCTATCCTGGTGGCATCTTGGAATACCTCAGGACTGCGAATCCCGATCCAAGTGGTAGTCTTGGTCATTATGGTGTTTTACCCAGTGTTTTAGAAAACTTTGTGAGGAATTGTGGTGAGTCTCCTTTCCTGATGTCAGGCTTCAATGTTTATGAATATTTCTAATCAATAATTTGATGCCATTTTGAATTTCCTTTGGGATTGATGCCGAAGCGGGATACTGTGTGGTAACGTATATTTTAGGAGTGGGGGACCGACATCTAGACAATCTGATGATTTCGCCTAGCAGGAATTTCCTCCATGTGGATTTTGGGTACATCCTCAGCCGGGGCCCGAAGCCATTTCCACCGTTGATCAAAATGTGCGAGATGGTAGACGGAATGGCCGGCAACAAGTCTTCACACTATAGACGCTTCAAACGGCTCTGCTACACCGCCTTTATCCATCTCTGTAAGAGCTCCGGCTTGATCATCAATCTCGTCGGCCTCATGATCAAGGCCAACATCCCCGATATTAAGCTTGAGCCCAATAAAACAGTCATGAAGGTCCGTCTGTTGACTTCTTGCTTTCACCTCCCCGAACACTTATTTTCTTACCCTCCGCTTTTGTTTATCTACATCCCCATGTTTAGGTTCAAGAAAAATTTAGATTGGACTTGTCTGAAGAAGAAGCAATCAAACATTTCAAAGACAAGCTCAATGATACTTCTTATTTCACCGTTGTCTTCAACAAGTTGGGTTTCTTTTTTCTCTCACTTCCTCTATTTTTGTCGAGTCATGACATTTTCTCACATTTTTGTCTCTCCGTTTGTTGACTCAAACTTGAATTTCCCTGGGCATAGAATCCATGCCGTAGCTCAATGAATCCATGCGGTAGCTCAATACTGGAGAGCTTGAAAACCCCGAATATCAAAAGGATTTGTGTACTGGTTGTTATTTTGTTGGCTGTTTGTCACTTATATCTAAGTTTCAATAAAACAGTGATTGACAGAAAATTTTGTCATGGGTTTGCCCTCATTCTTTTTGTTTTAATGACATTGGATAACACAGTCATCGCGCCCACATTTCATAGCAATTAGACTGGCGCGAGTCCCGCTAACCAGTCTAAAACCCCCTTTCCATTAAGCCCCCATTGTAACAGGCGGCTCCGGCAGCAAAAAAGCCAAAATCCGGAGCCGCAAGGGAAACATCTACCATGACGGGTCGAGGCTTTATATTCTTAGAAGGTGCTCTTTTTTTCAACCAGTTACGAGGAAATGAGAGAAGCTCCTGTATACTTCACCATCTTCAAATTTCCCCTAAACTACGCCACCTCCTTTTTGATCACTACATCGGCCCCTTTGGGATGCTTTGCCTCACACTCGGCAGAATACCCAGACAGTTTCTCATCTTACGAGTTGTTTCGGCCCCGAACTCGTCCGGAACCTTCAAGAAGAAGACACATTTCGACCCCAAACTCGTCAAGACGCCCTTTTTTCAACTGGTTTCGATGAAGTGACAGACGCTCCTGTATACTCCACCGTCCTCAAATTTCCCCCAAACTACGCCACTTCCTTTTTGATCACTACACCGGCCGCTTTGGGATGCTTTGCCTGATACTCGGCAGACTACCCAGACAGGTTCTCATCTGACGAGTCTTTTTGGCCCCGAACTCGTCCGGAACCCTCAAGAAGATCACATATTTTGACCTTAAACTTGTCGAGAACCCCGGACCCAATACAAGGGGTAATGTCTTCTCCGAGATCACATGCCGAAATCGTTGCCGTCATCTTTTCCGCTGACATTTTGACTTCGGCTTTTTCTTACATACAGTATTGCATCTGACAACAAATTCGACGCCGAACTTGTCAGGAACCCTCAGGAATATCACATGTTTCGACCCCAAAATTGTTCACAACCTCGGACCCAGTACGAGGGGTGATGTTTTAGCGTAGCCCGCATCCCCATTCAGAGATTTCCATGGAAACTTGGTCAATCATGCGCCAGCAGGACTCACATTGCAGCAAGGGTACGTCAAAATCATCCTCTTTTCATACTGCTACCCTAGCGATGAATAGTACCCTAGCGCCCCTAACTGTATGTCACTTTTCAAGGTCACGCCTCATATTTTGGCCGCGCACCAACCCATCCCTCCCAAAAGGGCCTTGTGCTTTTTTTTGTGTTCTCCTCACTATAAATAACAACCTTTCCTGCCTTTCTCCCTCTCATTTGGCACCAATTCCACACTCAATTACTGTGACTAGGGAGGAGAGGCAGATAGGATGATTCCTATACTGACCTTGACCAGGGAAGAGAAAGGAAGTCGGAAGGTTTCTATTCCCGGCAAACATCAGAAAGTGGGGGTTCAGGCGCAAGCCCACGAACTCAGAGTTTTGGGAGAGCCTGACTATTCCCGGCAAACACCAGAAAGGGGGTGTTCAGGCGTAAGCCCTCAAACTCAGGGTTTTTGGGAGAGCCTGAGCCGCGCGTGAACACCCAACACTCTCGGAAAAAGCCACAGAAGAAGGGAACTTTACAAGATACAAACGAAACAATCCAAACTGGTAGAATCACTCTAACTCCTCCCCGTCGCGAGCTGCATTGTTTAAAATAACTTTTGACCGCCGCGTGTCCTCTGCGCTGTACGGCCGGATGTAAAGTTTGTAGCAAGCGGAGCTCCACCGGCCCAAGCTGCAGATGTCGCCAGTCGACGTTCCCAAGGCAAATCGGAGGGAGGCTCCGCCAACCCGGAAACTATGCCCCAAAACGATGTCGTGGCCGCCAGCTGCAACCGCCTGTTGAATCCGTGAGACTGCGTCCCGCCTTGTCAGGTGAACTCGTTGACCATCCAATTGATAGCCAAAAAGAGAAGTTCTGGCCGTTCCTATTTCGGCCAGCCTTCTTTTGACCGCCTTCACCGGATAAAGGACGCCCCGCTGTGTAGACAACACAATCAGCTGAGGTTTCCCCGGCAAGGCCGTCTTCGCCGACCGGATCGTCTTAGGGTTTGAATTGAACTTGAAATTCTTCCACAGTCTGCGACGAGCAGCGGCGAAGCCGCCTTGAGAGTCTAGTGTATTGTAAAAAACAACGGGCCAAGACGGAGTAAACATATGATCTCTTGGAGATGCAGTTGTCCTCATTGCAGACCCTGGTGTTTGGTGTACGTAAGGCCGTGTTTGGTAGTGTGATTATTACACAATAAATCATCAGGGCATGCACCTTTACATTATGTAAAACATTCTTTTTTGGCCTGATCATTTGGAAGTAAACTGCCAAACTTTTTGACAGCTTACTGATTATCCTAAAAAAATGTGGTTTACAGTATGTAAGGGTACAGTTGCGCAAGGCCATAACCTGTATAACCTTGCCTGCAAAAAAGGTTGAACTTTGAGGGCTGATAACACATGTAATAATTATGCTACTTTGCATACTGAGCATGTTTGTAAACTAAAAAAGTGGGGGAACATGAAAATATGTGGTAAATACCCAAATAATGCCTCTAACAACTTGAAAAAAAGTGAGGCTTGCTACAGGCTTCCACCAGATATTTTTATGTTCTACTGCTTGTGTAGTTTCCAAAGGTATTATTTATGTAATTTTAGCATATGTATTACACAAGTTATAAGCCCTCAAAGTTGGGCCTTTTTTGCAGGCAAGGTTGTACAGGTTATTGCCTTGCGCAACTGTACCATGTTTTAAACATTGCGCTGTGTAATAACACGCTGCCAAACACAGCCTAAATGATGACATATTATTGTTGCAAATTGTGTGCATGTATGAGAAAAATGGTGTGTTTCATCTCAGCATATTATTTACGCAGCTAGCCAGCTCAGTGACTATTTCTGCTACACAAGATGATCACCCCCAGCAGCTTCTGGAATCTTGATGATTTACCCATAGTGCACCAAGGAATTTAAGGTGTTCAAAGTTGAAATCATAAAATTTTCAATACATAAAATCATAAAATCATAAAACTTTCAAGTGATGATTTCATATGTAACATTCTAGAAATGTTGCTGTAATTTGAGTGTTTGGATGGTACATATTTTTTTTCAGCTCAGAATTTTATAATTTTATGGTGTTATGATTTTATGCAAGTCAACTTTGAACACCCTAATTGATTCAGTTTATATTCATCAAGCAGCCTCAAACACTTCCCCCCTATTTATAATTGAATGTTCAAATACTCCAGCATTATAAAAAAGGAACCAATTAGAACCAATGAAAACAAAATTGAATGGTTGTAATTTTTTAGGGTAAGCCTTTATGCACACCAAAGAAATACCACATGCACACCAGTGCACTCCAAAATTTGGAGTGCACACCCATGCACTCCCAAAAATTTTGGGTAGGTCACCTTGCTTCCCAAGTCTTACCAGCACGTCAATCCAGGATTCCAGCACATCCTAAGGTTCACGCCATCCCGTCCAAACGTTCACGCAAACACAACTTTTGACCTTGCAAAGCCAATGGATCCCCACAATGGTAGGTTTGCATGCAACACCCCCTGTTCTGCGTGATCATGACACAAAAATCAACTGATATATTATGCATTGTGTCACCCTCCTTTAGAGTTCACCTACAAGGAAGGTGTTTATTACTGCAATTTGGCAAGGGGGAAAAAGAGCTGGCGCCAGCATACCCGCACCCAGTCACATAAACTGAACCTCGAGCAACACCAAGCTATGAGCAGGGCAAGATCCCTCAACCCCATTGCCACCGCGCTGCCCCTACCGGTGCAGGAAGATGACTTTGCACACCCGGACCATCTTGGTACACTGGACTCAGTTGATCTCAACGAGGACACCCCTGTCTCAGCCCCTGATGTCCAGGGTTTGATTGCAGACCTGACGCCAAGCCATGCCCAAGCACACTTGGAGGCAAACAAAAATCAGGCACCACTTGTTGAAGACCTGCGCGGCCGTCTCCAAACGGCCCCAAATTTTTTCTGCCATAAGAATACACTTTTGAAAACATATTTTGAGCTTCATGGCATTAGCACACCTCAGGAACACCTTTTGTAGGCAGGGGCTTATTTGGCGGATTTCCTGCAAAGGCAATCTGCCGAATCCTTAGCTACACCCTGGACGCAAAAATTCAAAGGAGCTCCAAATTGACTCCAGAGATCCTTTCACCAGGGGTGGAATGGTTGCACTCTCCAGAGAGTGCCAGACCATAATTCTGTCAGACAACCTGTCTGATGTTAGTCATATGTCAGTGCTAATTTCAACTGCAACTCATTTTTATCCTCATGCGTAACTCATCATGAGACCTGTTGGAAGTATGATGTATGTATTTTTCTTCCAGTATGCATTCATGAGTGAATTCTCATTATGTGAATCTTACCTCTAGTCCATCCTAACTTTCCGTGTATAATATCTGATCAAACATAACCTGACTGCAGATGTGCTTGTAGCCAAGCAAGCCAAAAAGTGTTACATGGTCACCAATTTTACCAAATTAAATCAAATTCCAAGTCATGTTTCTGCAGTCCCGTTTATTTGTGAGGGATCAAAGTCTCTCTGTGCCAAGCTGAAGTGAAGCAAGAGTTCATCACTCTGTGATGCTCACATCATTATATTTATCATCTGATTACTTGATTTCCCTTGGGTGTCAATTACCTCTTTGGAAGTCACACAAACTAACTGATCTTGATGACAAATGTACCCAAAAAATTGCCAAATCCCATTCTCAGCATGTGTCAAACAGTCCGGAATAGAACCTACAGAATTTGCCATCTTTTAGTCACATTTAGCTTAAAACAAACATTATGGACTGTAATTATTGATTGCACCTTGCTTGTTCAGGCTATATGGGTATTGCCCAAGTTTCTGCCAGGTTTTAGTCCACATGAAACCTCATATTCATAGAAGAGGCCACCTGGCAATTATTGTGAAGTGAGAAAGGAAATGTGTCTTGTTGAACAAAAAAAACAGCCAATATCATGGATTTTGGACCATTACACTGTGAACCCGCATCCCGCAAGTTCACCGTATCAGTCACAGGGATGTCACCAACCCACCTCCAACCGCATTCTTAGGTCCCACCGCCCCGCACCCTCCTAGCTCAGCAGGGAAGCACTAACACTTCCCCTGGGCTAGGTGAGCACTCCCATTCCTTTCTCCTTTTATCAGTTGTATTTAGGAGGGAAGCACTAACACTTCGCCTGGGCTAGACTTTGCAATTAAGATACAGTGGTTCCAGAAGTGTCCCTCCAAGGCTCTGCCTTGTCCCTTCCAAGCCCTATACGCTCAAATTGACCTCATCCGCCTCGCCCAGTGAAGCGCTCACAAAGAGCGCTTACATACACCTCCTGTGATAAATTGAAGGTCATGAGGGAGGCAGAGGTGGGCCGGACACCAGATACAAAAATTTTGAGATGGATTGGTTCCCCTTGAATCTTGAAAGGGTTCCAGGCAGGCCCCTTTTCTGAAGGGGGTGTGGGTGGGGATGCCCCCAGAAAGTAGTGTTCCTTGATGAATGCACAAGGGGTGTCCAACCTGTGCACTTGTCCACCACAAAGTTCGGCCAAACATTGCGGTGGACAAGATTACAGGTGCTCAGGTGCAGCTGTCTTCACCTGCAGATGGTGGAGTGGTTGGGCAATGAGCATGTGTATATAACCTCATTGCCCAACTTGACTATTGGAGGGATACTCTCTTTGACATCCAGGTTGTACTGGCCATCAAGGGAATGTGTGCATAATGGCCGGTATGACCCAGATGTGGAGAGGTGTACACACTCCCTTCGATGGCTGAGTTGTACCAGCCATTGAAGGGAGTGTGTACTCTCCTCGATGGTAATACAACCCAGCCGTTGAAGGAAGTGTGTAATCAAGCTTCAATGTTGGGTAGATTTCAGCCATCAGGAGTACATATGTAGACTCCCCCCAATGGCCAGGTTGCACCCGCCATCAAAGGGCAACGCACTCCCTTTGACGGCTGGGTTGTGCCAGAAATCGAGGGGAGTATACAATCCGTTCAATGGCTGGTACAACTTGGCCATCAAAGGGAGTCAAACTACACACTTCCTTTGATGGCCAAGTGGTGCCAGCCATCAAAGGGAATGTGTACTCACTTTGATGGCCGGGTTGTAACGGCCATCAAAAGGAGTACACACTCCCTCTGATGGCTGGTGCAACCCGGTCATTGAGGGGAGTCTGCACCCAATGGCTGAGTTGTACTCGCCATTGAAGGGAGTACACACCCCCTTCAACAGCTGGGTTGTACCGGCCATTGAAGGGAGTATTGACTCCCTTCAATGGCCGGTACTTCTCAGCCATAGGTGGCATACTCTCCTTGATGACTGAGTTACACCAGCCATTGAAGGGAGCAAGCACTCCGTTTTATGGCTGTTCCAACTGAGCCATGGAAGCCCTTCATGGCTGAGTTACACCAGCCATCAAACGGAGTGCTTACACCCTTTGATGGCCGGTGCAACCCGGTCATTCAGGGAGTTTACCTCCGATGGCTGAGATGTACCCGCCATTGAAGGGAGTCCGCTCACTCCTCCAATGGCTGGTACAACCAAGCTGTTGAAGGGAGTGTGTACTCCCTTTGATGGCAAGTACAATTTGGCCATTGGGTGTAGACTCCCCTCAATGAACGGGTTGCACCAGCCATTGAAGGGAGTGTGTACTCCTTTTGATGGCCGTTACAACCCGGCCATCAAAGGGACTCCCTTTGATGGCCCATTTACACCTGTAACATAGGTGGGGGATGTCACAAGGGCCTGTGCTTGACATTTTCACCCTCACGTTTGCCCGAACGGTAGGGTGGACATTGGAGACAATGTTCCTTGCCAAGCTGGATATATTTATATATATATATATCCAGCTTGCCGAGAGGACTCCTCCCAGCAAGCTGGATACATAAGTATCCAGCACGCTGGGAGGAACCCCCTTGGCGAGCTGGTTACATAAATATCCAGCTTGCTGGGAGGAGTCCTCTTGGCGAGCTGTATATACATATATATATACAATCCAGCTCGGCAAGGGAGGTCTCCAGCTCGCTGGGAGGACCTTCCTCACCGAGCTGGATACATATGTATCCAGCCCACTGGGGCAAGTCCTCTTGGCAAGCTGGATTCATATGTATCCAGCTCACTGGGAGAAGTCATCCCGGCGACCTAGTACGTCAGCTTGCCAAGAGGCATATTCCTGGCCTGCTGGGCTGAGAGAGCCTGTTAGGAGTGGTCCCTTGTCTCAGTGAGCTTGACCAGCTTGGCAAGGGGGGTCCTCCCTGCAAGCTGGTCACATATCCAGCTTGCTGAGTGGACTCACCTCTTCAAATGGAGGCATTCCTCCAGTCAACAAGGTGTACATGAATCCAATGGTGACAGGAGGGATTGATTCATCCGGTCAGAGGTGTGTAAACCTCCTTGACCTCAGGGATTCCTCCGGTTGAAGAGGTGTACATAACTCCAACAGGAAGATTGATTCCTGTGGTTGGAGGTATGTACACCTTGACCTCAGGGATTCCTCTGGTCAAAGAGGTACATACGTACACCTGCTTGAGCAGAGGGATCTCTCTTGTCAAAGAGATGTACATAGCTCTTTGACAGGAATCACTCTGGCCAAGGGGGGTATGCCTCCTCAGTCAGAGGGATTCCTCCAGCCAACTAGGCAGTACACCTTTTTGACCGGAGGAATCCCTACAATCGAGGAATCAAACTGTGATTGGAGGTATTCCTCCAGTCAGAGCTGTGAAATTTTTGGAATTCCTCCAACCAGAGCCTCAGAGGTCAATTTGACTTGCAGCACGGCAGCTGTACTGTTGTATTATGAGGTTTAATCCAACAGTAAAAAGGTGGTGCAAACAAGACAACTCACGGTGTGGTGATCAGTTCTGGAACTTGTGTCCAATTGTCCATGGAGAAATCAGTGCGGCGCACAGGCGGTGCGGAAACGGTGCGGAACGGAGCAAAGCGGAGCGCACAACTGAAGGCGGCGGCGCGCGGAGCTTGACGGCGGAACTGGACTCAGACTAAGCAGGCCAGCGCCGACTGGATAGTGGAGGTGGTGATTGGGGGAAGCCATGGAAGCTAGAGAGAGGAGTTTGACGGTGTAGGACTCGTGTGGGACACTAAATATAATTTGGTGAAATATCCGCTGAGGGGGAAATAAATTGCTTAATAGGTTGAAAGGCTATTACAACTTACGGGTGGTTTGAAAGACCTGCCCCTCTAATAATACTATGCAAATATCTAAGAGTCTTGTAATCAATATTTATAAAGATATGGCTGATTCCAAGATAGATCTTACTTTCATATAGTAATCTCTATCAGACCTAGATCACTTGATTCAACAGGCTAGCAAATCTGTTATAACTTCTTCGCTTGCAGGCAATATACTTACTTTGTTATACTTGTACTACACGTTACTAATACGCTGTTTAACTCGCACTTGTTGTTGTGTTATGCTGGGTTCTACTACTGCCAAAAAAAACACTAATACTACTACTAAACTTCTACGCTACTTTTACTAACCACTAATACCGCTAATAACCGCACTGCTGACTAAACTACCGTATGTGACCAAACCTTCCTAGGCTGATTGCAACACTAACTAACTACCGTAACTAACTAACCACTGTGACCAAACCTCTGTAGGCTGATGGGGAAAAGTCTGGTGAGGGGGGAAAGGGCCTCCTTATATATTGAAGGGTGAGGGATTTTTGCTCCAGGGAAGCTCCTCATGAGGGATTATTGCTGCAGGGGATCTCAACTACACAGCCTCTCATGCATGTACTGCGCTGCATGTGCAAACAACAAGGGGTTTATGCTGCAGGAGACACTCAACTACACAGCATCTGCATGCGTGTGCTGCACTGCCTTACAAACAATGAGGGATTTATGCTGCAGGAGACGCCTCCTATACATCTTATCTACCTGCATATGATGTGCTTCATGTACAAACAATGAGGGATTTATGCTGCGGGAGGCACTTCCTGTACAGCTTATCTACCTGCATATGCTTCACTATGCGTACAAACAATGAGGGATATATGCTGCATGAGGCGCTTGAGCTACACAGCACTTTCATGCATGTACTGCGCTGCATGATGTCATGTGTTGCTATGCAACCAAGCCATCTTCCATCCTCTTCCACACACTCTGCATCCACTGTCCAACCTGTTCCATTCCCAATGTTGAGGGTCAAGGCCTCTCCTCCCATCTTGCTCCTTCTTCCCTACTTCCCCCGCACTGTATTACACACTCCCTCTACTATAATACCTCTGCAATGGGCTTTTGGCATTGTCACGCATATGGAACACCACATCCCCCCCCAACTTAATGCTGTCCACAGCATTCGTGACAAATGCCAAAAGAACCTGCTCAACTATTCACTGAAAAGAATCCTCAAATGGTCGTGATTTCCGTTTGTCCCAATCCAATACGCCATGTTCCGTTTTCGTGCGTCCAACAGATGTCGTCCTAGTATACCCAAGTGCCAGTTGAAATAAAGAACTCCCAAATTACTGATTCATCTCCCCTCCCTACAAACTAGGTCCAATTCCAAGTGCCCAATGTCAACCTTCACCACTCAATCTCCACTGTAATCCCAGGTGTCATTCTCTGATGCCCATCCACGATCCAATGTGAGACGAAAAAAAAAACATTCCAAACTCAATCCCTCTCCTTCTTCATTCTAATGACATTGTCGCAAGGAAAAAGCCAGTTTATTCTGCAAAAGGTTGTTGAACATTAGTGTTCAATAAGGTCTAGACTCCTTTGTCCTTTCCGCATGATACCCACCCAATCTGATTCTTCAGATAGTCCAATCCTGATGCCCGCAATTGATGAACCCCGCTAATCCGCAAATTCCTATCTCGTCCCGTTATTTGGCCTTACATTTCCAACGTCCATTCCACGACCTCCTCATCGCCTGTTCGTATTGTCCTGTTCCAAATATGAATTCGTCCGTTCTCCTATCCCTTTAATCTCCTAATGACTGACTAATGCTGTGCTAAATTGCTTGTAATTTGTGTTAAATTGGCCCACCCTATTCCCTCAGCTAAACAAAGGAAACTGTTTGCCTACCAAATGCTTTCCAATACAGTAACTTTTTTTCCAACTAATCATATATTCAAAACCCTGACTTCCTAATTACTCTGTGCTATCATCTTCTTCATCTTCCTCCTCCTCTTCAGTCTCTTCTTCCTCAGGTTCTCCCTGACTCTCCACCTCCTCTTCTTGTGCCTCCTCTTGTTCCTCCTGTGTTAATTCTTCTCCTTCTTCTTCTTGAGACTCTCCCCGCGGGTAGAACCGTTTCACGTGATTTGCCGCAAATGTCCTGGTAAGAATTGTTCCATCCAACTCAGCTAGCACATAGGGTCCATTCTTTATCTGCTTAACTATTCTATATGGTCCGTTCCATTTATGTCTGAACAAATTTCCCCATTGTGTTTCCAGGGCTTTGTTGTACACAAGCACCCAGTCACCTGGCTTGAGGGGCTTCCTTAATCGATGTGCTAGTCTCCTGTCCCAATAACGAACCAATGTTTCCCGGGCTTTCTTCATCCTCTGATGAGCTTCCTCCATCATGTCTTCCTTGGCCGCCAACTGTTTTGCCCTTGCTTCCAATAATTCCGCTGTTGTCTGAATTTCCGACCAATTTACTGTGAGAAAGCTTCCTAGCTCCTGATCCACTGGCAAGACAGCCAGTTGACCAAACTGAAGCTCATAAGGTGAATATCCTGTTGTCCTCTTTGTTGAAATCCTATCTGCAAATGTCACCAATGGTAAATACTCCTTCCATTTCTTTCCATCTTCTCCGCACATCTTGGTCAAAGCATCTTTGATTTCTTTGTGCCCTCTTTCTACCATTCCTTGTGCTTCTGGGTAATACGGTGTCACCATCCGGAGATTTGTTCCAACTCGCCGCATTGCTTTTTGAAGTTCTTTCTTGAATTCTGCCCCTCCGTCCACTGTAACTTCCTTAGGCACGCCATATCGATAAATCCATTCCGCCAGAAACCAGTCCGCCACGTTCTTTGAGCTCAACTTTGCCAGTGCCACTGTCTCCACCCATCCTGAGAAATCATCCCTTGCCACCACTAAATATTTCCACTTACCTGCTTTGACATGAACTGCATCCATACTAACCCTCTCAAACAATGTTGTCTTGTATGTTGCCTTTCTGTCCTCCTTCTGCAATATTCAACTCCTCTTCTGACAACTCTCACATGACTGAACCCACTTCTTGATGATCTTCTTCATTCCTTCCCACCAGTACCGCAATTTGATTCTTTGATAGGTTTCTGTTGCTCCACGATGACCTAACTCCTCATGCATTGCCTTCATTATCTTCTGTTGAGTCAACGGAACAGATACAATTACCTGACTGTATGGTACATTTCTCTTCCTTAGTTGTCCGTCCTGTAAAAAATAGTTAGCTGATCTCCTTTTAATTTTCTGGAACTCTGTGTCTGAACAATCTGTTGGCCGCATAAGTGTCTCCAGATAATCTCTCATTCGTTTCCAGAATCCAACTTGCTGTACTCCTGCTCCCGTAACTTGAGTTTCCACGATTCCAACTGATTTTACTCCCATTCCGGGGTGAGTTTTCACCCAGCCGTCTTCCTCGTCCGCGTCCCTTGCCACGTCGTCCTTATCCAATGGTCGTCTTGATAACCCATCCGGCATTGTAAATGTCTTTCCGGGCTTATGTACCAATTCAAAAGAAAAGAGCTGAATAAACGCCACCCATCGTGTCATTGGCGCACTTGGCAAACTGGGGGTATTAATCATCTGTATGAGGGCTTTTGCGTCTACCTGTAATTCGAAATGTTGTCCCCACAATAATATCTGCAGTTTCTTCAGGATCTTCTTAACTCCCAGGAGCTCCAGCTTTGACTGTGCATATTCTGATTCCTTGTCCGTGAAACTTACTGATTCATACAACACTGGCCTATCTAATCCATCCTTATCTTCCTGCATGAGCACTGCGCCTGCCGCTAAATAACTTGAGTCTATTGCCAGTTTGATCTTCCCTGCGTCCTCTCCGTAGTCCAATCCTTTTAATACAATCTCCTCCCCTACAATCCGCTTCAGTGATTTAAATGCTTCTTCACATTCCTGTGTCCAAATAAATTCTGTATCTATTCGTGTCAGCCGCCGTAATGGTGCTGCTATTGCTGAAAAATCCTTGATGAACATCCTGACGTAAACACACAAGCCTAAAAATTGCCTGACATCCTTCTTTGATGTAAGTGGAGGCCAAGTCTGAACCTTGTTTTGTTTCTTTACTGATATAGTCCTCCCCTCCTGTGATACCACATGACCTACAATATCCAAAGCCGGAACACAACAGGCAAACTTCTCTCCTGATATTGTGAGCCCTGCTTCCTCAATCCGAAATAAAATCCTTTCCAATGTGATTGCATATTCCCAAATGAATTGTCGAATATTTGGATTCTCATCCAATGTAGCGCCACCATAGTCTGACTTAGGTCCCTTAATTCCGCCATCATCAATAAATATTCCTACATGTTCTGGCAGTTCCTCTTGAAGTATCCACGTCATCTGCACCTGATATACCGCCACTGAGTTTGTTGCACCCTGAGGTAATCTAGTTAGTTGTACCCGCCCCAAGGGTGTTTCAAACGTCGTAAGAGGTCTTGAAGCTGGATCCAGTTCTTGTTTGTCGTAACAGCCCATGATGTCGCCCAATCCGTAACAAGCTCTCCCTGCAAAAGAATCCACAAATTCTTCTATTTTTGGAGGTAATCCTGCATCTTTAATAGTGACTTTATTCAGCTGCTGCAAATCATGTACAATCCGTAACTTACCATTTGATTTTGCCACACAAAAAACCGGACTAGAATAGCTGGAAGTTGATTGCTCGTAGAGTCCTGTTTGAATCCTCTTCCTTACCAACTCAATAAAATCGTTTCTTATTGCATTTGGGATGGGGATTGGCCGCTGTTGCCAAGGTTCATGATTGATCACCGGTATTTTGTAAGGTTGTCCGTATTCATGTCTAAGTATTCCCCGTTCTTCTTCCGTAAAAGCAATAGCCTTCTCCCGCAACACAATCACATACTTCAACAATTTTAACTCCTCTTTTCTCAACCAATTGGGAGGTCCAAAGTTTACTGCTTCTAACCTCTTTGCTGTAACTCTTCTTGTTTCTCTAAACTCTGGTGGAAATGGCGTGAGAGGTGTCTGATAAGGATCCCGAGATAACTTTGGTCTTTCCAATGGCGGGTTAAGTCCTTGCGGCATAGGCTGATTTACCGGTCGAATCTTCTTTGCAACCCCCTTGTACTTTGCTGCACAAACTATGTTGTCCATCCTGTCTAAAATTTCTGCTGAAATTATCAATTTAACTGGTCAGTAACTGGTTCTGCTGCTGTAAAAGTAACGGTTAGTTATGGCTGTTGGAGTTAATTTTGTTCACTTGAGCGCATAGTCTTTCTTAAATTCTGTTGTTCTTATTCATGAGTTAGTTTTGTTTGAATTTGCCCACCCCTGCCCTCAGCTAACAAACTTAATTGCTGCCTACACACAAATGTATAATTTTAATTTTATTTCAGTTTTTACTCAGCTTTATTTATTTATTTCTCTCTCTTTCCAATCTCATTCTTCTCCTGATTTTGTTAACCAGGAAAAATAGAATAACTTACCAGCTAGAACGCGCAAAACAAAAAAAGTTTCCTTGTTGATTTTCTCGCCATGTAGCCACAACACCATGGGTGCGGTCCCTTATGTTAGAATCTACTGCGCTTTGCTCGCGCTCGCGCGGGTCGGAGTGCTACAAGGTTGTCCCCAAGTCGTAGAGACCTTCCTAAAATCCGCTCCGCGCTCCGTAACTTGCCAATAAAACAGCTCAATCCGATCCGTCCTTGCGCGCCTCTGCACCCCGATATCGGTTTGAGTGAATAGAAACCTTATTCTCTTCATATAAACACATACGTTGATCCCCTGAACAGCGGCAGACCTCGGCTCTTATCCATGCGGCCGCTACTCTCTACCTCCATTCCGCCAACCAGATCTAATGAAGCAGTTCAAGCTCTTCACCTTCGCGGCAGAAGAAGGTGAGTGACCTTAATTGCGAAGACCATTTTCAATAGGCTGACAACGCTTGGTACAGCGCCGTCAGCTACGCTGCCATATCCAGATGTTTCTCTCAGTTTTGCCGATCGGGTTTGCACAAAAATTTTCGGGATCAAGGTGCGTCCCCAGTTCCTCCCTCCCTCCTTCGTTCCCTCTCCAGTTTTCACTACCAACAAAGAGATTAGAGCACCATCTTACAGCCAATTCTACTGTTTTCTGGCTTTATTTTTGAGACTAATATTGCTTTCTGTCTCGACTTGTTAGAGAAATACCATACCACCTTGTTTAGAATGTCTTCTCACGAGTCCACCGGCGTTGTTGTTGTCCCAGAGGCCCCGCGCAATACTGCTTCCTCTCCTGTGACTGAAAGGGTACGCCCTCGCTCAAGCTATCTCCTCAATACCTGCCTCCTAACATAGTACACCCCCCCCATCTCATTTTAGGCCCCGACGACGGCGCGTCCGTCGTTTATCGAACCTCTTGAAGAAGAAGGTACTCCAGATGAGGCACCTCCTCCCTATATTGCTACTGCTCGCTTCTCCACCGCCGCTGGCGGCTATCTTCAGAACGCTCGTGCTCCTGCGTTCACGGTCGGGTCTCCTCCTATACTTGCAAACCTTCGCACGCCCTCGCCAATCCACTCACCTCGATGGGCACAAGCTGCTCCGTTCGTCCTTCGATCGCCTCCACCTGCCCTTCGTCATCGCTGGGCTCCAGAGTCTCCGACTCCCGTCGGCCCAGAGCGCCCGAATCGTCGCCAACGCTATTCCCCACTTTCCCCTCCTCCGACGTCTTCGCCGCCTCCAACTGAAATGCCTCCTACCCCTCCATCTCCTCCTGACATGCCGCCGACCCCTCGTCCTTGAGCCGCACAGATTGCTGAAGTGTACACTGATGGACACTTCAGCTCTGCTTTCCTAGCCGCTCAGTTCTACAATCTTCTAGTGTCTCTTTGGGCCATGTTGGCCAGATTTCCCGCCAATCACCCCGACGCTAATCACCATAACCTTCTCCGCTTAGACGCCGACTTGCTTGAAGGTTGGTTCATTGCCCATAGCGCTAATTTGTGAGCATTACTTCCTACTCTTCTCCTCCCATCCACACTCCTAACTATCAACTGATACAAGCACAGTCCCGAACGCTCCTTCTTCCCATAGGTTGGTGTTACTCGACGACCTCAATTCCCAAGCGCGATTAGTGTTTCGCACCCTTTGCGCAGCTATCCTTTGCTTCAACTACATAAATACTCGTACCGTTCCTGGCTATGACCCTACCAACCCTCAACTCTGACCATTCTCCCTTCCTCTTTTCATCCAAGGCCACTGATATTTCAGCCCGACTCCCAAGACCTCCTCTTATCTAAAAAATGCAAAAACAAAGCTGCTCCCTACCTGTCCTGTTAGCTTCTAAATATAAAAAAAAGAAAAAAGGTCTCTTTCCAATCTTGTTAGCCTTAAAAACAAACATGTCTCCTTCCAATCCTGTCAGCTCTGGAAATAAAATATTGTGTCCGCTTCCCATCTTGGTAGCTCTAGAAACATTCCACTCCTGTTAGCTCTACACATAAAGACAAAGGGTCTCCTTCCTATTCTGTTAGCTTTATACTTCTGATAGGAATAAAATAAAAATAAGACAAACCTGACCCCTCCTGAGAGTAATGAGCCCTAAATGGCAGGGGAAAACTGAAACCTGAAAAAACACATGACCAATCCCCGCAAGGTGGAGTGCCAAGAAGATTGAAGCTATCAAGTAAATTTCTTCCAGAATCTATCCTATATACACCAATCCGTAATCTGCTATGTGTGGGGGCTATTCTGCAATTGCAGAATACTCCCAATCTGCCCAGAAGGTTCTGAAGTCCATACCAAGTTGATCTTGTTCGTCCCGTAGCGCCCATTTGAATAGATCCCAGCTGAATCTCCCAAACAACAGCACCATCTTTGCGCATACACGTCTCAAAAACTCCTCCTCCTCCCCCCTCCGATCGTGCAAATCATACCGCATCTCCAGTTCTGCCGTATCAATAATTCCTCGAGTGCTGCCAACGTACATTCCAAACCGTTCCGTAGATGCAATCCACCAGATTTCCGGCCAAATGGTGTCATTTTGAAGATATCCCATGGTCCCGTCGTAATTTAGCAACATCATAAATCCTATTCGTCCAACGGGGTGCCCAGGGAGCTCTTTCCAAACCCCTTCAGTTGTGCAACCATAATTTTCTGGATAAATGCGCAGGAATTCTTTTACTGGATACCCCTCATCAATATAATCAGCACTTATTGGAAACAGCTTTGGTTCTGGAGCAGTATGAGTGCCCATCCACAACGGTAGTTGTTCCCACTCTGTATGCCAATCTTTCCTCATTTCAGACGAAGGATGTGACTGCCATTCTTGCTCTAAAGGCACCTGCTTGGTTTTATGGAGATCAGGTGTGTCTGAAGAATGATCTTGTATTCCCCTTTCCTCATCATCTTTACCTGTTTCCTTCAACACAAATCCCGTACAATTTGACAGAGTATCTGAAGGAGTGTTCAATGGCCCATATACAGGTCTACTCTCTTCTGTGAACCCTGTGCTGTTATATAATTCGTTATTTGAGCCGGCATCTGTTCCAGTATCCATCCCGCTGGCTGTTCCACCGTCCGTTCCTTCATTGCAACCCATATCCGCTCTACTATTTGACCCGCTATCCGTACCACTATCCTCTCCGCTGCTTGACCCCCTATCTGTACCAATATCCGCCCCGCTGCCCGCTCCATCCGTTGCTGTCTCCTTAAGCTGATATTCACTCACCTGAATGCTATGGGAACACTTACTGGCAATCCTTCGAGGGGGTGCCATTTCCCATCCTGGAACTTCTGGAGCGCATATTGGTATACATAACCTTTCTCCATCCCATAGCTCGTAACTCAAAATTTCTCCTTGTGCTTTGGACAACTCCAGGCGTACTTTGTGATCCGCCAAAAATGGTCTTCCCAACACTGTATATACCTTCCCTCTCACAATAAAAAAATTGGCTGCTTTGTTGTCCTCTGCGTCTATATGGAATGGGATGGCCTCTGCTAATCCCACGATGGGTGAAGAGTGGCCACCAATACCCGTAATATTCATACTGATTTCCCTAGTAGGTAATTGCAATTGCAGAGCCACAGTTTCCGGCATGATGTTCAGTTCTGCGCCACTATCAACTAACGCCTTGATCTTTTGTCCGTTAATAGTTATATTCACAAATCCCAATGGGCATGCATATGTCAGCGGTGCTATGGTATTCAGTGGTCGGCCACTACAATCAAATTCTTCCTCAAAGTTGGTTCGGTTACATATTCCGGAGTTTTGTTGACGATCTGCCATCTTGAACTCAGCCAAAGGTAAATTATGTAAGTCTTGAAGGAATTTTGGTGCAATAAGCAGGAGTTCTTCCAGGGTGAGTGTGAAGCTTTGTTTCAATATCTTCTTTCTCAGCCCCCCCCCCAACTTTGGCTCTGTCCACCGTTGTCTCCGATGACTCCTTTGCTGACTCCTCTGTATTCTTCCTTTCGTCGTCCTTTGCAGGTACCCGCTCCCGTTCCTGAATCTCCTCGCCTTCACTGCTTCCGTCATCAGATGT
This sequence comes from Puccinia triticina, assembly GCF_026914185.1. Classification (NCBI taxonomy): domain Eukaryota; kingdom Fungi; phylum Basidiomycota; class Pucciniomycetes; order Pucciniales; family Pucciniaceae; genus Puccinia; species Puccinia triticina. Next base: position 1,302,904 of record NC_070572.1, read on the forward strand.
TCCTTCCACCCATGCTCCCGGATAGCTTGATCTCCTCTTCTTTGTCACCGGGGGTTTCTTGTTGGCCTCTTGGTTGGGTACTGGTGCATTATGTGTGCTCTCCTTAGGCTTCTCCACCTTATCTGGTTTAGATTGCACTGGCTGACTGTCTTTTTCCTTCTCCTTATCCGCATGTCTCGGAGATCGCCGTAAGCCAAATCCAACCTGGATCTCCTTGTCTTCCTCCCCGTAGTGCATCTCCGGTGGACTCCACATCTCCCATCGGTTAGTCAAAATCATGGTTGCTGTTGGCTCATGCGATTTCTCCACTCCTGTGTTTCCTGCCGCCCTATTAGCTCGTATTTCCGCTCCTTCCCTGCTTAACTCAACCCGCTCCGCATACCTCCGTACCAGTTCACGAATAGAGTCGCCTGTGTCAGACGGAATTGGTTCCCTGTTTGGATAATAGTAATTTGGTCCTGACTTGTAAACGGCCCGCTTAGTGATGTCTTTGTTTAGATGGGAGCAAAACATTGCTGTGTGATCCATCTCCTTGCAGTAATAACACTGGATCTGGGTTCTTTGGTAAGGTGGTTCTCCGGGTCCTGGCGGTCTAAATCCTGCTGCTGGTGGTCTTGTTCCTGCTAAATGAGGCGGAAAGGGTCTAGAATTTGGGTTAGTATTCAAGTTAGTATTTAAGTCAGTACGTAATTTCTGAATTTCTTCTTCTAATGCCTTTACCTTGTCAGACCCCGCATCTGCTTTGGGTTTGGACTGAACTTCGTTCTTGGCTTCTGGTTCCTTGCTGAAACTCTTACCCTTTGATGTTCCAACTTCCATATCCAATACGGACAGTGACGCCTCCACGTATTCCTTCAATTGCTCCAACTTAGGTACTAACGCCTTGCCATCCTTTGTCTTCCGTAGTTTCTTGTTATACGCCAAATCCTTCGCCACGTCTCGCCGTATCTCAAGTGAAATTGCCCTCCAAAGTGGGTCGCCACTTTCTGCACTCAAGTCCTCGTAGCCCATCTTCTTCAAGTATGCAAGGATCTCCTCGAGTTCGCCCACAAATTTACGATACTCTTCCTTCGTCTGAATGCCACCTTTGCTAGCATGTTTGTCCACCAATGTTGGAATTGACTCCTCATTGAATCTCCTTTTTGGTGTAGCCCGACCCCATTTATGAATAAGCTCCTTCTTCAGCATCTCCCAGTCTCGATTTTCATGGCCTTCCATGCTCTCAATACATTCACTGATCTTCTGGTCTTTGATGAGAAACGGCAATTGTAATGCCACATCCTGTCCTCCAGCCTTCTGTACTCGAGCTATCTTCTCCACTCTCTTAATAAACAGTTCTACTTCTGTTCCATCAAAGTGTAAGTTCATCTTCTTTGTGTCCAGAACATTCCCTGTCTCCTCATCCTTTAGCGTAATTTCCGCTTGTGATCGACACTGACTGGAGTCTGGCGTCGTCTGAGCTAAATTCAACAAGCTATCTGTAATGCCGTGAATGGTTGTGTCCAAGCCAACTGTTGGTGCTGTGAATGGAGTTGAGGTTGCAAATCGGAGGGATGGTCCTTGTTGGACCGGAGTCTCAGGTATTGGTATGCTCTGCGGTGATTTCTTCTGTCCTAACAGTGCTGCCATCATCTCCCTCATTTCCTTCATTGCATCCTTTATTTCTGATATCTCCGCTTGCTGGTGTTGGATGATTGCTGACTGATCTTCAATAGGTGGATCCATGTTGACTACTGAGCTTGAGTTGGATTGTGTTCTCTGTTCCCCAATGTTAGGGAAATGCTTCCGAAAGACCTCCCGTATCACTTCTCTTTCCCGCAACCGACGTTCCTTATCCTCGACGTCAAAAATCCTATCCTCGTCGTCCAAAATCCTATCCTTGCCAATCAAAATCCTATCCTTGTCGTCCGTGATCCTATCCCTGTTGGCCAAAATCCTATCCTTGTCGTCCAAAATCTTATCCTCGTCGTCCAAAATCCTATCCTTGTCGTCCAAAATCCTAGCCTCTTTGTTCAAAATCCTATCCACTCCGTCCCGTCTATGATCCACGCCGCCACTCTTTTCCACGATTGGTTGAAGTTACTGATGATCTGCTTAAATTGATTGATGACTTGATGATCTTGCTGAAGGAAATGGGCCACTGTTGGGACACCAGATGTAGGACTCGTGTGGGACACTAAATATAATTTGGTGAAATATCCGCTGAGGGGGAAATAAATTGCTTAATAGGTTGAAAGGCTATTACAACTTACGGGTGGTTTGAAAGACCTGCCCCTCTAATAATACTATGCAAATATCTAAGAGTCTTGTAATCAATATTTATAAAGATATGGCTGATTCCAAGATAGATCTTACTTTCATATAGTAATCTCTATCAGACCTAGATCACTTGATTCAACAGGCTAGCAAATCTGTTATAACTTCTTCGCTTGCAGGCAATATACTTACTTTGTTATACTTGTACTACACGTTACTAATACGCTGTTTAACTCGCACTTGTTGTTGTGTTATGCTGGGTTCTACTACTGCCAAAAAAAACACTAATACTACTACTAAACTTCTACGCTACTTTTACTAACCACTAATACCGCTAATAACCGCACTGCTGACTAAACTACCGTATGTGACCAAACCTTCCTAGGCTGATTGCAACACTAACTAACTACCGTAACTAACTAACCACTGTGACCAAACCTCTGTAGGCTGATGGGGAAAAGTCTGGTGAGGGGGGAAAGGGCCTCCTTATATATTGAAGGGTGAGGGATTTTTGCTCCAGGGAAGCTCCTCATGAGGGATTATTGCTGCAGGGGATCTCAACTACACAGCCTCTCATGCATGTACTGCGCTGCATGTGCAAACAACAAGGGGTTTATGCTGCAGGAGACACTCAACTACACAGCATCTGCATGCGTGTGCTGCACTGCCTTACAAACAATGAGGGATTTATGCTGCAGGAGACGCCTCCTATACATCTTATCTACCTGCATATGATGTGCTTCATGTACAAACAATGAGGGATTTATGCTGCGGGAGGCACTTCCTGTACAGCTTATCTACCTGCATATGCTTCACTATGCGTACAAACAATGAGGGATATATGCTGCATGAGGCGCTTGAGCTACACAGCACTTTCATGCATGTACTGCGCTGCATGATGTCATGTGTTGCTATGCAACCAAGCCATCTTCCATCCTCTTCCACACACTCTGCATCCACTGTCCAACCTGTTCCATTCCCAATGTTGAGGGTCAAGGCCTCTCCTCCCATCTTGCTCCTTCTTCCCTACTTCCCCCGCACTGTATTACACACTCCCTCTACTATAATACCTCTGCAATGGGCTTTTGGCATTGTCACGCATATGGAACACCACAACGGCGGTCAAAGGCAAGCGGCGGAGACGACAGGAGTTGGCGTGAGAGCGGAACTTGGCGGATGACGTGCGTGTGTGTATAGCGCTTGGCGGATGACGAGTGTGCGTGTGTGAACGGAGTTAGCGGATGGCGTGCGTGGGAGGCGGGCGGAGGATATCTTTTAGTTCTCTTCTTTTTTCTCTATAAAACCACAGTGAGGGAGGGAGGATTCGGGATCAACATACTCCCCACAGACTCTTTTTTTACGGTTTTACTTTATTTTGCGGACTATTGTGCTTCTTTTACTTTGCATATGTTGCGGAGCGGAGTTTTACATTGCGGACTTGCTTTATATGTGTTACGGTTATGCTTTGCGCAGTTTTGTGCTTGCTTTACGGCTGTTTTCTTGTGGTTTTTGCGGAGTTTTGTGGCAGAGTTATCTTCTTTGTGCGGCGGAGCTTTATTTTACTGTTTACTTTTGCGGAGCTAGATTATTTTACGTGCTTTACTTTATTTATCCCACTTAGAGCCCTACAACGCGGCCAAGCTGTGGAGCGAAGTTTCTCCAGATCACCTGACTTTACCTGGGAATCATCTTGGAGCAGCAGGGTCCTGACATTTCTACGTAGTGACCATTTTAGTTCATCACAACAGGTCACAGGGGTATGGCAAGTACTTGTATCAAATACTTGCATGTTGTTCAACCTAAGATCCCAGAACATGCACCGGCACCTGGCACCTGTAGATGAGTGGTTTCTTTGAGCCTGAAAGTACTCCCCTATGGGTGCAGAGTACTTGCCAAGGAGTACTTTGTGTACTATCTATGGCTAAGCATGAATTGCACTGCTGCAAAAAATGGCATTTTTGATAGTTACAGAAGAAAATGTGGAAGTATCTCAATTGCCACATCATCATGCTGTGATGTTAACTTACCGGATTATACAAGCATGACTAAAGCGGAGATTGATATCAGTTGAACATAAGATCAAGTTAGCACATGACTGAGTTAAAGCTGAGGCACAACTCACATCTGGCAGCCTTCCTTAAAGAATTTACCATCTGGCACTCTCTGGAGAGTGCAACCATTCCCCCCCTGGTGTTTGAAGTTCCTGCATGCAAGGCGGGGAAGTCTTGGTTGGGTAAAACCGGCTTTTTGAAGGGACTCCAAAGTGGTGGGATCCCGGAGTCCTTCAAATCTATTTTGGAGTTTCTCCCAAATAAAAATCCCCTTTGAGTTCTTCCCCAAGTGTAGTTTGGAGAACATCCAACACATAATCAGAATATATCCAGAGAAAACTCGAATAACAATATTGAGGTCATTAGACTTTGAATGTTATTCAAGTGCGGGAGTTCAAAGAATATTCGAGTGGGGATCCATCCAGACCTGCTCAATTTTTGAAATGCTCCTCTGCCCAGCGTATTGGGGACCCACAAGGACGACCTCATCTCCTCAGTTCAAATTGGAAGCAGCCCATTCTCCAAGGGGTATATGATTTTTTTTACTTTGTTTAAAACTAGGATTCAATAAATATGTACATACACAGGAAGCAGAAAAGGCAAGAAACTTGCTGGGCTACATAGCCAGCCAATAACACATATGACTACTGAGTACAAGCAAGCAAAGGATACATTTACAAAGAAAAGACAAAGAGAAGAAATACAGGAACGCATAAATGAGCAGGGGAGGAGTAGATAGATCAGACGGCAGGAGGGGGGAGAGAAGGCTTGGCAACCAAAGGGATTGACGGGCCAGACCATCCAAACAAGGGCAAGAAGAACTTGTGCCAACAGATGTACTCTGCTTGATGGACGGCCTGGAAGCGGTGTCAAGATGCAAGAGACCTTCAAAAGAGATCCTTCCAATATTTTTTTCTGGGTTGTACGTCTGCAATGATACTGGAGAAGCTAAGAGGAGGTTGATGGGAAGTGGGAAATGAAGGGTGAGAAGGGAGAGGAGCAACACGAGGAACGATGGTGGGAGGAGAGAGAGAAGACACTAGAGATGGCCAGTGGGTACCCGTCTGGCGGTACCCGGCACCCACGGGCGGGTACACCTCCCTGTCCTTGGGTACCCCCCCCGCGGGTGCCGTGTATGGTTACGGGTCTGTGACATATGGCTGAAAAATAGCAAGTACTGTTGAGTTTTCGCCGTGACAGTCTTGTGAAAGGGCTGAGTCTCATTGCCTCCCTCGCTTCCGCTCCCTTGTCTCCTCCCTTTCACGTCGCCTCATCCTTTTCCGGACATCACATTCCCTTCCTTGCAACCACTCTCGTCTTGACTTCGTTCAGACTCAACTTTTCAATATTCGTCTTGACATCGCTCAAGACGCAAAACTCATTCCGGCTCGACATTGCTCGAGTTCTGTTAGGGAGTAAGCGAGCCAAGGTGGTAAACTTAGATCATTAGAGTTTCAACACACAGTTATGCATAAACAAATCATGTAAATTTATGCATTACTGTGGCTGCGCAAACTTGTAGTTAGTCTAACTCGACCCGCCGGTATCGGTTCCTCTCTTTCCTCACCAAGATTGGACCCGATACCGTGCCGGCCCAAGCTTACCTGCGAAGCATTTCTTTTCGTCAGGTGAGTGTAATCAAGACTGAGATTGGACCCAATACCGTGCCGGCCCGAGCTTACCTGCGCAGCATTTCTTTTTGTCAGATTTGCATTCACTCCCCTGAGTGTCTTATAGGTTAAAAGCCGAGCTCTTGACGCCGTCCGACGGGAACCGAGTCCATTTTGCGGGAGACCAGAACTGAATGGTCGGAAGAGGAGGAAAGATAAAAGAAATCCAAGAAAAAGCAATTCGAGATACCAAAGAGAAACAAAGAGTCAAAAGAGAAAAAGAAGAAGAAGAAAGATTGCAGACAATCCGAGAATTCGAAGAGAATCAGAAAAATTATACAAACGATTCAATCAACCCACTCAATCCTCCTCCTTGGTCGACGTTGACATGGCGCTACAACCAACTGCAGAAGATTATTTTTGCTTGAAAGCCGAAATCAATCGGCTATCATCAATGATCTCTGCTCCTGTCCAACAACCTTATGGAAACAGTGTCCTCAACAGCTTCCACAAGAAACCCCTTGAGCTCCACTACATGCACAACCCAAAAAAGACCCGGCTCGCGAAAGGGAAGGCGAACTTCAAAGGCTGGGATTGCGAGATCAACAAGACCCTCAAGTACGTATTTGAGAACGCCGATGTGTTTACTGCTCTGGAGTCAAACTTCAAGTCGAGACCTGCCAAAGATCAAGCGGCTATCGCCTGTCTCCTGCGCTCCACTCACTACTGGACATTGTTGATGGGACCAATTCAGACGACCCGTGGACCATCTTCACAAGCCTCAAAAGCCAGTGCAATTGGTCCGACCGTCAACACAAGCTAGATCTCATTGGCCAGTTTGCAGATCTAATGGCAAACAGATTGATTCCGGGAACCGACGTCGACCTAGCAAAGTGGAGTAAATTATGGGCTGAAATGACTCAATTGAAAATTACTTTTGAGGAAATGGGCGGTTTATGTCTACAGAACAGCTTCTCAGCGCCTGCGGGAATTGACACAAAAACATTCAAATTTGTGGTCAGCCAAAAGCTCAAGACAGCAACTGCCGTCACCCTGAACAATTTGATGACAGTAATCCAAGGCGCGACCGGCAAGTCACAACATAAGTCTAGTTCCACCGTTGAAGACCACTACACCCCGATGGACTTAGATGCAATCAATGCTATGCGCACGAACCCCGGTCGCTATGCGCCTCCACCCCGCCTTAATCCGCAACAGTTACAACAGACCAAAAAAATCTTGAGTCCCCAGCAATACAATCACCCAACGCAGCCAAAGCCCCAAATATTGATCGAGAAAGCAACTACATTTTGCGGTCACCCGATTCCCAAACACCTGAAGCACAAATGGGGCGTGAACTGCCACTATTGCAAACAAGACGGACACTGGTACAACCACTGCAAAGCTTTCTGGGAAGATGTCACCTCGGGTGTAATAGGACCACCACCAGAAGGACATGACGCCCCCGGTTCCAACTACCTACCTCCCGATCGTCCTTTCGGCAGACACAACCGCTTACAACAGCTAGAGGTACCAGAGATCAATGATGGGAAGATCCTCCTAGACTCAGGAGCCTCAACTCACGTGAGTGGTTCACTCAATCTATACACATCAAGAGAACAACTGGCACAACCAAGAAAAATACTCCTGGCAGTAGCTGATTGCTCGGTTGATGTTAGCTTCAAGGGGACGATCTCGATCCCGACAAAGCAGGGAACAGTCACGGTTGAAGACGTATACTATTGTCCAGGCGTCAATGGTATCATCCTGTCAGTTGGACGATTGAGGAGTGTAGGATGGCGGTTATTCTTTCAAGGTTCAGATGCTACATTAACTAGTCCAAATGATGTAGTGTTTAAGACATTGTATAAAAATTATTGCTGGTTCTTAAGCAATTTAAAACAATCTTTGAGCCTGAACAAAATCACGCAACAACCGTCATTTGACCTGTTCCTCTGGCACCGGCAACTAGGACATGTATTGGAAGAAGTGGTGAAGAAGTACCTTCAACAACACTACCCGGAAGAGATTGACGGGAAGACATGGGCCTCTTTCTTTTGTCAAAAATGCGCGACATCAAAGAGCATAGACAAGAAATCGCCGGGCAGTAATTCGCTGATCCCACGAGACAACCCAATGGACCTTCTAGTGTCAGACATAGCCGGACCATTCTTGTACGACATGTCAGGAAAGCGGTACATTCTCACCATGAGAGACCACGCCTTGACTTACATATGGTGTGATGCAATGACGGAACAAAGTGAAGCACCAAACAAGATAATGGCGTGGATGAACCATTTGAAGAACACTTTTGGCAGATACCCAAAAAACCTGCATTGCGACAATGGGCCCAAGTATACGGCATCCCTGAAGAAGCTACTACAACCGCTTGGAATCTCTCTAGGACCGGTACCCCCTTACAGCCCAGAACACAATGGCGAGGCTGAGCGAGTTAACCGTACTCTAGGCAACATGGCAAGAACTATGCTGCATGAATCAAAGATGCCTAGGCCGTATTGGAGCTATGCTTACCGGATGGCGGCTCACATACACAACAGGATTCCGAATAAGAAGGTAACAACTTGTCCCCTCACGGCAATGTACGGAATAGAAATAGATCCGAATGTTCTGTACCCGTTTGGAGCGGAGGCTATAGTACACATACCAAAAGAAAAGGGCGATAAACTATCTCAGAGAGCGCATGTCGGAAAACTGATTGGATATCCAGCAGCAGGAGGCGGTTGGCTTGTTCATTCTTCATACGACGGCAGGATTCTACACTCAACTTCAGTCATCTTTCCTGAATTCCAGTATCTCCCAGTCAAGAAAAAGATTCCATCAAAAGGAGATCTCAACCTAATCTTGAATCAAATTGTGCTCAAACTAGGCAAGGAGGAGAGCGAAATCAATGCGAAAGCAGAAGAACAAGCAATGACAAACTTGCACATGAATGGAGACCGACGACTACCGTCGCACATAAGATCAGCTCTAAAGTCACCGGACTTGAAAGAATGGCTAGGAGAAGCAAACTATGAAATCGACAAGTTCTTCGAACTCGACGTGTGGGAGCCAATGGAACCGTTTCCTGGAGTCAAGGCTCTAGGTTGTTGGTGGGTATTTGCGATAAAAGAAGGAATGGCCGAAGGTGATCCGGAAATTTTTCGAGTGCAATACGTCGCAAAAGGCTTCAATCAAGTAATGGGTAGGGACTGCAACGAAACATATGCTCCAACGGCTTCACTTGTCACTCTGTGATTACTTATTTCACTAGCAATCAAATATCATTATCCAATTGCAACATTCGACGTTAGTTCAGCGTACCTCTACAGTCCTATAGAGGAAGAAGTCTATGTACAACCTCCCGTTGAAATACGACCAGAATTGAAAGGGAAAATAATGAAATTGAAGAAAGCTATGTACGGTACAAAGCAGGAGGCAAGATGCTGGTGGAAATTCTTCAAGAGCAAAATGGAAGATATTGGTTTTGTGGCGTTTGAATAAGAACAATCACTTTATATATATCGACAAGGACCAGATTTCATAATTATGTGGCTTCATGTGGATGACAGATTTGCAGTGGCATCCAACTTTGGAGAACATCCAATACATAATTTGAATATATCCAGAGAAAACTTGAATAACAATATTGAGGTCATTAGACTTTGAATGTTATTCAAGTGCGGGAGTTCAAAAAATATTTGAGTGGGGATCCATCCAGACCTGCTCAATTTTTGAAATGCTCCTCTGCCCAGCGTATTGGGGACCCACAAGGACGACCTCATCTCCTCAGTTCAAATTGAAAGCAGCCCATTCTCCAAGGGGTATACAATTTTTTTACTTTGTTTAAAACTAGGATTCAATAAATATGTACATACACAGGAAGCAGAAAAGGCAAGAAACTTGCTGGGCTACATAGCCAGCCAATAACACATATGACTACTGAGTACAAGCAAGCAAAGGATACATTTACAAAGAAAAGACAAAGAGAAGAAATACAGGAACGCATAAATGAGCAGGGGAGGAGTAGATAGATCAGACGGCAGGAGGGGGGAGAGAAGGCTTGGCAACCAAAGGGATTGACGGGCCAGACCATCCAAACAAGGGCAAGAAGAACTTGTGCCAACAGATGTACTCTGCTTGATGGACGGCCTGGAAGCGGTGTCAAGATGCAAGAGACCTTCAAAAGAGATCCTTCCAATATTTTTTTCTGGGTTGTACGTCTGCAATGATACTGGAGAAGCTAAGAGGAGGTTGATGGGAAGTGGGAAATGAAGGGTGAGAAGGGAGAGGAGCAACACGAGGAACGATGGTGGGAGGAGAGAGAGAAGACACTAGAGATGGCCAGTGGGTACCCGTCTGGCGGTACCCGGCACCCACGGGCGGGTACACCTCCCTGTCCTTGGGTACCCCCCCCGCGGGTGCCGTGTATGGTTACGGGTCTGTGACATATGGCTGAAAAATAGCAAGTACTATTGAGTTTTCGCCGTGACAGTCTTGTGAAAGGGCTGAGTCTCATTGCCTTCCTCGCTTCCACTCCCTTGTCTCCTCCCTTTCATGTCGCCTCATCCTTTTCCGGCCATCACATTCCCTTCCTTGCAACCACTCTTGTCTTGACTTTGTTCAGACTCGACTCTTCAATATTCGTCTTGACATTGCTCAAGACGCAAAACTCATTCCGGCTCGACATTGCTTGAGTTCCTTATCAATCTCTTGATCGGCTCCTCTCTTCAATTTGGTGAGAAACGAACAACAATAACCTCGGTCCATTCCTCCCTTGGCTAATCCCTTTTTCCTTTCTCTCTTTCTATCTCTTTTCCAGTGTCTTTGTTCCCATTCTACTCTCTCCTGTCCTTGGTTGTCTCAGAATCTCAATTCTCTTGTGGTGGTAATTCTCTCTCTCATCTTCTCTCCTGATGTTCTTTCTCATTCCTTTCTTGATCATTCTAATTTTGTTTCTTCAGTATGGTTCTCAATTTTACAGCAATTCAGATTAAATCTTCACAAGTACCCATGTCCAACACAGGTACCCGTTCAGGCTCCCGCCGCAGAGTTGACTCTGCCGAGTCCCGACTCATCCCACATCAGACCAGACTGCACACACCCAATACCGTAAACGACACTGCTCTCGCCTCATCTGACTCAGAATTGAGTCGCCACCATCCCCTGTAAGCTAAAAATCTATCTGACAATCCAAGCCTCCCCCCCCCCCCTCACCGCAAGAATGCTGATCTAATTTGTGTGCTTCTATATTCAATACAGCTCGCTGCTCTGGCTCCCAGTTTCACTGCCTCTGAATCATAATCGGTTCACAGCCCCGGTAAGTCCATTTCTCACTTTTCTGGCCTCACCCCACCTCAATTGTTATGCCATTCACGGCTTGTATGGTGGACCCAATCAAGCATATGCGGATGGGAAAACATGAAGGCTATTGTGGTTATTATCTCATGCTGACATGTCCCAAATAAACCTGTTGGCTGACATTTATATAAGGGTCTGTCCCAGCCTCAGGCTCTGTGAATAGTGACACGTTCTCACAGAGACCTCACACCATGAAACAATCAAGCAAGAGGTCATGCCAGACCTTGATTTCACCGACAACATTGCCTCCGGGACCATCAGATGGTTGGACTAAAGCAATACAATCTGATGTCGCTGATACCAATATCTTGGTTGTGAATGATGATTCCTCAGCTACCCGTACAAAAGTCCCTCGGACCAGCCAGCCTAATTTTTGCCTGCATACACCAGGGATGCTTGGGGGGCACTCCCCAGGGAGTGCCTTACGTTGAATTTTTTTCATAACTCAGTGCAATGTCTACTACATCATATGTGTAATCAAACATGAAATGATATACAAGTATATATGAAGTATCCATAACTCATCTGGAACTCTTCTGTAATTCAGTAGTAACTAAACTGGACCACAGAACACAAATTGTCTGTAACCAAACTTTAACTCAAGTGCAAAGCACCACTCATAAATTGTTTTTACCCAAGGGTGAAGTCAATCTGAATAGTGTTGGAACCATTTCATCATCCTGTACCCATTGCTGTGGCCTCAACAGAATGTGATTGGTGTGTGATTTGTCACCCTATTGTACGCGCGTACAATAGATTTGGATAAAGAAAATTTCAGAAGTGCAAAATGTTTTAATATTTGCACAAGAGAAATAGAACTGTATTTTGGCTGGGTACAAAAGGGTGACACAGTTCATCAATCAATCAGCTGCAAATGCCCCTCTGTTCTAAAAAATGTGTGATTGGTGTGTGATTTGTCACCCTATTGTACGCGCGTACAATAGGGTGACAAATCATATTCCATCAGGGCAGTTACACTATTTTTTTCTTAAATTTTACCCTCATTTACTCGGCAGAAGTCCCCCTCTGGTATGAAAAGTGCCTGATTTGTCACCCTATTGTACGCGCGTACAATAGGGTGACAAATCACACACTTTTCAGACCAAAGGTGAATTTTTGCCATTTAAATGAGGGTGACACAGTTTGGAAACAATTCAGCTGGAAATGTCCCTCCAGTCTGGAAAGTGTGTGACTTGTGTGTGATTTGTCAATCTATTGTACTAGGGTGACAAATCACAGACTTTTCAGACCAGAGGGACATGTCCAGCTGAATTGTTTCCAAACCATGTCACCCTGATTTACTGGGCAAAAATTCCCCTCTGGTCTGAAAAGATTGTGATTTGTCACCCTATTGTACGCGCGTACAATAGGGTGACAAATCAGGCACTTTTCATACCAGAGGGGGACTTCTGCCGAGTCAATGAGGGTAAAATTTAAGAAAAAAATAGTGTAACTGCCCTGATGGAATATGATTTGTCACCCTATTGTACGCGCGTACAATAGGGTGACAAATCACACACCAATCACACATTTTTTAGAACAGAGGGGCATTTGCAGCTGATTGATTGATGAACTGTGTCACCCTTTTGTACCCAGCCAAAATACAGTTCTATTTCTCTTGTGCAAATATTAAAACATTTTGCACTTCTGAAATTTTCTTTATCCAAATCTAGGCAGTTGCGTTTCAGGTGTGATATATATTTGATGAAGGGAGTTCACCCCAATGTAAAAAAAATTGGATAAGCAAGAGCTACCTGATTTTGAAATGTAGAACTGAAGTTAGGATTGACATGAACTTGACTTCAAGATGAATCCAACAGAGTTGAATGATAGTTCACGTCCAACGGTTACATATCACCCCAAATTAGATTGGCCTATAGTTCTTGCCCAGTTATTGAACAATTAACCATCACATTGTAAGGAATTCTGCCCCAGTTCAGACAAAAACCAACCCCAAATTCAGCTGTGGCACTCCCTGGGGAGTGCCCCCAAAGCTTCCCTGGTGATATCTGATTTTTATTCAATCTAGCTACTTCCGTCGATGTTGACAGGGCTTTCTCATTTGGACAGGATTATGTATCGAAAAAAAGACACTGCCTCAGTCCAGTTTCTATCATCAGAGGGATGTATGTTGCTTTTTACTCAAAAAATGACTTGATCCCCCCCGGTATGCTCAAAAGGTGGAAGGTAGGACTCCAAGATGAAAAAAAAGGATAAACTAAAGAGAAAAGGTACAGATCAAGTGTGATCATGCAAGAATTTTTTCATTACAAATTTTTATCTACAATTGACAGATCATTGTGGATTTGATAATCCGAGGTTTTTTTTTATGAGATATTGTTGTCCAACAACTAGTGGCTTCAAAATTGAAAAAAAGTCTGTAGTTGTGTAAAATATAGTGAGGGTACCCGTGGCACACGCCGCGGGTACCGGCAGTACCTGTCCGCGGGTGTTGGCGGCGAGTCTGGGTACCTAAATTTTTACAAAATCATGGCGGGTACCCGGACACGCCACGGGTACCCAGGTCCCCATGGCCATCTCTAGAAGACGCCTTTTTCCAATCAAAGTCAGAATAAAAAGGGAAGATTTCTGTGGACCGTGGTGGGTTGCCAGCTTCAAAATTTTTTCGGAAAATTTTTGGATGTTCCTTGGGTGGGGAGCCATGAAGGATGGCACTCAAATACCCTCTGAATGCCTTTCAAAAGACATTCAGCAGAGCTGTTTCCTCCACTGAAGGCCTTTTGAAGGGCAATTGGAGTTGAACTCCAAAGAGATGATCTGGTGAAACCCGCTGGTTGGGCGGGTTTTTTCCAGATAAATTCATGCAAAAAAGTTTCCCAAAAATTGGGAAAATCTTTGGATGACTTTTGAAAGCTACTCAACCAAGGGCACTTCAATGGTTTTTGGAATGTAACGGCTCCCTTCAAAGGTCACCTGAAGGAAAACCTTAAAAGTGTGTCTGGGGTGTACGGTTCTCCAAACACCCCCAGATTTTTTCTGCCATATGAATACCAATAGTCAAAGGCTTTGTCTACGTGTAGTGCAGCAGTTTTTGGCCCGGCTGCACTACACTATTTTGCAGCTTATTTTGGCTACGCTTGCGCTTTTTGGCGCAAGTGTGTGGCATTTCAAATTTTTAGCGGCTATTTTTAGCCATATTATAGCGCAAAAGCGCTGCGCTAACACTATAAAAAGCGCGCTAAGCTATTTTGTGGGGGGGAGAAAGTAGCTTTTATTTATTTATTTTTGCTGCACTGCAAGAAAAACTCTAGAAACTGCTTGCAGTTGAGATGCAGCAAGCTTCAATCAAGCTTCAGCTCAAGCTGGAGTCAAGCACCCAAATTCCGTGCTGGTGCACCTTGAGTGTGTACCTTGTTCAGCATCTCAATCTTGAACATGCTGGAGTGCTCAATGCTCATGCAGTAGGCTGAGGCAAATGAGAATCCCCCGGAGCACCCTTTCATTTTCTTTTATTAAACACTCCATGCAACATTGAATCCAGCCAGAATAAAATAAAAAGGGTATGTACACATGAAAGGGATATGTACAGATAAATAAATATGTACACATGAAAGGGGAATGTGAGGAGGTGTATTAACACATAAAAGGGATATGTGCACATGATGAAAGGGGTATGTATGCATGAAAGGGGTATTTATGCATGAAAGGGGTATGTGCAGTAAGGGGTATTTGCACATGAAAGGGATATGTAAACATCAGAGGGGTATGTAAACCTGAATGGTAAAAGGGGTACTAAAAGGGACCTAAAAAACTCAAAGGGGGCATGTAAACATGAAAGGGTCATGACCAAATGATGAATGGGGTATGTACACATTGTGAAAGGGATACATGCACATGAAAGGGATACACACACATGAAAGGTGTATGTGCACATAAAGGGCTATGTACACCTTATGAACGGGGTGAATGCATACAAAAGGGATATATGCACATGAAAGGGGTATGTGCACATGAAAGGGGTATGTGCACATGAAAGAGGTATGTGCACATGAAAGGGGTATGTCAACACTGGGTTGCTACGCTAACCATAGCGGTTAGCGTAGCGTAGCGCAGCGCAAATGCGCTATTTTTTAGCGTAGCGTTAGCGCAATTGCCTGCATATGCGCTAACGCTATGCGCACGCGGTAAGCATCTATTTTAGCTGATAGCGTAGCGTTAGCGCAGATGCGCGCAACTGCGCTAACGCTACACATGCAGAGCGCAAAAGAGCGCGCGTTACGCTGCGCTACAGCGCCTTTAGCGGGAAAAAAGGGCTTTTTTTCCGCTAAAAGCGCTGTAGCGCAGCGCAGCGTAGCGTAGCGACTGTAGCGGCGCGCTAACACTAACAAATAATTGGCGCGCTGTTAGCGCCGCTGAAAATTAGCGCAGCGTAGGGGCGCTAACAGAGCGCTAACGCTATGCAAAATAGAAGGGCGCTTTTTGCCGCTACGCTAACGCGTAGCGCTGAAATAGCGTAGCGTAGCTTAGCGACCCAGTGTTGGGTATGTGCACATGAAAGGGGTATGTGCACAGGTATCAACTGATTTACTTAGTTTTTTGTACCTTAGACTCACTCTTTCATAAATTAGACAATGGGGGGGTTCAAATTTGACTCCTGCACTGTTTCAGGAGACAATTCAGGAAAAAAAAAGTCCCAGCCAAAAATCTCCAGAACTTCCTGCAACTTTGAATCCCCCAAAATCCCAATATCTGTTGTTGCAATCAATTCAGGACCCACGAAAGCAGTCAAAAAGGTAAGTCCAAAACTTGCCCATCTCATCATGACAGGATGGCCGGCCCAGAGTCCAGACCGGCCATCAATTGCATTGGATGGCCGGTAAACATTGTCCACACATTGTACATACACCCCCCTTGATGACCTGGTCGGGTCATCAATTCGCGAGTGGGTAACCAATACCCCACCACTCGATGACGCGACCCGGTCATTGAGCGGATACAAACCCCACTCGATGGCCCGGTCACCCGATCATTGTGTGGATAAGACTTCACTTGATGACTGGGTGGGTCTCCACTCAATGGACCGGTCAACTCGATGAGACCAGTCATCGAGTGATGGATGGGTCCGGCCATTGAGTGGATACACACCCACTCGATGATCGACCCGGTCATTGGGTGGATAAAAATCCACTTGATGATTGACCCCGTCATAAAATCCACTCAATGACGGGTTGATCATCAAGCACTCAATGGCCGGACCCATCCAGAGTTGGTCGGGTCATTGAGTTCCACTCAATGGACCCACCCAGTCATCAAGTGACCCGGTTATCGGGTGGATAAAAATCCACTCGATGATCGACCGATGACCGGGTCAACCATTGAGTGGTTGTGTATATATCCACTCAATGACCCGGTCTGGACATCGAGTGGATACATACACCCTCCACTTTTTGACTGGGTGACCGGGTCATTGAGTGGAGTGGTTATCCACTCGACGATCCGACCAAATCATTGAGTAGATACACACCACTCAATGACCCGGTCCGGCCATCAAGTGGTGGGTATTGGTTATCCACTCGAGTCTTGATGACCCGGTCGGGTCATCCAGCTGTGTATGTATCCACTCGATGACCGGGTTGGTCATTGAGTGGGGTGTATGTGGCAACATGTTATGTGGAGTGCATCTTCTTGACTGGATGGGCCGGGCCATGAATCAGATGAGGTGTGTCCAAAAGATATTTTTTTCTTTTGGAGGCCATGGATTCAGGAATTTGGGGTGTTTCCTGATTCAGGAAGGCCCTTTCTGCATCCCCTCTCGTGAAGGAAATTGGGTTTGCAGGAAGGAATTCTGGTCCATTTTTTTCCTGAATTTTGGTCCTGAAAAAGTGCAGGAGTCAACTTTGAACCCCCCCAATGTGCATGGAATCACCCAGTGCTTGATTCTTGCATGAGGCACAGCTTGCCTTGAGCTCTTGAATCTCAACTGCAAGCAGTTTCTAGAGTTTTTCTTGCAGTGCTGCTAAGTGGAAAAATAAAAGAACAAAAAGACTTTCTTTTTCTTTGATATTTTGTATTTTAAGCAAGAGTAGAGAGTATGAGTAGTAATGAAATGAAGTTACAATTTTTTGAATTTAGCAGCCTTGTTATCGTTCTTCTTTTGTGCCACTTTGAATTTTGGGTTCTCATGAGCCGCATTGATGATCTTCTGACAGTTTGAAAAATACCCTTTCATCCTAACCTTGTCACACAGCCACATGTGGCTGCTGATGCAGCTCTCAATTTTTTGGATTGCCAGACTGGAACAACCTGCAGAGCAAACATTGGCAGCTCCTGAAAATGTTTGCTTGACGGAAGTGCATACAAGAAGATTTGTGGCAGGTTGATTGAGGTTGATTGCTCTGGGAGTTGGTAGTATCTGGAGGAGTGGATGGTGCTTCATCATCTTTGGGGCTTGTGTTGGTCATAGTGGAAGCAACAGATTGGTGAAGACAGAAATGGGGGAGGTGGAGTTGAGAGCAAGAAAACAAGGGGTGAGAAAGCAAGGAAGTGGTACCGCCAAATGGCGGAGATGGTGGGTGTAGATGAGCGGCCGTGGGTGGCCAAGGGGTATGTATAATGGGGGGGTTCAAAGTTGAATCTCGCGCGTGCAGGAAGCGATTCAGGAGACCAAATTCAGGAAAAAAAAGGACCTGAATTTTTTCCTGAACTGCGGATTTCCTTCTTGAAGCGGGGCTGCAGGAACCCCTTCCTGAAGCAGGAAACAGTGATTTTCCTGAAACTCCTTCCTCCAACCTCTTCAAGTCACCAATCTTGGACCCAAAACTGAAATAATCTTCCATTCACTCACCTCCACAGATCGGTTATTTTCAACATGCCTCCCAGGAAGAAAAAGAACTCAACCAACCCCTCAGCCAGCCAGACAAAGAAGACCACAGTAACTCCGGCTCCAGCTCCCACTCCGGCTCCACGTTCAGCTCCAACAACCAAGAAAAGGCCTCCCATCAGCTGGGAAAAGGACACCGTGGACGGATTTTCAAGCATTCGAATCCTCCTTGATTGGTTACGTGAAGATGGAAACTATGTTCGTTGGCAAGGCGATAAGAAGAAAGGCTTGAACAAGGAGGCTTTAGCGAGTGAAGTTGTAGCAATCATGAAAGAACGTGGTATTGATCACCGTAACAACAAAGATATCCAAACAAAGATTCAAGAGCTCCAAGAGAATTACTGTAAGGCTAGCAACTGGCTTAATAACACCGGCTCAGGCGTCTTGGATGAAGACATTGCTAATGGGACCAACAACGTAAGAGGTATGTCCCATTCACATTCCTCACGAGATCTCATGAAGCATCAGATTGATTATGCTTCATTCAGCTGCAGTACTCAAGATCAGTAAATACCATTACGAATTGGATGAAGTCATGGGAGATCGAACTTGTACTAAGCCCGAGGCATTGGTTGACTTGACAAAGGGCTTGGTTCCCGACTTGCTTGGATCGGATCAAGACGAAGAGGAGACCAGCCCAATCAAGGTACCGCTTGCCACAAACCAAACAATCGATGTTGATGAACCATTGTCTCCTGGGCCTGACTCTTCCTTGAAGCGCAAGGCATCATACAAAAACAGGAAAGGTATGCTAGCACATTCTTTGCTGGTTCGGAATTGAACTGATTGAGAACTCTTGGTGACAGCAAGCCACTTGCTTGGATCTGATCAAGACAAAGAGGAGACCAGCCCAATCAAGGTACCGCTTGCCACAAACCAAACGATCGATGTTGATGAACCATTGTCTCCTGGGCCTGACTCTTCCTTGAAGCGCAAGGCATCATACAAAAACAGGAAAGGTATGCTAGCACATTCTTTGCTGGTTCCGAATTGAACTGATTGAGAACTCTTGGTGACAGCGAGCCTCCCACAAGGACTTGAAAAAGCAATCAGTGAGAGCAATGACTTTCGCGCCAAGTCCCTTCGATTCAAGGAGCGTCGTGAGACAAATCGATTGGCATTGGAATCTTCTCAAGAGAAGAAGCGCATCAAGATCGACAAACGCCGATTGCGTATTGAAGAATCAGACGCTCAAGTCAGACGAGCCCACGCAGAGGCAGAGCTTGTTTGAGTTCGAATTGCGTGTATGACAGATCTCAAAAAGGCCGGTTTTAGCAACAATCACATCGAGAAGTTCATCGAGAAACAGTTTGGACAAGGATCAAGTAAAAATCCCATCTCAGATGATTCAGCCACTAGTGAAAGCAGCAACGACTCAGATTGATCAAAGGGTGTACTAGTGTAGATTTCCCCATTTTAACTACAGCATATCTCTATCACATAAAGGCCTGTCAGAGAAAAATTAGCAATGAAATCAAGTACTGTTTGTTGATTCTGAATCAGACTCTTCTCCCATGACAAATTGGGTTTGATTTGATTCTAGAGGTCCTATGATGGGGTCAAGCATAACCCAGTATGGGCACAGTCTGAGCATGTAGGCCTGGATTTCTTGAGGTTCCAGACGGTTGTCTATTTGAGTCAGTGAAACGTGTGCTTGTGCTGAGCAGTATTGGCGCACAAGAGCATCAATTTTCACCGGTATATCTGTAAGGGTAATACAGTTGAGGATATAAGAAATATGAAAAGCTCATAGGGCTGGTAAAAATAAACATAATACCTTGCAGTTCACAATGAGTTATACCATGATCATGCATCAACTCCAGGATCTCTGGGCACATTTGGGCTTGTCCGTTTGGGTTAGGCGCCTCACGTCCCCGCCATCTGAGGTAGTTGTTACCCGTAGTTAGCCATTCAACAATAATCGCAATGCTTGAGGGGCCTCCATTGATTCCGTCTTGATCCCAGCGAGTGTGTCTGGTTGGTTCATCCATTGTCTTGTTTGTTGTGGTGAGAAGGGAAGGTGGGTGGTCCGTTAATCATGCAAATTGCAAAAGATTCTGTGCCATTCAAAAATAATTCCCATGATGTTGCTCAAGTGTGGGAGAGTAGATGTATTTGGCCTTAGAGCTTTACGATCCAATTTTTATTTGCCCATCTCCTATCAACTCTTAGAGAATCTCTTTTTATCATCCACACCGTCACCACCTGATTTCCGCCTCTCAAAATGCCCAATCCCAGTTTACTTGACCACCTTGGCTTCAAGTTTGATTCCCCCAAGCACAAGAAGCGATCAAGATCCAAGAAAACCCGATCAAAGTCTCTCAAAGGCCCTACAAAGTCAATCGACCCAATAACTTCAACCATCTCAACAAGCAGCGTGCCAAGAAGATCGATTGAGCATCAAAAGTTAACGCCTCCAACACATATACTACCTAATCACTTGAGTGCAACTAATACCAACTTGTTCAAGGCCCCCAATTTCGACCTGTTGGAACAGATGACACAGTCACTCCAGGCTAGAGGAATTTGTATCCAAAGCAAGGAGATGTTTGCTAAGCCTTCTCAGCCAAAGGAAAATTATGATGATGATGACTTGCCCGCCGAGTTTCCCACAGATGAGGCCCAAAATCAAGGTTCTCTTATGTTGTTTTATGTGCTGAATCTAATAAAAACTGACATTTAGAACGTGTTCAACGGGAGATCTATGCTGTTTTTGTGATGAAGAAATCCTTTCAAATCCTTTGACCCGGTTCCTCAAGCTCAACAAATATCTTAAAGGCGTACCAGAGGTTAAATTTTGGTCTGGTTCATCCAATCCTGCAGCCTTACATCTACCGGTGAGTCCCAACTGTTAAATTTCTAAATTTAATTTGCAAGAAGACTGAGCTGAGAATCTACTCTTTCACAGTTTCCAAGAATTGCTGAACACTTTCAGCTTCACCGCGCTGAGACCACGTTGATACCTATGGGCATAAGTAGAGGATGGCCAATTCACATTGACTTTGAAATTCTCCCAACGTGAGTCTTTTATGAGGTTGCAATGTTGCTATAGGCTTTTGGTATTGTTTGCTGATAGCCAGTCAACGCCAGCCGCGTCCAAAATTTCAAGTTACACTTAGAAAAAGTCTATAAACGCAAGGTACCTTCCAACTTCATGAATAGCGCTGTAGAACTATGGCAATCCTGTGGTAGACAGAGAGTCCAAAGTGTTGTGCACGATTTTTCCAACTTTCACATGGAACAGCCAGGATAGTGAGTGAATCAACTTAGCTATTTCTCACTTGAATGATATTACCTTACCATTGAGCTTTTTCCTAGCTATGGTGTTCGTGGCTATCAGATAATACTTGGCCGGCTTAAAGTGATGTTCAAAAATGAGACCCTTCCCCTGGCCCCTCCGTTGTCAAATGATTTCCTCCTACGGAAAGTGTTACTCCCAGAAGTGGCCAGCTGTCTCATTGCAGAGGACATGAATACCGATGTAGCCAATCAAAAGGTCCAACTGAACTTGGAAGAGAGTCGGAGTTTTGGAGCGATTCTCTTTCCGGATCCCGACGAAGACTAGGGCACAACTTGCCCTTGCCTACTATTCCTCTAGAATCATTTTCACTAAGCGCATAACTAGTCCTTTGACATATTCCTCTAGAATCATTATAACTAAGCGCATGAATATTCCTTTGACAGCTTTAAATAAAAAAAGTATAAATATTTCACTTCTTACACGGGTATTAACTAAGGTTGCAAGCGAGTATGATAAGGATTTTGAGCCGGTCTTGTCACAAAAAAGGGACTGGTGGAGGCGCCAGCGTGCACGCTGAAAAAGGGCAGGGAGAACTGGGTTAATCTGTCACCCAGGAGGAGCCCAATCTGATCAACGCAGCGAGATCAAGCTGCAACAATAAATTGACATTTGGCGGTTGATTGCCCGTCACGAAGGTAGCAATAGTAAGCCCAGGCGAAGCTTGATGGTCTTTGTGGAGGGTTTGTTTCAATTGATTGTGATATGGTCTCCGGGTATCATCACATGTGGTTTCTTGAGTTCTTCCATCTTACTTTGCTGTTGGCTCGTCGCAGCCGAAGAACCAAAAACAGGCCAAGCTTCAAATTAAAGGGTGACCCCGCGCGGGCGCCAAATGGGGGAGTGGGGCTCCGCCCAAACTTAGCTAAGTCCAAGGGTGGAGGCGCGAACTTGGGAGGGAATTAGTTAAGTTTGGGCTCCGCCGTTGGTCAATACTTTTAAAAAGGCCAAGCTTAATATTAAAGGGTGACCCCGCGCCGGTGGAGCGCTCTCCAAATGCGGGAGTGTGGCTCTGCCATTGTCTAATATTTTTAATTCCCTGCTCCCATTGGGCCGTTGGATCCCAGAAGAGTACTGGAGCCCGGTCCCCTCTGGACTAGCTTTGCTTGTCGGCGGACAATTCACATGCTTGCTGGCAAGGCTTGCCTGCTATGACCTAGGGTAGGCGCATACATACATAGCTGGCTCTCCGATCTCTTGACCACCGATTCTCTCGGTGTGCTTGACTCGCCGGCTGCTTGCTGGCAGCATGGCCGCAGACAGGGAATCGCTGGCGGGGGTCTTGACAGGATCCAGACCTGTTCTTTGAGCTCCCTGAACCTGTTCTCGAGCTTGGCGACATGCTCCTTACGGTCTCTGGAGGCCTGGGCAGCA
Organism: Puccinia triticina; assembly: GCF_026914185.1. NCBI lineage: Eukaryota > Fungi > Basidiomycota > Pucciniomycetes > Pucciniales > Pucciniaceae > Puccinia > Puccinia triticina. The sequence goes on from NC_070572.1 coordinate 1,325,692, forward strand.
GCTGGAGGGGGAGAGGGTGTTAGTGCTGGTGTATATTCTGTGTTGTTGTGGTTTAGGACTTACTCCGGTTCGGATCATGCTTGCCTTGGAAATGCCCGGATGGGGGTTGAAGGGGACAAAGGGCAGCTCCTGGATGCTGGCAAGGAGAGAGATCTTGGCTGGCTTGGGGTTGTGGCCATCGTCTGGCTTGCGCTTGGTGGGCGTATGTCGTAGTGCCCGACGACTCATTCCAAAATTCAGATGGATGCGACTGGTGTTTAGGATTGGGGTGGTCGATCAGCGCTTGAGGGGCTTCGCTGAGATCAGAGTCAGTGCTGATGTCTGATGTATCTTTGGGTTTTGAGTTGGATATTTGCGAATCCAAGGATGAAGCGTTACTGGTCCGGCGCCATTCTTCTTCCCATTCAAGCTCGAGCACGTCTTCGCCACCCCAGGTAACTGTTTTGCGAAGCTCACGACGCCTATTCGGGCAGCTTAGCGCAGACGGGGCTCGGCAATCCTGACCACCCTTTTTGGGTTCAGAGGCGTAGCCGGAAGACCGGGAAGCATGAGGGGGAGTGAAGCTTTGGGGACCACCAAGTCTCTGCGTCTTGAGCACTCCGTTGGCGCTGCCACCTGCGCGGGGGGAAGTTGGAGGGACAGGCAGATCGGGTCTGGCATGCGATGGCGGAGTGCCAGGAGCCACGTCTGAATCATGAGAGGAAGCTTCGTCGCCTTCAGAGGATGGAGTGAATGATGTGGAGGGCAATGACGAGGTTGTGCGGTTGAGGTGTTTGGAGGAGCTAGAGGTAGACTTGTTGATTGATGGATCCGAGCCAGACGCTTTGAAGGGGGATGAGGTGACTAGAGCGTTGCGCGTGAGAACATTGAATGCGCTGCTTTGCCGAGGAGGGGGGTGGGCCTTCTGGTTCATCTGATTGATCATTTGAAGAGGTGGTGCAGAGGGTGGGAGGTTAGGATGCGGTCAAGGAGGGATGGGAAGGTTCTCATCGCTTTTGCGCTTGGTGCCAGGCTTGTGAGGGCCTTGGAGGGGAGTCGAGGGGGTAGGAGTTGGTAAGGGGCAAGTGGCAGTTGGGGGACGATGGGTATCTACAGCTGACAAAAGTTGGGAGGCAATTCCAAGGCCTTGCAAAGCAGCTGCCATTTGACTCTGAGTACCTGGGGCACGGTGTTGGGTGAAGGAGATGCGAGAGCCCGGGGTAGAATGTGCGGCGGTCTGTGCAACGGTAGATGGCTGATGATTGAGTGCTGGACGGGATGGCTGATTGGGAGTGGAAGGTGCGGATTTGAAAATGGACGACGAAACCAAACTTGCCTGTCCCAGACGCTTGAAAGCTTCACTTTGTCTAGGAGCAGCAGCCGACGAATGTAGCTGGTTTTTGCCACTAGCAGCTGTTGTCAAGAGTAGAGTGCAGTTTTAGTATTCATTGGACGATGAGCTGGGGCAAAGGTGAATGGACTTGATGACTCACTACAAGAAGATGGTTCTTTCGAGTGGTTATGTGTCATTTTTCCTAAAACGTTTTGCATAAATCTCAGACGTAGAATTAAAAAAAGTATGTCAGTTACTGAGTGGTGTGGTCGAGATGAGAGATTGATTGGCGTGCTCTGGAGGGCAGACTGCTGCTGTGCCTTGCCAGCAACCAGAGCAACCATAAACAGGGATTTAGGAAAAAAAAAACTTACTTTGTCGAGGTGTTCCAAGGGAGGAGGTTTGCTGTCCTAGCTACGTGGATCCTGACACCGCAGGTAGAGAAAAAATTGGATCCAATATTCAAACGTTTTGCATAATTCTCAGCCGGCAAATTAAAAAAGGATGTCAGTTACTGATTGATGTGGTTGAGATGAGAGAGATTGATTGGTGCGCTCTGGAGGGCAGACCGCTGCTGTGCCTTGCCAGCAACCAGAGCAACCATAGAAAGAGATTTAGGGGAAAAAACGTACTTCGTCAAGGGTTGTATTCCAAGGAAAAGGGGCCGGAATAACACCAGCTTGACGGAAAGAACGAATCGATTTTTCAAATTGATGTTGCTCATTTGGCCTGCAGCGTTTTTGGCGGCTTTGCGTGGAGTTGAGATGGTTGTTTTTTCTTTAGACTGGCTGTGTTTTTCATAATCTGCTTGCTTGCTTAGGTTGGTGGTGAGTAGTCGTGGCGCTCGTACTGTCGGATTACACGTAATCCAACAGTACAAGCGCTGAGGCGCGCTCGGCACGCGCGCATCAGGGCGGGACACCGTTGGTCAGCCAAAATCATGTACACGGCACACGCCGGCGGGTACCCAGGGGGGGTGGCAGGTACCCGAGCCTACCCCCGAGATACACACATCCAAGTAGCAGACTGATGTATCCGTGATAAATTCAAGAACTCTCTTTCTGGCTGTTAGTGCCATTCCCTCCCTTTGTTCTATGGCCGATTGCGCCATTCTCATGTTTTTTCTCTGGGCAATTATGCTCTCTATCTTGGAGCTGGTAGTTGAGCCAGCTGTTTGTAGCAGGATTTATTTCATTCATTAAAATCAAGTACTTGTTTCTTAATTTTTTCACACTGCTGACGCCCAGCCAGTGTGGATCGCTGTCTTGTGTGCTTACTCAGATCATTGTCGGGGAGAATTCTTCCAGGATTGAGGATGGGATCATTAAAATCGAAGTCATTGCCCTGATTCAGGATGTTATGGAGAACTCCACATGCCTGAACAAGAATCAAAAAAATCAGATATGTGACATACACGAGGTTGCATGTATTATTAAATCATTATTATCACACACCATTATCCATGCATTTGCTCTGACTTGGTCTTTCTTACCACCAATGCGAAGTCAGAGGCCTTTCAAGCTTTGGAATCTTCCTTTGAGAGCCCCTATACACATCTCAATGTGAACCCGGTTCTTTGCAAGCAGATAGTTGAATGAATGTTTGTCTTCGGTGAGCTGCCCGTGTGCTGGTCGTTTGAAAGCAGCAACAATGGTGGGTGTAGTGACAAACGCTGAGTCGGCGAGGAGACACTCTCCCGGAGAAAAAAAATCATCAGGAGTCAAAGTAACACTAGCATTTGCCATAACACGTTGGTCGTGGGAGCAGCCGGGCCATCCAGTGTAGAGGTAGAGGATGTTTCGCCGGTTATGGCAGATGATCAGCGTAGCGATGGCATAGAAACCCTTTCGAGACCAAAAATCTGGACTGTTCTTGCTGGGACTGTCGAAGATTGAAATCAGGGAGCCATCGATTAGACCAACGCAGCCATCAAATCCAACTTCAGCATAGTTCTCTTCAATTGATCTTCGCTCCGCTGCGGTGGGCCATTTGATAATGTCTGATTGCATTTGCAAGATTGCCATTATGCATCGATTGGTGTACAATTCAACGGTTCCATTGCCAACTTGGAAAAATTGCGCAAGGAATCCAATTGATGCACCATTCCCCAACAATCCAAACCGCTTCAGTGCAACCATCAGTTGTTCTGAGACTGGCCGTTGGGGATTGTTGGAATTATTTTGGAAGACAGGATTGGAGGAAATCTGTTCAGTCAGCCTCAAGAAAGCCCCTTGCGACATCCGAAACTCTTGCTTGAATGCCCGATCGCCTAGTCGGTTCATGAGCCAATTGCTGTTGTCCGGAGCAAGAGAAAGTCGTCCACGAGTACCAAAGTACCTCTCATGATAGACTGCTTGAATATATTGCAACAAGTCATCATTGGCGGCCGCTTGTGTTTCGTCTTTGTCGGAGCTTGACTTTCTGTCCTCCTCATCTGAGCTGCTTTTTTCGTCAAGTCCCAAAGCCCCATTGATTACATAAAGCAAGAGGTTGTTCTCCAAGGCCGTTTCAAGGAACTTAATCGTATCTTGCCTTTGCGAAACACGGACCATCTTGATGTAGAGAAATCTGAGAAGTGTATGGTTCAAAGGAAAGATCAGTAAGTAGTAGGGTGGTGGTGAAGAGAATTCAAAAACAGTTCTGTATCATACGTGTGGGTGATCGTGACTTGCTGGGAGAAATCCTGAATCGGTCTCCACCAATTGTCGTAAAATTGGGGGTTCAAAGCTGCAGGAAAAATCTCCAACTTTTGGTGGGGGTTAATTTTTCCTGAATTTGGTCTCCTGAATCGCTTCCTGCACGCGCAAGATTCAACTTTGAACCCCCCCAATGTATGACTATGTCAGGGGTGGTCTCTATTGTGACTCACCTCTGAATGATAACTGAAGGGTGACAATAGCTTAAGGCTACGGGTCCTTTGAATTGAAGATGATAAACATTCTGGTACAAAGTGCAAGGATGTGAAACTAAGTAATATCTGGAAGGGAAATAAAGTGAAGTGGAGGAGGAAGAAGGAAGGGAAAGAGCTCAATCTATTTGTCAGCCTGTAGGTAACTAACCGTGTCTGAGAGGGTTGTTACTAGCAAGATGATAGTGTAAGATGCCAAGGATGGGCCAATGGGTTTGTGGTAAGACCTGTAAAAGGTTTCACTCTATCAGTAATCTTGACTGAGAGGCTTGCTCAATTAATGCACATCCAGATCAACACAGAGTGTTAATAGGCATCCAAGGAAGAACTCAACTTGGGTTCATGGTTTTACCTACAGAAAGGTAAGGGTAATCAAGAGTTGATGTTATTCCTGAATTGAAAGATGTTTGAGAATGAAGGCACTGTTTAACTATGTATGTGTTAAACCTTTCTGTAATAATATTCTGAGGGATAAACAGTCCTGGGGGGCGTGTTTATATAGAGGGGGAAAAGAGCAGGAGGGAACATGAGGCACTTGGAGGCACTTCAGGACCAGGGGGGAACTGGAAGCGCTCAAGGGAAGCAGATCCTCATGAGGATCAACATTGGAAATGATCAGGGCAGTGTAATGATCAGTACTAATCCTAGATCAGTAGCTGTGTACACTAGCTGATCATAACCCATCAGTGGTTCCATTCAGTGCTCTTTGAATTGGATTACATCATGTATTGTTTATGTATTTAATTCATAGCCAATATGTTATGTAAAAAGGGACTGAGGCGTAACAGGGGATAAATGAGTGATACCTGCCTTGGGGTATTTCACGTGTGCAACGGTGGGTAGTTACGATAACAGTTACTATCAGTTTTTTTTCTCCTTCAGTCTTTAATTTAAAATTTAGAACCACCTAATGATTTTTCTCAGCTAGATCAAGAAGTCATACCTCTCCTCTAATAATTGGTGAAATAATTTTCCATTTTTTGTAAAAAGACTGCCTGGATATCCTTGATTACACTTCCAGTTTTTAGTTACTGGTTTTAGTTACTAGTAACTGCAAAATTTGACACGGAATAAGGGATATCAATTTATTCTTTTGACAAAAATGGAAAATTCTTTCACCAATTTTTAGAGGAGAGCTCTGACTTCTTGATCTAGCTGACAGAACATTTTATTTGGTTCCTAATTTTGAATTGAAGACCAAAGAAGAGGATTCATGGTTATCGTAACTACCCACCGTTGACGTGTGCAGTGGAGAATGTCAAAACGGACCCGGGTATAATTTACACTGCCGGTACCCGCGTGTTTTTTTTCAAAAACAGGCACCCAGCACCGCATCCGGCACCGCCTGGCGGGTACCAGCGGTCTTTTAGGCGGGTACCAGCGGTACCCTCCAGCTTTTTTCATCAAAAAGGTCACCAAGAGGTGTCCTTGATGAACGGAATGGACACGTCATCAAGAGGTCCTCCCCTTGATGACTGCAACAGGTCGGTCATTGAGGGGAGGACCTCTCAATGACCAGAAAAGCGATGTGGAACTCCTACCGTGCCAGGCGGTAGGCAGAGCGTTGAGGGGATAGGTGCTGTTGAGCTGCCCTCGTGGTGGTCCGGCAAATAAGATGAGGATTGGAACTTGATAGCGTTGGGGGGGGATTTGTAGAGAGACGACGGGGATGGAATACCGTTGGCGGTGGTTGGTTGTTTGAGGATTGGATGATGATGATAAAGGGATAAGGATCAGGATGAAGGATCAGAATAATGCTGGGGATACTGCCAGCGGATCAGAACAGTTTGATGGAATTTCTCTTGGATCAGAGCAAGTCCCATGCCGTCCCATCCTCCAAGTTCGAACTCAAACTTGGACTCTGGGGAGTGACATGTCACAGGACATGTCATCACATCCCTAACTACAAAACAAAACCACCAGGAAAGAAAAGAAAACAAAACCCAACAAACAACAAGCAGAAGAAAAGAATAAACAAAGCTTAAAGAGGAAACCAAACAGGATAAAGTGAAGAAATAAAACATCATAATAAACCCACATAGTACATGTGTTAGGACCAAGAAACAGGAAGAGGACTAAATAATAATGAAAAGAAAAGGGATGGGGATGGTAATCTAGAGAATGAATCTTGAGGATCTTGAAGAGCTGAAAATGGCTGATCTTGAGGGGTGGACTCTTGAAGTTGATGATCTTGATGACTTGTTGATTTGGACAGTCTTGAGGCCCTGTACCAATTTGAACACCACAGCGATGACCGACCTGTTTCAGTCATCAAACAGGTTGGTCATGGTCATTGAGGGTGCTCCCCCAACGACCAGCACACACTTCTCATCAAGGGGAGTGACAACTCCCCTTGATGGCTGCACCAGGGACCGTCCTCGATGACTGGTCCTATCTATTGAGGGCAGCCCAGAGCGGGCAAAGGGCCGGGGGTCCGGGGTTTACCCGATTAACCCGGCAGGGGAAAGCGGTACTTGGGGGCGGTACCCGGGTACCGCACCGCTTTTTCCAAAAAAACGGGCACCCGGCACCGCCTGGGGGGTGCGCGGCGGGTGCGGGCGGTACCCGCCCGCGGGTGCCGGGTACTGCCAAACGGGTACCGGTTGACATTCTCTAGTGTGCAGTAATATTACAATGTGTTGTAATCTTACTGTTTGCACGTAACTTAACTCTCATAACAACAGTACATTAGGGTAACTATATTTAACTATGGTTATCTGTAATGTAATGTATAACAAGAGTACATTCTTAAGCTTGTATCTAATGATATACATATGTAATAAAAGGTGTAAAAGGAATGTACTATATGTAATGTGAACAATTGCAGGTACTTGGTACGTGTAAGGCACTGAGACATGTACTCTGTGGCTGGCACTATTTAAGCCCCAATCACAACTAGTAGTCGTAGTCTAGTGGGCTTGGTAATTCAAAGTGTAATCTATTGTGAAAATAAGCTGGGGAATCCTTCTCAGTGGAGAGGATCCCTACTTAAACACTCTGGTTGCTTTGGACCTAGTGTCGCAAGCAGGCGTGTGCCTTTCTGGAAGGGAGTGTTTTCCTCAGAAGGATTACATTAATCCCTATTGGGAATACTCTCTTTGATTCTATTCCTTTTGCAGTCTTATGGCGCGGTTGAGGAGTGGAGGTACTCTCTCAACACGCTTGAGGCTGACAGAATATCCATCCATACATACAAGGAAGGCCCCCTGTAGCCCCTGGGAGCAACCTGTAGCGCAGTGGTGCTACACTTTTGTAGCGTAAAAGCGCATGTAGCACTCAGATAGCGCAAATAAAGCCCTTTTGCGCTGCGCTGCGCTATATTGTAGCCAAAGCGCGGCTTTTTGCGCTGGTGTGAAAGAAAATAAAAAGAACCTATGATTTTGCTTAAGACATGCATTGTGAGCTGCATACAACAATTGGTAAAAAATACAGACCACTTGCATAGCAGCAAATAGGGCCAACAACAATAGGAAACACAAACCATAAGACCAACAACAACAGGAAAAACAAGTTAATCACACGTTTTTCTTTTTTTAGGCCTGACTCTGGCATCTTTTACATGATTCATGTAGGTGGCTTGGACTGCATCACAATTATACTTGGGATAAAACGGAATCCAATAGTCCCGGTTGTTGTATTCCTGCCCAGAATATAATCAGCCCATGGCCCACCAAGCAGGAAACGAAAGAACTTGACTCACATTGTTTCCCAAATCAAAGGCTTTTACTCTCCCACAGGCAAAGAAGGAGCTGGATTGGCTCCAGAGCACAACAGAGTACCTTTGCAGATCCAAGAGGCCCTCTCAAAAGTGGAACTGGGCCACATCATGGAAGAGAATTCAAAAAGGGCCATGGAAGGAGTAACCGTGGAGGCCACACCAAGCCACCCCCAAAGTGGGAAGTAAAAACTCACCCCCACTGTGGTTACCAAAAAAAAAGTTTGAGTCAAAGAGCAGGGCATTCTTTGTATCTCGATGGGATTTGACTTGATGATTCAAACTAATGGTCTTGGCTGATGATCCAGAGCAAATGATTAGTTGGAGATTATTTAAGGAGGAAAAAAATTTCAAGACTCAAGAGGCCAGTACTGGGTTCAGCTCATCCTTCAAGTTGTGCTTGAGCAAATCACAACCTTCATCCAGCAAGTATGAGACCAATTTTTCTGCCACGCTACAAGATGTTGGGAGGAATGCTTTTTTGACCCAGAGGGACAACAAAGAGTAAAAACGCATCTCATTGTGAGCCCGCACCCCGCGACCTCACCAAACGAGTCACAAGGGTGTCACCAACCCGCCTCAGACCGAGTCCTTAGGCCTTGCCAGCCCGCGCCCTCCTAGTCCAGCAGGGAAGGACTAACACTTCCCCTGGACTAGGTGAGCACCCCAATTCCCCTTTCCCATCCTCTCTCTCTCATCTTCCTTTCTTTCCAATTCTCTATTGTTGTATATACACTACAAACATGGATGAATTGGGGAAGGCATATATTGATCAAATTATATTGATCTTTTTTTTTTTTTTTTGAGATTTCTCTTTAATTTTTTTCCTTCCTGCAACATCATAACCCTTCTATCATCTCTCTTTCTCTTGATTTCCCCCTGTCATAGTTTTTGACCATAGTAAAAGCTTCATTTTGTTGCCAGATCAAATAGGTCATTTTTACATACTCATATGAATTATTCCTGAGAAAAAATCCAAGTATATTAAAGTCTCAGATTCGTAGAAAAAAAATTCAAGGGTTTCCCCTACAATAATCTAAAATACAAAAAAAAAATCAGAGGTTTTACCTCATACAAAAAGGCTGACAAAATGCCGAGGTTTTGCACCAAACCAGACTAATAACAACAACAGAGTCCACACAACACAACCCAAAAGCGCCCGCACCCAGCCACCTAGCGCAGCAAGCTGACCCACCGTGGCCCAACGCCCATCCCTGTCTAGCAGGGTTAAAAAGCGCTGAGAGGAAGACCCCCAGCCCTAAAACACAAGGGGGGCCCACAAATATGCCCCGCAGGACTGGGCAATTGCAACAGCGGATGGGGTTGAGACAACCCCTGGCTGGAATTACAGCTCGTGGGTTGCCTGAGGAAAATCACACCAAACCCACCTCTCCTTTTATAATCCCTCCTCCTCGCCCCGTTACTCTCAAAACATCCACCCAACAACAATGCAGACCTCGAGCCACGACCATACACCACCAAAACTCTCGCCACGGGCGTCCTCCAAAGACTGTTGCCCAACCAACCAGCAACAATCCACATCTTGTAACCACGGCTACAACCACTCAAACACGCCCCCCCCCCCCCCAATGACATACGTGCAACCCAATCAATACCGTCTAACCCTTTGCTCATTGCCCCTGAGCCGGCCTGACCCTTCCAGCCTCACCTCAGCCCTTGCAACAAGCCCTCAAAGTTTACAGCCCAGCCAAGGCAATATTTTTTTTGCACCATACTCATTTGCCGTGGCCCCTGCGCCACCTACGCCCCCCACGCCACCTGACTTGCCCCCCACCCGTCCATTTTTAGAGCTTGACCACACTCAAAACGTACTTGCTAAGGTCATTCACAAAAAATAGGTCTCATGACCACCGTGCACGCCACATAATTTCTTGTAACTACCTGGGATATGAGCTCATTGAGTGGGAAACATGAGCTTGCGAGTCCATGTGCCGCCGGCGGAACCCAGCGTAACTGCTCCAGCCATGAGTCTGGACTTAGCTACATAAGAGTCTTGTGCTTGTTGGCCGCCGTCAATATCATAGGCGCCTGTGACAGTAGGTATACTGCAAGTGTGGTAAACTCTTTGGTGGTGATCCTGGGTTATCTGGGGTAGTGCTCTGGTGTGCTGAAGTCTGTAGATCCTTCAGATGCGTGGTGGATCCCCACTACAAAAATTTTCAGAGTTTGATTACATAATCACTTGTGGTTGGCGCACCAAGTGGATTTGCCATGTCACAATAGCGCCAGTGAGATGTAACTCAAGAACTCAAAGAAGGAGTAGGATTACAGAGAATTGGTATGTTTTAACTAAGGTTAATTTTGCATGAATAAGCAGCATATGGATTTAAAAGAAGGATATTTCTTGAGATACAACAGATATAGGATGATTCATATGAATAAGGATAGAAAAGGCAGGCTTTAGGTCAGCTGTACTGACTCTAAGGCTGACACAGGCTCACACCAGGGGTGTACCCAGGTTCAAAGTGCCCAGCTCTATCAAAGACTAGCACATCAAATCAAATCAATTCAAGTATTCGTATTTGTATTTGATTCGAGTCGAATAATGCCTGGGCAAATTTAAGCTCAAATATTTGAATAAATTCAAATAATGGCTCAAAGGGGCGCGTAGAGGGCCAATGCAAGCTTTTCTGGGGCCCAAAGGCCCCAGATGAGTTTGAAAAGGCCCAAAAGTGGGTCAGCTACGCTAACCATAGCTTTTAGTGTAGTGTAGCGCAGCGCAAATGTGCTCATTTTTAGTATAGCGTTATCACAATTGTGCGCATCTGCGCTGCACTATGCGCACATCTGCGCTGACGCTACGCGCACAGGGTGCAAAGCTATTTTAGCTTTTAGCATAGCGTTAGCACAGATACATTTTAGATTTTAGCGTAGCGTTAGCACAGATACGCGCAATTGCGCTAATGCTAAGCACGCAGGGCGCAAAAGAGCGCGCGCTACGCTGCGTCCGCCACTATAAAAAGTGCGTCCACCACTATCTGTCACTATCAAAAGTGTGTCCGCCACTATCAAAAGTGCGTCCGCCACTATCAAAAGTGTGTCCGGCACTCTGAATAGTGCGTCCGCCATTATGAGATATGCCTCCGGCAATATTGTAAGCGTCTTTGGCACCATGATATTTTTGAAGAATGACCTCCTCAAAAATTTATGGCCCAGAAATGGGCCAAAAGAAGTCAAAAACACAAAAAATGTAATTTTTTGGTGTTTTTAATGTATTTTGGAAGTTTTTCCGTCGAGTACCTCCAAATACTCAAATATTCGACAAATCAGTATTTGAGGGGCCCAAAAAACATGTTGAATACCACTGTGCTAGTCTTTGAGTTCTATTAACATGTAGCAGCAAATCATTGGTGTTATTCATCAAGGAAATGAAGGTGGAAGAAACAAGGTCAAACAGAGGTTGCATGTTAGATAGAATCTTTTTGTGATTTACAAAGGGTTTTTTCATGTACAAATTCATCAGTGGTGGATTTCAATTTCTCAGCAGATTTAGCCAGCTTTTCATTTAACTGTACCGAGCAACCATAGTGTGTGTACTCAGCAGTTGATAAAAGAGGAGCAGGAGGAGGAGTGGTGTAGTGCTTGAATTTGTTTGTCTGCCATAAGACTTCCACAATGCCATTGGAATCGCTCCAGTCAATTAAACAATTGTGTTGTGGAAACATCAAACCATGCCCAAGTGCATTGGAAGGAGGGGGAATCGGTTCCCCGGTTTTTTTGTTGATGTATGAAAATATACCGTATGTCCACGAATTGAGGTCCCGAGAATCTTCATGGCTGGCATTGTGTAAATCATTAAAAGTGACAATGACATTGCCTGCATAGGGCAGATTTTCTTCAAATTCCCGCCACTCCTGTTGATGCCAGTTTGGAATTCCAAACTTTTGAGCCACTTCAGTATTTTCACGCCAGGCAGACTTGCAAAACGACTGAATTTGGGCTGCAATGATTTTGCTGAGATCAGGAAGTGTGTTCCACATTTTGGTATCCTTTCTTGATTCCGAATCTGAAAGCGGGCAAAGTGCGTAGGTGCTTGTAACATGGAGAAAGTTTACTGGTGCAACCAAGAGTCCAAGGAAAGAAAAAAGAGAAAGAGCTCACCACCCAATTTGCCCTCATCACACCCTTGCTGAAACCCAATCCCACGCATTGAACCACCTAGCATGTTTGGGTCTTTGGTAAGTGGGTTCCGATTGAGAGCCATCTTGAAAAACGTCTGGATAATTTGGAAGAGCTGGTAGAAAACTTCTGTTTGTGGATTCTCAAATGAATGAGTTTCTAGAAGGAAGTGAGGAATGTTACCAGGAGTTTGGACCTTTTGGGCAGTCTTTGGTCCAGGTATTGGAAGCCGCATAAAAGGTCGTCGTCCCGGGTTTTCCTTGGTTGGAAGAGAAACAAGGATATGATGGTAGTCCTTTTCGGAATCCCGTGCCGATCCCCTCTTCCGCTTTGCCAATCTCTTCTCCGCCAGACTAGAGTACTTTGGGGGAGGTTGATGGCGTTTTGGACCATGAAATTTATTGGACTTGTTGAGATTCTCTTTTAACACCGCTGGAAAACAGCCAAGCATGAATGTGCGTCAACAAGAGGGTCAAGAAAACAGTCAGGAGGAAAGAGAGATAACAGGAGTGACAAACAGGTTCCAGCAGCGTGCTCATCTTTTGAGATTTCTGATGTTGTGGCCACATTGCCATCACGGGGTTCAAATTGACCTGAAACCCACTTAGTGAAATGGTCATAGAATCCCAAAGGATTGAGATAGAACCGTTTGGTGTGCATTGAGGCAAGTCTTGGTTTTGAAATCCCAAAAGAAAATGATTTTTAAGAAATGGATAGCCAATAATCAGTTGATGGGGCTTACATTGAGTCAGGAAGTTTGATCTGAAAGCAAGTAATATCTCCATTCCTTGTTTTACGTTTTTCAAAGGTTTCTTTGTGTTGCATTGGAACAATCAATCCATGCTTAATTTCCTGTCAAATAGAAAGTTGAGGACAAAAACAAGAAGGCACAATCAGATATAATACTCCTATACCCCAAATAAAATGCAATGTGAAAACACAAACCTCATAAAGCTTTAAGGGCTGATTTTCGGCGAAGTTCATGCGTTTGTTCACAAGAGGGATTATATCTCCTACTTTTTGATCAGGATGGACATAAAAGTGACCAACTCCAGCTGATGACTGAGCCATAACATCAAAATACTTGAGAAAAATCATCAGCCTTTCCTTGGATTCAACAGGCGGTGCCTGGGGTGCCGGATCAAGAACTTCGAGATAAAGCTTGAGGTCTGGAGCTTTTAAAGCCATATTGACACAAACGGTCTCCATTGCTAGATTAAATAGTTCCAAGATTAACAAAGTTTGTCTGTCTTTTTTTTGTTGAAGACTCTGGTTCTGGTAATAAAGCTCACTGAGTTTGGGATCATCCTCAGGTACAACAGCTTCTGGCCGGACAGTCTCGTTTTTGCGGTTGATCAGCACCCAGAGACGGATTTTGTTGGGTTGGTAACCCAGATTGTGAGCAAGGTTGGATTTGAATTCCTGAAAAGGTTGCTCTCTTGCCACACTAAACATTGGAAGTCTGGAAGGGAGCATCTTCCTATCATCATCAAACAGCGCCAGATCCAAACCATCATGTAATCGGAAAGTTTCATCTGTAATAATCTACAGAATTGTAAGCCAGAGGGCGACTTGTCAGCAATTTTCTGTCAGGCATTGACTATGTTGTCAGCGTATATTTTGAACATACTTTAACGGTGATTTCAGGGTGTATTTCTTCCTTCTCCCGTTTTTTCTTAGCTGCCTGCTCTCCCCGTTTCTTTGGATCATGCACTCTTCTTTTCCTTGGATTGCTGTCTAGAGTGATTTGAAACTCATTCACATTCAAAAGCCTGTCAATGTGGTTTCAAAACTTACTAAGGTGGTTAGGAGTGTCAGCCTGGGTAATGGGGGCAAGCGGGTCTGCCACCGCCGATTCTCTGACATACGCTAGCACGTAGGCATTTTTTGTGTCACCTTCACCTCCTGCGCTAACGAGAGGACCATTGGTAATAAGCTTGCCTCCAAAGTTCTCCTCAAAAACTTCTTGATCCGTGACAGGGGTCACCTGCCCATCATCAAATTTATACCATTTAGACTTGGGGTCTGGTTTGACTAGGACAAAATAATGCCCCCGGTGGACATCTCCGGAATGGACGAATACACTGTGGAGCAGGTAGTTCCAGTTGAGTGATTTGTTGGCCGATTCATCCAAATAAGGCGCAAGATTAAGTTCAAATGGGAACTCATGTTGATTATTGATCTGGATGTCAATGAAATGCAAATTGAAGGGGAATCAGTCAACAAGATTCATGAGAAGTTGATTTTGCACCTCACAAACCTTGACCTGCTTATGTGTTGGAAGATGATAATCGAACCACTTCAGATGAAGATGCAGTACGGCAGGAAACTCCAAGAAGATGACCCCTTTTTGGGCAACCTGTAGACCATGGTCAGCGCCAGCGTCGTATTTGTTTTCACCATCCATTGTCTCAGGCGTGATGTAAGCTTGTAATGATTCTTGGAGCGTTTTGAATGGCTTTCCCTGAAGGTCTTTAATATCTAGTTGGATGTCTGCAGAGATGTATAGCCAAAAAAGACGTCAAAATGTTATCAGGATTTGTGTAGATTACTTGCGCATAGTTTGGAGATTAGAAGGGATGAGAAGATCAATGTACCGAGGAACATTTCCTCTTGGCTAGTCTTGTAGTGACCATTCATACACTTGATGTATGTTTTATACTTTCCAGCAAAGAGACTTTGAATTATGCCCTCGGCAGGAGAGCCTTCCAGTCTGCATTCCAATTTATCCAGCAACACTCGCAAAAATTCCTGGACATCATGCTGCAGAAATGCATTACGAGCCTTCCATCCAAGAGATTTTGTCAATTTAGTTGTCTCAACAGGTTGATTGGATGTTTGCAGTTGATAAAAGACGTGTTGAAGAGCCAGGAGTACAGAGTTGGGGCTATTGTGCTCAGTTGGAATTTGGTAAATAGCCTAAAAATTTTATGAGATAAGAAAATGGGATTAGTGAAGCCATGTAAATAAGTAAAGATTCAACCAGAACTTGACGGACTTTACGGAAGTCATTTGTAAGGGAAAGGGACTGCAAGACAGAGTTCAGGTAGCAAGTGGCTCCTGGATTTTTCAATCCAACATAACCTGTTGCTTTTTTTGAGTCATAGCTACACAGTTTAACAATTTGCAAAGATTTGGGAGAAGATTGACATGGGTTAGTAAAAGAATTAGTTGAAAATGGTCAAAAAGTTGGACAAACTTGGCAAAGTTGTGCCACAGTACACCTGTCTCATCCTTCAGAATGCGCACATACGCCGTGCTGATAGTCTCGTCATTTTCTATGATAGGCTTGACGCGTGAGTCGGCCGGACCTAAGACCTCCTGCAGTTCAACAAACTCAGAAAACCCAAAATTCTGTGCATCGTGTGTAAATCGATGTTGCGCCTCTGGTAGAGATAAGTCAAAGTGGATCAGAGAGACCCCGCAAACGTGATCAATAACAACGGAGACCTACGAGACTGAATATAACAAGTTCCGTCGTGCGGGTTGGAAATTGACAATGCAAACTGGGCGCAAACATGCCATCCCTCGGGTTGCTTGTCGGGATCAAAGTAATTTAAGTAAATTGAAACCATGCTGTTGGCCTGTCCATTAGAAGCTCCCTGGGGAAACAGGAGAATGTTCCTATAAGAAGATTGGAATGATACACATGAAGTTAGGGCAGATGGAGCGCGGGGATTCTGTGGGCCAAAGTGTGTGGCCTGGAGGCGGATGACGTGAATATGCTGGACGGGATGCCTACCATTCATGACCACCGGCAGTAAAGGTGTCACTCGTGACACGCTTCGCTAGGTTACAATAGTTCGTTATTCTCCAGCTGTGTTTTTTGAAATCATCGACAGGAATTCCAAGATCAGAGAGGTGCTTGGCTGCAAATGCTTCAGCTATTATCAATCATGAAGCGCATCAATCAGTCTGTAAAACCATGAAAGGGAATAAGCAGAGAAGATCACAAACAATCATCAACAGAGACAATCTCTAGCTCCAGAGGGGGTGAAGCCAATGAATCCGGAATGATATTTGAGGCACCTTTGAGGGGATCCTAATTACTCCAAAATATCAGTATGACCCAGGGGGGTTCAATGAATGGGGCGCCGGGTCAAGAACAAGGAATGGAGTTGGAGCAAAAGAAAGACATACCATTGCAATTTTTCCGGTTGATGAATTGTTGCTGTTTGTTTGTAGTAAGTATTTGAGAACACACATTGGAAGTTGACACTGCGAGCTATGTGCTTTGGTCCTTACGCCTCCTCCTGGCCCCTTTGACCAGGCTGAGACAACGTTGCCCTGGTTTCAACTTTTGGCGTCTGGTTTCAACTCTCAATTCCCATCCTACATACACCACGGAACGCGTCCAACGGCGGTTTGATGTGAGCGCCGAGGTGTGGCCGACCTCCCCGATTGGGATCCCAGCATTCCATTCCTTGCAACCGCCGCGACTTGGCTTTCTGGGGCCTGGCCCGTTTGGCTGAGTTGACGTATTATAAAATGAAGCAGGGGACCATTGCTTACGACACAGCACTATTGGCTACCAACGTGGCCCTTTTGCGGGAGGAATATACGATCCCCTTAGGCGCAGAAAAGACGGCCAAGCCTGGCGCACCTCAGCTGATCATCTTTGCAGAACAAGGAGGCGTCCTTTTGTCCGGTTGCAGCTCTCAAAAGACGCTTGGCTGAAATCAGCTCCACCATAACATCCCTTTTTGGCTATCAAGAGGGGATCACACGCTTCCATCTTACCAGAAGCTGGGTATCAACTCGAACCCAAGCACTCCTGGCACAGGAAGCCAAGTTTTGTGCGCAACTGCTCATGGACATAGGAAATTGTTTTAAGGTGCAAGGCCCTCCCTCCAGTCGGGGTCGCTTTGCAACCAGCCAAATGCTGCACGCCCACATTGAGGCTGGGACTTGTGTTAAGGTTGCAATCACCCACACCTCGCCCACCCGCCTCCCTCTCACTGCCAGCAGCCAGCTCCCGCCCTTCGACCATCCACACCATCCACAAACCAGCCTCCTGCAACCCTGTCAAACTCAGGACAACAACCGACAAAACAAAAAGAAAACAAAAAATCAAAAAGAAAAAAATATGTAGTTATGGGGTTGCGATGTTAGTCGGAAACAAACAATAGAAACAGATCCCTTTGAAGATTATGATATAGTTCCCTTATTTACGAACCTCTACACAGAAACACTCATTTAGATAATCTATCTTTCTTAAAGAATTCTCTCGAATATAAATAGTCCCTTCAGATTGTAAACTTTTTCCTTTTTTCTCAAGAGACTTATTTTGTTATATCCTCTTATCTTTCAAAAATCATCGACAAAATTCCAAAAAGAAAGCAACATCATTTTATATTTCGCATCTTGTAAAATTCAATACAAGAGTTACGCTTGTGTCAGAAGTCAGAAAAAGTTTAAGTCAGAAAGTAAAATAGTTTAAAGTCAAAGTGCAAAAGTAGTGGTTTCTTTACATTATAAGTCTCTCATAAACAAAGCCAAGTAAAAGTCTCCCTTTAGATAGATTTTTGTCTCAAAGCATATTTAGAACTCTCTTGTGTATTCCAGCAATCTTCAACATTTCTTTTAGTCAAAATTCCGTCTTATTCTCTTGAAAATCTACCAGAGGGAGGTTCCAATGCATCGGGATCTTCCACCCCAGTCTCAGGGTGGTTTTCGCCGACGACATCGCCAAACTATAACTCTACATCCTTTTCCTCTTCCCTGTTATGTCACTCCACCTTACTAGACCGCCTTACTCCCAATTCTCCGACTCACCGTTCTCGAAATTTGAATTTTTCCCGCGAAGCTCCCCTGCATCAACCAGCAATTTCCAATATCTCTTCCCACGTTTGGGGGGCGTCATCACCTCTCTTGCGCACCTTGGGTCACCGCCTTCCAAACCATTCACTTCTTCGTTCTCGGCTCCTCCATTTCCAACTTAGACGCAACGCACAGGAATTGTCCGACGCGACGGAGAAATTTCATAATCAGATCATTCAACATTTCACTAATCCTGCACACAATTGTAAGCTCGTGACCGAGCTTCACTGATCTGGGCGTCTGTGGGTCACAATGGGGCGCGATACAAGGTCTAACCTTGGAGGGAACACTTCTGGAACCTAACTAGGGATGCATTGCAATCTAGTCCACGGGAAGTGCCAGTACTTCCCTGCTGTATTTACAATAGAGATGAGGAAGAGGAAATGCTCACCTAGTCCAGGGGAAGTGTCAGTACTTCCCTGCTGGACTAGGAGGGCGCAGGCCAACGAGGTCTAAGAACTCGGTCCGAGGTGATTTGGTGACACCCTCGTGATTCCTTTGGTGAGGTCGCGGGGCGTGAGCTCACAACAATCCTCTTTGTAACAGTGAAACCAATATTGCCTTACCAATGGACCAGTCAACACATCAGCAAGATTTGACACCGGCCAATGCGGATCATCAAGCTGCTCCGATGTCTTTGGACCAACAACAGGCACCCGGGGGATTGGAACAACGGATGGATTGCATGGCGACGAGCTTGGAGGTGTTGATATCGATCATGAAGGATACTCACCGCCTTCAACACCCTTCCCCGCCAGAGATGTCCTTTGGTGCACCCTCTGCGGCACCTTTCATGGATGGACCAAATTTTGCGCGCTTGGGATTTGTTCCGAATCCGGCAGCGCCGATTCCACAGTTAGGCAAAGGCAAGACTTACCAGTCAGCGGGTGGGCGTACTCAACAGGGCAGACCTATGCCTTTCCCTTCCCACGATCATCAAGCAGCGGAGCACAGTAGTCAAGAGCAGGCAAGAGTTTACCACAAACCCCCTAAGATTGCTGAATTATGGTTTTCTGGCGATTCGAAGCAGTTGGCCCCTTTCCTTTGACGAGTCAGAGATTTCTTGTATCCCCAAGAAGCGTTCTTCATCTCTCAAGCTCGGATGATAGTTTTGAATTGGCGGCATTTTGGTTACCAACCAGGAGAAGTGCACAATGAACCGAGCCCGGCTGAAAACTGGTATAACTCGTTGGTCACAATGAATGCTTGCGCTCAGGGAATCAGTGATTTGTATGCCGACTTGGATCGATTACCATTTTGTCACACTAACCTGCTCACCGTGAAGTCTTTTGAGGCGGGTCTCATAGCGGTGTTTGGGTATAAGTTTCAGGCGGACACGGAGAAGAGAGCGTTGGCGGCGTGTAAGCAAGGAAAACAGTCGGTGGTGGAATACAATGCACGGTATGCATCTTTGTGCCAGATGGTGATGACTACGGAGGAGGCAATGATGGACAAATATGTGGAGGGCCTGAACTTTGACACCATCAATTGGGCTATGTCAGAGCGTTGGTTGACCAAGCCGAAATTGGCAGGAAAGATGGCTATGGCTCTCTTGGCGGCACAACAATTGGAATCGCTTGCAAGGGCCCCAAATAAGTCCAGCAAGACTTCTTCCAATCACTCTCACTCCTCCTCTTTCCCCATTGCTCACTCACCTACCCTCTTCTACCAACATCCAAACTCGTCAGCACGGGCTCCGGAGGCAATGGACATCGATGCAACTTCCACCTTTTGGTCTCCTCGAACACCGGAACAGCGCTTTGAAGCGTTATTTTGCACGGTCTGTATGGCCCAACGAGCTTGTTTTTGATGTCTTCAGCAAATGTCTCCACCCAATCACACCAATGTGTACAACTGTCCCAATCAAGCGGTATCAGCCCAGGCCAGAAAGAAGTTCGTGGATCAATACCAGAACTTGGTTCCAAAACAGGTGGCGGAAGTGTCCTATGGTTTGCAGGCCCCGGGCGAGAGCATCATTCGTTGATGACCATTGTATCCGGAAGGGCCGCCTCCGGCTCCCCAAATTCCACAGCATCCCAGTTGGACTTGGAACGGAGCGGACACACCTCTTCCTCAGACCATTCCGCCATCGGTGCAGCCACCCTTGACCCAATCAGAAACTCCTTTTGGTTTTGACGAGCCCCAGGACAAGCTCGAAAAAGTTCCAGTGGCTACGGTCCAGGTGCAACTGGATGTCTCCAAGGCGGGTCAAATTCTAATCCCGGTTGCTTTTCAGACTCCTTCAGCGGGGTCCGTTATTGCAGTTGCTAAGGTTTTGGTCGACACTGGATCCATGGCGAACTTCATCAGTGACCGATTCGTCAAGGACAATGAACTACACTCTTGACGACGCAAGACTCCGATTCTTTGCGTGGGATTCTATGGGAAAGAAGAGGTGGGCGGTATGGTTACGCATGATTGGGCAGGATCGATAACGGTCTCATCAATTGAAAATCAGCCGATTTGATTGAAGAGCTTGTTTGGCATCACTCGTTTGGGATCCGTCGATGCGATTTTTGGTCTGCCATGGGTGGATCGACAGTCTTGGTTCACATCGGGCAGTATGCAAGGACACCGTTTTTCCTTAGGTTCGACTCAAGTCTCTGTCATAGATTCATCGGATCTTGGGGGAGGACTTGAAGGTAAAGTCGAGTCATTTAGTTGTATCACATCCTTTCCTTCTCCATCTTCTCCATCCTTTTCACTTCCTAAGGAGTTTCAACTGTTTACTAATGTGTTTCTTCCACAGGATAATTGTACTTTACCCCCACATTGTGATATGGATATCCAAATCAATCTGCGAGATGGAGCAGTTTCTCCATTTGGGGGTTTGTATAATTTATCTGTAGTAGAGTTAGCGCAGTTAAAGGAATACATTGATGAGAATTTGAAGAAAGGTTTTATCAGAGTTTCTTCTTCCATTGCAGCAGTGCCAATATTCTTTGTGACAGTACCGGGTAAGAAGCCGCGTCCGTGTGTGGATTATAGAGGTTTGAACTCAATGACAGTAAGAGATAGTTATCCCATTCCCATTTTGGGGCAATTGTTAAGCAGGGGTGTGAGTTTTTTACTAATATTGATTTGAAATCAGCATTTAATTTGCTAAGGGTAAAAGAAGGACATTAGTGGAAGACGGCTTTCAGAAGGCCTTGGGGTTTTTATGAATATTTGGTAATGCCATTTGGCTTGGCCAATGCTTTGGCTTGTTTCCAACGTTTCATTCAATTTTTTCTCCTGGAAGTTTTGCATGTGTCGTGTTTTGTATATATTGATGACATATTGGTTTTTTCAAAAGACAGAGACAAACATACTCGACACGTGAAACAGGTTTTGATGAAACTTCAGGAAAATCATCTGTTTGCCTTACCCGAAAAATGTTCATTTTACGTTGACAAAGTTTCCTTTTTGGGTTTTGATATTTCTCCTGAAGGGATAAAAATGGATCCAGCAAAACTCAATACAGTAACTCAATGGCCGTACCCTGAGTCAGTTTGTCAGTTACAGAAGTTTTTGGGGTTTGCAAACTTCTATTGCAAGTTCATACATTGATTTTTGGAAATCACGGCACCGCTCACAGCATTGACGAAAAAAGGTGTGGATGTATCAAAACAGTTAGGAAATGACAAATGTCGTCATTCTTTTTCATTTCTAAAGACGTGCTTTACAAAAGCCCCACCATTGATGCATTTTGATTTCTTGAAAAAGAGAATTTTATTTGTAGACAGTTCAAAATACGCTATCTTGGGAGTCTTGTATCAACCGGATGAACAGGGACATCTCCACCCAGTGTCTTTTTTGTCACGAAAGCTGACAGCGCGTGAATCTTCATGGCAGGTGCACGATCAGGAGTTATATGCGGTGGTTTCAGCATTCCAGGAATGGCGGGCATGGTTAATCGACACCAGTGATCCTGTGGTGGTAATGTCCGATCACGCAAATCTGCGGTTCTTTATGACTAAAAACAATCTTTCAGATTGACAGGCTTGATGGGCGTCTCAACTTTCTTTGTTCCATTTTGTCATACAACATGTGTCAGGCAAAGAGAATCCGGCGGATCCGGCAACAAGGCGCCCAGATTTCATTTCGGATGACGGTGTGGAACTCCAACCGGTGCTGGGCCATTGGCAGTTACTGGAACTTGCAACACTGGGTTGCTACGCTACGCTACGCTATTTCAGCGCTACGCGTGAGCCTAGCGGCAAAAAGCGCCCATCTATTTTGCATAGCGTTAGCGCGCTGTTAGCGCGGCTACGCTGCGCTAATTTTCAGCGGCGCTAACAGCGCGCCAATTCTTTGTTAGCGTTAGCGCACCGCTACAGTCGCTACGCTACGCTGCGCTGCGCTACAGCGCTTTTAGCGGAAAAAAATCCCTTTTTTCCCGCTAAAGGCACTGTAGCGCAGCGTAGCGCGCGCTCTTTTGCGCCCTGCATGTGTAGCGTTAGCGCAATTGCGCGCATCTGCGCTAACACTACGCTATCAGCTAAAATAGCTGCGCACCGCGTGCGCGTAGCGTTAGCACATATGCGTGCAATTGCGCTAACGCTACACTAAAAAATAGCGCATTTGCGCTACGCTACGCTAACCGCTATGGTTAGCGTAGCGACCCAGTGTTGCTGGAAGGGAATGTTGCGCTGTGCGCTGCCTTCACGGTGGTCCGGGAAACTGAGGATTCTGGGAGTCAAGGGGGGTAGCGTTGGGAAGGCGGATTTATGAGAGACGATGGAAAGTAGATTTCCGTCGGCGGTGGTTTTGATATTGAGAATCTAGGCAAAGGAAGCCGGCGAACTGAGACAGAAGGAAGTGATCTAAAGGAAGGGAATCTGGAAGAGGATTGGCGCGGGCTGAGAGGTGAACTCAGAAGCTCCGCGAGTATATCAGCAAACAAGGGATCAATAAACTTTAGATTTGGGATTCTTTGGAGTGATGGATGATCTGAGACCAAGTTTTTTTCTTATGGTTCAGACGAAGTCCATGCTGCCCCATCATCTGAGTTTGAACTGAACTCAGACTCCGGGGACTGTGACATGCTGCAGACAAGTCATCATACACCCGCGCGCACAAGCGCGCAACAACAACCAGAAGAAAACAGAAGGAAAAAAGAAAACAAAACACAGAAACAAGGAAAGCACAGTGATAGGAGGCAGAAAAAAAGAACAGAAACCAGAAACCAAACAAGGAAATAAAACCCACAGCAGGCGTTGTGTTAGGACCAAGAAAAGATGGTGAGCTGAAAGGGATTAGGGGTGGAAATCTGAGAAGAGGGAAAAAAAAAAGAAAGGGGAAAGGGAAAAGAGTTTTAAGAAGGGGAGAGTTGGAGGAATGAGCAAGGTTGGAGTGTCTGAATCTTGAGGATCTTGACGCTTTGAGGGGGGGGGAAATTCTTGAGGCTTGATGATCTTGCTGCCGCTGCGTCTCAAATGGGAAAATGATTGAAAACTGAATGCGTCACCGGCACCACGAGATTCATCACCACAACAAAAAGGAGGATTCCGGCAGAGCGATTTTTCAGGAAAGGCAAGGCAGATTAGTTTTGAAAGACTCAGACATGACAAAAGAACAGGAAGTATTGGCCATTGAGGAGTCGCCATTAACCTACTCAAATAATGAATCACAAAATGAAAACGAATTTCAAATTGATCATATGTTTTGCCAGCCCACAAAGAGAGCCGTAGATTTCTTGACGGCGGCATACAAGAAGGAACCACCCAAGGAAGTGGAGGACAATGAATCATTGCCGCTTCGTTATGAACACAGCCTTTGGTGGATAGAAGATAGGATTTTCGTTCCCCTATCCCTCAGAACTACAATACTAAAGGAATTTCATGATGATATCTCTGCAGGTCATTTAGGATCTTTAAAAACCCTACAGAATATAACTTGATCATTCACTTGGCCAGGAATCCGGCGGGATGTTATTCAGTACACGAAGTCTTGTTTGTCATGTCAGAAGGCGAAACATTCCACGCAGCACCCAAAAGGTCTCATGATCTCACTGGCAATTCCAAAGCGCCCCTGGAGTGTCATCAGGATAGATTTTGTAGTAAAACTTCCCGTTTCACTAAAGTTTGATTCAATTTTAGTCATAGTGGATCATTTTACAAAGGCAGCACATTTCATACCGGCATGTGAAACTTGGACGGCTGAAGAATTTGCTTATACATTCTTAGATAGGTTCATAAGGTACCATGGGTTACCGGACAAGATAGTGTCAGATAGGGGTTCAATCTTTGTCTCACGGTTCTGGAAGGAGGTTCAGCGTCTTCTGCAAATTTGACCAGCACCGTCAACAGCTTGGCACCCAAGAAAGGATGGACAAACCAAAAGAACAAATCAAACAATGGAGATGTACATTTGTCATTTTGTGGCCAATAGACAAGATGATTAGGTACAGTTGTTACCAATGGCGGAGTTAGTATTTAACACTTTGGTTTTGGCTTCAACAGGATATTCTCCATTTTTTGCGCAGTTCTCATTTCATCCTTGTCTGAATACCTTGATAGGAGGCTCCAGTGTACCAGCAGCAGAAAATTTAGTGGAACAACTGACAGAGGTGCAAGATTTGTTACAGGAATATCTTAAACAAGCAAAGAAGACTCAGAAGGAATATTTTGATCAAAAAGTTTGAGAAGGTCCGGATTTTAAGTCAGGGGATTTGGTATGGTTGTTAAGAAAAAACATAGCAACAAAACAACCGTCAGGAAAATTAGATTTTAAGTGTTTGGGCCCTTTCAAAATAGCTAAGTCTTATGGAAATGAAGTGTATCAATTATCCCTTCCTCATGACTTGAAACGTATTCACCCGGTTTTCCATTCATCCCTTCTGGTTCCTTATGTCAATCCCAGCTCTTTTCCGGGAAGAAAAGGTCCTCTGGCGCCGCGGCTGTGCAATGCACCTCCAATCCAGTATTACAATGAGAATGAAATTGAAGCTATCATTGGATACCGACGGGAAGAAAAGAATATCCACAAATATTTAGTCATGTGGAGGGATGGGGCGACGGCAGATAACTCTTGGATTTGGGCAGGACATATGGGCAAGACCATGCTCCCATATATGAAAAGATTTCACAATGAAAATGGAATTTCTCCAGTGCGACTTACGGCTGATAAATACGTAAAAATTTCTTTGCAGAGTACATGGCAGGTCATTTTGTCAAACTCAGGACAACAACCGACGAAACAAAAGAAAATGAAAAATCAAAAGAAAAAAAAAATACGTAGTTATGGGGTTGCAATGTTAGACGGAAACAAACAATAGAAACAGATCCCTTTGAAGATTATGATATAGTTCCCTTATTTACAAACCTCTACACAGAAACACTCATTTAGATAATCTATCTTTCTTAAAGAATTCTCTCAAATATAAATAGTCCCTTCAGATTGTAAACTTTTTCCTTTTTTCTCAAGAGACTTACTTTGTTATTTCCTATTAGGGGGGTTCACAATTAAAATTTGTAAAACTTTAGGACCCATTTTAACCTGTTTATGAACATATTTTTGAAAAGTTGATAAATTGCACTGAATGATCAGTCACACCTTTTTCTGGACATCTTGCCAAAATTTTAAAATTATGTTCATAAAGGCCTTAAATTGACCTCCAAAGTTTTATAAAATTCAATTGTGAACCCCCCTATTATCTTTCAAAAATCATCAACAAAATTCCAAAAAGAAAGCAATATAATTTTATATTTTGCATCTCGTAAAATTTAGTACAAAAGTTATGCTTGTGTCAGAAGTCAGAAAAGAAAGTTTAAGTCAGAAAGTACAATAGTTCAAAGTCAAAGTGCAAAAGTAGCGGTTTCTTTACACAGAATTGGTATCCTCGGATGATCATCACCAGGAGCCCCCGTGATCCATTTGGTGGAGAGCACGTGAACCTGTGGACCAGCAGCCGCTGGTCCCTAACTCAACACAAGTCCCCCACTTCGGAGGGCCCTGGTGCAGCCTGGGCTGGCGCAAAGCGCGACCTCCGAAGGAGGGACTTGGGACTAATGTCCACATTTTGGCCTGAGAGATTCCAATCTTCCAAATGTTTTTGCAGGCAATTTT
The DNA here is from genome assembly GCF_026914185.1 of Puccinia triticina. Classification (NCBI taxonomy): domain Eukaryota; kingdom Fungi; phylum Basidiomycota; class Pucciniomycetes; order Pucciniales; family Pucciniaceae; genus Puccinia; species Puccinia triticina. The sequence goes on from NC_070572.1 coordinate 1,351,636, forward strand.
GTGCCTTTTGATTTTTGACCCTGTTCCCAAAGGGCCCCAGGCATGCCCTTTGGATCATCAAACTCGTCTCCCTCTTCCCTATCTTTTGCCACTAAACATGTTCCTGGAAGTCTAACCATTGTTGCTCCATGACCCTTCAAAGTTCCTTGAGCTGTATGCTGTGCGGATTGAACTGACCACGGAAAACAGTATGGTTTCTCAATTCAATTACACAGGAACCAGGCTCTCCATGCTCTGGTTAAGATGCCTTGGCCACTGCAGCCCCTGCATTCAGTCCTCATCATGAGGACAGGGACAGGAAGCCAAGATGTTCAGCTATCTTGACCCTTCAGGGCTCCAGCAGAGGCTGCCTAATTTTTTCTGTGTGAAGGGCAAAAGGAAAAAATGGCATAAAAAGCCACAAAAGCCCCAATCTCTCAGGCAAGAAGTGTGACATAAGTCATAAGTCCCTCCTTCGGAGGTCGCTTCGCTCCCCCAAGGAGGGACTTACTTAAGTTAGCGCTGGTCCAACCTCGCGCAGGGGCACTACACGCCGGGGGTACTTCCTGGCAAGCGAGTTCGTGGATGCGATGGGCGACGCCAGCTTTGTGAAACCCACGTGGATTTCACTGTGCCCGCCATTGGTATCACCAACCCGTTGAAAATGGGTGGAGACAACAGGATACCCAGTTGTCTCCACCCTCCCGGGGTCTCCTTGTGATAAACTCACGGTGGAGCCGACAAAACCACAAAATGTGTTCGACATGATTCCCACGTCGTTCCTACAAACAAGGATTCCACGGCTTCCCCTTGGGCTCCCGGTGGAGCCAACAGGAACCTCTATTTTTGTTCAACGGGATATCCTCGTCGTTCCCACAGACGAGGATTCCACGGCCATCCCTGGGCTCCTGGTGGAGCCGACAAGAACACAAATTGACGGGATCCCCACATCATTTCCCTGGGAAAACAGATGAGCGGGCTTGCAAGTCAAACCAGCTGTTAATTGCAGTTTGTCAGTCTCATCACTGCTCACCCAGTTAGGTTCCCGAACCTCCAGAATTCAACAAGTCCCACGCAATCAGCCCCTTGCAAGGGCAAAGGGAGTTCGCAGACTTCAAAAAATCTTGAACCAATCTTTTCATCCAGAGTCCTCTCTATTTGAATCCCTCCTACACCAACGTCCGGCAAAGAGAAGCTCCTCGACCAGTTCCTCTGACAAGTCTTCCCCCTCGCCATCCTCTTCCTCTGACACCGGCGCCACGCCACCTAGAAATACCCAGAAACCGACATCACGATCTGCTGTTCGTCATAAGCCTAGCCCTTTCACTCCCTGGCAATCCATATCTTTGCTCTCCACACTCAGCTACAATGATCAGCTCTCTTCAACCGAGAAGAAGCTGGTGGGAGTGGTTCTGGGTCTATTGGCTACTCAAGTGAACAGATGGGTGCGTCTGTTTCTTCCCCCAACATGGCTTGGAATAGTTTGCTGAAATACTCTGGGATAGATTCACAGTTCTGGAATGCTTGTGCAAGGGAACTCAAGCGCTCAAAGAAGTACTGTGCGCCGGCCAAGCTGGAGCCTGGGTTGTGCGTATTGGATCCGCGCAAGGGTCAATCATCAACGACGCCAGAGTTTGTTGACAGCCCTGCTAGCGGCCCGCAGAAGGTCCACATCGACCCTTGCCTGTTCAATGAGAGTGCAGGGATTGTGAGCAGCAGCACTTTACCGGCTGCTCACAGTACGGCCACCTGTCCACCAAGAAGTCAATCATTTCCTGTAGAAAACGAAGCCAATTACCAGATGTGCGCGCTTGCGCCGGGGCTTTCATTTGCCCTTGATCGATGTCTCTCCCCTCAAGTATTACGAAAGGACGCCCTTCCAACTGCCCATCACTTTCCCTTAGCTCCCCCTCTCTTGTCCACCCATCACTCCCATCGTCAGCCGCGTTACCATTGCCACCAAGCCCAGTGAAGGCCGGGGACACTGCGAGTTTGGTCTTCAAACACATAGACTTCTTCCCGACGGCAAGGGCTTCTCAACCACCCAAGACACCATTGCCTTCATCTGCCGTGTATACTTGCCCTTCAACCAGCAGCCTGGCACCGTTGACATCCCTTATTACCAATGAATCTTAAATGTTTTCTTTTTTATTTTCCCTTTTTCCAATGTTTTCTTTTTTTCTTTTCTCCCTTTTTTCAGTGTTTATTTTTTCATTATGTTATCCTTCCTTGTTCCTCCACCAACAATGCAATGCAGTGTGTGGTGCCATATTCTGCTATATCTTGATCCGGAGGATTCAATCCGCTCCGTACCGGCGACCGGAGCCACGCCATCCACAACGGACCACCTGAACCCGTGGATCCCACCAATGAGCCACATGGAATCCACGGGTGCAGACGGCGTTTCCATTTGTGTGCCCAACGCTTCGGTTGGGATCACGGTGATTCCTCGGGGAGCCCACGCATCAAGTACACGTGGGCCCAACCTTTCCGTCGGTATCACGAGGAGTCCTCGGGGGGCCCACGGAGAGCTGAAAGCACTCGTGGAATCCTTGGGGGCATCACGAGGTGCCCTCGTGATGCAGTTGGTGATGCCCACAAGGGCGTGTGGACCAAATGCCGTTGGTCCGACCTTGCGCACCCCTTCACCGTGGGATCCAAGTGGATTTGCGGTGGGCCCCACGTGGAGGGACTCCCCGGGTGTACGGGGAATCCACGAGGATTCCTCGATATGTCCTCGCCGAAGGACTCCCCGGGTGTAGCTTGGAGAAGGGGATCAAGCTAACTTAACATAGTCCCTCCTTGGCGGAGCGAAGGAGCCCGGGACGGCATCTCCCCTCCACAAAAGGAGGGAATTTTTATCACCTTTTACTTAATAAACCTTTTTACTACCCAATCCACCTCATCCACCTCATCAAGCCTGATCAGCGCCAGGCTGCACATTATCAAATAGCATGCTCTGCAAGTCCTCAGTCTCCAAGCATGGGACCAGCACGCTCCGAGCAGAGCACTTACCACAACAATATAAATATTTATTTAAATACGCACTCTTCTCATCCTCAACTCACCCCGCCATCACCATTCCCTGTTTCCTTTCCTACACCAACCCAAGGGAATCTCACTTTGACAGATTCCATCCCACTTGAACCGGCACAACAGAGAAGAAATGTTGACTACTCGAAATGCAGCCCACGCGGCAGCCAACAGCATCGCTGCCGCCCGGTCACTTCTCCAGCAACGGCGCGCTCGCACCGCAGAGGAGGAAATCCTTGGGCTAACTCATCCTGGACCAGCAAAGCCAAACAGACGACAGCGCCGGTCTGCCTCGACAAAAGCTAGCGAGCCTCCTGTACCCGCACCGGCCGAAGAACAAGAACAGATCCAACAAGACCCCGGGCCCGAGGTGCTCCAACAGGACACCATCATCGTTGAAATGCAGCCGCCGCCTGCCCCACAGGTTGCGTTTTTCTTCACAACAGATTAATTAATGTTTTTTCAGTACTTACACCCTCCATTGTTGGCCTCTGATCCATCATGCTACGTCTCACAGGCCTCCATCTCAAGCAAAGCCACCGTCCGGCCGGCCGACTCAAATGATCAGCCTCAAGCAGTCGATCCTTCCTCTCAGCCCCAGCCCCAAGTTCGTGTCTCATTCTTTTCCACTGATGCATATACGCTCTCAACCTGCCCCTTGCCTGGTTCACCTCACTCTTCAGATACAATCGTGGGGTCCAGTCCGTAACGACCCCGTACCCAATCCTTTTGCGTCCATTGCCAAGCCTACCAAAAGCCTTGTAAGTCTGTCCATCTGATCTCCTTCCTGGACCAACATTGACAATCTTGGTACCCCAGTTTCAGTTTGCTTCTGGCGTCCCGACCACCAAGCCCGAAATCAAACCATTAGAGGGAAGCCAATTCAAAACCTCAAAATTGACAGAATGCACCTACCATTAGCATCCAGGCTCATATGTTTGACTCTTCATAACAGGCCGGCAGTCAAGTACCGGAGCACGCATTCCCCGGGCTGGCCAGTCTACCGCCAAGGGACTCAACCTACATAGCACAAAGACATGAGATGATTACAAAGACGGCGACAGCGGTGATGGCCCACATGAATGGGCAAGATTTCTTGCGTTTGGACTACGTCAATATACTAGGAGGCATGTTAGTGGATCCAGAGATGCGCACATGACTTCCGCCGGTGCTAGTCGAGCAATACGACGCAGCGGCCCAAGGCGAACCAGCGACGCTCTACAACAATGGCCTGATTGAGAGGTTCATCCATGCTACCAAACGGGCCACCGATGTGACGGCCCAAATCATGTTGACCAACAAGAATGCCCGTCGGCAGCGCCGCGCACGCAAGGCTGTCAACGACCCAGTCCATCACCATACAAAACACCCATCATTGCTCACTTGGGCAAACCCCTTGATCTGACTCCGCCCGTGGATGGCCGGTCCCAGCCGTGACAAGCGCAAGGACTCCAGAAAAGAGTTCCTCAACCACCAACAAGCACAGGCCTCAATGGCCGCCAGGCAATCCCGACCCATGGTCTTCTCCGAGCCCCTCACAGAGGCCAACCTCAACCGCTGTGCACAGACCCATCAGAACAAGGGGAAGGCCAGAGAGACGTCTGGCCTCCGCGAGGAGGACAGCTCGGGTGTTGTGCGCACTGCCAAGGGCGCCGTCCGCGCAGCACCTTACCCCCGCCGCGCTTTGGGCGAAACGCGTGCTCAAAGCTTGGCCGCTGAGGTAGCGGCGGTCTATCCACATTTCGAACCAGGGCCTGATGAATCAGGCTATTTGGTCTAAACAACAGGTGATTTTACCCCTCTCTCTCTCTCTGAACTTACAAAGTGATTTGGCTGCAGGAGGATCACTCAAAGGTCGGGAGCTGACTGGATCTTCTGCGTTTTCTGCTTGCAATCACTAGAACAGCAACAGTCTGATGCCCAACAAATGGGCGGATTGACGATGGATCAGATGAGGCGGATGCACGTACCCAGCACAGCCAAGTATGAGTACATCAAGAAGGCCGAGGAAGTTCTGGCCGATATTGGGCAGCGCAAGGGGCCGGAGGAAGCTGCTCAAGTGCGCATGGGCCTTGACCTTCTGAACTGTTACAATGTGATGAAGCGGAAGAATGTGGACTTCTTAACGAACGCCCTGCTTGAGCACCTCTCCCAGAGCTCGCATTGGTCAAACAGCCAGATGGTCCCGTTGACTCAGGCCTCCGGCCGCCCTGCTCCTTTGAACAGCCCGCTTGTCCCTGGGCCCCAGGCTTTGAGCAGCCATCTCATCCCCGGGCCCCAGGCCTCCGGCTCCAAGCTGAAGATCCTCGCCAACATCCTCCCGCCGCCCGATCAGTCTGCATCCACCACACCTTTGGATAGTGCACTGTTCTTTTTCAGGGTCTTCAAACCTGACAGCTCCAGTGGCTAGTTTTCACGCTTCTTTGATGATGCCGTTGACTTTACCATTACAACCTCTGCAAGGATCTATTGCCCATCCTAGTGACCCCACGACTCATGCGGAACCTGTTCCTTGGCAGTGGCTACGCTCCCACAACTGCCTACTGATATTCTTTTTAGTTTTTTTTTTATCTGTTATTTGTTTTTTTGATTGTTTTCATTGAAAAGATCCTGGAGAGAGGGAGAGAGAGAGAGATGAGAGACGTACAATGGGTGCCATATTTGGTCAGAACAGGGGCAATCCTCAACTCCCAATGCGAAACAACATCAGAAACCTCAGCAGCTGTGAACCCGCAGCCGAGTTTGTATCTATGTGAGACAGACGCTTGCCAAGCGGTCCCTGGATGATGGGCATGATTGGTGTGGGAGAGGCAAACGCAGAAGAGTGGACAAGGCTCGAGTACATGGAAAGGATTGCCTGTGGTCAAGGCAGTCAGGAAGCCGGTTAAGGACACAAAGGTCAACGGGTTGCGGGAGCTCTCACACTTGATCAAGCTGATGATCTTGCCTGGTTGGTGAGCATCCATTGAGTAGCATTAACCAGCAGCCGACTGCACTAGGTTGAATGGGAGCAGGTGGTCACCGCGGAGGACTTGACGGGCCCAATGAGTGTCGGCGAGGCGCATGGTGGTAGCGATGGTAGGCTGGCATGGGGGAGCGGTTGGTGGTGGCAGTGGCAGATTGCTCTGAGTCGCTGTTAGCATCTCAAAGGAATCTGCTGCTGGTGGTGGGAGTTGAAGGTAGTCTGAAGCAGCACTCTTCAAGATGCGCAACAACAGAATGGCCTCAAGAATGAAACAAGAAACAAGACTAACCCCTGATTACAGGGGTGCAAACAAAGCCTACAGCCGTACAGCACAAACCCCTGCGGCTGTGCCAAGAAGAAAGAAATGGTACAGCAAAAATCCCTGCGGCTGTAGCGAGGTCCGATCTAGGGACCTGTGATACATGAATGTATACATACAGTCAAGACTATGTTCCAGAGATGTCTGTCCAATTACCCATTCGTGGTGAAAGCAAGCTCACAGGGCACTATGTGGCGGGGCACCGGGGCGCCTGGGGTGTACCATTTTGTAGTGCGCAGCAGTTGGAAACTGACATGCTTGCTGAAATTGCTGATTTCAATGCAGCTACACCACGGCAGTCCACCGACGTCGGGTTACCGATTGTTTTTGCGGGCAGTCTGACCCTCCCCAACCCCGCCAAACCTTGTTGGTTGCCGCTGTTGTGCTGCCAAGGTTTGCAGCCACCCTGTTGGCCAGCCGACAAAGGCTGTTGTAGAAGAAAGCTGATCAAGTGTGAATCTGACAACAAGAATCACGCCGCTGATCAGCTTGAAGCACGCTCGGTATTGGTCCAACTCTTGGTGAGGAAAGAGTAGAACCGGTACCGGGCGGCGAGCTAGACTACATACAACATGGCCGCAGCCGCAGTAGCTCGATGACATGAATAGATCTATGCATAACTACATGATGATTTGTGTCGCCCTGATTACCGTGGTTTGTAATCTTGGTACTCCCAGCTCCCAACATCCCCCCCCAAGATTACAAACCTTACGCCCTCATGCCAAGGGTTTACAACACTGCTTCCATCTTGTTGGGTCCAAGTTTCTTGGTGAAAATGTTGGCCTGTTGTGTTTTTGCGCTGGTCTATTGAATCTTGATCTTGTTTTCCCGTACAAAATCATTAATGAAGTAGAACGCTCGGATTAGGTATCTTGTTTTCTTCTTGGACGCATTATCACCTGCAATCAACACTGCCGCTTCATTGTTGCAAAAAATGTTCATCTTGACCGTGTGATTTAGTTCTTCAAGTACCATTAATAGTCCTGCTAGGTGTTGAGCTCCTTCTGATAATGCCACGTACTCCGCCGCAGACGTCAAGAGTGCCACCACCGTCTGTCTCTTCGCACCCCACGCCACCGAGTCTCCCAAATGCTTGATGACAAATCCCGAAGTTGACCGCTCATATTCCCCGCCCCAATTCGCATCTGACCACATGTCCAACGAGTTGCCTTTTCCTTTCAAAACTAGTTTCATCAATGTCAACCACTTCACGTAGCCTACCAAGAAATCTAAAGCTTTCCAATGATTTTGCGAAGGGGCTTGCGAGTACCGAGCTAGCAGATTAACACCATAAGAAAGATCTGGTTGTGTTCCTGCTGCTAGGTACATAAGAGATCCTATGATGGACCTGTATTGGGTTTGGTCTATTGGCTCTCCTGCGTTGATTTCGAGGTTTGTGTCCGGAAGTGTACTGCATTGAGTGAAAATTTTGCGCGGATAGTCTTTGAAAATTTGCTGTGCCAATTTCTCCTGATCTAACTCCACAATGCGGCCTGTAATTTTGATGTTGAGTCCAACTAAACCGCAAACATTGTTGGGCCATTTTATCTTGAGATCCTTTGTAATTGCGTCTTTCAATTCCTTCATCAAACCGTTGCGTGAAGCCACTACTAGTCCATTGTCCACATGAAGCCAAAGAATGATCAAGTCATCTCCTCTTCAATAGATGCACAACAATTGTTCAAGCTCCAAAACCGCAAAGCCTAAGTTTTCCATCTTGCTCTTGAAGAATAGCCACCAGCACCTAGCGGCTTGCTGCGTACCGTACATGGCTTTCTTGAGCTTCAAGATTTTTCCTTTCAACTCAGGTCTGATCTCCACAGGCGGCTGCACTTAGACTTCTTCATCGATCGGACTGTATAGGTATGCTGAGCTGACGTCAAAAGTGGCCATGGGGTAGTTATGTTTCATCGCCAGTGAGATCAGCATCCGCAGTGTTACTAGGGAAGCGGTGGGAGCGTATGTTTCATTGCAGTCGCATCCCATCACTTGATTAAATCCCTTTGCTACGTATTGAGCCCGAAAAATTTCTGGGTCGCCTTCATGTTTGCCTGGTTTGATGACAAAAACCCAACAACAACCAAGGGGTTCCACCCCGCTGAACGGTTTGACAACATCCCATGCATCAAGTTCGAAAAACTTGTTGACCTCATAGTTTGCTGCTTGAATCCACTTTGACGCCTCAGGAGCCGTCAAAGCCAACTTGATGTTCTTTGGAAGTCGCCTATCATTAGTTACTGGTAGGTTTGACCAACGGTGAAACTGATACTTTACAAGTATCAGTATTGTGTGTGTATTGTATCGAAATTCATGTATTTTGGATGTATCGGTTATCAGATACAATACATGGTTTTCCAAAACTGTGTATTTGGGTGCCCAATACAATACAATACAGCATGTATCAGGGGAAATACATGCTGTATTGTATTGAAATACATGTATTTGTGATGTATCTGATATCAGATACAATACACACTTTTCCAAAACTATGTATTGCCAATACAGATACAAATACACGTATTGTATCAGTTTCACCGTTGGTTCGACATCGCCTCTTGTTTGGATTTAGCATTCACTTCTGTCTCTTCTTCTCCGAGTTTCAGGACAATTTGATTTAAGATCATGTCCAAATCGCCTTTCTTCGGAGTCTTCTTCTTAACCGGAAGGTTCTGGAACTCAGGGAAGATGACCGATGTCGAATGCAGTATGTGCCCATCGCAGTTCGAGTGAACAAGACAACCACCTTCCAAAGCCAACGGTGGGCCGCCACGCTACAGTACGCTACAGGGCCACTTAGCGTTAGCGTAGCGGCAAAAAGCGCCTGCCCATTTTGAGTAGCGTTAGCGCGCTGTTAGCGCTGCTACGCTGCGCTACGTTTCAGCGGCGCTAACAGCGCGCCAATTTTTTGTTAGTGTTAGCGCGCCGCTACAGTCACTACGCTACGCTACGCTGAGCTACAGCGCTTTTAGGGGAAAAAAGGGCCTTTTTTTCAGCTAAAAGCACTGTGGCGCACCGTAGCGCGCGCTCTTTTGCGCCCTGCGTGTGTAGTGTTAGCACAATTGCGCGCATCTGCGCTAACGCTACGCTAACGCTACGCTAACAGCTAAATTAGCTGCGCACCCTTTGCGCGTAGCGTTAGCGCAGAAAGGCGCAATTCCGCTAACACTACGCTAAAATTTAGCGCAATTCTGCTACCCTAACGCTACGGTTAGCATAGCTGGCCCACCGTTGCCAAAGCCGGATAACCAATCAGTTGACCCTCAATTGCGCGTTGGGATAGCTTATCTCTCTTTTCTTTGGGAACATGTACAATTGCTTGTGCTCCGAAGGGGTAAAGAGCGTTAGGGTCAATTACAATCCCATATAGAGCGGTAACCGGACACGAGTCGATTTTCTTGTTTGAGATCCCATTGTGGATATGCGCAGGTTGTTTATATGCGTAGCTCCAATAAGGTCTTGGCATCTGGGATTCATGGAGCATTGTTCTTGCCATGTCGCCTAAGGTGCGGTTAACTCGTTCCGCTTCGCCGTTTTGTTCTGGGCTATACGGAGGAACCGGTGCTAAGCCTACGCCCAAAGGGATCAGGAGCTTCTTCAACGACGCCGTATATTCCGGCGCATTGTTGCAACGGATGTTCTTGGGAAACCGGCCAAAAGTATTCTTCAGGTGGTTGAGCCACGACATAATTTTGCTCGGTACTTCGCTTTGTTCAGTCATTACATCACACCATACGTATGTTGAGGCATGGTCTCTCATGGTCAACACATATTGTTTTCCAGAAATGTCGTGAGGGAATGGGCCAGCTACATCTGACACAAGTAGGTCGAGTGGGTTATCACGCGGTATGAGGGAGTTACCGCCGGGGGACTTCTTATTGATGCTCTTAGACTTAGCGCACTGGGTGCAGAAGAATGACTCCCAGGTCTTGCCTTGTACTTCATTGGTATAGTGCTTGTTGAGCTATTTCCGAACAACTTCTTCGGATACGTGACCAAGTCTGCGATGCCATAAGAACGGGTCGAAAGACGGACGTTGTGTAACTTTATTCAATTGCAGTGATTGGTTGAGATGGGAAAGAAACCAGCAAAAATTCTTGTACAATGTATTGAAAAGAACATTGTTTGGACTAGTTAAAATTGCTGATCTTCCTTGGAAGTTAAACGTCCAACCCGCCTCGAGGCTCCGTCAAGCGTTGTGGTGATTTATATAGGCAAGCGCGGTAGAATTTCCATGCGGGGATAGCGCGGGCGGGAATGCACAAAGCCGCTCAAGCAGCGTGCATTCCGGTGACATAAGCACTGAGGATGAGGTCAGGAAAGCACGCTAAGAAAGCTTACGGAAAGTCACGCGCGGACTGGGATGCACGGATTGCGGATTGCGGATTGCGGATTGCGGATTTTGGATTGGGTATTTGGATTGGAGCGGAAAAGACAGGGCTGGACTGCGGCGGGACTACACACGTGGACTGGTAGCAGTGGCGCGTCAGCGGGTGAACCACAACAGCCAAAGCGGGTTCCACCAGCGGGTGGAACCGGGGTGGAGGCGGTGGTGAGAGAACGACTGATGGAGGCTAGACAGAGGACGGTGGGAGGAAAAGCGTCGGAGAGGAGCGGAGTCTGTGAAAGTGACAAGCGGGATGGCGGGTGGAGCTGGAGGACTAGTGCGGGATCGGGTGGGAACGGCAATGTGCGTGGAGGGAAGGACGGGGACGGACGGATCTTCTTTCTCTTCTTTACCATATCCTATTATTGATTTCTTACGGTATTACTCATCATTGTACTTACAACTATGGACGTACTAGAGTTATTAGGAGATTATTGGGATCTTATCTTTACATTGAAAGTTACTTGCGGATTTGTGCTTACAAAGTGCGGAGCTTTATTTCACTTGCGGATTATTACGCTATAGATCAGGCTCAGTAGAGGAGCGCTGAAGACTAGTGGAAAGTAGCAGTGCGGAGCCAAGTTACCGACAATCACACAGCCCGGACATCAATATTCTTGAAGGAGGCGGTTAGCGGTCATTCTTCAGCAACTAACCAGCCTTCATTCTCACAGGGTCCCACTGAGAGGATGATGCCGTCAACTCCAGGACAGTAGTATAGGTCCTCAATAGTCACCTTTCCCTTTGACTTTGGGATTGAAATTGTTCCTTTGAAACTGACATCAACGGAGCAGTCAGCCACCGCAAGCAAAATCTTTCTGGGTTTGTCAAGTTTTTCACAAGACGTATATAGATCAAGTGTGCCACTCACGTGGGTCGACGCTCCTGAGTCGAGTAGAATTTTGCCGTCGCTCACTTCTGGGACATCCAGCTGGCGTAGGCGGTTGTGCTTGCCAAAGGGTTGATCCGGGGGCATCATGTCCATCTGGTGGAGGCTTTATTTCTCCCGATGCAACGTCTTCCCAAAAAGCTTGGCAGTTGTTGTACCAGTGCCCGTCCTGTTTGCAGTAGAAGCACTGTATGCCCCATTTGCCTGTGAGGTTGCTGTTGAGGGGAACACCTCGGAAAGCCATTGCCTTTTCAATCGACAATTGAGGTTTGGGTTGAGATGTTGGTAACCCATTCTCCTGAGGTCCAGGTCGCCGAGTGTTCTGAGGAAACTGTTGAAGGTTTCGACAGTGAGGCGGAGCATATCGGCCGGTGTTTGCGCGAATAGCATTGATGGCGTCTAGGTCCATTGGCACGTAGGAGTCTTCTGGTGTTGCACTAGATTTTGTTTGTGATTTTCCAGTTGCAGCTTGAATCATGGTCATCACATCGTTCAAGGAAACAGCAGTTGCCGTCTCAAGCTTCTGGCCAACTACGAATTCGAAAGTCTTTGCATCAATCCCTGCAGGCACCAAGAAACTGTGTTGTAAGCAAAGTCCACCCATTTCCTCAAAAGATATCTTCAGTTGGGTCATTTCGGCCCAAATTTTGCTCCACTGCGCCAGGTCGGCGTCGGTTCCTGGGAGTGATCTGTTTGCCATCAAGTCGGTGAACTGGCTGACAAGATCAAGTTTGTGTTGTCGGTCGGATCAATTGCATTAGCTCTTGAGGCTTGTGAAGATTGTCCACGGGTCGTCCGAATTATTTCCATTGACGATATCCAGGAGAGATGTCTTGATTGTGGAACGCAAGAGACAGGCAATGGCCGCTTGATCCTTGGCCGATCTCGAGTTGAAGTTTGATTCCAATGCAGTGAACGTATCGGCGTTTTCAAATACATATTTGAGGGTTTGGTTGATTTCACAATCCCAGACCTTGAAATTGGCTTTCCCTTTTGCAAGTCGAGTTTTTTTCGGGTTGTGCATGTAGTGTAGCTCAAGGGGCTTCTTGTGGAAGCTGATGAGGACGCTGTTCCCTTCAGATTGTGGTACAGGTGCAGGGATCAGGAGCGATATTCGATCCATCTCGGCTTTCAGAGGAAAGTAGTCTTCCGCAGATGGTTGTCCAGCCATTTTGACGTCTACCAAGGAGGATGATTGCGCAGGTTGGTTGAATTGTTCCTACGACCTTTTCTGATTCTCTTCAAATTCTCGGATTGTCCAAAGTCTTTCTTCTTCTTCCTTTTCTCTTTTGATCCGTTGTTTCTCTAAAGTTTCTTTAATCACTTTTTCTTTGATTTCTTTTATCTTTCCTCCTTTTCCAACCATTCAATTACTGGTCTCCCAAGAAATGAATTTGATACACGGTTAGAGGCTGGTAGAAAACGGCTTTTAACCTATAAGAAAGCTGATAGAGTGTGAATCTGACAACAAGAATCACGCCGCTGATCAGCTCGAAGCACGCTCGGTATCGGTCCAACTCTTGGTATTGATTACTAACCTGACGACAAGAATCACACTGCTGATCAGCTCGAAGCACGCTCCGTATTGGTCCAACTCTCAGTGAGGAAAGAGTAGAACTGGTACCGGGCGGCGAGCCTGACTACATAAAACATGGCCGCAGCTGCAGTAGCTTGATGACATGAATAGATCTATGCATAACTACATGATGATTATAGTTATGTATGTGTTGCCCTGATTACCGTGGTTTGTAATCTTGGTACTCCCGGCTCCCAACATGTCGCATGTCCGACCGCCAGCAGGGGCAGGCCTTCGTCGTCCCAACCCTCGTGAGATACTTCCTACCAATCCCTGAGATATTGCGAGGGAGCGTCCCGCGGTTGGCCTGCCCCGTCCTCGGCGTCACCCCGCCCCATGGGATGGGCAGGCAACCGTCAGGCCACCATCCTGAGGGGCCTGTTCACACGGCCGTGAGATGGGGACCTGCGGTCAGGGCGCCCAGGGCTTGCCGTCAAGACAACCTGCCAGCTTGACCGGATGGGGGAGCGGATTGGTCAAGCGGCTCGACTGATCTGCTGTCTGAGGATTATAGGATGGATGGGGGAACTGCTTGACTGATCCGGTGTCCCAGCATTAGAGGACCGTTCACTCATGTCCAACGGACTACCGGAGCATGCCATACTGCTCAACCGTCCGGATTACTTGCAGCTGAACATTTGGTTGGACAGATAATCAATTCATAGCTAGTGACCATGTTTATATACAAGAGAGCAACCCCTGTCAAATAACAGGGCGGGACAAGAGAGATAAAGAAAGGACCCTGGATGGGAACCTGAGTCGTGTGATATAGAGGCATACAACAAGAAGTAAAGAGAGAGATATAACACCCCAACATTTGGTTGGGGTAACAGACAGGCGCAGTTCGGATGACTTGAGCAATATGCGGATGGGGACCTGAGTCATGTAGAGGCATAACAACAAGTAGGAAAGACGGTGACAGACAGGTGCAGTTTGGACGACTTGAGCGATATGTTGGAGAGGGAGTTAAGCGGCGGGTGTGCGGTTCAAGACATCAACCTCAGCTGCAACCTTATCAGGTGTTGGGAGATTGAATCCTTCAAGCTCAATGGCGTCAATCATTTTGAGGCCATCAAAATTTGGCATCCATCCGCATGTAGAGGTTGATGCGCCTGAAATTGATTAGCCAGTCAGTTTTAGGCCCTTTCATTCAAGAAATATAAAAGGATTTTACTTACGCTTGAAGCTCCACTGGACTCAATGCGGCAAGCATTTCAAGGTGGCGATCAATGGTCTCCCATTGAGATGTAACCTGTGCACGGGACTGGCGAAGATAGTGGTCGACCGCGAGGATTTGCAGCAACGCAAATTGTACCTTGACTGTGCGGCGGTTGATCCACGGCTGCTTGTTTGTTCCTGGTGCAACCTTGTGGGCACGGGTGAGCGCTCTCTCAGCCAGCACCAAGAGTTCTCCGAGTTGGGGAACTGGGCCAGGTGCTCGTCGGTGTGCGTCTGGTCGGACTTGTGTCAAGAGCTGTCTCAAAGGTCAGCTCGCTGTGTGGTTGGGTTGCCAATTAGAAAGATCCTCTTACTATGTTGCGCAAGGTGGTCCGTTTGTGTTTGACCATGGTACAAAGGAATTGGTTCAGGCCTTGAGCATGCTCAGTGGATAGCGTGCCGTTGCTTATGACTCCACGTGGTAGATTGGTGTCCCGCCATTTGGCCGGCTTTGCAAGGACGTGCGCCTGATTGATCACAACCAATAGCAGTTGTCAGTTTCTGATTAGCTACAGTATTCCTATTAACTTACTCGGATTAAGTGTAATGGTGTGTTGTTGATCACACCACCGTTTGCAAAGTGCATCTTGACATAGGAATCCATGTTGGGCAGTTTCATGTACCTACGAATCTTGTGGCGTACATATTCCTACACAGGTACTTCAGTTTACAGGTGAGACTAGCCAAATGTTGCAGGTGATTGACTCACTTTAATGACAGGCCCGTATATAAATGGACCGGCTGGATTTGGGCTCACGCTTTTCCCTTGCGGGCTATGATGAGCCGGATCACATTGGCCAACACTTGTGGCCCCTTTGTTTTATAAATAGGATGTTTGTTAAAAATCTGGTACTTTGAAGTGACTTGAGTACGTACCTGTAAGAGCTCATAGACTTCTACAGCAGTTGGGTTCACATTGACATGCGTAGGCATAATGGGGCTGACGGCATTGCCGACCGGGTCATCCGCCTCAGGATCGGGTTTGAGGTCATTTTGTTCGTCTGCTAATTGCGGGACTCGTCCATCATTCAAGTGGCCCGTTTCTCGCGGGACAACCCTGTTGTCCAAGACATCCAACGACCAGCTGGGCCCGAGATTATCTGTGTAATCAGTATGCTCGTGGTATCCTCCCAAGTCTGGTCCCTGGTAATTGAGGTCAGTCGGGGGGTCGCCAGCCCCAGTATCTTGTGTCAATATCTCCAAGCAAGGATGAGGGTTGTGGTGTGGATGTTAACGGGCTATGTAAAGTTAAATTGAAGTATTCAGTAATATACATCTCGGATTTCCATGATGAATGACTTACGGTTGGTTGGGGGGGTGCGCATGGGTCCTACTATGTACAAATAAACCATGAGTCATTAGCCAAAATATATGCCAGTAACTAACACACCATTGGTTGCTGGTGACCCCATTGGTGCTGCCATGCCAACATTGCCTGATAACGTAGAACCCAGAAGAGGTGATGAAGAAACTCAATTGGGCGTCATCTGGTTGAGCATACTGGCTTGTGAGTTAGGCAGATGACTGGAAGGTGTGCGATGGTTGCTATGGTGGTACATCTGGTGCAACGCGTGGAACTGGAGGTCGAGGTCCAGGTCGGGGCAGTGGCAGTAGCAGCCTGACTTATCACGAGTCCCTCGCTTCAGAGGGCCCTGGTACAGCCTGGGCTGGCGCAGAGCGCAACCTCCGAAGGAGGGACTTGCAGGTAAAGCCAAGAATTTGGCTTGAGAGGTTTCAGTGTTTTGGTGGGAGTTTTTCCCCGCTCCCCTTTCAGGGGTCTTCTACTTGTGTATTTCTGTCCTGTGGTGCCAGATTAAAGGCCTGATTTTTATCTTTCTTTTGGTGTCAATCACCACTTTTTCCCCCTTCACAAACTCCTTCCATCCACCTTTGAAGTTTGTGATTTTTTTGTGTTTGGCCAGAAGTGTGTATGCAAATCCCAAGAAGATCCATTTGGACTCAATTTAAATACAGAACTCCATCATCCATCCACCTTGACTGCTGAGCAAGGGCAACACTCTCCTTCAAGTGTAGATATCACAAAAGTGACACTACATTGAAGCTGAGATGCTCAGCTATCCCGTGTACTTCAGCTCGCTGACTCACAATGAGTGCGCGCTGTGTAATGTAAATTTGATTCAAAAAGTTGGCCAAAAGCCACAAATTTCCTGAAGCTCTCACGCGGAAAAAAGCCGATAACTCATAAGCCTCCCATTGGGAATGGGAGATGCTTCGCAATCGGGGTGCTCCGCACCCCCAGTCCCGGTAGTTAAGTCAGGTAGCAGCCATGGCAAAGTGTTACCTTGGAATTCCAGCCCCAAGCACCAGGAAAAAACAATGATCACTTGTCTGCAAGTGACATAGCAAAGTACAAAGGGGCCTTTGTAATTTTTCATGTCACTTGCAGGCAAGTGATCATTGTTTTTTCCTGGTGAAGTGCACCATCCAAGCGTGTATTTTCTCGTTCAAAAACAATAATAGGCTCGCAGCGTCACAGCCTTGGCGCTTCTTCAATCAAACACCTCCTTTGTGTAAAAGAGTGGTACCAAAAATTTAATGAGATGATGGACTTGACCTCAGTTACACTCAAAAAAGTCAACTATAATTGCTCGGACAATGATGACTCTGATGATGTAACCCGCTGTTCCTTCTCATCTGTTTTTATTAATATATGTATCTCTTGATTGCATCATGTAACGTCTCTTTCCTTCTATATGCTTATCTGTTCTTATCTACCAAATATTATGAATGTAAATAAATACATTGCTTGTTAAGTTGTTCCGTAACTTCTCACCCAAAACAGTCGGGGATTGGCGGGTACATGTGAGGTCGCCCGTGGCCCGTACCTGCCGTACCCGACCCCATAACCGAGACTCTGGAGCCATCCCGTGGCCTGTACCCGCCGGGTCGGGGCCGGTTATACCCGCTGGGTTGGGGTACGAGTTCCAGCGCGAATCAAACATGTCTGATGTGCTCCCAGCAATCCCCGCGCACACAACCAATGTGTGCTCAGCGTTACCAATCAACGACCGAGCGGCTTGTATCATCTCCCAGCGATCCGCAGAGGCTGAGGAAGTCTTAAGACCGAGCCCACCTAATATCAGATCGCACTGTTCATCGCCGATCTGCCCTTTGGGATGTGCGAGGCGAGTTCAAGAAAGGCATCCGGACTAACTTAGCTCCTTGTTCGGAGGGTCCCTGCGGGACGGCGCTCCCCCTCCAATAGAGGGACTTAGTTAAGTTAGGCATCCGGACGGGCCGTTTGTCCAAGCCGCCAGGGCCGATGGACTCAAGATTGAAGGTAGGAAGGAGTTTATGCTGCTGATCAGGCACAGCTTGACTGGCTTCAGAATCCCTGTCATCAGCCACATCAGCCCCACTCCTCAGAGGCCCAGCAGCCCCAGTGGCTTCAAATTCCGAGGCCACAACGGTCCGTCAAAGGCCCGCAAGATCATCGCCGATGTACTTCACCTCGAGCGGGGATCGACTCCTGGATGCAGCCGGGACCATCCTCAACTCAAGGTGCCATCAAGACCTTGAGTCAGCCGGGCGGCAAGACTCGGCGATGGTGTAATGGACAGGCGGGGCCCCCTGCCGGGGCGTGGCAGGTCACCAAGACAATGCGGAAATCTAGTAGAGAAGAGCAAGGTTTTTTTTTTTTTTTAGAGAGGGGAAATGCATTTAGGCACACCATTTGCTTGGTAGTGTGGGACTCGGGGAAACCCCCCATACCCACTAAAACCCCTCTAACTTACCTCCAACTTACCTCTCTGAACTTACCTAGAACCCGCCCCTGACATTTCTCCAACCAATTGTCCACGTCCAATCCCGTGTCTAGTGCAGGTCAAATGGAGAGAGATTTCATACTGTCAATGCTACCCGCGGCTCCCTTCCCACATTTCTATCACGTGCAATCTCAACTTGCTGTTTTATCCCCCGATGTTGATGCATTGCATGCACACTGTCAAGCAAAAAGGCGGGGTCAACGTCTGGAAATTATGTTGATTTTAATGTACTGTCTTTGTCAAGGCAGGAGAGAGTGGCTGTGAGAACTTACTGGAGCAGCAGTCTCTTCACATCCTCCCCCGTGACTCGATTGCCATTCTTTGTCCGCTTCTGAGATCATACCTGAGTTTAGAAGAGTGAAATGGTTGCAATTTATGATTGCTTAACCATACGTGCCACACAAGATGAGATACATGCAACATCGGCTTTCCCGTTCCTATCTTCCAACATCTGTTATCAAACAAAACACACAAGTCAATATAGTGGATAGCACTTGATGAACGATATAAAGAATTTGACCTTTGCGTATGCTGTCCCTTGGCGCCAAACCGTCTGAAGGCACCCGCCGTGTCTGGTTGATGCGGGACGGCATTGCTGGGGGACGAGCCTCTCTATTTATATTGTAGAGGCGCTTAAGCTGTCATGAGAGCTTCCTACAACGCTTGTCACGCGTTATGTACTTGAAGGTTACAAGAGCTCAGAAGCTGTCATGACATGAGCGCACACCAACCTTCTCCGGTCCTTGTACATAATATGTATAGACGAACACAGTCAAACACTTGTGACCTCTTGTGACGCTCGACTCTCACCGGCGGACATTACATATAAATGTATTCCACAAGCGTTGCTCCACAGCTTCCCCCAGACTACACTACAGGAGCGACTTTGACTCCCTCGGGCTGGCAGCCCAACAACAAAGGGCTGCCGGTCGCCCTGCCGTGTGAATACAGGGCAGCCCGTTGTCAGGATGTCGCATCGGTCAGTCCGCTGTGCTTCATTTGGTCAAGAGGTACATACGGCGGACTGACCTTGGTCAATCCGCCGCCAAATACCCAGTACACTCGGTGGCTTGACCGTGGTCCATCCACCGCCGGACTGTTGCAGGGCGGACAGACTTGGGCTTGAGTCTCTGGTGAGACTGGGCTGCCGCCCAGACCCACTCACCACGAGTGGCTTAGTTAAGCTCGGATAAGCCAACTGGCTCACTCCATGCTTGGTTAATTACTGACATCCCTGTTTGCCTGGAAACATTCATCGACAATGGCAGCCACGACAACCGCAACTTGATCGGCAAATATTTCATCCTGCAGGGCACCCAGTCGACATGGCTCCCCTTCTTCCCTTGTGTTAGAGCTGATATACACTTATGCAAGCTTTAGTGTATTTATCTATGTACTTACCTCATATGTACATAGTATCTAACTTAGTCGGTGAAAGGTACCAACCTTAACTGTCACCGACGTGCACCTACAGTTCTGGCTCTCCCGTGCCCGGGATCCTCTCTCTTTCCTCACCGAGATCGGACACCCGGGATCAACACATGGAGAGCTAACCGCCGCCGGACTGTACCGTGCAGGTTAGTCAACCCTATTCAGCAATGTAACCAAGATTGGACACCCGGGATTGACACGTGGAGAGCTAACCGTCGCCAGACTGTACTGTGCAGTTTCCGTGCCTTTTATAGGTTAAAAGCCAGCTCTTTTCCTAGGCCACTTTTTGTCTCAGGCCGGGTCTTTCCATATCTACGGGAGGTCGGTAGATGAACAGATTACAACAGGATATCGAAATAGAACAAATTTGTTTAAGGGAAGAAGGAATCCCTGAAGAAGAAATAGAAAAAAACTCACAAGAAAAATACCCCATCCATCCTCCTATCCCGACCAAAATGGCAGCCAACCCAAACAATGCGCTTGCCAACCTTAAACGACAAATGGCCAATATGACGGCCAAGTTGAATCTCCTGAAAGCGGCTCCGCATCAAGGACACGATCCAGTGTCTGCCGCCGTCCGAGCCCAGGAACATTGCCAAGAGATCATCCTTGGTAGTTTTCTCAAGTCACCTCTCAAGCTCCACCAAGAGGTGAATCCTGACCACGTAGTTTTGTCTTTCAATTTGGCGAACTATGCACAGTGGGAAGAGTCGATTGAAGCAAAACTTCAATATGCGTTCTCCGTGACCGAACCCATGATCGCGAAGACAAACAATTTCACTGACCTGGCAACTGAATACAATCACGCAATCGCCAGCTTAATGAAAAACACCATTGATAAATCCCTGCTTGGTATCATCAAAGCCGCTGGCCATAAGACCGCCAAAGCCATTTTCGAGGCGTTGAAACTCAAGTGCAAGAGATCTGATCGATCTAATGACAACTTTAATGGAACTGGTGAATGAAACAGGCATTGCCAATGAAATAACAATGTTTGCTTGGGCCAAGTGCATGAGTGAACTTGAACAATCAAAACTTACTCTCAACAAGGCGGTCAGGATTCTCCTTCAGATGAACTTCAAGCCAGTCACCGGTACGGAACTGACGAAATTTGAGTTCACAGTTGATCAAAACTTGAACGACAAGAAAGATCCGTCATTCGCCGATGTTGCCACCGTAATCCAAGCTGCCACCGGAAAAGTCAGCAAGAAAAGTGTTGATAGCATGGCAATGGATCTCGATCGGATCCAAGCCCTAAACCAAGGAAGCAGGGGCAAGTATGTCACTCCTCAACGACGTACCCCAGACGATAAAACCTCGAAGCTCAACCACCCACGTTTTGCCGTTGACCAAGCCGAGTACTACAAGGGAAAGGGTCAGACTGAGTCACAGATCCAACGTCACGGCTTTGGCTGCGCGTACTGCTCGAAGTATGGTCACTGGTTTGCGGATTGTTCTGAATACTGGAAGGCGGTCACAATGAAGGAAATCAAACCTCCACCGCCAGATTTTGACTCAAGAGATTCGAAATACGTACCGCCGCGCCGCTCAGAACACCACATGAGGAAAGTTAATTTCCCTGGGATGACCAAGGGCGTTCTTCTTGACTCAGGGGCATCGGCGCATGTGAGTGGTAACACCTCACTTTTCGAACTGACCCGTAAACTAACGACCCCACGTACGTTCTACCTTGCGGTCACCAATTGCAACGTAACTGTTACCGACGTCGGAAGAGTGACGATCCCGACTCCGACCGGGAAGCTCGTGATTGATGAAGTTTTCCATGTCCCTGGTGTTGATGGCGTTATTCTTTTGACCGACCGTTTGATAGCCAGTGGTTGGAAACTACAGTATGAAGGAACGGAGGCGACTTTGTTAGATCCTTGTAATAATCAATACTCTACTGTCTTTCACAATTACTGTTGGTCACTTGAAACACTCAACAATCCCTTGCATGTCAATAAAATGTCGCAATTGCCATCTTTTGATCCTTACAAATGGAATCTTTGCCGTGGCCATGCGTCAGATGATGTTGTTCAAAAGTACCTTAAGATCAACTATCCTGCCGTCAAGATAAAGTAGTCAGCATTTTTCTACGATTGATGTGTGAAGTCAAAGAGCACAAACCGGAAATCCTTGGGAGTGGAATCACAGATTGAGTGTAGCAAGCCATTGGATCTGATGGTGTCGGACGTCGCGGGTCCATTTGAAATTGACTTACATGGTATGAAATACTGTGTGACCCTTTGAGACCACGCCAGTACCTTCTTGTTTGTTGGCGCAATTGAACGGAAAGCTGATGTTCCTGACAAGATCATGTCATGGATGGCTCACCTGAAAAACTACTTTGGACGATATCCCACTAACATAAGGTGCAATAATGCGCCGGAATATGTTCATGCGCTGGGAAAGAGATTGGAAGTTGTAGGCGTGAAGACAGCACCAAGCGCACCGTAAACCCCACAGCAAAATGCTGAGGCCAAACAGTTGAATCGCACAATTGGAGACATGGCGGGGACAATGCTCCATGAGAGTGGATTGCCTCGTCGTTTCTGGAGCTACGCCTGGTCGACGGCTGGGCACATACATAACCGCATCCCTAATGTCAGAACTGGGGATGAGTCGCCCATCAAAGCTTTCTACAGCATAAAACCAAATCTGGATGTGCTGTACCCTTTCGGAGCAAAAGCTCTTATCCACATCCCCAGTGATCGCCGGAAGAAACTCGACGAAAGAGCGCAGGATGCGGTTCTCATTGGATATCCGGATGCGGGTGCTGGCTGGTTGTTCTTCTCGCCTCGTGAACGGCGCGCTATACACTCGACCTCGGCGACTTTTCCGGATTTCCTCAACCTACCTGTGAAGAAAAGTGTTAAAAAGTCAGACCTGGACTTTGTGCTGAATCAGATAATGCTCAAATTGGGGGAAGAAAAGACGGATGTGATAGCTGTGGAGGAGGTGAAACAATTGGCGCAATTGGACTCTGGACCGGAAATTGACTTACCGAAGACAATCAAGGCGGCTTTGGCTGGACTGGATTTGTTGGCGTGGAAGGAGGCGGCGAGTTACGAGATGAAGAAGTTTGAGGAGTTGGATGTCTGGGAGGCGGTAGATCCATTCAAAGGAATGAGGGTCTTGGGGCCCGATGGGTGTTTTTGCTGAAAAGGAGACCTGACGGCACCATTGAGAAGTTCCGTGCGAGGTACGTTGTGGTATGCTTTATGGTATCCCATATACCAAAATCAAAATTTTCTGCTTTTCTTTCTTATTTCTATTAGTTTCACTCTTAATCTCCCTTTTCCTCTTGTAAATCACTTAATACTCCTCAAGATTCAGCTTCTAGGGACAAATTCACCCCTAGTCTTGGCTTACAGAACACTCATAATGGCACTCAGTCAGAATTTACATACTCTTACACACTCACAACACCCCTTACATCCTCAAACAGTTACACAATCCACATTTACAACACTGAGTTACACACACAATTAAATACATAGCTACATACATATTTTCACATAGCTGCATCATCACTTACATACATACAGTGTACACATGCAGGCACTCATGCAGATGCTAGCTGCATGTGATAGCTGCATGCACTAAGCTGCATGCGCTAGTGGATTTTTGTTGCATAACAACAGCAGGTGACCTGGTTACAGCATGACTACACTAACATACAGTCCTGACCAATCACAACTCCTGATTCAGCCTGCATGTCATAACCCATAATCACCTGTACAGTCCTGACCAATCACATTCACCCATTCAGCATATGTACTAGCCAAAAACCCTCATGTACCTAGCTAAAATCTCTCATGTGGAGCTCCTCTGGAGCTAAAATCCCTCACTGTTGTCTATAAAAGGAGGCTCTCCTTCCCTGTTGTAACTTTCCCCCAGCAGACTACTAGCAGACTACCTGCACTCAGTTTCCCCCATAACAAAGTACACAACTGCTCACTCCACAATATACCAGTCACCCTATATTTTGGTTTTACACACATTACAAAACACTTACACACGAAATAACAACTCTACACAACACTCACATTACATAACACAAACCTCTGAGGGGTCCTCTTTGACCAACTATCACCTGGTTGAAGTCCAGACTCCTCACTCATAACACATTTTAGCAACTTCATCGCACCCACTTTATAACAACAGTTATCCTTTGATAACACTCAACTATCACTACATTAAACCTGCCAATCTGAGATTGGTGGGCTTGTTTTAGTGTCTAGTGAACCAGGAAAGGCAGAGGTTTCCTCATACATCCCTCTCCGCACTCAGCAAAAGGTTCTCAGGAACACTTATGAGCTTTACAACGTTGCGAAAGGATTCAACCAACAGCTCGGTGTTGATTGCAACGAGAGGTATGCGCCCACAGCGTCTTTGAATACCCTGAGGCTGCTGATCTCTATGGCGCAGAAGTTTGGGCTGGCAACAGTGACCTTTGATGTCAGCTTGGCGTACCTCTATAGCCCAATTGAAGAAGACGTTTTTGTGCAACCCCCGGTCGAAATTTTCCCGCACCTGAAAGGGAAAGTCATGAAGCTGAAAAAGGCGTTTTATGGAACAAAGCAGGCAGCTTGTTGTTGGTGGAAGTACTTCAAGCTGACAGTCAAGAAGCTGGGATTTGAAGCTAGCGAGATTGAGCCCTCACTTTATCTCTTTTGGAAAGGCACCGGTTTTGTAATAATCTGGCTCCATGTTGATGACGGCTTTGCGGTATCCTCTGATGTTTTGCTCCTACACCAACTACGCGACGGGATGATGAAGGACTTGGAAATTAAGTGGTCGGACAAGGTCGATAGACTTGTTGGGATTAATTTTGAAAGTCGTTTGAATGGGATATTCCTGGATCAGACACTAATGGCAAACAAGATCGTTGAAAAGTACCACCGGCAAGTTTTTCCGCGCACCGTAGCGCTCAGTGACAATGTGCTAGAAAGCAATGACAAGGACCCAGTCAATGCAACAGAATTCCGGTCGACCATAGGCTCCCTGATGTACCTTTCTGGAGGAACGCGGCCTGACTTGTCATTTCCAGTTAACCTGTTGGCATGCTTCAGCTCAAATCCGAGTGAGACCCATTGGACGGCGCTGGACACTTTGATTAGTTATGTGAAGAAAACGGCAGGGAAGAAACTGGCTTACTTTCGATGGACGGACGCGAACTGGGGTGGTGAGCACGAGCGGTCGACGACAGGGTATGTGATGATGCATTGTGGGGATGTGATTGCTTGGGGTTCCAAGAGACAGACAGTTGTAGCACTTTCAACGTGTGCTGCTGAATATCTGGCGCTCTCAGAAGGCTCACAGCAATTGGCGCATATAATGAACATACTTGATGACATCAGACTATATCCTCAAATCTCAATTCATGTCGATAACAAAGCGGCGATATTAATTGCAACAGACAATGCATCCAAGAAAAAAACAAAATATTTACAACGGGCGTTCTACTTTGTAAATGACTTGGTGCGCGCTAATGGTATCAAACTCAAGTGGACCAGCACAGTGAATTAAGTGGCGGATGTGTTGACAAAAAGGCTTGGCGCGACAAAAATGGTGGAGGCGGGGACAAAGCTTGGGTTGATTGGCTAAAGTTTGCATACGTGGGAGGGGGTGTTAGAGCTGATATACACTTATGCAAGATTTAGTGTATTTATCTATGTACTTACCTCATATGTACATAGTATATAACCTAGTTGGTGACAGGTACCAACCTTAACTGTCACCAACGTGCACCTACAGTTCTGGCTCTCCCGTACCCGGGATCCTCTCTCTTTCCTCACCGAGATTGGACACCCGGGATTGACACGTGGAGAGCTAACCGCCGCCAGACTGTACCGTGCAGTTTCCGTGCCTTTTATACCTCGTCAAACCTCAACAAAACAAATAAACAAAAGCCGGCAAATTACTTAACCTACCAGCAGCATCAACTATATCTCCCAATCAACTTGGGCCGGACGATTCTGTCAGCTTCAAGTCAAAATACCCCCTTGCAGCCAAAGCCACCCAAAACCTCCACCCAACCATCTCTACCAAGCGTACCGGGACCATCTCATATTCATGCACGCGAGCAAACCAACTCCAGCGACCATTGCCCGGAGCTGGAACAACTTGCCAACGATGACTCGAGAAGCTCGGACTCAGATCCCAAAATAATCAGTCAATTGCTCCTGCCTGCGGAAGCGTATAAATCAAAAATCGCTGAGAATTCCATCAAAGCTGTGAAACATATTGATTTGCATTTACCCAACCGGCCGCGGCCTGGCTCTGGCTCAGATTTGATTTACAGAACACTGCCTGATGATGGGATCAACTCAAAGAAGACCCAGCAGCCAATGCAAATGGTGAACTAGAAGAAGCAGTTGATTCTCAGCCAGATGATCAAAACCCCAATCTTCTCAAAGATACATCTAGTTGTCTGTCCCGTCATTCCACACATGATCAGATCAAGAACCCAAGGGCCAAACCTTCAAGTGAACACCAGACAGGAAAAGAACAAGCCAATGCTATCTCCAAGCCTCAAAGTGGAAATCGTCTAGAGGGTTTGAGCTCTCAGCAGCATTCCACCAGCCAGCTACGGCCTAAAAGAAGGAGAAAACGTCCAATAGTTGGGGATTCTTCGAGAGGAGCAATGTCACCAACTGCTCCAATCATTATCGATTCCAATCCCGGATGCTTTCGGAAACATGTTGACGCCAATGTAGTACCTCCCCTTGGAGGACTCGGCAAATCTCTGATTTCACCAAAGCGTGGTAAATTAATTCCTAGCAATCTATCTCCAGTTTGTCGTTGGTCGAATGAACCACGACCAAGAACTTCACCGAGAGTTATTGGTTCCGATGGACTCGGCTTCAACAAGGATATCGACTTCCGGCTCCTTCGACTACGTCACCGGTGCCGCCGTCAACCTCAGGCGAACGCAAGGCCTCAACCGTGTTATTCCCAAGCCAGACAGACTGAACTCTGCTGGCAGGCAGAGTCCCTTGTTTGTGGTGAGTTTTTCTTTCCTCCTTTCTTAATAGCTAAGTAGCTATTACTTTGGCCAATGTCGTTATGCAGCTGTCAGATTGATTGCAGCTAACACTCGCGCCACTGTGTTTTTTGACAGGTCTCCACAATTTTTGGTTGGAGGTCTGTAGCCAACCAGGTGTGTACTTTCAATCCAAAAATGTGTGTAGTAATCGGCCGTAAGGCGGCGAGCACTGAGATGTCACTTGTTGCCGGTTGTTTAGGTGGCCGGCCAGCCGATGATGCTCAGCCGTGGGTCCGTACACCTAAAGTCCCGGGGAGAGAGATGGCCCCGCACTCCGTTCTACTCGACTTTATCTGGGATCGGTAATCGGTTGAGTCAAACGATACCTCCCCTAGCCGTGTACGGGTCCCGGTTTCCGTTCAGAGGCCGCTTGTGGGGCAAAAGTTCCATTGACGTTCCCTCAAGTGCCAGAGGCCCCTCACAGGATTTGAGGTGAGTATAAAAACCAAGTCCCTCTTTCCCCTTCTCTGTTTGTCATCCACCTCATTGCTTCCTCATCCATTTTACTGTAGAGCAGTGTGTTGACTTCTTTTACCGTTATGTCCCACCGACCTTACTATAGAACCTACTTTCCTCCTACCCCTTACCCTTTAAGAAACTGCGGGACCTCCGCTGGAGCTCCTGAGCGTGTAAGTAGATAATTTTATGTAGGGGCGCCGTTATTTTCCCCGTTGACGGGCTCTGCTTGTATTTAGCCGGGGTCGTCCATCCATAACCCCATCCTGATTGTGGATGGGCCGCTTTATCACGCCAAGTCCATCACACCGACCTGGATCCAGTGGACCCAGGCCTGTCTGGACTCTTTTAACAGGCCCAACAATGCTAGAAACCGGGCCGCTCGAGGTCCTGAAGCCCGCCCGTTTGTGGTTGATACGGCCGCAGCGGCTAGAGTGGCTTCGGTAAGTATCCGACCGGGTTTTTATCTTTTTTAGGCCGCTGATCCGCTTCGATTATAGTTCACAGAGCCGGCTCGCCCGGATTCAGCGGTGAGAGCTCCTTCTCCGCCCCGAACCCCCCCAGGATTGGAGGGCTTGCACCCCCAATCCAAGGATTCTTTTGTGAGTTTCTGATTTGTCTCCCTCCTATTCTCACCTGGGGAATCTGATTAAGTGTTCTGTCCTCAAGCTTGTTTCGCCAGCTTGTCCAGGGTCAGCTTTTAGGACCCCGTCTCAGTCTTGGGTTCCCCCTGGATTTGTGGGGTTGCATCCTCGCCTTCAGGTTGTTCCGACTCCTGAAGCCGCCGGGAATCCACTGGCTTCACCGGTATTTTGACACCAGACCCCCAACTTGGGGCCTTTGCCGGGTTCTCCTGCGTTTCCACCAGCGACCAACGCGGATAGCAACATAAGTCTCTCTTCTCTTGCCGAATTTTTGCGATGCCCCTGGCTGATCCGGTTTTGGATAGTTTTTGTCCTCCAACCGAGTTGTCCTGGATGACAGCTGGGTCCTCCCACCTGCTCTGTGTCCCAGCAACCTTACGTCGCCAGTTTCAGACTGCGACATGTTGGTGCCCAATGCCGTAGTTGGCGCTTACAGGGACCCGGAATCTACGGGTTCGGACGGCTCTTTGCGGGAAGCGCCTACCAAATCTGCGGCCTCTTCAACGGGAGCCACTAGTTGCTTCGACGACTGGGGTTCCGGGGTAAGTTATTTCTAATTCGTCCTTGAGTGTTTGATCAGGTTCTAATTGGTGGTCATTTCTCTTCTTTTAGGTTCCTGCCAACGTTGTCCAAAACCCGACCTGGACTCCAATGCCTGAGGCCAACCGGCCTACTTCCTCCGACGCGGACGAGGTCACTGACTCTGATGGGGACATCAGCATGACCGATTCTTATTGAGTTCCATCACCTGACGTCCCAGGTGAGTATTGTCTTGCCAACTATCCATTCTTAAAAGAGTTGCAAATCGCTCTTCTCCTTTGTCAAGATGCTCCGGAGGACCCAGATGCTGATCCGATTGATTTGGCGGCCTATCATTGACTCTACCAAACCTTTGCCTCCCTCTTTGTGAGATTCTGCCGCCGCTGTCAACCTTCCAGCAACAACGAGCGGATCCAATGCCTCTTCCTTTTCAGAGCCATGGCAGATGAATATCGATCCGCAATTCGACCGGACCTTCAAGATGACTGATTCTGTAAGTTGATCTTTTCTTTTTCCTTCCGGTCTAGTTCGTGATCCTAACGTGTTTTCTCCTTCTTTCTCCAGATTACCTGTCCTTTTTTCTTTTTTTTCGTGATTCCTGGGGCAAAATTTCCACAAGAAAGCCAAAAAAATTGACATATACTTTAGAAAAAACCCCCCGAAAAAAATTGTACCCCCTAAAATGATTAGTTATTTTGTTTTATTTTATTATGATGTTATCTTTGTTTGTCTTTTAACAGAGAATTAATCCATCAGTCCCCCTCCCCCAACTTCACAGGTTGTCCCCAACCTTCCCTTTTAGAGAGAGAAAAAAAAAAGTGGAGAGAAAGAAAAGAGTGTCTTGTTTGAAGTGAGTGTGGTCAATTGAATGAGCAAGTTGTTCTGTTTGTCTGCTAGATCAGTTGATGTGGTCTTTTTTTTTGAAAGAAAGTCTTGAGAAAAAAGAATGTGAGTTCCTCCCCCAACTTAAAAAAAAAATACCAGTGTTTATTATTGAACAGTTTAGTCTCTTGCCCAGGAGAAAGACTTAGTTCAAAATAATGGATGCATTATCATCAGAGTTTGTGTTGGAGTTTGCCTCTTCATCATCAGACAATTCAGGTTGAGCGGGATCCCCGTCATGCTGAATATCAGCCAAGCTTTGTCCTTGTGGGTAAAACTGTTTAATATGTGAAGCTGCGTAAGCCCTCTTCAGTTCTACCCCGTCCAACTCCTCCAGAATGTAAGAACCCTTTGGTAACTGTTGCTTGATTCGAAAAGGCCCATTCCAGCGATTGGCAAAAAGCTTGCCCCATTGGTCTTCCAAACTCTTATTATAAATAAGCACTAATGCGCCTGGGTTTAAAGGTTTACTGAGCCTAGCCGCCATCCTTTGATCCCAGTATCTGACCGAAGAATTCCTAGTTTTCATTAACTTCTTGTGAGCTATTCCCAGGATCTCCTCTTGGCGTTCCAGCTGCATAGTTCTGGCTTCCAGAAGTTCATCTGTTGTGCTGATTTCAGTCCAATCAATTCCCAGATAGGTGTCCATTTCTAAATCAACTGGAAGAACCGCCTTTTGGCCAAAGACTAATTTGTAGGGTGAGTACCCAGTCGTTCGCTTGGTTGAAATTCTATCAGCAAAGAGTACTAATGGAAGATACTCCCTCCATTTTCCTCCAGATTCACCACACATCTTGATTAAGGTGTCCTTGATTGGTCGGTTTCCTCTTTCAATCATTCCGTTAGCTTCCAGATAATACGGATTGGGTGGTTTGAAAGCCGCTCCAATCTTTTCCACAGCTTTTATAAACTCGTTCTTGAACTCAGGCCCATTATCTGCCGAGACTGTCTTGATTACGCCATAACGGTAGACCCATTCTTCCAAGAGAAATTTTCCAATAGTGGCCGCTGTTAATTTTACCAAAGGGGCTGCTTCTACCCATCCGGATAAGTCGTCTCTGGCCACCAGTAAGTATTTGTATTGTCCGGCTTTGATGTGGCAGACGTCCAAGGCTACTCGTCCAAATAAGCTGCTTTCTCCTGTTGGTTGTCGTATCTCCCGAGGTACTAAGGGGTCCCGCTTCTGGCATGGTGCACAGCTCTGAACCCATAACTTCACTTTTTTCTTCAGGCTTGGCCACCAAAATCTGCAAACTAGTCGCTGGTATGTTTCCTCAAGTCCTCGATGCCCAAGATCCTCGTGAGTCATTCTCAAAAGTTCACTTTGGTAGGCAATTTTGGATATAACTAGTTGGGCCATGGGTGAGTGCCTTTGCATAAGTCTCCCATCCTGAATGAAATGATTTGCTGATTTTCGTTTGAGTTTCTGAAACTGGTCCACATCCATAGCGCTCGTGGGGTTTGTGTAATGTCCTTAAATATTCCTTAAGATCTGTCCAAAATCCAGGCGCTTCCCATTCCAAGAGCTCGGTGGATGCAGCCGAAAAAAATTGGAGCTGAGAGCAAGCTTTAATTACTGGTTCGTCTTTGTCAAAATCCTCTGCGTCATTATAGAACTCGTCTTCCTCATTGCTTATTGGTCTCCTTGAGAGCGCGTCCGGCATTGTGAATGTTTTCCCGGGTTTATGGACCATGTCAAAGGAAAAGAGATGGATGAATGATACCCATCTGGTCATAGGGGCATTTGGAAGCAAGGGGGCGTTAATCACTTGGATCAAAGATTGAGCGTCAACTTGCAGTTCGAAGTGCTGTCCCCAGAGAAGTGTTTCTAGTTTCTTGAGGATTCTTGCCACGCCACAGAGTTCAAGTTTTGGCTGAGAATATTTTGATTCCACTGGTGAAAATACCACTGATTTGTATAACACTGGCCGGTTTAACCCTGTCTCAAGCTCCTGTTGAGAGAGCACTGCTCCTGCTGCGATGAAGCTGGAGTCCACCGCCAAAATGATAAGTCCTCCGTGTTCCGAGTAGTCCAACTTCTTCAGTGTAATGTCTTCTCCGATTATTTGCTTGAGCTGCTCAAAAGCGTGGTTACAGTCATAGTCCCAGAACCACTCGGTATCCTTTCTTGTGAGCTTCCTGAGAGGTGCTGCAATCTCCAATAAGTTTTTTACAAAGATTCTAACATAAGTTACTATTCCCATGAATCCTCGTAGTTCAGTAAGATTGTTTGGGGTGGGCCATGTTGTAATTTTGTTCTTCTTCTGAACTGAGACCCTTCTTCCTTCCTTACAGACCACGTGACCAACAATATCCAAGGCAGGCACACAGCAGGCAAATTTCTTCCCGGAAATGGTTAGTCCAGCCTCTTCGATTCGAAACAAAACCCTTTCAAGCGTTTGCGCATATTCCCAAATGAAACAACCTATTCCTGGATTTTCCTCTAGTACTTTGTCATTGTATGTTGAACATGGTCTCTTGATGCCGCCGTCTTCAATACATACGCCTACGTGTTCTGGTTCCTCATCCTGAAGAATCCACATCATTTGTGCTTGATACACGGCTACCGAATTAGTTGCACCTTGGGGAAGTCTTGTGAGCTGGAATCTACCCAAAGGTGTGTCAAAGGTGGTTAAAGGCCTTGATTCTGGAGCCAATTCTCTCTCATCGTAGCCTCCCATGATATCACCTAATCCATAGCATGCGCGTCCTGCAAATGATTCTACAAATTCTTCTGTTGCCGGGGGCAGCCCTGCGTCTTTAATTGTGACTTTGTTCATTTATTGTAGATCATGGACTATTCTTAATTTTCCGTTGTGCTTAAGTACGCAAAAGACCGGGCTCGAGTAACTGGAGGTAGACTGTTTGTAAAGTTTTGTACAAATTCGTTCTCTGAACAATTCTACGTATTCATCTTTTACAGCAGCCGGTATAGGAATTGGTTTCTTCTGCCAAGGCACGTGATCCACCACGGGAATAATATACGGTAACCCATAGGTATGCTTCAAGAGTCCTCGTTCTTCCGGGCTGAATGCCAAGGCTTTTTCCTGAATAAGGGTTAGATGCTTGAAGAGCTTCAACTCTTCTTCCCATAGCCATCCTTCCGATCCAAAATTAACTACCTTCAGGCGGTCTTCCGTAATCCTTGCGGTAGGCTTGAAGTCCGGAGGGTTTGGCGTAAGTGGTGTGTTGTAAGGATCTTGTGAAAGTGGTGGTTGTTGAAGCGGAGGATTTGATGCTTGAGGAATTGGTTGATTGATTGGTCTGATCTTCTTTGCTACAGTTTTATACTTAGTCATACACCATAGTTGTCCCTCCCTCCAGCTCTGACATAATTGATCCTGAAACGTTATGCCTAGCCCTTTTGTGGGTAGTGCCTCCGTTTCCTTGTATGTGGGACTGGGTTTAGAAACTGTTGACAATATGGTGGTGGTTTTGACAAGAACCATTGTGTGGTCATTTAGTTTTTCTGATGCAGGCTTATTCGCCCGAGTTTCCCGTAGTTTTGTCTTGAACATTTTGAGTAATGTGAGAAAGCTGTTCAGAATATTCTTGTTTGTTAGCACCAATTTAAAGAAACTAGAGTATAAGGCGGCTACGCCGCCGCACTTTCAAGGGCACAGGTCTCAACGCGCCACCAGACCAGGAGGGTTTCTTTAGAGGGTGCTACACCATCAATTTAACTCATACTCTAACTGAAATAAAATCTATTCCAGATCGGCGAGCAGTTCTACGTAAACCTTCCCGCCGAGCCTCGAGCAGGTGCAAGTATACCTGCTTGCCTTGAGGAATCTTGGCGAGCAGGCATATAGATCCCTACTTGCCAAGAGCCTCTCGGCGAGCAGGTATACATGTACCTGCCCGCCAAGGGGCTCCACTGTAGAAATGAACCGCTCGGACAAGATTATCCGAGCAGTTGTCGGACAGACTTTGTCTGATGAGTTCCGCAATGTTTGAGGCCTGGGCTGCCAGACTCATCGGACAAAGTTCATCCGACTACTTGTCGGACAAATTTGTCCGCGCGGATATTTGATGCAGTGCTCTCGGAGAGCAGGTATATGTACATGCACCTGCCTGCCGAGGGGCTCTCGGTGAGCAGGCTTGGCGGGCAGGTGGTATAGCTTCTCGCCGAGAGGTATATCTTGGCGAGCAGGTATACACGCACCTGCCCGCCAAGGAGATCTCGGCGAGCATGTGTAATTAATCCTGATTTATGTTTATTTAACACAACAGACCAAAGTTGACTGGGAGGAATCCCTCCCAGCCAGAGAGTCTGTCCTGGTCATCAATGAACACTTGATGACCGGGCCTTCCAGTTTACAATTTTATGGTGCCTCCCATTGACAAGTAAATATGACAGGGAGGGATTCCTGCCACTCCAGTCAGTAAGTGTTTATGACTGGGAGGAATCCCTCCCGGTCAATAAGAGTGTATTGCTGACCGGGAGAGTTTCCTCCTGGACGCCAAGTGTATGGCTGACCGGGAGAATTCCCTCCTGGACGTCAAGTGCAAAGGTGTATTCGCTGTGCTACGCTACAAAAAGCGGTCAAGTAGCGTAGCATAGCGGTTGGCTGCTAAATGGCCAGACAACGAAGCAATAGCTCAGCGGCAACACCGCTGCGCTGCTTGCTACGCGCAGACCCTCCCATGGCAATTAGTGGTAGCGTAGCGGAAAAATATCCGCTATCGCTGCCAAAAAGCGAAGCGGTACTGCCAGTCCTCTATCCTCTAGATTAGCGGGTAGAAACCAGCGCTGCGTAATTTCAACACCGGGCAGTTATGATACATTACGGTCTCGGGATATGGAGAGTGTTTCACGTTCAGCATAATTGGAGCGTCTTCACGTATCGCAGGTAGTCGGGCCACTCGCCATCTTACTCAAGACGTGTTTGAAATGAAACCGCCTTCCGGACTGAATCCCCAGAGCAACATGAAGGTTTGGTGCGGAGGTTAATTCACCATTGCAGTGAAGCGGAATCCGCCGTGAAAGGCGGAGCGGGTGGGTCTTAGGAGAGGCTGGGAGGCGGACGGGAGGGCGAAACGTAACCTCCAGCGTTGGGCAAAAGGAACCCCCACTTGGAGACAGCATTCTTTATGCCGAGGAATGCAAGATGCCACCGCAGGGTAGTACGATAGGTTTGTTGCCGAGGCCCCCGTCGGCTGGTTGAAAAGATAGCGACATGTCAGAAAATCCCTCGCCCAGAATACATACATCAGCAAATTGGGTGAACGCCGAACACAAACATGAAACATAGTAGGTGGCACAAAACCTCAATTTCAGGAGACCCAGGGGCAACCCCAGCGGGACAATCCCCTCGCGTCTGATGTCACCTAAACAGAACGGGTTAGTTGTTTCAGAACTGAGGGGGTGACAACGTGGAGGGGGGCGCAAGTCGCCAGAAGTGCATAAAGAGAGGCGACGTTAGTGCAGCTACTATCCCTCACGGGCCAATTCCCCTCTCGCACTTGCAGAGGCTGAGTTGAACCCGTCCTTAGCCCTCTCCGTCCCGAGCAATTGCGGGGACCCGAGAGGGTCAAGTTAGATTCTCAATCCCCTGCCGCACTTGCGCAGGCTGATTGTTCCCCTCCGCCTTTTGCATTTGCATAGGCCCAAGCGGGTGTTAAAAGTGTTGTGCTCAGTTGCACAGGCTCAGACAACTCAAAGAATTTTTTTTTTAACTCGCTGCCGAGTTTGCGCAAGCTGAGCATTTAATTTGCATAATTATTTATCTGCCATTTGGCATCCTATTCGCCCCCTCTCTCCCCTTGCAATTGCAACAGGACGAGGGGGATAACGCCGGCCTCTTTTCATTCACGGTTTGTGAATTGGGAGACCAGTCCAAGGCATATATATGTTCGGGGACTTAAAATGAATTTTTCACGGCAGCAAAGTCAAACATACTTCTGCCTGAAAAAAAGGGATGGGGGAAAAGTCAAATTTCTTTTGTGGCTATTTGAGAAAGGGGTAGGGGAAACCCATGAACCAAAAATCCACGAAAGTGTGGATTTAATATACTTAGATATTTTTGTGTTTTACTTGATAGAGTTTTGATTGATTTGAGGATTATTTTTTTAAGCCAGTCAAAGAAACCCAGCGCTCGAGATATAACCCGCTTGACTAGCTGGAGTGAGTTTTTCCCTAGATGAACGCCGGTATTTATAAAAAATGATCATTTGTCTTCTTTTTGAACATTCGCTCCTCATTGTTGATAGTAGAAGTGGGGTTCTGGCCCATGTCTGGCTTCACAACGTTGGTACTGAGATCCTTTCGATTATCCCAACCTCGCCCTTGACCAATACGTGCTAGAGGTACTGACACCCGCCTTCCTTTGGTTCCTTGGAAAGAGAGTGTCTCCCCGGTATCATGGTACTCCAATGTACAGCCATAGTTGAAAAGAAAGGGGCGTCCCAGGATGCAGTCTTGCGCTTTTGGTGATATGAAGAGATGAGCAGGTCCAGCAAATCAACCAATTCTTACTGGGCAGTTTTCTGCTACTCCCGTGATGTCGCACCTGGCTCCGCCAACTCCTTTCATGGGTATGTCAACTTGTATCCTCTCTAGATCCAGATCGTCCACTACTGATTGGGGCATGACATTTACCATAGACCCAGAATCAACAATAAAATCGACTTTAGCTCCCCCAACTTCGGCTGTTACATATCCCAAGGCGCAACTGTAGTAGCATGGATCTGATTGATCTTCTACTGGTGGAGTGGCCATTGCTGCTGCTACTTTTGTGGCTTCTGTTGCCATGTAAGTGGTGGTATTCTTCCCTGGCAGTCGTCCTTGTAGCTTTGCAATGACTTGCTCTGTATATGAAGGTGAGATTGCTGTGAGCTGCGCAAAAGTCGTTGGAATTTTGACGTGATCCAAGTCCTGTAGGAGGGTTTCTTCTGGTGATTCTTTTTTCAGAATAGTTGGTACTTGTTCTCAACTCCAAACTTTCCCAGGTGCTTTCCTTGGCGTTTCTTTTGGCAAGTTATCTTCTTCCTCTTCTTCATCAATATCCATGGTGTCTCTTTCCGGTTCTTGGATCCTAACTCCGCGTCTTCCTTTCTGAGCTTCTGCTCTAGTGACCGCGTGAGTTTTCATGAAATTTTCCAATCCTAAGGACGGGGGATTCCAATCCACGGTTTGTACTGAAGCCTTCATTACTGGAGTGTTACCGTTTCCGGTTTGACGGGATTTTGCCAGATTCCTGATTGATTCTTGCATCTCTGGTCTTGCAGATTCTGTGGCTACCACTGTTTGTATTGGTCTAGAAGGTACCCAGGTTATGTGCTGCCCATTTGGTAGGAACCAGTCCTTTCCTGCTCGTCTAACCAGTCCTTGCTCTTCATCCTTCAAATATTCGGGACATTTTGATGTGGAGTGGCCTTCCCGCTTGCAATAGTAGCAAACCATTGTCTTGTACAGTGGAGTGGAGGTTTGGGAGTTTCCTCTGGCAAATTCCTGTTTTTCAGACTGGCCTTGTCTATTATAACTTGATAGTGGGTCATTCTTCATCTGTTGCTTGAGAGCTGCCAATTTTTGATGCAAATCGTTAAGATTTTGTTCCACAGCTTTGTCATTTGGGGTTTCTTTTAGCATTTGTTCTTGTCGTCTTCCGTCGCCTTTCTTGGTATCCAGATCCTTCTGCATTAGTCGGTTTGATTCAGAGAAATGCGAGAAACTATTATAGCCTTCATCTACCCTAACTTTGGTTTCTGCAGCCTTAGTTAAGTCTTCCCATTTTGGTGCCTTGTTACTTCCATCCTTAGCTCTTGGTAGTTGATTCTTGTTGACTAGGGTGCGCTTGATACTTTGTTGACTTTCCGCTGAGAATGCACTTAAAAATAGGATTCGGCATTGCTTTCTTTACTGATGTGTTCATTTTTTACTAGATATTTGAGGATTGGGGTAAACTTCGCCAGGTACGCTTTGTATTCCCGGTGACTTGAAATTCCTTCTTTTGCTTGAATTTTTGCCACCTTGATTAGATCATCCACAGTATACATGACGGTGTTATCCAAATCTCCCCAAGCTGTGACCATTTCCGCTTGAAGTTTTGCCCAGTCGTAATCATTGTATCCGTCCATTTCTTTGAGTTGGCATTTTAATTCCTCCGTCCGTATGAATCGTAAGATCTGGACTACTTTGTCATGATCTGAAGCTCCGTGTGCGTATGCTGTTCTTTCAAACCGGGTCAGGAATTTCATAAACTGGCTTCCTTTGTAATAGAGCCCTGGATCCTTTATGATCATGGGTTTGGAGGGGTGCGCCGGTTGGAATGGTGGAGTCGGGACCCGTGGTTGTGGCCTCATAGGCTCTTGTCGAGATTGAGACCAATGTTGTTGTTTTTTTGAAATTGAGGCTGATACATTGGTTCTCTGACATTTTCAGTGTTATGAATTCCATACCCTGACAGCTGTTGTCGTGGTGTCATTTGTCTGGGAGGGATATTCTGGTGTTGTGGAGTTTCATCGGAGTCGGACAGCCCTTCTTCAGCTTGATCTCTGAATTTATTTCCTGGTTCTTTCCCTTTTTCTTTTTGTGGAGGCGGCGGAGGGTTCTGGGATTCCAAAGTCCAAAACGATCCTGAGGGTCCTGCCAATGGTCTGTTCCTAAACGGGGTAGAGGGAGCAAATCCATCTTCCAAATCCGGTGTGCTGAATGGTAAATTCATGTTCATCTTGTTGATTCTTAGTTTTCTATTATGTTGATCCTTGGCTTCCTGTTACTGTGCTCTGAAAAAGAAACAATAATATCTGGTCTCTGGTCTCTTTACTAGGGCAAATTGGGGGTATTCTTTCAATATTTGATATAAATAACTTCACCATGCTGGGAGTGTTCTTCAAACAGTATCCAATTATCCAAATCCTTAGGTACTACACACCGTCGTTCAGTATATAATTGGCTGCTTCCTTCGAGTGGGCTCCAGAGGTTTCTTCTAACAGTATCTAATTATCCGGATCCTTAGGTACGACAAACCGTCTTCCAATATATAATCAGCTGCTTCCTTCGAAATACTCCTTCCAGGTCCTGTGGCTATACGTTCTCTTCAGAGGTTTGTAATTGGTCCCTTAGATGGTTTGTAATAGTTGACTAGTCTTTCAACAGAATAACTGAATATGCCGTTGAGCGCTCTTGATTTGTTGATGAATTTGATTCCTTTCGTCGTTAGAAGCTAAGATCCCTTGACGAGTTCTTCTGGATATGTGGAATTCGGTTAAACCTATACGTCGTCGATCGAACAAGATTATCCTATCACGTTGGGGACTCCCTTGTAAGACTCAAAAGTGGTTGTGAAACCCTTTTGCTGAATGGAGAAGGGGATGATGGGGTGCAAACTCTGCCCTTCTATGCTATCAGTCAAAAAGACCCACCAAGCTATGCTTGGCAATTTTTATTCAAGTGATAGGGTAGGTTGGCTCAAGATGAGTTGTTTGATTGACAAGGTATAGAGCTGATGATTTATATAAGGGTTGGTTATAATTGGTAAAGGTGAATATTGGGGTGACTGTGATTGGTGAGTGATGAACTGAGGAGCTGACAACTGGGGAGGAGAGAGCTCCTTATATAGACAGAAGTGGAGCCCCAGAGGGCTTGTGGGTTAGGGTTTCAGCTGATGTGGACAACAGTGTGAGGGATTTTAGCTGGTGAGAGTAGATACACATGATGTCATAATGTGTCAGGGGTACATAAATGATGTCATAAGCATGCAGTAGGGCTGCATGAAGGCTGCGTAAAGTGACAGTAGGCTGCATTAGTTGACAGGTGGATGCAGGGGGTGCATAAATGATGTCTGAACTGCAGGATCAGTGCGGGATGACATCATAATATGGAAATAGAAGAGTACTTGATACTATGTGATGACTATAGTCTGATGGGGAGATGTATGCTTGTATCCTGTGATGTGTATAAGCATAATACTGTGATCCTTGACTTGAGGCGTGTGACAGGCTGGTGACTGGGTATGCTGAACGTGTGATGGGTGTCCATTGCCCAAGGGCGTGTAGGTTCCAATCCAGAGGGGCTCCAGTGACGCTTCCAGTGGTGACTAGGGGTAAAATTGGCTGTAGAATCCATTTCTGGGGTCCATTTAATGGTATCTTTAGGCCTAGTATGAGTAATTATGTGGCATAGAAAAAACTTTTTATTTTTCCACTTTTCCGTCTACCACACCGGCCATCAAGCAGGGGCTTGCCTCTGCTCAATGGCCCATACACACCGGCCATCAAGCAGGGGCTTCCCTCCGCTCAATGGCCCATACATACCGGCCATCAAGCAGGGGCTTGCCTCTGCTCGATGGCCCATACACACCGGCCATCAAGCAGGGGCTTCCCTCTGCTCAATGGCCCATACACACCGGCCATCAAGCAGGGGCTTGCCTCTGCTCGATGGCCCATACACACCGGCCATCAAGCAGGGGCTTCCCTCTGCTCGATGGCCCATACACACCGGCCATTGAGCAGGGGCTTCCCTCTGCTCGATGGCCCATACATACTGGCCATTGAGCAGGGGCTTGCCTCTTCTCGATGGCCCATACACACCGGCCATCAAGCAGGGGCTTCGCTCTGCTGGATGGCCCATACACACCGGCCATCAAGCAGGGGCTTTGCTCTGCTGGATGGCCCATACATACCGGCCATCGAGCAGGGGCTTGCCTCTGCTGGATGGCCCATACACACCGGCCATCGAGCAGGGGCTTTGCTCTGCTCAATGGCCCATACATACCGGCCATCTAGCAGGGGCTTGCCTCTTCTTGATGGCCCATACACACCGGCCCTGTGTTGTCCTCCTCGATGCAAGGGCTTGGCCAAGTCCACCCCGAGGCCCCTGTATCATTGCAAGCACAAGCTGTGCCATCCTGTGCCATCGAGTGAAGGGAAGCCCCAGCTGGATGACCAGAGAAGGGGAAAGCCCAGCTCATTTGTATATATGTATGTACATACACCCAGCAAACTCGCATTGGCTTCCTTGACTTGGCCCTGCATGCCAAGTGCATATCCTTGGCAACGATGCCACCGCCACGCCGCTGATGCATCTTTGACCCGCGCGGCAGTGACTTCATATGGATGTAAACTACACACCCGGACAAATCGGGCAAAGCTGCGGCGCCAGCTTGGCGTCACGGTGATAGGGGGCGGGGCTCCCAAGGCCAGGTGGCGTCAGGACCCACATCAGGTTGTTGTAAGCCACGCTGGGTGCCTTTGGGTCGCCCGTCCCGCAGGCCAACCCGTTGTGATGGTCAGGCAGGCATCATTCCCTTGCGCTGCGGTGGCGCTGCCGACATGGGAGGTCCACATCAGGCAACAGTGGTGGGGTGAATATAACCAAACTAATTCCAGATTTGGAGAATCTACCTTAGCTATGTATTTGATCAGGAGGATAGTCTCCCCATCAAACCCCACCCGCCAGCAATGCAGAAGTGCCTCAGCACCGTCTCCGTAGCAGCGCACGACCGCCAACCTCCACCACCACCACCACCAGTCTCAATAGCAGGACCCTAGCCTGCCCATCCCACTCCCGCGCTCTTTTTCCTCATCAAATGGCGCAGAAGTCTGCCTGTCTCCGAAAATACCCCAGCGGAAACCCAGGAGGACTACCAACACCCCTCCCTTGCCAACAAAGATAACAAGAAACACAAAGTTGGATTCAAACGCGACGTCTTCTGTTTGGAGTTTGACCAGCTCCCCAAAGAGCTCCCGCTCTCTCACCAGCCCAAGCGGGCCAAAGTCCTCCAGGAAGACCACGGGGCCAATCCCCGGCCCAATCCAGTCAGTCTTCCCCCTTTTTCCAAGTTTCTGGTTAGAGATGAAGAGAGGAGGTTGATGATGTGTATGTGCGTGATGCAGGCTACTAAACGGAAAGGACAGCGGAGGAACACGGTCTCCGTTGATCGGCCCCAACGCCAATCTCCCGCCTGATCGTCCCGCCATCATCAACAACAATTGAGGAGGAGTTGTGGGATCCGGAGGAGCCAAGTGAGCAGGTGGGAGAACGTCAGATGTACCCAGCCTTTGCCACGGTCAACCTCAGCGGCCTCTTGCTCTCCAACACTCCTCCCCCCAATCCCGCCGATGCTGCCCATCTTCCCTCAGGTACCGCTGTCAACCCTTGCTCAATCATCCCTGCTTCTCCTCTCCTCTTGACACCGGTCTCCTTTCCTGGACCGCCCACCTCTCTTCTCACTGAGCTTCCGCACTA
Source organism: Puccinia triticina (assembly GCF_026914185.1). Taxonomy (NCBI): domain Eukaryota; kingdom Fungi; phylum Basidiomycota; class Pucciniomycetes; order Pucciniales; family Pucciniaceae; genus Puccinia; species Puccinia triticina. Next base: position 1,392,978 of record NC_070572.1, read on the forward strand.
ACCTGCTCTTTAAACTCGGGCCACACTGCTTTACCCCTCCCTCCTGATGTTCATTAGCCAAAGAAGTGACAAAGGCAATGAGTAGAAAAGGATCAATAGTCAAAGCCCTGGCCGCCCGACTCTTCTCGAGCACCCCCTCCCAGCAGCCCTCGTCAATGGGATGCGTAGACCCAAGCCACAGCGGTCACCAATTCAAGCCTGCAGATATTGGGCGACTGGACGAGGTTGCCCGCCGCTTGGACACGCTCCGACTGAGCTTGACCGTTGACAGCGTGGTGGGGGGAGACGCTCCCGTCGTCCCGCCGGGCCTCCTCCGACCCTACTCGGCTCCCGCAGCAGGCTACTCCATCGTCCCCTCCTTGCCAACATTCTCCCCCGCCCTCATCGGCGTCAAGCAGCTCTTCCGTTGCCGCTGCCCAAGCATCCTTTGGCGACGGCTTCAGCTCTCTCTTCCGACGACTCCAAGGCCATCATCTGACCCCGCTGTTGTTTTCGTCGACATCCAAACCCAACTCCGACTCTTCTTCACATCATGATGATAACGAGGAGGAGGATGATCATGATGATGGTGGTGGGGATGATGATGATGATGGGGAGGAAGCGCAGAAGGCGGAAGATGAGGACTGGCGCCCGCTAGGAGACAATACCAATCCCACACCCGCCTGATTTACGGACTATGAGAAAAGTAAGACCAGCTGAGTGGTGTTCTTTCATAATGTGTGGGATGAATATGCTTGGATGGGCCCTTAACTTCACTCATTAGCTATTCTTGTAGTCCTTGTTCAGTACATATTTACATATTTTTGAACGAATGTATTTAATTTTTATTCAGACGCTATACCAAAAGAATGACAGGTTATACAAAAAGAAGAAGAAAAATGATGAGAAAACAGTCGAGGTAATATTCACAAGAAAATGAAAAGTTCCTCTCAATGAAAAAAAAATGAAAAAAGGCAAGCTCAAGGCCAAGAGTTTAAATGAGAAGCGCATTAAACGCAAAAAAAATGGAAAGAGAAAGGAAAAGAGAAAAGAGAAGGGGAAGGACAGAAAAAGGGGGATGGTTAAGTTTCTTCTCCCGCTTGTCCAGCAAGCTCCACCGTCCTTGGCTGCTGAAGCGCAACAAGAATCTGCTGTAGAAGCAGATATACTCATATAGAAGATTCATTGGATTATTACACGACAACAATGAGAACAGTTTTTAAAACAATTAGAAACTTACTCTTCCACAACAACCAGGCCACCACTAGTCACATTTTAAATTTTGAATTGCAGTGTATGATGCAACTTATACCTGTTTGCACAGAGTTGTGTCAAGTATTTGAGGGGTAATTGTGAAAAAGGGTTGGAATACATTAATCTTGGATCTGCAGCGGCAAAGCCGCCCTGGCCTCTAGTACAATAAAAAAACCTCAGCGCAGAAGATTGACATACCAGAAGACTTCAGACATGTAACCCATGTCCTGTAAGTTTCCGTGACATATGTACAGGATGCTTGCGCACCTGGATATTGTTTATTATTCACCTGGAATATATTTAGCATACGCATCAGTTTATGTATTATTATCCATTTGAAATATATAAATATCTTCTATTTTCTATGTATTTATTTATTATATATTTATATTATAGGTGACAGATCACATAGATATCTGTCACCAAAAATGTGTCATATTAATATTAACTAGAGGCCAAAGCGGCTTCGCCGCTGCAACAAAAACTCACCCGCAAGCTTTTGCTGGCCCCCCAGCCCCCGCTCCCACCCCCCCCCCCCCCCAAGAAATCTTCCGCTCCCTGGGAATCTACAGAAATTCACCCTAAACATTTGACCGCTTGACAATCACATCAACTCAACCCAAAAGTCGCCCCCAAGCTACACAACAAGTCCACCAAGGCCGCTCAGGGTTCTCTCGCCTAGATGGGCGCACCCTACCCGCGCGCCAAAGTTCAATCCGGTTAGGGTGACTGGTTGCCCATTCAATCATCTCACCAAATCACCATTAGCTCTAACAATTTGCCATTGAACGCGTGGAAAAAGTTGCTAAAAGTGGGGGGGCTCAGATCGGGCTCAATGGTGCACGCAGACTAAAAGCCATGGCGGTTTCACTTAGGCTCAAAAAATTCCAAAAGCAAACACATCCGTCCTATCTTTCATTTTTACTCGCACAACCTGCCACTACGACGGATCGCTGCTTGATGCGCTCCCTTCATCGCACCAGGCGTGGAAAACGTGCTAGTGTCGTACCGTCAAGGCCGCAGGGACCGGCTACATTAACCCAGCTGTGCCTCACTTGTCAGCATAAGTTGCACGCAACAGGCGACCCACAACGTTGCACTCAAGGCCAGAGGATTATGCCCGCGCCAGAAAACTTCCCGCCGCCGGCCCCCGCAACATAATCACGTGATACTACGAACCCGTCGCCCAGCAAGTGTGAATTGAGTGTTTCAAGTAATTTTAATACCTGAGCACGCAGAACATGCACAATTTTTTTTTTCTTTGTGTATTGCATATCCTATCTGTCGTAATTCAATTTCAACTTAACTTATTCTGAAGGTCAAAATCCTTGACGTAAGCTACTCACAAACAAAAAATATGCAATCATTCATAATCGGCGCGAGCTCAGATAAACCCCAAGTTGTCCACTGGACCATCTCTGCAGTTTCGCGCGGCTCTTCAAAGCATAAAACCCACTTATTATTGATTCTCCAAGAGAGGCAATGATCACAGTCAAATAATAAAAATCGACGTCCACTAAACGGATACGAGAAAAATGATAAAAGCTCACCATAACATTTGCACTACTCTTCATCACGCAAAATGGACGCCTCTTAGTGTTGATTGCGTTGTGATTGTTGTTGAGCAGAACTGGAATCTGACCTGATAACCTTAACAACAGTTAGCATAGAAATCCATTGGCTCAGGTTATCGCTTACTGTTGGGGTTCATCTGGAGAATTAACTGAGGCATTGCCTCCCGCCATGCTTTACTGATGTCAATATCAAGTCACGCCGCCCTATTCCACAGGCAAAGCTGCTAGGACAACCGCCTCCTCCGCCATGCTAGGTCAGGCCCCTTACCCCAACCCTCACATTATCGGCGTGTCACTCCGGCCGCGGCAAAAAAGCACTTTTAGATAACACATTGCTATTGAATAATCTCGACGTAAGCTTCCTATTGATGTCATTCACAAGCTGGCTTGGCCCCAGCAGCACAGCGCTTCCTTTTCAAAAACTGCTTATCGCAATGTAGTCAACGATGATAAATAAAGGGATCAGGAGTGGACACTCTTGTTGTTGTGGCAACAATTGGTGTGGTGCGTTAGGCCCTAGTGAGGAGTTGTTTGAGACCGGCAAGTCAACAGAGGGGGCCGTGAAACTGGATATGGGGCTGGTGTTGGTGACACGGGTGCAGGAAGCAAATGTGTTAGCTGCTGCCGCAGGCGTCGTGGGGTAGGGCTCAGTTGAAAAGAAGAAGAAAATATATAGACCCTTGCGGGCAGGACTGACGCAAAGTTGTCGTTATGTTGATGATAGGGGTGACCGGATTAGGCGGCATTGAGCCGTTGCTGTGCGCAGAAGGGAAGGAATATTTGATAAGTTGGGTGGTATGGCTGAAGTTTGAGGAAAAGCAGGGCAGCGGAGGTGGTGTTAATACTGGTGAGTGCCTGTACTTGGTGGGCAAGGGTCCACAAAACGGCAGTCGTTGGCAAGTCGGGTTCAGTGGGATGGTGTTGATTTAAAGAGCGGGCAATGTTTAATGCTGAACTGCAGGGGATCCGGTTTTGTCCTACCCCCTCCCTGGAGCTGCCCTAATTAATTGATTAGGCCCTCCTTGAAATCCAATTTGACCGGCCCACTTTTGCTTGTTGCTGCGGCGCAAGCTGGAGGGTCAATCCGAGGTGCCCCCGGGGTATTTGGGGATTATTTTCAACTTATAATATGTCTTTTGTTAATGAACATAGGCAAAACCCATGATCTTGCCTTCCATGATTCTGTGGATTGAACAAACTTGGATATTATTTATAATTATTTTTATATATGTTACACTGGCTTGTGCTGCGCAGCCGGCTGACAGTTGTTCACTTTGCAGCAAGCTGTAAATTGAAGCCATCATGATCTTGCTGATGACACTTGCTTTCTGTTTGTACCAACCTATGCTGCTTCATCAACTGGTCTGTATCCTCCTAGGCCCTGCATACCAGTTTTTCTTTGCTAGCACCCAGGAAATCAAGTTGAAATTCTCCTCCGCTGCTCTATTTTTCTCGGTGCAGGTGTTGGTATCAATTTTTTCCCCATCCATTATTTTTTTACACTCCCCCATTGCTGATTCCTCTAAAATTTCAAAGACAGTGAAACCACTCTTGATGATCCCAAGGCTGTTAACATTGGCAAACTTGGTGTCCTGTCACTCATTTACATACCAGATTTACTCACCAGTCCTCTCTCCAGATACCATTGAGCAAGTACAAAACAAGAACCCAATCCCAGAACCGGCTTATTGCACAAAGCAGTGTACATTCTTTTGATAGCAAGTGTGATTTCAAATAAGACCCTCCCAACTGTCACAGAGAAAGCCTTGGGGTTAGGATCCAAGCTATCATCACATACAAAACTGGAGGAAGCTAACCGGAGATTATTGTCCTTCAGACCGGCAACCTGGCTGCCTTCTTTGAAACCTTTTCCCATGCCCTTGAAGTTTGTACACATTTTTTTCCACCCCTCCTTTGAAATTTTTTTTCACACAAAATTCCATTAGCATGGATACATACTCAAAAGGCTTCAGTCCAACCGCACCAGTTGACCCCTGCTCAAAGACCCTTCCTATGCGCTTGCGAACGGGACTCAAGCAGCAATTTTGGCTCAAGTTTGGGTAAGTAGGTAGCCTCAACATCACATGTTTTATCCTAATGTTTGGCCCATTATATATTGCCAGCATGAGTGGCTAGGCGAAGGCTCTCCGCTGGACCCGGTTGCCAGACCAGGCTAGGCACCGACATCCTTCTCCTTGCTGATCCAATGGAGTCTCAGGAGACTCGAGCAAGCTGGGTGGGGCGGACGGAGGATATGTGGTAGGTACTTCATGTGACACATCCAGACAATCCGGACCCATTTCGCAATGATGAAGCAAAGCTTGGGCCTTCCAGGCCAGCATCTTCAACCCCGGAGCCGTTGAGCTCCTCCAAATCTGGCACCCTCTTCAGTCTCATCAACTCGCAAATCTTTGTTGAGGATAGTCAGACGGGAGATACTGAGGCGCATGCAATGGTGGGCAAGAGTCAAGAAAAGTCCCACCTCTGGCGACAACGGTAAAATCTCTTTGCCTGTCTTGATTTCTCCGCAGCTGGCCTGGAGGATGACCAATGGCAGCAAGAGTACAAGCAATTTGCCCGGATCAATGCCGGCGCCTCTGCTGGGAGTTACCCTTGACGCTCAGAGATCTTCACCAACACCACCAAGTACAATGCCCTCTTTGATGCCGTTGACGTCCATCATCTCATCCAACAGTTATTCACTTCCCCCCAACGTCTAACTTTCAACCAGCGCGCTGTCACCTTGGCCACTGCTGTATCCATTTCAGTCCTCTCTCTCTCTCTCCTAAAAAAAGCATGAACAATATTGGAGATTTTAAAACCATGGAGAAACATTAAGAAAAAAGACGGAAAAAATTGAAAAAAACAGATGAGACAAACATGAAAAAAGATGAACAAGATGAACATAAAAAACAGGCAGGGGAATATAAATGAGCACAAGAAAATGAACATCACCGTGAGTAAAAAAAAGGGGGGAAAAATCATCAAAAATGTGCAAACCAAATCCCCCAAAATCTTAAAAATGGGTATGAGAAAGTGAACACATGACAAGAAAAAGTCAGGCAAGTGAGAAACAAATGGGACAGAAAATGGTTGAATGACAAAACAGAAAAAATGTTCTCATATTTTTGACTTCTTGCTGTGACAAGTTCCCATGGCCAAATGGTGATGAAAAATAAGTTTATCTGAAATTATGCACTTTACACCTTTCCACACAAATTAAACCATATATATATACTAGAGACCAAAGCGGCTTTGCCGCTGCAGGCCCCCACAGCACCTGAACCACCCCCCCTCCCCCTCCGCCTCTCCACACCATCAAACAACCCCCCCAAACATATATAGGCCCTGTTTAGCACTGATATAAATATCGGTGAAATAATCGCCAATTAATTCAATGCAAAATACACAATTCAACATATAGCCTCCAAACCTTTTTTTCAGGCAACCTACAGCTCTGGTCTCTTCACCTTACAACCTGAATTCAAATTTTACGTCATTTTTGGCACCATAACCCCATTATATAATTGCCTTACCAAGTTGTCCTCCACAATAGGGGTGTTCAAAGTTGACTGCATAAAATCATAACACCATAATTTCATCAAATTTTAATCTAAAAAAAATGTGTAACACCCAATCACTCAAAAAAGAGCAACAATTATAAAATGGTACATAAAAAATGATCACTCAAACGTGTTATGATTTTATGATTTTCCTAGGGAAATCGCGGCTGCGCCGCGTAAACTAAGACACAGCTGAAATGACCCCACAAAAGAACTGGCACACTGGCTAACTGAGCACACCGCATCACTACTGTCCAGTAAAGCCACCCATCCAAGGACAATTGGTCAGACACTACATAATTTTTTTTACAAACAGTTACCTAATATGTATACAAAGACAAACATTACAAAAGAATTGCAATGGAGCCAAGTCCAGTATGTACAAACACACACCATACAAACTTGAAGCTCTTGTTGACACAACAGCATCTCTAATGACACCTAAGTTCACTACATTTGTGGTCCGCAAAACACTATTCTCACCTACAATGCCAACAAGTAGGCCGGCACGACTTGTTGTGTGAGACAGGGCGACATATAGCTGCCCATGAGAAAACACTGGTTGAGGAAGATAAACACCCACACGACCTAGAGTCTATCCTTGAGCTTTGTTGATTGTCATTGCGAAAGCGGGAACAAATGGGAATTGACATTGTCCAAAGCTTGTAGCACACATCTGATCCGGCTTGTGGATCAGAACCATCTTTGGGAGTAAAATGCATTGAAACAGGTTGGGCCCCTCACATTCAGTAAGAGAAGCCTAAGTTAATACCGTTCTCCATCAAACAGTGTCGCAAGATACAACCGGCCAATAGTTTCCAATGGGCGGCGTCTGGGTAGCCATTCCTTGGCAGACCCCAGCCTTGCGCGTTGTCTCTATTCAATTGAAAAAACTGAGTTAATGTTGTCAAACCAGCAGCGCCTGACGTCATCTGTTCTTGTGCCCCTCCGAGTCTTGGTCAAAGATTGTTTCATGGCCAGGCAAGTGCAAAGCAAGTCGCATAATTGCCGGATACCTGTCAGAAATAGGGTATTGCAAAAGCCTGTGGACAGCTGTGACAAATCACATCTATGGTATTCAAAATTGCATATTTCACTATCCAAGTATATTAAAAGTCAGTGAAACATAGAATGAAAGATCAAGGGTTCCCCCTAGAAATATACAAAATCACAAAAAAAAGATCAAGGGTTTCCCCTTTACAAAAGCTAAAATCCACAAAAAACATTCTGGTATAATTACAAGTCAATCAGACACAAGAAAGAAAAAAAAACTACACTCAGCCCGCTAGCATCAGCAAGCTAATGCACCCGGGCCCACCTTCCATTCCTGTCTAGCAGGGCTAAAAAAGGTGGGTGGATGACCCCCAGCGCCCGCAGTAAAGGCATTATGCAAAGGGGGGCCAACAAATATTGCCCCTCAGACTGTGCAAGTGCAACAGCGGAGGGGGTTGAGACTGACCCCCAGCTAGAATTACAGCTTGGGGGGCAGCCTGGGGATCAACAGCTCAATAGTGCCTCCATTTCATAGAGAATCTATACACACCGACTCCTCCTCGCGCTCGCCAACCTCACTCGGCCAGTCCGACCATTGTCCAGACACCCGCTCAGCCCTGACCACACTAACTACATACAGGCAACCCTTTCTCTGGTTGCCGCTTCCGCCAAGCCAAGCAAAACCCTGACCCTGCCTCTCCCAAAAATTACAACCTTGACACCACTGCCTCCTTGGCTACACACCCGGGCGAATCAGGAAAACCCCCTGCGCCCACCTGACGCAGGAGTCATACATGCGCCAGGTGGGCGTTACAGGACGCCAGCGTGACCAGGAGTCACGCTGGCGCCACCGTGATACACCACGGTCCGCCCAAGCCTAGGAGGCGTCAGGACAAGCGGGATCCTGGCTGGTGCCAATGCGGGCGTGAGCTGGGCGCCTCAGTGGATTGCCAGCCATGCGTCATGGTTGAGCTGGCGTCAGGCTGTGGCGCGAGCCGGGGTCGCCTCCCTTTGGCACAGGTCATCCGGGCGCCGGGGGGGAACTATGGCCAGCAGGTGTTGGCATGTTGCCCGCCCGCCTGGTTCGCCGATTGGGCGCCTTGAGGTGGCGTGAGGCCGGGGTGCTCGTGGGGGTGCGCCCTTGGGTCGGCCAAGGGGCGACATGATAGGGGATCGGCATGATCTCCTCATATGCCCTTATGCACCTGCCACCGACCACCCGTCATTGTTTCAGATGAAGGCAACCTCAAACGCGCAACATGCACATACAACACTGGGTCGGGTCACCTGACCCCCCCCCCAAGACAGCACTTGGGTCGGTCACATCGCTTCCCCGCCCCCAAGTCTTACTAGCACGTCCTATGTAGTATGAGCAGGGCATGATCGCCTGACCCCATCGCCGCTGTGCCGCCCCCGCGGGCGCAGGAAGATCACTCTGCACACTCGGATGGTCTTGGTGCACTAGAGTTATTTGGTCTCAACAAGGCCGCCCCCGGCTCAGCCCCTGGATGTCTTGACGGTGTTGAATGTCTGAATCGGCGCTGATTGTCATAGTGCATCCTACGTAGGGTGACTTAGCGACTTGGCAAAGAACAGGACACCGGAGGGCGGGACGGGCTCTGCCCAGGCCCTCTGGGCCTTTGAGCTCCCCCAGGGGATGTTGAAGCTACGCGAGGAGACAAGGAGTGAGTGTTGGAGTGTAGGGGTGGAAAGCTTCATATATGGAGTATGGGGAGTCAAGAGGAGGTCTTGGCAAATAGGTTTTCTGAGCCATAACAGTTAGCCCTAATCCCGCCGCAGCATTAGGGCTAACTACGCGGCTTCATCCATGCAATACTTGTAGGGCCATGTTCCCCAGGACGCAACCATCCTCCATCATTGTTCCCACTCTTCCCCATCTGGTGACAGCAGTACCCAAGCTCCTGCCCAGCTATGTCCTTCAAGGTGTCCATTGGACGCACAAGGGCCAACTGACACCCTTGACAGCCGCGTCCACCCCGCCGATCTCGCGCATTCAGCTGTATGTCACTCAATGTGCAAGCCGACCAGTCCGCCGCCGACCCGCGCTTGCATGACTCTCTTGTCTTGACCTTTGACAAGCTGCCGCCCACCCACAACACATCCTTTGGGTGTAAATATGTGCTGCACCCAACAACAATATCAGAAAAATTCTGCTTGCCTGTCCCCATCACCCTTTCCCACTTACCCCTTCCACTTGAAGATGTTGCTTGAGAAAAGTGCTGCTCTTGAAGTAGTGCTCAAGTGAGCCAAGCCAGTTGTTCAAGATTTTTTTGATTGTTTCTTTCTATATTATCATTTTGTTTTGCAGCCTCAAATTTATGAGAGGTCAGCAAGTAGGAATATGCTATACAAACAAAATAAAGAACATACGCCAAAACACTGCCAGTATATTTGGCTGGGTTGAATTCATCCCAGCTTAACTGGAATGCACTCAACCAATTTAAACTTGGTTGATTACAACCAATTTAATATAAACCCAAGGGGGGTACCTTGGATTTATATTTTATCAGTTGAGATCACCCAAGTTTAAATTGGTTGAGGGCATCCCAGTTTAACTGGGATAACCTCAACCCAGCCAATTATGCTGGCAGTGAAATCAACTGCCTGTGAGCCAGCAAAAGAATGGCTTTTGTGTTTCAGTTATGTATCCAGGATGATACAAGTTCCTGGAGAGGTTGGCTGTGCACAGGAGCAAGCATGAATTCTAAAGATACCAGCCAAACTTTATCTCAAGTCATAATACACATATACAATCACCTTAGGGAAACTAAGGTCACCTACATACAATTGAGCCCTCCTGCTATACCACTGTGGCTGGGACACAAGTGCTCAAAGCTAAGAGATTCTGGGCTATAAGCAGGTCCTAGAAAATTTGGAATGATTTTCTTTTTTTTCATGCTTGGGAAGGAGTTATTTTTGATGAAACTTTTCTGTAAATGGATGGGTGTAATAGTGGGGGGGGGGGGGGGGGGGGGGGGTCAGCCTTGCAGGGAAAACCTGATGTGTCTCAGGGAAGGATTGGATATATTTGTATGGAGTTAAACTTGGAGGCTAAATGGGGGGGGGGGGCTGAGATTTGAATGCTGGGTAGACAGGGAGAGTAACTAGAGAAGGTGAGTCAACTGAAGCTAAAGTTTGCAGCGGCAAAGCCGCCTTGGCCTCTAGTTTACATAAAATCATAAAACCAATTTTGGCTGGGAGATGTCAGCGTGCATAAAACTTAAAGTGACATCTCTCAGCCAAAAATGCAGTTTATGATTTTATGTAAAAAAATCTTATGCAATTTTGAATACCATAATCAAAAACAATCAAGACTGGCTATTGGGACCCAATTCCCACAATTTGACCCGTTGAGGAGGTTATGAGCACGGCACTCTGATTTCTAATGTCTCACTACATTACACTATTCCGGGGCCCAATAGACACAATGGACCAAGACCTATAATGTGTTCTGTACCGTCAAAGCTGACAGCTCGAATAGTTATGACAATGCATGTTTTGACGCTTGCATACATGCCTGCAATTTGTTTGTACACGCAGGGAACAAAACCGCCATTCTAAAGCATAGGACAGAAACACAATTGCAGAGGTATATATGACTGAGAAGAAACAGGAAACTAACCTTTGCAGGGACCAATGTATCAACCATGAACAAACCTAAGAGTTTCATCTCTGTCTCTTAATTTCAATGCCAAACAATGAACACCCTTACAGATGTATTTGAAGAGGTACTTGGTGGCTGTAATGCCACATGGATGTGGCAGTTGTATCGGAGTAGTGGAGGACTTCCCATCAATCTGGAAATCCAGATCTGAGCCAACAGATTTCAGATTTCGCAGGGAGATCTCGGTCCCCGAAGCTCCCCAAAGGGATCCAGAGTTCCAGATTCCAGATTCCCCTGCGAAATCTGGAATTCCAGATTTATTCGAAGTCAACGGGAAGTCCTCCAGTAAGTACTTATTATATGGTACAACATGTTGAATCGTGTACCGTTGACCCAACTTGATGACGGTTCTGCCACTGTCCCGACGCCGGTAGCGCGGATAAGCATCATCACTGAGCACCGTATCATGTTGCCATGGTGTAGGGAAGTTCTTTGAACAGCGGCCATTGATTAGACAACCTTTTGCTGTAGAGCAGGGGCCGTGGATCATCTGTGTCTTCACTAAGTTGTATAACGTTGGCTCCGTCTTGTGGTCTGGGATCTTGGCGCAAACCAAAGCATCGACTGCCTCCGCTGTTTGAGGTATGTCAGCTGGGTGCAACATCAACATGATATGGCAATGGGGCAGGCCCCGCTTTTGGTACTCAACGCAATAAACAAATGCTCGAACCCGTCCCAGGCGGTGGTTTCTGGTAAGATTGTGCAAAATTGACTTCATTTTGAGGCGGAACACACGCGCTACAACGTCCGGACGATCAGTGGCAGTTTGGCCACCCTGTAACAGTAACTGAATCTCTGGCCATTGTGGATTCGCAGTGACCGTTACAAAGAGAGATGGCTTGTTGTACTGATTGACGATTGCTATTGAGTCTTGATATAACTGAACCATGTGCCAGGGAGGGCCAAAGAAAGTTGATGGCAACATAACTTTCCTCCCGCATATATCGAGCTCATTGCGGATGGCTTTCCAATCCTTTGTATAGGTCAGCTTTCAATTTTTGTTGATTTTTGCAAACAAAATCAAGTCAACTCCGCTCAACACAAATATACAAATCTACGACCAGCTCTGGCAAGAGGGACCAACCCATATGCAAGTGATTAAACACGTTGTCTTTAGAAAACAACATCAATGTGTACCATTTGGTCTGGAAGATCTTCATTTCTACGGACAACAGATCAGATTTCAACAGGACATCACAACAGTTATTGCTCATGACACTCACTCCTATTCACTGATGTGCTCAAAGTTTGGTAAACCCACCCCCCTTCACCCCTGGGGAAAAGAATCGGATATCGCAACAGCAAATCACTCGGGAACGAGTCCTTTGTGCTCCGGCCCCTCAGCCTGTGTTGCTTTTGTCACTCCTTGTTCTCTGCCTGAGGCGCGGTGACCATAAATTCCCGATCAAGTGTTTGGAAAGAGTAGATCCCAAACGGTATCCCGGCGTCAGGGCAATATTCCGTTGTCGGAAAAGTGTGATGCCTTTGCGCCGGGTTGAGCAAGTAAATCGTGGCCACAGACTCAGGATTTCCCTCGTAAACAGTGCAGGGTGATTGACCTAACCAAAGAAGAGTGCCCAATGCGTAAAAATTGTTACCAGTTATGGCAATGTTAGCATCACAATATGCGGGAGGCGGGGGATTTTTGGTTGAACGGGATTAGCAACGAGTTTGGAAATGAAGAGGAATTGGGAAGCGGGATAGATACTCACAAGCAACCAGAAGAAGTAGTTATTTTGGTTGCTGATCTGCTTTTAAAAAAGTAGGGTTCAATTTTGAAAAGCAACTTGATAAAAGCTCTAGCTTAACTAAGCCTCTTGAACGGAGGGTCCGGGGGACCCCGCCCGGAGGGCTCTCCGCAGGAGAGGCTTATGAGTTATGTCTTGATTTAAGCAGGAGCAGAAAGGATCTGCTACACTAAAAATCCCAACCAATATAGAAAAACTGAATACACAGAGCTGTAGGTTCTGTTCTTGCAATCAATTTGAGCCACTTATCTATCTTGTAGCCAGAAAAACAACTCCTGGAGTCCCAAACAAGTGGAGCCTCATTTGGAAGACTTGTGCATTTTTGATCTTTTGAAAAGGTCAACAGATTGAGATAGAAAAAATCTGAGTAGACCAAAATGTAGAGAAAGAAAAGTAGCATAGGGTACAGATAGGGCATATCGGTGGAGAGGCTGGGGGAGGAGCTATAAAAATTTTAAAAACCTCTCAGCCAAATGAACTTTCTGCTCCCGCGTAAAATTTGGGATAATGCACAAGTCCCTCCCTGCGGGAGGGATGGCTTCGCCGCCAGCCACAGCGCTCCCACCAGGGGGGACTTGTGTTAAGTTAGATAAAAGCTACACCATTTGCAACAAGGAGTTGATACGATTTCATTGTGTGGTGTTAGCAATCGTGCATTTGGATCGTCGGGTCATCTGATCTAGAGAAGCACAACATGGGTCTCACCCGGTTATGGCAGAAAGCATATTGGGAATAGAAACCGGAAATGCTGGTGAATTGATCTGTGGATTTGTGGTGTCTGTTCATTGGGAGTCAGTGGCCGGAATTGAATGCCTTTGAAAAGGAACAAAGAACCACGTAGTGTGAGACGGAATGTCAAGGACCAGGTGCTGCATGTGGAAATGCCGTTGGCCCGCGCGCCTCATGTGACGGTGGAGAATATAATTAGGAGCTTCGCCGCTGCCTTTGCTTGGGTCATTTGACTGCTCAGATTTCATATACGTATATACGTACTCGGATTTCATATTTTGAGTCACAGGTCCCTGGGAGGTATTGACTGGCTTGACCATAATAGTTGTCCTCTCAGGTTGTTCCTTTTGTTAAAAATCATTGATTACGCCAACAGGCACTTTTTCCGCAACCCTACAAGGGGAAATGCTGCGCGAAAAAAGTACCTGTTGACGTAATTAATGATTTTTAATGATTTGAAAAAAATATGATTTCAACTTTGAACACCCTTTCAAAATTCACACACTTCTTATCAACATAAGTACTCATTAAAAATATCCGCAGAACTCTTCTCATATCCAATCCTCATGGCAAAAACAGCCACCCAAAATATCCTATTTTTCAATTTGCCCGGCAAACCACATCCTATGGTGCTGCCCATCTTTAGGGTTTGCCCCTCTTTCCCATCACAGCCAAACACAATTCCACGCAACACACATGCAGATGGAAACCCTGTCAAGAGACACCACCCCACCCCAGCACCCCATGGTGGATGGCCATTGACACCCAAAGTCATGATAATCAATTCAGACCGGGCGGCCCACCATCCGCGCAGGTCAAGAGGTGTTGTGCATTTCGCCTGAATCTTGCAAGCAAAACCAAAGTTCCACGCGGTTGAAACCCCTCTACTCATATTTACTTGCACACCCGGAAACTACTGCCGGTCGACGACCCACCCGTTCGCTCCACAAGATCAGATCCAGGAACCGTCCCAGCTCGGTTTCACGAAGCCCACACAACCCCGCCACATTTAACCAGCTGATTCACCCTGTCAGCATCATAGAACCACGAAGTCCGCAAATAGTCTATGACTCACGGCCAGATGAGCACATCTGCTCCAGTCAACTTGCCCCGCCCCTCCCCTGCCACCCAATTGCGAGTCCCATTTGCCTCGCCGCCCGCCAAGTGCGAATTGAGGTACGCCAGCAAAGTCAACAGTCTCGCTTGAAGACTTCCCACGATCCCCTTGTCCTTGGACTTAGCGTACCCTACCAAACAAAATCAAAGAAATTTACCACACCCGCAGCTGCCACTCCACGGAGGAGGCTTACGATTATGATATATGCATTTGTCCATTATCGGTGCCAGTCGCGAAGCACCCCACGCCGTCCACTCCATCATACCCGCCTCTTCCCGCGGGTCTCCAAAAGACATAACCTTCCTTTATCGACCCGTGATGAGAGATACTACCCCGCAATGAATCAATGTCAACAAATTCTACCCTGGTGTGCCAGGGCAACGCCACTCACCATAACTATTGCACCACTCTCCATCACGGCGAACGGGCAATCCTTAGCATTAATCGTGGCCGGATGGTAGTGTATGCCTCGCTTGATGGCGTCTTGGGTAAGCGAGGGCATTGGGGTGCCCCTGAGGCCACGGTGAGCAAAGGAATGGGAGTGTAAGAGTGTTGCCGATGTGGTTGGGGTGGCAAGAGAGTTCGGCCCTAGAGACGGTTGCGCCAAAGGTCGGGCGAGTCTGGGTTGAAAAGTTTGGCGCAGTGATTGAACGGGTGAGGGATGGTAGCGTATGCCGCGCGTGATGGCGTCGTGGTTAAGCAAGGGGCTTGCGGTACCCCTCAGGCCACGGTGAGACAAAGGAATGGGGGCGTAAGAGAGTGGTGCCGATGGGTGGGGAGGCGAGAGGGTTTGGCCCTAGTGACGGTTGCGGGGAAGGTGGGGCGAGTTGGGGTTGAAAAGTGTGGCGTGGTAATTGAGCGGGTGGGGGTGGAGTGCCAAGCCGGAGTGGCAAGGGTGTGGGTTGAGGGGGCGTTGAGAATAACCATTGGGGAGGGGTAGTGAGGGTCCGATGTCAATCGAGGGAAGGATAGGCCAGGACTGGCAGGAGGGTCCAATCGTAGCGCGGTGAAGTGCCCTGTTTAGTCGACGGTTGTCTCGAGGGGAGAAGACGAACTGTGGGGGCTTCGAGAGCTGCTGGTGTGAGTTAGCAACAGGTGACGGCGGCGGGAGCGGCGAGGGCGTACATTCTAACTGTAGTTATGGGGATAAGGTCAGGTTGGGATTAGTATTGAGGGTCAAGGGGGGTCCAATTGAACTGAGGGGATATTTGGCGACCCACGCGGAGGGGCAGTTTCACTGGATGGCAACAGTCCATGGAGTTGATTGCGTTGAACATTTCGAGGCGGAGGCGGGAGTGTGGATAAGTTTAAATAGAAGCTGATGAATTGAGGTGAACATCAGGGGATCCGGTTTTGTCCTACCCCCTCCCTGGAGCGCGCTAATCATTTGATTAGGCCCCCCTTGAAATTCAAATTGACCAACCCACTTTTGCTTGTTGCTGTAGCACAAGCTGGAGGGTCATGCCGAGGTGCCCTCCGGGTATTTGGGGATTACTTTCAACATTTTATGTGCTTTTTGCTAATGAGCACAGGCAAAAACCATGATCTTGCCTTCTGTGAATCTGTGATTTTAATAAACTTGGATTTTCCAATACAAAAACAAACCACAGAAAAAAATCAAAATAGCAGTTACTCTGTCAATGATTTTTTTTTTCAGGGGCAGAATTTAAACAAAGTTTCCAGTGGGCCACTTGGTTTCTGAATGATTTTATCCAGGCTCATCATTTTCTACCACAAAGCTCAAAGACCTGTTGGAGAGTCAATTGGGCAATGATCAATTGGTTTGGCCAAATCTTAGATGCTGTGAGACCTCCAAATAGCATGATAGGGTGGATGTTGGCAAGCAAGCCTGTCAACAATATTCAGCCCCAGATGCTGGAAGGTGCTTACAATGGATGTATGCAAGACCATTGATCAAGTGGATGATATGATTGATCTCATTCAGATAGGCTTCAACAAAACTCAACACTGCAAATTAAGATATATATATATATTTCAGAGGAAAAATCAACAGAAAAATAATATATTAACGGACTTACTTCTTGCACTGCAAAAAACTCTTTGGGCACTGCACAGTGTGCGCAGTCCCAAACACTTTGCGCACTGCGGGTGAAATACACAACTTTTTCAAGAGTTTTTTTGACCAATCAATAGAAAGCCTTTGAATTGGTCTCTCTGAATTTTTGAGGAGTTTTTTGAAGCGTTCTTCCACGTTAAAAGAAATCATAAAAAACCAGAACAAAGGTAGGATGTAGGGGCTTAAAAAACAAGGTTCCCATAGCCCAAAAATTCCAAATCATTTATTGAGTAAAAAGGGGAAGCCCCCAAATTTGGGGTTCCAGAGGGTGTTAAAGCTATAGGGGTTTGTGAATCACAGGAGGTGAAAGGCAAAAGGGTAATGTGACAGCTCATAGGAAACGGATTAAATTTTTCAAAACTTTGATGTTGCAATTCCTGGGTGACTATCTGCATAACAGGCATTCAGTCAAAGGAAAGCAAATTTGAAATGAAAACTTGGTAAGAAACCAAAATTAGTGCAAACTGGTGAAATAAATTCAAGTTTTTTGAAGAAGAAACAAAATTTGTGCTGGAAAGACAATTGTTGGGGAAATATTGATGAGGGAAATTCATAAACTCTGAGCATGAGAAGAAATTGCTTTCAAATGCGCTTTAAAGGCAGTCCAGACTCATCTGGGTCAGATAAGAAAGGAATGTGAGGGATAGCTACAGAATCATTAACTCTGTTACCTGATATGACTCTTGTGTGAATCACATTTGGACCCAAGTTTTCCACGATCAACCTGGTTCCATTACAAAGTCCCATTTTCCAATCAAGGTTCCTGAGCATTATTATTGGCACTCCACATTTCAGTTGAAGAATATGAGGTGGGGAACCTGAGATGTTCAACCCTTTGATATACTCTTGCAAATATAGGTTTTGGGGATCATCTTGCACAGAATCAAAGCTTGTGTAAGTTCTTCCCTGAGATGGAATGGATTCTAGAATTCTACAGTTTATTTGTTTTAAATAAATTTTCTTGCAGTCTTATGAGATGATTCAATTTTGCTCCTGAGAACCCCCATGAATGACCATAGAAGTAGGTGGGTTGATTTTGCTGTTTTATTGAGTGATACCTTCACATCTCCAATGGATAAAAGAAAATTCTGAAATTGAGGATCACCTGATGCACACATATTGGCTGGAAGTTAGATGATATTTTGTTGAAAGTATCTCCAGCAGTAAGAGTTGACAATGCTTGCATCAAAAATCTGGGGACATGTTCCCTTCCGCACCACTGGTAAAACCTGATGTAAATAACCTCCAAGTACAATTACCTTGCCACCAAAGGGTTGATCTGAATCCATCAAGTATTGGAGTAATCTGTCTCAGTGTTTACCAATTCAAGGGCATGTCTATGTGTCATTGGGGCTTCATCCCAAATGATAAGATTTGATTGCCTTGACACATCAGCCTTTTGAGAATGTTTTGTGATTGAATAAACTGAATTTTGCAGAAGCTTTTGAGGAATTCCAAAATTCAACTGAGCAGTCCTGCCATATTGCATTTTCATAGCTGCAATTCCTGTGGGTTCAGAGAGAATACAAATTAAGATGGTATGGTTGGGAAAATGAGAGCTCACCACTTCCTGCACCTGTGATAGCAACTATTTGGGTTGATCTGAAATTTTCCAGTAAGCAGTTGTATCAGAAAGTCTTTCCAGATCCCCCTGGACCATCATTAAAGAAGCCAGCAGGTTGTTCTGAATAACGTGCATTGATGATCTGATCAAAGGCTGATCTCTGCTGATTATTAATGATTTGCATTGTCAATTTGAGATATCCACATGTTGAAGACCATTTTGTAAAAGGATTGGATTGATCACTTCAATAGGGGGTATCAAATATGAGAAATCCACAATTAGAAACCAGTCAATTAGCCAAAAATGAAATTTGTCACCAGTGGTTCCCAAAATGGAGAAGAAGAAGGAACAGCATGTTTTAAAAATGGTGGGTTTTTTCAAACCCGTCAATTACATAATGGTGGATTTTGTCATATTTGATACCCCCTAATCATCTGATTTGTCATGAGTGCATCATCTTGAAATCCCTGATGGATCTCCAGTCTTCAGTCATGTAATGGTAGGAAGAATTCCATAAACACAGAGGGTATGAAGGTTGAAATGTTGCTAGAAGTATGCCAAATAAATTTTGCAAATAAGTTGGCATCATTGTTTCATTTGCTTCAGCCATTGTGGCTTCCAAACAATGATCATTTTCCAACAGACCCTGGGCCAAAGAATCTGAACAGAAACTGTTATAGATTTGTCTTCAAAATGTACAAAGATCCTCAAGAGAGGTTGCACCAGTGACATGATTGAGTATTAGCCATAAATGCCATCTTTCTGAATCAGAAGGATAAACTGCAGAAATTCTACCAATTCAAAAACCCCTCTGCCTTGGCTTCCATTCTTTGCTTGTGGGGTGCCATGTATAGTACTGGATGTCAAAACAAATTCTAGAGAGATAAGCTGCAGATAGTTTGCAAGAGAAAATCCTCCAGCATGCTTCTGGAGCTGCTACCAATCAAGAATGTCTGAATCTAGTCACCCCATCAATATCTTCTTCAACATCCAAGGCTGATTTACCAGAATATTTGTACAGGTATTTGACTGCACAAATTTCTACATTGATGTGACAGTGAAGTTTGGCAGATAAGTATGAACTAGAGGCCAAGGCGGCTTCGCCGCTGCAGGGGTATGTAAACCAGGGAATTGTCAGTTCTCAATAAGCAGGAAATATGATAGATTCAATTTCCAGGTGTAGATGTAGAATTTGACTTGCACAAATGTGTTTGAAATATATCAACAGATCATGCAGAATTTGTTGTTTTATATCCCAGGGAGGAATATACAACAAAAGCTGGCAAGAAAACATTGAATTGGCCAACTGAAATACACACCCTTTTCCAGAAAATGATGCAGTGACTTTATCTGTGCCCTCAAATGCTATTAACAATGGGGGGTGGTTACTGCTCCATTAACCTGTAAAGCAACTAACATGATGGCATTTGGCTGTTACCATTATTTTTACTGGTAATGTTGGTGCAATACCAATATCACAGTGAAAACCAAAAGGAGACCTCATCTTGGCTCTTGTCATGATATGTGCATTGAAAACAGAGATTGGGTAAAAGAAGGAACAAAATGGATTTTAGCATTTTATGGCTCAAATTTTTGTGTATGTCTTGTCCCATGGTGAAGATTTGATTGGCAGTAGTTAAGGTTATAGTTATGTCTAGTTGACAATAGCATAATCCTTTGAAACATAAATTTTAGATGTATGACATGAATTTAAGAACATAATACACATCATCATTACTGACATTGCAGAGACGCCTGATTGAATGGAGGTAACAGAAAAAAGAGGAAGAAAAAATGGCAAATATCTGTTATGCAAATGGGTTGATAGCTCCAAGGAATTCCATTTCCATTTTTCATCTCAGCAGGGACCATTTCCCTTCTTTATGCTCATCATCCACACGTGCCTCCATTCCTTCTTCTTCATTGCTGAAAATTGGTTTGATTACATAATACCTTTGATTTTTACACAAGATCTTCCAAGTGCAGTCTATATCATTCCGCTGCCTTAACCTTCCTGTTGTACTCCTTGCGGTCAACCTGCCGGCTTTCAAAGAGGTCAGGAATCGGGATGCTGACCATCAACCAACTGAAAGCCTTTGTGGCGAGGCTGCTGGGTGACCGCATGGCAGCAGACCGGCAGACCTGCGGTTGGTTGGTCACAGTCATGCCGCCGTACCTCTCAACCTCAAGAGGTTAGGCGGACTGACCCTTGCGCGACGCCAACTCCGCGCTGCCCTCCATTCGCACTGCAGCCCAATAAAAGTAGCTAAGGATGATTTAATTTTATGACTTAGGACAACAGAGTTAATTATAAGCAATGTAGGAGTTGAGCAAGATTGATGAGCATGTGGAGATTCACCACCTGGGTGCTCACTTTGTTGATTCCATGCAAGCCTTCAACATGTAATCATATGGCTCCTGCTCTAATTCAACCGAATATCTGGATGATTAAATAGAAACAATCATCAGCAACATAAAGACAAGTAGGCTTCAGATGGCCTGCCAAAACCAAGTCTACCGCTGAGGATTGATTGGGGGAGACTTTGTATAGGGCACCGCGTCGCTGAAGCATCTGGGCGAGCAAGATTTTTCGGAGGGAGAGTTGGTGGTGGTGAAGCAATGGGCAATGGCAGTATCTTTACTGGAGCCAAAGGCCTGCCGGACGACCTTGGGCTTGGAGGGCTGCAGGTGGCCGGCTGGTGACAAAGGTGTCGACAATCTGGTCATTAAGCCACTGATTCTCGTGGGCGGACACTGCAACTTGGTGGTCAGCTGGAGCATTGCTACAGACGCGAGGGGCTCGTTGAAGTCAGGCCCATCCTTGATGCAGGATTTGGGCAATCTGGTAAGCAGGAAGGTCAGGCTGGGTGATCCTGCTGAGCTAGACGGTCTTGCCATTGGCATTCTTGGTCCGGTCGGTCAGCTTGTTGTTCAAAGGAGGAGACGGCTTGTTGAGGGCAGACCTAGGTCATGTGGAGATTATGGACTGTTTAGGTTGCAGGCGAGGGGGTGAGGGGTGGTGGAGGGCTGAAGAGGAGAGCAAGGCGTAGAGCTTACGTGGAGCGGTATCAGATGTGAGGACAAAGGTATTGGCATGCAGCAAAACACAGACAAATGTGAGTATGCAGCCTGGTCGACTTGCGTGCCCTAGTAACCTGGTGGGAAGCGGGGACTGACTGTGTCTGATTCTGGTTAGGTTGGGGTAATCCGGCCACATTGACATTGCCAAGATATAGTAGACCCCACGCAACAGAGGCCAGGATACCAGATGAGGTTGATGGAGGCGGTGTCAAAGTTATTGCAGCAACCTGTAATGGAAACCAGGATGATGGAGAGAAGGCAATATCACAGGAAGCCTTGCAAAACTTACAGCTGAAGGGTTCACAGCCGGGCCCGTACTACCATTGTAATGGACAACACGTGGCGCGCCTTGCAAATATGGTGGATTGATTAGAGCTGAATCCGTCAGTTGTGTGTTTCATTGTCGCAGAAGGTGCTAGTCTGATTTTGTATTCCACATCTGCTCAGAATGGCCCAGGCAGTGGCGCGGCGGTATGCGGTTGTGATGACCACGGGGTGGCTTCTGAAGGTCTGTTGAGGTGGATCGCATAGCTGGCAGGGGTGGTGGCTGTGAGCTTATAAAGGAAGGGGATGCGTGGTCTGATGGAATCCCCAGGCAACGTGAGATGCTGCACTTCCAGCTATCCGTTGTCCTCAACCCCTCCGCTGTTGCATTTGCGCAGTCTGAGGGGCAAAGAGTGGGCCCCCCACGGGTCTGCAGCCTTTGCTGCGGGCCGGGGGCCTTCACGTCCAACCTTTTTGACCCGCGCGCTTGACATGAGCTGGAGGTTGAGCCTGGGGGCACAGCACTGCTGATGTTGGAAGGCTAGGTTGCCATTTAGATTATTGGTATCATTGTATATTCTGGTTGCATTGTTTTGTTGTTGATGAGACATTGTTTTGCTTTTTTGAAATTTGTACCTTGGAGAAACCCTTGATTTTTTTTTTTTTTGATTTGGTGAGTTTACAGGGGGAACACTTGATCTTGATTTTTTTAATTGTGTAAAAACTGTGTCTTTAATAAACTTGGATAATTTATGACGTATAACGCGGCAGCCAAATGGGGCCTAAAGGATACACATTCAATTGTGATCTTGAACTTACATCCTTTTACCCCACTCTAAAAATTTCCTTGTTATTCATGCAATCATCTACCAGCTATTTATATATGCAGGGCTTTTCACATTTATCATACCTGTGTTAAGTGAGGGCAAAATCAATGGCAGGCTGCTACCCTACGCTAAACTGCCATCTAGCAAAAGCACAGCAGCTTTTGCCACAGCTCCCATTTCCCGTGGTGCTAGCAGGCTTTCTGGCACCGCTATGCTACACTAAAGTTACAACCTGCAAAGCGCTGTAACACAGCATAGCATCTGATTAGGGGTAAAAAAATTAGGAACTGGTAAATTAGACAAAAATAAAATTTGTCACCAGTGGACCCCAAAATGAGGTAGGTGAAGGACCAACACATTTTCAAAATGTTGGTTTTTTTCAAACCTGCCAATTGCCTAATGGTTTATTTGGTCAGATTTGACACCCCCTATGATTTCTGGGCAAACAGTTGGTATTAGTGCAATACCCCTAGGAGCTGACACAAAATCTGTGTAATGTCAACGGCCTGACACTGGGCTACCACTACAGTTTGCATAGTTGGACCACCATTCAAATGGACAACAGGCAGAAATATCTGTTTTCCATGCATCTCTTTGTCCACACTACCATTTCCTACTGCTTTGGTATTTTGGAAGGCCTGGTCATGTTTGGCCTGCCAGAAATTCCCTAGGTTTTTGGGCTCAGCTTGGGAAGTAATTCTATCACTCTCCCAGTAGGTACAGGATTGGAATGAAGAGTCCATCTCCATTCAGCTCTTGTCATGTGCAGGTGGAGGATGGAGTGGTCAGCTGGGTGCTGGCAAAGTATCTGGCTCATTTGCTTGGTACACTTTTTCTTCTTCTTATTCTGGACCTAAAACTGTTAGACACACAACACAAAGAGAAGTGATGTAGCCAAAAGGTCAATTCAAGTCTTTGTGAAGCCCAAATCTACAGTATATTATTCATTGGAAAGAATTCAAACACCACCAAGTGGAGCTGTAATTTTACAGAAACCATCCCAAAAGTCATCCATTCCAAAAACAAAAAAAAGCTTATCAAGTTATTGTTCTCTTCTCATGTTTGAATTTTCATTGTTTTTTTGATGTTCACATTGCAAAATAAATAGCCAAGGGAATAAAATGAGAATTGAAAAATAAGTGGTATCATGAAGTGATTGAGCAGCCTGTTTAAGTTTATGCATGGACAATTAGAAATGAATGTCCCAAGTAATAAACCAACTACTGTAATAATTCCTATCTTCAAGTTCATTGGTCTTGGGAGAATTGGGAGGTAATAGAGCAGTATAAGGCGCATAGGAGTTTCTCAATAAGTTTTTAGTTCAAAACGTTTGGGAAATATTGAGCTCAGATCCTTTTACGTACATGATACAAAGATAAATTATATCCAGATTGAACAGGATCCCCGAATGATTGAATAGACATTTCAGGTACCCAAGCCTGTAGGATTTGAAGACTCCTAGGTGATGATTTTCGGCTTGATGTGGGGCAGATATCGATCCCGGAAACATAGTGATGTTAGATTGAATATCATCCATCATGGGTTCAAGTTCTGCTTGGATCTCCAAGATCAGCTGGAGATTTGGCCCGGGGTCATTGATTAGGCTGGATTGGTTGAGTGATTGTGCGAGAGAAGTAATTTGGCAAAGGAGGAGCGGTAGGAGGTGGAATTGGAGCTGATTTAAAAGAACTTGCTTGAATTTGGCTTCATTTTGAAGAGAAAGAGACGAGAGAGATTCTTGAAGCAATTGGGTGGGACTTTCATTGGGTCAAAGAGAGTATTTGCTATGCAGACATCTAAATACCTGTACCACAAGATCTGCAGCGAGTGCATTAGAATATTGAACCAAGAATTTGAGATTTCATAAACGCGGAGCTTGATAATGTTTGATTAGACTTGATCGTACCTCCTTGGTTCCAATGCTGCTGATATTTTGCTTGCTCACCGCTTAAGTCGGTGATCTGATTCAGTTTACTCCCGCGTTTCTTGCGCTTTGCCATTTTGTGCAGACGAGGTCAGGTTATGTTGAGGTACAAGCAAGGCTAACACCAGCCTTGCCAGTTGAAGCAGGCCTCCGAGCTCCGGGGACACAAGCACTACCCCAACTGTCGGTGGACCACCCGTTCCCAGCTCTGAAAAACTATGGCCTCTGGGTCCAGCTCCTGTGGTCACGGTGCCACTCTCAGACAATCCTATTTCGCGCTTGCAGGCTGGCGCGTCTTGGCACAACAAATGACGATAGAACAGCAAGAGAACAGCCTCCAAAGAATGCAAAGGTGGAGTGAGATTTAGGTTGATGCGGTCGGCGGCGGAAAGCCAGCCGGGGTCTTCAAGCTCGATATTGGTCGAGATGCGCAGGCGTGTTGCGTCAGACGGGAGGAGCTGGCCAAGGGAGGAGAGCAAGGGAGGGTGAGGGCAGAGGTCCAGGGTAAGTTAGTGCTTGAGGGAGGTGGCGGGAAGCGGATAGAGAGCCTCAATGTCTGGGTCCCTTTTGCTGACGAGGGCAGAGACAGGCGGTGGCAGATGTGACAACGGAGTGGCTTGGCATGCTTGCAACTGGTTCTGGTTTAGCTGGAGGTATGAGGGTTTTTTGCAGTGGCAGCAGGAATCAAAGGCCCTGAAAGATGAAGAGTTGTGGACAATGTGGCGGAGGTCGCCAGGCTGGTGCGGTTGAGTTGCATAGAAGCACAACCAGACGAAGCGTTGCAGAGGGTGCGGTGGTGGTTGCCAGGCTGGAGCAGGTGAGCTACATAGGGCCATGGCAGTGGCGTTGCTCGTTGTTGAGATGATGGGGAGCGCAGCAAGCTTCAGGTGATGGCCACTGGAGTCTATAAATAGGGGGACCTGAGGAACAGGTGTTTCCCCAGGCAACTCTCCAGGCTGGCTTCCAGCTGGGGGGTTGTCTCACCCCGTCCGCTGTTGCACTTGCGCAGTTTGGCGGAGCGCTACTTGTGGACCCCCCTGTGCTTCAGGCTGGGGGTCTTCCTCTCACCGCTTTTTAACCCTGCTAGACAGGGATGGGCGGTGGGCCACGGTACACCAGCTTGCTGGTGTTGGGTGGCAGGCGCTGTGGGGATTTTTCTGTTAAAATACAACTGTTGTTTGAGTTTTTTGTAATCTAATGCAGGGTTCTCTTTATTTTTTTGCTTGTTTTTCAAAGGGGGAACCCTGGATTTTTTTTTGTGATTTGGTTAATTTGTAGGCAGACCCCTTGAAGTTTCATTCTATGATTTGCTGACTTTGATATACTTGGATTGGAGGGCATGACCCAGCAGTTGTCAATGATAAAGTGGTTATTTCCTCCTGAGATTTTCGGTTCATTGTAAATTCTCCTGTAAAACTGGTAAGAATTTTCATTCATTAGAATTTCAGAGGTGTTGATTTTGGGATTGTTGTTGTGGGTGTTGTTGAAATTGCATTTGATTTGGTTTTCTTGCATAATGTTTGGGAAAATGAACATCTGGATTAGAAAACCCTCTTGAAAATTGTTGTGATGGAATGGGAAAATGAACATCAGGGTTATAAACCCTTCTTGAAGTGTGTTGTGATGGTATGTATTCTCTAAAGTGGCTGGTCTGATGATTACCAAAGTGGCTGTTCTGTTGATTATCAAAGTGGTGGGCCTGTTGATTACCAAAGTTGTTGTCCAAAATTGATCCTGTCCTGGTAGTTTTGTGTACATGAAGATTATCTAGATCATTATAAATATGGGAAATATTGTTAAACCACCTCTTTTTTGGTATTGTGAAAAGAAAATGAAGGGTAAGAAGATGCTGCAAAATGATGTTGTGTTTCTCTGAATCTAGCTTGCTGTTCCGCAGCATAAGCTCTTCTCAATTGTTCATTGGATTGTTGCATTTTTGCAATGAAAACAGCAAAGGATTATAATCAGAACGGGGAAGTTAATTGAGGTGTGATGAGGAGAATAGTAGTGGGTGGTGTCTGATGAGTGGATTGGTTGGGGGGAACTAACAGCACATTGTGTTGATTTCGTTGTTTATATAATGTGTTAAATTGAAGGTTCAGATGGGTACAATGTGCCATTTTCAAGGTTATAGATGTGTAACCAAGTCTGATGAAGCTGATTGCTTCAACAGACTTGGTTGTTGGTGTGAAGCCAAGTCTGATGAAGCAGAATTGTTGTGGAAGTGGTTATCAATGACATTGAAGACAATTACCCAGGTGTGGATATCTGTCCAAGCAATCTGCACATCCCCAAGGGAACGCTGAACGGAGTCAAAGCAAGTCCAATGAACGGAGTCCAGGGATGGAGTATAAATTTATGGGGTCCTTCCAGCAGACTTGGAGTTGTCCACTCAGTCTTGATGGCCGCAGTCCTCCAGAGAGCGCGAGTATGCCTTGCTGAGGAGGTGTGAAGAGGCTCCAACTTCCTTCCCCCAATGGCTGGTATAAACCTAACAATCTGCTTGAATGGACTGGGTTATAGATGTCTCACCTTGTCTGTTCAAGCAAAAAGAAAATTGACGCTGGTGTTACATACCAACGGCGGTGTTACTTGCATAGACAGATTTTGTACAGGATATCAACGCCGGCGTTACTCGCATAGACAGATTTTGTATGGGTTTGTTTGGCCCCCAGACCCTATTCCTTTAGTTATATGTAGATAATGAGGATCAATAAGACCCCTTTGTATGATATGGCAGCCTTGTTTTGTGCATTTTGAAAAGAAAATGAAAGGGAAGAAAATGCTGCAACAGATCATTTCCTTTTTCTGAATGCACTTTGCCTTTATGCTGCATAAGCTCTTCTCAAATTTTCAATGAATTTTTGCATTTTTGCAATGAAAAATGAAAAGATTTGAGAATCAGAATAAGGAATTTAATTGAGGTGTGAATTGATGAGTGGGACAGTATACTCATCAAAGTGGGTGGTGTCTGATGGTCAGTTGTTGGAGTGTATGTAGCCAAGCCTGATAAAGCAGATTGCTTCAACAGACTCAGTTGTTGGTGTGCAGCTGAGTCTGATGAAGCAGATTTGTAACGGAAGTGGTTATGAATGTGTTCGCTTTTTACCGGTGACACATCTGGAAGCGAGTCTGTTCAAGCATCCGGTGCTGAACGGAGTCTCTTACAGACATGCAGTACGGATGGGTTGAACGGATTCCGTTAAACTTACAGGCACGCCGTACAAAGTTGTGGGTGTGCCGCGTCGCCATTCCGTTCCAGAAGACTGGCACACATATTTCAGAGACACAGAGCTGGCTGCTGAGCCTTGAGGGAGTCCGTTCAAGCAGTCTGATTTGAACTGCAATGGTGATGTCTCACCCAAAGCTGCTTGAACGGACTCCTTAATACAAAAAGAGCATCAACGCCGGCGTTATATGCATACCGACGCCGGCGTTACTCGCATGACATAAACTTGTACAGGATATCAACGCCGGTGTTACTTGCATGGCAGATAACTGTACAGGTTTGTTTGGCCCCCAGGGGCTATTCCTTTAGTTATATGTAGATGAAATATATAAGAACAGCTACTTTGGCACTTTTGAGCCACTTTGTGCAAAAATAAGGGTATGCAAAATGAGGAAATTTCACCACATGATAGCACATTGCCTCTAAAATATCCTCATTTTTCCAACCCTTATCCTTGCACAAATTGGCTAACAATTTCCAAAAGATCTGTTCTCATATATTTAACTACTCAACAAAATATTTGGAATTTTTGGGCAATGGGAACCTTGTTTTTAAGGCCCCCACATCCTACATTTGTTCTAGTTTTTCATGATTTTTTTAACACGGAAGAATGCTTCAAAAAACTCCCAAAAACTCCAGAGAGGTCAATTAAAAGGTGTTCTATTGATTGGTCAAAAAAAAACTTGAAACAGTTGTGTATTTCACCCGCAGTGCGCAAAGTGTTTGGGACTGCACGCACTGTGCAGTGCGCGAAGTAAGTCCGTATATTAATTAGTTTGGCTATTAATTGTCAGGATTCGGGTATTACCC
The DNA here is from genome assembly GCF_026914185.1 of Puccinia triticina. Classification (NCBI taxonomy): domain Eukaryota; kingdom Fungi; phylum Basidiomycota; class Pucciniomycetes; order Pucciniales; family Pucciniaceae; genus Puccinia; species Puccinia triticina. Next base: position 1,421,396 of record NC_070572.1, read on the forward strand.
CAAATCAAAGGAAGCGCAAGACCAGAAAACCTAACCCTGAAAGGGGGCGAGGTCAGTTGCTACAACCTTCAGCTCCATGCAATATGCATGTGGCTCCCAGGCAGATGGAAGAAGCAAAAGCTAATTCCTCTGCTCCTCTTCTATTAGCCACGTAGCCAATGCAGAGCCCAAGCGACCCAAGCACGACAAGCCACCTACCAGGTAAGCATGTCAGCTAGGAGAAGTGTAACTGAATAGACATACTCTTGACAGTACACTTCCATCCGACGCCAAACAAGACCAATTTGGTTCCAGCCTTTGCAATCGGATCTCCAACCCCGCAAGCAGTGGTAAGTCCATCACCATTGAGCCCTAAGTCAGAGAGATACTGAACTGACAAGTTGTATGCATGCTATGAGCAACAGACAACTGCAGTTCTGGTATTCTTGCACTTTGTATCCGCAATACTATTGCATCAGGCTCAACAAGCTAAAGTAAAAAAAGTCTTACTCAGCTCACCGTATAAGGGAGTCCAATTACTGATGAAGACCACCGTCTCATCAGCAGAACTCTGGGTTCCTCAGCTGCTTAGCAGCCAGCTTTTTTTATACTTCAGTACCCAAGCGGATCTGCTCTTAGGTACCTTAACTATTCTTATCTTTCTTATCATTGTCAACTACTTAGTTCATTATCTATCAAGAGGAATATATCTTAGTTGTGTAAAATTTATCATTAATATGCACTTGGCCAAAGATATGATGAACTTTACCCTTTGGAGGTTCTTTATTCAAGTAATATCCCCTAAAGGTTTGCTTGAATGCATCTACACAACTCGTGATAATTTGTAATGAAAAACCAAGGGTTTTGTGAGCTTGTTGGGAGTTGTGAGTGGAATGCTTGAACCTCCCAGCATCAAACATAATCCAACATATACCGTTTAACTTTCTCAATTTGATTGCAACTTAGTGATTTGGAAAAACAATAAACAGACCAGTGAAAGTATTGTCTTGGTGACCAGTGAAGGAAATCAAACCGTCCTTTCAATTGATGTTTGAGAGAAGCAAGAACACTTTTTTCAACCAGTCAGAGTTGATGTGAGGTCTGTTTGAAAATTCATTTTGAGTAAAGGATAGGTTGTTTGCAAAATTAATTTTATTAATTTTTGGCTGCAAGTCCGGATGTGAGAAAGCGGGCACCTCCAAAGCAGAAAGTCGCTTTCTTCAACCGCTGTGTTTGTGATTGAGTGGAATAATCAATGAATCACTTTGCTAGCAGATGTCCCATTTACACATATGTGATCAAGGTATGCCGGGGGATTGAGGAGGATTCCAGCCATCTTGCAAACTCTTCCTGCGTTTTCACCACAATTCTGTGACTTCTGCCACCCAATAGAGAGCATGAATCCACAAAAAATCTTGCGGAAAATTGTTATACTGCCAACAAATTGCTGAGATTCATCAAGAAAAGTCGTGATAAATTGGAGATTGGCAATTTCCTATTGGGAAAGTTCTTTGGAAGGGGTGAAGTGGATGTAAGCAATGAATTGATTGTTTTCAAATGGATATTTTTTGTTTTTAATGGCAGCATTGCTAGATTTTTTGTTTTTGAAATTTCTAGTAGATTCTTGGTTGGCCTCATTGCTGTGCAAGCATCCCTGCCTTGATGAGGGTGAAGTTCTCTAGAATAGTATGCTCTGCGGCTTCATAGTTGGCCTCTGTTGGATGATTTTTCTTGATTTCTTTGTCAGAGCTGTCAAGTGGTTTCATCAGAAGGTACAGCTTCATAGGATTGTATCCCCGGCGCATCTTCTTTGTGTTTGGGTGCAGATTGTCTCTAACGCCTTTTGCTGCTTTGGAATCTTCCTTGAACTTCTTTTTCTGTTTTCTTTGCTGGTAGATTTGCTGGGGTCTTGATCAATGATAAAAGTGAAGAAAAAGGTGTTAAGAGAAATGGTGTTTACAGAATGAAGGAGATAGCTTACGTCAACTTATGTTCCTCATCCTCAACACAATCCCTTTTATCAGAAGGCATTCTAGGGAAAACCTGGTGTGAACAGAAGCAGATATGAGAGAGGGATTGTGTTGCAATGAATAAACCCAAGACCTACTGGCAATGCTGTTCCTTTTGCTAAGGTTTGAAGTAGTTTGGTCTACGCGGGGTGCTTTGGATTTCAATGTGCTGAAAGTTGTTAGAATCTGGTGTTCTTACGGATGGTATATGGCACACTGCAACATGGCTCTTGTTTCTGCCTAGCCATTGATGATGTCACAGTTGTGAAAGCTTCAGTTTGGAAGAAGTTGACCATCCCTACTTCCAAGCTGTTGACCGTCTGTTCTTCCCTTCCTCATCTTGACAACTATCTTCCAATCAGCGGTCAAGTTTACTCTTCAATTTTGATTGCGGTTGTCTTGTTGAGGTCATGAGATGGCGGACGTGGAAGGGGGGAACTGTAGCCAGTGACCGCTTGAGCATGTTGATCCAGTGGCCTGGGGCCCCAATTTTGAGTTGTCTGCTAGTCTGCTACCATGATGTATCACCACAGTATGGAGGGCTGTCGGATCAACCCATGAGCACTACCAACCAACCACCCAGCTGGCAGCCACAAGCGTCTGTAGCCTAGTTGGTAAAGGCAGCACTCTAGTATGTGTCTCAGCATAGCTGAGGTTGTGATTTTGACTCTCACCAGGCACATCTTCATTTTACACTCTCTACAGGTTATGAGCCCAGACACCAGGGGGGGAATCAGTGGCACTCTCTAGAGAGTGCCATACTGTGATTTCTTTTGGTACTGTGATTGAACTCAACTATTGGGGCATGTGTCATGCAAGGTTAATCCCAATTGATCCTGTCTTCAACTCATTCTCATCTCAACTCTTAACCTGTGACTTAGAGTAAGGTTTTGTTAGTTACAAGTCAGGTTTGGCAAAAGCATTGTGGGAGTTAGAGCCATTTGAATTGCTCAGACAGATGTTAGGGTTAACCAAAAGCTACAAGCCCTTCAGGAAACATGAGGTAAGTAATGTTGTTGCTTGAGGCAATATTTGATTCAGGTTTTGCAATCCGCCAATAACCAAGGCCCCATCTCACCTGAGCATAGCCAGTAACAGTGCATGGTATTCCTCTTGTTAATATGGCAAAGGCCAAGGCTAGCATCTGTGTTCTCAATTGGGAGGCCAAGAAGTGTTTGATGTTTATAATCCCAAGATTTGAACAACACGTGGAGCCAGCAGCTCCACCAGGACTTAGAGGCATCACTGAGCACATACTCAGTCCTCATAGATGGAATCCCAAGGAGTTTCACGGTTGACAGGATGGAAAGCAAGATGATGCTGGCTTCCATTCCTCATTTCCAGCGGAAAAAAACCACCAAATCAGATGGCTAGGCGGCAGCAGGGAACCGGGCGACCCCCAAAATGCAGGAACAATAGTGGTGGCGTTGACGGACTCCAACCTTGCCGAACCACTGATTGATCAGAGGTGCATTCACCTGGAATGTCAACACTACCGGGCTGAACGCTCCAAGAGATTACCGCCGCAGTAGTAAACCATCCTAAGGCTGGACCTCATCAACTTTGGACCCCCTGGATTCAGACCTCATCAACTTTGGACCCCCTGGATGGCTTTCAGAGCAAGAATACCTCTTATTAGTCTGGGTCATCACCATTAGACAAGCAGCCTTGGCCTTTACAGAATCAGAAAGAAGACTACTTCAACATACCTATGGACAACCCAGCTATGTCATCCCAGTCATTTCCCATGAACCCTGGAAACAAAAACAAATCCCATTCCACCTCCCATGAAGAACCAAGTCATAGAATTTGTAAGGGAAAGACTCAGAACTGATCTCTATGAGCAATCCTTCTCCAGCTACTCCAGTTACTCCAGCCCTATTTTCTGTGTCAAAAAGCAGGATGGTAAATTGAGGATAGTCCATGATCTTCAGAAACTCAAAAAAGCCACTATCAAGGAGGCAAGCCTACTACCATCACCAGAGGAACTCATTGAATCATTCACTTGAACAGCATGCTATGTACTTGGAAATATTATGGGAGGGTAATGCCAAAAATCAGGGCCAACCCGTGACCTTTGCTGCCACAAAATTTAGCTCAACAACATTTGGGTGGACCAGATGTCAGCTATCTCCACCTTCAGAGGATCAAAATGTATGGTCAGGTGAGAAGCATGCTATAGCCTCATTGCCTAACTTGGCTATTGCAAGCCTCCCTTTGGCCCAGGCAGGGTTGTCCCGGCCATTAAAGGCCGTGTGCCCCTCAATAGCTAGTACAACCCAGCCATCAAGAGTATAGCCGCTTCCTTTGATGGCAGAGCTGAACAAGGCATTGAAGGGGGTGTGTACTCTCTTCAATGGCTGGTACAACCCAGCCATTGAGAGGAGTACCCACTCCCTTCAATGGCTTGTAAAACACAGCCAACAAAGGGAGTGTGAGCTCCTCTCAATGTTGGGTTGTATCTGCCATCAAAGGGAGTGCAAATCCTTTGATGGTTGTACACCCTTTGATGGACAGGTTTCACTGGCCATCAAAGAGTGTACAAACTCCATTCAATGGCTGTTACAATTTAGCCAATGAAGCCCTCTAATGGCCAAGGTGTAACGGCCATCAAGAGGAGCTTACACTCCCTTCAATGTCTGGTACAACTCAATCATTGTTACAGGTTCCCTACCATGGTCAAGTTGTACCAGGCATTAGGAGGAGTCCACACTCCTTTTGATGGCTGGGTTGTACCAGTCATTGAGAGGAGTGTCCCCTCCCTTTGATGGCTGACACAACTCTGCTATCAAAGGAAGTATGTATGCACTCCTCTTGATGGCAGGGTTGTCCTGGCGATTGAGGAGTCACTTCCAATGATGGTCAGTACAGCTCAGCCATCAAAGGGAGTTACCCACATTGATAGCCTAGCTGCGCACAGGCCATCTGTAACAAGGGCCAGCAATGTCACAAGGTTGTTTGATAACTTCTACCCTAATGCTGGGACAAATGTGAGGGTGGGCATGGGCAACAACCAGACTTAGGGAAGCTACACACATGTAGAAATCTTGGATTGCAGAATGGGGGGACACTTCTGAGCTGGTGAGACTACAGACTCCAACAGATGACCTTTCCATAAGCATTTTTTCCGCATACCAGAGCATGACTCTCAAAAATGATATTCTTGTGATCTGATTGGCAGGGCAGTTCCTTTCAAGAGGTGGCCAATTATTCTAATCACTGCAGATTCTCTTGACTTTGCCATTTAGAATGAACAACTTTTACAACAAGTCACACTGTGACGGAGATGCCAACTGCTGTACTCTTGTATGTTGGATCCCCATCTTCAACCCTCAGAACTAAGACAAAGAAGATCACATTCTGGCCAACAAAAAACTTTGACATGACTGGAGGCCAGTTTAACTTGGGAGAATTTCAGGTCTACTTGGATTTAAACAAAGTAAATTGTGTTACGCTATGTGTCTTTTGATCCGCTGACCACATCCAACAGACTTTGCCAGGTAAATCCCCATCAAACAAGTATACTCGCCAGGGATTCTCATGTCAAATGTCTGAAAAAATGACTGTAGCTGTACTTTCTTATATCAGTGGTAAAGATAATGGGAAGGCTTTAGCTGGACAAGAGAGCTAAATCCAAAATTCTGAGGAGAAGATAGCCAGTAAGAAATAGCGTTTGAACAGTTTGTGTTTTTTTGTAATATTTCATTTTATTGTGTTTGACTGAACTTGGCAAATTCCATAATATTCTTTGAGTCTGTTTGATTGCACCAAGTATGACGGTGAAGACTGTCCATATGTTCTGTACATCAAATACTGGGATCACCAATTCAAATGCATCCTGTCACACAATTCATCCAGATAGTCAACAACTAATGAGGACCAGCCCTCAATGGTTCTCTGAAGCCATTGCTGAATTTTGTGATGGGATGCAATTGAATTGGTGATCCCAGTAGTTGAATTCCAGAACATATGGACAGTCTTCACTGTCATACTTGGTGCAATCAAACAGTTTCATTGTGCATGGCTGTCCAACCCAACAAATGTCCCATCTGTAACCATTGAGGCTTAAGCCCAGGGATATCAGAAATCTTGATATAAAATATTCCATAATTCATTTTCCTTCCTAAAACTGGTGGAGCAATGATAAAAACTGGCAGAGCAATAAAAAAACTGGCAGAGCAATGAAAAAACTGGCAGAGCAATGAAAAAACTGGTGGAGAAATGGCTACACACGGCTATCTCAATACAAAAAAAAACAAGAAAAGCCAGGATTCTGCCTAATGTATAGATGCATGAAGGAAGAAGACAAGCAAAAGAGCCAACACATAGAAAACACATAAAAAGTCACATGCAGGGAGAAAGGGTTGAAACTCAACAAAAGAAATTAAGGTCCCACAGGGAATAATAGATAAAGTCACAGGAGTGAAAGGTTTGAAAAACAACAGAAGGAGCCACAGGTAAAAATAGATAAAAAATTAAGTGCGGTGAGAAGAGTGAGGAGTGTGCAAAATCCTGTTCCAAGATGAGGGGTTGTCCCGGTCCAGGTTTTGGTGAAAGAAAATGACCCTTTCATGTGTCTAGTTTCTTGTGTCTGGTTCCATAACTACAACAAATATATACGTCTGCGCCCTGGTGTGGAATCTTGCGCATGGTTTCTTCTGCTCCGTAAAAAGGCCTTTGAGCAGTGTAGCAAGCAGATTCTTATTGCCAATGTGGAGTAGACAAGGGTTTGTGGTGTCCCACTTAATGGCTGGTTGATCATCCACCAGGCTGCATTGATCAGAGCACATATGTGTAAGTCAATGGAATGGGGAAGTCAAAGAGGAAGTAGTAATTTACCTCTTCAGCTTTTGAACAAAGACATTCAGTTTTACACTGTATCACATCTTGTTGTGGTGGGAGTTTAAGGGGTGAGGTGGTGTAGCAGTGGGGGGGCAGGGGTATCAAGGGTATTGGATGCTCTGGTGGGTGGCTGGGGTATTACAAATGTATTATCAACAATGAAAATCCAATTAGGCAATGGAGGGTATGATGCTCTGGGGGGGGGGGGGGGGGGGGGGAAGGACCCCGGAAAGCCCCGACCAAGCCGCCTCATGTAATTTTTGCTAATTCTGGGTTTTGGATACGTGGGGAAATTGAGTTTTTCCCAATTGAATCCTATTTGGATACGTAGTACATGAGGAGGACTTTCACAATATTGTTCAAGAACCCTGTTAGATATATCCTGGAACATTAACCTCAAAACATGCTGAAGTCATGATGAATTTATGTTGAGATGATGCTTAATTGAGCTTGAGCCATGTCGGAAAGGGGTTGGAGTCAACTTGAAACCAACTCCAACTTGACTAGAGGCTTTAGTGCAGCTTTTCTAGAATGCATGTACAACTATCACACCAAGCAATTTGGGCAAATTGGCAGAAACAAAAGTCTTATACAGGTTATAACATATGCCTCAAATTTCAGATGGCTTCACTCCTTTTTACCCTACTGGCCTTAAGATATTTCAATCGGTTAAAAAAACAAAAACATAGGTTGTAATGAAGAAGAGGTATGTCCACACAATTATGAGTTTTGGGATCATTTTTTGGCTGGGTTACCTGGACCATGAAGAGCTCCCTACTGCTTCAGCTAGGCACAAACCAATACCATGGGCTTTCACTAATGAAATTATAAAGCAGCATAACCCCAAGATTTGAGACATGTTTGCTAATAATCTAACCCACTGGACAAAGGGGGGTTCACAATAGGATAAAAATAAAACTTTAAAGCTAATTTTAAGGCCTTTATGAACAATTTTTTAAAAAATGAAGAAGTTGCGCTGATTCTCAGGGGACACCCAGTCCTGCACATCTTGCCAGATTTTTAAAAATTTGTTGATAAAGTCCTTAGAATTGACTCTAAAATTTTATTTTTATCCTATTGTGAACCCCCCTATTATAAAAATGGATTATAATCTATTTTTAATCCTTCAAGTTTCTACACAATCATTGATAACTTGGTATGTAAATTTGCAATGGATGCATAAGAATCACAAGTACAATCTTTTTGCAAAAGAAAAGCAAGATGCAAAAATTAATTCCTTACCAAGACTGTATTAATAGAGAGTTTTACGGGATGCAACTTCTTGGGGTCTCCACAAAATATTTCCAACCACCTGGAATGATCTGCAGAAGGAAATCTCATCACCAACATGAAAGCAAGAGCTCAATATGTCAAGAAAGGTAGAGTTTTTGGCTGTTTTTGTGTCCCAGTGTATATGCACAAGGGAAATTGGAAATGTAATACATATGAGCTAAATCTGATTTTTGCCACTGCTCATGAAAATATCTGCAAGTATCTAAACACCTAATTGAGTGATCTTTGAGAACAAAGTTTCATTTCAAAATGTGATAGCTGGGCATCCTGAAAGTACAGTTTGAGTAGTTCAAAATTTGTGTTGCATGTTGGTCAAAGTACTAACACAAGGGCTACATTTTGTGAAAGCAGCTGTGCAAAAGTGATATATTAACTGAGATAGACAGACAACAGAGTCAGAAATGAGATATCAAGTACTCTAATTAAGGTTGAAAGTTGAAATAATGGATTCGTATCACTGGAGACATTGAAAAACACTCATGGGTAACGGAGAAAAAACACAAGGGAAAAATAAAAAGAGCACAAGGCAAGTGAAGAAGGCCCAGAGAGATGTAAAGAGAACAACCAACAAACAAGAGTGTCTTTCAGCATCTTCTATCTGTTGCTTCTGACCAGCTATCTTGGTAGTAGATTGAATGTAAGCAACCACCGCATTTGAAATCTTTTCAGACATCTGGCAAGAGAAACCAATCCTGGTGTACTTATCAGAAGGAGAAGCACCATCTCAAGTCTGATGTGTATCTTGGCCAGACCTGAAGACACACATTGTTACACCCACAACCTGGTTCATCTCAATGTAGACCTGGAAGTCACGGAAATGAAACTGACCGCCCAGCATATTGAAACCGTTGTTGGCCAAAATGGGATCATCTTCATTTGAGTTCCGGGGGTTGAAGATTGGAATCCAGAATACTAGCGTCCAGGTGTTGATGTCGCTGTCCTGGTGGGGTCCGTTGAAGAAGTTGTACATAGTGAACGTGAAGAAAGAGGCAAAATCAAACATGTTGTATGGGGTTGGATACTCCATGTACGCCATGGAAGGCAGGTTGCCATTTATGAGAGCTTCACAGAATTCCTTGAATGCCCGAGGGGCTAGTTGTTCATGAAGGTGTGTAGCAATCCATTCATTAGCTTCTAGATATGCAGCAGCCTTGTCCTCAGCGTTACACCAGGAAAAAAAAGTAGTCACTTAATGGCAAGTGACATGACACAGCTTTGTTTTCAGCTCCAACACTGCTCCAATGCTGCTCCTCTCCACCAGCACATCTGGGGCTCACATGATAGGTGTCAGGATCAAAGCACTCAATGTGAAAAAACCGGATGATGCTCAGCTTTGGCCCTGGCCCAGCTGATGCTCAGCTTTGGCCGTAGCCCAGCTGATGCTCAGCTTTGGCCCTAGCCTAGCTTATTTTCAGCTCTGGTCCTGTCCAAGCTGATTCCTATTTTTTCCCCTGGTCTGGCTCAGCTGATCCTCAGCAAGCTGAGCATCAGCTGGCCAGCTGGCCCAGGACTGGGTCAAAGCTGAGCATCAGCTGGGACAGGACTAGGAAAAGGCTGAGCAAGGACGGGTACAAATCTTAGCATCAGCTGCGCCAGGACTAGTACAAAGCTGAGCATCACCTGGGCTAGGACGGGTCAAAAGGCTTTATTCAAATTCTGAGAGTGAGCTGGGTGAAAAAGCTGAGTATGAGCTGAGCAACAAAGCTTAGTATGAGCTGGGTACCAAAGCTGAGTATCAGCTGGACAGAAATGAGGATCAGTTGGGCTCATCAAAAACTGAAAAGGACCTCCTTGGTAAATTTTGGAAGTTGAGGAGATGGTTGGGAGATTAGGGTAGATAGTGGATACATATTGGATAGATGGTGGGTAGCTGGCTGGAGCTGGTGTAATGTCACTTGTCATCAACTGAATATTTTATTTTCCTGGTGTTATATAATGCCTTCCTAATCATTGCAGCAAGACGTCCCACAGAACAGAATTGCCCAAATCCTTCTTTCTTCATTCCTTTCCTCCAACCGCATCCCCACATCCACCCACCCATGAGAGGACCATTGTTCTGGACTTGCCCGACATACTGAGTTTGATTGAGGAAGAAACAGACGAGTTTCTCCCAACCTTGAAGTTCTTCAGATGACATGGACGAAAATTGAATTGTGGTAAATTTGCAGAAAGCCGGCTTTCCTCGGGGTGCAATGACACAGGTGCCATGAGATAGGCCCTGATAATGTGTCTGGAGGGTTTTGTTGGAGGTGAGAATCTCTTCTGGTTTTGGATCGTGTTGACGGCTTGGCGGTACAAAGTAATAGAATGTTTTGTCATCAACGCTGGCGGATGTCTGGTCATTTTCAGGAGCTGGTGTTGATTCGTCATTGTTTTCAGGGAGGGTGAACAAGCTGTAGGCGGTTTCACGGAATCTGGCCCAACGCTTGGCGGCTCTACCAGGACAAATCTGTTTCCTGGGGCTACCAAAAAAAGATGTCAGGATCTGTTATTGAAAACACAGAGCAGAAGGTGTTGTGATGTGAAGGAAAGAGGGAATATGTAGAAGGGGCCAAGTGCAAATGATGCTTGCCCCCAGAACCCCTCCCACGGATGAGAATAAAAGGAAAGGAAGAGCCGGGTGCAAATGATGCTTGCCCCCAGGACTCATAGAGAATGTTTGAATGGGAGATTGAGAAGAAATGAGACGGGAATGAGAGGCTGGAAATTCATACTTTGCTGTTTGTGTGTTGTGCAGGGGATCAGCTGAAGGATTCTGGAGTGAATTTCTGCAAAGATTGGTGTGAGAAGGGTGCGGGGATGAGGGGTGGGCTGGCAGAGACGAATAGACAGAACCTGGAGTTATGATGGACACCTTAACTATTGGCCAGAAAGGGAAGGGCTAAGGGAGTTGCTGAGTGCAACAGCAATCATGAAATTACTCACCTGATGGAGAGTATCGAGTGCCAAAATTGCCTGAGGGACGGCTGGGAAGTGGATGGAATGGGTTGTTTGAGCAGGCATGCGCTGTTGAGGTTGAAATGTAGGATTTTCTAATCAGCAGGGTTGTATGTAGATTGTCAACTCCAAAGAGGGGAGCAAGATGAAGGTGAATTAAAAACACTTACGTAGAAAGGGGTGGTGAGCCATTGTTCTATCTTGAGAGAGCGGTGAGGTCCAATTGATTTGGTGGCCGAGTGGTTGGTCTTGGTGATCGCTGCGGTCAAGAGGGGTGTTTTCAGTAGACTGGTTTGTTGGTGGATGAGTAGACAGGTTGTGATAGAGGCTGCTTGACCCTGAGAAGGGTTCACAATTGCCAAAGAGGGGAAGCAATGGCTGAGAGCAATCAGGATTTATTGATGGGTGAATGATACCCACCCCCAGTGCTGAAACAGAGGAATATTGCTGAATCAGACGATTTGGGAGTGGGTGGTGATGGTGATAGGCCTGCTGGGCTGCAGGTAAAGTGTTGCAACCGGGGTGAGCAGACGGATATTGATGATAATCAGGGAGTTGAGGGTGGTTAGGAACCCAAGGGAGCAGCGGAGGATGGTCATTTCTGACTGGTGGCTGAGAGTTCAAGCCGAGGAGGCTGCCTGTCTGTCGAGGGGAGAAGCAATTGGGTGTCTGATTTCAGTTCAGGTAGATAGAGATTGGTCAAAAGCAATATACAATCCAAATGCAACAATTAACGGTATGGATCATTAGATTCAAGGGAGCAACAACCAAATTGGCGATACAGTTAGCAATAGTAGGGTGGATTTACTCACCTCGCAGTACCGTGTAGTTCCGTTGACCAATCCAAGAGGGTATGGTGCGTTCGGCAAAGGTGGAAACCAGCTTCTTGACGATACAGGGCCTTTCATTGAGAGGAGGAAGACCAATGATGTGATTGATTGATCAATTGTTTTGAGCATCCGGGGGTCCAGAAGGTTGTGTAGATAGGGTTGATAAGGAATTAACAATGGTTAGATTTGAGTCTCAAGCGCAAGAAGAAAGAGGAATCAGGTTTTCTGACATGCCTGAATTGATCTGAGTGTGGGGAGCTTGCTGACAGTTTGCACGTTGGCAATTGTCCTCCATTTGTTCGCTGAGTCCTCCTGATTGATGGTCAGCGTTGATTGTCAAAAACGTTGGTGTCAGCGATCAGGAGGTTATACATATCTTAATGTAAATAGCAAATCAAACCTTGATTGGCCTTCCCCTACCGTTGTAAGACATCGTGAAGCGAGGTGTGGGGCAAATGACAGAGGTTGGAGTGCCTAGTTGAGAGGGTACAGCAAAGCTGCTGCTGTCCAAACTCCGAGTTTGGACTTTCGAGATGTTTCACGGTGTTTTGTGACATGTCCATGATACCTGTGCCATGCCGACACACCAAGAGTTCAACTGGTGAACCCGATGGGCAATGCATCACTGGATACAACCCTCACTCCAACTAGCAAGAAAATGGTACAGCCTGCTATCAACTGTAGTTGGAGGAGCAATTCAACCATACATGTGTATTAGTACACACTCAAGTTTCTCTCTGGTGGCAGTGGAAATTTTGCCCCAGAGGGGCGACTACCCAAGCTCTGAAATGCATCACAAATAAAATGAAATGGGGGGCAGTTCAGCACCAAAGTTTGGAGTGAGCCCTTTGGAATTATGATGTTCCCTTTTTTTGTTTTGTGAATTGATATTGAATATTAACCACTGGATTATCTGATCCTTGATGAGATGAGAAAAGGTTGGATTTGACAGATAAGGGCCTCTTAGGATGTTTGCCTTGAATTATTTGGTGAAGGGGGGTGTTGCGCCCAACTGCTTGTATGACTGGAGGCAATCCAAGACCCTATCATTCACATCACAGTCAGTGGGGAAGAGATATCTAAATCTTGGGAGTGGATTGGTGAGTTTTGGCTCTTAAAAATGCTGGAGTAAGTGTGGGACTTTGGGGTTTTTTGCATCCAGAACCAGTGATGGTGATAGTTTTTTCATGTGTGGTTTCAAAGAAACGTAGGTGTCAAATCTGGGTTGTGAGACAATATTATCTGGAAAAAAACCTGGCACATCAGTTCTGATTAGATCTGCAGGGGTCTCCTGTATGGTAGTAAACACACTAAGGATTGTTTTTGAGAACCAGGCCTTGTAGATGGGCGGGCTACAGGTCTAAGAATGTGGGTCTGCGGCGTAGTAAGCGCGACACGCGACAATGAGTGCAACAGTAAGAAGTCTGATGATTTCGTCTGTAGTAAGAGGAATGAATGAAAACAACGAGGAAAAGAGAGGCCCTTTTATAAGGGCCGACAACAAGAGACGGAAATCAAAATAAAAAGACCTGTTGAGGAAGTATCTCAACAGTAGGACATGATACGTACAGGATGTCGTAACAGAAATATGAAATGAAAACACTATAGGACAGATACTGCGCGCCTATTGCGCGTGACGTGTATACGTCAACTTCCCTAACTCCCGCGCTAGGCCGGAGTGGGAAGTAACTAGTGTACAGCGCTCATAGTATGGGCGCGTCACTCAAACCCTTGTAGCACTGCTACAGCCTGCCGGCTGAGTCTGGCATGGATGTGGGTGATACGTTTATGAGGCGTGGAGTAGTGAATCAGCTCTCCAGGGCTGAGCATCTACAGTTTTTATCACGCACAGTACAAGTCATATGGGAGTGTGTGTGGGTGGGGCATTAGTCAGAAGAAGGCACGGGGTTAAAGCAGAAGCACAATAAAGCAAATTTGCAGTTCTGGTGGTTCATCAGTCACAACCAAGCACAGATGGGAAACACAGATGTTGGCAAACCTCATTTTGCACAGCTGTGTGAACATAAATCCAGACCAGTTGGTGATAATTAGGTCTGCCAAGGAGAACTCTTGTTTGGATTTGGTGGTGTGTTTGCCATCGGAGATGAAAGTCACAAGAAGCTAAACTTGAAAATGGGAAAAAGGAAGGGAGACAGCCAACCAAAAACCCAATGAAATAAAGAAACAGACTGAGGGTGTGGGTGATTTCAATATGCATGAGTGGATAAAGATGAAAAATTATTCTTGAGAAACGGATGCAGGTGTGTGAATTTGAACTACTCATGGAGGATCTCTGAGAGTGGTGTTATACTACTCCGCATTGAGAGGAAGGCTACTTCCAGGTGAAATATGGTCTGGGAGTGTAAGAGCTAGCCTCAATAACATAACAGCTCCCCTGGAATCATGGTCAAGAAACCATGTTGGAGGGGTGTGTGATGACTTAATGGGCAAATGAGCAGAGGGCTTGGGTTGGAACAAGGTTTGTTGGATGGTAGGGATTGTGTCACACAAACGTGCGCGCGTACGTTTGTGTGAAACAGGTCTTTCCCCACTCTACACCACTCTGAATCCATATGTGCAACATTACATAGCTGCCGGCTTGAGTACCAAATAGAAATAAACAGAATTAAACAATCCAGTGGACAATCACACGTCCATCGGCCAAATTTGGTCAATCCCCCCTTGTTCTGCAAACCATACTGTGCCGTGATATTTCCATACAATATAGATTCAGGTGGTGTACCAAAATGATGGTAGATTACCTTGGATTTGGTTCTCAATTGCGCTTGTGCCTCCACCCTGTGTGGAGGAAGCCAAAGTGTGTAATCAACTTGATTCAAAATTCCTTTGTTGTGAAGTGGGGGTGGGACAGGGCACCCCTTTGAACAGCATACTATGAAGGGGACTGGCTATTAGATGAGGTCTGTCAGGCACAGTGCGTTGGAACAGCCACATGAGTCAAAGACCATAAGAGCCTATAGGTTCCTGCACAACATCATGCCCCCCTCCAAGCTCGCTATTGCCATCCCCAATCTACTCTGTTATCTTATAAATAAGTACCAATACATCCTCTCACTCAATGCTTGATATTGTTGGTAATATCCACATGTCCTTGACCAGAATCGGCTCAATTATAGCCATTGGTCAAGATATACATATCATAAACTGTGTAGCAAGTCCAAAGTTAGTCAAAGACATATCAGAATTCCAGACAGCACAATTCCATGTAGTACTCAAGACATCCAACTCTGCTTTTCCCCTCATGATCTTGGAAGAAGATACCCAGATTTTCATCTCCGGACGTCTTTCCCACCCATCTCTCACTTTTCTCCCTAGGATTGAAGTTTCCTCTGGCTGTTGGATCAAGCATAAGGGCAATCTTGACCTGATCACTGAAAGAGAAGTTCAACAGGCACTTGTGTCTGGGAGCGTGTACGTGGCAAAGGTGCTCTGGAATCGTGGAAATATGTGGAACAGTTACGTCAGGGTTGTGGATCCTACCCTTGGTAATGTAGGTGTTTGTGTTGGTTCATTTTGAACACTGATATGCACTCAAGAATTTTGCGCCCTTCATCACAATGTTTGTTATACATTATCCAAAAGTGAATATTCAAATATCCACCCGGAAGAATTGGCACGTGGCATTGAGGGCTGATCAACGGACAAGACTGGTAAGGCTGGGTTACCACCTTGGTTCTCTGACGGAGTGACAGAATCGTATGGGTTAGAAGGGTTTTGGGTTGGGGTAGGGTTGGATAAAGCTGATGTTGTAGGATTTTGGAGACTCGAAGCTAGTTGTGCAGCGGATGCAGCGTGGTCAGATGTAGTGCGAAGCTGAGGATTGGCTGGACAATTGTCTTGTTTGTTCATCAAGTCGACAGGTTTGATGCCTGGGTTGCCCTTTTTCTTCTTTGGTGGAGGCTGCTTGGAGGCAGTTGACGTTTTTGGAGGGCAACTTGACTTGAATTTGTTGAATTTTCATCCCTTTGTCATCTGGTATTTGGCCAGTCTCTTCCCAAGCTTTAAGAGTTGATTTTGGTAGTGGATTGGTCTCAGATATCATATGTTAACCAACAGACAATCTATAAAAACGTTGACTCACTTCTCTTGGTGGTGAGCAGCAACTTTTTGAAAGACTCGGCTTCTCTCTTCAGGTGCCTAGGCAGTTTAAGCCTACGCAGGCCACGGGTAGCTTTCTGGGCTTTCTCCATATTGCGGTTAAATTCTTCAGCTGTGATTTGCTGGATTTCCGTCTCAAGGATGGGCTCATCGGGTTTGAGTGGGGCCGAGGAGCTGGCTTCACCTGATTTAAGCAAAACCTCTTGAAATGAGGGGGCTTTGTTGGTGGGAACAGGTTCGGATTGGCCTGCTCGGAAGTTGTTTTCCAGTACTGCCTGGGCTGGGGTGTGAGGGGAAGTGGGGTCATCATCCTGTTTGATGGGGGAAAAATTTGAGGACCTACTTGGGGGAGGAGTTCCAGAATCTGAGCTTGTTCCTGATCATTCCGATGAGTTATCACTTTGAGGAATTTGGCTTTCAGATGTGGGATCCATGTTGTGTGGGGGTTGATACGGCTTGTGATCAAAGAATTGCACTTTGGATAAGTGTTGTGGATGGAAGGGTTCTGTGTGGAACATATTCTTGATGAGAGGCGGGAAGGAGTGGATTGAACACAGAGGGGGGCAATATATATAGCAATTACCATCCTGCTGAAATGGGTGGAAGACTTGCAGTGAAAAAACAAATAGCCTTTGTGCACCCACAATCTACTTTTTGAATCGAGTCTCATGTAGATCTATTTGGGCAACAAAGGACAATTACATTACATAGCACATGGAAAATCCTTTGTTTGGTGATCTTATCTTTGTAGGCAAAACTGTGATTCTGTTGGGATTTAGGCTGACCTCACCCTGTGGATCCCCACCACTTAACAAGTCCCACAGCAAAAACACTATGAGATCTTGCAGGAATCAGTTCACAGAAGATGCGATCTCACACAGATTTTTTTTTACAAAATTCTAAAGTGGGTTGGAACCCGGTTGGAAAACAGGGACAAGTGCAGCAGAACCCAAGATTACCCAGGGGTTGTGCAACACTTCCAACTGCTTTTTGAGAATGATCCACAAAGTGTATCACGGCGCGCAAAATTGTGTCCGGAACCTAGCGCGGGTTACACAGTCTTGTAAAAGACAGATCGGAAGGGCGCGAGCTACCTCATGCATAGAATGTGTGACAGCATGTCTTGCACGCCCTTGGGTGGGCACATGTTGAGCCACCCACATCATATTGATCTCGCATTTCCCCAGTTTCAAGTCCAAAACCCTTTAGAGGTTTTGGACATGACACATCAACATAACAGCACATAACTGGACCTGGTCATGACACACAACACGTGATGGCAAACATCATCATGACATGTACACATGTAAGTCAATATTTTACGGTGTCACCCGTTATGTATGTAGCTCCATGGACCAGCGTACGGAAAATCAATCTTGCTCATCGTCCCCCAACCGCCGGTGGGCAAAACTAACAGCAATAAGTCAAGTTAAAATGCATAATGACAACAAAAATCTTCATTACCCAATGTGGAGTGATGAATTTCGCGAGGTGCACTAGCAACACACTCATTTACAACATTCCCTTCAGGAATGCACCCCTCCGCCAACTAGGAACTGTTCCTGGTGAGTGAGATCGAGGTGTTCTGCAAAGATAAGCCTTCCCCAAGCTTGTACCTGCTTTCTGGGGAAGAGCGGGTACAAGGTGCTCGCCAAGGAGGGATCCTCCCCGGCAAGCAGGTGATACATACATCTTGAGGTGAGTACACCTTGTAGCTGCTTGGTGTGAAGGAAAAGTTCTTGGTCAGCAAGGACAGCGTTAAGGTGGCATCCACCCCGCCACACTCTCTTACAAGCCGGCATCCTTGCCGCCGTTGTTTTCGTCGGTAAGAAGGTATACGACCTCAAAGCTTTTCCAAGGCATCGTCGGCAAGCGGGTTTGGCCCGGTCGCCGGCTAGCGACCCGCTTCATGGCAATGTCTTCTTCTGTGAAAAGATAATATGTCCTTACACCCGTGGTTATAGAAAATTTATCCCAACAAGCGGGTACACCTAGCTTAGCTTGTCAAAAAGTGTACGCCACTCTCGCCGGCAATGTCTTCTTGGGTGAGAAGGGTCAAGTTGCTCGTGCCTTCTGGCCATTCCTTCCAAAAGGAATAGGTACGTAGTGGGTAAGATGGGTGTTTCATTACTTGTCACAGATGGTTGCTCTTGGTAACCGCTACATAAGGATTGACCCATTCAATATGCACTTCAATGGACTTATTGTTGCTAGTTTCGGCAACGCGTTGATGACCGCAACCATGTAAATATGTATTGTACATGGGTGTCATATGATCATTAGGCTTCCTTTCTGTCAAGGCGGGAATTTCTGGCCTGGCCAAAAGTTGAGTGCGTCATGACAGATTATGACGCATCATGTCAGATCATGTTGGGTGGTTGAAAGTCATATGTCAGAGAGCCAGCTGTGATGTGAAAATATGTACTAGTATGGTATTGTACAAGGTTTTTACCTCAACGACTGACAATCTCTGGGTGACAGGAGTAGACATGAGAGTGTGACCTGTACAGGTGCCGAACCGCAAGAGGGGTCATGTTATGTAACGGGACTCCCATGTCCTGTCAGGAGAGCAGGACTGCGTAACCCGCACCAGGTTCCGGACACAATTTTGCGCGCCGTGTATGCGGAACCACAAATTAAGTTGTGTTTGGTCTTACCAAACATCTCTGCCTTACATCAGCCTCTGGCTCTCTTGAGGAGTCTGCATGTGCAAAAATGTGTCACACAAACGTACGCGCGTACGTTTGTGTGACACACTGACCCAGTTTGCCCAGCCCAGATTTTCTCAAAGGCTGACCCTCACCAAAGATTTCCCAGTACACCTCTGGCCTCTTCATAAACACTCACATGCACTGCAAGGTGCAGACAACTCCAATCAGCTCACATACTAAAGCGGACACTTGATGTATGTCAAGCAAGTTATGTATAACAAAACACCAGACCAGAGACAAACTAATCTAAATTCATGGATCTCTCCCTGCTCGGACCAGCTTGTCCACCTGGAGTGTCGTTGTTTGACCCACCGCTTGGTCGTGCCACGGGTTGGGGGGTTAGGGTCATCAACTTATTGATCTCCTTGGCAAGGTTTAAGACAGAAAAGGCCGGTGTTTCGGATACTGTATCCCGGTCGAATTTGCATAAACCTTCCCTCCACGCCTTGTTGTAGCAATCAACTGGAAGATTACGTGGAACTCAATCAATGCCTTTCTTCTTGCTGAACGTTGATCTTGCTTGTCCATAGATGTCCTGGTTGACGGATTTGGTCTTGTGATGTGTGGCTTGTGAAATTACCCTCTTGTCTAAGCCATGCAACACAGTTGAAAGTGAGTCGGCCCTCCATACCGGGGACACTCTAACAGGCCAATCACCTGGCTTGTCGCCATCTTTGATTTCGGAATGAGTATCTTTGTTGACAAGGACAACAGCAAGTTGATGATTGTTGGGGAAAAGTTTGGACGCCATAGTGCACCGGTTTTCACAGATCTGGAAGATAGATACGTATAGGTGTTAATGAGGCTGGTACTTAAACTTTTTTGTACAAATAAACTCACTTTCTTACGCCACCATGTGTATTGAGCCTTGTTCAACTTGACCTTTTTCTGAGCCTGATAAGTGTTGACATCGACGTTGCCATATTGTTGAATCTCTTGGCATTTACCCTGCAGCCATCGCTGGATTATTGCTTGCGCCTATCCGGCATCTTGGTCGCTTAATTTCATTGACAGACTCAGCCATTCTACCGACTTTCTGGCCATCACCTCCACGACTGCGGTGGTCCACAAAGAAGTGTCCATTGGCCTTGCAGTCCAATCAAAAGTCATCCGAGAAATTCCGGCAGCGGCCAACTCCCTCTCCACCGCACTCTTCATCTGAAGGCTGATTGGGCGACTTCCCCGAAGATCACCCTTCTTAGAAGCAGGTGTGAACGGGGGTGGTTGGATATTTTTACAATTTCAGATTCGGCTCAGGAGACAAAGTAATCCTGTTCTGCAACTGGTTTGTCGCGGAGGGAATCACAAAGCGTGTCTAGTTGCTTAATGATGAACTGCGCACACCGTTCAACCCAACACTGGGAATCCTTCTCTCAATCGGACGGAGGTGGCGGAAAATCTTGAGGCTTGTTGGGACCACCCAGAAAATACTTGACAAAGTACTGAACTCCTCGTGCGTATGGTTCAAAATGATTCACAGTTGTATTTTGTTGTGCCATACCTCTGACTCGACGCTTGGTTTGTTTTTTCCCTGAAGCTTTGGCGGCTTCCGCTTTATTGAGTTGGGCTTGAGTTGCCAAAAACTTTGGCGCAAGTTGTGGTTCCCTTGGCTAGGGTGCTGGCTCAGTCGCATTATTGGAAGGCTTGCCTGAAACAGGTGTGTTCAAACATATCAACAGCCATTCACAACAGGATCAAGACATTAAATTCAACTCACCACCTGATGCCGCGGCATCATCAGTGTCCATTGGAGTTGTACTAGCCTGCTCCTTGAACTTAGGGATCAGGCCAGAAACCACAGATGCGATTAATGCTTCTTCCTCTGACAGCGGTGGCTGGGATTCACCAGAATTGTTTTGAGAAGTTGGGTCACTGCCGCCAGAAGGATCGTTGGTTTCATTGGGGGCCATTATAAAACAAATAGACAACTCAGAAATTCTGGACTAAAGTATGTAAGGGTTGATGGGGGCCCAAGGCAGAGAATTTAAAATAATGGAACTCAGGGGATGTTGGAGCCAAATTGGTGGGACCCAGGTATGGTGGACTAAATATGAATATATATATAATATATATACAATGAGAGTTGAAAACAAGTGCAAGCCAGATCATGTCCTGCTAAGATTTATGATATAATATCACAGTATTCCATATTAACTTCGCCTTTCAGGACTGGTGACTGTACAAATGTTTGGTACTGCAACACCATCCCTGTCCCTTTCTCTTATGTAAATCAAAGACCCTCCCAACCCTACATGCAATAATACATAATCAAGATTTAGCATCAGATACAGGACCAGGCAATTTAAGCTGTGCTTACAGATGTCCCCAATCCAACAACACTGATTGTTTCGGTTGTAATTCCAAAGGTACCACGTGGTAAAGTTTCATGTCAGCTGGGGGCAGGTGACGTGAAGGAACAATGCTTGAAACTGTGGTGCTATTCTGGCACAACTTTTGTGCTATGCCGCCCATTCTGCTGTATGCATTTACAGACTGCACGCTGCGCAAGACTCATTCAGCTCCTGATCTTCCTACATAAATAGCTGAACTTCACAGCTCAGGACTATCGTATGTTGAGGAACATACCCAGCAACACATATTGACACCCTCAGTCTCAGGCCTGAGAGCGTCCACCATTGTCTCTGTAAGAGCATCTCCACCGGACTCGCTAAAGGGGGACTCGCGACCCCAATTTAGCAAGTCGGGCCAGTTTTTGGGGTCGAACAGACTTGCTTCCCGATTCGCCAAATGCCTTCCGAGTCCCCTCAACTCGCCAACCTCCACTTGTGGCGAGTCTGCTCCAACCCAACACTTGGCCCTCTTGGGGAGCACCTTGCACCCCACGCACACTACACCGCGCGCCACATACATTGCCTAGTACTGACCAGTCATCAATACCCACAACCCATCAATACTAATGACCGGACATCCTATCAATGACCGGTCATTGATACTATTTTGACCGGTCATCAATAGGTCATTGATAGGATGGCAGGTCATCAATACTAATGACCGGTTTTCTGACCTACACGCGGCGGGACGGCCTTCTGGCAGGGCAGGTGCGCTGTGCATGCTCGCTGCCCGTGCTTAGTGGTTACACTGGAGCTTGCGGCGGGAGCCGCTACTCACAGGTTCGACACTATACTGCGGCGCCGAGGGGAATCCCGAGAACCCGGGAGGCGAACTCCAAGACTCCTGTGTGGGGGTTGGGGGGAAGGTGTGGTCCCCAGTCCGCTAGGGATTCCCCTCATGGAATTGCATTGGCTTGAGGTCCCCTGAGAGGGATCCCAAGGGCCGAATCCCAGGAGACCCTAATTTCAGACACAGAGGTCGCATTTGGGAGGAGAGTTAAAAGGGCGAGTCCGCCTCAAGGTCCCTGTGTCTTTGCAAGCATGAGTACTGGCCATCAAGTGGAGGGAAGGCCCATCTGGATGACCAGAGAAGGGGACTGCACAGCTCATTCATGTATGTACATATACATATACATACATGTTCTGAGCAGAATATGGCCTGAGTCAATGAGCCATGCTAACGTGAGTACATACTATCGGAATGAGCAGTACAAGTGGTGGGCCATTTTTCAGAGTGGAGTTGGAATGGAGACTGAACTGGAGCCTACCCCCAGTTGACATGAAAATCTTCCTGGTGCACTCTGATGCTTGAGCATTGCAGCATGTCCAATGATGGATCCCGTGTCAATCACTACTACAGCCTCCCAATCTGCCCGCACCAGCCTGCAATTCAGATCCGGATATTCTCGGTATGGATCTTCATTACTTTGTACCTCTTTAAAAGGTTTGACGATGACCCAAGTTTTTCCTTCTATTTGTCCTGATATGAAAATACTTTCAATTTCGCCAAAACTTTGGTCTTTGCCCAGGAAGAACTCCACCAGACTATTTCCTTTGTGGCTCTTGCAGGTGGTGTAACACTTCCAATTGATTTCAAAGGCTTTCTGGCTGACCACACTGGGGCTCAGTGCTGGTTGATCACTACCTAGCTTCCCCCTAGAAGTCATTTTCCCCGCAACAGCACGTTTCCATTTGTTCAACAGGGGCGCATCCAGCTCAATACCTTCTTCCTTGCCGTTGTATTCCTTGCCTGCCGCAATGTGTAATTGATCATATCTTGCGTGGGTACTGAGAAGGATTTGGAAATTGGAGTTGACATGCCACTTTGTCAAGATGGTCTTGGGGATCTTGTCTGTGCACATTTGAATTTTTTTGCTTGGTCAGTAATGTACCATTATCAATATCCCATAAAGAAAGCATTACAAGCACATACCACAATGACAATTGGTTGGGATTTGCTGTAGTATTCCGTTTACCCTTTCTTGAGCCCATGCAGCTGTTGATTGAGGTGGGCCAAACCTTAAGATGACCGCTGTGTCAGGTGAAGGTTTGGTTTGCTAGTTTTGTGAGGCCAATTATCTTGCAGGCATTTGCAATAGCTCATCAACAGGTCATCAAGCTCAGAAAGATCCTTTGATTTGATCATTGGGAGGGTGAAAAACTGAGCGATTTTGGAAAGAAGAGTTGTTGATTGAAAACGGAGAAGAAACGTGTGTCCTTTCCTGCTCAATCTCTGAGCCATTATCTGGTTTAGTCCAGAGAGGAATCAAGGCTATAGTATAGTATAGTTTGTAGAGGATCAACCATTCTGCAGCCTTCAAAGATCCATTCAAAGATCCATGGTTAGCTGCCCCCAGATTCTGTGGCACACGATCAACCCAAGAAGGCACTGTGGTGTGTCTGATTGTTGTTCTAACCACATCAAGCTCTTCTGGAGTTAGCCTGATTGCCTTGTGGTCTGTGTCCTTCTCCGTCTCAGGCACTATCTCCATTCTTCTCCCCCTGGCAGTTTGGTCACTTTCACCAGAAGAAGATTCATCAGAGCCATGGTGCATGGATTTGGATGATTTCTTCCTACCCCGAAGTCTGTAGGAGTGACTTGATGCGGTACTTGACTCTTTGGAGCTTTCAGTTTGGGAACTGGAATCAGATGACTGCTCGGTGCAACTGGGTCCCTGCTGTTGGGTGGCAGTACGTGAGCTTGTTGCTTTGTCCGTGGGGATCATGCGCAGCCGTTTATTTTGTTGGTTTGTAGTAGAGCTCTCTGGACTAGAATCACGTTTCCTCTTTCCTTTTCCCTTGTTTGGGTATTCCTTTGGCTTTGGACCATACATGTCTGTGTAGGGAGGTTTGGTGTAAGACTGATCATTCTGCCAAGCTTTGTCCTTCTCTTTGATCTTCTTCAGCTCCTGCCCAACTGCAGGCAGTGAAAAGAATCGCATGCTGTGGTCCATCAGATCACCCAGCACCAATGCATGCGTCAACACACAATACGTAAGATCATTCAGAACACTCCATCTTGCTCCATGCTCTTTCACAAGTGCCTTCCTGTCGGTAAGACTTTGACTTTCCAGCCATGCAGATGCATGGGCAAGGTGCTTGACATGTGTGCAGAGTGGAAACTTGGACTTGTTGATTTCTTCTATGTTATTCTTTTCCAATAGGCAAAATGAGCAAAGGAGGGTTGCTTGGTGCCCCCCAAATCCTGCTGCCTTTCGGAGAGCAGGAAGGTCTGCAATAAGTGGAAAGATGGCCGCTCTTAGGGTATGTCTGTTTGGGTGGGAGCAGTTGTCTTGAAGAAGCAACCAGCACTGCAAGAAAAACTCTAGAAACTGCTTGCAGTTGAGATGCAGCAAGCTTCAATCAAGCTTCAGCTCAAGCTGAAGTCAAGCACCCAAATTCCGTGCTGGTGCACCTTGAGTGTGTAACTTGTTCAGCATCTCCATGTTGAACATGCTGTAGTGCTCATGCAGGCTGAGGCAAATGAGCATCCCCCTGAGCACCCTTTTATTTTATTTTATTAAAAACTCCATGCACCATTGAATCCAGCCAGAATAACATAAAAATGCTTTGTACACATGAAAGGGATATGTACAGATGAAAGAAATATGTACACATGAAAGGGGAATGTGAGGAGGTGTATTAATACATAAAAGGGATATATGTACACATGATGAAAGGGGTATGTATGCATGAAAGGGGTATTTATGCATGAAAGGGGTATGTGCAGTAAGGGGTATTTGCACATGAAAGGGATATGTAAACATCAAAGGGGTATGTAAACCTGAATGATAAAAGGGGTATTAAAAGGGATTTAAAAAACTCAAAGGGGACATGTAAACATGAAAGGGTCATGAACACATGATGAAAGGGGTATGTACACATTTTGAAAGGGATACATGCACATGAAAGGGATATACAAACATGAAAGGGGTATGTGCACATAAAGGGCTATGTACACATTATGAAAGGGGTGAATGCATACAAAAGGGATATATGCACATGAAAGGGGTATGTGCACATGAAAGGGGTATTTGCACAGGTATCAACTCCTGTACTTAGTTTTTTGTACCTTAGACTCACTCTTGCATAAATTAGACAATGTTCATGGAATCAACCAGTGCTTGATTCCTGCATGAGTTACAGCTTGCCTTGAGCTCATGCATCTCAACTGCAAGCAGTTTCTAGAGTTTTTCTTGCAGTGCAGTTGTCCAAAAGATTTGGAGCTCTTCAACTAATTGTTGCAAAAGATGGTTTATTTGTTCCAGGCTGGGCTCTTTGGGGCCAGGAATGATCCCAAAAAGGTAGATGTTTTCTAGTTTGTAGTGGTGGGTTGGTGGAAGATTTAAGCACACCAGAGTAATTGCCCCCAACGAGTTTTTCTTCCCAAGATTCGAAGTTCCACCTGCATTGAACCAGTCAAGGTAAAGGCTGAATACAAGATTCCCAGAGGTTTGGGTGAACATACCTTCCCTGGTCGTTGTTGGGGAATTCTTGCCAAACATCTTCCATTGCCTGATCGGGAGTTCTGTTTGTTGCAGCCAAGCTGGAATCTAGCAAGGTCTCAAAGTTTTGATTCAGAAGGCGATTCTTCAGCCAAGATTCCAAAGTCACGTAATTGAATGTTTGGCCTGGTCTCTTCTGACCGGCGGAGTTAGTACGCCAGAGATATTGATTACATCTGGGAATTATGTCTTGTGACTTGGTCAACTTCTCATATTTTTGGTACTTGGATAAGAAGGGCTTGGTACATCTTGTCTCCTTTGAAACATTCGGATACAATGCAAAGCATTTTTGGCAACATACACAAGAAATCAGAACCGGCTTCAGTCCAAGTCGATGAAATACCGCATCACTTGAAATTGGTATTGCTTGGACAATAGGGGTGGGATCTATGGTGATCCCATGCAGTGATCCCCATGTATTTGCAAGAAGTACTACGTTTTCTCGAGCCGATAACAGCAAAGATTTTGCAGCCTCTTTACTCATTTTACCATTGAATACTGCATGCGTCATTTGAATCATCACCTGCATACAAAAGTCTTCCTCCAAAAACAGCGGACCTGGTGCAACTTGTGTATCTGATTGAGAAGGGGCTGCAGCAGACTGATAGAGCCGGTTTCCAGCAAATACAACCAAAGAGACTGATTCAATATGCAATTTAACTCACTTCTGTTGCATTCGAGTTTTCTTGATGTTTTTCGAGCTGTCCCTATTTCTTGCGTGCAGATCTCTGAGCTTCTTTCCTCTGGTGCTCCTGGTAAACTTGTCGTGACAATACTCTCCCAGGTACTACCCCTCCCCCCTCCCATGTATGTTTGGCTTTGTCACAAGAGTGATATAAGCAGGTACAGACATACGGACTCATTGTGGTGCTTTGAGAAGTGAGTGAGCGGGTTTAGATTGGGAAAGTGTTTTGGGAGTGTGAGGGGTTCAGTTGGATTAGGGGCAGCTTAGCTTTTAAAACCATCTGAATGGTCCGGCAAATCTGCTGGAAGAATTGGGGAGATACCATGTTTGGATCCTCTGTGTGTCACTTGTGCAATAACATGTATTCTTAATTGTATTCCAAAACAAACATGTGATGTGCTCAATTGGATGCATGCCGGGTGAATCACCTGATTATCATGATGAAACAAATATTACCATTCAAATCTGAGTAGTTGAGTCATGCAGCTCTGTCATTGTGTAGTGAATGAAGGATGTGTGTTTTTGTTTGGATGCTGATATCATGACACCTTATGCTGGTATATACACAGCACGGGCTCAGAAGTTTGAACCAGCTTGATACGGGGGGCTGTTCCCCACCTAAAAATCCCTGCCACAGTTGAGCAAGTGTGACCTTCACATATAAATAGAGCTCACTTTCAAGCAAAACACAGCCATCCGCCATAGAAACACATCCATTTATCACCAGCTCAGGATCTGTCAGATATGCCAAACACTTTTACTATTATTAAATTTACTTGATTGCAATTGGAGTGGCTCAAAGATATGCAAGCTGTTGTTGATAGAACTTTGGAAGAAGTAGAGCCAGATCCAGCTGAGAATCCAGCTCGCGCCAACCATAGCTGGGAATGGCAGGGACATATAGTCCTCCAAGGCCAACTGGACAGTAGTGCACCTGACCATAACATCCTGGTAGCAGCCGTTCCCAATTTGATGGTATGCTGGAATGCCCGAAGAAACAGATTTGGACTAGGTATGCAGTTTTCCATCACTGTTGTTAAAAT
This sequence comes from Puccinia triticina, assembly GCF_026914185.1. NCBI lineage: Eukaryota > Fungi > Basidiomycota > Pucciniomycetes > Pucciniales > Pucciniaceae > Puccinia > Puccinia triticina. The sequence continues at coordinate 1,448,700 of NC_070572.1, forward strand.
TTCTTATCTCAGGCTTGTTTATGCAACTGCTGAGCTGCATGCATGTACCAAAGTAAAAGCTGTACACGTTTGCATGCTCAGACAAACTCCAGCCTAGTGACATCCCATTCAACAAATGTGTCACACAAACATTGTGGTAGACGCTTTAGTTCTGGATGGAAAAATTCAAAAAATTCTAGTTTACATATGTAGTGTTACATTACACCATCTAGTGATACACACACTCCCTTTGGTTTACATACACAGTTTCACAAAACTGCATGTATATAGCTTACATACTACCCTTTTACATATATATGTGTGTATATATGCGGCTACGTAGCAACCAGCCAGCCTCAGATGTGGCTGTGTAGCAACCACAAGCCACTTATTACAGTATCCTAGCAATCACAAGCCACATTAATAAAGTGGCATAGTAACCATGGGGCTGTGCAAGTCACTCAAGCAAACTACACAGCAATACAGAAAGCTGTGCAGGTCACTTGAGAAGACTCCATAGCAGCCAGAGGGCTGTGTAAGCCACACTTGTAACTAGATCACCAGCTAAATTTGCTCATGTATACACTGCCACACTGTACATAGCTGTATTTGCAAAGCATTTGTAAAGGCACACCAGCCAAAACCCCTCATGTACATAGACCACCAGCACAAATGCCTCACATTTTCCTATATAAGGAGGGGCTCTCTCTTCCTTTTCCCCCCATCAAATCAAGGAGATCATTCCCCCCACAAGATTCAAATAAATTGTCACCCTCACACTCTCCGCCACATCATAAAATACTAGCTTTATATCTTGCAATACACAGTACATTGTGAGCCACTTGTGAGAAAAGTATTCAACTACACTAGACCACTTTCTTCTTGCTTCCAGCCTAGCTGGGGGTGTTGTCAGTCTTTGTCTTTCAGAGAAGCAGGGGTTTCCCCACACATACTTCTCTGAATTCAGCCATAAGAGGTGCAAACCGCTTTTGGAGTCTCACAACGTATGCGCGTACGTTTGTGTGACACAACACTCCCCCCCTGGGCCACACTCTTGCATATTCCAACTGTACACACATCCCCCTTGTATCTTGGTGAACTGAATGATTGGATCCCCAGGATCCCTTGTCTACACAGATGCACACTCATCAACGTGAATCCACGGCACCCAGTGTTCCCACTACGTTTAGCATAAATAAGTGATAAAGACCACTCCAACCAGCGTCTCCCCCTCCTCAGATCATCAAAAATGGCAGCACAATCTTCCACCATACCATCCTTCCAAAAAAATGGCAAACCCCACGCTGGAGTTCGCAAACTCAATAGCCTATATTCAACAATCCTTCCGAAGTCCACTTCACCTCTGTGCCGTAGTATATATTCCTTAACTCAGACACTGTTAGAGCTGAATTTGAAAATACCATCCAATAATTGGATGCAGACTCCCTCTCAAGACCATCTCAACATTGCTGATTCACTCCTTGACTCTATTTTGCTACACCCAATCAACCCTGTCCCACCGACTGCCCTTACCAAAGTATCAGAGAGGATTCCTCCAATCTGTAGGATATTATTCCTTCGAGACCTAGAGCGTGCCAACTTTCCTGGTTGGACATTTGCCTGGGACCGACCCTGGGAGAGCCAATGGAACCAACTCCTCTCAAAGTTTATCCTCAAACATTGGCAGAATGCCTCCTGCGCTGGAGCGTTTAAAGCATTCCACATCAATCCTAACAATTCTTTAGATGAGATCCTCCGGATTGGTATTTTACACCGCTGGTTCCTTGGTTGCCAGGAAGGTGTTTGATTGGGTCGGTTTTCTGCGCTGCAAAGGAATAAGAAGAAGAAATCTGAAAAGAAATGCAAGCTACGATCACAAGTAAGGAATTTACTGAAGGTCAACTGGAGCTGCGCTGTTTTTTAACATAATTTTCCTTTTAATCTTCAGCTGCAGAAAGACAGACAGGACATCATCTCAAAACTTTCACCATTGGTAATTGAGATGGAGCTCTTCGATAACATCCCATGCTGTTCTGAGACCGAGGCTTTCCCAGACAAGACACTCAAAAGAATCTCCCTGCCCTGGCAATCAGAAGATTTCAACACCCTGGCACGTCAACTTGATGTCAATCACATCCACCAAACCCACAATACCAAAGGACAACACTTTATAGACTCCTTCAATCTTGAAAAAAAGCGTGCTTTGCCAACATCTTCAACCTCAACAGCACCTTTCTGCAGTATTCCACGCCACCTCCCTCGCAACTGTTATATTGCAGTCGAATATCTAGCCACCTTGTCTGATGTCAACACAAAAGTGCTCGACCCCAAGCCAGAAATAAATTCTCCAAAGTTATTGTCTTTGACTAAAGGTTGCTGTAAGTACATGATATTCTCATCACAACCTAATTTAATATGTTGCTCATTAGAAACTGTGAAACTGTGCAAACTGGTAATCATCATTTCCATGTGATGGTACACTCAGCCTGAATATCAAAACAAAATTCCACCAAAAAAAACAAGTAAGTCAACAACTTCACCTCTAGATATGAGGAAAGAAAAATTCATACAATGCCAATTCCCCCTTCCTGTTTTTCACTTGGTGTATATTCATTTCCAGTGTTCCTTGTACATAGTACCGGTAGACATGAACTTCGCTGGTTTGGCCAAGGCAATAAAGACAATCCACAGCTTGAGCCTCCATTGCCGGATTGCAATTTGGTTCCTTCAAGATCCAAATTATCATCAGATCATGTAATTCTATCAGAAAATGCTTATTATCACCATCACATACACATTCTGAGCACACCACAAATCAATTCCTACCCCGGCTGCTTGTATTGAACCAAGGAGGATGTTGCAGTTTGGATCAGATCAAAATCAAGCCAGGTTTTCATCTTGTTTTCTCAAAGCCAAGCTCTCTACAAGCCATGTAGAACCAAGCTGTTTCTCTTGGAGTGCTTTTTCAATTCTTGGTTAATTGATACATACATTTCATCAGTGTTATGTTTCTTCTGTTTGAATGCAAGACAATATACAGTAAAACTTACATCTCAAGATAGGCAACAAAGCTTGAGAATATTACTGCCTTGGGTCTTTGAAGACCTCATTTGCCTTGCAAGAATTCTTTAGGTTCTCCACAAGATGCACTGGTTTTGCAGAGTCTTGCCATCACCAATTCCATGTAAAATGAATTTCATGCCGTGCAAAGATTGGGTGATTACAGAATTGCCGAATCATGGTCAGCTGTCGGAAGAATTCTGTGGAATCCCACGGCTTGCCAGACAATCGAAGTCTTCCAAAGCACTGAATGAATGTTTGATGAAATCCGCTAGACAAATCCTCCCACGGTTTACCCAAGCTCACAATTACAACTTTTTCTACCTTAATGGAAGGAAGGCTCAAGAGTTCATCCTTTGTTCGCCTTAAGCACATAGTTTCCATCAACCTATTCATTGTTGTGATTGCATCCTGCAAACCAACATTCATTGCGGGGATAAGGTGCTTCTTCCAGACCCATTCCTGGTCCCAAGGTAAAATCTTCAGCAACAAGATCAAGCTCTGGACATTGGCCAGCCTGTTCTGAAATGGTGTGCCGGTAAGACACAGAATGAATTTTGATTGAAGTTTCTGAATGTTGACAGTCTGGTTGGCAGTTGGATTGCGTATCATACTACATATTTTATACAGTCAGAATGACATGAATTGATGACAAGTGATATAAGCTTAGTGCGACTTACTGAGCCTCATCCAAGACTATTCTGAACCAACACACATCCAGTGATTCAATTGTGATTTGATTGGTGTGAAGTGGGTTTCCTGATGTTCCAACCATCTCATAGGTTGTCAGAACAACAAGTGAGGACAAGAGATCTTCTTGTTGAATCTGCCTTCGCTCTCTTCCGTGAAAAATACAGTAAGGCAAAGCTCCCTTGACCAAGTGGATCTTCTTGTTTTCCCAGTTCAACAAGGTATGGACAAATGACAAGCGTTGCAGCAGATTGAACAGGGAGATTTTGGACACTGTCAATCTGAGATTTCTTGGCTAAATGACTGGTAGCTAGAATAAGGGCCAGTGTGGTTAACGTTTTTCCTAATCCCATATCATCAGCAAGTAGGGATCCTCGGCTAGAGTATTCTTCCATTTCCCCAAACTGTAGGTCAGATGGGTTGCAACTTTGACGTATCCAATTGTTGATAGGATCTTTCCACAGCTTGTAAATTCTATTACGTTCAGTTGAATCGTTATTCTTCAGAAACTGCAGGGCCGTGTGTTGATGGTCCTTCAAGCTAGTTACACAGTTCCTGAGTATTATATTTGAGGAACCACCAACATCCTCCAGAATCCTGTTATAATTCGGAACAGAGGTAGTTTGGGGAATGTTGAAAAAGACACTAGAATTGTAGTTCCAGATGGGCAAGAGATTGACTTGGGCATTTGAAAAAGCAGTTGAAACATGGGTTTTGTTTGAAGCAAGACTGAATATGCACCCTCTCAGTTGGGGATTGTTACTGATTTGGGTTATAAAGAAAGCTTTAACTTTGATGAGTGATGTTTCTGAAGAGTTCATTTCCTCTTCCGTTATTGGTGTCAAACAGGTACCCACAGGACCTAGCAATGGACCAAGGAAGTCGCTTTGAACTTTACTGAGATCTCCGACCAGCTGCTTGGGTGCACACCACACATGAACTCGGCGTGTTCCTTGCTGCAGGAATGCCTGTTGTGGTTGATCAGGAAAAGAAGCCTGAGTGTGGGAAGTAATAGGTATGATGAATTGACCGAGGCATAGTATGTTTGACATGACCGAGAAGGAGTCGGAAAGACTAGAGCTGAATAGTTTTGAAAAGCAGGGGGAGTTGAGGCATGTATGGTATGCGTCTGTTTGGTACCTCTCTGTTATATAGTTTCCAAAATCATGGAATGCCCCTGACAACATCTTGCAATAGGGGGGTTCACAATTGAAATTAGTAAAACTTTAGGACCCATTTTATCCTGTTTATGAACATATTTTTGAAAAGTTGATAAATTGCACTGATTGATCAGTCACATCTTCTGCTGGACATCTTGCCAAAATTTTAAAATTGTGTTCATAAAGGCCTTAAATTGACCTCCAAAGTTTTAAATTATTCAATTGTGAACCCCCCTAATACATATCCTCCTATGCTTAATCTTAAATATTAACTGCGCATGCAGGGCACCATATCTGATATTGATGTAACCTACAAATTTTGGCAAACAAACATCAGCACCTCTTTGATTGGGATATTTGATGAATCAACTGCCTCTTTGGTTTGAAAGACTCAAACCAGGAAAAGCAGTTCAGGATTTTGCTCCTGATTGTCATACTCTTGAAGATACCGTTGTACATAGCTCATCAAACAAGGTTAGGGGACCTGTCGCATACTTCTTCTTTGTGATTCTTTGGTACCTGAAGATATGGTCACACGTGCACTAATAATGGCTAGCTGAGCCCACACACTTCCTTTTGAAGGGTATTCCCCCTAATAGTATACAAAAGGTGTTTCTCCAGAAACCAGCAGGGATATGAGTTGAAAACCCGCATGAGCCGCATCATGTACATACAACATATTAAAATATTGGTTTCAAGGAATGCATATCCTCACATTGGGCTAAGTTCAGAAACCATCTCTGGTACTTTCTACACATACATTACACAATATATCCACTTTTGTTCAACCAAATATCAGAATAAATTGAGTCAGACGTGAACTTGGCTTCAAACCAGCATGTAATTGAGATCCAACCAAATCTATGACCGAGTTCAGAGATGGCACTTGCACGCAAGTGCTGAGCAAACTCCCATGGTGAAATGTCCCCTGGATACGTGTTACATGAGATGGCTTGGTAGGGGCTCTTCTCCGGGGTCCTGGGGCGGGGGGGGGTTTAATGGGCTGGTGGGGGTTTGACAAATATATCACAGCAAAAGAAATTACATTAAGAGCTGGTGGGGTGCTGGGGTAGGGGAGTGAAGCCCCCCCTTTTATAAGCAAGCATAGCAGACGGTCTGCAGAGCAGTTGCCCAGACCCCCTAGCGTGTGAGTGGGTGGGCTAGGTTTGGCCGCGTGGGTGCACGGGCTAGCAGGGGGGGGTCCATGCCTACTCCCCTTTGGTCCACTGGGACTTGTTTCCTCCTAGACATGGACCATTGCTTCACCAATCAGCTTGTCATGTTCCACACAAACTAACGGGACATGGTGGCGCCTGCCGCACATGCGGAAACAGTGACTTGGCTTGCGCCCTTCCACTTCAAAGGGTAGATCACTACCAAGATGGATGAATTTGTGATGTCATATATTGATCAATATAGCGTATATTGAGCAATTTATATTGATCAATTTTTTTTTATTCCTCTTGATACCTTTGTCTGTGTTCCATGTCTCCTTAATACTCTTCTATAATCTCTCTCCTTCCCCCTGTATTTGCTTCAAGCCACAGGAATCTTGTTTTTTTTGCCTGATAACATTCATAAATTTCTACATACACCATTCAATTCTTCATGAAAAAAAGACATTGCAAGTTTTAGGATTAATCCAGGGTGGCTGAGGGGTCTCAATTTTTTTTTCTTTTTTTTTTACTTCAACAATTGATGTTATCAGAAGTCTCCAAATCTACTTTTTTTCAAGAAAGGAAAAACATTGACCTCTGACCTCTCTCATGATACCATCCTGCACACACATTGTTAATTTGGTTGGTTTAACTTCCTGAAGATTATATTTCACATCATACTTGAAGTGCTACATGCATAGAAGGCCTTTTTGAAATTAGTTTACCATGGTTTAGCATTTTTGTGCCAGGTTCTTTTTTTTATCTACTTTTGTCAACCACAGATTAATGAGGAATATTTCCACATAAAATTTCTTCGGACAATTGTAATTCTGCATAGAAAACCCAGAAATATTGTGTTTGGGGTCACATCCATTATGCAGCAGCTACAATCTAATCAGTTGCGAAATATCACAACAGTTTCTTGGTGTTTCTGCCACTATATCTCATCGCAGCATGGGAATCCTTCTGCCATATGGTTACCAAAATGTTAAGAGGCCCCCAAAGATTCATTATGTACCTTTAATCACCACAAAACTCCCAAATGTACAAGCTACAGTCTGATGAGTTCCAAAATATCACTACTTTGGTAGTTTCTTGGTGTTTCTGCCCCTATATCTCATCCCAGCGTGGGAATCATTCTGCCATATCCAAGTTTACTAAAGACAGCCAATCACGAAAACAAAGATCAAGGGTTCCCCCTGCAACTTATACAAAATAAAGAAAAGGGATTTGCCCACGCCATAACTCCAAAACCAAGCCTTCATCAACAAAAGCCCAGCACCCATCCCCGGCTAGCAAGGCTTAAAGTACTGGGTGGTTGACCCCCAGCGCGCCGCAAGGGCAATTGCAAAGGGGGGCCAACAAGTATATAGACTCTCAAACCGTGCAAATGCAACGGCGGAGGGGATTGGTCACAGCCCTTGCTGGAAATGCAGCATGGGCAAGCCCCTCAAACCGAGCAAATGCTACGGCGGAGGGGCTTGAGAATGAGCCCCGCTGGAAATGCAGCGAGGGAACGCCCCCCAAACCGCGCAAATGCTACGGCGGAGGGGCTTGAGCATGATCCCCGCTGGAAATTCAGCAAGGGAATCACCTGCCGAAGCTACTGCCCGCCCCAACCAACCCCGCTTTATACTTGACATCCAACCAGTTTCACCGCCCCCCCAACATCAAGTTCGCAATCGGCTTGAAGACAACCATCCCTGCCGCGAAGCCACCCCCCTCAAAATACCCCTACACCATGGCAATGCAATGTTAACCCGCCGTTGGCCGCCGTTTACACCGAGGTACAATACACACGCAAGACCACCGTAGACGTCATTACCGCCCTTTACCCAGCCACCTTACAACAGTAGGCAAGCTCGTAGAAGACCCTCAACTCGCATCCAACCAACCACAGAGGCGCCACCACCATAATTCCGATCGCTCTTCACGGTCTCGCACAATAATTTTTCATGGGGTCGCATCCTGAGAAAAGGGTTGATAGACGTTGCCGCCTGGGCCGCCGCTTGTTGTTGAGTTGTAACCTGGCGCCTTGCCCTTGGTTTCTGTATTATCCGACCAAACCGTCCGACCAGACAACATCCACCTCTCACATCGCCAGAATCACCTGCTCACCCAAACCAGCCAACCACCCTATCTACCAAAACTCCAGCCAGAACAATCTAACCAATCGGTCCCGCCGCATTTCAATCACAACCGAACTGACCAAGCGCATGACCATTGTTAGTATGACTTATGATATAAATACTCCTTCCGCTCCTGATACCGCACCCACTTTCATCCACTTACCAAAGTCCTTTCTCCCCATCAAACCCATCACACTGCAACCGATCCCGACCCGCAAATTAACTTCAGCTCAATTACCTTGACCAAATCAACACATCCCCCTGGCTATCGTAGCAGAATACTGTGCGTGTTATCTTTATCCGTGCCCGAGGTCCTGTATTCATTCCCGGCTAACACAAACATCGCAAGCAGGATTTGACCACCGCACTTGTCCAAACCCCTCCCCGCCACAATGAATTCCACGCGAGCCCCGAACCACCCCGTTACCTACTCAAGTCACTTTGAACCGTTGGCAGAGGTACGCACCAAATTTACTCCGCTGTGTTATCCGTGCTTACCAATTTTGCAGTCAAACTTCGATAGCGTCCGGGCAAATCAATACGGATTTGTCAAAACTCCAAGCTTTCTCCAATGTGGAGGTACGAACGAAGATAAAGACAAAAATTTCGAGGTTGAACTTGTTACCAATACCGCCCTCACCAACGTGCTTGACCCCGACTTTATTTACTCTATCCATGGTAAGATGATCGCGCCTAATGACGGTTCACCACCCACCTTGAGTTACAACCACAAAGTCGTCACTCAAATATGTCCAAGTGGAGAGGATCAGCCTAGCTTCTTAAATAAGACCTTCATCACAGGGCTTGGTATGATTACTTTGCGCCAAGAAGTTGTTTCCGATGTCGCCAACACGGGTGCAAGCTTAGAGGTTATTGTTTCGCATTCTGATTGGGATTCCGAGGTAACATTTCATCACTTCACTTCAGTCTCCACTCCACGTTATCAATTGACATGATAATCAATCATTAACCGTTGTTATTCTCACAGAATCGATGCCTTAAGAATTTCAACATGAAATATGTGGTTCTTGGTACAAAAAACTTGATCAAGACGCATAGCCTTTATGTCGTCGGGCGAGAGGTCGAGATAATAGGTCGCCTCGTTGACTTCGATATGGAAAATAATATGGCTATTGTTTTGGTACGCCATGACATTGACACTCACGAAGCTGTCTTCTGGCGATTAACCTTTCTGTAAACAGGTCTCCCACGTCAGCGTCACAAACGGTCACCAATTGGGAAAATTTAAAGCTCCAGGGATCAATGCGTCTTTGCCCGGGCCAGGAGACTCCAAAAAAAAACTGTCAGTAGATATTAACTCATCCACGATGTGGTAAGCCAATCCTGAATATGGCACCAAAATCAAAAGTCTTTTCACCTCAATATAAACCTCTCTGGAATACTCAAGCACCCACCTCCCTTAAGGATCAAGGCCAGGACAGCTCATACCCATCAACAGGCCCCCCTTTCTCTCTTCACCCTTTTTCCCCACCTTCTGGATACCCACCTACACCAACTCAGTATTTCTCAGGCTCCCAGCTAGGCACAAGTGGGAGAAAGTCACCCATCAGACAGAGCCAGACTATTAGGAAAGACCCTGGACATTGACCATCTTTTCTTCCCTTCCCAAACCAGCATAACAACCCCAATTAGGATTAGCCACACATGTAATAACCATAGAGATCCCATCTTGGTTACCCCTTGTCCCCTTTGGTTTCAGCCCTTCCCTTTTCAGACTCTCATGTGATATGTAAACCCTTGTTGTGATGTTTCATTGTCTCTCCACATTTCAGCCTCTTCTCAGAACTTCCCATCTCCATAGTAGTTTCAGCCTCAGCCCCTTGATTGAGAATTTTCACTGTTTCATCTTTTCTTCCAACCACAACTCAGCCCCATAATATTTTGTATATAGTCTGCCCTCTTTGGCCCTACCTTTTGTCCCCCATCAGATCCTGTCCCAGCAATCCAGATCACTGGTCACCATTCACTAGCCTAGCTTATGCCATTAAATCAGAGTGGACAAGCTTGATAAGTCTATGCCAAATATATCAGGTTGGACAGACTTTACATTACCTTTACCTTGCTATTAGATTAGTAGAAAGTAAACCCTTAGACATACCTCAAGAATCTCCATAGCCACACCTTTCCTTAAGAGTCCATACTCTTATATTCTTTTTCTTGTTCCCCTGAGAGGCAGCCCTTCAAGCACCAAATCCCTCTCAAGCTCTATTCTTCCCTCAGAGTAGTTCCACAACGAGTTGAAACTGACTTGATATTTGACCACTCCCAGGACAAAGTTTTCTCCAAAGGTGTCAGGCAAAGTCAATGCTCCCAACAAATTACCTTTAGCTGGCACATCGAAAGTTGCAAATCAATCCGTCTTCTCTAAGTCGGCCAAAACTTCTCTTGGCATCAGGTCAGACTCGATCACGACCCCAACCAAGGGAAAGCAGAAAGCTGTTGAGCCCTCGGACGACGAAGAGGAGCACTTATTTGACGATGGGATTGACAACGAGGTCAATCAAGACGATGAGCCAAACAACGCACCCGAGACCCCACCCAAACGGGGCCGTCCTCGCAAATCGATTATCCAAGAAGCCGCGAAACGCATGAAGAAGTTTTAAGTTCACCGTGATGCGCCGATCATTTTGTCTCCCCCCCACCCCCCTGTTGACATGCACGACGGTCTCGGCCGAACTGTACTCAACGGGGAGCTTCGACTTGTGTTGACATGTCCGAAATTGTTGTCTTTCCTTGCCTGATCGACCACCGTTGTGATTACCTTGTGAATAGCAAAACACGTCCTCATCTGATTACACGACCGGATCCTTCCAGTCGTGACTTGTTGCAAAACACCTTTTTGTCTATGCTCAATGCGCAGACGCGTCAAGTTGACACGCGTGCAAGCCTTGATCCCCCCACTGCTAAAACGCCAACCCATAATTGACGTCAAACTTTGTTCGCTTAGCACATTCAACGCCGTTGATGACTCTCCTCAAACAGTAAATTACACAATAGCGGAGTCCAGTCACTCATTTTGACGCTCCCACTCCGGCAGTTGTTATGTTGAATCTCAACAGGAGTCGATGATGTCGAATACCATCAAGGAAAGAAAATCTTCAGCAACACCTTCTGGCTCCCCCTCGAGTCGACTCTGATCTGTAGCATACTGACCGTCGGCAATAACAAGACTCATCCGGAGAACATTTTTGTGAGTCAACCTGTAAGCGTGATACGTTCAATACTATTCACACTTGATCAGGTGAACTTATCGTTGCAAGTCATAACAGATCGTCAAGCTACGATTATCGCCTTGGGCAAAAAGCCTTACAATACATAAATGTCGTTTGTAGGTGGGTCTGAGTGTTTTTATATCCCAAAGAACTGTTGTGAGCTTATGCCGCTCGGTTTGCTTGGCACTCCGGTCAAATTCAAGGCATGCAAAGTTGAGTCGGATAACTGACAAAAATACATTATTCTGATCATGCCTCGCAGAAGATGCATTGACCCAACGGTTGTCTGCCGTTAAGCTCGATCGGTTCGAAAACAAGCTGCGGTCTGATCGTCTGACGTAGTGATTTACTCGCCTGGTGACTGATACCACGTAAGTTCTCACCTGCCTGAATCTTAACAACTTTCAAATTTTCCCCTCCTGATTGACCCCGAACGCTTTGTCCCAAAACCCTTAATCCCAAGCCCGAATGATTGAAACGAAGGGTAAAGTCCGGAACAGTACTCATCCATCGTACAAGGCTTCATTGCGCAACTGTTCTTCTTATTGCGTCCCGCACAATCTGGGACCATGTACTCATGAGTGTACCAAATGCGGTGCCCTCCACTTTAAGGACGAATGTACTGTTGCCGATCAGTCAAAAGCTGCGACATCTTACTCAATGTGCTGTCAAAAAGACAAGGTAACCTTACCATCAACTGACTCCTCGGCCCGCGATTATCCAACCTTTATGCAAAAGCTTCTCGAATCTGCGGACGGAAGTTAGTGCCTGCATTTGTTTTATCCGAATTTGATGCTGATTACCATCTTTCGTCAGAATCAAGAGCTTATCAAGGTTCAATAAGGATGTACAACAACGCGCTTTTGTTCACTTCCCTCGGGGCAAATATCGATCCTTCGGTTCAAGGTCCTTTTGGCATTAACGCTTTCAAGATATCCGGCGCCTTGACCCATAAGATTTCAAGCATCGAACCTCCGAAAGGGACCGACCCGGGCTTTGCCCAAATTTACGTTGTCGGCGATAAGGGTCTTGGTGAGGCTCAATACCGAGTCGCCAAGGCTCAAGGTCGCGCGGGGAACACGGGGAGGGGATCAACAATGGAGCCTGGATTGATTTTGAAACTCATACAATTTTTGTCGGCGAACAATCCCTACGCCAAAGTTTTCCGGTCGGCGAAGGACATTCTTGAACGACGGAACGCCTTGACATTAAAACTCCAAGGTGTTTCAAAAGCCGGTGCAGACCCGAAGCAATACAACTGCCCGACCGCTAACGAAGTGGCCATCGTCGTCCAGGGCTCCGGAAATATTATTAAACCTCGACAAATCCTCCTTCATCGCAAAGACAACAGCCTCAAATCAATATCTGATACTCACTCTTCGTACTTCCCAATGAGGTACCCCATCTTCTACCCCTTAGGGGAACAGCAATGGGATAATTTATTCTGCACTTCGACTGAAAGAGGTTTGTCTTGACCATCCCGCCCGTGGTATTGTTGAGTACTATTAATGCTTTCTTTGATCTTTCCAGTCAAAAAAAGAAAAGTTGGCCCGCTGGAGTGGTTCGCGTTCATGCTTTTCAAGCGAAAGTCAAGATTTTCTCCAATCTTGTTTGGCCGGTCTCTCCTTCAAGAAATCCTGGTCAACATGTGTGTCTGCGTTGAGAGGCAAAGATTGAAATTTATCGTCAGCAATCAAGCAAAGCTCAAAGTCGGTACGTATACTCGCCTGTTGAAGAGTCTCGAAAACCAGGCTACCATTACCGGGAGGTGCGTGATTCTCCCCGCAACATTCATTGGGAGTCCTCGTGGCATGGAGCAGCTTTACCACAATGTGATGGCCATCACGAGGAAGTTTGGGCCCCCTTCACTGTTCATAACAATGACCGCCAACCCAAAGTGGCCGGAAATAATTGCCGAAATCCCAAAGGACAACAACCCAGTGGATCACCCGACCTTGGTAACTCGGGTTTTTTACCTGAAGATGTGCTATTTGCTTTATGTTTTGATCAAGATGGATCAGCTAGGCCGCGTCATCGCCTTCGTTTTCACAATAGAATTCCAGAAGCGCGGCTTGCCTCACCTTCATTTGATGTTAACCTTAGACGAGCGGGACTGACCAACAACCCCAGAAGCCATTGACAAGATAGTTTCAGCCGAAATTCCAAACCCAGAATCTTCTCCAATTCTGCACGGTTTGGTGACTGAGTTCATGCTTCATGGGCCATGCACAAACCAGCCGTGTTGGAAAGGATCATCTTGCAAGTATGGATTCCCAAAACCGTTCTCCGACAGAACAATTAACATCGATGAAGCTTATCCAGCTTATTGCCGAAGGGATACTGGCCGTTCTGTCACAAAACACACTTCAACTTTCAACAACGGGCATGTGGTGCCGTATTGCCCTTATCTCACGCGCGCGTTTTGCTGCCATATAAACGTCGAAATCCCCGCAAACACGGCCGCAATCAAATACCTATATAAATATATAACGAAAGGGCATGACAGACTCTCGATGACCTTGAGCAGTGATGACAAGGTTCAATCATATGTTGATGGCAGGTACATCAGCCCCCCTGAAGGTGAGCATTCCTTTTCACGAAGGCGACTTTACATAGGCTAACATGAGTTGCTGTAGCTTGTTGGCGTCTGTTTAAGTTCCCCCTGTCAGGAAGGTCGCCCGCTGTCACGAGGCTCAATATTCACGACAAAGACAAGCAGTTAGTTTATTTCGAAGGCAAGGAGGGACTTGAAGGTCAAATAAATAGCGGAAAAGCAGTCCAGACCAGCCTTACGCAGTTCATGAAGCTCAATGAGGAAGACGCTGTTGGGGCGGACGGTCGGAAGGCTCGAACTTTATCTTATGAGGAAATTCCTGCATATTTCTCATGGAATAAGGCGAAGAAAGAGTGGATCCCAAGGAAAACAAAGGTAGACGTGGTCGGGCAAATTTTCTCGGTCTCCTATCTTGCGGGGGAGAAGTACTACCTTTGAGTTTTACTGTTGCATCGGAAGGGCTACACGTCATTTGAAGATCTCAGGACAGTCAACGGTGACCTGTGTGACGATTATCAATCAGCGTGCAATGAGCTGGGTCTATTAGTTAATGACTTTCTTTACAACGAGGCCTTGAACGAAGCATCTTTTGTCCAGTCAGGCTACCAGCTTGCCATGTACTTCGCAATGATGTGTGTGCATTCACCCCCATCTGCACCTATGGTTTTGTTCGAGAACCATTACATGAATTTCACGGATGATTGTTGCCGAGTCAACATGTTGAAGCGTCACAGCCGTCAACTTGAGAGTCCCAAACGACGCGTATTAGCTCTTTTCCGCCTCAAGACGCTGATTCAAGGCATGGGATCGTCTATGTTGTTGTGCGGTTTGAAAACTACGAGGAAGGAACGTAGGCTGCTTGCCACGATTGAAGCGGAGAAATCTGGAGTAGAAGACCCCGATTATATCCGGCAAAGGCTCAATCGGAACATAAGCTCTTTCAACCGACGTCAGCAGATCTTTTTCAACGCGGTTGACAGCGCTATGAGACATAGAAAGCCGAAATGCTTCTACCTCGACGGCCCTGGTGGCACCGGCAAGACCTTCCTGCTAAATACAATTATTGATAGGGCGGATCTTGCTGCGGTGAAGATGACTGTTGTAGCCTCGTCGGGAGTGGCTGCCCTCCTACTCAAGCACGGCCGAACCGCGCATTCAGGGTTCAACATTCCAATCGATGTGGGCGAAGACGCCGAGTGCAGCGTTGAGCCCAATACCATCCTCGGCGAATGGCTTCGCGACACTTGCTTGGTTATTTGGGAAAAAATTGTCACCATACACAAAAATGCGGTCAATGCTGTCAACAAAACATTGAAACGCTTGCGCGAATCGGAGTTGGAATTTGGTGGGAAA
This sequence comes from Puccinia triticina, assembly GCF_026914185.1. Lineage (NCBI taxonomy): Eukaryota > Fungi > Basidiomycota > Pucciniomycetes > Pucciniales > Pucciniaceae > Puccinia > Puccinia triticina. Next base: position 1,464,015 of record NC_070572.1, read on the forward strand.
GTGGTCATATTCTCTGGCGACTTTTGCCAAATCCTTCCTGTTGTTAAGTACAACAAATTCCCACCAGCCCACCTTGCAACAATCAAGTTGTCATCGATCTGGGAGTCAACAGACAAATACGCGTTGACAAAGAACATGCGCCTCGCAGAAGGTCCGGACCGTGTTTTGAGTCAACGCAACAAGACGTTCAGCAAGAATTTATTGCTTCTCGGCAAGGGTAGAAGGCAGAAAAATGACTTCAGCGTGGTCGATTTGACCGGCATAAACGTAATTTCACTCGCAAGCGCGCAGCAAATGCGGGCAGAATTGATTTTGTTTGTATACAGTGATCTCCGGAAGACCCGCAAAGAAGGGTTGACTGCATCCGTCAACTATCTCAACAAGCGGTGTATTTTGTCGCCGCTTAACCGTGACGTACGAAAAATTAATGAAGAAGTCTTGTCAGCTCTCCCCGGCAGGTCAATTATTATAAAATCACTTGACACGCCTGATCCAAATGCTTTTGGTTCTCTCCCTGAGGAGTGTCTCAATAAGATTTCCATATCCGGTTTCCCCAAGCACGAATTGGTTATTAAGGTTGGGATGCCGTTGGTAATAATCAGGAATATGGCAATGGAGAAAGGTGTATGCAACGGCTCTCGGATAGTTGTCGAAGACGTCTCGACCGGGTATATCATTGGGAGGCTAATGTCGGGGCCATTCGCGGGCAACATTGTCACATTGCCGCGTGCAAAGCTTCATAATAAGGGTGATGCAAGATCGGGCCTGTCCTTCTTCCGTTATCAGTTCCCGGTGGCTCCTGCTTATGCGATGTCGGTGAACAAGAGTCAAGGCCAGACTCTAAAGAAAGTCGGTGTTTACATGGAAACAGACGTATTTTCTCATGGACAACTTTATGTTGCCTTGTCAAGGGTGTTGGATGTTAATAACCTACTGGTTGTGAAGCCAGCTGCACGTGCAGGCGTCATGAATGTGGTTCACAAGTCCATTTTTGGTTTTTAAGGTGAGGCACGGTTTTCAATTTTCCGTTTGTTATTGCGTGATGAACTCATGTTGCTCTGGCCGAATGTCAATTGCCCAGATCTTGACCAGATTTGATCAAAAACGTCACAGGTTTGACACTTCCCCGACCTAAAGGATTCTTTTGATGACACTCTGGCTAATGGAACTCGGTGTATTCATTCTGGATAACGTGTGTTGTTTGTTAAGGCTGAACTCATGTTTTGTTGATGTTGATCCGATCGTTTGATACGGCTGAGTTTTGCCCTAAGGCTAACCTCGTCTTGATAGCAATAGTGGTTAAAGGAGAGTGTGAAATTGAACTCCCAGGGTCTCCTATAATATCACTTGAAATTTGTTATCTGGCTGTGGGCTCAACACCAAACTTCTCCGAGCGCATGGATCAATTGCTGTTTGATTATTTGTCTGTCTGGTCGGTTCTCAATTGCTCTGAATCATGACGGCGGAGCCAACCTTTCATAACATTGAAGGTGATTTAGTTAGTTGTCCGGGACACAAATGGGTATTTGTGGAATGACTCAAGGTGTTTCATTTAATATTTCGTTATCAAATTTGTTGCATTTATCGCAAGGGGTATTGCTATTTACGTTGGACATAAGGCTGCAACTGTCTGGAGGCATCGGGTCAAGGTAAAAATGATAATGACAAATGGCCTGCAGCAATTCGGGCTAAATGTTCAGGTTTGTTGGCATACCAGAGCAATTCTGCTAGACGGGGGAAGAAGAAAAACAATCTCAGGCATGATAAGGCGGGCCTGATGTGAATTGTTCATGCAAAGACGAATCAGAATTTGATGGCGTTGATTCACCCTTGGCGAACCTCACCGTGCTGAATTACCTGTGAAGTCAAGGTTTGAAATGAGTACCGGGAGCGCTGATTGCATTTGCTGATGACTCACCTCGACCCTCATAATCTTATCAGCTTTTTCTGGTGCTGTTAGATATCCTCGGAATCGGACTTCTACCCCCGGCATATAGCCTCCCCTCAATTGAACTGGCGCGTCGGAATGAGTCATCACGAGCCGCAAGTTTACGCCAATCGGGGTGTCCTGTACGATGGTCGTGAGCATATGTGGTTTGTAATTTGAAGTAATGATAGGTGTTACCTGTAATCTGATATTAATAATAAGTTCGTGTTGCGCTATAACAGTATCTTCCTTGTCCGTTGTCTCAATGACATCAGTTACACGTCTGACGCCAATTACAATCATCCGGTTAATGAGGTATCCGCAAAGAACGGGGGAGCGGGCTCGAGCGAGGAGCGGGTTAATCTGCCACGTCATTCCGTCAAAATGATCATATTCTATCGACCCACGAACTATGTAAGTTGTCCCCGCCTGAAGGTTGTGGCCGAATTCTTCAAGACAAGGAGCAGTTAATTCAATGGGCTCTTTTGGGATGTCAGGATACAGGTTCAAATATTGGGAAAGGACTGTACGGCGCGGCTTTATCTCGACGGTATAGTTTATGATAGGTTCGCCGCCCGCTAATTCCACTCGCGCCTGTGAAATGGGATTGGTTAGATCAAGAATTTGCATGTATCTTTGGTGCTTACAATTTGCAAAATCTTGACTGCGCCTTTGAATGTCAGCTTGTGCGGAGACTCGTGGTGCAAAATCTCTATGAAACTATCGGGTTCTGGTCGGTGGTAAGGCATCTGTGCGCGGTTGTTTTGAACTTGTGGGTTTATGGCGACTTCGCAGAGGATGGTTGTTGGGTGATGATTTATGTAGACTAGCTAACCATCCGCCGTGAGCCTTCTTTATAACTCGAATAAGGGCACGCTGGACCCCAGGTTGGTCATATTCGTTGAGGTTGAATTTGCAATCCGGGCGGTCTGTGAGACAATGTATTGTTGAGTTTTGTCTGGACTGGGCAGGGCAAAGTTAACGAGTTGAGGCCGTTTCTCTCAGCGAACCGGGCCAGCTGACGGCGAGTCGGACTTGGGCCAAACCGGGGTTGGTTACAATCAGTGGTCCTTCGAGGCCCTTGTGTTTGCCGTTGATTTTCTTGCTGTGAGTCATTATTATGGCTGTGTGCGCGTGCGGAGGGCTGATGTGATGGGCGGGGGCGAGTGTGCTGATGATCCGTGGTGTCAAGAATCTTTTTTTGGGATAAAGTCGGGGTGGAGCCGGAGCTTAGCGTTCTTTTTCAATTGCGCTGAGGACCGCGGAGGGTTGGGTAACGTGTTGGTAACCGGTGTTGATCGATTCATGGCTACCTGAGGTGAGATCCTTTCGTGATGAGCATGCGAGCTCGGCTGTGGCGGAGCTGGTTTGGGACTTACACTCTGCAGTGAATGTCGCCATGGTAACGCGCCCAGTTGGGTGTGTGTTGTCCTACGCCGTCTTTCAGCCCTGCTGGTTTTGAATATGAGGTTAGTGTTATTGTACCTCACATTCATTTCGCGTGTGGGATAGACATCCCTGGGACCGCCTGAGCAAGGTTTAATTTCTATGACGTTTTTCTGGATTACTCATAGTCAAAGCGATCTTTAGGGGGTGTGGCATCCGTGTTAAAAAACCTATTTTGTGACTCAAGTCGGTATTTGGGTGTGAGCCCAATATTTCCTGTTTAATGTGGTTTGCTGTTCAACAAGTTGATTCCGAGAATTACTCCGGGGGGTCAATTTTGATTGGTGCGCGTTTTTATAGGTGGTCCGCGTGTGTGATGGATTATGGTGGTGGCAGGCGATGAAGGGCAAAGCTCACGTTTGGCCCGGTTTTGATTCGACAAAATGACTCATTTGCTTAAGAAATGTGCCAAGCCCTTGACAAGTTATTTGGCGGCGATTGGGGTTTGTCTTAGTTCTGGGGGAGTTTTTTGTAGTTAGCATTGCGCACGCGTAATACTTTCTGCAATCATCTTGAGCTGATTTGGAGCACACATGTCTTTGTGTTTTGTGGACTCCCAAGGAGTTGCCCAAGGAGGGCTGGTATGGTATGGGTAACCTGGTTGGATTTCTGCATTCCTGGGTTATATTTCACGAATCCTGAGAATTAGACAAAGGGTCTGCATTATGGACTGGGCAAGTATGAAGCAAGGATAGACTCAACCACAAGGGTGAAATTTAATTTGAGTCTGGGGTAACTTTGTGTTACTGTGTATTGATCAAGTGGCAATTTGTTTTCATGTGTGGAGGGGTTCTGACGTGTCCATGGGGCTGCCGGGGGTGTACTGGTGGCATCCAAATATCATCCCTGCAGCGGCGCAGCCGCCTTGACCTCTAGTCGTTACCAAAATGTCAATAGGCCCCCAAAATTTCATTATGTACCTTGAATCCCCACAAAGCCCCCAAATGTACAAGCTACAGTCAGATCAGTTCCCAAATATCACTACTTTGGTAGTGTCTTGGTGTTTCTGCCCCTATATCTCATCCCAGCGTGGGAATCCTTCTGCCATACAGTTACCAAAATGTTTAGAGGCCCCCAAAGATTCATTAAGTACCTTTAATCACCACAACACCCCCAAATGTACAACCTACAGTCTGATCAGTTCCCAAATATCACTACTTTGGTGGTTTCTTGGTGTTTCTTCCACTAAATCTCATCCCAGCGGGGGAATCCTTCTGCCATATGGTTACCAAAATGTCAATAGGCCCCCAAAAATTCATTACGCGCCTTGAATCACCACAAAACCCCCAAATGTAGAAGCTACAGTCTCATCAGTTGCCAAATATCACTACTTTGGTAGTTTCTTGGTGTTTATGCCCCTATATCCCATCCCAGCATGGGAATCCTTCTGCCATATGGTTACCAAAATGTCGATAGGCCCCCAAACTTTCATTATGTACCTTTAATCACCACAAAACCCCCAGATGTAGAAGCTACAGTCTGATCAGTTCCCAAATATCACTACTTTGGTAGTTTCTTGGTGTTTCTGCCCCTATATCCCATCCCAGCGTGGGAATCCTTCTGCCATATGGTTACCAAAATTTTTACAGGCCTCCAATGATTCATTATGTACCTTTACTGACCACAAAACCCCCAAATGTTGCAGCTAGAGTCTGATCAGTTCCTAAATATCACTACTTTGGTGGTTTCTTGGTGTTTCTGCCACTATCCAGTGTGGGAATTCCTCCGCCATATCGTTACCACAATGTTTACAAGCTCCTGGTCTGTGAAGGTACACAATGAATCTTTGGGGGCCTGTAAACATTTTGGTAACTATATGGCAGAAAGATTACCACGCTGGGATGAGATATAGAGGCAGAAACACCAAGAAACTACCAAAGTAGTGATATTTGGGAACTGATCAGACTGTAGCTTCTACCTTTGGGGGTTTTGTGGTGATTAAAAGTACATAATGAATGTTTGGGGGCCTATTGACATTTTAGTAACCATATGGCAGAAGGATTCCCATGCTGGGATGGGATATAGGGGCAGAAACACCAAGAAACTACCAAAGTAGTGATATTTGGGAACTGATGAGACTGTAGCTTCTACATTTGGGGGTTTTGTGGTGATTAAAAGTACATAATGAATGTTCCGGGGCCTATTGATATTTTAGTAACCATATGGCAGAAGGATTCCCACACTGGGATGAGATTTAGTGGAAGAAACACCAAGAAACTACCAAAGTAGTGATATTTGGGAACTGATCAGACTGTAGCTTCTATGTTTGGGGTTTTTGTGGTGATTAAAGGTACATAATGAAAGTTTGGGGGCCTATCGACATTTTGGTAACCATATGGCAGAAGGATTCCCATGCTGGGATGGGATATAGGGGCATAAACACCAAGAAACTACCAAAGTAGTGATATTTGGCAACTGATGAGACTGTAGCTTCTACATTTGGGGGTTTTGTGGTGATTCAAGGCGCGTAATGAATTTTTGGGGGCCTATTGACATTTTGGTAACCATATGGCAGAAGGATTCCCCCGCTGGGATGAGATTTAGTGGAAGAAACACCAAGAAACCACCAAAGTAGTGATATTTGGGAACTGATCAGACTGTAGCTTCTACATTTGGGGGTTTTGTGGTGATTAAAGGTACTTAATGAATCTTAGGGGGCCTCCAAACTTTTTTGTAACCATATGGCAGAAGTATTCCCACGCTGGGATGAGATATAGGGGCAGAAACACCAAGAAACTGCCAAAGTCCACAATGCAGGGAGGTTACGTTATAGATAACGCTGTTAAGGTCTGTTCTGTGGAGAGGAAGATGGAGTCTGGGTTCTGGGGTTCTGGGGGTTCTGGATCCAAGATGGTAGATTGCAGGATGAGGAAGAGGCTTGGATCTCCAGCCTCTCGAACCTTGAGTATGGTCCGTGACATGTACGTGTAGTCTATGTACATGTGAGTCTGCGCTGCGGAGCCCGCGCTACGGCTCATAACATTATCCCCCCTTTAATGCCCAAGCCGCCCCCTTTTCTGGTTGGTCAATGAGGAAAATAAAAAAATAAAAAATCCTCCTCTTTTGGCTCTGCATTCTGTTCCCGGGCAGCATTAAAAAACCCAGTGGGAAAAAGCTTGCCCTCTCACTTTCTTCTCCGCGTCCTCCAATGCCTGGCCGCCGCCTCCGGAAATTTCGAGTTAAACTCCGCTGTTCTTCAAGTTTGTCTCCGGCTCCCAAGAATTTTCCGCCGGTCCAAATCCGCGCCAGCTGACAAGGTATTGAGCCGTCCGCCCTCTCCGCCGGCTGTCCAGTATTCCGTCAACCTCCCACTCATCTCCGCCATTGACTGTAACTGGCTCGGGGGTCCGCCGCTGTCGGTGGGCGATCTTGTTGGGCTTGTGTTTGTGGAGTACTGACACGTGGAAAACTGGGTGGACTGCCTGCATGGAAAGCGGAAGGGTCAGTTTGTAAGCGGAGGTTGAAATTCTGCTAGCTATTGGGAATGGTCCAAGCCAGCGGTGTTCCAATTTGGGGCTGGGGCGTGTTGTTGAGATATTGCGCCCATCTAGCCAAACCTTGTCTCCACTGTTCCATTCCAGTGTTTTCTGCACTCCGCGGTCAAACTCGCTTTTCATGGCCTCCTGCGCCGCTTCTAGACAGTGCTTCAGTTCGTCCTGTACCTCCGCAAGCTGGCAGAGTCGCTCCGCCACTGCCGGTACACACTGTCCCGCCGATGGAATTCCGCTGTACGATGGGTTGAAACCGTAATTTGCCTTGAATGGTGACACCCCTGTTGACGTGTGATCGTTGTTGTTGTAAGCAAATTCCGCCGTTGCCAGGAGCGGAGCCCAATCGTCCTGTCGATAGCTCACAAAATGGCGGAGATATTGCTCCACCGCTTTGTTTGCGATTTCCGACTGTCTGTCTGTCCTTGGATGGTACGCCGTAGATGGTTGGAGGCGGATGCCAAGTCTGTTGTCCAATTCCTGGGTGATTTGGGATACAAAAATGCTCCCTCGGTCGGAAACAATAGTCTTCGGAGTGCCATGGAGTTTCCAAACGTGCTCCGCCATCAGGTCCGCTAACTGCTCCGCATTCATGGACTTCCTGCAGGGGATAAAGTGTGCCATCTTTGTCAGACAGTCAACAACAGTCAGTATGCTGTCGTGGGAGCGGGATTCAGGCAGGTCTGTGATGAGATCATAGCTGATTTCCGTCCACAGCCCCGCCGGAATTGGCAGCGGCTCCAGTGTCCCAAATGGCTGTTGCGTTGAGGCTTTAACTCTTTGACAAGAATCACATCCATCCACGTATTGGTTGACAAACTTCTTCTGGCCGTTCCACACAAAACTCCGTCGGACCAGGGCGAGGGTGCGGGATCGGCCTGGGTGGCCCGCCGCTTTGGTGTTGTGTCGGCTCTTCAGGATCTTGGTCCGCAGTGCTGGGTCCGCCGGTACCACTATCTGCCCTTTGTCGTACAAGATGCCATCAGTCTCCGTGTATCTGTTCCGGTTTCCTGTGGGGGTTTTCAAGGATTCTATCCATCCGGTCAGTTGGGCATCGAGTGGGGTCAATTCTATGATTCTTGCAATGATCTCCGCATCAGCCATCGCCAGTTCATTTTCCGCTCCATGCTCCGCGTCTATCCCCAGTACGTCTACCTCAAACCAGTGCTCCGCCTCCGCCAAGTCAATTGATTCGTCCTTGAACCAGGATTCAAACTCCAATATCTCCGCAAAAGTCCGCTCCGTGATGTTATTGGGCTTCATCAGCTGCCCAAAGGTCAGTTTTTCACCAGGGGCGGGGGCTAGGTCCGGTCTTCTTGATAGGGCATAGCCACGGGGTGGAGTTCTTTGTCTTTGTTGCAGACTTGAGACAAGACTGCTCCAAGCGCGAAGTCGGAGCAGTCACATTCCAGGATAAACGGCTTGTACGGGTCCGCAATCTTAAGTATCAGAGCGGAGGTGAAGGCGGTCTTTAGGCATTAGAAAGCGGAGTTACATTTGTAATCCCAGACAAAGGGGTGTTTTGCTTTGGTCAGGTTGTGTAGAGGTCTGGTCTTCCCCGAGAAGTGGTCAATGAACCGGCGGTAAAAGTTGGAGAATCCGATGAACCGCTGAAGTTCCGTAACGTTCCGCGGTGCGGGCCACTCCGTCACCGCCTTCACTTTTGCGGTGTCCATTCTAATCCGGTTACACGCAATTAAGAGTCCAAGATATTCCACCTCCGGTTTTGAAAATTCACATTTCTCCGGTTTCAGCCATAATTGATGCTTGCTCAGGGTCTCCAGGATTCCGTTGACCACCGCCGTGTGATCAGAGCCTTTCTGTGTGTATACCATAATGTCATCCAGGTATGCGGCGGTGTCCTTTCCAATTTGTCCAAGGAGAATGTCCTGCATGAAGTATTGAAAGTATCCCGGCGCTCCTGTGGGTCCAAACGGCATGGTGAGCGGAGCAAATTGCCCCGCCTTGCAGATGAACGCTAGCTTATCCTCATCTCCCTCCGCCACTCGGAGGTTTCCGTAGGCGTTGCGGAGGTCCAGCTTTGTGAAGGTGTTGGCGTCTAGCAGGCTGTCAACCAGGTCCATGGTCAGCGGAAGGGGGTAGCGGTTTTTCACTGTCAGTGCGTTGAATTTTCGGTAGTCAAAACAGGGGCAAAGGTTTCCGTCCTTCTTTCCGGTGAATAGAACTGGGGCCGCCCATGGTGACGTGGTCCGCCGGATTGTTCCGCTGGCCAGTCCTTCCGCAATCAGTGTGTCGAGTGCCTGGTTCTCCGCCGGTGAAAGCGGAATGATCCGGCTTGCTTGCGGTGTGGCTCTGGGGACTAGGTCAACACGGAAGTCATACTTTCTTTGTGGCGGTAGGCTCTTAGCGCTGGATTTCCGGAACATGTCGATGAATCGATGGTAGCACTGCGGGACAAGTTCTTCGACGGTCCGTGTTGCAATAGCGACCTTTCCCGCTGCTGCTAGCCGGGCGGAAGTCGACCACAATGTCTTGGCGGCGCTAATCTCTGCCGTGTAAAGTTCTAGGAGAGAAAGGGGCTTGCCAGCTGCTTCGGAAAATGATTGCGGAGAAACTTTATCGGACTCACATTGCAGGGGCCGTAAAATACACACCCCCTTGTCACAAATCCTAGCTTTCCCCATCATGGGCCCTTGGCCCTCTGTTGAGAATGTTTGCGGAGTGGAAAATACCGCCGAAGCGGCATCAAAATTGTCGGCGGGGTTGGCAGGGTTCCATTCCAGCTGCGGGGGGCAGGATTCCAGTTGGGGTACGGAGTACTATCTACGGTGAGAAAAAGCTTGCCAGCCGTTTCAGGGAGTATGGAAGAGGGTAGTCTATCAAACTCACATTGCGGGGGCGGTAAAACACACACCTCCTTGTCACAAATCCTAGCTTTCCCCATCATGGGCCCTTGGCCCTCTGTTGAGGATGTTTTCGGAGTGGACGAAGCTGTGGAGGCAGCTGCAATGTCGGAGTGGTCGGAGCGGAGTGTGCGGATGGTCCAGTCAATTTGGTGTCCGTGTTTGCGGATCCATGGCATCCCAAGGATGCCGTCGTATGTGTCTTTCAGTTGGGTGATGATGAATTTTGAAGGGCGGGGTTCTTCATTCAGGGTCAGGTCAATCCCATATGCCGCTCGGGATGTGGATCCATCGAATCCCGACACTGTTCGCCTTGAGGCGGTGGCGTTGCGGAGTAATCCCGCGGCGGCGGCGTAGGACTTGCTCAACACATCATGGGTTGCTCAGGAATCAATCAAAAAGGAGGCAGGGGGTAAGGGGTTCTGGGGTGTGGCTCTGGGAGTTGTGATGGTGCGAGAGATGAAACATCTGGGATCAATTTCATTTCTGGTTAAAGTTTGACTAGCACCAATACTACAAGACAACTCCGCTGCGCTCAGGAAAGGCACAACCTTCATTCCTGAGCGCCTCCATTTTTTGACGAGTCGGCCCGGCCTTTTCCGCCTTTATCCGCTGGTCCGCCTCCGCCTATCGCCGCCATCCCTTCCACTAATTGTCGGATCTGATCCTCCATTGCCGCAATCCTGGCGTTTCCGCGGCCTTTTCCCTTCTTGGTCGGACAGTTGCGGGAGATGTGGCCCTGCGCTCCGCAATGGAAACAGAGTCCTTACCGCATCATCCGGGCCTTCTCGGAGCCGGATAGTCGTCCGTTTAACACTGATAGGTCCATGGCGTTGGGGTTGATCTTCTGTTTAGCCGGCGCTGTTCCGGCCTCCGCTCCGCTCATCGCCGTGTCAAGCTCCAGGGCCAAGGTAGCAACCTCATTAATGGTTGTGAATGCGGTGCGGGAAACAATGAGCGCCATCAGGATGTCCCGCTTCAGACCTTGGCGGTACTGGCTAAGGAGAGTGGGGATTTCCCATCCCGCTGCGGAGGCGTGCTGGACAAAGGTGTGGGTGTAGTCCGCCACAGAACCTGTCTGCTTCAGCGCTCAGAGGGCTTGTTCCGCCTTTGCCTTCTTTTCCGGGTCAAAAAACATGCCCCGGAAGGCCGCCGTGAACTCCGCCTAGGTCAGGGTGGGTGGTTCCACTGCTGCCTGGTCAAAGAACGGGGCTGCCCACACGCCCGCGGGTCCGGTCATGTACGAGGACACAAAAAGGATTCGTGTCGTGTCGGTCGGGAACAAGTGCTTGTTCACAGTCATATATATGCCAACCTGGCGGGCAAACATCTCCGCCACCACTCCACGCTCTCCATTGAACTTGTCGGGTTGAGCGATCTTGGGGGTCTTGGTTGCGGTTGGGGGAGGGGGTGGATTTGGAGTGCGGAGTGCGTCCTCCAACTTGGCCTCGGCCTGGCAGCGTTTTTCCTCCTTGTCATTGGCCTTCTTAGTGATGTCCGCCAGTTGTTGTCGGAGTTTGGCGGCTTCGGAGGCATCCATCGTATTGCTGTGTGATGTCAGAGCGGGATATTCAAGGTTTCGGAGTCAGGATGTTCAAGGTTTCGGAGTGAGAGTGATCTGGTTCTTGTTGGTCTGTTGGGTTCTTGGTCTTCGTCTCCGTCAAGTAGATCCTGCAATATGTTAAGGTCTGTTCTGTGGGGAGGAAGATGGAGTCTGGGTTCTGGGGGTTCTGGATCCAAGATGGTAGATTGCAGGATGAGGAAAAAGCTTGGATCTCCAGCCTCTCAAACCTTGAGTATGGTCCGTGACATGTACATGTGAGTCTGCGCTGCGGAGCCCGCGCTACGGCTCATAACAAACGCAAAGTAACGTTAACGTAACTAAAAAATGCACATTATTGTTGAAGTTTCTTCTAACTTTTTCAAGTTGCATTAGGTGTATTTTTCCTTCTTTTTTTCTCACTTGAGTTACGTTATCTGTTTTTTTTTATTCTTTATTTTTTAGAAAAGTTACGTTATTCACAGCAGCCGGCTCGCTTTAGAGCGAGCTGGGTTCGTACGCGCCGCAGTCGTACTGTTGGTTTACGTGTAATCCGACAGTACAGCCGCGGCGCACTGAACTGACGGAAGCAAGCTCGCTCCAGAGCTTGATTTCATTTTTTTTGTCAAAAGAAATTTACGTTACTGCCTGGCTCAGGAGGAAGGAAAAATCATAAGTTACTTTTCCTGAGCCCGGTCTTGCTTCAAGTTAAAAAAAACTTTGACTGGTGAGAAGATAACGGAAAACGTTACGTTACAAAAATTGCTTCAGATATCGTAACGTATGTAACTTCCCATTGTTGCCAAAGTAGTGAAATTTGGGAACTGATCAGACTGTAGCTTCTACATTTGGGGGTTTTGTGGTGATTGAAGGTACATAACAAATCTTTGGGGGCCTCCAAACATTTTGGTAACCATATGGGAGAAGGATTCCCACGCTGGGATGAGATATAGTGGCAGAAACACCAAGAAACCACCAAAGTAGTGATATTTGGGAACTGATCAGACTGTAGCTTCTACATTTGGGGGTTTTGTGGTGATTGAAGGTACATAACAAATCTTTGGGGGCCTCCAAACATTTTGGTAACCATATGGGAGAAGGATTCCCACGCTGGGATGAGATATAGTGGCAGAAACACCAAGAAACTACCAAAGTAGTGATATTTGGGAACTGATCAGACTGTAGCTTCTACATCTGGGGGTTTTGTGGTGATTAAAGGTACATAATGAATCTTTGGGGGCCTCCAAACATTTTGGTAACCATATGGCAGAAGGATTCCCACGCTGGGATGAGATATAGTGTCAGAAACACCAAGAAACTACCAAAGTAGTGATATTTGTGAACTGATCAGACTGTAGCTTCTACATTTGGGGTCTTTGTGGTGATGAAAGGTACATAATGAAAGTTTGGGGGCCTCTCAAAATTTTGGTAACCATATGGCAGAAGGATTCCCACGCTGGGATGGGATATAGTGGCAGAAACACCAAGAAGCTGCCAAAGTAGTGATATTTGGGAACTGATCAGACTGTAGCTTCTACATTTGGCGTTTTTGTGGTGATTAAAGGTACATAATGAATCTTTGGGGACCTCCAAACATTTTGGTGACCATATGGCAGAAGGATCCCCACGCTGGGATGAGATATAGTGTCAGCCGGCTACGCAGCGCAAGCCAGCGTAACAATTATAAAAATGATTATAAATAATATTTTACAATTTTTTGTGACAGATATCTATGTAATCTGTCACATATTATTTAAATATATGATAAAGACTTAAAAAGATAATGTACATATAGATTAATAGTAATATTAATCTTTAAAACTATTGAAAATGAGAAAAGATACTCTGTGTGGATAAGAAACTACGCACAAGTGCGCGATTAGAGAAAAGTATTGATCCGATTATAAGTTAGTTTAAATTATTAATTATACAGTTACTAATCTATAACTAACATAAAAATGACTGCTCCCACTAGATCAAACAAACCCGAACTCAGCGGACTCCTCCCCGATCCAACAAGACCGCGAGGAAGAGTTGCTCCAAGAACGCATCAAGAACATGAAGTTCAAGATGTTGAACCAAAAGGACGCACCACCTCCGATCTGGGAGAAGGATACCTCGAAGGATTTGGCGATGGATCTGGAAATACCTCCGTCCACATCCTCGGCGGCTATCCCAGCACCCCCTACAACGAACGGTACTCCGGTGCTCCAAGCCACGCCCAAAACATCATCACTCTTGGAGAAGGAGAAAGCGGTACGCCTGGTCAGAGAGCATATTGCTATCTGGAAGAAATGTCTCGAAGAGGAGTTAATCGGAGCGACCCCAAACCTCCGAGCCCTCTTATCCCAGGCGCAAGAAAGCCAAAAAACTCTCCAGAAACTTATGCCGAACGACGAGATCAAAGCGTTCGTCAAAGGATGGAACCCTTGGACCGAGAAGAAGAAACACTTCCCAGCTCCTCCCAAAGAAGAACGATTTGGCAAGCGCCGCAGCTCGACTTCGATCAACTTCGAGAATCCTCACAAATGGAAGAAGGTCTCGGACATGCTCAAGATAGCCAAAGGTTTGTACAAGAACATAAACTAAGTAATAGTATTGTATCTACATTATTAGATTCTTTAGATGTAGTCAACTTAAATATTTCTACTTTAGATGCTAATAGTGAGTCTAACCTAAAAACAATTGTAAATAAGTTTGATTCTCTGTTATTTGATCTTAAAAAAGAATTCCATAATACTTCTTCTGAAGTATTGAATTGTATTGAGAAACCTTTGCCAATTGAGTTCCAGCCCCAACATTTGGAAATATTTAAAAGACTACTCAGAGAAACTGAGGATCTTAAGAAAATATCTACTAGCACTGAGAATATTGTAAACAAAATATTCTTAAGTAATAAAGATATTGAGAATGATTCTTCATATGAATTGTTGAGCAAAATTGAATCAATGATATCTTCTCATTCTGATTATGTAATATCTTCATTAAAACAAGATATTATCATAAACCAAAAGAAAAATGCAGATACTTTGGATGATATCAAAGATCTCTTGATACAACAAGGATCCCGTATGAATAATGTTGAGAATTTAGCTGAAGCCATGCACAAACAAGTTGATCAAGTCCAAATTGAATTGAAACAATTCAAATTAAATACAGAAAAAGCTTTTGCAGAGAAACCTGAACCTGTATTTACTCCAAAACCTGAACAATATACTCCTAAATTTAATAATCCTTTTATGCGTGATTCTGCTCCCCACAAAGCTCAAGATAATAAATCTGGAAATCAAACTGAGGGAGAGATACCTACAGGGCATAATAATGGTTCACCACCTAATAATGGTCCACGTTACACCAATATTTTCAGAACTATGGATAATGCTGCTATAAATAAATTACTTCCTCCTATAAAAGATTGGCCTAAGTTCACAGGTCAAGGTGACTATGATCATATCAATTTTATCAGATATATAGATCATATGTTGAAATCTTATAGAGCAGATGATGAAATAGCAGTAGTGAGATTACCCAGATTATTTGAAGGAGTTGCTCTAGACTGGTTTGTTAATAAACAAGAAGAAGTTGGAGATCAAACTTGGGAAACTTGGAAAGAATTGATCAAAGCCAGGTTTGGCACTAGAAATTGGAGAAATGGAGTAAGACTAGCTCTAGATAATGATTTCTTTGACCCTGGACATAATGTTCCTCATGAATGGTGCTTAATTCAAAAAAGAAGAATAGACGCTATACATCCTTCTGCTACATTGGAAGAAAGGAATGATAGAATGCTTAACCAACTGAAATATACGGTACAGCATCCTATGAGATGTAGATTAGGAAACAGATGTGTAGACCTAGCTGACTTCATTACTACTTTGGAAGAAGTAGTAGAACATATGGGTTTTAATAAGAATTCTAAACATAATCTAAGAGAGAAAATGATTTCTTCTCAAGAAGTGCCTAGAGAAGATAAAACCACTCCTACTAAAGACCAGGTTAGGAAGCCAACTCCTCAGCCTGAATGTTACAATTGCGGAGAAGTGGGACATAAAAGACCTGATTGTCCTAAACCCCGTAAGAAAATTATGAATGTAGAAGGAGCAGAAGTTAATACCTCAGATTCAGAAGAATCTGATGAGAGCTCAGGAATAAATCTGGTTATTAATGATGAGGAACCAGATTATAAAACTCTTGTTATTCAAGCTGATATAGGTAATGAACTTCATGTCAATACCATTCATGGAGATTCTCATCTTACGCAGAAATGGCACCCTAGTATGGGAGTAGGACATGTCACAGATGCTAAGATTTTAACAAATAAACCTGAACAAGGTAAGAACTATACTTTAGGTAAATCCAGCTACACTACTGTTCTTTTTGCTGGAACTGAGGTAAAAGCTTTACTTGACATTGGAGCTTTCTGTTCATGTACTAGCCAATCCTTCTTAGATAAATATAATTCTGAATGGAGAGAACACTTATTGCCTGTACCAAAAGCCAAATTCAGCAGTTGTAACTCAAACATGCATCCTATAGGAATAGTTTCTATGCCTCTAATATTCCCTCACACTAAAGGATCAGTGAGACTTATTGTTGAATTTGTGGTATTGCAGGATGCTTTATGTGATTATCTTATTCTAGGAAATGATACATTTTGTATGTACGGATTTGATATTTTCCAAAGTAAAGATAGGCATTATACTATAGGTGGTGATTGGAAGAGAAAGTTCCAAATTTGTAATATTAATTCTATTATAAGTGATCCAGTTACTAAAATAGATCCTGAAGTACAGAAACAAATGTTATGTTTTAAAGCAGATTATTTAAATCAATCAGCTATTAATAATGAACTTAGTGACAGCCAGAAAATGGATATTTTGAAAATATGCTTTGATAATAAACAAGCATTTTGTACTTCAGATGAACCTATTGGAGATATCAAAGGTCATGACATGAGTATAGAATTGACTGTACAAGCACCTTATCCCCCTATGTTAAGGAAGGCAGCTTACCCTTAAAGTCCTAAATCCAGAGAAGCTCTTGAAAATCATATCAATGAACTACTAGACCTCAGAGTTATCAGAAAAATTGGTCATAATGAACAAGTAGAAATGACTATTCCAGTTATGATAGCTTGGCATAATGATAAATCTCGAATGGTAGGTGATTGTAGAGCCTTGAATACTTATACTAAAGCAGATCATTACCCTATACCTAGAATTGAACATGCTTTGCACAATTTATCTAAAGCAAAATACATTACTACAATGGATGTTTTGAAAGGATTTCATCAAATACCTATAGAAGAGGAAAGTCGTAAGTTTTTCAGGATAATTTGCCATCTGGGAGTATTTGAATATCTCCGTATGCCCTTTGGTATTAAGAATGCTCCCTCTCACTTTCAAAGAATGATGGATTCTATATTTGGCCAATATATCAGACAGGGATGGATGATGGTATATATAGATGATATTATAATTTATTCTGATGACTGGGATGATCACAAAGAAAAGGTAAGAATGATCTTAGAAAAATCCATTGAAGTAGGATTAAAAATGTCCATCAAAAAATGCAACTTTGGATATGGAGAGCTCAAAGCCCTGGGACGTATAGTGTCTGGTCTTATGTTAGCAGTAGATCAACACAAAGTGGCTGCAGTATTACTAAATCCCATGCCAAGTAATAAAAAAGAAATGATGTCTGTTTTGGGATTTTGTAGTTATTATAGGCAATTTGTTCCACAGTTCTCTAATATTACCAAATGTTTGTATGCAGTTTGTAATGAGGATACAATATTTGAAATGACTTATGAGAGAGTGCAGGCTTATGAACAGTTGAAGAAACTATTGACTAGTGCACCAGTCTTAGCTCAACCTGATTATACTAAGCCATTTACATTGTACATTGATGCTTGCTTAGATGGGTTAGGAGCAGCTCTTCATCAAGAATTTCTTATAGATGATCAAGTTGTTGAGAAACCTATCCTTTTCATATCTAGACAAATTAAGGATTCTGAAAGGAGGTATGGAGCTAGTCAAATGGAATGTTTAGCACTAGTTTGGGCTCTCAAAAAATTGCATTACTACCTTGAAGGTTCTAACTTTGTAGTAATCTCAGATTGTATGGCTGTTAAGACTCTAATGAACATGAAAACTCCTAATCGTCATATGTTGAGGTGGCAAATTGCAATACAGCAATACCGTGGTCATATGACTATAATTCATAAGGAAGGTAAAAAACATAAAAATGCTGACGGATTAAGTAGATGGGCTTTACCAAATACTCCGGATAATCCTGCGTATGATCCTGATGATGAAGATATTTTTCCCATATTAGGTATTCATGTGTGTGATTTGGATGAGGCTTTTTATGACTTAGTCCGTAACAGTTATGATCAGGACTCAAACCTGTTAACACTGGTAGAGATCTTAAAAAATGATAATTGCCCCCCTGAGTTGATTTCTAGCTTACAATCTAAATTACTGGTAGATTATAAGTTAGGAAAATTTACTCTGTTGGATGGATTGCTGTATTATAGAAATAAACACTCTAGTCTACTAGTACTCTGTGATAAAAATCAAATAGTTGATATACTAAAAGAGTGTCATGATAGTATAACTTCTGGGTATTTTTCAGAAGACAGAACACTAGAAAGGATTCGTAATACAGCTTGGTAGATCAATTGGAAGAAAGAAGCCCAAACTTATATAAAATCTTGTGACATCTGCCAAAAAGCTAATAAGCAGACAGGAAAAAGATTTGGCCTTCTACAAAAAATTGCTGAACCTAAATCCCAATGGGAAATTATTAATATGGATTTTGTGACTGGTCTCCCTCCTGCTGGAGCTTATTCATATAATTCTGTATTAGTAATAGTAGACCGTTTCTCTAAGAGAGCACGTTTTATACCTAATCATAAGGATGACACAGCTATGGAAATTGCTATGTTATTTTGGAACAGAATAATGTCTGATGTAGGAATCCCTAGAATTATTATTAGTGATTGAGATCCAAAATTTACATCTGAATTTTGGCGCAACTTACATGATATGTTAGGAACAAAACTTGCTTTTTCTACAGCTTATCACCCTCAGACTGATGGATTAGCTGAGAGAATAATTCAGACATTAGAGGATATGCTCCGCAGGTTCTGTTCATCTGGCTTTGAATTTAAGAACCAAGATGGTTATACACACGGCTGGGTTAACCTTCTACCAGCATTGGAAATTGCTTATAACAGTAGTAAACACTCCACAACTAAAGAAGCTCCTTATGTCTTAGAGCGTGGGTGGATACCTAGAATGCCTAAAAACACTGTTAATGACAAATTGCCATATATTCATCCAACTTCTTCAGATTTTAAGAAGATGCATGATCATGCAAGAAATTGTGTAGCAGAAGCTGTAGAATATAACAAAAATAGGTGGGACAAAAGTCATAAAGAGCCAGAATTCAAGATTGGAGATAAGGTAATGTTATCTACAGTAAACTTCAATAATCTGGGAGGTAATAAAAAACTCAAACCTGCTTTTGTTGGACCTTTTGTTGTCAAGCAACTTCATGGGAAGAATGCAGTTGAAGTAATTCTGAGTGAAGAGCTTTCAAGAAAACACCCAGTTTTTCCAGTGAGTTTGATTAAACCGTGGGTATCAAGGCCTGGAGAATCAATAGATGTTCAACCTACTATTCCTGTGGAAGAGCTGGTTGAGAATGCAAAATTACAAGTGCAGAAAATTCTAAGAGATAAAAAGGAACGTATCAATGGTAAGGATGTCCGTCTGTACCTTGTAAGATACAAAAATAATTCAGCAGATAAAGATGAATGGTTATCTGAAAATAATATTCCGGATGGAACTATTCATCTGCGTAATTATAGAATTTTGAAAAGATCTAAACCCTAAATTTTTCTATAGTCTCATCTTAAGGGGTAGGAAATGTCAGCCGGCTACGCAGCGCAAGCCAGCGTAACAATTATAAAAATGATTATAAATAATATTTTACAATTTTTTGTGACAGATATCTATGTAATCTAAGTTTATTAAAACCACAGTTTTACCAAAAAAAAATTCAAGGGTTACCCCTGTATTTAACAACTTTGCAGAAAAAATTCAACAAAAAATCAACTTGGTAAAATCCAATGTACAGGAGTTTCACTAATAACGATCCCCCAGCCTGTGACATGCCACAGGTGAAAAGGTCCCGGTGTTAACCCGCTCAGCCTGGCACAAATGTGCGAAGCAAAAGTCGGGGCTATGAGTTTGAGGACCTCAACCCGCGCAAATGCAACAGGGGAAGCCCTAGAGGCCCAACTCGCCAGCAAGCACATCCCTATATAAGTTAGTTCAACACCACGGCGTCAACAGCACACCCCTGCCTCTCATGCTCCGGCCCAACAACTGTTTCCACGCCAATCATAATACCAAGACCGCCACTTTGCGAGCAACCATCAGCATCACCCTGATGCATCACATAAGGCCGACCCTGCGTTTCCAAGCCCACCCTCCTCATAATCCAGCCAAATCCCTCCACACATTCTCGCTACGTCGATTATTTCCTAGCAACTGCGCCCACGCCACCTCCTCCGGATGAACAGAAAGGTCACCTCCATTTCTCAAATCACACAATTCCATTTCAACTTAAGACTTGCTTTTACACTTTTCCATTGCCCTCGCCTTCGTGTGCAGATTATGCATCACAATGATTTCCTGGTTCGTTTATCTTACCGACCTATAGCACGTTGCTTGACCCACCTATAATGCAAAGAATTTAATCTAATGGCCTGACTGGACCGGACAACATGCAACCGCCGCCTTGGGCGGACCCCTCCCACGACATTTCATCAACACTCACCATTCATCTCCTCAGCAGCCAACTAACTCAGACCAAACCTTTGCCCGACACCCACATAGCCCCTGGCAGTTCCCCGAATGCCTTCTACTTGACCAAAGCGTTTGTCCTGCCTTGCTGCATGATAAAAAAAAAAAATGTTCCTCATATCAAATGTCTCCATCACAACTGACTGGTCGCTCTTACTCTTTCCTTTGTAATTTGCCTCATTGTACAGGTCACACCCGTAATTGCCGCTTCACCTATCACAAGACAACATCAATACAATCGTCCGACTGGTCCAGACAGAATGTAACCGGCTCTGCGGTCTGACCCCATCTCACGGACGTTTCACTCAATCTGACCATCAACCGGCACACTCGATATGTCACATTCAACCATCCTCATATTTGAGCTATAAAGTACGACTTGTCAGTGGAACTTCCTACCTCATTCTCCATCCCAATCTATTCATTCTTGCCTCCTCGTCATCTTCAATTCAAACATACCCCCCTTTCCCTTATCACCACATCACAAAATTTATTGATTAAATTTTCCGCCGCCTTGCGTAGGGTCTTCAAACTTTCTGAAAGCGTCACTTCCAACATATCAACAAACTTCCCCATTTCCTCAACCCACAGAAAACCTGTCTCACCGTTACCAGTTAGTCAACACATCTAACACCTCCCCCATTTTTATAGTCAGGTACTCACCGTACAATAATAAAGGATTGACTATTTTCTTTTTTCCACCAGTATAAAACCAAACTTCAACTTCTGTGATGGCCAGCAACCGAACTCCTAACCACCCTGTTCACTTGATCAGTCTTTTCGAGCCGCTCAACCATGTAAGGACTAAATTAACTCTAGACAGTATCAATTAATTTTTAACATTTTTCATCCAGTCTGTTCCAGAAACCGTTCGGGCCAACCAGTACGGCAATGTAAATACCAAGAGTTTTGTGTCCTGTTCTGGCGTCAACAACTCTACTCATCAAGACTACGAGGTTCATCTCACCACCAACACCGCCCTAACAAACGTTCTCGAACCCAAGACCATTTATCATTTATCGGGAAAGCTTATTGCCACCAACGACGGAAACCCGCCAGTCGTTACTTACTCCCAACCAACAGTTACTCGCGTTTGTACTACTACCGACGATCCAATAGATCTTACTAACAAAGCGACAGTAGTTGGCCTTGGAATAGTAATTCATTGCAATGAAGTAACCACCCCGAACGAAGATCAGCCGACAAGACTTGAAGTCACAGTTCAACACAGTGACTGGTCCTCCAAGTTTAGTCAGGTCATCTTTTTGCTCCGCGATATAAATTGCCCACCGTCTGACTCTTTACCTCTCAGGACCGTTGCCACAAAACGTTTTCAGTCAAGTATATCATACCTTCGACCAAGAACCTTATCAAAACGCACGTACTTTATGTTGTTGGTCGCGAGGTCGAAATATGTGGCAACTTGATTGGCTTTGAGATGGACACCCATATGGCCATTGTTCAGGTTAGTAGTTCACCGTCATAATGGTTACCTCATCTGACTTAATCCTCCTCCTCAGGTAAACGATGTCAGCATCACTTCTGGCCATCAAATTGGGAAGAATAACTTAATCGCATCTGGATCTGGTCCAAAGACTTCAGGCAAGCCAAGAAACATGTGGGTTATTTTCCTTTAATATGACATAGTAAATGTTGCTTATAAATCCTCCCGTACAGTGTCAAGTTTTCGCCTGCAGCCAAAACTCCAAAGACAGCCGTCATGCCTCAAGTATCAAAAGATAAGGACAGCTTCTCATCTCCAACCGCATCTTCCTCTCGCTCAAAGGGGAAGCGTAAAGCTGAACCATCAGACAATGAAGAACCCTCCAACAGTCAAACTAGCGAATCTGACCAATCCGCTGACGAAGCGCCGCCACCAACAAAGAAAGCCCGTGGACGTCCAAGAAAGGCGATCCTCAAAGATGCTGCACGACGCCTCAAGGACATATGAGCTGCACTTAAGCCCATGTCAATCATTTCCGGTTTTCGCCGGTCGTCCCCACCTGATATGCATTGCTCTTTACGCTTCAACCACCCGCAAAGCAATAACTCATTAAAGCGTTATTTTTTTCAAACACTGGCCAGGTGCCATCTTGTCCGAATTTTAACTCCCACTCTATCACACTTGTGTCTTGCTTTGAGGCAGACTTCATATCCCACTATTCATGTTTATTGTCTTCCCATACCTTGTCTATAGCATGCCAGATTGAACTTTCCAACTATGATTTTCCTCTACATGTACATAGATTACGCGGTTAAGCTCCTATGACATTTATGTTTGAAGCAGCAGAAATTGACCTACTTGCATCGTAATTTTGGCTCGTGTGGAAGTTCGGCGGGTGTGGGTGTCTGGCCTTATGTGCCGCAGGCACCTCCAAATACTCGCCTCAAGGCTGAAAGACGGGTACCTGCGATTGTGCGCAAGGGCCGAGCGCCCCCCAGCGCTCGCAGTGCTCACACTGTCGGATTTCGCGGAATCCGACAGTAGGAGCTCTGCGAGCGCTCCCCAGCGCCCCCAGCGGTCGTACAGCTACTGATGCACGAAGTCCAACAGTACAGCTCAACAGTAGCACAGTCGTACTGCTTGATTTCACGATATCCAACAGTACAACTCAACAGTAGCACAGTCGTACTGTCGGATTACGCGTAACCCGACAGTACGAGCTCTGCGAGCGCTGGGGGGCGCTTAGCCCGCGCGGATGCGACGATAGCCTTCTAGGGGCCCAGTTGTTCATCGATCCCCACCGCTGGATTTAGTGTGTGGCTTTATGAGCACCGTAAAGACCACCTCAAACCAGATCTATGTTTTTTCCGGCAAGCGGCCGATGTCAGCAAACCCAACATCAACATACCGACACACAAACACCCACACCCAGAGCCGAAGCTCCCAAGTCATAATGACCGGCTTCCACCCCGTCGAAATACACGCGGCGGGGGGACAACGTTGCCTCCACCGCGCACCTCAGCGCAGAGCCTTAGGGTATGGGTGAGGATGAACTTTAGTCTTAAGTAGGAATATTATGTTTGGTAGTCACGCCTTCGAAGTTGCTTTACAATAATCAAATCATGAACATGAAAAATAAGACATTTGTTTGCTTCCCACTATGTGTTTAATGTTCAATTTAACAAAGACATTGGAGTTGGTAATACGTGCTCCTATGTACTTCCCTTGAGTTTAGCTGTGAAGCGAAAGTCATTGGGAAAATATTAACTCTTGTGCTTGTGCATAACAAAGCCGCTTTGACTATGGGTCGACTTTGATTTACTTTTGGTGGGTTGTGTTTCCCTCAATGTTGCCTACAATTGATAAGTGTAAGCTTTTTTGTCTGCCATCAATTGTCAAATATGCTTACAACAATAACTATGTTCTCATCTGACCCGCCACTGTCTATGACCAATCCGGAGAAGCCTATCTGGCTACCTGGAATGTAGGAGCCTTTCAAGTTCTCGGGCATGTCCGCTGGTAAGACTAAAACCTTTACGATGATATGCATGTCACAATCCTACAATTTGGTAATCAGTAAGTTGAAATTTACACGTGAGAAAGATAACTGACCCCAACTGTATGATTAACAACCACCTCGTGGTATGCAGTTAACTTTTTCTCATCATCCCAAATGCTTGAAATCCGGTTAATTGAACCTATCCCGACCAAAGATAACGGTTTGGGACGAAACGCCAACTCAATTTGAGTGGTTTTCTTTGCCAGGAGAGGATTGAAATTCCATTCGTTTATTCCGTCAAAGTTACACTTGACATCTCCGTTGATAATATAGAATTCACCGGTGGCGAGGGAGTGGCCAAAATCTACTAAACACGGCGAACCCAGGTAAACTCGGCCTGACCTCGAAGTAATTGTATCAAGAACTGATTTCCACATTTGTGGCGGTCCCTTAAGCTTTACTTCATAGCAAAGAGAATTGTCTCCGGCTGTATTAACGTACTCGAGCTGAAAGACCAGATATCAGTATCAGTAGCATTAAAATGGTATTTTCTGATAACATACATAATCTCCCAATCTCATCCCTATTTCAAACTCTAGGATGTCTGCCGTGTTACTTTCAATAAGATAAATCGGTGAGTTGGGTTTCCGTGTAATACCGACCATTTTTTTACGTATATATTTTCCTTGAATTGGAGGATTCGACGTGATTAGTTGGTGGTGTGGAGAGCTTCTCCCATTGGTGAACCATCACGCATCTTATACTCTTAGGGAGTGTTGGTTAGCGATTCGTTTTTGTGCCGGTCTGGCTAATCCGGTCAATTTTGATGGCTTGGCCAAACCATTTCTATCAGTTTGCCAACTTACTCGGTTGTGTGCAATGTTGGTCTAGCCAAAAAACGGTAACAAAAGCAAAAATAACTGGCCGGTCCCCTCTTGCTTTCTTGGCAACTAATGTATCATCTGTAGTTGGCTCATCAGTGATAATTGTGTTATCTTCATCTTATGCGCAAGTTAGTACCCAGTTCAACAATGCTTATACTCATAGTTGACCCTTCAACTACTAAGTCATTCCTCTCATGCTATCTTCGCAGCTAATGTATCATCTGTAGTTGGCTCATAAGTGATAATGGTATTCTCTTGATCTTATGCTCGAGGTGGTATCCAGTTTCACAATGCTTATACTCATAGTTCAACCTTTGACTAAGAAAGCATCAGCTTATAATCATCACCGGAACGGAAGACAGGTGCTCCCACTTAATGCGAAAGTTCCATTTGTATTTATGGGCATACGACAAGTAAGTGATTCCGACCTGTCCAGCTGGTTTGATTTAATGATGAATATTAATAAACTATGACGATTAACCGTTCGTGTCTACCATGTCATGCACATGCTGATTCAAGGTTGTGGTTGGTTATGCAATTTTTCCGTCAAACAAACCGGCATGAACATCTCGTCTAAGCTCGATAATGTTGACCGCTGTGAAGAGAATTAACCCTCTGATGAGGTCATTTTACCTCTTGGTTTGATTGGTGCTCAAACCTTAATTAATCAATAAGGTTTGGTATTGATTCAAGCCGGCCTCCTGAAATATAGTGAGCCCTAGACATTCCATAGCATCTTATTTATAAACCACCTGATTATTGTTTAACCTATCTTGCAAGGGTCGACTGATACTATCCCATTAAATCAAACATTTGCGAACTCTCAGTTGAGCTGGTACGGATTATTCGTCGGACGGAAACTTTGGTCGGTTACCTTGTAGGTTGTCGCCGCCGCGTGATATTGAAGACTGACTGCATATGTTTTTCAGTGGAATGACTCGTTGCGGTGAAGATGATCATCTTCCGCTGATGTTTTCTAAGCTCAGACTCGAGGAAGATGTTGCTATTGATTATATCTATACAAACTTTTACGACTTGGGATACTGTGGACCCTGGACGCAGGCACGTTATATGGCCGAAAGATCGCTGTTTGCCGTTAATCGGAAGGCAAT
The DNA here is from genome assembly GCF_026914185.1 of Puccinia triticina. NCBI lineage: Eukaryota > Fungi > Basidiomycota > Pucciniomycetes > Pucciniales > Pucciniaceae > Puccinia > Puccinia triticina. The sequence goes on from NC_070572.1 coordinate 1,489,595, forward strand.
ACAACGAATAAACAACACTCTGATGACCCGTCATCCAGGACCTCAAGTTACGCTTTCTGCGTTGGACCTTGCACCTATCCCTGGGTTTACCATGAAGACTACGCGTGACTTGTCAACAGTTACTAGGATGGAACGACCTGAAATCAACATACACTTGAAAGTCGGTTCTCCTGTGCGTTTGACGAAGGACCTTTGCTTGTCGGGCGCTCATTGTTTGCGATCGAACTTCGCACGCGGCACAAAGTTAGTCCTCCTCGGGGTTGAAAGCGGACGACTCTCGGTGATGTCGATTGCCGACGGTTGTATTGCAAATGAGGTGTACATTTATAAGATCATGACCCATTGCGTTGACCCTGACCAACCATCAAAAGTTTTCCTTCGATATCAATTCCCAATTGTTTTGGCTTACGCAAGTCATCTTGACTGGAAAACCGAAAAGAAACTCCCGTTGGAGATAACCCTTCCATAATGATGTTGGTCTGCCTAAATATGTCTCATTTAAGTTATTATAAGATGACGTCTGACTGTATATTTGGTGAAATTGTTTGCGGTTTTTAGTGGCATTTGCCGTCATAATTTACTTCTTCGGCCATTCAATTTCGCTATCAGATCGCAAAATATAATAATGCACTCACTTTACAACTTTCCCTGGAAATAACACTTCAATTCTCTCCGGGTATATGGTGGAAATAACACATATTGATCATTGGACTCGTTATCTCTCCTACTTATTTGAGATCAAGGATGTAAATGGTTTCAATGGCTGACTCATGCTACATCTTGCTTAACCAAATGCGGGTTGAATCACGAGCTAAATTGCATTCATCGTTGATATATACATGTAAATTGGCAACGTCAATTGCTTTGCACCAACAACTGGTACATTTCAATGAGAGCTCCATACCTATGATGAAGGTACAAATGTCGCCGTTATCAGGTGGTATGTATGACGGTTAGGTACATTTTTCAGCGGTGGCATGGGGCCTATCTGTTTGCACCTTAGCATGTGTCATGATTAATCGAATTCATTTTGTCAAAGTGTTTACACCTCTATGGTTATAAATCGACGTCAGTGTTCACGAGTCCTCTTAACTGGGATGATGAATATGTTCAATCATAAACTCATTTTTTCAGTATGATTTGAGATGTTTCCTACGACTCAAAAGATGAGTCGAGCTTTCTCATCCATGAATAATTTGCTGCGAGGCAAAATGGTGTCGCAACTGACATGCCATTAGATACCTATTAAACGTTGACCAGCCTGGTAATAGTCTCCCGCATCCAGGAAATACCAGACTGGTACGGTCCAAGTGGTTGTCTGACGGGAAATCGTCTTGCCAGATAATGTAGTCAAGGTGATGGCAAAATTCAAGTCCGCCCAGCCCAGCCAGGCCTTGTTGAAAAGGCTATAAATGAATGCTAATTTGATTTGACAGAAAGTCGCTAGATCCTATCACAAGTGGTCAAACGTGAAATGCTGAGATTATAAATAACGGCAAGTTCTGTTGTATGAGACGTTAGATCGTCAAACCAATTTTTTTATCCATCTGATTAGCATTTCCTTTAGTGTCCAGCATTGACAGGGTTAGGTAAAACTTATTGTGAATGGCTCGAAAGAACAGAAGCGTTGTCATCACCCCTAATACCTTGCCGAGTATAGATAGATTGGACTTCCGCGGTGAGGTGGTTATTATGCACGACGTAAGTTAGCCGTCATACCTTTATAAGTAAATTCTAACTCTATGATATCTAGGCATCGGTGGGGTTTGATGGATCGGGTATTGCGGAAAATAATCTGCTTAACAGCTGGATTCCTTCAAAATCAACCGATAGAATTCGACTCGGTGCCTTCCCGGTAAATCTCCGGTCCAATTTTTTGCAGGAGTCAACCTTGATGTTGGCAGGACCTATAAGATTAAAGGTTCAATCGTTGGTTCCGATTACGCAAGGACACTTGAGCTGCGCTTCAACGCGGCGGTATTATCAAAGTTTCAAGTGGCTCATTCGGAAAAGTGTTTGAAGCCATTTGTCATTAACGCCGTGGGAACAATCACAAACGTAAAGGCAGTTCATGCTTGCAAAGCATCTGGCGAAACTTATACCATACAACTTCGTCATTGGTTGAAGGTATGTTACTTTAGATAGATAACATGTGATAAAAATCATACTGAGTCCGAGTGCATCTTGGGTCTATTTAACCAGGACTTCCAAGTTGAACTCATCAGCAAATATATCATTTTACCCTCTGTCGGCTTGAATATGCAACTCGATGACTCGTTGATTGGTCGTCGAGCGTGGTTTTATGGCAATTTGGATGGGTGTGATATTGCGACTGGCGAATGTACTGTTAAGGTGAGACAAATTTTGTGTAGCGGACCATTGACTCGGAAAAGCTCATTAACATTTCACATGAATTATAGGTTATTGCCGGCCAAATCGAGGCGAGTGAACGACCCCGGTGATCGCTGCCTGGATCTTTTTCCTTATCAGATACGTAACTGTTTGATCGTCAGATTGGATGCTGTTTGATAGAATTTTATTGGCAAACATTTATAAGCTGTCCTATAACCAGCGTTGACTTGAAATTGTTCATTTGTCTAATAGTCAGCGCGCTTGCTGTGTCTAAGGTGGCGGCATTGGGTGCTTAGAGCAAAGGTTGCCTAATTTACATCATTTTTCGGCCAACGGAGCAGTAGTAAAGATAATTAAATGTCACGTCTTGAATTATCACTTGTTTGGAAAGTAGGTACTTGCAAAAAACATAATCATGAGCTGCGAGTAGTTATTTTTTTTGGGTCGGCCTCCGCTCGGCTTGACATATATTATGTGTGAGGAATTGTCGCGGATCCCGACTTCAATTTGATTTCTTTTGCTCTTCGCAGGCCTGTAGGGATGGGTTTTTCTGTTGAAGCGGATTGTTATCCGTCCTTGGTGTGGTTCTTTAACCCATATGTTATGCGATAATCCAATCACTAGGCACGCATGACACTAACCTGACGAGACAACGTAAAAAAAAATGATGGTTTGTGTTATGTGATCCTCGTTTGGATAGTCAAGTACATCACTTTAAGCAGCGTCATCATCCCTCTTAATCATTTTGTAACACGCCTTAAACGCAACTGAATCAACAACATCCGAAACGGTCCGAATTATAGCTTCACCTCATCTAAAAATGGTTGGCCTCCCCCGCAGAGCTGTCCGTTCAGTCGCAGATAACTGCAAGAAAGCACTCAAGTCAGCCATTGAGTTCACACTTCCGCATTCTCTCGGCAAATGTGATTGCCCGTGTGTGTCATGTGGGGCTCTTCATTGGAGAGAGGAATCAACCATTGCTGACCGCGAGAAGTCGGCAATCTCTTTCTCAACGTGCTGCCAGAAGGACAAGGTTACTTTACCAGCATTCGATGAAAGTGCACGTCACTATCCTACTGCTCTTCAAAAATTGTTTGAGGGGCGAGATTCAAGTAAGTAGTTATAATTGATAATTCAACATTTGTATGAATTGACCCCCACTTTAGCTTCTATCAACTTTCAGAGTTTGATCCGAATGTATAACAACGCGGTGTCGTTTACTTCTTTGCGAGCCAACGTCGATCACTCTGTACAAGGCCCAAAGGGAGTTACAGTTTTCCGCATGAACGGAGGCCTTGCACATATGATTTCAAGCATCGAACCGCTAGAGATAAGTAACCCCGGTTACGCTCAAATTTATGTTGTTGGCGATCATGGGACGAACGAGGCTGAACTCCAGATTCAGAAAGCCCAAGGGAAGGCAGGAAGTACTGGCCGCGCCGCTACAATGATGCCAAAAACAGTGTCTACAATACTTCGATTGCTTTATAAGATAAATCCTTACGCAAAATTCTTCAAGACACCTCGCGAAGTTCTTCGTGAAAGGAACGCAAAAACGTTCAAACTTCAGGGCGTGCCACTTCCAGGCAGTGATCCAAAAAGATACAACGAACCAACTGTGAACGAGATTGCCGTGGTAGTTGAAGGCGAAGGCGATATAATACAAGAGCATCAAATACTGCTTCATCGCAAAAACGGTATACTTCAGATGATATCGGATCTTCATTCCGCGTATTTCCCGCTGCGGTATCCGCTCTTCTTTCCCCGCGGCGAACAGCAATGGGATAGCCTTTATCAAGCATGGACGAAGCGAGGTGGGTAGATTTTTATTTTCACCGCTAGGGGATGCCTACTAACACCCACTGCAGTTAAAGCTAGAAAGGTCGGAATTTTGGAGTGGTACGCTTATCTTCTGTTCCAACGTGCCGGCCGGTTCTCTCCAATCCTCGCGGGGAGGTCTTTACTTCAAGAAATTGTTGTCGACATGTATGTATGTGTCGAGCGGCAGAGGTTACAGTTCATTTCTTCTAACCAGGAAAAGATGAAAGCGGCGCAGTATAAGAAACTTGTTGACAGCCTTGAGAATAACCAAATTGCCGAGGGACGTCGTGTGATCCTCCCTTCTACATTTATTGGGAGTCCACACGCAATGACAGAGCTGTATTACGATGCGATGGGAATTTGCAATAAGTTTGGGCCGCCTTCTCTTTTCATAACAATGACTGCAAATCCAGGATGGAAAGACATTGTCGATTGGATTGCGACAAACGACAAGGCTTACGATCATCCTACAATCGTTGCCCGCGTTTTCAACTTGAAGGTCAAAGCATTAATCGCGGAACTGGTCACAAACCGTCGTCTTGGTCAAGTTGTTGCATATATTTATACGATTGAGTTCCAGAAACGTGGCCTACCGCACCTTCACTTGATGCTGACGCTGAGCGAAAAGGATCGGCCGAAATCTCCTGAGGATGTTGATCTTCTGGTTACTGCTGAGATACCAGACCCAGAAGAGGAACCCAAACTTCATTCGTTGGTCTTGCAATTTATGCTTCACGGTCCGTGCAAAGGTCGGGGTTGCTGGTTGGGTAGAGGGTGTAAACTTGGATTTCCTAAACCCTTTACTCCACGGACAGTGACACTCGACGGAGCGTATCCGGCTTATAAGCGCAGGAAGACCGGCCCGAAAATAAAGAAGCAGAATTCAACTTTTGATAACGGTTGTGTTGTTCCTTACAACAAATTCCTAACATTAATGTTTGAGTGTCACATTAATGTTGAGATACCAGTTAATTCAACTGCAGTCAAGTATCTCTATAAATACATCACTAAAGGTCACGACAGAGCGTATATGGCAGTTGAAGTCAAGGATGAGACGAAGGCATTCATCGATGCACGCTACATAAGTCCCCCTGAGGGTGAGCAGTTTATCTTTCACTGAACAATTTCATCAGCTGACAATTGTGTTGTGTTCAGCTTGTTGGCGGTTGTTTAAATTCTCTCTTTCCGATAGGTCTCCGGCAGTCACTCGGCTTGGGATCCATGATAATAACGAACAGTTGGTTTATTTTAAATCGAGTGATGGAGCAGAAGGACAAATTAATTCGGGGTGTGCTACACAAACAACTCTGACCGGTTACATGAAACTCAACCGCGAAAATGCCATAGGAGCAGATAATTGTCCTGCGAGGTTGTTACTCTATTCAGAAATTCCAACGTACTTTTGGTGGGACAAGTCAAAGCGAGAGTGGATTCCTCGTAAGACCAAAGCTGATGCAGTTGGTCGGATCCATGCGGTTTCGTATCTTGCCGGCGAAAAGTTTTACCTCAGGGTACTCCTTCTCCACGTCAAAGGCGCGACTTCTTTCAGAAAACTGAGGACGGTCAGAGGTGTAAAATGTAGAAATTATCGTCAGGCATGTAACGATCTTGGGTTATTGGTGGACGATGTATTATACAACAATGCACTAACGGAGGCATCCCAGTTCAGGTCCGGCTATCAATTAACACAGATGTTTGCCATTATATGTGTGCACTCTCCGCCATCTGATGCGGCGAAACTCTTTGAAGATCATTATGAAGAGTTTACCAATGAGTCCGTTTGCCTGGATATGTCAAAGCGGGACAGTCGACAATTACGGCCCAATGAGCGTCAAGTACTCAGCCTGTTTCGTCTTGAAGGCATGATGGAATCAATGAACAGCAACCTTGAAAGCATTGGATTGGCGGTATCTAAAGATGACAGATCAATACTTAAAGAGATGCAAGAAGAACGCCGCAACAAGCCGTCTACTTTTAATGTGAAGATGAGCCTCTCAACGAACTTATCGTTGTTAAACTCGGCACAGAAGTTGGTCTATGATGAAGTGAGATCTTCAATCTTTGCCAAGAAGAAGCAATTATATTATCTCGATGGGCCTGGTGGAACCGGCAAAACATTCCTTCTTAACACACTCATTTATTTCTGTGAATCGCAAACCGTTCCGCTTATTGTGGTTGCTTCGTCTGGGGTTGCTGCCCTCCTTCTACGTGGGGGGCAGACAGCACATTCGGCGTTCAAAATACCATTGGACGCACATAGCAAGAGTGACTGCAACGTTGAGCCTGATACAATTCTTGGGAGGGCTTTGATAAACTCGAAGTTGATAATTTGGGATGAGATTGTAACCATCCATAAACATTGCATTGAGGCGGTTGATAGGACGTTGCGGGTCATCTGCAAGGACGACTCTCCTTTTGGTGGAAAAACGGTGGTTTTCTCGGGCGATTTTCGCCAAATTCTTCCAGTTGTCAAATTCAACGAGTATCCAAAATCTCATAAAGCGACGATCAAGTCGTCGAAATTGTGGAAAATGGTTCGGGAAGTGCGGCTAGAGGAGAACATGCGGTTGTCAGGTGCGATAACAGGTAGTTCAGCGGAGAAAAATCGAGTTTTTGCAAAGTGTCTTCTTGACCTGGGAGAAGGTAAATTCCAGCGTGAAGACTACGGATTGATCAAGCTACGACACATCAACACAACATCCATCGACTCGGGTGATGGCAAAGGTTCGGCACTCGTTGAGTTTGTTTATGACGGCTTACAGTCCCTCCACTTGAAAAGTCTCGATGAACAAGTGAAATATCTAAACAATTGGTGCATAATTGCCCCTTTGAACAGGGATGTAAGGAGCTTGAATACTAAAATCGTCGACGTTCTTCCGGGTCGTGAATTTTCGTTACGGTCGATTGACTCTCCTGATCCCGATGGGTTCAACAGCCTCCCAGAAGAATGCTTGAATAAATTATCGCCTTCAGGCTTGCCGGAGCACAAAATAACTGTCAAAGTTGGGATGCCTATTGTCATCACAAGGAATCTCCGGATCAACAGTGGAATCTGCAATGGATCTAGAGTCTTGTTGACGGAAGTAGGGACGAATTATTTGGGCGGCTTACTCATGTGCGGTCCCTATCAAGGTCAAGTCGTTACGCTTCCTCGGATAAAGCTCCACAACAAAGGAAGTCAGAAATCAGGTCACTCATTTTTCAGATACCAATATCCAATCAGGCCTGCATTTGCGATGTCTGTCAATAAGAGTCAAGGACAGACTCTGGGTCGTGTTGGTGTTTATTTGGAGACGGACGTCTTTGCACACGGTCAGCTTTATGTCGCCCTCTCTAGGGTTTCAAACGTTGAGAATCTTCTTGTCGCTCGACCGGAAGGTCGAACTGGCATAATAAACGTAGTTCACCGGTCAATATTCTCTTTGAAGTCAACGAAGAAAGTTCGGTAACTTCTGCTTTCTCAATTAGCCCCTCATTTCACTCGGGAGATATGGCTGTGACTGGGCTCAATTGTTGGACATGATTTGTTTGTGGACTTCTGGTGCCTTTTTTCTCGACGTTTGTCTTAGCAAGGTGTTCAATGATGGATCAGGCTTCATGCGGTTAGGTTTGTACATAGTGATGGTAATTCAATAATCTTGAGGCCCTTCGCTGGGAGTCGTTAACTGGCCCTGGTGAAACGGACCGACAGGTAGGGACCGCCGGAGCCTACGGGGAAACCTGTCGGCGGCTGCGGCGGCAGCGAAGGGCTCCCCGGGAGCGTGTGGAGGCGATGGACACTGGGAGGCGGCTTGGGGAGACGGTGACACAACCCGCTGGGGTATAATATGCTTGTTGCATCTGTTAATATGGATTAGGAGTGTCCTACTTGCCTGGGTGGCTAAGTATGAACTTGGTGATTTGATGGGGAAAAGGGGTAGATGGGGTGAAGTGCTACAGGCTTATCCCGGTCACTGCCGGGTTTATCCCGGTCACTGTTGGGTTTATCCCGGTCACTGCCCGGTTTATCCCGGTAGTGGAGGCAAGGTGGTTTGCCAAGCGAGTAGGCGGGACGGCGGGGGTGAGATGAGCTGTGACGCGTGGGAGGGCTTTGGGGGAAGGGAAGCCAGTAAGCGTGGGTGGGGTTTCCCCCGGGTGACTGGGGCAGAAGCCCTGAAAGTGCGGCGGCGTAGCCGCCTTGACCTCTAGTCTGTCACATATTATTTAAATATATGATAAAGACTTAAAAAGATAATGTACATATAGATTAATAGTAATATTAATCTTTAAAACTATTGAAAATGAGAAAAGATACTCTGTGTGGATAAGAAACTACGCACGAGTGCGCGAGTTACACTTGTCAAAGATACTCCAGTGACATGTGTCAATGTCCGGTAACTTTGAGGAATAGGAGATCTATCTTCAATAAGATCTTCTTGACAACTATGACCCCATCCGACATCGAGAGCAATAACCAGATTGACGCAGTTAATCAACCGCCCCAATCGAGCACGAGAATACTAAACTGACGGATATCAACCGCCCCATAGCAAGTCAAAGGATCATCGAGCGATAGTAACCGCCCCAGTCCGTACTCATTGAAGAGACTTCCCCATCAAAACTGGAGACATTGAAGATATATAAAGAGGTCAGTTTTCCCTCTTTTCTTTTCTCCTCAGCTTCAGATAACCCGCCGACATTCTAACACCAGCATCACCTCGATATCCTACCAGTTTTTCGATCAATCTAGTCTTCGAACCGTCTCCGTCTCTAGCCCTTCGTAATCTCTTGATCTCTTTTCGCTGCGATAAAGATTGGTTCTCTATTATAAGTAAGTAAGAACCCATTTCTCTTATCGCCGCCAGTCTCTTTTTACTCGTAAGACTGGGAATAGAACAACACCTGCTAGCAGGCCCCAGCAGTCATCCTTGGAGGGATCTAAACAACCCCTGTTCACAGGCCCCTCCTAAAAATATATATCTTTTATTTTATTTATTCAAAATAAAACAACTCCAACTATCCATTTTTTATATTATCACCCGGTGTAGCTAGAAGAACTCCGTTCTTGGCATCACCAAGGCTGGCATATAGTGGCAGAAACACCAAGAAACTACCAAAGTAGTGATATTTGAGAACTGATGAGACTGTAGCTTCTACATTTGGGGGTTTTGTGGTGATTAAAGGTACATAATGAATATTTGGGGACCTCCAAACATTTTGGTAACCATATGGCAGAAGGATTCCCACGCTGGGATGAGATTTAGTGGCAGAAACACCAAGAAACTACCAAAGTAGTGATATTTGGGAACTGTAAGACTGCAGCTTCTACATCTGGGGGTTTTGTGGTGATTAAAGGTACATAATGAAACATTGGGGGCCTGTAAAAATCTTGGTGACCATATGGCAGAAGGAACCCCACGCTGGGATGAGATATAGTGGCAGAAACACCAAGAAACTACCAAAGTAGTGATATTTGTGAACTGATCAGACTGTAGCTGCTACATTTGGGGCTTTTGTGGTCAGTAAAGGTACATAATGAAACTTTGGGGGCCTTTAAACATTTTGGTAACCATGTGGCAGAAGGATTCCCAGGCTGGGATGAGATATAGTGGCAGAAACACCAAGAAACTACCAAAGTAGTGATATTTCGAAACCGGTCAGACTGTAGCTGCTACATTGGGTGGTTTTGTGGCCAGTCAAGGTACATAATGAGACTCTGGGGGCTTTTTAACATTTTGGTAATAATATTGTAGAAGAATTCCCATGCTGGGATGAGATATAGTGGCAGAAACACTAAGAACCTACCAAAGTAGTGATATTTGGAAACTGATTAGACTGTAGCTGCTAAGTTTATGTGTTTTGTGGTCAGTAAAGGTACATAATGAAACTTTGGGCGCTTTTCAACATTTTTGTAACAATATCTTGGAAGAATTCCCCCACTGTGATGAGATATAGTGCCAGAAACACCAAGAAACTACCACTTTAGTGATATTTGGCAACTGATTAGATTGTAGCTGCTGCATAATGGATGTGACCCCAAACACAATATTTCTGGGTTTTCTATGCAGAACAATAGTCTGATGAAATTTCATGTGGAAATATTCCTCATTAATCTGTGGTTGACAAAAAGTAGATAAAAAAAAGAACCTGACACAAATATGCTAAACCATGGTAAACTAATTTCAAAAAGGCCTTCTATGCATGTAGAACTTCAAGTATGAGGTGCAATATCTTCAGGAAGTTAAACCAACCAAATTAACAATGTGTGCAGGATGGTATCATGAGAGAGGTCAGGGGTCAATGTTTTTCCTTTTTTGAAAAAAAGTAGATTTGGAGACTTCTGATACCATCAATTGTTGAAGTAAAAAAAAAAGAAAAAAAAAAATGAGACCCCTCAGCCACCCTGGATTAATCCTAAAACTTGCAATGTCTTTTTGTCATGAAGAATTGAATGGTGTATGTAGAAATTTATGAATGTTATCAGGCAAAAAAAAAAAAAATCCTGTGGCTTGAAGCAAATACAGGGGGAAGGAGAGAGATTATAGAAGAGTATTAAGGAGACATGGAACACGGAAAAAGGTATCAAGAGGAATCAAAAAAAAATTGATCAATATAAATTGATCAATATACACTATATTGATCAATATACGACATCGCAAATTCATCCATCTTGGTAGTGGATGTGGTTGTTTGTTTTGGTCTGTCTTGGGGCGCCCGGTTCACATAATCAGTAAACCTTCCCAGCCCCTTGATTCCTTGAACCGTGCCGGCCGTGTAAGACACCATCACTGAATCAAAGACCACCAATACTCAGGTAAGCTTCCCAACTCTCTGAGCAGAATTGGTAAGAGCTTCAGATATGCAGCTTTACCTGAGGTTGTCAATACAATCTCCAAGTGTTGCCCAGTCTTGCTCGAAATCCTCAACCTCACTCAATTCCTCTTCCGGGCAGACAGCCTTCCTCAGACCGTGGACATTTCTTTTGAACCTGACTCCAACATCATTGATTTTAAGCTATGTACGCAGAAGTTTTTAAATTTTATAGTTTTGGAACTTGATAAGCTGAAAATGATGTTCACTAAAACCTCTCTATCATCCCACCACAGATGATTACCCGCTTCCTTCAGGTTCTGGCCCCTCTTGGTCAAATTCTCACATTCCAAACCTCATGCTCCTACCACTACAAAGACTTCTTGCTTAACAATTTGCAATTTTAAGTCCCTTTTCATCTTCTCTTGGCTGCTTTAATTTCCTCCAAAGTCCATCTGATAATGCTTTTCAAGACACTACGTGTCTTGGTTGCTCAAGGCTTGAAAAAGCGGATGTTGTTCTCACAAAAATTCCCCCCATCCGCGTTGCGATTTCACGGTTCAGCTTCTTCACGTCAATGTTCAAAGGGGCCAGGATGCACCACTCCGCGAGATACCAAAGATTGTTGTGAGTGGGTGAAGACGACTGCTCCTTGATGTCTCCATAGATGAAATCTATGAGACTCTTGTTGCCTTCACGCTTGCTTGAGAAATCAGGTTGACTTCCGGCATCTCAACCACACCATACTCTTCCCATTACCCAGCTCCTTTGCCAAGCGGCAACAAAGACAAGGCAAATTTTGCATTTCCAGTCGGCCGCACAGATCCAGCTTCCCCCGTCTCTATCCTCATATTTTGCGTCAGCCTATACTTACAAATTGATTCCCAAAGGCTCAACAAGCTGATAGTTGCGTCCCACAACGGTGGAAACTCGTTGAACTTGACCACTGGGAGAATTTGGTAAAATTTGCCTGGAAAGATGACGGCCTTTCCACCAAAAGGGAGATTTGAATGACAACATCTTTGCAAGGATTGGTCCACCGCCTCTATGGCGTACTTATGGATTGTCACAATCTTGTCGCAAACAATCAAATCAACCATTGCCAGACCCTTCCCAATTTTTTGATCAGGTTCAAAGTTACATTCAATATCTGGTCCCAAGTCAATTGGAATTTTGAACGCCAAGTGCAATGTTTGTCTCCGCTTCCACAATAGCACTACAACACCTGAAAACGCAGCTACGACCAAAAATTTTCCATAGACTTGCACAAATCAACCAATGAGTTGAGCAAAAACGCTTTACCTGTTCCGCCTGGACCGTCAAGATAATATGTTCGCAGTAGACCTTTAGTGAGTGAGACTTCGACCATCCAAAAAAATGCTGCTTGTTCCTTGTTAAAGATTGTGACCGCATTCTCCAATCTGACAATGACATGAGCTAAGTGTTCAATCTCTCCTGGGATCTAGTCAAACTGACACATTTTCCGGTAGTCAGACCCAGCAACAATTATCCCAGATTTCTTGAGTGAAGATCCCATACTGTTGAGAAGAGCCTTGAGTTTGAATTATAAGAAGGCCAAACGGAATCTGCACAATAAAGTCCAACGGTGTCAGCTCTCCACGGGACGATACAATACTCCTATCTCGGTATTGCATTGCAGATGATGTTGACTAACCTGCATGATACAGTCCGACGGCGTCAGCTGTCCAGGGGACAATACAATACTCCTATCTCGGTGAGGAAAGAGAAGAGGAGTTCACCCCGGGAGCGCTGGGACTATACGTGCACGGCAGTGACAGGCTTGTGTAGTCACCTGTCACTGTCATGGTTAGAAACTATGTACATAGTTATGCCGTAGATTTTGCATAAGTGCATAACCTATCCTAACACTCCCCCCCCCACGCATGCAAAAACTACCCGATCAAACCCAACTTAATCCCTGCCTCAATCATTTTTGTCGGCCCCAATTTCTTTGTCAATACATCCGCCAACTGATTTACCGTGCTTGTACACTGGAGCTTGATTCCATTCGCCCAAAGTAAATCATTCACAAAGTAAAATGCCCGTTGTAGATACTTGGTTTTCTTCTTGGATGCATTGTCTGATGCAATTAAAATAGCCGCCTTGTTGTCCACATGAATTGAGATTTGCGGATAAAGCTTGATGTCATCAAGTATATGATATGCGCAAGTTGTTGAGATCCCTCTGAAAGCGCCAGGTATTCCGCCGCGCATGTTGAGAGTGCCACCACCGTTTGCCTCCGAGAACCCCATGCTATGACATCACGGCAGTAAGTCATCACATATCCCGTCGTCGACCGCTCGTGCTCCCCCCCCAGTTCGCATCCGTCCACAACTGCAAATCCTCTCCCATTCCCCAATAAACTAGCCGCTTTTCCACCGTCTTTTTTACATATCCAACAAGCACATCCAAAGTTTTCCAGTGAATTTTTCTAGGATTAGAACTAAAACGCGCTAACAAATTTACCGGATGCGCTAGATCAGGGCGAGTTCCGCTAGACAGATACATGAGGGAACCAATAACTGAGCGGTATTCTGTAGGATCACAGGGTTCGCCGGTAAAAGTTTCAAGAGTATTGTCTGGTAGAGCGCACGTTTTCGGAAAGATTGGTTGTTTGTATTTCTCCACAATCTTCTGCGCCATCTGCGACTGACTAAGGGAAACTCCGTCCGCCATGTAGTTGATGTTGATGCCCACCAGTCTTTCAACATTTGCCAACCATTTGATTTCCAGATCTTTCATCATACCGTCACGCAACTGATTCAGCAGTAATTTATCCGACGCAACCGCAAAACCATCATCGACGTGCAACCAGGCGCTTTCCGGAACAGGTATAATGATGGTTCAATTTCACTTGCTTCAAAACCAAGTTTCTCCACCGTTGATTTGAAATATTTCCACCAACACCGCGCCGCCTGTTTCGTCCTGTAGAGTGCCTTCTTCAGTTTCATCACTTTTCCTTTTAAATGCGGAAAGATCTTGAGCGGTGGTTGGACGTATACATCTTCTTCGATCGGACTGTATAGGTAAGCAGAGCTTACATCAAAAGTGGCAGCCGGCAACCAAAATTTATTCGCCATTGAGTTCAGAAGCCTGAGCGTATTGAGCGATGCAGTTGGCGCATACATCTCGTTACAGTCAACACCCAGTTGTTGGTTGAAACCTTTTGCAACGTACCGCGCTCAAAATTTCTCGACAGATCCATTGGGTCTCCTCTTCAAGGAAAATACCCACCTCGCTCCTAGTACTCGCATTCCCTTGAAAGGATCCACCGCCTCCCATACGTCCATTTCACCGAATTTTTCCATCTCGTAAGTCGCCGCCGCCTTCCAGGAAACTAAATCCAAACTCGCCAGTGCCGCTTTGACTGTCTTAGGTAGGTCTATCTCAGGGCCAGATTCCAGTTGAGCTAATTGTTTTGCCTCTTCCGTGGCTATCAGATAGGTCCGTTCTTCACCTAACTTAAGCATTATTTGATTGAGAACAAAATCAATATCTGACTTCTTGGGCGCAGGTTTGTGGACCGGTAAGGTTTGGAAATCCGGAAAAAACACTGATGTGGAGTGTATCGCCCTGCGTTCTCTAGGCAAAAAAAACAACCAGCCTGCTCCTGCATCCGGGTATCCAATCAATACCGCTTCTTGAGCCCGCTCATCAAGCTTCTTCCGCCGTTCATTAGGTATGTGTATGAGCGCTTTAGCCCCAAACGGATAAAGGACGTCCGGATTGGGTCTGATGCCGTAGAATAGCTTGATTGGGGATTTGTCGCCAGTCCGAGAATTAGGGATCCAATTGTGTATATGCCCAGCAGTTGACCAAGCATAGCTCCAGAAACGACGGGGTAGACCACTCTTGTGAAGCATGGTCCGCGCCATATCTCCGACAGTACAATTCAATCTCTCAGCTTCTCCGTTTTGTTGCGGCGTATACGGTGCGCTAGGGGCTGTTTTCACTCCGATGACATCCAATCTTTTCCTCAGCGCATGTACGTATTCCGGGGCGTTGTCGCAAAGAATGTGTGTCGGATATCAGCCAAAATAGTTGTGTAAGTGGGCCATCCAGGACATTATTTTATCTGGTACATCCGCTTTCCTTTCAATTGATCTGACAAAAGAGAAGGTGCTAGCGTGGTCACAAAGAGTAATACAGTACTTCATGCCATGGAGATCAGTCTCAAACGGTCCAGCTACGTCCAAAACCATCAAGTCTAGTGGTTTGTCTCACACAATTTTTGATTCAACCCCCAGTGATTTTTGGTTGGTGCTTTTTGACTTAGCACAACAATCACAGAAAAATTCAGACCATTTGACCTTCACTTCGAGGTAATTCATCTTAAGGTAGCGCTTAACGATCTCATCAGACGCATGGCCAAGGCAAACGTGCCACTTGTACAAGTCAAAAGAAGGCCGTTGAGTTACTTTACTTGCAGACAAAGAGTTGGTGAGAGTTTCTAGTGACCAACAGTAGTTATGAAAGATGGTTGAGTAACTATTATTCAAAGGGTCTAATAGAGTAGCCTCCGTTCCTTCATAGCAAAGTTTCCAACCTGCCGCAATTAGCCTTCCCGTTGACAAGATCACACTGTCAACACCTGGAACATGATACACATCCTCAATCACTAGTTTCCCCGTTGGCGTCGAAATTGTTACCCTACCGACGTCGAAAACCGTGACAGCAAGATAGAATGTTTGAGGGACCATCAGCTTACGTGTCGGCTTGAAAAGTGGGGAGTTTCCACTCACATGAGCCGACGCTCCAGAGTCAAGGAGCACCCCTTCAGTCATGTTGGGGAAGTTGACCTTCCTGACGTGGTGTTCCGATTGGCGAGGTGAAACATACTTTGAGTCACGAGAGTCAAAGTCTGCTGGCGTTGGGCTGATCTCCTTCATTGCAACTGCGCGCCAGTATTCGGTACAGTTGGGAAACCAATGGCCGTCACGAGAGCAATAAGCGCATTCCATTCCATGTTTGCGGATCAACGACTCAGGAGGCTCCTTCCCCTTGTAGTATTCCGCTTTGTCGACCGCAAACCAGGGGTGGTTGAGTTTCAAAGACTTATTGGTCAAATTACACCTTTGAGGGGTGACGTACCTGCTCTTACTACCTTGATGAAAGGCTTGGATCTGGTCTAGTTCCATTGGTACGTGGTCGCTTTGAACCAATCGTTTGCTCATTTTTCCCAAAGCTGATTGAATAACAGTGGTGACGTTGGCAAACGACAGTGACTTCTTGTCATTCAGATTTTGATCGACCGTGAACTCAAATTTGGTCAACTCCGCGCCAACAGCTGGCTTGAAGTTAATCTGGAGAAGTATCCGCAATGCCCTTCTTGTTCGCTAGGTCCATTAACGCCACGACCAAGTCAATCTTGTGTCGCCTGTTGGATCGTTCGCACTTCTGCTTCAAAGCCTTGTAGATGGTCTTAGCTGTCTTGTGCCCCGCTGCTTTGATGATCCCAAGCAGCAATTTTTCATCAGGCAAACAATGGCGTGATTGTATTTGGTTGCGAGGTTGGTGAAGTTGGACGTCTTGGTCACCATTGACTCTGCCGTGGAGAAAGCGTACTGGAGAGTCGACTCAATTGACTCTTCCCACTGCGCCCAGTTGGCTGATCCGTAGGACAGCGTGACTTCGTCAGGGTTCACTTGACAATGGAGCTTAATCGGGTTTCTCAGGAAATTGCCAAGGATGATTTCTTGTTGATTTTCTTGAGCACGGACAGCAGCGGCAATTTCGCTGTGGAAAAAAGGCTGGCCTGCTTTCAAGCGATTCAGCTCCGCCGTCATATCAGCCATCTGCTGCTGCAAGCTGGCGAGCGCATCTCCGGTGTTAGGGTCCATGGTAGGGGGTGTGGGGTTTGTCAAAGTAGAAGGTTGGGGTTGGGGAGGGTCTGGTGGATTACGTCCTTGTAAGTTCTGTTCTTTTTGTTCTTCAGTTTCTATAATCTTCTGGAGTTGCTTATCCCAATCCAATCTGTTCATCTATCTTCTCCCAAGAATCTTGAGAGTTTGTTCAAGTACGCCGTGGTCTAGGAGAGAGCGGCTTTTAACCTATAAGAAGGCCAAACGGAATCTGCATGATACAGTCCGACGGTGTCAGCTCTCCACGGGACAATACAATACTCCTATCTCGGTATTGCATTGCAGATGATGTTGACTAACCTGCACAATACAGTCCGACGGCGTCAGCTCTCCACGGGACAATACGATACTCCTATCTCGGTGAGGAAAGAGAAGAGGAGTTTGCCCCGGGAGCGCTGGGACTATACGTGCATGGCAGTGACAGGCTTGTGTAGTCACCTGTCACTGTTATGGTTAGAAACTATGTACATAAGGGAAAAGTACATAGTTATGCCGTAGATTTTGCATAAGTGCATAACCTATCCTAACATGAATAGTCCAAAGACCCGCCTTTGCATCCGGCTAAGTGGTATTTCTTTCTGGTTCTTGTGATCTAGCCGCAGAAGGTTGTCTGTCATTGCTTCCCAATGGTTCTCATAAAGGGCAGTTGGGTTCAATGGAGGCAAGTTGACAAGCATCAAGGTGAAGAAATGGCAAAGTTGGTCCCCCAATTGGAAAGAAGAAGCTTTGTCAGGGCCTTATCATAAAGCTAGTCATTTACTAACAAGCCGAGAACATTACATGCATCTTGGTAGGTTCCACAAAGGTTGTCATCCACCATTTGTAAGTCCCCATGCAATTTCAGACCTTTCCAATGAGCAAGAAGCATTCTGAGATAGAATTTCTCTCTAGCTAAACATTGTGAGAAATCTAGCCAAGGCGAACGGCGCAGCTCTCATAAATTGAGAAAGCGGCCGGGAGCTCCAACAGCTGCGGAACTTGGTAAGCAAAGCGAACCAAGTCCGCAGTCCAAACTAGCAGCGCAGCGCCGTAAAACTGACTCATCAAT
This sequence comes from Puccinia triticina, assembly GCF_026914185.1. Taxonomy (NCBI): domain Eukaryota; kingdom Fungi; phylum Basidiomycota; class Pucciniomycetes; order Pucciniales; family Pucciniaceae; genus Puccinia; species Puccinia triticina. The sequence goes on from NC_070572.1 coordinate 1,507,487, forward strand.
TTTGATGCATGCAGGTCCGGAGCAAGCAAGCAACAAAGTTAGGCTCGTGGACAATCCCGGCCCCCAGTCACTAAGAGCGAGAATCTCAGAGAACACCACAGGTGAGACACTGACGATTCGAACTCTGAACGACAAGGATGAATTCGCTAACGCAACATCTCATAAATCCTGCAGACAAAGTTGAAGAGGAAAAGACCGACCGAACCGACCCCTCTCAAAGAGAAGCGGAAACGGATGGTGAGTGTTTGCAACCAAATCGGCAATTAAGAAACTAAAGGCTAAATAGAAGTGCGCTCATTCTGTAGAGAACGTCGCGTCACTTCTTCGCGGTTTCGCCGAATACAAATAGAGTGTACCCTAAGGGCCAGAGGCGCATTGAGTGTAAGGTCCCTAATGCAGCTAGAGACATAAGAAAGGAACTGAGACTGACGGCTATCAAAGATAGGCAGACTGTCTGAAGATAATCTCCAAAACAACAATCAATCCCAAGTTTCCTTTCCATAACTCTTCTCTCTAGAGAGCGGCCCACCGCCTGCTCTTAGGTAAATAGACCAAACAACTCTCACTTCTATTCAGTTATCATAAGTTGTGATAGTTATTATGTCAGATTCTAACTCTAAGAAATGAATCTTAGTCATCTGAAATCTTTCAAACATGACACGGCAAAGATTCTTCCCACAGAAACTTCCTTGTTCTCCCGCGCTTTCCACCTTTTGTCTTTCTTTACCCATGTGAAGTACTCCGATATTTCCTTGTAGATTAGATCACGTTCCCGCACGTTATTTGCTCCAACAGTGTTGTTTATGTTAAGCTTGAAGAACACCATTAAGTTTGTCTGTTCAGTCTCCTGAACCTTGAGCTTATCTGCAAATTCTTTGCCTTCTTTGAAATAGATCATCTGCTTGTCCTTATTGTGAATTGAAAGCCTTGTGACTGGAGGCCAACGCATTGAGAGGGGAAATTTCAGGAGCCTCCAAGCTGCTGCAGAACAAACCATCAGTTGATATTTTCCTTCTACGCAAGGGAAAAGTAGGTCTCACCTTCAGGCGCACTGATGAACCTTGCGTCAAGGAAAACCTTTGTCTCATTGCTGTCCTTGATCTCTATTGATGACCGGTTGTGGCCCTTTGTAATATACTTAGGGGGTTGATTAATTGACTCCCAAAAATTCAAGTTCCAACTCCCAAAAGTCGTTCACGTTGCAAGGCCAAAAAATCAACGTCAGACACGGGTCCTGGGGACCAAAGATTGACCCGGGCAATTTTTGGGAGTCGGGCCTCTAATTTTTTCAACAATTTTGGGAGTCGGGTATTCAATTATAGAAAAAAGCATAAAAATGAAGAAAAAATTATATCTCATGACTGGGGCGCCCTAAGACCCCCAAAACTTTACAGCAGTCAGAAAGTGGTCTCCAGAGCACATGGAAAGCTGCACTACATTAGCACACCTCATTAAATGGGTGTGCTACCGTGAATCCAATTTGGCGGATTTTCTCAGTAGGAAATCCGCCAAAACCACAGCTACCATGCCCCAAACCGCCCCAAATTTTTACAAAACAGAGGTAAATGACCTCTGTGAGATTTTTCAGCTTGTGGGAAGTACACCACTAACACAAAATATTTTTGAGGGGCTGGGGGCTTTTGCTCATATCTCCTACTAAGGTACACATTGTGAAAATTTATAACTCTTCACAGAGGCACCCAAAGCCCGCCAAAATTTTACAGCAGTCAGGAGTTCCTCCTTGGAGCACATGATGAGCTGCATGGTGTGGTATACAAAATGGGGAAAATCAAAAAGTTTTCCTCTCATTTGCGTAATTAGTCATATAATGCCTCACAGTACAACCATGCGGACACCAGAAATGAAATCTAAGGCCAAATTACCCCCTAGTCCTCACTGGAAGCGTAACAAGAGCCCCACTACACTGGAATTAAGCCCTTTGGACAACCTGTAGCATCCCATCAATCTGTCACGTGCCCCTCATTATACACATACACTCCCATACGTCCCCTGCTCCACTCTGGCTCCACTGCATATATTAGTTTGTATTTGTTTGCCATCCGCATTACATCATGTAGCACTGCCCCTGCGGCTGTGCCCTGCAACCCCATTGTTCCCCGCCTCATTTATGCACCTCTCTGCATAAATTAAGCACAGCCTCACTCATGCACGCACCCCTTGCATAAATTGTACACAGTCACTCCTGTATTTTCCCAGCCCCCCTGGAGCAAAAATCCCTCACATTTGTCTATATAAGGAGCTACCTATTTTTGTTCCCCAGTCTATCACTCATTAGTGATTTACTCACCACCTGTACTCACAACACTTACAGCTTACTACTACACTCATAACAAACCTTACATAGCAATACAACCTTATACTGTGTCTCAAACAAACTCATCTTGAGCATACCACTCCTATCACCTTATTAAAACTTGCCAAGTGGAGCTTGGTGGGTCTTGTAGCTGGTAGTATAGAAGGGCAGGGCTTGCACCTCCAACATCCCCTTCTCCATTCAGCAAAAGGGTTTCACAACCACTTTTGAGTCTTGCAAGGGAGTCCCCAACGTGATAGGATAACTTTGTTCCATCAACACTGTATTACCAATTTCAACAACTCAAACTAAAAATCAAAGGAAAACAACTCCTAGCGGCAAAAGGATTGAATTCATTGACAAAATCTACAAACTCAACAGCATATTCAGTTATTCTGTTGAACAACTAGTCAAATAATATCATCTTACAAAACGAGCTTTTGATTTGAAGTTGGCCACAATTAAGATGACCAGCACTTGTAAGGACAGCCTTGAGGGCCCGCAATCCAAAGTCATAATGGGGTTGCTTGGAAAGCTGCTCGTCACACAAGCTAAAGAAGGGAACCACTTTTGAGGCAAGAGTTTCAGTGGTATGAAATCCTTGGGAGAATAACATCACCTGGGCAATCAATTCTCATTCTGGTCAAGTCATGGCCATACTTCTGAAAAGCTTCTTGAGATTGTCTGGCAAGTTGGATCAACCGGCCTATCCTGGGTTCATTGTAATAAAAATCCTAAAAAAATCACATCATTTAGTGTGAGCAGCAGCACTTACAAAAACAATTGAACATTGTATTTTCACATGACTTACCCGGTATGGGGATTAATCTTAAGAGTTTTTTCAACCAATTCTACCTCTGCGTTAGGATCAACCAAAGCAGGTTTCAGGCCCTGTTGGATACTTTGGATTTGCTGAGACACGACACTGAGGATCCTCTCCTGGCCTTGTCAAAGCAACCCCAGCCCCAACTTGACAGAGTCCGACAAAAATCCGGCCCATTGCTTGGAAATCAAATGTCTTGTTGCAACAGAAAACAAGCACAAATCAACCCAGTTGAACTAGTCCGAGCGCTTTGACAGACTTGGTTTTCCCTAAGAATAACAGAATAGTTGGGACCATAAACTAAAAAGATGATAATATTTGAATGAAACTCATCTGTGCCAGCGGGTCCAAATGGAGACCCTCCCAATTGGCCATGTAAGGCCTGAGTCAGGGTGTAAACGGGTCAGGTTTGGGTCAAAAACCAGCGCCCAAACCTGACCCAACATTTAGCGCGGGTTGGGTTGGGTCAGGGCAGATTTTAAAATATGCTGCCCGAACCCGACCCAATGTCATACTATTTTGGGTTGGGTCCGGGTCATTTTGGTTTGGTTCTTGGGTTGACCCAATCTCTTAGGCGCCAAGAGCCCCCAACTTGACTGTTGGAGGCGTCACAGTCGGGTCGCAGGCTGACCCAATTAGGAAATAGGCTGCCCAAACCCGACCCAACAATTTTACAAGTTGGGTTGGGTTGGGCTTGGGTCATGTCATTTTCTTTAACAATGTGCCCGAGCCCAACCCAAAACCCAACGGGTCTTGGGTCAGCCCAACCCATTTACACCCTGAGGCCTGAGTAAGAGTTAAATAGGACTGATCTGTCAAGGGTTTCTGCACTAGCTGATCAGGAACCCCAAGATATTTGAATCCGTAAGGGAACACGGTGGTGGCCATGTGAATGGACAGTCAATTAGTTGGGTTGGAGATTGAGGAGTCAAGGTAGAAGCGCATATGATAGAGCCATTTGAAGCGGGTAATTGAGTCGACCTGGTTCTTTTTCAGCAGGCAAATCACATCTCTTTGATGAACCAACTCAGTTATCAGGTGTTCGCACTTTCTTCACATAACAGGTTTGAGTTCTCCAAGAACCACAAATGCTAGTAGATCCAATGTTTGCAAGACAGTTTGAAGTGGGAGCAATAAGGCAACATTGTTTTGCAGGGCATTGTCAATTGTCTGGGTCCACATAATCTGCATTGCCAGTACAACTAATTGCGCCGGATAAGATTCGATCCAACGGAGGAAGCTGTCCTTTTCAAGTGTTTCGCCGTGAGTGTAAAATGTTGCCAGCTCGTCAACCGCCTTGCAAAAGCAGCTTGGCCAGGGAAGATTGCATCTGCAACTTGAGCCTGGTCAACCAATCATTGATTTTAGGGTAATCTTTCAGAATAATTGGAGTTGAGAAAGGGACTTCTTCTCCTTTGTGTGAGCACATTTTTTTGATTTGAGTCACTTCCTCATTGAAACTAAGGGTGGATAGTCCCGCAAACATTTTCTTGAGGTGTTTGACGAGTCGGAGAATGTCTTTGCTGTTTCCAAGTATTTTGAGTAGATCTTCATCACCGACAAAGTAGAAGCGAGGAAAGGATGAACGCTTGTTCTCCAGATATTCACCAAAAGTGTTTTGCAGCTTGCTGAAGTCCTCAACTAGTCTATCAAGAGTTTTGAGAACCTTGGGTATCTGAACCACGTCTAGGACGTGCGGCAATCTAAAACCCCTCTTCATGAGGCCCAGGTATTTGGCGTTAATGTGGTCAAATCGGTTACTCTTGTTGGCTAGGAGGTGCTTGATGTCAGCATTACCAGAAAATATACCTTCAAGATAGACCCATTGGCGTTCGACATCAATCCATTTCTTGAATGTCCCTTCCATCCGATTCAATCTATCCGTCCAAATCTCCACATTGTCCTCAAAAGTCTTGTAGTATGGTGACAGTTTCATTTTTCCAAGTGCACTTCTGTGCCCCCTTTGTTTGTTAAACAAGTCTTCCCAGCCCCAAATGAGTCTTGTCTTGTTTTGGTAATTGACCAAATCCAAGACATAGCCTTCCCACGTTTCCTTAACCTAAAGAAGCAGAACAAGCAAAACAAGGAGGTGAAACAAGCTTCTTTATTTACTCTGGGTCAGGTTTACTTACCTGCTTGAGATATTCTTGAAGTGCGGCTTTGTGTTATGACTAAGTTTCTGGAGATGAGGGTCTGGTTCTTCTGGGATTGGGATCTTGTACATATATTCCAAGATGGAGAGAGATTGGGTTCTCTCTCCCTCACGGCTCTATAGAGGAGAGCCATAACATTTACATGACAGTCTAGTACATGTACTGAGCTCCCGTGGCTCATGACACTATCCCCCCCCTAACGCACAAGCCACCCCCTTCAGAATGGAAATAAACAAGATTTTAGACAACTCCTCCTCTTTTCCGGCTTTGCATTCTTTCCACGGGCCCCATTAAAAAACCCCTCTCCTATTTTCTCCTTGTCCTCTTATGCCTGGCGGCGGCTTCCAGAAAAGTTTTGTTGAAATTGTCTACGAGTTCTGAGCAGTGTTTGAGATGCTTATGTGGTTCCCATGGATTGTCCTCTGGCCCAAATCTGCGCCAACTAACCAAGTATTCTATTTTTGATCCCCTTTTCCAACAATCCAGGATGGCCTCCACTTCCCGTTCTTCTGCTCCTTCTACCTCGATTGGCTTCGTTGGTGGTTGCCGCTGGCCTGCGATGCTGTCCGGAATGTGTTTGCGTAGTAGGGACACGTGAAGATCTGGATGTACCTTATTCATTGAAGAAGGCAATATCAGTTCATAAGCTGAGTTTGAGATTTTCCGTCGAATAGAGAAAGGTCCAAGCCATTTGTAATCCAGTTTAGGAATTGGTCTGGTTGTCAACAGGTTTTTGCTACTCAGCCACATGCTATCTCCTGCTTTCCATTCCCGGGTCAACCTCACTCCTCTATCAAAGTTCCTCTTCATGGACTCCTGCGCTTCCTCCAGACACGCTTGTAGTTCTTCTTGGGCATCCTCTAGTAGCTTCATCCTTTCTTCTACCATCAGTATACATTCACCAGGAGAAAAAGTAGTCACTTGATGGCAAGTGACATGACACAGCTAATTTGTTTTCAGCTCCAACACTGCTCCAATTCTGCTCCTCTCCACCAGCACATCTGGGTCTCACATGATAGGTGTTAGGATCAAAGCACTCAATGTGAAAAAACCAGATGATGCTCAGCTTTGGCCCTGGCCCAGCTGATGCTCAGCTTTTACCCTGGCTCAGCTGATGCTCAGTTTTTCCCCTGGCCCAGCTGATGCTCAGCTTTGGAACTGGCCACCTGATGATCATCTTTGGCCCTGGCACAGCTGATGCTCAGCCTTGACTGTGGCTCAGCTGATGCTCATCTTTGGCCCTATAGCTGATTTTCAGCTCTGATCCTGTCCAAGCTGATTCCCATCTTTTTCCCTGGCCTGGCTCAGCTGATACTCAGCAAGCTGAGAATCAGCTGGCCAGCTGGCCAACGATGCATCTATTACGCTACAGTTAGCGTGTAATACCCTAATTTAGCGGTTTTTTAGCGCCGCTACGCTAAACTAAATTGTAGCGGGCGGACTATTACAATTACAGCTAACTCAGATTGGGCAAAAAAGTGCAATTTTCGCTACAAATTACAGCTAATTTAGCGTAGCAAGCCGCTAATTAGCTGTAATTTAGCTGTAATTTAGCGTTAGCGGTTTTTAGCGGGTTGGTATTACGCTAAAAATTACAGCCCCAGATTATTAGCAACAAGCGCTAGAATTTAGTTTTAGCGGCGCTAATTACATTTAGCGTAATAGATGCATCGTTCAGCTGGCCCAAAGCTGAGCATCAGCTGGGACAGGACTATGAGAAGGCTGAGAAAGGACTGGTACAAGGCTGAGCATCAGCTGCGCCAGGACTAGTACAAAGCTGAGCATCACCTGGGCAAGGGCTGGTCAAAAGGCTTTATTCCAATTCTGAGAGTGAGCTGTGTGAAAAAGCTGAGTATGAGCTGGGCAGAAAAGCTGAGTATGAGCTGGGTACCAAAAATGAGTATCAGCTGGAAAGAACTGAGGATCAGTTGGGCTCATCAAAAACTGAACAGGACCTCCTTGGTAAATTTTGGAAGTTGAGGAGATGGTTGGGAGAATGGTGTAGATAGTGGATAGCTATTGGATAGATGGTGGGTAGCTGGCTGGAGCTGGTGTAATGTCACTTGTCATCAACTGACTATTTTATTTTCCTGGTGATTGGTCTGCTGTTGGGATGCCTCTGAAAGTTGGGTTAAAACCGTAATTGGCTTTAAACGGGGATATTCCGGTTGATGTATGCTCATTATTGTTAAAGGCAAACTTGGCTGTCGCCAGTAGTGATTCCCAATTGTTTTGGCAATATTGCACAAAATGCCGCAAGTATTGCTCCACAGCCTTAGTTGCTATTTCAGACTGCCCATCCGTGCGGGGGTGGAAAGCAGTGGAGGGGTGTAATTGAATCCCTAAACAGCGGGACAATTCTTTTTTCAGCTGATAAATGAATATTCTTCCCCTGTCAGACACAATAGACTTAGGTGTCCCGTGTAGCTTCCACACCTCCCTCATCATGAGGTTTGCCAGGTTCTCTGCCTTCATTGACTTCCTACATGCTAAGAAGTGAGCCATCTTGGTGAATCGGTCCACAACCGTCAGAATACAGTCAAAGCTGTTTGACTCCGGTAGATTGGTGATCGTGTTGTAACTGATGTCAGTCCATGGTCTCGCAGGGACCGCCAGTGGCTCCAGGGTGCCGTATGGCTGTTGTGACAAAGGTTTAGACCGTTGACACGATTCACAACCGTCCACGTACCGGTTCACATACTTCTTTTGAGAGGGCCATGTGAAGCAGCGCCGCACTAGCGCTAGAGAGGTCTTGCGCGGCCGGGGTGGCCCGCAATTCTGCTGTTGTGCCTGCTCTGCAGTATCTTGAGCTTGATTTTGTCTCTGGCTGGGACCACTATGCGGTGTCCTTCGTACACGATCCCGTCCACTAGTGAGAATTTGTGTGACTCTTTGGGAGAGCCTTTGTTGAGCGGTCTGTTGATGAGTTGGATAATGTCTTGCAGCCTGTCATTGTCCTTAGTGGCCTCCCTTATCTGCCCAATCAACTCTAGGTTGGTCTCAGTCTTGTCATTAGGTGAATTAGAGGTGGTGTCGGTAACGTCAGCGCCCAACATGTCTATCTGGAACCATAACTCAGCATCCTCATGATGCAAAAACCACGCTTCAACTGAAGCAACCTCTGCAAACGTCTCTGGCGTTATATTTTCCAGTCTCAGCAGTTGACCAAAGGAAAGCTTGTCTTCTTTCCCTGGGGCAAGGTTGGGACGGCGGGAGAGCGCGTTGGGCTTTGAAGAATTCTGACCCGGCCTGAACACTATTGTGAAGTCAAAGCATCCTAGTGTTTCTGCCCATCTTGCTTGTTGTCTTGTCAGTCGCTTTGTGGTCATGAAGGTCTCAAGGTTGCGGTGATCTGTGTACACAATGGCTTTGAGACAATGTGGGTTGCCCTCTAAGTAGTTTTGCCACTCTTTGAACACCGCGATGATGGCCAATAACTCCTTATCGAATATTTCATAGTTCTTTTTGGCCTGTATTAGCGACCGCAAGAGGTACGCCACGGGATGGAGCTCACTGTCCTTTGCGCACACTTGGGATAACACTGCGCCTAATGCAAAATCCAAGCAGTTGCACTTTAGTACAAATGCCCGGTAGGGGTCCGCAATTTTGTGAACTGGGGCCGTGGTAAACGCTGTCTTCGGACGTTCAAACGCTTCATTGCATAAACCATCCCATACGTACGGGGTGTTGGCCTTTGTAAAGTCGTGTAAAGGTTGCGTTGTGCCTGAAAAATGATTGATGAATCTCCGGTAGAAGTTTGCAAAGCCAATGAATCACTGGAGCTCGGTGACATTTGGTGGGGCCGACCATTTGGAGACCGCCTTAACTTTGGTTGGGCCCATTGTAAGAGTTTCACTCACGTTTCACCCTTACTCAAACTTGACTCATTAGACACATATGTATTTATGCTTATACATGATATTGTGCCTGATATATCTTGTACTCCTGTTTGGAGGGACTTCTCTCCTTTTTTCCTCAAGCTGGTCTTCACCATGGTTTCTCCTTTCTTTGTCATTCATTCGAAATCCACACTCTTTTCATAGAACTTCAGGCCTTTGGCCCTCCGCTCCACTGATCATTCAGTGAAGGACTTCCAGTCCTTACACCCATTCTGACTCTGTTGCACGAGATTAGTAGCCCCAGGTACTCCACTTCTTCCTTGGAGAATTCACATTTTTTGGGATTGAGCCAGAGTTGATGCCTGCTGAGTATATCCAGAACACCCATGACTGCCGCTTCATGATCATCTCCTGGTTGGGTAAAAATCATGATATTGTTGAGGTAGGCCGCCATGTCCTTCTCCACTCTCCCCAGTAGGATATCCTGAATGAAGTATTGAAAAAAACCTGGCGCTCCTGTTGGCCCAAAGGGCATTGTGAGCGGGGCAAATTGACCGCCTTTGCAAACAAACACAAGTTTGTCCTTTTTGCCTTCCGCTACCTGTAGGTTTCCGTATGCGTTCCTTAGGTCTAACTTCGTGAATCTATTTGCATCCAACAGGTTTTTGACAAGATCCATTGTGATCAGTGGTAGTGGATATTTATTCTTCACCATGACCGCATTGAGCCTGCGGTAGTCAAAGCACGGTCTGAGGTTGCCGTCCTTTTTTCCAGTGAAGAGTACGGGTGCTGCCCACAGGGACGTAGTCCAACATATCCTGCCACTCGCCAGTTCCTCTTCAATCATGGTGTCCAGTGCTTTGTTCTAGGCTGGTGATAACGGGATAATTCAGCCAGCTTGGGGGACTGCACCTGGGACTAACTCCACACAGAAATTGTATTGGTGTCGGGGCGGTAACCGCTGCGCAAGGTTTTTTCGGAAAATGTTGAGGTGGTGGTGGTCACACTTGGGAACCAGGTCCTCCACTTTTTTTGATGTCTCTCCGGCCTTCAAGTCGAATAATGCTCACATTGCGGGGGCATTAGCATGCTATCTACCCCCTCTTCAAAATTCCTTGCTGAGCCCACAGGCTCCTCCCCGTCTAATGGGGCTTTTGTTGGAATATATGAAGCCAACTTTGCGGCCGCAATGTTGCCTGGTGGTTCCAGTAGGGTGCGGTTCCTCCAATCAATCCTGTGGCCATGCTCACAAATCCACAGCATCCCCAGGATGCCATTGTAGGAGTCCTTGATTTGGGTCACAATGAAAGTTGTTGGTTGGTGGTCGCGTCCCACCCAAAGGTCTATCTCATAAGAAGACCTCTTTGTGGATCCATCAAACTCGGACATGACCCGATTGGATGGCCTTGTTGAGTTCAATAGGCCCCTTGAGGCACAGTAAGACAGGCTCAGCATGTCATGAGTGGCCCCGAATGCACCAGGAAGCACACTGGGGTATGGGAGGGGGGCTCATGGTTGTTGGGTAGTTTGGTTGGCACTATGGGGAAATGAATAAAAAGTCAAGGGTTGTTTCCATTACTTGGCAGCATCCGACTAGCACCAATTCTTATTAGCAAGTCCCCTTTGGTTGGGAAGGGCTCAACCTTCAGTCCCGAGCAGCACCATTTTTTGACTTCCCACTACCCTTGCCAAACCGCTTTGCTCCGCTCTTCCAAAGTTGGAGTTCCTCCTTGAGTTTGCTTATTTTGGCCGGCGCCTTTCCCTTCCCCTTTCCTGGGTATCCACGCGCTATGTGGCCTTGTTGTCCACATTTAAAAGATAATCCTTTGTGCATCATCCTTGCCTTTTCATCTGATACCGGCTGTCTGCAAAAAGCGGATAAGTCCATTGCATTGGGGTCCGGGGTTGCGTTGGAGTTCGCTCCACTTGTGTCTAAGCCGCTCAGCTCGTTGTTGATTGGAAGGGCGAGATTGGTCACCTCGTCCAGCGTTGTGAACTGGACCCGCAAGATCACCAGGGCAAGTCGGACTTCCCTTTTGAGGCCTTGCTGGTACTGGCTAATCAAAGTGCCGGCCTCCCAACCCAAGTTGTGCGCGTTTAAGACAAACTGGTGGGTGTAGTGGGCCACCAACTTTGTCTGCTTGAGGGCGCCGAGTGCTTTCTCGGTGTTGTAGTACATTGATTCAAAGGTGCTGGTGAACTCGGCGTAGGTGACTGGTTGATTCGTGCAGATCTTAGCCATCATTGGCTGTGCCCAGCTGCTGGCGGGTCCAGTCAGGTAAGAAAGGGAAAAAACAACCTTGGTTTGGCCGTCCAGAAAAGGCCGCTGGATTTGCAATCATGTACAGGACAATTTGGTTGGCATAGATCTCTGCCTTTGTTCCTCTTGACCCATCAAATCTATCCAGGACACCAATCTTTCGGCCCCTCGCTGGAGCGCCTGGTTGGGGGTTTGGGGCCACTGGGGTAGTGTTCACCGCCTTTTGGTGGGCTTCTCGGCCTCCTGTTGTGCTGCTTCTACTCGGTGTGGTATTCTTTATGGTTACCCATCTAGCCCATTTAAAAATTGCCTTTTTTTCTCATATGTACACTCTCAAAATCAACCGATACGGCAACACCATTGGATTCTACGGCCAAAACTACACAGGACACCATGGACAACACACCTTACACCCCTCTGGATCAGAAAATACAACCCCTTCATGACACCATCAGCCAGTTTCACACACACAAACACCATACTCAGGTCATGTAACCCGTTACATGAACCACACTTACCCAGGACATGTAATCAGTTACATGGACCACCCTGACAGCTTGTCTAAACCTTTACATATACTTTACCTCATCAGCTGCACTCATTTCATTGTGCTATGCACATGTAATGCAGTGTCATGCAGTGTTATGCACACTTGATGCAGGCTTATGCAGTCTTATGCAGGTGCATGCAGACTAGTGTAATAGGGGATGCAGTTTGACAGTTGACAGATGACATCATGCAGGTGTCAAGATAGCAAAAACCCCTCATGCAGCTTGCAGATGACATCAGTTGACAGGCCAGGCCAGCTAAAAGATCTCACCTCCTATTTCTCACTAGCTAAATTCCCTCATATGACATCATGACCTCATGTGACCTGTCAACCACCAGCCAAAATAACTCATTGTGGCTTTCAGGGCAGCTAAAACCCCTCATTCTCTTTTTCCCCTGGAGCTAAAATGTCTTACTCTTTTCTATTTAAGGAGGCTCTCCTCCCCCCAGTTGTAATTTCTCTCAGCAAAATACTTGCACTCAGCTTACCCCATAACAGTACAATACTTGCTCACTCTACAGTATTAGCCCCACTCTATATTGTGGTTTTAAACCATTACATACAAATTACATCCTCATTACAACACTTATACATCAGCTACATCACCATAACCCTTAAGCCACCTGCTCAAAGTAGGCTATCTTTTGATACACCTCCACTATCACTACATAAACCTTCCAATCGTAGATTGGGGGGCTTGTTTTAGTGTCTAGTGACCCAGGAAAGGCAGAGGTAACCTCATTCATCCCTTTCCGCACTCAGCAAAAGGTTCTCAGGAACACTTTTGAGCTTTACATTGGAGACGTAAATTGCGCTCCTTGTTTACCATTGCACAAAGTTCTTTGACTTGTCTGAGGATGGCCACGGCGTCCATGATGAGATGTGTAGGGTGGTTTGGAGTTCAGGTTCTGGTTCTGGGTTTCTGTTCTGGTCCTCGTCTCCTTGATGGTTAGATCTTGCAATATGTTATGACTAAGGTTCTGGTTCTTCTGGGTTTGGGATCTTGTATGTAGATTGCAAGATGGAGAGAGATTGGGTTCTCTCTCCCTCACGGCTCTATAGAGGAGAGCCATGACATGTACATGACAGTCTAGTACATGTATTGAGCTCCTGTTGCTCATAACACTTTGTCTGCTGCTGCAGACTCGTCAGATATGTTTGGGGAACATTTGCTGGACCAACCTTTTTTTTGCCGCTTGCAAGTGTCCTGGGAGAGAGTTTGAAGTTTCCGTTTGGGACCTACCTTCAGCACAGGTTGAGGTTGGGCCAGGGACATTGCTTGCTGGGTGGCACAATTGCACGTCATCTGTTCCCAGAGTGACAGAGTTTCAGGGTTCAGCACTAGACACTTATTCCTCCAGCAGTCCTCAGTGCTTGAGGTAGGCCAGCGGCAAAAGTCGTATCACTTCATGTTGCAAGAGAATGCAACATAACTTTTTGGGCCAAATTGTGTGATATACTGTTCAGATTTGGTGAAAGTGTTCTTGTCCTTGATTTGAATGATATGGAACTCAGATAATTTGTGATCCTGGCCCCAATAAATTAGATTAAATTCTGGATTGTCGAGTAATTGTCAAAGCTTCAGTGGAAACGGAATTTGGCAAGGCATGTTGATGTGTTGGACGGCTGGGATCCGACGAGGCATGTTGATGTGTTGCACTGCTGGGATCCAGTGAGGCCCCCAGCACTGATGTAGTTGGTGATCTCCAGATTATTGGGAGATTGATCACATGAAGATTAATCTTCCATCTGGTCCATACCAGTGGAAGATCATTCTTCATGTGATCAATCTCCAGATAACCTGGAGATGGTTGAGCCCACATGAACAAGTGGAGGAAAATCATCAACTGGTAAGATACCCCTCTAACAGTGCAATGATTTTCCCCCTGTGCCTCATTGGCTCCCAGCCCAACACCACTGGGCATGCTGCCCTGGTGGTGGGGGCTGGGAACCTCCACACCTCGAGTTTTTCAGAGAGACCCTACATGGTGGGTCATTGGTGAAAATCAACTGGGCACTGGTCATCCAGACAAACTTAAAGCCAGTCAGGACCTCTCCTGCAAGAAGTTGGAAAGCACGGACCTGGAACTTGCCGAGGTTTGGTTGCGGAACATGGCGCTGGAGGTGGATCTGATGGCCTCAAAACCTGAGATCTTGGCGCTGCGTAGGAAACAGGGCAATTGGTGGGGGGACAACAGACAATGAGAAGGGATGTCAATTGTTTGACTCAACTGTGCCACACGGTGCGTTTGGGAGGTGGATGGGGAGCGGCTTGCAAAAAGAGAGGGAGATGGCACTTCAACCACTACCAGATATCCAGTAAAAAATCCAGGATACCCTGTATCCCAAAGCACACTCCGTAATAGGAGTGTGCCAAAGCACACTCCGTTATAGGAGTGTGCCAAAGCACACTCTGTAATAGGAGTGTGCCAAAGCACACTCACAAATAGGAGTGTGCCAAAGCACACTCCGTAATAGGAGTGTGCCAAAGCACACTCCGTAATAGGAGTGTGCCAAAGCACACTCCGTAATAGGAGTGTGCCAAAGCACACTCCGGAATAGGAATGTGCCAAAGCACACTCCGGAATAGGAGTGTGCCAAAGCACACTCTGTAATAGGAGTGTGCCAAAGCTGTGAAGCCCCCCACGACTTGCGGGCTTCACTAGGTGACACTTCACCTATCACATGATCTACATCAGCCAGGAGTATACTCACAGCTCCTCCCACGCCCTTCCTATCTTGGCAGAGACTCCGGACCCCCATCGATATCTCTCTGCCGTGGCTAGGTGAGTTTCCTTTCCTTTTCCTTTCTCTCCCTTCTTCCTCAAGACAGGTGTACATAGAACTGAGAGAGACTCCGGACCCCCATCAATATCTCTCTGCCGTGGCTAGTCATCTGCAATATAGCCCCCGAGGACGTTGGTTCTAGAACGTCCCCAGGCCTTGTGCCTTGTCCCACTGAGCCTCTCCGCCTCCAAACAGTGAAGGGTCTCCCAACCCTTACAAAAGCACACTCTGTAATAGGAGTGTGCCAAAGCACACTCTGTAATAGGAGTGTGCCAAAGCACACTCTGTAATAGGAGTGTGCCAAAGCACACTCTGTAATAGGAGTGTGCCAAAGCACACTCTGTAATAGGAGTGTGCCAAAGCACACTCTGTAATAGGAGTGTGCCAAAGCACACTCTGTAATAGGAGTGTGCCAAAGCAGGGGACGCTGTCATGCAAGACTCAGACACTGGAGATGAAGACCCACCTCCCTCTGAAAAAGGTGGTTCTCAACAAAATGATCCAACATACTCACCCTCACGGAAATCTCTCTCAAGAACATCTGCCTCCAGCTCCAAAAATGAAGATGCAGAAGGTGATGATAACACCAAAGATGATGCTCCACCCCCTGAGACACCTATGGAAATGGTCAAAAGGAACATACCCACCTCCACAAGACCACCCAAGAAGACCAACGTCAAAGTCATCATCCCCTCTATTGTCCCAGCCCCAAAGTCAGCTGCCAAGCCCAAAAAACAACCCACCTCCACCTCAAAAAAAAATCAAAAGAAGCCCATTTCAACCAAATACGTGGATGAATCCGACCTCACTGAAGAGGACCCCATCTCACAAGATTTTCCCCCTGAGGATGACCACATCTCACAAGACTTGGATACCAGGAGCAATGCAATCAGTAGCCGCCATGGTGATGGTGAAGGCAGGTCACACCTCCCAGGCTACAAAACACGGCAGGAGTCAGCTCAATGCACTCCCGAGACTCAACTGTCTTCGGAGTGCAGACAAACCAGCAATTGGTAACCGTGCAGGCAGACCACCAAAATGATTTGCGAAAGCTGTTCCGGGGAAGTGGCCCATCCCGAGATTGGGGACACCTTACCTTAGCTTAGCTTACAGCTACACCTACACTTGTCCATGCATCTGCCAGCAGTTAAAACAACGAAGGAAGATTAGTTCTGGACAGAGTGGTTGAACAAGAAGCCCTGATCCCATTGGTTGCTAAGTGTTGGAGGGGCAGAGTCGGCTCCTTTTCAGTCAAACACTGTTGCGGTTGGCGAGTCGTAGGTGCGGTGGTGGATAGGTGATTGTTTATACTTTCAGTCGTGCACTGCTCTTTGTTTGCGGTGGGTGAAGCTGGTTGGTACGAGTCGTGAGTGCCGTGGTGGGTATATGGTTGTTTATACTTTCAGTCGTGCACTGCTCTTTGTTTGCGGTGGGTGAAGCTGGTTGGTACGAGTCGTGGGTTCCGTGGTGGGTACATGGTTGTTTATACTTTCAGTCGTGAACTGCTCTTTGTTTGCGGCTGGTGAGACTAGGCAGTACAAGTTGTGGGTGCGGTGGTGGCTAGATGATTCTTTATATTTTCAGTCGTGCACTGCTCTTTGTTTGCGGCTGGTGAGGCTGGCAGGTGGGTGGCCGTGGTGGTTAGGTGGGCTCCCAAGTGGGGGGTTGTAGCAATCCGAGTGGAAAGACAATTCGGTGGTGGGCGCTCGTGGTGATCGAGCAGGCAAAAGGTTTTGAGAAGAGGAAAAGCGAGAGTGAGACATACCAGATGAAATTGGGGGTAGATAGATCAGCACAGGATACTTATGCGCAGAGGAAGTCAAAGTGGTTATTTGAGGAGAGAGGAAGGAGGTACAAAAGCAAGTAGGCAAGGAAGCTGTGGTCATTCAAAGTGATAGAACAGATTGTTAGTTTGTTGAGCTGCAGTGCATGGAGAGAGTGGGGAGGAAAGATCTCGTGGTAACCAAACCAAGTAGAAGTGCAATCAGTGGGCTTTGGAAGTGTTAGAACAGATTCTTAGTATGTCAACCGTGGGTGGGAGTAGAGCAAGGGAGTAGGAGAGGTGAGTGGTAGAAAGCCACTCCCGTGAAGTGGCACTTCCTGGGAGTGGATGCGCACCAATGAATATCAGAGTAGCAGATCACGAAAGGTGGAGGCCAATCTGTCATTATTCAGAAGAAAAGAAAATACTGTTAGTACAAGCCGGGCCGGTAGAGAGAGAGAGGTGTGAAGGCCAGTGGCGAGAGGAGAGAGTGGGATGGAGCCATCAGTGGTTGATATCGACGCTCGAAAAGAAACACGTCTCGGGAGTCGATACACACAATACGAGATGAGCGGGCAGCGGGCAGCACCTGATCTGACATCAATCAAAGTTTTGAAACATTTAGTTACTATCTCGAGCCACAGGAGTAGATAGGGAGGGTATGGATCAGTGGAAGGAATCCACTCCCGAGCTGTGGCTTGTCTTGGGAGTGGTGAAGCAGAGTGGGACAGGCTCAGTGGCGAGTGATCCTTGAGTAAAACCCAGTGAGGAGAGGGGAGAGAAGCACGGTTAGTCGTTGTTTGTGGGTGGCTATCAAACGAAGACACCTACCGGAGGCCACTCCGAAGAATATTCCTTTGCCCGGAGTGGAACAGACACACTATTCATGAAACAGTTTACCAAGGGTTGGATTAGATGGAGATGGCAGGTCAAATTCGGCAATTTCTTGTGGTTTGTCGGGGAGGAGCAGTGCAAGCCTCTGCGGCACCTAGAAACGGCTGAGCCTTGCGCGCCTTTACACGCTAGCACTTGCTGCACCCCCGCGCACGAGGTAGCACATGGGTGACAGCCACACCATTCAAACGCACACAACAGCTTGCAACACCCTAACAACCAAAACAACAAATCATCTTGCAATAAAATCAGAGCACAAATCAGCAGTCGGTCAGTCGATGGGAGCTCACAGAAACTGGGGACTCACTATTTGGAATCAACAGAGTAGGATGGCCTGCGGTGCAAGCAAATTTTGAAGGTTGGAGGGTTAAATCAACTTGTTAGCGGTTGGAGCCGAGTATGGCATGTGAGTTGTTTTTTGGGGATGGCAAAGGTCCAACAAAGATGCCTCCTATGGTTTCAGAGATTTCAGCCGGGCGTGGCTGCTGTAGTTCTCCAGGGTTTTCTTGTGCTTGTGTGGTAGTACGGCGAATTCTCTGCAGCACCTAGGGCTTCTGAGCTCCAGTGTGGGAGGATGTGAGAGTGTGCAGCCCCACAGCAGCAGCAGTCCACTCCCAAGAAGTCGCACTTCTTGGGAGTGGGCACGCACAGACTGAGATCAGAGTAGCAGATAGATCAAATGGGGCGGCGGCCAATCTGCATGCAGGTACTCGAGGAGACAGGGCGGAGGTAGCAAAACGATTATCCAAGCTAGCTGTGGTCATTCAAAGTGAGAGAACATAGTCTTAGTACTTTGAGCTGTGGTGGGAGGGAGGAGGGACTGGGAAAGATCAGTTGGAGAAATCCAATTCCGACAAGTCGCACTTCTTGGGAGCGGGCATGCACGGACTGAGATCACAGAGTAGCAGGTCGAATAGGGCGGCAGCCGATCTGCAGGCACTTGAGGCAACAGGGCAGAGATAGTAAAATGATTAAACGAGCTAGCATTGGTCATTCAAAGTGAAAGAACATAGTCTTAGTACGTCAAGCTGTGGTGGGAGGAGGGAGGGACTGGGAAAGATCAGTTGGAGAAATCCACTCCCGACAAGTGGCACTTCTTGGAAGTGGGCACGCACAGACTGAGATCACAGAGTAGCAGGTCGAATGGGGCGGCGGCCGATCTGCAGGCACTCAAGGATACAGGGCGGAGATAGTAAAAAGATTAGAAGAGCTAGCATTGGTCATTCAAAGTGAAAGAACATAGTCTTAGTATGTCGAGCTGTGGTGGGAGGAGGGAGGGACTGGGAAAGATCAGTTGGAGAAATCCACTCCCAACAAGTCTTGCTTCTTGGGAGTGGGCACACACCAGCTGAGATCAGATTAGCAGATCAAATGAGGTGGCCGCCGATCTGTGGTTATTCAAAGTAAAAGAAACTTATTGTTAGTACAACCCGTGGCAGGAGGGGAGAGGGAGGGATGTAGACCAGTAAGGGGAGGGGAGAGTGAGGAGGAAAGATCAGTTGTAGGACTCCACTCCTGAGAAGTGCAACTTCTCGGGAGTGGGCAGGCGCTGGTTGAGATCAGAGTAGCAGAGTGAGTGAACAGCGGCCGATCTGCAGGCATTCAAGGAGACAGGCCAGAGGTACCAAAACAAGTAGAAGGGCAAGCCGTGATCATTTGAGGTGCAAGAACAGAGTCTTAGTACGTCGAACCGTGGTGGGAGGAGGGAGGGAGGAGGAGAGATCAGTTGTCAAAATCCACTCCCGAGAAGTTGCACTTCTTGGGAGTGGGCACACACCGGCTGAGATCAGGATAGCAGATCAGAAGAGGCAACGGCCAATCCATGGTTATTCAAAGTAAGGAAACGTGACCGGAAGTGGGACCCACCGGCTGAGATCAGAGTAGCACATCGCAAGAGGCGGCGGGCGATCTGGGGTTATTCAAGGGAATCAGACATACTGTTAGTACGAGCCAGGGCAGGAGGGTTAGGGAGAGGGGAGGATCAGTGACGGGAGAAGAGAGTGAGAAGGAATGATCACTCGCGGACGGAGAGGTTGAGGTTGAAGGATTAATAATAGAGATCCACTGCCGAGGAGCGGGATCGGCTGTCAGCAATAATTGGAGCCAAAGGAGATTGCTAACCCTTCAAACAAACAAAAGAGACAATGCTTACTCTAGAATAGAGATGGCCAAACGGGTCCGGGTACCCGCGACGGGTGCGGGTACTTGCTGTGAATTTCTCCAATTTTGGACACCCGGACCCGGACACGGCACCCGCCGACGGGTACCGGCGGTACTTGAGGAGGGTACCGCGGGTACCGCACTGGTGACCGATCAAGTGGGGTATGTACACACCCCTCTTGATGACCGCACATTGAGCGGGGTGCACATCCCACTCGATGACCGGCCATTGAGTGGGATGCGCACTCAACCCGATGACCGGCCATTGAGTGGGGGTGTAGGCCGGTCACGGCACCCGCGGACGGGTACTCAAAGGGCAGTGGCGGATACCCGCCAACGGGTGCGGGTACCGCCAAACGGGTACCCACTGGCGATCTCTACTCTAGAAAGACATCAAGCGCCAGAGTATGATTAGACCTTCAGGTCGCAGGCGCACGTTTGGTGTCAGTTGAGCTCACATGGAGCATGAAAACAATAGAGGAGTGAACTACTGGAACGCCCGGGTCTGCGCACAACTGGCAGCAAAAGGCCTGACTCGCCCTTAGCAGCTAATGTTTTGTTAGGAAGTCGGGCCTCACGGGCAAAGTCAAAGGAGGAGGATGAGTGGGACTTCCACTCTTGAGAAGGGGCGTGGCTTGGGCACAGTGAGAGTTGGGGAGAGTAGTGATTTCATCAGTGAGTAGGACCTCGTCCGGTGTGAGATTGGAGCTGATCAAGTCTTTTGTGGGTGATCAAGGTGAAATCAAACCACTTACTAAGATAATAGGAAATCCAGATGGCGGCGGCTGCGGGAGGTAGTTGAAGATTTCTAATGGTTGCGGAGGAGTGGTGGGAGCGGGAGGGCGGGTTCTCTGCAGGAGTCCAGAGTAGCTGAGCTTGTGAGAGGGCTCAGAGCAGCAGATGCGCTCTGCGCCCTGCGCGCAAGGCTGGGTTGGTCTCAGCTCCTCAGCTGCAACGAAATGTGCTCAGATTCCCCTGAACACCCTCAGACCCAGACCAGCTCTCACTCGACTCCCCTGTCACAACCATTGCATCATACAGATCGAACCTTATCAAGCCCTCCCTCCCAAAATCCTCCACTCCATCCGACAGAGAACACGCGCAGCATCAACCAAACTCGCCCCAAAACCAATCTACGACCTCTCCTTATAGCCAACCAGACGCAGCGCCCCTCCAAATTCATCCTGAATAACAACTTGTCAAGTTATCTGCCGATTGCCTCCTTAACGGACTAGGGTTAGCAAATCCACTCCCGCCAAAAGGCATGTAGCGGGAGTGGAGTTGATGCTCTAGGGCTAGCACTGCAGCTAGTACTCCAGCATCCTAACCTTATTCATAGTGGGGAAAAATGCAATTTGCACTCCTGAGATTGGGGATTCTCCAGGGGTGGCAACTGAACGGAAAAAAACGGTGCACTCCGGAGAATGGGGGTTCTCCCGGGTTGTGACCAATTAGGAAAAAGAGGGCAGGGTGAGCACCTCAGCCATCCACTCCCAAGTAAAGATCTTCCTCGGGAGTGGAGACAAACCTCCCACCAGAACTGACGCTTCATGTTACCGCACTCCTGGGCATCAAACGGCCTTGGGAGTTGCGCCGGACGAGCTCTGCCGTCCACATAGAGAACACAAAAAAAGGGTCTTGTCCATTTGGACAATCGTCCAAACCCTCACCCAGACCAATCCCCCGTGTTTACACCAAGTCCTTACCCCGTTGCAACTGATGGACACAAAATTAATGCAACATATCTTCCCGATTCATTCCACATAAACAACAGTAGAACGTGGGCTCCAAGTAAGCATAGCAACAAGCTACTCAGAGCCATGGATCAATTTCCGCATCAACACAATGTTGAGCTGCCACAAGGACTTGAACTAATAATTTAACAAATACTAATAGGAAGCTGATAATTCCGCCTGAATTCCATCAGTTAAGAATGAAATGTACACAGAATTTTCTTTAGAGAGCTGGTCCTCAGGTGATTTGACCGCTATTAAGGGGGTCTCAAGTGATCAGTGTTATTCAATGGAATTCTTGAGTAAGACATAAACCTGTACAAATAAGTTACATTAGAGAACATGTGTGACTTAAAACATTGATTGGGTGATTCAGAACTTACTAGAGGGCTCATACCTTCTCTGGACACGCGATTGGCGATTTCAGTGTGCATGGGATCCCCGCCTTCTTCAAGCTTCTCTGTAATTGTCTGTCAGAGTCCCAAATTGATTAGAAACATTTTCTTGTAGATCATGGAATGCAACCTTAGGGAACAGCTACTCACCTTCCACAACTGACAGAGGTGAATGTATTGACCTCTCATCTCCTTGATTTGGACAAACCCATTGAGGGCTAGGTATTCTCGTAAGACGTCTAAAAAGTTTGCAACATAAGTGTAAACCCCCCTCCTTCTCTGGGGTTCACAAGGTGTCACCAATGGACACCTTCCCTGTCACAGCCTTGTAGATAGCCCGGTCCCATTCCTTCCCTGGCTCAGTAGAGAACTGACACTCATTCTCTCTGAGCCAGGTAAGCTCTTTACTTCTCTCTTGTTGTTTCCTCTCTTCTCTCAGTTCAAGAGAGAACTGACACTCATTCTCTCTGAGCCAGTCCTAGCAATCAAAGCCCCCAGTTTGGTCCTAGAACTTCTCCTCCGTGCCCATTCCACCGCCCCTCCGGCATCTGCTCCAGTGAAGGGATTCAACCCTTACAATAAGTGGCCTTCACAGCAAATGTGGATGATTTTTCAGCCAGCTCCTTGTTTCTCTTAAACCATGCGCCAAAGAACATGATCAGTTCAGCGCACAATTCCCCGGTCCAAAAGATGGTACGGCGGCGGAACATTGGCGGAGGCTCGGAAGAAATATGCTTGTTATTTGTTACAAGTACCGTACGGTTGTAATATACTGTGCCTCTACTTCTGAAATGACCTCCTGGAAGCATTGGTTGACCACGCAACTCCTGAAACATGGGCCAGTTGATTATAAAGCGTTAGTGTGTTCCTAAAGATATGTATATTCCAGACCAACTTACATCATGATGTCCCGCTAATCCTATTGCAGGTATTATGTATCTCTAATACCCATTCACTATCATTGTCCTGAAGGCTTGAAGTTAAGTTCATGATGTCGATTGAGCTAAGGATAAGTTCTTTGTTGGTTGGGTTCTTGGCGATCCACGTTAGTTCTATTCTCATGTCCACAAGGTTAATTAACCCCCCCCCCCCCCCCAATCCCCCATATCTTCGGATAGACCGGTCGTGCCAGGGGATGGAAGGTATTGAACTCTGTGCAAACTACGCACATTTATGCCGCTCCCCACAACTGTAATTCACCACCTCGACACAGGGTTCCCCCCTACAGGCGGGAAGGTAATGCTACCTTCTATTCGGCAGAGGTAATCAACTCAGATACCCTGTAACCTACATGTTTGTATTACCCTCTTCCCCTCACAACATCCTCACCATGATACTTTGGACGATCGTCCAAAAATGCCAGCCCCACACCAACCAAAAAAGTTACCTTGGTCACCTATCCCCCCTCTCTTTATTGCAGCACATGCCCTGCCCAGTTTGGACGATTTCCAAGATCCGAAATGGCCCAAATCCCTGTCTTTTTCAGTTACTTGGCAAGTTTGCTGCCTCTGTAAATCTTCCAGATGGGAGTGTGTTTCTTGATCTTTTGGAAGATCTCCTGATTTATGTACATCGATTATGCATGTTGTTGCATATAATGCATGTTAAACCTGTAACAGGTTTCCAGATTTATGGTTCAGCATCCATTGCGTTATCGCTCCACATGAGGGTTCACATGCCAAGATTTGCAGGGTTGTCCACATACAAACCCAATTTTTGCAGAGCCCACAATCAGCACATTGTAGACGACCAATTGTGGTTTCATGTTGTTTGTGCCAGAAATATGTAGATACTTTTGAGAAATTTTACAGCAATACCATACTGGTATTTGACTGTACAAGCCACAGTGCACGTTTGGTGGAGTTATGTAGTGCTGGGCCGTGTGCGGTGGAACATGATCCTTGTTACATGTTATCCTGATGGGTTGGCGGGTGTGTGTGTATAGCACCTGTTTTGTGGCCGCCACCACCAAGCCCCTAGTGTGTTGCTTTTGACTGCCATAATTAGACAAACTTCCCACTCCCATACCTCTTTGGCATCATTCCACAGTTCCCGCTGAATCACTTCTTCCCATTGCATGCCAGCGTGAACACACATTTACTACTGAACCACTATCTTGTATTTAGACGAGTCCACCTCTGTCCAACAACATGGTCCCAAAGCTTCTAACACCTTCACAGCAATCATGGTTTGATGGGGTCATTCAATCCATGAAAAATACTATCAATTATGAATTGGAGCCTGTTGATGACACTAGGACACCCCTCCAGAAGGCCCTGGACAATGATCACTTCCTCACCCACATGGATTATCACTACAATGGTGCATTGCAAGAAGCGCGCTTCATGCACTTGCCTGAGTCTCAAATGCCCAACTTTTATGCGCTCTGGGTCACCTGCTGTGGAACTCCTACTGTGCCAGGCGGTAGGCAGTGCTTGGAAGGGAAAGTGGTGATGA
Organism: Puccinia triticina; assembly: GCF_026914185.1. NCBI lineage: Eukaryota > Fungi > Basidiomycota > Pucciniomycetes > Pucciniales > Pucciniaceae > Puccinia > Puccinia triticina. Next base: position 1,531,614 of record NC_070572.1, read on the forward strand.
GCCTGCCTTCCTGTGAGGTCCTAGGATGAATGAGATCTGAGAAAAACCAGAGAAAGGGGGTTGAACAACAATGTCAGTGAGACTTGTTGGCGGGTTTGGGGGTTGAGGATCTGGAAAGGGATGCTGATGAGGATCTTGAGGGTTGATAAGGATCTGATGAGGTGATGAGGATAAGGATCTGAGAATCTTGATGGTGTATTTCGTGGATCAGAAGACTGCCATCCTCCCCATCATCTGAGTTCAAAGTTTGAACTCAGACTGCAGGAAGTGAACATGTCACAGACATGTTCATCACATCCCTAACTACAAACAAGCTCTGCACAACACAAACAAAACAAAACACACACAAAGAAAAGATCAACCACATACATAGAAAAATGAGGAGAGTAACATAAGAGGATGGGTGCAATGGATCCAAAAGAACAGAGAGAAAAATCAACAACAATCATCAATATCAATCATAACATCTTGAATCTTGAGCTTGAGATTTGAGATGGATAATCTTGAGGGCTTGATATTGATAACTGGTCATTTGAATCTTGAGTCTTCATCTGGATCTTGAACCATGGACCGTCTGTACCATTTTGCTCACCACACCACCATGCAGAGATGGGCCGAGGTAAGCCGTCAACCTTTTTCATCTGTTCTGCCGGCCAAACTTTGAAATTTCTACTCTGGCAGGCCCCCCGGTCAAGAAGGAGCTTAACATAGTCTACCAAGAGGCGATTGCAAGAGGCAAAATCAACTTGGCTACCCAATAGCACCTTTCTGGGGCCCGCTCATCCAGTTCCAGAGAATCATTTGGGCCGTATTTTGCAATAGTTACCCTCCAATTGAAATTTTCCTCATATAACATATATAACATATACCTCGAGCTCCTTCTTATGTATGTCTACAGATATACATCAAAAAACCAAGTGTGAACAAGGATGAAGAGGAACACAACACAGAATCCTTCCACATTCCAATTATACATACAAAGTAATCCACTAAGCTACTGCCAATGGCTGGAAATATTGGTATATTTAGTTGTTTTGACATATCTCCAAAAAAAATCAGGGTTGTTTTGTGTAGTAAAATCCTAGAAATTCATCAACTGGCAGTTTAAAAAACATAAAAATTCCTACTGTTCCCGCATAAAAACTTGTCTATGACATTGAGGATTCCACACTTTATCAGCTTGTGTTTGTGAAACAACGGATTTAAGTTTTTGAGTCACTCACCTTCAACCTGAAATTCAGACTTCTGGACCAGAGGTATCAGTTTGTGGGCCGTGAGGAAAACCCAAGGGACCCGGTTGTGGGCCGTGAGGAAAACCCAAGGGACCTGGTTGTGGGCCGTGAGGAAAACCCAAGGGACCCGGTTGTGGGCCGTGAGGAAAACCCAAGGGACCCGGTTGTGGGCCGTGAGGAACACCGGAGGGACCCGCTGCTCCACGGGTAGCCTGTTCATCATTTGCACCTTGAAAGTTTGCCCGTCCAATTGACTTTCCCATCATCTTGGTCGAAAGATCTGCTAATCCCATTTGTGTGCTAGCTAGATGCTTGGCCTGGAATTCACCAACTTGGGATAAATACTCGGGGTTGTAGGCGTCAAGAGGAAATTGTTTTGGCACTGTTTGCCCCATTGCCTCTTCAGCCGTAGGCGCTTGGACACTTGTGTGATCCAAGAGACCTTGGACCTAAATTTTCTTTTGATGACTTTTGGCTCGTTGTTGGGCGGCTAGGTCGACACATTGGATCATGTTTTCCATGAAGCCGCTTCGCCAATATGCTGAGATCCTTAGCAGTGCGCGGTTGGCGTCCAACTCCTCGAAATCCGACACCGCATCTGGTTCACGGAGTAAGTGTGCCAGGACCTTCTTTGCAGGGTACAGCTCCAGAAACGTATCCGCCCGGAGATTGGCGATCTGTTCACAAAAATCATTATCAGCTTATGTCCGTGAATCTGCAGAAGGTTTTCACACCATCACCCACCTTTCTTTTTGTTGTTCTCATGTGTTGAGAATTCTTTCTTTGTTTTGCTATCTCAGGAGGGGTGAACTGAGCCTTCTTCCTAGCCACGCCTTGATTTGTAATCCATTCATTAAATCAAGTCTTTATTCCGGGGAGCGCAGATTCAAAAACTTCCACTTGGGTGTGCTTGGCCCAAGGCAACCAATGGCGCACAGTGATGTCAATCATTAGCGTGTTCCACACGTTCTCGCGGAGGAGGGGTGCATTCCAATTAAAAGTAAATCGGGGAAATCCATGCTTTGCAAGATTGGATTCCATCTCCCTCTTAACATGGATTGAAACGGGATAGGTGGTGGTAAAGGGTGTGTTACGAAATGTCACCCCCACCAGACAACCCTTGAGATTCTCAAGAACCCCTTTGCGGATGAGTCGTATTTCTTGTTCATTCGCTTCTGGGTGCCTAGCCGTTACCTTGTCCAAACGCTTTTTCAAGGCAGTCTTGCGGCACTCCCTCCAGCTGTCCCAATTCACAACCTCTTCTGTGCTGGGAGAGGTGGGGAGTTCTTCAGACTTCACGTTTCTTGCCAGCCCCATGACGCCCTTTGTGAAAGCCCGCAGGCTTTGTATGACTTTGTTGCAATGGTGAGGCTTCTCATCCGTTGCCTGTGTTATCATCCTGGAGAGCTTTTGGCCCGTTTGTCAATCCTCGCTGCAACCTTTCGCCGCCCTCCTACAAGTGTTGCTGCCGTTGGCGAGGGTATCGAGCGGGAAATCTTACAAGGGAAAATCATTCAAAAGTGGTCGAAAATAGTCAATATTAGTAGCAGGAATTGGAAGACGGATGGGGAGCTTCCAACCTCCTGTGGGTCTGTCAACAGGAGTAGTTTTGGCAACATCATCCAAAAAGAATGAATCATCCAAATCCATATTGGCTGTCTAATGCAAGCGTCAGGGGGGGGGATGCAATTCCATGCGTTCAAACTTTGAGGGATCCAGTTGAAAAGGGTAAAGGCTAGTTGTTTTTTCAGTTCAGATGGCGATGTCGGGACATGGGCGGGATAACATAAGATGGAACTGAGGAAGTTTTTGGTTATAAAAGATCAATATATCAATCAGCAGCCGACCGGGTACCAATGAGTCAACTTTGCTTCTTCCCCCTGTGTAGAGATCATGCATACACACATTTTTTTTAACCATCTTTAAGTTCCGCGGCGAAAATGCCAGCGGGTCAACTGAGGCCCAACACTAAGGCGCCAAGCTCTTGTGGAGCGCAACATCTGCCCAAATGCCCGTTGACAGCCTTGGTTTCCCATTCAATCGTGTCATTCCATCTCACCCCATATTGTGTACACATTTCATCAATATCACCACCTTGGGGCCCCTCGTACTTTGAAAATTCAACCGCCTGCCATCGCTATCAATGCAAACAACAAACAACCACGCTAATTGGGGCCGGCTCTGCTGTGCACCAAGGTATAGGAACTGTCAGCCTCGGTGATGCCAAGAACAGAGTTCTTCTAGCGACACCGGGTGATAATAAGAAATGAAGATAGTTTTGATGGTTTTATTTTGAAGAAATGAAAATAAAAGAAATAATTTTTACGGAGGGGCCTGCGAGCAGGTGTTGTTTAGATCCCTCCAAGGATAACTGGGGCCTGCGATGCAGGGGTAGTTTGGTTCCCAGAGAAATATAGGAAAAGTGCAATAAATAAGAGAAGGGTAATTACTTACTAGTAAAGAACCTTCTCGATATCGGATTGCACTCGGAATTAAGACGGGCTATAGACGGCAAAGATGTAACGACTTGATTGATCGGAATCTGATAATGTTTTGATTCGAAGTAGTAGTTAGATATTTGTTGGGTTGTCTGAAGCTGATGATAGAGGAAAAAGAGGGATAACAGACCTCTTTAAATATCTGTTGCTGTCTCCTAGTTTGTTGGGGAATTCTCTTCAAAGACTACGGACTGGGGCGGTCTCTATCGCTCAAGGATCATTTGACTTGCGATGGGGCTGTTGATATCTGTCTGTTTATTGAACTCAATTGGGGCTATTGGATAGCTGTGTCAATCTATTTATTACGTTCGAGTTCGGATGGTGTCGTTGTTGTCAAGAAGATCTTGATAGGGGATGATCTCTTATTTCCCAATAGTTAGCGGACATTTGACACCTGTCACGTGAATGTCTTTCACAGGTGTAACTTGCGTACCCGTGTGTAGTTTATTATTCACACAGAGTATATTTCTCATATTCACTAGTTTTAAAGATTAATATCAATCTTAAACTATATTTACATTATATTTCTAAGTATTTATTATATATTTATATTATTTGTGACAGATTACATAGATATCTGTCACCCAAAAAACGTGAAATATTATTTATAATCATTTGTATAATTGTTACGCTGGCTTGCGCTGCGTAGCCGGCTGGAAGGAACTTTCTTGACCCGTAAAATTAGAAACGCTGTGACATGGCAGCCATCTTTGGCCAAGGTGAGTTGCTGGCTACTTTTTCAGCACCAGAAGGCATAACACAGCCGGTTTTTACTGTTGCATCTTAATTTTTCCGCCTTGATTACCCAGAGGCTAGGTATGTACTTAAGTGTATCCGCTGATCACCACAACCTTGGAAGATTATCACTAGCCGCGGACAACCTCAGCAAAATCTGAGGAGTCAACTGGGACAATCGTCAAAGTGCACCACTGTAAATCCGCAGATAAACCAGAGGGAGTTGAATTTGGATGATCGTCCAAATACAATGGATGATTGTCCAAATACCATGGACAATTGTCCATTGAATTTGGACAATCGTCCAACATGGCACCATGTATGTAAACCAGTTGCCCTAGGCTGTGATTCAAACCTCGCTATCTCTGCTCCATTTCATCGAGTACCCCTGATCAACCATTCAGGCAAAATTCATGTCTCATTTTGCCCGGGCCCGGGTCACAGAATTATTCACCAATCAAATTTTTGTTTGGGCTTCCTTGTCTCCAAGTTGTCAGCTTCAGCCTATGTATGCATATGTCATTTATGTACTTCTTCTCGGCCCTTGGATCTCCATACGTTCTGATTTTGTAGGGGTTACACAACAAATCTTGTACTTAGACTTGACATTGTAGGGGGATTCAACCCCCGGGGGAATTTGGAAATTCATCTCTTTACTATTATCTCGCTCTATAGGTTATGAGCCCAGCGCAGATAAGATTCTCTGAAGAGCTCGACAAACGATCCTCGCTAGACCCGATTCCAACTTGGGCGAACAGTCATTTGGTTGTATTCTCGATTCCGGCTCAAGACACGAACAGTTTTTTTTTTTCAATTGGTCAAACGGTCCCAATTCTGTCTTGGGCGTCGAATTTCTTTCAAAAGAAAAGGTTTTCTCGTAGAGGGTCGGGCAGGACAAACTACTAAAGTGAGTCGCCCTACGTGTGCATCTCCCAAAGTGGTTGTGGTGAACTACGCGCCACGTTTGTGAGCATCAGGCAAGGTGTCTTATTTTCAGATACCAGACCTGCCGCGTGGAACTCGGTCGGGAAAACGATTTGATAACCCGACTTTGACCGGATCTGAATCTGAAACTGCAAGCAAGGACGCTGCTCGGTCGATTGTACCATTACCGCCAGCACATTCATCCCCTCATAGACGCCTGCTCAACTTCCCGCCGTACGCAGCCATACACACACCCCTACCAACTTCCGCGTCGGCAAGTGGTGACGTGATGAGCGCTCAGGAAGGTCAGCCGGGGGACAAGGGCAAGAGTCCTGCTGGAGGGTCGACCGCGGGGCCTCAGTTTGTTGCACTTGATCAGCTTGCGATATTGCTCCAGAGCATAAATCGACCTGTCAAACAGAAAATCAATTCGAAGACAGGGACCAAGCGGGCAGTGGCCTTGGCCGACGCACTTTCGAAATATCAAAAGCTTGGGAAAGCAATTGAACCTCAATTATCCAAAGATGGGGTCAATTTCCCAGACTGGGAGCTATCCCTGAGGGCGACGGTCACGCAGGTTTTTGTGGCCGCCGAATATTTTGGGTTGACTGCCAGGGACAACAATGCGGATAGGGCTGCACTCACGGGAGTCCTGGTGGAGAACAGTGTTCACCCTTTGCTAGTTGCCTTGGTCCGGGGCAAAGCTGGGCGTGTGGCCTTTACAACTCTCCAATCTCGTTTTGCAAACGTGTCCTGGACCTACATCATGGCAAGCGAACCTACGGACGTATTGGCTGACTTAAACACGGCTTGTTTGGAAATGCGGATGTGTCTAGATGAAATCGAAAAGCGTACCGGGTCGATTAGCAAGGATCTAGTTCTGGCGTTATTAATTCACCAGCAATGCCACCCACACTTCCAAGGGATAGCCAATGCCCTGGACGCTCGAATTGCGGTCAACCCCAAGGTGATGATTTTGTCGAAGACCATCTTGGAGATCGCAGGAAGAATGAACTCGAGTGTCGTGCCGGCTCAGTCGTCAGTTTTCGCGTACAGGTCGGCAAGGGGCGGGACCGGTGACAGTGTAGCTAGGAAAGGCGGTGACCAGTCGCAATCAATTTTGGGGAAGAGCGACGCGTGGGCGAAGAGGGTCCTAACGGAAAAAAATCCCTGCCGGTACTGCTACGAGTGGGGGCATTGGATGAATGATTGCCCGCTCAAGAAGGATCAGAAGCCGCCGGTGGGAGACCCTTGACTCAGGGACCCAAACGCACGCTTGAATAAGTCGGCGGTGTGTCATCCGGCGCTCATGCAACGGCCCAAGGCAATAGTGGCATTGATTGAGAAGCAGCCCGGGAGCAGCAAAGCAGCGCTTCTGGACTCGGGCGCAACAGACAGTGTCAGCAACGATGTCCGTTTTTTTACCTCCCTCAGGCCTGTTGCCATGTCCCTCATAGTTGCTTCTACAGATCGGTTTCCCGTGAAGCAAGTAGGGGACATCGAATTGCCGACACCATTTGGGAAGTTGAAGGTGTCAAACGTTCTATACTGCCCGAACATCAGTGGCACAATCATTTCTCTGGGCAAATTCAGGCGATGGGACGGTGAAGTAAGGTGGGACGGCGAGAAATATACTCTAGTCCAGAACAATGTCTCCTTTCCTTCATTTGAAATCAATGATCAATGTTTCTTGCAATACTCTGCGTCTGAGGCCTTCGCGGCAGTGATGTCGGTGGAGAGTGCGGTTATGCACGAGAGGATTGGGCATCTTTCCCTGAGGATGCTGCATGAGTCGGTGAAGAAGGGGGCTGTGCTGGATGTGCCGGGTTTTGAGGTGTCGCCAAATAGGGGATGCGACACGTGTGCAACAATGAAAGCGACGCACTCGCCTGTGGATACACCTTTGAGGAACATATGCTTGGAGCCGGGAGATGTTGTGGCGGCCAATCTGATTGGGCCGTATGATTCATTGTTGGACAAATTCAAGTATGTGCTGTCGGTTCAAGATTTGAATTTGGGCATGGTCTCCGCAATCCCAATCAAGAAGAAGGTAGACGCTACGCAGCAGGTTATAAACTGGATCCTAAAATTCAATAAACTGTCGAACTGGAAGGTTAAGAGACTGCGTATGGACAATGCTCTGGAGTTTGTGAGGAGCGGGAATCTATCCGATTTTCTGGCGGCTGAGGGGATTGTCCACGAGAGGGCGGTACCATACGACATCATCAGAACGGGGCAATTGAGAGGGTCAACCAAACACTGGCTGAGATGGCGAGGTCGCTGCTACACACAAGACGTCTTCCTAAATACCTGTGGTCCTATGCGCAACGGTGGGCCGCTACGCTACACTACGCTACAGGGCCACTTAGCGTTAGCGTAGCGGCAAAAAGCGCCCGCTCATTTTGAGTAGCGTTAGCGCGCTGTTAGCGCCGCTACGCTGCGCTACGTTTCAGCGGCGCTAACAGCGCGCCAATTGTATGTTAGTGTTAGCGCGCCGCTACAGTCACTACGCTACGCTACGCTGCGCTACAGCGCTTTTAGCGGAAAAAAAGGCCTTTTTTCAGCTAAAAGCACTGTGGCGCACCGTAGCGCGCGCTCTTTTGCGCCCTGCGTGTGTAGCGTTAGTGCAATTGCGCGCATCTGCACTAACGCTACGCTAACAGCTAAATTAGCTGCGCACCCTTTGCGCATAGCGTTAGCGCAGAAAGGCGCAATTCCGCTAACGCTACGCTAAAATTTAGCGGAATTCCGCTACGCTATGCCACGCTAACGTTACGGTTAGCGTAGCTGGCCCACTGTTGCTATGCATTCAGGCAGGCGGCGTTCATTTTCAATCAACTGGTGCATCGCGGACATGACGTGACCCCCATCGAGAGGGTTCTTCGGACGAAACCTTCACTGGCTTTGCTGAAAGTTTTTGGGTGTGTGGCGTACATGTATGATCATACGCATAAGAAGCAGATGGTCCCGTAATCGCAGAAAACCAGGCACATTGGAGTGGCACCGGATTCCAAGGGATGGCTACTGTGGGATGAGGAGACAAGGAAAGTCTTGACGTCAGCTTTGGTTCAATTTGAGGAGAACAAGCCTTACGCTCTGTTGAACCGCGTGGATGCTGGCGGTGAGATGGATATCGCGTTGTCAGCTATTGAATGCACGAGACTTGGGGACGAGTTGGACCTTCAAGATGTGCTGGTGGCGGCGTTGGAGGCACGTGACCCGTATGGGGGTGATTCTCCGTCATACCACAAGGCGGTTGGATCACCAGAGGCTGGTGAATGGCAAGGGGCCATGGACGAGGAGCGGAAGTCATTGGAGGACCTGGGGGTAGCAATCAAGGATGACCCTCCGAGTGACAAGAAGAAACTCTTGCGGTCAAGGTGGCTATTGGGCACCAAGCGGACGATGCAAGGAGACATTCGGCAAAGGAAGGCAAGGATAATCGTTGGCGGGCACAAGCAGATCAGGAAGGTCAATTACGACAAGACTTTTGCGCCAACGCCCACTTTTGCGTCAATGAGGACGGCACTGACGGTTGCGGCAAAGAACAAGTGGCCGGTTGCGTCATTTGATGTCAAGACGGTGTTTCTTCATAGTGAGATAGATGAAGATGTCTGGGTGGTGCCACCGCCGGGGTATCCTGTGACTCACGGGAAGGTGTGGAAGCTGAGGAAAGCGCTCTACAGGACCAAACAAGCCGGGCGATGCTGGTGGCTGCATCTCAAGGCGGCACTGGGGGAAAATTGGTTTTGAGGCGAATCCCCAGGACTTGAGCACCTATACTTTCAGGAGCGGCGAGGGCGTGGCTTTCCTGTGGATTCACGTGGATGATGGTCTCTTGGTGGCAAGCTCAGATGGGCTGATGGCGCGACTTAAGGAGGGACTGTCGGAAGCATTAACCCTCAAGTGGGACAAAAAACTCTTGTTGTTGGTTGGAATTCAAATAAGGCAAACGGAGGGCGGGTTTCGTCTTCAGCAACCCGCGTTGATCAGGAAATTGCTTGACATGGACGGATCTTTGCTCACGTCCGCGGTGCCTCTGCAAGACAGTAATCTCTTGTTGAATCATTCAACAAATCCGGATGCTCTATATTTCTCATATATAGGAATTCTATTATACATTGCACAGGGGACCAGGCCCAACATCTCATATGCGACACACTATCTGGCGAGGTTCTCACTAGGCACGGACAAGTCTCACTGGGCGGTGCTGAAAAGATTAGTGGCCTATGTACGGGCAACAGGGCACTTTGAGCTTAAAGTGGAGCCGGAAGAGGGGGAGGAGCCTTTGAAGACTTATGTGGACGCTAGTTGGATGGGTGAAGGGGCAAGGTCGCATCATGGTTTCATGACACTACCAAGATGGATGAATTTGCGATGTTGTATATTGATCAATATAGCGTATATTGATCAATTTATATTGATCAATTTTTCTTTTTATATTATTCCTCTTGATACCTTTGTCTGTTTTCCATGTCTCCCTGATACTATTCTATAATCTCTCTCCTTCTGCCTGTGTTAGCTTCAAGCCACAATTGGCTTATGAGGGCGACCACATTTTCTGGCAGGCTTCTTGGGGGCCAACTCTGAAAAGGGGACATTGGGACCCAAGGCCAATGGAGCAGATGCTGCGGCAGGGTCCGGTAGCAAGTCTTGCGGAAGCAGAGGTGGCAACACTGTGGTGGAAGAGGAGGGGCGAGGGGCTCTTGAAGGCTGGCTCCATCTGGTAGGGGCCTTGGAGGTAGCTCTTGCTGCTGGAGTCGGCTCAGGATGGGGAGTCGGAATAGATTGATTTGGTTGACTGTTGTTCAATCGGAGCCGTATCTTGATTGGTTTGGTGACAGGTTGGCTTGGTTGAGGTGACAAAACCGCTTGGAAGTCTGAATGCAATGACTCCTCGCTGGTAGATTCCTCATCTTCGCCGCTGTGGTCTGAGAGATCTTTGCTCCAGTCTTCAGAGCACAAAGGTGACGATATATTGTCACCAATGAACTTGGTAGACTTCCTTCTACTTCTCACGGGCTTAGGCACAGGGTTGGCAGATGGTGCCGGTCCCACAATGTTGTCACCCGTTATGTTGCCGTTGTAACCAATATTCAAGAAACTTTGCAAGTGCTCAAAGGGGAACCCCGATGAGATTTTTGGGTTGTCACGCCGGATCCTCTCATTGCTTTCTTTGACAAAGGTGGCCTTGTCATTGGTCCATTGTTGAGAGTAGATTAACCAGCTGGTGTTTGGATGTGCGCCACTGATACTTCCAGGCACCGGGTCGACCATCTGAGCATAGCCGGTGTTTTCTCGATTGTTGTGTAGCCAAACACCAGTGACGCCTCGAATCTGCCGCAATACCTTGCCCCAGTAACATTCATAAATTTCTACATACACCATTCAATTCTTCCTGAAAAAAAGATGTTGCAAGTTTTAGGATTAATCCAGGGTAGCTTAGGGGTCTCAAAATTTTTTTCTTTTTATTTTTACTTCAACAATTGATGTTATCAGAAGTCTCCAAATCTACTTTTTTTCAAAAAAGGAAAAACATTGACCCCTGACCTCTCTCATGATACCATCCTGCACACATTTTAAATTTGGTTGGTTGAACTTCCTGAAGATATTGCATATCATACTTGAAGTGCTATATGCTTAGAAGGCCTTTTGATAATTAGTTTACCATGGTTTAGCATATTTTTGTCAGGTTCTTTTTTTTATCTACTTTTGTTATCAACCACAGATTAATGAGGAGTATTTTCACATAAAATTTCATTGTACAATTGTTCTGCATATCAAACCCAGAAATAATGTATTTGGGGTCACATACATTATGTGGCAGCTACAATCTGATCAGTTGCCAAATCTCACTACTTTGTTAGTTTCTTGGTATTTCTGCAACTATATCTCAAAACAGCCTGGGAATTTTTCCATGAAATTGGTACCAAAATGTATCAAAGCCCTCATAGATTCATTGTGTACCTCAAATTACCACATAACCCCCAAATGTAGCAGCTAGGATCTGATCAGTTGCCAAATGTCACTAATTTGGTAGTTTCTTAGTGTTTCTGCCACTATATCTCAAAGCAGCCTGGGAGTTATTCCATGATTTTGGTCTCAAAATTTTCAATAGCCCCCAGCAATTCATTTTGTACCTTAAATGACCACAAAACCCCCAAATGTAGCAGCTACAATGTGATCAGTTGCCAAATATCACTAATTTGGTGGTTTCTTGGTGTTTCTGCCATTATATCTCAGCGCAGCGTGGGAGTTCCTCCATTATGTTGGTACCAAAATGATCAAACTGCCTCAAAGATTCATTGCATACCTTGGATGACCACAAAATCCCCAAATGTAGCAGCCACGATGTGAACAGTTGTCAAATATCACTAATTTGGTAGTTTCTTGGTGTTTCTGCTACTATATCTCAGCCCAGCATCGGAGTTCATCCATTATATTGGTACCAAAAAGATCTAAAACCCTCAAAGATTCATTGAGTACCTTGGATGACCACAAAACCACCAAATGTAGCAGCCACAATGTCATCAGTTGCTAAATATCACTAATTTGGTAGTTTCTTGGTGTTTTTGCCACTATATCTCAGCGCAGCATGGGATTTCTTCCATGACATTGGTACCAAAATGATCGCATGCCCTCAAAGATTCATTGTGTACCTTGAATGACCACAAAACCCCCAAACGTAGCAGCTACAATGTGATCAGTTGCTAAATATCACTAATTTGGTAGTTTCTTGGTGTTTCTGCCACTATATCTCAGCGTAGCATGGAAGAACTTCCATGATATTGGTACCAAAATGTTCACATGCCCTCAAAGATTCATTGTGTACCTTGAATGACCACAAAACCCCCAAATGTAGCAGCCACAATGTCATCAGTTGCTAAATATCACTAATTTGGTAGTTTCTTGGTGTTTCTGCCACTATATCTCAGCGCAGCATGGGAGTTCTTCCATGATATTGGTACCAAAATGATCACATGCCCCAAAGATTCATTGAGTACCTTGATTGACCACAAAACCCCCAAATGTAGCAGCTAAAATGTGATCAGTTGCCAAATATCACTAATTTGGTAGTTGGTGTTTCTGCCACTATATCTCAGCGCAGCATGGGAGTTCTTCCATGATATTGGTACTAAAATGATCTAACGCACTCAAAGATTGATTGAGTACCTTGGATGATAACAAAACCCCCAAATGTAGCAGCCACAATGTGATCAGTTGCCAAATATCACTAATTGGGTAGGTTCTTGATATTTCTGCCACTATATCTCAGCGCAGCATGGAGTTTCTTCCATGCTATTGGTACCAAAATGATCACATGCTCACAAAGACCCATTGTGTACCTTGAATGACCTAAACCCCCCAAATGTAGCAGCTACAATGTGATTGGTTGCTAAATATCACTAATTTGGTAGTTTCTTGGTGTTTCTGCCACTATATCTCAGTGCAGCATGGGAGTTCTTCCATGACATTGGTACCAAAATGATCACATGCCCTCAACAATTCATTGTGTACCTTGAATGACCACAAAACCCCCAAACGTAGCAGCTACAATGTGATCAGTTGCTAAATATCACTAATTTGGTAGTTTCTTGGTGTTTCTGCCACTATATCTCAGCGTAGCATGGAAGAACTTCCATGATATTGGTACCAAAATGTTCACGTGCCCTCAAAGATTCATTGTGTACCTCGAATGACCACAAAACCCCCAAATGTAGCTGCCACAATGTGATGAGTTGCCAAATATCACTAATTTGGTAGTTTCTTGGTGTTTCTGCCACTATATATCAGCGCAGCATGGGAGTTCTTCCATGACATTGGTACCAAAATGATCACATGCCCTCAACAATTCATTGTGTACCTTGAATGACCACAAAACCCCCAAACGTAGCAGCTACAATGTCATCAGTTGCGCAAATATCACTAATTTGGTAGTTTCTTGGTGTTGCTGCCACTATATCTCAGCGCAGCATGGGAGTTCTTCCATGATATTGGTACCAAAATGATCACATGCCCTCAAAGATTCATTGTGTACCTTGAATGACCACAAAACCCCCAAATGTAGCAGCCACACTGAGATCAGTACATTTGGGTCATTCAAAGTACTTAATGAATACTTCTGGGCATGTGATCATTTTGGTACCAATAGCATGGAAGTCCCATGCTGCGCTGAGATATAGTGGCAGAAACACCAAGAAACTACCAAATTAGTGATATTTGGCAACTGATCACATTGCGGCTGCTACATTTGGGGGTTTTGTGGTCATTCAAGGTACACAATGAATCTTTGAGGGCATGTGATCATTTTGGTACCAATATCATGGAAGAACTCCCATGCTGCGCTGAGATATAGTGGCAGCAACACCAAGAAACTACCAAATTAGTGATATTTGCGCAACTGATGACATTGTAGCTGCTATGTTTGGGGGTTTTGTGGTCATTCAAGGTACACAATGAATCGTTGAGGGCATGTGATCATTTTGGTACCAATGTCATGGAAGAACTCCCATGCTGCGCTGAGATATAGTGGCAGAAACACCAAGAAACTACCAAATTAGTGATATTTGGCAACTGATCACATTGTGGCAGCTACATTTGGGGGTTTTGTGGTCATTCGAGGTACACAATGAATCTTTGAGGGCATGTGAACATTTTGGTACCAATATCATGGAAGTTCTTCCATGCTACGCTGAGATATAGTGGCAGAAACACCAAGAAACTACCAAATTAGTGATATTTAGCAACTGATCACATTGTAGCTGCTACGTTTGGGGGTTTTGTGGTCATTCAAGGTACACAATGAATCTTTGAGGGAGTTAGATTATTTTGGTACCAATATCATGGAAGAACTCCCATGCTGCGCTGAGATATAGTGGCAGAAAACCAAGAAACTACCAAATTAGTGATATTTAGCAACTGATCACATTGTGGCTGCTATGTTTGGGGGTTTTGTGGTCATCCAAGGTACTCAATGAATTTTTGAGGGAGTTAGATTATTTTGGTACCAATATCATGGAAGAACTCCCATGCTGCGCTGAGATATAGTGGCAGAAACACCAAGAAACTACCAAATTAGTGATATTTGGCAACTGATCACATTTTAGCTGCTACATTTGGGGGTTTTGTGGTCATTCAAGGTACACAAAGAATCTTTGTGGGCATATGATCATCTTGGTAACAATAGCATGGAAGGACTCCCATTCTGCGCTGAGATATATTGGCAGAAACACCAAGAAACTACCAAATTAGTGATATTTGGCAACCAATCACATTGTGGCTGCTACGTTTGGGGGTTTTGTGGTCATCCAAGGTACTCAATGAATCTTTGAGGCAGTTGGATCATTTTGGTACCAATATAATGGAAGAACTCCCATGCTGCGCTGAGATATAGTGGCAGAAATACCAAGAACCTACCAAATTAGTGATATTTGGCAACTGATCGCATTCTAGCTGCTACATTTGGGGGCTTTGTGGTCACTCAAGGTCCACAATGAATCTTTGAGGGCATGGGAAAATTTTGGTACCAATATCATGGAAGGACTCCCATGCTGCGCTGAGATATAGTGGCAGAAACACCAAGAAACTACCAAATTAGTGATATTTGGCAACTGATCACATTGTGGCTGCTACATTTGGGGGTTTTGTTGTCACACAATGAATCACTGAGGGCATGTGATCATTTTGGTACAAATATCATGGAAGAACTCCCATGCTGCGCTGAGATATAGTGGCAGAAACACCAAGAAACTACCAAATTAGTGATATTTGGCAACTGATCACATTGTAGCTGCTACATTTGGGGCTTTTCTAGTCATTCAAGGTACACAATGAATCTTTTTGGGCATATGATCATCTTGGTACCAATAGCATGGAAGAACTCCAATTCTGCGCTGAGATATAGTGGCAGAAACACCAAGAAACTACCAAATTAGTGATATTTGGCAACTGATCACATTGTGGCTGCTACATTTGGGGGTTTTGTGGTCGTTCAAGGTACACAATGAATCTTTGAGGGAATGGGAACATTTTGGTACCAATATCATGGAAGAACTGCCATGCTGCACTGAGATATAGTGGCAGAAACACCAAGAAACTACCAAATTAGTGATATTTGGCCACTGATGTCATTGTGGCTGCTATATTTGGGGATTTTTTGGTCATCCAAGGTACTCAATGAATCTTTGAGGGCAACTGATCATTTTGGTACCAATATCATGGAAGAACTCCCAGGCTGCGCTGAGATATGGTGGCAGAAACACCAAGAAACTACCAAATTAGTGATCTTTCGCAACTGATCACATTGTGGCTGCTACATTTGGGGGTTTTCTGGTCATCCAAGGTATGCAATGAATCTTTGAGGCAGTTTGATCATTTTGGTACCAATATCATGGAAGAACTCCCATGCTGTGCTGAGATATAGTGGCAGAAACACCAAGAAACTACCAAATTAGTGATATTTAGCAACTGATCACATTGTGGCTCCTACATTTGGGGGTTTTGTGGTCATCCAAGGTACTCCGTGAATCTTCAAGGCAGTTTGATCATTTTGGTACCAATATAATGGAAGAACCCCCACTCCGGGCAGAGATATAGTGGCAGAAACACCCAGAAACCACCAAATTAGTGATATTTGGCAACAGATCACATTGTGGCTGCTACATTTAGGGGTTTTGTGGTCATTCAAGGTACACAATGAATCTTTGAGGGCATTTGATCATTTTGGTACCAATATCATGGAAGAAATCCCATGCTGCGCTGAGATATAGTGGCAGAAACACCAAGAAACTACCAAATTAGTCATATTTGGCAACTGATCACATTTTGGCTGCTACATTTGGTGGTTTTGTGGTCATCCAAGGTACTCAATCAATCTTTGAGTTCGTTAGATCATTTTGGTACCAATATCATGGAAGAACTCCCATGCTGTGCTGAGATATAGTGGCAGAAACACCAAGAAACTACCAAATTAGTGATACTAGAGTACAAGGCGGCTTCGCCGCTGCACCCCCAGGGTACACCCATCAACCCTCAGGAAAATGGTGGGCCAGCCACGCTAACCATAGCATTAGTGTGGTGTAGCGTAGTGGGATTCCACTAACTTTCAATGTAGTGTTGGTGGAACTCTGCTGTCTCTGCGTAATGGTATGACAAGTCACAGGCATCAGTTTCACCCCCAGCAGCTTCTGAAATCTTTATAATTTACCCATAGTGCACCAAGCAATTTATTCAATTTACATTCATCAAGCATCCTCAAACACTTCAGCTCTATTTATAATTGAATGTTCAAAAACTCCAGCATTATAAAAAAAGGAACCAGTTGGAGCCCATGAAAACCAAATTGAAAGTTTGTAATTCTTTATCCATTTTTGAGCAAGTTTAAATACAAAAATTACCTGCAAAAACTGATATTTCACAAGTACACATAGCCTTATAAATATTTAGCATGTGAACTGTTTCAGGTTCATGTGGCTCAGATTGTAGAAGATCTAGTTGGTTGCAAATGGGGAGAAGGAAGAGATCAGTCCACCTATCTATCTGTTGATTCACAATGAAGAAAAGTTACTCACAATGATAACAGACCTGGTGATCAATAATCTATTTGTGCTGTGTTAATAATAACAAGGGACTTGGTGGACTGGAATCAAATTTGGCTTCAGAGTGGTCTTTTATAAGCAGTGTGGCAAATCCGCTCCATTGATGAACTCCTGCTGGAACCAGTGCTCCACACCTCAAGGAACCGGGGGGCTTCATGAGGGTCGAAAGAAAGTGTTGTTCAGCGTCAACCGCCTGAAACAAGAAGGGGTAACTTGAATGGGGGACAGACCACCTACAATGTGTACAGGCTTCTTCATCCCCATGGTTTTGAACGGGTGAGGGTCCGACTTGGCGTGAAGAGTTTGGTATGTGACGTCTCTGGCCTGAGGACAACTGCCTGACCTTTTTTTTTCGCAGCCTCGAATGACGCATTGCTTCACAAGGGGTGAAATATGTGGTAGCGCCAAAGTTTCAGGGTCAGGGAGAGCGCCGTCTGGGTATTAAGTAACAAGGAATCCCAATAAAAGACAGTGTTGGGGGCAAGGAGGTATCCGTGACACTCTGACAGTGTGATAGTGCACCAAGTGTACTGGGTTATGTAAACTGTGTGTTCTACGGACACTTAGCTAGGCACATACCCGCAGGGGATGCTGTGGCGTCTGGGCTCTCACTTAGTGGCACACAAGAGCGGCAAATATAGGTTTGGCTTCTTTAGCAAGGACGCTAGTTTCAATCGTTTTAATTTTTCAGCGCTGGTTGACTCCCAGACGCCTAGGCTAAACCGGAAGCGCACATACGCTGCTCCCCAAGATAGCCGAGTGAGGGTCGGGGGTAAGGTGCTTCCTCCCGGAGGATGTGATCCGGACGTCAGCCTGATCTTGAGACAAGGTAGGAGCTGCGCCGCTCGGGTCCGGAAGAGAAGACCTTTACAAAAGCAAAAGATCTCGCCACAAGGGCGAGGGGGTACAACCTCAGACCCAGGGTGGCCGGGTGGTGGCGAAAAAAAATTGAAGCAAAACGGAGCAAAGTGTAGGACGATTAGAGCGTTCGCTTCTGGTTTAGAGGTTTAGAGCGATGGGCAGAAAGGAGGCACGGAGACAGCTTGTCTTTTTATTCTGTTGGGTATACAGAGGCGGCCGGAGCTACATAGCAGTTGCTTTGGTTTCTCCTTTCTGGCCAAAGGCGGACATTTGGACGCGGATGGGTTTTTGGCTCAAAGTGTTGCCTCAACACTTTACGGTGTTTCACCTGATAGCTCATTGGGACATCCAAGATCCTTTCAGGTGGTGGCAACAAAACCAGGGCAATTACGCCACCGGCACTTCTGGGGGGTTACACCTTCAGACTTGTACGGAACTTAAAACTTCCCGCTACGCTCCAGTAATGGGCAAGTATTTACCCTTTGTGTCTTGTCGCTCGATCGAGATGCGAGTTTCGGGAATGATTGACTGGCCTCAAAGTGGGCCCCACAGGTGTATGTATCTGTTTTTGAAGGAATGAAGTCAAAAACCCCGGAACCTACTCCGCAACGCGGAGGGCGGACTTACATGCCATCAGCCAGTCATTGAACCTGAGGGTGTAAAATGGGCAACCTTACAAAATTATCCGTGCCGGGGGAGGTGGGATTGGTGGGGGGAAGGCAGATTGGTTGGACAGTTGAGAGGGTCGGGAGTTGTGTTTGTTGCCGCTGCGGTTTTGTGAACTGCCTGGCCGAGAACTGAAGACAAGTTGTCGCAGGATGAGAGGGTGGCTTGAAACAAACTTCGACAAACTTTTAAACCATCTCAACAACTCCGAAAGCGGATTGGTATGAGTTTTGAGGCGTCTTGAGTTTGACCTTAGGGGTAAAAGTTTCAGCTACTGCGTTTGAAGGCGAGAACATAAATAAGGGGCTGGAAGCATCAAGGATCTTGTTCCCCGGCAAATGCTACTCCCCTGTTGCAGTTGCGCAGGTTGAGCTCGGCTTTGCCCCGCCCCTCCGGGGCGTTAAACCAATCCTTCCCCTGTCGCGTTTGGGCAGGCTGAAGCAAGTTTTTATTTCCCCTGCTGCGCTTGCGCAGGCTGAAAGTTTCCGCTTAAAGCTCTTCTCCTATCGCACTTGCAAAGGCACAAGCACCTGTTTACCTTTCCCCTGTTGCACTTGCACAGGCTGAAAGCTTAAGTGTCCCCTGCTGCGGTTGCACAGGCTGACGGAACATGAACTTTTTGACCCCCCTGTTGCGCTTGCGCAGGCTGGGCAATTTTTTTATCCAGTTCCCCTGCTGCGCTTGCACAGGTTGAACTATCTTCAAAATTCAGTCCATCACATTCATGTTTTGGACTTTAAGCTAAAATTTCCACGGCAGTAAAGTCAAACATACTCCTGCCTGGAAATATGGGGATGGGGGAAAAGTGCGAATTTGGCCACTGGAGCACTGGGGGGCTCCTTTTTGTGGGTTTTTGGGAAAGAGGGAGGGGGAACCCATGAACCCAATTTCCACAAAAGTGTGGATTTAATATACTTAGATTTGGCAACTGATCACATTGTAGCTGCTACATTTGGGGTTTTTCTGGCCATCCAAGGTACTCAATGAATCTTTGAGGCCGCTTGATCATTTTGGTACCAATATAATGGAAGAACTCCCATGCTGCGCTAAGATATAGTGGCAGAAACACCAAGAAACTACCAAATTAGTGATATTTGGCAACTGATCACATTGTGGCTGCTACATTTGGGGGTTTTGTGGTCATCCAAGGTACACAATGAATCTTTGTGGGCATTTGATCATTTTGGTACCAATATCATGGAAGAACTCCCATGCTGCACTGAGATATAGTGGCAGAAACACCATGAAACTACCAAATTAGTGATATTTGGCAACTGATCACATTGTAGCTGCTACATTTGGGGATTTTCTGGTCATCCAAGGTACACAATGAATTTTTGAGGCCGCTTGATCATTTTTTTACCAATACAATGGAAGAACTCCCATGCTGCGCTGAGATATAGTGGCAGAAACACCAAGAAACTACCAAATTAGTGATTTTTGGCAACTGATCACATTGTGGCTGCTACATTTGGGGGTTTTGTGGTCATTCAAGGTACACAATGAATCTTTGTGGGCATGTGATCATTTTGGTACCAATAGCATGGAAGAACTCCAATGCTGCGCTGAGATATAGTGGCAGAAACACCAAGAAACTACCAAATTAGTGATATTTGCGCAACTGATCACATTGTGGCTGCTACATTTGGTGGTTTTGTGGTCACCCAAGGTACACAATGAATATTTGTGGGCATTTGATCATTTTGGTACCAATATCATGGAAGAACTCCCATGCTGCGCTGAGATATAGTGGCAGAAACACCAAGAAACTACCAAATTAGTGATATTTGGCAACTGATCACATTGTGGCTGCTACATTTGGGGGTTTTTTGGTCATCCAAGGTAAGAAATGAATCTTTGAGCGTGTTAGATCATTTTGGTACCAATATCATGGAAGAACTCCCATGCTGCACTGAGATATAGTGGCAGAAACACCAAGAAACTACCAAATTAGTGATATTTGGCAACTGATGACATTGTTGCTGCTACATTTGGGGGTTTTTTGGTCATCCAAGGTACACAATGAATCTTTGACGGCATGTGATCATTTTGGTACCAATATCATGGAAGAACTCCCATGCTGCACTGAGATATAGTGGCAGAAACACAAAGAAACTACCAAATTAGTGATATTTGGCAACTGATCACATTGTAGCTGCTACATTTGGGGGTTTTCTGTTCATTCAAGGTACGCATTGAATCTTTGAGGGCAACTGATCATTTTGGTACCAATATCATGGAAGAACTCCCAGGCTGCGCTGAGATATGGTGGCAGAAACACCAAGAATCTACCAAATTAGTGATATTTAGCAACTGATCACATTGTGGCTGCTACATTTGGTGGTTTTGTGGTCATCCAAGGTACAAAATGAATCTTTGAGGGCATGTGAAAATTTCGGTACCAATATCACGAAAGAACTCCCATGCTGCGCTGAGATATAGTGGCAGAAACACCAAGAAACTACCAAATTAGTGATATTTGGCAACTGATCACATTGTGGCTGCTACATTTGGGGGTTTTGTGGTCATCCAAGGTACTCAATGAATCTTTGAGTGTGTTAGATCATTTTGGTACCAATATCATTGAAGAACTCCCATGCTGCGCTGAGATATAGTGGCAGAAACACCAAGAAACTACCAAATTAGTGATATTTAGCAACTGATCACATTTTGGCTGCTACATTTGGTGGGTTTGTGGTCATCCAAGGTACAAAATGAATGCTTGAGGGCATGTGAAAGTTTGGGTACCAATATCACGAAAGAACTCCCATTCTGCGCTGAGATATAGTGGCAGAAACACCAAGAAACTACCAAATTAGTGACATTTGGCAACTGATCACATTGTGGCTGCTACATTTGGGGTTTTTGTGGTCATTCAAGGCATGCAATAAATCTTTGAGGGCATGTGATCATTTTGGTACCAATATAATGGAAGAACTCCCATGCTGCACTGAGATATAGTGGCGGAAACACCAAGAAACTACCAAATTAGTGATATTTGGCAACTGATCACATTGTGGCTGCTACATTTGGGGGTTTTGTGGTCATCCAAGGTACTCAATGAATCTTTGAGTGTGTTAGATCATTTTGGTACCAATATCATTGAAGAACTCCCATGCTGCGCTGAGATATAGTGGCAGAAACACCAAGAAACTACCAAATTAGTGATATTTAGCAACTGATCACATTTTGGCTGCTACATTTGGTGGGTTTGTGGTCATCCAAGGTACAAAATGAATGCTTGAGGGCATGTGAAAGTTTGGGTACCAATATCACGAAAGAACTCCCATTCTGCGCTGAGATATAGTGGCAGAAACACCAAGAAACTACCAAATTAGTGACATTTGGCAACTGATCACATTGTGGCTGCTACATTTGGGGTTTTTGTGGTCATTCAAGGCATGCAATAAATCTTTGAGGGCATGTGATCATTTTGGTACCAATATAATGGAAGAACTCCCATGCTGCACTGAGATATAGTGGCGGAAACACCAAGAAACTACCAAATTAGTGATATTTAGCAACTGATCACATTGTGGCGGCTACATTTGGGGGTTTTGTGGTCATCCAAGGTACACAATGAATCTTTGAGGGCATTTGAAAATTTTGGTACCAATATCACGGAAGAACTCCCATGCTGCGCTGAGATATAGTTGCAGAAGCACCAAGAAACTACCAAATTAGTGATATTTGGCAACTGATCACATTGTAGCTGCTACATTTGGGGGTTTTGTGGTCATTTAAGGTACAAAATGAATCCCTGGGGGCTATTGAAAATTTTGATACCAAAATCATGGAAGAACTCCCAGGCTGCTTTGAGATATAGTGGCAGAAACACTAAGAAACTACCAAATTAGTGACATTTGGCAACTGATCAGATCGTAGCTGCTACATTTGGGGCTTATGTGGTAATTTAAGGAACACAATGAATCTATGGGGGCTTTGATACATTTTTGGTACCAATTTCATGGAAAAATTCCCAGGCTGTTTTGAGATATAGTTGCAGAAATGCCAAGAAACTAACAAAGTAGTCAGATTTGGCAACTGATCAGATTGTAGCTACCGCATAATGGATGTGACCCCAAATACATTATTTCTGGGTTTGATATGCAGAACAATTGTACAATGAAATTTTATGTGGAAATATTCCTCATTAATTTGTGGTTGATAACAAAAGTAGATAAAAAAAAGAACCTGACAAAAATATGCCAAACCATGGTAAACTAATCTCAAAAAGGCCTTCTATCCATATAGCACTTCAAGTATTATATGCAATATCTTCAGGAAGTTCAACCAACCAAATTTAAAATGCGTGCAGCATGGTATCATGAGAGAGGTCAGGGGTCAATGTTTTTCCTTTTTTGAAAAAAAGTAGATTTGGAGACTTCTGATAACATCAATTGTTGAAGTAAAAATAAAAAGAAAAAAAATTTGAGACCCCTAAGCTACCCTGGATTAATCCTAAAACTTGCAACATCTTTTTTTCAGGAAGAATTGAATGGTGTATGTAGAAATTTATGAATGTTATCAGGCAAAAAAAAAAAAAAAAGATTCCTGTGGCTTGAAGCTAACACAGGCAGAAGGAGAGAGATTATAGAATAGTATCAGGGAGACATGGAAAACAGACAAAGGTATCAAGAGGAATAATATAAAAAGAAAAATTGATCAATATAAATTGATCAATATACGCTATATTGATCAATATACGCTATATTGATCAATATACGACATCGCAAATTCATCCATCTTGGTAGTGTGACGAAGCTATGGTCGGTCCCGCTGGCATGGAATGCAAAGCGTCAGACAGTTGTGGCTAAGTCGACGTTTCAGGCATAATATGTGGCGCTATCAATGGCATGCGATGAGGCCGTCTGGATGGCGGGGATTGTGGCGCCAATGGTGGGCAAATTGAGGCCAGTTCTCTTGTGCAACAACAAGGCGGCGGTGAAGATCTTGACCAACACTGCAAGCATGAAGAGGACGAAGAACATCGATAGGGAGTTCCATGTCACCAACGAGCGTCTGCGAAAAGGAGAAATCACCCTTGAGTGGGTGGCGGGATCGGAGCAAATGGCCAATTGTTTCACCAAGGCACTGGGAAGAAATCTGGTGGAGAAGTTCAATAGGGCCGTGTTTGGGGATGGGAAGTGGTCAAGTAAGTGACATTCCCTTAACTATGCACCTGCGGGGTTGCACTGGAGTAGCGGTTCACCCTGCCATTCCAGTGAGCATTTGGGATGGTCTTCTTTCTGCAACGTCACAGGTTGCCTGGAGCGGGATGAAGGAAATCAGAGAAAGGACGGTGTCGTCGACTTTACTTGGTTTACTTGTGGTTGTTTTCATTCTTCTTCTGAATCTCTCTTTATTATGTCTTTGTGGGGTTGTCATGAAGTTGTGTCAATTTTTTTTGTTCATTATCTCTTTATTTTGTTTTGTTTTGTTTTTGGTTTTTATTCCATCTGTTTTTTTCTTTCTTAAGTTTCTTTCTCTCTCATTTCTTTTATGGTTTGGGTTGTTTGTTGTGGGGGGGAATGTAGGGGTTACACAACAAAGCTTGTACTTAGACTTGACATTGTAGGGGGATTCGACCCCCGGGGGAATTTGGAAATTCATCTCTTTACTATTATCTTGCTCTATAGATTTTCAGCCTTTATTTGTGTACATAATTATGTTCCATTCACAGCCTGGACGCCGCGGGGAAGTCGCGCCCGAGGGACATCACTGGGCACAGGAGGTTTCCGCAGTAACTGCGTGATGGTCCTTGCGCGGGCTGAGTATAGCTGGCACACCTTTATGCCGTGCGCTCTTGCAGTGCCAGCGGCTGGTAGATACAGATCTATGGTCAGGTCAAACCCTGCCAGACTGCTAACATTGAGGGCGTCCCAAAGACCAGGGAGTGGTCTCCCAAGACTCCCGTGTGTGGGTCGGGGGGAGGAATCTTTCCCCCGATCTGCTGGCTTGGTCATTTCTCTCCTGTGGTCCTCCGGGAGGGAGGATGAACAGAGAGAAGCTCCCAAGGGAGGAGACTTCAGCAGACCGGAGCCTCCTGGAGCAGAAAGGCACCCAAGGGTGCAGGGGCGGAGGCGCTAGACCCATTTCTCTGGGTCATAGACCCAGAGCGCGCCGATTGATTCTGCTCTGATCCCGTTGCCCTTTGTGACAGGAAGAATGGGGCTGTATTACAAGAGGTCAAGCAAGGGGGGTGGACATTACTTTGTCCAACATTTCTTGAGTTCTCGGAGTATGTTGCTACTGTCTTCGTTTTCTTCTTTTGAATAGGTTCTGATGTATAGTTTATAACAGTCAGAAGTCCATCTTCCTAGGGCGCAGAGCTCTTCTTTGGAGGATCCCGTGGAGTTCCTAAAAGAAGTTCCTCCAACCCTGAACGAGTGGCAGGAGATTCCTGAGCATCCCTTCGCCATCCAAAACTGAGTCAGTGCTCTACAGGCGTCCGACTTGGTGAGGTGTATACGTTTCCCGGATTCCCAATATCCAAAGAGAGAGGTGTCAAGACCGTTTCCGTTTTGGATCCTTCTTTCTAGGGCCAGTATCAGACAGAGCATGATCTACATTGAGTTCAGGGACAACTTTTGGGTTACTCCCGGGCCGGCGGTCTTTGCGCCTCTAATTTCAATGGTTGCTCTCTTCTGGTGCCCTATGCTACAGATGGTGACATTGCTCGTCATGACGGAGGCCGACCGGCGGAGGGTTCCAGTTCTGTCATTGTAGGTGAGTTTGCCTAAACGAGCTAGTCCCCAAAATGCCACAAGGCAGAGATCTAGTAGGGCCTTTTGGAACTTGGTTCCCTTGATCCAGGCGTTGGTTAGCATGACTAGGTGTTGAATCATCACGGCTTTCTTCCTAGGCCTGAGAGAGGTTTTGGCGTCCATGTATGCCGACGACCTGAGGAAAACCGCGACCTTGTTCTTGGTGTCTTGCGGGTACTTGGCCTCATGGAGGGTATGCCACACCTGCAGCCCTGCGATATACTTTGCCAGCGTCACGGACAAGACTTCCTGAGGTTTTGGGGACTCAAGGGTCCTGCCCGCCCAGCAGCAGAACTCGTAGATATCCTTCTCCGTGAGGGGGAGGGTGAAGGGGATTCGTCCTGTGGTTTGCGCAAACTTGAGGTACTTCTTCACAGCCAAGTTATAGCAGGACAGAGTGTTCCACCGGTACCTGAGCAGGAAGTGTTTGTCTTCTGTGGTTATCTCTCTGGGGCCCGAGCCCCTCCTAATCAAGGCAGTTAGGTTGGGGAGGTCCTCTGCCAAGTTCATGGTCTATGGGGGGAGGATTTTGTCCTGGTGGGATTTTGAGACATATCATAGGGGAAGGGCAGTGGGTTTTGTATTGCACTCGGGGGAGACGGACAAGAGGAATACAAATCATAAAGTGAAACAAGTGATCCCCTGAAACCTATTACACTTGGTACAGTCTGAATTCTAGATCCCACGGGGCTACTACTGCTATCTGGTACATGGCATCGTGCCCTGACCTGTCTCCCCTGGATAAGGCGTTGGCGGCGTTTTTGGCTGACGTGACCCGTCGCGACACTATGTCTATTTCCATCTCCACTAGAGTCTTCTGTATGAGTTTCCACTCTTCATTGACTGCGGGGTGCCAAGATTTCCGTTGGCGCATGACTGTCTCCGTGGTCGTGTTGTCTTTCCAGACGATGAGGGTCTTCCCCGGTCGGATGTTCATTTTTTTTAGAGCAATCAAACCAAGTCTTATCGCCACTGTTTCCAACCGCGCGATATCTCGTTTGGGTTCTGGGCCTTTGTCCCAGTTTTCCGCTAGTTGGAATTGGGCCCATTGTTTCCCAATGAGGATTCCTATCCCAAAGCTGGTAGATGCGTTGCCCACCCACCCAATTTCAACTGGGTCCGGGTTTTGATTCATACGCGTTTCCTTATACTGAAGGAGGGTACCGAGCCAGTACTTGAGGTCCGTTTGGGCGTCCTTAGGAAGAGTCCGGTCTGTGTGTCGGCGTTTCCAGTTTTTCATCCATCTGTACAGACTGTTCAGATAGCAGCGTAGCTGTGGCAGGATGTAGGAGACGTGATTAAGGCGGCCGGCGAGCTGTTTGACTTGTCCAAAGGAGAATTCTGCGTCGGGTATTAGGAACGCTTTTATCTGCTGCACTTGTTGGTATTTCTTGTCATCGGGTAGTCGGACTGTCTTTTTGGTGGCGTTCCAGACAAACCCGATGTAATTTTGCTCCTCTTTGAAGGGGGAGAATTTAGTTGCGTTTGTTTTCACTCCTAGTTGTTCGGATCGGCTCACGATCTGGTTCATTTCTACTGCCAACTCCTTGGTCTTGATGAATAGGTTATCGTCTACCCAGCGGAAAACCTCTACGAGGTCAAACTCTGTTTTCATTAATTCTTTCCAGGCATTGGCTGGTCTACCAAATGAGCCGCATCCCACTACTCCGCCGAAAGCTATCCTTGTTGTCGATAGGGATTCCGCCGTTGAAATCTCAGACCATCAGGTATCTCCATTGGCTTTTGGCCGTTGGTATTTGGCGGTATGCCTTCTCCCAGTCGAAAATGGCCAGGAGCAAGGGTTGGGTTTGGCGCCTGAAGAACCTGGACGTTGTCTCAAAATTGTCCCAGGTTGTGAGATAATCCAATTTATCTACGAACGAGTTCACGGATGGTATCGCCGGGACATTCCTGGGGAATGATAGATCATTGATGGGTCTGACAGTCCCATCTCCGTTTACCGCGGCTCCCAGAGGGTTCGTCCTGAAGAAGTCGTATCTCTACATTAACTGTTCGTGAGAGAAGGGTCCAAACATGCGGCCTGCCTCGATTTCTTTGGCTATCGTGGCCTTGATCTTCTCCCGGGCTAACAGGGCGCCTTGGTGATTCAGTGGGGTGTAGTACGGCAAACTTAGCTAAGTCCTAGGGTGGAGGCGCGAAGCGCCTCCACCGGAGGGACTTATGCGGTATCAGTGATTCAGGCCTGAGAGGAATGGCCAAAAACGCCATTTTCAACGAATGTTGCAATAGCTCCCTTACCTTCGGAGATTTCACAAATATTTTTGGATATTAAAAAAGCCCTGCATCTTGGCTAATTTTTGATGCTCTAATATCATCAAATTTCATCATTCATTGCTCATAATAACGCATTGAAGTTGGTGGGTTGCAAAAGCCAAGCCTGAGGTCCGTAAAACATCATTTTAGCGTAAATCCATACGCTTTCCTTGAGAAAAAAAAATGACAGTTATCCAGGGCTGATTTCCAACCTTGTCAAACAACTTTGTGAACTTTATCATCCTATGAAAGTATGTACCTATCATGACAAATCACAGGCCATCCCTGTGGCTTGATTCGCCTACATACATAGGACATAACTTCAACTCTTCCTCCAACACCTTGAAGTAAGACCGCCTGTAAGATGCAGCCTGTGGATGATGACGCTTGGGAGGATATGGATGATACGGGAGAAAATAGCACTCAGCCCTCTCTAGGAAGCGATCCAACTTTTCATACGGAGGACGACAAACTCTTGTACATCTTGGAAGCGCTGCAATCACAAGGAACTACTCGGAAAAAATTTATATCCATGTTTCTAACCAAGGATCATAAACTTCTAAAATATCGGTGTCGTATCTGGGGAGCCTCAACCGGCTGGGATTCTACTCTTCGTGTTGTAAATGCTGCTCATGATTTGATGACATCTACAAAAACTGGCCGAGAAAGATGGAAGTCATACATATTGGGCGAGGTAACGGTTCTGTACAGATCAAAAAAATGTGTTTTACATACTCATGGTTGATAATTTCCCACTTTTTATGCTTGTACCAGGCCCAGAATTGTTTAAGGTCAGAAGGTAAAAGGTATGGTCAGTTTTGCAAAGGACCGTATGTCAATGCAAGGAAGGTTGTGCCCGAATTCTTCGCCAAGGAATCAAAACATCGGCGACAGGAAGCCATCTCGGAATCAGAAATGCCTTTTCTATTCAAGCTTATCAAGTCACGCCTCATGGTCAACTTGCGTGAAACTAATAACAATACTTTGACAAATGGTGATACCCAGTCCGACTCCAAGGGTGACTCAGATGTCTCTGATATAGAGCATGAAGATGATAAAATTTCTGGTGAACCAAAGAGGCAACACCGCATGCATGTGGTCAGCTTTCCTGAATTTAGAATACTTGGCTTTGTAGAAGACTAATACAAATTTCTGATACATTTGTAGGTTGTGATGTACATCTGCTCAATGGTGCAGTTTGTTGCCAATTGAAGGGTCAACGGACTCCAGCTTTTGAATTCAGTTGTCTTACTCGCATGCGGTGTTTCTGAAAGGATCAACACATTTATCCATTTCCTAGGAATTACCTCCTCTAGAAAGACGGCCCACGTCGCACTCAAGGCCCTTGGTCACCACGCTGAGCAAAAAATTAAAAACTTATCAAAATCTTATCCACCCAACTCTTTGGCGCCACTTATTTGTATTGACAATGTGGATTTTGAACAGTCCGTACACTGTAAATCAGTCGAAAGGAAGTCTCGAATGTTCCATGGAACATGGGGATATCTCCACTTGATTAGCCCAACCGTCTTGTCACAAGTCAACCCAAGCAATCTCACTTTGACAGCTTATAAGGCAGCTATGGCAAGAGCTCACAACGTTGTGATGAAGCCTGCAATTCTACACCCTTTGAATGAAGAGAATAGTCATTTTCAAGAGGTTATCAAATCTCAGATTGCCAAGGTAATGCTGGAGTACCTTGCGATCCAATCAGACAAACGCCCCAAAATCAATGTAGACCCGCCTCCTCTGCAGCCGATCTCGCCCGAAATCCCCAAAATCACTATGCTCCGACTCATGCTAGCCTTGGAAAACTCAGCTGAAGGTATCTCTGACGTGTTTAATTCAATAATCAAACAAACTGGCTTAGAAAAGTCTGAGTTTCACAAACGTCTCCAAGTGGTTGAAGGTGATTTAGGCACATGCCTATTTATTGAGAGCTTGCATGCAATCCAAAGGCCAAGCAGCTACGCGCAAAGCGACATATCTAACTGTTTCACGGTACTAGGCGCCGCGCATGTTATGTGGAATATTGCACAGGCAATTTTTCTCATGCATTTTGGCGACAATCACGACTCCAACGACTTGGGTGCATGGCACATGCTCTCTGCTTTGGGAATTCCTTCTGATAAACCAAATTCTAAAAAGGATTACAGCCTAATGATAGCTAATATGACAAAAGTACATGAGGCAACCATCCTCCATTGCTTACAGTACGTCCAACAATACATCATCTTGCAGATTTCCCAGCCTGATTATTCAATGTTTTTAAACTCAGGACTGTGATGGATAGTGACGAATTCCCAAAACCAGATGAGAACAGGCTAATGAGGACCGCCGATATTGAAGAAATAATTGAGTTGTGCCACATAAAGTTTTTCTCCCCGAAAGCTATGAGGGGAGCTCAGGCATTGAAGAACCAGAAGCTCATCAATTTGATGCTGAGACTGCAAGACTTTGTCTTGGTTGTTGAATGTGATCGGGCAATCCGTGCTGGTGACTTTGGCAGATTACTAAATATATGGCGCCGTTGGGCGGTTATGGCGCAGGGGATGCCTGGTTTGACCCAATATGCCATCCACCTTCCTCGAAACATCATGCTCCTCACTTCTGTACTACCTCCAGGACTGTGAAAAGTCCTTCAACATTTGATTCTGGTATCTCCGAGCGGACGTAGCAATCACTTTGTTCCAAAGGACTTATTCCTTGAGGTCCAAAACTACTGGCTCAAGTACTTTTACAACCATAACGGTGTAGGAAGCAATATTACCCAGCTTCAAGATGTCATATCAATCAATGTTCCTCTGGTAAGCATTGCACAGTGTAGCTTTGGTCTTAACACAGCTGATGCTTGGTTTGCTTAATCCAAAAAGCTTCGCACATTGATGCATGACATTGTGAGTGAATCAGGCAAGGAATACATCTACCAATCACATCGGACCATCTTAACTGGGCAATCAATAGCCTCCTTCTTACGGATGGCGCGTCAATATGACATATGTTGTCTAAATGGCAATTCTTCTAGGACGCAAAAGTTTGAGCCTGTCCTCAATGCATACCGTGAGGGATTCCAATTTCTCCTTGACGATTATGCCGCAGGAGGCTCCAAACTTGCCCAATTCAATCCAGCCAATACCCTACATTACAATGATGGAGTCAAGCCATTGTACACTCATCAAGATGCTGTTCTCAGCGGCGAAGCTAACCGGTCAGAAGACCACGAAGGGGTAGAAGAATTCGATGAAATATTCTGAGCTGGTGTTATGTGGATTTACATAGCTTGAATACACCTGATGATACTCTTTCAATCTATGTACATACATACAAACACCCACAATCTGAAACCAAAACCAAACAAATACAAAATTCAACTTCATCAAAGTTTTGCTGACTTCCGTGGGCAGCCAACTGGCCTTGCCCCCTTCCTCTTGCAACCTTTACCAACCTGAGAGTCTGCCCGCTGTGGAACTTCTGCGCAATGCGTGATCTGAGCTTGGAAGGGAAATAGCAAAAACTAGGTAAGTTTAGGCTACAGGTGCTTGAAGGGCTGCCTTCCTGTAATAAACTCTGGGAGAAAGTACACTAGAATTTAGTGTGGCTAAATCAGAAGAAGTATTCTTAAATATTTCTACTACAGACCCTAAGAACCAGGACTCTGTGCGTGGGATGAGAGGTGTTATAGTTTGACGTAAATGACTTTTTTTAGAAGGGTCAATTTCTATTTGTTATGTTATCAAGTTCTCAATTTATGATTCAATTTATATTATAATTATTACTATTATGATCTTACTTATTTAGATGGGTGATGGAAGCGGAAGTAATTTCTTAATATTACTATTTATGCTGGCATGGGGAAGAAAGGGAACAAGAAGGGGCAGAAGAGGCCTCCTTATATAGTAAATGATCTAGTCTGAGAGTGGATTTTACAAGTGTGAAATAGAATACTACTTTGGGATGCTGTACAGTTGTAGTGTGAAATATTCACCTATATTGGGAAGCTGTACATGATATTTGTGAAATAGTATACTACTTTGGGTTGTGATCACTTGGCTTGTTCCTCTTTGGGGTGAAAACATTGTCTAAGAGTAGATTTTCTAACATGTGATAATGGAATCTTTCAGCAGTGTCCCTTTCAGTCCTAGAGTAGACTTGTACTATGTAATGTGTGTGATTTGTATGTGAAACTAGGATTCTACTATGTACTTGAATATGTAATTAAATAGTCTAGTACTGGTTTTCTGGGTGATAATATAATTGACAATTCTATGTAATCTGTAGATTGTATGTTAATTTGTACTAGAAGGGTTTTGTTTGTACTTTATAATATGCTATTATATTAATTCTTCCCTATTTTTGACGTGTTTGTAAGTGGATTAGTCTTACCACATCCTCCCCCAACTTAGATGTCTGCCCTCAGACAACAGAAAAAAAGCTAATGAAAGAAATGAAACTTTTTCTATAAAATGATCTGCTGCGCCGGGCGGTTGCGCTGAGTTTTGTGATTGATGAGTGTGATATTTGATTTACATTGTCACCAGCTCGCGTGTTTTTCTTCGGGCTTCCGAGTGATTGAGCTGTGATATGTTTTGATTGAACATATATCATGAAATTACATGTGTCGTCACCTTTCACTGACACAGATGTACCAATTTCGACGACTTTGATAATCGATATTGCTCGTATTCACTAGTATTCAATACTCGTTCAACCGATCTCCCAGCACGACATCCTCTCCTCATAGCCATCACAAATTGATCATCAAGTTTGCCCGGTAAAAGCCTTGCCAAGAATCCTCACAGCTCAAATTTCAGTCAACCCCACAGCGTCCTTCTTCACGATCCCTTTGAATCATTCCTCAGAATCATATTGCTCAAACGCCTCTCATTCGACTCCACAGCAATATTTCACCTTTATCATCCTTCTGGTTCAATCATCCTTTGCAGCACACCTCTCGATCGATCCTTTATCTTCCCTGTGCGTTGTCTTGGTTCCGAGATCATTTTGCATTTGTTTCCCAGGATTGATTTCAGGTAAGCTTAAGATTTCCCTCTTGGCACATCGTGTGATTAAACTGTTTGCTTGATGATTTTTTTTATCTATAGTTCTAGAACTTGATTTCGAATCGGATTGTTCTTCTAAACGTCTTCTTTCACAGACCGGATTCGGCTCTCATGATCCTGTTATACCTTCTATCCTTCCTTCCTCGATCCACTGTTTGATCCTTCGTGAGTATTTAAACTGGTCTCCGCTCTCATTTCCCTCCCCATCCACAAACAAAAACTAAACTAGAAATCACTGAATTTCATCCTCCTTATATATAAAGATGTCCTGCAATTCCCCAATCGATATTCATGACGACTTTGACCCAAACGCTAGTTGTTTAGCCGACAAACTTGCTGTATCTAAACTTTTAGCCCCTAATGGTGAACCGATTATCGTTGGTGACTGTTTCTCCCAAACCGAACTCAACAAACTTGCCGAAATCGCCTTAGTTATTATACGAAAACACTGCCACAAACATCTCCCTTGCTCTTATTTCGAACAACAAGATTGAATTCAAATGTATATTGAGATTTGAAACAGCTTCTTGATGGTATGTCCTATTCTCCTAGTCTTTCCCTTAAAACCATTTATACTAATTTACTTACTTGTTATTCTTTTATTTTTAATATAGACCAATATCCATGTGCTTCTCAACAGTTTCTTCGCCAAATACCATAGCCTCAACTCCTTAGATAAGAAGGTTAACCAAGGTGGTGAGTGTCACGTTTTCTATATCCTTGTTACGCTTGTGATAATATTTAACGTGCGATGCGGCGTATTTTCTAGTTAAAACCAAACCGTCTAGCTCCTCCAGTTCGTAGGATCCGCCGGGCATCTGTCGACGAACTCGGTAAGGCCCGTTCCATTTATTTTCAAATAACTTCCCCCACTGAGAATCTAGGCTTTTATTATATACTAATACTAAATCTTCTTTTTTTAATGATTCTCTAGATTTTTTCCTATCATTCCAATAGTCTATCGATTGTTGTCTAGCTCTTAACAAATGTGAATGCGCCTGTTGTAGTATCTTATCCCTCCGGCGTAATTGAAGAACTCAAGCTTCCAGAAGCTCTTGAGTGGTTTTTATTGCGTCCCAATTGATACCTAAAAAGGTCTCAAACTCCAAGTCCAATGGTAAAATGGGTTGTTGGCCAAAAACCAGTTCGAAAGGCAAACAACCTGAGGTTCTTTTAGTTGAGATTTGATTGGCAAATAACACTAAAGGCAGAAAAGTTCGCCACTTTTTACCCTCTGTACCGCAAAGTTTGACTAATGTATCTTTGATGGCTTGATGTCCGCGCTCTATCATCCCATTCGCCTCCGGATAATAGGGTGTCGTGACTTTTACTTTAATATCTAAATTAATTAAGGATTCTTGAAATTGATTACCAAATTCAGATCCTCCATCTACCACGACTGTTTTCGGCGCACCATATCGATAAATCCAGCTTTCTAGAAACCACTGCGCTATCTTTTTTGCTTGAATTTTCTCCATTCCTACAGCTTCAACCCACCCCAAAAGATCATCTCGAGCTATTACTAAGTATTTCCATTGACCGGCTTTAATATGAACAGTATCCAGGCTAACTCTACCAAATATTGTTGCCTGTCCTGTAGCATTCTTCTCTTCAGATGGTAATATTTTACTTCTTTTTTGAAAAGGTTTGCAAGACTGAACCCAGTTTTTAACTATTTTTTTAAGATTAGGCCACCAAAACCGCAATTTAATTTGCCGATACGTTTCATCCGTTCCACGATGGCCGAGACTTTTGTGCAACTCGTATAGTATCTTCTTTTGTATTTCTGGTACCGTAACTACTACTTGCACAAAGGGCTGACTTTTCTTATGTAATGTACCATTTGAAATAAAGAAAAAAGCAGATTTTTGAATAATGTACTTAAACTCTTCCTTACTTGTCTCCGCTGGCCTATTCATTGTTGATAAGTAGATTTCTAATTTCTTCCAGAATCCTTGCTGGAACTCAAGCACGTCCTCCCCCAAATTTGCTGTTGTCCCCAAAAGCTGTACAGAGAATGCCGCTTTAGTCCCAAATCCTGGATGTGGTTTCACCCAAACTTCATCTTCATCGAAACACAGCACGTCCTTTTTGTCAAGATCTGGTGGTCGTCTAGAAAGACCGTCCGGCATCGTAAAAGTCTTAGCGGGAGTGTGAATTAAATCATATGAAAACAATTGAATAAAAGCTATCCAGCGGTTCATTGGCGCATTAGGTAAGGATGGATTATTTATCATTCCAATCAAACATTTAGCATCAACACGTAATTCAAAATGTTGACCCCATAATACTGTTTGTAATTTTTTAAGGATTTTAGATACGCCGCAAAGCTCGAGTTTTGATTGAGAATAACTCGACTCCCTCTTCGAAAAAACTATAGATTCATATTGAACTGGTCGATCTTGCTTTTCATCATCTTCCTGCGTAAGTACCGCTCCCGCTGCGATAACGCTAGAATCTACCAATAACTTAATTATTCCTGCTGATTTGCCATAATCTAACTTCTTTAGAGTTATATCCGTCCCGACTATCTTCTTCAACGTTTCAAAAGACTCCTGGCACGCTGCTGTCCATTCCCAGGTAGCATCTTTCCACGTAAGTTGACAAAGAGGCGCCGCAACCGTTGAGAAACTTTTAATAAACATTCTAACATATACACATACTCCCAAAAAACCCCTGACTTCTGTTACATTCTTTGGTACAGGCCAAGTTTCAACTTTATTCAGTTTCTTCTTTGAAATTCGACGTCCTTCTTTACATACAACGTGTCCAACAAGGTCTAACGCCGGTACGCATGCAGGCGAATTTTTTAGCTGAAATTGTAAGTCCTGCCTCTTCTATTCTAAACAAAATTCTCTCTAAAGTTACCGCGTATTTGTAAATAAATCGCCTGATTTTTGGGTTTTCTTTTAATGTTTCTCCTTCGTAATCTGATTCCGGCCCCTTTATTCCGCCGTCGTCTATAAAGATACCAATGTGCTGAGGAATCTCCGGCTGGAGTATCCACATCATCTGCGCTTGGTAAACAGCGACAGAATTTGTGGCGCCTTGAGGTAATCTGGTGAGCTGAAATCTTCCCAATGGCGTCTCAAATGTAGTTCAAGGTCGGGATTCAGGCGCTAATTCTCTCTCGTCATAACCACCCATTATATCACCTAAGCCATAGCACGCTCGACCTGTAAAAGACTGAACTAGCTCCTCCACCGATGGCGGCAATCCGGCGTCTTTAATAGTTACTTTATTTAATCTTTGTAAGTCGTGTACAATTCTTAATTTTCTGTCTTGTTTCTTAATACAAAATATTGGACTAGTATAACTTGAAGTGGATGGCTCGTATAATCCGGTATTTATTCTTTCGCGAACTAACTCGGTAAATGTTTCTTTAATTGGCCCAGGAATAGGAATTGGCTTTAATTGCCACGGCTCATGCGGAATTACCGGAATTACGTAAGGTTTCCCATACGAATGCTTAAGAATTCCGCGATCCTTCTCCGTGAAAGCTAGTGTGGCTTGTCGAAGAACAATAACAAAACAGAATAAGTTGTATTCATCTTCTGATAACCAATCCGGAGGACCGAAGTTGATTAATTTTAATCTCTCTTCTGTTACTTTTTCTGTAGGAATGAATTTAGGCGGATTAGGGATTACTGGAGTCTTATACGGATCCCGCGATAAAGGCAGCCTTGAGAGCGGTGGATTTACAGATAGCGGCATAGGTATATTAACTGGTTTGATCTTCTTTGCTACCGTTTTATACTTAGCAGCATTACAACTAATTTCTTCTTTTCCCGGAACTTTTACTGTTTGTCAAAGCCCCGGGTCTAGTCTAAAAAATCCCGGGTAACCATATTTACTGGTATAGTAGTTTCAAATTTCTGATTTGTTGGCGTAAGAATTTGAATTAAATAAGTTTTATCTTTGGAGTCCATTATAGCTAATGATTCTCCCCCATTTTCGTTATATTCAATTGTAGCTTTAACATCGACTATAAAAGGTTTCTTGAGTATAAATTGGAGTGCTCCTCGCGCAACCCAAAAATGGACTACTCGAGTAAGTTTTCCTATTGTTACTTTGACTCCTTCCGCTATGCCGAGTATTCCCGTATGGTGACCGCCAATTTGATGAGCGAGATCGGGCGATGAGACTGAGAACAGCAGGCACAATGTGGGGCGGTGTTCGACGGTCGTGGAAGGATGATATTGCATGTCAGACTGGAAGAAAAAGGAAAAGAAAAAACATGAAGAAGAGAGAAAAGAGAGATACCTACCTGAGAACAGCAGGCACAATGTGGGGCGGTGTTTGACAGTCGTGGAAGGATGAGAGAGGAGTCCTTCCACGCCTGCTGCCTCAGGTAGCCTACATACGATGTGTAACATGAGAGTGAAATTTGAGAATGAAAGTGACATGTGAGAAGCAGAAAGAAAAGAAACAAAACCTGAGTATAATACTCAACACCCCCCCTTGCTGACCACATGGAATGACAGTAGAGAAAGAAAGACAAAAAGATTAAGAGGAAGAAAGACAGGGAAAGTAAGAAAGAGGAAGAGCAAGGGAAGGAAGAGGAAGAAGGAAGGGAGGGAAATGAGACCTGAATCACTCAACGATGCCAAACATTTGCCTGTGTTTTTCTAGAGCCACGCGGGGAAGCGGCTTTGTGAGAAGGTCCGCTAGCATATCTTTTGTTGAGACGTGAAGCAGGGAGACCTCAGCGTCACGTACGCATTCTCGGATGAAATGGTATCTTGCGTGGATGTGTTTCGTGCGGGCGTGGTGTTCAGGATTTTTGGCAAGGGCCTCGGCCCCTTTGTTGTCGAAGTGTAGAGGGATGGCGGTATCGGGACAAAGATTGAGTTCAGTAAGAAGGTGTCGGAGCCACAGACCCTCTTTGCACAAGTCCAACAGAGCTTTGTACTTGGCCTCTGTGCTTGAGAGGGAAACTGTGGCCTGCTTGCGGGATTTCCAGGAGATCGCCCCGTCTCCCAGACGATAGGTATGCGCGGAGGTGGAGCGTCGGTCATCGCGGTCTTCTGCCCAGTCGGAATCTGAGTAGCCACAGCAGGTTAGACCCCCGCCTAGGCGGAGTTTAAGACTTTTAGTGGTTGATAGATAGTTCAGCACACGGACCCCCGCCTTCCAGTGATTGGAGGACGGGTCCCGTAGATGCTGCGACAGCCGATTTACTGCAAATGAGATATCAGGCCTTGTGCATTGAGAGACCCACAGTAATGAACCGATTAGCTGCGGGTAGGGACCGGGTGACGGGGGATCCAATGGGCGACGTCTTCCTAGGTCTTTGAAACTGGTGTCCGTCGGAGTAGGAACTGGCGTGGTTTTTCCGTCTAAGAAGCGCTTGCAGAGTTTGTCGATATAGTGGGCTTGATTCAAGTACAAGTATTTCTTTGAAGGTTCGCGGGTGATCTTGAGGGACAAGAAATGGTGGAGTTCTTCATCGGCACCAATCTTGAAGCGTGTACCAACAGCTGAGATGATGGAGTCGACAACTTGAGGTTCACCTACTATGGCCAGGTCATCGACGTGCGTGGTGATAGCCCCGACTAGTCTGCCGGAGCTTTTCTTGAAGTCAAGGGTGGGATCGTAGGTGGAGTTCTTCCACCCGATTTCTATGAGAGCTTTGTGAAGCTTGATGTTCCATTGTCTTGGCGATTGTTTGAGGCCGTAAAGTGA
Organism: Puccinia triticina; assembly: GCF_026914185.1. NCBI lineage: Eukaryota > Fungi > Basidiomycota > Pucciniomycetes > Pucciniales > Pucciniaceae > Puccinia > Puccinia triticina. The sequence goes on from NC_070572.1 coordinate 1,569,913, forward strand.
GCGACTCACCTCACAGACCCAGTTGGGATGGGTCGGATCTTCAAAGCCCGGTGGCTGTTCCATGTACACAGGAGAATCTAGATGGCCATTTAAGAATGCCGTCTTGAAGTCGACTTGCCGGCCTTTCCAGTTCCGGCTGGCTAAGAGACTGAAGATGAGGCGGAGAGTTTTGAGACAAAGTGTTGGTGAGAAAACCTTGTCGTAGTCCAAGCCTTGGATTTGGGAGTACCCCATTGCAACCAGGCGGGCCTTGAGTTTTTGGATGCTGCGGTCCGGGCGCCGCTTCACCTTAAATACCCACTTGGATTTGATTATTTTTCTCTTCGACAGACGCGGGACGAGTTTCCACGTCTCCATCCCCAGTAGAGACGCAAATTCGTCGTTTGCCGCCTTCAGCCACCGTTCTTTGTTGGGAGATTTTAGCAGTTGTCGCCATGTCTTTGGCGTATCCATCTTGATCTGTGGTGGCGTTCTTTGCCCAATTTCCGTAGCGTTGGGGAGCTTTGCGTTCACGCCCTGAGCGTCGCCGCGGTGGGGAGGCAACTTTTCCGGGGCTTTCAGAGGTGTTGGGAGGATCTTCTTTGGGTGGCTTTGGTGGCGGAGACGGAGAAGGTGTTGGATCTTTCCGGGGAGGTGGCAAGTTCAATTCTGGTAGAGAAATCACGCTGATATCTGGTAAACGAGGGGATGACGGCTCGTTGGAGTCGGAGTTGGAAGAGATTTGGATAGGGGCTCTAGGTGTGTTTTTGGGCGCATGTATTGAGGCCGTGATCCTATGGTCAAAACGGGGTTTGAGTGGAATGTCGAGGGGAGGCCCCAGCGGCGATGGGGGTGGGATGTAATCGCTAATCTCTTTCCAAGAAGTGGGTGAGGAGGGAGTTGGCGAGGGCGTGGGATGTGACAGAGGAGGATTTATGGGGACAGGAGGGGACCCCAGGGGCAAGTTGTTGAGGGGTTTGACTTCTGATGGAGCCCCCGGGGCGAGTACCTCGATAGCTTCTGAGGGAGGGGTGTTGGAAGGCACGGTTGGCCATGTGATCTCTACCGAGAGCGGAGAGGGAGAGGCTGTGAGCTTAGCACCGTACAGGAAGAGAGTATCGTCGAATATAAAATCTCTCGACTTTACCACGGACCTCTTCTGAAGGTCCCATAGCCTGAAGCCGTTGCCTTCAGATAGATACAACAGGAGTATCAAGGCCCTGCCCTTGACGTCTAGCTTCTTCCTGTCGGCCTTGGGAACTTTGTACCAAACTAGGCATCCAAAAGGGTGAATGTAGTTGAGATTGACAGGCGGGATTTTCAGAATTGAGGTTGGTGAATCAAAGCCGGCCGGAGTGTTGCGGGGGAAAGAATTGTAGGCAAAGAGGGAGTGACGGAGGGCATCAGCCCAGAAGGATTTTGGTAGATGAGCGCTTATTAGAGCCGAGCGAACTAGGTTTCTTATTGTCCGATTTGTACGTTTGGCAACTCCATTAAGCTCTGGAGAGTGTGGAGGACCCGGTTCGTGCTTGATGCCGGATGAAGAGAGATAGGAGGAGAATTCTTTGGAAATGTATTCTCCTCCGTTGTCTGAGCAGAGGGAGAGGATCTTGTAGGAGCCATCCTTCTCAAAGAAGGATCAAAAAAGTTTGAAACATGCGAATGAGTCGCTTTTAAATTTCATGGGATAGACAACTAAGAATTTTGAGAAATCTTCGACAAAAGTGATATAATAGGAATAACCCTCCCATGACTTAACCTCGTATGAGCCAATGTCGGAGTGGATCAGTTGACCGGGGGATGTTGAGCGGTAGTTTGACCGTGACTTGAAGCTTTTCCTGGGCATTTTTGCTTGAACGCGGACCGGGCACTTCTGAACGTCGATTTCGTTCATCACTGACGGAACAATGTCGTTAGATTTGAGTAAACGTTTGAGGGGTTTTAGACTTATGTGTGAGAAGCGGTTGTTATAACCGAGTAGTGACCGGTCATAAGCCAGGACGGGGAGTGAGAGAGAGGAACAAGAGCTCACAGGCTCGGAAGGTAGATAATACAGGTTGCCGCGCCTGTATCCTCTGCCCATGAGATGTCGGTCAATCTTGCTGTCGGCCAAGGAGTAGAAATCACAGGATGATCGAGAAAAGACAACAGTAAGTCCTTCGTCGCACATAGCAGCCACCAAGAGGAGAGGCTCGTGGAGCAAGGGGACCACCAGAGTTTTCACGGTCTTGTTGCCTTCGATTGGAAGCCTGGCCATCCCGCGATGTGTGGACTCGACCACCAAGTGGTTGGCAAGGCGGACCGGGGTGCGATCATTCTTTAGGGCGGTTAGGGAGGAGCCGTCCGGCGTCATAGACATCGAACAGCCTGAGTCAATGTTCGCATTGCCTCCCGACGGAGAGCCAGAGGACGCCGAGAGTGACACCATGGCATTGCCGGCCGTGACTTCAAGCTCTGAACCAGAATAGTCTGAGTTTTTGTCCTTGTCATATTTGTGGGAGGAATTTCCCAACGTGGCGGCCAAAGTTCTGCCGGCTTTGGAAGGTGTTTTTGAGGATGAAGATGTGGATTTCTTCTTGGAGCGAGGTTTCGAGTTCTCCTTGATCTCAGTGAGCAATTGGCGGGAGTTTTTGCAGTTGTTGAGGTCGTGACCATCAACGTTGCAAAAGAAACAATGACAGGTTTTTGCCGCACTGGTATTGCCTGATCGAATATTCGATTTTGGCTTTCCTTTGTTCGAAGAGGCGTAGGATGCTGAAACCGCAGTGTCTGTGTTCGCTTGGCGACGGGTGTGCTTGTTCTTCAGGGCCAAGATAATGGTCTTGGTTTTGATGTCGTCCTGATTCATGAGGTGAGACACACAGTGTCAGCCTGTATGTAACTAACCGTGTCTGAGAGGGTTGTTACTATCAAGATGATGGTGTAAGATGCCAAGGATGGGCCAATGGGTTCGTGGTAAGACCTGTAAAAGGTTTCACTCTATCAGTAATCTTGACTGAGAGGCTTGCTCAATTAAGGCGCATCCAGATCAACACAGGGTGTTAATAGGCATCCAAGGAATAACTCAACTTGGGTTCGTGGTTTTACCTACAGAAAGGTAAGGGTAATCAAGAGTTGAAGGTATTCCTGAATTGAAAGATGTTTGAGAATGAAGGCACTTTTTAACTATGTATGTGTTAAACCTTGCTATAATAATATTCTGAGGGATAAACAATCCTGGAGGGCGTGTTTATATAGAGGGGAATGAGCAGGAGGGAACATGAGGCGCTTGGAGGCGCTTCAGGACCAGGGGGGAACTGGAAGCGCTCAAGGGAAGCAGATCCTCATGATGATCAACATTGGAAATGATCAGGGCAGTGTAATGATCAGTACTGATCCTAGATCAGTAGCTGTGCACACTAGCTGATCATAACCAATCAGTGCTCTTTGAATTGGATTACATCATATATTGTTTATGTATTTATATCATAACCAATATGTTATGTAAATGGAAACTGAGGCGTAACAGGGGATAAATGAGTGATACCTGTCTTGGGGTATTTCACGTGTGCAGTAATATTACAATGTGTTGTAATCTTACTGTTTGCACGTAATTTAACTCTCATAACAAAATTACATTATGGTAACTGTATTTAACTATGGTTATATATAATGTAATGTATAACAAGAGTACATTCTTAAGCTTGTATCTAATGATATACATATGTAATAAAAGGTGTAAAGGGAATGTACTATATGTAATGTGAACAATTGCAGGTACTTGGTACGTGTAAGGTACTGTGACATGTACTCTGTGGCTGACACACAGCCAACCCAGTCGTCGGGAATAGAGCCCAAAAGGGCCGCGGAATGGACATCGGAGGGTGTGAGCGGTTTTTTCTGGAGTGACAAGCGCGTTCAGACGCTCGTAGCAGTTGGACATGTTGTCCAGATGTGACAGGATATTGTCCCCCTCCATTTTGGTGAGGAGGAGCTTGCGGATCCAGAAAATTCGGCCGCCTGTGGAGGAATCCAAATGAGCGCGCTGCAGGGCGATCCACATCCCGTGCGCGTCCTCTCGGTAGGCTCAAACATGACAGAGGTTCGCGCTGTCTATGGCCTGAGTGAGGACTGCAATGACGGCGTTGTTGTCGGACTTCCAGGCATCGGTTCTCTGTTCTACGGCTACTGGAGAGAGAACATATTTCACGCCTACAGCAACAAAGTAGGCAGTGACAACGAGCTCCCAGTTGAGATAGTTTGAGTTTGGACCGGGTGCCGTAAGAATGGGTAGTCTCGCGCTGGAGACCTTCTGGCTGGAGGCGTTGGAGTCAAAACCAACATTGATTTTGACATGTTTGGAAGAAGATGCCATGGGCGGAGCAGGTTTGTCGGACGACATTGGAACTGAGCAAGAATCAACAGGCAAAGGAGTTTTCAAAGGTGATTGTGATCCTTGAAGTTTTACTAACGTCAGGATGAGCACCTAATAGCCTATTTTTAACGTGCCGGTAGCTGGTAGTCAACGCAGGCTCATAACCTGATGAGCAAGAGCGGGCAATGAGACTGAGAACAGCAGGCACAATGTGGGGCGGTGTTTGACGGTCGTGAAAGGATGATATTGCATGTCAGACTGGAAGAAAAAGGAAGAGAGAAAAGAGAGATACCTACCTGAGAACAGCAGGCACAATGTGAGGCGGTGTTCGACGGTCGTGGAAGGTTGAGAGAGGAGTCCTTCCACGCCTGCTGCCTCAGGTAGCCTACATAAAATGTGTAACATGAGAGTGAAATGTGAGAATGAAAGTGACATGTGAGAAGCAGAAAGAAAAGAAACAAAACCTGAGTATAATACTCAACACAATTCCCTTTAAATTCATTGGTTTTTCAGTTATGACGAGTCCTAACTGCTGCTCCAAATTCTCTGGAATTAAGTTGACCATAGATCCTGTATCTAATAAGGCTTCCTTGCTAATATTATTAATTTTAAGTTTAATATACCCTAATGGACACGAGTAATGAGTCGTGAGTAAATCTTCAGAGCCTTTTAGTTCTATTCCAGCCTGATTAGCTGAAGTATTTTCTTCATTTGGCACGCGTCAATTAGAGATTTTCTTTTTAAAGATATCCACAACTCTGTTTGAAATCGCAAAAATTTCACCATAGCTCAGAGTCATTTGCCCTTCAGTCAACATACGCTTAGCGGTTTCTTCCTCAACGCCGGGAAATTCCTTAGCTAAAGTCCGCTCTAAGTGATTTTTTCGAACTGGTTTCTCTTTCTCCATTTCTTCTTCGTCTGCTTCCTCAAACCTGACCTTAGTTGATCCCGACTTAGGTTTAATAGGTTCTTTAGATGTTTTTTGAGTTGCGGCTTTTTGAAGAAGATCCTCGACGTCGACGTCCATGACCGATTCCTTTTCGCCCTTCGACCGCTTGCTTCCTCCCGAATTCTCCGGCTCCTTCTCTGATCGCGTGCGCTTGCCGATATCAGCCTTGTACGTCATCCTCTCCTCCGGTTCGCATTCTTCCAGCTGACCAAAAGAAGTAATTATTTCCTTAGGTTTAGACTCATTAAATCTGTGGACAACTTCTTTAATTGGTCGGCGCGTATTCCAAGGAATAAACGTATTATCTGGTAGGAGAAAGTTTCTTCCATCTTTCTTAACTAAGCCATACGCTTCGTCATCAGCAAAGATCCCACAGCTGTTACTACCATGGGTTTCTTGGTAGCAATAGTAACACTTAAAATCTGGTCTTTTGTAAGGTTCATTTGTAGGAGCTGATCCAGATGACAAGTGAGGCGGTGCCATTTTTCCAGCAGATAAAGAGGCTAACTGCCTAGTTAAATCCTGTATTTGCTTCTCCAATTTTTCCGCAACAGGTTTTTCAACGACGCGCTCTACAACCCGCTCTACTTTTGGTTTTTGGACTTTTGACGTGGACGGTGAATTTTCTGATTCTGTGAGCCTGAGTCTCTATAGTGACAGCAGGACACAAGAAAGGGGGGGAGCAATAGATGGATTTCTTGGGATAAAGAAAATACAACTATAAGAGAAAAAGAGAAAGAGAGAGAGAAACCAAGCAGGATAAGAAAGAAGAGGAGTACTAGGTTATTCTAGTGGGAATGCACGTCCACTGGCAATGCTACTCTTCAGAAGAGTGCTGCTAATCTGTGCTAGAAAGAGCTACAGCTTCCTCTCAGGAGGGTATCTGGATTAGATAAGTTTAATCCAGCCACAATTTTTTAGCTTCCTTCTGGATAGTCAAGGTTCTTAAAGGGAAACCTGAGGGACAGCCCTGTAACCTAGATTTGAGGCAAAGGCCAAGGGATAATAAGGGACAGCCCTGTGATCAAGATAGAGGCAAAGGCCTGTAGAATTGGAGGGACAGCCCTGTGATCAAGAAGGAGGCAAAACAAGAAGAAAGAGCAGATCAAGCAAGACACAGAGTTGTACCTCTGAGATAAACAAGTTTCAGTGAAAGAGGTTACTTACTGTCAATATCCTAGGCGCCTGTGACGGTAGGTATACTGGGAGTATAGTAGGCTCTTTGGTGGTGATCCTGGGGTTATCTGGGTGGTGGTTCTGGTGTGCTGAAGTCTGTGGATCCTCCAGCTGCATGGGGGATCCTGACTTCGAAAATTTTCAAAGTTGGATGACATAATCACACATGTACATGTGGTTGGGAGCGCTCAGGCGCGACTACACAGCGCTGCTGCGCATGTGTGTCACAAACCACAAACTCTATGAAGGAGTAGATATATTGTAAAGTGATCAGTGAACACTAGGGTCAAAATTGCATGAGAAATCAGAATCTGAAGTCAAAACAACCTTTTGTCTTAAGGTTAAAAAGATATGAGCACATTTAGTTATAAAATGGAGATAAAAGGCAGTTTTAGGTCAACCGTGTTGACTCTAAGGCTGACAGATTCCTCATGTCCACTCCACAATTCTCGTCTTTCCAAGATGGACGCTGATTAAACCTCTTGCTGAATGTATCGTAATAAAACGCTAGATTTTGGCAGAATATCACCGCCATCCTTCGGAATTTCCATCTGATCATCTCAAATCAATTCTTTTGTGACAGCTGAGCCCAATTGTCGACTGAGTGCTTCCAAAAGCATTTCTCGAAATTCTTCCAAGCTGGCGTTATACCCCATTTGTACTAAATAGTGAGTTATAGTTTCGAATTTTGTTTTAAATATTTTAAATTTGCTGAGAGTACTGATTCCGCCTTTCTTGATGGCGGCGTTTACTAAGTTTTTTAGATCTTTCTTTGTATATTTAACTAATGGTAACGCTTTCCCGAATTGGTTGAGAAGCTCCTGCTTCAAACCTTCCCAGTCGCAGTTAATAAATCCCCTCATTTCTTTGATTTCGTCCTTCAATTCTTCTCCCCGCACAAAGAATATCACCTGCTTCGCCAGATCCCTTGCGCTAGCATTGTCCGTCTATCCCGTGTTTTTGAACCGCATGATGAATTTTTTGATTGTAATATTAGTTCCGTTGAAATAAATTTCTTTATCCATCGGCTTAATTTTAACAGCTTTTGCGCCCGTAACCGGACCTTCATATTTGGGTAAAGAAACTTCTTGCTCTACATTATGCACCTGAAGACGAGAGCCACGCTGTCTAGACGAATCAGTCGACGGAGGTGCGCGTATTTCGTCCAAAGGTGGTAAATCACTTTCTGGAGAAGCAGCACCTTCTCTATATTGACCGGCATTTGCGTAAAGGTTAATTGGTGGCGGAAGATTTCGGTGCGCCATGACTAAAAAAAAAGGTAATTTGGAATTTAAGGTGTTTTAAATCTGATTTTTAGATGATTTTACGTGTAAACTTGCTGAAGAAAAGCGCGTAAAATTAAGAAGAGATGAAGAAAGCGCGTAAATTTGGAAAAAGCGCGTAAAGTAAGTTTATATTTAAGGTTTAGAGTTGTATAATTTAATTAAGAATAATTTCTAAAGGAAGATTTTGCCACTGTTGGGACACCACTTGTGGAACTTCTGCGCAATGCGTGATCTGAGCTTGGAAGGGAAATAGCAAAAACTAGGTAAGTCTAGGCTACAGGTGCTTGAAGGGCTGCCTTCCTGTAATAAACTCTGGGAGAAAGTACACTAGAATTTAGTGTGGCTAAATCAGAAGAAGTATTCTTAAATATTTCTACTACAGACCCTAAGAACCAGGACTCTGTGCGTGGGATGAGAGGTGTTATAGTTTGACGTAAATGACTTTTTTGAGAAGGGTCAATTTCTATTTGTTATGTTATCAAGTTCTCAATTTATGATTCAATTTATATTATAATTATTACTATTATGATCTTACTTATTTAGATGGGTGATGGAAGCGGAAGTAATTTCTTAATATTACTATTTATGCTGGCATGGGGAAGAAAGGGAACAAGAAGGGGCAGAAGAGGCCTCCTTACATAGTAAATAATCTAGTCTGAGAGTGGATTTTACAAGTGTGAAATAGAATACTACTTTGGGATGCTGTACAGTTGTAGTGTGAAATATTCACCTATATTGGGAAGCTGTACATGATATTTGTGAAATAGTATACTATCACTTGGCTTGTTCCTCTTTGGGGTGAAAACATTGTCTAAGAGTAGATTTTCTAACATGTGATAATGGAATCTTTCAGCAGTGTCCCTTTCAGTCCTAGAGTAGACTTGTACTATGTAATGTGTGTGATTTGTATGTGAAACTAGGATTCTACTATGTACTTGAATATGTAATTAAATAGTCTAGTACTGGTTTTCTGGGTGATAATATAATTGACAATTCTATGTAATCTGTAGATTGTATGTTAATTTGTGCTAGAAGGGTTTTGTTTGTACTTTATAATATGCTATTATATTAATTCTTCCCTATTTTTGACGTGTTTGTAAGTGGATTAGTCTTACCACACCGCTGAGAATCATGAGAGTGCGCTGGCTGAGCATCTTGAGATTCCGCTGGCTGAGCACCTTGAGAGTCCATTGTGTGCCTGTCTAGAGATTCTGTTGTGTGAGAGCCTCAAGAGTTTAACTTCACCACTTGATGGGCTTTCTTCTTGATATCTGCTGACTTCTTGGCCTCTTGTCGCTGTTCTTTTTGTATAGCGGTGGCAAGTTTTCGATCCTGATCCGCCTTTGTACAAGCCAACGTGTTACGCAGTCAAAGGATTTTTTTAAGCTCTTTGAGCAACTTTTCCCGGTTATTCTTGATACACATTGTGTTAAGTTCTTCTCTTCTAAGCTTCAGATGGCCCTGATAGCTACCACCCAATAAATATTCCTCAATGCAGGAGCATAGAAAATCAAACTGTCCATCAATTATTTCGCTTCCCATCAGCCGATCTAGTATCTCCATGGGCTGGTTTGTCTTGCAGCCAATGACTAGAGCACGCGCCCTCCAAATAGTCAAGAAATCTTCTCCAGTTAAGTAAGACGTGTTCATATCTATCTTGCTGGCATAGAAAGACTTGAATCGTTCAACCAAGTGTATTGCAAAGTCCTCTAGCTGAGTTGTCAAAGGTCCTTCAGCGTCAATTTGAGCTTTGGAAGGTGCTTTGACTCGTGTGAATGGTGTGTTATCGGCGATGGGCGCTAAGCCTTCAGGATTATTCATAAACTGATCGAAGTTTGCTTTTGTTATGTGAATCAAGTTGCCCTGAGCAATAAGCGATATTGGCAGGCAGTTGGAGCAATCACATTTGTCAAATTCTTTGCGTTCCCTTTCGGCCTCACGGATTACATTTGGGTCTTCCGCACTTAAAGGTATATAGCCCAACCTTTCATACAATCATTGCATCAGTTTTGTCAAGCAATCGGCCGGCTCGGATAATGATACACCTCCCACTTACAGATTATCAATGGAAAAGCAAATCCTCAAGCATACTGGAGTGATAGCTAGAGCGTCCATTCGGTCATCATCAGACTGAAACTCCGGATTTGGGAAGTCCGTGACTGAATTTTGGCCATTTCAACGATTTACTTCAACAAACAATATACCTAAGCCTCGATCGCCCCCTCGGCCACAGCGGCCAATCATCTGAAAGAGTGTTGCTGGGTCCCCTCGACCAAAATGAACCACATGTCGCACCCGCTTCCAGTTTTGTCCCATTCCTAGAGCCATTGTACTTGAAATCACCGGGAACGCACCGTTGGCAAAGTCGGTCACTACATCAATCTTGTCAAGCTCCCCAGTTACCGCATGAAATCTTCTGACGCAAGTACTTTTTGGATTATAATGACCTTGAGGAACTCGTCTTCCATCATTGAGAACAGCCATAACCTGCATTGTCAAATTACGAGTTGTAGAATATATAATGGTCGGTACTAGTTCATCGTCCTTGATGCAGGATTCCGGGCCAAAAAGCTGGAGGAGATCATCACATGAAGCAAGAGAGTGCTTCATTGGGATTTGCCAGATTGTAATCTCGTTTCGAGTCAATTTGCCTCGGAAGACATGCATGTCTTCATGCTTAATCTTCAAGCTCTTCAAGATTGCATCAACAGCTTGAAGACAACAGGTTTCTGAGAGTAGAAGGATTGGAACTTGATAGGTAGCCATCAGCCGCTCAGAAATTTCTCCATACGATGGTTGGAATACCGCTATATCTTGGTGTTTTCCGTGTGAGTTCAGTTCTTTTGATTCTCCACTAGCGACTAAGCCCCACATGTAGATCATGTGAGCTTCGTCTACAACCATCAATATTAGTCTTGCTTGGAATTCTGCATTGAAGAAAATCCTGGTGAAAATCTCGCTGTTTAAAAACACCTCGGGGCTCTGGTTTGCAACAACTGAGCTTCAGTTAGGTGCCCAGTTTTATCATCATCAATCAAGAAAAACTAACCAAATAGACAAAAGAATAATCGCCGCGGATAATTTTCTGTTCTTCCTTAGCATTTAATTTTGATTGTGTGAGGTTGATTGCTGAAATGTTGGCTTCATTTTTTTCTCGCACCTACATATTGTTTAAGTGTTACTTCAGTAAAGACTCATTTTGTTGACTATGTGATGTGTAACTGCATTTTAATGAATTATCTCTCACTTGTTTGTCGCCTAAAGAGTCTAGAGGATTGAGGACAAGAGTAACTGGCTTCTGGATTGTTGGAAAAAGCTTGTAATACATCTCGGGAATACGACTTTTCCCATATCCGGTACCAGCCAAGACAAAGCTGTGTTGCCGACGAACCAAGGAGGCCACTGTTTGCATCTGGAGGTCTTTAGGTTGTTCAAAAAAAGAGCCTTCTGATTTTGTTTTTACTAGTTCGTACAGTTGATCATCATCTAGCTCCGTGATACTCGAAGAAAGCAGCAAAGGCTGAGGCTTTGATGTTTTGTTTCTAATCATCTGACAAGGGCTTTCTCCAGACTGGTTTTCCGGAATGAGGGAAGACATCTGACGAGCGTATTATTAGGATTTTTTACCATGGAGTTGTCATCAGAGAAGTAAAGGGCTGCTACAGTTGATGTTGCTTGCCTTATCTATCATGCTGACCGGCCACCCGGGTTCATTATAATTGATGATCATCATATGTACATAAATAGATCACCTTTATTGACACTGGTTTGACAGATCTGAGAGCGTCAAAATGGTGCGGGATGCTTGTGGGAACATGCATTTGGGCATGTTCACTCAAGATTCCGAGGGAGCTCATTTGAAAAACATTCATACCTCAAATGTTTTTGCCAGCATGAAGTTTTTTTTACTACATGCCTTGTATCTTGGGTTTGGGAAGAATAAAAATGCACACAAAGGTGGCAGGAGATAGCCAGGCATCTCAAGAGTCTAAGTTTAAATGTAGAGGGTGATTACACCAAGGCCGCACCGTGCAGGGGCCTTAGAATAAAAAGGTAAGGATTATTTTTGTTTCTCTCAGGCAAATTTCACCGATAAGGCATAAGTCCCTCCCAGAGGGAGGCCTTTGGCCTCCCTCGGGAGGGACTTAGTTAAGTTTGGCAGTACGGTACCTCTGGGCCTAAGTTATGCTCAGGGATTCCTTGGTGGAAACCGTTGCGGAAGCCATGTATCACGTCGGCGTACTCGGTTAGCAGGCCGGCTCTCTCCAGGGATCTTTCCCATTCTCCAATGTCCATCTCGCACGACACCTTACTAGGCCAGTCTGGCTGAGTCTGGGGTGCGCTGTGCTCCTCTGTATGTACCGGGTTCTCACTGGAGTCTTCTCCTGCTCTGTAGTCCCTAAGGGTGTGCGCGAGAGGTTGCTCATCAGAACTTTTAATCATGGGAGTAGTCTTTTTTTTATTGCATGGGAACAAGGAGGCAATTGGGGGGGATGGGTTTCAACATTCCACGTGTTATGAGGGACGGGGAAGAAGGAAAAAGTGGACCAGTGTGTGAAATGAGGAAAAGAAAACAAGAAGATATGAAAGAAATCCTGGGGGGGATCGGAGATCAATGGTCTGGGGGTTCTCATCAGAACGGTGTGGTTCTGTTTGGGGAATGGTTGGGAGGGGGGGTTGATTCAAGGGAGGTAGGGCATTTGGATTAGGGAATTGGGATTTTACGGTGGGTGTGGGGAGGAGGGATAGACTGATGGAATTGGAGCTTACTGGTCCCGGTTTTGGTGGCGCACACTCCCCCCTGTGTGATTAGGGTTGAAGTTGTTTCCCTTGTACCCGCTTCCAGGGGGGCCTCGGCTTTGGTCTGGTTTTGCGGGTAAGGATGGGGGGCCATGCAAAGCTGACGGTGCTTCGTCAGTCGTTTGCTTCTGGTTTGCCTTCGCCTTCAGTGGGTTTGGGTGGGTTTGGTGGCTGGGTCGGGGTTGCTTGTGAGGGCGGATCCCTTTCAGTGGGTCTCCTCCTACTTGGCTGTCACCAATGGCGTAAGGGTTCTCTTGGAGGCCAATTTCGTTGAAATCTTGGCAGAGTGAGATTGCCTCGTCAGCCGTCTCTTGCTTGAACTTTGAGATGTCGGAGAATGATTCTTCGCCGTCCACTTCTACCCTAAACGCAAAGGCCTTATTCCTGATCCTGATATCGTATCTTAAGGCAACCATGAAACCGTGCTTCCGATGGAGACGGTTGCAGTGATTCTTGTGCTCTAGGATCCAGGTTACAAGTACCGGGTAGTTGTATCAATCCTTCATGGTTAAATGGAAACACCTATGGTTCAGGGTCCAGTCCGTGAAGGACTGGGAGAACTCGTCCGGTACTGGAAGGCCGTGGTAGCGTAGCCCTTTCTCCGCGGCTGTCTCGTCAGTCTTGGGTCGGTTTTGGGAGTGGTGGATGAGGGCTTTTTCTTGCCACTCGCGGTTGAATATGGTTAGAGGAAGCGGCCCTTTGCATTCTAGCAGGAGTTTATGGAAGTAAGGGGTGAAGCCGCCGTCGTCGTGCGAGTTGGAGCGGCCAACGATGAATTTCACACTACGCACTTGGGTTGTTTCCTCGGCTGCCGATGGCCTCTTCTGGGGAACGATCGAGGGTTGGAAAACCACCTGGATGTCGTTGTCCACCGAAGTCTTCTTCTTTTTTCCCTTGTCTGCCAAGACTGCCTCGTACATTTTAGAGTATTGGTCCATTGCAGCTTAGTCCCCTGCTTTCTCCGCTCTGATGAGTCTGGCCATTAGGAATGCGCGGGTCTCTCGATCTTTCTCCTCTTCCGAGCTCGGGTCGTTCACGCTTACGGCTATCTCGGGAGGTTTCGGGACTGTGGTTGCTTTTTTTTTTTTTTTTTGGATTAGTTCCCGCTCTTTCTTCAGGCGTCTTAGAGTAACTCTTTGCTTACCACTAGGGTTTGCAATTATCTCAGCTATGTCCGGGTCCTTGAGGGTCTCTCTCAAGGGCTCCTTGATTTCTTGTTCCAACAGTTGCCCGGTTGGGGTGTTTTTGGTGGCTGCTCGGGTAACCGGCTTGGTGGCTTTGGGGGCTTTTGCAGCCTTGGTTGGTTTCGGCTGGGGGCCGGGAACTTGGGACGATGAGCTTGGAGTGCCCGCATTTGCGCCTGGTTCTGGTGGGGGATTTTGGTGGGCCGGTTGATTGAGCTCGCCCTGTGGATGCGGGTTTTGAGCTGCGGCTTTTGCGCTGTTGGATGTGTCTTGGATGTTTAAATCGGACATTTGGGGTAGGTTGGGGATGGGGCGGACGGGGTTGTGTGGGATTCTAACGGCGTGGAGGGTTGGTAGGTGCGAGAAGGTTTGGCGAATGCAGAAAGGGGGAGATGGGGGACGATGGAGAATGAGTTGTGCAAGTAATGGATAAGGTTAGGTTTGGTTGTGGAGGAGTTATGATGTCGGTGAAAGTTTGGGAATTATGGGTTGTCAATGTTTGGGAATGGTCTATTGAGGGTAATTAACTATGATTATTCTGAAATTCTGAGCTCTTTACGGAAAGGTCGCGGAGCTAGGAATTTCCGGATGGAGAGCTGGAGGGAGAGGGGAAAGGAAGGGGAGCGGAGAGAGTCCTCTGGGGGGAACGTGAGGTTCCTAGGTAGGGTGAGGCTCGCCTCCGACTTCCCCTTCCGCCCAGTATGCGCCTCGCTTCTCCCGGCCGTAGCACGTGGAGTTGTAAGCAGCCATCTCTCACGTGCACTGCCTGTATGGCACATATCCAGCGGGGCTGGGAGGCCACCATGGACTCCACCCACCTCCCGCTGGCGCTCCCGGTAACAAACAACATATATGTTTGATTCCATAATGTTGTTGCACATGCCCTTCCTTTATCCATATTTGCTACGTGTTTGTAATACACATGTATGTACATACATAGATTTGAGCAAAACCTGTAACACAACCGCCAGCCAGCCCTTTTACCAACAAATTTGGAAGTACAACAATGTACATGCGTCCCAGATCTTGTTTCTTGACCGTCTCAATAGGCTGCAAGGTATGTATCTAGCGCCAACTTTCACCCCTTCAGCTTCAGCCATTGGTGAGCTGGAGTTGACCGACCGCCGTGATAGTCTCATACCGTAGGTTATACCTCATCTACATCACCTTTCAAGGTTCTTCCATGAATTGCTTGGGGAAAACTGATCGGCTGATTACCTTTTTAGCACTCATCTCAAAGCCAAAGTATGTTTGAAAGCTTTTCACACTTTTGTGTTTTTTCCTTTCAAATGCTGACCTGATCCCCTTCCTTTGCTGATCATATGGCTCAACCTAGCATATCGGCACTATTGGATCATCAACTCTGTGGCTCTTGTCATCCCTTTGACGGAGCGCTCCCACCACTTCAAACCCAAACTGCCCAGGCAATTATGAATGTCAAGATCACGCCTTTGCTCCTCATCTCTGCGGAGTTGATAGATTATCTTGCACAAACGGCTCACACTCCATTGGCTTTGTTGGCCACCATTCCTTCTCACTCAACCGGTTCTGAGGTGTTCAACCCTTCCCTGTTTGTCCACTTCTTCTCCACTCCCCACCCTCTTGTCCCCTGTCTCAACACAAAATTTTCTGGCCGTCTCTTCACCAAACCCTCTGCTTCATAATTAGTGTGCTTACCAATCCACCATATTTTAGTACGCGTGGTCAGCTTATACATCACATTCCCAGCTGCTTTTGTTATGGCTTCTCCTTCTCAAACCTCCGTCCCACCAAACAGCATCTCTTCAGAAGTCCAAAACGCTGCAGGGAATGCAAATTCCAGCTTGGGTACGTTAATCACAATTCATTTCCATTGGTGAACTCGTTACCAATTTCTCGTAGCTGATTTTTGAATGTGAATCTCTAGATACTTTGAAAGGACCAGCCCCTTTGCTTGAAGCCTACAAAAATTACAAGCCAACTAGAGGCCAAGGCGGCTACGCCGCTGCAGGGGAAACAGCCTCACATCAAAACCTACCCCAAACAGTTTCTTCAACAAAAGGCTGGTACCCTGAAAAAATTATGTGCCTTCAGACTGCAGTTCCAGGATTCAACTCAAATAATTGTGGCCTCCAAAATCTCACTTTCCATTTTTATGTCAAGAATTTTGCCTCAGTCAGCAATACTGGATTCCTGAACTTTGATTAATTGCACAATATGATCCTTGTAAGATAATTTAAACCACACTTCTCATCTCAATTGAATTCAATTTCATTCTTTGGATTACAGAAATCCACACAAAACTTCAGAGACAGATCAACACAAAATGTCAGAGACCAAATTGAAGTATCTTCATCACTTGTAAATTAGTAAGTTTTATAAAACCGTACAGCCTGAGAGTATCTTATTGGAGACAAGTGCGTGGGGCTTGGCGGCGCGGCGGGCCTGGTTGACCCGGCACATGGTGTTGCGGCGACGGACAGTAATCCCATTAGATAACCCATTCCTGTTCGCTGAGGGCGTGGATTTCTCTGAGGATGAGGTTATCCATATTGTTTGAGAAGCCACCGTAGTCTGGAGAGCGTCCTGCGGGGACAAGGGGTCCCTATGAGACCCTCTGTTCAAGAGGCTAATTAGTTAAGCTAGCATGAGTTCGGTATTTGAATACATATTATCTGCTTGAGCGTGCAATGATTGATGATTGGTTAAGTCACCAAAGATGAGTGACTTGTAAGGAGCAAACCATCAGCGAATCTATTGAGAAAGCAAGGAAACAACCACCATCAAAATCAGTCAGCAAAAAAGTGCACTAAGGCTTCTGGTAAGCGTTCAGTTGATAGGAGAGTATCTACACACTCTTCTGGGACACCCAGCTGGAATATCAAACAATCTCCAACCCATTTTCGGGTCTGGACAACTTCAGGCAGTTCGTGCAAAAGGTCAATTGCTGCCTCCACCCCGTTGTCTCCTAGTTCACCGCCTTCGGCCAGAAATTCCGAGTATGCTTGTTGATTAAACCTTAGAATGCCAAGCAATTCTTCGCCGGCAATCGCCACATGTTCTCCCAATGCTGAACAAAAAACATCTCGAGCTTTGACTTCAATCCTTTGAACCCAGTGATCCCGTTCCCCATCGTGAAAGCACACGATTCCACTACCTTTGAAACACAACAGCGCTCCCCCAAACAGACCTTCCATGGGATAGCCCTTTGTGATAAGATCAATATTGTAAGTTGTGGAAAACCTTCAACTTCAGGGCAGTTTCTCTGACGTCATACGTATTTGAATCTGCTGCCCAAGCGAAGCTGATACCGGTGCCAAATGACTTGTTTTGCCTCGCTAGAGCTGTATAGATGATATACTCGCCATCTCCACATACCGTCACAAATCGGCCATTCGGCGAAAAAAAGGGCTAGTCAGTGGTTGGGACGGGGGGAACGGGGGAAGAGGGAGGACGGACTTTTTGTAGACCATCATGACGGCGAGGAGGAAGCAGAGCTGGGAGAAGAACAGGCCGTCGACGTAGTGGGTGATGGCCAAGCAGATGGTGAGACTGAAGCCGTAGATGAGCACAAGGCCAACAACAAAGAAGCCGAGGCCGAAGAGGATGTCGCCGATTGGCCAGCGGTCATCAAGGGTGCGGACGACGAGCAAGAGCTGGAGGATCACGTAGATGGCTACGCAGGCCCTGTTGAAGATGTACATGATGATCCAGAGCGCCGTTGGCTGGGAGGAAGAGAAGGAGGCCAGCGAGTTGAATGTCGCTATTTCGACGAAAAACTTCAGACTGAACACCGCCAAACAGCTCCCTTGTAGCGACTGTCTCATCCATTCACAGATTCAAGGTCAAACTGTCAGTCTTGTGCTTTGGCTGGTCTCTCTCTATTGGGAGACCACTGACTCATAAGCTTAGGAGTGTGACGTCTTCGGCAAATTGGAAGCCAACGAAACTGTTGACTGGCAGACACCAGAAGGGAGCCAAGAGCATGCCGGTTTTGAATGCGGCAAAATACTGGGGGAAAACAAGGTCAGTTATTTTTTTGCCACGGGTTCGGGTGAAAGCGGGGGGAGGAGACAAACGGGGTAGATTTTAGAGCTAGAGGGAATGAGTCCACTGTCGAGGAAGGAGGAGAGGGTGACGAAGGCATAGAAGTAGAAGAAGTGGACAATTTCCTTCTGGCCGACGGCGGTATATTTGGAGCGGATGTGGAGGATCATAGGTGGTCTTAAGGGCTTGCTGCAAGGGCCGAGGTGAGGCTGGAAGGGTCTGGCCGGCTCGGGGGAAATGAGCAAAGGGTTAGACGGTATTGATTGGGTTGCACGTATGTCAATGGGGAGGGTGTGTTTGAGTGGTCGGAGCCGTGGTGACGAGATGTGGATTGTTGTTGGTTGGTTGGGCGACGTTCTTCGGAGGACGCCCGTGGCAAGAGTTTTAGTAGTGTATGGTCGTGGCTTGAGGTCTGCATTGTTGTTGGGTGGATGTTTTGGGAGTAACGGGCAAGGAGGAGGGATTATAAAAGGAGAGGTGGGCTTGGTGTGATTTTCCTCAGGCGACCCACAAGCTGTAATTCCAGCTCGGGGTTTGCCTCACCCCCGTCCGCTGTTGCATTTGCACAGTCCGGCGGGGGATATTTGTGGGCCCCCCTTGTGCTTTAGGGCTGGGGGTCTTCCTCCCAACGCTTTTTAACCCTGCTAGACAGGGATGGGCGTTGGGCCACGGTGCGTCAGCTTGCTGCGCTAGGTGGCTGGGTGCGGGCGCTTTTGGGTTTTGTTGTGCAGACTCTGTTGTCTGGTTTGGTGCAAAACCTTGGCCTTTTGTCAGGCTTTTTTGTATGAGGGAAAACCTCTGATTTTTTTTTTTTTGTATTTTAGCTTATTGTAGGGGAAACCCTTGAATTTTTTTTCTACAAATCTGAGACTTTAATATACTTGGATTTTGCCGCCCACAGTCCTACGCAGTGAAAGAAGACAAGCAGGCAAAAAGCAGCATTCAATGGGTTGCTCACAGCTTGAGGAAATATTGGAGCATGCCTTGGGACTTTCCGATTCAATCCCTGTCCCCCCAGCCACCATCATTTCCGCACTCAGGGAGATGCAAGAGGCTTGTCGGAAGAGAAAGCGAGGTGACTTAATATCCATTGGGAGGCCTTATCTTTTCAGTTATACTGACTAGCTGATCTGTTCCGGACGTGAGCAGACGTGAGTGACGGGAAACCGATCCCTCCCAAAGATTTAATTGATTTGACCAACGAGTCCAATGATGAGGACAACGAGCCACACAACACTTCAACTACTCCAAAACCAGCCGCCAAACGTCCCCGCACCGACATTGAACCACTTCTGGATGGCCAGCCTGGGTCACTTTCTTCTGAAGCAGCGGGTGCCGCCACCCCCTCATCCAGCCCACCCAAATCAAATCTGATCAATATTGTTAATAAAGGTGACACTGATGACCAGTTGCCAGCTACAGGATTGCTTTGTAAGTAAAACACCCCACTCTCCGTCATGAAATTGTATTAAATTTATGCTTTCTTAAGCAACTACAGCTGGCTCTCGAACTACTCAAGATGCCAATGAAAGTCTAGCCGCCATACCCTCTGCTTCTGCCACTCCAGCTGCCGAATTCCGAGTCAATCAAGAACTTGGCAGCTCGTCATCTGACAAACCCAACCCAACGGGCAAGGAGGGCGTCGCCAACACTTCCCCACCAAACTCGAGTGGTGTTGCAGTTAACCCCAACAAGCGCACACAACAATTGGCTGGTACACAGGATGGCTTTTATCATTCCGCAAGCAACTCAAATCCGGCTGGTACCCAACTTCCTGGCAATAATTCCACTGCTCCAAAGCCATCTAACCCTATGATCACTCTGCTCTCTCCCTCCACAACCCCAAGCTTGACTCCTGCACCAACCAATCCGGCACAATCAACTCCGGCACCACCCAATCCCGTTGAACTTAGTCTCATCAAGGATAAATCCATGCGAGCTGAAATTCATACGATTTTGAAGACCTTTCAGGGAAATCTCAACCGGCAAAAATTCCAGCAAGCCCACGTTTTGGTCCATGCTTTTATTGAATTTTGAGCCAAGTCCATGCACAAAAGGACGCCACCGGCCGCATTACCTCAATTCGCATTGGTTCAGTCGGAATCTACACACAACGTATGGCTAAAGGGAATTCAAAAATATTGTGAGTCTCAATCAATATACTCCGCTGTTCCAAGCTCAAAGAGCTAACATTTTCTTTTTTCAAATCCAGTGGTGGAAATTTTATTACCATCTGCTGACGAGCCATGGAATGCCCCCAGTCTGATCAATATACTGCTGCTCCAGTCAGCAAATTTATCCGTGATGAAGTTGAGCGGTCATATCAAATATCCGCTTGCCTTGTTGCTTCTCAAACTCCAAAAACCCGGGAAACTTCAGTTGTCAAGATGGGCAAACTGCATTGCCACATTGATTCTGTTGACGGCGCAAGAGTTTTCTTTCAAGCCCCCTTCATTAGGCAACCTGACCAAAGACAACCTGGGCTCCCATTTGCTCATTATTGATTATCTCAGCAACTGCAAGACTACTAGTTCCGGTTCTAACAAAGAAGATGGAAAAATTTGTAACAACATGACTCTTAAACCCCTCTATCAACTACAGGACACAATCATCGACATCTTCATTACTTATTCAATCATACGCGGGTCTGCGGCTGCCAATGTTGAACCAGAGTCAAGCACTGGTCGTGCAAAAGAAGGAGTTAGATCAATATTGCTCACATCACAACTACACGCCGTTTTGCCTTTACCTTGCGGCCGGAGTTCGCGGACTCATTTTGGCACCAAACAACCGTCAGTTTGTCTCAGGCGCATCCGCCTTGGACTTCTTAACCATTGTTGAACATATCTTCAAGAAAACCCTGCCTCAACGGGAGGCTTTGGAGTCTGTTTGGAAAAGACTTGGCGCGTATATTGATAGTCTTTTCATCGCCTTGTTCCTCACACCAAACTGTCTGTTCAACTTCCGTTGACCAGAAATCATTGAATTGGCCCAAGCAATCACTTCCAACTTCCTTGTATACCTCAAAACACAACACCGAGCAAAAAAATTTGAACTCCCCCGTGCACTATCTGCCAAATGAGTACTAATCTTTCTGTTGGCTTCTTAATTCTATCCCCACCCAGTCTTATACTTGGGTTGTATAATTTAACCCATTTTTGGTTGTTTGATTGATTTTTGTTTGATGTTTCTCTGTGAATTTGAGTCTCAATTACTTGATAACCACCTTCTCCTGTTGAAGAGCCTGTGTCTGTCTACTGTTACCAAAAAAAATCCCCCTCCAGAATTTCAATGAATACATGTTTGCTGCCACTTTGAGCTGTCTTTGATTCCAGTTTTGCAGTTTTGAAAGAGGAATTATGACATTCATTAAAAAAGGTAAGACATTGGAGTCAGGAAAAAAACAAACTTGCTAAATGCAGTGAGAAAAAAAATGGTAACAAGA
This sequence comes from Puccinia triticina, assembly GCF_026914185.1. Classification (NCBI taxonomy): domain Eukaryota; kingdom Fungi; phylum Basidiomycota; class Pucciniomycetes; order Pucciniales; family Pucciniaceae; genus Puccinia; species Puccinia triticina. The sequence continues at coordinate 1,591,112 of NC_070572.1, forward strand.
AGGCTCCCAAGTGGCTATGCCTAGCTTATTCTATTTACAACTATGGTGTATTGTGTATATAATTTTTACAAAACAGAACACCATTGCAGAGTTGAGGTCATGCCAGCAAAACATCAACCATGTGCCACTTGAGCTGCAACTATTTTTTCAGCTAAGAAAATTAAAATTAAAAATACATTCACCACAGTGGGGAGCTTGTTGGAGGTTTAGAAAGCAGAAGTTACCAATGTATACAATGAATGTTTGATTGAAATTTGTGGTGCATAAAACTTGTTTTAATAGAGTGTTAGATCATGGCAATGTGCACACATTGCCTCCATTATTGGGGCGGTGATTGGGGTTGCATTTTTTGGATCTCCGTTGGATGCCATGCCCTTGCTTGGTTGGTTGCTCATTGGCGCGGGCAGGGAGAGGTTAATTGTGGATTGTATTGGAACAGCTGTTGGGGGAGCTTGGCGGGTGCCGGCAGTGCTGGAAGTGTGGATAGGGAGGGATTGAGGGGGCCAGGCGGCGGGGGGGGGGGGGGGGGGGGGGGGGGGGGGGGGAGCTCTGAGGGTTCCAGGATTGACGGGGGACCACTCTGTGACAACAGGTGGTATGTTGTTGTTGATCAAGAAGAGGGAGGTCGCAGGGCTACTAGGGAATCCTACTGCTTGCGGGAGGGTTAGAGATGCTGACAGCAAAGGGGGGCACAATTGTACCTTGAGCGGGGCGGTGATGGGGATAGGTTTTGCTGATACTGAGGGTTGAGAGGTTGCTGCAGTTGGGGAGCTTCCGCTAGAGTGGAGGGTGTCCTTTTTCTGCTTCTCTACTTTGGTAGCGGCTCACTTTGCTCTGTTGGCTGCTCGTAGCAAGGCTTCAGTGTTGGTGATGGGGAGGGTACTATTGGACGAAGTGGTCCTCCTGGTGGACATGAGGTAGGGGGAGGTGCGAGTGATTGAGGGCGGAATTCAAGGCGAGGGGGACCGTTGATTGTTGAAAGGGAAGTGCAAGGCAAGAGCGTCTAGAAAACAAAAATTGTAAGCGCTCAAAGAGGAGCGCTGCACTAACAATGCGAGGAAGGGGCAAGGGGCACGAGGGAGTTCTAGAACCTCTGTGTCTGCTTTGCAAAGGAACTAACTCAGGGGAAGTCTTAGTACTTCCCTCTAACTACAAAGGAGGAGAGAGAGAAAGAAGAGAAAAGGGCAGGGAAGAATTGTGAGCCTGAGTCTCTATAGTGACAACAGGACACAAGAAAGAAGGGGGAAGTAATTGGATTTCTTTGGATAAAGAAAATACAATTATGAGATAGAGAGAGAAAGAGAAACAGAAACAGAGCAGGATCAGGATAAGGAGATATTCAAGGTTATTCTGGTGGGAATGCACGTCCACTGGCAATGCTAACTCTTCAGAAGAGTGCTGCCAAGCTGTGCTAGAGAGTGCTACAGCCTCCTCTCACTAAAGAAACGTGGAGGGTCTCTGGATGAGATAAGTTTGATCCAGCCACAATTTTTTAGCTTCCTTCTGGATAGTCAAGGTTCTTAAAGGGAAACCTGAGGGACAGCCCTGTAACCAAGAAGAGTCAAAGGCCAGCAGATATGAAGGGACAGCCCTGTGATCAAGATAAGGCAAAGGCCAGCAGATATGAAGGGACAGCCCTGTGATCAAGAAATGGCAAAGGCCAGCAGAAAAGAACAGACCAAGCAAGACACAGAGTTGTACCTCTGAGATAAACAAGGTTCAGTGAAAGAGTTTACTTACTGTCAATATCCTAGGCGCCTGTGATGGTAGGTATACTGGGAGTGTTGTAAACTCTTTGGTGGTGATCCTGGGGTTATCTGGGGTGTGGTTCTGGTGTGCTGAAGTCTGTAGATCCGCCTCAGGCAAGGGGGATCCTGACTACAAAAATTTTCACAGTTTGCTTATGTAATTTACATATGTACATGTGGTTTGGCGCGCCTGGTAGCGCTGACACATCACAACTGCGCATGCGCGCCACAACTCAGTAACTCAGGGAAGGAGTATAGTTACAAGGAATTGATAAGTTGTAACTAGGGTTAAAATTGCATGAGGAAACAGAATATGAAGTCAAAACAAGGTTATCTCTTAAGATGAAAAAGATATAAAGTAATTCATGTTTAACAAAGGTAGAGCAGGCAGCTTTTAGGTCAGCTGTGATGACTCTAAGGCTGAAAATAATGGAAAGGGGATATCACTCACCTAACTCAGGGGAAGTCTTAGTACTCCCCTACTTAGTTAGGAGGGGGCGGGGGAGCTGGGACTAAGAGGGCGCCCGGACCGGTGCCTGTGACAGTCTAGTGATTGTTCCTGTGAGTACGCGGGAGGCACGGCTCACGACTATTTTTTTGAGCTGCAATTGGTTGACCTTGTAAGCATTGACCCTTGTGGAGTTGGTGTACAACACGGGAGGTGGGAGGGTTTAAGAGAGTATGAGGCAAAACTATAGATGGATTTCTGTCGGACAAGAGAACAAACAGAGAAAATAAATAATGAAAGAAAGACAGAAAGACATGAATATACCCAGAGGACCAGGATGGAAAAGCGAATACAAGAAGAAAAACAAACAAACAAAGAAGGGGGGAGACTGAGAGAAGATTAATCAGCACAGGAACAATGAGCTATGGGAAAACACAAGAGATAGAGGGAGAGACAAGTACCACTACTCTAACTCTAACAGCCGTGATCCCGTGACAGCAACAATGATGATGAGTGATGTGATTGTTTATTTGTTTGCTAGTGTGTTGGATTTGGTTGATTCCAGACGGGATGAGAAAAAAACAGAGGGAGCGGGCAAGCTCAAGCTCAGTTTAAGACAGTTGGGAGCACAGACTGCGCGCAGCGCGCGCGACCTCAAACCTGAAATCTGCCACTCCCACATGCTCATTGCCGACTAGGCTATGAGCACAGAAGGTGAAGACCCTTTAGCGCCCTTTTGATGGACACCTTGCCAACCGCTTTGGTGAGAAAGTCGGCTAGCATCCTGTTGGAAGGGATATATTTGAGTGTGATGGACTTGATCTTGATCTGCCGTTGTATGAAGTGGTGTCAGAGGGACATGTGCTTGGCTTTGTAGTTCGAGTGGTTGGACGCATTGTTGGCTAGTGCAATGGCTCCCTGATTGTCATCAAAGATTTTTGTTTGCCCCTGAATCTTGATGTTGAAGACTTTCTTTAGGAGAGTCTTGATCCACATGACTTCCTTGGTTATATTGCCCAGAGAATTGTATTCTGCCTCTGTTGATGAGAGTGATAGTGTCGGCTGTTTCTTTGACATCCAGGAGATCACATTACTGTTCAGCAGCACCAGGTTTCCTGACACAGATTGTTGGGATTCCGGACATGATGCCCAATTGACGTCCGCATGTCCAATTAAAAATTTGCTTCCCAGAGGTTTCCAGTTAAATCAAAGACCAATGTCTCTGGTACCTTTCAGATACCGGAATACTTGTATGCCAGCCTCCCAGTGGAGCATCCCTGTTTGATTCAATTAATATTGAGATAACAAGCTCACAGCAAATGTTATGTCTGGTTGTTTTGTTACACTGAGGTAATTGAGAGCCCCAACAAGCAACCTGTAATTCTTCCCGGACTCCAGGAAGGCTACCCTCTCTGCCTTCAATTCTTTGACAAGATGGTGGACTGGTTTCATTGGAGTTGAAGCTGGGTATAGATGCTGGATTCCAAAACGCTCGAGTTGAGTGTCTATGTAATGGCCTTGTGACAAGGTGACCAACCCAGCCTCCTGAGTTACATTCATTCTGAGCAAGAGGCTTGACTCTCCAAGGTCTTTGATCTGGAACCAACTTCTGACTTTGAATAACTCGGGGTCCTTGCTCAAAATTGCAAGGTCGTCAACATGCAGATACAGGAATGTACCCTTCCTCCAGAAGACGCAGGGTTCCGCGTCACATTGACAAAACCCAATTTTAAAAAGCCACTCTGTTAGTGTCCGGTGCCATGCATTGTGTGCCTTGTTCAGTCCATACATTGCATTTTTGAGCTTGAGGACGTGGCCTGATGGCACCTTGACTCCTGGCGGTGGATTGATGTAGATATCCTCATCAAGAGTGGTGTTTAAGAAAGTGCTCTTGATGTCTATCTGATGGAATAATAGGTTGTTCTGAAGTGCGTGGATGATCAGCATCCACAGCAACACCATTTTACCCATTGGAGCATAGGTGACAAAATAGTCTTTGCCTTTGACCTGCTGGAAGCCTTGCACACAGAGTTGGGCCTTGTACTCAATGGGGATGTTGAACTGTTTTTTTTTTATCTTGAAAACCCACTTTCAATTGATGCACTTCATACCCTTTTTCTTCCGCACAATGATCCACACATCATGATTGTCCATGTTTGTGATTTCCTTGTCAATGGCCTTCTTCCAGAAGGATGAGTTGGCTGAATTAATGACGTGAATATACAACTGCGGGTTGTTGGAATTTTCATTTTCCGTTAGATATATGAGTATTCAGTTTCCCCTGCGGTCTACTGACAGGATGTTGTCAGTTGATATCTTGCTACTGATGTTCTTTGGGGCTACACAAATGGAGTCAACCCTTGTTTTGGTCGTGTCATTTAGGGAGTCAGTGGGAATGACAGGCGCCTGTGTTGCTTCTTCCGCCAGAGCTGGGGAGGGAGTGTCCGCTACTTGTTGCTCAACACCAGCTTCAATCACATCATAATGAACAAGTGAAAAGAAAGGTCCGAGTGAAGTGGGTGTTTAACCCACAACCTTGTGTACTGTGAGTGTCAAACTCACATACTCAGCATTCATGAGTGATGCTCTAACCATTGAGTTAAGTACACATTGCTATGTAGCAGTTGAATACAGTACAAGTATGCTTATGATGATGTGTGGTGTTGCCTCCAATGGTGATTGGATGTGTAAGCAACAATTTGTTAAGCAGTGCTAGATTGACACTTCAACATTCCCCCATGCTTGATACAGGGTTGCACACAATGCACCAATTTTTCCAAGTTCAATTTTGAAGCAGCAAGGGCTACCTGGGCTCATAACCTAATGAACAAGTGAAAAGAAAGGTCCAAGTGAGGTGGGTGTTGAACCCACAACCTAGTGTACTGTGAGAGTTAAAATCACATACTCAGCATTCATGAGTGATGCTCTAACCATTGAGCTAAGTACACATTGCTATGTAGCAGTTGAATACAGTAGATGTATGCTTATGATGATGTGTGGTTTTGCCTCCAATGGTGATTGGATGTGTAAGCAACAATGTGTTAAGCAGTGCTAGATTGACACTTCAACACATCATCAGACCCCTCTTCCATTTCATCAAAGCCTTCCTCTGAGAGCAGAGGTTATAAAATTGATGAGGGATTGTTGACAAGGACCTGAAGATTTGATGATTTGTCGGGTGTTAAGTATGCCCGATGATGATGAAGATTGATAGAATAAAAGAATTCTAACCTGAAGATTTGATGATTTGTCGCGTGTTAAGTATGCCCGATGATGATGAAGATTGATAGAATAAAAGAATCTGATAGGATTCAGTAGTAGTCGGAGTGATGTGAGAAATGGCACGACGACGAATTTGAGTCAACAAGAACGGAAACAGTTTTCCTTTCTTTAGTTATTTTGGTTTATTTGATTGATTGACTAAAGAAAAGAAAGGAAATAAATGAAATGACAAAGATATACTGACTCTAACCTGAAGATTTGATGATTTGTCGGGTGTTAAGTATGCCCGATGATGATGAAGATTGATAGAATAAAAGAATCTGATGAAATGAAAAGATGTTAGAAAACACGATAATAAGAAGTCAATATGTGAATGATTTTGTACCTGATAGGATTCAGTAGTAGTCGGAGTGATGTGAGAAACGGCACAACAACGAATTTGAGTCAACGAGAACGGAAACTAAAGACAACAACATGAAAAATAAAGAAACAGAGAATAAAGAAACCATAAGCTTCCTCCTACTTCGCCAAACACAAGAAGAATCGAATTGAGAGACTTACCAGTTTTCCTTTCTTTAGTTATTTTGGTTTATTTGATTGATTGACTAAAGAAAGGAAAACTGGGACCGGGCTTGATCCGAGTTTTGATTGAGGCACTGATGTGGTGTTTTGTTTTTGCATATGATATTGAATAGTTGTGAAGATTGAGTAAACTGGTCAAAATTCAATAGAGGTTGCCCAAGTATTCCAGGAAAGGTGCCCTCGTCAAACTTGACATTCTGTATGCTAAAAAATTTCCTTGACAACAGCTTATAGATCCAATATGACAAGTAGTCATTCTTGTATCCCAGCATAATACCCCTTTCTCCTGTATGGAGAAGTTTAAATGTCCATCGTTCCTTTGGTATGAGCAAGTCTGTAGAGCACCCAAAGGGTCTTAAAACCTCAAGATTAGCCTCTTGACCCATCCATGTCTCGTACAGAATGAGGTTCTTGCGATTTGCAGAGGGAATCAGGTTGGCAAGTTTAGTTGCAGTATTGACTGCCTCAGCCCAGAATTTCTTCGGTAGCCTTGATTGAACCAGTAGGCATCTTGCCTTGACCAAGATTGTCTGATTTGTCCTCTCGGCCATCCCATTGTTTTGAGGGGTATACGCCGGCAATACTAGATGAATGATACCGCTGGACTTGCACAGATTACCAAAATTGTCATTTACAAACTCGCCTCCTCCGTCCGAGATGATAGCTTTCAGTTTCTGACCTGTTTGAGTTTCAGCCTGGATCTTGAACGCAACAAAAGAATCAAAAGCTTTTTCCTTGGTCTTCAGAAATTTTACTGATTTGTACCCGCTGTATTGATTGACTAGTGTCAAAAAATACCGATATCCAGCTGTTGATCTTGTGGGGAACAGTCCTATCTAGAGATGGCCAAACGGGTCCGGGTACCCGCGACGGGTGCGGGTACTTGCTGTGAATTTCTCCAATTTTGGACACCCGGACCCGGACACGGCACCCGCCGACGGGTACCGCACTGGTGACTGATTGAGTGGGGTATGTACACACCTCTCTCAATGACCGCACATTGAGCGGGGTGCACATCCCACTCGATGACCGGCCATCGAGTGGGATGCGCACTCAACCCAATGACCGGCCATTGAGTGGGGGTGTAGGCCGGTCATCGAGCAGAGTACACACCCCGCTCCGTGGCCGGCCATCGTGATCACCCCACTCGATGTCCGGTCATCGCGTGGGATGTGGAGGTGTGTACTCCGCTCAACGATGGCCGGTCATCGAGGGTGTGTACTCCACTCAATGACTGTTCATCGAGCGGGGTGTGTACTCGGTGACCGGTCAATGGTCATCGAGTGCGCATCCCACTTGATGGCTGGTCATGGAGTGCACCGGCCATCGAGTGAGATGTGTATCCCGCTTGATGTCCGGTCATCAAGCGGGGTGTGTACTCCGCTTGATGTCCCATCAAGCGGGGCGTGTACTCCGCTTGATGTCCGGTCATCAAGCGGGGTGTGTACCCCCCTCGATGGCCGGCCATCCACTGCTGACTTGGCGGGTACCTGTTTGGTACCCGGGTACCTGTTTGGTACCCGGGTACCTGTTTGGTACCCGGGTACCTGGTGATTTTCCGGCCCAAATTGCATACCCGGACCCGTACACGGCACCCGCAGACGGGTACTCAAAGGGCAGTGGCGGGTACCCGCCAACGGGTGCGGGTACCGCCAAACGGGTACCCACTGGCGATCTCTAGTCCTATCAAGTCCATATGAACAGCCTCAAGTAAATTAAAGTGACTACTTTAAATTTGATTTTGAATGGAAGAGTTTTGAATTTGCACACCTTGCAGACCTCACACTCAGATATCTCAGAGTGGGGCATCAGGATCTTCTCATACCTGGGATTTGGATGTCCCAGTTGCACATTCCAGTCTGGAGACGCAGCACTTGAAAGGTAGCACAAGGAATTCATGTGCATTTCATCAAAATTAGAAGAAGGAAGTTCTAAAAGGTTATTTTCAACCAATCCGTGTAGGATGAAGTTTTGATCAGTGGTGATCAAGACCATATTGTCTTGAGTTTTCTCAAGAACCAGACTCCTTTTGAACAGGTGCGGGACAGACAACAGGCAGCAATGCAGGGTCGGAACCAGTAAGACTTTGTCCAGCAAAAGTTTCTCTCCATTCTGATTGAAAAGCACGGCGGTTCCCATGACTGTGGCATTGAGAAAGTTCTTGTGTTCCCCGGTTGAGATGCAGATACTGGTTTCTGCAATTGGTGTGAATATTGCTAGATTGTTTACCATGTGGTGTGTGGCACCTGTTTCCGTAAAAATGGGCTTGCCTTTGGTTTCAACAAGCAAGAGAGAAACTTTGGACTCATGGCCATTGTTGACCTCTACGAGTTGCGTGGCGGGCACAGAACTTGAGGATGGAGTGCCCCAGGAAGCTGGATGGAGATTTGGGTGAAGTTGCCAGCAGTCATCTGCATTGTGTGATGTGACCACCGCATTGTGCTTCCCAGGTTCTCTGGGTTTCCTGTTCACACCAGGTTTGGCAGATTCGCAGCAAGGTTTCTGAGACCAACAATTCTTTCCTTTGGTACTCCTTTTTGACTTGTGCATCAGTGCTGATGCCGCTAATTCTTTAGTTGTTTTTAGGACCGGTTTGGAGGTCTTTTTGGCTTTTCGAGAGGTGTCAAGGTGAACCATCTCCTGCAGTTTGCCAAGCATGTTGGTAGGATTCTCGCATATCACCTTGTTCATGATGATGTTTTCAAAAAGGTTGTACATGTCTTTGGAAAGCTTTAGAGATGGCCCCAACAAACCCGTCACGGGTACCTGCTATCCGCTGGCAGGTACCCGCCCATGGTCGGCGGGTACCCGCCAGCGTGTGTGTGTTTGGTTGCGGATGCTGGATTTCTGGGAGAAATTGAGCGGGTACCCGCTCTTGTTTGGGCAGGTGGCGGCTGCCACAACAACCGGAAGGACTGGGAAGGCCTTCCTTCTGGTCAAAGAGGTTCTGTAACCCTTTTGACAGGAAGGATTCCTTCTGGTCAAAGAGGTTTTGCAACCTCTTTGACTGGCCTTCCAGTTGAAGAGGTTACAAAACCTCTTTGACCAGAAGGATTCCTTCCAGTCAAAGAGGTTACAAAACCTCTTTGACTGGAAGGAATCCTTCCGGTCAAAGGGGTTACAGAACCTCTTTGACTGGAAGGCCTTTCCAGTCGAAAGAGGTTTTGTAACCTCTTCAAAGGTCTTCCAGTTGAAGAGGTTACAAAACCTCTTCAAGCGGAAGGATTCCTTCCAGTTGAAGAGGTTTTGCAACCTCTTTGACTGGAAGGAATCCTTCCGGACAATTTTGAGGGGCAGGTACCCGCTCTGACTGCCCCAAGTGGTGCGGGTGCGGGTGCTGGTGTCAAACTTTTGGCAAAAAAGCTGGTGGGTACCTGGGTTCACAGGGGCCATCTCTAGAAAGCTTGGCCAGGATCGAGAAGCTGAGTATGTTGTCTGGGACACCAAGATTGAGCATTCTGATCTCATTAAGCATCTTTTGCATGTCAGTGATGAAGTCGCCCAACATTCCTTTGTATTCATACCGCATGAACCGGAGCCAGACTCTGCCTTTGTTTTTGACTGATGTCAAGGCAAAGCAAGCAAGAATACTGGCCCATATAGCAAAGGGAGACTTGGTAATGTTGGGTGTGACCACGGTTTCAAAAACTGGTTCGCTGATGTGGCTCATGAGGATGTGGACCACTTCGGCATGCTTTGAGGCGACTGCAGCTGCGGCTTCTCCTGCAAGATCGACTGGAGGTTGAAGTACATACTTGAGAAGATTGGTATGACAAAGGTAAGCCGTCATTTGCATTGACCACTGGAGATAGTTAATGGTTTCCGTGAGAGCGGGAATATTGGTCTTTGTATGTAGATCATTCTCCGCCATTTAGATCCTCTAGATGTTTTGGGGCTGCTTGAGACTGTAAATCTAAGAGAGTATGAGGCGAAACTAGATATGGATTTCTGTCAGACAAGAGAGCAAACAGAGAAAAGAAAGAATGAAAGAAAGACACTGCCAGCATAATTGGCTGGGTTGAGGTTATCCCAGTTAAACTGGGATGCACTCAACCAATTTAAACTTGGGCAATCTCAACTGATGAAACCCCCCTTGAGTTTATATTAAATTGGTTGAGATCAACCAAGTTTAAATTGGTTGAGTGCATCCCAGTTAAACTGGGATGACTTCAACCCAGCCAAATATGCTGGCAGTGAGACAGAAAGACATGAATATACCTAGAGGACCAGGATGGAAAAGCTACGACAAGCAGGAGACAAGAAGAAAAACAAACAAACAAACAAACAAGAGGAGAGACTGAGAGAAGATTAATCAGCACAGGAACAATGAGCTATGGGAAAACACAAGAGATAGAGGGAGAGACAAGTACCACTACTCTAACTCTAACAGCCATGATCCCGTGACAGCAACAACAATGATGAGTGATGTGATTGTTTGTTTGTTTGCTAGTAGCTCAAGCTCAGTTTGAGACAGTTGGTAGCACAGACTGCGCGGAGCGTGCACAACCTCAAGCCTGAAATCTGACAAGGGGACATACTTGTTGCTCCCTGCATTGAATCTGCTGTTAAATTGTATGGGTTTCAGCTATGGACCTCAAACCTGAAATCTGACAAGGGTACATACTTGTTGCTCCCTGCATTGGATCTGCTATTAAATTGTATGGGTTTCAGCTATGGAGTAGCTGACAGAGATGAATATGCTGTTATATGAGCCACTCACAGTTTGGCCAGTGGTTATATGATATATCCCTAGAGAGGGGGAGGCTGAATGGTTTCTGGTATGCCAGAGATTGTATAGGTGAGTAAGTGTTTGGAAGGATTCCAACTGGCTTGGTGCTTTTCAAGGATGGTATGGTAAAAATGGTGCCTGGGTGCCATGGTTGGCGGTTCAGGGGCAGAGTATGGCAACTTGGCTGGTTGAATGCTGTACATGGCATTTGAAATGCAGTATGATTGGGTGGTCCAGGGCCACAAGAAGGTGGCAAAGTGGCAGCAATGTGACCCAGTTGGTGGTCCCATACCATGTTTCACGTTTTCTTTGGCCAACCTCCATATTACACCCCTGTAGCCACAATGTGGTGCCAAAAACAGTGTTAATTCTGACGTAAGCCAGTCGGCATGCGAATGTCGATCGGCCAACCCAGCAACACAGCACATCCGCCGGACCCCGGTTCTCTCTGCCACGACTCCGCTGATGCACATTCACCACCCGAACAGCGCTTGCTAGTCTCACCGCCTCGTTTCACCCGATCCCACCCCATCATCTCCTGCTCTCCCCAGTCAGCTGCCAGGCGCAAACGATGAGGCAAGTGATTTCTTCATCTGGGGCATATGTGATGGTCGATCTGACGGCTTTTCCATTCGGACTCGCGACCCAAATCCTTGGAATTGTGCGGTTTTTAATTCTGCCATGGAATCTTTAAACATAGTCGATTCGTTCGTCAGAGCTATTACCGCCATGTGTATGCAGCGTTCAATTGTTTTCCTCAGCATGTGTCGATCTTTTTGAACCTCCATCGATTCGAAATCTTATCCTTCTCCCTGTAATGCATCCAGGTACGGCCAGCCCTCAAAGCGCGAGATGTGCTTTGATAATATCAAAGTTTCTGCCTCAGCTTGGGACACTAACTTGGCCGCTGCAAATCCGAAGTTCCTTTCTGTCAAGTCAGTCTGGCGATCCCCCCTTTCTCAGAGTGACTATCGAATCAATGATTGAATGTGTGCCTGAATATAATTTGCCGCTTCAATCCTACCAGCTACCAAGCTTCTGGCGGGGGCGCGTTTCTGGTCGTCCCATTGACCCACACTGGAAAGCTACCGGACTTGTACCCACTCTGTCGCGCACACACTGCACCCGTCCTCGACACTTCCTTTTCGCCGTTCTCAGATACCCTTATTGCCTCGTCAGGCGAGGATGGTAAGATCGTGCTCACCCACATCGACGAGGACAGGCTCACTGCTGCTCTGAAGATCGAGAAACCCGAAGTCAACGACCTTGAACCTGTACTCAGGCTGACCGGCCACGTCCGAAAGGCTGGCCATGTCAAGTGGCATCCTGTGGCTGAGAACGTCCTGGCCAGTTCCAGCTTGGAAGTCAAGATATGGGATGTTGAGAAAGCGGCTTGTGTAGTCGAACTGCCTCAGCAACCTGACATGGTCGGCAGCATGAGCTTCAACTGGACCGGCACCCTCCTAGCTACGTCAGTCACCCCATACATATCTATCCCTTTCTGCCACTCCTCAAGCTTATTTGTTTGAACTCTTAGGACTTGCAAAGACAAAAAGCTCCGGATCTATGACCTGAGATCTGGCGAATTGACGACCACGGCTGATTCGCACACCGGTATCAAGGGATCTCGGGTCGAGTGGATGGGACGTCTCGATAGGATCTGCACGACGGGCTTCAGCAAATTCTCCGACCGCCAAGTCTTTGTCTGGAACTCGGCAGATATCTCAAAAGGGCCGATCAAACAGTTGACCATTGATACCAGCTCTGGTACTCTGATGCCATTTTGGTCTGATAATGATATTTTGGTCAGTACACTCCCTTCTCCAACGTTCACTTGATGGCATTTCTCTGATAGTTCATCGGCCTACAGTTTCTCGCCGGGAAAGGGGATGGCAACGTTCGTTATTACGAGTACGAAGCTGACGAGCTGTGAGCCTACCAATTTTCAACAATCTTCTTACATCCACGGCAAGTCGGCTGATGTCCCCATTTATTTGCAATCTGACTTTTTCGCAAGACACTACCTGTAAGTGTTTTCTACCTTATTCACTCGGTCGAGTGTTCAAGAAATGTTTACCTTTTCCTAAACTGGGCAGCACTGAGTACAAATCGAGCGAGCCACAACGAGGCATGTGTTGGCTTCCGCGACGAGCGTTGAACACTCAAGACTGTGAAATTGCTCGAGCGTACAAAGTGACGAACAACCTTGTGGAGCCAATATCATTCATTGTTCCCCGAAAGGTACATAAATTCCACCAGCACGTGATTGTCTCCCAACCAAGTCTGACGCAAGCATTTTCCGAACAGTCTGATTCGTTCCAGGCCGACATTTATCCCCCGGCCTTATCGGGCAAGCCAGCCTTAAGCTCCTCTGATTTCTTTGCGGGCAAGACGGCCGAGCCGATCCTAGTGAGCTTAGACAACCTGGCCGAGACGGCGGCGCCGCCGATCAAGTCTTCTCTCTATGCAAGCACGCCTGTTGGGTCGGCCTCGGGCCCCGTCTCGCCTGCTCCTCCTCAATCAGACCCGCCCGCACCCCGCTCACTCAGTCGAGCTCCTTCACCCGTGTCCACCCGACGCGACCCTTTGCCTCCCTCAGCACCCCTCGTCGTCGAGCCCCCCGTCTCCCATCCTCCTCATCCCCCTCCTGCCGCCGCCCCCGCCGCCGTCGATTTTCATCCTGAAGTGAAATCCTCCAGCCATTCCGCAGAGGTCGATCAACTTGCTAAAGAAAACCAAGAGCTGAAAGACGAGTTGGCCGAGAAGGATTGTGTGATCAGAAATCTGGAACTCCAGTTCAGTGCCCTTCTCTCTTCATCGGATCTCAAGGAAATTTGCTGACCACCTGTTTTTCTTTGAATCGTTTACTTCAACCTTGAATCGACGGGCGCACTGATATCCGAACACAATCGATATCATCTCAACTATCGATAATCCTTTTTGCACGACATTCTTGCTTCTTTCCCTCAACACAAAATATAAATATATACAGATTAGAAAGGTTCAAAACTAACCAAATGAAGATCATCGAATTGAGTAAAAGCTCACTCAATTAGTACGAATAATCAAAACCGGCATGTAATCACCACCTCAGAAGGCGGAAGAATGGGTCGGTCACACGCGCTCCATCAACCATCATGCCTCGGCCAAAATCGGATCCTTCTGGTTTTTCTTACTATCCGTAGTGATGATGATGACAATCCATTGAATCTCTTCTTCCTAAAACCCCGCAACCCAGCTAAGTAAAATGAGTATCAACCAAATCTCCATCATTTACGTTGTCTTTTTTTTCTCTTCGCTTTTGCCTGTCTTTGTTGTTTCTCTCTCCCTCTCCCGATCTCTATTCCCTTAAACTTTTTTCCCAACAAATGAACTATATTTTTCTTTTTCCAGTTGTTGTTGTTTAAATTCCAGACAGTCTTTTCCTCTTCTATTCTTTTTTCTTTTGATTTGGCTTTGTGAGCTTTAATGGTTTCCAATAGAATGATAATTGTAAGAAAGTCTTTTCTGTGTCTGTGACAACCTGGAAAGACCTTGAGACACCCTTGGAAGTCCATACAGATGGAAGCAGAATAAGAACTCAAGTGGATCTGTGAATCTACCATCAAGCAGTGTAGGTCAAATGTGCTTCCTCCTTGACAGGTATACAAAACCAAACCAAGTCCCTTGAGACTATGGACCTCCTGGGGTGGGCTGAACTTGCAAAGCCTGCATCTGCACTGCATAAACTGTCTGCTTGGACAACTTTGTCCAATTTGTTGTGGGACAGACATTGTCCAATGAGTTTGGCAGCCTGGGCCCAGCAAATTACACAACTTCTTGGAGAATGTCTGTCCAACAATTGCTTGGAAAAAGTAGTTGGAGCAGTCCATTTCTAAATTGCTGTTGGGAGAGATTTCCCCTTTATTGCCCCATACTGCCATGAAGTACCACTTTTAGAACTTATGCCCTGTTGGGATGCCCTGCCATGTTTTTTAAATGATTCAATTGGTAACACACAAGGCCCAGGGGTTGTAGACATTGTTTAAGTCTATCCATATTGGGGGGCAGGACATTGATAAATAGTCATGATGTATGACAATGCACCAAAATGTGGCCTTACTTTTGCAGCCTAGGCTCCCTTCCCTTCATCCAAAATTGATTTCCACCTCTGCCAAATCCAATGAATCTAGTTTATACTCATTGAAATTATTCACAATGTCACAGGGCCTTGATCTGTCTGAAAGAGAGAAAAATTTCCCCAGAATATTCTGCCTACAGCTCCACTCACAGTGGATTACAGACCACACCTTGCTACTAAGAATCCCAGCCATAGCCTTTTGCCTACATGAACCAGTAAAGATTTTTCAATTTTTGATGATCATCACTATGGCATCAAACATCCTTATTCCCGGCATTATTGAAATGAAGAACAATGGTCAGGCAACACCAATACATACCTTATTGCTGAGAAAAGTTTGTCTGAGCAGCTGGGGAAAGATTTTTTCCATCTGCAAAATATGCAGCCCAGGTCCAGAAGAGTATAGACCTTGTCAGAAATTTCATGTCTGAGAGCTGCTTGTAAAACATTTTCCCCGCAGTTAATTTCTGGAGCACAGTGGGTGCACTGTAATTTTTGATGTACTATTTTTTTATTTTTTAGGGTCAAGGGGGGCTGATGGGGCTCCAATTTTTTTGCTTAAAAAAGATCAGAGGGCTGATGAGAAGGTTGAAAGAATAATTTTAGTTACAAAGCAAGCAGAAGCAAAGATAGAAAATGATGAGATTTTCATTACAATATCAGCAAGCTGAATCATGATAGTCACTCATTATCCTTTCACTTAGCCGTGTAATTGAATATGAAAAAATGGCATGAAAAAAGAAAGAATTATTTTTTGTTTCAGGATCCTGGAAGAGAAAGTGTTGTAAATCTGCCAGTTTTTCAAACTTAAGCCAGTCTTTAATTGTATTCCAAACAAAGTTCAAGAATGATGCTGTGCCTAATTTAGACTTCTTTCCACCATGAAATTTTTGAAAAAATATATATGAGCTGTAGTTTTCTGCAGCCTTTTTGAGAATTTCAGTATTATTTAGTGTTTTTATTCCTGGATTTGAATCTGATGAACCTTCTTCTACTTTCACAATTATTGATGTGATCATATCTACATAAAATAAAAACAATAAGAATTGTTCCTCAAGATACTCTGCCCCAAATTTTCTGCAACTTTGACTTAATTTAAGATCTTGAAAATCTATCCCAGTTTTTGCTTTGAAGAACTTTGACCAGACTCCTTTGTGTTCCTGAAATATGGTCAGTGCTTTCATTGCCAGATCATTACTTCTTTGCCATTGTTTTGGAAATTTTTGATGGGGTTTCCAGTTTCTTTTTTTGTAGTCCCTGCTTTTGAGTTTTTGGTAATATTTGGATAATTTTGTTGGGTTGTTCATATAAATTATTAACAGATTGGGGTGTTTTTCTTCACCAATGGTTGAAACAAGTTCTCAAATCCTATATTTCTCAAGGGGGGATGGATCTTCAAGATAAAAGACCTGTGGGTCAAATGCAAGTTTCTGAAGCAATGTTTTTCCTTGATTCTTGGATTTTAATGGAGATAAATGAGATGCTGGAATGAAGTTTGATGGGTTTGAATGTTTCACATGTTGGGAAGAAATTTCTTTTTCAACTCTATTGTTTTTATTCAGTAGCACTGAACTTTCACATTCTTTTTCTGCAGGAAAATTGTCTAGGTGAGTCTCAAATTCTGGCTCACTTCTGTTTGGTAGAGCCTTTTGAAAATCAAAATTGGGCTGCTCAAGCACATTTTTGGAATGATCCAAAGAGCTGCTTATTGAATGCATTAAATTATTCATTTCTTTTCTTTCAGTAATTTTCAAAAGTTTCTCCAAGTCCTTATCATAATTCATTGTTTCTTCCAACAGTTGCACTTCTGAATATATGCCAAGGATTGAGCTGTGGCTTGATTCAAATTAGGATATGGTTGAAGTGATGAGGACATGTCAACATTCATGATTCTTTCTGGTGATCTTTCTGATGTACCCTCAAATTTTTTCCAAAAGTCTAAGATCCCAGTAATTTCACTGTACTGGCCTGCAGAACAAAAATTCTCAAAGTTATTATTCAGGATTTCAGTTTCATGGGGGCATTGATAATTTTCTGTTGGAATTGGTGGATTGAGTTTGTCCCAATTTGAATTTTCTGTTTCAAAAGAGGTCACCTTCTCATTTGTGTGAGTGAAACCTGGTGAATAGCTGATCCTTCTTTTCTTAAATGAGTGATTTGTTGGATAAGCCTCAACCCCATGTGTTACATCATTAATGAACTGGGTATTTTCAAATTGGGAATTATTCAAAGATTGATTTGCCTGAAGATTATCCAAAGATTGATTTCTTGGGTTTGCTGTGCTGATTTTTTTTTTTGTTTCTTTCCACTTCTAAATGAGAAATTTTGTTGATGTTGTTCTGACAGTGTGTTGATAACAATGATGAGCTTTTCATATTGTTCTCTCTATTGTGGTAGGTTTCATAATTGACTTCCAATTTTCCCCCATGATCCAGGATCCCATTAAAACTGCTGTTATCACATTCAGAAAAAAAATCTTGTAAAGGATCAAAGATAATGTCACCTTCTGTATGGGGGATAAAATTTTGATCAAGGGTATCTGAGGCATAATTGAGATCATTTGATACTGGTACGTTCACTAATTCATGTGTGGAGATAGATGTGGCTTTTTCATTTTTTTCTGCTGAAATAAAACTTGGAATTTGGCTTGTGGGTAGATCCACTCTTCCCATATTCTGAATCCAATCACATTGATTTCCAACTGCATTGCAAGCCATAAAGTTTTGTACAAGAAAACCAAGGAAAATAGGCCAACACATATTTTTCTTCCTGCTAAAGATTAATCCAAGTGTTTGTGCCATTTAAATATGGATGAAGTTGCCAACTGATTGCAGAAAAATCTGTTCTAGCTTGGCACAGAGATATGAAAGTTTTCTTTCAGTGAAGCAGGGAGCCTATATTTTACTCAGACATTCAGGATGTGAAATTGACTTCAAATGTGCCTCAACATAAACACTGTACAGCATTCTTTACACCTGTTGTTGGTCAAGCGTGTGATTGATGGTCAGACTTCTACCTTATTTAATGGTAACTTGTGGCAGTTTTTGTCCATAATTCTCCCGTCAAAACAATGAAGGAGAATGTAACAGGAATCAGCTCCCCAAAAAAGTGAATGATCAAAGAGGAGAAGATCCTGAATTCCAATTTTCAGGATTATAGTCATCCTCTCTGCTATGGTTCTCCTTTAATCCACCACTGATTGGTGATGTCTAAACCTCCCTTTCATATCTGTTTAGAGATTTAATTTTCATTTGATCAGCAATTGTTAAGTTACAGTGTCTTCCATATCCTGATGATTCTTTAGCATATCTCTATCCTGCCTTTCCATCTCATGTGAGATGTTTCATCTTTTTTAGTCTCCAATCCCAACTCTTGATCTTGTATGGGGTGGCTCTCTAGTTGTGACTACATATATCTTCTCTTTGTAGCTGAAATAAAATATCAAGTCTGAGTATTCTCAACTTGTGTCACTGCTTGAGTTCCTTGGTCCAACCTTCTGTTCCCTAAGATGGTCATCCTTCTCACCTCCTTAAACTCTCCAAATCAAATTCTAACACCAAGATCAATAACTTGCTGCTTGACCATTTTTTAAATGGGCCGGGCCACTCCAAAAACAACCCAATCTATGATTCTGCTTGAATGGCTTGCTGCCAGCTAAAGATGGCATTTGATACACATTTACTGCCTGAAGACCTGGTACCGCCCCAGGAACTGCCTGGCTGGTTCCAGCTGGTGCAGGCGGCACTTAGGGGGGGTACCAGAGGTACCTGCAGCGCTACACGGCGGGGGTGCTTCCTGGCCCGCGGTTTTGTGGAGATGATGGGATCCACAAGGGGAGAAAGTGTGGCACTCTCTAGAGAGTGCCAGACCGTAACTTTATCTTTGACTTGGTCAAAAGTCAGTTCAATGTGGGTGGGTAACTTGTGTTCAACTTTGTTGGTGAACTTGTTAGCAACTATTGTATAAGAGTATGATGAGTTCAGTGCAACTCATCTGTAGCTCCTGATAATATCAGTTTGGATTTTATTCTATCCTTTAGGCATCTGGATTTGAAGATAAGTCATGATGACTGCCAGATACTTACCTAAAATTGTCTGATTCTTTCCTCGTTACAGGCCATTTGCGTGATTGGTGAAGATTTTTTTTTGGCTTCCTCATGGACCATATTCAGCCACATTATTCACATGAGCTATTTGGATGCAGATGTGAATTATCTGGTTTCTCCCTATGACCCATATTGTTTGTCTCCTAGTGTTTTCCTGCAGCTGTTGCTTGAACATGATGACCTGGAGAGTGGGTGATGGTGCCCATTCAGGGGATTGGGGAATCCTCTTGGTGGCATTGTTGTACTGGCCATTGAGGAGACACACCCCCTTTGATGGCCAGTACAGCCCAGCCATCAAAGGGAGTCGCCCCCTAGTTGCATACTACATGTCCACCTATGACATAGGCCAGCAATGTCACATGAAGATCCTGTGCAACATTGTCACCCTGATGTTCGCCCAAACATCAGGGTGACATTCATGGCCAGGTTGTACCCGCCATCAAGAGGAGTTGATGGCGAGTACAACTTGGCCATTGATTTGGATGCAGACTCCCTTTGATGGCCGGGGTCCACTGGCCATCAAAGTGAGTACACACCCTGTTTGATGGCTGTTGAAACTCAGCCATCAAAGGGCTTCAATGGCCGAGTTGTAACAGTCATCAAACAGATTTTTTACTTCCTTTGATGTCCGGTGCAACTGGGCTATCAAAGGGAGGCTAACTTAATTAATTGTCCGCGCTGTACCAGCCATTGCGGGAAGTTCATACTCCCTTCAATCGTTGGGCTGCAGCGGCCATCAAAAGGAGTACACGCTCCCTTTTTGCTGGTACAACTCTGCCATCAAAGGGAGTGGGGGAGTGGAAAATTCTCTTGATGGCAGAATTGTACCCGCCATTGAGGAGACACCCTCCCTTTGATGGCCAGTAAAACCCAACCATAAAAGGGAGTTGCCTGTTAGTTTTATCCTACAGGTCTATCCGTGACATAGGCCATCAATGTCACATTAAGATCCTGCTCAAAATTGTCACCCTCATGTTCGCCAAACATCAGGGTGACATTCATGGCTAGGTTTTACCCGCCATCAAGAGGAGTTGATGGCGGGTACAACTTGGCCATCGGAGGCAGACTCCCTTTGATGGCCAGGTTGTACTGGACATCAAAGGGAGTACACACCTTGTTCAATGTCTGTTACAACTCAGCCATCTAATGGCTTTGATGGCCAAGTTGTAACAGCCATCAAACCAATTTTGAACTCCCTTCAATGTCCGGTGAAAAACAGCTATTGAAGGGATTCTGCATCCAATTTCTGAGCTATACCAGCCATTGGGGGGATCTCACACTCCCTTTGATTGATAGGCTGTATCTGCCATCAAAAGGAGTACACTCTCCCTTTGATGGCTGGTGCAACTCTTCCATCAAAGGGAGTAGGGGGAGTGGGAAATCCTCTTGATGGCTGGGTTGTACCAGCCATTGAGGAGACACAATCACTTTGATGGCCAGTAAAAACTGGACATTGAAGGGAGTTTCCCACTAGCTGCATCCTACAGGTCCAACTGTGAAGTAGGCCAGAAATTTCACAAGATCCTGTTCAACCATTTCCACCGTGAAGTTTGCCCAAATTTGAGGGTGAAATTCATGTCTGAGTTGTAATTGCCATCAAGAGGAGTTGAAAATCCCATCAATGACTGGTATAAATTGGCCATCATAAGCAGGTTGCATCCAATTAACCAGCGCTCTGTACCATCCACAACGCTGAAACAAATACAGTACATGCATTTGTATATGCCATGTATTGCATTGATTTGTATTGCAAATACAGTGTATTGTATTATATTCTTCATCCAATGCAATACACCATATTTTTTGGAATGAGTATTTCCCTGCAAATGCAATACATGGATTCTGAGGAAATGTATTGGGAGGCCCAATACAATACAGCAAATCTCAATGCAATCTCTCCAATACATTAAAATGTATTGGGAAATCTTCCTGGTTATAGCCTCCCCCTACATATAAGCATAATTACATTAGCATATCTCAGGGGTTGACTGTTGCCCTGGCAGAAATCATTGCTCCCCCGTGGGGGCAATAGGCCCCGGGAACATATAGACAATCAAAAATTCCATCAATCTTTCTCTCTATGTGTCAGTTCCCTTTGAAGCGCACAACAATCACCGACCTCCGCTGTGGAACTACTCTTGGGATGAATAGAGCTGGAGAGGGAATGGTGCTTTAATGGGCTGCCTCTCTGGGAACAAGAAAAAGATATAAGAGTGTGGACTCTTATGGAAAGGTGTGGCTATGGAGGATTCTTGAGGTATGTCTTGAGGGTTACTTTTCTACTAATCTAATATTTTGTACACAGATAACTGAGAAAATTCACAGAACTAAGATAACATTTCTTTTAATCAGACTTTATGTAAACTTAATAACAACGTAGACTATCGAGTAGTTGGTTATATTGAAAGGAAATAAGAAGTTACCTAAGAGCAAGCGAGTGGGCTGCTCTTCAACAAGTGAAAAGAAATGATAATGGAAACGGAAGCAGTGCAAGTTCCACGTGTTTCGTCTTAGCGATCTGCAAGCCATTGACCATTATCATTAGTTTGTTATCCCTTTTTGCTATATTGCTCTTAGGTTTGTTTCCTTACGCTCTATGAGCCTTGTACCCTTAGGGTCTGTTTGATTCGTTCTCAGCAAAAAGGCAAAGGAGTAGCGTGACGTTATCTGTAACAGTTTGCTTTCCTTTTTAGCCCTTAGTTTCTCTTTGCTGAGTAGGAAACCTTTGTGCTCACCGACTTTTTCCTCTTTGTTTTGTGTGGAATCGGTTCAAGCGGTTTCTTTCTTTTCAACTGAGTCTGCAAGAAGGGATTGAGGCGTTAGCTCTCGACTAATCAGTATTAAAGCCTAATCTTCATTAGCTCACCTTTGGTGGGCAAAGTTATTCTGGCTTTAAGGGACTGCGACCTGGGATTTTCCGCAAGTTTGATTTTGCTATGCGCTGGAGCCGAACCTGCATGCATCAAAGTTTGATGAGTCAGTTTTTGCGGCCCCGCGGAGCGAGTTTTGGACTGCGGAAGATGGTTTGCTTTGCTTACCATTATCCGCAGCTGGTTGATATCCCGGCCGCTTGCTCAATTTATGAGTTCGCGGCCGTTCACCTAGGCGTGTAATCTCACAGCCTTCCGTGCTTTGAGTCGTCAGATGCGAAGCAGGGCCTGGGATTTGGAAGACCAATAGGCTTGCGAGAGACCTCCGAATAGTCGATCTTCCTGATGGTTTTGTGAGAAAATCCGCCGCGTTTTGCGTTGTCTTGACGTATAGTGCAATGATCAGACCCACAGCAATGAGCTCCCTGACGAAATGTAGACGAATGCACATGTGCTTTGTCCTGAAGCTATTTTGAGAGGTTTCACTTTTCGCCAAGTCAATGGCGCCACGATTGTCAATGAAGACCCTGATAGATTTGAGGCCTGGCATTATCAACGTCTCGTCCGCTAGGTTTGCTATCCACGCCAAGTCGCGGCCGAGATCTGAGAAGGCTTTGTATTCCGCCTCCGTGGTGGAGAGCGAGACTGTCGGTTGTTTGGATGATTTCCAGTTAATCAGATGTTTTCCTGATTGCACCACAAATCCAGTGGTTGATCTCCTTGTATCTGGGCAATTGCCCCAGTCCAAGTCAACAAAGGCTTGCACTTTTGGATCCTCTTGCTTTACGTAGGTTAAGCCGATGTGCTTGGTTGCCTTGAGGTAGCGGAAAACTTGTACAGCAGCTTGAAAGTGCTTTATGCCGGGATGCTTGAGGAATTGAGATAAGGTGCTGACCGCGTACGCGATGTCCGGCGGAGTAAGAATACTCAGGTACTTGAGCGAGCCAACTAAGGCCCTAAAGCTGACTCCCGTGTCTGCAAAGGCTTTAAGCTCCCCGGGTGTTGCCTTCTTGAAATATTCTCGAGGGTTGATTGGACACAAAGCCGGATGCAGGTCTGACAGTCCAAATTCTTGAAGCTTCCTGTCTATGTACTGGGTTTGGTTTATCTGTAATCCGTCCGAGAACCGCTCAATGTTCATTCCTAAGAGAAACTCGGCATCACCCATGTATTTGATGTCAAATTCAAGTTCCATTTCTGCCTTGAAGATCTCCGGCTTGTCGTTGATTATTACTAGATTGTCAACGTGGGCAAAGATCCATGTTGCCGGTCTCTCGCTCGATGCAGTTCGCCAGAAGACACAGGGGTCGGAAAGAGCAGCCTTGAAACCCAGGGTGAAGAGATAGTTGGATAGGCGTTTGTACCACACTAGTGGCGCCTGCCTTAGCCCATAGATTGCTTTCTTCAGTTCTAGGACAGAACCTGGTGGGCAGTCTAGTCCGGGGGGCGGAAGAAGTGTAACGGTGTCTTCGAGTGGGCACGTCAGAAAGGCGCTTCGGACGTCTAGTTGATGGATTTTCAGGCCGTGATTAACAGCGAACGAGAGCAGAAAGCGCAATGATGCTGGTTTGCCGGTGGGTGCGTATTTGGCTTCAAAGTTCAGCCCATGGGTTTGCTTGAAGCCCTGGGCGCAGATCCTCGCCTTGAACTCAATCACCTGGTTCTCCAAGCCAAGCTTCTTGCGGTAGGCCCATGTTGCCGGAATGGGATCGTCAGATTCAACTTTGACTCGGACTATCCAGACCTCATGCTTGCGCATGTTTTCAATTTCCTTTATTTCGGCGTCCTTCCATTGTTGACTTTCAGGGTCCGACATTGCTTGCTTGTGATTTTTCGCCTCGATGGAGACAGAAATAGTGTAAGCCTGCTTTCTTTCTCGCTTGCCTTCCACAATGTTGCGCTCATCAATTGCTCCGATGATTGCACGCGACGGTCTTGGCTGATTGTTGGCCTCCCACGAAGCGTCCGCTTGGTCAGTTGTTTCCGTTGGGGCTGCTTTCTTCAGGTGACAAAGGATGGTTTCCATTTCTTGCTCTTCTCCTTCGTCTTCCGATTCAGCCCTATGATCTGGTTCTCCAAGTCGAGACGATTCTTCTTCAAAAGGCAAGTCCGCCTCTGCTGCAAAGTTTGGCATCCTGTCGATCGTGTTGACAAGGGGATTGCGGCGGAGTGGTCCACAGGCTGGAAAGGTACTCTCATCAAAGTGTGCGTGCTTGGCTGTGAAGACTTGTTTATCTTCCAGCCAGCATATCTTATAGGATGAGTAGTTGTTCTCATAGCCTACCAGCACTCTCTCCCAAGAGATCGAGTCAAACTTGTCCAGTCGCTTCTGTTTTGGCTTCACGACCCACACCCTGCAGCCGAAGGGACGAAAGAAGTTCATGTTTGGCGGGACCTTGAACATTAACTCAATGGGTGTTTTCTTGCTTCTTGACAGTGAGGGTAAGCAGTTTTTCGTCTCCGTAGCCGTGCAAACCGCCTCGCCCCACCATTCCGGTGCTAGTCTTGATTGCATGATCATGCAACGAGTCATCTCGATTATTGTGCGATTTGCCCGTTATTCTGCGGAGTGTAGGGCAGAGCCACGTTGTGTTGAATCCCCGCGTCCTTCAGGAGAGAGCTGAGAGAGGTGTTGCAGAACTCGCCACCTCCATCTGAAATCAGTTTCTTCATGCCAAGTCCTGTTTGTTTTTCAAAGAGTTTACTGAAGTCTTCGATAGCCTCAGTCGCCTGGTTCTTTTCTTTTAGGATTACAGTGTGTATGTATCCAGTGTACTGGTCCACAAGAGTGAGGAAGTACCGAGCGTTGCCGTTTGTTGGCGGAGAGATGGGACCGACTAGGTCGGCATGAATAACTTCAAGCGGTGTTGAAGCCGTTTTAAAGTGACTCTTACACGGTATGCGTGTCGCTTTTCCTTGCATACACGCGTCACAGGCGTGAGTCTTTGTGCGTTCAATAGGAGTGGTTACGACTGTGGCAATCCTGGCTAGACTGGCATGTCCTAGGCAATTGTGCCACTTGACAAAGTTGGATACGGATGTCGCCGGTTCAGTCAACAGTCCAACGATCAGGTTTTCTGGGTCCAGAACGCCTTTTATTTCAAGTAGATCATTGCTAACGTCTACCGCAAACGGTTTTCCGTCATCTATTTTAACGGCAAAGCCGTCAGCTCCCTGTTGGATCAGGGCTTTTGATTTCATTAATTGAACGAATGAAACTAGATTGCGCGTGAGGTTGGGTACGTATAGCGCATCCTTGAGAGTCAGAGTGCCGCCATTAGCCAGTGGCAAGGTTGCATCTCCGCGAGCCCTTGAAACCAAGTCGCCTGGCCCGCTTCCCATTACAATGTCGATGGAGACGGGGTGAGTCTGCTTGAAGTATCCAAGCGTAGTAAGCATGTGGTTGCTTGCTCCTGAGTCCAGAATAGTAGTTTGCTGCTGGGAGGAGCGGGAGTCTGACAGGTAGCTGAAGGACGGACGAATGTTGTTGAGGGAGGAATTGTCTTGCTGTTGGGCCGTGGTGTGATACGACGCGCCCTTCTCTTTTTCAGCTTTGCGCTTTTCTATTGCCTCTTTGAACTTTGAAGGATGCAAGGTCCAGCAGTCTTGCTCGGAGTGCTTTGCGGCGGGGTTATGCTTCTCGCCGTAACATCTTATTGGATTGTACACTTTCTTTCGTTTGTTTGAGGTGTCTGTAGCGAGAGCTGTAGGGTTGTTGCTGGTGGAGGTGGATTCAGGCGCTTTCCTTTTTGTTGACCTTTCAAAGCAACCAACTTCGCGAAGTTGATTGATAACGAATTTTGGCTTTCCGAGTGAGTTGAGATCGCCGAACAAGCTTTGCATCAGGAACGTCCTCTTCTTTGGTATTCTGCTGATGATGCTGCAGCAAATAACGAAGTCTGGAACTATCATGGCTAGAGATTCAAATTTCGCCAGGCATTCCTCGATTCCAGCTATGTATGCTGCCATGTCATCGTTGAATTGCGTGTCTTCCCATTTAGCCCAGACCTCATAGCTCGCGAGAATTGAGTCGGAAGCGTATACAGATTTGAACATCTGCCAGAGTTCGTATGGATTCTTCGAGTTATTTTTCTTCACTATGGTGTTGAAATCTCCATCGGTCAGATTTGAGCACAGAAAACTAGCTGCTTTCTGCACTTTGGTTTTGGCTTGTCTGGTCATGTTGGGCAGGGGTGGTTCATCTATGAAGCGTTCTAGGTTAAATTCGGCAAGAACCATTCAAATTTTCTTTTCCCAAATTTCGAAGTTTTCACTGGTGAACTTCGGAACCTTCATAGTGGGTTTTCCTCCGAGACTTGAATTGCTTGATTCATTATTGGAGTTGGCCATCTTATTGTCTTGCTCCTAGTCTGTCGAATGTGGAGGTGCCGATTTAGCGCCAAGACTGTAAATCTGAGAAAATTCACAGAACTAAGATAACATTTCTTTTAATCAGACTTTATGTAAACTTAGTAACAACGTAGACTATTGAGTAGTTGGTTATATTGAAAGGAAATAAGAAGTTACCTAAGAGCAAGCGAGTGGGCCGCTCTTCAACAAGTGAAAAGAAATGATAATGGAAACGGAAGCAGTGCGAGTTCCGTGTGTTTTGTCTTAGCGATCTGCGAGCCATTGACCATTATCATTAGTTTGTTATCCCTTTTTGCTATATTGCTCTTAGGTTTGTTTCCTTACGCTCTATATTGAGCCTTGTACCCTTAGGGTCCGTTTGATTCGTTCTCAGCGAAATGGCGAAGGAGTAGCGTGACGTTATCTGTAACAGTTTACTTTCCTTTTTAGCCCTTAGTTTCTTTTTGCTGAGTAGGAAACCTTTGTGCTCACCGACTTTTTCCTCTTTGTTTTGTGTGGAATCGGTTCGAGCGGTTTCTTTCTTTTCAACTGAGTCTGCAAGAAGGGATCAAGGCGTTAGCTCTCGACTAATCAGTATTAAAGCCTAATCTTCATTAGCTCACCTTTGGTAGGCGAAGTTATTCTGGCTTTAAGGGACTGCGACCTGGGATTTTCCGCAAGTTTGATTTTGCTATGCGCTGGAGCCGAACCTGCATGCATCAAAGTTTGATGAGTCAGTTTTTGCGGCCCCGCGGAGCGAGTTTTGGACTGCGGAAGATGGTTTGCTTTGCTTACCATTATCCGCAGCTGGTTGAGATCCCGGCCGCTTGCTCAATTTATGAGTTCGCGGCCGTTCACCTAGGCGTGTAATCTCACAATAACAAGCTTGTCCAATCTGATTTATTGGCATAAGCAAGGCTAATGATAGGTGACCAGTGATCTGAATTACTTTGACAGGATCTGATGGGGAACAAATGAAGAGGAAAACAACCTAGTTTATATACACAAGAAAGAGGAGCCATGAGGAAACAAGGATAACCTGAAGGGAAGCATAGAACATTCTACTTCTATAGGATGAAACAGCCATGTGGTCAGAGTAGTGGGTCAAGGAGTCACATGATGGTGCAATAAAGGGTGGGGATGATGCCATCTTCTGGGGGCTATGGTGCAATCTTCCTAGTTGGAGGAAGGGATATGTGAGACATAACAGGGGTAGAATATTCTATGATCTAAGATAGGAGGAGTTAGGTGTTTCAGGAAGTGTTTCAGGAAGGTAATCTAAGAATCTAAGATAGGAGGAGTCAGGTGTTTCATGAAGTGTTTCAGGAAGAAATAATCTAGGTGGGGTTTGGGGCTGTGTCTAGTATAATGTGTATCATGTTGGGTTTGGAGGGTGAAGGGTTTCAAGGGTGCTTATACATCTTTAAGCACATGGTTCTAAGGAAACACTAGAAGAAGGGGTTAACATGTAATCTGGGTAGATGTTTGAGACTAGGGAGAGGGTTTATCCAAGAGAGGGGGAGTGTGGGAAGAGGGAATACTATTATCCAGGGTATGCCCATTGAGTGGGGATGTTGAGGGCCTTGGGCTTTGCTGACAAGGGGGCCAGAGGTATGGGATTTAGTCTTGAGGTGTGACAGCATTGTTATTTATGGTTGCTGGTTTTCTGGGTAGATCAGGATTGGCTTACCACACCGCTACCGTTCAATCTGCCGTGTGCCCTAAAACTCTCGGAACCATTGAATTTCTGCTTCTCTCAGTCTGATCGGTAAAGCTGTAACAAGCTTTGCAATCAAGCTCTATTCTAACAAGCCTTCAATCATGTTAAGCTACATTTTCTCTTTGATTTGATTTTTTTCCGATCCATATGATCACTAACTAATCAATACCTCTCTTTCTTTTTATTGTTCAGTCCAGCTTTGTCAACATTGTAGCCTCTTGCCGTTGGTACCCCTCTGCTACTGTCAGCTGGCTACTATGGCAGAGCCACCGTGACAAATAAAAATATAAAAATATAGTTTTACATATGAAAGAGATATTATTACTCTTACACATGTAAAACTACGCAAAAACATTAAAAACATATATAATTAACCAGAGGCCAAAGCGGCTGCGCCGCTGCGGGGTTCAGCTTTGGTGGTTTCGCCTTATTTCTGGCAACAGATGACACACCCATACAATCTCAGCGTCAAAATAACATATCCAACCATTCTAAAATTCAAACTCCGGCTTGACTCTTACCTTGCTCAAAGAATGCTCGACAAATAAATACTTGCACACTCCCTAACACAAATGACTTGCCCCGGTGAGGCCAGATTTTTCTGGTGGCAAGAAAACGAACTAAATCATACGCATACCCACCAGCTCATGCTTATACTACAGACTACATCAGGTTGTGGCCGCTCGCCGATGTGGTTACAAGCCTTATTCTAAAGTATTAGCCTCTCCATCGGATCACAGATGCCATTGTATACCAGGCAACGCAGATTCCAAAATTGAAAACCCCAAAACGGTCCCAGCAAAACCAACAAGCCAATTTGACCCAACTCCTGCACGGTTAAATTGGTGATGCTAACCGAGCCTCGCAATTGGTAGTCTATATTGCCATTCATTCCAACATCAGACACTTAAAGTAGATGTTAACAGGTTCACGCCAGACATATCAAGAGTTTATCCTTCCAAGCAATCTAAAGTCAAGGCACTTTTTCCGCACCCAATCTAACCAGCTGACAAAAGTCAGTAACCGGCAATAAGCTGATAAAGCGAGGGACACCTCATTGTTTCGGGAGAAGTCATTCATCGGAGTCAATCGCGCCCGAGACGCGGCCCGAGACTACCTGATAATTGGAAATAATGGTCAATTCCAATCAACGAAGGTAAGAGAGCAAACGGACATTTACCCTAACAATACACCGGTCTGTTTCTACTTGGACACCTATCAACAAGCCCGAGAACCACGCCCGGCAACCCAAAAGACTTGAATCCAACCCGATTGTGGTTGCAAGTGTGGGACACACGATATAATTAACAGTAACCTGTTTAAAGTCAAACTACAGATGTATATTAGTTTCAATTTCCGAGTTTCCAATATTGCAATCCATACTTTGTGAACCACCACGATAGAATAATCAGGCCCAAGGCTTGGCTCCGTCCTGAAAGTGATGGAGAGCTCTACGATTGTGCCAATGGCGTTGACAAGCAGGTGATGGTAACTCAAGCAAGATATCGTATCCAACGATTCAATCGGAATTGCCGATCTGAAGTCCAGTTCAAGCGCTCCATCGCGACTGAACCCAGAGATCAAGCCTTTGAGTGAATAACTGCGCCGGAAAGTCAAATTCGTCCCCCCAAAAACCGTTGCGCTCAAGTTGACGGGAAAAAACGGCTTAGCTCCTGCCGCGCTCGACCTCAGGGAAGCCCAAAGTAGATTATTTTCTACGACACCTAACCGATCTATATCCAAAGATATCTGGGCACCCGGATTAGCTAAGCAATCAAGGAATCAGGACTTCTTGACTCACGTCTCCCTCCACATAAATCACGCCTCAAAAGTTCAGGCGGTCCATTTCGCCAAGAGAATTTTTCGTCGATTTGAGGGCACGATTGCCTTGAATCATAATTTTAGTTCTGTATGCTCCTTTGTGACTTTCCTCTTGCTTATAGTTAATAGGTTCAGTTGTAAAGTTTAATCAGAATGTTGAGCTGCTTCGTGCCACACCCAGAAGGGGGAGGCGGGAAATCGACCGCCATTTATACATTATTTCAGGCCGTGGGATGAGGTCGGCCTCTCAAGCAACTCGGCGCTATTCTTGTCATTTTCACCTTAACTACGCCTAGGCCTAAGTGAAAAGTCACCTGGCCTAATCTCGACCTAACAAGGCCACGGTCAGGCTTGGTCCTACCAACAATGCTGGTAACCGCGCCTAGGTGGCCCGCGCCTCGCGTAAAGGTTCCCCAGTCTTTTCCCAAATTAGCCACTGCAACAAATACCATTCAGGCCACCTGTCAGCTCGCATTTGCCGGGATAGATCGGCGGAACGTTATTGGTTTAATTCTAGATTTTGACCGCGACGGTCGTCGTAACTTCGACGCGAGTCTAGATTAGGTTTGAGTCAGTACTTAGCGTCATTAGTTGTAGGCTTTGACATGCGGGCTCAACTATATCCATCGAGACCGACGCTCTTCAACTCCCCTTTATCGGGGTAAAGACTCATGTTGTTGGAAGCGCCTCGTCGTCACCCCGAAGCGCCTCGACGCAAGACCGGTCACGGTTAGTCTCTATGTCAAGTTAGCACGGGTTCCTGCGTAGTTCCTAGTGATTAATTACGCCCTGCCGCCAGTTTTTATCAATAATTGCACGCGGGTGGCTGCGTTCACATTGTACAAATCATACAAGGAGACTTACGCGATAACAACACGACAATCAAGTGCCATATATGATGAATCGATTTCAAACTAATAGTTACATTAAACATATGTTTCCGGTGCCGCGCTCTTCAACAACAATGTAATGGCTTGTCACGTCGAAAGTATAAAAAAATGTTGTCGCAAACAGACATTGAGGACGTAGTTAAGATATGGCAATGACTCTAATATGTGCCATAAGCATATTTGACGTGATTCAAAGTTGAATAATCAATGGTGCTACTCGATGGCCAAGATCATGTTCATATGAATACCTGTTACTCCGCAAATCAGGTCGAGAACGCGCTAACCCGTAAGTATCAGTTCGTGTTTAGCCTGTTTGAAGACTTGATTCAAACACGTACCAATCCGTATTGTACGGCCAAGAGTCACAATCCGCTGCGCATGTTATCGTGGAGTCTTGCTGCGTCGGAGTTTACCAAGGGTCGTCTTGACGAAAGCAGATCATCCATCAGCTAAATAGTAATGGTTGGCGCCCACGAGAATCCATACCTTTGTAGAGGCTTCTTAAAAATTTGTTTGTGAACAACTGACAGCTCTGTTTATGAAGCTTAGGGCAAAAAACCCGTCAAAATAAGGGTTTTGGGCCCTAGCACTATAACTGTGCTGATATAAACACTGGTAATTTAAATTACCAAGCTTGTTACGTGGCAAATATGGCCACTACAAGGGTTTTAACACTCTGTAACAGAGGAGGGATTAATTATGTAATTAATAATATGTAATTATTAATTACAGGGAATTAATTTGGCGGAAAAGTAGGTGGTAAGCGCTTCAACTGATTGGCTGCTTGACAGAGGCGGTGGTCTTACGGCAACTACTTATAAGGATAAAGCTTTAAATATGCTAATAAAGGATTTTTGATGATTTAAAGGGTTTAATCCAGTGGATTTTACGTGCTGAGGATGGTTTATAAGGAAAAGTGGCTACTTCTGTAGCAGAGGAGAATATTCACGGCAACTTACAGTTTGTGGGCGGTGAATGGTCTGGGGGATCTTTTCCTGAGGGCCAAAGAGGCCTCTATTTATAGAGGGGACTTCAGTGGGCGTAAAACACTGAGTCCTTTCTCCCTATGGGAGTATCCAGGGTTGTAGCCGTGAAAAGGGCTTGGCTGTGGGTATTTTAATTGTATTGAAATAGACTAATTTCCCTGACTCTGTCACATGACATATTTATAACCAATTGTCATGTGAAAGAGCTTCTGTGGAAGTCTACATAATACTTTCACGGGGTATTTTTACACGAGTAATATTACTCATTATTGTACAACAGTTTATTTTTATGTACTTTAATTGTTTTACTAATTTTTTGTATGTAATACTATTTTTGGGCGCTTTCTGTGGCCAATTCTTATTTATACAATTAGTACATGAAGGAATAGGAATAAGGGGGTACTTTGAGTGGGTGACCCCCCTTAATTTATGATGAGGAATCTGATTCTGCAATAATAATTCAATAATTATTATTATTTACTGAGTTATTGCAGTCTTTTGGATACTTAATGTATCTCTAAGGCTGACAACAACGTTCACGATGCCTTTCCGCGAAGCCAGCTTGACCACAAGTAAATTATTAACATTGGAAACTCTTGATAGCGCGACGTAGAGCTGACCGTGAGAAAATATGTCTGATTCGAGGTAAACACCAACACGATTGAGAGTTTGGCCTTGACTTTTATTTACTGACATCGCGTAAGCAGGAGCCACGGGGAACTGATACCTGAAGAATGATAGGCCCGACCGCGCGTTGGATTTATTTTGGAGTTTTATCCTTGGAAGAGTTATCTCTGACCCAACCAACGGCCCTGACATTAGCCGTCCGCAAATAAACCCAGTACCAAAGTCAACAACGCGAATGCGCGAACCGTTGCATACTCCCGCACCAATCGACATATTTCTTATGACCACAAGGGGCATCCCAACTTTGTGTGCTCCGGGAAACCTGAAAAGACAACTTGTTTAGGCATTCCTCTGGCAGGCTAGATATCGAATCTGGGTCGGGCGTATCGATAGACCTTAAAGTGGCACATTCTCCCGGCAGTTTATCCAGAACCTGATCGTTGATCTTACGCACATCCTTGTTTAATGGTGAGAGGATACACCTTTCATTTAAGTAGGAATTCGCCTCATCGCCAGACCAGACATCAAGCAAATCGCCGTAAACAAAATCTATCAAAGCCGATTGCAATTCGTCTTGGGAGTTCAACCCCACAACCGTTATGTGGCGAAGCTTTACTACGGCGAAGTCAGATTTTTGTCGCCTCCCTTCACCTAATGCGAGTAGGAACTTTGCGAAAGCAACGTTGTTTGAGTTCTCTTCCGATGCCATGGCTTTTGCTAGCCGCATATTCTCATCTAAGATGAACTCGGTTACATTTGGCCCGATTGACGACGATTTGAGTGTCGCCTGGTACGATGGGGGAAATTCATTATATTTGACAACGGGTAAGATTTGACAAAAGTCTCCCGAGAAAACCACAACTTTTCCCCCGAAATCCTTGTCCAAACCACAGAGTCGCTTTAGCGTGATGTTGACAGCCTCAATTGCGTTTTTATGGATTGTGACTACTTCGTCCCAGATAATTAGCTTAGCTCGAAGAAGGTGTGTTCCGAGCATTGTGTCGTCATCGATTGGACACTTGGCTCCTTTTACGACTTTGATTGGTATCTTAAACGCCGAATGAGCAGTTTGGCCGAACTTCAGCAGGAGTGCAGCAACGCCCGACGACGCAACTACAACCTTCTCATAATTTTCAACCGTGGCGAGGTCGATCAAACTGTTTAAAAGGAATGTCTTACCAGTACCACCCGGCCCATCTAAGTAAAACAGTCGAGGACGGTTTTTCTTGAGGACGTTTTTGACTTTTGTGTAGAAACAACTTTGTCTTTGATTGAATAGTTGTTCATGTCTGACCAGTCAAGCATTAGTGATAGATAGTTCTTCCTCTTCATCTTCTTCTTCAGTCATCCCAATCATCATTCTCATTTCCCTTGCCGTCGGTATTAGACCGCATGATTGTAGAGTACTCCCCATGCCGGCGAGTATGTTTTCGAGGCAAAACAAAGCCATTACTCTACTCTCGGCGTTGTTGAGTCTTTTGCTATACCGTTCACGCATGTCAACCCGTGTATGATCATCGGTAAAAGACATATAATGATTGTCTAGTAACTGCAGAGGGTCGGACGGGGGTGAGTGGACGCATATGAATGGGAACATTTGGGCAAGTTGGTAGCCTGACCAAACGATTGATGCTTCATGTAGCGCTTTGTCGTATAAGAAATCGTTCACCAAGAGTCCTAATATGTTGCATGCGTCTTGATACGTATTGCAAATGACATCGTCAACGGTCCTCAGCTCAATAAAAGATGTAAAACCCTTCCTATGAAGGAGTAACACCCTTAGATAAAATTGTTCCCCGGCCAAATACAATATAGAAAAGATCCTCCCCACACATTTGTCCTTAGACTTCCGAGCGACCCAAATTTTTTTCGATTTATCCCACCAGAAGTATGTTGGAATATCTTCATAGAACAGATCCCTTGCCCGTTTACCATCCGCTCCAACGGCGTCTTCGAGATTCAGGAGCATGTATCCGGTAAGTGTAGTTTGTGTTGCCTTTCCGTTGTTGATCTGGCCTTCCAAGCCCTCCTTGTTCTCGAAATAAACAAGTTGTTCGCCATCGTCATGAACGGCTAAGCGCGTGACCGGTGGCCAACGATCGGAAAGAGGCATCTTAAAAAGCCTCCAAGCGGCTGGTAACATGAAGTTAGTTAAGCACGGAGATTAAGCTGAGTTATTGCGCACCTTCACAAGGACCAATGTATCTCCCCTCCACGTATGATTTTACCTCGTCGTTTGAGTCAATCGCCAATGTTAAGCGATCATGTCCTTTAGTGATATATTTGTAGAGGTACTTGATAGCTGTTGTGTTAACTGGTACTTCTACATTAATGTGACATTCAAACATCCTTGTCAGGAAGGGACAATAAGGAACGACGGAACCGTTATTGAATCTACTCGTATGTTTCTTGACTTCGCGGCCGTCATCTCGTCTAAGGTAAACGGGATAAGCTCCGTCAACGTTGATCGTCCAATCCAAAAAGGGCTTAGGGAAGCCGGATTTGCAGGTCTTGCCGTTCCAACACGGTCTTTTCTCGCAAGGCCCATGTAACATGAATTTGCACACAAGCCGGTGAAGAACTGGGGATGTTTCCGGGTCGGGCAATTCTGCAGAGATCATCTTATCGATTTCCTCAGGTGTTGTTGGTTGGTCATTTTTGTCGACGGTCAACATTAGGTGCAGGTGCGGCAAGCCTCGTTTTTGAAATTCAACTGTCCACACGTACGCGACGACTCGGCCAAAACGCTCCAGTTTTACGAGTTGTATTATCAATTCTTTCATTTTCAGGTAAAATACCCGAACAACGACAGTCGGGTGGTCAAAAGATTTCTCGTCAGAGGGAGTTTCATT
The DNA here is from genome assembly GCF_026914185.1 of Puccinia triticina. Lineage (NCBI taxonomy): Eukaryota > Fungi > Basidiomycota > Pucciniomycetes > Pucciniales > Pucciniaceae > Puccinia > Puccinia triticina. Next base: position 1,626,182 of record NC_070572.1, read on the forward strand.
GAGAATCTCCTCCCAGTTGGGATTTGCCGTCATTGTTATGAAATACGACGGTGGGCCAAATTTGCGGCAAAGCGCCATTGCGTCTTGATACAAATGTTGCATGCAGCGTGGACTGCCGATGAAACTTGAAGGCAGGATGACCGTACGTCCGGATGGGTCTTTTTCGTTTTCTAGTGAATTGACAAGCCTTTTATACTGACTTGCCTTTAACTTGACTTGGTTGTTAGTTATGAAGGAAGTCCTCTGGTTCTCGACGCAGGCATACATATCGACCAAGATTTCTTGCAAGAGCGACCGGCCTGCCAAGATGGGCAAAAACTTTTTCCGTCGGCGAAATAACATATACGAAAACCACTCCAACGAGCCGACTTTTTGATTATCCACTAATGTTGCGAGGGGATACGCGTCAACTTCGAGCCGAAGATCAAGCTATCTGTGATTTAGGCTCACCTCTGGCTGTCCTTGCTTGATATTGATTGTCCCATTGTTGTTCCCCGTACGGGAAGAAAATTGGGTACCTGAGTGGCATGTAAGCTGAGTGGAGGTTAGATATAAAGTCAAACCCATCGTCTCGCCTATGAAGGAGTATTTGCCTTTCGGAAATAACGTCGCCGTTACCCTGGACCACGAGGGCAACCTCGTCAATTGTTGGGCAGTTGTAGCGTTTCGGGTCCGCTCCTGGGGTCGGAACACCTTGAAGCTTTAACATTCTCGCCTTTGCTCTGTCGAGGACCTCGAGCGCAGAGCGAAACCGCTGGGCGTAAGGGTTGATGTTCGTCAGGATATTCATTAACTCAAGGATGAGATCGGGATCCATTCGCGCGGCCGTTCCGGTGTTTCCAGCCCTGCCTTGTGCTTGTGTTACTCTGAATCTCGCTTCTTCGATTCCGCGGTTGCCAACAACGTAAATTTGACAGAAACCGGCTTCGTTGGTTGTAGGTTCTAAGCTAGAAATCCGATGAGTCAGTGCTCCCAAGACCTTGAATACATTAACTCCCATCGGCCCAGCCACTGAGTAGTCAATATTGGCACCTAGAGAAGTGAATGATAATGCATTATTATACATCCTCGTAAGTTGTTGGAAATCCATCAAACCTAGATTGAATTAATCATTTGACATAAGCATAGGACCATGGAAGAATATCAAATCCAGCAAATCAGCGTAAACAAACGTTCGTCTTTCTTCGTAAGCAGGTTTCTTAAGATGCCAGGATATTTTCTAGCACTTCGGTCCACGCAAGGTAAAGAAACTTTATTTTTTTGGCAACACATCGTGTAAAGTTTGGTCGGCTTCTTCCTATCCGCAAGTGTCGACTCGTCCGTCCAATGAAGGGCAAAACATCCGTTACATATCTTATCACAGCGTCCGAGCCGATGTGGGAATTCGTATTCCGTAATTGCGGGTACAGTTGATTCGTAATCGGCCTGAGTGCTTGTCAAAACCTTCATTCTTTGGTTTGGCATGTTGAACGACTGTTTCAAGTTTTGTTTGGGTTGCGAGTAAATAGGTAATCAATAATAGATGCTACCATGAGTTTTCCGCGAGGATCCCCGCGTGACACATGGTAACGTACGGGTCAGCCCCCGAACACCGCCTATGGGGACGGCTTCGAGCAAGGATTGAGACGCCTTATAGCCAAGTGGAGGTTTATAACCTCTGCGGCAAAACATCTCTAGAATTGCCCGAAAGTTTAATTATCGAACCTAGTCGGTTGAATGATCATATTTGCCTGTACAGCAATAGGTAGTCGTGTGCTTACGACTCCTGTTGCAAGTTGTCACAAGAAGCTAGAACCTTTTCAAGTTTACACGCAAGCATGGGGATGAAGCCGTGATGTCTATTTACACCTGAGTAGAAACTCATAATTACAAGTATAGTACAAAGAGGCTACAAGAAATTGAATCAGCACGTCGGCAGCGCTTTAAGCAATAAAAAAATCAGAGGCTTGAGCGGTTGTTTAAGATATGGACGTGATTTGAGGTAATACGGGTCAAAAAATATCAGAAAAGGTTGAACAGACGCCTGCCTGCAGCGTCTGAAAAAGAAATAATAAAAAGAATAGTCTTTCGCCAATATGCGGCTCGGTGATGGGTTCAGAGATGCTAAAGTAACAATGAATCAAGCACCGAATCTAGCCTGATTGTACGAGAGCCAATGCCGACTGGACAAAGATTGAGTTGGACGAAGAGCTTAGAACTTCTTCATCCGTTTTGCCGCTTCTTTGAGAACGTTTTTGCGGGGGCGGCCGCGCTTTGCTTTGGTAGGGGGCGTAATTTGTTGATCCTTGTCGCTTTCCTCATCCTCATCAGATACCTCGTCATTGGAGCTTTGCCCCTCCTCATCCGAGTTGTCAGGGGTCTTTTGAGCTACAGTTTTACCTTTCGACATGGTTGAGTGTTGAGGGTTAGATGCAAGAGTCTTGGGTTTATTTTCTTCTTTACCATGACGTCAAGTTTCAGTAGGGCTTCCTTGTCCGACAGGCTCGTGACCATGGTTGATGGGAGTGGCTCGAGCAGTCCCCGCACTTGATCTCATGGGTGAATGTTCCGGCTTTTGAGTCGAGTTACGGATTGGAGTTTGTGATGTTGAGGCTACGGGATTCTCAGGCGACGGGAATTTGTTTGGGCTTGGGGTGAATTTGGTTCTAATGCATGTGGTTGTTCAACGGGAATAAGTTGATGACTTGGGGCGAGTTCTGACTGTTTGAACTCACATTTGAATTCCAGGACCGGAAGCCGGGTTGGTTGACGTATTCGACCCACTACGGCCTATTTGATGACCATTGGTGATACTCACAGATGAAACCTTGATCAGGGGTGGTAAATAATACATTCTGGTTAAACGACAGGAGATGAAATTGAGTGGTTGGCTTACCAAAACTACCGCAGTGTGCGTCTCCATCTCGAAATCAACAAGGCGGCCAATTACATATACCTCTCGACCAACTTGATATAGGGTATGAGTTTTTATTAGATTCTTTGTTCCAGGAACAACATATTTAATGTTGAATCGTCGGTGGCATCGATTCTATTTGGAAGGACATTGTGTTAGTGAACGTCTCACAAACGAATAGTCTATGTACAAACCTCGCCATCCCAGTCACAATGAGCAACTGTGACTTCGAGTCGGATGCCGCCGTCGGCAGACTCGGAAACTATTTCCCGCCGGTCGACCACCATGCCGAGTCCGGTAACATTTGTTTTATTACTAAAATCCGGTTGGTTTGGGCCGGCTTCGCCGATGCGAGTGACAGTTTCATGAGCGTAAGATAAAACGGGAGTTGAGCTGTTATTCAATGCTATCATCTTGCCACTAATCGAATAAACCGTATTTGAAGTTAAAGTGTTGTTCAAGGCTGTATTAGTAAGAAGTTCTATCTCGAAATTCTCGCGCTTGTCTGCTTGAATTCCACCGCACTGAAAGTAACTTCGTGTTTTGACATATCCGTATTGATTTGCGCGGACAGTATCAACAGTCGACTGATTGATTTGATGATCAGCTAAGAAGATCAAGATCAAAGTTAACATTTGGGCGAGCTTACGTCTTCTAGTGGGACAAAGTGGCCAGTGAACGCCGCCGGGTGGTTTGGTGTGCGGATATTAGACATGCTGGACGGATCGTTTGATGTGTGTAAAGGCAAGGGAAAGAAACGCGCGCGCTTCGCGTAGTCTGAGCTGAGATTGGGTATTGATGGAACAAGCCTGGACTCTAAGGCAAGGCGAACAGGTTTAATTGAGGACTTCGGGTTCAAATCTTAGCTAGTGTAATCAAAAGGAGCAATCGGTGCGAGAGGTCAGTAAAACTTTGAGGCGATGAGGGGGATTGAGATGAAGTACTAGAGTTGAGTCAAGAATTACTTCTCCTTAAATAGTCATATGGTGGGGTCTGTTCGATCGACCAGGGACGATTGCGAGGTCTACGCTGGTTGACTGTTTCAGGCCAGACTGGTGTGAGTTGAACTGTCAGCTCATCTGGTCAGGATATTGTTCCAAAAGTATAGTCACAACCCAAGTAAGGGTTTAAATTAGAATAGAAGTGGACTCAACTGATTCGGTCTGCTAACAGGTCCGTGGAAGGAGAACCTAACCAAACTGGATCAGCTGAATTCATGTAGTACGTTGTCTGGTTTGAGCCAAAATTTTATGACAACGCTATGACTACTTAGCCAAGGCGTCAGGAGGGGCCCTTCGGATGTGGGCGGTGCGGTACCTGAATAGTAACTACGTTTCGCTGAGGATGGCCAACGTTGTAGTGAGTGGCGTCGAGGACGGTCAGATTTTGGGTTACTGCTGGATAGAGTTGGTTGGTTGCCTGCTTGGGTTGACGGTTGTGAAGGGTTCAATATTCGTTTGCCTTTTTAGCAACACTGGGTCGCTACGCTAACCATAGCGGTTAGCGTAGCGTAGCGCAGCGCGAATGCGCTATTTTTTAGCGTAGCGTTAGCGCAATTGCACACATATGCGCTAACGCTATGCGCACGCGGTGCGCAGCTATTTTAGCTGATAGCGTAGCGTTAGCGCAGATGCGCGCAATTGCGCTAACGCTACGCATGCAGGGCGCAAAAGAGCGCGCGCTACGCTGCGCTACAGCACTTTAGCGGGAAAAAAGGGCTTTTTTTCCGCTAAAAGCGGTGTAGCGCAGCGCAGTGCAGCGTAGCGACTGTAGCGGCGCGCTAACGCTAACAAAGAATTGGCGCGCTGTTAGCGCCGCTGAAAATTAGCGCAGCGTAGCGGCGCTAACAGCGCGCTAACGCTATGCAAAATAGATGGGCGCTTTTTTCCGCTACGCTAACGCGTAGCGCTGAAATAGCGTAGCGTAGCGTAGCAACCCGGTGTTGTTTTTAGCTTTCAGGAGAATGCACATCGGGGTATAAATAAGGAGAGGTTCCCTTTGTCTTTCCGCGGGGGGATCTGGTATACAATGATTACGGTTGCCACTGACCCCCAACCCCTCCGCTGTTGCGCTTGCACAGTTTGAGGGGCGAAGAGTGGGCCCCCCACTGGTCACAGCGCTTGCTGCGGGCCGGGGGCCTTCATGTCCATCCCTTTTGACCCGTGCGCATGACGCGGGCTGGGGGGTGAGCCTGTGGACACAGCACTTCTGCTGATGTTGGAGGGCTAGGTCGAGTTGACTATTCTATTAAACAAGTTGTGGTATTTATGGGCAACCCTTGTATTTTTTTTCTTTGTCTGAGTTTGTGGGGTGAACCCTGGCATTTTTTTTTTGTAAATTGTTACATACATAGGGGAAACCCTTGGATTTTTTTTTTGATGGCCTCATTTTTCTCTGTCTTTAATAAACTTGGATTAATTACTCAGCTTTATGTAATTATTATGTAAAATATTATAGAAGATTCTTATTCTACAGGTAAAATAACCTAGGTTACCTCACTTCCAAGTACCCTTAATTATTATCCCTTCCTTGTGTAAACTAACTTCAAAGTTTGGGCAAGTGCATCACGCCCCGCGTAGATGCACTTGTATGCACATATATATATAAGTACATATATTTACAACCATTTTTAGTGACATAACTGAGGTGTTGTGTATAGTTTAAAAGATGGCTTTATTTGTTGCGTGGCGCACCCAAGCCCGCGTGCTCTGTTGCCTAGAGCTCAAGCCCGCGCTCCTAGTGTACATATATGCATAATGCATAAACTAGCCCGCAACCAAAGCGCTCAGGTTACCAGTAAGTAAGAATGGGCCAGAATAATCCCCAATAGCAATATTACATGTGTTATATGTCTTGTACACATGTAATTAATCACCAAACAAGATGTAACTACCACATCATCCAATATCAAAACATTCTAGATGGAAAAAGGCTCTTGCAACGTGCACAGGAGACACTAGAAAGCGCCCCAGCTTCTCCCAAGCCTCACTACGTGTAAATTGCAACTGTAGTAAATATGTAGAAGGGGTCGAATGAAATGGAGCACTTAATAAGCGCCTCCAGAACATGTATGTAGCACTGCTTGCACGTGTACAATTGCACAGAAGCCAGTTCTAGTACCTTCTGTGGCACATTTCCACGGAAATGAGCGTCACAGAACCCCCAAACCAGCCCCCATGATGTGTAAGGCATGTGTAAAAACACGCAGAACCTCTGTAAAAGGCTCTTGGCAACCCTTGTATCCAAGCCCCAAGGTTCCACGACCCACAGCGCCTTCTAGCGCAACCAAATTGCCTCAGAATGCGCCCACAAGTGTCCCCATGTCCCCTGGGCGCCCCTGGAGGCCTGCCTAGGATATATAAAGGGCCCTTTCTCCGCCCAAAAGGAGATTCCCCAGCTTTACATTACCTACTAGAATTTTACCCGCCTTCAACAGCCTCCTTAGCCTGTGATTTGCCAGGTAAAATACCTACTTTCATGATTTTTAGCCCCAATTTCCGCCCTGAAGCTGTCCAGTAACCACCCTGCCCTCAAGATTCCCTCCTCTGAGAGCCTCCAACTGCCCAACTTCACGCCTGAAGAACCTCAAGTGCCCCTAGGGTCTTATACTAGTAAGTTTAAGCCCCTTCTCTTGAGATTCTCCGCTATTTCTTCCTGGGATTTGAAACACCCCTGTTTACAGGCCCCAGTTCTTCATTCTAGAGGGATTAAACACCCCTGATTTATCAGGCCCCTCTTAAAATTAAATTATATTCATTTTATTACGTCAAATTGGCCCAAATCCAAGTTTATTAAAGACAGAGAAACACAGAAAAAAAGATCAAGGGTTCCCCCTAAAAATTAACCAAATTAAAAAAAAAATGCAAGGGTTCCCCCTTTCAAAAAAACAAATCACAAAAACAAAATCCAAACACCACAAACTGGACCCACTATCCATCCCTGTCTAGCAGGGTTTAAAATAGTGGGTGGATGACCCCCAGCGCGCGCAGTAAAGGCATTATGCAAAGGGGGGCCACCGAGTAGAGCCCTTCAAACTGTGCAAGTGCAACAGCGGAGGGGGTTGAGGACAAACCGCACGCTGGAATTACAGCGGCAGAGGATGCCTGGGGCAAACAATACTACTCATCAGGCTTCATTAAATAGCCATTCAGACACAACAAACCTGCCCGACTTCTCCCCTCCAGCTCGACGCCTCGACCCTGGTACCCAGTTTCAATCATTAGGCCGTCGCCAAGCTCCCTACACACAACGATCTTGCGCCACAATGGCCATTGCAGGCAAAAGCACTCAATGCATATGTAAGCATGAGCACAACAATGAACTCCTCCCAACTGTTGCATAACCTGACCAGACTATACTATTCTCTGACCACCGCTAGGCGGTGCCCTCGCCATTGGATGATCTCCCTGGGCGCTTTTGTTGCTCTCGCCAGGCTGGGGTGGTCAATCAACAAGTACCAACTTGGCGCCGAGGTAGCTTCAGTGGCTTGTTTGTTGTCTGGTCCCTCAATCTTCCACAATTGCTATGTGTATTATGGCTGACTTGATTTCTATCATCCAACAGCTGTCTCGGCGACACAATGGTGGCGACCTCGATATTTTTTTCTGCCATTGTCGTTTTCTCTGGACCCGCCCGTCTGGCTCTGCCCCTCTATTGGGCCGCCTCCGCCCGTCTGCCCCTCAAACCATCTCTGGTTATCCATCCGCGGGACTTCTTAGTCCCAAACCCACTCCGGCCCCGTTTCCGCAAGACTTCTTAGTCGTAGTATCTTTTCGACTCCGTTCCGCGAGGCTTCTTAGTCTTGAGATCCGTTCCGACTCCGTTCCGCGAGGTTCTAACCTCAACAATCCGTTCTACCTCCGGTCCTATCTGCCTATCAACTAACTCCGTTCAGTAGAGACTCCTCAGTCTTATTCTACACCGACCCCCTCCCTAGCATCTCATTCTCCAGCCAACCGGCTCATCTGGTATTCCTGCTCAAAGAAATCCCGACTACACACAGGATGCAGCAAGAAAAACAGGAGCGATTCTCTGACCAAAGTGCTGGCTACCACGAGGCGCGCATCAGAAATCTAGAAGCGGTGGTGTGCTTACTTTTAGCTCAAACAAGGACTGGCCAGCTCCCCTTGGTCCCCTCTGGTACTTTCCAATACTCGATTCAGAGGGGCCTTGTACCGCTTTTATCCAGGACATCGGTGGACTCTTTGGAGTACAAATCGCAAGACGGGAGGCTTAAACGATGCACTCATGCGGACACTTTGCCTAGTCAATCTTCATCGAGCGGGCCGTTCAGAATTGTGAGCTCCATGGATGACCCCGGCTCATCCAAGTCACCACCGCCCTCCTGCCCTCCACCGACTGCTACCCCGAGACCAAGGGCGTTCCTCTCTGAGATCTCCTCCTTCACGCCCTCCGCCACCCACTCCTCAGAACCTTCAAGGTCCAAGAAGCCGGCCGCGAAACCCCCAGGTCCTTCCTACAGCTCAGCTTCTTCAAGATCGTCCATCTCCCCCGATCCTTGCCCCTGTTTTCCCTCCATCAGTACCAACGACTCCTACCCGCCTTCAGAAACATTTCACGTTTGTCCCGCTCCGCCCGTCCCAACCATTGCCCCCTCAGCCCATCAACCATCTCCCAAACCAATCCCCATCAGCCCTTCCGGGCCCACTTCTGCACCCTCCCTCCCCTCGCCAAAGGCATCCTACTCTGGAAAAATCTCCTCGATGCCCTCCTCTGCCTGCTCCTCGAAACCGGTTCTGGTCGCGCATCCTGCCTCCCCTGCGCATCCCTCGCCTACCGTCCCCCTTCTTCCTCCGGGGCCCTCTCCAGCGACCCTTGGTTTGCCGCACCCGTCGACGCAGCCTGAAAATTCTTTCAATTGGTGAAACTGGTGTCAGGGTTGGCTGGGGAAGGGACTGCACTGAACCCCCTCAAGGTACATCATCAAGCAAATGTGATGTGCTCCACATTGCCACCAATTAGTATCAAAAATCAAAGACTACAAAAAAAACCTTTCAGTAAAAAAACTTAGTGGTTTGATTCTCATCCAAGTGTTAAATTTAATTGTATCCAAAAGCCCCCCATAGTGTTTTTGATCAAGCATGGGGAACTACTACTGCAGTTCTTCTTGACCAGCCCTGTTTGACTATCATTTATTTTAACTTTGTTTCCTCCTTCCTCCTCTCACTTTTATGGGATCTGCACTCCAATAATGATGTCTCACACTTGTTTGAAGTGTGTTCCTCATTGTGGTGATGAATTCAAACCTCTAGGATGAGCTCTGGCTGCCTTCCTTTTCAATGAAATGCAGTCACAGGCGTCATATTCCTCACTTCTTGGGATAGCCTATATACTGCAGGAATTTCATTATGCTTTTCAATATAACAAATAGTTGATCTCTGCTGATCAGGACATACACAATGGCTTTATCATAAGATAACATCTTGCTGATCTAGCTGAGGAAGAATGGGGGGTAGGGGGGTGAGGGGAAAACCTTTGGTTTGCAGCGGCGTAGCCGCCTTGGCCTCTAGTTGGTCCAAATTGGCCCAAATTGCCTTATTTCTACGCCTTAATTCCCAACATTTACGTTGGAATTAACCCTTATAACTTTGTCTTAGAGTTTTATAACTCTAATCTCTTGCTTTGCACCACGGGTAGCTAGAAGGATATTATCCTTGGCATCACGTAGGCTGACAGCTACCGTTCAATCCACTGTACACCTTAAAAATCTTGAAACCATCTCTCGACTCTAACGAGCTTCGCAATCAATCTCTAACGAGCTTTGCAATTAATCTCTACCGAGCTTTGCGATCGAGCAAGCTTCGCGGTCAATCTCTAACAGTAACAAGCTTTGCGATTGAGCTCCAACAAGCTTCACGATTGAGCTCCATCAAGCTCCAAAGAGCTTTGTGATCGAGCTCTAACAACATTTCAAGTACCATCATCGCAGCTCTAAAATCTTGCCCTTGGTAATATCCAATCCCCAATGGCACATTCAACTATTCCTGAAACAGCCTCTTTGCCTGCACCATCTCAGGCCACTCAGCCTGCATCCCAACAATCTACTCGCATGATAACTCCTGTCAAGACTCATGGGAAATATATCCCAAGTCAAAACACTCGCCGATCTCATCCAAAAGATAAGCAACAAGACTCTGAATCCGACGCAAGTTCAAGCGAGTCTCCTCACAAATCAAGATTGTATTGTATTTCAATTATTTTTCCTTGTTTATGAGTATGTTGTGATATCGCCTCTCTTTCCCTTCTGTGCATACTGCCTTGGCTCCATGCATGTATGTTACAACACAAGAATCTACCTTATATGTTGTTAGACCTATTTTTGAAAAAATGCAACTGATACTGTATTGGTATTGCATTGGGATTCCAATGCAATACAAAATACACATCTCTTTTGTATTGGCAATACCAATACATTTAATTTGTATTGCATTGGAAGGCCAATGCAATACATGTATTCACAGAAGTATGTATTTATTCAAAAATACAATAAACTGTATATGCATATGCAATACACGTACTATATTTGTTTCAACATTGTTGTAACCCAGCGACTCAATAGTTGACAAACCAGAAAAAGGTGAGAAAAAGAAAAAACTATCTGAGTTCGAGCGGCCTTTGAGAAATACCCTCCACGAGTACCCTGACACTGCATATTCAATATACACATTTCACCAATTTACCCTCAACAGCACCAGGAAAAAAAAGTAGTCACTTGATGGCAAGTGACATGACACAGCTTTGTTTTCAGCTCCAAAACTGCTCCAATGCTGCTCCTCTCCACCAGCACATCTAGGGCTCACATGATAGGTGTCAGGATCAAAGAACTCAATGTGAAAAAAACAGATGATGCTCAGCTTTGGCCCTGGCCCAGCTGATGCTCAGCTTTTACCCTGGCTCAGCTGATGCTCAGTTTTTTCCCTGGCCCAGCTGATGCTCAGCTTTGGAACCGGCCACCTGATGATCATCTTTGGCCCTGGCACAGCTGTTGCTCAGCCTTGGCCGTGGCTCAGCTGATGCTCATCTTTGGCCCTAGCCTAGCTGATTTTCAGCTCTGATCCTGTCCAAGCTGATTCCCATCTTTTTCCCTGGCCTTGCTCAGCTGATACTCAGCAAGCTGAGCATCAGCTGGCCAGCTGGCCCAGGACTGGGTCAAAGCTGAGCGTCAGCTGGGACAGGACTAGGAAAAGGCTGAGCAAAGACTAGTACAAAGCTGAGCATCAGCTGCGCCAGGACTAGTACAAAGCTGAGCATCACCTGGGCAATGACTGGTCAAAAGGCTTTATTCCAATTCTAAGAGTGAGCTGCGTGAAAAAGCTGAGTATGAGCTGGGCAAAAAAGCTGAGTATGAGCTGGGGACCAAAGCTGAGTATCAGCTGGACAGAACTGAGGATCAGTTGGGCTCATCAAAAACTGAACAGGACCTCCTTGGTAAATTTTGCAAGTTGAGGAGATGGTTGGGAGATTGGGGTAGATAGTGGATAGATATTGGATAGATGTTGGGTAGCTGGCTGGAGCTGGTGTGATGTCACTTGCCATCAACTGACTATTTTATTTTCCTGGTGCAGCAACCAAAATATTTTGAAAACCAGTTTGATTGGTTTTCAGAATATTTTTTTAATGGAGTCCGGACATCCTGAAGAACGAGTTGGACTAACCATTTTCAGATATTTTTACGGACTTACTTCGCGCACTGCGAGAAACTCTTCGCGCACTGTGGGGGTCGCCGTCTTGACGTCCCGCCCCCAGTGCGCGCTTTCGCCACGGCTCTTCGCGCACTGTGCATTCCCCCGAAAAAACGGCTTGCATTTCTTGAGATATTTTTTGATGAATCAATAGAATGACTTTTTATGATCCCCCTAAAAAATAATCAAGTCATTTGGGGGTCTCCTTGAGCCTAGAGAAAATTGACATGAAAAAATCATATTTTAACGCGGCAGGGACCTGTAATATCACTTCCTGTGCCCCAGTAGCCCCAAAAATTTCACAGTATCATGGTACATGTGCAAATTCATGACCTGATAATTTTCAGAATTTTCACCAGCTTTCCTGTAGCCCAAATAGGTATTGTGTTTTATTATTTTGCGTACATGTATAACTTTTTTGTTACACACACAAAAGGCACAAAATTTTGAGAGCACAGAGAAATATGCTTCAAATTAATTCCCTGAAATTCCTAGCAATAGTGTGTCATTATAAAATGAGATATAAGGGGTGCGCAGCAGGCTTAGTAGGAAAATTACTGCTAACTGTATAGCTTTTTTGTTACACACCCAAACAGTCCCAAAATTTCAGAAATGTTTTCATTGTGGATATTCTCCGCACCATAAATTTCTTGGCAATAGTGTGTCATGATAACATGGGATATAAGGGGTGCGCGGAGGGCTTAGTAGGAAAATGGCTGCTACATGTATAGATTTTTTTACACGCTGAAACAGCCTGAAATTTTCATGAATGTTTCAATTTTGCATATTCTCCGCGCCATAAAGCTCTTAGCAATAGTGTGTCATTAAAACATGAGATAAGTTAGCAGTCATTTTCCAACTAAGCCCGCCGCACTACATCTCATGTTATCATGACACACTATTGCCAAGAAATTTATTGCACGGAGAATATCCACAATGAAAACATTTCTGAAATTTTGGGACTGTTTGAGTGTGTAACAAAAAAGCTATACAGTAAGCAGTAATTTTCCTACTAACCCTGCCGCGCACCCCTTATATCTCTGGGAAAAATTCTGAAAATTGTCAGGTCATGAATTTGCACATGTGCCATGATACTGTGAATTTTTTGGGGCTACTGGGGCACAGGAAGCGATATTACAGGTCCCTGCCGCGTTAAAATATGATTTTTTCATGTCAAATTTCTCTAGGCTCAAGGAGACCCCTAAATGACTTGATTATTTTTTAGGGGGATCATAAAAAGCCATTCTATTGATTCATCAAAAAATATCTCAAGAAATGCAAGCTGTTTTTTCGGCGGAAAATGCAGTGCGCAAAGAGCTGTGGCAGAAGCGCACACTGGGGGCTGGACGTCGAGACAACGACCTCCACAGTGCGGGAAGAGTTTTCCGCAGTGCGCGAAGTAAGTCCGTATTTTTAAAATATTTCTGGAACCACCTGAGGTGGTTTTAAAAATATTTTGGAAACCAATTTGGTTTGAAAAATATTTCCAGAACCATTTGAAATGGTTTTGGAAACCATTTGAATGCTCCTTCTCTCACAGCACGGTTTTTGGGACCTTTTTGGCAATGGAATTTGTCCACAAACCAGATTCAGACCAATTTGGTTCTGACAACCACTAGAGCTGGTAAAAACAAACCTGTTGCGGGTACCCCCTAGCGGGTGCGGGTGTGGATGCGGATGCCTGGGATTCCGGGAAAAAGCCTGCGGGTACCCGGGTAGTTCAATCCACACCCGCCCACCTCTTTGGCTGGAAGGCCTGATCCCTTCCGGTTGCCAAGGTTTTACAGCCTTGGCAGCCAGAAAGACCCACCTAGTTGCCAATGACAGACAACCTCAGCGACCAGGAGGGATTCCTTCTGGTTTCCGGGGCTGTATCTTGGCGACCAGAGGGGAAAAATCATCCCGGTTGGAAAGGTTAAAAAACCTCGGCGACCAGAATGTATCCTGGTCACGAAGTTCATAAAAACCTTGGCGACCAAGAGGAAATTGTCCTGGTCGCAGAGGTTGAATAACCGTGCCGCGCGACCAGAAGGTAAGCTCCTGGTTGCCAAAGTAACCTCGGCAACAACAAGACAACCTCCTGGTCGCCGAAGTAACCTCGGCGACAAGAAGACAACCCCCTGGTCGCCGAAGTAACCTCGGCGACGAGAAGACAACCTCCTGGTCGCCGATGTAACCTCGGCGACCAGAAGATGAAGTGGCAGGTACCCGCAAATACCCGCGCGGGTACTGCCTGTACCCGCTCCACGGGTGCAGATGCAGATGCAGGTGTCTCATTTTACCCAAAAAATGCTGCAGGTACCCGGGTTCAAAGCGACCAGCTCTAAAAACCAACCACTATCCAATAAATTTGGTTTTGACAACCATCCCAAAATCTTTTGGTGCACCCGTGGTGTAATTATCTGAACACTACTTTTTTTACAAAATTCATGACTTGGGCTTCTTCTCTTTCACCAATTTGTATCAATAAAATGTTACGGACATCATGTACGCGGGAAAGGGCCACATATAGCTGTCCATGCGCAAATACTTGAGTCCGCAAGACCAATGCCACTTGCTTCATGCTGTGGCCTTGACATTGATTTATTGTCAGAATTTTGAATAGATTTTTTTGACCAAAGCGGGGACGTCAGTGACATAGGTGAGGGAGCAAATGGTTAGTTGAGTAAAAGGCATTGTTAAACTATTGCCGGCGGGATTTTTAAAGAAGAGACTTGAAGCACGGGGATGAGAAGAGGGATGAGGGCAGTTTTACGACTGGAGTAGCAAAATGGACCGTTGACGGAGGGAGGAACACTGTGAAAAAAACTTGAGAAAGCGCCGTCAGTTGACATGCGCAATCCAGGGTGAGACTTCCAGGACATCCACTTTCATTCCGTGATTAATCACAGGGCAGCTCAGCTAGCTCAGTATTTGCATGCCCCAAGCTCCTGAGCCATACTGGTGCTCATTGGTCATCAACAAGGGGATGTATTTCCATACACATAATACAAGCCCTTGTTGACTAGCCCTTGGGGGGAATTCCACCAGGTCAACCAGAATATGCGCCCATGTCGACTAGTAGTAATCCCTCCCGTCCTAGGCGGGGTTGACCAGGCTAGATGAAAGGGCACTCATGTTGACCAGCCCATGTCAACCTATCAGTCGACCGGGAGGGATGCCTCCCGGAGGACTGATATATGTATCAGTCCTCCGGGAGGCATCCCTCTTGGTCGACTATCGTATGAACCTGTTGTCCGGGAGGGATCCCTCCCGGACGACTGATACAAAGAACAGTCGAACGGGAGGGATCCCTCCCGTTCGACTGATATAGAGAATATTCGTCCGGGAGGCATCCCTCCCGGTCAAGAGGTTCATACAATAGTCGACCAGGAGGGATACATCCCGGATGACTGCTCCATACAACAGTCATCCGCAAGGGATCCCTCCCGGACCGGACAACAGGTCCATACCACAGTCGACCGGGAGGGATGCCTCCCTGACGACTGATACATATATCAGTCCTCCGGGAGGCATCCCTCCCAGTCGACTGAAACATAGAACAGTCGTCCGGGAGGGATCCCTTCCGGACGGCTGTTGTATGGAGCAGTCAACCGGGAGGGATGCCTCCCGGACGACTGATACATAGAACAGTCGAACGGGAGGAATCCCTCCTGTTTGACTGATATAGAGAATATTCGTCCTGGAGGCATCCCTCCCGGTCGAGAGGTTCATACAATAGTCGACCGGGAGGGATCCCTCCCGGAGGACTGATATATGTATCAGTCCTCCGGGAGGCATCCCTCCCGGTCAACTATTGTATGAACCTGTTGTCCGGGAGGGATCCCTCCCGGACAACTGATTCATAGAACAGTCGTCCGGGAGTAGGGTTGTCGGCGCCATGGGGTAAGGCGCGCCGAAGTGCGCGCCCCCCCGGTGCGCGCACTAGGGGGCCCAAAAATCTCAAAAACAGGGGTCGGCGCGCCCCTGCTGATATACCCTACTTTATGAGAGAAGGGTACAAAAACTTTTTTTCCAATGGCCTTGCAAATGATGGCTCAAATTTTTCTTGAGCTCAATCATGGTGATCAATTACTACCAGCTAGAAAAGACCTACACTGCATAACACTTCAGCGGGATGAGATGATATTGATATTGGGGTTTTCCCCAAAGAGCAAATCCAAGAAGTTTCCGCAAGAAAAGTGCTTTTGTGGATAATATAATTGATTTCAACATGTGAGAAAACCAACCTCAGACATCTGCAAGAGTTACTAACCTTGACTGCAGCATCCAGGAAAAACCTGCTGATTCCAAATGCCATTTTTTGGTCTGACCCTCAATCCATTTTCCTCATTATTTCAACTTTATTTACTTGATTTATTGCCACATAAGATTCTGAAAATTCATGGACATATATTATGATTAAAAATGGAAGACTTCCCGTAGGATCTACGCCCCCCGTACAGACTAAAATTTCACAGATCTAAACCTTACTGGCTGGTGAAAAGTGATTGAGATCAAGTTCTCACCGGCCAGTAAGGTTTAACCTGGCCTGACAGATCTGGCTTTTTAGCCCACGGGAAGTCATCCAATGTACTGCAACACTAAAAAAGACAAAAAACAGGCGGCGCCAAGCTCGCCGGGGCGCCGCCAGCCAAAGGCGCCATGCTTTGGACGCTTGGCCGGCGCCCCTAGGCGCGCACCTTGCAAAAAAGGTGGCGCCGACAACCCTATCCGGGAGGGATCCCTTGCGGACGACTGTTGTATGGAGCAGTCGTCCGGGAGGTATCCCTCCCGGAGGACTGATAAATGTATCAGTCGACCGGGAGGGATCCCTCCTGGTTGACTATTGTATGAACTTCTCGACCGGGAGGGATGCCTCCCCGACGAATATTCCCTATATCTCCCTCCCGGACAACTGTTCTATGTATCAGTCGACTGGGAGGGATGCCTCCCGGAGGACTGATATATGTATCAGTCGTCCGGGAGGCATCCCTCCCGGTCAACCATCGTATGAACCTGTTGTCCGGTCCGGGAGGGATCCCTTCCGGTTGACTATTGTGTATCAGCTGTCCGGGAGGGATCCCTCCCGGTCGACTATTGTATGAACCTCTCGACCGGGAGGGACGCCGCCCGGACAAATATTCCCTATATCAGTCAAACAGGAGGGATCCCTCCTGGACGACTGACACATAGAATAGTCAACCAGGAGGGATCCCTCCCAGACGACTGCTCCATACAACAGTTGTCCGGACGGGATCCCTCCCGGACGACTGTTCTATGTATCAGTCGACCGGGAGGAATGCCTCCCGGAGGAATGTATCAGTCGTCCAGGAGGCATCCCTCCCGGTCAACTATTGTATGAACCATAGAACAGTCGTCCGGGAGGGATCCCTCCTGGACAACAGGTTCATACAATAGTTGACCGGGAGGGATGCCTCCTGGACGACTGATACATTCCTCCGGGAGGCATCCCTCCCGGTCAACTGTTCTATGTATTAGTCGACTGGGAGGGATCCCTCCCAGTCACCTACTGTATGAAGCAGTTGACCGCGAGGGATATCTTCCGGTCAACTATTCTATCTATCAGTGCACCGGGAGGGATGCCTCCCAGACAACTTTTCCATGTATTAGTTGACTGGGAGGGATCCCTCCCAGTCGACTATCCTATGTCTTTGTTGGACAGGAGGGATCCCTCCGAGTCAAGTACTGTATGAAGCAGTCAGGAGGGATGCCTCTCAGTCTCGGTCAACATGGGTGGATTTTGCCTAGTTGGTTGGCTGGGGGGATTCCTCCTGCTTGACAAAGGTGCTGACATGTACCTAGGTGCTACTGCCTTGCCAGCTGAGCAACTCAAAAGTGAGTGCACTAAGTTAAGGTGCAGCTGGTGTGACTAAGTAGAGTCTTAAAATACTGCTTAGCCTGGGCTGTTGAGTAACTTCCAAATATTCCAGGTTGCACCACCCTGGGACTTGTTTTGTATCAGGCTTGTTTCAAGGGGGACTGAACTCCAGTATACTGCATGTCAACTGACACCAGTTTCTCGAGTTTTTTTCATAGTGGAAGGTAGTCAGCTGTGAACGTGAGAAGAGATCATTGCAGTTAGCTCACAGGTTTTGTATTGATGCATGAAAGTGGCAATTGTTGAAACTGAACCTCTTCCAAATGTCCAACATAACAAAGGTAGCAGCCAAACATTTGGGTGCTGGGCAATTTAGCTATTCCAACACCCAACTTTTGTGCAAACCTGTGAGCAAGTCCGGTACTTATGCCGGAGAGTATTCCTGGAGTGCCTAGGCATGACAAAGCAACACAAACACAGGCCATTCCTACTTGTGTGCCACTGTGGCAATTGTATGCAGCTAACTTTTATGAGCTGCGTTCACGCGCTGTGCGCTGCCCCAGGAGGACATGTCACCCAATTGTACATACATGTCACGCGCCTCTGCTACTTAGAGGCGCTGGGGGGAGATCATTACAGTTTCCCCATCTGGCAATCTACTTCATTCTAGGTCTTCATCAGGACTCAGTCCTTCTCTCCCATAGATTGATCATAACATATTGCTAGATCCTTTTTACACGGAGACGAGGACGGCCAGAACAGACAGAAAAGACAGAACAGAAACCCAAAACCCAGACAGAACCCATAGAATGAACCAGCAAACAGAGAATCAGAACCAGAATTGAAAACCAGATCCTCACCTCGCCCTTCATACCACTATGGATGCCGCGGCTCTTCAGGCGCAACTGGCCAATCTTATGGCGGTCGTGAACGAGGAACGGGAGCTACGTCAACAAGCAGAGGCCGCCCGGGTAGCCGCAGAGAACGCCCGCCAACAGGCCGAGGAGGCCCACCAACAGGCATTAGCTCAACCCCCCCCCCCCCAGCACCAGAGGCCGCAGTACCACCAGCAGGAGGACCCCCACTGGCTTGAGGCCCGAAGATTGGAGTGCCGGATAAGTTCGACGGGACCCGCGGCGTTAAGGCCAAGGTTTATGCCAGCCAGGTTAATCTCTACATTGCCGCCAACCACACAGCCTTCCCGGACGACAGGACCAAGGTCGTCTTTGCGCTATCGTACTTGACCGGTCAAGCGAGCAGTTGGGCACAACCGACAATGTTCAAAGCATGCAACACCAGCCCCGACGCCCCGCCGGTAGTCTATTCGGATTTCACAAAAGCATTCGAGGCCATGTACTATGACACCAAGAAGAAGACAACGGCGGAGAGAGCAATCCGCCAGCTGAAGCAAACCAAATCGGTCTCGGAGTACACCCACCAGTTCACCATCCACGCCCACAATACGGGATGGGAGGCCGCCACCCTAGTCAGCCACTACACCCAAGGTCTCAAGAAAGACGTCCGCCTAGCGCTGGTACTCGCCAGGACCCAATTTGCGGCCCTGGCCGACGTGTCCAACCTGGCTCTTCGGATCGACAACGAGATTGGAGGATTCGACTATATAGGGAATCCTTTAGCCCCTAAACCCCGAGATCCGGACAGTATGGACATTTCGGCGGTGCGCGGACAACTTACAACGGCGGAGAAAGCCCAGATGATGCGATCAGGTCAATGTTTCCAATGCGGCGAAAAAGGCCACTTAGCAAGGGAATGCCCGACTAGACCGAAGAAAGGGAAGACAAAGGAGGCGAGCCGGATAGCCGAGTTGGAGGATCAACTTCGTCGCCTCACATTAGGAGAGGGCAAAAGTGGAGGAGCTGGAAAGGCAGATCGCTCAAAAAATGGCGATGCTCAGGAGTGACGGTTGTGCCGCACCTGAGCAGAAGCGATGTTGTAGTAGTGGAGATAGGGGCAAGTGTAATCCGTCCCAACAAACTCAACCCCGGTTTGTTTTTATCTCTAGCAATCAAAACTATAAATCATCCCTTAGCCACAACCACTCGAGCCACTTTCCTCGTTGACTCGGGGGCTACCCACAATGTCATGAGCGACCACTTCATTGACGGGACTGGACTGCAGAGCAGTGCCACCCATTCTGAGAGAACGGTGTCCGGGTTTGACGGCACCAAGAGCCACACTTCCCGCAAAATCCAACTCCTACTAGACGACGACAAAACCCCGATGACTTTCATCATCACCAAGCTCAAAGATTCTTACAACGGCATCCTGGGGATGCCTTGGATCCGACGGTACGGCCACCTCATCAATTGGCGCAACCGCCAGTGGATCAATTCCCCACCCGCCAACACCAACCACTCCATCGCAGCTGCAACCGCAGTTTTGTCTTTGCCGACAAAAGCCTCATCAGGCAGGGACCAGCCTGCGAGGCAAGCGAGGCTATATGACGAGGGGGTGCACACTATGTGTGAAACAACACCCCCGCGATGTGAGTCCATGACCTTACTTTCTGCGCAAAATGCATTAGGAACCGCTGGCAAGCGGGCACATTTTTTAGAACTCCCTACGTGCCAGGAGCCAAACTCAACCCCCACTGACGATCCCAGAGACCGCATCGCAACCACTGCGGTGGTCTCGTCTTTACCGCAACCAGCCTCGAAAGACCGGGAGGAGCCCGTGAGGCACGCTAGGTTAAATGACGAGGGGGTGCACACATTGTGTGAGACAACACCCCCGCGATGTGAGTCTGTCAAGACTTAGGGCTTGTCCCGGGTCAAAGGAAGCGCAAGGAACAAAACCTCAACCCCGCAAGGGGGAACAGTAAGTCCGCGCATCTCTTAGGTCCATGCATATGCATGTGACTCCCAGACAGAAGGAGTAAGCTGAAGCTGAAACTCTGTCCATATTCTATAGCCACGTCTACAACCGACGCAGAGCCTAAGCATCCCAAAAGAAGCACTCGACCAAACAGGTAAGTGATGCTCATTGGGATTGCTCTTAGCCGAGAGGTCTGCCGCTGATAAACAACGGAATTGTTTCTGTCTCAGAGAGCACGCACCAGAAGCCAAATCAGACCACAGCGTCCCTAGCCTCATCGATAGGATCACCAGCTCTACAAGCGGTAAGTCCATCAATGTAGTGTCCAACAAACCAGTGTAGCCAAGAGCTGATGTGAGGTGCTGTTAATACAGCAGACCCGAACAGTCACGGCACACGGCGGACTATAAGGTCGCAAGCCTGAACAAGCTATCGTAAGAGAACTGTCTCTGTTATCTAGCTTCCCACCGGGAAGCCCAAGCGCTGACTTCCGTCTCAGCTGCTGTCCTCAGGCAGGATCACTCATACCACGATCTCGTGGTTAAAGCTGCATAGCAGTCAAATTTTCTATTTGTTTTCTTTATACCGGAGCCGGCTATTGTTCCGCTCTCAGGTACATATTTCTTGTTTTCTTATTCATCTATGTCTCTGAGATTGTCAGATAGACCTTTACCTAACAAGAAATATCATCTCAGTGTTCTGGATTCTATCAGATTTACAGTCTCGAATCTCGGAACCACCCGACCTCATCAGCATCACTGAGAGCGGAACAACATGGCCGGAACTCGCCAAACTCCTGCCGCTTCCTCTTCAAACGCCACCAGTTCTGCCACTACCTCCACAAGCGACGATTGTGATATTTTCAAATGTCCGACGTTTGACAGGAAGAACTTTCCCATATGGCAGCAAAAAGTGGAGACGTACCTGGCAGTTAAGAGCCTCCTCAAATGTATCGAGCAGCCTCTACCCCCAAATGCCACGGATGAAGCGAAACTGGAGTACGTGCGAGCAGCGGCGGTTATCAGCGGTCATATCGAAGATGACATCTACAACCACATCATCACCAACGACAAAATTAATGATGCCTTCACTCTATGGAAGGAACTGAAAGGAGAATATGCATCTGCGTCGGTGCTAGCCATCTACCACGCGTGGAGGAAGTGGGAAGATATCCAATATAAGGACGATATCAACCGCTACATCACTCAACTAGAATCAATGCTAGCTGAATTCGCCGCGATGGGCTTGGAGGTCCCTGGTACCATCCTGAGTTGCACAATCATTGCCAGAATCTCCCGCAAACGACCCTCCTTAATGGAGACCCTAATCAGCAACACCAAGATGCTCTCTCACCCAAAGCAGATTATCACTAAGCTCCAAGACATCGCCCATCATGACGCCGTATCTGCCACAATGAACCGCAACGACGAAATGGTCACCGGTTCATCAACAGCCTTGAATGCCCAGGCGCAATCCTCATCTAGTCGAAACGGAAACCAAAAGAAGAGGCGCATCAATCCCCACCCGTGTACCAACAAGCAACATAATCCCCTTGCCACCACGCATACTGAGGAGAACTGCTGGACCTTACATCCAGGGCTGTATAAGAAGACTCGGCAAAACCCCCCCACAGGTCTGGTCACTACCACGGTGTCGGAACCAACCGAGTCAGCCAACATAGTCCGACCAACCTTTGGATATTTAACGGGACCCAATGCTAAGGACAATCAACTTAGCATGGTGCTAGACTCAGGTGCCAGCCACCACATGTTAAACTCCTTAGACCTGTTTAGCACGACCACACCGGTCAGGGTCAGTATAGCAACTGGGAATAAATGGTATCAAAATGAGCTATTTGCGGTCGCAAGAGGAAACGCCACCCTAACTCTGGAAAACGGTTCCAAAGTCGTCTTGAGGGACGCTCTATATGTCCCGAATCTCTCGCGCAGCCTGATTTCGTTCGCCCAACTCATGGAGAACAAGGCAGTGATCTTTCCTGCCCCGAGCGGTTTCGAAGTTAAGATCGATGATTGGACTGCCATAAGCATTGACACGACGAACTCAATCTTTGAAATTGTCGGCCTTCAAAAACATGAAGCAGCAGCAATGGCAAATCTTACCGAGGCCGCCCCGACCGCCAAACCAAGCGATTTTGATCTCTGGCACCGCAGACTCGGACACGCCAGCCGCAAGCGGATTGAAGTTATGCTTGAAAAGCAACTACCGGACGAGGGGACGCAAGCTTGTGAAGCCTGCATGAAAGGCAAAGTCCCGCGTGTTCCGTTCAACAGTCACTTCAAGGCTACCACTAGTCAGCTTGAAGTTGTCCACGGGGATTTAGTCGGGCCCATTTCACCAGCAACCAATAATGGCGCTTGATACTTTCTCACGCTTGTCGACCAGTACTCCGGCTACATCCACACGGAGATACTCAAGCAGAAAAGCAACGCTCCTGCGGCCATACTGCAGCACAAGGCCTTCTTTGAAAACCAAACTGGCAACCGCATCAAGAAACTAATAACAGACGGCGGAGGCAAGTTTGTCAGCAAGGCCCTGAGCGAAATTCTCAAAGACGCTGGTGTGCGGCACAATGTCTCGCCGCCCTACACACCTCAGCACAACGGTTTCGCTGAACGCGCCAATCGAACAGTGATTGAAATGACCCGGACGATGCTAATGCAGGCCAACATGGCCCCGGAGTGGTGGGGAGAAGCGGTGAAGTCAGCAACCGCAACAAACAATTGCCTGCCCTCCTTCAGCAAGTCTTGGGCTTCTCCGATGGAGCTGATGTTCAAGATCAAGCCCAATATGTCCTTCTTTTGGCCTTTCGGCTGCTGGGCTTGGATCGTAAAACCAAAGCACAACCGGGGCACCAAGTTTGGTGCAGTCGCGTGGGACGGTATCATGCTTGGCTACGACAACGACTTTACAGCTTATCGGATCTTTCAACCCAAGGACAAGTCATTTGTGACTTCAAAACAGGTCTATTTTGATGAACGGACTTTTCCCAACTGTCTTGCCTTGAACAGAAGTGTCAACGCCTATGGGATCAACAAGCTACCGTTGTTCACCGAAGCCGAACCACTACCGTTGAGTGAGGAAGAAGAGCTGGAAAACCAACTCCGAGCGGATGAAGAAGCAAGGGAAGAAGAGAATGACCTCGCTCAAATCCTCAATGACCTGCCGCCTGGACCTCAACTGGATGATGATGACAGTGACGACCAGCAGGATCGCCGCAGTGAAGCTCCAATCAATCAGGAAGAAAGCAGTCGTCAAGAGCACCCTTGTGAACCAAGACAACGTCTTTGCCTGAAAGTGATTGGTCCCCAACACCCAATGCTTATCAACAGCGACATCGATCCGGCGAACATTAGGACGTACGCCAGGCGTCAAATGTATCATGCTACAGTGACGGTGGAGCCAAAAAATCACAAACAAGCGATGAGTTCAATGGAGTCGCTTGATTGGAAAGAAGCCGAGCTGAAATAAGTAGCTAACATGATTCAACATGATGTATGGATTCAGCGAATGCGGACTTCAGATGACTCTCCAATACCCGCAACTTGGGCCTTCCGGAAAAAGCTGGGTCCCAACAACCAGGTCACCGAATATAAAGCGCGCATATGTGCGCAGGGGTTCAGGCAGACGTACGGCCTGAACTATGAGGCTTGGTATGCGCCAAGCGGTTGACCCTGTTCCCTCAGATTGATCATCTCCTTTGCGGTGGAAAACGGCCTCGAAATTCATCAGCTTGACGTCCGAAGTGCGTTTCTTACCTGTCCACTGGATGACAAGGTTACGCTCCTTCCGCCCCCCGGCTTAGACATGCCTCCAAACACAGTCCTTGAACTCAAGAAAGCAATTTATGGCCTAAGGCAATCGCCGTTGGTCTGGTATACTCGTCTTTCAAATTACCTCAAGAAAATCGGCTTCACTATATCAGTGGCCAACCCATGCGTGTTCTATCGGGCTAACGTCCCAGGGCGAGAAGACACAATTGTCTATGCCCACGTGGACGATCTGGTCTTCATAAGCAAGAAACCGCTCTGCTTCAAAGAGGAGATGGAGCTCGAATTCAAGATCAAATATATGGGTGAAGCAAAGTTCTTACTAGGAATGAACATTGAACGGAGCGGAGACGGTATACACATCAATCAATCCCAGTTCATCGAGAGGAAACTGGTCGAATTTGGTCTTGACAAGCTCTACCCCGCAACATGCCCGCTTAACCCAAAGGTCTACCTCAAGAAGGCCTCGGCACAGGAGATAGCAGACTTCAAGAAAACTGGCGTCAACTTTTGAGCGCTGATCGGTTCCCTGAATTACTTGAGCGTACTGACGCGCCCCGACATAGCCTACGCCGTCAGTTCCCTATCTCAGTACCTGGAAAATCCGGGTATGCTCCACTACCATGCGGCTATCCAAGTCTATTGTTACCTGGCTGGCACCAAGTCTCTTGGACTCACATACCGGAAGAATGCTGACAATTCCATCAAAGCCTACGTTGACGCGGACTGGGGGAACTGCCCCGACACTAGACGATCCTCTACCGGATTCCCCATCATGGCGGTGTGGTAAGACCAATCAAGACCAATATCTTTGAAAATAGGTTAAAAATACATTTCACATACATTGAAGTTATGTACACACCGTCAAAAGCGTGGAAGAATTTAGTTTACAAGTTATAAGGTTATTACATGCAAATTACATAAGAACTGTCAATCTTAATGCGCTCAAAAGCGCTGAACACCCCTGAAAATACATGTACACATATTTGTTTTCACATAGTGTTTCTTTTATCACAGATGCTTGTAGGAATCACTCATATCTTGGCAATCATCTGTTTTGGGTCAAGTTTTCCCCAATAGGATCTTTTCTCCACATTGATTTACAATCACACATATTAAATCACTTCTCAGACGTAATTTTCCTTCCCAATTAGTCCAAGCCAAGTGATCATAACCCAAAAGGGGAAATTGTTTTCATTACATATGTAAATCTTTCCCAACTGGTACATTTATTTCACATTACATTGAACAGCTTTCCTCATTAGTACATTTATTTCACTACATTGTAAATCACTCTCAGACATGATTTTTCCTATAAAAGGAGGCCTCTCTTGCCCCTTCTTGTTTTCTTTTCCTCCTCATGCTTGCATTAGTGAATGATAATTGATATTATTCAGCAGACATCACATCAAAAATTGCCCCCATCAAACATTGTCTTATAAAATTGCCCCCTTATCAAATATTGCCTCAACCTCTCACTTGACTCGAAAATCTGACTTATTAATTTAAGTTCAGGAATCTCCCAGAGTACTCATCACGCCAAAACTCTTCTAAAATATAACATTACATCAAAATTACATATTACAAGGTTTATAAATCGCAACAAGATTTAAATAGCTAAATTCAGGAAGATTGCGCCACACTAAATTAATAGTGTATCTCCTAGAGCTTATTTACAGGAGGGCAGCCCTTCAAGCACCCGTGTAAATTGTCAAATCCTTGATATTTTCATTTCCCCTCCAAGCTCTGCTTACGCCTTGCGTGAGAGTTCCACAAGTGGTGTCCCAACAGTGGCCCATCCTTCTCTCAGATAAATTTGGCTAAAAAATCACGTTAAATTTAGAAACCTTAAAGTTCAAATTTAGATTTAAAGAGCATTTTGCGCTTTTATTAACCCATTTCCCATATATAATTATTAAATACTTATTAAGCTAGGTACAAATATAAAAAAAAATCTAGAAATGGATCCACAACCTCCACCAATTAATCTTTACGCCAATCCCGGCCAATTTAGAAATCCAGTTCCACCGTCATCAGCCGCATCAGTTCATCCCCTAGATCATGCGGAAGATATTCGTGATCAGGCTAGAAGTCCGGAATCTGATGACGCCGAGTTCCTGCCCTTTCTAGAAAGAGAAGCGGAAATGCCGCGGTATGAGGGGCCCTTGCCGGGAACTCGAATAGTCAAAATAAAACCTATAGATAAAGATTTGTTCTTTGACGTATCAAACATACCTATTGACAAATTTATTTCGCAGTATGAGGAAGCTGGCCGAACCGGTGGAGCTGGACCTAGAGAATTGGCGAAACAGTTAATTAGTTTCATGAAGGGTCTAGATTTAAAAGATGAACTGGAGGCAATGACTGGTTACAAAGATGCGGATTGGGAATTATTGAAAAGACAGCTAATTTTGCGGTTTGGGAAATCACAGCCTTTAGTTAAATACTCAAAAAGAGATTTGCCTAAATTAGTAAATTCTTCCGCGCAAAAAGGAGGAATTCGAACTCAAGAAGAATTTAATATATTTAAGAATAAATTCGAAACAATTACTCACTATCTCGTTTGGATGGGATATAGTTCTGATCTAGAAGAATATTGAGAAATGTTAATGGAAGCTTTAAGTTCGGAGCTAGAAGAAGCCACGACAAAAGTGTTACTTAACAAGAATCAAATGAAGTCATCCAGGGACGGAGGCGACATTGTACCTTGAACTGTAGTTATTGTTTACTTTATTCAAAGAGAATTAAAATCAGCTTCTATTATGGTGAGGCGAGGATTGGCGGAATCTACCTTTTCTCCAGGGGATACTTCCACCAAGAAGGAGGAATCCAAAAGTGCAACGATAGCGCAACCTATAAAAGCATTTGAAAAGAAATTGGAAGATATAACTAAGCAATTAGCCTCTTTGACGGCGGGAAAGATGACCCCACCGCATATGTCATTAGATTTGAAAGTGCCGCAGCCACCCGCAATGGTAAACGTACCTTATAAAAGAATACCTGGGTTTAAATGCTACTATTGCTTCCAAGAAACCCATGGAAGCAATAGGTGTGGATTTTTTGCCTATGACGAGTCGAATGGATTAGTCAGAAGGGATGGGAAAGATTATAAGCTTCCCAACGGGGCGGTTATACCCTGGGATACGAGTTGTCCATTGAAGCAAGAGGTAGACAAATTTGCTAAAGCATTGGCAACTGTTACGGCTTCGGCGTCCTTTGGCGAGTTAGAGGAATGTGAGGAAGAAGAGCGAATAACGGCTGAAGTGGATATCGGTAAGCGATCTCGGTCAGAAAAGGATCAGAATGATACTGGCGGAACAAAACGCGCCAAAGGCGGTAAAGATACAGTGATGGATATCGATGCTGAGGATCTAATCGAGAAAGCTACGGCTTTAAATCCTATTCAAATCCAACCTAAAGCTAAAAATCAATCCAAAGTAAGATTTGACGAGAGCGTTGAAGAAGGAAAGGAAAAGGAAAAACCTATCCAAAAAACTACCTTAGAAAAGCCATTAGCGAAAGAGTTCCCTGGGTTAGAAGAAGATACCGCCAGGAGAATGCTTTTGGAAGGGAAAATGACCCTGAGCTATGGTGAAATATTCGCGATTTCGAGCGGTTTGATTGATGTTTTCAAAAAGAAGATATCTAATCGTCGAATTCCGGCGGAAGAAGGTAAAACGGCGAATTATTCTTCATTCAAAGACGATTTAGTAGAAGTTCCAACGACGCATTATTCATGTCCGTTGGGTTATATTAAACTAGTAATCGAAGGTCAAGATACAGAGGTGCTGCTAGATACAGGCTTGATGGTCAATCTAATGCCAGAACAATTAGCGCAACAACTCGGGTTAGTTATAACGGAAAAACCCATGAATTTAAAAGGGATAGGAGTCCATCATACCAGCATTATTGGGATAGCCGAAGGAGTAGAGGTCGAGATAGGAAAGATAAACAGACCTGTACATTTCTGGGTAGCGAAGGGACCAGTTCAGTTTATTCTGG
This sequence comes from Puccinia triticina, assembly GCF_026914185.1. Lineage (NCBI taxonomy): Eukaryota > Fungi > Basidiomycota > Pucciniomycetes > Pucciniales > Pucciniaceae > Puccinia > Puccinia triticina. Next base: position 1,654,223 of record NC_070572.1, read on the forward strand.
GCAAACCCTTCCTTATGGATTCCGCGGCTACTATTAAATATAACGGCGAAGGCGGTGAATCCCTGGCTATTCTAGATCCTAAGGGACGCACTTATTTGATTCCAATCCTTTTGCCCACCCAACATAAATGGGAAACGTCCCTTCCTTCGAATTCTTCAACGCGTAATTTTTTTAGAATAAACCCTGGGCTTCAAAATTCAACAGATAGCCTGGGGGAAAACAATTGAGTTAATGCCGCAAAATACAAAACTGTTGCAAAAAAAATCAAACCAGTAAATATTCCAATGCCAATCGCTATTAATCCCCCTCTTCGACGGCCGCCATTATTGCGAGATCCTTATTTAACTCCATTAACACCTAACCCTCCTAAATTCAAAGAAACAAAGAAGGTCACATTAGAGCGGTTAAAAATAATTAATTTTGGGCCACCAGGCTATTTAAATCCAGCTGAATTGAATTTATTTTATCATCTAATATCCTTACGGGAGAAGGCGCTGGCCTTCGATGAAACCAAACGTGGATTATTAAAGCATAGTTACGGCTTGCCTTACGTAATCCCTGTTGTACCACATGAACCATTGCAAATTAGGCCGATACCTATACCGGCTCCGATAAAAGCTACCTTTATCAAGTTGGTCCGTGAAAGATTAAAGACAGGACTTTCACTACAAACATGGATGAATTTGGGAAGGCATATATTGATCAATATGGCATATATTGATCAAATTATATTGAACAAATTATATTGATCATTTTTTTTTTTGAAATTTCTATTTCATTTGTTTCCTTCCTGCAACATAATAAACCTTCTATCATCTCTCTTTCTCTTGATTTCCTCCTTCCTTAATTTTCAACCATAGTGAAAGCTTCATTTTGTTGTCAGATCAAATAGGTCATTTTTACATACTCATATGAATTATTCCTGAGAAAAAATAGTCTGTTAAGTCAGGCAGGGAGGAGAAGGGGGGAGGAGGAATGGGGACGCATGAATTATTGTCACTTGAACCTTGCAGAAGTGTTGAAATCTACTTTCCAAAAAAAAAAAAAAAAAAAAAAACAATCAGCTTCAATATATCATGCTACATCAACTTTGTTCAAATTTAATGGCTTATATATATGACTCATCATATCCAATATCCTAAATTTCTACTAGGCCTGAGATTGATTTAACGTTTGTACCAGATTTGAGTAAGGTGTCTTATATCATGGAAGAAATCCCACGCTGCGCTGAGATATAGTGGGAGGAACACCAGGAAACTACCAAATTAGTCATATTTGGCAACTGATCACATTGTGGCTGCTACATTTGGAGGTTTTGAGGTCATTCAAGGTAAACCATGATCCCTTGGGGCCATTTGATCATTTTTTTACCAATATCATGGAAGAACTGCCATGCTGCGCTGAGATATAGTGGCAGAAACACCAAGAAACTACCAAATTAGTGATATTTGGCAACTGATCACATTGTGGCTGCTACATTTGGGGGTTTTGTGGTCATTCAAGGTACACAATGAATCTTTGAGGGCATGTGAACAATTTGGTACCAATATCATGGAAGAACTCCCATGCTGCGCTGAGATATAGTGGCAGAAACACCAAGAAACTACCAAATTAGTGATATTTGGCAACGGTTCACATTGTGGCTGCTACATTCGGGGGTTTTGTGGTCATTCAAGGTACAAAATGAATCTTTGTGGGCATGTGAACATTTTGGTACCAATATCATGGAAGAACTCCCATGCTGCGCTGAGATATAGTGGCAGAAACACCAAGAAACTACCAAATTAGTGATATTTGGCAACTGATCACATTGTGGCTGCTACATTTGGGGGTTTTGTGGTCATTCACTGTACCAATGAATCTCTGAGGGCATGTGAACAATTTGGTTTCAATATCATGGAAGAACTCCCACGCTGCCTTGAGATATAGTGGCGGAAACACCAAGAAACTACCAAATTAGTCATATTTGGCAACTGATCATATTTTGGCTGCTACATTTGGACGTTTTGAGGTCATTCAAGGTAAACCATGATCCCTTGAGGCCATTTGATCATTTTTTTACCAATATCATGGAAGAACTCCCATGCTGCGCTGAGATATAGTGGCAGAAACACCAAGAAACTACCTAATTAGTCATATTTGGCAACTGATCACATTGTGGGTGCTACATTTGGACGTTTTGAGGTCATTTAAGGTAAACAATGATCCCTTGAGGCCATTTGATCATTTTTGTACCAATATCATGGAAGAACTCCCATGCTGCGCTGAGATATAGAGGCAGAAACACCAAGAAACTACCAAATTAGTGATATTTGGCAACTGATCACATGGTGACTGCTACATTTGGGGGTTTTGTGGTCATGCAAGGTACCCAATGAATCTTTGAGGGCATGTGAGCATTTTGGTACCAATATCATGGAAGAACTCCCATGCTGCGCTGAGATATAGTGGCAGAAACACCAAGAAACTACCAAATTAGTGATATTTGGCAACTGATCACATTGTGGCTGCTACATTTGGACATTTTGAGGTCATTCAAGGTACACAATGAATCTTTAAGGGCATGTGAACATTTTGGTACCAGTATCATGGAAGAAATCCAATGCTGCGCTGAGATATAGTGGCAGAAACACCAAGAAACTACCAAATTAGTGATATTTGGCAACTGATCACATTGTGGCTGCTACATTTGGGGGTTTTGTGGTCATTGAAGGTACACCATGAATCTTTGAGGGCATGTGAACATTTTGGTGTCAATATCGTGGAAGAACTCCCACGCTGCGCTCAGATATAGTGGGAGAAACATCAAGAAACTACCAAATTAGTGATATTTGGCAACTGATCACATTGTGGCTGCTACATTTGGGGTTTTTGTGGTCATTCAAGGTACACAATAAATCTTTGACCCCATTTGATCATTTTGGTACCAATATCATGGAAGAACTACCATGCTGCGCTGAGATATAGTGGCGGAAACACCAAGAAACTACCAAATTAGCCATATTTGGCAACTGATCACATTGTGGGGTTTTGTGGTCATTAAAGGTAAAAAGTGAATCTTTAAGGGCATGTGAACATTTTGGTACCAATATCATGGAAGAACTCCCAGGCTGCACTGAGATATAGTGGGAGCAACGGTGCAAGAGCTACGCTACACAAAGCGGCAGAGTAGCGAAAGCGTAGCGAATTTGGCCCTGTTTGCTACACTTTTAGTAGCGGGCTCAGCGCTCCACTTTTCGCTGATTTTTTTTTACGCGAAAAAACACAGGAAAATAGCGCGCTAATATTAGCGGCCAGTAGCGGCTTGGCGCTTTGCTTGCCGCTGACGGAGCGGCTTTTCGCTTTGCTAGCCGCTAAAGTAGCGGTAATAACGCTACTTTAGCAATTTATTTGGCGCTTATTTAGCAAGAGGGCGGCGGGCAGAGAAAAAGGAAAATATTTCATTGAAATCTAAGGTTTCCGTGTATATGTGTTGTGTGCCTACTACAAGATTCTCATGTATGGTATGTTTGGTGAAATGAGGGCAAATGAAGCAGAGCAGTCTTCATTTTGAAGGGATTTATGGAACTTCTTGTTGTTCTTGGCCGCGTCAAGAACGGCGATACAGTCATCGAATTCTCCCACAGCCCTGACCCCTTGACAAAGCCACAAGTGGCTGCTTATGCCCCTTTCAATTGTTCGGGGTGAAAGCGAGCCACATCCAGTTGTAGCAATGTCAGAAGCCGCTGAAAACGTTCGCTCAACACAGGCTGAGCTGCTCGCACATGTGAGGTAGTCCCTGGCAAGGGAGGCGAGGACAGGGAAGGATGGGGCCCTAGCCTGTAAACACAACAGGATTGGCAAAGATGAGTGTTAGTTCTAGAGGGTATAATCAGACAAAAAGTAGAGACAAGCAGACATGTACCTTCCACCAGAGCAAGACCTTCCCTTTGATACTGAGGGAGAGGCTTGTTTTGTGGTATTGTCTCAGTTCTTGTTCATCATTGTCGGGTCCAAGGTTGCTTGGGTAAAAATTGTATTCATCATTGTCGGGGGCCACGATTTGCGATGCTTCCTTGGTTGGCTTGAGCAACAGCTGGCCTTCTTTAAATTTTTGATTGAGGAGGTCTTGAACGGTTGCGAGATGTGAAGGGAATTTGTTAGTGAACAAAAGTAGCCTCCATGCAGGATGTAATACCGTGGCCATCAGTATAGGCTTGCACTGAAGAGCAAGATCTTGATATTTGGTGGCCACCTTGATCATCGGATCAAACATAGCTTCCAAGATGTTGCCTTGACATGCTGTCTTGAGCTGATCTAAGGTATTGAGAAGGCGGCTGTACTCGTAAAGGACCATCAAGGAAGAGGGTCCATCACCCTTCATTCGTTTGGTCAGTTCCAGGAATATCTGTCGTGGGTAAGTTAAAGAAAACGATCAACGTGAGTATCATAAATGCATCAATAAAAAAGCTGCGGAGTACCTTGAGAACGCTGTTCAAAACCTTGATGTTGTCCCAATCTCCAGATGAGAACTCATACCGTTTGAAAAAGTTCCCCCTACCGTTCTCACTTTTGTTGGCCAAGAGTTGATTCACAACCTAAAAGTACAACATCAAGTCTAAGACTCTTGATGGTCGGTCAATCTGACTGAAAGAAAGCATTCAACTTACTTTTCGCGCTCGGTATGCTCGATTCCTACTCTTGTATGCAATATTCCATCGTATACCATAGCCTCCGATGATCCCTGGGCCATCATAGCCCAACTTATGCGCCCAGACTTGGAACTCTGCCTGTTTCGCAGGGGAACTAGCTATTCGGCGACATACATAGTCGATCTAGAAGGGATCAAGCAAAAGGTGCGAGTTGACTTAGCTTGATGAGACTGAAATGACATATGGAGACTGATTGGACCGACCTTTTTTAAAGTGGAACCAATACCACTTGTTGCGTACTTTGCTTTGGACTTCTTGCTACTACTAGTCACCCCGCCCCCGGAACTGTCTCGATCATCAACTTCAGATTTGGATTCTGCTTGCGACTCTTCATCAGATACATCTTTGGGATCAATTTCGTCCTCAGCTTCTGAAGCCTCGATGCCATCATTGATCATCTCTCCCTCTTTGCTGATTGTTTCAAGGGTTGGGAAGTTTTTGGGTTTTTTTGAGTGGGGGGGACCATCGGCGGTGGAAAGCTTGATTGCAGCAAGGCCTGCACCACAAACTAAAGCAACAACGTGGCAAAAGCAGCGCTGTCAGCCTTAGAGTCATCACAGCTGACCTAAAAGCTGCCTGTTCTACCTTTGTTACATATAAATTACTTTATATCTTTTTCATCTTAAGAGATAACCTTGTTTTGACTTCATATTCTGTTTCCTCATGCAATTTTAACCCTAGTTACAACTTATAAATTCCTTGTAACTATACTCCTTCCCTGAGTTACTGAGTTATGGCGCCCTTGCGCAGTTGTGACGTGTCAGCGCTACCAGGCGCGCCAAACCACATGTACATATGTAAATTACATAAGCAAACTGTGAAAATTTTCGTAGTCAGGATCCCCCTTGCCTGAGGCGGATCTACAGACTTCAGCACACCAGAACCACCACCCAGATAACTCTAGGATCACCACCAAAGAGCCTACTATACTCCCAGTATACCTACCGTCACAGGCGCCTAGGATATTGACAGTAAGTAACCTCTTTCACTGAACCTTGTTTATCTCAGAGGTACAACTCTGTGTCTTGCTGGATCTGCCTTTTCTTCTTGCTTTGCTTCCTCCTTGATCACAGGGCTGTCCCTCCAAATCTATAGGCCTTTGCCTCCATCTTGATCACAGGGCTGTCCCTTCTTATCATCAGGCCTTTGCCTCAAAATCTAGGTTCAGGGCTGTCCCTCAGGTTTCCCATTAAGAACCTTGACTGTCCAGAGAGAAGTCTAAAAAACTGTGGCTGGATTAAACTTATCTAATCCAGATACCCTCCTGAGAGGAAGCTGTAGCACTTCTAGCACAGATTAGCAGCACTCTTCTGAAGAGTAGCATTGCCAGTGGACGTGCATTCCCACTAGAATAACCTAGTACTTCTCTTCTATCTTATCCTGCTTGGTTTCTTTCTCTCTCTTTCTCTTTTTCTCTTACAGTTGTATTTTCTTTATCCCAAGAAATCAAACTGTTGTCCCCCATTTCTTGTGTCCTGCTGTCACTATAGAGACTCAGGCTCACAATTGGGGGCCTCATCGGGAAAATTACTCACCTTTTCATAATTCTAGACTGCTATAAAGCCAAAGGACTGATCCTCCTGACTAAATCAAACAAAAAACTCTTAAAAATTCGAAAAAATCACTTAAAAAATTTTCTACATATCCTACTAACGCTGAAAATCTTCTAAAATTATCCCAAATTGCTCTTATATTGATAAAATTCCTAACTGAACCCTTGAAAAATTTTTTTTACGTCCTGTGTACCCGTGAAAGTGCAGAATTGCGACTCCTCCGCGCCGCTATTCATCCCTTCGTCGGACTTATCCTCCCCAGAACCCTCCATATCTTCGAATCAAGAGGAGATAGAGAAAAACGGAGTGCGCTCAAAAGATTCTCCGCCTTCTTATCTATAATTGCCGAAGTTGACCGTAAAAAAATTCGTGACGGCGCAGACTAGCGCAGAAGACGAAAACTACGACGATAGAATAGTGACAAACCCGCGCAACGGCAATCTTATCAGTAGCTTGTCGTGGACCCCTATTGCTATTGCAAGAGCACAAAAAACTCGTCGAAAGAAGACTGTTGCTCCCGTCAATATAGCCGAGTGGAATTCTAATTCCTCAGCGAAGTCAAGCGCAAAGGAAAATAAGAAAACAACCTCTTCTACTACGCGGAAAAGCAAGAGAATTTCTGCTAAAGCTAAATCCTCAGGTACTTAACCTTTAAAAATCCTTATTCTTCTTTTCCTACTCGACTACCAACTTTCCTACACGTGCTCACCATGCCTCCTCACCTTAGAAATGGCAGAGACCTCTCAGCAGAACAGCGCCTCCGCTACCGCCTCAGTCCAGCCGCCGAAGAAAGGCTTCGAAGAGCTAGAGTCAGCATTGCCGCCGCTCCAAGAGGATTTCCTCAAGTTCCCGGAGGAGGAGCCGCTTCCCCCAGACACAGGGATCCCTCCGGCGCTATACCAGGCGAGAGAGACATCAATAGCTCTAGCCTCGAACAGGTCCACGCCGGTACCGCGCCCAGTAGACAGGGAACAAATGATCCCTACGGCGAATTATCCTCAGAAGGATCAACCGCCCTCCCAGCCTACCAACCCCGAGGGTATGAGGCCGAATGCCTCCCCCAGCTTAGCCCTCCTTCCGCCCATTCAGAACCCACGACGGGAAGAGTCTTCCGGCCCGATGGATCTGATCCCAGAAGAAATGGAGCTGACAGGCCTCATCAACCTCTTCAACGATCAATTCGACATGTTTGTCCGAGCGAGAGAGGCGCAGAACACGGCCTCGATGAAGAGACTCCTCTCCCAAGCTTTGATGACGCAAGAAATGATTATAGAGCTGGTTGGGAGAGCAGACGCCATCCGTCTATGCCAAGAATGGATCCCCAACGAGGAGCTCCATCAATTGAATCAATCTCTAGCGCAACAGAACCCGGCAGATCAAACAATCCGCCACCATTCGCAGCTAGCCGTAGCGCCACACGCCAACTATCAACCAATGATAGCCACGCCGACTCCGGAGCCTACGGGCTTACAGTACCGAGTACCAACGCAGGAGTTCCAGGGTCCTACCCCTTCCAACCGTCAGGAACTTCCACAACCGCGTCCAGAAGGTCAGATTTACCACGGCCCTCAAATGCCGCAGCAACCACCGCCGCCGCCGCCGCCGCAAGCGCTCCAAGTGAGGCCAATACCAGCTTCTATACCGCGAGAGGTGGTTCAATTGTTCCGCCCCAGCCCTCATTATCAACCTGGCGGGGTCAATCCACCCCATTATCCTCACACGCAGCAAGGATACGCAGACCACAACCCCCCTCATCCTCAAGACAATTGGAGAGGATCAGGGAGGAACTGGAGACGCCCCCAGGACGACACTCAGAGAGTACTAGAGATAGGAGAATACCTGATGAGAGCCACAAGAGGAGTGAGGAGAATCTATGGACGCGGGAGAGCCAGAGGGAGAGGCCCTTACTAGATGAATCTTTACCCAAAAGTTCCTTAAGTAGTGATTCACCACTAGGCCTCAGTTTAGATATTGATAATCTCTCTGATCCTTCAAATAGAGAATTTTTTCTCAATAACCTTAACTCTGAAATGTCTAGAAATGGTCCCTTTTTCCTAGAAGAAAAATTACAAGTCTTGTTCTCTAAATTTCTCTCTGAATTATCTGGTACTGTTGAAACCATTCCTGGTACTCTTCTTGAATCTTGTGTCAGCAATTTTAAAGATGTCCTGAATCATTCCATTCTTGATCTATTTAAAAATGAATTCATTCCATTTTTGCTTGATCAAATCTTGAACAACATAGGAGAAAGTGCCAGAGAGAAATCCACAGTGAATAACAATGTGTTAGAACAACTGAAGAAACACATAGATGATAAGTTTGAGACAGTTCAAGATTTGATTCTGGTAAATGAATCACAATGTCATTCTAACATGGATACAATTGGCCAAAATCTGAAAGATTTTGAAGAGAAAGTGAGCAACAATCTTACTTCCATTGATAATCAGATCAATGACCTTCATGCCAATGAACACAACAGGTTTGAACAATCTAAGAGAAGATTCAGTGACATATCTTCTGTAGTAAACACCGTGAGCTCAAAGCTGGATTCCGTGTTAATACCAGATGACAGAGACCAACCCCCTCATCTCTTGTACAATAATCCCTTCCAGAATGTCCACCATGAGCAACAACAGGAACACAGACCAACTCCTCCTGTTCCTACTCCTGAACCACAGAGACCACCAAGAGATCACTTTCCTAAGCCTGCTAGCAATACTCCTGATACTAAGACCCAAGAGGAATTCCCCTACATTGATCATGGAGCTATAGACTTTGAAATGAGGAAAGAACTGTGGAAAGGTATCCCCAAAAATGGAGACTGGGAGAAATTCTCTGGAGAATTGCCTTACAATCATGAACTTTGGATTAAAAATACTGATATCCTGGTTAGAGACTACTTGATGCTGGATAACATGATAATCAGTAGATTAACAATCTTGTTAACTGACACTGCAAGGAATTGGTACCTAGGCATCAGAGATGAGTATGGAAACAAATCTTGGGCTTGGTGGAAGAATGCCATCAGAAATAAGTTTGGCACTGAGAACTGGAAATGGAAAATGCAACAAGAGTTTGAGAATGATCACTTTGCCTATGATGGGAGGAAAATCCATAAATGGTTTGGTAATCAGAGAGAAAGACTGAAAGCTTATCAACCTGAACTCAGTCAGTACCTTATTTGTGAGAAGATCTTAAAGCAGTGCCCTCCAAACCTGGAGCATGCTATTAAAAGCAGATACAAAAGAGATGCCACTGAAATGAGTTTTGAGGATATGGTTATAATTGCTGAAGAGGTCATAGACAGAGTCATGAAAAAGAACAAGCCTGTGACAAATAATTATAACACTCCAAACAGATCCCAATGGAGAAGCAATCCTGCCCCTGAGAAAACTGATAAGCCAACTGACTCCTCTGCCAAAAAGAATCCTGTCTCTGCCCCTGAGAAAGAAAAACTTATATGCCATTTCTGTAAACAAACTGGTCACTTCTCCAGGGAATGCCCTAAGAAGAAGAACAGAATCAATAATGTAGGAATGGATGATGATGATGATCCCAAGAGTGACAATGGAGAAGACCAAGGTGAACCACACAAGTCTGAATCAGAACTAGATGAAGAAGAAGAGAACCATAGAACCAATCACATGATTCTTGCCATGGACAATGGAAATGGTGCCCATTATGATCCCTTAGTTGATTTTGACTTTGGAACACATGCTGTAGAGTGTGAGATAAACCAAGACTTCTCCATTGCTGAAATTCAAGCTGAAACTCATCAACCTCAGACCTGGGATAAATCCTGCCAGTCTTCCCACATAGAAGATGCTAGACTGATGAAATGTAAGCCTGATAGAGGAAAAGCTCATCTTACTGGAAAAGCAAATCTTACTACTGTCCTCATTGAATCCAGAGAACAATCATGTCTTCTTGATAGTGGAGCTTCTTGCTCAATCATCAGCAACAAATTGCTAGACTCTATATTACCAGAATGGGAAAACAAGCTCATGCCAATTAACCATGCTAAATTTCACAGCTGTAGTGACCAATTACAGCCAATGGGCATAATAGAAATGGCCTTAATTTTTCCTCACACTAAAGGTTCTATTAGAATTCTAGCAGAATTTGTAGTCATGAAAAATGCAAGAATTAACTATCTTATCCTTGGAAATGATTACATGTCTCTTTATGGCTTTGACATCACAAACAGCAAAGAGAGATTCTTTACCATTGGAAATGAGAACAAGAGGAAGAAATTCAGCTTTAAGTCTCATCATCTGGAGAAAATGAGCCCTTCTAATGAAATCTCTGCTGTAAAGAAGTCCCATCCTCAACTGCAGAAATTTATTACAGAAGAACTCTGTGAAGCCAAATTCAGTGATAAGTTGACTATTGAGCAAAAGGAGAAGCTATTTGAAGTCCTCTACAATAACAACCTTGCCTTCTCCAACACCAATCAGCCCCTTGGTGCCATTAAGGGTCATGAAGTCCATATCAAGTTGACAACTGAGAGACCCTACCCTCCTCTCCTCAGAAGACCTCCTTATCCTGCCAGCCCCAAAAGCAGAGAAGCTCTTGAGCAACACATTGAAGAGCTAGTAAACCTGAATGTTCTAAGAAAAGTTGGTCATAATGAGGTAGTTGAGATCACTACTCCTGTGATCATTGCCTGGCACAATGGAAAGTCCAGAATGGTAGGAGACTTCAGAGCTTTGAATTCCTATACTGCTTCAGACAGGTATCCCATTCCTAAGATCAGTGAGACTCTGAACAACCTGGCTAAAGCTAAGTACCTGACTAGCATGGATGTACTCAAAGGTTTTCACCAGAATGTCATTGCAGAAGATTCCAGACATCTACTCAGGATTATTATGCACAAAGGAATCTATGAGTACCTGAGAATGCCCTTTGGGATCAAGAATGCCCCCTCCCATTTCCAGAGAATGATGGACATTGAATTCAGAAAAGAAATTGATGAGAAGTGGGTCATTATCTACATTGATGATATCATCATTATGTCCAACACTTGGGAGGAACACCTCAATAGGATAGACAGGATCTTGAAAGTTGTTATCAACATGAGCATGAAAATCTCCTTGAAGAAGTGTAACTTTGGATTTGATCAGATCAAAGCTCTAGGTCATCTTGTGTCTGGTATTACCATAGGAATAGACCAGAATAAAGTAGCTGCTGTTCTCCAAAAACCTGTACCTAGTAGTAGGAAAGAAATGCAATCATTTCTTGGTTTTGCTGGCTACTACAGACAACACATTGAGAAGTTTGCAGAGATAGCAAAACCTCTGACTGAACTGACAAGGATTGATGTCATATATGAGATGACTCATCATAGAATAGTAGCCTACAACTTGTTAAAAGAGAAACTGACCACAGCTCCATTGCTACTGTTTCCTGACTGGGCCCATCCCTTCACACTATATGTAGATGCTAGCATGACTGGTCTAGGTGCTGCTTTACATCAAGTCCAAGTCATTGATGGAGTGAGAAAAGAAGGACCCATTGTTTTCATATCAAGACAACTGAAAGACAGTGAAACAAGATATGGTGCTAGTCAACTTGAATGCTTATGTCTGGTCTGGGCCCTGGAAAAACTCCATTACTACTTAGATGGTAGTGTCTTTCATGTTGTAACAGACTGCACAGCTTTGAGATCACTACTGAACATGAAGACTCCCAATAGACATATGCTCAGGTGGCAGATTGCTATTCAGGAATACAGAGGCAATATGACCATAATCCACAGAGATGGGAATATTCACAAGAATGCTGATGGACTGAGCAGATGGGCTCTGCCAAATGATCCTAGTAACCCTGCTTATGACCCAGAAGACAAGGATGATGATAGATTCCCCATCATGGGCATACATGTCTCTACTTTCAAGAATGAGTTCTTTGACTCAGTGAGAGAAGGCTACAAGCAAGACAAGAACACTACTATATTGTCTGAACTTTTGTTGAAAGATGCTAAAGATGCCCAGCTGAAAAATTCCTTACAAGATCCTTGGAGAAAGCTATATGATGAAGGGAGATTCTCTATATTTGATGGCCTCATCTACTTCAGAGAGAAACACAACTCTGTCCTAGTCCTAGCTGACAAAGAAAGTATCAACACCATCTTGCATGAATGCCATGACAGTGTCTACTCAGGTCATCTTTCTGAAGACAGGACTTTAGAAAAAGTAGCTGATACTGCTTGGTGGGCTAACTGGAAACAAGACACTGGTGAATACTGCTCTTCCTGTGATAGATGCCAGAAAGCAAATAAAGCCACAGGCAAAAGATTTGGACTGCTCATGAAAATTGAGGAACCTTCAAAACCATGGGATGTTATTAACATGGATTGGGTAACTTCCTTGTCCCCTGGAGGAGCTGCTAGTTTCAATGCTTGTCTGGTAATAGTGGACAGATACTCCAAGACCCCTATATTTGTACCCTGCTTCAAAGATGACTCTGCCATGGACACTGCCATACTGTTTTGGAACAGAGTAATGCCTAGGACTGGCATACCCAGAATCATCATCTCTGATAGAGACCCTAAGTTCACATCTGAATTCTGGACTGGTTTACATAGTATGCTGGGAACAAAACTCTCCTTCTCCACAGCTTACCACCCTCAGACTGATGGATTAGCTGAGAGGATGATTCAAACACTTGAAGATATGATCAGGAGGTTTTGTGCATATGGTCTAGAATTCAAAGACAATGATGGTTACACTCATGATTGGGTTTCACTTCTACCAATCCTTGAACTAGCATATTGCACCAGCATACATTCAACCACTGGAAAACCTCCTGCCATCCTGGAAAAAGGCTGGATCCCAAACCTTCCCAGGAATTTCTTGAAGCAAGACTCTGTAGACATTCATCCTACTGCTCTTGCCTATGGAAAGATCTTTGAGAAAGCTAGAAAACATGCTGAGCAATGCATAACAGAAGCTACATCTTACAACAAAGAGAGATGGGACAAGAGTCACAAAGAACCATCTTTTAAAATTGGTGATAAAGTCCTAATATCCACAGCAAACTTCAACAACCTGTCTGGCCCTAAGAAGATGAGAGACTCCTTCACTGGACCATTCCTTGTGAAAGCTTTACATGGGAAGAATGCTGTAGAAGTGATACTGACTGAAGAGTTCAGCAGGAAACATCCAACATTTCCTGTCAGCTTGGTGAAACCATACAGAGACCCCAATCCAGATAAGTTCCCCTTGAGACAGAAAATCAAAGTTGTCATTCCCCCTATGGATAAGACCCCTCAGAGTAAAGTCATACAAAAGATTCTCAGAGACAAGAGATTGAGAGTGGAGAACAGAGATGTTATGATGTACTTAGCTAGATACAAAGGTATGAGTGCTGATCATGATGAATGGCTCCTAGAGAAAGACATTCGAGACTCTGCTATACTTCTCAGGAAATTCAGAAGTGAGAAGAGGTCTAACCCTGTGGTTTAATTTCTTATAGAAATTCAACCCTTTTGGTGGTAGGGAATGTCAGCCTTAGAGTCATCACAGCTGACCTAAAAGCTGCCTGTTCTACCTTTGTTACATATAAATTACTTTATATCTTTTTCATCTTAAGAGATAACCTTGTTTTGACTTCATATTCTGTTTCCTCATGCAATTTTAACCCTAGTTACAACTTATAAATTCCTTGTAACTATACTCCTTCCCTGAGTTACTGAGTTATGGCGCCCTTGCGCAGTTGTGACGTGTCAGCGCTACCAGGCGCGCCAAACCACATGTACATATGTAAATTACATAAGCAAACTGTGAAAATTTTCGTAGTCAGGATCCCCCTTGCCTGAGGCGGATCTACAGACTTCAGCACACCAGAACCACCACCCAGATAACTCTAGGATCACCACCAAAGAGCCTACTATACTCCCAGTATACCTACCGTCACAGGCGCCTAGGATATTGACAGTAAGTAACCTCTTTCACTGAACCTTGTTTATCTCAGAGGTACAACTCTGTGTCTTGCTGGATCTGCCTTTTCTTCTTGCTTTGCTTCCTCCTTGATCACAGGGCTGTCCCTCCAAATCTATAGGCCTTTGCCTCCATCTTGATCACAGGGCTGTCCCTTCTTATCATCAGGCCTTTGCCTCAAAATCTAGGTTCAGGGCTGTCCCTCAGGTTTCCCATTAAGAACCTTGACTGTCCAGAGAGAAGTCTAAAAAACTGTGGCTGGATTAAACTTATCTAATCCAGATACCCTCCTGAGAGGAAGCTGTAGCACTTCTAGCACAGATTAGCAGCACTCTTCTGAAGAGTAGCATTGCCAGTGGACGTGCATTCCCACTAGAATAACCTAGTACTTCTCTTCTATCTTATCCTGCTTGGTTTCTTTCTCTCTCTTTCTCTTTTTCTCTTACAGTTGTATTTTCTTTATCCCAAGAAATCAAACTGTTGTCCCCCATTTCTTGTGTCCTGCTGTCACTATAGAGACTCAGGCTCACAAGCGCTGGTGGCTCACCGAAGGGTCCCAGGTAGTTCCATCGTGCTGTTTGATCAGCTTTGATAACTCCTTCACCATGGTGAAGTTGTTTGAACCTGAATCAGTCGTCTTCGAAAGGATGTAAACAAGAAAAAAACCGTAAAGTGAGCTTATTGAAGATTTAGAAACGTTTGCGGTCGGTGTGGTACGCAAAAATGTGGAAAAATCAAAAGTTTTTCTCATGTACATACAGAAGGCCTCAAGATACCATCCATTGGACACCATAAATGGACTCCATGGCTAAAGTAACCCCTAGTCCCCCCTGGAAGCATCACTGAAGCCCCACTACACTGGAAGTTAGACCCTTTGGACAACCTGTAGCACCCAGTCAACCACCTGTCAGGTGCCTCAAGACACATTCCCTGCACCATTCTATCCCCACTACATATATTGGTTTGGGTTTGTTTGTTGTGTACATGACATCATGCAGCACTGCCCCTGCAGGCTGTGCCCCTTCAACTGAATGGTTCCCCACATTCTAGTTCCTTCTAACTCCACTTTGTTTGGTCTTATTACATCACATGATCATTCCCTGCACAGCTTATGCGCCCCTTGCATGAACTATGACATCATTTGGCACAGCCCCTCCTCATGTATGCACCCCTTGCATAAATTGTACACAGCCACTCCCTCTTAACTCCCTCATGTTGTACAGCCCAGGCCAGCTAAAATACCTCCCTCAGGGGCTTCCCTGGAGCCAAAATCCCTCACATTTGTCTATATAAGGAGCTCTCTCCCCCCCATTTGTAGTTCCTCAGTTTATTACTCATCAAGTTTTATACTCACCCATCACCCAAAACACTTACGTACCCACTCAACCCTCTTACTTACATATAACAACCCTTACATACTGAATAACAACCTTTTTATACTGTGTCACAAGAAACTTATCTTGAGCTAACCACTCCTATCACTTATTAAAACTTGCCAAGCTTACCTTGGTGGGTCTTGTAGCTGGTAGTATAGAAGGGCAGAGCTTGCACCTCCTTCATCCCCTTCTCCATTCAGCAAAAGGGTTTCACAACCACTTTTGAGTTTTACATTGGTAAAATACAAGAGAGGTAGTAAAATGTACGTATCTTTTGGTGGAGATTGTGCTTGATGAGGACTCTGGCAAACGGGGAAGCAAGATACTCTCCGTTGTGATTCCAGGAGATATACTTTATTGATAAGTGGTGTGAACGATATTCCCAAGATTTGGTGATGTAGCATACAGAGATGCCTAAAAAGGCTTTATGGCCCCCTTTGGTCGTCCACACATCAGATACTAAGCTGATCTTTGATTCGGCGTCCTAAAGATTTGATGAAACTTGGTCAGTGCATCATCCAAAAACAAATCAAACATGAAATCATATGAGCCCCGCTGGACTGAGATTCAACACACCTGGATACCTTCCAAGACACCACGCTGAAGCAAAAGATACAGACTGTGTGCAGTTGTTGCTGCCCAGGTTCGCAAGTGGAGGTAGGTTGAAGGCTGAAGGTAATCAAAGACAATGCGAAGGGTTTTGTCTTCAACTCGAAGCCATGGGAGGGAGTGTTGGAGCAACCAGAAAACAATGAGCTTGTTGAAAGTGTTGTTGTCGAAGCGGCCCTTGGTCATGTATGAGGCAATTGTGGTACCCGGTTTGTTCATGGACTCGGTTTTATTCTGAGTATCGGCCTGAGCGGCAGTCAGAGGAAGCTTGGCACCATCAGCAATCGCTTGGGTTTGACCAGCACAAGCAGCGCGAATGGTTCCTTTGCAGTTCGAGCCGTCACGATGGATCTTCAGGTTGTAGTATGACAAGTTCGAGGCCTTCACAATCTTTGGACACCAGGAACAGGTGTACGACGTAGTATCCTCCACCTGCACAAAATATAAAAGTACGCTATTGGTACCGTCCTTGCGAGGTCTTCTTGGACTTGAAATTCATTGAGCGTTCAGCGGCCTTGGCGTTTTCCTCATCAGAGTCTTGATTAATGTTGTAGAGTTCTTTCGAGTTGGATTCTGGGGTGGAATTGTTATGATCCTGATTTCAGTTGATAAATATTAAACATTATCACAATTAAATTCAGATTACATACTACACTGACATGAAATGAGGCTCTACCAAAATATTACTCACTTGAGAGGTCTGGAGGTTTGAAGCTGCAGTTGAACTCCGAGTAGATGTACTAGCAGAGGTTACAGGCCCCTTGGGTCTGGGTGGGACGTTAGTATGGAGAGCCCGTCTGGAGTCGGATTGAGTAGGAACAAAGCCAGGAGTTACGATGACAGTTCTTTTTTGGGCAGATTGACGGATTGGGATGGACGGATTAGGGGTATCATCACCAACTGTATGGATATCTGAGCCCTTTTGGTTTTCTGGGGTGACTTGTCGGCTAGAAATCTCAAAGTTTGAAGCAAGGCAGAAGGGCAAGGGCAATAAAATCAAGGGGATAGGGGATCTGATGGCACTTTGGCTTACTACTGATGTTGGAATTTAGGCGGAATTTATATATGTGATCATCTTGGTTCAACCTGTGGGCAGACTTTTGGTATGTACAACCACAAAAATAGCTGCGCTTTAGCTGATGGCGCCCCTCGTGCGCTTTTTCGCTGGAAAGGCAAAGACATCCGCTGTGCTACGCTCTTGGCGCTTTTAGCTGGCAAAGCGGGGCCACGCGCTACGCCTTTTGCGCTAATTAGCGCCATTTAGCGCTGATAGCGGCAAATAGCGCACCATTGCGCTACACCGCTTTCACTATGCTATTCTGTAGCAAAAGCGCAAAAAAATCGCTGCGCTACGCGCAGGTGATTTTTGCAGTAGCGGTGGTAGCGCTTCGCTACCGCTCTATGTAGCGTTTTCCCGCTAGCGCTATCGCTACTCTGCATTGAGAGCAGCGGTTTTCCGCTACGCTACCCAAGAGCCCCGCTTTTTGTAGCGTAGCGTAGCTCTTGCACCGTTGGTGGGAGGAACACAAGGAAACTACCAAATTGGTCATATTTGGAAACTGATCACATTGTGGCTGCTACATTTGGAGGTTTTGAGTTCATTCAAGGTAAACCATGATCCCTTGGGGCCATTTGATCATTTTTGTACCAATATCATGGAAGAACTCCCACACTGCGCTGAGATATAGTGGCAGAAACACCAAGAAACTACCAAATTAGTGATATTTGGCAACTGATCACATTGTGGCTGCTACATTTGGGGGTTTTGTGGTCATTCAAGGTAAACCATGATCCCTTGAAGCCATTTGATCATTTTGGTACAAATATCATGGAAGAACTCCCACACTGCGCTGAGATATTGTGGCAGAAACACCAAGAAACTACCAAATTAGTGATATTTGGCAACTGATCACATTGTGGCTGCTACATTTGGGGGTTTTGTGGTCATTCACTGTATCAATGAATCTCTGAGGGCATGTGAAGATTTTGGTTTCAATATCATGGAAGAACTCCCATGCTGCGCTGAGATATAGTGGCAGAAACACCAAGAAACTACCTAATTAGTCATATTTGGCAACTGATCACATTGTGGGTGCTACATTTGGACGTTTTGAGGTCATTTAAGGTACACAATGATCCCTTGAGGCCATTTGATCATTTTTGTACCAATATCATGGAAGAACTCCCATTCTGCGCTGGGATATAGTGGCAGAAACACCAAGAAACTACCAAATTAGTGATATTTGGCAACTGATCACATGGTGGCTGCTACATTTGGGGGTTTTGTGGTCATTCAAGGTACCCAATGAATTTTGAAGGGCATGTGAACATTTTGGTACCAATAACATGGTAGAACTCCCATGCTGCACTGAGATATAGTGGCAGAAACACCAAGAAACTACCAAATTAGTGATATTGGGCAACTGATCACATTGTGGCTGCTACATTTGGACGTTTTGAGGTCATTCAAGGGACACAATGAATCTTTGAGGGCATGTGAACATTTTGGTACCAGTATCATGGAAGAAATCCCATGCACCGCTGAGATATAGTGGCAGAAACACCAAGAAACTACCAAATTAGTGATATTTGGCAACTGATCACATTGTGGCTGCTACATTTGGGGGTTTTGTGGTCATCGAAGGTACATCATGATCCCTTGAGGCCATTTGATCATTTTTGTACAATATCATGGAAGAACTCCCATGCTGCGCTGAGATATAGTGGCAGAAACACCAAGAAACTACCAAATTAGTGATATTTGGCAACTGATCGCATTGTGGCTCCTGCATTTAGGGGTTTTGTGGTCATTCAAGGTATACCAGGATCCCTTGAGGCCATTAGATCATTTTTGTACCAATATCATGGAAGAAATCCCACATTGCGCTGAGATATAGTGGCAGAAACACCAAGAAACTACCAAATTAGTGATATTTGGCAACTGATCACATTGTGGCTGCTACATTTGGGGGTTTTGTGTTTATTCAACGTACACCATGAGTCTTTGAGGGCATTTGAACATTTTGGTACCAATATCGTGGAAGAACTCCCACGCTGCGCTCAGATATAGTGGGAGAAACATCAAGAAACTACCAAATTAGCGATATTTGGCAACTGATCACATTGTGGCTGCTACATTTGGGGGTTTTGTGGTCATTCAAGGTACACAATGAATCTTTGACCCCATTTGATCATTTTGGTACCAATATCATGGAGGAACTACCATGCTGCGCTGAGATATAGTGGTGGAAACACCAAGAAACTACCAAATTAGCCATATTTGGCAACTGATCACATTGTGGCTGCTACATTTGGAAGTTTTGAGGTCATTCAAGGTACACCATGATCCATTCAGGCCATTTGATCATTGTTATACCCATATCATAGAAGAACTCCCATGCTGCGCTGAGATATAGTGGCAGAAACACCAGGAAACTACCAAATTAGTGATATTTGGCAACTGATCACATGGTGGCTGCTACATTTGGGCGTTTTGTGGTCATTCAAGGTTACCAATGAATCTATGAGGGCATGTGAACATTTTGGTACCAATATCATGGAAGAACTCCCATGTTGCGCTGAGATATAGTGGCAGAAACACCAAGAAACTACCAAATTAGTGATATTTGGCAACTGATCACATTGTGGCTGCTACATTTGGGGGTTTTGTGGTCATTCAAGGTAAACCATGATCCCTTGAAGCCATTTGATCATTTTTGTACCAATATCATGGAAGAACTCCCATGCTGCGCTGAGATATAGTGGCAGAAACACCAAGAAACTACCAAATTAGTGATATTTGGCAAACGATCACATGGTGGCTGCTACATTTGGGTGTTTTGTGGTCATTCAAGGTACCCAATGAATCTTTGAGGGCATGTGAACATTTTGGTACCAATATCATGGAAGAACTTCCATGCTGCGCTGAGATATAGTGGCAGGAACACCAAGAAACTACCAAATTAGTGATATCTGGCAACTGATCACATTGTGGCTGCTACATTTGGACGTTTTGAGGTCATTCAAGGTACACAATGATCACTTGAGGCCATTTAATCATTTTTGTACCAATATCATGGAATAACTCTTATGCTGCGCTGAGATATAGTGGCAGAAACACCAAGAAACTACCAAATTAGTGATATTTGGCAACTGATCACATTCTGGCTGCTACATTTGGGGGTTTTGTGGTCATTCAAGGTACCCAATGAATCTTTGAGGGCATGTAAAAATTTGGGTACCAATATCATGGAAGAACTCCCATGCTGCCCTGAGATATAGTGGCGGAAACACCAAGAACCTACCAAATTAGCCATATTTGGCAACTGATCACATTGTGGCTGCTAAATTTGGACGTTTTGAGGTCATTCAAGGTACACATTGATCCCTCGAGGCCATTTGATCATTTTTGTACCAATATCATGGAAGAACTCCCACACTGCGCTGAGATATAGTGGCAGAAACACCAAGAAACTACCAAATTAGTGATATTTGGCAGCTGATCACATTGTGGCTGCTACATTTGGGGGTTTTGTGGTCATTCAAGGTAAAACATGATCCCTTGAAGCCATTTGATCATTTTTGTACCAATATCATGGAAGAACTCCCATGCTGCGCTGAGATATAGTGGCAGAAACACCAAGAAACTACCACATTAGTGATATTTGGCAACTGACCACATTGTGGCTGCTACATTTGGGGGTTTTGTGGTCATTCAAGGTAAACAATGAATCTTGAACCCATTTGAACGTTTTGGTACCAATATCATGGAAGAACTCCCACACTGCGCTGAGATATAGTGGCAGAAACACCAAGAAACTACCATATTAGTGATATTTGGCAACTGATCACATTGTGGCTGCTACATTTGGGAGTTTTGTGGTCATTGAAGGTACACCATGAATCTTTGAGGGCATGTGAACATTTTGGTGTCAATATCGTGGAAGAACTCCCACGCTGCGCTCAGATATAGTGGAAGAAACATCAAGAAACTACCAAATTAGTGATATTTGGCAACTGATCACATTGTGGCTGCTACATTTGGGGGTTTTGTGGTCATTCAAGGTACACAATGAATCTTTGACCCCATTTGATCATTTTGGTACCAATATCATGGAAGAACTACCATCCTGCGCTGAGATATAGTGGCGGAAACACCAAGAACCTACCAAATTAGCCATATTTGGCAACTGATCACATTGTGGCTGCTACATTTGGACGTTTTGAGGTCATTCAAGGTACAATATGATCCCTTCAGGCCATTTGATAATTTTTATACCCATATCATGGAAGAACTCCCATGCTGTGCTGAGATATAGTGGCAGGAACACCAAGAAACTACCAAATTAGTGATATTTGGCAACTGATCACATTGTGGCTGCTACATTTGGGGGTCTGTGGTCATTCAAGGTATACCATGAATCTTTCAGGGCATGTGAACATTTTTGTGTCAATATCGTGGAAGAACTCCCACGCTGCGCTCAGATATAGTGGAAGAAACATCAAGAAACTACCAAATTAGTGATATTTGGCAACTGATCACATTGTGGCTGCTACATTTGGGGGTTTTGTGGTCATTCAAGGTACACAATGAATCTTTGACCCCATTTGATCATTTTGGTACCAATATCATGGAAGAACTACCATGCTGCGCTGAGATATAGTGGCAGAAACACCAAGAAACTACCAAATTAGTCATATTTGGCAACTGATCACATTTTGGCTGCTACATTTGGAGGTTTTGAGGTCATTCAAGGTAATCTATGATCCCTTGAGGCCATTTGATCATTTTTGTACCAATATCATGGAAGAAATCCCATGCTGCGCTGAGATATAGTGGCAGAAACACCAAGAAACTACCAAATTAGTGATATTTGGCAACTGATCACATTGTGGCTGCTGCATTTAGGGGTTTTGTGGTCATTCAAGGTATACAAAGATCCCTTGAGGCTATTTGATCATTTTAGTACCAATATCATGCAAGAACTCCCACATTGCGCTGAGATATAGTGGCAGAAACACCAAGAAACTACCAAATTAGTGATATTTGGCAACTGATCACATTGATGATCAAATGGCCTTGAGGGATCAATGTGTACCTTGAATGACCTCAAAACGTCCAAATGTAGCAGCCACAATGTGATTCTGCCACTATATCTCAGCGCAGCATGGGATTTCTTCCATGATATTGGTACCAAAATGTTCACATGCCCTCAAAGATTCATTGTGTACCTTAAATGACTACAAAACCCCCAAATGTAGCAGCCACAATGTGATCAGTTGCCAAATATCACTAATTTGGTAGTCCTTGGTGTTTCTGCCAACATATCTCAGCGCAGTGTGGGAGTTCTTCCATGATATTGGTACAAAAATAATCAAATGGCCTCGAGGGATCAATGTGTACCTTGAATGACCTCAAAACGTCCAAATTTAGCAGCCACAATGTGATCAGTTGCCAAATATGGCTAATTTGGTAGGTTCTTGGTGTTTCCGCCACTATATCTCAGGGCAGCATGGGAGTTCTTCCATGATATTGAAACCAAAATGTTCACATGCCCTCAGAGATTCATTGGTACAGTGAATGACCACAAAAACCCCAAATGTAGCAGCCACAATGTGATCAGTTGCCAAATATCACTAATGTGGTAGTTTCTTGGTGTTTCTGCCACTATATCTCAGCGCAGCATAAGAGTTATTCCATGATATTGGTACAAAAATGATTGAATGGCCTCAAGGGATCATTGTGTACCTTGAATGACAGCAAAACGTCCAAATGTAGCAGGCACAATGTGATCAGTTGCCAAATACCACTAATTTGGTAGTTTCTTGGTGTTTCTGCCGCTATATCTGAGCGCAGCGTGGGAGTTCTTCCACGATATTGGTATCAAAATGTTCACATGCCCTCAAAGATTCATGGTGTACCTTGAATAACCACAAAACCCCCAAATGTAGCAGCCACAATGTGATCAGTTGCCAAATATCACTAATTTGGTAGTTTCTTGGTGTTTGCCACTATATTTCAGCGCAGCGTGGGAGTTCTTCCATGATATTGGTATAAAAATGATCAAATGCCCTCAAGGGAACATTGCGTACCTTGAATGACCTCAAAACGTCCAAATGTAGCAGGCACAATGTGATCAGTTGCCAAATACCACTAATTTGGTAGTTTCTTGGTGTTTCTGCCGCTATATCTGAGCGCAGCGTGGGAGTTCTTCCACAATATTGGTACCAAAATGTTCACATGCCCTCAAGGATTCATGGTGTACCTTGAATAACCACAAAACCCCCAAATGTAGCAGCCACAATGTGATCAGTTGCCAAATATCACTAATTTGGTAGTTTCTTGGTGTTTGCCACTATATTTCAGCGCAGCGTGGAAGTTCTTCCATGATATTGGTATAAAAATGATCAAATGCCCTCAAGGGAACATTGCGTACCTTGAATGACCTCAAAACGTCCAAATCTAGCAGGCACAATGTGATCAGTTGCCAAATACCACTAATTTGGTAGTTTCTTGGTGTTTCTGCCGCTATATCTGAGCGCAGCGTGGGAGTGCTTCCACGATATTGGTACCATTATGTTCATATTCCCTCAAAGGTTCATTGTTTACCTTGAATGACCACAAAACCCCCAAATGTAGCAGCCACAATGTGGTCAGTTGCCAAATATCACTAATTTGGTAGTTTCTTGGTGTTTCTGCCACTATATCTCAGCGCAATGTGGGAGTTCTTGCATGATATTGGTACTAAAATGATCAAATGGCCTCAAGGGATCTTTGTATACCTTAAATGACCACAAAACCCCTAAATGCAGCAGCCACAATGTGGTCAGTTGCCAAATATCACTAATTTGGTAGTTTCTTGGTGTTTCTGCCACTATATCTCAGCGCAATGTGGGAGTTCTTCCATGATATTGGTACTAAAATGATCAAATGGCCTCAAGGGATCTTTGTATACCTTGAATGACCACAAAACCCCTAAATGCAGCAGCCACAATGTGATCAGTTGCCAAATATCACTAATTTGGTAGTTTCTTGGTGTTTCTGCCACTATATCTCAGCGCAGCATGGGATTTCTTCCATGATATTGGTACAAAAATGATCAAATGGCCTCGAGGGATCAATGTGTACCTTGAATGACCTCAAAACGTCCAAATGTAGCAGCCACAATGTGATCAGTTGCCCAATATGGCTAATTTGGTAGGTTCTTGGTGTTTCCGCCACTATATGTCTGGGCAGCGTGGGAGTTCTTCCATGATATTGAAATAAAAATTTTCACATGCCCTCAGAGATTCATTGGTACAGTGAATGACCACAAAACCCCCGAATGTAGCAGCCACAATGTAATCAGTTGCCAAATATCACTAATTTGGTAGGTTCTTGGTGTTTCCGCCACTATATCTCAGCGCATCATGGTAGTTCTTCCATGATATTTGTACCAAAATGATCAAATGGGGTCAAAGATTCATTGTGTACCTTGAATGACTACAAAACCCCCAAATGTAGCAGCCACAATGTGATCAGTTGCCAAATATCACTAATTTGGTAGTTTCTTGATTTTTCTTCCACTATACAAAGATTCATGGTGTACCTTGAATAACCACAAAACCCCCAAATGTAGCAGCCACAATGTGATCAGTTGCCAAATATCACTAATTTGGTAGTTTCTTGGTGTTTGCCACTATATTTCAGCGCAGCGTGGGAGTTCTTCCATGATATTGGTATAAAAATGATCAAATGCCCTCAAGGGAACATTGCGTACCTTGAATGACCTCAAAACGTCCAAATGTAGCAGGCACAATGTGATCAGTTGCCAAATACCACTAATTTGGTAGTTTCTTGGTGTTTCTGCCGCTATATCTGAGCGCAGCGTGGGAGTTCTTCCACAATATTGGTACCAAAATGTTCACATGCCCTCAAGGATTCATGGTGTACCTTGAATAACCACAAAACCCCCAAATGTAGCAGCCACAATGTGATCAGTTGCCAAATATCACTAATTTGGTAGTTTCTTGGTGTTTGCCACTATATTTCAGCGCAGCGTGGGAGTTCTTCCATGATATTGGTATAAAAATGATCAAATGCCCTCAAGGGAACATTGCGTACCTTGAATGACCTCAAAACGTCCAAATCTAGCAGGCACAATGTGATCAGTTGCCAAATACCACTAATTTGGTAGTTTCTTGGTGTTTCTGCCGCTATATCTGAGCGCAGCGTGGGAGTGCTTCCACGATATTGGTACCATTATGTTCATATTCCCTCAAAGGTTCATTGTTTACCTTGAATGACCACAAAACCCCCAAATGTAGCAGCCACAATGTGGTCAGTTGCCAAATATCACTAATTTGGTAGTTTCTTGGTGTTTCTGCCACTATATCTCAGCGCAATGTGGGAGTTCTTGCATGATATTGGTACTAAAATGATCAAATGGCCTCAAGGGATCTTTGTATACCTTGAATGACCACAAAACCCCTAAATGCAGCAGCCACAATGTGGTCAGTTGCCAAATATCACTAATTTGGTAGTTTCTTGGTGTTTCTGCCACTATATCTCAGCGCAATGTGGGAGTTCTTGCATGATATTGGTACTAAAATGATCAAATGGCCTCAAGGGATCTTTGTATACCTTGAATGACCACAAAACCCCTAAATGCAGCAGCCACAATGTGATCAGTTGCCAAATATCAATAATTTGGTAGTTTCTTGGTGTTTCTGCCACTATATCTCAGCGCAGCATGGGATTTCTTCCATGATATTGGTACAAAAATGATCAAATGGCCTCGAGGGATCAATGTGTACCTTGAATGACCTCAAAACGTCCAAATGTAGCAGCCACAATGTGATCAGTTGCCAAATATGGCTAATTTGGTAGGTTCTTGGTGTTTCCGCCACTATATGTCTGGGCAGCGTGGGAGTTCTTCCATGATATTGAAATAAAAATGTTCACATGCCCTCAGAGATTCATTGGTACAGTGAATGACCACAAAACCCCCCAATGTAGCAGCCACAATGTAATCAGTTGCCAAATATCACTAATTTGGTAGGTTCTTGGTGTTTCCGCCACTATATCTCAGCGCAGCATGGTAGTTCTTCCATGATATTGGTACCAAAATGATCAAATGGGGTCAAAGATTCATTGTGTACCTTGAATGACCACAAAACCCCCAAATGTAGCAGCCACAATGTGATCAGTTGCCAAATATCACTAATTTGGTAGTTTCTTGGTGTTTCTGCCACTATATCTCAGCGCACCATGGGAATACTCCCATGATATTGGTACCAAAATGTTCACATGCCCTCAAAGACTCATTGTGTCCCTTGAATGACCACAAAACCTCCAACTGTAGCAGCCACAATGTGATCAGTTGCCAAATATCACTAATTTGGTAGTTTCTTGGTGTTTCTGCCACTATATCTCAGCGCAGCATGGGAGTTCTTCCATGATATTGGTACCAAAATGTTCACATGCCCTAAAGGATTCATTGGGTACCTTGAATGACCACAAAAACCCCAAATTTAGCAGCCACAATGTGATCAGTTGCCAAATATCACCAATGTGTAGTTTCTTGGTGTTTCTGCCACTATATCTCAGCGCAGCATGGGAGTTCTTCCAAGATATTTGTACAAAAGTGTTCATATTCCCTCAAAGGTTCCTTGTGTACCTTGAATTCCCACAAAACCCCCAAATGTAGCAGCCACAATGTGATCAGTTGCCAAATATCACTAATTGGCTAGTTAATTGGTGTTTCTGCCACTATATCTCAGCGCAGCATGGGAGTTATTCCATGATATTGGGACCAAAATGTTCACATGCCCTCAAAGATTTATTTTGTACCTTGAATGACCACAAAAACCCCAAATGTAGCAGCCACAATGTGATCAGTTGCCAAATATCACTAATTTGGCAGTTTCTTGGTGTTTCTGCCACTATATCTCAGCGCAGCATGGGAGTTCTTCCATGATATTAATACAAAAATGATCAAATGGACTCAAGGGATCATGGTGTACCTTAAATGACCTCAAAACGTCCAAATGTAGCAGCCACAATGTGATCAGTTGCCAAATATCACTAATTTGCTAGTTTCTTGGTGTTTCTGCCACTATATCTCAGCGCAGCATGGGAGTTCTTCCATGATATTGGTACCAAAATGTTCACATTCCCTCAAAGGTTCGTTGTGTACCTTGAATGACCACAAAACCCCCAAATGTAGCAGCCACAATGTGATCAGTTGCCAAATATCACTAATTTGGTAGTTTCTTGGTGTTTCTGCCACTATATCTCAGCACACCATGGGAGTTCTTCCATGATATTGGTACCCAAATTTTTACATGCCCTCAAAGATTCATTGGGTACCTTGAATGACCACAAAACCCCCAAATGTAGCAGCCAGAATGTGATCAGTTGCCAAATATCACTAATTTGGTAGTTTCTTGGTATTTCTGCCACTATATCTCAGGGCAGCATGGGAGTTCTTCCATGATATTAGTACAAAAATGATCAAATGGACTCAAGGGATCATGGTGTACCTTAAATGACCTCAAAACGTCCAAATGTAGCAGCCACAATGTGATCAGTTGCCAAATATCACTAATTCGCTAGTTTCTTGGTTTTCTGCCACTATATTTCAGCGCAGCATGGGATTTCTTCCATGATATTCCTACAAAAATGTTCATATTCCCTCAAAGGTTCATTTTGTACCTTGAATGACCACAAAACCCCCAAATGTAGCAGCCACAATGTCATCAGTTGCCAAATATCACTAATTTGGTAGTTTCTTGGTGTTTCTGCCACTATATCTCAGCGCAGCATGGGAGTTTTTCCATGATATTAGTACAAAAATGATCAAATGGACTCAAGGGATCATGGTGTACCTTAAATGACCTCAAAACGTCCAAATTTCGCAGCCACAATGTGATCAGTTGCCAAATATGACTAATTTGGCAGTTTCTTGGTGTTTCTGCCATTATATCTCAGCGCAGCGTGGGAGTTCTTCCATGATATTGGTAACAAAATGTTCACATTCCCTCAGAGATTCATTTTGTACCTTGAATGACCACAAAACCCCCAAATGTAGCAGCCACAATGTGATCAGTTGCCAAATATGACTAATTTGGTAGTTTCTTGGTGTTTCTGCCACTATATCTCAGCGCAGCATGGGAGTTCTTCCATGATATTGGTACCAAAATGTTCACATTCCCTCAAAGGTTCGTTGTGTACCTTGAATGACCAGAAAACCCCCAAATGTAGCAGCCACAATGTGATCAGTTGCCAAATATCACTAATTTGGTAGTTTCTTGGTGTTTCTGCCACTATATCTCAGCACACCATGGGAGTTCTTCCATGATATTGGTACCCAAATTTTTACATGCCCTCAAAGATTCATTGGGTACCTTGAATGACCACAAAACCCCCAAATGTAGCAGCCACAATGTGATCAGTTGCCAAATATCACTAATTTGGTAGTTTCTTGGTGTTTCTGCCACTATATCTCAGCGCAGCATGGGAGTTCTTCCATGATATTAGTACAAAAATGATCAAATGGACTCAAGGGATCATGGTGTACCTTAAATGACCTCAAAACGTCCAAATGTAGTAGCCACAATGTGATCAGTTGCCAAATATCACTAATTTGCTAGTTTCTTGGTGTTTCTGCCACTATATCTCAGCGCAGCATGGGAGTTCTTCCATGATATTCCTACAAAAATGTTCATATTCCCTCAAAGGTTCATTGTGTACCTTGAATGACCTCAAAACCTCCAAATTTAGCAGCCACAATGTGATCAGTTGCCAAATATGACTAATTTGGCAGTTTCTTGGTGTTTCTGCCATTATATCTCAGCGCAGCGTGGGAGTTCTTCCATGATATTGGTAAAAAAATGTTCACATTCCCTCAGAGATTCATTTTGTACCTTGAATGACCACAAAACCCCCAAATGTAGCAGCCACAATGTGATCAGTTGCCAAATATCACTAATTTGGTAGTTTCTTGGTGTTTCTGCCACTATATCTCAGCGCAGAATGGGAGTTCTTCCATGATATTGGTACCAAAATGTTCACATTCCCTCAGAGATTCATTTTGTACCTTGAATGACCACAAAACCCCCAAATGTAGCAGCCACAATGTGATCAGTTGCCAAATATCACTAATTTGGTAGTTTCTTGGTGTTTCTGCCACTACATCTCAGCACACCATGGGAGTTCTTCCATGATATTGGTACCCAAATTTTCACATGCCCTCAAAGATTTATTGGGTACCTTGAATGAGCACAAAACCCCCAAATGTAGCAGCCACAATGTGATCAGTTGCCAAATATCACTAATTTGGTAGTTTCTTGGTGTTTCTGCCACTATATCTCAGGGCAGCATGGGAGTTCTTCCATGATATTAGTACAAAAATGATCAAATGGACTCAAGGGATCATGGTGTACCTTAAATGACCTCAAAACGTCCAAATGTAGCAGCCACAATGTGATCAGTTGCCAAATATCACTAATTTGCTAGTTTCTTGGTGTTTCTGCCACTATATTTCAGCGCAGCATGGGATTTCTTCCATGATATTCCTACAAAAATGTTCATATTCCCTCAAAGGTTCATTTTGTACCTTGAATGACCACAAAACCCCCAAATGTAGCAGCCACAATGTGATCAGTTGCCAAATATCACTAATTGGCTAGTTAATTGGTGTTTCTGCCACTATATCTCAGCGCAGCATGGGAGTTCTTCCATGATATTGGAACCAAAATGTTCACATGCCCTCAAAGATTTATTGTGTACCTTGAATGACCACAAAAACCCCAAATGTAGCAGCCACAATGCGATCAGTTGCCAAATATCACTAATTTGGCAGTTTCTTGGTGTTTCTGCCACTATATCTCAGCGCAGCATGGGATTTTCCCCATGATATTGGTATAAAAATGATCAAATGGTCTCAAGGGATCATGGTGTACCTTGAATGACCTCAAAACCTCCAAATTTAGCAGCCACAATGTGATCAGTTGCCAAATATCACTAATTTGGTAGTTTCTTGGTGTTTCTGCCACTATATCTCAGCACACCATGGGAGTTCTTCCATGATATTGGTACCCAAATTTTCACATGCCCTCAAAGATTCATTGGGTACCTTGAATGACCACAAAACCCCCAAATGAAGCAGCCACAATGTGATCAGTTGCCAAATATCACTAATTTGGTAGTTTCTTGGTGTTTCTGCCACTATATCTCAGGCCAGCATGGGAGTTTTTCCATGAAATTAGTAAAAAATGATCAAATGGACTCAAGGGATCATGGTGTACCTTAAATGACCTCAAAACGTCAAAATTTAGCAGCCACAATGTGATCAGTTGCCAAATATGACTAATTTGGCAGTTTCTTGGTGTTTCTGCCATTATATCTCAGCGCAGCGTGGGAGTTCTTCCATGATATTGGTAAAAAAATGTTCACATTCCCTCAGAGATTCATTTTGTACCTTGAATGACCACAAAACCCCCAAATGTAGCAGCCACAATGTGATCAGTTGCCAAATATCACTAATTTGGTCGTTTCTTGGTGTTTCTGCCACTATATCTCAGCACACCATGGGAGTTCTTCCATGATATTGGTACCCAAATTTTCACATGCCCTCAAAGATTCATTGGGTACCTTGAATGACCACAAAACCCCCAAATGTAGCAGCCACAATGTGATCAGTTGCCAAATATCACTAATTTGGTAGTTTCTTGGTGTTTCTGCCACTACATCTCAGCGCAGCATGGGAGTTCTTCCATGATATTAGTACAAAAATGATCAAATGGACTCAAGGGATCATGGTGTACCTTAAATGACCTCAAAACCTCCAAATGTAGCAGCCACAATGTGATCAGTTGCCAAATATCACTAATTTGCTAGTTTCTTGGTGTTTCTGCCACTATATCTCAGCGCAGCATGGGAGTTCTTCCATGATATTCCTACAAAAATGTTCATATTCCCTCAAAGGTTCATTGTGTACCTTGAATGACCACAAAACCCCCAAATGTAGCAGCCACAATGTGATCAGTTGCCAAATATCACTAATTGGCTAGTTAATTGGTGTTTCTGCCACTATATCTCAGCGCAGCATGGGAGTTCTTCCATGATATTGGTACCAAAATGTTCACATGCCCTCAAAGATCTATTGTGTACCTTGAATGACCACAAAAACCCCAAATGTAGCAGCCACAATGTGATCAGTTGCCAAATATCACTAATTTGGCAGTTTCTTGGTGTTTCTGCCACTATATCTCAGCGCAGCATGGGAGTTCTTCCATGATATTGGTACCAAAATGTTCACATTCCCTCAAAGGTCCATTGTGTACCTTGAATGACCACAAAACCCCCAAATGTAGCAGCCACAATGTGATCAGTTGCCAAATATCACTAATTTGGTAGTTTCTTGGTGTTTCTGCCACTATATTTCAGCGCAGCGTGGGAGTTCTTCCATGATATTCGTACAAAAATTATCAAATGGCTTCAAGGGATCATTGTTTACCTTGAATGACCTCAAAACCTTCAAATGCAGCAGCCACAATGTAATCAGTTGCCAAATATGACTAATTTGGTAGTTTCTTGGTGTTCCTGCCACTATATCTCAGCGCAGTGTGGGAGTTCTTACATGATATTGGTACAAAAATGACCAAATGGCCTCAACGGATCATGGTGTACCTCTAATGACCTCAAAACCTCCAAATGTAGCAACCACAATGTGATCAGTTGCCAAATATCACTGATTTGGTAGTTTCCTGGTGTTTCTCCCACTATATCTCAGTGCCGCGTGGGAGTTCTTCCATGATATAAGACACCTTACTCAAATCTGGTACAAATGTTAAATCAATCCCAGGCCTAGTAGAAATTCATGATATTGGATATGATGAGTCATATATACAAGCCATTAAATATGAACAAAATTGATGTAGCATGATATATTGAGACTGATTGTTTTTTTTTTTTTTTTTTGGAAAGTAGATTTCAACACTTCTGCAAGGTTCAAGTGACAATAATTCATGCCTCCCCATTCCTCCTCCCCCCTTCCCCTCCCTGCCTGACTTAACAGACTATTTTTTCTCAGGAATAATTCATATGAGTATGTAAAAATGACCTATTTGATCTGGCAACAAAATGAAGCTTTTACTATGGTTGAAAACTAAGAAAGGAGGAAATCAAGAGAAAGAGAGATGATAGAAGGGTTATAATGTTGCAGGAAGGAAACAAATTAAAGGGAAATTTCAAAAAAAAAAAAAACGGACATACTTCGCGCACTGCGAAAAACACTTCGCGCACTGCACAGTGCGCGGATTCCCAAACACTTCGCGCACTGCGGGTAAAATACGCAACTTTTTGAAGTTTTTTTTTGACCAATCAATAGACAGGCCTCTCATTGGCCTCTCTGAATTTTTTGGGAGTTTTTTGAAGCATTCTTCTATGTTAAAAAAAATCATTGAAAACCAGAAGAAATGTAGGATTTGGGCGCCTAAAAAACAAGGTTCCCATAGCCCAAAAATTTCAAATAATTTATTGAGTACTGAAACATGTAAGAACAGCTACTTCAGAAGTTTTCAGCCACTTTGTGCAAGCATACGGGTCTGAAAAATAACAAACTTCACCACATATTAGCACATTGCATCTAAATTATCCTGATTTTTCAGACCTGTATTCTTGCAAAAAGTGGCTAAAAACTTCTGAAGTAGGTCTTCTTGCATGTTTAATTACTCAATAAATGATTTGGAATTTTGGGGCTATGAGAACCTTGTTTTTTAGGCGCCCAAATCCTACATTTCTGCTGGTTTTTAATGATTTTTTTAACGTAGAAGAATGCTTCAAAAAACTCGCAAAAAATTCAGAGAGGCCAATGAGAAGCCTGTCTATTGATTGGTCAAAAAAAAACTTCAAAAAGTTGCGTATTTTACCCGCAGTGCGCGAAGTGTTTGGGAATTCGCGCACTGTGCAGTGCGCAAAGTGTTTTTCACAGTGTGCGAAGTATGTCCGAAAAAAAAATGATCAATATAATACGATCAATATATGCCATATTGATCAATATATGCCTTCCCAAATTCATCCATGTTTGTAGTGTTTATGAGCAATCAAGCTCAAGTTATTCGAGTCCTATATTCTGTATTAAAAAACAGGATGGAAAATTGTGAATTGTGCATGACTTACAACCTTTAAATAAAGTTACTATAAAAGATGCCGGGTTACCACCTTTGCCGGAAGATCTAGTACAATCTTTTACGGGTCGAGCATGTTATGGGCTAGGGGATATAATGGGGGGATACGACGAGCGTGAATTAGCGCTAGAGTCTCGTCCCATGACAACATTTGAAACTCCCTTAGGAAGATTTCAGCTTACACGTTTACCTCAAGGCGCCACGAATTCCGTCGCGGTGTACCAAGCCCAGATGACTTGGATCCTACAGGATGAGATTCCTCATAATATTGGTATTTTTATCGACGACGGGGGAATTAAAGGCCCTGAATCAGATTATAACAATGAAGCATTAGCCGAAAATCCTCAAATAAGGCGCTTTATTTACGAGTATGCTGTAATTTTAGAAAGAACTAGAGGCTAAGGCGGCTTCGCCGCTGCAGGGGGGGTGTTGAAACTCATTCTCAACTTGTGGCTGTGTGTGCTCAATACTGTTGCAAGCTGCAAATCTCCGCTTTGTTCCTAATCAAGCTGTGTGAGACAAACAACTGATTAGCCTCATCAAACCTAATTCAACTTTGATTGTGTATTGCTCACACTGTCCGTAATTTCCCTGATTCTCATCCTGACAAATCAAACCGCTTCTGTCCATTCACCTACATACACCTGCTAACAATATCAATATCAATATCATTTCAACACTTGAAACATGCTCATCAAAACTCACACTGCCTTCATGAAGTAACAGAAAAGCTTTAACATTCTTCATCAAGCATTTCTTAGTCATCTCCCTTTCTTTTGTCTTCCAATATCTTTATAACTAATCTGACCTCTTTCTTAGATCTTTTTTCCTTTATATCTATCTTTGATCAGTTGCTGATCATTGATATATTTAGGGTTTGTTTGCTTCTATTCTTGTCATCTATCTTGACCAAAATAAATAACCATCTGATTCACTCTTAGTTCCTCACATCAATTCCCTGTCCTCACAAATCTCATTTGTACTTATTTGAAATACTTCCTATCAGCTATTGGGTTTGTTTCTCCTTATTTTATTTACTGTTCTACTTTGATTATTATTTGTCCTTTCTTTTAGTTCTGTTTTTTATGGTTTCTTTGAAATCAAATAGTCTTAGTTTAAATAGGGGGGAGTTAGGCCATTGCCAACTCCCCCCCCCCCCTCTTGCTCTGTTCAAATTCAATCTGGATGCACTGGCCAGCTCCCGCCAGGCTGCCAGGGTATGGCCCAGGAAAATGTGAGAGTCTGACAAGACTCTTCACTTAATATTGAAGATGAAGACCTTTGAAGATTTGGGCTCAAGGAAAGACATGGGAAAGACTTATCCTTGGCAAGGAGATTTCTAGAAACCACAAATGATTGTATTCCTAGTGCATTCGCGGCATCTGAATCTGCCCATGGACAGATTCTGATCACAGCCAAAGACACCCTGGCCGCCAAACATGTCAGGGTATCTCGACCAATGACAAGATTCAGATCCTCATGAGGATCGGGACCGTTTGGGTGCCAAGAATCTCGGCTCATCCAGAGTCCGTGGACCCTCATCCCAAGAAGAGGAACTCGTACCCATAAACAACCGGTCAAATCGGTCATCCAGACGGAAATTCAAAGTACACCCTTCTGGATGACCTGTTCAACCGGTCATCCAGAGAGTGCTCACCCGTCTGGATGATCGCTTAGACCAGTCATCCAGAGGAGCGTACATCCTCTCGATGACCGGTGGTCATCAAAAGAATGTGAACCTCTTGATGACTGCGCGAACCAATAATCGAGAGGATTTATCCATCTCTTGTTTGACTGATCATCCGGAGGAGCATACAATCTCTTGATGACCTGTTCGACCGGTCATCAAGAGGATGTACATATCCTCCTCTGGATGATTGGTCTGACCGGTCGAACCAGTCAGAAGGTTACATACACATACTCTTGACGACCGGTCCGACCGGTCATCTCATCCAGAGGACATGTATACCTCTGGATGACTGGTCGGACCGGTCATCAACAACTCTGGATGACCAGTTTCACCGGTTATCCAGAGGGGTATACATACTCCAGTCGTCCAGAGGGTGCCTCGGCGTGTGTGTTGTGGTGGCATCCTCGGAGAGGGTTGTATTTGTGCAGGTGGAGGTGGTGAGGTGACGAGGTGACCAAAAAGAAAGGACTCATGTCTTTTCTTTTGAGTCTGAGGCAGGTGAGATCCAGAATCTCGCGTGAGATTCAACAAAATAGGTGAATCTCAGCTTGGTGGAGTGCGAGATCCTGGATCTCATATTTTTATGAGATTTTTTGCCAGCCAAACGGGTCTTTGGGATCTGGGTTGAATCTGAGACCTTGAGATTCTGGATCTCGCGAGGATCTCAACTTTTGCGGGGGCTCGCAAGATTCAGTTGAGATTCACCCGCGCGTCCGAACGGCCCGGGACCGGGAGCTGTGAGGACCAGTAGTCTCGCGCTTGAGACTTTTGTCAAGGAGGATTCGTTTCCGAACTTAAACAGGAGCAAGTAGCTGGGGGGGGACAAACAATGAATACTGCTGAGACTTCCTACCAATGGTGAGGGGATCAAATTTATCATGTGGACGGTTGCGAGCGCCGCGGGGTGGGTTGGGTCCAGGTGAGGCCAAAGAGTGTTCTCAATATCAGCTGGCGCGGTTGCCATGGAATCAATTGCGGTTACGGGGCCGCGCCGTGGCGTGGCGATTGCGTCAGGGGAGCGAACATTCTGGCCTGAGTGAGGAGCGGAGAGCTTAAAAGGCGGTAGCTTGGTAGTGTAGCTGTTTCCCCAGGCAGTTGGAGATGCTGCACTTCCAGCTATCCGTTGTCCTCAACCCCTCCGCTGTTGCGCGTGCGCAGCCTGAGGGGCAAAGAGTGGGCCCCCCACTGGTCAGCAGCCTTTGCTGCAGGCCGGGGGCCTTCACGTCCAACCTTTTTGACCCGCGCGCTTGACGCGGGCTGGAGGTTGAGCCTGTGGGCACAGCACTGCTGATGTTGGAAGGCTAGGTTGAGAAGTTAGAGAGCTACATTTTTTTAGTTTTTGATTCTTATATTGATTGTTGCGGATTTTGCATTGGTTTTTTTGTCCAATGGGGAAACCCATGTTTTTTTTTTCTCTCATTTTGTGTATTTACAGGGGGAACCCTTGAATTTTTTTTTAGGGTTCTGGCAAATCTGTGTCTTTAATAAACTTGGATATTGTTTAGAATTGAAGAGGCGGGACTTACAATCTCTGCGAAGAAATTTGCATGTTGTGTACCGGCTCTTGACTTAGTAGGCCATGTTGTATCCAAGGAAGGCCGACATATATCGAAAAAGAAGTTGAATAAAGTCAAAAACTGGCCGACGCCGCGTAATGTAACCGAAGTTCGTGGTTTTCTAGGGCTTTGCGTATATGTACGCATGTTTATAAAGGGTTTTTTGACTGTTGCGGCGCCTTTGCGACAATTAACCTGGAAGGACGCAGTTTGGTATTGGTCAGCGGACTGTCAAAAGTCTTTTGATGAATTGAAAAGAATCGTAGGAAAAGATATTACCCTGAAGAAACTGGATTTTGGCGAACAAGCAGGCAAGATTAAGCTATCCATTGATTCAAGTAACATCGCAGCGGGCGGGGTCCTTACGCAAGAGGATGCGGAAGGTCGTGATAGGCCTGTTGTATACGAATCAATAGTATTTGCGCCTTGAGAAGCTAAATACTCGCAGTCAAAGCTTGAGCTTTGCGGCGTTGCTAAAGTGTTAAAGAAACTGCAAACCATGCTGTGGGGTCAGCATTTCGAATTAAGGGTAGATGCTAAATGTTTAATAGGAATGATAAATAATCCCTCTCTACCCAACGCCCCGATGAATAGATGGATAAGTTTTATTCAGTTATTTTCTTATGATTTGATTCACGTGCCAGCAAAAGAATTTCTGGGACCGGACGGCTTGTCACGGCGGCCGCCAAACAACAACGAAGAAGCGGAGTACTTCGATGAAGATTATGAGTGGATCAAGCCGCATCCTGGTTTCGGCACTAAAGAAGCGTTTTCAGTTCAGCTTCTGGGGACATCAGCTAAGTTCGGAGGGGAGGTTAGAAATCTACAAGAAGGATTCTGGAAAAGTTTGGAATATTACCTTACCATGGCACGATGAATAAAGCACCGGGCGTTAGCGCAGAAGATTTTAGACAGATTATTCAAAAATCTGCATTCTTTTTTATATCTAATGGTGTATTAAATAAGAAAAGTCAACCTATTTGATGAAGATTATGAGTGGATCAAGCCGCATCCTGGTTTCGGCACTAAAGAAGCGTTTTCAGTTCAGCTTCTGGGGACATCAGCTAAGTTCGGAGGGGAGGTTAGAAATCTACAAGAAGGATTCTGGAAAAGTTTGGAATATTACCTTACCATGGCACGATGAATAAAGCACCGGGCGTTAGCGCAGAAGATTTTAGACAGATTATTCAAAAATCTGCATTCTTTTTTATATCTAATGGTGTATTAAATAAGAAAAGTCAACCTATTTCGCAAGTGTTTGTCACGGTACCCGCAATTCAAAAGAAGATACTGGAAGAATTGCATGAAAGTTTGGGTCATCGGGGAACGGAGGAAACTTACCGTTGAATTAAGCTTAGATTCTGGTGGCCAAATCTAAAGAAAGTCGTAAAGAATTGGGTTCAATCCTGTGAATCATGTCAGAAAAGAAGCAAGATAATGCCGTCGGAGGATAAGAAACCTACGGGCAAATCAGTAATTTTTGGACGAGTTAGTTTAGATACTGTACACATAAAAGCTGGAAAATGGAAGTATTTAGTAGTTGCGAGGGATGATTTTTCAGGCTGGATTGAGGCGGTTGGGATGGAAAAAATTCAAGCAAAGAAGATAGCGGGTTGGTTTCAGGAGAATTGGGTTTACCGATATGGAGCACCTGTGAAAGTTGTTGTGGATGGAGGATCCGAGTTTGGGGCGCAATTTCAGAATTCCCTCAAAGATCTAGGAATTAAAATTCAAGTTACTACACCATATTATCCCAAAGCTAATGGGATGGTGGAGCGTGGTCATCAAGCACTGAAGGACATGTTGGTTAAACTCTGTGGCTCAGAAGGAAAGAAGTGGCGCTCTTTCTTGCCTTTGGTTCTTTTTGCGGACCAAATTTCAACTAAAAGAACAACAGGCTATTTGCCATTTGAATTGGTTTTTGGTCAACAAGCTATATTGCCGTTGGATTTAGAACTAGAAACATATTTGGGAATAAACTGGGGAGACATTACAAATTTGCAAGAGCTGCTAGAAGCTAGAGTATTACAATTGTGCCGACGCGATGAGATTTTACAAAAGGCACACGCTCATTTGGTTAAAACGCGGCAACAATCGGTTAACTACTTAAATGAGAAAAGAAAAACTCGAGGCCCTTTAAAGAAAGGAGAAATAGTATTAGTATATAATAAAAGTTTGGAGTCCCAGTGGGGAAAACTTTTTGAAAATAAATGGAACGGACCGTATCGGATTCGAGAACAGATGCCTGGTGGATCCTACGAATTAGAAGAAATGGACGGCACGGTGTTAGCTCGGAAATATGCTGCTACCCATGTTAAAAGATTCTATTCAAGAGATAAAGAAGAATCAGATCAACTTACAATATTGGGTCCCATAGTAGATAGGGTAACCATTAGCGTTTTGGGCCAGTAACTCGTCCAACTTGTCTATTTTGTCGTCATTCGGGCTTTCTTCCTTAATATTGTGTAAAAAGACGTGTATGTTGGTCTAAATGAGGAAAGATATATATCAAAGTTAGCCGAATTCCATAACATAAATAAATAAATAAATAAAAAAAACAACGGACCATAGCAAAAGCGTCTCGAATTTCGCGATATAAGTCGATTCGGTTCATTTGTTCAGTAAAATTGTGAGGAAAATTCTGGTGGCAGTATTGGATTATTTGATGTAAGACATAGTTTTCTAAAAAATCGAATTTGACTTGGGAAAAAGAATGGCCAATAGTAGGGGCAATCCCGTTTGGCAAAAGTAGTCGCGCTATCTCTTCGTTGTCAGCTTCTTGGGCCGATCTAGCGGAGTAATGCGAGGGGATGAAGATAGGCGAGTGTTGTGACATAGTGAAGAATTGATGGTTTAGTTGGTATACTAGAGGCCAAGGCGGCTGCGCCGCTGCAGGGTCTCAAGAGAAATGGTTGTCTTGCTGCACTGGTATACAATTGGAAAAAAACACCGGAAAACAAAGAATTCATTCTGGAATCTCCAAAATTGATCAAAAAAATTTCCCCATCTTGTTTGGTTTCTTAGGCAAAAAGTGATACAGTTTGCGGCCATTTTCCTACTAAGCCCTTTGCACACCCCTTATATTTCAATCTCTGTTGAAACACCATTGCAAATAGTTTATCAGCTCAAATAATATGCAACATTGAAGAATTCCTGAAAGTTTTGGACTATGAGTCTGTGTGGGTGTGTAACAACAAATTTATATGTGTTAGCAGTCATTTTACTACTAATCCTGCAGCTTACCCCTTATATCTCATTTTAATTTCCCTGTTATAAAATAAATAAAAAATCATAAATTTTCAATGATTTAAAATACTTTAACAATGTGTTTCAAGTTGCATTTGCAAAAGCCAGCCTGTAACTGCTGTTTTCAGGGGTATTCATTTATCCCTCAAGGCTACCTTTAGCTTACTATTTTTTTGATATTTTATGATATGCTACAGTTATGTGTAAATTTAACAGCCCACCGTTGTAGCACATGATTACCTCATGCCAAGGGCTGTCATGCATGGCCTTGCTTGGCAAGATCTCACACCCACTACAGAGTGCTTTTTTGAGCTCAAATCTGCTCATGATGATTCATGGGTTTGGCTCAGGAGTTAAGCAGTGCAGCTTTGAAACATGCAGGGAGAAAATTGGCCAAATAGTTCCCAAACTTGGCTGGAAAAATCAATTTTTTTGTAATTTGGAATCAGCAAAAGGTACATCCAAAAAGAGGGACCATCAAAAATTGATCAAATGGTTAATTAATCAACACTAAAGATCACAGAAAATCAAAAAAGGACAAGACAAGGATATACCCAAAGGGGATTTTATTCAGAAAGATATCAATTATTTAGCTGTGATCTTTATCAAAATTGATTTCTAAAAGTGGATAATGCTTTAGATTCATAAGATAATCTCTGAGATATAGAATCATTTTCAAGTTATGATCCTCTATAGGTTGAGAATGCATAGGGACTCAGTAAGAGTGGGATATATCCACTCGATGGCCTGGTGTGCCGGTCATTGAGCGGGCTTAGACCCACTCGATGACTGGCGTGTGCCGGTCATCGAGTGGGTTATGTATCCACTCGATGACCGGTGTGTGCCAGTCATCGAGTGGGTTATGTATCCGCTCGATGACCGGTGTGTGCCAGTCATCGAGCGAGCTGAGACCCACTCGATGACTGGCGTGTGCCGGTCATCGAGTGGGTTATGTATCCGCTCGATGACCGGTGTGTGCCGGTCATCGAGTGGGTTATGTATCCACTCGATGACCGGTGTGTGCCGGTCATTGAGCGGGCTGAGACCTGTAAGAATTCACAAACTGAGAGAATTTTATTTCTAAGTCAGGTTATATGCACAATGAAGGAGAGCAAAGTGCTCTTAAGAGTGTGAGGTGAAGTAGGTCATGCTCTTACCTGAGAGCAGGAACGCTGGCGCAAATGAGTAAAGAAAAAGAACAAGTGAAGAAAGAAAGCTGAATCGCTTGAGAGCGGTCTGACAAGGAAAGCGGTCTAAAGTTTAGACAGGAAAGTGAGAAAAGGGAGTAGAAAAAGAATTGCAAAAGGCGCGGCGAGATGATGATGAGTAGTGAAGCTGGATAGTAGCGGTAAAACGGTGAGAAACGGAAATTTTGTGAGCAACTGTTGATTGATGATTGTGTAAAAGGGAAGATGGTAGGCTGAGAGAGACGAAGAGGATGAGAGAACCACGTTAGCCATTGGTCTCAACAGATCCTCCTTTTATAGTCTTTTTAGCCCAATCTCGCAGAGAAAAACTCTTACGGTAAGACAACGGCCAGCCCAGTCAGAATGGTCCTGTACCGTCTAGGGGTTCATGTCCCCCATGGAGACATCCTGGGTGAAACCAGGGTAGTTGGAAGTGGAAGTTCAAGCATCATTTTCTGTAGACACGGTAACAAGCCAGATTAGTTTTATTCCGCCCATTGGAGTGAGGTGGCTTGCTAAGGGTCTGGTTACTTACTGGAGGCAACGGGAACCTCAGCGTCATCATGCGAACTCTGACAAGACCCACTTGATGACTGTCGTGTGCCGGTCATTGAGTGGGTTATGTATCCACTCAATGACCGGTGCGTGCGGGTCATCGAGCAGGCTGCCGGGTCCGTTTCTGATACTCCTTGCTGCTGAGCTGGACCTTCTTGTCCATCTCAGCCATCGGGTCTTCCAGGCCTCTCACCGACGCTCATTCGGCCGCGCCTTGTCGACAAACTCTTGCCAGTTTGCGCCGCGCCTTGGGGCTCTGTCTGGGTGGCCTTGTTGGACAGAGGGGCGTGCTGAAGGCGTGGCGTGGGGCGTTCTTGGTTGGTGTTTCGCCAGGGCAATGGGCGGGCGTGGTATCAGGAGCGTCCCCGTGGCAGTTACGGGTTGGCGAGGCGTGGTGTGGCGAGAGGTGTGGTGCGGTGGTGCTGGTGGGTATATAAGGGGAGGGAAGTGGGACCATTAATCCGCAGGGGATTCGGTTTTGTCCGCCCCCTCCCTGGGAGCCCCCTAACTGCTTGGTTAGGCCCTCCCTGGACAGCTTACCAACCGGCCCACTTTTGCTCGTTGCTCCGGCACAGCTGGAGGGTCATCCATAGGGCCTTCGGGTCTTTGGGGATATTCAACGTGCCAAGTGAGATTAAGGGGCAAGTTTTGCCCCATTTTGTGAGAAAAAAACACCCCAAAACTTAGATCTACAGATCTAGAATTCTGTGGATTTAAGAAAGTGGGATTGGATGAAGATCGACTTGAGGGGTTGGTTGGAGTCGGAAAGAAGGGAAATGACGGGCTTAAATACTCGAGAAATGAGCGGTCAAAATTTCCATAGCAATCAGAGTTGGATACCGCGCTGTGAAGATAAGATAACAATGTTGGACCAAT
Source organism: Puccinia triticina (assembly GCF_026914185.1). Lineage (NCBI taxonomy): Eukaryota > Fungi > Basidiomycota > Pucciniomycetes > Pucciniales > Pucciniaceae > Puccinia > Puccinia triticina. The sequence goes on from NC_070572.1 coordinate 1,696,674, forward strand.
CTGGTGAAGTCCTGAAAAGCAGCCGTGGATGAATCAGCTTTCAGATTTCGGATTATGATGAAAGATAGTTCGTCATCTAGCCTGTTAAGAAGGAATAAAGCAAAGGAAGCGCTGTACATACGTTGAAATCTTCCAGAGTAGGCGCAACTCGACTTAAGATTCGCGCTAGTCAACGAATTGCAAATATGCTCACTGAAAATTTGTATAAAAAAAAGGGAGGAACGTGAATGTTAGCAAGTTGAAAATTGGTCACAGGAGGAATGGTTGTTCACCTTTTGATCACCGCAAATTGCTGGCAAAGTCAAGTACTCGGTTGATCAGTTAAAGGATACGGCCAAAGGTAGCGGAAAGCTGTGAGGAGTGATTGAAGAGGATGATTGGACGAATTGGTAGGAAGATCGTGCGATGAGCGGAGAGGGTTGTTTAGCTTTGAAGATGAAAGTTGAACTCGGCAGAATCAAAAGTTGATGATGAAAATTGTGAAATTCCAATTATCCTTCATAGTTAACATGGTCTATGAAGGCGGATATATTAAATTTGATAATTGTAGATTTGAACATTAAGATTCTGGCCAGCTCAATGATCTGAATTGAAACTTTATAACTTTTTGGACTGCGAAGTGCGATTCCTCCGAACAAAATGTTTAATCATGCGCTCTAAGAACACTACGCCGCAGCCTAGTCGCAGACTCAGATGTCCATTTCAATCAAAAATAAAAGACAAAAACTGAATTAAAATCTTTGCCGCAGGTCGCAGAAATCATCACTATCTTTATTTAATACCTTCATTTACAAACATCACACACACTGAGGCGCAGGATCAGCACTCAGACACTAAGAATTAAATTTATTTCTTTACAACTTCCCTTATTAAAGATTGGATTTTGTCTGAGGGCAGACAAATAAGTTGGGAGGGGATGTGGTAAGACCAATCAAGACCAATATCTTTGAAAATAGGTTAAAAATACATTTCACATACATTGAAGTTATGTACACACCGTCAAAAGCGTGGAAGAATTTAGTTTACAAGTTATAAGGTTATTACATGCAAATTACATAAGAACTGTTCATCTTAATGCGCTGTGGAACTTCTACGCAGGGCGTGATCTGAGCTTGGAAGGGAAATAGCAAAAACTAAGTAAGTTTAGGCTAAAGGTGCTTGAAGGGCTGCCTTCCTATAATAAACTCTGGAAGAATTTTACACTAAGAATTTAGTGTGGCTAAATCAGAAGAAGTATTCTTAAATATTTCTACTACAGACCCTAAGAACCAGGACTCTGTGCGTGGGATGAGAGATGTTATAGTTTGACGTAAGTGACTTTTTTTTAGAAGGGTCAATTTATATTTGTTATGTTATCAAGTTCTCAATTTATAATTCAATTTATATTATAATTATTACTATTATGATCTTACTATTTAGATGGGTGATGGAAGCGGAAGTAATTTCTTAATATTACTATTTATGCTGGCATGGGGAAGAAAGGGAACAAGAAGGGGCAGAAGAGGCCTCCTTATATAGTAAATAATCTAGTCTGAGAGTGGATTTTACAAGTGTGAAATAGAATACTACTTTGGGATGCTGTACAATTGTAGTGTGAAATAATAACCTATATTGGGATGCTGTACATGATATTTGTGAAATAGTATTCTACTTTGAGTTGAGATCACTTGGCTTGTTCCTCTTTGGGGTGAAAACATGATCTAAGAGTAGATTTTCTAACATGTGATAATGGAATCTTTCAGCAGTGTCCCTTTCAGTCCTAGTGTAGATTTGTACTATGTAATGTGTGTGATTTGTATGTGAAAACTAGAATTCTACTATGTACTTGAGTATGTAACTAAATAGACTAGTACTGGTTTTCTGGGTGATAATTTAATTGACAATTCTATGTAATCTGTAGCTTGTATGTTAATTTGTACTAGAAGGGTTTTGTTTGTACTTTATAATATACTATTATATTAATTCTTCCCTATTTTTGATGTGTTTGTAAGTGGATTAGTCTTACCACAGCGCTCAAAAGCGCTGAACACCCCTGAAAATACATGTACACATATTTGTTTTCACATAGTGTTTCTTTTATCACAGATGCACGTAGGAATCACTCATATCTTGGCAATCATCTGTTTTGGGTCAAGTTTTCCCCAATAGGATCTTTTCTCCACATTGATTTACAATCACACATATTAAATCACTTCTCAGACGTAATTTTCCTTCCCAATTAGTCCAAGCCAAGTGATCATAACCCAAAAGGGGAAATTGTTTTCATTACATATGTAAATCTTTCCCAACTGGTACATTTATTTCACATTACATTGAACAGCTTTCCTCATTAGTACATTTATTTCACTACATTGTAAATCACTCTCAGACATGATTTTTCCTATAAAAGGAGGCCTCTCTTGCCCCTTCTTGTTTTCTTTTCCTCCTCATGCTTGCATTAGTGAATGATAATTGATATTATTCAGCAGACATCACATCAAAAATTGCCCCCATCAAACATTGTCTTATAAAATTGCCCCCTTATCAAATATTGCCTCAACCTCTCACTTGACTCGAAAATCTGACTTATTAATTTAAGTTCAGGAATCTCCCAGAGTACTCATCACGCCAAAACTCTTCTAAAATATAACATTACATCAAAATTACATATTACAAGGTTTATAAATAGCAACAAGATTTAAATAGCTAAATTCAGGAAGATTGCGCCACACTAAATTAATAGTGTATCTCCTAGAGCTTATTTACAGGAGGGCAGCCCTTCAAGCACCCGTGTAAATTGTCAAATCCTTGATATTTTCATTTCCCCTCCAAGCTCTGCTTACGCCTTGCGTGAGAGTTCCACAGCGGGAGCGCACTTGCTTGCCTGGAAATCGTCAAAGCAAGCGACTGTGTCCTTATCAACGACGGAAGCTGAATACAAGGCCTTGTCGGACTTGGGCCGGGAACTCACCTGGCTCTCCAACCTCATATCTGAAGTCAAGATCCGTGATAACTTAACGAACATCCAAGTCCTAGTTGACAACAGGGGAGCCATCGACCTTGCAAAGTCGGAAACCTTGCAGAACAGCTTTCACACAAAGCATATGTCAATACGGCTCCACTTCGTTCAAGGCTGCATAGCAGTCAAATTTTCTATTTGTTTTCTTTATACCGGAGCCGGCTATTGTTCCGCTCTCAGGTACATATTTCTTGTTTTCTTATTCATCTATGTCTCTGAGATTGTCAGATAGACCTTTACCTAACAAGAAATATCATCTCAGTGTTCTGGATTCTATCAGAGTCCACGACCCTCCCACTCTCATTAGATTCGTTAGGAACCGCTGGCAAGCGGTCATCTTTCTTGGAATTCCAGCCCCAGGCACCGGACCCGACTCCTATTGGCAACCCTGGGGACCGCATCGCAGCCGCTACGGCGGCTTCGTCTTTACCGCAAACAGCCTCGAAAGACGGGGGGGGAGCCCGTGAGGCACGCTAGGTTAAATGACGAGGGGGTGCACACATTGTGTGAGATAACACCCCCGCGATGTGAGTCCACGATCCTCCCTTCTCAGTCATATTTATCAGAAGCATCTGGCAAGCCATTACCTCTTCAAAAAAGCGCAGGAGCACGACTATCCGTCGACGCCGCTAAGGTTTCTTGGTCTACATCCGCAAGACTGGCCGCCGAAGCAAAGAAGAGCGACCCAGAACTATTGGCCAATGAGCTAGTTCAACGACGGTACCATCAATACCTTGACATGTTCCAAAAGTCCGGAGCCCAGAAGTTACCCCCCGCAGGAAGTACGACTTCCGAGTGGACCTCGTCCCGGGGGCACTGCTGCAGGCCAGCCGCATAATCCCACTCTCGCCGGCCAAAAACACGGCGCTCAATGTGCTGATCCGGGAGGGACTGGAGAACGGGACCATCAGAAGGACAACCTCCCCTTGGGCGGCCCCGGTCCTATTTACCGGGAAGAAGGACGGCAATCTCAGGCCTTGCTTCGACTACAGGAAGCTGAACGCGGTAACCGTCAAAAATAAGTACCCCCTCCCGTTAACCATGGATCTGGTGGATAGTTTGCTTAATGCCAACACTTTCACCAAGCTTGACCTCCGCAACGCGTATGGCAACCTGCGGGTGGCAGAGGGTGATGAGGAGAAGCTTGCGTTTGTTTGTCGGGCCGGGCAGTTTGCGCCTTTGACAATGCCCTTTGGCCCTACTGGAGCCCCCGGATTCTTTCCATTTTTCATCCAGGACATCCTGTTGGGGCGCATCGGCAAGGACACGGCGGCGTACCTCGACGATATCATGATTTACACTCAGAAGGGTTCAGATCACAAGGCGGCCGTCAGCAGTATACTAGATATACTCAGCAAGCACACGTTGTGGCTCAAGCCAGAAAAATGCAAATTTTCGCGGGCGGAAGTGGAATACTTAGGTTTATTGATCTTGTGTAATAGGGTGAGGATGGACCCCGGAAAATTTAAAGCAGTGACGGACTGGCCAATCCCCGCAAACATCACGGAACTGCAACGCTTCATCGGATTTCCTAATTTCTACCGGAGGTTTATTGACCATTTCTCCCGAACCACCCGACCTTTGCACGATCTGACGAAGGCCAACCAGAGTTTTGTATGGAGCATACCGTGCCAGCAGGCCTTTGACACCCTGAATACGGCGTTCACGACGGTGCCGGTGCTCAAGATCGCCGACCTGTACCGCCCGTTCATATTGGAGTGTGACTGCTCTGATTTTGCACTGGGAGCAGTCCTGTCGCAAGTCTGTGAGCAAGACGGGGAGCTTCATCCGGTGGCGTTTCTTTCCAGATCCCTAATCCAAGCGGAGCGGAACTACAAAATCTTCGATAAAGAGCTACTCCCCATTGTAGCATCCTTCAAGGAATGGCGACATTACCTAGAAGGGAACCCCAACAGATTGGAGGCCATAGTTTACACCGACCACCGAAATTTGGAGAGCTTTATGACGACCAAGAAGCTGACGCGCCGTCAAGCACGATGGGCCGAGACACTTGGTTGTTTTGACTTTGAGATTGTCTTCCGACCGGGGAGACAAGCCAGTAAACCAGACGCACTGTTGAGACGTCCGGACTTGGCCCCAAGACAAGGGGACAGGCTCACTTTTGGGCAACTTTTGCGACCGGAGAACATTACCCCAAAGACGTTTGCGGAGGTTGCGGAGGCTGCGGAGATCGACGAGTGGTTCCTCGATGAGTCGGTGGACCTGGAAGACGCCGACCGTTGGTTCCAGGTGGACGTGTTGGGGATCCGGGAGGAGCAAATCAACTCGACGGTCATCTCGGAAGGGGAAGTACTTTCTGATATAGAAATGTTATCCCTGATCCAGAAAGCCACCGCTAGTGACCCTAGACTGATGAAGTTGATGGAAAATTGTGCGGAGAAGGCGGGACGGCGGGATCCGCAGGAGTACACACTGCACGACGGGTTGGTCTATTGACAAGGCCGGATTGAGGTACCGGCCAACAATGACATCAAGACTGCAATTCTCAAGAGCTGTCACGATAGCCGGCTAGCGGGACACCCCGGAAGAGCCAGAACTTTGGTGCTTGTGCGGCGCTGTTTCTCATGGCCATCAATGAAAAATTTTGTCAACCAATACGTCGACGCCTGTGATTCTTGCCAGCGCGTAAAGCCGTCGCTTCAAAAGCCTTTCGGGACTTTGGAACCCCTTCCAATACCTGCAGGCCCGTGGACTGACATTTCCTACAATCTCATTACCAATTTACCTGAGTCCAACGGCGCCGACTGCATCCTAACAGTTGTAGACAGACTGACTAAAATGTCTCACTTCATCGCATGCAGGAAGTCCACTACAGCCAAAGGGTTGGCGGATTTGATGATCCGCCACGTGTGGAAGTTACACGGAACGCCTAAAACGATAATTTTGGACAGAGGTAGCGTGTTTATATCTCAAATCACGAGAGAACTGAGCAGACGGTTGGGGATACGGTTATGCCCGTCGACAGCTTACCACCCTCAAACAGATGGCCAGTCAGAAATCGTCAATAAATCCATTAAACAATACCTGCGGCATTTCATCGGCTATTGACAGGATGATTGGAAGCCACTGCTCGCAACAGCCGAATTCGCATACAACAACAGTGAACACCAGTCCATAGGAATGTCACCATTCCGGGCCAACTACAGATTTGACCCAACGTTCGCGGACGTGCCGTCTTCGGACCAATGCCTACCAATGGTGGAGGCTCGCATGCGGAACTTAGCAAAGGCACAGGAGGAGCTGACGGCAGGGCTCGAAGAGGCGCAAGAATCAATGAAACGGCAATTTGACCGCAGCGTCAGGGAGACCCCAGATTGGAAAGTTGGAGACGCGGTTTGGCTTGACAGCCGCCATATTTCAACAACAAGGCCAAACGCCAAATTGGGGCATAGATGGCTAGGACCATTTGCTATCTCATGCAAAATATCCCCATCTGTATATAGGCTGACTCTCCCAATTTCCATGCGTGGAGTACATCCAGTGTTTCACGTGTCAAAACTCAGGAAACGCGCGATGGACACAATCCCAGGACGGACAGCGGATCAACCGGAACCAGTCGTGGTCGAAGGACAGGAGGAATGGGAGGTGGATCAGATTTTGGACTGCAGGAAAAAGGGAAAGCAAAACGAGTATCTTATCAGTTGGAAGGGATGTGGACTGGAGGACAACTCGTGGGAACCGGAAAACCACCTGACAAATGCGCAAGAACTGTTATTGGATTTCAACTCAAAATATCCAACAGCGGCGGCACGGCACCGAAGGTCAAGGAGATTCAAGTGAAGGCTAAGCTTTTTTACCCAAAGGGTTTTTTTAATTCTGCCTGGGGGCGAGAGAGCAGAGCCGGGGGCTTGGGCGTTAAGGGCGGGGTAGTGTTATGAGCTGCGTTCACGCGCTGTGCGCTGCCCCAGGAGGACATGTCACCCAATTGTACATACATGTCACGCGCCTCTGCTACTTAGAGGCGCCGGGGGGAGATCATTACAGTTTCCCCATCTAGCAATCTAATTCATTCTAGGTCTTCATCAGGACTCAGTCCTTCTCTCCCATAGATTGATCATAACACTAACCCCACAGGACTGAGGTGGATAGCCAAAGCAGTGGCCACAGGGCTGATGAAATTTACAAATAGCAGGAGTCTGGTAACCAAAAGTGGCAAGCACAAGCGCAATGTATGCTGATACCGCCCAATGCTTGAGACAAAAGTCACGAGCTGGAGGCAAGCTCCAAATCAGGTATATAAAGGGCTCTCAAGCCACATATTTTAAGGTTTTTCCCCCACCCGGATCAAGTGGGGATCCATCAGGGCATAGCACGGTGGTATTCAACGCGTTTTTTGGGCCCCTCAAATACTGATTTGTCAAATATTCGAGTATTCGGAGATATCCAACGGAAAAACTTCCAAAATACATTAAAAACACCAGAAAAATTACATTTTTTGTGTTTTTGACTTCTTTTGGCCCATTCCTGGGCCATATAATTTTGAGGGGGTCATCTGTCAAAAAGATCATGGTGCCAAAGGTGCTTATAATATTGCCGGAGGCATATCTCATAATGGCGGACGCACTATTCAGAGTGGTGGACGCACTATTCAGAGTGCTTGCCGCACTTTTGATAGCGCCAGCCGCACTTTTCATAGTGGCGGAAGCACTTTTGATAGTGGCAGACTGACTATTCAGAGTGCCGGAAGCACTTTTGATAGTGCCAGATGCACTTTTGATAGTGCCAGACGCACTTTTGATAGTGCTGGACGCACTCTTCATAGTGGCAGACACACTTTTCATAGTGACAGACACACTTTTGATAGTGGCGGACTCACTTTTCAGAGTGCCAGACACACTTTTGATGGTGGCGGACACACTTTTCAAAGTGGCGGACGCACTTTTCATAGTGGCAGATGCACTTTTTGTAGTGGTACTGGACACACTTTTCAAAGTGCCAGAGGCAGATTTTTTTGTGTTGCACCAAAGGGGCTGGTATAGGGCCTGTGCAAACTCATCTGGGGCCTTTGGGCCCTAGAGAAGCTTGCATTGGCCCTGGCCTCTATGCGCCCCTTTGAGCCATTATTTGAATTTTTCTGAATATTTGAGCTTAAATTTGCCCAGGCATTAGGGGGTTTCAAAGTTGGCAGATCCCGCGTCCAGGACCGGAATCAGGTCCCAGGAGCAGGGAAAAAATTCCCCCGCCAAATACAACCTGATACTTGTGTAAGGGCCTGTACCATAGCTTTCCGTGGATTCACACCTCGGATTCCGAGCCGCCAAAAATACCGGTTCGTCAGGATTATTTTCCCTGCACGGTTTCCCCGAGCTCAAAATCCGACCTGCTCCAAAAGGCGTACCATGGGACCGCGGATTCATCAACAACTCCTTGGTCACCGGTACTGAACGGTCAGCCAGAGCGGTACACACCGGCCATCGGGAACATATTCCCCTCGATGGCAGGTCCGTTCAGTCATTGAGGGCTCCCTTCAATGGGCTGTCCTCTTAGTGGCCATCGAGATAAGTATACATTATACACTCCTCAAGATGACCGGAACAAACCGGTCATCGAGAGGAGTATGTACTCCTTAAGATGACCGGAACAAACCGGTCATCGGGAGGAGTATGTACTCCTCTAGATGGCCGGAATGAACCGGTCATCGGGAGGAGTGCATACCCCCTCAATGATCGGAACGAACCGGTCATCTATCTACTCCTCAAGATGACCGGTTCGTTCCGGTCGTTTTGAGGAGGACATCTTTCTCTCGATGACCGGTTTGTTCCGGATCTTGGGGAGTACATACTCCTCTCGATGACCGGAACGAACCGGTCATCTCGAGAAGTACATCTTCTTCTCGATGACCGGAACAAACCGGTCATCAAGAATGTGGCGAGTGACTATTGATGGCCGGTACAGACCGGGCATCAACGGAGGTGTGGACTCCTATCAATAACCGGTCTCCACCGGCCATTGAGAGTGCAGAACCTACTGACCAGCCATCGGTGGAGGGTGTATGCACTCCGCTTGATGACTGGCTTCGGCCGGCCATCGAGGGTGTAGTGAGCTGCTCTCGATGGCCGGTACTCACTCCATGGGTAGGGGAGGCGATACGAGGATGTGCTGTGTATCTGATGGTGCGGGTGGCTGGGGAAGGCGTACATAATCCGAGGTGAAAAAAATAGGTCCGACCTATTTTTCCAAACTGAGGAAAACAGACCATTTTCCTCGGATTATGAGGACGCCAATTAGGCGCTATGGTACTCCGGATTCTGGGTCGCTCGGATTTCACAGAAAGTTGCGAATCCCGGGCGAGATCCTTGGAATCCGCGGGCTATGGTACAGGCCCTCAGTCTCCATCCTCTTCAAATCTTGCTGTTGTCAACGGTCAGCTTAAACTTTCTCTGTAAGTCATTTTTTCCATTCTTCATTCCAAGACACTTGTTTTTGATCAGTTGATCTAAATTCCCTGCCCCGTTCCACAGCTTGTACTTACACAGATGGTTCGCACCTCAACACGGAAATCGATGATTTGTCAGTTGGAGAGTGCCATTGAAGACACACAGATGCAGGTTGCTGTTTTAGGATTACTCGGTCTTGATGAGGGAGATTCATCCGACAGCAGCACTGATAGCTCAGACGACTCAGACAAAGACTTTGAAATCAATCAAATCTATGATTTACAAACTACTCTTGCGGCTCTTCTTTCGTCTCGTTACCTTGCACATCGTAACCCAGTCGCCAAACCACCATTCATCCACGAATATCTCATGCATGATCTAGATGAAAAGCGATTTAAACAAGAGTTTTGCATGTCTCGCAGCGCCTTCTTAAAGCTATGCGACCAAGTCTCTAACGATCCGGTCTACCATAATAACTCTCAAAACCCACAGAGGCCTGTCTGTGAGCAAATGATGGTGGCTTTAAAACGTCTTGGATGCTTTGGAAATGCGGCTTCTGTGGGCATGATGGCTAGGTTCTTTCGACTTGCAGAAGGTACTGTTGAGCTCTACACCGATCGTTGCATCATGGCCATCTTACGGCTTCAAAATCAGCTTCTCAACTGGCCAAATGAATAAAAGCGGAAATCTCTGAAGGATCAGTACTGCAATCTTGGATTTGACGGATGCATTGGGCTTATTGATGGCACCTTGGTGGTCTTGCATGAGTGTCCGCAGGAAGATGGATCCGATTACTATTCTCGCAAGGGATTCTACGCCATCGCCACTCTCATTGCATGCGATCAAGAAAAGAACATCACTTATGTGTATACGGGATGGCCAGGCTGCTCCCACGATCAACGCATGACCAGTAACTCTGGACTGACAAAAACTCCAAACAATTTCTTCTCAGACGGCGAGTACATCTTGGCAGACTCCGCTTTCGCACCCACACCAAACATTGTCCCTGCTTTCAGGCGCCAACGCGGAATCCAACTTACTGACGATCAGCACAAGTTCAATCACTACCTGTCAACAGTCCGCGTCCTTATTGAAAACTGCATCGGACTTTTGAAGGGACGATTTCAAAGCCTCAAAGGCCTGCGCATGCGGATAATGGGGAAGAAGGATTTGGTGCGAGTGACTTCCTGGATAATGGTAAGCCTCCTCCCTGCCACTTTGATAATCTGCTGGTCTTAATTCCTGTTCGCTAATATCAATTGGAACAGGCATGTGCGGTGCTTCACAACTATCTGAATCAGACCGACAGCTTTGATCCCAGTGTTCTTGATCCAGATTCATCTGAGCTAGAATTACAACCACAAGAAAATCCACAAACAGATTCAGATTCAATTGCTCTCCGTCCAACTCTTGCTGGGATAAACAAACAAAAAGATGTAATGACTCGTGTTTTATCTTTTCTCAATGATTAATGTTTGAAAATTGATTTCTACTCGAAAGAAACATGTTTTGTTGCCTTTTTTGCACAACCCTTTAATTTTAATACTGAAAGGGTGCGCTTGTAAGACTGGGGACACATTTTTCTCCAACGTAATTTAATCATTATCAGGAAACATGGCAGTTCCGAAGGCGCGGCTTTCTTCCAATGTCCTCATAACAAGTGGGTCTGTAGTACAAGTTTGTAGGTCTTTGGCAATCAGACACATCGCAGCCTCCGGTAACATTGCCTTGCGCACAAGATAATCGGGTGATACTGGGTGGACCAATGCAGTAATTGGGGCAAGATGAGTGGTATCTAAGAACATTGAATGGAGTGCCCGATAAATTTCTTGATAACCTTGGACACCATAGCTTCAAAAATTTAAATAAAAAATCAGTTTCAATTGTATTGGGGTTGGATTAGATCATTGACTCAACTATCCTGGCTGCTCAAGCTCCAATGTCCCCATCTCACTGAAGATAATTCGAACTTTGGTAGGTCCAAGATCGTTCCAGCCTTTCAAAGCGGCATCCATGAAAGATGATGGAATCTCTCTAGCAAAGACCTTTCGAAAATAAATTTCATAAGATTTGACCCGCCTTTGATGAGAAAAAGTGTTAGAATTATTTAAAATGATCAAAAAACTACAAATATCCACCCAACTTGTTGAGAGCGTCAAAGTCAATTCTACTGGGCCATCCTCTTTCAATTCCTTCCGGAATAACAGTGGCCTCGGCCCGATGAAGCTGGCAGTACCCAGCAGTCCTAGGAAACTAAGATATAAGATATATTGAGGTCCACTGTTTATTAAATAACAGTAACACCAATCCATCAAAAAAAAGTGTGTTGTCACTCACGGGTAGATGTAACGCCAGCGGGTTACTGAGTTCGATCCTACTTCGAACTTCTGGTAAGTTCTTGAGATAGTTGCCGAGCTTTGTGAGCTTTTCTGAAGGCGCCTGTGGAAGCTCCTCGTCACAAAAGCAACATAGCTTATCTGTTCAGCGCAAACTTTAGTATCTTTTCATATTACAATGGAAGTAAGTAGGTAAAAACATACTTGGGTCGTCAAAAATTGGTTCATTCCTCCAGTCAGCGGGCAAGTCATTGTCGGATAGAAGAGCTGGATCAATTGTGGCTTGAATCCGATCACTCCCCTCTTTCGGCGCATTAGCACCAAAATTATGTAGCGGTAGGCCTTGCTCAGCCAGAATCCTCTCAATATCCCCCCGAAGATCTGGAACCTGTGTGCCTGCTGTTGGCTTCTGTAAACGGTTTGAGCGAGTGCTTGAGGAGGTTGCAGTCGTATAACATTCCAATTCACTGTGCGGTTCCACAGATTTGGGTAGCGCACGAGATCCACCAGCAGTTTCCGGCTCAATTTTTTCTGATTTTGCTAGAGATGAGATCTTTTTTCGGCCTTTGCCTTTGGACTGCTTTTGAACCGGTATCTTGAAGTTGAATTTGCACTTGAGTTTGGCGAGGATATCAAAGGACTTTTTGGGCATCTTTACTTTGGAGAATTCGGAATCTTTGAAAGCAATACGACGTGGAGGGATATTTGAAAAAGCCACGCTTTTCAGCCACTTTAAGTGTGGGTAAAAATTGCTCAACTTATGACTTTGCTCTAAACTTTCCATTGGAAATTCTACCAACTAAACAATCGAACTCCAACTACTTTAGCAGCCAATGGCAACCAATCAAACAACCTCCACCCAAAGGATCGAATCTGAAAGAAGAATACGGATACCATGGGACCGAGATGGAGTTGATGGTAGAAGCTCAAGCATTCAAATCATTGTCCGCTGGCTTGCCATGCCAAACAACTATGATCGGTGGCAGGGTCTCGATCCAGATGGGATGACTAGACAAATGCTCTGCTTGGAAATAATGAATCTTCTGAATGAACAAGGCATAAATCACCGTGATTTAAGAGGTATGTTTCTATAACATATGATAATTGTTTTATGTTTATAAATATTTCTAAAGTAGCTTGCTTTCCTTAGGAGTACACACACAAGTCAATAATCTGATAGAATCCTACAGGTTTGCTTATCAATTCATGATTCGTGCAGAGATGGCTAATAACCAGCATGGCAACGAAGTGGTTATGGGTGAATATTATTTTTTTCAGACATGAAGTGATGGCGAACCTAATTTGACCCAATCATCATTTTGATCTTCAGCTCGCACTCGAAGGTTATGCCGCTACTGGGATGTCTTGACACCTGTGTTGAGCCAAGATATCATAGAAGATGGATCGGATTCTGCATCAACCAATAGCTCCTGATTTAATATTGCAAATCACTCCTAAATCTTCTTGTGTTCAGGCTCAAAGTTTTTGAATTCCAGATTGATCTTTTTTCTGATATTTTACAAAGATTTTTTCCAACATTGAACAAGCAAGACAGCAAAGCATGTATGTGATGATTTGATGAAGTTCAGTGAGGCAGAGCATATCACGAAAGCTTGACAGAATCCAAGGGAAAACCAACACATGGTGAGAGGAGATATCAAATGAAACTAAAGGCACGATCGAGAGGAAAACACCTGCAAATAGCCTATTCAAAGTTACAATTATTCGGAATCTGAGTCATCCGAGTCATCTGCCTCTTTGCGGATGTTGCTGCTACCTTCGCCCTTCTGGAAATGCTTGTTGAGGAATTGTTCGATGGTGGCTTGGTCATAGCCCTGGGCCTTCAAATCTTGCATAAATTGAAACCGGGCTTGTACCTCCTCCTAGCTTAACTAAGCCTCTTGAATGGAGGGTCCGGGGGACCCCGCCCGGAGGGCTCTCCGCAGGAGAGGCTTATGAGTTATGTCTTGATTTAAGCAGGAGCAGAAAGGATCTGCTACACTAAAAATCCCAACCAATATGGAAAAACTGAATACACAGAGCTGTAGGTTCTGTTCTTGCAATCAATTTGAGCCACTTATCTATCTTGTAGCCAGAAAAACAACTCCTGGAGTCCCAAACAAGTGGAGCCTCATTTGGAAGACTTGTGCATTTTTGATCTTTTGAAAAGGTCAACAGATTGAGATAGAAAAAATCTGAGTAGACCAAAATGTAGAGAAAGAAAAGTAGCATAGGGTACAGATAGGGCATATTGGTGGAGAGGCTGGGGGAGGAGCTATAAAAATTTTAAAAACCTCTCAGCCAAATGAACTTTCTGCTCCCGCGTAAAATTTGGGATAATGCACAAGTCCCTCCCTGCGGGAGGGGCGGCTTCGCCGCCAGCCACAGCGCTCCCACCAGGGGGGACTTGTGTTAAGTTAGTACCTCCTCCATCTCCGCTTTCCGTACTCGCAAGTTGGCATCCATCTCAAGCACATTCATTTGTTGCTCCTCCAATCAAAGCTTTCTTTTCTCTCGAGAGTCGACCATCTTAGCCCGAACATTTTCTGCTTCAATCTTCAACCGATCACGCCGTTCTTTGGATGCAATACATTGAGCGCGGTAAATTTTGGTCTCTTCAATAGCTTTTTCAAGAGGCAGAGGCTCGCGACCTAAGACATAAATAAGTAAGAATAATGTTGGTCACTTCGTTGAAATAAGTTTAAGCACAATGCGAGTCAAAAAATAACATACCTTTACTAGGCCTGCGTTTTGCAGCGCCAGATTGAGCTCCAATCGGATTTTCTGTGGCCACCGGAGTTGAAGAGTTCGGGGGAGAGTTTTGGTTATCATCTATTCTATTAATCTCATTAGTGCTCTGAGAATCATGCTCGTTGTCGTCTACTTCACAATTCAGCAAGTCTGGAACACCACTGTTGGTCAATTCCACCGTGACTTCAGGGTTCGCACAGCTTTGTGTACCCATTATGGGATTTAATTTGTCCCAATATTTACATCTCTTAACTAACGCAGCTAGTTAATTAATATCAAAGGCAAAATATTCAGCTGTTGATGAACAATCTGAGAATCAGACGGAGAGGGAGGTAAACTAAGACTAACCAGGAACAGTTGATGTGCCATTTAAAATGTCTTCCTCAAGAACTCCAGCTCCAGTGTTACGAAGCCAATCACTTGCCTTGCTAAACGCTCCCTGAAGCTCTTGCATCTTCTCCTGAATTCCTTTGTTATCACGGTGCGTTATTCCAGCACCTTCCATAATCAGCAAGATCTCCGAGGCTAAAGCCGATTTGGTCAAGCCGTTTCTCGTATCACCTCTCCTGCGCTGGTAGTTGCCATCAACAGCAAGCCAATCGAGCAAGATTTGTATACTTGAGATCCCATCTTCACCATCCTTTTCCCAACTGACAGGCTTTTGGCGTTTTTCAGCAGCAGAGTTGGTGGTGTTCGGTGTCAATTGTGAGTGTTTCTCAGCGGCTGATTTTTGTTTCCTGGCCGGTTGGGTGGATCCTTTTTGGGAGTTGGTGGGATTTGGTAGAGTAGGAGCCATTGAGTTTGGTTTCGTGGATATGAAAGAGTTGGATAGAATATTTTATAGGGTGATGTGATGAAAAAGTGCGGTGTTGAAATTATTGAGCGAGTGGTGGGGCCAAGAGAGCAAGAAGGCAAGCTTTTATTAAAAGAAGTATACATATGTATATGATTGCACCCAGGTGTGATGATGGGAGCGGGAAAGTGGAGTTGGTGGAGTGGTTGAGTGATGGTGGGACTTGGCCAAGTGGGAATGCTGGATCAGTGGAGTGATAATGTGAAGGGATACATACGGAATTGGGATGTTGGATGAGTGTTCGGGCCCCGGGGGATGAGATGGATGTGAAATTTTTGCCGGTTTAAGACATAATCTCCTGGTCTTCTGTGGCAGAAAGGACCTTTCCTGACTGCTAGATCGAGGAAGGAGATCAGGTCATCAGAAGCCAAATCAGGAACTTTTTTTTTCCTGATTTTGAGTTCTGGATCCGCTCCTGGAAGCGGGATCTGCCAACTTTGAAACCCCCTATTATTCAACTCAAATCAAATTCAAAATACAAATACAGCCAATCCGAAAAAGCTTGGTTTCCTTGAAAGGAATTTCCAGCGGAAATTCCTTTTGGATTTGCCAACCTATGTGCATCCAA
The DNA here is from genome assembly GCF_026914185.1 of Puccinia triticina. Lineage (NCBI taxonomy): Eukaryota > Fungi > Basidiomycota > Pucciniomycetes > Pucciniales > Pucciniaceae > Puccinia > Puccinia triticina. Next base: position 1,712,578 of record NC_070572.1, read on the forward strand.
CATCAAGGTTGGACACATGATATTCAGACCTGCAAGCGCAGTCGCTTGCAGGATGCCACGAACCAAGCTGTTTGGTAGCAAAAAAAAACACACGCCGGCCACTGGGACCGGCACTGTCCAACCTCGCAACCGGCGGAGGAGGGGCATCCGGAGTAAAATCAGCTGAATCACTCAATTCTGAAATCAAAATGGAGAAAAAATAAAAGGAAGTGGCTTATTGGATTTACTTGGCTGATGTATATGCAACCTGCATATAAGAATGAGGTGGGCATGAATATACATATGTCCAACCTTGACAGCAATTATTGGCAAATCCAATACATAGTTTGGGTGGAAATTCCTCCCAAGGAAGCCAAGCTTTTTCGGATTAGCTGTACTCAAACAGATTCGATTCAATGTGCTATGCCCTGGGATCCATGGTCCTCACGGGGTGGTCTTGCGCATTTCTTGAGGTTGATTTTGCTGTGTAAGGTATACTAAGAATAGAATTTACAATATTGGAGGACTTCCCGTTGATCTGGAAGGCCTTCCAGAGTCAGATCTGGATTTCCAGATTGTGCCAGATTGTTTTTTCTGTCACTCGCACTCCTCAGATTTACAAGTCACTGCAATATATCTAGCCTTGGCGCATCACCAGAGGCCAAGCCCTCACTCCAATCAACTCACCCCAACATCTCGGCTCCACAGCCTCCTCAATCAATGTGTGCTTATCAATGGACACCTCTGATTCCAACCAACACTCATCCTTAATACGCCATTGACAGCACCAAGAACGTCTCATTCAGCATCATTTCCAGCAGCTACAAGCTGCTCGTCAAAACCAAGAAGCATTCCTTGGGTTAGTTGTTTGAACTTTGGGTGGGTCCACTTGAGTTTGAGTTCTTGCCGTGCTATTTTGTGCCATTGATTGGTGTTTGCTGGAGGACTTCCCGTCGGAATCTTTGGGTCTCTCAGAAGTGATCTGGACCCCAAGAACGCTAGATTTCCCTGTGAAAATCTAGAATTTTCGGGTCTATATTGACATCTGCAAGAGTCCCAGATCGCACAGGAAGTCCTCCACTTGATGCGGAAATGGCTGGCAGGAGATCTAGGATGCTTAAAGACCTTTGAATATTTCCAGAGCTTGGGTTCTCCCGTGGACCTACCAAAAATCTGAAATCTGGGGGGTCAGATCTGAAATTCCAGATTGACAGGAAGTACTAGGAAGTCCTCCATTGGTGAACAAGTAAAACAACAAGAGGGCCAAGGAGTTTTCCGCGGCCCACTGACCCAAGCGCCCATCACGGGCCAGCAGATTGGATGATGCAAAAAAAAACCCCTTCATCAAGCCCCAAATTTGTTCCCTGCCATGCCAACTTTCAGCGCTTAGGTGTACATAGGTCCCTCCTGCGCTGCGTTCAGGCCCTTCGGGCCCCCTTGGGACAAGTTTGGGAGGTCGTGCTTCGGGCCAGCCCAGGCTGTACCACTAGGCCGCTGCAAGCGTTCTCGGAGCTGCGGTATCCGGGGTCTGGACGGTGATTGTTGCGTGGGCCTGGATGCGAACTTAACCCAAGTCCCTCGCTGCTGCGGGCGTCTGGTCTTGCGAAGCAAGCCTCCGATAGCCCTCGGCAGGAGGGACTTGCGCGCTATCACCCCCTTTCGCAGAGCCTAGAATCCCAGTTTGGCTGGGTGGTTTATTCAAACCAACACAGTTTCTTGCACTCACAACATTAGAACTTAAAAATTGGCTTGGCACAAAGCCTTGCATCTTGCGCATCATCCCACACAATCTAAGCTAAGTTACACCCCTTCTTCAAGGTTAAAAAAATTATCAAAGTCAACCAAACCTTGAAGTTTACTGAAGTCGAGTAACAGAGAAGATCCGTGCTCACATACTTATAAATATACTTTTTTTTTTGACTTACAGTCAAGCCTCTGAGCCCTTGATCGCCGGCACAGACCCGCCATCAAGACCGCATAGCCCTCTGGATGACCGGTAAAGACCGGTCATCGAGAGGGATATATACAACGCCCTGGATGACCGGTACAGACCGGTCATTGAATGGATATGTAGAACCTCTCAATGACCGGTCTGTGCCGGTCATTGAGGGGACTCGACACTCTCAATGGCCAGTACAGACCGGCCATCGAGAGTATACAACCCTCTCAATGACCGGTCTGTGTAAGGATGGCAATTGGGACCCGGGTACCTGCGGCGGGTCCGGGTACCGGGTCAATTTTTAGCTGAAACCTGACACCCGGCACCGCCTCTGGTACCGCCGTGCGGGTATCTGCGGGTATACCGGCGGTACCCGCCCTCATAATTCAACACATATAATTTCTTAGCATTCAGTTCTTGATAGTTTATCTAGTCTACTAATATGATTTTGTTTTTCCCCTTCTCTTTTGCCTTTACCTTCCTCCCAACCTTGATTCCTTCCTTCCACTTATTCAAGGTCCCCTCTTATGAACTTACATTCGGCAAGGATAAGCTATCATCCGCCGGCCATACTTATCAAGCTGGTCGGACAGAACGGGTAACGCATATGATTTGTAGCTGAGACTGATGCCGTTTGTCGCGACTTTCTGAGCCTTTTCTGGATAAGAAATGACATAGTCAGAAACCACTGTCAAACTATAATAGAATAGGAAATAGACATTGTAACTCACGTAACTCTTCCTCATCAGTGAGAGGGCGTGCTCCAGACGGCGGTGGCTGGCTGCTAGATGGAGTGATATCGAGCTCTTCTCGGGCAGGTGTTTTGTTGGTTGCCTTCGCTTGGTCGTTTGGAGGGGGTGAGGCGGTTGATTCGCGGGATCGGTTGGTTTTTTTTTGCTTGCGGGTGGCCATCGTGGTTTGGTTGGTGGATGGATGTTGATGCGGGATATGAATTCCGACCTCGGACTTCATGTCCAGATATCCTGCCAACGGGGGGCGGGGGATCCGATGTCCCGTCCGAGTCGGACGGGACACAGTGACTTCCCATCCAGATATCCGCCCCCCAACGGGGGCCGGGGGATCCCGACGGGGATAGCGGGTATGTCTGGGCGGTACCCGGGTGCCACCATTTTTTTGGCGAAAATCAGATACCCGGCACCGCCCCGCGGGTATTAGGGTGGTATGAGCGGTACCCGCCCGCGGGTCCCGGGTACCGCCCAACGCGTACCTCTTTGCCATCCTTAGGTCTGTGCCGGTCATTGAGGGGACTTGACACTCCCAATGACCGGGATCGACCGGTCATCGGAAGGACTCGACCCTCTCGATGACCGGTACTGTGCCGTTCATCGAGAGGGCTTTATCCTCTCGATGACCGGAACATACTGGTCATTGAGAGGGTCGAGTCCCCTCGATGACCGGTCGATTCCGGTCATCCTCAAGCTAGCTGCGTGTGAAACACGCTATGTATTAAACAGAGAGTCCGTGCTCTCATTCTGTGATTAATTTCTGCAATTCTGGGTTGCAGACTCGGTAACAGGCTTGAGGTTTTTTTGTCTTGTTTAATTTTTCAGGACATGCTGGTATCAGTACATAAAGGGAAAAAAATATAGGTCTCAGCCGTAGCATGTTGGGCAGACCTGGAGCAAAAAAAACAAAAAAAGGTTGTGGTATGAGAGATGTACAAAGGGGAAAGTAAAAAGAGGGGTGAAAATCCCATTCTCCGTGCGCCAGGATGGGGAGGTACGGTATAAGTCCCTCCTGCCGAGGGCTGTCGGAGGCTCGCTTCGCGAGTCCCAAGCCCGCAGCAGCGAGGGACTTTGTTAAGTTCGGGGCTTGGATGATGTGCTCGTTACAACCAATTTGCAAGGTCATTTGAGGTTTTTCTGAAAAGAAATCTGAGAAGAATTAGATAGACAAAGTTTGGATTGTCTTGAAGTCTCAATAACCGTTGATATGTAATTGCATGGAGGCACGGGCTGTTCTCTCTTCCAAGGGCCGGTCTGTGGCCGTCTTGTGCCGCTCTTCTGCCGGCGGTCCCCATCCCGTCCACTTCCCCCCACTTCCCATGGATCCAAGATATGAAGATGCCGATATCTGCGGGGAAGCGGCGGCTTGGCTGTGTTCCTCGCTCTATGTATTATGCATCACGGGAAACCCGGGCAGTCTTTCCCGCAATTGCATAGCATGTTTGCCACAAGCACAGTCTCCGCCGGCCGGGCCGTGAGCTCCGGCCGAGGGACGAAGAAGGCCCAGTCGCGGGGTTCCCGCTGTTCCGTTGGCGGGGCTGCGAGCTGGTCTGTGCAGATCCTCCGCTGAGACGCTCTTCCCCCTCTTCTCCGCTGGGACGTGTTTGGGATGTGCTGTGTGCTGGGCTGCAGCTGGCCGACGCCGAGCTCGGGGTGGCGGCTGAAGGGGCAGGCTGCTCAGCTCCGCGGATCGCGAGCACCGGCCAGCCGCCATGGACACGCAGCGTGCCTCCGCCAGCCCGGGCGCGCCCCGCTGCCTGCAAACGCGAGATGGCGGCGCCGGCTGGGCGAAGTAAGTGCCTGGGAATGGGAGAGTGTCGATGCCCTCCTTACGCCCGGCGCCGGCGCGCCTGGGCAGCCACCAGCTGGCGCTGTACAGCCGAATACAGTCTCCAATCGACATGCTTTGCGGCGCCAGAACGAGCGAGGGACTGCTGCGAGGGATCCTCCCTGCCATCGCCACCGCTCAGCAGCCTCTCCATCCTCATCCTCATCCTCCACCCCCACACATACATATAGCAGTCCCCCTGCATTGCCCTCCAAGCAGCGCATACACCCCGATCAACCGCCGGGGAGACCACCTAACGCCGCCCCCACACACAACTCGCACCACCACACACACACCCGCACGACGATGGCCGAGCTATCGACGACGGCCGAGAAGCAGTCGCTCTCGGGCGACCTGCACGCCGACAAGCCCGCCCTCGACCCCGAGCTGCAGCGGATCGCCCAGCTGTCGGCCAAGCTCGAGAACCCGCTCTCGGGCTTCTCCACCCACGAGCTCGTCCTCCAGGCCGAGGAGTTCTGCCAGGCCCACGGCTTGACCGACCAGCGTCCGTCTCTCTCTCCCCCCCATCCGTCCCTCAAAACTGACGCCATGGGTGCTTGCAGTCGAAAACTTCAAGCGAGGCGCCATCCTGGCTGCCAACCCCCACGACCTGGACCGGATCCCGGCGATCACGGCGGAGGAGCGCCAGTTCATCGACTGGGAGAGCAGCCGGCGCTGGAAGCAGCCGCGAATGATGTCCGTCCCTGCCCCCCCCCCCCCCCCTCCTCCTCCCCCCACCCAAGCTCACACGCGGGGCGTGCGCTGCAGGTACTTCATCGCCGTGCTGTCCTCGATGGCCGCGATCGTCCAGGGCATGGACGAGGTGAGAGCACCCCCCGTGCCTCCGTGCTCCATCGGCCCGCTCACCCGCCCGCTCTCTCTCCACAGGCCGTCGTCAACGGCGCCCAGATCTTCTACTACGACCGCTTCGGGATCTCCGACTCGTCGCGGCGGACGGCGATGATCCAAGGGCTCGTGAACAGCGCGCCCTACCTCTGCTGCGTGCGTCTCTTTCCCATCCCCCAAGAGAGAGAGAGAGAAAAAAGCATGGTCTGAAGCGCTGGAGAGTCCCGTGCAGGCCGTGTTCGCATGCTGGATCACCGACCCGGCCAACCGGATCCTCGGCCGTCGCGGGGTCATCTTCTGGTCCTGCTTCATCGCCGGCGCCGCCTCGATCTGGGAGGCGTTCACGTACTCGTGGCCGCAGCTGTTTGCGGCCCGGCTGCTGCTGGGCCTGGGCATCGGCCCCAAGGCGCGTCCTCCTCCCCCTCCCTCCCTCTCTCTGCCAGCCCACACTCACATACTTGCCCTGCAGTCGGCGACCGCTCCGATCTACACCGGTGAGCGTCGCCCCGCTTCCTCCCCCCCCACCCCCCGTCCGTCCCCACGCTCATCGACGGCTTCTCTTCCCGCAGCCGAATGCGCGCCGGCGCCTATCCGGGGCGCCTTGGTCATGCAATGGCAAATGGTCCGTCCTCTCTCTCTCTCTCCGCACCCCGTCCTCCCGCACGCCGGCTGACGCCCACTCCCCGCCCGTCTCCCGGACAGTGGACCGTGAGTATCCCGCTCGAATCTCCTTGGGCAGCGCCGTTTACTGACCGGTTGGTATAGGCCTTCGGGATCGCGCTGGGCGACATCGTCAGCGTGGTCTTCATGGACATCGAGCCGGACGTGGCCTGGAGGTAACGTCTCTCGCCGCCCGCTCCCGCGAAGAGCCGACACACGACTGACTGAGGCTTGAGAGCCGCAGATTGATCCTGGGCTCGACGGTCGTGGCGCCGGTGCTGGTGTGCTGCATGATATACTGTGCGCCGGAGTCCCCGCGCTGGTACATGTCGAAGGGGCGGGTGGCCGAGGCGTACCACGCGATGCGCAAGCTGCGCTTCTGCGACCTGCAGGCCAGCAGGGACCTGTTCTACATCGCCAAGCTGCTCGAGATCGAGAACCTGTCCCTCGAGGGCCGCAACCTGCTCACCGACATGTGGCGCGTCCCCCGCGTCCGCCGCGCCGCCCAGGCCTCCGGCCTCGTCATGTTCATGCAACAGTTCTGCGGCGTCAACGTCCGTCCCCTCCTCTCGCCTCCTTCCCCGTCTCCCAGCACTGACCCGTGTGTGTGTGTGTTTATAGGTCATTGCTTACTACAGCTCGTGCGCACAGATGCTCTGCACTATATGCTGCATCCACATCCGCTGATCTCCTTCTCTCCCTCACGAAAAAACACACACGCTCGTGACAGGCAAGTGTTCATCGAGGCGGGCTTTTCGCGCAAAGATGCGCTCCTGACGACGATGGGCACGGGGCTGGTGAACTGGGTGTTTGCGATCCCGGCGCTGTACACGATTGATGTAAGCACACGGCATCAGACCGAAGTGTTATAGTGCGCAGAGGGGCTGAGTGGGGGCGAGAGAGAACAGACCTTCGGGCGACGGAACCTGCTGCTGGCGACGTTCCCGGCGATGTCGGCGTGTCTGTTTGTGACGGGGATGGCCTTCTTCATCCCGGTCGACGGGCCGGACGACCACCGGCGCGTGGGCGTCGTGGCCGCCGCGATCTACCTCTACATGGCCTTCTACAGCCCGGGCGAAGGCGTGAGTCCGCCGGCTCTCTCCCCTCTCTCGCGCCCTCCACTCGCTGACCCCCCGCGTGTTGCGTCAGCCCGTGCCGTTCACATACAGCGCCGAGGCCTTCCCGCTGTACATCCGCGACTTCGGGATGTCGTACGCGACCGCCGTGTGCTGGTTCTTCAAGTTGAGCCCCCCCCCCCCTCCGCCCTCGTCCAGCCCCGCAGAGCCGCTGACGCCCGCTCCAAAAAGCTTCGTCCTCGCCATCACCTTCCCGCTCATGCTGACGGCCTTCAAGCCGCAGGGCGCCTTCGGCTGGTACGGTAAGCCCCGCCCCCCTCTCCCCCCTCCGCGCGTGCTCACAGCGCCTCGTCTGTCGCCAGCCGCGTGGTGCCTCATCGGCTGGGTCGCCGTCTTCTTCACCCTGTGAGTCCCTTTCCCCCGGCCTCGGGGGCCCCTCTGACCAACCCTCTTTTCGTGTGTGGTGTAGGCCGGAGACGAAGGCGCTCACGCTCGAAGAGCTAGACTACGGTCCGTCCCTCCCTTTAGCTCTGTGCCCCCCCCGTCCCCAACAGCACCTCTGACCCATGTGCATCCGGGCCCCCAGTCTTCTCCGTCCCGACCGCCAAACACGCCTCCTACCAGGTCAAGAACTTCATGTGGTGTTTCCGCAAATACGTCCTCCGCCAGCCCGTCAAGCCCTTGCCTCCCTTGTCAGTCCCCCCCCCCCCTCCCCTCCTCTCTCTCTGCGTCCGCCAGCCACTCACCCCTTCCGTTGGTCTCCCCTCAGATATCAGCTCAACTTGAGCGTCAAGAATTAAAAAACGCTGCCCGACCTCAGCCCGGGTCTCTCTTCCTCTCTCCATATCGTATCCGCTTCCGTATACTCGCACCCAACACACGCCCATCCGGCCGCCCGCCCGGCGCCATCATCCCTGCCCCATCCCGGGGCCCCGCCCTCGTCGTTTGTATGTCTAGTTCTTCGCTTCTCTCTTTGGTTCGCCTCGTGTCTGGAGCCTGGGAAATGCATGCATGCGCCGCCCGCCGGCCTGTGTTTTGTGCCATGCAGAGAGCGCGGGGCCGGAGGAGGCGCGGGCCCGGCTGGATGCCGCGCTGCTGCGGGCGCGTGACTCGCGGCGCGAGCCGCCGACAGCCCTCGGCAGGAGGGACTTTCGCATAAGTCCCTCGAGACTCCGGGGACTCGCGCAGCGAGCCTCCGTCAGCAGGGACTTAGACCCCCAAACTAAGATTGGGCTTTCGATGCACCATGTACATCCGTTTTGCTGGTCATCTCCTGCAACCCTCTGTGTGATTATCAGCTGGTTGGAAGACGGAAATGCAGCAGAACACAGCAGCATTCTCTGCGGCTCAAACGGCATCCAGCACCAGAGAGGACTCCGAAAACTGCGCTGATGGGCACCGTCCCAGTGCGAAACCCCGTGTTCCGGGGTGGTTCGGATGCGTTCCGGCGCGGACGGAGCTTTGTGCATGCTCGAACTGTGGCGGCCTGACACTTCCTCGTCGTCGGCCTCCGCAATCCCGTCCCCAAGATGCGTGGCACGGATTGGAGGCGGTTGAACAGCCCCCCCGCGCCGGCCTCAGATTCTTAAAGGGGCGACGGCGCCCAAGGGCCTCCGGGGGCCTGCTTTGCAAGACGGGCGCCCGCAGCAGAGGGGCTTCGTTCGGTTTGGACTTGCGGGCTAGATTCTAAACTTGGGCCGAAGGGATGTCCAGATGTGCATGATTCCTTGCGTGCTTCTCGAGGTTGGCGACTGGCTTGGGCCTGGCGGACCCCCAGGACCCGAGCCCTCTGAACGCACGCCTTCGACCCCACACAAACACGGCCAATCCAAATATGCGTTTCGCACACCGCGGGGCTGTGCGCACCCGCCCTGTGTCCACCGCGGGCTCTCCCCCAGACCGTCGAGGGGATCCGTGGCAACGAAGAACAGGGCGCTGTTTTCGCTCGCATGTTGTGGTGACAGTGAGCTGACGATACAGGAGCAGATGTGGGGGGTGATCAGCTCCAGAAAAATGAAACAAACTGTAAGTCCATTCTTGGTGTGCAAGGTTGGGGCCTCCTGACGGAGGCTTGCTTTGCGAGTTCCCCCCCAAAGTCTCGAGGGACGTTGTCACGTGCAGGCCTTTCTCCCCAGGGGGGGGAATGGTTGCACTCTCCAGAGAGTGCCAGACAGCAATCTGGCCGTTGGAGTTGTCTGATGTCAGTCCAATTCCAGCACCGATTTCACCTGCACCTCATGCTTATCCCATGCCCAAGTCATCCTGAGTTCTGCGGGAGAAGCTTGCTGAATTTATTTGTATCCCAGTCTGAACCCATGAGTGACTCCTCCTGATGTGAGTTTTGCCCTCAGTCCATCATCCTTGCATTTGCAGGAGGTCCGATCAATCTCAATGGGACCATAGATGAGCCTGGGGCCAAGCAAGCCATAGACATGCTACCAGGCCATCCCTCTTGCCCAATCAAATCAAATGCCAATCTACGTTTCTTCAGTTCCTGATGTTTTTGGGGGACTGTGGTGTGGAAGTGATTCCAAGCCACGCTCCAGCAAGACTCTACCACGCTCTGACACCCACATGATTATATTCATCATCTGATTAGCCGCGTTGTGTTGAGTGCCATGCAATTCATTGGAAACAAAAGTGCTCTTCACATTTTACCCAAAATCATAGCCAAGTCCCATTATCGGCACATGGCAAACGGTCTGGAAGAAACACCATTCAGTTTGCCATCTTGTAGTCACATCTTCTCAGAGCCAGATTCGCACCTGATGGGGCCTTCCTCATTCAGACCAATTGTGGATGTTGCACGCACCTGCCAGATTTGAGGTCATGGTAGAGATGGCATTTGGGACCAGGCACCTGCGGGCGGGTACTGCTCACACCAGCTAGACACCCGCCAGGCGGTGCCAGGTCTCTGTTTTTCAGGCCAAGAGGGGGGGGGGGGGGGGGGGGAGGGGGGTACCCGGGTACCCTCAGCGGTACCTGTGTTGGATGGAAATGTCACAGGTGTGTAATGACTTGTGATGTTGTGGAATATTCGATGACTTTCTGGGAACTCGAATGCAACAAGTAAAAGTCTGGCGCAAGATACACACTGAACTCGTACAACAACCAACTGAAGATCAAGAAACCAAAGAAAGCTCGCTCAAGAAACCAAACAATCGGAGTTCTCAGATCCACTAGACTTCAAAGCCAGTCAGTCATTTGACCAAGAGGATACTTTCAGGGGGAGGAACTTAGGTATTTTTTGTTATTCACTCTGATCAAACTTGTTTGTTGTTACTTATATTTGAGTGTGTGTCTATTTGTTTTTATTGTTTCTTCATTATAGTTCTGTCTACATTTTTTCATCGTATATTTGTCTGTCTGCCATCACACTTGTTCATCACTCTCATCAGGTAAAAAATCAATCTTATTTTTTTTCTATCCATATTGTTTCTTTGATGTTGATCTTAAGCTCTTGATTCTCAGTTTGTTACTGCTACTGGTTTTAAAGTGTTTGCAATTTCAACAATTATCATCTCTCAAGCTCACAACCTGCCATGTACCCGGGGGCCTCTGACCTCCGGTCACTGGTCAGCAGCACATTTTGCTGCCCACTACCACTGCTGAAGCTGGATATAGCTCCCTGCGCTCATCCACCAAACGCGCGCCACGTCAGCCTACCACCATCATCCACCACAACCAGCCACAAGGGGCGGATTCCTTTGAGACACCACCGGTGAATCAGAGCCAATCCGCCGCCACTCAACCACTCACCATTGTTTAGTAGTGCAGGTATCTGTTTTATCCAAAATAACGGGGGGTACCTGGGTAGCAAATGCCATCACTAGTTCATGGGAAACCTACTGCTTGCAACAGAGACCTTCTGTCAATTATTGTGAAGTAAAACCTTTTGTTGACCACAAAACAGCCTAATATTGAAGTTGGGATTTTGGCCGGATGTGCTCCCTGTTATAACTCCAAGTTCATGAGGGAGGGAAAGGTGGGCAGGAAACCAGACGTAAAAGTCTGGAGATTGAAGGGTGAATTGCCCCTCTGAAGGGATTCCTTTCAGGCAGGCCAGTTGCCTTTTTTTGAAGGGTGTGGGTGTGCCCCCAGAAAGGGGTGTGCCTTGATCAATGCTCAAAAGTAAGGACCAACCTGCGCCCTTTTCCGCCGTAATTTTTGGCCAAACCTTGTGGACCAGATGACAGCTGCCCCAGACTCCAGAGGGTAGAAGTAAGTGGTAGGGCAACAAGGATGTATAGCCTCATCACCCGACTTGCTATCACAGAGAAACTCCTCCAACAGCCAGGTTGCACCGGCCATTGAAGGGAGTGTGTCTCCTCAATTGCTGGTGCAATCCTGCCATCAAAAGGAGTGCACACTCCTTTTGATAGTCGAGTCATACCAGCCATTGAAGGGGGTGGGTACTCTGTTTGATGGCTGGTACAAGACAGCCATCAATGGGAGTGCGAACTCCTCTAGATGGCTGGTACAACTCGGCCGTCAAAGGGAGACTCACTTCAATGGAAAAGTTGTGCCAATCGTCCAAGGGAGTGTGTACCCCCTTAGATGGTCGGTCTAACCCCGCCATCATAGGGAGTAAACATCCCCTCCAATGGCTGGTACAACTTGGCCATCAAAGGGGATTTGTGTTCCCTTTGATGGCTGGGTTAGACCAATCACAAATGGGGTGTACCCCCTTGATAGCCAAGTTTTGCTGGCCATCAAAGTGAGTAAACATTTTCCTCAATGGCCGGTACCATCCGGCTGTTGGAGGGAGGCTCCCTTTGATGGCCAAGATGTGCCAACCATTGAAGGGAATGTGTACTCCCTTCAATGGCCGGTACTACTCAGACATCAAAGGGAGTCTGAACTCCTTGCAATGGCTGGTAAAACTTGGCCATCAGAGGCAGACTCCCTTTGACGTTGGGCTGTACCGGCTAGAGATTGTCATTTGGCACCTGTTGGGGGGTACCTCAAACTGCCACACTTCAGAACAAGTGCTGCATACTTTTTGCCACCAGCCAAGCAGGTGAAGGGTCCAGGACTTAACCTTGAGGATTACTGCACCCTCTGCCTGCATTGCTGGTGCCTGGTTGTGTGGATAGCATGGTTTCAAGTGTGACAGGTACCCCCCAACAGGTGCCAAATGACAATCTCTAGTACCGGCCATTGAAGGGAGTACACACACTGTTCAATGGATGGTGCAACTTGGCCATTGAAGCCCTCTGATGGCCAAGTTCCACCAGCCATCAAACAGTACTCCCCTTGCTGGCTGGTACAGCCCGGCCATTGGAGGGATTCTGCCTCTGATGGCCAAGTCGTACCAGCCATTGCAAGGAATTCTGACTCCCTTCAATTGCCAGATTGTGCCAACCATTGAAGGGTGTGTACTACCATTGGTGGCCGGTACTACTCAGCCATCAAAGGGAGTCTAAACTCCTCACAATGGCTGGTATGGCTTGGCCATCAGAGGCAGAATCCCTCCAATGGCCTGGCTGTACCAGCCATTGAAGGGAGTCTCCCGGAGATGAACCATTTACACCTGTGACATAGGTGTGCAATGTCACAAGGGTCCGTGCTTCACATTTCCACCCTCAGGTTTGCCCAAGCCTGAAGGTGGACATGGGCAACAACATTCCTTGCCAATCTGGACATATGTATATAAATATATCCAGCTTGCCAAGAGGAATCCTAACAGCAAGCTGGATACATAAGTATCCAGCTTGCTGGGAGGACCCCCCCTGGCGAGCTGTATACATAAGAATCCAGCTCTCTGGGAGCAGTCCTCTTGGCGATCTGGGTATATATATATATATATCCAGATTGGCAATGGAGGTCTCCAGCTCGTGGGGAGGACCTCACTCACCAAGCTGGATACATATGCATTGGGCAAGGCATCTTGGAAAGCTGGATTCATATGTATCCAGCTCACTGGGAGGAGTCATCCCAGCGGCAGACTGGTATGTCAGCTCCCCAAGAGGCATCCTCCTGGCCTGCTTGGCTGAGAGGGCTTGTTAGGAGCAGTCCCTTGTCTTGGCAAGCTTATCCAGCTTGGCAAGGGAGGTCCTCCCAGCAAGATGGTCACATATCCAGCTCCCTGAGTGGACTTGCCTATTTGATGGAAGGCATTCCTCTGATCAACAAGGTGTACACAAATCCAACATAAGGGATTGATTCCTCCAGTCAGAGGTGTGTTATAAACCTCCTCAACCACAGTGATTCCTCTGGTGGAAGAGTTTTACATAAATCCAACAGGAGGGATTGATTAATGTGGTCAGAGGTATGTACACCTTGACCGCAGTTATTCCTCTGGTCAAAGAGGTATGTACACCTGCTTGACCAGAGGGATCCCTCTGGTCAGTACTTGCTTGTAATCCAAAGCCCAGAACAACATGGATTTCTTAATGCAGGAGGGTAAACTCAATCCTCATTTGCAATTACAGTCAAAAGGCCAGCGGTGATTTGATTGATGAAGATGACCACTTTGGCCACTCAAGCTGAGCCCTCTGTTGATACTTGAAGTGTCATTTTGTAGAAGGGTTTCAGAACCTGCACCAGGCCTGCCGCCAAGTCAAATTCTTGCTGGTTCACATGGTTGTTGCAAGCTAAGGCAAAAAAATTATCACACTGCCACATAATACTGGCATATATAATATTTCAGTTGGGTCAATCCCTGCAGCGTTTATAAATAGACTTACATAGCATTCTTGCATCTGACAATGCTTGAAAGCTGCAGCTATGTGGAGTTTCACCAAGTCCGGACGTCCCGCTCAATGTTATGAGGCTTTTGGAAATTAATTTCTTGACAAAGTGGATAAAATTTAGCCTTTGAGTTTGGCGACTTCCTAAATTGGGTTGCAATAGCGCGGAACTGGATAAAATAAAATAAGAGAGCATTGAATCTGGGATGGTTAAAGGAGGAGGAAAGTGATTAAACAACCTTTTCAAGGGATCAACAACACAAGTCCAAAGTATAAGCATCATCATCATTCTCTTCTTCAAGATCAATGAGATCAGCAAGAGTGAAATCATCATTGTCTGGCAAATTGCCTTTGGTCCTGGGTAATTCATGAATATTGGTGATCTCCTCTTCATCTTCATCTTCACTATTGTCTGCCTCCAAATCCAACCTTTCAATAAGATTGGAGGTCTCATATTCTTCATCAGATTCATCCACCTCAGTCGCTTTAGTGTCTCTGTTTTTGATACGTCCAAATGGTCAAAGGATTGCCTTGACAATGAGGTTAAGGATATGTGTCAAGCACCTCATCCACTGCGGCTCACCTTGGAACCGCTTCCTCAGCAATCATTGACCCATTGTTTCCGGTGTTTTTGGAAACAATGCTGCAGATCTTGTGAGAGTAATGGGCCGTTAGAGGCATTCAGAAAATGAAAACAATAAAGAAAAAGTGAGTGTACCCAATTTTGCAATTCAAACTTCTTGACTATGTATTGGACCATGCGTGCCAAGTAATCACCAGTATGCCTTTCTTGAAGCAGAACAAAGTCAAGTAGCATTGAATCCATCTTGATAGCAGTACTGCTATCTAACAGTTGGTAGATCACAGCCCCAATGATGTCATATCCATTTGGTATCTGCCACGTTTCCACACCCAAGTAAAGTGCCCCCTGGTGGACCTGAAGCACTCAAGCCAGTTTTTTCAACAGTCAAAATTAAACCATTCTTTGAAGTTGATATGTATAAATAAAATCATAGCCAACTTAATCTCAATCCCTTGCACAGTTTCTCCTGAACACACAAATAGAGCCTGTGAATTGCTGTCAAACCCATTTTTGATTGGGGAGATGCAAAATCCTCTTGATGATATTTTTTGCAAAGGCCAAGAAGGGTTTGGCTCCCTTGGCACACCAAGCAGCACACTGTTGCAAAACCTAGAGGGAGAATACCAGTAAGCTGAGAAAAAAGGTGCAAACAGATTCCTGATCATCTTCACCTCTTGTGGGTCTATTTCACCTGTTCCAAATACACCAAGCAAAGAAAGAGACTTGTGATTTGATGGTTTTTGATGGTTCCTCAAGCATTTTCCCGCGTGTATGAGAAGATTGCTGCAAGATAAGTCATATGCAGTTCAATTGATATTTTTACCACATCTAGCAAGAATTTAAACTTGTTAGCTATTTTTTATTACATTTTCAAATCTGACAGAGATATACATACCTTTTACATTTCCATTGCATTCATTGGGTGGTTGAATTTATTGAGCTGATCCAACAATGTGGGTGACTTGTAAGATGCATAGGCAGAACTGACTTGATTGTGCGCGAGTTTCTTTGCATGTTCTAATAATTAAAGATATCATAAATCAGCTGAAGATACACCAGGAAAAAAAATAGTCACTTGATACCTTTCAGAATTTCCACAGGAGATCCTCAGTTTTGACTGGGCACCACTAATCCTCATTTCTGGTCAGCTGATACTCAGCTTTGGCTCCCAGCTCATGCTCAGCTTTGGTGCCCAGCTCATGCTCAGCTTTAGTGTCCAGCTCATTCTCAGCTTTGAACCAGTCCTGGCCCAGCTTATTCTCAGCTTTAGTCCAGTCATGGCTCAGATTAGCCTCATATTAGGGCTATCATTGGCCCAGCCAATGCTCAGGTTTGGACCAGTATTGGCTCAGCTGATCTTCAGCTTTGGATCAATCTTGGCCCAGCCATTGCTCAGCTTCTGACCACTCCTGTCACAGCTGTGACAGCTCTGTTTATGAAGCTTAGGGCAAAAAACTCTTCAAAATAAGGGTTTCGGGCCCTAGCACTACAACTGTGCTGATTTAAACACTAGTAATGTAAATTACTAAACTTGCTACATGGTAAATACGGCCACTACAAGGGTTTTAAACACTCTTCAAAAGAGGAGGATTTATTATGTAATTAATAATGTATAATTATTAATTACAGGGAATAAATTTGGCGTAAAAGTAGGTGGTAACACCACCCAAAAAAAGAAGGCAATGAGTGCACATTGCCATGCTGAAATATATATATAACAACATTTGTAAACACAGCAAATCCTTCTGAAACTTTTGTTGTATATTTTTCTTATATATTCTCAACTTTGAACCTAAAAAGATCATATATGCTTTTTTCTACCTTCTACCTTGAAGAATCCCAAAGGTGTGCAGTTTCTAATAAGATATGTAATTATTTATGGACCTAAATTAAAAACTCAGTTGAATTAGGATTCTGGCTCCCAGGAGGTTGCTTACACCACCTTGGCCATTTTGAATGTGGGTCTTGCAGCTTCTTGTGAGTCAGAAATACAATCCCCCTCTTGGAAGGGAAGTTGGAATAGAGTTCTAACTCTCTTTTTC
This sequence comes from Puccinia triticina, assembly GCF_026914185.1. Taxonomy (NCBI): domain Eukaryota; kingdom Fungi; phylum Basidiomycota; class Pucciniomycetes; order Pucciniales; family Pucciniaceae; genus Puccinia; species Puccinia triticina. The sequence goes on from NC_070572.1 coordinate 1,728,969, forward strand.
TCTTTTCTTTTTTCTTTTGGGTCATGCTAAATGCACACCAAATTTTTCCTACGTGCGCGCCAAAAAGCCATACACAGGTGTGTATGCCATTGGGTTTTGGCGTGCAGGGAAAAGTACGCCAAGACACCCCGGCAAGCTGGTAAAATTCCAGCTCGCCAAGAGAAATTTATATCTCTATGTGAGATGAATTTGTACCAGCTCTCTGGGAGGAATACATACCTCCCGGCGAGGTGAATTTGTAAACCAGCTTGCCAAGGGTATTCTTCCCGGCGAGCTTGCCAAAGCCCAGCTCGCCAAGAGCAATGTATTCTTCTTGGTAAGATGGTACAAATCCATCTTGCCGAGCGTTTTGTATTCCTCTCGGCGAGCCAGTCAAATTCCATCTCTCCAAGAGGTATGTATTCCTCTTGGCGAGCTGGTCGAAGTCCATCTCGCCGAGAGGTATGTATTCCTCTCGGCGAGCTGAAGTTTGGGGAATTGGTGTCCCCAGTCCCGTACGCCAATTATGCAGGCTTACGGGACTGAGGACCGGGTTTCTTGGCGTACGTGTCTCTGCCCGCCAAACATGATGGCGTACACACTTGTCTACGCCCTTTATGGCGTGCGCGTAGTAAAAACTTGAATGTGAGTGCAACATCCGATGAACAGAGGTTGTACTTCCAACCAATGGGTGTACAACCTCCATTTGATGAGGGTACAGCCTCTATCTGATGGGGGTACAACCTCCATTTGATGGAGGTCCAAATGGAGGTCATACCTCTTTTTGAATCAAAATGGAGTTTGCACTTCATCAGCGAGGCCAAATAAAGGCCGAGTGAATTTGGACGATCGTCCAAAGTCGCTTTTAGCATAGAGGTGCACCTAGGCTAGAACTCGCGGGGTACCCGGCCGTTTTAGGGTTGTCCCGTGACCCAAACCCAGCGGGAATGGACATGATATACCTGTGAAGCCCTGGTCCATGTTCCAGGGTTACAGCGCGCCCGGAAGTGTAAACAAGGCGTCCGGCACCCCATAACCTCCTGGACCCTCCTGGACCGGACAGGGTAATACCCGCTGGGATCAGGTAGGGGTTACAGCGCTGCAACCTCCACCCAAAGGATCTTACTTGGATGAGTTTCCAAAGTCACCTGGCCTGTTTCAGCCATTTTTTACACAAAAGCATTTATCTAATTTCAAAGAGGAAATGAATTTATGATAGAAAAACAACAACTAAGCAGTAAAACTGATTTGAGAAAACACATTATCAACAATTTTATTTTCAATACAAGAAGAGTATTATATATATATATATATATATATATATGAAGTGTGTTATCAAATCTTTTATGGTACCTCCATTTGGATAAAATACAACAACTAAATGGGGATTTCAGAATGATAAACCCTGAAGATAGGTTCCTACATATGGGGCTAATGCACTTTCCAAGGATTTTAAACCAATGACAGTGTACTCCAGGGCATGAGTTTTAAACCACACCAAAAAATATTTTCATCATAATAATCAGTTAAAATTTCTTCTTGATTTTTTTATTACATGGTTTCAACTTCTGTGACAACTGAATTAAGCTTTTGTAAGAGGGTTAAACTTCTGTAAAAAACTTCTGGAACAACAAGGTTAATAATCTGTAATAACTAGGTTAGCCATGTGAAATGCCTTGGTATTAACAATGTATTGAACATGGCAATGTGTGCACATTGCCTTCCTTTTGGGGGTGGTGTAAGCGCTTAAACTGATTGGCTGCTTGACAGAGGCGGTGGTCTTATGGCAACTACTTGCGAGGATAAAGCTTTAAATATGCTAATAAGGGATTTTTGATAATTTAAAGGGTTTGATCCAGTGGATTTTGTGTACTGGGGATGGTTTAAAGGGAAAAGGGGCTACAGTAGTAGCAGAGGAGAATATGCACAGCAAACTTACAGTTTCTGGGCGGTGAATGGTCTGGGGGATCTTTCCCTGAGGGCCAAATAGGCCTCTATCTATAGAGGGGACTTCAGTGGGCGCAACCACTAAGTCCTTTTCTCCCTATGGGAGTATCCTGGGGTGTAGACGTGAACAAGGCTTGGCTCTGGGCAATTTATTTGTATTATAATAGACTAATTTCCCTGACTCTGTCACATGACATGTTTATAACCAATTGTAATGTGGAAGAGCTTCAGTAGAAGACTACATAATGTTTTCACGGGGTATTTTTACATGATTAATATTACCCTTTCATGTACTGTAGTTTAATTGTATGTACTTTGTTTATTTTACTAATTTTTTGTATGTAACCACAACTCAATGAATTTTTATTGGGTCCCGCAACTCAATCAAAATCCATTGAGTCGCGGGATGCAATCAAAATTCATTGAGTCGTGGGACCCAATCAAAATTCATTGAGTCGCAGGACCTAATTGAAATTCATTGAGTCGTGGGACCCAATCTAAATTCATTGAGTTACGGGACCCAATTGAAGGAATCTTGATCTTGCTGCCACCATGACTGAAAATTGAATGCGCCCCCAGCGCTACGGGTTTGGCCACCACAGCGCTTTCTGGGGTCAATTCTTAATTATACAATTAGTACATGAAGGAATAGGAATAAGGGGTTACTTTAAGTGGGTGACACCCCTCAATTTATGATGAGGAATCTGAATCTGCAACAATAATTCACTAATTATTATTATTTACTAAGTTATTGCAGTCTTTTGGACACTTGGTGTATCTCTAAGGCTGACAAGCTGATTAGAGAATGTTGACTGGTACCTGGAACCCGTGAGCGGGTACCTGCCACACCCGCCCCACACCTGCCAGGCGGTGCCGGATGCGGTGCAGGGTGTGGTACCTGGGTACCACCCATCCCCGGTCAGGGTACTGGGTAGCCTGGCCCAGGGCCACCTTTGGCCGGCCATCAAAAGTGTGTTCAGAACCAAAAAAGTATCTCAATGGCCGGTCATTTGGCCATTGAGAGCAGCTTGGATGGCCACTGATACAGCAGGCCATTGCAAGAGTTGTATATACTTCTCTCAATGACCAGTCAAAGCCTGTCATCAAGAGGACTAACTCCTCTCAATGACCAGCTGCTAGAGAGTACATGCTCCTCTCTAGCTGTTTGCCAAGAGGAACTGTGTACTCCTCCCAATGAACAGCTAGAGAGGAAGAATGGACTCCCCTCTAGCTGGTTGTTGAGAGGAGTACATGTATACTCCTCTATAGCTGGTTGTTGAGAAGATTACATGTTCCTCTTGAGGAGCATCTATGTGCTCCTCTCTAGCTGGTCATCAAGAGGACACTCCTCTGATGGCCCCCTTGACAACCGGTCACACCAGTCATTGAGAGGAGCCGGCAGTCTTACTGGCTATCCAAGCATACACTGCTCTTGATACCCGGCACTGACTGGCCATCAAGGGACTGTGTGAATTTCCTCTTGATGACCGGTCTTTGACGTCCATCAAGAGAGGGGCTTGGGAGTGAGTTTTGATGAAGAAAAAAGAAAAGAAGAAAAAAACCCAGCGGATACCGCTGGTACCTGCCAAAAAGACCGCTGGTACCTGCCAGGCAGTGCCAGGTGCCCGTTTTTAAAAAAAAAAACGCAGGTACCAGTGGTGTAAATTATACCTGGGTCTGTTTTGACATTCTCTACAGCTGATGCTCATCTGTGGGCCAGCCTTGGCCCAGCTGATGCTCATCTGTGGGCCAGCCTTGGCCCAGCTGATGCTCATCTGTGGGCCAGCCTTGGCCCAGCTGATTCTGAGCTATGGACCAGCCTTGGCTCAGCTGTGGAAAAAAAAGCCTAGGATCAGACAATGCTCAGCTGTGGACCAGCCTTGGCTCAGCTGTGGAACAGCCTTGGCTCAGCTGTGGAACAGCCTTGGCTCAGCTGTGGAACAGCCTTGGCTCAGCTGTGGAACAGCCTTGGCTCAGCTATGGAACAGCCTTGGCTCAGCTGTGGAACAGCCTTGGCTCAGCTGTGGAACAGCCTTGGCTCAGCTGTGGAACAGCCTTGGCTCAGCTGTGGAACAGCCTTGGCTCAGCTGTGGAACAGCCTTGGCTCAGCTGTGGAACAGCCTTGGCTCAGCTGTGGAACAGCCTTGGCTCAGCTGTGGAACAGCCTTGGCTCAGCTGTGGAACAGCCTTGGCTCAGCTGTGGAACAGCCTTGGCTCAGCTGTGGAACAGCCTTGGCTCAGCTGTGGAACAGCCTTGGCTCAGCTGTGGAACAGCCTTGGCTCAGCTGTGGAACAGCCTTGGCTCAGCTGTGGACCAGCCTTGGCTCAGCTGATGCTCAGCTATGGAACAGCCTTGGATCAGGTGATACTCATCTTATGAGTAGTCTCAAAACACCTGATTCTCAGCTTTTGACCAATGCTCAGCTTTTGACCAATGCTCAGCTTTTGACCAATGCTCAGCTTTTGACCAATGCTCAGCTTTTGACCAATGCTCAGCTTTTGACCAATGCTCAGCTTTTGACCAATGCTCAGCTTTTGACCAATGCTCAGCTTTGGACCAGTATTGGCTCAGCTGATTCTCAGCTTTTGAAAATTCTTGGCACAGCTGGTGTTAATCTTTGGAAGAGTGTTGTCCCAGCTGATCCTCAGCTTTGCACAAGCCTTTTCAGAGATGATACTCAGCTTTGGACCATTTTTGGCTAAGCTGATGCACAGATTTGGAATATTCTTGGTCCAGCTGACACTTGGCTTTGTATCAGGCTTGAAATAGCCGATTCTCAGCTGTGGCCCAGGCTCACCTAATGCTCAGCTTTGGCCCAGGCTCATTCAATGCCTACTGCCCAGCTTTTGATGAGGATCAGCTGTTCCTGGGAAAAATCTAGGATCAGCTTGAGCTGACTGTGCCACATTGAGTGCTCTGGTGCAGTCCTGCAAGCTCTATAAGTGCTGGTGGAGCAGACTTGGAGCAGCGCTGGAGAAGCTCTGAAGCAGAAACCAAAGCTGCATCATGTCACTTGCCATCAAGTGACAATATTTTTTTTCCTGATGATAAGGTGATATAAATAAACCTGAGGAAATTACCTAGGTGCTGTGCATTGGTCCCTTTAGCTACCGCCCCATATTCAGCATTGTCCTGTTTGTGTTGGTCATTTGAATGTTTGGGGGGATCTTGGGTTTTGTCCTGTTGTGCTGGCCCACACTGGAGCCTCTTGCTTGGTTGAGCCATTGCTCGGGATTTGGAGGATACAGACAGTGCAGTGGTGTTTTTTTGAGGGATCGGGCAGACAGTGGAGGGGGGAATGAGTAAGGGGGCTGGTGAAACTCCTCAATGGTCAGAAATCCTAAGGTACACAGCTGTGGCCAACCAAGCCTTAATGCTTACATCCTTGGGCGGGTTTGAGAAGGTGTGGCTTTAAATACCGGGGTACCAGCACAATTTTACCCAGAATCTCAGACACCCTTACCCGCTAGCCATAGCGGGTTTGTTTTCCCAGCTCTATTTTAAACCTCTATAATTCCTTGATTTCTTAAATTTATTTGCAATGAAATTGCTTAGGTTGAAGACTAGCTTGTGCCTTTCCAACCTAGAGAATTTGGGTAAATTCACAACATTCCTTGCACTCCAAAAAAAAAACTTTTAAAAACACTCAAAATAGGTTGTTAACAAACGTACCCGGTAATCTCACTAAACGTACCCGGTAATCTCACTAAAAGTACCCGGTAATCTCACTAAACGCACCCGGTAATCTCACTAAACATACCCGGTAATCTCACTAAACGTACCCGGTTTTTGTACTGCACCCCCTTTTCCGTGTAAGTGCCTGGTTTTTTTCCGCTCATTTTTACGCAACACAAATGATATCACAATTCATCTAAAATTATGAAAATAATTATCATGCAATCAGAATTGCAGAAAACTCAATTTTCAATTGATTAATTAATGTACCCCTTTTTTGCGTACCCGCTCTTCTGGGGTACATGCTAATGGAATAACTTTTGTTTACATGTCCCAGATGCACAAAAATATCAGGGCACTTATAATTTTGATTATTCTGCATTGCCTGAAATTTTTAGGATTTTCAGGGAGTGCGCAGCGGGCTTAGTAGGAAAATTCTTGCTAGCTGGATAACTTTTTCATTACATTTTCAAGAAGGCTAAAAATATCAGGTATATTTAAACTTTTTATTTTCTCTGTGCCCTGAAAATTTGAGCAATAGGGTGGCATAAGAAGATGACATATAAGGGGTGTGCAGCAGTCTTAATAGGAAAAATCTGTCTAATTGGATAGTTTTTTTTGTTACATGTCACAGCAGCCTGAAAACTTAAGTGAACTTTCACATATGCATATTATACGCAGGGCATAGCACATTGAATTGAATCAATTCAAGTATTTGTATTTGAATTTGATTCAAGTCAAATAATGCCTGGGCAAATTTAAGCTCAAATATTCAAAAAAATTTGAATAATGGCTGAAAGGGGCGCGTAGAGGGCCAATGAAAGTTGCTCTGGGGCCCAAAGGCCCCAGATGAGCTTGCACAGGCCCTATACCAGCCCCTTTGGTGCAAAACAAAAAAAATCTGCCTCTGGCACTTTGAAAAGTGCATCCGCCACTACAAAAAGTGTGTCTGCCACTATGGAAAGTGCATCCGCCACTTTGAAAAGTGTTTCTGCCACTATGAAAAGTGTGTCTGCCACTATGAAAAGTGAGTCCGCCACTATCAAAATTGCGCCTGGCACTATGAAAAGTGTGTCTGGCACTATGAAAAGTGCGTACACCACTATGAAAAGTGCATCCAGCACTATCAAAAGTGCTTCCAGCACTATCAAAAGTGCGTCCAGCACTCTGAATAGTGAGTCTGCCACTATCAAAAGTGCATCCGGAAGTATGAAAAGTGCGTCTGCCACTATGAAAAGTGCGTCCAGCACTCTGAATAGTGTGTTGGCCATTATGAGATATGCCTCTGGCAATATTATAAGTGACTTTGGCACCATGATATTTTTGACGGATGACCCTCTCAAAATCATATGGCCCAGAAATGGGCCAAAATAAGTCAAAAACACAAAAAATGTAATTTTTTGGTGTTTTTAATGTATTTTGGAAGTTTTTCTGTCAAATATCTCCAAATACTCAAATATTTGACAAATCAGTATTTGAGGGGCCCAAAATCGCGTCAAATACCGCCGTGCTATGCCCTGATTATACGTACCCTGAAATTTTTAGCAATTTTCTGGCTTCAGAACCTGAGATTTAAGGGATGTGCGGTAGTCATAATACCTACTAGTGCACACCCTGTAGAACTCATGTTCTGATGCCAAAAAAAAGCTAAAGATTTAAGGGCACGGGTAGTATGTTTTTTTGAAACTTCCCTGAAGTTTTTAGACTGCTGTGACATGTAACAAAAAACCTATCCAATTAGACAAATTTTTCCTATGAAGACTGCCACACACCCCTTATATCTCATTGTTTTATGCCACCCCATTGCTCAAAATTTCAGGGCACAGAGAAAATACAGAGTTTAATGATTCCTGAAATTTTTAGACTCTTTAAAATGTAACAAAAAAGTTATTCAGCTGGCAAGAATTTTCCTACTAAGCCCACCGTGCACTCCCTGAAAATCCTAAAAATTTCAGGGAATGCAGAATATTACAGTTATAAGTACCCTGAAATTCTTTTGCGGCTTGGACATGTAAAAAAAAGTTATTCCTTAGTATGTACCCCAGAAAAAGGGGTACACAAAAAAAAGGATTTTGCACAGAGAGGGTCTGTGCTCACCAGCTCAGCTTCCACAGTTCACTCTCCACCAGAACATAGAGTGGATCATGGGAGATATAAAAATTTGTATGTTTTTCTGCAGCATGTTCCAATGACAATAGGAGGTTTCAAACCACCTCCAGGAAGTTGTCCAGGTCGCACTTTCCAGGAAAAAAACACCTCCTGGAACGTCTCCTGCAGACCTGTGACCGGCAAGACTCTCCAGGAGGTCCAGGAAATCAGGAAAAAACAGTCCAAAACAAAGAAAAAAACATATTTTACCTTGCCCCCAACAGAACTGAACCCCCGGGAGTTCTTTTCTTGCCATCTTCCCACCGCACGGTCATTTAGAGGACTCAAAATAACCCACTCAATGACCGGTCTGACTGGTCATCTCAAGGAATCAAGCTGCTCAATGACCAGTGTTTGTACTGGTCATCAAGATGACTCAAGCTGAGGTGGTTTGAAACCCCCTAATGTTGAGGCTGGCACCCGGGTTTTTGTCCCAAACCCCAGATCCAAAACCACCCAGGTGGTCACAATTGTTTTTTTACGGATTTACTTTGTGCACAGAGGGAAACTTGTTGCGCACAGGAATTTCCGTTGACTTGAAGTCACGTGACGTTGGGACCCCCTCCGTGCGCGCCACCAGCTCCCCCCAAAAATCTGTCCGCACACGGGGGTGCCGTGCTGTGACAGGTGGCCGGGTTGAGACACTCCAGCCATCCAGAGGAAACAATCCCCTCAATGACCGGAATAGACCAGTGATCAAGAGGATACATCCCTCTCAATGACTGGCATTCAGGTCATTGAGAGGACACAGAGGTACGTGCATAAGTCCCTCCTGACAGAGCTTGCTTTGCAAGTGGGGGACTTCCTGTCAATCTGGGAACCCAGATTTTTCCAGATTTTGCAGGGAAATCTTGGCTCAATTTTGCGGGGAAATCTGGGCTCAATTTTCCCAAATCCTAGATCTGCCTAGATTTCCCTGCAAAATCTGGGAAAATCTGGGTTTCCAGATTGGCGGGAAGTCCTCCAGTTCACCCCTGAAGTCTTGAGTAAGGCTGTGACCAAAAGCGGGGTTTGGGGCATGCCCCGGGGTTTGGGGCATGCCCCGGGGTTTGGGGCATGCCCCGGGGTTTGGGGCATGACCCAGGGCTCATGCCCCGGGGTCCGGGGCATTGGGATTGGCTTTGAAAATGCCTCGAACCCCGGGGCATATGTTTTTTTTTGCAAAGGGGGGATTACCTGGGGGGATGTGATGTCTTTTTTTGGGATTTTATGTTTTTCTTGTCATTCCAGTGGCCATGATATGTATGTAAAAGTTGGTTTTAGTTAGAGCTTGAGGGAAAAAATGAGTTGCCAAGCAAGAGAGACCAGTTGAGCGCAAGCAAGAACCCCAATTGAACGGGTGGACTGAGAGAAAAATAGAGCTGAGACGCGCGAGCTAGAACCCCCAGGAAATGGGTGTAGAAGTTAACAACAAAGGGAAGGGGATTGGAAGGGGCCATCAAAATCTTGGTACACTACCACCCCTTGAGAAACAAGAGATGCTCAACGCTTTTTGGTTTGAGCGCGGATTGCTGCCAGGAGAGAATTTGTTGGCCTTTTGAGAATACATACACGATTGGAAGCAGCGACCAAGAGGAATTTGCGTGTCATTTGCAACAGGATGGGATAACTCTTCTGTTGGGGATGATACCCACATCATTTTACTGGCAAGAAAAAAAATTGTCATGACCCAGGGCTTCAGGGTTCCCAGGGGCATATGCGGGGTCTGGGGTTCCGGATGACCCTCATGCCCCGTCACAGTCTTAGAGCAACTCCACCGCGGGCTGTATTTTTGGGTTGCTAAAATCTGATCTTTGGAACTGCGCAGCAGCATTTAGAGACGCAAACAGCTGCGGCATACACCGCAAGAGACAAAGGAGTCTGTAAAATTCCGCAAAAGGCAGCTCCCCGTGACCCAACACCCCCTGGTTTTACCTGGTCCTCCCGTTGACTTACCCACATCTTGCCAGCAACAATGGATTGTCTGGTGATTATTCAAAATTTTGTGAACACTCAAGGTACACTCATTTCAGGCGCCATTCAGACAACTCAACAAGTATCCATGGTTCTTCAAGGCGGTGCTGCAGCAATTCAAGAGATCCTCCGAAATGAAGAAAACAGAAGAAAAAGAGTCCCACCCAAACAAGGCGGATCAAGAAAAGGACGAGCACCCAATCTCCGGCAAGAATTTGAAGGAGGCTACCAGCGGTTGTTTAACAATTACTTTTTGGATTCGCCCGTCTACACCAAATACAAATTTCGTCGACGATTCAGGATGCAAAAAGGACTTTTTTTGAAGATAGTTAAGGATGTCAAGCAGCACAACATATACTTCACTCACCTGCACGACACATTGGGTAATCTTGGCTTGAGAGGCATTCAAAAAATCACGGCATCTCTCCAAATCTTGGCGTATGGTGGGGCACATGACGCAACCAACAAGTATATCCATATTGGAGAATCAACCCATCAAAAAGCCTCTATAGATTTTGTCAAGCTGTTATTGACTTGTACAGCGCTGAGTATCTTTGATCCCCAAACAAAAACAATATCAAACGCTTGTTGGCGGTTGGGAAGGCACGTGGATTTCCGGGCATGCTTGGCTCACTTGATTGTATGCACTGGGAATGGAAGAACTGTCCCACCGGGTGGCATGGACAGTATCAAGGGAAGTAAAAGTTTGTTTTATTTCTCTTCCTCACACCTTCTTACGTACACCTGCTGATTTTGCCTCCTTCTTATGATCAAGGTTCCAACAATTGTCTTGGAGGCTGTTGCCTCATATGATTTATGGATTTGGCCCGCCTTTTTTGGCATGCCAGGGTCCCACAACGACATCAAAATCTTGGATTCATCGCCGGTTTTCTCAAATCTAATGAACGGAGTTAGAGATCGCCAAGTGGACCCGCGGGCGGGTACCCGCCACATGGCGTCGGGTACCCGCGCGCGGGTGCCGTGTACGGATCCAGGTGCGGGATTTTGGGCAAAAAAGCACCAGGTACCCGGATACCCGCCAAAAATACCCGCGGCAGGCGGGTCTTCCAGGTACCCGGGTACCCGCTGTTACGGTCACTGAGGGGGTTGTTTCCTCAAGATGACCGGGAAAGATCCTGGTCATCAAGGGGAATCAGCCCTCTCGATGACCGGGACGGACCCCGGTCATAAAGAGGAATACAGCCCTCTCGATGACTGGGATCTGTCCTGGTCATCAAGAAGAATCAGCCCTCCCGATGACCGGGATTTGTCCTGGTCATTGGGAGGGTTGTTTTCTCTCGATGACCGGGACAGATCCTGGTCATCGAGAGGAAACAACCCTCTTGATGACCGAGACAGAACCCAGTCATCGAGAGAAAACAACACTCTTGATGACCGGGACAGGACCCGGTCATCGAGAGGAAACAACCCTCTCAATGACCGTGACAGAACCCGGTCATCGTGAGGAAACAGCCCTCTCAATGACCGGGATAGAACCCGCTCATTGAGAGGGTTTTTTCCTCTCAATGACTGGTACAGACCCCGATCATCAAGAGGAAACAAGCCTCTCGATGAGCGGGGTCTATGCCGGTCATTGAGAGGGCTGTTTCCTGCCGATGACCAGGATCTGTCCCGGTCATTGAGAGGAAACAACCCTCCCAATGACTGGGACAGAGCCCGGTCATCAAGAGGAACCATCACTCCCGATGAACAGTCTAGTGTAGCTGTCATCGAGTGAGGGTGTTGGATAAAAAAAAGTACAAGTACCCGCGGTACCCGCAAAAAGTACCGCCGGTGCCCGCCCGCGGGTGCCGTGTACGGGTACGGGTGTCTGAATATCACAAAAAACACCGCGGGTACCCGGACACGCGGCGGGTACCCGGGTCCACTTGGCGATCTCTAAACGGAGTCGCCCCTCTGTGCCAATACACAGTTAACGGCACGACCTATCACCAAGGATACTACCTCGCTGATGGTATCTACCCGGACTACTCAACTCTTATCAAGACTATTTCACATCCGCAAGGTCTAGAACGGAAGGTAAGTCATCAGACTCATGATCAGGTGTACATCAAATTGACTGATTGATTACCTTCAGCATTATGCGAAGATGCAGGAGGCAGCACAAAAGGATGTTGAACGCGTGTTTGGCGTACTTCAGGCACGATTTGCAATAGTAGCTCGACCAGCAATGACATGGAACGTCAAAAAGCTACATCTAGTTATGAAGACCTGCATTATCCTCTGCAATATGATTGTGGAGGATGAGAGGCATGTAAACATTGATCACATCTATGACCCCAACATAGCCAGAGGACAGCGCGAACCCATCGATAACATTGAGCCTGTTTCACAACAACAAGCCTATTTCTCCTCGTTTGTTCAAAACATGCAGAGAGTCCAAAACTCGGATTTGCACTTTGCTCTACGGAACAATCTGATTGCCCACTTGTGGGCTTGCAAAGGCAAAGAAGGGGATTTGGACAACATAGAATTTTAATTTTAATTATTCCATAAACTTGTGATTTGATTTTTTGTGCAAGAAAAAGTAATCAAAACAAAATTTGGAGAGAGAAAAAAAAACAAATTTGGGAGGGCCAAAAAAGAACAAGGGAAGCTTCTAGTCTTTAAGGCCCACTAGTGCGAGAGTTGTTTAGCGCAGGGGCCAAATGAGTTGATGTTGGAGCCAAAGACGGAGCTGGAGCCGTAGCCAAAGATAAAGACAAAGCCAAAGCTGAAGCCGCCATTTGTGTTTCAAGCTTGGCTAGTATTCTTTTCCTTTCAAGATTATAGTATCTCTTGACTTCTTCATCAACCCCGGTAAGATCTTTATTCATGACTTCTTTTTCTGCAATGCAATTGAGGGCTTTTTGTTGAGCAGCCATTGCGCTTTCAAAGGACATTTGTTGCTTCTTGACAACATCAGCAATTTCAAGATGAGCAGTAGTCATCTTCTTGAGGTGTTTGTGGTTGGACGCGTCAAGTTTCTCCTCCTGATAAGCCACCTTAGCCTTCTTGCGACCAATTGGACGAGTCGGCCCGCCACAAGCAGTTTTGTTGCCAGATGTATCTGAAGTTGAGTTTGTTGTACCGTCCCTGGTCAAGCTAGGTAGCAAGCTCAATGATGGGCTAGATGGATTGGGGGCTCCATCACGTTCAACTTTAGCTTTTTTTTTCTTGGCCAGAGAAGCAATGTAATTATGCCACTTCAGTGCCTTGGGGAAAAGATCGTAGCAACACATGAATCCAAAACTTTTGTCATGGAGCTTTGTGTACAAAGTGAGGGCCATGCTGATCCGGTTAGTTGCTGTCGTACCGCTCAGATTCCGGTGGTTGATTTGGTTGACACAGCCATTAAATTTGTTGAGAGACTGCTGTATGAGGCCCCAACGATTCTTGATGCTTTTCATGGATCAAAAGGGCTTGGAGATCTTTGATCAATAGTGGTTTGTGACCGTGTCCCAGAAAGCGGTCCCAGTTTGTTCCGTACCTTTCCGCCTGTCCTCAGTCATCTCAAGCCAAGAGGTACAGATCTGGAGGTCCTCATGCTCGAGATAGTTGGCTGTGCGTACTTTCTTTGCATCCTCCAATTTGCTGTCTGCCCTGTCTTCATCTTCATTATCTCCATCAGAAGCTGATTCATCCTTGGTCCCTTTCGGAGCTTTTAAAGCTTTTGAAGCTTCCTGAATCGGTTTCTTGGCAGCCTTTTTTCTTGGTCTTGGATTTGCGTTCTTTTTAGTCTTTGGCTTGGGAACACTGGTAGAAGTTGAATCTGAAGCAAAATATCAACAAATCAAATTGTGGGCAAGAGTCAAGATCCACTACTGACCGTCTTCTGCAGATATAATTCTTTTTCAAGAAGATTTGTGAGCCTGAGTCTCTATAGTGACTACAGGACACAAGAAAATGGGGGGGGGCAATATTTGGATTTCTTTGGATAAAGAAAATACAAATATAAAGAGAGAGAAACTGAGCAGGATCAAGATAAGCAGATTTTCAAGGTTATTCTGGTGGGAATGCACGTCCACTGGCAATGCTAACTCTTCAGAAGAGTGCTGCCAAGCTGTGCTAAAGAGTGCTACAGCCTCCTCTCACCAAAGAAACGTGGAGGGATCCTGGATTAGATAAGTTTAATCCAGCCACAATTTTTTAGCTTCCTTCTGGATATTCAAGGTTCTTTAAAGGGAAACCTATGTGGTTTGTTTCTTGCAAAACCCACAGAAAAAAGAATGAAGATATGAAGGGACAGCCCTGTGATCAAGAAGAGGTAAAGGCCAGCAGATATGGAGGAACAGCCCTGTGATCAAGAAGAGGCAAAGGCCAGCAGAAAAGAGCAGATCAAGCAAGACACAGAGTTGTACCTCTGAGATAAACAAGGTTCAGTGAAAGAGGTTACTTACTGTCAATATCCTAGGCGCCAGTGACGGTAGGTATACTGGGAGTGTTGTAAACTCTTTGGTGGTGATCCTGGGGTTATCTGGGGTGTGGTTCTGGTGTGCTGAAGTCTGTGTGTCCGCCTCAGGCAAGGGGGATCCATACTACGAAAATTTTCACAGTTTGCTTATGTAATTTACATATGTACATGTGGTTTGGCGCGCTTGGTAGCGCTGACACGTCACGACTGAGCATGCGCGCCACAACTCAATAACTCAGGGAAGGAATGTAGTTACAAAGAATTGGTAAGTTGTAACTAGGGTTAAAATTGCATAAGGAAACAGAATATGAAGTCAAAACAAGGTTATTTCATAAGATGAAAAAGATATGAAGTAATTCATATGTAAAAGTAAAAAAAGGCAGACTTTAGGTCAGCTGAGTTGACTCTAAGGCTGACAAGCTTTCTGGGGAGCGGTAGAGATTTCAATTTCCGTTGGATCTGATAAGAAGCCAGCAAGAGATCAGAAACTGTATAGAAAAATATTCAGCAAGCAGATTCAAGAGAATCTCACTGTTGTTGATGCTTGGTGTCAGTGCTTCAAGCGCAGGATTGAGAAAATCCATTTTGATTTGGCTGGGTCTTGACGATATTGATATGCAACTGGATAGAGATGTGGATATTGGGGGTGTGACCAATGGAGTTTCACAATGTTGTTGTTATGTGACAGTGTCTTTTGGGTCTTTGGAGAGAGTCTCTAGGAGTCCCTACATGTACGAACTTGGGCATGAAATTTGGGGACAGCTGTAAAATTAATAGCGCCCGCGGTGGGTTGGGTTGAGTCGGTAAATTCCAACTAGAGACCCAATTTACGGCCTGCGGTGGAGTTGCTCTTAGTCTTGAGCTAACTTGCTAATTTCCCTCCTTGGGGGAGCAAAGCAACCTTTAAAGGAGGGACTTACGTGTTATGTCTACCCCGCGGCCTGAGAGAATTTCACCTTTTGGTTGGCACTTTTTTATAATCAACATAGCACATGGGTCTCTGTGTTATGACATGTCACTTTAGGTATCATACTATTATCACAGTTTTACATATTTTTATTACATCATCACATACTTTACTACATAGTTTCATCATGGTTTTAGAAGTTTCTTCTCATCAACCCAATTACATAATCAACCTTGTATATATACTCTATTTGTGGTGCAATCTTATTCTTCCCTTGGGGGAGTTTTTCCATCTCATCTCGCCGTATCCTGATATCTTTGCTCTTCAGGTTATGAGCCCGCGCTGTCACCAGCGGGATTGTTATATACTCTACCCCACATTTTTTTATCTACTTCGGAATTAGCTTTGTATCACCACATGGCATAGCTACTTCTCACATTATCTTTTATGGTTCAGACGCGCTTGCGGAATCCTGAAGTTATCATCCCCAACTTCTCCACTCAAGTCACGCCTCCAGTATCTGCAGCTCATTTGCCTGCGTCATCAATTTCATCATTCCACTCAGTTGATGAACAATTGTCTATGTCCAATGACGAAGAGAGTTCTGCTTCTTTTGTTCCTGGTTCTTTTCCGTTAACACTCTGTAGAGACTGTAAAATGAAGATGTGTCTGGTGAGAGTGGAACTCACGACCTCAGCTATGCTGAGACACATACTAGAGTGCTGCCTTTACCAAATAGGCTACAGACGCTTGTGGCTGCCAGCTGGGTGGTTGGTTGGTAGTGCTCATGGGTCGATCCAACAGCCCTCCATACTGTGGTGATACATCATGGTAGCAGACTAACAGACAACTCAACACACTCACTCCCCGCCCTATCTCCTCTGCTCCAGTCAATTCAAACATGCGGTCCAGCTTTTGTCCGTCTGTTCGCTCTTCCACCCCTTGAACTCTCAATCCCCCTCCACCAAATGAACCCTTGTCAACCGAGTCGGAGGCGAATCCCGGGCCGTCAAACAAAGGCAAAACTCGTGATGTTCCCAAGATTTCTCCACCGACGGCTCCACCCTCTCCAGACAAAGCTGATTTGTGTTGCAGTGATGAACCTGGAACAGCAGAAGAGAATGATGATGGTTGTGGAAGGATTATCATTGCATCAGAGAGGAAAAACAAAGAGAAGAAGACTGAAAGAGAGAGAGAAAGAAAAACAGGAAAACACTCACCTGGAACAGCAGAAGAGAATGATGATGGTCGTGGAAGGATGAGGAAAGAGAGCCTTCCACGTCTGCTGCTCCAGGTGACTACAATGGTGAAATGTCACAGACTGTGATATGCAGAAAACAGGTTTGAAGCAGAAACAGAAGAGAGAAGAAAACAAACACTACACAACCTCAACACCCCCCCTTGCTGAAAACCACAAAAGAAAAGAAAACAAGTAACAAAGAGATAAACTGGAAGAAACAAAAGAAGAGAGAGAAAAAAAAAAAATTAGACAACCCCAAAACGAGTACGGTGATCCACCAAGAGAGTCCGGCCAAGAGGTTTGGTGAGCATATCAGCAAGCATGTCCTTGGTTGAGACGTGTAGAACCAAGATTTTCCGCTGCTTGACGCATTCCCGAGAGAAATGATACCGCGCGTCAATATGTTTTGTGCGCGCATGGTGCTCAGGGTTTTTCGCAAGAGCCTTGGCGCCAGCGTTATCAATGTGCAGAGGGATTGCCGTCTTAGGTCAGAGTTTAAGCTCAGTGAGAATGTACCTAAGCCAAAGCCCCTCTTTGCAGGAGTCGGAGAGGGCTTTGTATTCCGCCTCGGCGCTAGAGAGTGAGACTGTTGCTTGTTTGCGGGATTTCCATGAGATAGCCCCGTCCCCAAGGCAATACCACCGCCCCAAAAAGCAAGGCAATGTGTGCACATTGCCATGCTCAAACATTTATGTAAACCCACTTGTATGTACCACAAATAGAAGTGAAACCTGTGGTGTATATGTTTTTTATTTGCTTCTTATCCCTTCCCAAACTTGCCCCTACAAACATCTTATGTTGACATTTGTGACATCTACCTCCAAAAAAAATCTCAAAAGCTTGGAGTTCATTTGAAAATTTCTTCTTTTCTGTGTCATTGTGAGAATGAATCAATCCAATTTCCCCTCCTATGGCAGGTCACCTGATTTCCAGTTGAAATTTATCCAAACACAGCACTAGCTGTCAATGAATTGAGTTAATTAACCTTTTTTGTAGTTTCAGGCAGAAGTATTCCCAAGTTTTTAGACAGGCTCTCATTACTGAAATTAACTTATATGAAAATAGGCAAAAAAGCAACAAACCAGGCAGTGGCCACAGAAATTTCTGAACCATTATGACCTAGGCATTTATCTGCCATTACATATTCACTTTCAATTCAAAAGCAAGAAACAGAAAATTGAAAATACTACCCAGATAGAAAAATTCAAGCCAGCCAACATTTCAGACAGAAGCCAGTAGGTACAAGTGAGAAGTTTAACATAGAGTAACAGTAAGTATTTATTTGGGGAAAGTAATATGATCAAGTTACAGTATTTTAGACAGGAATACTGTTTTGGAAAGCAACAAAAAACTGCTTATTTTGCAGCGACAGCTCGAGGGACTTGAAATTGTTTTGCCGGGAATTGGTTTTGGAGACAAACAAGGAAGTCGGAGGTAATTGCTTGGGCAAGTTGTGTTATTTGCAGCCGGTGGAAATTGAAAAGGCAGTTGGGGGTTAGGAAAGCATCGATGAAAACACTATCAATATACGCGCCTGTCCTTTTCCAAACAGGTTCCAAACCCTCGCGTTGAGGAATACTGTTTTTGAAGATGTGTTCGATGGCGCCCAAGAATCCCAAAGCTGATGCACCGGAGGCAAACTGACGATCGTTAGGAGCCAAAATAAGGCCACGAACGCCGGCCACAAGGTAGAGGCAGAACGGGGTATAATTGTGTCGTGAGCGATGTTGGTCGAGTTCCTTCTTTTGGAGAACTAAGGCTTGACTTTCAGCAGAAGGTGTGTCCGGTTCAGCGTCGGCGAGCGCAGACCCTCTTATGATTGAGTAAGTGATGAATATGTCGAGTATCAAGTCATGGAACTGAATCAGGGGTTTGAGCGACATCTCGTTGCGTATCTTTCCGTCTTCTGCATTCATTTCGGGTGTAGAAGCCTTACAGCTGTTGAGATACTCAATAATGCGCAAATGGGAGCCAAGGTTCGTGTTGTCCAAGTTGTTGATCGGAGGTGGTTTGACGGCGAATTCCTGTGCAGTCAACTGGATAGAAGATGCAATGCAGTTCGCCCATCGAGACAAATTGACCTTTGATGGTTTTTGGATTTCGCGAAGTAAGAGGACCAGGGGATATTCGACATGCTTGCTTGCCTTCAACTCGGGTAGTTTTGCCGACTTGAGCTGTGGAATATTGATCAAGCTAGGTGCATACCATGGCTCATCATTGGCCGGTAATAATATGACGTCCACTACCGCCGAACCACAAAAACTTTAGCTGGGTGAACTGAAAAGGAGATAAAAACAAGTTAAACTCACAATATGTTTGGATTTCTTTTAGCCATACTTTGTGTTTAGATTCGGACTGAAACAAGCTGAACTGAGGTAATTCGGGTGGTGGGGTTCTCTTGTGCATGGATTTGGCTCGGCAGTCGATGAATGAATTGACGGAATTATGCGCGGACAAAAATTTTTGACGGTTGAGATGGCCTTGGAAAGTCTTCAGAATGGAATGCACCTCAAACCTGAGCGATTCCTTTTGGATAAAAGTGATGGAACTGGGC
The DNA here is from genome assembly GCF_026914185.1 of Puccinia triticina. Lineage (NCBI taxonomy): Eukaryota > Fungi > Basidiomycota > Pucciniomycetes > Pucciniales > Pucciniaceae > Puccinia > Puccinia triticina. Next base: position 1,747,787 of record NC_070572.1, read on the forward strand.
TGAGGTGTAGATGTCGAAGGAGCTGCGGTTTGAGCTGAAGGTGCAGTGGGCGCAGGAGTTGGGCCTCCAGTTGGAGCTGCTCGGAGGGTGATCATGGGGGCCGGTGGAGGTTGAAGCAGAGGGGCATCGGTGATATTGGCCGGTGGAGGGATGGACGGTCCCGACATGTGAAGGATTAAACCAAGATCCGACGGACTTTTGGCCCCAGTCGAGGATGGTAAGGCCGGAGCGGGGTTAATTACAGCCCCGGTTGAGGTTGTTATGGACAGATTTGAATTTGACCCGGATGACAACTGGGTGGTAGCGAGCCCTGGTTCAGTGGTCGCTGCAGCGGAGGTTGAGGAGCTGGTAGGTTTGGGTTGGTGGCCAGGGAAATCTTGAGAGGTTGAAGGTGCTTTTGAAGAGGATTTCAAAAAAAAAAAACATTCGAACTTAAGAACATGGGGAACATGAATAAGAGTGAGTCGGCATGCAAAGCTTACCCATATGTTGCGCGGGTGACTGGGCATCGTCGATGTCTTCGACAGCACCGAGGGGATTTGGATTGTCTTGGCTGGTCGACGGGGAAACATTGGAGACTTTGGAGGGGAGCTCCGGATGGGGACAGTTGATTCCCGACGATGAATCTGTGTCCTCAATGCAGAGACGTTTGGCAGGTGGTTTTGACGGGGAGTGCCTTTGAGAGGCTTGGTCTCTGTCCTCGTCCTCGTCGGACTCATTTGTCAAGTCAATAAGATCCTCCGGTGGGATTGGCTTCCCTTCGCGCACATCTGGAAGAATCTGGGGAGTCAGGACTTTACAATACGCATGGGGAATGGAATAGAAACTTGATCACCTTGCTTTCTCTTTCGGCACTGGTCATGAATGTTTCGGAGCCCAGAGATGATAGTAGCCGGGGTGACCGGAATTGACTCCGACAGACCCAAAGCTTGCTGTATAATTTCCTCCAGCTTTGAGCAACTGGTGACATACTCTTTTTTTCCAGCTTGCTTTCGCTCACTACGGAGGAGGGTCGGTGGAAGACTTGTCTTGTAGTTTGCATAGGCCTCAAGCGACGGTGCCGGTCCTTTGAGGGTATCTAAAGCTACAGATTTCAGAGTGGTATTCAGCAACAATAAGCCGATGTGAATCCAGTAACATTACACAGACCTGCAGTTGAGTTGACACTCCCAGAGTCGAGCTGGCCATCCGGGGCAGTACCACTCAGTGGGAGGAGTTTGCTGGCTGGGAGGTGGTTGTTCGGAGGTGAATCCATTGAGATTTGAGATTTGGCCGCCGACTGGGACAGATGATCAAAAGACAAGGATACTGGTTTTAGATCAGTTATTGTGAAAGTCAAAGTCGAACAAGATGAGGTGAGGATGATGGAGGAGGCGAGAAATGTGGGGGAAAAGGCCAATGACACGGGGAGAAAGATTGATGAACCTGCAAACGAATGCTCAGAAATCATCAACGGATAGATTAGCAAGTGAGAGAGAAAGGATCTACAGACAGACAATGACCGATGGTGCCGAAACTTCATGATTGGGGTGTGTGAGGGGTTGAAGTCAAAGGGAGGCCAAGACTAATGAAGAACATAAGCCAGCGAGTTGCTGATCAAAGAATTCACTAGCTGCCAATTGCGTGCCGTCAGCAAAGAAAAGCAAGCTAAGGAAATCAGTTGGGCGGAAAGTTGTAGAGTATATGGCGATGAAGTTGAAAGGTTGAAAGGAGATGATGCTTACATACAGAGTTCCTGCTTAGAAAAGGAAAATCCAATGAGCATTGATGCGGTCATCACTTGTAGATGAAAGAAACCTTGCCGCGCAGCCGCCTTTCCGACATAAGACCTTTATCTTGATGATCACATCAACTCAAAGGGCTGTGAGGATGAATGTGGGATAACGGTAGCTGTGAAGATGGGTAGAGCAGTATGCACATACCGGGGGTGAAGGTGGGAACTGTGCCGATTGTGAGGCAGGTCTAAGCTTACATGAATACACAAAAACCAGGCGCTGATGAATCCATGCATGTTCTCGAAGCATGTAGTTATTTTCCCGGTTTGTAAAAGGTCTTGGCGCGCCATTTCTTGTAAGATCTAAATATGTATGTGTTTACATAACATGTCTGGGGGTATTTTATGTACATAAGAGAGAGGCTGAATGCAAATGCAGCTCTGAATTTTACCTTCGGAACCATCTTGCCGTATGGATTGTAATCTTGCACAACACATGGCGTCCAGGCGGCGTGTTCGCTGGAAGTAAGAGGAAAAAAGTGGGGTGTCACGAGTATCATTAACTTGGACGATCGTCCAAGTTGATGATACTCGTGACGCCCCACATAAGCTAAAGCCATTACCTGTACTTGAACTTTTGGACATGGTCCATACGCAGAAACTTGGGTGTTTGTGAATTGCAGGATCACCATGAGTGTCCGGCCAAGGATTTCCCATGATCTAAGGCACTTGTCCGAAGTGTTTAAAGGGGAAATGCGCCACCCAAACTTGTCAGATGAATGGCACTAAACCAAGTACGGTAGAATTTGAGGGAGTATGAATTAACACATGGGACGCAGAGGAGTATGAGGTTTGGGGTTTACCGTTGGTTTGGACGATCGTCCAAAGTGAACGGTAGGCCGGGTGAGCAATTTGTGGTTGAACATCTCCTGCGGATGAGTTATTTGAAAATTTGGGGATGCTTTCTTACGGGTAATGGGGTCGGTAATTCATCCAACTTGCCCGTTGACACTGATTGTATTTCTGGCCATCAATGAAGATGTACATATCACACTCGCCTCTTGCTCTTTCCACTTTACAATCCACCGCTCTCATGGTTTCCTTATGCGGATGTGTATGTATTACATACTTGTTTGTTTGTATCCCCTACTTTCCCCTATCACGCCTGATCACACCTTATTTATTACAGGGGAGCTGTTGCCGGTGTGAAGTTTGGAGGCAAAAAATCACAATCATGGCATGGTTTGCTTGTGATTCCTCCATATATAGGTGAAGAGGAAAATGTACACTGGGTATCGTTTTGATTTTTGAAGTCACGGGTGGGCGGGCAGATGGACACACTGCATTGCGCACTTGTGCAGTAAATTTGGTGAGAGGTGGAATGTTTGGGTAAGTTCATGTGCAAGAACTTACATATTTATGTACACAAACCGTGTTTGAGTTTGGCGAAGAGGGATGTTCCGCGCCTTTGTTTTCATCGGCAATTGATTGGGAAGGATGGGCCACCCTTTCAGCAAGGATCGTGGGGAAGTGTGTTGTTTGAAGGCTTCAGGTGGGCGGCCAGAAGGAAGACAGATCAATCCGCCTGGTGAGTACGATTTTTGCCTATCAGTATCTGTGGTTTGTTCATCCTCAGTTTCCCCCTCCACTCCACATCAATTCACCCGGTCAACTCCGTCTCAATTCCAATCCGTTTGTGACTACAGCCCTTGGTTTCATTTGGACCCCCGGTGAAAATTGATCATGGATGTCGAAGAGATTTTCTTTCAAGAGGACGCTGACGAAGGCCTTGGTGAAGAAAGACCAGCCGGAGGTGATTATCCGTATTCTCCTGCCTGCAAATCTTGATTTTTGCAAATGATGACCAACTGACACATGATTGATTTGGGGAATTTTATGACGTGGTCAGAGGTCCCGCTCGAAAAGCTAGCTGATGGCAGCAGCCGTCGCCGCAGGACCGCCAAAAGCCGTACTCAGGAACGGCAGACCAATGAAAATCTGTCTAGAATGATAACCCGGGCAGCCGATGACAAGCCACACCATCGTGAGAAAGTCTTACGTAGTCTTCAGACTTTTGCCCGGGCAATGATGGGGCTGCCAAGCAATGCTAAACCACAAGATCTTCCGGATTCTGTAACCTCCGAAGAGCTATCTAACTGGGACACCTGGAGGGAGCGCCGCAAGGAAGCCTTCAACGACCGATTGAAGGAAGCGATAAAGAAAAACCCAAAGGCCAACGAACAGGAAATCAAACTCATTCAGAAAGAAGTCACGGATCAGCTCAAAAGCCGTCTTGTACCTGTTACGTTCCGAGGTTCTGCGTTTTCTGCTACGTTATCAATCTCCTTGCACGTGAAGAGGGACATGGAAGCCGACTTAGCAAAGGCTGGATTCCACAGATACACTTTTGACTGGAATGCGAAACTTGTTAACAATAGCTTATGGAATGCGGTAACAGTCGACATAACAATTCGCCACTGGCTTCCGTGGGCAAAGCGCATCAACATCGATGTCAACCAGTCGGCACTCCCAGGGATCAAAGCGCGCTTTCTCGAATGGATTTCCAATCAAGGAGTAACTCGAGCAAAGGCTCAACTCACCCCACCTCAACTTGCCGCACAAAGAAAACGCATGCAGTATGTTAGAACTACGAAGAGAAAGGTAAGAATCTGGACATCCAATGTGTTTCCTGGAGATTGGTTTCTCAACCATAGATTGACAGATGTTTCTTTTTAACATATATTAGATTGCTAATCTCCGCGGTGACACCTTTCTGGGCCTCTACCCCGAGAAGAAGATTCTAGGACATTTACTTCGCGACCCAGATGCGGTCTCTGACTTTGAAGAAGAAAATCCCGAGACATTGCCCCGGAGAATTGCGGCACACTGGCGCAGCACCGAAATGGAAGACATCATTCGCTGTATCGACCATGCTGCATTGCAGCGTGCAAAAACCACTCAGAAGAAGATGTCTGTGAAAGGGCTCTTGGACCGGAAAGACACCCGAGTGCCTACGTTGCAAGAACGGATCGATCAAACTGTCCCAAACCGCTTCCCCGCTGACGCGTATAGGTCCTCTTATCTACAATAAGTAGGCCAATTCCAAGCAGAACATATGACGAGCGAAAGAATGGGACTCGACAACCTGGCAAAGGAGATGATACGTAAATCATTTGGTGAAGGATATTGTCGCCCACAGGTGCAGGGAAAAGATAATTCGACGGCGCTTAATCCGGCGGCCAGCAACCAGGCGGGGCCCTCAGGTCCTGAAGTTCAAATGTCTGGGTAACTGGTATGTGTCGATTTAGACCTGATATTTTAAGATCTACACTGACATATTTTGGAACTTTGGGCTTGCTTTAGTGTCATCTAGCGGGGATCAAACATTTGGATTGGGATACCGGAAGGAGTCGAGATCCGGACCCCCAGCGGGGTGCTTGAATGGCTAGTTTGCTCAACCTTTACAACAATCGAAAAAAAGAAGAAAATAAACTAGCTTAGAGGGCAGGGGAGAGGATATAGTATGAGTTGTAAAATGATTTCTTTGATCTTTATACAAATATCTGTGACAATCGATGGCCAATCAGAGGTAGAGGTTTGGGAAACCAATGTAAATATTTTCCCTGTGAAATACATGTGCATGTTTAGTTCCACTAGCTACCCCGGCGGGTAAGGGGTGTGTGTACGTGTGTGTGATTGATGAGGTGTGGAGCGGGTGACTTTCGAAGTGAGAAAAAGTTATATTGCAGGCAAAAATATGCCTTGTGTCAAATCATATTGGAATCCGGGGAGATTTCACCTCTGTGAACAGCCAGACAATATACTATATTTCTTTCCTTGTTTACCGGGATTCCTGAGGGGGAAAAATCTTCAGAAGTGTGTCCTGGGTATTCGTGCAGGAGAATGACTGACCTCTGCCTAGCTTGGCCCGGCGGGCCACCCAAAGGGCGTAAAGGTTGGGTATTTGATCCTCAGTCAACTCCATGGATAGGGCCTCCTGTCGTGCCCCATTGTAGTAAGTGTTAATGTGCCTCAGGAAGTGATCGTCGTCCAGGGCCTTTTGGAGGGGGGTCCTAGTGTCGTTGTCTGGTTCAAACTGGGTATTTATCTTGTAGTTCATGGATGCGATGACGCCGCGCAACCATTGTTTCTGGGCATGGGTTAGGTGGTTGGGGATGGAGCCGACACCTGTTTGTGTGGAACACTCTGGGTGGTTAAACTTGCACATGGAGAATTTTTGGCAGCTTTGAGGGGGGAAAAAATGGCAATGGATTTGACTGGGGGCGGGGACAAGACACACAAATCATGGATGGGTGAGTGCTTATTTATTTCAGAAGGCCAGGTAGCTGGCAGGTGGCAATGATGTCGATGAGGACCCGATCTGGTGGCCCAGATCACGTGAAACATGTGGAGAAGTGCCTCAAAGTGAGCAGGGGCTGTCCAGAGGTTTGCCGCGGGCAAATCATGATGAGAAATGGGGGGAGGGGTCAATGGTGATGGTATGTTTTGCAAATTCTAACATGGTTTGAGAGCGGCAAATAGGTAGACATGCAGAAAGTAAGAAATTCAGGGGGGGAAACACATGTGCCGGCAGGTTTCAGATTATTGGGTCAGGTGTGTGGGTATGACGCAGGAAGCAGAAGCGGTGGAAGGGCGGATGAGCTGTGAGAAAAAAAAATATGCTTTGGTTGGATGGGGCAACAAGAAGGTGGAGCGTAACTTGACTCGTGTGCCGGGGGGGGGGATTGGATGGGGATTTGGACGATCGTCCAAAGTGGGATTGCAGTGCGGTGAGGTGCCGTCGGGGGATACAGGAGGGATTTGTGACTTGGACGATCGTCCGAGTCGGAAAGGTTGGGGACTTGGACGATCGTCCAAGTAGGAAGGAGTTGAAACTTGGAGAATCGTCCGTGGGGGCAGGAGGGCCGAAAGCATGGTTCTTTGGAGTCGCAAGGGCCGCTTGAGAATTTATGGTATCCGACATGCATGCAGCATGGGAATCTGGCAAACTCTTCAATCCTCTTTGAAACCCTGAGAATGTAACTTTTTCATCAGTTGCCACCGGGGGGAAAGGCCACTGAGGGAACGGCCGGAAAGGCGGGAGTTCACTCACCAAATGATGGACTATAGCCACGGAGACAGTTTCGTTATCAATGCCAAAGACGCCTGAAGGATTCCTCAACACCGCCACATGACCTATGACATGTTTGATGCATAACACAATTGTTTTAGGGGTGTTTGGTCTACAGAGCAATTTGTAGTGAAGGCCGGACAATTCATTGTAAGGGTTCCATCGAGGCTCCTCTTGTTCAAGGTCTCCGAACAGTGCGACTTGAACAAATGTAGCGTTAGGTATCTGATTGGTAGCAAAAATCGTCTGTATACTTCCGAATAAGTCCTTCTCTCCGAGCCGAACGTGCACGTATGAGTTTCCTGCATGCCCTGTTTCGACAGTGTAATGTTTCTTTTGTGCATCCTTAAAACTTGGCTGCATGACCACCATAGGGTTTAAAATCGTGGAATTGCTTGAATTACTTCCCGATACGTTATGTTCCCATTTTGCGGAAGAATAAGGGGGGTGTTGGTTGAGGTGATCTAACCACTTGGTATATAATTCGCCATCAATCACCGCAGGAGAAACCCTTGCAGTTGCACGCGTGTCGCCTCCGTCAAGTTGTCTATCAGCCACATCACTCAATCGTTTCAAGGTAGCTCGCTGGATCCACCGGCGAAACAAAGTCTTGCTCAAAACCCCTGGAGGCGGGCGAGAGTCAGTTGATGTCTTCAATGTGCATAGTACACATTGACATCGCGAATTCAAAGAGCTCACCGGGGTGATTGTTGGTTTTGGCTTTCCCAAGCAGCCCATTCAAACGTTCCTGAGCCCATGCCGCAAAGGAAGCCGGTGGACCAAACCGTTCAATTACTTCTGGGAAATGTTGCAGGATATGGATATTCGGTTTGGAGTTCACTTTGGGCCAGTTGGAAAGAGTGTGCTCCCTGTACTCCTGGATCGTCTTGCGGATCGATGTTAAATTTCTGCTGGTGATCACCCGATGGTTCAACAAATGGATGATGCGAACTAATTTTACCAAGTTTTCGGCCAAGATTTTTCGGTGATTGTTTGCATCGCACAAGTTCCATAAAGGGAATAAAACAAGCGGGTAAAATACCGTGTACAAGATTCCCCATTCAGCTGCCTTCAGGGACCCTGCACTTGCGGCGCCTAATTTGAGAGGCAGGCGGTCAACCCATGAGGGTAAGCAGGTTTGCTCAATTGCCCGCCGGACGCACTCAAGTTCTTCAGGTAGCAGATGCGGCATCTGATCATCCAACTGCCTCTCCGGAGTGCTGTCCTCCTCGTTGTGAGTGTCCACTTCGCTTGCCAAGCTTCCCCCAAGAGATTGTCGTGATGCTCGGCTAGATTCCTTCCGCGGATTGATGGTTGCTTGGCTTGAAACACTAGCCGGTCGGTTGGTGAGGCGCGCTCGGAGGCTGTACTGATGTACTGTGGCGCCAGACGCTCGCGATCCTCGCGAAGAATTGGCATCTTGTCGTGTTGCTGGAAGCTTGTCTGAACTCGTTGAGGCCAAAGCTAGCACATTTTCTGTTGTTAATCGGCGCTTTGCCGGATGCTCGTCATCTTCCGCGGGCCGTTTCTTGCTTTGAATTTTCCTTTGAATTAACACCTCAAACACACTGGCTTGTGTGCTTGGTTGCATTTTTCGCAATTTCTTCAGATCGGCCTCTAGTTTCTTGCCAGTCGCCGCCAACCCAAAGTACGAGAGAGAATGATCTTTGAGCACGCCAAGCATTAAAGCATGCATAACATCGATACTGGAGTATTCTAAGGGCCTCCAATAAGGTAGTTCGTTCAACGGGCTATATCGCACTCCTTTTTCTTTGACTATGGCGTTCCTGCGCGTGCTGTCAGGGCTATTCAGCCATTTTTCCGCCCATTCGATGTGATCGTCATGCGTTCGCGGAGGAAATTGCGCCGGATCAACCACATTGATCTGAGGTCGAGAGAGCTTACAGAAAGAACAGAAAAGAGTGGCTGAATGGGAAGCAAATCCGGCCACCTTTCGCAGTGCTGGGAGATCGGCAATCAAAGGTAGCATGATTGCGCGGATGGTTCGTCCTGATGGAAAGCGTGATGTTTCTTCGAATACGACCCCATTCGAAAATTCCAAGAACTCGGTCACAAGCGGTTGAAGCACTTTGAATATGTGATCTGCTGACGGCTGGCCCGGCGTGATCCCAAACAGGAAGATATTTTTCTCTAGATAGCGTTCTCCCGGAGGCAAGTTCAGACAAACCAAAGTTATAGCCCCCGCCTCCAAACACTTACCTCCTATCTTATTGCCATGAGGGTTGAACCAGTCGACGTAGAGGCTGAAAACAAGGTTGCCAGACGTACTTGTGTATGGTTCAGCCGCTGTGCTGGGGAACTTGAACGTGTTCCATACGGTGCCGTCCCATATATCGCGCAGGACACCATCTTGACGTGTGTAGTGCAAAGGGGTGTCGACGAGTTCCTCAAACTGGTCACTTCGGAGCTTCCTCTGCAGCCATTCCTTCAGTTTCTGGTAGCAGAAACTCTTGATCGGTCTCCATGCTTGTTTCCCAGAGGCCGTAAACTCTTTGAAAACTGGCTCGTCGCAGGTTCTTGTCCCCTGCTCATTTGACGTTGAGAGGCTCCTGGCGGATGTGAAGAATTTGGCCGTACAACGAGTCGTCAAGGTAGCGTGCATTTTTTGTTTAGCCCAACTTTCAGAATCCGGAATGGCTTCATAAAGCGTCCAACATTTCGGGCAAGCAGCCTGTTCTTGAAAACTACAGTCTAACCCGAGTCGCCTTGTAACCGTACTTATTGATGCCGGGATGTTTTTCAAGATGTGAGATGTTTGGAAACCAAATTGGTCTCCCAAGCGAGTTAGCTTTGCCTTCTCATCAGCCAGGAACCTCTCACATGCGTCTTCACTCATATAATTCTCAAAGTGCAGCCGAGAAACTTGCCGCAAAACATGTAGCGCATGTTCATCGATGAACCGATATTCTTGTTCAGGAAAGTTGTTTTGGCCTATCGGTTGAGCGTTGTGCGCGAGGTTGTCCTGAAGGGTGGGGGCCTGAGCGTCTGATTGCAATCTGAGTTGGGCTCTACCAGCGGAGTTAGGATTGGGGGCTCCGAGGTCGTCTTGCCGGGGATTGGGTTGTGCGCCTGATGATCCACTAGCATTCATCTCGGATGGAATCGATTGAGACTGCCGATGTGGTAAAGAACCTCCAACTTCAAGACGCCCAGGTCGTGGTCCAAGTAAGGTGTTCAGTTCAGCGAGCCTTTGGTGCTTTCGAAACGTCACATCTGTTACCGGAACACCCATTCGTTCCATTCCAGTGTCGTCGCGGTAAACCTTTCCTGAACACCCAAATTCATTGCAGTTACAGATGCGCATTGACTGATGAATATGTATTTGCCCACCCAATGGGAATATCAGTCACTGTAACCCAGTATTTTCAGTGAGGAGAGGTGAGAGGAGGACAGTCTGGAGAGCTATGTACTTACGGAGTGTGATTGGTGCTTTTAAACCTTCCGAATCAATAAGTGTTCACTTGCGGGTTGTGGAATTGATGTTTGCAGGCGATGAACACGTCCTATTCAGGCAGGCATGGGTTTCGAAGCTTGACAATTCGACCTACACTTTTGATGCATTCGAGAGGTTCCCTCAAGTCAGCACAGCCGGAACACATTTACATATGCGGTCCTGTTTACATCTAGCATTCCAGCTTCCATATGTAAAATCTAGCATTCTAGTGGCCCCCACGATGGCAAAGAGGCGTGAAAAATGATCCCCCGCGCTGATGAGACATGATTTCTCCAAAGTGCCCAGGCCAGCATCCATGTGAAAAGCGACGTGATAAAGTCCCCCTAACCTGTACAGAAGATAAGGGATCCTTATTAGTGGAGCCCTTTGTGCAATCGTCAGAACTTGGACGATCGTCCAAGTTCACCTTGCACCATCATCCGATGGTCTGTTGGAGAATTCCTGTAGGAGGCTCAGGAAACCTATGATCAACTTGGACGATCGTCCAAAGCTGCACTTAGACTTCCAAGCCAAGTTGATGGATCATTTCCCTTGCTGCTCCACCCATCATCAGCCTAGCCATCCAAATGTACGAATACAAATGGATGTATTCAAAAAATGATCAAGGCAAAATGGACGATCGTCCAAGTTACCAATGTTGCAACATACATTGGTATCTTCATTTTCCTATTATCTATCTTCCTCATTGTTCTCAAGGTGATCACCCACCAAAGGGGGTGTTTATCTCACCCCCTTTCAAAGATACCCACTGTACGGGCTGTTGCAGCAAAGAATCAACGTACCCACCCCCCACAGTGACACTCCCATCTTTCCCGCCGCTTTTCACCATTTCTCTTACCCCACAACTTGTCCATACTGACCTCAATGAAGACCCATCTCACCAGCCTGACGAACGGCACCATGCCCACCAGTATCACACACCTGCAGTCACACCTCACTGCAAGCGGAATTCCCGACGGTAATTCAGCATTTTCCCGCTCCATGCATGACTTCACTCGGATCCTGCTGGGTATTGAAGCAACAAAGAGCGACCTTCCCCCTTCGCCGCCCCCATCTCAACTTACAAGCTTTCAGACAAAATCAAACGAGGCATACACCAACACTGCTACCCTCACTAGCTTCCGTTCATACCTCTCCGAACACAACATTTCCCAGCTCGCTGTTGGAGGGAGAAGCAAGAGTATCCCGGTAGTATGTCGGGATTTTTTTATTGAAGATCTGGCCAAGGCGAATATCCATCACGTCACTTTTGCCTGGCACGAATCCCCAGGTTCCCCTTACAACGAATGGTTCGGCAGCATGATTTGGAAGCACTGGATGTTTGCTAAAAACAATGGTCTCCTACACAAATACGCGATCTCTCCTGCCGAAGATACATATTCAAACGCCCAGAAGGTCTTATTCCGTTGGATTCATGGTCGCCAGTGCGATCTTCGACAATCATCTCGCACCCCCAACTGGCGTGAGCTCAAGTCTTCCCGCGAAAAAAGGAGCAAAAGGAGGAAACAGGTTTGTCTCCAACGTCTTTTGCAATAAAAACATCCATCATAATCTGACTTCCACTCTGTGTCTCGCGTTTCTGCAGTTAAGCGATCATCGTGTAGATACTTGTGTGGCTTTGTCACTTCCTGCCAATTTGACGCGCATCTTCATGGACGCAGATTGCACCTCTGACACGGAAGAGGACGATCTAGGAAACCTCTATCGCATAAATGTGCCATGGCGCTCGCAAGAATTTACCCAATTTGCTCACAATTTGGACAATGCGACCATCGATCGTTTGCGCAGGGAAAAAGGAGCTCGATACATACAAAAGACTAAATTGCTTGAACTACGCCGACGTCCCGCTATCAACACATCTCAAGCTCCGCGAGTCCCCATCGGCTTGCCCCGCAACTGCTACAATCCCGTCTTCCTCCAATCGAGACCCGAAGTTGCCCAGGAAGTATTGAATACTCAGGAACCGTTAGAATTTCCTTCAATCTGATTATCTCCGATTATCTTGCTGGCGTTGTTGATTAATGGATTCTATCATAAGCCGGATCACCTCCCTGGTGTTATCACTCGTTTGATCAAACGCTAAGCTGTAGAATCACTCTCATTGGCACGTGACCGTCCCCAAAATATATGTAAATAGAAAATGCTTACTGGGCCAGCTCCTGCTTCCTTTTTTGTATCTACAAATTTGTATGTTTACATACGTCTCTTGTCATCAGCTGAATTAACATTCACGATCTGGAGAATTATCAAGCGTACCTCCATGATATTTACTTCAATGCTACCTTCTACAAAGTAACGAATTATGTGAGTAGTGCACTGTTGGCCCAGGCGATAGGCGCGATCGGTTGCCTGGCTTTCAACGCTTGGGTTCCAACATGGCTCCTGATGGTGTTTTCCGTTACTATGGGTCCCCAGGCGCTCTCCCTATATGTCATCAGGCTGACTCACCATCAAGTAAACTTTTTGCGTGCATGTCAGGTCGATCCCCACTCCACCTGCTCCAACGGTTGCCAGAAGTACTCGAACGTTGGGGTCCTGCCTAAGTGTCTCTAAGCTCCTCCCCCTCTGTTGGAGTGAGCACCCGCCATTGAGCTGTTCAAAATGAATCCCCGCTTCGGCGAGTGCCACACCCACACTGGAAAAAAACCACCTTAGTGGACAAATTCATTTCTAATCAAATTAATACTTAAAAGAAAAGCGGCACTCACATCTGCAGGTAGTTCGTCCACTGAGAAAAAACCACTGCTTTTGCTACTTTTCCCCCCTGCTCCAATGTCAAATGCTTCTTCAGATCGGTTATCAAGTGGACAATTTTCGGACTGTCGGACCATGTTGTTTCCGTTTTTGGTAGACTCCACTTGCTCATATCAACCAATCCCGGATGATCACAGTATAGCCGCAGCATTGTTAGTTGTTGAAAAAACTCTGCCGCATCCCAGGTTTCACTCTCTCGTTCGACTCCAAACATTTCGGCGAACTCGTAATAACGGTTCCGGTAGTCTTCCCGCCAAGGTTCCACCAGCTGTACCGCTACTTGTTCTTCCACTTTAGGTGGCAACTGGAGCACCTCTGTTTTCAACCGTCTTAAAGAAACCGTGGTCAGCAACTGTTGAAGCAAATTGATGGCCTTCACTGATTTGCGTCGGATGTTTGGTTTGATAAATAACTGCCACACTTCTTCCCTCGCCCACGGGTCGACTCGGACAAATCGAAGTAAGGTGTATAGGTCACTCAGGTGATTCTGCAACGGCGTTCCGGTTAAGCATAGTTTTCTTTGACTCTCCAATGCCAGAATGGCCCTGCTTCGCTTTGTTGATGGATCACGAATCAAACTAATAAAAAACCAGTAATCAGCAACAATTTCCCCAGGTGGTGAAATCCTTCAGAGATAACTATCTCACTGGGCTTCATCCAATATTGTGCGAAACCAGGTTACTCCAAACAAAACTTCACACCGAGACTCGTGATGATTTGCCACCGTGTCGTACGTGACAAGGACAATATCGTTGGCCCAAATCTCTTGTCCGCTCCACTTTTTCCGCTCTTCCCCGTGGTACACGGCATACGTGATGAGACTTGTGTTGAGGTGTTTGAGGATCTCCGCCTCCCAATTGGTCAGGGTCAATAAGGGGCATATCACCAAAGTCGCCTTCGCATTCCGTGTGTCCTTACTAGCAAAAAACGCAGCATCATTTTTGGTTCTTGCAATTAAGGCTAGGGAAGTTAAAGTTTTTCCCAGACCCATGTCGTCGGCCAATATGGAGCCTTGATTTTGATGATTAATATCCGCCCTAGTTTGTCCTGAGTCGGCCAGTTTATTTAAGCAATACTTGAGCCACTCGCAGGTTGGTGAGTTCCAGAATGCGGACAGTATGTTTGATTCTGGTGATTCTAACTGTAGAATGAACTCGAGGGCTCGTTGTTGGTGTGGTAAGAGAGGTGTTTTGCAGCCAGAAATTGATGCTGCAGCGGCCAAACGTTGCTGAATCCCAATACGAGACGAATGAGGAATCCCGTGGCATTTTTCGGGACAGTAGCCTTCAACCTTTTCTGTTTCAAGATTACTTTCTTCAAGTATTCTGAGTACCTCGGCAGAGTGATCGGACGGTGAGAACAGTATTAATATTAACGTCAGACTTGGCATTGGGGTTGGAGAAGCAACAAGGGTAGCCTCAATAAGGACGATCGGGTACGATGTCTCAAGGAAGGTGTTTTCATCTGCCGTTCGATTTAAATATGTATTCAGCTCTGTTGACACCGTTCCAATAGGGCCTATAAGCAACTTTTTCAAAACACTTGATAGCGGTTCGGCGACGTGACCGGCTTGCTCCCCTGGCCAGGTAAAAACGTTGATGGTTTCTCGTCCTTTCTGAAGAAGTGCTCGTGTTCGGCTTACATATTTGATTGATCCTTGAAGACGATCAACTATGGTGCAACTACTCGATATCGTCCCAAGGCATTCGAGGTTTTTTTGGCGTTCCTGTTGGGTATCTTGCTCCGGATTCATTTTCATGAAAAGCAACTCAATTTCTTGGTATACCGTACATAGAAAGCTATAGCAGCATATATTGTTTGTGATAGATAACAGGAGGAGAGGAAAACAGAGCAGACGAATGGTAAGCCGGCCATATCGGATCTGCTGTTTGGCAAGTGGCATCACACTGTGGGCACTAACGACCTAGTACATACCAAAAGGCCCAAAGCTTGAGGGTTGACGCAGAGCTTTTTTGCTGATGATTTGCTGACCAGTCCTCCACATCAGCTCCTATCAGCGTAGTGCTTCAAAGTTCATGGGCAGCATTCATACACATTCGTGACCACAACATGTTACATACTGTGAATCCCCTTAAGAAACCGATCTACATACATAATAGGTTATTATCCATCCACATCCTCCCTGAATGTCAGTTATCGAAAGGTTACTTTTTTCCTCTATTTTCTGCAACTGCAACTTTGGAGACAGAATTCCCTCCACTCTTGTGTTCACATCATCTGAGTCAGGACCCTTGTGTTGTAATCCTGACAAGAATTTCATCATCAAGTACTTCTGAGCAAAAGATGTCTTTTAACTCTTTCATCATGCCTTCTCTTGGAATTTTCAAAATGGAGTAAAGAAATACAAATAAGAAAAACCAATGTGTATCTAATTTTGGGGATACACTGATTTGTTGACTGAACTTAACTTCAATCTATGGCGAGGGCCAGAAATCAAGACCAACAGCCTCCATCTCTCATATACCCAAAAAGAACTTGCATTGAATAAAACCCCATATTTGTGGCTTGTAAGGGAAAATTACTCTCAAAGTAACATCAAAATTGAGAGGTGGTTAAATGGTCACAACTCATGGCTTTTGTATGGGTAATTTTTGTGTAATAGCAAGCTTTGAAGCATGGCAATGTGCACACATTGCCTTGCTTTTTGGGGCGGTGTACGTGTACGCAGATGTGGATCTTTGGTCATGTTGATCCTCAGCCCAGTCAGAATCGGAGTAGCCGGCGCAGGTCAGCTCACCACCTAGTCGCAAGCGGAGATGTTGGGTGGAGAGAAGGTAATTGAGAATTCGAAGGGCCGCTTGCCAGTGCGCTTCTGAGGGATCCCGGAGAAATTGGGACAACTGGTTCACTGCAAAAGCTATATCCGGTCGAGTGCATTGAGATGCCCAGAGGAGGGCCCCGATGAGCTGCGGGTAAGGACCTGAAGATGTCGGTTCCTCTGGCTTTTGTGGCACCAGGTTCTTGAAGGCGGAGTCTGTCGGAGTGCTGACAGATACACTTGTACCGGAAAGGAAGCGGTGTTGTAGATCGGCGATATAGTGAGCTTGAGATAGATAGACGAGGTGGCTATCCAAATCCCTGTCAATCTTCATGGACAAGAAATGATGGAGATCCTCATCTGCACCAATCTTGAAGCGGGAGCCCAGATTTTTGATTAGCGGGTCAACAAAAGACGGTTCACCCACAATAGCGAGGTCATCGACGTGAACGGTCACCGCGCCAACAAGATTGCCGTCCTTGATTGTGAAGTACAGAGTCGGGTCATACTTTGACTGCGTGAGACCCGCTTGGATGATTCCGTTGTGTAGCTCAAGGTTCCACTCACGCGGTGATTGCTTGAGTCCGTAGATTGACCGATGGACCTCGCAAACCCAGTTGGGGTGGGCAGGATCAACGAACCCGGGAGGCTGTTCCATATAGACAGGCTCTTCAAGACAACCATTAATAAAAGCAGTCTTGAAATCTACCTGCCTACCTTTCCACTTCTTGATAGCCAAAAGACTTAGGATCAGTTGCAGAGTCTCAAGTCTAAGAGTCGGGGCAAAAACTTCCTCGTAGTCAACTCCTTGAACCTGAGTGTAGCCCATGGCAACAAGTCTTGCTTTGAGTTTTTGAATGGTGTTGTTGGGTCGACGCTTGACCTTGAATACCCATTTCGACTTGATGATCTTGCGCTTGAGGGGTCAAGGGACGAGATTCCATGTCTGCATGCCAAGAAGGGATAGGAATTCGTCGTTTGCGGACTTGAGCCAGCGAGTTTTATGCGGTAAGCGGAGGAGTTGCTTCCAGGTTTTTGGAGTGTCTACCTCGTCGGCCGTGGAGGCCAATTTGGACCACGTTCCGTATCGATTTGGAGCCCGTCGTTGACGGCTGGAACGTCTGGCTGGTGGTGGTGGAGACTTAGGAGGAGACGGCACCGGCTCTTGAGGTGGAGAGTCAGGAGAAGAAGGCGAAGCAGGCGAAGCAGGGGTCAGAGAAGGGATAGGGGCATGAGAAGATGGAGGAGAGTGGGATGAGGGCGGGGAGTTAGCAGGGCACTTGAGCGGAGAAGAGGGGGAAGGGGGGGGAACAGGAAGGGGCTGAGGGGAAGGAGGCGGGGTAGATACAGGAGCATGAATCGAGGCCGTGAGGCAACAATCGAACCGAGGTTGTAGGGGTATGTCGAGAGGGGGAGGTTCCAGGATTGATGGGCGGGAATCTGGAGTCGGCAGGGATGTTTGTCCATCTGGAGCAGAAGGCTCCAGCATGTGTGGTGGCCAAGGAAGCTCGACAAATAGTGGAGGTGGTTCCCTTTTTAGTTCAGAGCCGTAGGGAAAGGATTCATCGTCGAAAAGGACGTCACGGGATTTGATTACGGACCTCCTTTCCAAATCCCAGAGTCTGTAACCGTTGCCGTTGCCAAGATAGTACAGAAGTAGGGAGGGACGGCCTTTTGCATCAAGCTTCTGCCTGTTTGCTTCGGGTACCTTGTACCACACAAGGCAGCCAAACGGGTGGAGAGAGGGAAGATGGACGAGCGGTTTGCCAAGGATGTTGTTTGGCGCCTTGAAGCCTGCGGGGGTGTAACAGGGGAAAGAGTTCAGCGTGAAAGAGATATGCCATAGTGCATCCGCCCAGAAGGGTTTTGGAAGACCGGCGCTTTGAAGTGAGCAGCGAATCAGATTTCCCAGCGTGTGGTTTGTCCGTTCTGCGACTCCATTGAGTTCAGGAGAGTGGGAAGGTCCTGGCTCATGAGTGATACCGGCAAGATCCAGATAGGGGGAAAATTCATTCGACATATACTCCCCGCCGTTATCGGAGCGTAGACTCAGGATTTTGTGGGACCCATCTCGTTCAAAATGGGCACAAAAGATCTTAAAGCAGGAAAAAACGTTTGACTTGGATTTCATCGGGAAAAGGGAAACAGATTTGGAATAGTTGTTGACAAAAGTGACAAAGTATTTGTACCCCTCCCTTGATAACACCTCAAACAAGCCTACATCGGAGTGTATTAGCTTGCCGGGCGTATCGGACCTGTGCGCTGATTGGGATTTGAGAGGAGAGCGGTGCATTTTTGACTGTACACATACTGTGCAGCGTTGAACATCAACTTTGTTGATGATCGTTGGCTTGATTTTCAGTGTCTTCAGGAGTTTTTTGAGAGGCCGTAGGCCTATGTGGGAGAGACAACGATGAAAGCCCAGAAGAGAGCTGTCAACGGAGGACAGTTTGAGGGCAGAGGCAGAATGTGACTTTACCTCGTTGGACGGTAGATAATAGAGGCCACCTTTGCGGTATCCTTGTCCAACGGCCTTGCCTTCGACTTTCACAGAGTCTGCTTTGAAAATGTCACAGCGTTGCTTGTGGAAGACGCATGTGAGGCCGGCATCACACATTGCTGCAATGGATAACAACGGTTCGTGTAAATCAGGAACAACCAAGGTAGGAACGGAGACTGGGGTGCTGAGGGGGAGGGTGGCGATACCACGGTGAGAAGCTCCAACGACCAAGTGATTGGCGAGTCGGACGGGCGTGCTGTCCGGTTTGATGTTTGAGACACCAGCCGAATAGGGAGTCATACAGTTTGAGCATCCCAAATCAAGGTTGGCATCCCAAAGTGGAGTCAAAGCGGCGTTGGCAGCCTGATCGGTGAGTGCGACAGCATTTTCTGCCCTGGCTGGATGACTGACAGGGGTGTCGTTGTTTGAACCAGAGTAATCAGAATCCTCTTGGTCTTCATCGCCACCGAGATCAACGACGGTCGTTTGGCCTGCTTTAGCCTGGGTTTTTGAGCAATAATGGTTTCCAGGCGGCTTTGTTGATCTACCACCATTGTCAGGACGACGAGGAGCAGTGGAGCTCCGGCGATTGTACTCAGCTAGGATTCTGGCTGCGTTTTCGCAGACCTCCAGGTTGTGTCCGGACCGCTTGCAGAATGTGCAGTACAAGGAATGGTTGAGAGGCGGTTGGGAGGACCTGGGAGGGGGTTGATGAGAGAGCGAAGTGCGTGCAACCGATTCAACCATTGATTGCTCCTTGTTCCTGGTCTTTCTACAAAGGTGCTCCGCCTTTAGGGCATCCAGGATCTTGACAGGGGGAACTCTGGGGTTGTTCATCATTGCGGAGACGCATGCCAGCCAGTCAGATGGCAGAGAAGTGAGAATGGACGACGAGTAGATGTCGTCCAGAGTGAGCAGAGCATCAGCGGTGATGAGAGCTGAGAGGCTTTCGAACGTTTTAGCCATATCGTCCAGGTGAGCGGTCAGATCATCGCCCGTCATTTGGGCGGTCGTGAGCTTGCGAAGGAAGTAGGTAATGCCCCCAGCAGATGAGTCTTGATGGGCTTCCTTGAGGGCTGTCCAGAGCACTCGAGCGTCCGTTGTGATGTGACGAACTTTTTGTACATGCACTGCGTGGATCGTGCTGGAGATGGCTCCGAAAGCTGCTTTGTTATTGCGAGCCCAATTTGGATTCGCTCTAGCCTTTGCTATATTGTCATCAATAACATACATGACATCGGTTGTGTTGAGATGAGCCCGCATAAACCAGGTCCACTTGTTGTAGTTGGATCCTGGTCCGGGGGGCTTGAGTCGCTCAATGGTGGTGGTCTTGAGGGCTGGATGGGTCCAGGTCTCCGGGTCGGGTTTAGAAGACATGGTTGAGATGGGTCAATTTGTGGACGGGTTTGTCAGTGGTTTGGGTTCAGATTTTGGTGGTGATGGTGTCATGAACCGGAAGCTTTATTGAGAAGCGTACGGATCCTCCACGCTGATAGAGATGCTGCGGCTTTAGCGGCAAATGGTGCTCATAACCTGTTGCAGTGATGAACCTGGAACAGCAGAAGAGAATGATGATGGTCGTGGAAGGATTATCATTGCATCACACCAGGAAAAAACAATGATCACTTGTTTGCAAGTGACATAAAAAAGTACAAAGGGGCCTTTGTACTTTGCTATGTCACTTGTTGACAAGTGATAATTGTTTTTTCCTGGTGTCAGAGAGGAAAAACAAAGAGAAGAAGACTGAAAGAGAGAGAGAAAGAAAAACAGGAAAACACTCACCTGGAACAGCAGAAGAGAATGATGATGGTCGTGGAAGGATGAGGAAAGAGAGCCTTCCACGTCTGCTGCTCCAGGTGACTACAATGGTGAAATGTCACAGACTGTGATATGCAGAAAACAGGTTTGAAGCAGAAACAGAAGAGAGAAGAAAACAAACACTACACAACCTCAACAATTTGACTCAGCTTTCCGGCGAAGGACTTCTCCGTCAAGTCATGGGTCCGAATGGTTTTGATGGCCTCAACAAGGAAGTTTTGAAGGTTCTGCTTGTGAAAGCCCTCAGCAACACTCCCAAGACTAACAACGTGTCTTCTTCCTTGGTTTCAAGCCACCTTCACTGGCAAAAAGCTGGTGAAAAAATGCAACCATCCCTTCAACTCAATGGTTCTAATTTTCCTCTCTGGTCGGTGTCTTTGAAGGAGCTTGTTGCGACCGTCACCCGCATGGAGGATTACTTTGATCGGGACATGTTCAAGGATGATCCAGATACTGCGCTCGGTGTTCTAACAATCATCAAGCACTCCATCAATCCGGCTCTTCGACCATCTCTCAACGGCATGACGGGCCATGGAGCGTGGACTTCTCTTGTTGCTTGTTTTGCTGGGGCTTCCTGGTCGGTTCTGGCAACTTGGTGGTCCAATATTGCAAGGTCAGCGGATGATGCATCTGATTTGGTTGCTGCAACTTTTGAGACTTTCAAGCGTGATTTAATTGATTTAGAGACTTGTTTGGGTGGCTGGACAACTGACAACTTGTTGGCGTTGACTTTTCATTCTGCTCTTTGACGTCATGGTTTGGATTTTGCCAACGCTATGGATGCTCGCCTGGCTATTTCGCCAAGCCTGTCCATCACTGCCACCAACATCCTCAATGTGGCAACCCGCGTGAATGCAAGCTTGTCTTCTTCAAGTTCTCGACCAACAGTCATGGCGATGTTGAATCAACAAGGCTGTGGTTCTCATTTTTGGGGCCGTTGCTCTGGATGAGGACAACAGGTTGCTCTGGCCAACCTGGTGCTTTGAATTCAGGCCATCTTGCTGCTGACTCCTGGGGTCAATCTCACATGACTCCTGAGTCTCCGTGTAGCTCTTGTTGGGACTGGGGACACTGGGCTCTGGACTGTCCTTGCACAAAAAATGGTCTTCCACCACTGGACGACCCTCAACAAACCAATCCTGCCTGAAGGCCTAAGAAATCTTCCGTCTTGTCCAACAGGTTGAAAATTCTCAACAACTCCTTGGCATTGATCTCGGCGGCTCCAGAAAAATCTGAAGACATTTTGGTTGACACAGGTGCCACAAATCATGTAACGGCGCAACGTGATATCTTTGTCTCTCTAAAAACTACTAATATTCGGCTTTGTCTGGCGTTGGAAGAATGCCTTCCCGTAGAAGGCGTTGGCGATGTCATCATCAAAGGTCTCAGAGGCAATCTTCAACTCTGCAATGTCCTTCTTTGCTCTTGGGTCCGTGGTACGGTCCTGTCAGTTGGTTTCTTTGATTGCTGGGATGGTTCAGTTTCATTCAGCAACGGCCAATTTTTATTTCATCAACATGGTTCCACATTTCATTCATACTCCAATAACTATCAATGGTTTATTTCACCTTCAGAATCTGTTCCCTCTTTCCTCTCTTCTCCATCTACTGTTACCTCGCTATTCAGTGTTTCCTCTCGTGTCTGGCATCTTTGGTTGGGTCATTTGGCAGTCCGTACACTCAATCATGCAATATTACATGATTCCGTCTATGGTCTTCCGGCGCGCCGCTTTAATTCTTCTGTGAAGAAATGCAACTCATGTTCCCTGGCAAAAAGCAGGCATATTCCCGTATTGTCCCCCTCTCGTGACATAGTCACCAAGCCAGGAGCCGTCGTCTTGGTAGACTTGGTCGGCCCCTTTCCTGAAGCAGTTGACGGTAGTGTTTATGGTCTTGTTATCCACGATCTGTTTTCTAGGATGACGTCTACCTTTGGACTGAAGCAAAAGGCTGACACTTGTAACTCTGTCATTGATTGGGCTCTGAATTTCGCCAAGCACACAGGCCATAAACTTCTCTGCATTTGGTCTGATAATGGCGGAGAATTCATATCCAACAAATTCAACGACTTCTTGAAAGACAATCAAATCCGCCATGAGATGTCAATTCCCTACAAACATCATCAGAACAGGAATGTGGAGCGCACCAATCAAACCTTATTGGACATGGCGCAAACATTTCTTGTTCACTCACGGCTTCCGGCTCACCTTTGGTTTGAGGCCCTGAAGCAAGCAACCTTTGTTTTCAATTGTGTTGTACACAGCGGTGCGAACAAGACCCCATATGAACTCTGTATCAATGCTAAACCTTCCCTCAACATGCTGCGTGTTTTTGGATGCCAAGCTTACTTGCATGATCTCAAATATCCAAAACAGTTTGTCCCCCGTGCGAAGGAGCTCATTCATGTTGGGATTTCCAACATTGTGCACGGTTGGATTCTTTGGGATCTGGTTGCCAACAAGCTGGAGCGTGGAGCGTCCGTTGCCTTTCATGAAAATGATTTGCCTTATATGTTAAGTAACCCCAGCAAATTGACTTCTGTATTGAACTCCATCACTGTGCAACGTCTTGGTGATTTTTTGTTGATGAGGGAGTTTGATATCCAAGATGCATGCCTGGATTCTGCAGTTTCTGTGGCGCCTTTCCTCTCTGACGCGCCGGACACGTATCGTCAAGCAATCGAGTCCAAATCCAGCACTCATTGGATGCGCGCGTGCAACAATGAAGTTGGCATGATGATCTCACTCCATGTGTGGGATGAGGTTCCAATGTTGACCCACTTTGACGTCATCAATTGCCGGTGGGTTTTTGCGCTAAAGCGGAGTCAAGAAGGCAAAATAACTCGTTTCAAGGCGCAAATTGTTGCTCAGGGGTTCCGTCAGATACATGGAGTCAACGTGGGAGAAACATTTGCGCCCACTCCAACCTTCACGTCGCTACGGGTCTTACTGTCAATTGTGTCTTGTTTCTCCTGGCCGGTTGCATCTTTTGATGTCAAATTGGCATTTCTCCACAGCAACATCAATCATGATGTCTATATTCATCCGCCACCTGGAGTAAGGGTCTCTCCCAGATGTGTCCTTAAACTTTGCAAGGCTCTATATGGAACTCGCCAAGCAAGCCGTTGCTGGTGGTTACACCTGAAGACCCGGCTTTCCTCAATTGGTTTCTTTCCTAATCTAGAGGATCAATCAACTTACTCTTATTGAGATGGCTCAGATATGGCTTTTCTCTGGGTACATGTGGACGATGGTATCTTTACTGCCAGCTCTAAATCTCTTCTAGAGCGTCTCAAGTCCAATCTGGACTCAGTTCTTGATCTGAAATGGGATTCTCAGTTGTCAAGCATTGTTGGTCTCCGAGTGCGCGAAGTCCCGGGAGGTTTCCACATTGATCAACCTCTTTTGGTCAACAAAATCATTAATTTAATTCCATCAAACATCAAGACCCAAACCCCAATTATTTCTTCCGATTTACTTTCTAATCCATCCAAAGAAATGAACAAACAATATCTTTGTGTCATTGGTTGCCTTCTCTACTTGTCTCAGGGATCAAGGCCGGACATTACCTTTGCCGTCAACTTTTTGGCTTGGTTTTCAATGGCGCCTGACGGTTCTCACTGGTCTGCTCTGGATCATCTGGTCGGGTATATTTGTTTCACAGCGGCGGCGTCTCTGTCCATCATTGCGGGAGGCAATGAATCTGATGCTGTCAAGACTTTTGTTGATGCAAATTGGGGAGGCAAGGGATCTTGTTCAGTTCATGGTCTTATCTCTACAGTCTGGGGCGCACCAGTTTCCTGGAATTCTAAAAGGCAGACTTGTTGTGCACGCTCGACTTGTCAGGCCGAATACATGGCCTTGTCCTTTGCGTCCAAGGACGCCTGCTATGTCTTCTCTCTCATTTCAAAATTCTTTCCAATTGCTCCTCCGCTCATCCTTTCCGACAACAAAGCCACGGTTTACATCTCCAAGGACTGTGGGACTTGTGAGGAACATTGACACATTGATCAAGAATTCCATACCATCAACAAGCTACTCTATCAGAAGAAGGTTTGACTTGACTGGATTTTGACCAACAACCAACTTTCCAATATCTTCACCAAGGCCTTGGGTTGGAAGAAGGTTATTGAGTTTGCCACTCAAACAGGCCTGCAATGCCCGTCTCAAACTATGGCAAGTACAGGGGGGACAGCATGCGCTAGCTGCAAGGAACATGCACCCCCCGCATCTGTCCGTCTCTCTCCAGGCCCTCAGGACTCTTGCGGTGATTGGTTCAATGGAGGTTAACCAACAATGTTTTATTCCTTTCTTTCCAGCGCTCTCAAGGGTCCTTTCTGGTTGTTGATTTCTCTTCTTCCTGGTTTTGTTTCATGGATTCTTTGTCTCACCTTTCCCATTTCTGGTTCACATTTCAATTTCTCCTTTTCTCTCTTTTTCTATTGTTCTCTTTGTCAGCATTGCCTATTTTTTCTCAAGATCTTATGTTTTGTTTCTTATTGTTTTGTTTTCTTTTGTTTTGTTCTCCTTGTTCTCTTATCTTTGGGGTTGTTGAGGGGGGGAGTGTTATGACATGTCACTTTAGGTATCATACTATTATCACAGTTTTACATATTTTTATTACATCATCACATACTTTACTTATGGTGTTCAAAGTTGGTTTGCATAATTTTATGCATGCATAAATCATAAAATCATAAAATCTTTTTTGCAGGGGATATGACTGTCTGATTATGTAATACAAAATTTCCTCACCAAAATATTTTTATGATTTTATGATCTATGCATGCATAAAATTGTGCAACCAACTTTGAACACCATAACTACATAGTTTCATCATGGTTTTAGATGTTTCTTCTCATCAACCCAATTACATAATCAGCCTTGTATATATACTCTATTTGTGGTGCGATCTTATTCTTCCCTTGGAGGAGTTTTTCCATCTCATCTCGCCGTATCCTGATATCTTTGCTCTTCACTCTGGACCAAATTCCTTCTAGTTTTCATTTCTGGGACCATCCAAGCTATCCCCATCTATGTACTATTTTCATCTCCCCCCATCCCTTTTCCTTGGTCTGCTATACCCTTTGTAATATCATTAGTTTTGGATCCTGTACAGTGCAGGATGTGTAATGAAGGATGAAGTAGACATGATGGTGGTCATAAAAAAGATTTGAGTACCACTCAAGGCTTCAAAAAATTTGAAAAATATGTAGGAAGATTCTTCATGGTCTTCTGCATCTTTTGTTCCCCCAACACCCAATCACCCAATGAGAATAGCACTCTTCACGTAAGCTAAACATCAGCAAGATTGAAATAAAGTGTATCTCATTGTGCCAGCCAATTTGGCTGGGAAAGTATGCTGATGTATATCTCTCACCATGGTCATAGATTTCTTACGTGAACAGTGCTAATAGGGGGTATCAAATATGAGAAATCCACAATTAGAAACCAGTCAATTAGCCAAAAATGAAATTTGTCACCAGTGGTTCCCAAAATGGAGTAGAAGAAGGACCAGCATGTTTTAAAAATGGTGGGTTTTTCAAACCCGTCAATTACATAATGGTGGATTTTGTCATATTTGATACCCCCTAATAGGTGCTGCTACAAAACATCAAAAAACAGCATTTTTGAAATTCTCTCAGGCCACAAGGTTGACATAGCGCATACATAAGTCCCTCCTTCGGAGGGCCCCTGCGGGACGGCGTCCCCCCTCCACATAGACAGGGACTTAGTCAAGTTAGGTCTCGAGGGACTTCAAGTTCGATGGACGTTGTGCCTTCCCGCCGAGGAAATCTATGTTGTGCTCAATACCGATAGCATCACACGGGCGTAGTAGATACGTTGGGATTTCACCTTCAGCATGCATTTATTGGTGGATACATGTTGCCAGATTCCAATCCAGCGACGGCCGACGCCTTCTGCGTGCCGTCCTCCATCACTGCTCAGCTGATCACCGAAATTCTACAAGAAGCCTGCAGATGCCTTGAAAAGAGCATTTATGTATGTAAATAATATACCCACTCTCATGCAAGAACACATAGATTTTCCCCGAGCTAGCTGGGGAGCCTTCGATGGCCGTTGAGAACTTGAGAAGTATTAGACGTGCGGACCACAAGTCGGTACAAACTCTGTTAAGATATAAAAGGATGGCCCTCTACGAAACAGAAGGTCCCACGGATCATTGATAGTTGTTACCAAGCCTACATTTTTTGTGCCGGACACAAGGATTGGGCCTTCATTTAATCCTTGCCTTTCGACTCACTCTTCGCTTCTTTCCTCACCCTTGACTTCCCTGAACTGGTAAGCTCAACTTCCTCTTCTCTGCTTGTCCTAGGAGTAGATGGACCATCCGTACGAGTCTCGACAAGACTCAAGCTGTACATATTCACAGAACCAGCCCCTCTAGCCGGAGGAGTGGCTTTCCTCCTCATGCCGAGATCGGCTGAGTTATCAACTTGGGCTGCCCCAACATGCCACTGCTCATCTGTTCACCCATATCCACCCGCCCAAAGCTTTCAAACCCATCCATTGAGTCTTGACGTCCTTGTTCTTGTGTCTTTCAGGTTTTGAATTTTCCTTCTCCCCTGAATCCACATCACGCCGATCAACCCCGAGGAGTATAACTTTTGTTTCAAGCGGCACAGGATACTAACAGGAGAGCGAAGACGCGAAAGCAAGGATGGCCGAGCTAACGCCGACGGTAGAGAAGCAGTCCCTGTCGGGCGATCTGCACAGCGAAAAGTTCGACCCAGCTCCCAAGCTACCCCCGCCGGCCTTCGACCCCGAGCTTCAGCGGATCGCCGAGCTCTCGGCCAAGCTGGAGAACCCGCTCTCGGGCTTCTCCACTCAGGAACTCGTCCAGCAGGCCGAAGAGTTCTGTCAGGCTAATGGCTTGAATGACCAACGTTAGTCTACACATTTATCCCCTCTCTTCATCTCTCTCTTTTTTTTATGTTTGTCTGCCATCCGGGAATCAACTGCCCCCCCTTCAGCTTT
This sequence comes from Puccinia triticina, assembly GCF_026914185.1. Taxonomy (NCBI): domain Eukaryota; kingdom Fungi; phylum Basidiomycota; class Pucciniomycetes; order Pucciniales; family Pucciniaceae; genus Puccinia; species Puccinia triticina. The sequence continues at coordinate 1,774,955 of NC_070572.1, forward strand.
GATTAGCTTCACTCAACGCGCGCCACCGTGACAACTAAACAGCCCCGCATGAAATCACATTCTGTTTTTTTTTTCTTTCTCTTTTCACTCCCCACACAAACTAATGCTGTTTGGCCGTGTTCTGTGTAGTCGAAAACTTCAAGAGAGGTGCCATCCTGGCAGCCAACCCGCAAGATCTCGACAGAATCCCCGGGATCACTGCGGAGGAAAGACAGTTCATCGATTGGGAAACTACCCGCCGATGGAAGCAACCATTGATGATGTCAGTCTCTCCCCACCCTGAACCGTCATGCCCAGATATATGAAGTTGACCAGTCTTAGGACCGGTTCGCAGGTACTTTATCGCTGTCCTGTCATCGATGGCAGCCATTGTCCAAGGCATGGACGAGGTGAGTGGCATACGAGACGCATATATCTGTATCTGCGAAAACATATTTGCATGCAAATATCGACCACTTTTTTCCTCCTCTCCAAAGGCCGTCGTCAATGGGGCCCAGATCTTTTACTACGACCGCTTCGGAATCTCGGATAGCTCTAGAAGGACAGCCATGATCCAAGGGCTGGTGAACAGTGCGCCCTATCTGTGTTGCGTGAGTTTTTCGTCCTCAGAAAATCCCCCAACAAAAAGAGCACATGGCTGAAAGTGAGCCCCGGCAAAAACACTCAGGCCGTATTTGCCTGCTGGATCACCGACCCCGCTAACCGAATTCTTGGCCGCAGAGGGGTCATCTTCTGGTCCTGCTTCATCGCCGGCGTTGCCTCCATCTGGGAGGCGTTTACATACTCTTGGCAACAACTGTTTGCCGCCCGGCTTCTGCTGGGCCTCGGTATCGGCCCCAAGGTACGTTGCCTTCTCCTCCGTCTCCGTTTGTCTAGTGCCCACTAACTTTTTCCCCGCACTTCCCAATGTCTAGTCAGCTACGGCACCCATTTACACTGGTGAGCAGCCGTTCATGTCTTCTGTTTTTTAACCTCGTCCTAAGTGCCTCTGTTTCCCTTTCTAGCCGAATGCTCGCCGGCGCCCATCCGAGGCGCCTTGGTCATGCAATGGCAAATGGTACGCCCTTCTCCCCACTTGAGGTACACTCCAAACACCACCTGACTGATCTTCTCGAACCGGCTCCCTTTCTTCGGCCGTCCATTGTGTAGTGGACCGTGAGTATCTTCATCAGATCCCTTTGTTGCGCGCACCACTCACTCCAATCCGTGGTTACTTTTAGGCTTTTGGAATCGCGCTTGGAGACATCGTCAGTGTGATCTTTATGGACATTGACCCCGATGTGGCATGGAGGTAAAGCGGCAGTAAACTTCTTCCAAGACAAGGGAGATCGATTGACGAAGCAAGGTTATTCTTTGGATGTATTTAGATTGATACTAGGCTCGACGGTAGTCGCGCCAGTGCTAGTATGTTGCATGATATACTGCGCGCCGGAGTCTCCACGATGGTACATGTCGAAGGGCCGAGTAGCGGATGCGTACCACGCGATGCGCAAGCTGCGGTTTTGTGAACTCCAGGCCAGTAGGGACCTGTTCTATATCGCCAAGCTGCTCGAGATCGAGAACCGATCCCTCCAGGGCCGCAACCTGCTCACCGATATGTGGCGCGTCCCCAGAGTCCGCCGCGCTGCTCAGGCCTCCGGGCTCGTCATGTTCATGCAACAGTTCTGCGGTGTTAATGTCAGTCCCCTACTCTCTCATCCTCTTCTCCTTCTGCCACTCACCCTGTCTTTCCTGTCTTTTTGTTTTATATAGGTCATTGCGTACTATAGCTCGTGAGAATATATTTTGCAGCTTTACACTTCTTCATTTACTGATTCTGTTTTCTCTCTCAAAACAAATCTTGCCAGGCAAGTGTTCATCGAAGCTGGCTTCACAAGAAAAGACGCCCTGTTAACGACGATGGGCACGGGACTGGTGAACTGGGTATTTGCCATTCCGGCGCTGTACACGATTGATGTAAGTACACGGGATCTCTTTGCATAACAGGCATCAGTTTTAGAGTGCGCAGAGGTGCTGAGTGGGGGTGGGAGAGAACAGACCTTTGGGCGACGGAACCTGCTCCTGGCGACGTTCCCGGCGATGTCGGCTTGTTTATTTGTGACGGGCATGGCCTTCTTCATCCCAGTCGACGGACCTGAGGACCACCGTCGAGTAGGTGTGGTGGCGGCGGCGATCTACCTTTACATGGCCTTCTACAGTCCCGGCGAAGGCGTAAGTAGAAGCTGCCCCTTCTTCTCTTGCTCACCACTAGCTCGCTGAAGAGCCGTTCTTTTGAGTAGCCCGTGCCATTCACCTATAGCGCCGAGGCTTTCCCGCTCTACATCCGTGACTTCGGGATGTCGTACGCTACCGCAGTCTGCTGGTTCTTCAAGTTGAGCATTCCTCCTCTTCGTCCGTCGTGGCAAGTGTCTCATGCACTGACGCCTCGCAAATTTCTTTTTTAAAGCTTCATCCTCGCTATCACCTTCCCCCTCATGTTGAACGCGTTTAAGCCCCAGGGCGCGTTTGGCTGGTATGGTAAGCCGAGCCGATGCATTGCAGTCTATGGCATCCGGTCGTGCTGATGGTGATTTATCCATCTGTAGCCGCGTGGTGTCTCATCGGCTGGGTGGCTGTCTTCTTCATCCTGTGAGTCTGAACAGGTCTTCCCTCTTCCGATCATTTTTCTGACCACAGACCGTTTTTCTTTTTTTGGGGGCTATGTTAGGCCGGAGACTAAGGCGCTCACTCTCGAAGAATTAGACTACGGTCCGTCCCGCTTCTCCTTCTACCTTGCTCCACTCTCTCCATGTCCCTCGTCCGCAACAACACCTCTGACATGTGTGCAATTGGGAATTGGTTATGTAGTCTTCTCCGTCCCAACCGCTAAACACGCGTCCTACCAGGTCAAGAACTTCATGTGGTGTTTCCGCAAATACGTCCTGAGGCAACCGGTCAAGCCTTTACCTCCTTTGTCAGTCTTGCATCCTTCTCCTCCATTTTTCTTCCTGCTCCCCACTTCACTCATCCCTTCGTCCACCTTGGCTCCTATGTAGATATCAACTCAACTTGAGCGTCAAGAACTGAAAGAAGAAGCAAAAGCATAGCGAGGTAGTTTTTTCTCTTCCTGTATTTTATTCAATTCCTCCTACATTCTCTCGCACATGACAAGCACATTTGATCACCCAATCGACGCGCTTGAGCAAGTTCTCACTTAAATAATACAATCTTGATCTTTGTCACCCTTCTTTTCTTGAAACATAATACTAGTACTACAGGGGAAAATAAATCGTCGTTTGTATGAGTACATAGTTTTTTTCTTATCATTTTTTATTTTGTTTGAAAAAATGCACTACCACCAGAGAAAACTGAGTTCCGGTTATAGCTTGAAAAGTGGACCGATCGGTGTGCAAGGTTTTGCGTCCCTTTGCGACATTTTGTTTGTGGTGGCTCTGCCGCGGCAATCGGCGATAGGTTTCTCTGTCAAAGAACCAATGATCGGAATCGCTCTCTTTGTCCCTCCCTTCTGTAGCTCGGCTTCTAACGAGCAAACAAATTCCACAATGACCTGCAAATTACGGGCAGGTATGTATCTACATCTAGAACACCCTCCTGATGGGTTAGAAGTACATTGGTCTTACCCATCCAACCCAAATTTCAAGCCAGCGCCACCGTAACACAATATCTTAGCATGACACTTGGTTCAATCAAATGTCATGGCTTCCCCAGCCAACCCCATTCAGCCCTGGTGAGCGGCCCAACAGTATAATTGGGTTTGCCGGATTGACTCTGTCAAGCCCCAGTCACAGCTGACAAAGGCTTGCCTGAGCAAGCAATCCAACACCGTTGGCTGGTTTGACCCCCATTGCGAAGCGACCCTCCCGTGTGGGCAGGACTCTGGTGATCACAGAGGAGGAAGTCTGCACCGATGAGCTTGAGACTCTCACTCTGACTTCGATTCTTGTACATATGAATCCGTGAGGCTGAGCCGTGCTTGCGTTGGGCAACTTGGGCATGATGCATGAGTTTACGCTCGGTCCCATGTCGGCTCACTCAGGTGCCTGTCCCACTTAGCCACCTCCATGGACCATGGGGAACTCGTTACTCGATCCCCCTGGAATCTTGTCGATCGATACTTCCCCCACTTTACTACATACACACTTTACTCTCAATATTTCTATACACTGCATTTTCTACTCGAGAACAGTATCCTTAGGATAAACCGTTATCTACTTCGTCAAAAATTGTCCTTGATCTAGTTACCATCTGTTCGGTAAACTCTCAATCGACCCGCGTCACAAAGAGCAAAACTGTTTCGACAATGCTGGACAAAATTCAGCAGTTTCAGTCTGATGGATGTGGAACCCGTATCAAAGTGAACAATGTACCTAATAGTGGTTAGCACCCGATCTCATATCCCTTCTATCCTCAGAAGCAGCTTATTAACGACTTCCTTTTGTTCTCTGGTTGCAGTTTCTCGAGAGGCGCTGTACACGTTTTTCTCTGCGGCTGGGGAGGTAACAGAAGTTCAACAGCTGAAGCCTGGCTGTCCAGGCGAGCACCAGCAATTTATGATCTCTTTCCAACAAGCTGAGACGGCACGCTGTGCTTTGACATCAATGGATGGTCTATCGCTTGGCGGATGCAAGATGTGTGTAACTCTTAACAGCGTTATCATGCTTCTGGAAACTTATGTGAGACTTTGTTGCGAATTTTCAGTAAGCTGCAACCATCAGTCTCAAGTACGAACAACAACTTCACGTCGCCGCCGCATTCGTTCAACTGGCGCCCTCTCGGGGTTGGGACCCAACGTGATGAGAACGAGAAATTTTTCAGTGGTCGTTCCGCAAGTAGACCCGACGGAAGCAATGGATGTCACTCTCACAAGCAAGTAGCCCCTAACTCGTCTCAAGATAAAACTCGTGAAATCTCGAAGGCGGAATTGGCGGCAGCCAGCTCCCGCAAGAACTGCAATCTTTATGTCCTCAATCTCAGCTTAGACATGACCAACGAAAGCTTGAAAGCAATCATCCAGGGAAGTGGTGAGGTGAAGCATGTCTGTGTCCTTGCTACCTTGGATAATGCCGGCAGGTTTGTATTTCCGTTTTTATTTTGGTTCATTTTAAAATAACCTAACCCTATACAAACCTGTTTGAAGAAGTCTGACAAAAAGTTGTGCCATTGCTTTTCAAGACGTCGGGCATTCGTCGATATGGCCACGCCAGACGAGGCATGTCGCGTCGTCGAAAACTTCCATGGAAAACGCGTTGAGGGATATGAGCTACACATCAGCTACGCGTTCATCCAACGAAGTGGTGGGCCTACTGTGCCTTTTGATGGCAACTCGGCAGCAAAAGCAGCACGCCCATTGCACCATGATGCGAGCACTAGGCCATCGGTTTGCCGTAAATCGGAAGAGCGAGACAAATATTATCCTGCCAAGAAGTCACCAGTTTTCCCGGCCTCGCGCAGTGGCAAAACCGTCAAAGTCTCCAAGATCAATCCGAACACCCTCCTGGAGCTCAATCCGCCAGTCCAGGTGGTTTCGCCGTTGGATTCGTCCAGGTCTCCTGAAAGCGATATGGAGAGTGTCTTCCCTTTCACTCCATCGTCCTCCTACGATTCTGGCGCAGAATCCCCAGAAATCAGTCCCTCGGTCCTTTTCGAGACATCACTGCCCAAACATTTGTGCTTTAGCGCACCTTTGGTTTCCGGAAAGGCCTATTCACAATGGACCCTCCTCGTTTCCAATGTCTCACCAGTGGCTTGCATCGACTCTGATGATCTATTCAGATTCTTTGTTCGACAGGGATTGAAAAGCTTGAAATCCGCGCACTTGAATGTAAGCAGCCACAGCGGGATGAGCCTAGGTCATGGTACTTTAACGTTCGACTCCATGAAGGAGTATCACCAAGCAATCGAAATGATCAACTCCAAGGATATCAGTTTAGCAGGTGCTAGAATAAAGTGCGCGAAATTAAGTCGCTACAGTCCCAGCACTTCGTCTCCCTACTCATCCGCTTCAAGCCCAATCGCCAGTGAAGCCTCCGGTCTAATATATCCTTTCAACTTCAACTCAACGTGTCCAGCTTCGGAATTTTGAAGATTCTAAATTGATAAAAATGATTGGAAACGTGTTTGATTTATATCTCGCTTTGAACATCTCGGACTGATTCGCCCCTTCGAACGGCGGAAATCTTTTTTTTGAGAAAAAAGAAAACGTAGATACTTTACTTTCAACTTTTACTCACTTGCGAACTGGATGCACTTTCTTGCTGTTTTGACCCAGTATTTAATCTCCCCTTTGATTTTTTCCTCATCCGATGCGCACACATGAAGGCTAGTGTAACTGAGATACCAAATTAATATTTTCATCTCTCCCTTCCTCTCTCCTCAAGTAGCTGTTATTGTACTTCGTTTAGAAATATTCGTTCGTTATTAAATGCTCACCCTTTTCTCTTTCCTCCTACCAGCATTTGGAATTATGAACCTTCATTATTGGTATTCTATGTATGTGGTACGTTAGGACAATGAGGAATTCAAATGCTTGAAAGAGGAAATATAGCCAAGACGATATATTTCACCATCAAGCATTTTGTTTTCATTCCATGGAAAAATAAGATTATCTTGAATGTCGAAACCATTTACAAACGTATCAGCCTGAGTGTTGAAAATTTCTACAGCCGGGTTGTAAAATCAAGTGGGAGAAATTCTATTTCAGAACTCATGGTAAGGCATGAATTCTGATTGCCCTCAAACACCCCACAGCTTGGAAAAGCTCAAACTTGACATAGTCCTTTGGATTTTTTCCCAAACTTTGGAGGCTTCTGGCACCGATATTCTCCGCTACAACATACACCTGAAATTTGACACCCTTATCTTTATGTCAGAAAATACAATGTTTCTTAACTTTTTCCTTTTTCCCAAAATCAGACACAGTGAAATCTTCACAATGCCAATGCACCTGCACAAAAAAATAAACTTCATTCTTCATTCTTTCTTCAAGGGGCTTACTAGAAAAAAGTGTTTTTATCCAAACTTCAAGCGACCATACCTCAGCCTTTTCTCAACCAAAAATCACATCAAAACTATTTGGTTTCCCTCATCTTCAGCGCCACCATCAGGATGCACACCCTTGTTACATGATGTTGCACGCACATGTTATGTGGTGTGGGTACATGAACCATGATGCGCACACATGTTACAGGGTGTGCACATGTTGCATGATGTTGCACACACATGTCACAATTTGGTGCCAGTAAATGATCCATGATGTACGCACATGTTACCAATTGTGCCTACATGTTACAATATGGTGCGTGTACATGTGTGCACATGTTGTATGATGTTGCATGCACATGTTACATGCTATGGGAACATGATAAATGATACACGCACATGTTATGTACAGGGTTTGCACACAAGTTTTGTGGTGCACTCACATGCTACATGGTGTGGGTACATGATGCATGATGTGCGCACATGTTACAGGGTGTGTGCAAATCTCACATGGTGTGCCCAGATGTTACATGGGTCATGAAACTGTGCATTTTGAAAATTTTTGGAATCACACTCCTTAATTTGATTTATGTATGATGACCTTGAGAACATCCTTATAAACTGCAGCTCAGGCCAAAATAAAGAACTGGTTGTTGAAATAAAACAAATGATTAACATAGAATTCTAAGCCCTTTTTTTATGTAGGAAACCATCTTCAAAAGTCCCAGTAACCACTGGGAACAGGCCACAATGATTCAATATAAAAACCAGGTGAGCTCAAAACTCAAGTTTAAATGGGAAGCTTTTATTGAAAATAGCTGTTACAAATTGAATTCTAAGCCCTTGAAAGTGTAAGAAATCAATTTACAATTTTGAAATTGGCTTGAAAATAAGCCGGGAGAAATTATTTAAAAACCGCTTCAGCTTTGACACCTTTTGCTCAAGATACTGCGACAACAAAGTCAGGTGAAACACTCCATGGTCTTAAGAGCTGGGTAGAGCTCTTGGCCAAGGATTCGAACACAGTGTTGGGGGTTCCTCTCACTCTTTTTGTTCACTACATGAAAAACAAATGGTAACAGATATTTTGATTACATGGGGAACTCAAGTTGGCAGTTATGAGAATTGTTATTAAACAAGACATTTCTTGATGGGTGCAATTTGTTTTGGAAGTAGTTCAAGTGTTGAAAGTAGAAGAGAAAGTAGTTAGCTAAAAGACGATGAGAGAGAGGCAGGTGCACGTGGTTTTAGATAGAAAACTCAACTTGATAATCTGACCAAACATGCCGCATAGGTTCTCGCATTCTAACTTCTCGACATCTTTCAAGACGTCATGGAACAGCTGATTGTTATTGTTATTTTGAGTCGAGTTTTCCGGATGGTTGTTACTGCCGATATGACCGTTCTCATTCTCGATCGCAGTTCGCAAGTGAGTGGGTATCAACGTTTTTAGCGTGTTTCGCTTGCTGTTTGTTAGCGAGCTACTTGATTTGGTGAGTTTGTCGGTCATTTCTTGAATTTGGCTTGTCGTGTATACTCGATTCTAATGTTTGGAGAGAGAGAAGGAGAGAAATATGAGTGTCACTGGTAACCACTAGAAATAACCTGAAATAAATAAATGCTTAACTGAAAGCCATGTGTTTTGACTCAGAGTCATGACCCAATACTTCTCCCACAAGAGGTCCAATATTTTCGAGTCTGAACTAGATTTGAAGTGTTCGATTTCCAAGGCGTAATAAGAGTTGGCATGGGCGCCGAAGTCTTCAATCTTCGACAATGGAATCGATTGGTATTCGTCGTCCTTGCTCTTTCCCAGTGATGGAGGGGTATATCCTTCAGGGAAGGTGCGGAAGGCGCCAATGTCGACTCTCCCGGCTGAAATTGTGCGATTGGGGTCGATCTGCAGGAGGTTTGCTGATAGCTTAACTTCTCGGCGGCTCAAACTTGGGGTGAATGTGAAAGGCTTAGGAGGGCTATACTGACGACGATCGCGACAAATGGGTCTGTGTAAGTTTGGTTTGTCAGCTGAGTGCTGACATCGATTCCCGATAGCCAACAACCATAACCCGGGTGAGAGTGATACCATCCCACGACATTCTCCAGTCGGCCAACCTAATGAACCAACATGAATCAATGAAACGACGGATTAGTTTCCCTAAGGAGTTCAATTTGGAAAATGGATTCTTTAGCCGACTGAAACAGGTCAATCAAGAATTTTACAAACAAGCGCACATTTTTTGAACTTTCGAGGAAATCGACCATGTACTCGTTGGCTTCACTAGCCGCATTGACTCGAGTCTCTGTCCCTTGAACAGGCAAAGCAAATGAGTCCATTACGACGAAAGTGTCTCCATCGATCTTGCCCTGTTAACATCAGAAATCAACATAAATTAACAGTTGCTTCAAGAAAACCCCGATTGAAAAGGATAAGTCAAAGGATCATTTACCTGCATGAGCCCCATGATTTCGTATTGCCCTCCTGATCGAGCATGCATAACCTAAATGATAAAAGAGTTGCAAATTGATGAGACTGATATTTCTATCAAGAATCCCTTCTTGTTCTTATTATAGTTGATTTCAGCTCCTTACCATCTTGATCAAAGCGACACCAGAGACTTTCACTTTCTTAAAGTAGTGAGGATCTTTCCTCCATTTCGCTTCTTTCTGGATCGTCTTTTGTTCCTCCGCGTTGTATTTGAATATCTTATCCTGTTCCAAAGGCTGGGTTCCCAAAAATGGACGCGTGACCCACGAATCAATCAGTTTGTTTCGTTGTTTGAGGTTACTCATACTGGACTGGGTGCATGTTCATCGCTTTGTTCTAGACACGTCGTATGTACCTGAATATGGTTTTCAAGCTCGAAAGTTTTTTGCGCGATTTTTGAAGAATCCATCGAACCTGATCGTCGATGGTGGAAGTTCCACTCTTGAAGTCTTCCAGCGTCCTTTTCGATTTTCGGTGTACTGGTTCAAGGCTGCGAAACGATGAGTTGGTTCAAGTCAATGGGGAGCGGGGAACCCGACGTGCACTACGGGTGGGTCGTCGGGTGCCTCGGACTCGAAGGGGGCTCAAGTACGGCCCTTTGGCTAACTTGACACAAGTCCCCCCTGGTGGGAGGCTCGCTGTGGCTGGCCGCGAAGCGGCCCCTCCCGCAGGGAGGGACTTGCGCGTAATGTCAAAATTTTGGCTGGGAAAGAAATCACAAATGGCTGGAGGGAAAATATTAAGCCTCAGCCAGCCTCCCCCTCAGGTCCTGTGGACCTGCCCCAGAGCCAAAAGATACTTCTGGACCTCAGCTTTCATTTGGCACAGGTCTCATCTCCTCAATCCAAACCACTTGCACTGTACTAATGGTTTAAAAATAAAAAAACATGAAGAAATGTAAACTAAGGATGCGCAACCATCATGCCTGGTGGATCCTGGATCCGCAAACCCGCAGATCCTACACATGTAGTGTTGCATTTTGTTGCATATAGGAAACTCAATTGTGCATATTATCAGAAAATCCAAAAATGGATCTTCAGAGCAATGTAATATCCTTCAGGGTTCCTTTGACCTTCAAAACAAATTCCTTCAATCAGTTTTGGAGCTTTTTGCTCAAAATTTTGGGTGAGGGTGCGCATCAGCACTGCCAATGAAACTGTCTATTCAGTTTTTTAGTACATATTTTGCTGATTTTTAAATAAATATTTAGTGGTCTTGGGGTTGAATATCCTTCCTTTCCCTGCCAGACTTCAGACATTAGGCGTAAGCCTCTCCTGCGGAGAGCCCTCCGGGCGGGGTCCCCCGGACCCTCCGTTTGAGAGGCTTAGTTAAGCTAGGCCCTTTGGGGCGCCGCGGTGGGCCAAGCTGGGCCTGCGCGTCTGGGGGCGCCTGAGGGCGCCTGCCGAGTAGCCAAAGCAAGGTGCCTTTGGCTGGCGGCGCCCCGGCGAGCTTGGCGCCGCCTGTTTTTATGTTTTTTCAGTGTCACAGCTGACTTGCAAGTTGAACTTAAGCTAACTTCACAGGGGTGGGGGGCTTGCTGGCATCAAAGCCTTCCCTCCCACAGCAGAGAGCGCTGCACGCAGGCCTTTCCTCGGACCCTCCTGGCTTAGCTTTGAGCGGCTTTGATAAGCTAAGTCTCACAGTATGTATATAATTGTCATTCACGTCAGAGTTCACTATGTTACGCGGACAAAAATTGATTAAAATCAAGAAAAAATAAGGGGAATAGATTGAGGTCCAACTCAAATATCTATTGGGTCCCACTGGGAACCAGCATGTTTTTCTTGGATGCAAGGTTGATAAATTCATCAGATGGTTGCAGTGGATCTTCTGTTTTATTAAAATCAATAACAGTACCCGCAAAAGTTTTCTTCCTTTCAGCAAATTTCCAATTTTGTTGGAGTGAGAAATGCATGGTGACCTTCAGTTTTTCAGATACAAAATCTAGTGTAGACTTGGGGGTTCTTTTATTTTCTTTTTTTCAGGATGCTAGTAAATGATCACCATCAGGGAGTTGAACTTAAGCTTAGGTTGAGTCATCATCCTTCAATTTTGAGATTTGATTTTCTCTCAAAAAATAGGGTAGCATCTCCAATGGTCCAGGGATGGATTGACTTGCCTTGAGTAGTCTGAAAGCGGATATCTCAAGCTGTCAATGATGTGTCACAGTAGTTGATATTACAGACAGTTGATGAGGGTGGGGGTGGATTTCAAGCTGCCAAAGGGAGCAGCCAAGGGCGGCTTTGATCCACCAGCCCTTTTGGAGGCTCCACTGGAGACCAGAAATTCCGTCCGGGCTACCAAAGTTGGAATCAGGTTGTGTAATAGCGGCACTGCTGGAGATTCTTGGTCAGGTGCGCGCCGACCCCCATTTTCAAGATTTGGGGTTCCTGGGTGTGCGCAACGGGGAGGGGCGGAGCGCACACTTTGGCGCGCCTCGCCCCATGGCGCCGACAACCCCGAGGAGGCGCGCAGCCGGCAGGGTGCTTACACCCCAGCTCTACAGACAAAGGCATCCAGAAAAAAACACAAAAGTTTGGACCATTACTGTGTATTTTTCCCCTTTCAACTAAAACTGGGTAATTATTAGATTGCCCTGCATTATGAATTGCAGCTTATCTCAGTAATTTAACAGTGTCAGTTGCTACCTGGCCATGTGATCACTACCAGTAATGGTCAACTATTTCCTGCCCCTGTAATGTAATTCAAGGCTGTTTTCCTTTGACCCAAAATATGGATTGTAATGGGGGGGTTCACAATTGAATTTTACTAAACTTTTGAGCTAAATTTAAGGCCTTTACAAACACAATTTTGAAATTTTGGTAAAATGTACAGCAGCAGGCCATACCAATCACTTTGTCCAATAGGGGGGTTCAAAATTGAAATTTGTACAACTTTAGGACCCATTTTAACCTGTTTATGAACATATTTTCAAAAAGTTGATAAATTGCACTGATTGATCAGTCACACTTTTTTCTGGACATCTTGCCAAAAATTTTGAAATTATGTTCATAAAGGCCTTAAATTGGCCTCCAAAGTTTTACAAAATTCAATTGGGAATCCCCCTAATAGGGGGGTTCACAATAGGATAAAAAAAAACTTTAGAGTCAATTTCAAGGCCTTTATCAACAAATTTTTGAAAATCTGGCAAGATGTACAGGACTGGGTGTCCCCAAGAATGAGAGCAAGTTCTTCATTTTTTGAAAAAATTGTTTATAAAGGCCTTGAAATTAGCTCTAAAGTTTTATTTTTATCATATTGTGAACCCCCCTAATGTATCAAATTTTAAACAGGATAGCTCCCAAGAGGCAAGTTCACAGATTTGATATGTGTTTGGCACCCGCAGTGGCGTTGCTAAAGCGTGTTTGGGGTGCTATATCTGGTTTAGCAACCTGGTTTAGCAACCCGGTTTAGCACCCGCGGTGGAGATGCTCTTCACAGTATCTTACTACACACAAGCAGAACCTTCAATCCTTCAATGGCTCTGTCCCTGAGTCCTTTTGAGCAGACTCAACAGATTCATTATTTCACACCCCCTGAAACCCCAAATTTTAGGGCTATTGACTTGGATTGTGACACTCAGCAATGTGTAAACTTAAAAAAAAGCTAATCTTTTGTAAGGGCCTGTATCATAGGGCATGAAAAATCAATTTTTCCAAATTTATATCTCTCAGTATTTCTTAAAACAAAAAATTTAACATCACCAAAAGGCAGCCTTGAGCCCAAAAGTGAAGAATTTCAACAGTTGAACCTCTTGTAGAAAAGTAGCAATTTTGCAAAATTGAAACCCATGGTACAAATTCCAGGCCTAGTAAGCTGTCAAGTAAAAGTTTTTGCCTAAAAAAGATGTTTCACAATAGGGGATTGCACAATAGGGGATTTCACAATAGGGGATTTCACAATGGAATTTTAAAAAAACTTCAGGGCCCGTTTAAAGGCCTTTGAAAAGCTTTGTACAGAATTTAGAAATTTTTCTGATTTCCAAGGAACACCCAAATGGGGAAGGCTTAAAAATTTTCTAAAGTTGTTCATGAAGGCCTTAAAATTGGCTCAAAAGTTGTTTTAAAATTCTATTGTGAACCCCCCCCCCCCCCAATATGTATAACTTGCTGTGTTTTTGATATTGCACTATATGTATCACACTAACAAACAGGACCTAGATCAACAAGCATAGGAGGACTTCCCGTGACTTCCCGTGCATTCTGGGACCCCCACAGATGTTGGATTAGACCCAAAAAGTTTAGATTTTTGCAGGGAAATCTAGCTTTTTGGGCTCTAGATCACTCCTGGGAGGCCCGCAGATGTCAACAGTAAGTCATCCACTGGATAACTCAGTGGATGACTTCCCATGCAATCTGGGACCCGCAGATGTTGGTTTAGACCCAAAAAAATCTAGATCTTCACGGGGAAATCTAGCATTTTGAGAGCTAGATCACTTCTGGGAGGCCCGCAGATCTCGACGGGAATTCATCCACTCCTTGGGGTCATTACGGATGTCAACTTGACAGATTGGGAGAAATGATGTTCAGAGCTTCATTCTTGTAAATTTGTTATATCAGGTCAGAGATTCATTCTTGTAGATTTGATTGATGGCACTGAGCGTTTCGCGCTGGTAATCATGAATTCACAGAGGGGCCCAAAGGCTAACTTGACTAATCCCCTCATCAGAGGGGGGACTTAGTTAAGTTAGGCCCAAAGGGGTCCAGGAAATATTATACATGTCAGCATCGCCAGAGGTAATCAAAGTGTTATCCCAAGTCCTCCTGTGATCCAGCTGGTCAGCTATTGACCGTGGAGGTTCCCAGGGCTAAAACTCTGATATGGTGAGGGACTTTGAACAACCGATTCTAAGCTTCTTTAGATATACAATTCACAGAAGTTCTTTGCCCAATTGGTCAACCTAGTATTGCTAAATTACCTAGCCTGTTCCACCTCTTTATTTGATGGCCAGATTGCCTTTAGCGGTCATTCGCATAGACCTTGAGGCAAGGAAAATTATAGTCCTTGGAAGACCTCACGTCCTGGTTACAAAATCCAAAGTTTTGGTTTGGCCCACTCCATACCATGCTATGGAGTTCAACTTGGTTAAGCCCAGTTTGACCCCATAACCAATCCACAATTCTAGGCCGGGGGGAGGCCTCTAGCCTAGCTCACATGTGCGCAGGGGCTAGGCTACAAGACCCACTTTACAATGTCCTCATGTGCACAGACCTACACTTCCGGTAACAGAGCATGACTGTGACCCCCGAGCCCCGTAGGAGATTGGGATTTGTTTTCCCCCCTTGAGCCCGACTTCATCAACAAAAGTCTTCACGCTACCCATTTCAATATTTTCTTCCTTCACTAATCACAAAGACGACCTCCTTGGGACTCAAGCAATAAGGCTTTTCCCCAAAAGCAGGGTTTGGCTCATGCCCCAGGGTCCGGGGCATTGGTAGGGATGATAATCGGGCGGGCGGCCCGAACCCGCCCCGGGTTCGGGTCGGGTTCGGGCGATGCCTTGCGAGAAAAAATCAATGTCGGCCCGACCCGGCAGACCCGCCACTGTATCCGGGCCGGGGCGGGCGGCCCGTCGGGTCCCGCCGGGCCACCCCCAAATAGGCCGGGGGCGGGGACCCAAGCGGATATTGTGTGCACTGTGAGTCTCACATGATACAGCTAGCGCCACCGATCCCCTGCCACCCACTACCATCCAGCCACCACCGCCGTCGAATCCACCACCGTCGAATCCCCCCCACCGCCATCCTCCTCAGCCCCACACCCCTCCCCACCGCCCCCCATAGCCAAAGAGCAGTGCACGACTGCAACAGTGCACGACTGAACCAAAAAAATACACACCCCACCACTCCCCCCACCGCCGTCGCATCCACCACCGCCGTCGAATCCACCCGTTCAACCACCACCCCCAAATCTATCAGATATCCGCTTGCCAACTACAAACCGGAACACCTATTGACTCTCGGCTATCAACTTTTGGCGTCAACCCTTGACTACATGGCTGAATCGACTGGCGAGGAAAGCAACATTCCAGTCTCTTCCACTGGACCAAATATGCAACCAAATCGATCTGGTGATGACCCGCCTCCGACTCCACTGCCAGCAGATACCCAGAGAGAATCACAAGAAGAGATCAGCGGCAGCCAATCGAAGAGGCGAAAACTCACGAGTGGTGTGTGGGAGCACTTCTCCAAGTTCATAGGTGAGTTATTATCTTTCTGCTTTCCTGAATCTTCCCATATTTCCTGCTCTAGCCATTCCAATATTATACTAACATTCTTAATTTCTTTGGTATGGGCATCATTTTCTAGACACAGATGGCAAGGAGAAGGCCAAGTGCAATTACTGCGAAGTGAAGCTTGTAGGCGCCTCGTCCGCTGGAACCAACCATCTCCATCGACACTCAAAGAAATGTCTCGTTGAGAAAGGCGGTGTCATGGTGAAACAAGGTCTTTTGAACTTTAGCTCGTCGATCAAATCTGCCGGCCACACCGTCTGGATATACAATCAAGATCGATCTCGCAAACGAATGGCAGAAATGGTAATTCAACATGAATACCCCTTTGCAATGGCTGAGCACGAAGGCTTTGTCAATTTCATGAAAGAAACTCAGCCTCAATTCAAGATGCCCGGACGCCAGACTCTGCGAAACGATTGCATCAAATTGTTCAACGAACAAAAAGCGACCTTTATCGCTCTCATCGCAAAGGACGCCGACCATGTTGCACTCACAACCGATCTATGGACGGCCTCCGATCTCACTGGATATATGGTGATCACGGCCCACTATATCAGCGCACAATGGAGCCTTGAGAAGTTAATCATCAGTTTCCGACCACTTCCGCCTCCGCACTCCGGCCCTGCTATTTCCGACCGACTCAGTCAAGTACTACGTGATTGGAAGCTTATCAACAAGCTAGCTTTTGTCACAGTTGACAACGCAGCCTCAAACACAGCAGCCCTCGTTAGACTTCAACGATATGTGGATGATCGCTCTGCTACTCCGGGCGGTGCAACCTTGTGTTATTTCCATGTGCGCTGCTTAGCCCACATCATCAACCTCATCGTCAAGGATGGGCTCAAATTCTCCGGTTCAGCTGTTGATCAACTACGCAACAGTGTTCATTACATCCACGGATCACCAAGCCGCATGGATTCCTTTGAAAAGGCGCTCACTGCAGTTGACATCAAACTCGACAAGAAACGACCTTGTAAGGACGTTCCGACGCGGTGGAACTCCACTTACCTAATGATTGAGTCTTCCTTACCCTACAAGCTAGCCTTTGAGGAACTAGCGATCCAAGACGATAAGTATGACTACTGCCCGACCGAGGCTCAATGGGAGGAACTGGCTTCAATGGAAAACTTCCTTGAGCCATTTTATCAAGGTTGGTGTTTATTTTTCTTCTCAATTTTGTTTATTGGACCATTTTGGACCGAGTCACTTATATCGGTCTTGTTTTAGCAACGGTTTTGTTGAGTGGCACCCAATATCCAACCATCAATTATGGATATCGAGCGATGTCGGCCGTTGAACATCAACTAAACCATTATGCGGCCCATCCAAGCGATCTCGTGAACCTCAAAGACATGATCAAGCCGATGAAGGCCAAATTTGAAAAGTATTGGGAACCATCAAAGGAACTCCTGGCCGTTGGTCTTATTCTTGACCCCCGTTTTAAGATGCAATACCTCCGCTTTCATCTCGAGCAGCACACCGCGCCCAACCAGGACATCAATGAATTTGTCGGAAATGTGCGATCGACCGTCTTTCAACTATGGAACCTGTATGCTCCAGCTTCATCATCTGCCGCTGAGCCAACCGCCAATCAAAATCAAACGAGGCCAACGAAGGCAATCAACAAGGACTTGACTGCCTTCCATCAGTACATGGCTGGAACCGTTGAAGCTTCGCCGAATGCACCTGCGGCTGAGTTGGATCTTTACCTCGAAGAACGAAATGTGATCCTCTCCGACGATTCTGATTCCGAGTTCGACCTGCTTGGCTGGTGGAAAATGAATTCACCTTGATTCCCATCACTATCGAAGATTGCCAGGACAGTGCTCATGGTCCCAACAACATCAGTAGCCTCTGAGTCGGCTTTCTCTACAGGCGGGCGAGTTCTTGATGATGATCGAATGCGCCTGAATGAAGATTCTGTCGAGGCATTGATCTGCTCTCAAGACTGGATCAAGGCTGCCAAGCGGGCAGCCTTGCAGTGATTTTTCATGTTATTTCCCTCGTCATTACTAAATTTATACACGCAAATTATTTTTTCACCAATGTTTTTTCACTGCTCCTCCCTGGGAATCAAGTAGAAACAATTTTGAAGGCTATTTATCCTAAATTCTTATTTTTATTTTTATTTTTCTGGCTCCTTATGGTTTTTGGGCGGGGCCCGCCGGCGGCCCGCGGGCTGTCCATGGGCAGCCCGAGTCATAAACGGGTTCGGGTTTGGACATCATTTGAATGAGGCTGGCCCGGCCCGGCCCGTCCATCAAGTTCCCGGGCTGCGTCGGGCCAGCCCGCGGGCGGCCCGAGCCCGCCCGATTACCATCCCTAGGCATCGGGATGGGCTTTAAAAATGCCCCAAACCCCGGGGCATATAGTGTTATTTTGCAGAAGGAGGATTTCTTTGGGGGTGGTGTCTTTTTTTTTGGATTTTTTTTTTTTGACATTACAATGGCCATATGTAGTATGTACAGGTTTATTTTAATGAAACAAGTTGATAAGCACAAGCAATAACCCCAAGGAAATGGGTGTAGGCACTGATAAAAGATGAAAGGATGTTACAAGGGGCCATTGAAAGCCTGGTACCATCCCTCAAGACACAACAGGGCTCAATGTTCCTTGGTTTGAGGGCAGATTGCTGCCAGGAGACAATTTTTTGGCCTTTGGAGAATACACGCTTGGAAGCCGCGCTTGTTGCCGGGATCAACAGGTATTTACAAGCCATTTTCAACAGGATAGGATAAGTCTTGTTTTTACCGGCCAATAGGCGAGGATCTTAGTGCCTTGCGGTTTGGGATACTCCTTCAAGTAGCAACTGATTTCAGAATCAATCCCCTCAATTGGTGCGGGTTGATGATAAAAGGCAGTTGGAAAGAAGTTAGAGCCTGATCCGGAGGCTGGGCATTGTGTTTGGGTTGCTAGCAGACTCAGCCGTCTCGTCTTGTTGACGCTCCCACTAATTTTCAACTTAGAATGTTATCTTTCAGCGGCGTCACAGCTATGGGTGATAAGTCCAACACAAATATCTGCAGGATATTCACCACGAGCTTGCTTAGAGAGTGACACTTTCAGAATTAAACCGTGGGGATAGTGAACAAGGCTAGGATTTATATTGGAACTGTTCTTCCATAGGTTGAGTTCGGTTGGATAATTGGGAAGATAAACACCAGGAAAAAAAATAGTCACTTGATGACAAGTGACATCATGCCAGCTCCAATGGGCTACCCACCATCTACCCATCATCTACCCACCATCTAACCACTTTCAGAATTTCCACAGGAGATCCTCAGTTTTCACTGGGCACCACTGATCCCCATTTCTGGTCAGCTGATACTCAGCTTTAGCTCCAAGCTTATGCTCAGCTTTGTTGCCCAGCTCATGCTCAGCTTTGTTGCCCAGATCAGAACCAGTCCTGGCCCACCTGCGTTTCAGCTTTATTCCACTCATGGCTCATCTTAGACTCATACTAGTGTTGAAATTGCTCAGGTGAAAAGAATTGTGTGTTGTGGGATTTGAACCCACGACCTTCTACATTTGTGAGCCTGAGTCTCTATAGTGACAACAGGACACAAGAAATGGGGGGGCAATAGTTGGATTTCTTGGGATAAAGAAACTACAACTATAAGAGAAAAAGAGAAAGAGAGAGAGAAACCAAGCAGGATAAGGAAAAAGAGAAGTACTAGGTTATTCTAGTGGGAATGCACGTCCACTGGCAATGCTACTCTTCAGAAGAGTGCTGCTAATCTGTGCTAGAAGTGCTACAGCTTCCTCTCAGGAGGGTATCTGGATTAGATAAGTTTAATCCAGCCACAATTTTTTAGCTTCCTTCTGGATAGTCAAGGTTCTTAAAGGGAAACCTGAGGGACAGCCCTGTAACCTAGATTTGAGGCAAAGGCCAATTGATAATAAGGGACAGCCCTGAGATCAAGATAGAGGCAAAGGCCTGTGGATTTGGAGGGACAGCCCTGTGATCAAGAAGGAGGCAAAACCAGAAGAAAGAGCAGATCAAGCAAGACACAGAGTTGTACCTCTGGGATAAACAAGGTTCAGTGAAAGAGGTTACTTACTGTCAATATCCTAGGCGCCTGTGACGGTAGGTATACTGGGAGTATAGTAGGCTCTTTGGTGGTGATCCTGGAGTTATCTGGGTGGTGGTTCTGGTGTGTTGGAGTCTGTAGATCCGCCTCAGGCAACGGGAATCCTGACTACGAAAATTTTCACAGTTTGCTTATGTAATTTACATATGTACATGTGGTTTGGCGCGCCTGGTAGCGCTGACACGTCACAACTGCACAAGCGCGCCACAACTCAATAACTCAGGGAAGGAGTATAGTTACAATGAATTGATAAGTTGTAACTAGGGTTAAAATTGCATGAGGAAACAGAATATGAAGTCAAAACAAGGTTATCTCTTAAGATGAAAAAGATATAAAGTAATTTATATGTAACAAAGGTAGAACAGGCAGCTTTTAGGTCAACTGTGATGACTCTAAGGCTGAAAACATTCATGAGAGCTGCTCTTATAACACTGAGCTAAACACACAGTTGGTCTTACTGGTGATTTTTGGATACTAGATCATATAGCTTGGCCCCTCAAATGGAGCTTGAAGCATATATTCCAACAACTAGGACTATCATTGGCCCAGCCAATGCTCAGCTTTGGACCAGTATTGGCTCAGCTGATTTTCAGCTTTGGATAAATCTCGGCCCAGCCAATGCTCAGATTCTGAGTCTGACCACTCCTGTAACAGCTTATGCTCATCTGTGGACCAGCCTTGGCTCAGCTGATGCTCAGCTGTGGACCAACCTTGGCTAAGACAATGCTCAGCTGTGGACCAGCCTTGTCTCAGCTGATGCTCAGCTGTGGACCAGCCTTGGCTCAGCTGATGCTCAGCTGTGGACCAGCCTTGGCTCAGCTGATGCTCAGCTGTGGAACAGCCTTGGCTCAGGTGATATTAATCTTTTGAATAGTCTCAAAAAATCTGCTTTGGAACAGCCTTGGCTCAGCCAATGCTCAGCTTTGTACCAGCATTGGCTCAGCTGATGCTCAGCTTTTGAAAATTTTTGGCACAGCTGGTGTTAATCTTTGGAACAGTATTGTCCCAGCTGATCCTAAGCTCTGCACAAGCCTTCCCAAAATGATGCTCAGCTTTGGACCATTGTTGGCTAAGCTGATGCTCAGATTTGGAATATTCTTGGTCCAGCTGACACTTGAATTCGTATCAGGCTTGGAATATCCAATGCTCAGCTGTGGCCCAGGCTCAGCCAATGCTCAGCTTTGGCCCAGGCTCAGTCAATGCCTACTGCTCAGCTTATGATGAGCATCAGGTGTTCCTGGGAAAAAATTAGGATCAGCTGACTGTGCCACATTTAGTGCTCTGGTGCAGTCCTGCAAGCTCTACAAGTGCTGGTGGAGCAGACTTGAAGCAGCGCTGGAGTAGCTCTGGAGCAGAAACCAAAGCTGCATCATGTCACTTGCCATCAAGTGACTATTTTTTTTTCCTGGTGTTAAAAGGAAAGTTTTTTTTTGATTTTTTTTTCTTTTGTTATATTTAGTTGATTGATGATTTATATTTTGATTTTGTTTCTTTATGTTGGAGGTTCAGTGGAGCTATAACAAGAAATTCCATTTGTTGATCAGTTGTGTACGGCTTTCAGGGTTTACGGGAAAAGGAAAGGAGTATGTAAGTCTGAGAAGAGCTTGCCGGCTGACTACTATGTTCAATGGTTTGGTATTATTTGTCAAAGGTTACTCTTCTGAATGCCGGCTACTGATATCTGGGGAATGTGGAGATGTTATTGGCTTGCCGGTTGACTACTGGGGTTAACGGTGTTGGAACAGAATACTCGTCAAGGCCGGCTACGGGTGTATGATAAAGATTTTTAGAATGATTCGAGCTGCTCTAGCAAGAGGCTCATAACTGTTGGAGGTAGAGCTCAAGGAATCAATGATTTCATTACATACATATGGAATGACTCTAAATAGTATCTACAAGAGTATGTGACAGGCCACGTAGTCAAGGTCACTGTACATGTCATCTACATGTACCAACAAGGCTGAGCTCCTTTTGCAGGCACATCAGTGGTATTGAGTGGCTGCGACTTGTCGGATGTCCCCCTGGTGGAGGCCTCTTCTTTTGTGGTATACCCCTTTGTCACCTGCGAGTAGGTAACTGAAGTGCTAAGTAGACTGGCAAAGAAGAAGGCCTCAGGGCCTGATTGCATTCCCAATGAAATCCTCTCCATATGCCCGGCAGAGCTGGCTGACGCTCTTGCTACCCTTTTCAACAGATGCAAACGCGAGGACCGGTTTCCCGCTGCCTGGCGCATCACCACCACAGTCATTATCAGGAAGTTTGCAAAACCAGATTACACAAACCCAGGGGTTTACCAGCCAATAGCCCTGCTCAACACAATCAGCAAAGTCTTTGAGTCAACCATTGCTGACCGACTTACTTTCTGGGCAGAATCGCAGAACATCATCCCCAACGGACACTCAGGAGGACACCAAGGTAAAGGGTGCGAAGATGCTCTGCTGGCGCTAACTATGTGGGTAAAGCAGAAATGGAGGGAAGGCATGACAGTCACGGCTCTGTTCTTAGATGGGAAGTTGGCCTACCCGTTGGTCAACCCCTGCTGCCTGGTTCATTCCCTCCGTCGGAAGGGATGCCCCATCTATTTGTGGAAGATCATAGGCTGTTTCCTGGAAGGTCGACGCACAAGACTTTGCCTTGCGGATTACAAATCAGCTGAGTTTGAAGTTGAAAAGGGGCTCCCGCAGGGCTCACCCTTATCAGTAATCCTGTAAATCATCTACAACTCCGATCCGTTGCTAAGGCAATTTGACTTTGATAGGAATGAGGTGTCTTTAGGCTTGATCAATGATATGGTTGACCTCTCCGCGGGAAGGACCGTAGAAGAGGCCAGGGCGCGATTGAATCAGATAGGGGAGGAGTCGCTCTTGTGGGGCAGGAGCCATGGGGCTATCTTTGATAGCCGGAAGGCACAATTCATGATCTTCCCACATTCAAAAGCGGCTAAGTCCCCTTTCCTCTTTAATGACCAGGAATTGGCCCCGCAGCGGGACGTTGTGGTGATTTATATAGGCGAGCGTGGTAGAATGTTCACTCGGGGATAGCGTGGGCGGGAATGCACAGAGCGGCTCAGGCGGAGTGCATTCCGGTGACATAAGCACTGAGGATGATGTCAGGAAAGCGCGCTAAGAAAAGCTTACGGAAAGTCATGCGCGGACCAGAATGCACGGATTTTGGATTGGAGCAGAAAAGACAGGGCTGGACTGCGGCGGATTACACACGTGGACTGGTAGCAGCGGTGTGTCAGCGGGTGAGCCACAACAGCCAAAGCGAGTTCCACCAGCGGGTGGAACCGGGGTGGAGGCGGTGACAAGAGACCAACTGGCGGGGGCTAGACAGAGGACGGTGAGAGATCAAGCGTCGGAGAGGAGCGGAGTCTGGGAAAGTGACGTGCGGAATAGCGGGCGGAGCTGGGGGAACTAGTGCGGGAAAGTGTCAAACGTGCGGGATCAGGTGGGAACGGCGATGTGTGAGGAGGGAAGGACGGGAAAAGGGGGCGGAGGGATTTCTGGGGGAATCATCCTATTATCCTAGATCATTTTTACGGGGGATTACTCATTATTGTACTTACACAAAAAACGGACGTACTGGAGTTATTAGGAGATTATTTGTGACCTTATCTTTACTTTCAGGATTACTTGCGGATTCTGTGCTTACAGAGTGCGGAGCTTTATTCACCTGCGGATTATTACGCTATAGATCAGGCTCAGAGAGGAGCGCTGAAGGCTAGCGGATAGTAGCAGTGCGGAGCCAAGTTACCGACAACCACACAGCCTGGACACTAATATTCTTGAAGGAGGCGGTTAGCGGACATTTCCACCAACTTACCAGCTTTCATTCTCACAACGTCAAATGTCTGGGCCTTTGGCTTGATGAGAAACAGACATTCAGGAAGCAACACGCACAGGTTAGGAAAAAAGCCAATGACACTCTAGGCCAGCTCCTTAGGATTGGCAGCTTGGCGTGGGGAATACGGGAGCAGGAGCGCGGGCTTCTGATCTCGGCCGTTATTGTGCCCAGGGTTCTTTACGGGGCGCAGGTCTGGTTCACCTCCCTGAACAGGCAGCAAGTTTCAAACATGATCTCATAGAACGCTTGGCGGCGCGTTTCGCGTTAGGGGCTCTGAAGTCCACGCCGGTCAAATACCTCAACAAGTATTGGCCCTTCAGATGCATCAAAACAACCGCTATAAACCGGATTACAAACTTTTACCTGACTAAGCTGACTAGGGTGACTCACAAGGCTACGGCAATAGAGCAGCAGATTTGAACTGAACTGTTGTGGATGCCCAGGACTTTCCCTAGCCCGGTCCACGCCTCCCTCAACCGGGAGGTACTCATGGCTGGCCTTGCGGAGAAAAGGCTCAAGGTGGTGAATTTTGTCAACGTTAGCAGGCCCCCATGGTGACCCAAAAGACATATGGAGCTTGTCGTTGACAGGGCCAGCAAGCAGGAGGCAAAACAATCAGTGGTATTGTTCCTTGAAACAATAAACCCCGCTTCTGACCTGGTTATCTTCACTGACGGCTCTGCTCACCCAGAGGAAGGGCTAGGAGCAGCGGTGGTCTCAATAGATGGAAGTCTGTCTGAACTTGCATTCTTAGGTCCGCCAGGCACGACCTCCAACTTCGAGTGTGAATTGGTAGGCATCTGGCTTGGACTGGAGATAGGCATCACGGCAAAGCTCCCGGTAACCAGGGCCCAAATAATCATCTTGACGGACAGCCAAGCGGCCATTGACAGGTTGAGGAACCCAAGGGCTCCAAAATCAGGCCAATACATTCTTTCTCAAATCCAGGATACAGCTGACTCTATCCCAATCTCAACACAGATTATGGTCCAATGGTGCCCGGGCAACGAGCTGGCCAACAGAAAAGCAGCAGAGGCCAGAGGAGCTTCCCTCCTCGACGACTCAATCAGGGGCAGCGTGTCAGCCAAGAAGACCAATTTGCTCTGGAAGGAGAAACTATGGAAAGGGTCCCTGCAAATGACCTTTCCTGTTCAGGCGGCATTCCATCAAATTTGCTCAGGGCACATCCATTTGATGCTTTCCAATTCAAGTGCAGTCGAGCAACGCTGTAAGTGATGCGATGCATGCATTGGTATAGGGATGTATCGCATCGGTGATACACCCCAATATTTTGCATCGCATCGAATCGGATGAGCCGGTCAATGCGGCATGCATCGGTTAAGGTGCATCGCTTATTCAATGCAATACAGCATCCAGGATGGGTATGCATCGGGTTTGCCAATACAAAATCAATAGATACCGATGCATATTGGTATGTATCGATGTGCATCGGCATGTTGGCACAGGTGGCCGCGGCCTGCACCTAATACTTTGCCGCAGCCACCATGTAACGGTACATACTTCTTATTTGGCTGTATCACCATCCCGGTAATACGGCAACACTACATCCACCAGCATCGCCAATATCCCCAGCCTCACTGATATCCCCCAGAATTGTACTCGGATTCTTCTTGATTCCCAGCAACATGACCCAATCGCGGTCCTCTGTTCCTACATCCACTCATGGTACTCCTTCCCGGCCAGCATCGCGGCAATCCTTGCGTATCATCACTCCAACTCGGACCGATCCTAATTTCATTCGACCAAATAAAGACTTGCGCAAATCACTCAGAACCACGGAACCTGCCGAGGTTGAATCAAACCAAGATCAAGATGGCTCAGAAAGCTCCGTGGCAGCAGTCAATCCCGTCCGGAAAAAACCTTCTCAACCTTCTGGATCTCGAACCTCAGCAGCTGGCCCAGCAAACCGTAAAATCAACAAAAGACGCCGAGATGAAATAGCATCAGAAACCTTTGGATCTTCGCAACCTAACTTGGATGCAGGAAGTCAACCTATGATGGACCTAAGCCAGAACTTGGATGAAGAAAATGCCAAGGTCAAAAAAAGCGCAAGACCCGGTCCCGCCAACCAAAAGATGAAAACGAATTTGATGATGTTGAGTTATACTTCCATGCTCCCGTTTTTGGAGAGGGAGAAACGGTGAGTGATTATTTATTTTTTGCTTTCTCTATTTTTCTGTTTTTCTGATCCATGAGCTACTGCGTTTGATGAAATTTTAGACAACCGGAACTCCCATGCATTACAAGTGTAAATGGTGCGGAAACACTTACAAGAAAGGAGAAGGCACCCGTGGGAACCTCGTATTGCACCGTGACGGCAACTCCACCCGACAACCTTGTGCCGCACGCCGCGCTGCAATCAAAGCGGGCGCTAAACTTCCTCAGACCGCTCAAGAAATCGCAAGGAACAAGGAAGATCAACAAAAAGGTCAGATGATGGCCTTTGTTCAAACTGTGAAGTACGACCAAAGGACTCTCAACCAGTTACTTGTCATCTGGCTTGTGAGACACTCTTTGCCTTGGTCTCGCATCGAAGATGCTATCCTCCACGTCGCTTTCAACTACGCTCGGACGGGGATCAAGATCAATTCTTGGGTGTGGGCTTCCACTGAAGCCCACAAGCTTTACTGCAACTTGCAGTCCAAGATTATATCGACATTAAAGGTAAGCTTCCACAGCAATCTCAATAATTGAGATTGCAACTGATATCTTTTGTTCTCATTTTTTTCAGGATCTTCCGTCAAAGATTACCCTCATTCACGATGTCTGGACAACTAAAGGCAACCGACAAGCATTCATGGGGATCTCAGCTGCATATGTGACCAACGATTGGGAGTTCAAGATTACTCACCTTGGCTTGAAGTACATCGCGTGGACGCATAAAGGCAAGTACTAAGCAGTTCCATTTGCTAAGATTCTTACGAAGTCTTCTCTTCACTCCAAGATAAGTATCCTATCCGATTTATCTTGTTCTTTCCCCTCATGTATGCCAAATTCTAATTTTATTTCTTTTCTATCACACATCTTGGCCCAGACAACCGACTCGGGTTCAAACAATGGCACCATGGCAGCTGAGGTTGATCGATTGATCCAAGAAGATACTGGGATTGATCTGAACCTATCCAAGAACCACATAAAGTGTTTCTGCCACAAACTGGCACTTATCCTCAACAGTGGTCTCGCGGCAATCTCGGTCGACCCCAATGGGCTGACTAAAACCAAAGCGGCAACACTCGGCTTCATTCCTGGGCTTGATACTGTACCCGAGGATTATGAAGGTAGCCAGATTGAACCGGATCTCATCACTCCCATGGTTGATGGCAAAGATAGTGACAGTGAAGAACTTACGTTGACTGCACCAGCGACTCCACGTGGATCAAAGATTGCAACCGTTTTGAAGAGGGTTGATTTTGTGATTCAGAAAATCACCTCGTCGGCCGCCAAACAATCAGAGTTCGACACGTGGGCAAAGAAGCTTGAATACTCCGGACCTTTGCTTATTGCGGGCCACGGCATACGCTGGAATATCAAATTCCAGAGCAGAGATTGGGGCTACCAGGCTCGCAAAATCATCCAAAAGTTGATCGTAAACGAACGGGACCGTCAAGAACAAGGGGGTGGGAGTCGGACTAACCTTTTCAAAGACATTGAACTCACTTGCAACGACTGGGAGATAGTCAGACGTCTCAACGAGATTATTAGTGAATTTCATTTCGTCACCAAGAATATGGAAGGCGACTTTTCCTCGGGTAGCATGATGATTGCCGAATACAGATGTATCAAGGCTTATCTGGCCAAGAAGAAGAACTTGACAAACGAGGTCGAGTACGACAGCATGTTTGACAAGATGATCGAAAAAACTCAGAAGTATCTCACTGAAGCCCTTCGATGCGACGTTATTTTGCTTGCGACGATCTTAAACCCCAGCTACCAACTCTCAATCTTCCAAGTGTGGTTCCCTGAGCACTACACCCATGCTCTCGATCTCATTCAACACCAATTCAACAGGCGAAAGGCGGAATACGATGCCATCCATCCAGCAAAAGAGAAGCCATCCACCGGTAGCAATAAGCAATCCCACAGGGACAAGGACATTGAAGAGGTCGATTTTTTTCCCGAAACACTCAATACAACAGCTGAGGACGAGTTAACCATTTACCTCGGAGGTAAGTATAAGTGGCCAAGTGGCCAAGCCTCCCAGTCTTTATTATGGTGGAAGGTACGTAGTTTTCTTGGTTATTTCCATCGAACTCACCATTGCAATATTGATTCCTAGTTCCATGCCTATCAGGAACACTCGGCCGAATTTCCAGTTTTATCTCTGCTTGCCAGAGACTATCTAGCCAGCTGTGCCACCTCTGCCAATGTCGAGCGATGTTTCTCCGCTGCGGCAGACATATGCGGGCGCGATCGTGGTAGCTTGTTAGCACGCACCATCAAGAGGTCTGTCAGTTCTCACCAATGGCTGCTCCAAGGAGTCCAGCTCGACGGCAAATTCAGGACGGCTCAAGAGATCATCAACAAAACAATTGCTGATAAGGCACAGAAAAAGAAGCATGCCTCAGCGTCAGGCGCAGATGAGGATTGTAATGACTCTGAGGTTGTTGCGACCTAAGATTTCCCCATTTTGATATCCCCTCATAACCTATGCCCCCTCCTCCCTTCCCCTGCTTCATACACATACACGAGATTATTAGATAGCTGCTCCTCATATTTTTGTCTCTATAAATACACGATTAGATAGCTGCCTCACATACATATATACGGCAAAATAAGCAATACAGACAGCTGTGATGCACATGATGCATACAATATACATTGTCATTGGTCAGTATCGCATTGTATCTTCTCATTGCTCAAAATAGGCGATGCGCCCGATATTTATCGGCATCACATTGATTCTACGATGCAATGCTTGAGTGACTGCATGACTGTATTGACGATACTATGTATCACCGACACCATGCATCTATTTGGCTATACGATATGTATTAGGGGCAATGTTATGCATCAGCTCAACGATGTGATGCCAATAAATAGGCGATACTGCATCGTATCGCATCACTTACAGCGTTGAGTCGAGCTCCATACCCAATTTGCTTGGAGTTTGGGGTCCCCAAAACAGTGGATCACTACCTTGTCTCTTGTTCCAGGTACCCCGGGGCTAGGGCAGTAGCCAGGACAATCCTTTGCAACAAGAGGATCACCACGGTCACAACCAGAACTCTCCTCCACAACCCCTTGGCCTTCCTGGCCACAAAAATCCTTCATCAAACTCTTGGCCAGACTCCCTCAATTCCAACGGGAAAGGGAATTCGGGGATACCCTTTGAGATCCCCCTTCCAGCTCTTTGGACCCAACTTCTCCCCACGGGTTCTTCCCTTTTTCACCCATCTTTTTCCTCCTTTTTCTTTCTTCTCTTCTAAATAAATAAATAGCAAAAAAAAACTCTCAAAAGCAAACTCCCAGAAAGCCCGTGAAAGTTCTCCCCTCTATTTTCAATTGTAAGGCTGTGTGGTTCTGCTACGTAGTTAAATTTGTAAGCTAGTTGAATATGCATAGTGCACAATGTTAAGTCAAATCTGCACTTAAAAAAAAAGAAAAAAAAAGAAGCCCCTTAACCCGTTCATGGCCTGTTGTTATTTCATTTATTTTCATTGTCTGGGTGCAAGTCACACGTACAACTGGGGGTTTTATGGTAGTTTCACAATCTGAGATGCGGGCAAGACAGGGCCTGATGGATGCAAGAGAGTTGGCAGCTTTGCATCTATGATCCATTTAGCATTCACTGCCGTTTATTTCTAGTACTCTTGTCAAGGATAGTGTAAAAACATATGCCTGTGTTTACTGCGCCGCGGTCGAAGCCATGCGCCTTAAAGGTGTAAATTTTCCATCCTCTAGGGCTAGTAGGGATGTTGAGTCCTCAGCTAGCCCAAGTGTGGGAAAAGATTGAGAGTAGAAAAACCCTTGATTTCCTAGCCATCCGGCGTATCAAAGGGTTAGTACTCAATCAGACTAGAAAAGATATTTTTGTTGATTGTAGAATTTTTCAAGAGAGAGTTTGAGGGCAAAAACCCTGCCTGCCCTCAAAATGGGGTGGGTGGGTGGTTAAAAAAAAATTGAGTTTGAAACCTTTTTCCCCTAGATACGTTGTTGTGAAAAAAGGGTCTAAAACGAAATAGCTAGGATGGACGGTCGGGGAGCGGTGAGCGAGGGGAAGAGGTCTCTGAGGAGGATACTCTTTATCGACTCAAGACTATCTTCTTGACCAACGCTCAGCCCTGTCTATTCTACTCCGGGCGGATCATTGGTCTACAAAACACGCCCGTCCAATCCTGCGCATGGACTTTGGCACCCTCCTGCGTTCCAGCTTGCTCGCGTGCCATCAATCTGAGATGTGTGCGAGACAGGGCCCGATGGGCGTGAGAGTGGGGAGCCCAATCCGAGAATCCGACCAGATATTCCGGGTATTTACCGGATATCACGTGACCGCTACTGGATATTCCGCGCGGGAAATCCAACCATCTTTGAAGTGGGTGAAGCCTCGAAAGATTTACCCTTTCGATCCCCTCATTTCCAGGCGACATGTTAGCGCCCATGTTGTCGGTTCTGTTCAAGATCCTCCCGAACCTCATTCCCGCGGAGCACCCCACAGCCACCATACTCAGGTGCTTTCGCATGAGGTGGGTGTTCTGCTCTGAGGATGAAACTGTACTTTAATAGCCCTCTCGGCTCTGTCGTTCAGAACTCAGCCATCTTCAATCGCCCATTACTTCCAGTTCTACCTTTCTCCACACAATCCAGTCAAACCCAAGCACAAAATGTCTTCAGATTCAGATGAGAAAAACATTGTCTCTTTGAAAGAGCAACCGTCTGAGCGCCCAGTGCTTCCACCAGAAGTTGAAGAAATAGCTCGCATTTCTTCTAAACTTGAAAATCCTTTGGCTGGACTTACAACTCAAGAATTGATCGATGAAGCTGAAGAGTTCTGTCTCAAATATTCTTTACTTGATCATGGTAAGTACCTCTTTTGTGACCGCCTTAGCTCTTGAAGACAAACTAACGCAAAAGTTGCAAACAATTTTCTTGATGGGCCTTTCCAGTCCATACTTTTCGTCGAGGTGCAATTTTAGCGGCCGGCCCTTCACACCTCGATAGGTTACCGGAGATCACAGATGACGAAAAACAATGGATTTCGTTTGAGACTACTCGAAAATGGAAGCAACCCATGACAATGTTCGTTAAATGCAGACTCAAGGTAGAGATTTAAACTGATCGTGAATTCTCCTCTATCTATTTTGTGATTTTGGGCTATAACCGCTAGGTTTTATATTGCTGTCATATCTTCCATGGCTGCAATAGTCCAGGGCATGGATGAGGTAAGATTATCGCTTTCCTTTTCCAAGAGCATGCAGACGCATTCGAAACCTGATACAAAAGTCTAACACATCCTCATATTTCGTTCTAGGCTGTGGTGAATGGTGCCCAAATCTTCTACTATGAACGTTTTGGAATACCGAGCAACGGCACAAACCAAAGAGCCGTAATTCAAGGGCTTGTTAACAGTGCTCCCTACTTGTGCTGTGTAAGTACGGCCCACTTAACGCATGAAACAGGCGCTCAAATATTTGTGCTGATAGTCGATCATCCCAAAGACCTTTTCTTGCTGGTTGACAGATCCATTGAATCGTCGACTGGGTCGGCGTGGAGTCATTTTTCTTTGTTGTGTAGTGACTGTTCTCGCCTCCTTCTGGCAAGCATTCACCTATTCATGGCCTCAACTATTCGCTGCTCGGTTATTCCTTGGCTTCGGCATTGGACCTATGGTAAGCTGTCCGAATTGCTAACCCAGTCTGCTTGAACAAATTTTATTGAGTTTTTCCACCCCCTTCGTAGTCTGCCACAGCTCCAATCTACACTGGTGTGTATGAATTTGTGTAAAACACCAGCCAGTCGAACTTGAGGCTTACCTTAATTTTCCTATCGCAGCTGAATGTGCGCCAGCTTCTATACGGGGTGCCCTCGTGATGCAGTGGCAAGTTGTAAGCACTCGTTCACTTAATCCCTCATGACTAGACTGGCTTCAGAGCTAATTTATGATTCCTTTCCCAGTGGACGGTCAGTATTTTTATATCGCTCATTCACATTTTTATGTGACCTATTTGCATTCAGTTGTCCCTTATTCATCACAACTCCGCTCATTATAGGCCTTCGGAATTGCTTTGGGAGATATTGTCTCTGTCATATTTGTTGATACGTCCCCAGATCTAGCTTGGCGGTAAGTTTCAAATTGGCTTGGCTATCAACTTTGGCAACTTACTCACAACTTGTCAAACATGGACAGCTTGATGCTTGGCTCAACTGCTGTCGCTCCAATCCTCGTTTGCTTGATGATATTTCCTGCTCCAGAATCTCCGAGATGGTACATGTCCCGTGGTCGAATCGCAGATGCTTATAAATCGATGTGTCGCCTACGATTTTGTGATCTCCAGGCCAGCCGAGATATTTTCTACATGGCAAAACTACTCTCAGTCGAGCAGGAAACTACGGCTGGCCGCAACCTTTTCACAGACCTCTGGCGTGTACCCCGGGTTCGACGAGCAGCCCAATCATCAGCGCTGGTGATGTTCATGCAACAATTCTGTGGAGTAAACGTACGTCAAGCCCTTCCAGTCGTCTTGCGTCAACCTCTAGTCTGAAAGGGATGTCTTACACTTTCAACCACAGGTCATTGCATATTACAGTTCGTAAGTCCCGAATCTCGATCAAAAAAATCTACCTCGCCTCTGAAGATTACCTTTTTGATTGATACCACTCCGTTGTACACAGCCAAATTTTCATCGATGCTGGTTTCGGCCGGAAAGCTGCTCTACTCACCACCATGGGAACTGGTCTGGTCAACTGGGTGTTTGCCATCCCCGCTATGTACACTATCGACGTCAGTTATGTTTCATGACAACTTGAGTGATTTGGCCTTCCGTCAGAGCTGACATCCGTTTACAATTATATACCAACAGACATTTGGCAGACGTAATCTCTTACTAGTCACCTTACCATGCATGGCCGTATGTTTGCTCGTCACTGGAATGGCGTTTTACATACCTCAAGGAGACGAAAATGATACTCGAAGAATTGCTGTTGTTGCTAGTGCCATATATCTGTTCATGGCATTTTACAGTCCTGGCGAGGGTGTGAGCTACTATTTCCTGATCAGTCCTGCAACATACTTACAAATATCTGGGATTTGCGTCAACCAAGACTAACAGAACTTGCATTTTGACAGCCGGTTCCATTCACATACAGGTATGATGAACTTGATGCAGCTGCACCTTTTTCGATAGAGCTAAAACAGGTTTTTCCCTCAGTGCGGAGGCTTTTCCTCTTTACATTCGTGACTTCGGGATGTCTTTTGCTACGGCAGTATGCTGGTTTTTCAAGTGAGTTCAATTCTACCAACATGTGGCACTCGATTGGTTCTCATTGCGAAATGTTCCCAGCTTTATTTTGGCAATTACCTTCCCCTTGTTATTGACCGCGTTTAAAGCCCAGGGAGCTTTCAGCTGGTATGGTGAGCCAAGAAAAGAAAAATCGTGTATGGTCCCGTTTCAAATACTAACCATTTATACCGAATTGTAAAGCTGCATGGTGCATCGTTGGAACTGTGCTTGTTTTCTTTTTCTTGTAAGCTTGGAATTGACATTCTCTCTGACCACAGATGGCGTAGCTGACTTTTTTATTGTGGTAGGCCTGAAACCAAAGCTCTGACTCTAGAAGAGCTGGATGCAGGTTGGTCTTTGTATTCCAAGGTTTCGAACGGACTTATTACTAAATCACCAATCCCTTACATTCTAGTGTTCTCGGTATCTACTTCCAAGCATGCATCCTACCAAGCCAAGAACCTCATCTACCATGTGAGAAAACTTATTTTGAGACAACACGTGGAGCCATTACCTTCGATGTACGTTCTATCATTATTCCGAAAAATAACCTCGAGGGACCCTTCTGCGTATTGAGACATTTTAACTCTACAGCTTCGAGACGAATAAACTCTTCTCTGCCTCCTAGTACAAAATTTATCACTAGACGAATCATTTCCACTGGGAAGTGAACGTGTTGGGGCACGCTTTGTGAGACTTCCCTGGCAACGATCAAGCTTCGCAAAGTGTCTCCAAATTTCTTGAATCGGTTCTAGAATACAGTAAAACTTCAACGTTGATATTGACAATTCGCTAGATTTTTGCAAGATCTTACCGAAGTTACAGACTGCTTGCAACTTTAATGCCTTATCTACATATGACTTGCTCACTCATCGACCTCACTCTAATAATCTGTAAGCACTACAGCAGTTGTTCATCTAATTTTGGTTGTATAGCTATTTCGTTATTTGCTCTTAAGTTTCACTTCTTAATCAATACCGCATTTGCGGTTGAAGCTAGACGATAGTTTTGACGTCCCAAATCCCATGACATTGCCTGTAAATGTTTTTCCTTAAAAGGATTCCTATTTCTGATCCAGCTATCAGACACAGACACTTAGAGCTATCTACCGGAGCCAGAACCCAATCATACGAACCTCAGTTTCCAACCGCCCAAGTTCATCTACCCCGATGATGTATTAAATATATATCCGCAGGCTTGTTCTCGCGCTGTAAAAAACTAAGGTCATTCGATGTCACCTTCTTCGCTCCTACGTGATGAATCCTAAATTTGAGACCAAGACCATGCAGGCCAGCGTTACAAATGTTCCAAATCATACAAACACCGTCATGGAAATGGTGCTTTGCAAACAACATGGTTCTGAAAAACAATTACTCTGGCACGTCTTCATCGTTTACAGTTTTGCTTTTTGGTCTTTCCTTCACTTCTTTGGGTTTACATATTGAAATAGATGAATATTTACATGAAAATTCGCAGCACAGACAGACCACATAGTGTTTTCAAAGGTATATGGATAATATAATCTTATGATGCCAACCCATCTAAATAAATATATCGTTGAATAAATATTACTATTTTCGGGACGGGAAATAAAGGTTATCTCCAGTTGGGCGCTGCAAGTCTATCAATTTACCACTCGATACATGGAGTCAGGACTAGCCTCCTGTGTTTGAAAAATATCCGACGCCGTGTTGAACTCGCGTGGCTGGTAGTCGTGCTCGCAGTCGATCCCTGCACCGACTTCGACTTCGACTGACCGAGAGAAGGGGCGGGTTTCATCGTCCACCTCGGCATCTGCATCGGATTCGAAGTCGAGTGGTTCTGAATCGTCCTGTTCTTCTGACCCGGCCAATCCTATAACTGACACCTGAACAATTGTTGTAGTGCTTCCCTGGGCGGGTTCTTGCTCCGGGTTATTGGGTTGGAATGATGCCGGAAGAGCGTCAACATGGACGATACGGGTGACAGAAATTGCCACGACGGATGCGTCCTCTTGTGGCTCGTCGTAGTCACTTTCCTGATCATCGTCCGAAATATCTTCAGAACAGTCGGCCCATCCGACAGGACCATCGGATCTACTTGAAGGTGAAGAAAGAAAATCAGTGAAATTCCAAATGACCATGGAATCATCAAAGATCAAGACCAACCTGATTTCGTTGGATGGGATGGCTGCACCGTTGACGATCGCGATAAGCACCAATACGGATAAGAGGCAGACGTGTGAAATAAATCGGCTAGAAACCATCTTTTCGGAGGGTGATCTGGGAGATTTTCTATGGAAATATGCCTGGAAAGATGAGTCCGAGTAACACTGGCGAATGTGGAAGCGATGAAATCAAAGCACAGCTTTGTTATACTTCTTCAGAAAAAACAGATGGAGTATATAATAAAGAAATTGAAGGCTCGAGTTGAAGACACCGATACTAGTATACTCGAGGATGGATAGGTGGAAGTTTGATGCGTTTGAAGATAGAAGGGGGAATTAGCACTTTAAATAAGTACTGACCAGACCCTCGATGCGTCGACTTTTCTGATGCTGAGAGGAGTGAGCACCAAGGCCAAGCCCAAAAATCATGGACAAGGTAAGGAACCAGTAATTGAAAGTGCCAAGGTATCTTCTGAAGCTGGACAAGGAAACGCCACCCGCACTTCCAGCGTTTATTCTGTCAACAAACTGAGATACGGATGTCAACCTGCCCATGTAGCACCGCCGTGGCACCCGCGAACACGCTAGTGCCGGTCAACATCTGCCCAGCCCGCGCGGCGAAGCCGACCCGGTCATCGTCAAGCAGCGTACATAGCGTCGGGGAGGCTCTGCCAAGTTGAAGAGGATGCTCGTCCCTGCAGTCTCGGGCCCTCGGTTACTCTGCTCGCCCTTGAACCCTCTTCCGCCCTCTAGGTCGGCCATCTGTCCTACACCCCGAGCGGTCTGATTCAGAAACCCCATCGTTTCAGAAGTATGTATTAACCGGCTCGGGCTAGGCGAGCGCCTGGGTAGCGCCGGCACCCTCTTCTCTTGCGGAGAGCGTCCCGTGGGGACGGGGGATCCTTTCCTGTGCAGGCTGATGGCTAAAATTCAATCCATTCAAGCAGCACAATATACAAAAATCATTGACACAAATGGCAAAAAATATTTCGCGTTACTTTGTGGCAAATCAGTATATCATTGAGCCTGATAATGTTGTGTATGAGTAAAAGCTTGGAGTGCTTTTGCTTTCCTTTATTTTGGCAAATCAAATGTTTTTGATTTTTTCTGTGAGATTTATCTTGACAGCTGGCAAACACATAAAAACCAAGAACAAAAAGAATCATGAGATATACATTCTCAGTCTGATTGGATGACTCGGAAAGAACAAGAACAAAGTTCGTTTTTGCAATCAGAGCAGATAAATGTTGACCCTGCCATCAAATTCCAGAGGTAGTTGGAAGCCCCCCTCCGCCACAAAGGAGGGGACACGACCAGCCGAGACAGAAGCGTATTGAAAAAAATAAAAACAATCCATAGAATCACAAAAGCAAATCACTCAAAGTTTTTTATTGCAAGCACAATGTATTACTGCCAAAGTAGAGAATAGGGCAGCTTTATCATAGCACTAATAAGCAGGATTTTAATATAGTTTTGAGTTTCCAAGTATAAATTTAACTTGAGTAGAAAATGGGACTTATGACTATGTATGTCAATGTGGAGAAGATTTTTTTTCCATTGCTGGGGATATTAAATTTGATTCATTTATCCAATTGTTAATATGAGGGATGAAGATTGAGTTTCAAGTTGCTGGCACTGAAACTTCATAAAGAATTGAGTTGAGGTGTTGGGTTCAGCTTGGAGGTTAGCCATCCATTATTGTTTGTTATTGAAACAGGTTGAAAAACCCAAAAGCTTGATTTGATCGAGTCGGTTTAATCTGTTGTTGATGTTTCTGCCCGATTTCTGACTGCAGCGAAACCTGCTTTCACTCTGGGCTAAGCCCCTCGACGCTTCGATGCTGATGTCATCATCGCACTGCGAGGCCCCTTCCTTCCCTGTACAGCCACCCAGCCGTCACCGGTCTCCAGTCGCCTGCACCTCCAGCTGCTGCTAACCATCTCACACAACCCGTTGTTTCTCTTCGTACCTTATCACTCAATCCTAATCACCAATCGTCATGGAAGGTACGTCACCGCCGTCATCTATCTCCTTCTTCCCCACATCCCGAGCTCTATTTGCCTTATCTCCCTCCCGTACCATCCTCGTCCCCTCTACCCACCTGGAGTCTCGATCGCAGCTGCTCCATTGTGCTCTTGACCCGTCGGTGTTGTAGCCGTTGAGCCGATCGATTGAGCCCATTTTGGTGACATGTCCACATTTAATGCTCCCAGTTGCTCTTGGTTACCTTGATCGGTCTTTTGACTTCCGGAAGCGAGAATGACTGAGACCGTAGAACTTTCCGCACTGTCTCTGCCCTGCCATAACCATCGCACCTTCACATCATCCTACATTCGTCCTCTTATATAAGTCGATCGGCTTCGGAACTGATAGCCCTGATTATTTTGTCTTTTCGGATTGATTTTAGAGGAAGTTGCCGCCTTGGTTCTCGACAATGGTTCGGGTATGTGCAAAGCCGGTTTGTAAGTCCAATCAACTTGATCAGACCAGATGTGTTTTCTTGAGCTGATCATTCGCGTCCCCTCATTCCGAATCCAAGTGCCGGTGATGACGCACCCCGTGCTGTTTTCCCTTCGATCTGCGGTCGTCCTCGTCACCAGGGTGTGATGGTTGGAATGGGCCAAAAAGTAAGCAATCTTGCTAAGCTTCGTGACCCCGAGCACGTGGACGATCTGATTGATTCACTCTTGCCATATTACAGGATTCTTACGTGGGCGACGAAGCTCAATCCAAGAGAGGTATCTTGACTTTGAAGTACCCTATTGAACACGGGATCGTTACGAACTGGGACGACATGGAAAAGATCTGGCATCACACCTTCTACAACGAGCTTCGAGTGGCTCCTGAAGAACACCCCGTCCTGTTGACCGAAGCCCCTCTCAATCCTAAAGTTAACCGAGAAAAGAGTAAGTTTTCTATTGTGTATCAAGACTGGCTCGAAGCCAATCAATCATTGACTGTATGACGTTTTCCAGTGACTCAAATCATGTTTGAGACTTTCAATGCTCCGGCCTTTTACGTCGCCATCCAGGCCGTGCTTTCGTTGTACGCCTCCGGTCGTACCACTGGTATCGTATTGGATTCTGGAGACGGTGTGACACACACTGTCCCCATCTACGAGGGTTACGCCTTACCCCACGCGATTTTGAGGCTCGATCTTGCCGGTCGGGACTTGACAGACTACTTGATCAAGATTTTGATGGAGCGAGGTTACAGCTTCACCACCACGGCCGAAAGGGAAATCGTTCGCGACATCAAAGAAAAACTTTGTTACGTTGGTTTGGACTTTGAACAAGAGATGCAAACCGCCAGTCAATCTTCCGCTCTTGAGAAGAGCTACGAATTACCTGATGGACAGGTCATCACCATTGGAAATGAGCGGTTAGCAACTCTTGTCTTCACGCTAATCAAGTTCCCTCTTGGCAGGTTGACAGAACAATTTTGTTGTATCGTTCAATAGTTTCCGTTGCCCCGAGGCTCTGTTCCAACCTTCCTTACTTGGTTTGGAAGCCTCCGGTATCCACGAGACCACCTACAACTCGATCATGAAGTGTGATCTTGATATCAGAAAGGACCTCTACGGTAACGTCGTCATGTCCGGTGGTACGACTATGTACTCTGGTATTTCCGACCGAATGCAAAAGGAAATCACCGCCCTTGCTCCTAGCAGCATGAAGGTTAAGATTGTCGCCCCACCAGAGAGGAAATAGTAAGTCCATCTCACATCTTTCCTCGTTAGCGGTTGAACAAGATCTAATCAATATCCTTTGAACTCTCAGCTCCGTATGGATTGGTGGTTCTATCTTGGCTTCTTTATCCACCTTCCAACAGATGTGGATCTCGAAGCAAGAGTACGATGAGGTAAGTTAATTTTGCACACTCAACGGAGTGGATATTTTCATTTGACTAAACTTGAATTATGCTTGCCTTTCTGCCGTCACACAGAGCGGTCCCTCAATCGTTCATCGTAAATGTTTCTGAGGTGCTTCAACGTATCATTTATTGGGCACGCTGCGCTTCAATTAGACTTCAATGAGACCGGAACGACCCCCTTCTCTCAAGACGCTTCACGTTTGTTACTGTCATTCCATGTTCCTTCTTCCTTAAAAAAGTGAATCTTAGAGCATGAAGTTCCATTTATCTTTTCCCTGTCCTGTTTGTGAGAAACCGCGTCCCTACTCCTTATGTGTGTCCATTTCCTTTTGACCGACTCCGATGAAGATTACGAGAGAAAAAGTGAATGAAACTTTTATCTCCCAATCACTTCATACATCGTCTCATCAACCATCATCATCAACCATCATCTCATGCTCTTTCTTCATCTCCCTTCCTCTCTCTATCGTTATACAAAATTTTCTATGTTTTATTTTTTAAACTTGATGAATGAAAGAGTGGATGATGTGCGATGAACTTCTAATGTTCTCTGCCGCCCCTTATGTATACTCACATACAAATGCTGCTTGCTGGTGTATCATGACTGTGGGTCTGTTTGATTATATAATTACTGTTACCAGGATTTGTGCTCAAGTTCTTCTTGCATCATGTTGATGTGCAAGTGGCTGTCTGTTCTCAGGCTCTGATTGTTATATGGAGATCCTGTCATCAATTGTAGAGGATCAGGAAGGGATGTGGCTGAATTTGGTTACAGATATTCTGGGAGTGGCTGGCAGTGAATGATTTGGCAAGGAGTAAATTCCATTCATCAGGCAAGGAACTTGAAGTGAGATGATGATTGATTTTGTCATTGACTTGCAAAAGCTTGGAATCATCACCCAGATGCACCTCACAGATTTATCCATGCACTGCCATCATGATTGGCTTGGTTGAGAATGGAGGACTTCCTGTCAATCTGGGAACTGAGATTTTTCCAGATTTTGCAGGGAAATGGAGGACTTCCCGTCAATCTGGGAACCCCTTCCAGACCCAGATCTGAGCCCAATTTTGCAGGGAAATTTAGGCTTTGAGACTCTGGGAGGCTCTCAGATTGCTCCCAGATTGCGACGGGAAGTCCTCCAATTTCAAATCTGTGCTTCATCATCCTGAAGCCTAGATCTGCCCAGACTTCCTTGCATAATCTGAGAATATTTGGGGTTCCAGACCAACAACAAGCCTGCAATGGAGGACTTCCTGTCAAATCTGAATAAATCTGGAATTTCAGATTTTGCAGGGAAATCTGAAATTTGGAACTCTGGATCACTTTAGGGATCTTCAGGGACCTAGATTTCCTTGCAAAATCTGAAATCTGTTGGCTCAGATATGACTTTCCAGATCAACGGGAAGTTCTCCAATATCCCAATTAAATTAGGATGCACTCAAAAAACAAAATATGAGTCCAAGGGGGGAGGGGGGTATCTGGACATATTTCAATTGGTTGAGATGTCCCAATTTTAAATTGGTGGAGTGTATACCAGTTTAAGTGGGATATCTAAATGTTTTATCAAAGTAACCTCAGACTAGTGGAGGACTTCCCATTGACTTTGAATAAATCTGGAAAACCAGATTCCGCAGGGGAATCTGGAATCTGGAACTCTGGATCACTTCAGGGAGCTTTGGGGACCAAGATTTCACTGCAAAGTCTGAAATCTGTCAGCTCAGATCTGGATTTCCAGATTGACAGGAAGTCCTCCAGTAATGACAGTCAAGTGGAGTAGAAATACATAGTATTATTACAGTCCAGAGGAGTAGCAATACATAGTATTGAGAGGTCTGGATTATATACAAAAAAAAAACCCACTGACTACATAAGTTTCTGGCAGTGGAGGTAACACTTTGAAAAAAATTCTCAACTGGGTGCAGAGTCCAGACTACAGCTGAAATCCACCAAATAGAATGAAACTTATTTACTCATAATTTATTTCAGCCTAGCTTTAATAAATGGACAATTTATGTGCACATTACACATCACTGCAGAAATTGTGAAGTGAGAATAAGATAGATTTGCAACATGGTTTATTTAATAGCTTCAATTGTATTGTGCATGTCAAGTGCTCCTAGCTCAGCAATTATTAGGGGGATTCAAAATTGACCATGGATGACTTGCAAAAGTGCATGCAACTTCAAGTTGGACCTGGCCAACTTTGAAACCCCCCATTTTATGGAAGCACAATACTAGTAAGGTTGATGGGATTGTATGACACAAATATAGGGGAAAGGTCTCCCATAGAGGAAAGAAACTCCCCTGATATATTCCAGGCAGGTGAGATCACTTCCCAGAGACTTGTAACCTATTTCCCTCCTGATGGAAAAGGGTATAACATAGTAATGATAGACAAGTAACTAAATAAATATGCTCTCATTTGTATGAGTGAACATTAATACCAAAGGAGGAATTGAAATTAACTTGTCAGCAAACATCTCAATGATTAATGTTCAATGTTTTTTTGTTTTTTTTTTGAAAATTGTGAACTCAAGACATTCACATTTTGTAACTGGGTGTGGCAAAGCGCTATTGATCAGAGGTTCAAGACACTTGCTGCCAAACCATGATGCAAGGGGTTTACATCAATTGTGGTAATAACATACATCATGAAATAATAGGACCCTGGAAAGCCCCCATGGAACACAGTAACAAAAATGTATGAATTTTTGGTCAAAAACCAAAAAACGTACGCACCCCAGATGTATGAATGGGAAATTTGGCGAATAAGGTACTCACCCCAAATGTATGAAGTTTTCTTGGGGGCAAGGGGGGTAGTAACCAAAAATGTATGAGAATGAGGGGATGATGCCAGGGTTCCCCCCTCGGCAGCAGTCCGGTGTTGAGGACTTTTTTTTTTTTGCACACCCCCTCGGCAGCAGTCCAGTGTCCAGATGGTTTCCCCCCATTGCGCAATTGCTTATAGAAGGTGGTCAAATCTCAAAAACAAATGATTTAAAATATGGTAAGTACGCAGTAATTATAAAGGATATGGTGAGTTTTTGGACGGATCATCTCATGCCTTCTACCCGCTTCCTAATCAAATTGTTCTAATTCAGAAAATGTACATTGGTAAGATTCTGGCGGCTTACAAGCATGTGTCAGGAAAGCACCGTTGGATTGCTAGCGCTACGAGTCAGGACAAACTGTCATATATATTGGTCCAACTCTTCCTGTATCAACCACATATCACAATTGCTGCCGGTTTCTACACTTTCTCACCGAGTCCCGGGATCTTTGTGCATCTTGAAGTAGCACATTTGCACCATTTATTCCCAGTCACTGAAGGCTTAAATATTACGGATGCTGGTGGGAATTGTGTATCCATCCCCCAGAGATTACATCCTCTTCTTCTTAAAATGTCTCAAACCGCTTTTCTAGAACACTGGCAGAACCAATTTTTGAAGATGAAAGCTCTCAAAAAAAGCAAAAAAGATGTAGATGAAGAGTAATGATGATAGTCAATGCAGTTTTCTACTTGAATATGAAATTTAAAATATGTTCTTCTTCCTTTTTTTTACCTTTTTCACTGCTCCTCTAGGTATGTAGCAGAAATGGCTACTCAAAAAATTATTTCTGGGAGTATTTCTTCACACCCGCGGCAATAAAAAACGTACACACAAAATTTGTATGAATTTTTTGGTCAAGCTCTGAACCTACGCACAAAACGTGTATGAATGAGCTCTGAAAATGTATGAATTTTTTGAAAATCTTGGAATTTACGTTACTGTGTTCCATAGGGGCTTTCCTGGGTCCTGAAATAATGCACCAATTCAGACATTTAGACTCTTCTGGGTGAAGGTCCAAGGCAAAGGATAGCACATCAAATTAAACCAATTCAAGTATTCCTATTTGTATTTGATTTGAGTTGAATAATGCCTGCGCAAATTTAAGCTTCAATATTCAAATAAATTTGAATAATGGCTCAAAGAGGCCTACTGGCCCCTTTGGCGCAGCAGAAAAAAAACTGTGCCTCTGGCACTCTGAAAAGTGAGTTTGCCACTATGAAAAGTGCGTCTGCCACTATGAAAAGTGTGTTGGCCACTGTGAAAAATGCATTCACCACTATGAAAATTGTGTCCGCCACTATGAAGAGTGTTTGCACCAATATGAAAATCGCCTCTGGCACTCTGAATAGTGTGTCTGCCACCATGATAAGTGACTCTGGCACATTGAATAGTGCATCCACCATTATGAGAAGTGCCTCCGGCAATATTATAACCCCCTTGGGCACCAATTTAGTTTTGACAGATGATTCCATCAACAATATATGGCCCAGAAATGGGCCAAAACTAGTCAAAAACACAAAAAATGCATTTTTTGGTGGTTTTAGTTTATTTTGGAAGTTTTTCTGTCAGGTTTCTCCAAATACTTGAATATTCAAAAAATAAGTATTTGAGGGTCCCAAAAAAATGACAAATACCACTGTGCTATCCTTTGGTCCAAGGAAGGTGCCTGTTATAGATGTCCTGCGTTTGTGCAGAATTTTCTGACTCCTAAATGTTGTGGACATCCAGAATACCAGATTTCAACATCCACACTGGTTCACCAGGACCCAAAATTGGTCCGGGGAGATTTTGGGAGTTGGAAAATTAATTCCACTATCCAGAATGGGAATTGAAATCCTAATTTCACAAAAAACACCTGTAATTCAGAAAAATTCATATCTCCCCACTGCGGCGCCCAAACCCCACCAAAGTTTTGAAGGGGGGTATTGAATTTTACAAGGTGTGTTTTACAAGGTACAAGGCCTTGTAAAATTACACATTGGGGGGCGTGATGTGTAATTTTACAAGGAGATGCCCAAATCTTGACCTTGTAATGGAAGTCCTTGCAAAAAAGACCTTGTAAACTTCCACCTCAGATTTTCCATGTGTAATTTCACAAGGTATATTTTTGCAAGGGGTGACCTTGTAAGAAAATGACCTTTCAAAATTGCACATTTTTAGCAAAATCTTGAATTTTACAAGGGA
Organism: Puccinia triticina; assembly: GCF_026914185.1. NCBI lineage: Eukaryota > Fungi > Basidiomycota > Pucciniomycetes > Pucciniales > Pucciniaceae > Puccinia > Puccinia triticina. The sequence continues at coordinate 1,819,083 of NC_070572.1, forward strand.
AATCTTGAAATAGTAAAACAACTTGCAAAAGCAACTTGTAAAAATCAATAAAAGTGGTTACCCAAGTTGAATTTACAAGGTTTCAAAAACATTTACAAGGTCATTCCACCCCCCCCCCCCCCCCCACCTTTTTTTTTTTTGGAAAAACAACTTCAAACTGCAAAATGTGCCTAAGTTACATGGGTACCTCCCCCTGGGGATGACTTGGAGCCCTACAGGTTATTTTGTCCCAAGAGGTTGCAAGACCCCTGTGCCTTGGGCGTCCCCCCTCCACATAGAGAGGGACTTAGTTAAGTTAGCTTCTGGGGGGCCCGCAGATCTCAACGGGAAAGTCACCCACTTGTGAAGAGTTCAGTTCAAGTCAGCTGAAAAAAGATCCATAAAAACAGGCCGGGTGCCGCCAGCCAAAGGCGCTGTGGTTTCATGGCTGCTCAGGCGTGCACATTGTATGTAAAAAGGTGCCGCCGATCGTCGCCGATCACAACCCTCGAGATCACCGCTTGCGGGCAAGCCGGCCTCAGAGTCCATATGCATCATTTCAGTCAAGTTTCTACTCGAGGGAGCTCGAAGGAGCACTGTGATGTTGGGAAACAGATGTGTTTACTGATCTTTACTGGTCGATATGTAGATCGATGATATCATTGGTGATCATGACGCCATGGATCTGTGTAGTGAGTGCCCGTCGTCGAGGCTTTCGAGTGTTTTGTGAGCATTCTCCCGTACCAAATCAACAGAAGATGTCGATCAACAACCCATCACCACGCTAGCGTTAGCTGAGGACCTCTGAGAACAGGAGAAGAGCTCACCGTCCAATGCCATGCACCCGTGTCGAACAGAGCAGTCGAAAAGGTATAAAAGCAAGGCCGTCGGTGGCCGATTGGCGATTCCTCATCCACTCAACCATCAGCATCACATCCAACGAACAATCAGCCAGCCTCTCCAGTTTTGCGACGTGCCCACCTACTATCACCCAACTCAAACGAAATCGACATGCCTGCCCGCAAGACCTTGTTTACTTTCGTCTTGGTTGTCTCAGCGCTTGCAGGACATGCGGCGGCCGCCCCATCTTCCCTAGCTCTTGCGAGCGCCAGCGCCGCCGACTCGGTGAGCTTTTCTTTTCTCGGTCCCCGACCATCTGGCTTGAAGAAGTGGGCGGTACATACACTGATTCCTGACTGCCACTGCAGACCACCGCTCCGTCTGATAACAACCATGGAGCTGCGGAACACAGGAGGCGAAGTGCCGTGAATCAGCTCGCCTGCGATGGTACACCGGCGCCGACCCAGCCCACCAAGCGAAGTGCCGTTACTCAGCTCGCCTGCGATGGTACACCGGCGCCGACCCAGCCCACCAAGCGAAGTGCCGTTACTCAGCTCGCCTGCGATGGTACACCGGCGCCGACCCAGCCCACCAAGCGAAGTACAGATGAGGGTGCAAATGTAAGCTTCCTTAATCCCCCAATAGCAGGCGAGGCATCGCCGTGCATGTCGCGATGTCCCTTGTCCAAGCCGAGACTGACCAGAATGACCCATTTGCAGGTTGACAAAGCACCCCATGCCGTTAATCAGCTCGCCTGCGGTGACAAACCCGACGCTACATCTGGTAACGCCGGCAGCACAGCTGGTAACTAGTTGCCTCTAGAATTTGTCTCTTTTCACTCCCATAGGTCCCCAAAACAGTCACGACTCTTATGTACAGTTATCCAAGATGTACCGCAAAGTCCTCTATCTATTTATTGATGTTTCTCATGATTAGCCTGGAATTAAAAAGTTGTAGAATGGTTTCAACGCACGAAAGTTATATATTACTCCTTCAGATGATTCTCTGTTTTCCTGGAGCGAGTTAAGGCCCCCTGAGAGTCAAAATAAATGTACCGCTTGAGAGAAATAACAAATTGCAATGCCTTGTTCGAGGATGCAGGAGTGCACCCTGGTCCCTAAGAAACCCGCGTTTCTGATCAGTGCGTACCACAGCCCGATGATCCTGGCGCCTAGGATGCTGTTGGGTATGTCCACAACCACGGCCATCATTCCCGCGCCCGAATCCAGGAGGTGGTTGCAATCACCCGTATCTTCGAGCAATGATGCGCCCGTCTTCGCACGGTCTTGGCCCAGCAATGGCTCTTCGGTATCATTACTGTACTGCATATTACCCGACCGGTTGTTTTGACTCATCACCACGCTTCCTCTTTGTTTCTCGGTTTCTCCAGGGCCGGTCATCCCCAGGTCTGAAGAAAGGCCAGACAATCCTTCCTCTCGCGCGAGAGTGTTTCGTGCTGGGTCCCCTTCTGAGACTATCCAAATCTTCTTTCAATCCAGATTCTCTACTAGCGATGGTGCTGGCCAGCCGAGGGGGAAAGTTGAAGTCGGATTTGGGTTGAGATGTTGACTCAGTGTTAGGGATATCGGACTTGGGGTGTCCGGAGTTCTGCGGCTAATAGACATTCTCTGTCGTGACTTGAGCTTATTCCTGATATTTCCATAAGCACATGAAACGTTTACCTAGGGCCCCAAAAATTCTTGCAGCCACCAAAATCTAGGTCGAGGGAAGTTAGGCTGCTGAACATTCTCTTTTTCTCTCTTTATAGCCTGCCTGATATTTTAGCTGTAGGTTTTTCACATCTCTCAAAAGCCCTTCATCTGATATGTTGTCGTTGACAGAATGTCATTTGTGGTGAGGTGTTGCACATACAAATCTTACATGTCACCGCTAAGTTTGGCGACACAGGCATAATCAATACAAACTTCATACCAGCCCAAGTACAAAAGAAAAGAGAAATACACATCACGCAGGCTACGGAAGCAACGGGGACGGAATAATAATCTGACTACTCATTGCAATCGAAAGAATGCAAAGGCAATCGGATCAGGTCTCACGGCTGGGATGAGAATGACTAGAAAGATTGAGGGTGATTGAGGTTGAATTCAGAAAGAATGAGGGTGTCGGAGAGAGCAGTTGAAGAAGCTCATCAACCAGTCGGAGCAAAGATTTTCCGAGAGCGAGTCGGTCCCTCGTTGATCGCCATTCAAATTCTCGTTCTGATTAAAACAGAACGTTATGCAAGCTGACCTCCGTCAGAATATCTTTCAAGAACTTGTCCACAAAGATCGAGTGGCACCGTTGAGGACCGAGGGAGGTCGAATGCCGTGTTGCGCGAGCCGATCGGTAAAAGATCTCAGTGCGTTGAAGTCGCACATATAGGATAGGAGCAGAGCTTCGTTGGGTTGGTGATGATTGCTGGCTCGAAAGATCGATGATAGCGGCCACTTCAGACGCCGTCGAGGGTCTAGAGATGATCAAATTGAACGTCGACCCAATGCCGGGATCCATCCTACGTAGGTTCCCGATCTATGACCAATAGGATCTATGGTTAGGCAGTAACTGACATCAAAAGAGTAGCACTGGTAAAGAGGGACTGACCTCCATGGTCGAGATGAGAGGAACTGGTCTATCTCATTATTCGTCAGTTCGTTCTGGATTCTTCGTTGGTTCTGGATTCCCAAGATAAAAGATCCGATCAGACTATCAGCCTCACTGGAATCAAGCACAAGAATATATTTTTCCTTGAGGCAGGGAGGGAGAAAAGAGAGAGGCGTATAGCGTACAGTGTTTGGCCCGGAACCCGGATAAGGATGTGAGCAAAGTCAGTCCAGTTCGTTTGCGTTGGTTCGTCGAGTCGATCGCTGCTTTTGATAGGCGGATAGAAGTTGTCCCCGTTGAGCTCTGAAGGGATCAAAGCCAGGAACACGACCAGCGGTCAGCTGGCGATCCAAGAAGTTGGTCTGGGAGAAAACCCTCAGAGGCCATCGCCGATCACGGGATGGCCTGACATCATCATCGGGCCGGCATCAGCCTTCCGCATCTTCACGCCGACGCAGTAACCGCAGCAACATCTGGCCCGCTCTGGAAGTTGAGCTTCATCAAAATTCCAACCGCATACATACAAAACATTTTCGATGGTCTTGAAGGTGATATCCTTGTTTATCTGATCAATTTTTTCATCATTCGGCTGGTCAAAGAGGTCGATTCAGAGTAAACATGTCACTCCATAACATCACCCTTGATCGCATATTCATCAGGTTCCGAGACCAGAAAATCGGATATTGAACCGATAGGTCTAACCTCGAACAGCGTATAAGGGCAGTTAGCAGCAGATCAGGACATTCCTTCCTGAACGCGAATCAGCTGTTCTTCTATAAGCGTATCCATGAAGTCAATCAGAGCCATGCTTTGTAATATTCAGCATATACTGGCCATAACACAATGACCGCCTCAAGTCTCTTTCATAGCCGGATATTGGAACCAAAAAGAGTGCTCATAGCAAGCAGATATGAGCTGCTATTTCAAATGAGATGGATGTGGGCGTGATTCCCGCAGAGCGAGGACATTACCTCCGAGGTTGAGGTCTGGGAAGTATGTATCATTCCAGTTGACCTGTCAACCTCTCTCGACTGTCTGCACTGCACATAAAGAAGGGGTATGTTAATGTGAGAAAGCTTGAGTGATCATGAATCGAGAAAAATCAATGGCTAACCTGAAGCGATCCATCACTGCGCATGGGCAATTGCTCATGTCATCAAAGGATATACCCTTCTGCTAATGGATTAATCATTTCATGTCGATAGGAGGCGAGTGCAGCTCTTGGGGGTGGCTCAGCGGATACGACCGCGCACCTGGTGAGAAGACTGTCTTGTCAAGCCTAACACTGATTCAAAGAAGATTTGAAAAAGTTGGTTACCATATTCCGTTTCAGACGAAGAAGAAAAAGACTAGCTTACCTATGCCATCCTATTGATCGAAGGTGTAGATATAGCACAAGACATTACTAGCGGTGTTTGTCTGTGAGTGCCTCACCTTATAAGGTGGTCAGTCGATCTACTTTGAAGATCAAGAACAAATTATCAAATCAAGCAATGTTTGATGTATACTTGGTTGGATAAGACCAACTGGAGTAAGGAAATCCAGCTCTAGGGGATAACTACCCCAACGTTAGCTATCAGGCAATCTCAATGATCAACAATTGAGGTGATCGGAGGGATCACAATGCTTGAAGACATGGTCAAAGGAATAGTGAGGACCAAAAACGTTCTCTGAATCAGACGCCTGAAAATGCAAGGCTACAGGTCACTCTGTAGGGTTGGCCGGTAATGACACTTCGATCTTTGGTCCCACTGGTTGTGGATGCTAAGCTGGAGTGAGGGCCAGGTGTGACGAAGTGAGAGCATCCTTGAGAAAACGGTTGAAGGAAGACCTCAATCGACAACGAAAGGGAGTAGATTAAACCCTTGGGGGTTGAGCTGTGCGAGTTAATCGAGCTTGAGTTGAGTGGTTGTCCCAAGGTTCAAACTGGACAGAATGTGAATGATCCTGACTATGAGGAGAATGTGGGCGATGAAGGTGTGGAATGAGATGAGTAGTAGTCTGCTGGATGAGGCGATGGAGGGAGGAATCTGAATTGGAAAGTGGAGTGGAGTGCAGCTGATGGGGAAAAAGTTTGGCCGGGATGGAGGTCCTTTTTATGTCTACCCAAGTTCGAAAAAAGAACAACTCGTGTCGTTGGGGCATCACGGTGGTAGTACTGGCCCAACGGAATCCGACCAATCCTGACGCACCGTTGGGTATGGAACGCCAAACTACACTCAGGGAAAAAAACGCGGTGCTGTTTGTTTGTTGATTTTAATATTATGTGAGTCGACGTTCTATGTGTAAACCTACCACTGAGCCATATGATGGGTCATAACCTCTCCTTAAACCATCGAAGTTGAAGCTAGTCCGATTCACCATTGTCCTCTGGGGCGACATTGTCACGCCAGTGTTTAGCTGTATTAATCCTACTCTAACACCCTGCTTGTTGGGGACCTAGCATCATATTTCAGGACAGGATGAAGCAATCGGAGTCGAATCAAGCACGGAGGAGATGAATTGTCCTCCTGTCCCCAGATTCATCATCAATCCCAACCACTTTAGGCTCTTGAGCCAAGAAATGTACAAATGTGTCGTGAGCCTTCAGACGGTATCTTATCCGTTTGGATTACCTTGTGGTCTGGAAGGCATCACCAACTCGGCGTACGCTCTGATACGGGTATACTAAAATCCTCCAAGCCCGTGAGCAGGGTTGCCAGCATCTATGATCTTCAGTTCAATATGTAGTGTACACTGCAAGAGTCGCTCAGCCGGAACAAGAGAGGCCAGTACTTTGTTCCCAACTCACTCTCGCCCAAGCTATGTAACCAAAAGTTCAAGTGTGATTTTCATTAGTATTACGTTCTCTGTATTAGCAAAATTTCCCATCACCAATTATCAACTACCCCTATCACTCTATTCCACAAGAGGTGCAATTATCTAGTCGATCCGAATTTTACATGTTACTCTTTCTCTAGCCTCTAGCCATCTTTTCCAAAATTAAATGTAAAGATAGTTCAAAATCAAATGCTTGAGTGTTGCGGCAGAAAGAGATATAAATCAGATAAAAAGGGCAGAACAATCTTTCCACCAGAACAAGGGATGTCGAGCACACCTTGGTAAGCCAGGTTAACGGAAGAAATATTTAAAATTAGGAAATATCTGCTCATATTTGTCTAGTCAGTGATCCAAGCTAAATACATGCAAAGGCAAACCTTTTACCTGCGTCAACTGGTTGAATTGGTAATGGGATCATAGGAATGAGGTTCTGCTGCCGTACCCTTCCTAGTAGCAGTGAAAGAGGTTGGATCTTAAGTCACTGTGTACCTACATATCTAATTTCACTTGGCTACCTAGATATAAAATATTACAATCATCTTTTTCAAGGAATTCTTCATTGTTAGTTTTAATATAATAGAATGGATGTTAATCAGGAGGAATGTGTTCAAGAAGTGGCCAATGTCCTTTCCAATCTTCAACTCAATCATAAATCCAAACAACAGAAGACCAACCACCTTTCCAATGAAATCAACAGCATTAAAGTTGACCTCAACACTATCAAACTCACACTTTAAGCAATGGTGAAATGGTATGGTACATGTATTGGTATAGTTTTGAGTCCAACACACTGTATTGGTATTGGATCAAGTCACCAAACCAATACAATCCATGGTATTGACTTGTATTGCTAATACAATACAAGTGTATTTCTGGGAGGGGCCATTGCATTGAGTGCCAATTTCCCAAAAAGTTTTTGTTTTTTTAGATCCAATACTACTGTATTGTATCTTTTTTTCAATGCAATACATGGTATTGAATTCTGATGTATCAAAAAAACAATACTATACATAGTGTTCACCAATACTGGTCCCGTATTGTATTGTTTCACGTTGTTTCAAGATATCACTCAACACTTTCTTGATTTTCACCATCAACTTTCAAATTTTCATCAACAAACTCAATCCTTTTCAGATGTTTCAGTTATGACCCACACTTCTTTCTCTGGCAACCCAAAGGAGATCAACAATTTTCCTCATTTTATCAAGGATTGGCTAGTGGAAGTGGAGGCGCAATTTCCCAACAAGAAGAGCAAGATCAACGGGGTTGTCTAAAATTTCCGCCACACAGAAGGTAATATCACTGAAACTGCTCCTTCCTATCTTTGGTGGATTTCTGTATTAAGAGAGAATGCCCAAGCTCATAATTTGCCCCCTAAATCTTCCTCTGCCAAAGATCCTTATGTTCTACCTTGTTTGATCTCCATGCGTTCCTTTTTTTCTCACTTAGAAGAAGTTTTTGCCAATAGCAGCAGTGTGGAAGATTCAAAGAGAGTGTTGTATACTTGTAAACAGGGCAATAAGCCCTCAGATGTCTTTAATTCCCTTTTCCAATACCTTGTTTTTGCTGTTGATTTAACAGAAGATTGTCGTATTGATGTCTACAAGGCGGCTATCAATCCAAAAATTCTCAAGATTGCCATTCAAAAGGATTTGTGGAAGGGGGCTACTGAATTTAAACAGAAGATGGCACTTGGTATCCTGGCTTCCAACGTTTTGGACAAACTCACTATGCTTTGGACCAATCTTTTGACAAAGCGGGTGGGTTTCCAACTCCAACAACCTCTCCCTCCTCCTCCAGCTTCTACCGCCACTCCAATGGACATTGATTCAATCACGGCAAGTATTGGTTTTACATTCTCAGCTTATTGTGCCCTCTGTGTCAAGCACAATTTATTTCAATTTTGTCACAAGCCATATGATGAAACTCACATCAATAATTGCTCCTGTCCCAACGTGGAGGTTCAAATGAAAGACAAGATCACCCTTTTCATCAAAATTTCCAAATCAGTCCCTCTGACCACTCAACTCAAACAAATTGAATTGGTGGCAACCTCATCCGGCACTGTTCCTTTGTCTTGGGATCATATTGGGCCTGTTTTTTTTGTGGATATGTTGATGTTTGGCTGTGATGAGACGGGTGCTTGACTTGAAAATGGCAAGTCTGCCTCTTTTTACCCTTTTTTATCTTTGAATTCTCGCTTCCTTCCGACTTCTTCCCCAGCCAGATTAATTATCCCTATACAGCTTTACTGCCCTGGTCTTGCCCCTGTTGTTGCCATGGCTTTGGTGGACTCAGGCGCCGGCAATTTGTTTATTCAAATAGATTTTGTAAGAAAAAAGCAGCTAAAGCTAACAAATTTGACCATACTTTTCTCTTTCAGAAGCTTTGATGGATCTCCAGCCTCCTCTGGCGACGTCAACCAGTGCTGGATTGGCAGTGTAGCCTCCTTGCAGTTTTTGAATAATTCTCAATTATTCAGAGTTCTCTTAATGTTTATATATCTCTCTCTTCCGTTGATGTGATTCTTGGTATACCTTGGCTCAAGGCTAACCAGGCCTGGGTTGGAGGCCCTGATGGATGATTGTACTTCTCACCTTCTCATTGTCATTCCCGCTTTTCTCTCTCCACTCAAACCCTTAATATTGCGTCTATCACTAATGATTTACACCTCAGTCAGGAAGAACTTTTGTTGTTGCCTTCTGCTCTTTGCTCTTTTGCTGATGTTTTGAAAATAGCTAGCTTGCAAGTAATAAAACCTGTTTGACCTCAATTTGACCTCAAGATCCAACTTAAGGAGGGATGCACTCCACCTGCACTTAAATTATTAAATACCCCAAATGGAGGGGTACATCCCTCCTTAATTTTGATCTTGAGTTCAGATTGAGGTCAGTAGACAATTGCAGACCTATATTGATGAGAATCTTAGTAAGGGTTTCATCCGTTTATCTTCCTCACCTGCCACTGCTCCTATATTTTTTGTTAATACTGAAGGAAAGGATGACCAACCATGTGTTGATTATTGAGGTTTGAATTCTATGACAGTCCACAATAGTTATCCCATCCCAGTCCTTTCTCTCCTTCTTATTAATCTGTCACGTTGTTGTTTTCTATCAAAGGTTGATCTGAAATCAGCGTTCAATTTGTTGTGGTTCACACCTGGCCAGGAATATTTAACTGCCTTCCGTTCCCCTTGGGGGCTTTTTTAGTATATGGTGATGCCTTTTGGCCTTGCCAATGCTCCGGCCACTTTTCAGCATTTTACAAGAATTCATTGACATTTGTGTAAGAATCCCAAAGGGAGGCCTCACTAGATTGGGCAAATAGGACTGGCGAAGCGCCGCTGAGCAGGTCTAGAGCAAAGGTAGGCTTGGATTTCAGCTAGTTCAGGAGAGATGGAAGGAACATCTCTGTCAGGACTATCTACAAGGGTTCTGAGAAGGAGGAGAAAGGAAGAGAGAGAGAGAGAGAAAGAGGAACTGGACAGACTCGCCTAGCTCAGGAGAGATGGAAGGAAAATCTCTGCTGAGCTAGGAGGGACAGGGGAACTTCTGGACTACACCACAGGTGAAGTTCTTTGAAATGATTTCTGTTGGCAACTGATATCATTTCGAGGTGTCTTCCTGCAAGGGGGGACCGTTGTCAGACGGTCGGTGTTTCCACTAGATCTTTTCTGGAAATCTACTGGAGGGCAATCCAAAAATATCACAGATTTCCAACCCTCTTCCGCATTGCTTTTGAATGCCATTCAGAATGGTTCCGGACTGTGGCAGGTGGTGATTGGCTCAAAATGAGGAACAAGCAAATCACCCAGCCAAAAGGGGGACTTGAACCAGCACCGTGTTGCTGATCCACCCACACTGGAGCTCCTTCACCACTACGCTAGACAAGCCATACTGTGTATGGTTTAGTTTATGTATATCCATATTATGAGCCTGCATCTGTGAGTCATGTACAAAAATGATCCGGCAAAAATACTGGAATGAGATTCCAGTCTGTATTTCCTGGAATGCATTCAAAAATGTTTTGACTTTGTTCCAATGCAAACCTTTTTTTTGGGTTTGGGTTTAACCCAAATTGTGATTGGAATGATTCCAGTCCTTGAACCATACCAGAGGCATTCCAATTGGCTTTTGTTTTTTCGACCATACCGGACGCATTCCAATTTGCTTTTGGTCTTTGCCACCATCCAGTATTTTTAGGGTCAGGCTTTAGGCACACCAAAAAAATGCCGGATGCACGCCAAAAAAGGCGTGAACTCCGGACCACTCCAACTATATTTTTGCAGTGGAGGATTGTTCACTCCAAATGTGACGGTCATTGAGTGTACATACTGCCCAGCCATCAAGGGGGGGCTGGTTTTGGCGTGGCAGGGTTTTCACTCCATACCAGCCTGGAGTGCCCAACCCGGAGTGCCGGGTTGGGCACTCCAAATGGGGGCTGGTTTTGGAGTGAACAATCCTCCACTCCAAAAATCTTGGAGTGGTCCAGAGTTCACGCCTTTTTTGGCGTGCATCCGGCATTTTTTTGGCGTGCCTAAAGCCCAACCCTATTTTTACTGGATTCAAACTCCAGAAGTCCACCTGTGGTGTAAGTACGGGTCTGAATGGGATCCTGTGATCCTTCTTGTGACACCCCAACACCAGGGGAGATATTTTCCCACTCCCCAGAGAGTGCCCTACCATAACTTTTTTCCATAACTGTGCTGGAGGCCTTTGGTAAATGAAAATTGCATAGGTATGAAAAAGACTGGAAGTCAGCTGTGGAAATCAGTTGTAAATCATCCTGAAATAAACCATAACTTGCCAAGAAATAATCCAGAACTCATCTTGAATTCATCCAGAACTCATCCAGAATATAGGCCTTTCTTGGCTCCATGAACAGTGTGCCCTTTTCATGGAGATGTGAAAGGCCCAGTCTGTGATATTGTCCCCCTCATGTACTCGCGTACATCAGGGGGACAATTGGTGTCTCAACACAAAGGTTTTACTTTTCATGTGGCCGTGAAAGGCCCATCCTGTGATATTTCCATATAAATTTACGCGCGTACATCAGGGTGACTATTAGCAAAGTGCAAAAAAGTTCACTTGCATGTGCGCATGTGAATTTTGAAAAGAAAAATTCACCAGATAATTTTTGTGATTAGGCAAGGATATCTGACCAAACTGGAGTGGCACCACAGTCCAACCTTGACTTAACTCAGAGTTTCACCCTATTAAAAAAGTTTTTCACCATTTTTTTTAGCCAAATCCAAGTTTATTAAAGACACAGTTTTTCCACAACTGAGAAAAAAAAGATCAAGGGATCCCCCTGTAAATACATAAAAACAGAAAAAAAAACATCAAGGGTTTCCCCTTATCATAAAACACAAAAAATAGCAAGGGCTAATCTAAATACAACATGAATTAAAAAAGTGGAATCAAAAATGCCCCCAAACAACACCCAAAAGGTGTTGTGAACAGCAGTGGCTGTTGCGTCTGGGCCAACCTCCAGCCCGTGTCAAGCGCGGGTCAAAAAGGAAGGGCGTTGAAGGCCCCCATCCCGCAGCAAAGGCTGCAGAACCCGGGGGGGCCCACTCTTTAGCCCCTCAAACTTTGCAAGTGCAACAGCGGAGGGGGTTGAGGACAAACCACACGCTGGAATTACAGCGGCAGAGGACGTCCTGGGGGCATAACAATTGCAAAGCCTCTCTTTTTATAGGCCACTGCCCGACAGCTACATAGCCTTGCCCAAACCTCCAACTAGCCTACGACTTGGCTGTTGCCCATCAAAACCATCGCCACGCCTCTCCTGTACATCAAACCCGTGCAACTGTCAAATTCTTTGACCAGCTGATCCGTGTTCTCAACAAGAACCTGATATGTATCTGACCCTGGCCTGACTTTATTTTTTCACTGACCTCAACCGTTGCCTTGACAGGCTTGCTCTACTTCTTCACCACCAACCCATCCGCCGCCAAGCTCAGCAAGTCCTTCAGCAACCTGCTTGGTAACACCCAGCCCATAGACAGCCTTTGTCTGCTCAAGGAAATCAACGCGCTCGCCATCTTCATCAGCAGGAACATCTCCATCCACAACCTCAGCCAGCGGGTACCAAGACCAAGGCATCATTGTTCTGTATCCTTTCCCACAAGCTTGTCCCCATTGATGAACCCAGCCAACTTATCTACTTGCCGCCTCAACACCTCACCAACCACTCCAACGTGTTCGGCGATGGATGTGACAAACTCGCTGGAGTGGCTAATCCCAAAGCAACTGCTGCTTCCAGTAGCGACTTAGCCGTTACCCTACATACGCGAGCGTTGGTGCACAAGCCTCCAGTTTCTTGTCCCAAGAGGCTAGAGCTCCTCGGACAAACACAAATTTGATAGCATAAACCTTTTGCCAAAATATGAGCCACTTTTCCCCCCATCAACGCTCTCGTCTTGATCTCCGTTGATCCGTGCCGAAACCATTCGCAGCGTCCAACTCAAGCCTGATGTGAAGGAACCAGGTCTCCAATCTAACTCCCCCCATGGTCTGATCGTTGTTGTTGAAACCTCTGACAAAAGTATATGTATTCAAATCATCTGCCTCATACTCTAGCAACGCACTCAACAGTTCTTCTTGCAATGCTGGCCGGCTCAGTAACTCTACGGATGCTTCAAAGCTTGCCAAACCCCACATTAAACTTGGTCTTCCGGGTGCATTTCCTGACAACAGCTACTCTGCTAATTGCGTCGAAACATCCTCCCAAGCATTGCTAGACCATGTTATGGCGCCTTCCAAAGGAGGTAAGGACAAAGCTGGATATGGGGCGAGCTTTGTGTCCGACCTGAACCTTCCCAATGATACCTGCGTCTCGGCTGGGGCCCGGTTTAAGAAGATCTGGATGGGCTGTAACACCGGCTCAGTGTTCTGGCCCGCCCGCAGGAACCCAGATCGTCTTGAACGGCGGCTTCCACCATTCCTTGCAAGAGTCGTTCGCGGTCCATGCTGCGCGTTAAGACGAGACCGCCAAATTGTCCGTCGAGACCATGGCCCCAGTGGACTCAGGCGTCTACATGCAGGTCTGGCGGCTCGTCAGCCCTGATGGGACACGGTTCAAATACCGTCTCTGGATCAACTTGCAGGCTATCAGCAAGGAAGAAGTGAACATCAACGGCCCCAAGTTGGCTTCCTCCTCCCCAACCACTTCGATCTTCCCTTATTCACCAGTCCCCACTCCGACGTATCTAACCTTTCCAGAGCACCGTCTGATCCCAATCATATCAACAACAGCAACACCCGCGGCGCTGCTTCACCTACCATGCAACACCCTCATGAACCTCGATTCAACACCGACTTGCTCGGCCAGCTCTCTTCTAACCTCTCCTCCGCTACCAACTTCAACCACTTGTCGGACAAATTCACGTCTGAAAACGACAATAGTGACGCAGCTCGTCACCTATTCTGAATCTTCCGCTCACTAAACTCCCTCTTCCCCTTCTTTTCCTGCCCCTTTATTTGTATTTTGTTGGCTCACCGCACCACCCCTCTTCTGTCTCTTTCTTTGATTGCACGTTACTGATTCCTAAATGTATTGCTTCTTATTTCTCCTTTCTTCCTATGTACATGTACACATTTTGCTGTAAATATGCAATTAATCTTTCAACAGAGAGTTTATTTTTGGCAGAGATAACTGTAGGACAGTTTTTTTCATAATTTTGGGTTAAGTCTTGTGGATATTACTAGGGCATTAATAAACGTACCCCGTAATCTCACTAAACATACCTGGTTTTTGTGTACCCCCTTTTCTGTGTACGTACCCGGTTTTTTCCCTCTCATTTTTACGCAACGCAAATGATATCAAAATTCATCTAAAATTATGAAAATAATTATCATGCAATCAGAATTTCAAAAAACTCAATTTTCAATTGATTAATTAATGTACCCGGTTTTTTGCGTACCCGCTTCTCTGGGGTACATCCTAATGGAATATCTTTTTTTTACATGTCCCAGACAGACAAAAATTTCAGGGCACTTATAATTGTGAATATTCTGCATTCCCTGAAATTTTCAGGGCGGGCTTATTAGGAAAATTCTTGCTAGCTGAATAACTTTTTCTTTACATGTTCAAACAGTTGAGAAACTTTCAGGGATCTTTAAATTCTGTATTTCCTCCGTGCCCTCAAGAATTTTACTACTAAGCCCACTGCGCACTCCCTGAAAATCCTAAAAATTTCAGGGAATGCAGAATATCCACAATTATAAGTGCCCTGAAATTTTTGCACGGCCGGCACATGTAACAATAAAGTTATTCTATAGTATGTACCCCAGAAAAGGGAGTATGCAAAAGATAATTATATAATTAAAAATTAGTTTTTTTGAAATTCCAATTGCATGATAATTATATTCATCATTTTAGATGAAACGCAAAAACCGGGTACATTTAGTAACCCCCTATTATTAATCATTAAATAAAACTCAAAACATGTGTGTTCATTATCCATCTTAAGAGGTTCACCAGTATCAACATGTACTTTGGTTAAATGGGTGAATGACTTGGGGGAGTATTTTCAGAAGTGGATGGTGAAAAGGTGACTCAGTAGGTAACTTCTTTTGTGGGACGGGATTAATTAGTAAATTTTTTAGCCTGGCTACACTCAAATAAAATCAAAGTGTTTGTCATGATACAAAACAGGAAAACCTGTGGATACAACCAGAGGTGTTTATACTTCAGAGCAACTATGCAGCCAAACACAATATGGATTCTGGGGAAAGATTAACAGACATGGTAAAACCCATAGGCAAACAAAACATAACCCTTCAAGAAAAAAAAAGAGGGTTGCAATTGAGATTGGATTCTGCCCCTGCAGCGGCGCAGCCGCCTTGGCCTCTAGTTCAAATTAATTCCCGCAGAAAATGGGTTTCACTAATTTTACTGCAACATTACCACATTCCAAAATTCTAAACCCAACAGTACCAATTTGAATTTTACTTTAATTTTGTACATGAGGGCATATAATGTGAATTACAAGAAACCCATTTTTTCAGAGGAATTACATTTGAGAATGTCAATTTTGCTTTGCTATCCTTCAACATCAGTAAACAGGAGCAATTGATGAGTTGGATTTGGGTGAAATATCATTTCATCATATTTTTTCCTACAGTTGTACCTAGAAAACAAGAGAACTCTACACAACATTATGTTGAGTCCCAAATCAATTCTGACTGACTTTTGAATCACTTCTCCATCCAATTTACAATTCATTTAGGGATGAGTTACTAATCCACATCAGGCCCGCATCCGACCAAAACTCACATAAAATTCAGCTCTGGCACTCCCTGGGGAGTGGGAACATATCTCCCCTGGTGCAAGGGGGGGGGGGGGGGGTCACAGTTTGTTGCTTTGTTTACATCAATGACATACTAATCTTTTCCAAAACCAAGGAGGAGCATGTTCAACACTTAAAAGCAATCCTGGCAAAACTCCAAGAATATTTGTTGAAAGCTTTGTTCAAAAAGTGTGAATTTTTCAAACGGAAGTTCAATTTTTAGGCTTTATTATCCCCTCTCAAGGTCTTCAGATGGATCCACAAAAATTGGATACTCTTATACAACGGCCCATGCCAGAGACTTTGTGAGGTCTTTGCCATTTTTTGGGATTCTGAAACTTCTATTGCAGGTTTATACATTGCTTCTCTTTCATAAAAAATGGCCTGATGGGCCTCACGAAGGAATCTGTGTTTCATCCTTCAAAAATGAAGGAGACAGTAGCAGTACAGTCTTTTGAAAGACTTGTAGCAGCATTTTTGTCTGCTCCATTGAGTCAGCCTGATGCTACTGGCCGACTCTTTCCTGTCCGTTTTTTCTCTCACAAATTGACAGATCAAGAACGGGCTTGGGAGATCTTTGATTTGGAACTCTATTCTGTATACTTGGCTTTTGAAGAGTGGAGAGCATTACTAGCTGGCAATGTGACTCCAGTCCTTGTTTTTTCTGATCATGCTAACCTAAAAAGTTTTATGATGTCTGTTGAATTTCAGTCTTGTTTCTCCCCATCCCAAAAATCCCTACACTTTTTCCTCACACCATTCCATCCTTTTATATCCTCCTCTATGGGCTTGTTTTCAGATCAAAGTTATCCAACACTTATGTAGCCCCCTCTCTATGTGGTCTGTCTCTTATCCTTGGTCATGCTTCTCTCTTACTATCTTGTAGAAATTGATCCCTGATTAGAATAGAGTTTGTATTAGGTTTCCAGGTTACTGCTTATCCTCTAGATTGCGCGCTTCTCTGATGGGGATAATAATGTACCTTTTGACATGTCACAATGAGTTTGAGATGTTTCTTATTCAATATTCCTTTTTATTCATTATTATTCTCACCCACATTTTGACCACATGTACATAGACTACTTATACGGTGCTAGATACATGTGAATCAAAATCATTGGTTCTCTCCCTCTTTTTCCGCCCTTGAGCCGTTCCAGTGAGAAAATCCTCCTCTCACTGTCCTGCATATCCTTGCCGCTTCTCTGCCCCTTTTTGGGTCCTCCAGTCAAAAACCTAACAATGTCAAAAAATCTTTCCCCCTGTTATGGCAGGTCATTTTAGTCATTGCATAGCTGCCAGGTTTTTACATAGTTTTGTCTCACCAAAACAATTACATAATCATCTTGTATATATAATCTACATACTTTGCAACCATGTTTTTCCTCTTGAGGGAGTTTTTCCATCTCATCTTGCCGTATCCTGATATCTCATCTCTTCACCCCCAAGCAGGCTCATTGGGCTGCTTTTCTTGATTCTTTCAATTACAAACTGTTTCACCTTTCTGGCACCTCCAATCCCGCTGACGCGCCCAGCCGTCGACCAGACTTTGAGATCTTGGAGAAGCTTGAAATTGCAAATTCTTTACAAGCCCGTTTTTCAATAAATTCCATTGAAACATCTTCTCATGCAAAGGAGGAACATGATTTATATTTTCAGCCTGTCTTGACTTCTTTTCTAGAAAATCTGCAGGAGGCTTACCTTTCATAAGAGGAAAAATTGATGTACCATTTCCACTGGGGTTACTATTGGTTTTGTCATTGTCTTTTTGTGCCCACTCCATTTTGTTCACAAATTCTCAAAACTTATGTTGAGGATCAGATTGTGGGTCATCCGGGCATCACTCAAAACTTATCGCTAATTTTGCCAACTTTGGACTGGCCTAGCATCAGGAAGGACATCATATTCTTCCTGTGATTCTTGCCAACGTGTTAAATCAAGCAGACAACAGCCAGTTGGAATATTAAAAACTTTAACTATACCTTCCCGACCATGGAATGTTATTGGCATGGATTTCCTCACCAAGTTACCAGTTTCCTGTTCATTTCATTCCATTCTGGTAGTCGCCAACTTACTAAGAAAAGCAGCGCATTTTATTCCTTGTCAAGAATCAATGACTTCAAAGGAATTGGAAAAGCTATTCTGATGCAAAAAATTTTGTCTGCATGGTTTACCTGATAGAATAATATTGGATAGGGGTACCACTTTTACTAGTGAATTCTGGTGATTTTTCATGAAGTTGTTAAATATCAAAGCAGCGACATCTACCACTTATCATCCTCAGACTGACGGTCAGACAGAGAGGATGAATCAAATTTTAGGGGAATATTTGGGAGATTTTTTTGGTCATAACCAAACTGATTGGTCTGATAAATTGGACATGGCTGAATTTTATATTGAAAATCTTCACTCTTTGGCTTCAGGTGTTTCTCCATTTTTTTATGCATGGTTTTCATCCACGTTTCAATACACTTACCATTTCTTCTGGAAGGTCCAAAGCTAACACAGTGGTACAGGATTTACAGAAGATACAGGACTAAGTGTTATCCTCTTTACACAAAGCAAAGCAGAAACAAGCGCTATATTATAATAAGAAGCGGCAGGAAGTCACCCCGTACAAAGCAGGTGATCTAGTTTTATTGTCTAGACGTTTTATCCAAAATAGACCTCCAAATTCCAAGATTGATTAACATCATCTCAGACCCTTACAAGTGATTCAGAGGGTGGGTTAAGGAGAAGTTTGCATAGATATCAAGGTACACTATCCTAAACTTCATCAGGTCTTCAATCTTTCTCTCATTACTCCCTACAAGGAACCTATCAATAATCCACTTTGAACAGCAGTGTTGAATCCAATGGTATATTCAGTACCAATTGAGAATATCCAATGGAACTTGTTTTCAGAGGTATGAGACCATTGGGCACCGCAAAAGGGAACGGAGGAATGTTTAATTTTTTGGAAGCATGCAACCCCCGCGGCAGACCAATGGCTTTCTCTGTATCAAATTCCCAGTTTTCTGCACTCACATCTTTTAAATTTTCATCAATCCACCCAATCATCTTATTAACAGGTATAAGGTAAAGTATATCTTTGAGAATCAGAGTTATGTTTTGTTAGGCAATACACTGTGAAAAAACCAAGAAACTGCTGCCACTTGACATGCAATATTACAAAGGTGCCTTTGTCAGCCGGCTACGCAGCGCAAGCCAGCGTAACACTTGTTCAAATAATTATAAATAATATTAATTAATATTTCATGGGTTTTTTGGTGACAGACATAAATATAACATGTCACTGATAATATAAATATATAATAAATACATATAAAACTATATGTATATATAGTTTAACTTGAAAAATAGTGAGTATTAAAAATATAGTCCGAGTGAATACTAAACTACACTCGGGCGCGGGAGCTACATAAATATCTGTCAATAACATTTAAGTGACAGGTGTCACTCATCCGATGATGTCTGAGAAATAAGAAATTATCCCCAACTAGGATTCTCCAGAAAACTAAAAAGATCCCATCCGAGTGAGAGCGCTATAAACCAATCGACCTCGATAAATAACCGCCCCAATCGAGTTCAAGAATAAAAGGACAGATATCGACAGCCCCATCGCAAGTCAAATGATACTCGAGCGATAGAGACCACCCCAGTCCGTAGTCTTCTAAGATAATTCCCCAAAGAAATAGGAGACAGCAACAGATATTTAAAGAGGTTTGTTATCCCTCTTTTTCTTTTCTCATCAGCTTCAGACAGCCGCACGAATATCTAACCACTCTTTCGACTCACAACATCATCAGATTCCGATCGATCTAGTCATTACATCTTCGCCGTCTATAGCCTGTCTCAATTCCGAGTGCGATCCGATATCGAGAAGGTTCTTTACTAGTAAGTAATTACCCTTCTCTTATTTATCGCACTTCTCTTATTATCTTCCTGGGATTCAACCACACCTGTATAGCAGGCCCCAGTGTATATCAGAGGGACCAAACCACCCCCGCTAAGTCGGGCCCCTCTTTTTATTTTTTATATTTATTTCTTTGAAATAAAACCCCACAAAACATTCCAAACTACCTTTTTTTTATCAATCATCACCCGGTGTAGCTAGAGGAGCGCTGCTCTTGGCATCACCGAGGCTGACAACCTTTGTGATATTTCATGTCAACTGGCAGCAGTTTCTTGAGTTTTTTCACAGTGATAAGTTTTAAAAAACTTGTCTAACTCAGATACATGTAAATATGTGTAAAACAATGTAACCTTACTTATCAAAGCATTTTACTTTTAAAGATAACAGTAGTGCAAAAAGTAATAGGAAATAAAAATCTTTTATCTCTGTAATTTATATAGGAAATAAAAATCTTTTATCTCTGTAATTTATACAGTGTTTAGTTGAAATCCAACCATTAGCACACAGACAATTTTGACATGAAGATATAAGGAACTTGTCCTTTCCAGTTGTATTTCCCTTTCTCTCATTGTAATATTTTTGTTCTTTTCTTATCATCATCTGAAGTGCAAATCACACATCCTAGCCTGTCCAACTATCTTTTGAAATCATTGTAAACATTTCTTATTTGAATTTAAATAGTGCCTGTCATAGACGGTGACCGGACCATCAGGTGAGGTCACCCAGGTCCAAGCGCGCGAGTGAGGAAAAACCAGACCGGGCCAAAGGGCTGGGAGGGGGTTTTAGAGCATCTCCAGCAGTCCGGGGGTGGATAGTGCTGACTTAAACAGGCTGTGGCTTGGGTTGAGCCAATTTTTGCTTACTCAAGCTGGTCCATGTGCTTTTGAAGGTCCAGCCAACCTCATCCTTCACAATACAATCAGCATTCCCTGTTGGGTGGCCTTTGTGCCAGAAGGTACTTTTTGATGGAAGCATAAAAAATGTATCATTTTTGCCTCCGGCCTGCTACATTCCCATGTCTATAGCAGCCTGTAGAAGCCAGCTGCAGGTGAGAGACTTGGAAATCTCTGAGATATTGGAAAAAGTGAATCTCTGCCTGCCAAAAGCAGCACGATCCACCCCTGGACTGCTGGAGATGCTCTATGAAGGTTTAGGTTCAGGACTGAGCTCAAGCGCCACACGCGCAAACCTTCATAACAACACCTGCTGACACCTCTTGCGCTACACCGGCAATCCTTCCTTTTTCCCCATCTCACCATTGTCTCCTTTCTCATTGCACATTTCTCCTCTTTCAAAATCCTCCCACCCACCCGTACTATTTTGGCAGAGAGGCCACCAACGTGAGATTCTAGTCGGGGGGGGGGGGGGTTGTATTGGAAACCCCACAGTCTTCAAAAGCCAACCCCTTTCTTTCCTCTCTGCTTCCCGCCCACGGGTGCCGTGTGCGGTTCCGTGTATTACAATTTTGGGGAAAATGCCACGGGTACCCGTCAAGGTACCCGCCACAGAAAGTCGTCTCAAGACGACCTCTTGCCCCCTAATTGTTCCCGGAGGGCCCCGCCACCCGCTCAAGTCCTCCAACTGGGTAGTCGACAAGCCCACAGAAGCCACCTCCGACCTCCACATCACCAACAACCCCACACTCTGAAGATGAAACAAACACAAAAGAGACCACGCCCAACCTTGAGTACACCCTCCTCCTCGCCTCCAAAATCCTCAGACGCTAACAGCCAATCAATACCTCCCAATGCCGCTGATACTGATATTGTCAAGCTTGGCAATGGCATAGACGCACCCCCTAGCAAACAGTCATCAGCCCCTTGGACCAGTCGGGATACCACTGATGAGGAGGAACTTGGTAAGTTTTCTTTAAACTAATTCATCTCAACTGCTTACCTATCTGAAAAGTTTTCTGAAATTTTGAGCTCAGAAAATTGCGGCCAACGCGGTCAGCGCAGGCTATTCCAGCTATGAAAAGCTAGAACTCTCAGTGCAACTTGACAAAAAAGGACGTCATATGATTGCATATCCCTGCAAGATGTTAGCCAAGATCATCATTCCTTCCTTTTTTCACTCACCATTTTTTTGTTTGCTGACATTGAATCTCAAATCAGGTGTAGCATGAAGATACACAGGCCAACTTACAATTCTTCATGCAGTCACTTGTTGAAAAATGCTGCGGCATGTCCCAAAAAACAGCACAAATTGACCAGCCAACAAAATCTGGCCAGTCTTGGCATTAGTGGCACAGGCAATATTGACCCACAAGAGGTGAAAAACATTATCTTTATCTCTATGAATTGCGCTGGCTGTGGAATGTCAATTCAACTCCATATCTATTATCCAGGTACAGCAACTATGCGCGGTTTGGTGTGCTGAGGCAGCGCAACCCTTTTCAGCCTTGCTAGACGAGTCACACAAGGATATTCTCCATCCCACAGCCGTTAAACACATGCCTTTGGCAAAGGTAGTTTCAGAATCCATTCATATGCTCTATACTGCGGTTCAAGACAATTACCAACATATTTTAAAGGTGGAGAATTTTCTCTTGACTTCATTTCCAATATTGTATGCTCTAACGCTGACTGAATATCAAAAATCTTGAATGTTTTGAATCTTCAGAATCATGTAGGTGCCATGTACCTTGGTGCCGATGCCTGGCAGTCCCCCAATGGACACAATATCTGCGGGATAGTTATTCACCAATTAGTTCAGAAGAATGGTGCAAAATTTAATCTGGAGGCAATGCCTCTGAAGTTTGTTTGGCTAGCAAAGAGTCACACGGGAAATTATCTTGCCAAAACAATGCGTGCAGTGATGGAAAAGTTTGATATTCAAAATCAAGTAGGCACAAATATCACAATGTTGATCTCGCTACAAACTTTACAAGCTGAGATCTTTTCTTGATCAGATTTGTGGCATTGTCACAGACAATGCCTCAAACAACTTGTCAATTGTTGCCACAATGAAGAAGTTTAAATGGCCTTGATTTAAAGGTTATTCACAGTGGATCAGGTGTTTTGCACACATCCTGAATTTGATTGTCCGCTCAATTTTGAAAAACTTCAACAAAAATGAAACAAACCACCAGCTGGCGTCCAATTTTGAATTGGAAGAAGGTTCAGAAGATGAAGATGCTGAGATACAGATCCGTAGGCAAGTTGTACAAATAGTTAATATAAATAAACATTATCTAAAGTGACTTTTTGCCTCTTTTCAAACCCAGATACGTCCCAGAAATTTCCATCAGTAGCAAACAAGATCCTAGCAAAGAAGACCCTGCCAAAAGTGAAGATTTAGACCTATCCAACCAAGATGAAACATTGGAGCGGGAATTATCAATCAATGACATCCAGGATTTGAGTGATGAGGATGACAAAAATGATGCTTACACTTCAGTCTCTTGCAAAAAAAGTTTGCAAAAGGTAGTTCTCAATTATCCTCCTAACTTGATGTGTAATCTCATTTTTTATCTTCCCAGTTCCGAGATATAGCTCGCAAGCTTTGTAAATCTCCCAATTTGAAGGCGGAGTTTGTTGAATTATGTGTTGAGAAGAACTGCGATAAACCTCAAAACATCAAGAGAGATGTTCAAACAAGATGGAACTCCACCTTTGCCCAGATTGAAGGAATCATTCGATGCAAGAAAGCAATGTGAGTAACATTTCACAGTTTTTTTTTAATCTAACCAAAAAATGCTCATGATTTTTTTGTGGCAGTATGATTTAGCAAAAGGACCGAAAATATGGGTTGGCTCGGAGACATCACATTGACGAAGGTCATATCCGGTTGGCACATGACTTGGTTTCAATACTCCGGACCTTTTACAAACAGACCCTTCAGATATCTTTGACTGGATCGGCTCGACTAACTCACATCATCATCTTTATTGATGAGATCACAGAGCATCTTTCCAGTGTGATCAAAGTGCAAGCTCGTGGAAAAGATGGGAACAATCATGATGAGGGGCGTGTCCCCGCGGGTGGGACTCGGGGGTGATGAATGATGTCATTGGACTGCAAATGAATGCAGCCTTGCCTCGAGCAGCGAGCTGTGCACCACTCCAACAATAACGACGGCTGGTGAGTTCCATCTCTTAGAGACTGCTCCTCAGGCTCTTGATCAATCAAGAACGGGAAGATTGTAAGACTGACTTTCATTTCGATTGCCGAACCAGATGATAGATATACGAGGAACATCATGGACGATCACGATTGTCCAACCATGCCCGGGTATCTGCCAATAGCCGAGGAACGAGACCAAGCCCCAGGGCAGCCCGGTTCCATGAGCAAATCCCTTGACCCGTCTTTCGTCTTCGCGGCCGCCCATGGATCCCTCGCGATCGCATCCTTTGCCACCCGATTCGGCTTCAATGTAGCTCAAAGATCAGTCCAACTGGGTCTCGCGATCCCTCAGACGATTGTATCGAACGTGCTTCCCAGCCAACTCAAGCCGGTCTCGACGGTCATCCAAGCCAGCCTGAGTTTCGCCGAGTACTCCACTCTCACGGCCCTCCAACTGGCCGAAGGGATCTCAACAGGCGGCTTAGATTTGGCCGCCTATTCGATCACCGAGCTTGATTCCCTGATCAAATCGTATCAGCAACTACAGCCCTCCTTGCCTTCCCTCGATGCACTCAGACTTGTCGTCGCCCTTCTCCGTCAACAGTGGGAGAAAATCACGCCCCATTCGTCCGATCTGCCCCCTGGGAACAAAACCGAGCCCTTCCAGGTCTTTCAAGTTCTCCGAGCGCTCTCGACTTGGGCTCTAATCCAACAACTCACGCAGCATGTTGAAGATGGTCAATTATCTTCGTATTTAATTCCCGTCCGGTCCTCCCCATCAAATCGCCAAGTCCCAGCTCAAATCCAACCTGGATTTGAAGAGGATAGTGATGAGGATCCAGAGATCGTCAAGCAAAAATTCAAGCGATATATCGACCTTTCTCTAAGTAGCTATGGTGGCTTGGGTCACATCCTCTTCAATTCGAAAAATCCGCCCTCGTCCGAAGACTCTCAATCCAGCAAAGGTGTGCCCTCCCTACACGTAAGGTAGAAGGACTTCCTGAAGCGCATCTGATGAAAGGGCATTCCCACTGTTTTTTGATCCAAATTTGGCAAACGCAAGATACGACTACGTACGAAATATGGAACCTTTTGATGGGAAAACAGTACGTATTCCTGTTATACTCAGGCTTGATCCCGGACAGACTTCGCGCAAAGTTGACGAGTTCTTCCGCATTGCTCTGTGACAAATTTATTAACTTCGACTTGAATAATAAAACTAACAGTGATCATGATTTACTTAGAGAACATGGCGAACTGTTCGAAGATACATTTTTACCAGGAGCAGCAAACGAAGGCGGCCAACAGATAGCAGAAACGTTCAAGGATCTGTTACCAGCGGTGTCCATCACGACAGACCCACTTGCTCAAGAAGGAAAAGAAAATGGAGCTGGAAATGGGAAGGAAGATGAGAAGAACAAGGAAATGACTGCTTTGATAGAACAGATCGGTTCGTTGGGTGCAGTACACGAAACAAATGACGCGAAAGAATGGAGTCTGGTCACCAATCCGGACGACAAAGAGATGATGGAGCTGGAAATGGCCAGTCAAGACTTATTGCCCGAGCTCGAGAACAATCCATCTCCACAAGACTCTCTACCAGATAGCACGAAAGAAGAAACACCCTCCAAGCCGGTCACTTCCAATTGCCAACCCCCGCGATACTTCATCCTTATCGATAAGATTCATCAGACCGTCATTGTTTGCTTGAGAGGTACTTTCTCCCTTAGCGATGTCGCTACCGACCTCACTTGCGATTATGAAAACTTCGATCCTGAGGCTTTTTGGGACTCGCCCTGCTGGGAAGAGGAAACTGGGGACGCTTGTGAGCTATCAACAGGTATGTATTTAGTTCTATGTACTAAAAGTTCCGACCGCGATCAAACCGCTGCAGGAGTATGACAATATGAATAATGTGTTGTCATGTTGTTTTATTTGACTTTGGCAAAACAAAAAGCAGAAAAGAAGACATGTGGAAGCAAGAAAAAACAAACCTTTCGTGTGCACAAAGGATTCTTAGAAGTATCCAAGAGTTTAATCGGATATCCGATAACCCCATCACCGTCGATGGGCAAGACCCAGCAACCGACCAAATTTATGGCTTCCATTCGTAGTGCCTTGAAGCAGCAAAACACGGACAACGACGGTGTTCGAACGTTCAAAAAAATCGAATTTGTCGGACATTCTCTGGGCGCTGGTGTTGGCGTCATGTTGAGCTTAATGCTAGCTGAGTTGAGTCCACATGCTTCTTTTGGCCTACTATCATCTTTTCCTCATAGATGCCTTCTCTGACCTTGACATTTTTTTTTTTTGGCTGTGTATTTATGTTTATAGTCCTAGAACTGGACTCAGTACTAAACGAAGTGGCTTGCCTGAAGGTACATCCATCAGGACCTATGCAATTTGCCCACCGTGAGTAAACCGCCGGATGTGAACTTATCTATCTATCTAGACGTATCTCTATTTATCGAAATACAGATGTCAACCTAACTTTGATATTAACGCGTCCCCCATGTCCTAAAAATGTAGGTGTACGGCATCCAAAGGATTAACAGAGTTGAGCAGCAAGATGGTGAAGACCTTAATCCACTCGAATGATTTGGTTCCCAGACTATCTTTGAATCATGTCTTGAACCTGAAAACGCTAATCATCTGGATCGACCACTTTGAGAACAATCCTGCCGAGCTCCCTCTGATGTCAACTCAAACAACCTCGGATGGGATCTGGAAAAATTTATTGCAAGTTTACACTAGGTTGAAGGTCTTCCAGTCCCAAAATGGCGACAATCATCAGTCTGATGCTTCGAAGAAAGTCTTGCTGGAAGATGAGGTTTGGGTGCGTCGATTCTGCTGGATCCTATCTCTTGCCTACCGTCCATCTCTTCCCATCACGGATCATTTTTGCAAACGAGGATTGTTAATATGTTGACCATAATTCTTCTTTCGTTCCCTCATCATGTTTAAACACCTGTTCAGTTGATTGAAATGAGGAATCTGCTAGAATCAAAGATCCAAAAAGAGCATCATGTGGATGTTCTATTGCCAGCGGGGAAGATATACTGGATGGTCAAAGACGACCTATTTATAGTTGAGCAATCATGTTTTCTTCCCTTTTGTCAAGAATACTACCCTTTTTTTGACACTAAATCTGTTCTTTGATATCTACATAGGTTCCTAAAAATAAAGCCCAGGATATCTTCAACCGGATCAAGTTCGATATCAACATGGTCAAAGATCATTTGATCCATCAAGTCAAAACCAAATTCGCTGAACACCTTTAAATCGACTTAAAATCTTTCACAACTAACAATCTTTCATATTTACGAAAATTGGACATCCCAAGTTGTATACACGTGTTGTAACTTTTTGACCCAGCTTCCTACTCAGGACGTTTGATTAAAAGCTTCTTTCTCTTTTTTACTTCCGCAGAGTTGCTTTCTGCTTCTTCCTTCTGAAGTGTGTTGGTACACATTTTTTGCGAAAAAACATTAGCATCTCTCTTGGATCGCTTTTTCTTATTATCTATTGTCTTCATGGGCATCAAATCGTCTGAGACTTTTTTAGACCTACAACATACATAGACTGTCTTCTGGCTGCATCTTCTTTTCTCTACCTCCATATGATCGACTAGAGCATAGAAAACTTTCAGTCTAAAACTCACGAAAATGTTTGGTCATGACTTTTGGGAGCGAGTGTTGCTGTCATTTGCGTTCTGTTGGACTAAGAAAGCGTAGCAGTCAGAGAGACGGAACAGTACAAGGTGCTTCGCAGAGAAAAAGGTCGAAAATAATGCCTTTCGGAAGACTGGAGTGTTGGATGTACAACCCAAATCAAATGTGATTCGATAATTAGCGACTGTGATGAGCACCACTCTAGTTTAGTGGTTCGAATGAATCAATTCGAGTGATAATTGCTGCATATCCCCGGCAATCCTAGTGTGCCGAGCTCCGAACCTAACGCCAATGGTCTCCCTATGGCGGAGCGTTGTCCAGTCCTGAGTGCATCGCCAAGCACCTGTCACCTCTCTGAGAAAAAGACCCTGGCTGAGCTGCCCTTGATCGGGCTCTGAATCGGGAGGCGCCATGTGTTGAGCTCGGCGACGGACTAACCGCACGCCATGGAAGAAGGAAACGCTGCACGCCCCGGTCAGCACACTGCGGTTGTGGCGCTTGAGTAGCCACCCGGCAGATACGAGCGAGGCATTGTCTTCGATTGGACTACCGATATCAATTGCGCTATATACTGAGAAGTTTTACCCCCCCTCAAATCGCGACTTGGAGATAACAACAGGATTCGTGCGCTTGGCTTCTGGGCATTTGTTCTCGGCCTTCCCTCTCTTGTTCACCACTACGCCTAGGTTCATGAAGATAGAGAATCTTGTTTGTTCTGAGAAGTCTTTCAATTCACTGTTTAAGAAGGAGCTTTCGTGAACTAACTGGCTGCGCATCCGACTCCATTAAATCCCTTTTCTTTCAACTGTTTATATCAGCAACTCATCCGAATACCGCTTGTTGGTCTTCTTATATTTATACCAAATCTATATATTCTCGTCTGTAAAGTCGCCGTTTTGCTTTCAGCCAATTTTTCAGTAAATTTAGTAAATTATATTATCCGGAAAGATCAACTCTACCGACGCAAAATTCACATTACTGTCAAGATGATTCCTTTCAAACTTGCACAACTGGCGGCAATCGTCTTGTGTTCATGCGCAAGCATGACTCACGCAGCTCAAAGCCAAAGCCTCCCGAAACCTACCGGGTAAGTTCTTATCTGCTTCGGATGACGACACAGCTCTTTTCGAACGGTTATTCTGCTGTTTCTTTTCGATTTTTCACAGAGCGCTTTCGAAGTCTCCACCGGAGTTAAGCAACGAGGCCATGAAGAACGCCGCAAAGAAGAATCCACCTCCTCCCAGTGGTCAACCACCCCAAACCTATCCAAAACCAACAATCATTTCACAGAAAAAACCGACAGATCCAAAAAATCAGAAGTCCAAGGACAAGTACAAAGGCCGGCCCGAAAACGATATCAAGCCCGCTGGAACCGAAGGGCTCATCAAGCGAGAAAGCCATCCCATTCGAACCCCGGTCTGGAAGCGAGAAGATCTCACCAGTCCTCATGTTATCGTAAACAGATCAGCGTCTCTCTTGAAAATACCTTCATAATGAAGCGGGACGATCATTTGGGATGATGGCGGGAGGATCGAGGTGTGGTCTTGGGTCAAGTCCTGGTAGCAGCGGGGGGAAACAACAAATTGGCCACGAACAAAACGATGCCAAGTTATAGCGGTAAAATGGCAAGAATGAGCCGGTCAATAATTGTTCTGTACGTGAAGGGATCGTGGTCGAAATTGAGTTTGACGGGGTAATGTCGGTTTCATCAAGCGAGGCAACCCTTCGACCGGGCACATCCCATCGAAACGAAAGAAGTCAGGGATATCATCTGGTCATTTTCTGACAGTGGGTCAGGCGGTAGCAACTCTTTCCGGAGGGGGGATAAGACCCGGTGGGGGAATGACTGCGCTGAGTGGTGGCCTGTCACTTCTTGGCGGTGGAATGAATAGCTTCAAATCAATGTTAGGTGGATGTGGAGGTTTGTTAAGGCTTCCCTTTTTTTTAAAGATAACCAACTCTAAACTATTGAAAGTATTAAAAGCTTATATATATCGCTCAGAAAATCATGTTGTAGGTTGACTATGAACAACTCGCAAATCAATTTTAAATAATTCGAAAACGTCCTCATCCGATCGAAATTTTCTTTTGCTGAGGTTGTTATAAGGGCCAAGTGAAAGCTGAAGGGGCACTGGTTTAGCAGGCAACAAACTATGTAGATTTAGCAGTGATTAGCTCGCTTCCCGCTAAGAAGGCAGGAATTGTAGCAGGGATTTGTGCTTTCACTTGAAGGAGGAAGTCTTTATTTTGTCAGCGCGCTTTTGCTTGGAACAGACAGATAAAACCATAGGGGCGACAAAAAATCATAGACGAGAGTGGGGGAAGAAAAGTAGGAAAATAATTTAAGGCAAGATTTGTAGTGCGTAGTTGAACATTTATTTTCAAGAAGCACAAAAAAGCGAGGAAGCGCACGAACTAAAATGCTATCTAGGTAGGCAAGTGAGATTATATATATTGTAGGTACACAGTGACTTAAAACTTAACCTCTGTCATTGCTACTAGGAAGGGTACGGCAGCAGAGCCTCATTCCTATGATCCCATTGCCAATTCAACCAGTTGACGCAGGTAAAAGGTTTGCCTTTGCACGTATTTAGCTTGGATCACTGACCAGACAAATATGAGCAGATATTTCCTAATTTTAAATATTTCTTCCGTTAACCTGGCTTACCAAGGTGTGCTCAACATCCCTTGTTCTGGTGGAAAGATTGTTCTGCCCTTTGTATCTGATTTATATCTCTTTCTGCCGCAACACTCAAGCATTTGATTTCGAACTATCTTTACATCTAATTTCGGAAGAGATGGCTAGAGGCTAGAGAAAGAGTAACATGTAAAACTCGGATCGACTAGATAATTGCACCTCTTGTGGAATAGAGTGATAGGGGTAGTTGATAATTGGTGTTGGGAAATTTTGGTAATACAGACAACGTAAACTAATACTAATGAAAATCACACTTGAACTTCTGGTTACATAGCTTGGGAGAGAGTGAGTTGGGAACAAAGGACTGGCTTCTCTTGGTTCGGCTGAGCGACTCTTGCAGTGTACACTACATATCGAACTGAAGATCATAGATGCTGGCAACCCTGCTCACGGGCTTGGAGGATTTTAGTATACCCGTATCACAGCGTACGCCGAGTTGCTGGTGCCTTCCAGACCACAAGGTAATCCAAACGGATAAGATACCGTCTGAAGGCTCACGACACATTTGAACATTTCTTGGCTGAAGAGCCTAAAGTGGTTGGGATTGATGATGAATCTGGGGACAGGAGGACAATTCATCTCCTCCGTGCTTGATTCGACTCCGATGGCTTCATCCTGTCCTGAAATATGATGCTACGTCCCCAAGAAGCAGGGCGTTAGAGTAGGACTAATACAGCTAAACACTGGCGTGACGATGTTGCCCCAGAGGACAATAATTACTCGAACTAGCTTCAACTTCAATGGCTTAAGGAGAGGTTATGACCCATCATATGGCTCAGTGGTAGGTTTACACATAGAACGTTGACTCACATAATATTAAAATCAACAAACAAACAGCACCGCGTTTTTTCCCTGAGTGTAGTTTGGCGTTCCATACCCAACGGTGCGTCAGGATTGGTCGGATTCCGTTGGGCTTCCGTTGGGCCAGTACTACCACCGTAATGCCCCAACGACACGAGCTTTGTTCTTTTTTCAAACTTGGGTAGACATAAAAAGGACCTCCATCCCGGCCAAACTTTTTCCCCATCAGCTCCACTCCACTCCACTTTCCAATTCAGATTCCTCCCTCCATTGCCTCATCCAGCAGACTACTACTCATCTTATTCCACACCTTCATCACCCATATTCTCCTCATAGTCAGGATCATTCACATTCCGTCCAGTTTGAACCTTGGGACGACCACTCAACTCAAGCTCGATTAACTCGCACAGCTCAACCCCCAATGGTTTAATCTACTCCCTTTCGTTGTCAATTGAGGTCTTCCTTCAACCGTTTTCTCAAGGATGCTCTCCCTTCGTCGCACCTGGCCCTCACTCCAGCGCTGCGTCCTAGCATCCACAAACAGTGGGACCAAAGATCGAAGTGTCATTACCGGCCAACCCTACAGAGTGACCTGTAGCCTTCCGTTTTCAGGCGTCTGATTCAGAGAACGTTTTTGGTCCTCACTATTCCTTTGACCATGTCTTCAAGCATTGTGATCCCTCCGATCACCTCAGTTGTTGATCATTGAGATTGCCTGATAGCTAACGTTGGGGTAGTTATCCCCTAGAGCTGGATTTCCTTACTCCAGTTGGTCTTATCCAACCAAGTATACATCAAACATCGCTCGATTTGATAATTTGTTCTTGATCTTCAAAGTGGATCGGCTGACCACCTTATAAGGTGAGGCACTCACAGACAAACACCGCTAGTAATGTCTTGTGCTATATCTACACCTTTGATCGATAGGATGGCATAGGTAAGCTAGTCTTTTTCTTCTTTGTCTGAAACGGAATATGGTAACTAACTTTTTCAAATCTTCTTTGAATCAGTGTTAGGCTTGACAAGACAGTCTTCTCACCAGGTGCGCGGTCGTATCCGCTGAGCCACCCCCAAGAGCTGCACTCGCCTCCTATCGACATGAAATGATTAATCCATTAGCAGAAGGGTATATCCTTTGATGACATGAGCAATTGCCCATGCGCAGTGATGGATCCCTTCAGGTTAGCCATTGATTTTTCGCGATTCATGATCACTCAAGCTGTCTCACATTAACATGGCCCTTCTTCATGTGTAGTGCAGACAGTCGAGAGAGGTTGACAGGTCAACTGGAATGATACATACCTCCCAGACCTCAACCTCGGAGGTAATGTCCTCGCTCTGCGGGAATCACGCCCACATCCATCTCATTTGAATTAGCAGCTCATATCTGCTTGCTATGAGCACTCTTTCTGGTTCCAATATCCGGCTATGGAAGAGACTTGAAGCGGTCATCGTGCCATGGCCAGTATATGCTGAATATTACAAAGCATGGCTCTGATTGACTCCATTTATACACTTATAGAAGAACAGCTGATTCGCGTTCGGGAAGGAATGTCCTGATCTAACTGCCCTTATGCGCTGTTCGAGTTAGACCTATCGGTTCAATATCCGATTTTCTGGTCTCGGAACCTGATGAATATGCGATCAAGGGTGATGTTATGGAGTGACATGTTTACTCCGAATCGACCTCTTGGACCAGCCAAATGATGAAAAAATTGATCAGATTAACAAGGATATCACCTTCAAGACCATTGAAAGTGTTTTGTATGCGGTTGGAATTTTGATGAAGCCCAACTTCCAGGGATTCGAGCGGGCCCGATGTTGCTGCGGTTACTGCGTCGGCGTGAAGATGCGGAAGGCTGATGCCGGCCCGATGATGATGTCCGGCCATCCCGTGATCGGCGATGGCCTCTGAGGGTTTTCTCCAAGATCAACTTCTTGGATCGCCAGCTTACCGCTGGTCGTGTTCCTGGCTTTGATGCCTTCAGAGCTCAACGGGGACAACTTCTATCCGCCTGTCAAAAGCAGCAATCGACTTGAAGAACCAACGCAAACGAACTGGACTGACTATGCTCGCATCCTCATCCGGGTTCCGGGGCGAACACTGTACGCTATACGCCTCTCTCTTTTCTCCCTCCCTGCCTCAAGGAAAAATATATTCTTGTGCTTGATTCCATTGAGGCTGATAGTCTGATCGGATCTTTTATCTTGGGAATCCAGAACTAACGAAGAATCCAGAACGAACTGACGAATAATGAGATAGACCAGTCCCTCTCATCCCGCCCATGGAGGTCAGTCCCTTTTCACCATTGTTACTCTATTGATGTCAGTTACTGCCTAACCATAGATCCTATTGGTCATAGATCAGGGACCTTGTGTACGATGGACCCCGGCATCGGGTCGATGTCACATTTCACCATCTCTAAACCTGACGACGTCTGAAGTCGCCACTATCATCAATCTTTCGAGCCAGCAATCATCACCAACCCAACGAATCTCTGCTCCTCTCCTATATGTGCTACTTCAACGCACTGAGACCTTTTCCCGATCGGCTCGCGCAACACGGCATTCGACCTCTCGCGGTCCTCAACGGTGCTACTCGATCTTCGTGGACAAGTTCTTGAAAGATATTCTGACGGAGGTCAGCTTGCATAACATTCTGTTTTAATCAGACCGAGGATTTGAATGGCGATCAACGAGGGACCGACTCGCTCTCGGAAAATCTTTGCTCCAACTGGTTGATGAGCTTCTTCGACTGCTCTCTCCGACACCCTCATTCTTTTTGAATTCAACCTCAATCACCCTCAATCTTTCTAGTCATTCTCATCCCAGCCGTGAGACCTGATCCGATTGCCTTCGCATTCATTCGATTGCACTGAGTAGTCAGATTACTATTCCGTCCCCGTTGCTTCTGTAGCCTGCGTGATGTGTATTTCTCTTTTCTTTTGTACTTGGGCTGGTATGAAGTTTGTATTGATTATGCCTGTGTCGCCAAACTTAGCGGTGACATGTAAGATTTGTATGTGCAACACTCCTCACCACAAATGACATTCTGTCAACAACAACATATCAGATGAAGGGCCTTTGAGAGATGTGAAAAACCTACAGCTAAAATATCAGGCAGGCTATAAAGAGAGAAAAAGAGAATGTTCAGCAGCCTAACTCCCCTCGACCTAGATTTTGGTGGCTGCAAGGATTTTTGGGGTCCTAGGTAGACGTTTCATGTGCTTATGGAAATATCAGGAATAAGCTCAAGTCACGACAGAGAATGCCTATTAGCCGCAGAACTCCGGACACCCCAAGTCCGATATCCCTAACACTGAGTCAGCATCTCAACCCAAATCCGACTTCAACTTTCCCCCTCGGCTGGCCAGCACCATCGCTAGTAGAGAATCTGGATTGAAAGAAGATTTGGATAATCTCAGAAGGGGACCCAGCACGAAACACTCTCGCGCGAGAGGAAGGATTGTCTGGCCTTTCTTCAGACCTGGGGATGACCGGCCCTGGAGAAACCGAGAAACAAAGAGGAAGCGTGGTGATGAGTCAAAACAACCGGTCGGGTAATATGCAATACAGTAATGATACCGAAGAGCCACATTACTGGGCCAAGACCGTGCGAAGACGGGCGCATCATTGCTCGAAGATACGGGTGATTGCAACCACCTCCTGGATTCGGGCGCGGGAATGATGGCCGTGGTTGTGGACATACCCAACAGCATGCTAGGCGCCAGGATCCTCGGGCTGTCGTACGCACTGATCAGGAACGCGGGTTTGGTAGGGTGCACTCCTGCATCCTCGAACAAGGCATTGCGATTTGTTTTGTCTCTCAAGTGGTAGATTTCTTTTGGCTCTCAGGGGGCCTTAACTCACTCCAGGAAAACAGAGAATCATCTGAAGGAGTAATATGTAACTTTCGTGCGTTGAAACCATTCTACAACTGTTTAATTCCAGGCTAATCATGAGAAACATTAATAAATAGATAGAGGACTTTGCGGTACATCTTGGATAACTGTACATAAGAGTCGTGACTGTTTTGGGGACCTATGGGAGTGAAAAGAGACAAATTCTAGAGGCAACTAGTTGCCAGCTGTGCTGCCGGCGTTACCAGATGTAGCGTCGGGTTTGTCACCGCAGGCGAGCTGATTAACGGCATGGGGTGCTTTGTCAACCTGCAAATGGGTCATTCTGGTCAGTCTCGGCTTGGACAAGGGACATCGCGACATGCACGGCGATGCCTCGCCTGCTATTGGGGGATTAAGGAAGCTTACATTTGCACCCTCATCTGTACTTCGCTTGGTGGGCTGGGTCGGCGCCGGTGTACCATCGCAGGCGAGCTGAGTAACGGCACTTCGCTTGGTGGGCTGGGTCGGCGCCGGTGTACCATCGCAGGCGAGCTGAGTAACGGCACTTCGCTTGGTGGGCTGGGTCGGCGCCGGTGTACCATCGCAGGCGAGCTGATTCACGGCACTTCGCCTCCTGTGTTCCGCAGCTCCATGGTTGTTATCAGACGGAGCGGTGGTCTGCAGTGGCAGTCAGGAATCAGTGTATGTACCGCCCACTTCTTCAAGCCAGATGGTCGGCGACCGAGAAAAGAAAAGCTCACCGAGTCGGCGGCGCTGGCGCTCGCAAGAACTAGGGAAGATGGGGCGGCCGCCGCATGTCCTGCAAGCGCTGAGACAACCAAGACGAAAGTAAGCAAGGTCTTGCGGGCAGGCATGTCGATTTCGTTTGAGTTGGGTGATAGTAGGTGGGCACGTCGCAAAACTGGAGAGGCTGGCTGATTGTTCGTTGGATGTGATGCTGATGGTTGAGTGGATGAGGAATCGCCAATCAGCCACGGAAGGCCTTGCTTTTATACCTTTTCGACTGCTCTGTTCGACACGGGTGCATGGCATTGGACGGTGGCCTCTTCTCCTGTTCTCAGAGGTCCTCAGCTAACGCTAGCGTGGTGATGGGTTGTTGATCGACATCTTCTGTTGATTTGGTACGGGAGAATGCTCACAAAACACTCGAAAGCCTCGACGACGGGCACTCACTACACAGATCCATGGCGTCATGATCACCAATGATATCATCGATCTACATATCGACCAGTAAAGATCAGTAAACACATCTGTTTCCCAACATCACAGTGCTCCTTCGAGCTCCCTCGAGTAGAAACTTGACTGAAATGATGCATATGGACTTTGAGGCCGGCTTGCCCGCAAGCGGTGATCTGGAGGGTTGTGACCGGCGACGATCGGCGGCACCTTTTTAGAACGTGCGCGCCTGAGCAGCCAAAGCACAGCGCCTTTGGCTGGCGGCACCTGGCCTGTTTTTGTGTATCTTGTCCCAGCTGACTAGAACTGAAACTCTTCCTTGGGTCTCCAGGACCCAAAATTGGTCCAAGAATTTTTTGGTAGTCGGAAAATTAATTCCACTATCCAGAATGGGAGTCGGAATTTTAGGGCCTGTACCATAGGCCATGAAAATTGAAATTTTCCAAATTTATTTGCCTCAAAATTTCTTGGGACAAAAACTGAGCCTGGCCAAAATGTAGGCTTGAGCCCAAATGTGAAGAATTTCATTCCGGAAGCGAGAATGACTGAGACCGTAGAACTTTCCGCACTGTCTCTGCCCTGCCATAACCATCGCACCTTGGCATCATCCTACATTCGTCCTCTTATATAAGTCGATCGGCTTCGGAACTGATAGCCCTGATTATTTTGTCTTTTCGGATTGATTTTAGAGGAAGTTGCCGCCTTGGTTCTCGACAATGGTTCGGGTATGTGCAAAGCCGGTTTGTAAGTCCAATCAACTTGATCAGACCAGACGTGTTTTCATGAGCTGATCATTCGCGTCCCCTCATTCCGAATCCAAAGTGCCGGTGATGACGCACCCCGTGCTGTTTTCCCTTCGATCTGCGGTCGTCCTCGTCACCAGGGTGTGATGGTTGGAATGGGCCAAAAAGTAAGCAATCTTGCTAAGCTTCGTGACCCCGAGCACGTGGACGATCTGATTGATTCACTCTTGCCATATTACAGGATTCTTACGTGGGCGACGAAGCTCAATCCAAGAGAGGTATCTTGACTTTGAAGTACCCTATTGAACACGGGATCGTTACGAACTGGGACGACATGGAAAAGATCTGGCATCACACCTTCTACAACGAGCTTCGAGTGGCTCCTGAAGAACACCCCGTCCTGTTGACCGAAGCCCCTCTCAATCCTAAAGTTAACCGAGAAAAGAGTAAGTTTTCTATTGTGTATCAAGACTGGCTCGAAGCCAATCAATCATTGACTGTATGACGTTTTCCAGTGACTCAAATCATGTTTGAGACTTTCAATGCTCCGGCCTTTTACGTCGCCATCCAGGCCGTGCTTTCGTTGTACGCCTCCGGTCGTACCACTGGTATCGTATTGGATTCTGGAGACGGTGTGACACACACTGTCCCCATCTACGAGGGTTACGCCTTACCCCACGCGATTTTGAGGCTCGATCTTGCCGGTCGGGACTTGACAGACTACTTGATCAAGATTTTGATGGAGCGAGGTTACAGCTTCACCACCACGGCCGAAAGGGAAATCGTTCGCGACATCAAAGAAAAACTTTGTTACGTTGGTTTGGACTTTGAACAAGAGATGCAAACCGCCAGTCAATCTTCCGCTCTTGAGAAGAGCTACGAATTACCTGATGGACAGGTCATCACCATTGGAAATGAGCGGTTAGCAACTCTTGTCTTCACGCTAATCAAGTTCCCTCTTGGCAGGTTGACAGAACAATTTTGTTGTATCGTTCAATAGTTTCCGTTGCCCCGAGGCTCTGTTCCAACCTTCCTTACTTGGTTTGGAAGCCTCCGGTATCCACGAGACCACCTACAACTCGATCATGAAGTGTGATCTTGATATCAGAAAGGACCTCTACGGTAACGTCGTCATGTCCGGTGGTACGACTATGTACTCTGGTATTTCCGACCGAATGCAAAAGGAAATCACCGCCCTTGCTCCTAGCAGCATGAAGGTTAAGATTGTCGCCCCACCAGAGAGGAAATAGTAAGTCCATCTCACATCTTTCCTCGTTAGCGGTTGAACAAGATCTAATCAATATCCTTTGAACTCTCAGCTCCGTATGGATTGGTGGTTCTATCTTGGCTTCTTTATCCACCTTCCAACAGATGTGGATCTCGAAGCAAGAGTACGATGAGGTAAGTTAATTTTGCACACTCAACGGAGTGGATATTTTCATTTGACTAAACTTGAATTATGCTTGCCTTTCTGCCGTCACACAGAGCGGTCCCTCAATCGTTCATCGTAAATGTTTCTGAGGTGCTTCAACGTATCATTTATTGGGCACGCTGCGCTTCAATTAGACTTCAATGAGACCGGAACGACCCCCTTCTCTCAAGACGCTTCACGTTTGTTACTGTCATTCCATGTTCCTTCTTCCTTAAAAAAGTGAATCTTAGAGCATGAAGTTCCATTTATCTTTTCCCTGTCCTGTTTGTGAGAAACCGCGTCCCTACTCCTTATGTGTGTCCATTTCCTTTTGACCGACTCCGATGAAGATTACGAGAGAAAAAGTGAATGAAACTTTTATCTCCCAATCACTTCATACATCGTCTCATCAACCATCATCATCAACCATCATCTCATGCTCTTTCTTCATCTCCCTTCCTCTCTCTATCGTTATACAAAATTTTCTATGTTTTATTTTTTAAACTTGATGAATGAAAGAGTGGATGATGTGCGATGAACTTCTAATGTTCTCTGCCGCCCCTTATGTATACTCACATACAAATGCTGCTTGCTGGTGTATCATGACTGTGGGTCTGTTTGATTATATAATTACTGTTACCAGGATTTGTGCTCAAGTTCTTCTTGCATCATGTTGATGTGCAAGTGGCTGTCTGTTCTCAGGCTCTGATTGTTATATGGAGATCCTGTCATCAATTGTAGAGGATCAGGAAGGGATGTGGCTGAATTTGGTTACAGATATTCTGGGAGTGGCTGGCAGTGAATGATTTGGCAAGGAGTAAATTCCATTCATCAGGCAAGGAACTTGAAGTGAGATGATGATTGATTTTGTCATTGACTTGCAAAAGCTTGGAATCATCACCCAGATGCACCTCACAGATTTATCCATGCACTGCCATCATGATTGGCTTGGTTGAGAATGGAGGACTTCCTGTCAATCTGGGAACTGAGATTTTTCCAGATTTTGCAGGGAAATGGAGGACTTCCCGTCAATCTGGGAACCCCTTCCAGACCCAGATCTGAGCCCAATTTTGCAGGGAAATTTAGGCTTTGAGACTCTGGGAGGCTCTCAGATTGCTCCCAGATTGCGACGGGAAGTCCTCCAATTTCAAATCTGTGCTTCATCATCCTGAAGCCTAGATCTGCCCAGACTTCCTTGCATAATCTGAGAATATTTGGGGTTCCAGACCAACAACAAGCCTGCAATGGAGGACTTCCTGTCAAATCTGAATAAATCTGGAATTTCAGATTTTGCAGGGAAATCTGAAATTTGGAACTCTGGATCACTTTAGGGATCTTCAGGGACCTAGATTTCCTTGCAAAATCTGAAATCTGTTGGCTCAGATATGACTTTCCAGATCAACGGGAAGTTCTCCAATATCCCAATTAAATTAGGATGCACTCAAAAAACAAAATATGAGTCCAAGGGGGGAGGGGGGTATCTGGACATATTTCAATTGGTTGAGATGTCCCAATTTTAAATTGGTGGAGTGTATACCAGTTTAAGTGGGATATCTAAATGTTTTATCAAAGTAACCTCAGACTAGTGGAGGACTTCCCATTGACTTTGAATAAATCTGGAAAACCAGATTCCGCAGGGGAATCTGGAATCTGGAACTCTGGATCACTTCAGGGAGCTTTGGGGACCAAGATTTCACTGCAAAGTCTGAAATCTGTCAGCTCAGATCTGGATTTCCAGATTGACAGGAAGTCCTCCAGTAATGACAGTCAAGTGGAGTAGAAATACATAGTATTATTACAGTCCAGAGGAGTAGCAATACATAGTATTGAGAGGTCTGGATTATATACAAAAAAAAAACCCACTGACTACATAAGTTTCTGGCAGTGGAGGTAACACTTTGAAAAAAATTCTCAACTGGGTGCAGAGTCCAGACTACAGCTGAAATCCACCAAATAGAATGAAACTTATTTACTCATAATTTATTTCAGCCTAGCTTTAATAAATGGACAATTTATGTGCACATTACACATCACTGCAGAAATTGTGAAGTGAGAATAAGATAGATTTGCAACATGGTTTATTTAATAGCTTCAATTGTATTGTGCATGTCAAGTGCTCCTAGCTCAGCAATTATTAGGGGGATTCAAAATTGACCATGGATGACTTGCAAAAGTGCATGCAACTTCAAGTTGGACCTGGCCAACTTTGAAACCCCCCATTTTATGGAAGCACAATACTAGTAAGGTTGATGGGATTGTATGACACAAATATAGGGGAAAGGTCTCCCATAGAGGAAAGAAACTCCCCTGATATATTCCAGGCAGGTGAGATCACTTCCCAGAGACTTGTAACCTATTTCCCTCCTGATGGAAAAGGGTATAACATAGTAATGATAGACAAGTAACTAAATAAATATGCTCTCATTTGTATGAGTGAACATTAATACCAAAGGAGGACTTGAAATTAACTTGTCAGCAAACATCTCAATGATTAATGTTCAATGTTTTTTTGTTTTTTTTTTGAAAATTGTGAACTCAAGACATTCACATTTTGTAACTGGGTGTGGCAAAGCGCTATTGATCAGAGGTTCAAGACACTTGCTGCCAAACCATGATGCAAGGGGTTTACATCAATTGTGGTAATAACATACATCATGAAATAATAGGACCCTGGAAAGCCCCCATGGAACACAGTAACAAAAATGTATGAATTTTTGGTCAAAAACCAAAAAACGTACGCACCCCAGATGTATGAATGGGAAATTTGGCGAATAAGGTACTCACCCCAAATGTATGAAGTTTTTTTGGGGGCAAGGGGGGTAGTAACCAAAAATGTATGAGAATGAGGGGATGATGCCAGGGTTTCCCCCTCGGCAGCAGTCCGGTGTTGAGGACTTTTTTTTTTTTGCACACCCCCTCGGCAGCAGTCCAGTGTCCAGATGGTTTCCCCCCATTGCGCAATTGCTTATAGAAGGTGGTCAAATCTCAAAAACAAATGATTTAAAATATGGTAAGTACGCAGTAATTATAAAGGATATGGTGAGTTTTTGGACGGATCATCTCATGCCTTCTACCCGCTTCCTAATCAAATTGTTCTAATTCAGAAAATGTACATTGGTAAGATTCTGGCGGCTTACAAGCATGTGTCAGGAAAGCACCGTTGGATTGCTAGCGCTACGAGTCAGGACAAACTGTCATATATATTGGTCCAACTCTTCCTGTATCAACCACATATCACAATTGCTGCCGGTTTCTACACTTTCTCACCGAGTCCCGGGATCTTTGTGCATCTTGAAGTAGCACATTTGCACCATTTATTCCCAGTCACTGAAGGCTTAAATATTACGGATGCTGGTGGGAATTGTGTATCCATCCCCCAGAGATTACATCCTCTTCTTCTTAAAATGTCTCAAACCGCTTTTCTAGAACACTGGCAGAACCAATTTTTGAAGATGAAAGCTCTCAAAAAAAGCAAAAAAGATGTAGATGAAGAGTAATGATGATAGTCAATGCAGTTTTCTACTTGAATATGAAATTTAAAATATGTTCTTCTTCCTTTTTTTTACCTTTTTCACTGCTCCTCTAGGTATGTAGCAGAAATGGCTACTCAAAAAATTATTTCTGGGAGTATTTCTTCACACCCGCGGCAATAAAAAACGTACACACAAAATTTGTATGAATTTTTTGGTCAAGCTCTGAACCTACGCACAAAACGTGTATGAATGAGCTCTGAAAATGTATGAATTTTTTGAAAATCTTGGAATTTACGTTACT
The DNA here is from genome assembly GCF_026914185.1 of Puccinia triticina. Lineage (NCBI taxonomy): Eukaryota > Fungi > Basidiomycota > Pucciniomycetes > Pucciniales > Pucciniaceae > Puccinia > Puccinia triticina. The sequence continues at coordinate 1,860,732 of NC_070572.1, forward strand.
GTGTTCCATAGGGGCTTTCCTGGGTCCTGAAATAATGCACCAATTCAGACATTTAGACTCTTCTGGGTGAAGGTCCAAGGCAAAGGATAGCACATCAAATTAAACCGATTCAAGTATTCCTATTTGTATTTGATTTGAGTTGAATAATGCCTGCGCAAATTTAAGCTTCAATATTCAAATAAATTTGAATAATGGCTCAAAGAGGCCTACTGGCCCCTTTGGCGCAGCAGAAAAAAAACTGTGCCTCTGGCACTCTGAAAAGTGAGTTTGCCACTATGAAAAGTGCGTCTGCCACTATGAAAAGTGTGTTGGCCACTGTGAAAAATGCATTCACCACTATGAAAATTGTGTCCGCCACTATGAAGAGTGTTTGCACCAATATGAAAATCGCCTCTGGCACTCTGAATAGTGTGTCTGCCACCATGATAAGTGACTCTGGCACATTGAATAGTGCATCCACCATTATGAGAAGTGCCTCCGGCAATATTATAACCCCCTTGGGCACCAATTTAGTTTTGACAGATGATTCCATCAACAATATATGGCCCAGAAATGGGCCAAAACTAGTCAAAAACACAAAAAATGCATTTTTTGGTGGTTTTAGTTTATTTTGGAAGTTTTTCTGTCAGGTTTCTCCAAATACTTGAATATTCAAAAAATAAGTATTTGAGGGTCCCAAAAAAATGACAAATACCACTGTGCTATCCTTTGGTCCAAGGAAGGTGCCTGTTATAGATGTCCTGCGTTTGTGCAGAATTTTCTGACTCCTAAATGTTGTGGACATCCAGAATACCAGATTTCAACATCCACACTGGTTCACCAGGACCCAAAATTGGTCCGGGGAGATTTTGGGAGTTGGAAAATTAATTCCACTATCCAGAATGGGAATTGAAATCCTAATTTCACAAAAAACACCTGTAATTCAGAAAAATTCATATCTCCCCACTGCGGCGCCCAAACCCCACCAAAGTTTTGAAGGGGGGTATTGAATTTTACAAGGTGTGTTTTACAAGGTACAAGGCCTTGTAAAATTACACATTGGGGGGCGTGATGTGTAATTTTACAAGGAGATGCCCAAATCTTGACCTTGTAATGGAAGTCCTTGCAAAAAAGACCTTGTAAACTTCCACCTCAGATTTTCCATGTGTAATTTCACAAGGTATATTTTTGCAAGGGGTGACCTTGTAAGAAAATGACCTTTCAAAATTGCACATTTTTAGCAAAATCTTGAATTTTACAAGGGAAATCTTGAAATAGTAAAACAACTTGCAAAAGCAACTTGTAAAAATCAATAAAAGTGGTTACCCAAGTTGAATTTACAAGGTTTCAAAAACATTTACAAGGTCATTCCACCCCCCCCCCCCCCCCCACCTTTTTTTTTTTTGGAAAAACAACTTCAAACTGCAAAATGTGCCTAAGTTACATGGGTACCTCCCCCTGGGGATGACTTGGAGCCCTACAGGTTATTTTGTCCCAAGAGGTTGCAAGACCCCTGTGCCTTGGGCGTCCCCCCTCCACATAGAGAGGGACTTAGTTAAGTTAGCTTCTGGGGGGCCCGCAGATCTCAACGGGAAAGTCACCCACTTGTGAAGAGTTCAGTTCAAGTCAGCTGAAAAAAGATCCATAAAAACAGGCCGGGTGCCGCCAGCCAAAGGCGCTGTGGTTTCATGGCTGCTCAGGCGTGCACATTGTATGTAAAAAGGTGCCGCCGATCGTCGCCGATCACAACCCTCGAGATCACCGCTTGCGGGCAAGCCGGCCTCAGAGTCCATATGCATCATTTCAGTCAAGTTTCTACTCGAGGGAGCTCGAAGGAGCACTGTGATGTTGGGAAACAGATGTGTTTACTGATCTTTACTGGTCGATATGTAGATCGATGATATCATTGGTGATCATGACGCCATGGATCTGTGTAGTGAGTGCCCGTCGTCGAGGCTTTCGAGTGTTTTGTGAGCATTCTCCCGTACCAAATCAACAGAAGATGTCGATCAACAACCCATCACCACGCTAGCGTTAGCTGAGGACCTCTGAGAACAGGAGAAGAGCTCACCGTCCAATGCCATGCACCCGTGTCGAACAGAGCAGTCGAAAAGGTATAAAAGCAAGGCCTTCCGTGGCCGATTGGCGATTCCTCATCCACTCAACCATCAGCATCACATCCAACGAACAATCAGCCAGCCTCTCCAGTTTTGCGACGTGCCCACCTACTATCACCCAACTCAAACGAAATCGACATGCCTGCCCGCAAGACCTTGTTTACTTTCGTCTTGGTTGTCTCAGCGCTTGCAGGACATGCGGCGGCCGCCCCATCTTCCCTAGCTCTTGCGAGCGCCAGCGCCGCCGACTCGGTGAGCTTTTCTTTTCTCGGTCCCCGACCATCTGGCTTGAAGAAGTGGGCCGTACATACACTGATTCCTGACTGCCACTGCAGACCACCGCTCCGTCTGATAACAACCATGGAGCTGCGGAACACAGGAGGCGAAGTGCCGTGAATCAGCTCGCCTGCGATGGTACACCGGCGCCGACCCAGCCCACCAAGCGAAGTGCCGTGAATCAGCTCGCCTGCGATGGTACACCGGCGCCGACCCAGCCCACCAAGCGAAGTGCCGTGAATCAGCTCGCCTGCGATGGTACACCGGCGCCGACCCAGCCCACCAAGCGAAGTGCCGTTACTCAGCTCGCCTGCGATGGTACACCGGCGCCGACCCAGCCCACCAAGCGAAGTGCCGTTACTCAGCTCGCCTGCGATGGTACACCGGCGCCGACCCAGCCCACCAAGCGAAGTGCCGTGAATCAGCTCGCCTGCGATGGTACACCGGCGCCGACCCAGCCCACCAAGCGAAGTACAGATGAGGGTGCAAATGTAAGCTTCCTTAATCCCCCAATAGCAGGCGAGGCATCGCCGTGCATGTCGCGATGTCCCTTGTCCAAGCCGAGACTGACCAGAATGACCCATTTGCAGGTTGACAAAGCACCCCATGCCGTTAATCAGCTCGCCTGCGGTGACAAACCCGACGCTACATCTGGTAACGCCGGCAGCACAGCTGGCAACTAGTTGCCTCTAGAATTTGTCTCTTTTCACTCCCATAGGTCCCCAAAACAGTCACGACTCTTATGTACAGTTATCCAAGATGTACCGCAAAGTCCTCTATCTATTTATCAATGTTTCTCATGATTAGCCTGGAATTAAAAAGTTGTAGAATGGTTTCAACGCACGAAAGTTATATATTACTCCTTCAGATGATTCTCTGTTTTCCTGGAGCGAGTTAAGGCCCCCTGAGAGTCAAAATAAATGTACCGCTTGAGAGAAATAACAAATTGCAATGCCTTGTTCGAGGATGCAGGAGTGCACCCTGGTCCCTACGAAACCCGCGTTCCTGATCAGTGCGTACCACAGCCCGATGATCCTGGCGCCTAGGATGCTGTTGGGTATGTCCACAACCACGGCCATCATTCCCGCGCCCGAATCCAGGAGGTGGTTGCAATCACCCGTATCTTCGAGCAATGATGCGCCCGTCTTCGCACGGTCTTGGCCCAGCAATGGCTCTTCGGTATCATTACTGTACTGCATATTGCCCGACCGGTTGTTTTGACTCATCACCACGCTTCCTCTTTGTTTCTCGGTTTCTCCGGGCCGGTCATCCCCAGGTCTGAAGAAAGGCCGGACAATCCTTCCTCTCGCGCGAGAGTGTTTCGTGCTGGGTCCCCTTCTGAGACTATCCAAATCTTCTTTCAATCCAGATTCTCTACTAGCGATGGTGCTGGCCAGCCGAGGGGGAAAGTTGAAGTCGGATTTGGGTTGAGATGTTGACTCAGTGTTAGGGATATCGGACTTGGGGTGTCCGGAGTTCTGCGGCTAATAGACATTCTCTGTCGTGACTTGAGCTTATTCCTGATATTTCCATAAGCACATGAAACGTTTACCTAGGGCCCCAAAAATTCTTGCAGCCACCAAAATCTAGGTCGAGGGAAGTTAGGCTGCTGAACATTCTCTTTTTCTCTCTTTATAGCCTGCCTGATATTTTAGCTGTAGGTTTTTCACATCTCTCAAAGGCCCTTCATCTGATATGTTGTCGTTGACAGAATGTCATTTGTGGTGAGGAGTGTTGCACATACAAATCTTACATGTCACCGCTAAGGTTGGCGACACAGGCATAATCAATACAAAATTCATACCAGCCCAAGTACAAAAGAAAAGAGAAATACACATCACGCAGGCTACGGAAGCAACGGGGACGGAATAGTAATCTGACTACTCATTGCAATCGAAAGAATGCGAAGGCAATCGGATCAGGTCTCACGGCTGGGATGAGAATGACTAGAAAGATTGAGGGTGATTGAGGTTGAATTCAGAAAGAATGAGGGTGTCGGAGAGAGCAGTCGAAGAAGCTCATCAACCAGTCGGAGCAAAGATTTTCCGAGAGCGAGTCGGTCCCTCGTTGATCGCCATTCAAATTCTCGTTCTGATTAAAACAGAACGTTATGCAAGCTGACCTCCGTCAGAATATCTTTCAAGAACTTGTTCACGAAGATCGAGTGGCACCGTTGAGGACCGAGGGAGGTCGAATGCCGTGTTGCGCGAGCCGATCGGTAAAAGATCTCAGTGCGTTGAAGTTGCACATATAGGATAGGAGCAGAGCTTCGTTGGGTTGGTGATGATTGCTGGCTCGAAAGATCGATGATAGCGGCCACTTCAGACGCCGTCGAGGGTCTAGAGATGATCAAATTGAACGTCGACCCGATGCCGGGATCCATCCTACGTAGGTTCCCGATCTATGACCAATAGGATCTATGGTTAGGCAGTAACTGACATCAAAAGAGTAGCACTGGTAAAGAGGGACTGACCTCCATGGTCGAGATGAGAGGAACTGGTCTATCTCATTATTCGTCAGTTCGTTCTGGATTCTTCGTTGGTTCTGGATTCCCAAGATAAAAGATCCGATCAGACTATCAGCCTCACTGGAATCAAGCACAAGAATATATTTTTCCTTGAGGCAGGGAGGGAGAAAAGAGAGAGGCGTATAGCGTACAGTGTTCGGCCCGGAACCCGGATAAGGATGTGAGCAAAGTCAGTCCAGTTCGTTTGCGTTGGTTCGTCGAGTCGATTGCTGCTTTTGATAGGCGGATAGAAGTTGTCCCCGTTGAGCTCTGAAGGGATCAAAGCCAGGAACACGACCAGCGGTCAGCTGGCGATCCAAGAAGTTGGTCTGGGAGAAAACCCTCAGAGGCCATCGCCGATCACGGGATGGCCTGACATCATCATCGGGCCGGCATCAGCCTTCCGCATCTTCACGCCGACGCAGTAACCGCAGCAACATCTGGCCCGCTCTGGAAGTTGAGCTTCATCAAAATTCCAACCGCATACATACAAAACATTTTCGATGGTCTTGAAGGTGATATCCTTGTTTATCTGATCAATTTTTTCATCATTCGGCTGGTCAAAGAGGTCGATTCAGAGTAAACATGTCACTCCATAACATCACCCTTGATCGCATATTCATCAGGTTCCGAGACCAGAAAATCGGATATTGAACCGATAGGTCTAACCTCGAACAGCGTATAAGGGCAGTTAGCAGCAGATCAGGACATTTCTTCCTGAACGCGAATCAGCTGTTCTTCTATAAGCGTATCCATGAAGTCAATCAGAGCCATGCTTTGTAATATTCAGCACATACTGGCCATAACACGATGACCGCCTCAAGTCTCTTTCATAGACGGATATTGGAACCAAAAAGAGTGCTCATAGCAAGCAGATATGAGCTGCTATTTCAAATGAGATGGATGTGGGCGTGATTCCCGCAGAGCGAGGACATTACCTCCGAGGTTGAGGTCTGGGAAGTATGTATCATTCCAGTTGACCTGTCAACCTCTCTTGACTGTCTGCACTGCACATGAAGAAGGGGTATGTTAATGTGAGAAAGCTTGAGTGATCATGAATCGAGAAAAATCAATGGCTAACCTGAAGCGATCTATCACTGCGCATGGGCAATTGCTCATGTCATCAAAGGATATACCCTTCTGCTAATGGATTAATCATTTCATGTCAATAGGAGGCGAGTGCAGCTCTTGGGGGTGGCTCAGCGGATACGACCGCGCACCTGGTGAGAAGACTGTCTTGTCAAGCCTAACACTGATTCAAAGAAGATTTGAAAAAGTTGGTTACCATATTCCGTTTCAGACGAAGAAGAAAAAGACTAGCTTACCTATGCCATCCTATTGATCGAAGGTGTAGATATAGCACAAGACATTACTCGCGGTGTTTGTCTGTGAGTGCCTCACCTTATAAGGTGGTCAGTCGATCTACTTTGAAGATCAAGAACAAATTATCAAATCAAGCAATGTTTGATGTATACTTGGTTGGATAAGACCAACTGGAGTAAGGAAATCCAGCTCTAGGGGATAACTACCCCAACGTTAGCTATCAGGCAATCTCAATGATCAACAACTGAGGTGATCGGAGGGATCACAATGCTTGAAGACATGGTCAAAGGAATAGTGAGGACCAAAAACGTTCTCTGAATCAGACGCCTGAAAATGGAAGGCTACAGGTCACTCTGTAGGGTTGGCCGGTAATGACACTTCGATCTTTGGTCCCACTGGTTGTGGATGCTAAGCTGGAGTGAGGGCCAGGTGCGACGAAGTGAGAGCATCCTTGAGAAAACGGTTGAAGGAAGACCTCAATCGACAACGAAAGGGAGTAGATTAAACCCTTGGGGGTTGAGCTGTGCGAGTTAATCGAGCTTGAGTTGAGTGGTTGTCCCAAGGTTCAAACTGGACAGAATGTGAATGATCCTGACTATGAGGAGAATATGGGCGATGAAGGTGTGGAATGAGATGAGTAGTAGTCTGCTGGATGAGGCGATGGAGGGAGGAATCTGAATTGGAAAGTGGAGTGGAGTGCAGCTGATGGGGAAAAAGTTTGGCCGGGATGGAGGTCCTTTTTATGTCTACCCAAGTTCGAAAAAAGAACAACTTGTGTCGTTGGGGCATCACGGTGGTAGTACTGGCCCAACGGAATCCGACCAATCCTGACGCACCGTTGGGTATGGAACGCCAAACTACACTCAGGGAAAAAACGCGGTGCTGTTTGTTTGTTGATTTTAATATTATGTGAGTCGACGTTCTATGTGTAAACCTACCACTGAGCCATATGATGGGTCATAACCTCTCCTTAAACCATCGAAGTTGAAGCTAGTCCGATTCACCATTGTCCTCTGGGGCGACATTGTCACGCCAGTGTTTAGCTGTATTAATCCTACTCTAACACCCTGCTTGTTGGGGACCTAGCATCATATTTCAGGACAGGATGAAGCAATCGGAGTCGAATCAAGCACGGAGGAGATGAATTGTCCTCCTGTCCCCAGATTCATCATCAATCCCAACCACTTTAGGCTCTTGAGCCAAGAAATGTACAAATGTGTCGTGAGCCTTCAGACGGTATCTTATCCGTTTGGATTACCTTGTGGTCTGGAAGGCATCACCAACTCGGCGTACGCTCTGATACGGGTATACTAAAATCCTCCAAGCCCGTGAGCAGGGTTGCCAGCATCTATGATCTTCAGTTCGATATGTAGTGTACACTGCAAGAGTCGCTCAGCCGAAACAAGAGAGGCCAGTACTTTGTTCCCAACTCACTCTCGCCCAAGCTATGTAACCAGAAGTTCAAGTGTGATTTTCATTAGTATTACGTTCTCTGTATTAGCAAAATTTCCCATCACCAATTATCAACTACCCCTATCACTCTATTCCACAAGAGGTGCAATTATCTAGTCGATCCGAATTTTACATGTTACTCTTTCTCTAGCCTCTAGCCATCTTTTCCAAAATTAAATGTAAAGATAGTTCGAAATCAAATGCTTGAGTGTTGCGGCAGAAAGAGATATAAATCAGATACAAAGGGCAGAACAATCTTTCCACCAGAACAAGGGATGTCGAGCACACCTTGGTAAGCCAGGTTAACGGAAGAAATATTTAAAATTAGGAAATATCTGCTCATATTTGTCTAGTCAGTGATCCAAGCTAAATACATGCAAAGGCAAACCTTTTACCTGCGTCAACTGGTTGAATTGGTAATGGGATCATAGGAATGAGGTTCTGCTGCCGTACCCTTCCTAGTAGCAGTGAAAGAGGTTGGATCTTAAGTCACTGTGTACCTACATATCTAATTTCACTTGGCTACCTAGATATAAAATATTACAATCATCTTTTTCAAGGAATTCTTCATTGTTAGTTTTAATATAATAGAATGGATGTTAATCAGGAGGAATGTGTTCAAGAAGTGGCCAATGTCCTTTCCAATCTTCAACTCAATCATAAATCCAAACAACAGAAGACCAACCACCTTTCCAATGAAATCAACAGCATTAAAGTTGACCTCAACACTATCAAACTCACACTTTAAGCAATGGTGAAATGGTATGGTACATGTATTGGTATAGTTTTGAGTCCAACACACTGTATTGGTATTGGATCAAGTCACCAAACCAATACAATCCATGGTATTGACTTGTATTGCTAATACAATACAAGTGTATTTCTGGGAGGGGCCATTGCATTGAGTGCCAATTTCCCAAAAAGTTTTTGTTTTTTTAGATCCAATACTACTGTATTGTATCTTTTTTTCAATGCAATACATGGTATTGAATTCTGATGTATCAAAAAAACAATACTATACATAGTGTTCACCAATACTGGTCCCGTATTGTATTGTTTCACGTTGTTTCAAGATATCACTCAACACTTTCTTGATTTTCACCATCAACTTTCAAATTTTCATCAACAAACTCAATCCTTTTCAGATGTTTCAGTTATGACCCACACTTCTTTCTCTGGCAACCCAAAGGAGATCAACAATTTTCCTCATTTTATCAAGGATTGGCTAGTGGAAGTGGAGGCGCAATTTCCCAACAAGAAGAGCAAGATCAACGGGGTTGTCTAAAATTTCCGCCACACAGAAGGTAATATCACTGAAACTGCTCCTTCCTATCTTTGGTGGATTTCTGTATTAAGAGAGAATGCCCAAGCTCATAATTTGCCCCCTAAATCTTCCTCTGCCAAAGATCCTTATGTTCTACCTTGTTTGATCTCCATGCGTTCCTTTTTTTCTCACTTAGAAGAAGTTTTTGCCAATAGCAGCAGTGTGGAAGATTCAAAGAGAGTGTTGTATACTTGTAAACAGGGCAATAAGCCCTCAGATGTCTTTAATTCCCTTTTCCAATACCTTGTTTTTGCTGTTGATTTAACAGAAGATTGTCGTATTGATGTCTACAAGGCGGCTATCAATCCAAAAATTCTCAAGATTGCCATTCAAAAGGATTTGTGGAAGGGGGCTACTGAATTTAAACAGAAGATGGCACTTGGTATCCTGGCTTCCAACGTTTTGGACAAACTCACTATGCTTTGGACCAATCTTTTGACAAAGCGGGTGGGTTTCCAACTCCAACAACCTCTCCCTCCTCCTCCAGCTTCTACCGCCACTCCAATGGACATTGATTCAATCACGGCAAGTATTGGTTTTACATTCTCAGCTTATTGTGCCCTCTGTGTCAAGCACAATTTATTTCAATTTTGTCACAAGCCATATGATGAAACTCACATCAATAATTGCTCCTGTCCCAACGTGGAGGTTCAAATGAAAGACAAGATCACCCTTTTCATCAAAATTTCCAAATCAGTCCCTCTGACCACTCAACTCAAACAAATTGAATTGGTGGCAACCTCATCCGGCACTGTTCCTTTGTCTTGGGATCATATTGGGCCTGTTTTTTTTGTGGATATGTTGATGTTTGGCTGTGATGAGACGGGTGCTTGACTTGAAAATGGCAAGTCTGCCTCTTTTTACCCTTTTTTATCTTTGAATTCTCGCTTCCTTCCGACTTCTTCCCCAGCCAGATTAATTATCCCTATACAGCTTTACTGCCCTGGTCTTGCCCCTGTTGTTGCCATGGCTTTGGTGGACTCAGGCGCCGGCAATTTGTTTATTCAAATAGATTTTGTAAGAAAAAAGCAGCTAAAGCTAACAAATTTGACCATACTTTTCTCTTTCAGAAGCTTTGATGGATCTCCAGCCTCCTCTGGCGACGTCAACCAGTGCTGGATTGGCAGTGTAGCCTCCTTGCAGTTTTTGAATAATTCTCAATTATTCAGAGTTCTCTTAATGTTTATATATCTCTCTCTTCCGTTGATGTGATTCTTGGTATACCTTGGCTCAAGGCTAACCAGGCCTGGGTTGGAGGCCCTGATGGATGATTGTACTTCTCACCTTCTCATTGTCATTCCCGCTTTTCTCTCTCCACTCAAACCCTTAATATTGCGTCTATCACTAATGATTTACACCTCAGTCAGGAAGAACTTTTGTTGTTGCCTTCTGCTCTTTGCTCTTTTGCTGATGTTTTGAAAATAGCTAGCTTGCAAGTAATACAACCTGTTTGACCTCAATTTGACCTCAAGATCCAACTTAAGGAGGGATGCACTCCACCTGCACTTAAATTATTAAATACCCCAAATGGAGGGGTACATCCCTCCTTAATTTTGATCTTGAGTTCAGATTGAGGTCAGTAGACAATTGCAGACCTATATTGATGAGAATCTTAGTAAGGGTTTCATCCGTTTATCTTCCTCACCTGCCACTGCTCCTATATTTTTTGTTAATACTGAAGGAAAGGATGACCAACCATGTGTTGATTATTGAGGTTTGAATTCTATGACAGTCCACAATAGTTATCCCATCCCAGTCCTTTCTCTCCTTCTTATTAATCTGTCACGTTGTTGTTTTCTATCAAAGGTTGATCTGAAATCAGCGTTCAATTTGTTGTGGTTCACACCTGGCCAGGAATATTTAACTGCCTTCCGTTCCCCTTGGGGGCTTTTTTAGTATATGGTGATGCCTTTTGGCCTTGCCAATGCTCCGGCCACTTTTCAGCATTTTACAAGAATTCATTGACATTTGTGTAAGAATCCCAAAGGGAGGCCTCACTAGATTGGGCAAATAGGACTGGCGAAGCGCCGCTGAGCAGGTCTAGAGCAAAGGTAGGCTTGGATTTCAGCTAGTTCAGGAGAGATGGAAGGAACATCTCTGTCAGGACTATCTACAAGGGTTCTGAGAAGGAGGAGAAAGGAAGAGAGAGAGAGAGAGAAAGAGGAACTGGACAGACTCGCCTAGCTCAGGAGAGATGGAAGGAAAATCTCTGCTGAGCTAGGAGGGACAGGGGAACTTCTGGACTACACCACAGGTGAAGTTCTTTGAAATGATTTCTGTTGGCAACTGATATCATTTCGAGGTGTCTTCCTGCAAGGGGGGACCGTTGTCAGACGGTCGGTGTTTCCACTAGATCTTTTCTGGAAATCTACTGGAGGGCAATCCAAAAATATCACAGATTTCCAACCCTCTTCCGCATTGCTTTTGAATGCCATTCAGAATGGTTCCGGACTGTGGCAGGTGGTGATTGGCTCAAAATGAGGAACAAGCAAATCACCCAGCCAAAAGGGGGACTTGAACCAGCACCGTGTTGCTGATCCACCCACACTGGAGCTCCTTCACCACTACGCTAGACAAGCCATACTGTGTATGATTTAGTTTATGTATATCCATATTATGAGCCTGCATCTGTGAGTCATGTACAAAAATGATCCGGCAAAAATACTGGAATGAGATTCCAGTCTGTATTTCCTGGAATGCATTCAAAAATGTTTTGACTTTGTTCCAATGCAAACCTTTTTTTTGGGTTTGGGTTTAACCCAAATTGTGATTGGAATGATTCCAGTCCTTGAACCATACCAGAGGCATTCCAATTGGCTTTTGTTTTTTCGACCATACCGGACGCATTCCAATTTGCTTTTGGTCTTTGCCACCATCCAGTATTTTTAGGGTCAGGCTTTAGGCACACCAAAAAAATGCCGGATGCACGCCAAAAAAGGCGTGAACTCCGGACCACTCCAACTAGATTTTTGCAGTGGAGGATTGTTCACTCCAAATGTGCCGGTCATTGAGTGTACATACTGCCCAGCCATCAAGGGGGGGCTGGTTTTGGCGTGGCAGGGTTTTCACTCCATACCAGCCTGGAGTGCCCAACCCGGAGTGCCGGGTTGGGCACTCCAAATGGGGGCTGGTTTTGGAGTGAACAATCCTCCACTCCAAAAATCTTGGAGTGGTCCAGAGTTCACGCCTTTTTTGGCGTGCATCCGGCATTTTTTTGGCGTGCCTAAAGCCCAACCCTATTTTTACTGGATTCAAACTCCAGAAGTCCACCTGTGGTGTAAGTACGGGTCTGAATGGGATCCTGTGATCCTTCTTGTGACACCCCAACACCAGGGGAGATATTTTCCCACTCCCCAGAGAGTGCCCTACCATAACTTTTTTCCATAACTGTGCTGGAGGCCTTTGGTAAATGAAAATTGCATAGGTATGAAAAAGACTGGAAGTCAGCTGTGGAAATCAGTTGTAAATCATCCTGAAATAAACCATAACTTGCCAAGAAATAATCCAGAACTCATCTTGAATTCATCCAGAACTCATCCAGAATATAGGCCTTTCTTGGCTCCATGAACAGTGTGCCCTTTTCATGGAGATGTGAAAGGCCCAGTCTGTGATATTGTCCCCCTCATGTACTCGCGTACATCAGGGGGACAATTGGTGTCTCAACACAAAGGTTTTACTTTTCATGTGGCCGTGAAAGGCCCATCCTGTGATATTTCCATATAAATGTACGCGCGTACATCAGGGTGACTATTAGCAAAGTGCAAAAAAGTTCACTTGCATGTGCACATGTGAATTTTGAAAAGAAAAATTCACCAGATAATTTTTGTGATTAGGCAAGGATATCTGACCAAACTGGAGTGGCACCACAGTCCAACCTTGACTTAACTCAGAGTTTCACCCTATTAAAAAAGTTTTTCACCATTTTTTTAGCCAAATCCAAGTTTATTAAAGACACAGTTTTTCCACAACTGAGAAAAAAAAAGATCAAGGGATCCCCCTGTAAATACATAAAAACAGAAAAAAAAACATCAAGGGTTTCCCCTTATCATAAAACACAAAAAATAGCAAGGGCTAATCTAAATACAACATGAATTAAAAAAGTGGAATCAAAAATGCCCCCAAACAACACCCAAAAGGTGTTGTGAACAGCAGTGGCTGTTGCGTCTGGGCCAACCTCCAGCCCGTGTCAAGCGCGGGTCAAAAAGGAAGGGCGTTGAAGGCCCCCATCCCGCAGCAAAGGCTGCAGAACCCGGGGGGGCCCACTCTTTAGCCCCTCAAACTTTGCAAGTGCAACAGCGGAGGGGGTTGAGGACAAACCACACGCTGGAATTACAGCGGCAGAGGACGTCCTGGGGGCATAACAATTGCCAAGCCTCTCTTTTTATAGGCCACTGCCCGACAGCTACATAGCCTTGCCCAAACCTCCAACTAGCCTACGACTTGGCTGTTGCCCATCAAAACCATCGCCACGCCTCTCCTGTACATCAAACCCGTGCAACTGTCAAATTCTTTGACCAGCTGATCCGTGTTCTCAACAAGAACCTGATATGTATCTGACCCTGGCCTGACTTTATTTTTTCACTGACCTCAACCGTTGCCTTGACAGGCTTGCTCTACTTCTTCACCACCAACCCATCCGCCGCCAAGCTCAGCAAGTCCTTCAGCAACCTGCTTGGTAACACCCAGCCCATAGACAGCCTTTGTCTGCTCAAGGAAATCAACGCGCTCGCCATCTTCATCAGCAGGAACATCTCCATCCACAACCTCAGCCAGCGGGTACCAAGACCAAGGCATCATTGTTCTGTATCCTTTCCCACAAGCTTGTCCCCATTGATGAACCCAGCCAACTTATCTACTTGCCGCCTCAACACCTCACCAACCACTCCAACGTGTTCGGCGATGGATGTGACAAACTCGCTGGAGTGGCTAATCCCAAAGCAACTGCTGCTTCCAGTAGCGACTTAGCCGTTACCCTACATACGCGAGCGTTGGTGCACAAGCCTCCAGTTTCTTGTCCCAAGAGGCTAGAGCTCCTCGGACAAACACAAATTTGATAGCATAAACCTTTTGCCAAAATATGAGCCACTTTTCCCCCCATCAACGCTCTCGTCTTGATCTCCGTTGATCCGTGCCGAAACCATTCGCAGCGTCCAACTCAAGCCTGATGTGAAGGAACCAGGTCTCCAATCTAACTCCCCCCATGGTCTGATCGTTGTTGTTGAAACCTCTGACAAAAGTATATGTATTCAAATCATCTGCCTCATACTCTAGCAACGCACTCAACAGTTCTTCTTGCAATGCTGGCCGGCTCAGTAACTCTACGGATGCTTCAAAGCTTGCCAAACCCCACATTAAACTTGGTCTTCCGGGTGCATTTCCTGACAACAGCTACTCTGCTAATTGCGTCGAAACATCCTCCCAAGCATTGCTAGACCATGTTATGGCGCCTTCCAAAGGAGGTAAGGACAAAGCTGGATATGGGGCAAGCTTTGTGTCCGACCTGAACCTTCCCAATGATACCTGCGTCTCGGCTGGGGCCCGGTTTAAGAAGATCTGGATGGGCTGTAACACCGGCTCAGTGTTCTGGCCCGCCCGCAGGAACCCAGATCGTCTTGAACGGCGGCTTCCACCATTCCTTGCAAGAGTCGTTCGCGGTCCATGCTGCGCGTTAAGACGAGACCGCCAAATTGTCCGTCGAGACCATGGCCCCAGTGGACTCAGGCGTCTACATGCAGGTCTGGCGGCTCGTCAGCCCTGATGGGACACGGTTCAAATACCGTCTCTGGATCAACTTGCAGGCTATCAGCAAGGAAGAAGTGAACATCAACGGCCCCAAGTTGGCTTCCTCCTCCCCAACCACTTCGATCTTCCCTTATTCACCAGTCCCCACTCCGACGTATCTAACCTTTCCAGAGCACCGTCTGATCCCAATCATATCAACAACAGCAACACCCGCGGCGCTGCTTCACCTACCATGCAACACCCTCATGAACCTTGATTCAACACCGACTTGCTCGGCCAGCTCTCTTCTAACCTCTCCTCCGCTACCAACTTCAACCACTTGTCGGACAAATTCACGTCTGAAAACGACAATAGTGACGCAGCTCGTCACCTATTCTGAATCTTCCGCTCACTAAACTCCCTCTTCCCCTTCTTTTCCTGCCCCTTTATTTGTATTTTGTTGGCTCACCGCACCACCCCTCTTCTGTCTCTTTCTTTGATTGCACGTTACTGATTCCTAAATGTATTGCTTCTTATTTCTCCTTTCTTCCTATGTACATGTACACATTTTGCTGTAAATATGCAATTAATCTTTCAACAGAGAGTTTATTTTTGGCAGAGATAACTGTAGGACAGTTTTTTCATAATTTTGGGTTAAGTCTTGTGGATATTACTAGGGCATTAATAAACGTACCCCGTAATCTCACTAAACATACCTGGTTTTTGTGTACCCCCTTTTCTGTGTACGTACCCGGTTTTTTCCCTCTCATTTTTACGCAACGCAAATGATATCAAAATTCATCTAAAATTATGAAAATAATTATCATGCAATCAGAATTTCAAAAAACTCAATTTTCAATTGATTAATTAATGTACCCGGTTTTTTGCGTACCCGCTTCTCTGGGGTACATCCTAATGGAATATCTTTTTTTTACATGTCCCAGACAGACAAAAATTTCAGGGCACTTATAATTGTGAATATTCTGCATTCCCTGAAATTTTCAGGGCGGGCTTATTAGGAAAATTCTTGCTAGCTGAATAACTTTTTCTTTACATGTTCAAACAGTTGAGAAACTTTCAGGGATCTTTAAATTCTGTATTTCCTCCGTGCCCTCAAGAATTTTACTACTAAGCCCACTGCACACTCCCTGAAAATCCTAAAAATTTCAGGGAATGCAGAATATCCACAATTATAAGTGCCCTGAAATTTTTGCACGGCCGGCACATGTAACAATAAAGTTATTCTATAGTATGTACCCCAGAAAAGGGAGTATGCAAAAGATAATTATATAATTAAAAATTAGTTTTTTTGAAATTCCAATTGCATGATAATTATATTCATCATTTTAGATGAAACGCAAAAACCGGGTACATTTAGTAACCCCCTATTATTAATCATTAAATAAAACTCAAAACATGTGTGTTCATTATCCATCTTAAGAGGTTCACCAGTATCAACATGTACTTTGGTTAAATGGGTGAATGACTTGGGGGAGTATTTTCAGAAGTGGATGGTGAAAAGGTGACTCAGTAGGTAACTTCTTTTGTGGGACGGGATTAATTAGTAAATTTTTTAGCCTGGCTACACTCAAATAAAATCAAAGTGTTTGTCATGATACAAAACAGGAAAACCTGTGGATACAACCAGAGGTGTTTATACTTCAGAGCAACTATGCAGCCAAACACAATATGGATTCTGGGGAAAGATTAACAGACATGGTAAAACCCATAGGCAAACAAAACATAACCCTTCAAGAAAAAAAAAGAGGGTTGCAATTGAGATTGGATTCTGCCCCTGCAGCGGCGCAGCCGCCTTGGCCTCTAGTTCAAATTAATTCCCGCAGAAAATGGGTTTCACTAATTTTACTGCAACATTACCACATTCCAAAATTCTAAACCCAACAGTACCAATTTGAATTTTACTTTAATTTTGTACATGAGGGCATATAATGTGAATTACAAGAAACCCATTTTTTCAGAGGAATTACATTTGAGAATGTCAATTTTGCTTTGCTATCCTTCAACATCAGTAAACAGGAGCAATTGATGAGTTGGATTTGGGTGAAATATCATTTCATCATATTTTTTCCTACAGTTGTACCTAGAAAACAAGAGAACTCTACACAACATTATGTTGAGTCCCAAATCAATTCTGACTGACTTTTGAATCACTTCTCCATCCAATTTACAATTCATTTAGGGATGAGTTACTAATCCACATCAGGCCCGCATCCGACCAAAACTCACATAAAATTCAGCTCTGGCACTCCCTGGGGAGTGGGAACATATCTCCCCTGGTGCAAGGGGGGGGGGGGGTCACAGTTTGTTGCTTTGTTTACATCAATGACATACTAATCTTTTCCAAAACCAAGGAGGAGCATGTTCAACACTTAAAAGCAATCCTGGCAAAACTCCAAGAATATTTGTTGAAAGCTTTGTTCAAAAAGTGTGAATTTTTCAAACGGAAGTTCAATTTTTAGGCTTTATTATCCCCTCTCAAGGTCTTCAGATGGATCCACAAAAATTGGATACTCTTATACAACGGCCCATGCCAGAGACTTTGTGAGGTCTTTGCCATTTTTTGGGATTCTGAAACTTCTATTGCAGGTTTATACATTGCTTCTCTTTCATAAAAAATGGCCTGATGGGCCTCACGAAGGAATCTGTGTTTCATCCTTCAAAAATGAAGGAGACAGTAGCAGTACAGTCTTTTGAAAGACTTGTAGCAGCATTTTTGTCTGCTCCATTGAGTCAGCCTGATGCTACTGGCCGACTCTTTCCTGTCCGTTTTTTCTCTCACAAATTGACAGATCAAGAACGGGCTTGGGAGATCTTTGATTTGGAACTCTATTCTGTATACTTGGCTTTTGAAGAGTGGAGAGCATTACTAGCTGGCAATGTGACTCCAGTCCTTGTTTTTTCTGATCATGCTAACCTAAAAAGTTTTATGATGTCTGTTGAATTTCAGTCTTGTTTCTCCCCATCCCAAAAATCCCTACACTTTTTCCTCACACCATTCCATCCTTTTATATCCTCCTCTATGGGCTTGTTTTCAGATCAAAGTTATCCAACACTTATGTAGCCCCCTCTCTATGTGGTCTGTCTCTTATCCTTGGTCATGCTTCTCTCTTACTATCTTGTAGAAATTGATCCCTGATTAGAATAGAGTTTGTATTAGGTTTCCAGGTTACTGCTTATCCTCTAGATTGCGCGCTTCTCTGATGGGGATAATAATGTACCTTTTGACATGTCACAATGAGTTTGAGATGTTTCTTATTCAATATTCCTTTTTATTCATTATTATTCTCACCCACATTTTGACCACATGTACATAGACTACTTATACGGTGCTAGATACATGTGAATCAAAATCATTGGTTCTCTCCCTCTTTTTCCGCCCTTGAGCCGTTCCAGTGAGAAAATCCTCCTCTCACTGTCCTGCATATCCTTGCCGCTTCTCTGCCCCTTTTTGGGTCCTCCAGTCAAAAACCTAACAATGTCAAAAAATCTTTCCCCCTGTTATGGCAGGTCATTTTAGTCATTGCATAGCTGCCAGGTTTTTACATAGTTTTGTCTCACCAAACCAATTACATAATCATCTTGTATATATAATCTACATACTTTGCAACCATGTTTTTCCTCTTGAGGGAGTTTTTCCATCTCATCTTGCCGTATCCTGATATCTCATCTCTTCACCCCCAAGCAGGCTCATTGGGCTGCTTTTCTTGATTCTTTCAATTACAAACTGTTTCACCTTTCTGGCACCTCCAATCCCGCTGACGCGCCCAGCCGTCGACCAGACTTTGAGATCTTGGAGAAGCTTGAAATTGCAAATTCTTTACAAGCCCGTTTTTCAATAAATTCCATTGAAACATCTTCTCATGCAAAGGAGGAACATGATTTATATTTTCAGCCTGTCTTGACTTCTTTTCTAGAAAATCTGCAGGAGGCTTACCTTTCATAAGAGGAAAAATTGATGTACCATTTCCACTGGGGTTACTATTGGTTTTGTCATTGTCTTTTTGTGCCCACTCCATTTTGTTCACAAATTCTCAAAACTTATGTTGAGGATCAGATTGTGGGTCATCCGGGCATCACTCAAAACTTATCGCTAATTTTGCCAACTTTGGACTGGCCTAGCATCAGGAAGGACATCATATTCTTCCTGTGATTCTTGCCAACGTGTTAAATCAAGCAGACAACAGCCAGTTGGAATATTAAAAACTTTAACTATACCTTCCCGACCATGGAATGTTATTGGCATGGATTTCCTCACCAAGTTACCAGTTTCCTGTTCATTTCATTCCATTCTGGTAGTCGCCAACTTACTAAGCAAAGCAGCGCATTTTATTCCTTGTCAAGAATCAATGACTTCAAAGGAATTGGAAAAGCTATTCTGATGCAAAAAATTTTGTCTGCATGGTTTACCTGATAGAATAATATTGGATAGGGGTACCACTTTTACTAGTGAATTCTGGTGATTTTTCATGAAGTTGTTAAATATCAAAGCAGCGACATCTACCACTTATCATCCTCAGACTGACGGTCAGACAGAGAGGATGAATCAAATTTTAGGGGACTATTTGGGAGATTTTTTTGGTCATAACCAAACTGATTGGTCTGATAAATTGGACATGGCTGAATTTTATATTGAAAATCTTCACTCTTTGGCTTCAGGTGTTTCTCCATTTTTTTATGCATGGTTTTCATCCACGTTTCAATACACTTACCATTTCTTCTGGAAGGTCCAAAGCTAACACAGTGGTACAGGATTTACAGAAGATACAGGACTAAGTGTTATCCTCTTTACACAAAGCAAAGCAGAAACAAGCGCTATATTATAATAAGAAGCGGCAGGAAGTCACCCCGTACAAAGCAGGTGATCTAGTTTTATTGTCTAGACGTTTTATCCAAACTAGACGTCCAAATTCCAAGATTGATTAACATCATCTCAGACCCTTACAAGTGATTCAGAGGGTGGGTTAAGGAGAAGTTTGCATAGATATCAAGGTACACTATCCTAAACTTCATCCGGTCTTCAATCTTTCTCTCATTACTCCCTACAAGGAACCTATCAATAATCCACTTTGAACATCAGTGTTGAATCCAATGGTATATTCAGTACCAATTGAGAATATCCAATGGAACTTGTTTTCAGAGGTATGAGACCATTGGGCACCACAAAAGGGAACGGAGGAATGTTTAATTTTTTGGAAGCATGCAACCCCCGCGGCAGACCAATGGCTTTCTCTGTATCAAATTCCCAGTTTTCTGCACTCACATCTTTTAAATTTTCATCAATCCACCCAATCATCTTATTAACAGGTATAAGGTAAAGTATATCTTTGAGAATCAGAGTTATGTTTTGTTAGGCAATACACTGTGAAAAAACCAAGAAACTGCTGCCACTTGACATGCAATATTACAAAGGTGCCTTTGTCAGCCGGCTACGCAGCGCAACTCTTTTTATTTTTTATATTTATTTCTTTGAAATAAAACCCCACAAAACATTCCAAACTACCTTTTTTTTATCAATCATCACCCGGTGTAGCTAGAGGAGCGCTGCTCTTGGCATCACCGAGGCTGACAACCTTTGTGATATTTCATGTCAACTGGCAGCAGTTTCTTGAGTTTTTTCACAGTGATAAGTTTTAAAAAACTTGTCTAACTCAGATACATGTAAATATGTGTAAAACAATGTAACCTTACTTATCAAAGCATTTTACTTTTAAAGATAACAGTAGTGCAACAAGTAATAGGAAATAAAAATCTTTTATCTCTGTAATTTATACAGTGTTTAGTTGAAATCCAACCATTAGCACACAGACAATTTTGACATGAAGATATAAGGAACTTGTCCTTTCCAGTTGTATTTCCCTTTCTCTCATTGTAATATTTTTGTTCTTTTCTTATCATCATCTGAAGTGCAAATCACACATCCTAGCCTGTCCAACTATCTTTTGAAATCATTGTAAACATTCCTTATTTGAATTTAAATAGTGCCTGTCATAGATGGTGACCGGACCATCAGGTGAGGTCACCCAGGTCCAAGCGCGCGAGTGAGGAAAAACCAGACCGGGCCAAAGGGCTGGGAGGGGGTTTTAGAGCATCTCCAGCAGTCCGGGGGTGGATAGTGCTGACTTAAACAGGCTGTGGCTTGGGTTGAGCCAATTTTTGCTTACTCAAGCTGGTCCATGTGCTTTTGAAGGTCCAGCCAACCTCATCCTTCACAATACAATCAGCATTCCCTGTTGGGTGGCCTTTGTGCCAGAAGGTACTTTTTGATGGAAGCATAAAAAATGTATCATTTTTGCCTCCGGCCTGCTACATTCCCATGTCTATAGCAGCCTGTAGAAGCCAGCTGCAGGTGAGAGACTTGGAAATCTCTGAGATATTGGAAAAAGTGAATCTCTGCCTGCCAAAAGCAGCACGATCCACCCCTGGACTGCTGGAGATGCTCTATGAAGGTTTAGGTTCAGGACTGAGCTCAAGCGCCACACGCGCAAACCTTCATAACAACACCTGCTGACACCTCTTGCGCTACACCGGCAATCCTTCCTTTTTCCCCATCTCACCATTGTCTCCTTTCTCATTGCACATTTCTCCTCTTTCAAAATCCTCCCACCCACCCGTACTATTTTGGCAGAGAGGCCACCAACGTGAGATTCTAGTCGGGGGGGGGGGGGGGGGGGGGGGTTGTATTGGAAACCCCACAGTCTTCAAAAGCCAACCCCTTTCTTTCCTCTCTGCTTCCCGCCCACGGGTGCCGTGTGCGGTTCCGTGTATTACAATTTTGGGGAAAATGCCACGGGTACCCGTCAAGGTACCCGCCACAGAAAGTCGTCTCAAGACGACCTCTTGCCCCCTAACTGTTCCCGGAGGGCCCCGCCACCCGCTCAAGTCCTCCAACTGGGTAGTCGACAAGCCCACAGAAGCCACCTCCGACCTCCACATCACCAACAACCCCACACTCTGAAGATGAAACAAACACAAAAGAGACCACGCCCAACCTTGAGTACACCCTCCTCCTCGCCTCCAAAATCCTCAGACGCTAACAGCCAATCAATACCTCCCAATGCCGCTGATACTGATATTGTCAAGCTTGGCAATGGCATAGACGCACCCCCTAGCAAACAGTCATCAGCCCCTTGGAACAGTCGGGATACCACTGATGAGGAGGAACTTGGTAAGTTTTCTTTAAACTAATTCATCTCAACTGCTTACCTATCTGAAAAGTTTTCTGAAATTTTGAGCTCAGAAAATTGTGGCCAACGCGGTCAGCGCAGGCTATTCCAGCTATGAAAAGCTAGAACTCTCAGTGCAACTTGACAAAAAAGGACGTCATATGATTGCATATCCCTGCAAGATGTTAGCCAAGATCATCATTCCTTCCTTTTTTCACTCACCATTTTTTTGTTTGCTGACATTGAATCTCAAATCAGGTGTAGCATGAAGATACACAGGCCAACTTACAATTCTTCATGCAGTCACTTGTTGAAAAATGCTGCGGCATGTCCCAAAAAACAGCACAAATTGACCAGCCAACAAAATCTGGCCAGTCTTGGCATTAGTGGCACAGGCAATATTGACCCACAAGAGGTGAAAAACATTATCTTTATCTCTATGAATTGCGCTGGCTGTGGAATGTCAATTCAACTCCATATCTATTATCCAGGTACAGCAACTATGCGCGGTTTGGTGTGCTGAGGCAGCGCAACCCTTTTCAGCCTTGCTAGACGAGTCACACAAGGATATTCTCCATCCCACAGCCGTTAAACACATGCCTTTGGCAAAGGTAGTTTCAGAATCCATTCATATGCTCTATACTGCGGTTCAAGACAATTACCAACATATTTTAAAGGTGGAGAATTTTCTCTTGACTTCATTTCCAATATTGTATGCTCTAACGCTGACTGAATATCAACAATCTTGAATGTTTTGAATCTTCAGAATCATGTAGGTGCCATGTACCTTGGTGCCAATGCCTGGCAGTCCCCCAATGGACACAATATCTGCGGGATAGTTATTCACCAATTAGTTCAGAAGAATGGTGCAAAATTTAATCTGGAGGCAATGCCTCTGAAGTTTGTTTGGCTAGCAAAGAGTCACACGGGAAATTATCTTGCCAAAACAATGCGTGCAGTGATGGAAAAGTTTGATATTCAAAATCAAGTAGGCACAAATATCACAATGTTGATCTCGCTACAAACTTTACAAGCTGAGATCTTTTCTTGATCAGATTTGTGGCATTGTCACAGACAATGCCTCAAACAACTTGTCAATTATTGCCACAATGAAGAAGTTTAAATGGCCTTGATTTAAAGGTTATTCACAGTGGATCAGGTGTTTTGCACACATCCTGAATTTGATTGTCCGCTCAATTTTGAAAAACTTCAACAAAAATGAAACAAACCACCAGCTGGCGTCCAATTTTGAATTGGAAGAAGGTTCAGAAGATGAAGATGCTGAGATACAGATCCGTAGGCAAGTTGTACAAATAGTTAATATAAATAAACATTATCTAAAGTGACTTTTTGCCTCTTTTCAAACCCAGATACGTCCCAGAAATTTCCATCAGTAGCAAACAAGATCCTAGCAAAGAAGACCCTGCCAAAAGTGAAGATTTAGACCTATCCAACCAAGATGAAACATTGGAGTGGGAATTATCAATCAATGACATCCAGGATTTGAGTGATGAGGATGACAAAAATGATGCTTACACTTCAGTCTCTTGCAAAAAAAGTTTGCAAAAGGTAGTTCTCAATTATCCTCCTAACTTGATGTGTAATCTCATTTTTTATCTTCCCAGTTCCGAGATATAGCTCGCAAGCTTTGTAAATCTCCCAATTTGAAGGCGGAGTTTGTTGAATTATGTGTTGAGAAGAACTGCGATAAACCTCAAAACATCAAGAGAGATGTTCAAACAAGATGGAACTCCACCTTTGCCCAGATTGAAGGAATCATTCGATGCAAGAAAGCAATGTGAGTAACATTTCACAGTTTTTTTTTAATCTAACCAAAAAATGCTCATGATTTTTTTGTGGCAGTATGATTTAGCAAAAGGACCGAAAATATGGGTTGGCTCGGAGACATCACATTGACGAAGGTCATATCCGGTTGGCACATGACTTGGTTTCAATACTCCGGACCTTTTACAAACAGACCCTTCAGATATCTTTGACTGGATCGGCTCGACTAACTCACATCATCATCTTTATTGATGAGATCACAGAGCATCTTTCCAGTGTGATCAAAGTGCAAGCTCGTGGAAAAGATGGGAACAATCATGATGAGGGGCGTGTCCCCGCGGGTGGGACTCGGGGGTGATGAATGATGTCATTGGACTGCAAATGAATGCAGCCTTGCCTCGAGCAGCGAGCTGTGCACCACTCCAACAATAACGACGGCTGGTGAGTTCCATCTCTTAGAGACTGCTCCTCAGGCTCTTGATCAATCAAGAACGGGAAGATTGTAAGACTGACTTTCATTTCGATTGCCGAACCAGATGATAGATATACGAGGAACATCATGGACGATCACGATTGTCCAACCATGCCCGGGTATCTGCCAATAGCCGAGGAACGAGACCAAGCCCCAGGGCAGCCCGGTTCCATGAGCAAATCCCTTGACCCGTCTTTCGTCTTCGCGGCCGCCCATGGATCCCTCGCGATCGCATCCTTTGCCACCCGATTCGG
Organism: Puccinia triticina; assembly: GCF_026914185.1. Taxonomy (NCBI): domain Eukaryota; kingdom Fungi; phylum Basidiomycota; class Pucciniomycetes; order Pucciniales; family Pucciniaceae; genus Puccinia; species Puccinia triticina. Next base: position 1,885,125 of record NC_070572.1, read on the forward strand.
CTTCAATGTAGCTCAAAGATCAGTCCAACTGGGTCTCGCGATCCCTCAGACGATTGTATCGAACGTGCTTCCCAGCCAACTCAAGCCGGTCTCGACGGTCATCCAAGCCAGCCTGAGTTTCGCCGAGTACTCCACTCTCACGGCCCTCCAACTGGCCGAAGGGATCTCAACAGGCGGCTTAGATTTGGCCGCCTATTCGATCACCGAGCTTGATTCCCTGATCAAATCGTATCAGCAACTACAGCCCTCCTTGCCTTCCCTCGATGCACTCAGACTTGTCGTCGCCCTTCTCCGTCAACAGTGGGAGAAAATCACGCCCCATTCGTCCGATCTGCCCCCTGGGAACAAAACCGAGCCCTTCCAGGTCTTTCAAGTTCTCCGAGCGCTCTCGACTTGGGCTCTAATCCAACAACTCACGCAGCATGTTGAAGATGGTCAATTATCTTCGTATTTAATTCCCGTCCGGTCCTCCCCATCAAATCGCCAAGTCCCAGCTCAAATCCAACCTGGATTTGAAGAGGATAGTGATGAGGATCCAGAGATCGTCAAGCAAAAATTCAAGCGATATATCGACCTTTCTCTAAGTAGCTATGGTGGCTTGGGTCACATCCTCTTCAATTCGAAAAATCCGCCCTCGTCCGAAGACTCTCAATCCAGCAAAGGTGTGCCCTCCCTACACGTAAGGTAGAAGGACTTCCTGAAGCGCATCTGATGAAAGGGCATTCCCACTGTTTTTTGATCCAAATTTGGCAAACGCAAGATACGACTACGTACGAAATATGGAACCTTTTGATGGGAAAACAGTACGTATTCCTGTTATACTCAGGCTTGATCCCGGACAGACTTCGCGCAAAGTTGACGAGTTCTTCCGCATTGCTCTGTGACAAATTTATTAACTTCGACTTGAATAATAAAACTAACAGTGATCATGATTTACTTAGAGAACATGGCGAACTGTTCGAAGATACATTTTTACCAGGAGCAGCAAACGAAGGCGGCCAACAGATAGCAGAAACGTTCAAGGATCTGTTACCAGCGGTGTCCATCACGACAGACCCACTTGCTCAAGAAGGAAAAGAAAATGGAGCTGGAAATGGGAAGGAAGATGAGAAGAACAAGGAAATGACTGCTTTGATAGAACAGATCGGTTCGTTGGGTGCAGTACACGAAACAAATGACGCGAAAGAATGGAGTCTGGTCACCAATCCGGACGACAAAGAGATGATGGAGCTGGAAATGGCCAGTCAAGACTTATTGCCCGAGCTCGAGAACAATCCATCTCCACAAGACTCTCTACCAGATAGCACGAAAGAAGAAACACCCTCCAAGCCGGTCACTTCCAATTGCCAACCCCCGCGATACTTCATCCTTATCGATAAGATTCATCAGACCGTCATTGTTTGCTTGAGAGGTACTTTCTCCCTTAGCGATGTCGCTACCGACCTCACTTGCGATTATGAAAACTTCGATCCTGAGGCTTTTTGGGACTCGCCCTGCTGGGAAGAGGAAACTGGGGACGCTTGTGAGCTATCAACAGGTATGTATTTAGTTCTATGTACTAAAAGTTCCGACCGCGATCAAACCGCTGCAGGAGTATGACAATATGAATAATGTGTTGTCATGTTGTTTTATTTGACTTTGGCAAAACAAAAAGCAGAAAAGAAGACATGTGGAAGCAAGAAAAAACAAACCTTTCGTGTGCACAAAGGATTCTTAGAAGTATCCAAGAGTTTAATCGGATATCCGATAACCCCATCACCGTCGATGGGCAAGACCCAGCAACCGACCAAATTTATGGCTTCCATTCGTAGTGCCTTGAAGCAGCAAAACACGGACAACGACGGTGTTCGAACGTTCAAAAAAATCGAATTTGTCGGACATTCTCTGGGCGCTGGTGTTGGCGTCATGTTGAGCTTAATGCTAGCTGAGTTGAGTCCACATGCTTCTTTTGGCCTACTATCATCTTTTCCTCATAGATGCCTTCTCTGACCTTGACATTTTTTTTTTTGGCTGTGTATTTATGTTTATAGTCCTAGAACTGGACTCAGTACTAAACGAAGTGGCTTGCCTGAAGGTACATCCATCAGGACCTATGCAATTTGCCCACCGTGAGTAAACCGCCGGATGTGAACTTATCTATCTATCTAGACGTATCTCTATTTATCGAAATACAGATGTCAACCTAACTTTGATATTAACGCGTCCCCCATGTCCTAAAAATGTAGGTGTACGGCATCCAAAGGATTAACAGAGTTGAGCAGCAAGATGGTGAAGACCTTAATCCACTCGAATGATTTGGTTCCCAGACTATCTTTGAATCATGTCTTGAACCTGAAAACGCTAATCATCTGGATCGACCACTTTGAGAACAATCCTGCCGAGCTCCCTCTGATGTCAACTCAAACAACCTCGGATGGGATCTGGAAAAATTTATTGCAAGTTTACACTAGGTTGAAGGTCTTCCAGTCCCAAAATGGCGACAATCATCAGTCTGATGCTTCGAAGAAAGTCTTGCTGGAAGATGAGGTTTGGGTGCGTCGATTCTGCTGGATCCTATCTCTTGCCTACCGTCCATCTCTTCCCATCACGGATCATTTTTGCAAACGAGGATTGTTAATATGTTGACCATAATTCTTCTTTCGTTCCCTCATCATGTTTAAACACCTGTTCAGTTGATTGAAATGAGGAATCTGCTAGAATCAAAGATCCAAAAAGAGCATCATGTGGATGTTCTATTGCCAGCGGGGAAGATATACTGGATGGTCAAAGACGACCTATTTATAGTTGAGCAATCATGTTTTCTTCCCTTTTGTCAAGAATACTACCCTTTTTTTGACACTAAATCTGTTCTTTGATATCTACATAGGTTCCTAAAAATAAAGCCCAGGATATCTTCAACCGGATCAAGTTCGATATCAACATGGTCAAAGATCATTTGATCCATCAAGTCAAAACCAAATTCGCTGAACACCTTTAAATCGACTTAAAATCTTTCACAACTAACAATCTTTCATATTTACGAAAATTGGACATCCCAAGTTGTATACACGTGTTGTAACTTTTTGACCCAGCTTCCTACTCAGGACGTTTGATTAAAAGCTTCTTTCTCTTTTTTACTTCCGCAGAGTTGCTTTCTGCTTCTTCCTTCTGAAGTGTGTTGGTACACATTTTTTGCGAAAAAACATTAGCATCTCTCTTGGATCGCTTTTTCTTATTATCTATTGTCTTCATGGGCATCAAATCGTCTGAGACTTTTTTAGACCTACAACATACATAGACTGTCTTCTGGCTGCATCTTCTTTTCTCTACCTCCATATGATCGACTAGAGCATAGAAAACTTTCAGTCTAAAACTCACGAAAATGTTTGGTCATGACTTTTGGGAGCGAGTGTTGCTGTCATTTGCGTTCTGTTGGACTAAGAAAGCGTAGCAGTCAGAGAGACGGAACAGTACAAGGTGCTTCGCAGAGAAAAAGGTCGAAAATAATGCCTTTCGGAAGACTGGAGTGTTGGATGTACAACCCAAATCAAATGTGATTCGATAATTAGCGACTGTGATGAGCACCACTCTAGTTTAGTGGTTCGAATGAATCAATTCGAGTGATAATTGCTGCATATCCCCGGCAATCCTAGTGTGCCGAGCTCCGAACCTAACGCCAATGGTCTCCCTATGGCGGAGCGTTGTCCAGTCCTGAGTGCATCGCCAAGCACCTGTCACCTCTCTGAGAAAAAGACCCTGGCTGAGCTGCCCTTGATCGGGCTCTGAATCGGGAGGCGCCATGTGTTGAGCTCGGCGACGGACTAACCGCACGCCATGGAAGAAGGAAACGCTGCACGCCCCGGTCAGCACACTGCGGTTGTGGCGCCTGAGTAGCCACCCGGCAGATACGAGCGAGGCATTGTCTTCGATTGGACTACCGATATCAATTGCGCTATATACTGAGAAGTTTTACCCCCCCTCAAATCGCGACTTGGAGATAACAACAGGATTCGTGCGCTTGGCTTCTGGGCATTTGTTCTCGGCCTTCCCTCTCTTGTTCACCACTACGCCTAGGTTCATGAAGATAGAGAATCTTGTTTGTTCTGAGAAGTCTTTCAATTCACTGTTTAAGAAGGAGCTTTCGTGAACTAACTGGCTGCGCATCCGACTCCATTAAATCCCTTTTCTTTCAACTGTTTATATCAGCAACTCATCCGAATACCGCTTGTTGGTCTTCTTATATTTATACCAAATCTATATATTCTCGTCTGTAAAGTCGCCGTTTTGCTTTCAGCCAATTTTTCAGTAAATTTAGTAAATTATATTATCCGGAAAGATCAACTCTACCGACGCAAAATTCACATTACTGTCAAGATGATTCCTTTCAAACTTGCACAACTGGCGGCAATCGTCTTGTGTTCATGCGCAAGCATGACTCACGCAGCTCAAAGCCAAAGCCTCCCGAAACCTACCGGGTAAGTTCTTATCTGCTTCGGATGACGACACAGCTCTTTTCGAACGGTTATTCTGCTGTTTCTTTTCGATTTTTCACAGAGCGCTTTCGAAGTCTCCACCGGAGTTAAGCAACGAGGCCATGAAGAACGCCGCAAAGAAGAATCCACCTCCTCCCAGTGGTCAACCACCCCAAACCTATCCAAAACCAACAATCATTTCACAGAAAAAACCGACAGATCCAAAAAATCAGAAGTCCAAGGACAAGTACAAAGGCCGGCCCGAAAACGATATCAAGCCCGCTGGAACCGAAGGGCTCATCAAGCGAGAAAGCCATCCCATTCGAACCCCGGTCTGGAAGCGAGAAGATCTCACCAGTCCTCATGTTATCGTAAACAGATCAGCGTCTCTCTTGAAAATACCTTCATAATGAAGCGGGACGATCATTTGGGATGATGGCGGGAGGATCGAGGTGTGGTCTTGGGTCAAGTCCTGGTAGCAGCGGGGGGAAACAACAAATTGGCCACGAACAAAACGATGCCAAGTTATAGCGGTAAAATGGCAAGAATGAGCCGGTCAATAATTGTTCTGTACGTGAAGGGATCGTGGTCGAAATTGAGTTTGACGGGGTAATGTCGGTTTCATCAAGCGAGGCAACCCTTCGACCGGGCACATCCCATCGAAACGAAAGAAGTCAGGGATATCATCTGGTCATTTTCTGACAGTGGGCCAGGCGGTAGCAACTCTTTCCGGAGGGGGGATAAGACCCGGTGGGGGAATGACTGCGCTGAGTGGTGGCCTGTCACTTCTTGGCGGTGGAATGAATAGCTTCAAATCAATGTTAGGTGGATGTGGAGGTTTGTTAAGGCTTCCCTTTTTTTTAAAGATAACCAACTCTAAACTATTGAAAGTATTAAAAGCTTATATATATCGCTCAGAAAATCATGTTGTAGGTTGACTATGAACAACTCGCAAATCAATTTTAAATAATTCGAAAACGTCCTCATCCGATCGAAATTTTCTTTTGCTGAGGTTGTTATAAGGGCCAAGTGAAAGCTGAAGGGGCACTGGTTTAGCAGGCAACAAACTATGTAGATTTAGCAGTGATTAGCTCGCTTCCCGCTAAGAAGGCAGGAATTGTAGCAGGGATTTGTGCTTTCACTTGAAGGAGGAAGTCTTTATTTTGTCAGCGCGCTTTTGCTTGGAACAGACAGATAAAACCATAGGGGCGACAAAAAATCATAGACGAGAGTGGGGGAAGAAAAGTAGGAAAATAATTTAAGGCAAGATTTGTAGTGCGTAGTTGAACATTTATTTTCAAGAAGCACAAAAAAGCGAGGAAGCGCACGAACTAAAATGCTATCTAGGTAGGCAAGTGAGATTATATATATTGTAGGTACACAGTGACTTAAAACTTAACCTCTGTCATTGCTACTAGGAAGGGTACGGCAGCAGAGCCTCATTCCTATGATCCCATTGCCAATTCAACCAGTTGACGCAGGTAAAAGGTTTGCCTTTGCACGTATTTAGCTTGGATCACTGACCAGACAAATATGAGCAGATATTTCCTAATTTTAAATATTTCTTCTGTTAACCTGGCTTACCAAGGTGTGCTCAACATCCCTTGTTCTGGTGGAAAGATTGTTCTGCCCTTTGTATCTGATTTATATCTCTTTCTGCCGCAACACTCAAGCATTTGATTTTGAACTATCTTTACATCTAATTTCGGAAGAGATGGCTAGAGGCTAGAGAAAGAGTAACATGTAAAACTTGGATCGACTAGATAATTGCACCTCTTGTGGAATAGAGTGATAGGGGTAGTTGATAATTGGTGTTGGGAAATTTTGGTAATACAGACAACGTAAACTAATACTAATGAAAATCACACTTGAACTTCTGGTTACATAGCTTGGGAGAGAGTGAGTTGGGAACAAAGGACTGGCTTCTCTTGGTTCGGCTGAGCAACTCTTGCAGTGTACACTACATATCGAACTGAAGATCATAGATGCTGGCAACCCTGCTCACGGGCTTGGAGGATTTTAGTATACCCGTATCACAGCGTACGCCGAGTTGCTGGTGCCTTCCAGACCACAAGGTAATCCAAACGGATAAGATACCGTCTGAAGGCTCACGACACATTTGAACATTTCTTGGCTGAAGAGCCTAAAGTGGTTGGGATTGATGATGAATCTGGGGACAGGAGGACAATTCATCTCCTCTGTGCTTGATTCGACTCCGATGGCTTCATCCTGTCCTGAAATATGATGCTACGTCCCCAAGGAGCAGGGCGTTAGAGTAGGACTAATACAGCTAAACACTGGCGTGACGATGTCGCCCCAGAGGACAATAATTACTCGAACTAGCTTCAACTTTGATGGCTTAAGGAGAGGTTATGACCCATCATATGGCTCAGTGGTAGGTTTACACATAGAACGTCGACTCACATAATATTAAAATCAACAAACAAACAGCACCGTGTTTTTTCCCTGAGTGTAGTTTGGCGTTCCATACCCAACGGTGCGTCAGGATTGGTCGGATTCCGTTGGGCTTCCGTTGGGCCAGTACTACCACCGTAATGCCCCAACGACACGAGCTTTGTTCTTTTTTCAAACTTGGGTAGACATAAAAAGGACCTCCATCCCGGCCAAACTTTTTCCCCATCAGCTCCACTCCACTCCACTTTCCAATTCAGATTCCTCCCTCCATTGCCTCATCCAGCAGACTACTACTCATCTTATTCCACACCTTCATCACCCATATTCTCCTCATAGTCAGGATCATTCACATTCCGTCCAGTTTGAACCTTGGGACGACCACTCAACTCAAGCTCGATTAACTCGCACAGCTCAACCCCCAAGGGTTTAATCTACTCCCTTTTGTTGTCAATTGAGGTCTTCCTTCAACCGTTTTCTCAAGGATGCTCTCCCTTCGTCGCACCTGGCCCTCACTCCAGCGCTGCGTCTTAGCATCCACAAACAGTGGGACCAAAGATCGAAGTGTCATTACCGGCCAACCCTACAGAGTGACCTGTAGCCTTCCGTTTTCAGGCGTCTGATTCAGAGAACGTTTTTGGTCCTCACTATTCCTTTGACCATGTCTTCAAGCATTGTGATCCCTCCGATCACCTCAGTTGTTGATCATTGAGATTGCCTGATAGCTAACGTTGGGGTAGTTATCCCCTAGAGCTGGATTTCCTTACTCCAGTTGGTCTTATCCAACCAAGTATACATCAAACATCGCTCGATTTGATAATTTGTTCTTGATCTTCGAAGTGGATCGGCTGACCACCTTATAAGGTGAGGCACTCACAGACAAACACCGCTAGTAATGTCTTGTGCTATATCTACACCTTCGATCAATAGGATGGCATAGGTAAGCTAGTCTTTTTCTTCTTCGTCTGAAACGGAATATGGTAACTAACTTTTTCAAATCTTCTTTGAATCAGTGCTAGGCTTGACAAGACAGTCTTCTCACCAGGTGCGCGGTCGTATCCGCTGATCCACCCCCAAGAGCTGCACTCGCCTCCTATCGACATGAAATGATTAATCCATTAGCAGAAGGGTAATGAGCAATTGCCCATGCGCAGTGATGGATCCCTTCAGGTTAGCCATTGATTTTTCGCGATTCATGATCACTCAAGCTGTCTCACATTAACATGGCCCTTCTTCATGTGCAGTGCAGACAGTCGAGAGAGGTTGACAGGTCAACTGGAATGATACATACCTCCCAGACCTCAACCTCGGAGGTAATGTCCTCGCTCTGCGGGAATCACGCCCACATCCATCTCATTTGAATTAGCAGCTCATATCTGCTTGCTATGAGCACTCTTTCTGGTTCCAATATCCGGCTATGGAAGAGACTTGAAGCGGTCATCGTGCCATGGCCAGTATATGCTGAATATTACAAAGCATGGCTCTGATTGACTACATTTATACACTTATAGAAGAACAGCTGATTCGCGTTTGGGAAGGAATGTCCTGATCTAACTGCCCTTATGCGCTGTTCGAGTTAGACCTATCAGTTCAATATCCGATTTTCTGGTCTCGGAACCTGATGAATATGCGATCAAGGGTGATGTTACGGAGTGACATGTTTACTCCGAATCGACCTCTTGGACCAGCCGAATGATGAAAAAATTGATCAGATTAACAAGGATATCACCTTCAAGACCATCGAAAGTGTTTTGTATGCGGTTGGAATTTTGATGAAGCCCAACTTCCAGGGATTCGAGCGGGCCCGATGTTGCTGCGGTTACTGCGTCGGCGTGAAGATGCGGAAGGCTGATGCCGGCCCAATGATGATGTCCGGCCATCCCGTGATCGGCGATGGCCTCTGAGGGTTTTCTCCAAGATCAACTTCTTGGATCGCCAGCTTACCGCTGGTCGTGTTCCTGGCTTTGATGCCTTCAGAGCTCAACGGGGACAACTTCTATCCGCCTGTCAAAAGCAGCAATCGACTCGAAGAACCAACGTAAACGAACTGGACTGACTATGCTCGCATCCTCATCCGGGTTCCGGGGCGAACACTGTACGCTATACGCCTCTCTCTTTTCTCCCTCCCTGCCTCAAGGAAAAGTATATTCTTGTGCTTGATTCCATTGAGGCTGATAGTCTGATCGGATCTTTTATCTTGGGAATCCAGAACTAACGAAGAATCCAGAACGAACTGACGAATAATGAGATAGACCAGTCCCTCTCATCCCGCCCATGGAGGTCAGTCCCTTTTCACCATTGTTACTCTATTGATGTCAGTTACTGCCTAACCATAGATCCTATTGGTCATAGATCAGGGACCTTGTGTACGATGGACCCCGGCATCGGGTCGATGTCACATTTCACCATCTCTAAACCTGACAACGTCTGAAGTCGCCACTATCATCGATCTTTCGAGCCAGCAATCATCACCAACCCAACGAAGCTCTGCTCCTCTCCTATATGTGCTACTTCAACGCACTGAGACCTTTTCCCGATCGGCTCGCGCAACACGGCATTCGACCTCTCGCGGTCCTCAACGGTGCTACTCGATCTTCGTGGACAAGTTCTTGAAAGATATTCTGACGGAGGTCAGCTTGCATAACGTTCTGTTTTAATCAGACCGAGGATTTGAATGGCGATCAACGAGGGACCGACTCGCTCTCGGAAAATCTTTGCTCCGACTGGTTGATGAGCTTCTTCGACTGCTCTCTCCGACACCCTCATTCTTTTTGAATTCAACCTCAATCACCCTCAATCTTTCTAGTCATTCTCATCCCAGCCGTGAGACCTGATCTGATTGCCTTCGCATTCATTCGATTGCACTGAGTAGTCAGATTACTATTCCGTCCCCGTTGCTTCCGTAGCCTGCGTGATGTGTATTTCTCTTTTCTTTTGTACTTGGGCTGGTATGAAGTTTGTATTGATTATGCCTGTGTCGCCAAACTTAGCGGTGACATGTAAGATTTGTATGTGCAACACTCCTCACCACAAATGACATTCTGTCAACGACAACATATCAGATGAAGGGCCTTTGAGAGATGTGAAAAACCTACAGCTAAAATATCAGGCAGGCTATAAAGAGAGAAAAAGAGAATGTTCAGCAGCCTAACTCCCCTCGACCTAGATTTTGGTGGCTGCAAGGATTTTTGGGGTCCTAGGTAGACGTTTCATGTGCTTATGGAAATATCAGGAATAAGCTCAAGTCACGACAGAGAATGTCTATTAGCCGCAGAACTCCGGACACCCCAAGTCCGATATCCCTAACACTGAGTCAGCATCTCAACCCAAATCCGACTTCAACTTTCCCCCTCGGCTGGCCAGCACCATCGCTTGTAGAGAGTCTGGATTCAAAGAAGATTTGGATAATCTCAGAAGGGGACCCAGCACGAAACACTCTCGCGCGAGAGGAAGGATTGTCTGGCCTTTCTTCAGACCTGGGGATGACCGGCCCTGGAGAAACCGAGAAACAAAGAGGAAGCGTGGTGATGAGTCAAAACAACCGGTCGGGTAATATGCAGTACAGTAATGATACCGAAGAGCCATTGCTGGGCCAAGACCGTGCGAAGACGGGCGCATCATTGCTCGAAGATACGGGTGATTGCAACCACCTCCTGGATTCGGGCGCGGGAATGATGGCCGTGGTTGTGGACATACCCAACAGCATCCTAGGCGCCAGGATCATCGGGCTGTGGTACGCACTGATCAGGAACGCGGGTTTCGTAGGGACCAGGGTGCACTCCTGCATCCTCGAACAAGGCATTGCAATTTGTTATTTCTCTCAAGCGGTACATTTATTTTGACTCTCAGGGGGCCTTAACTCGCTCCAGGAAAACAGAGAATCATCTGAAGGAGTAATATATAACTTTCGTGCGTTGAAACCATTCTACAACTTTTTAATTCCAGGCTAATCATGAGAAACATCAATAAATAGATAGAGGACTTTGCGGTACATCTTGGATAACTGTACATAAGAGTCGTGACTGTTTTGGGGACCTATGGGAGTGAAAGGAGGCACATTCTAGAGGCAACTAGTTACCAGCTGTGGTGCCGGCGTTACCAGTTGTAGCGTCGGGTTTGTCACCGCAGGCGAGCTGATTAACGGCATGGGGTGCTTTGTCAACCTGCAAATGGGTCATTCTGGTCAGTCTCGGCTTGGACAAGGGACATCGCGACATGCACGGCGATGCCTCGCCTGCTATTGGGGGATTAAGGAAGCTTACATTTGCACCCTCATCTGTACTTCGCTTGGTGGGCTGGGTCGGCGCCGGTGTACCATCGCAGGCGAGCTGAGTAACGGCACTTCGCTTGGTGGGCTGGGTCGGCGCCGGTGTACCATCGCAGGCGAGCTGAGTAACGGCACTTCGCTTGGTGGGCTGGGTCGGCGCCGGTGTACCATCGCAGGCGAGCTGATTCACGGCACTTCGCTTGGTGGGCTGGGTCGGCGCCGGTGTACCATCGCAGGCGAGCTGATTCACGGCACTTCGCTTGGTGGGCTGGGTCGGCGCCGTGGTACCATCGCAGGCGAGCTGATTGACGGTACTTCGCTTGGTGGGCTGGGTCGGCGCCGGTGTACCATCGCAGGCGAGCTGATTCACGGCACTTCGCCTCCTGTGTTCCGCAGCTCCATGGTTGTTATCAGACGGAGCGGTGGTCTGCAGTGGCAGTCAGGAATCAGTGTATGTACCGCCCACTTCTTCAAGCCAGATGGTCGTCGACCGAGAAAAGAAAAGCTCACCGAGTCGGCGGCGCTGGCGCTCGCAAGAGCTAGGGAAGATGGGGCGGCCGCCGCATGTCCTGCAAGCGCTGAGACAACCAAGACGAAAGTAAACAAAGTCTTGCGGGCAGGCATGTCGATTTCGTTTGAGTTGGGTGATAGTAGGTGGGCACGTCGCAAAACTGGAGAGGCTGGCTGATTGTTCGTTGGATGTGATGCTGATGGTTGAGTGGATGAGGAATCGCCAATCAGCCACGGAAGGCCTTGCTTTTATACCTTTTCGACTGCTCTGTTCGACACGGGTGCATGGCATTGGACGGTGGCCTCTTCTCCTGTTCTCAGAGGTCCTCAGCTAACGCTAGCGTGGTGATGGGTTGTTGATCGACATCTTCTGTTGATTTGGTACGGGAGAATGCTCACAAAACACTCGAAAGCCTCGACGACGGGCACTCACTACACAGATCCATGGCGTCATGATCACCAATGATATCATCGATCTACATATCGACCAGTAAAGATCAGTAAACACATCTGTTTCCCAACATCACAGTGCTCCTTCGAGCTCCCTCGAGTAGAAACTTGACTGAAATGATGCATATGGACTTTGAGGCCGGCTTGCCCGCAAGCGGTGATCTGGAGGGTTGTGACCGGCGACGATCGGCGGCACCTTTTTAGAACGTGCGCGCCTGAGCAGCCAAAGCACAGCGCCTTTGGCTGGCGGCACCTGGCCTGTTTTTGTGTATCTTGTCCCAGCTGACTAGAACTGAAACTCTTCCTTGGGTCTCCAGGACCCAAAATTGGTCCAAGAATTTTTTGGTAGTCGGAAAATTAATTCCACTATCCAGAATGGGAGTCGGAATTTTAGGGCCTGTACCATAGGCCATGAAAATTGAAATTTTCCAAATTTATTTGCCTCAAAATTTCTTGGGACAAAAACTGAGCCTGGCCAAAATGTAGGCTTGAGCCCAAATGTGAAGAATTTCAACATTTGAACCCTCCGCTAGTTTTCAATTTTTGTGTACAGGGCAAAAAAAGTTGAAATTTTTCAAAATTGAGGCCCATGGTACAGGCCCTTAATCTCACAAAAAATGCCAAAAAAATTAAAAATCCCTAATTACGTTGACAACTGCTTTTTTTGCGCAGCACTTCCCCACTGTAGGGCCTGTGAATGCTGTGTGAAAAAAGCAGTTACCAACGCAAAGGGATTTTTAATGTAAGGCACTGTCTGGGAGGACGACAATCACGGCATAGCCAATCAATACCTCCCAGCGGCCATACCGGTTCATTGGCACAACATTGGCTCCCTTTTATATTTGATGTGCCACAACTTTTGCCCCTGGAGACCTAGACAAATGCCATTGTGCAACGCAACCAACTTTTCCGAGCTTGGACATTTATCCAAATGCAGCTCACAACAATTCAAGCTGTCCCTACATTGTTTCCAAATGTAGGCCGTGCAAAGTAGCGGAAAAGGAATCTGTTTCTCAAAGCTCAGCCAACTTACTTCCAAACTTGCCAGTCACAACTCGCAGAACCAAGCCCCATACGCAATGTTTCTGATTGAGCCGCCTCCGGTAAAAGGTATCAAAAATTTGTTGCCTGCGGGCTTTCCTCTTCAATAGCTATCAAACCCCCTTGAATTCCCACCGAGGCAGTTTAGCCGCCTCTATAACACTTGTTGGAAAGTTTTTGGCTGAGTTCTTCCCATTTCCGTCCTCCTCATATGGTGTTTGCCCCAACACCGTTCATACCACAAAACTCGCGCCATTGCTGAGGACCAGTGCCCCCAGAAACAAGCATGTGGTCCAGTTTTGTACAACAGTTGACTGGAATGGTCTAATTAACTCCCTTGAATGCCAGTACGCATTGCCGCCATCATGTCCGGATTGTGGGGCACCTCTTGAAGGTAGCACTCTCCTTAGGAGAGCCTCAACATGTCAGAGCAATGCGACCAATACATCAAAGTTGGGCATCCAACTGCTCAAATCTCGCTCACAACCTTGAGCAACTTATCCTTCAAAATACTTAATTTCTTTGGAAGGTTGTCTCTCCCTTGGTCAGGAGAGACTGCTTCCCTGGTGAGCACCCTTTCCATTCAGGACAACCTACGCCGCTTGGCACTCGAGCTTAACAAAGTTTTCCTTTGAGAGCCCCGCAGGGTCTCTGATGCGAGGCCGCACTTTGTGCAAAGCGCTTCGCGCCGCGCTCCCCGGCAGGCAAGGGACTTGAGCTAAGTTTGCTTGGCACTTGCCACTCACGCAATTGACCAATTGGCCATGACCCTGATCAAGCCTGATCAAGCCGCCCGTCTAACTCTATTGTAATCTAGGGCCTCATCATCATCACCGACTGCATGCGTCTTAAGATTTAATACGATCAGGAATGTCTTCCCTTACCCGTGCCTTTGTCAATCAAAATCGTCAAGATGCCTGAGAAGGGCGGCGCGGGTGCAGTCGCCTCTCAAGGTTTCTATTGGGGAGCGTCCGCGGCCAAAATCCGAGCAGTTGGTGCATATCTTCCCAAACAATCTAGCCCTTTAGTGGTCAGAGTTTGGTGAACGCTTTTGCCGACAACCCATAAGCCAGCTGAAAACTTAGCCGGTACAGACTCAGCTTGTACAAACCCGGTAGAAACTTGTGTAGCGTGGCAAAGAGCCTCTGTTGATGCAACAACCGGACCAAAGCCTTTACTCCCTTTCATACAAACCACGGTTTATCAAGACCTATGTCAACACTTGTATATACACAAATTGAAGCATCACATTTGATCAGTCAAATGCCAAGAAAAACAGTACTTATTCATGTATCATTGCCAATGAATCTGATGGCAATTCATTCCCCAACAATTAATAAATTCTGTTCTATCTATTCCGGGCTTTTGAGAAAACTTCTGATCTCTGTAAACGACTTCTCCCCTTATTTTAAGTTTTAACAATAGGTCAAAACTAACAGTCTTGATCTTGGCCCCAATGTTTTGTCTGAAGTCAGAAACCATCAACATCCTTCAGCACTTCCAATCAAACAATTGTGAGCTTGGCTGTCTGAAAAAACTTTGTAGCCTTTTTGAGACTCCTTGAACCTGATATCACTGCTTTTGTTGTGTTATTTGATCTAACCTTGCTCTTTGGCTGAAGGAATATAGTGTGGGAAACAAGGGCTGGTCAAGTGTGTAAGGATGGTATTTGTTTACTCTGTTTTGAACACGCTCAGAGATCACACGCTCAGAGATCAATATTATCAGCATAATTTCAATTTGTGCCTTGTGATTTGAGCTATTGTAACACCTTTGAATTCCAATCATGAAATTTCTATTCAAGTTCAAAGTTCATAAGTTGGAGATGGTACTGGCACTACTTCTGGAGTTAGCAGTTAATTTGGTGAAATGATTGCAGAAATAATTTTGGGGGATGAAATATTGGCCTTCTCCAACTACTCTTACAGGCATTCAGTCTTGCACTAAGTTCTTTCTCCTAAATTTCCTCTGTATCTCTTTCTGGTGGCTGTGCCCGTCAAGTCAAGTGTTTTTTTTACCACAGGGTGCCTTTGTCCTTTTGTAATAATATTATATACATTTCTTTTTCAAGAGCAACAAGGAAATTTAGACCATTATTGTCACAATGAAACACCACATGGCATTGAGTTGGTCAATGATTCTATGTATGGAGCTGAATCAAGCTGACCTTTGAAAAAGTCACCCATATCCAGGTCTAAGACTCTTGGATTCTTCCCAAGTAGCTTTACACTCTTTATTTCATGAATGGAGTTGATTTTACCACAAAATGGACGACTTCCATCAATCTGGAAATCCAGATCTGAGCCAACAGATTTCAGTTTTTGCTGAAATCTTGGTCCCCAAAGATCACCAAGATAATCCAGAGTTCCAGATTACAGATTTCCCTGCAAAATCTGAAATTCAGATTTGTTTGAAATGGAAAGGAAGTACTTTGATGCAGATATAATGCTTCACAGTGTAGAAAATTGAATGTATATGAATTCAGAGCTCACTAATACCTTAGCTTATTTCAAGTTCATGTTCTGCGGCGAAGCCGCAAGTTCCCTAGTAAAGAAATAATTATACCTCCTCACTGGGGCGCCCAACGCCCCCAAAATTTTACAGCAGTCAGAAAGTGCTCTTAAGAGCACATGGTGAACTGCACAACCCAGGAAATGGGTGTGCTACTGTGGGTCTAATTTGGGGGATTTCCTACTAAGGAAATCTGCCAAAGCATTAGCTCCAGTGCCCCAAAGCCTCAAAATTTTACAGTGTGCAGAAAGACCTCTGCCACTGGACAGCACCTTGTGAGCTTCTTGGCAGTCGCACACACCAGGAAAGTCATGTGCAACTGGGGGTCTAGTTTGGCGGATTTCCTACTAAAGATATCTGCCAGAACCTTAGCTAAATATCAGTGCTGAAAATTCCAGCAATTTTGGATCATCAAGTTATATAATCTGTGCCCAAATAGTTAGGTGCAAGGCAGTAAACCACCAACAGAAATAATTTTGAGGCAGCTGGGGACTTTTATCATATCTACTACTAATTGAAGATTCATGGTAAAGACAATATATTAGCTGTGAATACATAGATGAGAAATTTAGCAGATATCAGCTTATTGTTTGATCTCTTAGAAACCTCCAGATGTGGGCTCAAAGATATTGGGGATGTTTTCTTCCTCAGGTGGATTGTCCTGCATTGAAGTGGGTTGGTTGCGGGTGCAGGGCATGTTGATTGGTTGAGTTTGAGTGGAAGGTTGGATTGATGAGTGACCCATCACATGTCTCATATCCATCTCCAAAGCAGGCCAAGAGCCAGGGTCATACAGTTCCCCTGGGGGGTCAGGCAGTCACCGCTTTTTACCAAAAACAGCCACCCAGCACCACATCTAGCACCACATGGCGGGTGTGGCGCCAAGCAGTGTTGGGTGCCCCCCAATGGGTACTGGTTGCAATTCTCTTAACCAACCCATTCACATAATGGTGTTTTTTTTGCACATGCTGGTAGTGGAGTGAGTTTTCCTTGCAGTGGGAGGGATGTAAAAACTTCACAGGAAATAGCTCAGAAAGAAATGGCGGAGGCTAAAGCAATTAGGTTAGGTGATTTGTAGGTAGAAATTTTAAATTATAAAATTTCATATATGTAGAACAGGCAGAAAATAGACACATGAAGATAAGTAACACCAATAGTGGTCTTCAAAATTGTAATTGTAGATGCATAAAAATAAGATCATAAGTGAGATTGGCAGGGAGAGGCTTACATAATCCCACCCAAAAGCCATTTATGAATTTATGTTTATGCAGTTATGATTCAATTTTGAAGACCAGTAATATGTTTGATAAGCCATCCTAACCACAGTCTGAAATTGTATAATACAGGAGAAGTTTGTTGTTCAGATATTTGTATCACAGATGCTGAAATACTATAATGATGAGTAGAATCCTTGAGAAAATGTGGTTAGAAACAGATTGATGAGCCTCAGAGATGAGAAACAAAGAAACTAAAATTGTAACTGAGATAATATTACTACATGTAGTCTTAAAATACATGTAATCAATTTCTTGCCATATATTAATCTGTCTTGGTTCATTCCACTACAACTGGGTTTATATTCTGATTTTTGGGCCAGAATGTGTGCTTGCCACATAGTCTAAACGGATAGTTGGGCCTTTGGAGAACTCAGCACATCAAAAGGACCTCTGTTCAAACCCCAATTACTGTGTGACCTTTACTGAAACATCACAATGAACCATCCAATGTTGCTTGTTGCTGTGGCCTGGATGGCCTGTTTCACTACCACTACTGCCTCACCAGCGCTGCCAAATGATATCCATTCTACTTCATGTGTCAAGTGTGGGAACATTCACCCCATTCCCCGTGCTCGCTGCATGCAACAAGATCAAATTGCCCCACCCCCTCTGCAGCCTATGTGACATAATACTTGCTCTTATCCAAACTGCCAGACCCCATAGAATTCTTCAAGGCAGAAAAATTCATTCAGTAACTAAATTAAAGTCAATTATGGGATTGAAAAGAAAAATATCAAATTTACAAAAAAAAAAAAACAAAAAAACAGGAAAGCAAAAAAGAACCCACAAAATTGGATGCAAATTCCCCCATCAAAAGAACCATGAATTGCTTGCACAAACCCCCAATGATGTGCATTGCTAGACTAAGCATTGGTCAATCTTTTTTTTCTATTTTAGGTCTTGGCTGAACAGCTCCCACAACTATTTAATAGCATGCAGACTAATCATCCAGTTGAATTTGCAGAGATTCATGTTTTTGGCAGGTAGTGAGCGTTAGTTTTATCTCTTATTCTGAAACCAGATAGGGTATCATTTACTCACCTCCTTGAACATCTGCAAAAAAATTCATGTGAAAGTTTTGTCTGACTAAGTGAAAGCAGAAAACAAGGTATTTTGCTTCTCATTATATTTCAAGATATAAGAAATATAACTATAAAAAAGGGTGTGCTGCCACGCTGTCCCATAGAGGCAACAGCTTCTTCACTGTCAGATAAAGGCAACATGGAAGGTACCTGAATTAGAAAAGGCTAATCAGCCCATTATTTTATACCATGTTGATGATAACCAAGGTTGTTTAATTGTAGGGAAACTTAAAGAAAAATAATAATCAGTGATTGATCCTTTATTGAAGTTGAAGGTCTCTTGCCTATTATCTGAGAGTTTAGAGAGAAAGAAGAATGGTAGACCATCAGTCAAGAGATATATGTTCAGTCAAAGAGCGCACTGACTGTCAATATCCTTGGCACCTGTGACAGAATGTGTGCTGGGATTATAGTGTCCCCTGGTTTGTGATCCTAGTTTATCTGAAGCCCCTCTCAACATTTGGGCTCCAAACAAGAGATTATAGGGTAACATAATCCAAACCCCTCAAATTCAAGAATACTTAGTCACCCATCCCGCGCTTTGACCCTGGTTGGCTAGAGATCTAATATCTCTTGACCAGGTAAGCACCCTTTCCTTTTTTTTCCCTTTTTCTCCCTTCTTTTTAATAAGACAAGAGATCCAATCTCTCCCAACCAACCTCTCTGAAATCTAGCACACCATTTGGAACTAGAACTCCAAAAGGCCTCCTGCCTTTCCCCCAAGCCTCCTTTCAGTGTTGTCTTCAGTGAGGGTCCACTGGACCCTTACAGGTTCTGGTTGTTATATCCTCCAGCTGCATATTGGATTCTGAATTTGTGAGAAAAGTTTCACAGTTTGATCAGTACATATGTACATGCATGTGATTGTTGCACTCTGTTTAATCTATGTGGTGCCGTATGTGCACTTCAAGAAATACAGAACTATATGGAGCAGTTGGGCTAATGCAAAGTGACAAGTGGAGACTGGGGTTGTAATTGCATGAGCAACACAAGGTTGCAGCTCAAGGGTAAGAAATACATAAGATAGTTTAGGTAGAAATAGGCAATAAACACAGACTTTGAGGTCAGCTGCACTGGCTCTAGGGATGCAGAAGGTGTTGTCTCCAATGATCCCTAAAATCACAAATTATTTTCTTCCATAATCTTAATCCCCATCAATATGATTGAAATTGATTTGGACTTAGAGAATGTCAAAATGGACCTGGGTACTGCTTACACGGTGCCCATGTTTTTTTCCCATAATTGGGCACCTGGCACCACATCCAGCACCGCTGGGCGGGTACCCGCGGTTTTTGTGGCAGGTACCAGCAGTACTTTCCGGGGTTTTTTTCATTGAAACTCACTCCCAAACCCCAAAGGGGGTGCAGAATGACTTACTACCCTCTTGATGGCCGGCACATACCATTCATCAAGATAGTGTGTTCTCTTGATGACCAGCTAGAGAGGAGTATACATGTACTCCTCTTGATGACCGGTTACAGCCAGCCGTCAAGAGGAGTACACAGGTACTCCTCTTGATGACTGGTCACAGCCAGCCGTCAAGAGGAGTATACATGTACTTTTGATGAAGCTGGCTGTTGAGAGAAGGATGGGTTATAGTCCCTCCCTTGATGGCCTGCAGCCGTAGCGGCCCTCCAGGCTGCTCTCATTGGCCAAATGACCAGCCATTGAGGAACTGTGTTGGTGCTGACTGCCCTCTTGATGGCCGGACAAAAGTGGCTGCAGGCCAGGCTACCCGGTTCCCTGGCCTGGTACCTGGGTAGCGCACCACTTTTTTGCCAAAAAACAGGCACCCAGCACCGCATTTGGCACAACCTGGCAGGTGCATGCGGTACCCTCCCACAGGTGCCGGGTACCGCAGCATTGCCAAACGGGTACCAGTTGGCATTCTCTATTTGGACTAGATTAGGCTTATGCTTATGACCTATTCTGTCAATATTCAACAGATATTCTTTTCTCCATTTCTCTCCCTTGATGATACACGGGGTTTGATTAAATAAGTTTTTTTTTATTCATTTCACTCACCCACATGTGTTGGCCTTCCTGGCACTTATATGATTTGGCATGCCTAGATACATGCAGGTTCTTTCCCTCATTTTCTGCCTATGAGCCTGTCCAACTGAGAATAATCCCTGCACCAGGAAAAAACAATTATCACTTGTCAACAAGTGACATAGCAAAGTACAAAGGGGCCTTTGTACTTTATTATGTCACTTGCAGACCAGTGATCATTGTTTTTTCCTGGTGCTGGTTGTCATCTTTTGTGTCCCCTGTCCATGAGACCTTATTTCAAAAAGCTGCATGGAAATTTCCAAACAGAATGGGAGTAGAAGTGGGAATGAAGAAGGAAGGGGTGTGATTCCATAGGGTTCCTTACTATCTTGAAATGTAGGGCTAAGCAAGTAGTGCTCATGGGCCTGTCCACCAGCCCTCCATACTGTGGTGATAAATCATGGTAGCAGACTACCAGACAACTCAACAATATCCCATCATCCATTCTGACCTGGGCGCCGCGGGGAGACTGCGCGTAGCGCGTGTCAGGACTTTGCTGCGGATTGCCGACAGAGCCCGAAGGGGGGGGCGCGTGCCCCTCACGCGTGCGTAGGGTTCACGGCTCTCTCCTGCCGCACTTAGCCGCGGCCTACTCATAAGTCAGGCCTGGCCTGCCTTGATGGTTGCTTACATTCTGAGGGTCCCGGAAACCAGGGGGTGGCTTCCCAAGACCCTCGTGTGTGGGTCGGGGGAGGATGATCCCCGATCCTACGCGTTAAGCCTCTTATAATCAACTTCTCCCGGCTCAAGATTCCCGAGAGGGAAGTCTTGTCCGGGAGAAGCTCCCGAGGGAGGAGACAGCGTCGGATTGGATCCTCCCAAAGCATAGAACACCTGAGGGTGTTATGGCACAGGCGCTAGACCCGTAACTCCGGCCTAAGAGGTCCGGAGCCCAGTGCCTGAGCCATGCTTCTACTGAAACCCATGTGGAATGTAGGTAAGCAAGGTAGTTCCTTTCCTTTCGTCACACTGAGGTACAAATCGGGCCAGGGGGATTCTGATTAATTGTTCCAGCTCTCCCGAAGTTCTCGAAGGATATTCTGCTTGTCGGCCTTGTCTTCTCTGGAGTAGTTGCGGATGTAGAGCTGATAGCAGTCAGAAGTCCATCTCCCGGCCCAGCATATGGATTCTTTTGACACTCCTGCGGAATTGAGGAAGGTTGCTCCTCCCACCCGGAAGGAGTGGCCCGAGATGCCGGTGCATCCCTTGGAGTTCCAGAACTGTGCTAGCGTGCGGCATGCAGACGATTTGGTGAGGTGCATCCTAGCCCCGTTCTCCCAGTAACCAAAGAGGGAGGTGTCCTGGCCTTTGGCGTCTCGAATTCTCCTCTCTAGGGCGAGGATTGGGCAGAGCATGAGTTTCAGTGAGGTGAGGTGGAGCTCTTGCGTGTCTCCGGGGCCGGCAGTTTTCGCGCCGCGGATCGTTACAGTTGCCTTTTTCTTGAGGCCTTCCGTCCATAGGGCAACGTCGCTTGTTAGGACGGCCGCTGACCATCTGAGGGGCCCTGTCTTGTTGTTGTATGTCAATTCCCCAAGGTGAGCGAGCCCCCAGAAAGCAACTAGGCATAGATTAAGTAGGGCCTTCTGGAAGGGCGTCCCTTTGATCCAGGCAGTGGTGAGCATGACTAGGTGGCGGAGGGTGATGGCCCCTTTCTTCGGCTTCCCTTCCGTTTCGGCGTCGACGTAGGTGGAAGACCTGAGGAGTGTTGCCACTTTATTCTTGGTCTCTAGCGGGTAGATTGCGTCGTGCATGGTATGCCACATTTGGATTCCGGCAATGTATTTCGCAAGGGTTACCGAGGAAACCTTGTGGCTTGCTCTCGACTCGTAAGTTTTCCCTGCCCAGTAGCAGAAGTCAAAAATGTCTCTCGCGGAGAGGGGGAGGTTGAATGGCAATCGATTGGTTTCCTTGGCAAACTTCAGATACTTGTTGATTGCGGAATTGTAGCATGCTAACGTGTTCCACCTATAACCGAGGAGGTAGTGTTTGTCTTGTGGGGACAATTCTCTCGGGGCAGAGCCTTTCCTGGCTAGCGTGGAGAGTTTCTTTAACTCTTCTGGTGCTGCCATGTTTCTGGAAGCGTTTAGAGGGAATTAAGCTCAGACTGGAGTGGGAGTTTTGGATAGGTGGGAGCAGTTGATAGGAGTATTTATTTCAGAGGACAAAGGAAAGGATGAACAAGTTTTATCGGGAGATTGTGGGCAATGGATACAAGTTTTTGTGTGTTTCACACTTGAAACAGTCTGTTCTCCAAGTGCCATGGGACGACTATCGCTACCTGGAACTGCATGTCGTGTCCCGACCTGTCTCCGCGAGATAGAGCGTCTGCAGCGTTCTCACCAGACAAGACACGTCTCAAGACGATGTTGATTTCCATGTCTACTAGAATCTTTTGGATGATTTTCCATTCCTCATTCACCGCGGGGTGCTTTGATTTCCTTTGGCGTATCACCGCCTCCGTGGTTGTGTTGTTGGTCCAGACGATCAGGGTCTTCCCTGGTCTGATCTTTAGTTGCTGGAGAGCGATGAGTCCTATTCTGATTGCCACCATCTCCAGCCAGGCTGTGTCTCTCTTGGGTTCTGGGCCTTTGTCCCATTCTTGGGTTAGTTGGAATTGGGCCCAACGTTTGCCGATGAGGACTCCAATGCCGAAACCGGTAGACGCATTGCCCACCCACCCAATTTCGATAGGGTCCGGGTTTTGGATCATTTGTGTTTCCTTGTACTGGAGGAGTGTTGATAACCAGTATTCTAGGTCTGTCTTGGCGTCTTCTGGTAGCGTCCGCTCCGTTCTTCTGTGGATCCAGTCGTTTAGCCACCTGTATAGACTGTCTAAGTAACAACGCAGCTGCGGGAGGATATAAGATACGTGATTTAATCTTCCCGCCAACTGTTCCACTTGCGCGAAGGAAAATTCCGCATTCGGGGTGAGGAAGGCCTTGACCTGCTGAACTTGTTGGTACTTCTTGTCGTTGGGCAGGCAAACAGTTTTCTTGGTGGTGTTCCAGACGAAACCAATGTACTTCTGTTCCTCCTTGAATGGGGAGTACTTTGTTGCATTAGTCTTGACCCCCAGCTGTTCTGATTGCTTGACTATGTGATCCATTTCCACCTTAGAGTTGAGGGTTTTGACAAATAGATTGTCGTCAACCCAGCGAAAGACTTCTACCAGGTCGAATTTGCTTTTCATCAGGTCCTTCCAAGCATCTGCTGGTCTGCCGAACAAGCCGCAGCCTGCTACGCCGCCGAATGCGATACGGGTGTCAATGAGGATACCGCCGTTGAAATCTTTTACCATTAGGTATCTCCACTGGCTTTTGGCTGTTGGGATTTGGCGGTATGCCTTCTCCCAGTCGAATATGGCTAGGAGTAGCGGTTGTGTCTGACGCCTTAGGAATCGAGATGTTGTTTTGAAATTGTCCCACGTTGTGAGGTAGTCTAGCTTTTCCACGAAGGAGTTGACCGACGGAATTCTGGGGTCATTCCTGGGGAAGGACAGGTCGTTGATTGGTTGCACCGTCCCATTTCCGTTCACCGCGGCTCCTAGCGGGTTGGTGCAAAAGAAGGAGTAACGCTCCATTAGCTGTTCGTGGGAGAATGGACCAAACATTCTCCCGGCTTCGATTTCCTTGGCTATTGTGGCTTCTATCTTTTCCCTAGCTAATAAGGCTCCCTGATGGTTGGGGGGCGTGTAGTATGGTAAATCTGGTCCGAGGTCATGGTCCGGGATGCCTTGGTGGAATCCTTCTTGGAAACCTTTCAGCACGTCTCGATAGGTGTCTGAGAGGTTTGCTGTCTGCAGCGCTTTGGTCCATTCTGCGATGTTCATTTCGCAGATGACTTTTGTCGGCCAGATGGGCCGTGACTCATTTGACTCACAGGGCGCGCTCACGGTGTGGGACTCAGGGGGGCTTTGCATTTCAACAATTGCATTCCTAGTTTTAATGACAACCAGGTACATAGTTAGGATCACGAAGGATTGGTGTATTTCTGGTTCTTAGGAGTGGAGATGGAATGACATGATATGATTCGAGCATAGACGGAGTGGGGGGGTTGGTGATTTAGATGTGAGATAAAGGAAAAAGGAACAGGGATGCACAGGTTGTGGTGGGGGGAGGGGTTGGCGATATGGAGTGATGTGCGATGTTTGAAGGGAGAAGGGGGGAAATGAAAGAAGGAAAGAGGGGATGGGTAGGGATTACTGAATTGGGACCTACTGCTCGCGGGCTCTGTTGCGAGTGCTCCCACCGACGTGGTTGGGGTTGTATTGGTTGCCCTTGTAGCTGCTTCCCGGGGGAGCTCTACTTTGCGCTCTTTCCGGCTTGGGGGGGAGGGATGCTGGACCGGAGGTCGATGTCACGTTCTCTTCTGTGGCTGCCTTGGCTTTGAGTTTGGCCGATGTCGGTTGGGCTTGTTGGTTCGACTGGTGGTTGGACTGACATTGTTTTTGGGGCTTGATCCCCTTGATGGGATCTCCTCCAACCCTGCCGTCGCCGATGGTGTATGGGTTCTCGGCGAGGTTGATTTCGTTGAAGTCCCGGCACATCGAGATCATCTCGTCGGCGGTCTCTTGTTTGAACTTTGAGATATCTGAGAAAGACTCATCTCCTTCTTCTTCGACTCTGAAGGCAAAGGCGTTGTTCCGGATGAAAACGTCGTATCGGAGGGCCACCATGAAGCCGTGTTTGCGGTGGAGTTTGTCGCAATGCTCTTTGTGGACGAGGATCCACTCCGCTAGAACCGGGTAATTGTACTGATCTCGCATTGTCTGATGGAAAACCCGATGATTTAAGGTCCAGTCTGAGAAATTTTGCGAGAATTTGTCCGGGACTGGGTAGCCATGATAGCGTAGTCCTTTCTCTGCGGCTGTTTCGTCAGTTTTTGGACGGTTCTTGGAGTGGTGGGATAGAGCATTCTCCTGCCATTCGCGATTGAAGATTGGTAAGGGCAATGGTCCTTTGCATTCAAGTAGTAGCTTGTGGAAATACGGCGTGAACCCTCCATCGTCGTGAGAGTTGGTCCGGCCCACTATGAATTTTACACTCCTTACTTGCGTCACCTCCCCGGCAACTGAAGGCCTCTTCTGGGGGATGACCAGAGGTTGAAAAGCCGCTCTGACCTTGGTATCTACGGCTGTCTTCCGATGTTTGGGCCTTTGGTCTGCGAGTACGGCTTCATACATCTTGGAGTAACGTTCCGCCTTGACTTCGTCTCCGGCTTTCTCTGCTTTGATCATCTTAGCCATGAGAATCCTCCGGGCTTCTTGTTCGGATTCTTCATTGGACTCATCGTCGATGTCGATCGTGATTGGCCCGGATTCTGCTGCTGGTGTTTCTGCATGCAGGAGGTGGGTTTTCTGTCAGTCTTGAGTGATGTGTAGTATCTTGTCAATGACTAATGAGAACTCACGTCTTGGGGTACTGAACATCTCCCCTATCTCGGGATCCACCGGGTTCTTGTTAGAGGTGGCCCCTTGGGTCGGATCTGATTGTGTAGGGTGGGGGGGATTTTTGGCGGCAGCGCGAGTGACGGGTTTGGCTTTTGGTTGTTCCGGGGCCTGTTTGGTTTTTGGTTGTTTTGGCTTAGGTTGCTTAGGGGGGATTCCGGGGCCTTGTGACGCGGTGGCCGCTGGGTTTGCCGCTGGGTCTGGTCCGCCGGTGGGGGCTGACTGTGGATGGTGGGCCGTTTGGCTTCCCTCACCTGCCGCTTGGGCAGTTTGTTGGGTCGCGGCTTTCACGCTACTTGTTGTGTCTTGGATATTCAAGTCTGACATCGTGAGGGGATTAGGTTGGGGATAGTTTAACGTTGGTGATTATGTGGATAGGTTTTTTTTTTTTTTTTGGAGACTAATTGGAATAATGAGGGTTCTGGGCAGGAAGATTGTTAAGGTTGTTGATACTGATGAAAGTTTGTCGGAGATAGTATGGGTGTTGATGATTCGGGCTTATAGTTTCCAAGGTTTTTGAGAAATTTTAGGCTCGGAGGATGGAGCAGTCTGGAAGGTGAGGAGGATGGGATTCGGCGGGAAGCGGAGTAGAGTGGGTTCTACGTAGAGAGCGCTGGGGGAAAGGAGCTAGGTCCAGGAGAGGGCCCTAGACCTTGAGACAAGAGGATCTCATCCAGGGGCATCGGCTTCCATTCTCCCCTTACCGCCCTGTACGGCCCTTAGCTCCAGCCGAGGCGCGTGGCGAGGCATTACGCCTCATCTGACATGCTAGATGGCTCATGTCGTACAGGGCGCGGCTGGGCGGTCCCCATGGACTCCACCCACCTCCCGCTGCGCTCCCGGTAACAAACATGAATCATGATAGCCTACTCGTGGTTTTGCCCCTGGGTATGATGACAGATGTGCCTTGGCAATCCCATGGTGTGACTACATTGGGACTCCACCCACAACCGCCCATCCACCGCTCCGCATAAATGTTTGCTGTGCATGTTCTCGGCAGTGTTGATTTCCCCCCACACAACACTTGATGAAAAGGGGCCGCGGGAACAAGCCCTCCACGGTCCAACAATGCATAGAAAAAACGGAGGCTTGTCGCCTGAACGCTTAGACCGCCGCATGCAGCAAAAGATGCGCATTGGGATACAAAGGCCCGAGGGCTCTAGGATTTTTAACTTGATGTTACAGGGGTGGATTGGAGTGATTTCCCAAAGCTGCCAGGCAGGTCGGTGAAAGCTCGCGGCGGGGGAGGAAGGCCGGGCGAGCGGGAGACGAAAGATAGCGCACGGGGGGGGGGGGGGGGGGTCGGAGGGCGAGAGGAACGGAGGGCGAGAGGAACGGAGGGCGAGAGGAACGGAGGACCTGCTGGAGACGCATCCGGGCACGGGATGTGGTGCAGGAAGCGGTGGAGCACACGATGCACGGCGTGCCTCACGCGCACATCCTTCTCTGAGCCCACTGCGATCGACCTCACACGACAACCACCACAGCAACACAGGTGTCCACATGCAATACATAACAATACATCCCCTCGACGCACACCGACGGGGGGCAATACAGATCTTCGAACGAAAGCAAGAAAGCGCGGAAAGGGTTATTGGAGGCCGAGGAGCGAGCGGGAACAGAGCCGCAGAAAGCCGTCGTCGAAGAGCGGATGGTCGTCCTGGAGGGTCTGGATGGTCCTCGCGAGCGCGCGAGCGGCGGGGCTGGCGGGGAGGCCGGGGAGGCCCGGGGAGGGGGGACGCAGGAGGGCGTGGGTGTGCCGGGCGAAGAAGCGGGCCAGGTGGGCGTCCGTGTCCAGCGCAAGCACGGCGTCCGAAAGCGCAGGCGCAGGGGGCGGGGCAACGGGAGAGTCCGGCGCGGCCGTCGGCGCGGCCAACGCGCCGATGACCCGCTGGATCCGCGCGATGTCTTCGTCCGGGCCTGGACGGGCATCGGGTGGGCCGGGCGGCAGCGGCGGATCGGCCATGACCGCCTTGACCGGGGACTTCAGAGGTGTGGACGACGCCGACGAGGTGGGAGCAGGCCGGGCGGGCGGATGTCCAGACGGGGAAGTTGTGCGGCTCGGCGCGGCGGTGTCCCGCGGCCCAGGTCGCGCGGGGTCCGGCGGGGGGAAACCGGTCAAGGATGGCTCGGGGGGTGGCGGACCACAGCCTCGGGTATCGACACTGTCCCGGTCGGTTGCCAGGGCCGGCGGCCGGTCACGACTCGCCCTCTCCCGCTCCCCGTGCAAGTCCGAGACAGTAAGCCGATGGTCTGGGCTCCCGACACCGGGCGGATCCGTGTCGCCAACGAGAGCCGCAGAAGTGTCCTCGCCGGCCCCCGCCGGAAGGGCCGGACAGCCCTCCAAGACGAGTCTGCAGAGCGCCTCGCGCTGCCTGGCGAGTCTGATCCTCTTCCTCAAGCCTTTCACCACGGCTGCTTCTTCCTCAGGGGCCGTGTCGCCGTCGTCCTCTGCGCGAGAAGCGGGGGCGGGCGACGAGGAAGGAGGGCAGGCCGGCTGCGAGTCCGGGATCTCTTGGACGGACAGACTGCTAATGCTGCTGCTGCTTTCGTGGTCTTCGTTTTGGTCCTCGTCCTGGTCCCGGGCGGCGACGGGGGGATTGTCGTCGTCGGAGACCACGATCTCGTCCTCGTCATCTTCGCCCTCGACAGCCAGCTTGGCCTTGCCCTTGTCGCCCGAAAGGTCGGGGTCGCGGGGCCGGGCATTGTTGAGGAAGCGTTGGAGCACAGGAGGCAGCGGGCGCGAGGCGGGCCGGCCTGCTTGCGAGGTGGTGTCTTTCTTGGGCGGAGGAGAGGACGCGGAAGGGAGAAGGAACTGGACGAGCCCGGTTTGGCGCAGCACGGGCGGATGGAGCTTGGGGACGATGTCCTGGGGCCGGGGCTCCCAAGCCGGACGGACCCTCACCGCCATCGCGTCGGCGCTCTTCCTCTTCTTCTTCACGTGCGCCTGTTGGCTGGTGCCAGGCGTGGCCGACGACGACGACGATGCGGGGGCTGGCGACTTGCGCTTCGGGAATGAGGCGCGGGGAGAGCGGAGGGGGACGGCCGAGAGCGACTGCCGCGGAAGCCGCCGCGCTGAGATCGGCGTCGGCGGCGCTAGCGAGCGGCTTGCTGCTGGGGCCGCCGATGGACTGGGGGGCATTTCTTGGGACTCCTCGGCTAACACGACCTTCTGCTTGCTTCCGCCTGTCTCCGTCGATCCATCTGCTGGATGCGTTCGTGGCCGACCAGGTAGGGATTTCAGTTTTCTCTGAGAGAGTCAAATAAAACACAATCAAACGGGTGCTCGCACCTGGGGATGTCGGCTGTGTCTCGTCGGCTTCGAAGAACAGGGCACAGGAGGTGGAGTAGTCTTGGGTCTGTGGGAGGAGCGACTCTGGAAATACTGCGATCTGGGTTTCGAGCGAGCTAGGACACAAGACCAGGCCTGCGCCGTCCCGTGAGTCCGGGTCCGGCTGGTGCTCTGCGTCGTCCTCGGCGAAGAACAGTGCACATGAGGACAGACGGGGGTCAGGCTGGCTAGGGACGAGGATAGATTCGTGGAGGATGGCTGGGCCGGGATGGGGCGCGGCGAGGAGGGGCCGGGTGTCGATGGACTCCGGGCAGAGAACGTGTTGAGTCTCGCGGCCTGGGCTGGAGTCGAAGAAGAGCGCACACGAGGACGAGTGCGCCGGCGTGAGCGTCTCGGGCAGCCACGACTCCGGCCGTTCCTGGTCGTTGGTCACCGCGTCTTGCAGACGGGCGTGGCCGGCAAGGATAGCCTGGTGGCTGGCTTGTGCGGCCGCCGGCTCTGCTGAACGATCCACAAGGCGGGTGTCCAGCGACTCCGGACACAGGACCACTGTCTTCTTCGCGTGCTTCCTGCGCGGGCTTTCTGGCCCGGAGTCGGGCCGGAGAGGCTCGTCGTCCTCGGGCTCCGACAAGTCCTGCATCGGGTATCGTTCGTCGAATGATTTGGAGTCTTCTGGACCAGCGAGCGTCAGTGGATAAGAGACGAGCAGTGTGTGTTGAACGATCGAGCTTACCTTGAGGGGGCGGGGCTGGCGAGGAGACGAGGGTCTGGGCGGGGAGGGATTCCTGTGGGTTCTTAGCCTGGGCCTGATCTTCTTCTTCGATCCACCCCCCATGGGCCCGGTTGAGCTGGTGGATCTTCTCCGGGGGGTGCAGTCGCTGGTAGGTGAGTGGCGAGCATTGGGTGTCGAGCTGGATGCCGAGTGGAGGGTGTTCTTCGGCTGGCTTGAATGCAAGGGTCTGCTGAGTGTATGTGGTGCTCTTCCGTTTCCCCCGGGCAGCAGTTCTGCTTGTGAGCGTTGCTTTCCTGGTGAGCTCGCTCGGCAGTCTGAGCTGTTTCTCTCGTGTCGATGGTGTTCCTGGCGAGTGCTGGTGGTAGAATGGCTTTGGGTGGTTCATGGCGAGTGTTTCCGTGGACTGCCGAGGGCCAGCCCAGCCCTTTTAAAGCGGGTAGGAGAATTTTCCAAAGTACCTTTTGCAAGGCTTAAACTTTGGAATGCCGATACTTTGTAAAAATACATGGCAACTGGGGAATTATTGAGATTTACAAGGCTTCTCCTACAAGGTATGCCTTGGAAACCAAAGCCTTGTAAATAATGCCGGGGAATATTCCCCCTCAGGACAAAAATTGTACAGTTTCACAGGGGTGTATTTACAATCTTTGCAACACATCAGAGTAATAAAACATGTCTCCGTGTTTTAATTGAAAATTACAATGGATCCTTAAAACACGGCTCACCTTTGTATTCGAAGAACATAGCCAAAATGCATGTTCAACTTGTGGGCAAGAATTTTCCCCTGCTTCCAAGTCACTTTTGCACGCCTCAGAGTCTCCCTCTTGTTGCATATCTCCGGCCCACCCTAACACCCAGCTCAAGACTTCCTCCCAAAATGTCCACTGCAGAATCCCAAATAGACAGTGACTACAATCTTAACAATGTCAAAACCCAAGAATCAGATAGCTCCGAAGCTTTGGACGACGTTGAAGCCCAACAATCAGATAGCTCTGAAGCTTCGGAGGCGGCACCAGTCCGCACTCGGAAGTCTTGCGGCAAACCCAAGCCCGTGGAAGTTTTCAAGAAAAATAATGAAGAGGAAACTGATGAAGATGCCGCAGCGAAGCCACAGAAGAAATTTTTCCTGCCAACGGGGAACAAGGTCACTTTCATTGACCACGGTTGCACATTAGACTCAGAAGGCTATCCCCTCCTCCCAAATGGAAACACTGTATTTGTCAAGCCCGCCGGAGTCAACATCACCAACTGGGGTGAAGTAGGGTTTACCAAGACCGTTGGGACTGAGTACCATTCAAATGGGCTCTGGAAGCAGAGAAGACTCAACTGCCTCGGTGTTCTCTGTTGTGACCTCCCTGAGTGTCAGTGGGCGGGTTCGCCTCCAACTGGAAAAGTATCCATGGACAAATATTTCAAAAAGTCAGTACCTTTTTGGTTCATACTTTGTCTGCTTTGTCTGTTTTTTTTTTGCTGATTTTTCTCTGTCTGTCATTTGAATCAGGCACCCTAATTGCCGAGGTCGAGCCGGGAAGTGCCCGGGAAATGTGAGACACGTTACTTGCAAGAACACCATTGCGCGGTTTGATCAAAACACCGAAACCAAGTGGGCAATATTTCGCCACTTTGGCACCCACAAGCATCCATGGCCCGAGGCGAAAAAGCCTGACAAGCTTGCAAAGAAAAAATTGAAGGCTGAGATTGCAAAAAACCCAAAGGAAGGGGCTTTCTCGCTGAAAGTAAGTTTTTCTTTTGACTTCAGATTGTCCGTTCAATTCTGATACCTTTTTTGACTTCAGATTGGAAAGCCCGATGCGCCAAAGGACCCATACAACAGTGTACTGAAAATTCATTCTTCCTTGGCAAATGCAGATCGGCTTCGCTATCATCGAAGGCTTATTCTTGCCGAGCTAGGAATTGTACCCGGGAAAAAAGGAGGCATGCTTGATGATGAATTCCTGTTGGAAATGTTCAAATGGAACAAGTTTGTCTTTATTTCTTTCATATTTTCGAAGCCCAGCTGATTTTTTTGTTTGCTTTTTTACAGAGCTGGACTGCGAGTCATATCAGCTTGTTTTATGGATGATTCGGAGCATTTCACATTCCAAACGCAATGGATGGCTGATAGGATTGTAGCACGCGACATCAATCACAATGTTTACAGTCAGGGCCTTGTTTCCGACGTGACTTATCGGTTCTTTCTCAATGGGTACCTGCTCTCGACCTCTATGTACTGCGAAGAAATAGCTCGATGGGTTCCTGTCCAGCTCACTTGGATTCGTGGCCTCTCAGAAAACTACTACAAATTGCACTTCGCCACATTGTTCCGCCAGTTCCTGAAGCCAGAAATCAGCAAAGAAGAGCGTGATACGCTTGTGTGCAACATTGTTGACTTCTCAGCCGCCCAGAGAGAGGGCTTTGTTGCGGCGTATTGGGAAGTCTTTGGGATCTGCGACAAAAAGATTGTTTTAGGGAAGCTCCAAGGATGTCATGAGCATTACCGCGCTCAAGTGACTCGGGTCAAAAAGAATAGACATATTGTTATGGCAGACAAAGAGGTATGGACATGCAGCTCTTGATCTGATGAGATCACCTTTTAATGATGCTTGTTTTGTTTGGTCAACCTTGGCACCGTCGCAGAACACCTTCCAGAAGATGTGCCTTTCGTTGATCAAGGAACCGGAGGAGGGCGATAAAAGTCATGAAGACAAGATGGATGAATTACGTCGGCGGTTTCCCAAAGCAAGGAAATGGTTTGATTGGTGGACCATGGCCGATGTGGAGGCCATGCTCTTTCCAACCCGTCGGGCTCGAGTTGAGGATGGTCCCAAAGGCAAAGGGCGGCCGACTTTAACAACAAATGCGCAGGAAAGCCTCCACAGACTTTACTACATGTTTAGGTTTGTGTTTAACTGCGCCAAAACAATAGATAATTTTTGTTGATTTTATGCCTCTTAATTTTCAGTGAAGGGAAAAATTCACTCCGATTAGGCCTTGTTCGGCTGTACTCGTTTGTCAAAGTCTTGGAAGAAGACTTCAATGCTGTCATGCGCGGGGTCTCGATTGAGTATGGAGCGGCTCGCAAGGAGCAGATTGATATCTCTCAGTCTTTGGGCTGGGAGAAAAAAAGGAAGAGAGCCCCAAATCCTGCTGCTCCAAGTAATAACAAGAAGACCCGCCAGGAATACGAAAATGATGGGCGCCCGCCGGACACCACGGATACCTTGCTCCCTGAACTTGCTGACAAGAAGAAAACTGGAAGGCCTCCAGGAGCACGTAATGTGGATCGTGGCGCGCTGACCACCTATCCATCGTACCGTGCCTCCAAGAATGAGAAAAAGGCGAACCGCTGTTGGATGGCGGCGGCACTTGAGACTATGTACGCTCTGTACAATCCCCTTTGGCTTCGTGGATCTAGTGGCCAAGGGACATCTTTATTCACAACGCTGGTGACACATTTCACCACTCGCACCACCTACCAGTTGAAGCAAGACGGCTCGGTCCGCGGAATGCTCGCAATTGCACAACAGAATATCTTCCAGCATGCTCACAACTTGCATCCTGCAAGCTTCAAGGCAGGCAAGTTTTGCTCAGCAGACTTTTTCATTGAGATTTCCCTTGATCCAAAGACAAACCCCAATCGATCGCGCCAAGGCTTGTTTGATGTTGAAGAAAGGCAAACTCTTACCTGTCCGGCTCACCCAGAGGCACCGCGGCAAGATGTCTGCTCTAGATTCGTAATAAATATCCAAAAAGAGATGTTTGAGGCCAACGCTATTTTGTACTCCGACACTGCGGAGCTCTTGAGGAAATGGATGTCCAATGGTTTGATTGGAATCTCAGGCCTCCACTGTCGGGACTGTGCAGCAAAAGCAAAGGAGCCCAAGAAATGCAAGCAAAACGGAGCTTCCGGAATCTTCTCGGCTTCAAAGAAAGAAGACTCCATCACTGACGGCATGCTCCGCGAGTGGTCGACCATTTCTTTCCCTAAGAATCAAGCTCCGCTCCACCTCTATTTCATGCTAGATGTTGCGTCAATTTTGGATTCGGCCGAACAAGCAATGTTTATGTCCACAACCAATTGGCCTTTTGCATTTACTGTAAAAGGCGAAACGTACACACTTTTTGCTCGAGGATATTGGAATGGTGTGCATTACTGGTCCAAGGTATTGATGAACGTCTCCGGGGTGGCAGGGATTTGGTATCACAACGACATGGAAAATGATGGACTCGCCCGGATGGTCAGCTCGGACTTCAGCTCTATTGGCGGGGCCCATCCCAACACCAGCTGGCTTATGTATTCCCGAAGCTGGACAGCCTCAGAGAAGGCATATGTCGATGAGAAGGTTGTGCAAATCAAGAAAGACTTCCCAACTGCACGTCCTCATCAAATTTCGTTTTCAAATCTTGGTGACTTGCTTGACTCAGGAAGGAAGTTCTTGGAATCCACAGGTGAAAACATGAATGATGGTAAGCATTAATTTGGTTCTTCATGGATTATTTGAGTTGATTACCAATGATTTGGTGTTTAAAGTCGCAAAAACCGACCATTCTGATGTTTCGCCGACTTCGCCGTCTGGATTGGCGCCAAAGAGGCCTGCGGATGATTCCCCCTTCGCAAATTTGAATCCGGCGAGCTCAGCGGAGGACTCTGCCATAACAGCTGCAGCAAATAGCTCCTCGGCAACTGAAGAAAAACAGGCGGCCCCGAAGATTCAAAAGCTAAAGATTAAGCTGAAACCGCCTAAACCGCCGGCGAAATTGGAAAAATTGGCTTTGCCAATGTCAGAGCCGCAAGACGCCTCAGGCAGAACTCCTTTGCCAGCTTCTGTGCCTACTCGCAGGCCTGGACGTCGTAGCCAAAGAGTCGCCAAGGCGGGAAATAACCTTGCCTGATAATCTGCATTTCTCGTGTTATGCCTTGTAAAATTCCATTCTCATTGTTTTTTGGATGAATTTTACAAAGCTATTTTTACATGTGTATGCCCTGTAAAAGCTGAAGCCTTGCAAATTTGAAGTGTTTGATTCTGAGGGGTATTTTTACAAAGGTTTCTTTTTGCACGGCATATACAGCGTAAAAATTGCCGTGTGAAACTAAACTATTCACACGGCAGACATGGTTTTGCATGGTATTCTTTGCAAGGCTTGCGTTTACAAGGCTAGGACTGTAAAACATACCCTGTAAAATTCGAGGCGGTGGGTTCTTTGTTTAATTTTCCAAAGGAAGTCTTTTGCAAGGCTCAAGCCTTGTAAAATATACTTTTGAAAATTCTACACCCCCCTTTTAAAGGCCCACCCATATCCCCCGCCAGCCAGAAACTCAAGAAAGGACTTTCCTCATCCAACAGCTCAGCCGATTGCTCTTCCTGAGACAAAGCAAAAAATCAGCCACACCAAGCCCGATGGGTCTGATGGCCGGACCTGAAACCGTCGACAAATCAGGATTCATCCAGAGACCTTCTATCCCATTCCCAATCAACCGGCCCTCGTTGCTCTAATAAGTTGCCATCGGCAGCCAGATAGCAGAGTATGCAGCTCGAAAGTACCTCACGACCGACATATTTATGCAGTGGGCTTCATGTTTGTCGTCCGTGCTACCCCCTTGAGCTCTTCGAAGCTGACCGACGCTCAGCGCATCTCATCACCAACGCTTTGCAAAAGGAGTCCATGTAAATACTCCAGCGACCTCGGTACCCTCTAGAGTCATTTGCCTTAATTTGATCACCTATGCTACGTGTATGTACGCTTGGATACAGGAGACCAGTGCCTCCAGACGCTGCTGCCAGTGGTCGGCTGTGGTGTGGACGGAGAGATAAAGGAACTTGCATGTTATAAAGCCGTTCAGCCGCTTCTTTTGTCCCACTCAACCCATCTCACTGTTTACCAAGAAGCTGTAACTGTTCCACTTAGACATAATCAGAACCAGTCTCATCACGCTGTTGTGCACTTATCCTACACTCCCAGTCACGCAAACTCCTAGCTTGAACATAAAGAACGAATGATCTTTGGTTTTCCAACCACGGGCGTTAGTATACAACCGCGAGACTAACGACCTGAGAGCTAAGTGCGAACCTTTGGTTTTCCAACCACGGGCGTTAGTATACAACCGCGAGACTAACGACCTGAGAGCTAAGTGCGAACCTGAGTCGACACGAAGGAAATGGGACAGAGATGAGTGAGACTCTGACACAATGAAACCAAACAAATCGGATCTTTCATTTCTAACCTTTGGTTTTCCAACCACGGGCGTTAGTATACAACCGCGAGACTAACGACCTGAGAGCTAAGTGCGAACCTGAGAAAAACAAGATGAGAAATGAGAACAGGAGAAAGTGTATGAAGATGTGATGAACAGACCTGAGTCAACACAAAGGAAATGGGACAGAGATGAGTGAGACTCTGACACAATGAAACCAAACAAATCGGATGAAGAAAAAGGAAACACAAAGTTCACGTGTGTAACTATATACATCCGATAATCTAAGATAGGTTTCACTAGTGTGGTTGTCTCATTGTTCCGCATTGACTGTTGTGCCGCAGCGGGGTGAAAATGAACTGCTGGACTGTGAGTTCAACACCCCCCCCTCATTTTCAACCCGTCAGGTTGATCCCTTCAATGCATCTGTCGTGTTTGATTCTGCACAAAGATTTGGTAAGAAAATCCGCTAGGTTTGAATGAGTTGAAATGTAGTGAGTTGAGATATCGCCTTCAGCAATCCGTTGACGAATCCAGTGAAAATGAACTCGAAAGTGTTTAGATCGGTCGGCAAAGACCGTGTTCTTGGCAAGAGCAATGGCAGCTTGATTGTCGCACATGATAGGAATGGGACCGTTGTGGGGAAGCTGCAGGGACTCAAGAAGCAGACGAAACCAGACTGCTTCACGCCCTCCCTCGTAAAGTGCCGCATATTCAGCCTCAGTGGTTGATGATGACACCGACGGATTTTTCTTGGCCTTCCACGATACAATGCTATCACCCATGAGCACAAGATAGCTGAAATATGAGTAGGAATCAATTTCATCATTTGCATAATCTGCATCGGTGAAGATCTTGATAGGCGAAATACTAGATCCAAGCGTGATACCACGAGATGTGGTACCAGCGAGATAACGAAGGAGATGAGTACACGCCGCCCAGTGCTGCGTGCCTGGATGTTCAAGGAATTGAGAGAGTTGAGACATTGCAAATGAGATGTCAGGACGAGTGGATACCGCAAGATAATTCAGAAGTCCAACCGCCCGGCGATAGTTGATTCCTAATTTTTGAAAATCTTCCTGTTCCTGCAAAGTAGCGGGAAGTAGGCGAGTATTTGGCACAAACAGAGTTTTGACAGTTCTTGAATCTTGCATGCCAAATGTTGACAGTATCTTCTTGGCGTAAGTGTTTTGCGAAAGACGAATTGAGGAATTCACTACTTCTATCTTCATCCCGAGGAGATGTTTAAGTGGACCTAGATCTTCCATGAGATATCTGGAATTTATGAGTTTCTTGAACCTGGCAACATCTTTGCTGACGATGACCATGTCGTCCACGTAGACATGAACCCAGCATCGCCACCTGGGATCATCCGAGACGAAGAGACACGGATCCGCTGGAGATGGAGAAAAATTGATTGACTTGAAGAAACCCGACAACTCGTGATGCCAGACCCTCGGTGCCTGTTTCAACCCGTAGATGGATTTCACCAGCAACAAACATTTACCTTTAGGAAGAAACAAACCGGCTGGAGCACGCAGGTATATTGTTTCGTCCAATTTCCCATTCAGAAAGGCGTTCTTGACGTCCATTTGATGAATATCGAAACCTTTGGAAAACCCCATTGAAAGCAACGCTTGAAGAGTAGTTGGCCTGCCTGTTGGCGCGAAAGTTTCGGCGTAGTTCAAGCCCTCAATTTGGAAGTTACCAGCGGCACAAAGCCTAGCTTTGAACTTTGATAACTGACCGTCTGCATCGTATTTCTTCCTGAAAATCCAGACTGTGTTCAGAAGCTCCACTCCTGCTGGTATGTCTACCACCTTCCATACACCCAGCCGATCCATAGCAGACAGTTCTGCCTCGATGGCTTCGACCCAGCTCGCCGAGTTCGGATCTTTCATAGCCTGAGTGTATGTTTTTGGAGCCTCAGACGTCTGATCAAAGAACTGCGCTCCAGCCAAGAAACACTGAACATGAAAGTCGAAATCCTCATCTGCAACTGCAATGTGAGCTCGTCGCTTAGAGCATAAGATGTTACTTTCATCGATATCAGCCGAAATGTCTTTTGGAGCCTTCTGATTCACCGGCTGCAATACTATGTCGAAACCGGGGCGAGAGGAACTCGAAGGACCGGAAAATGGAGGAGGCGGAGGCGGAGGGTGAGGCGGAGGCGGAGGGTGAGGCGGAGGAGTCGAAGGAGGAGGAAGGGGATTTGACGGATCACTCTGATTGGCTTGCTGTTCCGGAACCCTCAGTTGTCGTTCAATTTCGAGAATGGAGCCGTCCGATGTTCCATCATCGACAGGTCCAACTTCAGGAGTAGTAGATTCGTCCTCAGATTGAAAATCTTCAGATAGAAGAGATGATGGAGAAATTAGGCCAGCGGGATCGAACGAGGAGATTCCTGGATAAAGAGTCTTGTCAAATTTGACGTCATGACTCAACTCCACACGTTCATCCTCTCTCAGGATGCGCCAGTTATGCAACCCTAGCTGATAGCCAATCATTATTCCCTTCACGGATGTGTCGGAGAATTTTGAAGCCCTCTTCACCTTTGGCAAGTTGACATATGCTCGACACCCGAACGGACGAAGGCGAGAGTAATCAAAGTCTCTTTTGAACCATAGTTCATACGCCGATACCCATTTTTTCTTACGGGTAGGAGTGACGTTCTCAAGGAAGACCGCCGTCTCGACCGCAAAACCCCACAGCGAGTGCGGGAGATTGGCTTGTTTGAGCAATGCACGAGCTTTCTCAGTGGTAGTCCGATTTCCTCTCTCAGCGACAGGATTTTGCTGAGGAGTGTACGGAGCAGTGATGTTCGATGAGATGCCCTTGGACTTGAGAAATTCTTTGAAGTCATTGGAATTGAACTCGCCACCACCGTCGGTGGTAATGTTTTTGATTGGACGAGCATGCAGAGTGGTGACATTGAGATAGAATTGCTTAAAGAAATCGAGAGCCTCGGATTTCTTCTTTAAGAGATAAACAAATTTATAAGAAGAAAGTTGATCGGTTATTTTAAAATAGTATTCAAAACCGTCAGATGTGGGAGGATTGATACGACCACTAAGATCAAAGTGAATGTACTCGAGACAATGAGTAGATATAGGAAGATTGCCAAAGTAAGGCAGTCGATGAGACTTCGAAAGAGAACAAGCCTCGCAATTTAATTGCACGTCGGATAGATTAAACATCTTCTTCAAGGAGTTGTTGCTTGGATGCCCGGCTCGCCTGTGAAGAAGTTCAATATGAGATTGACTGCTAGACGAGAGCTTGAGCAATGGAATGGACTTGCCTTTGACAATTTCGATCTTGATGAGAAAGACATCTTGATCGTTGAGTTTTGCGTTGAAAATCTTTTGTCCTTCAAATGATAGATTTGCGGTAGTTGGACCAGTGCGGACTAAATCCATACCTCGACGAAACAGGCGACCTTGACTGATGAGAGTGCCGACCAGTTGGGGAACATGCAAGAACTCAAGCTTGATGGACTCGCCGGTTTCAGTCTTGACGTAAACGTTCCCCTTTCCCGGACAAGTTATGGTCTTCCCATCAGCCAGCTCGATCTTGCATTTTGCATTGGTCGAATAAGTCAAAAAAGCTTCTCGATCCGAGATCATGTGATGAGATGCACCGCTGTCTAAGTATGCCAAGTTCGGACCTAGCTTCACAGACTGAGCCTTGCGAACACAATGCCACGCGGAGCCCGAAGAATCTTCATCGGCTTGAGCAGTCTTCGCTTTTGCTTTTGCTTTCCATTTAGCTCAACGTTTCTCGAATGCTTCCTTCTGCTTAGGATACAGTTTAAAACATCGGGACTCGGGGTGATCAGATTCGGGATTGTGTTGATTGTCGGAGCATGTGGCGCCAGACTTGGATGGTTTGGAAATCGTTTTCATGGCGGATTCTTCAGTTTTGATATGAGTGGAAGGATCATCTCTGCTTCGCTTGTCGAGGAGAGTAAAAGGCGAATCAACTGTAAGAGGCCGACCTTGGATAAGAACTTCGCGCGTGTGCACTAGATTCTTGGGAATCTTGTCGATAATCTGTTCGCAAAAAAGATTTTCATGTAGCTGAAAGTCCTTCGGAATGCCAATGTTGAGGCCGACAGCAGTGAGATTACTGATATGGGAGGTGACATCGGATATGAACGATTCAATGTCGGTTCCTTTGAATTTAAACGCCAAGAAGTCGTTGTAGACTCGCGATTGATTTGCGATCTCTTTTGACTCATAGTGAGACTCGAGTTTCAGCCACATTGCCCGGGGATTGTTTTCAGTCTCGGCAGTCTTGAATTTTAAGTAGTTCGTTAGACCCATGTACTGCTGAAGAACACCGGAAGTCTTTTGCTTTCTGGTCTCAAAGGCCTCAGCTAGAGTCGCATCGGTAGGAGGGATTTTGATTGTCGTGACAAACGAGATAAGGTTCTGTTGCTTCAGGTAGGCTTCAACAAGGTTCTTCCACATCACCCAATTGACATTGGTAAGGGTGGGAAGATTCGGAGAAGATCGATCGTTCATGACGAATTAGGAATGAGTTGATTGGCAGTTAAAGCACCTCTGGGCTCATAACCTAAAGAACGAATGATCTTTGGTTTTCCAACCACGGGCGTTAGTATACAACCGCGAGACTAACGACCTGAGAGCTAAGTGCGAACCTTTGGTTTTCCAACCACGGGCGTTAGTATACAACCGCGAGACTAACGACCTGAGAGCTAAGTGCGAACCTGAGTCGACACGAAGGAAATGGGACAGAGATGAGTGAGACTCTGACACAATGAAACCAAACAAATCGGATCTTTCATTTCTAACCTTTGGTTTTCCAACCACGGGCGTTAGTATACAACCGCGAGACTAACGACCTGAGAGCTAAGTGCGAACCTGAGAAAAACAAGATGAGAAATGAGAACAGGAGAAAGTGTATGAAGATGTGATGAACAGACCTGAGTCAACACAAAGGAAATGGGACAGAGATGAGTGAGACTCTGACACAATGAAACCAAACAAATCGGATGAAGAAAAAGGAAACACAAAGTTCACGTGTGTAACTATATACATCCGATAATCTAAGATAGGTTTCACTAGTGTGGTTGTCTCATTGTTCCGCATCGACTGTTGTGCCGCAGCGGGGTGAAAATGAACTGCTGGACTGTGAGTTCAACAGAACATTTTATAGCCCCCCCCCCGCTTAATACAAAAAACAAAATACACCAGGATGCTTGCTCACGGATTTCTCTTGACGGTTTCGTGCTTGTTAGTTGCCAGGATGGTAGCCTCAGCCGATCCCACAATTGTAAATGTAAGCACAAATCCATTTGATTGGAGGCCTGGTTGAATGTTTCACGGTGATGGTTGTGTCAGGACTGATGAAGTGACTCTGATTGGGAATGCAACCCTTGGCCTGTGTGCGAACACACTCCGAGTAGCAACTCTGCCGGAAAGGCCAAACGGTAGGACTCCTCTTTACCAATGGAGGCGTCACCGGGGTCCAGTTGGACGGCAATACACCGGTCGGCACGCCCAAAGGCAACTGTCGCTGCACAGCTAACAACGCCGTCTCCTGTAATCCGGCAGCCCTGCTTGACACCTTCTGCACCGATCCGAACAAAGCATGCCCACCCCCCCAATACGTCAATGTAAGCCCAAACTCATTCCAATATTGGAAGCCTTGATTGTACTGTTTCCCTGAGAGAGACACTAGATGGAGTATCAGGACTGATGTTATGCCTTTGAAAAACCCATTTCCCTTGGTTTGAAAACCCTCCGAGTAGCGACTCTGTCTGAAAGGCAAACTCATAGGGGTCCTTGACAGTTATGGAAGCGTCACCTCGGTCCAGCCGGATGGCAAACCGGTTGGGCCGGCCAGCGGCGACTGTAGTTGCGGCACTTCCAACAAGGTCTCCTGCTATCCAAGATCAGCCCATTCTGGCGCCATCTGCATCGACTTGACCAAAACATGCGCTTAATTCTTCTGTTCTCCTTCTGCTGTTGTATACTTGCACACTTCTGTTCATCTTTGACATCTTTTTTTTTCCATGTGTCTTTGTCTCTTAAAACTTCCCTCAACCACTGGGAGATTTCAATGTACATATAAACTAGTCCAAGATGTTTGCTTCTCTCTTCCGTCAATCCCCTTCACCTTGAATCCTGCACAGTTAAAAGAACTCCTGCAATGTTTAGAGTGCTTGTGTGTGTGTGTAATGTGAGTAAGAGGAATAGACAAGAATGAAGATCTATGTAATTGTGAACTCTTGACAAAACCAGTAGTAGTAGCAACTTTGAAAATAAGAAAAATTTAGATCAATGAATTTTTGACATAAATGAAAAACTTAAATGGTTTTTGATTACCTGATAACAAGCACTGCAAAAAAACTGTGTCCACTGTGAGCAGTTGACATAGGAAGCTTGTGGTGTTACACCAGCCTTACTCAAGGTTTGACTCAACCCAAGCTTCAATGCGCAGTCACTGTGCACAAGGGATGAAACCGGGTCGGGTTTGGGTTGGACAACAGTGCCCAAACCCAACCAGGAATTCAGCGTGAGTCAGATTGGAAAATATGCTGCCTGAACCCAACCCAACATCTTTTGGGTTGGGTTGGCTTCAACAGGTCTTGGGTCAACCCAACCTATTATGTAGGTGCCAAAAACCTCCAATTTTACTGTTGGAGGCGTCACAGTCAGGTCGCAGGCCAACCCAATGTGAAAATAGGCTGCCCAAACCCCACCTGAAAATATAGCGGGTCTGTGGCGGGTCAGGTCAAAAGCCAGTTTTTGAGGCAAAAGCCAACCCAACATGGGTTGGGTACCTGGCGGGTTGACCCAACCCACTTTCAACCCTACTGTGCACCTTACAGAGTGACTGTGGTGCAATTTTCAATGCCTTCTGCAAGCCTTACATTGTCAGAGCAGTACTTTGTGGTGCAATCAGTTGGATTTTTTATGCACCCTTGGCAAAGCCCTGATTGTTGTTTGTAGCAATTAGTTTCAGGCAAGGGTCCCAAAAGGTTGATTGCAGCTGGAGAAGGATGCTCTTTTTTTGGCCTTGCCAATATTCTCCATAATGGATTCTGGATATTTTTAACCAGTGGTGTTGATATATGGATCTTCCAAATCCGCCTTCTGTTTGTGTGCCAGGTGGAGGAACCTCTGGCAAGCTTTTGTCTGCATGTAAGGTTGTTCTTGCATCCACAAACTGTTTAAGCATTGGACACATGTTTTGCAGAAATGGAAGTTGACAGCTCTGTTTATGAAGCTTAGGGCAAGAAACCCGTCAAAATAAGGGTTTTGGGCCCTAGCACTATAACTGTGCTGATGTAAACACTGGTAATTTAAATTACCAAGCTTGTTACGTGACTAATATGGCCACTACAAGGGTTTTAACACTCTGTAACAGAGGAGGAATTGATTATGTAATTAATAATATGTAATTATTAATTACAGGAAATTAATTTGGCGTAAAAGTAGGTGGTAAGCGCTTAAACTGATTGGCTGCTTGACAGAGGCGGTGGTCTTACGGCAACTACTTATAAGGATAAAGCTTTAAATATGCTAATAAGGGATTTTTGATGATTTAAAGGGTTTAATCCAGTGGATTTTACGTGCTGGGGATGGTTCATAAGGAAAAGTGGCTACAAATGTAGCAGAGGAGAATATTCACGGCAAACTTACAGTTTATGGGCGGTGAATGGTCTGGGGGATCTTTTCCTGAGGGCCAAATAGGCCTCTATTTATAGAGGGGACTTCAGTGGGCGTAAACACTGAGTTCTTTTCTCCCTATGGGAGTATCCAGGGGTGTAGCCGTGAAAAGGGCTTGGCTGTGGGTAATTTAATTGTATTGTAATAGACTAATTTCCCTGACTCTGTCACATGACATGTTTATAACCAATTGTCATGTGAAAGAGCTTCAGTAGAAGTCTACATAATACTTTCACGGGGTATTTTTACACGAGTAATATTACTCATTAATGTACAACAGTTTAATTTTATGTACATTGTTTGTTTTACTAAATTTATGTATGTAATACTATTTTTGAGCG
The DNA here is from genome assembly GCF_026914185.1 of Puccinia triticina. Classification (NCBI taxonomy): domain Eukaryota; kingdom Fungi; phylum Basidiomycota; class Pucciniomycetes; order Pucciniales; family Pucciniaceae; genus Puccinia; species Puccinia triticina. The sequence continues at coordinate 1,928,880 of NC_070572.1, forward strand.
CTTTCTGGGGCCAATTCTTATTTATACAATTAGTACATGAAGGAGTAGGAATAAGGGGGTACTTTAAGTGGGTGGCCCCCCTTAATTTATAATGGGGAATCTGATTCTGCAATAATAATTTAATAATTATTATTATTTACTAAGTTATTGCAGTCTTTTGGATACTTGATGTATCTCTAAGGCTGACAGAAGTTGAGCAGGAATGTTGGCACAAAAGCAATGTTGTAATCACTGTGCTGTACTAAAAAAAGCAGTCATTTAGAGAGGCACAGTGTTCAAACCGCTACATCCAAGAGGCATGTAACAAAAACCGTTGGAAAACCGCTGGGATACTTGCTATGCACAGCAATTGACTGCTACCCAGGGCAATTAGCAACAGCACAGCAGAAGAAAAAGTCTGTTACGCTATCTGCTAAATCAGCGGATAGTGGAAGTGTATTGTGTGTTAAATCTCTCTTGACATCATTCAAACCAATTTGTTTCTTCTCTTTCAAACTGCTGCACTACCACTGAAACACAGGGCTTCAGAGCTACATGCAGGCTTTTTAGCACACAACAAATCATCATTCATTTCCAGGGAAAACAGAAAGTGGTGACAATGTTGCCAATAGGAGGATTGGCAGGCTGGGTGACTTGGTTCTTGGGCCAGAAAAGTCGGTCCATGGGCTGGGCGACTCCCTTGTTGGGCTGGCTGACTTGGTCATTGGGCCGGGCGACTGGGTTCTTTGGCCAGGTGACTGGTTTTTTTGGCCAGGTGACTGGTTTTTTTGGCTGGGCAACTGGGTTCTTTGGCCAGGTGAGTTGGTCCTTGGGCTGGGCAACTTGGCTGTTGGGCTGGGTGACTGGATCCTTCAGCCAGGCGGCTTGGTTCTTGACCTGTGGGAGCCAAAGAGTTTGGTTGTGTTTGCTGGTTGGGTGCCCGAGTTTGCAATGGTTGTCCAGCTTCATCATCTGAATTCTTGAAATTGACTTTGATTTCTTTGGCCAAGCCAATGAGGGCAGCGCGTTGGGCCGGGTTCCAAGTAGTGTGCTGAGCAAGCTCGTTACATTTCATCCAGGCATCAAGAACTGGTTTATATTTGTAGTGAGCAATGGTCATAAAAGAATTCTTGATGACAAGTTAGTTGAGGAAATTAAACTTACGTTCTTGGTCATTATCTCCTGACATGGCCTGATAAGGAGAAAAGGAGATAAGTGATGGTCTGAATTTCTGTTGGCTGAATGAGAAAGAAATTGGATTTAATGAAAAGGCCACTTACGTGTGTATGAATATTTTTTACTTTAGTTTATTTGTGGTGGTGGCGGATGGGAGTATTTGGTTTCTCTCTGCATTGGCAATTGGGAGAAAGCATGGGTGATCAGAGCCTTCTTCAAACACATCTTGGTTGGATCTGTGGTCTTATATCAGGGCCTATTGGGTGCCCCTAATTGGCCTAGGGCAATAGAATTAGCCACTCTCAAGGACAGGGGAGTCTAGTCTCTCTTGAGTGCGTTGAGGGCATGGCCAGGACCTCTTTGTGTGCGCCGGGGCTGCAGTGTGGCCCCAGTGTCTCATTGGGGGCTTACTGGGGAACTGGGGGTTTAACAGGCCCTGTGGGTCTCACTGGGGGCTGGGGCCCAAACAGGCCCCCCTTGTCTTGGGCTCAGGGGCTTGCTTACCTGAGGTCTGGCGGGTACGCAGGCAGCGGGGGCCTTGGGGGCTTCGGGTGGCACTTAGGGGCAAAGGGGCTTGCACTGGGCGGGTAAGGGGGCACCTCGGGTCTGGAGGTTGGGGAACGGGGTGACGGGCCCTTTGGGATGGAGTGCAGGAGGCGGGGCTTGCGTCGGGCAGGCGAGCGAGTCGGGCGGGCAGGTCGAGGGGGTGGGTGGGTGGGTTGGTCTGTCCGGTCGAGTTGGCAGTTGGTTGGTCGGTCGGGTTGGGTCGCTGGTGGTCGATCGTGCTCGGACTGCCGGGGTTGTGGTGTTGTTTGTTTGTAGGTTTTGGTTTAGCTGGTTGGTGGTGGTAGGTTTCTTGGTGGTTCCTGGTAGGTTCGGTCGAGGCGAGTGCGACTGTGAGTCGGACTTCTTGTGGCTGGCTTACATAAGAGAACCTGAACTTCAGGTTCTCTTATGTAAGCACATCCATCCCTCCAGCCATGGACGGCGAAGAGCTCAAGGCGCTCCCCCGACCCAAGCCGACCGTCCGACGCGCCGTTTGTGGACAGTTCGGCAACGATGGAAGATTTCGAGATGCAACTCCCTCCCCGGCCAACCACCGAACCCCCCTCCTGCAGTCTCCCTATCTTGTTGACCCAGGCGCTCGGCAATGACGCGACCATGGTGCGGTTTTACTGGACGCCAAGTTCGTGGATCTAGTGTTCCGTCTCTCGGCCAACAACGGGAGGATGATCTAGCAATTGGAGGCCACTGTGGACCCGCTCAACGTCAAAGTGGACCCGATGATCAAAAAGCTTCTGAAAACAGGCCCGAAACCCAACGCGAATTCAAGCAAGTCCTTCGTGACTGTGGCATCCGCGGCCCTTTCTGGCTCCAAGGAAGTCTGAGCCCGAGGCCCGAAATCTGCTAAGTTACCTTTCTTCTTTTGGCTTCCGGATGTCGTCACCACGACAAGTTCTGACTTTTTTCTCTTCCAAAGGAAGAGGCACAATTATTGGATTAAATTGGGCCAATTTTTTAGGATCGAGACTGGTTGAAGCAACCTCGGTTTCTAGCGAGAACTTCGGATCGGACCACCAAGCCATTCACGTTCAACCTTCTATGAGACGGCCCGCTCCCACATACCACTGGCAAAGCGCCCAAGTGGTCGGCTTTGGACAACATGAAACTAGAATCAATATCTGCTAAGTTATCTTTGCTGACCTCCGCGGCTCCTACAGATTGTAACGTGCGAGCGGCCAAAGCAAAACCTTGGTGGTGCCATAAAGCCCTGGACCCGGTTTTGCGCACTCGCAATCGGGCTTGAAAGTGGATGCTGCTAGCTAAGTCACCCGAAGCTTGTGGCTGTTATAGACAAGGGAATGATTGTTTTCTGTTGCTTGTCAAGTCCCTTAAACGGTGCAACTGGAGACGTCTTCTGGAAGACCCAGCGGAAGGCAACCTCTACCGGGTTTGGCAGCTACCCCCTTGTTTTGGAGACAGATGGCATTTTGGCAATCCGGAGGATCCGCCCAAAAAGGGCTCCTGGGATAGATCGTACCCGCCCCAACCCCACGACTATGCTCGGGGATCAGAGGCTTGGGCGGCCAGACCGCCGGTTGAGAGAGCACGTAGTCTCTGCAGAGGGTCGGTTCTTGCCCATAAGAGAGCGCATAGACTCACAATGGCCAGTACCAGCCCTTGGGAGAGTCTATGTGCTCTCTTGGTCGCCGGTACCGGCCATTGAGAGTGTGTATGTGTCTCTTGATGGCCAGTACTGGCGATCTTGGCGTTTGCACCGACCTGGCCGAGCTCCTCACCCTCCTGGCGCAGCTTCTTCCCCGCCCATCCCTCCCCGGATCTGGCTCTCCCAATGGGAGCGGGTACCTCCGGTACACCGCCCGAGTACCGCCGGTACCCGCCCAGGCGGTGCTAGGTGCGGTACCAGGTGTCCAATTTTGGTGAAAAAACTACCCGGTACCTGGACCCGCCGCGGGTACCCGTGTGCCAATCTCTAGAGTATCATCACTCAGGCCACCAAAGATAAAGCTTATGAAGAAGCAAAGGGTATCCATGATCACTTGAAGGGGTGAATTTCTCCAATCTCATTTCTTATTGCTCTCTCTTGCCCTGTAAAATGCTACAATCTAGGCAGAATTAACACACAAAAATACCTTTCTCCCTTTCCATGTAACTTTCCCCACTCATGAGACACAAAAAAGGAAATTTAAGTAGAATTTATACATGCAAAAATAGATATATGCAGGACTGCACCAGTACTGTATTGGAATTGTGATAAAATACATTCAAAACAGATACAATGTACTGCAGTTAACAATACAATACATTTGTATTGTATTTTATTTATTTACAAGGGGAAGCCCCCAAATTTGGGGTTCCAGGGGGTGTTAAAGTCATAGGGGTTTGTAAATCACAGCAAGGGAATAGCCCCCAAATTTGGGGTTACAGGGGGTGTGAAAGTCACAGGATGTGAAAGGCCCAAAAGGGAATGGGACAGAGCAAAGGAAATGACATAAAATTTTCAAACCCTTGATGATGCAATTTCAGGGTGACTGTGGATTCAGTCAAAGGAGAAACCAAATTTCAACTGAAAAATAGGTCAAAAAACAACATTTCAAGTGAAAACTGGGTGAAATAAGGGCATTTTATTTTGGGAAAAGACACAAAATTTGTTATTGAAAAAGTAGATATTTGGAAAAATGGTGATGAGAGATATCTACTCAAAAACTCTGAAAATGTGAGAGAAATTCCTTTTAAACAATTTTTGAAGTTTATTATGAAGGCTGGCCACTTTCAGGCTGTGGAATCAATACCTTAGTAGTTTGGCTTGACTTGCTTCTTGACAATGCAAAACACAGGTTCATGAAGTACAATACCAAAATTACCAATTTTTTGACCTTGAGATTTATTGATTGTGAGGGAGGAGGCCGGATTGACAGGAAATTTCTTGTGTATGAGCTTGGAAGGCAGTCCAGACAGCTCCAGACTTATCTGGGTCAGATGTGAAAGGAATGTGACTCTGAGGGATGGGCACAGAATCATTAACTCTGTTACCTGATACAACTCTTGTGTAAATCACATTTGGGCCCAACCTGGTTCCATTACAAAGTCCTGTTGTCCAATCAAGGCTCCTAAGCATTATTATTAAGCAATTTGGTCACCTGTTGGGAGTTTGTAAACTCTTTGATCCACATTTGTAGCATTATCAGTAAGCCTTATTGAGTGATTTGGATTTATTTCAGATGGAACAAATTCAAACTGTTGCATGAGAGGATATTAATGGTGAAGGATTGTTTAGATTCTTTGCATAAGTCCTGGAAGTAGATCTTGACCATGAACTCTGTGATTTTCATACTCATTTTCTGTGTCATATAAGTCCAGCTGTAAGAATTTGGGGAATTCCTGTGAAAGTGGAAGCAAACTTCCAATGTTATGGTGAATTGTACCCTTCACCTTGAATGTATGGATACCTTCACCTTGATTGTTGAGTGCATCTCTGGTTGAGGCATTGACTCCAAGAGATGTAAATGTGAAGTTGCTATTTATCAAGTGGATGGATAGAATGAGTTGATTTCCCTCAGGTATATTGGGTTGATATATAATTTTGAAGATCTGAAGCAATTCAGGGGGTGGGGGTGGTTTTTATGAAGTGATCCTGCCTTGGCGGCAGCAAAGTTAGGTTGTTTATCCTGTGAAGATTATGGCTTGACACTTCACACAACATCTCACTGCCCTCAAAGTTTCTGGCCTGAACCCAGGAGGCTCAGTCCAACACCATGCATTTGGTCGGTTTACATCATTCTTGGAATATTTCCGAAGGAATGGTTACCTGTGAAATCATGCTCAACCAAATTTCCAGCAGGAGGATCATTTAAAAATCCTGCTCTTGAGATAAACTTGAATCAATTTGTTCCTGAATAAGGCCCAAATCAATTTCAGGCGGGTCATTCCAGTTTGTGGGTATTTGCACAGGGGATAGATTTGAAGAATATTCATAAGTTTGAAATGGACTCTGCATATTTCTTGGTGAAGCACTCTGGGAGTTGAGCAAGTTAAAAATAGACAACCTGGAGGTGTGGTTGCCATGATTGCTATTTCCATGCTGGGATGGAGATTTGTGTGAGCTGTGTTCAGATTGGTTTTGTGGTTGAGGATTGAAATTGTAAGAAGATTCATGATTTAGATGATACTGTGTTTAGATTGGTTTTGTGTTTGACAATTTAAATTGTAAGGAGATTCATGATTTTGATGATACTGTGTATGCGGGGGTCTGTTGTCAATGTTGATGGAAATTTGGGGATGAAGACCACTCATGATTTGGATTATTTGATTGTTGAGTATGAGGAAAATCTTGAGGCTGATAAATAGAATGTTGGTGCTCCTGCAACCAAGAAAAAGAACATGGGAATGTGAATATTGCTGGTAATGATGGGAGGGCGAGAATTGATGATAATGGGATTGTTGAGAATGAAGAGAGTGTGAAATTTGATGATGATGGGATTGTCAAGCATACATGATGAGAGGAATTATGCCGGTGTTATGATTGCTGAATTCATGCAGATCAATCATCAGTTTAACATTGCTTGTTATAAATATGGGAAATCTTGTTAAACCACCTCTCTTTTGTTATTGTGAAAAAAAAATGAAGGGGAAGAAGATGCTGTAAAATAATGTTGTGTTTCTTTGAATGTAGCTTGCCGTTCCGCAGCATAAGCTCTTCTCAACTGTTCATTGGATTGTTGCATTTTTTCAATGAAAAATGCAAAGATTTGAGAATTGGAATGGGGAAGTTAATTGAGGTGTGGTGAGGGGGACAGTATGAGGTGTGATGATGAAGGGGAAAGTATACTAATCAAAGGCAATGGGTGGTGTCTGATGAGTGGATTGGATGAGGTAACTAACAGGACAATGTGTGGTTAATATATGTTCTGAGATGAAGGTGCAGACAGGAAAAATCCTCAGGGTTGATTTGTAGCCAATTCAGACCAAGCAGATTGCTTGAATAGAATTGCTTGTTGTGTGTAGCGGTGTTTGATGAAGCAGGTTGCTTCAACAGACTCAGTTGCTTGTATGTAGCCGAGTCCAATGAAGCAGATCTGTCATGGAAATGGATATACCCAACATCCCTCAGCGATTCCGTTGAAAGGAGTTGGTTACCCTGAACAGACTGGGCAAACCTGTTCCTAGAGTCTGATGAACGGAGTCAACACACCCCAGCGAGCCTGTTGGAAGGAGTTGGTTACCCTGAACGGACTGGGTGACACGTTCCTAGAGTACGATGAACGGAGTCAACACACCCCAGCAAGTCCGTTCAGCGATTCCGTTGAAGGGAGTGTCAGTTTACATGTGTATCAGTCCGTTCCCACTTCCAGCAGCTCACTGCTTGGACGGAATTCCGTTCAAACTTGATCAAGCAGTCTGGTTCAAACCAAACTGCTATGGTGATGTCTCACCCAAATCTGCATGAACAGGCTTGAACGGACTCAGTACAAAAAGAGCATTGACGCCGGCGTTACTCGCATGACAGAAATTTGTACAGGATACCGACGCCGGCGTTACTTGCATGACAGATAATTGTACTGGTTTGTTTGGCCCCCAGAGGCAATTTCTTTAGTTATATGTAGATTTATTTTTTAAAGTGTAATTGGAAAACAGATACAACACATTTCTTAAAGATAGTATGTATCTGTAAACCAACACACAGAATTATTGGGCAAGACATACTGTATTTATGGTGTTCAAAGTTGTCAGCCGGGCTACTATAATAAGTTAGATCCCGGCCAACTATTCTAGTATATGAAGTAGCGGCGCAAAGGGCTGCTAAAGATAAGATAGAAAATACATTCTTTTACTAGTAGTAGCGGCGCAGAGCGCTGCGCACAAGGTCAAAAAAAGATATTCATTATTGAACAGTACTTGCGGCGCAGAGCGCCATACATAAAAAATAGGCAAATATAGCTTCCCTCAAACCCTAGACCAAGTCAAGAGGCAAATAGTAGAACTCCAGCCCTAGGAAACGGCAGGAGAACTGACAATGAATTGGTTAAGAACCCGCTCTCAAGCTAAGAGAACGGGTCACAAGACATTCTCCAGTTCTATTGAACTAGGAGAGTGACAACAGAAAGATCAATTGGAAACGGCCAGAGGAGCATAGCAGTGAAATAAACTACTGATCCTCCCCCGGCCGTAGACAAATAGTCAAGAAAAGACCTGGTGAACTACTACCCTCCCTCGGATTGAGGAAGAGGGAACTACAGCACCAAAGATGTCTGACAGGAGCAATGTGAATAAGTAGAATTCACAAACGCTCCTGCCCACGCACTATCCCTCCGGCCAAAAAGCCGAAGAGAGAACACTAACAAGCTACAACCCCACCGGTTGTAGCTCAAGCATATAACCAGGGACCTTTGAGCAAGTAAAGGCCCCTCAGATACATTTATAACCACCTCAAAGCCTTGCCAGTCTAGCCCTCTTCTAATCAACCTGTGCGCTAGCCTGACCTTGCCTTGACTTCGGTTTCCTTTGGATCAATTGTTTTTTTTTTGCCGCAGACTTCCCTTTAAAAGTAAGTCTGCGTTTTTTTTTCTTTCTATTGGGATTATCATCCCTATCTATATCCTGGGAGCAATTTATTGCGCAACGACCCCCTTTTCAAGGGCCCCAGAAGTCACAGGCTACAACAACCCCTGCGCATCTCGTGCGCAGGCCCTGTAAGAACCGCAGAGGGCACTAAACCACCCCAGGCGCCCCTGGCCCCTCCGTTAACCCCTTTTTTGGGTCTATTAGAATTAACTGCTCTCAGTTATTTCGCACTTTTACCGCGCATTTGCTGCGCGCTCCATTGCACCGTGCACAGTCACTGGGGTAGCTAGAGGAGTACATGCACCCTTGGCATCACCGTGCCTGACAAAAGTTGGTTTGCATAATTTTATGCATGCATAAATCATAAAATCATAAAAATATTTTGATGAGGAAATTTTATATCACATAATCAGACAGTCATATCCTCTGCAAAAAAGATTTTCTGATTTTATGACTTATACATGCGTAAAATTATGCAAACCAACTTTGAACACCATAATTGTATTGTACATTTATCAGCATTGGTCAACAGTACGCCTTGACAAAGGCTTGTGTAGTTCTTGCATGGCAACTGCTTGACTTTTTCTTGCAGCAATAATACCTGTCAAATAAACCATATCAAAGACGCTTGACTGATGATCAGTAAACCAGAGAGGGGCAAAGCCCACCTTGATAATAAAACCAACATCACTGTGGGCAAAATGTTGGACAGAAAGTTTGAATCAGATATACATCCAAGTTTTTCTAGGAAAAACTGACAAACAGGCACAAAACACATCTGATACAAAGAAGGATAAATTTATGATTCACTCCTTTTCACAAAGACTTCATGTCGCCCAAAACCCTCCCAAGACCTGTTTTGATAAAAATATTCTTTGCTTTACAAAAAAAAGAGATAAACCAATGACAGGAGAGAGAGAGAACGGAGACTTTCATGACGATAAGGATTGCTTATGGATCAGCCGACCCAGTTTCCAACAAAACAAACCAGAAACCAATGATGCAACTCCGCCCAACCTGTTTCCCGTCCAAAACAAAAAGCAACAGGGGGAGAAAGAGTGAGCAGAGAAGCGCCGAGGAAAAGGGAGAATGGGTAGCGGACCTAAAGATTATCCCGATCTCGCTGACCCCGCGTGTCTTCGGAGTGGAGGAGGAGGGAGGCTGGTCGGACTCGAGGAGCTTGAACAAGACCGAGGAGAGGCAGGAGATCAGGAACTGGGGCAGAACGATGAAGACGTTGTGGATCCCAAGCACCGTGCCGGCCAGCTGACTCCCTTCATCCTCTCTCTCGACTCCCCCATCAAGGCACTCGTCCTCCATCACTCCTTCTTCTTCTGATTCTTCCGACTTACGCGCATGGCTCATCGGCTTCGTGCCCGCATTGCTGTCCGGAGCCGAGGATGACCGTACTGGGTCTTCTGACATCGGCTTCAGTGGTATGCTCGAAGAGTGATGTCCAGAAGATACAATCTGGTCTCGCGGGGAAACTGGTTGCTGATCGGTATCTGGTAACAACCTGAATCCATTCCCGGCTGGAGTTGCCAATTCTGCCTTGTGTAGTAACGATTCTCCCAACTGAGATCGTAAGAAGCCACAAAACATTGTCAGAAAAGCTCCCCCGGGAAAAGAGATGTGTTGAGGATTGAGGACACTGACAAGTGTAAAGGGGACCCAACAAGTGATAGCCCAAGGAATTCCACAAGCGCCGATCAAGCCGATCGATAGGGCCACGCTGTCTTCGCAGAAAGGACTGATGAGGAGCATGAAGCCGAAGCAGATCTGGCCACCGCCCCACAGATCGATCAAGGTTTTGCCGCCGTCGCTTGTCCGGCCATACTGCTTATCTCTGAAGGCGGAGACGATCCGGGGGATGAACAGCCACCCAAGGAGGGAGAGGACGGCCTGGACGAGCAGCCCGATGGTCCCGATCCGCGTCGCCTTCTCCTCATCCGGCCCCGTCGCCCCGCTCCTCCGCGTCCAGGTCTCGCCAATCCACGTCGTCGAATAAAACATCACCGGGAACCAGCCCAGCCATGCCCACAGTTGGATCCAGCATATCGGCTTCACAATCGTCCCGTCCAGCGCCCGCCACGCCTCCCAGAACCTCCTCAAAGTCGCCGTGATCACCATCGAAGACCGCCCCCTCCCGCCGCCATCATCCGCCACAAAACGCGCCTCATGGACAGTCAAACACATCGCCAAATGGGACACCAAAAAGATCGGGCCGCCGATAAAGCTGATCATCTTGAGTTGGCTACTCGAGACACCGAACAGGCTCGGCAGGTCGACTAGGGAGATCAGCATCGTCAGGATCGCCGAAACTCCGCTGAACCGTGACGCGTAGGCGTTCGCTAATTGCTGCTCCAGAGAGGGCAAGACATCTATGATCAAACATTTGTTCGACACCGTCACTATATTGATCGAGATGTCCCTTGCAGGAAGCCGTCACCCGGGGGTCAGTCATCATCAGGCTCCTAGACAAAAAAACACACACACACTCCGCTTACAGAGCATAGAAAGCAATCACAGCTAGCAGTGCGGACAAGCTTTGATGCTTTGTCGACAAGTGAAGACAAGTATTATATGTGAGAAGGGCACTCAATCCCTCAGAAGATGAGAAGCGTTGCTGGGCAGGCGGTTTCACTCACGGCTGGGGTACCTGTATGAATGATCAACGCGGCCAATTCCTTGCACCAAGCAAACGTAAACAAAGATACCAGGACGCACAGACCTTGAGAACACAAGTGCTGCGTCAGCATCTGAATTTCTTTTCTTCCTTTCGTTTTCTCTTTTGATCTCTTTCTTAGCTGAAACGGGGTTGAAGCCACACCTCCGTAGATTACGAACGGTCTCCTCCTCCCTAGGCGGTGTGGATTTCGGTCTCCATACAAACCTGTCATTCTCCAATTCCATCCAAAAACAAAAAACACGCATGAAAATTGATAGGTTAGATACTCACTATAACAACAGACGTCTTACCGACTATAGGCTGTGTAAATAAACCTGTCATCCAAACATGATTTCACCGAAACAGCAGCGGGTAAAAAAAGCCAGGAATTGGTTTATATTTCTTGGATGAAAATCACCAGGAGAGAGGTTCGTACCACTCAGCGGGCCAGCCATCAAGACCAGGGCTACCTGACTCTTCGAGATCCCTAATGATAGAAGATAGGGCGAGGCTTGGCTCATTTCGGCTGACCTGTTTCAGCACAGATGAAGCAAAAGGACTCCATCATCAGATATGTTGTGGACAAACGCCGTGTTCGAAAAATCCAGCATGCATTCGGGAAAATGATGCGGAAAAAAATATATCTCAGACCAATCGTGGCATACAATTGGCGCGCCGCGGGGGAAGGAAGAAGACTTGCCACACGAATTGAGTTCCAAAAGACGAGATGGTTAAGAAAGTCATCCGCTTCCACGTTTTACTTCCTGCAAATTTCCATACATGCAGTTTCAGCATCCATCCAGAACACAAGAAAGCGGGGGGTCCTACCATCGACATGGGGCCCCGATGCGCCTGATCCTGAAGACATGTTCCCGATGGAAGAGCGTGGCAGTGTGGGGGAGGTGGCTGTATGCTGGTGGGTGGCTTGGATGACGTCATCGGCTGGGGCGGGGTTGGGCGTGGCGGGCCGAAGACAGGCGGGCGGCAACCACGAGGATGGACGGCGAGGGCACCCAGGGGGAACGGCTCCACTCGCAAGTTGGGTCACCCTCGGCCGTCGAAAGGCATCCATCCACTGACATTCTCTCGCCCAGGTGTTCTGCTGCTATGCGCCCGACTTGAGGCCGCTGGCCATCTTGCTCTCCACCGTCCATTTCTCGGCCCGGGCGATCATCCAAATCTCCCATTCAGCAATCCACGTCGAGGTCGAGATCGGCAAGATCCTGCAAGGTCGAGTACCGCACCAAGCATGGCTGATATCTGACAACCGAGCCGCAACTGACGATGGTGTGACCTCTAGCGCACGCGTATCTCGACAAGACGTCGTTCACGGATTGGCACTTCAACCCGCCGGTGATCCCGAACAGTCAGAAGGAGCGGGCGAATGACTCGGATGACGAAGAAGGGGGGTCGGAGGATGAGGAGGGCGTGGCGGACGTCCGGTTCGAGGTCTCGATGAGCTCGCTCATCGAGTGTCTCAACGTCTTCGGCACCGCCACCTCCCAGAAAACCTACACCAAGCACTTCGTCGACAGTCCCGGGCCCGACGGTCTCCCCGCCAAAAGAAGGTTCGATGACGACAGCCATAAGGGTGGCAAGGCTAGGAAACTTCCGACTAGCGCCGTGAGGATCTCTTATGACGGCGAAGGACACCCTTTGGTTTTACTGTATGTGTCGTGATTCTCTCTGATCCCGCGTCCACAAGAGCGGGCGAGCCACAGCCATTGATGATCGGTATACTTCTGCTTCCCTTTCCTTCAATACACACGGGTGAAGACAGCATAGAAGACAGTGGGGTGGTGACGAGATGTTCCCTAATGACTTACGAAGCTGACGAACTAGCCCAAATAGACTTTCCTGTCGAGCGCCAAATGGTCCATCTCATCATGAAGGTACAATGTGTTCCTATTCTCGCACACTGGGACGTAGTCATCTGATTCCATTTTTTTTCTACATATTTACCAACAAACATTTATCTAGAGCGATTGGCTCAAATCAGCATTCTCACAGTTTGACGAGAAGAGTGGCACTGAGATCACGTTTATGTTCACGCCCTCCCCGACGACGGGCTCGCCCTCCTCCCCGGCGAACATCCACAACAGACGGCGCGGTGTTGGGGATCGGGGCCGGACAGACCCGATGGCCCATCGGCCGACGTTCCGGATCGAGGTCGATGGCGAGCTGGGCTGCTATACAATCGACTTCCCCAACGACAAAGACGTCTTGGATAGCTTCATGTGTAAGATTCCTGAGGGCTTGGATCCGGAGGACTTGCACCATTTGGGCTTCGTTCGAAACTCGTTTGTTGCTTCCGCTCTCCTCGTTCTCTCTTGCTTATCTCGTTCCAACCAGAATTCGATGTTTGATCCTGTTCTCCTATTCTCCGGTGACAGATATAAGTTGTCGCATATTCTGAAAATCAAAAAGGCTCTAGATGTTTCAAGCAAAACCGTCAGTTCTTTTTTCTCATCTGAACCTCCAAACCGAAATCCGCTGCGGACGAACTGACGAAAAACTACTCAAACTGTGGGATGGTTATTGATGGCCGTTCTCCAGTCAATGCGGGTTGATGACACGGGGTTGCTGAGTCTCCAACTGCTGATTCCTCTCGACGAAACTCTGACAATGAAGCGGAAATGCGGCTATGTCGAGTTCATGGTCAGTCTCTCTTTCATACTGCCTTTTTTCTATTGAGGTGGCTTGCATTGATTGGCCCTTTTCTTCTCTCAAGTGCGTTCCAATGGAGGACGGATAAACAAACCCCTTTTTCTCTCTTGCTTGTATGCATGTAAGTCTACATTGTCTTAGCACAGGTTGGAAATTACAGCTCGGTTTTACTTCATTATCACATCAAAGTCAAAATGTACACATTTACCCACCTAAAAGTAACATTGAACTTTGTGAGATTACCCGCTCTTCCTACTCTAAAGAGTGGCTCAATATGTGGGGCCTGGGCCAGCCTGGATTAAGCTTAGAAGGCAATGGCCAATGTGTCTGCTTGAATGTGAAAGAAGAGAAAGTGGGACAGCAGGAAGATTGGTGTTGAGTTTTCAGTTTTCAGTTTCATCTTGTTTTGTGCTTCCAATCATTTCAATTGTCTTTCACAATCTATGACACTGTTTTAGGTAGATCACCTAGTCAAACAGGTGGGCGTAAAAGGTCTTTTCCTCATCCTTCCACGCACATACTCAACACTTGCCATCTGGTTAGATACTTTTGTTATATCATTCCTAATGTCTCTTTTCTCTCCTCTTCTATCAGACTGACCTTGACATTCTTCTCTTTACATCTTGCAATGAACTTGTGATTCCACACACATACTCACTTGCTGTCCCTTGTACACCACTCTCTTGATGGCGCAGACCACACAACCCTCTTGATGACCAGCGCAGACTGGTTGCCCAGAGTGTACACAACCCTCACAATTACTGGTCTGCACCAGTCACTGAGAAGGGTACATACGCTCTGAATGACCGGTCTGCACTGTTCATTGAGCGTGTATGTATGTACACTACCCCCAAAGCCAGCAAGCCGCTATGTATTGGGGGGTATCCGTGGTACCCACCGGAAGTACCGCCAGTACCCACTGGCGGGTGCCATGTCCGGGTCTGGGTGCAAAATTGGAAAAACGTTTGGGGGGGTACCTGCACCTGTTGTGCGTACCCGGGTCCAGATGGCCATCTCTAGCAGATTGACAGGAAGTGGAAGACTGGATGCTGCAGATGGCTTACAGGATGTGGTGGGTGTGGCTTGTGGATGGGCTGAGTGAACCTAGCCTTTGCCAACTAACTTGTGAAGTTCAAGGCATGGTGGAGCTGGCGCCCTCAGCGCTGCTATGTCTTTGGTTATAAGTGGATGATAAATGCACATTTTTCTTTGGTTTCTGACTGAAGTATTTGATTGACAAAACTCCTCCATTGAGGGCGGAGAAAAGATGATCATTCAGGATGCGCATGAGCGGCGGATTGAGGTTCTGCTGTGTTCTAAGGATTCAGTGAGAGATTTTCAGCTCAAGAGAAAATGAGAAATGAAGGAGGGGACAATCCAGAAGGGACTTGGATTGGACCAAGGAGGCTCTAGGTGGTTTGAGTGAAGAAATTCTCCAATGTGGTGATTTATTTCAAATCATAGGGGCAGACTATATGTAGTCACAACTAGAGAGCCCCCTTGCAAGATCCAAAGGGGGCCTACAAGACTGCAAAGAACAGAAAACAGGAAAGTACATCTTGCAAGAGATGGAAAGGACAGGATACAAATATGCTGGTGATAAGCTTAACATATGGAAGGGACATTGCCAATTGACAATGGAAAAGACAAGGCATTAAAACTTAGTAATGGAAAAGCATCAACATTTATTGATGGATAATGGAAAATACATCTCACATTGTGATGGAAGGGGGGGGGGGGGGGTAAGACATCACTATGTGTGAAGGAAAAGAGGAAATGAGCATGTGAGCGGAGAAGAGGAATAGAAATCTGACATTTGGGAATCTGGAGTGGGAGCGGAACTCCCCTGGGCAGCATGGTCAGAAGGCGCTTCTGACTTGAGCAGGAAGGACTCCCAAGGCTCTGCCGGAGGACCAGCATTTTTTATGAGTTCTGTTGGTTTGGGTTACAGACAATACAGCTGTGTAGGGATATGTAATCTGGCTGGGGAAGAAGGGAGAGAGATTGCCATTGTCAAGTGGAGCACCTTTCTCATCACAGCCAAACATTAATATATCCACAAAAGAACCAGGCCCAATATGATCAATCCCAAGACAAAGGAACAGCGCCAGATGAGGTTGTTTCCAAGTTGATTTGTGTGAGTTGAATGGTTGGGGGGACTGATTTGAAAATTTTGGTGAAAAGGGTGATCTTGTCTTTCATTTGAACCTCCACATTGGGACAGGAGCAATTATTGATGTGAGTTTCATCATATGGCTTGTGATAACCTTGACATAACTTGTGCTTGACGCAGAGGGCACAATAAGCTGAGAATGTAAAACCAATACTTGCCGTGATTGAGTCAATGTCCATTGGAGTGGCGGTAGAAGCTGGAGGAGGAGGGGGAGGTCGTTGGAGTTGGAAATCCACCTGCTTTGTCAAAAGATTGGTCCAAAGCATAGTGAGTTTGTCCAAAACGTTGGAAGCCAGGATACCACGTGACATCTTCTTTTTCAAGTCAGTAGCCCCCTTCCACAAATCCTTTTGAATGGCAATCTTGAGTATTTTTGGGTTGATAGCCGCCTTGTAGACATCAATACAACAATCTTCTGTTAAATCAACAGCAAAAACAAGGGATCAAAAAAGGGAACTAAAGAAATCTAAGGAATTATTGCCCTGTTTACAAGAATAAAATGCTATCTTTGAATCCTCCACACTGCTGCTATTGGCAAAAACATCTTCTACATGAGACAAAAAGGAACACATGCAGATTAAACAAGGTAGAATATAAGGATCTTTGGTGGAGGCAGATTTAGAGGGCAAATTCTGAGCTTGGGCATTCTCTCTTAATACAGAAATTCAGCAAATATAGGAAGAAGCTGTTTCAGCAATATTACTGTCTGTGTGGCGGGAATGTCGGAAAACCCAGTGGATCTTGCTCTTCTTGTTGGGAAACCAAGCCTCCACTTCCACTATGTCAGCGGTGGGTTACTCCAGGGAAGATGTGAATCCACTCAATGGAAGTTTACTGGGATAATCCGGTGGCTCCGAGTTGTAGATGGGGTTGAATCTGATCCAAAGAGTTTACACCCAGCCAATGATAAGTTTTTGAGACAGTCAGGCTTGAGTTTCCGGACAGGGATTTGTTGATATGAGGGGAACTGGCTATTTGAAGTAGTGATTTTTTGATTTATCTTCAAATAAAGAGGAATGAGTAAAATATATTTATTATTTTTGTCTCTTCTGAAAGTCTAGGGAACAAAAGAGTTTGAGGAATACAACTTATATATCAGGTTTCTTGAGTTTGACTGGATACAAGCATATATAAGCTATGTCAATCATAAAATCTGAGAGTGTGAAATGTAAAGAAATGAGTGAAATGAGTGTGAAGCTAGGAGGAATTGCAGACAGTGTAGCAAAACAGAAATTTGGCAAGTTAAGGGTTAACTGGGTTTTGCTTGCTGGATGACACACTAGACAATCCTTGATGAAATAAAGAAATTTGTTGATCTCCTTTGGGTTGCTGGAGAGGGAAGCTGCGTGGGTCATGACTGAAACATCTGAGAAGGATTGTGTTGCTGGAGGTTGTTGATGGAAATTCAAAATTTGATGGTGAAAAGCAAAAAGGCGTTGATTGACATCTTGAAGTGTGAGTTTGAATTTAATGCTGTTGATTTTGCTGGAAAGGTGGTTGGTCTTCTGTTGTTCAGATTGATGATTGAGTTGAAGATTGGAAAGAATGTTGGCCAATTCTTGAACAAGTTCCTCCTGATTAACATCCATTCTATTATATTAAAACTGACAATGAAGAACTCCTCAAAAACAATGATTGTAATATTTTTGTAATGACTAAAGTACTACAACAGTGAATCGGACAGGCCAGAGAGGGTTCTCTCACAAATGTCAACAGACAAGCTAAGGACAACAACAGGCACTATTCAAATTCAGACAAGGAATGATTACAATGGTTTCAAAAGACAGTTGGACAGACTAGGATGTGTGATTTGCACTTTGCATCTTGTTGGAGTATGGCCAGAAGATTCAGGAAGACAAGAGTGCAAAAAAATAGCTCTTGTACTTAGTCTAAAGCTAACAGGTGATACTCCGGGGGATTCACCCAGTTAGTTTGGGTAGAAACTATGTAGCCTGGATGTTCCCGTGGCCGCCTCCAATCTCTTTTCCTCACCAAGATGGGAGACGGGATCAGCAGCGCCAACAGCTGACACAACGGGACTGTTTTGTCCAGGTTAGTATCAGTTTTTTTCCCTTTTATCTTCATGCAATGAATACCAAGATTGGAGACGGGATCAGCAGTGGCAACAGCTGACACGACGGGACTGTTTTGTCCAGTGCCCATTTGCCCCCTGGCATCTTATAGGTTAAAATCAGGCTCTTGCTACACTAGACTGATCCTCAACTCCCCTTTGGGACTTGATGAATTGGATAGAGAAGAAGAAAGACAGATTGAAGAAGATTGACAAAGAATTGAAGAATAAAAATTGAAAAGAAGAGATTGATCAACAACAATCAACCATAATTAATCCAACCCAACCACAACCTTCAACCTCCCAAAACCCTACCAACTCCTTCACTATCCCCTCATCCCCTTCATCAAGCAACAATATGATTATGGATAAAATTTCCCCTCAGGCCAGGCAGATCTTCAACAACTCGTGAGAAGAGATCGCTGTGCTTAGGAATAACCAGAACTTACTACAAACATGGATGAATTTGTGATGTTGCATATTGATCAGTATAGCATATATTGATCAATTTTTTTTATTCCTCTTGATTACATTGTCTGTGTTCCATTTCTCCTTAATACTCTTCTATAATCTCTCAACTTCCGCCTGTGTTAGCCTGGAATCTTTTCTTTTTTTTTTTTTGCCTGATGAAATTCATGAATTTCTACATACACCAGAGATGGCCCCATGGGACCAGGGTACCCTTGCAGGACCAGGGTACCGGGTTGTTTTTTCTGAAAAACAGACACCTGGTACCGCACCTGGTACCGCCTGACAGGGTACCGGCGGTACCTTATGGGGGTACCAGGGGTACCTCCCAGCTTTTTCTAGGGTGGGGGAAGAGAAGGCAGCGGGGGGCGTACTCGACAAGTCCCACAGGTGCCCGAGGACGGCGTTGCGGGCGACTTTGTGTGTTCCGGCGAGGCCGGGGGTCTTGAATGCCAGGCTGGAGAGCCCGGCGGCTTTCAGCGAGGGGTGGGGCAGGGGCGAGGGGGCGTTGGTGCGGGCGATCGGCAAGGGTGTGGCTGATTGGCTCGCGGCTGTTGGCGGGGACGGCGAGGGAGGCGTAGTTGCCAAGGATGAGGCTCAGCGGGGCGGGGAAGACGAGCGAGCGCGGGAGGCAGGTACGTCCCGGGTACGCACCCGTTTGTTCACCAAAAGCTGACACCCAACACCGCATCCGGCACCGCCTGGCGGGTGCGCGGCGGGTGCGGCGGGTACCCGCCCGCGGGTGCCGGGTACCTGCCAACGGGTACCCGCCCGCGGGTGCCGGGTACCTGCCAACGGGTACCCGAAGGCATTCCCTAGCCAATGGTACACCGGCGGTACACCCGGGTGTCTTCAGTTTTTTACCCCCAAAGCAGGCACCTGGTACCGCACCTGGTACCTCTGGGCTGGTGCGCCGGCGTACCAGAGGGTACCCTCCAGGCGGTACCAGGTACCCCCAAACCGGTACCCCAAGGCCATCTCTAACATACACCATTCTGTTCTTCCTGAAAAAAAGACATTGCAAGTTTTAGGATTAATCCAGGGTAGCTGAGGGGTCTCAAAAAGTTTGAATTGTTTTTTTTTTACTTCAACCATTGATGTTATCAGAAGTCTCCAAATCTACTTTTCTTCAAAAAAGGAAAAACATTGATTTCCACAAATGATTTCATTGGAGAGTTTTTCTGCATATTGATCCTGAAATATGATATTTAGGGTCACATCCATTATGCAGCAGCATCAATCTGATAAGTTGCCAAATCTCACTACTTTGTTAGTTTCTTGGTGTTTCTGCAACTGTGAGCCTGAGTCTCTATAGTGACAGGACACAAGAAAAAGGGGGGCAATATTTGGATTTCTTGGGATAAAGAAATTACAAATATTAGAGAGAGAGAGAAAGAGAGAGAGAAACTGAGCAGATTCAAGATTGGCAGATATTCAAGGTTATACTAGTGGGTACTAACTTCCACTGGCAATGCTACCTCCTTAAGGGAGTGCTACCAATCTGTGCTAGAGAGTGCAACAGCCTACTCTCACCAAAGAAACATGGAGGGCCCCTGGATTAGACAAGTTTAATCCAGCCACAATTTTTTAGACTTCCCTCTGGATAGTCAAGGTTCTTTAAAGGGAAACCTATGTGGTTTGTTTCTTACAAAAACCACAGAAAAAGAAGGATATGAAGCAGCAGAGTCCTTTGGTTGATGATATCAAGATAGGTACAGACCTGTGATCAAAGATTGGGCAAAAGCAAGCAAAAGAAGAGAGCAATCAAGAGAAACAGAGTTTTTCCTCTGAGATAGTTGAGGTTCAGTGAAAGAGTGATACTTACTGTCAATATCCTAGGCGCCTGTGACAGTAGGTATACTGGGAGCGTGGTATCCTCTTTGGTGGTGATCCTGGCCTATCTGGGGGTGTGGTTCTGGGTGTCTGAAGTCTGTGGATCCTCCAGCTGCATGGGGGATCTTGACTTTGAAAATTTTCAAAGTTGGATGACATAATCACACATGTACATGTGTTGAAACTCGCGCGCGCTCACACACTCCTCTCGCCCGCTCTGACTGCGCCTTGACGGCGCAGCCAAAAAACCTAACTCGTCTACCTATCTCGGTACCCGCTTTTGGGCTCTGATTAATCTAGACCTCAACAGCACAACCGACTCTTTGATCCTTGTCTGCTCGCTCCAATCTCTCTTATATCACTTTCCTCAAGAATCAAGTTCAGCCAACACTCATCAAGTCTCATCGGCCTAACTTTCAATCAACACAACTTGGTGAAAAATGCAACCATCATTTCCATCCGCATCAAATCTAATCATCATTGACCTCAATCACTGACTTCTTCCTTCTTTATTAGTTTGTGTTCTAAGATCTTAATCCTTAACATTCTTCATCTCCGCAGTTGTCGTGTCCTTCTTCTCTCGGTTTGTTACATATTCATTCTCACCTTCTTTTTGTCCTTCCATCAACTGATCTCATCCTAACTCCTCTAATCAGCTTCATCAGACCGCTTCTCCACCATATCTCACAGTTGCTGCTTCTTCATTCTATCTTTAGCTTCAGGGTTTGTTTCTTTTCTTATTGTTCATACCATCCTTTTGTTGCTTCTTCTCACATATTGTTTTTAGCTTCTGGTCTTTGCTTTACAGTAGTTTAGCCTTGGTTCTTTAACATGTGGTTTGGAGCGCTCAGGCGCGACTACACGGCGCCGCTGCGCATATGTGTCACAAACCACAAACTCTATGAAGGAGTAGAGATATTGGAAAGTGGTCAGTGGACACTACGGTCAAAATTGCATGGGAAATCAGAATCTGAAGTCAAAACAACATCAATTCTCAAGGTTAAGAAGATATAAACATATTTAGGTATAAAATTGAGATAAAAGGCAGTTTTAGGTCAACTGCGTTGACCCTAAGCCTTACAGCAACTATATCTGAATGCAGTGTGTGAGTTCTTCCATGATATTGGTATCAAAATAATCAAAAGGAACCAAGGGTTCATTGTGTACCTTGACTTACCACAAAACCCGCAAATTTAGCAGCTACATTCTGATCTGTTTCCAAATATCACTAATTTGGTAGTTTCTTGGTGTTTCTGCCACTATATATCAACGCAGGCTGGAAGCTCTTCAATGATATTGGTACCAAAATGATCAAAAGACCCCAAAGATTCCTTGTGTACCTTGACTGACCACAAAACCCCCAAATGTAGCAGCTACAATCTGATCAGTTGCCAAATATCACTAATTTGGTAGTTTCTTGGTGTTTCTGCCACTGTATCTCAACGTAGCATGGCAGTTCTTCCATGATATTTGTATCCAAATGATCAAAAGCCCCCAAGGGTTCATTGTTTACCTTGATTGACCACAAAAACCTGACATGTAGCAGCTACAATCTGATCAGTTGCCAAATATCACTAATTGGGTAGTTTCTTGGTGTTTCTGTGCCACTATATCTCAAAGCAGTTTGCAGCCAGGGCAGACTGTAGCTGCTAAATTTGGGTATTTTGATGGGCAATAGATTTACGTAATGTACCTTTGGGATCTTGTGATCATTTTGGTACTAATGTCTTGAATGAATTCCCACGCTGGGGTGAGATTTAGTGGCGGAAACACCAAGAAACTACCAAATTAGTGATATTTGGAAACTGATCAGATTGTAGCTGCTACATTCCAGGTACACAATGAATCTTTGGGGTATTTTGATCATTTTGGTACCAATATCATGGAAGAACTCCCAGCCTGCGTCGAGATA
Source organism: Puccinia triticina (assembly GCF_026914185.1). Taxonomy (NCBI): domain Eukaryota; kingdom Fungi; phylum Basidiomycota; class Pucciniomycetes; order Pucciniales; family Pucciniaceae; genus Puccinia; species Puccinia triticina. The sequence continues at coordinate 1,950,910 of NC_070572.1, forward strand.
TAGTGGCAGAAACACCAAGAAACTACCAAATTTGGCATATTTGGAAACAAATCAGAATTTAGCTGCTAAATATGGGGGTTTTGTGGTCAGTCAAGGTACACAATGAACCCTTGGGGCCTTTTGATCATTTTGATACCAACATCATGAAAGAATTCCCAGCCTGTGTTGAAATATAGTGGCAGAAAAAGCAAGAAACTACCAAATTAGTGATATTTGGCAACAGATCAGATTGTACCTGCTAAATATGGTGGTTTTGTGGTCAGTCAACTCCTGTCAGGATGTGGGTCAATTGTCCGGATGGTCAACAGGCAGCTCAATCTCCTCCCCCCCCCCCCCCCCCCCCCCCCCCCCCCCCCCATTTGCCAGTTTGCTAGCCTTGACACCAGGAAAAAATAATAGTCCCTTGGGGACAAGTGACATCTGAGAGCTTCGGTTGCAGCTCCAAAGTGGCTCGGATCCTGTGCCACCTGCTTCTTTGGTGCTCAGTATGGTTTTGTTGTGTATGTACATACGTAGTCTCATGGCTCATTGCTCACTGGCCTAGCTCAACAATCCACAGCGCCTGCCAGAATTGTTTATTCTGGCACAGTTCTTCGCTCAGAGTGAGCCACTCAGTACCACCGGCCATGCGAGTTGAGCGTGGGCAGTCGGCCACACCCAAGCCACACGCCTGGGGGCGCCAGCCCCACGCAACCCATCCCACCAGACCTAATTGCCCTTGACCCGGCTCACTCTTCTGATCCGCATGACTGGAACTCTCCCAACGAGTCGACAAGTCGAGTAGCACAGCCCCAGTATGGAGTTGCAGTCCCCCGCCGCCGTTGCTGAGCAGCTTCCCTGTGCCAACCCTGCCGCCCTTTCTGTTTTCTCCTCTCTGTGCATCCGTACATCCCACCTCACCCATCATGTCAGCCTTGGTGATGCCAAGAGCAAAGCTCTTCTAGCTAAACGGGGTGATAATATATAATTTTAGGGCTTTTATAGAATAGTTTTGTTTATTTGTTTCAAAGAAATAAATATATAGAAAAAAAAGGAGGGGCCCGACGTATTGGGGGTGGTTTGATCCCTCTGAGATAGGTGGCTGGGGCCTGATAACAGGTTTGGTTTTGTTCCCAGGCTTACAGAAAGAAGAAACAAGGCGATAATGTGAAGGGTTTATTACTTACTAATAATAACCTATCAATTATCGCAAAGATCTTCAAAGATGAAGACAAAGAAAGCGGCTTCAGACAAAAGAGTCTACTGAAAACTGTATTGATTGGTTTTGGATAAGAATTTGAGTCAATAGAGTGGTCAGTTGTTGGTTCGATGTTTCTAAGCTGAGGAGAAAAGAAATGAGGTCAAACAGACCTCTTTAAATATACTTTTCTGTCTCTTGATTTGATGGGGTTGTTACTTTGATAGAATATCCTTGCGGACTGGGGCGGTCAGTATCTCTCGATGATCATTTGATTCTCAATGGGGTTTTTGCTTTCTGTCCGTTTATCTCTTGTGAGCTCGAATTGGGCGGTTAGTTATCTGTGTCAATCGGTTTATTACTCTTGAGCTTGGATGGGGCGGTAGTTATCAAGAAGATCTTATTTGAAGAGAATCCCCTGGTTCTCAAAAGTTTATCGGACATTTGACACCTATCACTTAAATGTCAGTGACAGGTGTAACTCGCTTAACTTGCGCACCCAGGTGGATTTTATTATTCACCCGGAGTATATTCCCAATACTCACTAGTTTAAAGATCAATGTCAATATTAAACTATATGTATTCATTATATATTTACTAGAGGCCAAGGTGGCTTTGCCGCTGCAAACCCCATTACAGCAAGGGGCCACCAAGCTCCAATTCAAACCTGAAAATTTCTCCATAGTATTTCTCCCACTTTTCAGTGGAAGAACACCTTTCAACAAAGCAATTTCACCAGGTATGTACAGGTTCCTATGAATTTTTTATAGCCAGAGGTCTGGGGGAAAAGCTTTGGCACCACCCTAAACACTTGATAGGGCACTGTACAACCATTGCATGATTTTTCAGAACAGCCTGGGGGAACTTGACAAAGACCCATAAGTTTGAGAAAATCAAGCTTTGCTTTCTTCTTATTTGAAGTATGGATCACAAATAAGTCAGTTCAAAAGATTCAAGGGGACTCATTCAACATTCACCACAGTTCAACACATCTGAGAAAACTCAAAAAAAGAAAAAGAAAACCCAATCAGGACAGGCCTAATTTTGATTTTTCTTCTTCCCTCAGGATGCATGACATTGCAGAAAAAAAACCAACTAATCTCCAGCATCAGAAAAAATAAACTAAAATTTGCAGGTCAAAGGAGTCACAAATAACAAAATGTGGGGGAAGTGGGGGGAGGGGGAAAAGAAAGGCAGAATTCACTAACCAGAGCATCAGTGCAGTTCAAAACATAGCTAAGCTGCAATCAAATATATAGGTTGGTTAGCTGAGACACAGTAGCCACTGAGTTTAGAGAAGAACACAATGTTGTGCCCTTTTGTCCAACCTGAGCCAGGTCAGTTGCCCAACCACACAAGAGCAATGGTTTGATTGAGTCATGCAACCCCTTTGAGCATCCCGAGCATCCCAGAGGTGCAGCCAAATGAATTCAGTGAGGCTGGGCTTGAAGGAATGTGAGATGTAGGATGGGAACAACTTCAAGCTTTGGTGAAAGGGTGTTGATTTCAGTACACATGTGTAGCTTTTTGTCCCAAAGAAAGTGCTGTGTCCAACATCCTTGCTTCAATTTCTTGGATGCTGATGCCAAGATGTTAGTCCAATCACTTCAGGCGCCGGGGCTGGTCCCCAGCAAAGACAGTCTTGGGCTCAACAGGCTGGAGTTCCTGTGCTTTTGGCGGAGATGATGACCTTAATGGACAAGGTCACATGTGCGTAGTGCAGCTCATGAATGATGTGGCAGGCGTTGACAACCAGCCTTGTCTCGGAATGGTTGATGAAGTACTTGACTGCTTTCGGCCTGAAGGCTTTGGGGAGTGAGATGATGACAAGAAAAGGTTGCTCAAAAGCATCAAAAATCTAGCTTCTGGACAACGCAATGCATGAAGTTGGCCTTCTCACTGATCTCCTAAGACGTGTGTTGATTGCTGAGGTACCTTCATAGCTGGACTTATCGTGGTAAATGGGCTTGTTGTCACCAGAAATGGAATTGTCTTGTTAACAGTAAACAAGTCTTGAAAAAAAGGAATCACCTCAAGAGTGAGAGTCTCTTCAGGCAAAAAGTGAAGGATCCTTTTTGAACAAAGGGGTGGACTCAACATAGATCACAGATCTTCTTGACCTTGCTTCCAGTTATACCCAAGCTCAACAATTCTGCAAGAAGAGCCTTGCAGTTCTTGATCAGCGCTTGCGCTTAATCTACAAAGCTAGGCGCGCTTAATGTACAAAGCTCGGCGCGCTTAATGTACAAAGCTTGGCTTAGCCACCGCTATGGCCGCAATTTTGTGATTGTGTGGCCCGCCCTGGCAGCCCGCAAACACCGCCTTCTAGATTCAATCCTTGATTGTTTCATTTTTATCCTTTCAGAAACATATCATTCTTGACCGTGGTCATTGTCACATTTTGTGTTTGTCTTTATCACCACATCATACTCCTCAAAGGGGTTGGTTTCCACTGGTTTGCCTATCAGTCCTGAGATATGGGCCATCTAGATTGTCAAACATCAAAATTTAACAAAAAAAAAGCTGTCATATCAAGGGGTGGAACGTGCTAGACTGAAATCAATCATCAAGAAAACACTCTCGCAATCAGCAATATACCCCAAGCATTTGTAGTCCCAATCGCAAGGATTAGTGCTGGCACCGAGCTAAATATCAAAAAAAAAGTGTTGTCAATTTCAGTTGCACACAAATGAACTTATTACGTTGGGTATACCGCATAAAGATGTCACTTGATACCCGGGTACCCGCCACAGGTGTGGGTTCCTCCCCAAAAAACCACTAATTCTCAGCACCCGCACCCGCACCGGCACACCTCTGAGGAGCAGGAAGCAGGTACCCGGGTACCTGCGGTAGGTACCCGCGGGTGTGGAGAATGTTTGCGGCTAAGTAAGCAAGGAAGCCTTCTCGGCCAGTTGGTGTATGTATACCACCCCGCCGAGAGGAAGCCCTCTTGGCGAGCTGGTGTACGTGTTCCAGCCCGCTGAGAGAAAGCCCTCTTGGCGAGCTGGTGGACGTGTTCCAGCCCGCCGAGAGGAAGCCCTCTTGGCGAGCTGGTGTACGTGTTCCAGCCTGCCGAGAGGAAGCCCTCTTGGCGAGCTGGTATATGTATACCAGCCAGCCGAGAGGAAGCCCTCTCGGGAGCTGGCGTGAAGCCCTCTCGGCGAGCTGGCGTGAAGCCCTCTCGGCGAGCTGGCGTATGTATACCAGCCAGCCGAGAGGAAGCCCTCTCGGCGAGCTGGTGGATGTATACCAGCCAGTCGAGAGGAAGCGCTCTCGGCGAGCTGGTGTATGTATACCAGCCAGCCGAGAGGAAGCCCTCTCGGCGAGCTGGTGTATGTATACCAGCCAGCCGAGAGGAAGCCCTCTCGGCGAGCTGGTGTATGTATACCAGCCAGCCGAGAGGAAGCCCTCTCGGCGAGCTGGTGTATGTATACCAGCCAGTCGAGAGGAAGCCCTCTCGGCGAGCTGGTGTATGTATACCAGCCAGCCGAGAGGAAGCCCTCTCGGCGAGCTGGTGTATCATACCAGCCCGTCAAGAGGAATCCCTCTCGGCGACGAGCTGGTGTATGTGTAGTATACCCACTCGCCAAGAAGGATCCATCTTGGCGAGTTGGTATATGTATACCAGCTCACCGAGTGGAATCCCTCTTGGCGAGGGGTTGTTTGTATACCGCTCGCCATGAGGGATTCCACTTGGCGAGGTAGACGGGTAGTGGGGGGGTAGCAGCTCATCAGGCCAGACACCCGCACCCGCCGGCGGGTACCTGCTAGCCGCCAACAGGTGCCCGCCCACGGACACAAGGTACCCGCAAAGAGGTACCTGATGACATCTCTAATGCCGCTTGGTGGTACTATTGCCGTGGCGTTGGTTGTGAACCAACGAGGCAAGAGGAAGGGTCCGAAGACGGACGAGTTTGATCCGGATAGGTCGCGTGGGAGCCCGTTGTTATCGACAGCGAGGCGTGGGCGGTGGCGGTGGCCGCGGGTGACAAACAGGTATGTATTGCATTGGTTCAGAATTGGGTGGCGACCCAACGTCTATTTAAGGAGGGAGGAGGAGGTGTGTTTCCCCCCAGGGGATCCGGTTTCGTCCTACCCCCTCCCTGGAGCCCGCCAATCGCTTGATTGGGGCCTCCTTGATTTAATATTTGACCGGCCTTCTTTTGCCTGTTGCTGCGGCACAGGCTGGAGGGTCAATCCAAGGTGCCCTCCAGGGTGTTTGGGGATTAAATTCAAATTTGTGGAGTGATTTTGCAAAAGGTCATAGGCAAAAACTTAGATCTTGCCTTCCAGGTTTCTGTGATTTTAATAAACTTGGATATCATATGTGACAGATTACATATATATCTGTCACAAGAAAATGTGAAATATTAATTTAATATTATTTATAATTCTTTTGTAAGTGTTACGCTGGTTTGCTCTGCGTAGCCAGCTGACATTTCATACCCCTTAAGATGGGACTATAGAAAAATTCAGATGTTTTTAGATCTTTTCAAAATTCTATGATTACGGAGATGAATAGTCCCATCTGGAATGTTATTTTCAGGTAGTCATTCATCTTTATCTGCTGAACTATTTTTGTATCTTACAAGGTACAGACGGACATCTTTACCACTAATACGTTCTTTCTTATCTTTCAGAATTTTCTGCACTTGTAATTTTGAAACTTCAACTGGTTCTTCTACCAGAATAGTAGGTTGAACATCTGTAGATTCTCCAGGCCTTGATATCCATGGCTTAACCAAACTTACCGGAAAAACTGGGTGTTTCTTTGAAATTTCTTCACTCAGAATTACTTCTACTGCATTCTTCCCATGTAGTTGTTTGATAACAAAAGGTCCAACAAAAGCAGGTTTGAGTTTTCTATTTCCTCCCAGATTATTGAAGTTTACTGTAGATAACATTACCTTATCTCCAATCTTGAATTCTGGCTCTCTATGACTCTTGTCCCACCTATTTTTGTTATATTCTACAGCTTCTGTTACACAATTTCTTGCATGATCATGGGCAGCATCTAGCATCTTCTTAAAATCTGAAGAAGTTGGGTGAATATATGGTAATTTATCATTAACAGTATTTTCAGGCATTCTAGGTATCCACCCACGCTCCAATACATAAGGAGCTTCTCTAGTTGTGGAGTGTTTGCTACTGTTATAGGCAATTACCAACGCCAGGAGAAGGTTAACCCAGTCATGTGTATAACCATCTTGGTTTCTCAATTCAAAACCAAATGAACAGAATCTGCGGAGCATGTCTTCCAATGTCTGAATCATTCTCTCAGCTAATCCATCAGTCTGAGGGTGATAAGCTGTAGAAAAAGCAAGTTTTGTTCCTAACATGTCATGTAAGTTGCGCCAAAATTCAGACGTAAATTTTGGATCTCTATCACTAATAATAATTTTAGGGATTCCTACATCAGACATTATTCTATTCCAGAATAACATAGCAATTTCCATAGCCGTGTCATCCTTATGATTAGGTATAAAACACGCTCTCTTAGAGAAACGGTCCACTATTACCAATACTGAATTATATGAATAAGCTCCAGCAGGCGGCAGACCAGTCACAAAATCCATATTAATAATTTCCCATTGGGATTTAGGTTCAGCAATTTTTTGTAGAAAGCCAAATCTTTTTCCTGTTTGCTTATTAGCTTTCTGGCAGATGTCACAAGATTTTATATAAGTTTGAGCTTCTTTCTTCCAATTGACCCACCAAGCTGTATTACAAATTCTTTCTAGTTAGGGTGTTCAAAGTTGACTTGCATAAAATCATAACACTATAAAATCATAAAATTCTAAGCTGAAAAAATATGTTGCACCCAAGCATTCAAATTAGAGCAACATTTCTAGAATGGTACATATGAAATCATTGCTTGAAAGTTTTATGATTTTATGATTTTATACATTGAAAATTTTATGATTTCAACTTTGAACACCCTTAGTGTTCTGTCTTCTGAAAAATGCCCAGAAGTTATACCATCATGACACTCCTTTAGTATATCCACTATTTGATTTTTGTCACAAAGTACTAGTACACTAGAGTGTTTATTTCTATAATACAGTAATCCATCCAACAGAGTAAATTTTCCTAACTTATAATCCACCAGTAATTCAGACTGTAAGCTAGAAATCAACTCAGGGGGGCAATTATCATTTTTCAAGATTTCCACTAGTGTCAACAGACCTGATTCTTGATCATAACTGTTGCACACCAAGTCATAAAAAGCTTCATCCAAATCACACAAATGAATACCTAATATGGGGAAAATATCCTCATCATCAGGATCATACGCCGGATTGTCTGGAGTATTTGGTAAAGCCCATCTACTTAATCCATCAGCATTTTTATGTTTCTTACCTTCTTTGTGGATTATAGTCATATGGCCACGGTATTGTTGTATTGCAATCTGCCATCTCAGCATATGACAATTAGGAGTTTTCATATTCATTAGAGTTTTGAAAGCCATGCAATCCGAGATTACTACAAAGTTAGAACCTTCAAGGTAGTAATGTAATTTTTCCAAAGCCCACACTAGTGCCAAACATTCCATTTGACTAGCTCCATATCTTCTCTCAGAATCTTTAATTTGCCTAGATATGAAAAGGATAGGTTTCTCAACCTCCTGATCATCTATTAAAAACTCTTGGTGAAGAGCTGCTCCTAACCCATCCAAGCAAGCATCAATATATCCAAGTTTATTAAAGACACAGTTTTATCTGAATTGTAAAAAACAGGATCAAGGGTTCCCCCTATAAAATAACAAAAGAGAGAAAAACAAATCAAGGGTTTCCCCTTATGTAAAACTTCCAAAAAATGACCGCACTAATCTCCATACAATAATCATTCAAAAAAAAAAATCTCAACCTAGCCCCCCAACAACAGCAGAGCTGTGTACTCAGGCTCACCCCCCAGCCCGCGTCTAGCGCGCGGGTCAAAAGGGATGGACATGAAGGCCCCCGGCCAGCAGCTAAGGCTACGGACCCGTGGGGGGCCCACTCTTTGCCCCTCAGACTGCGCATGTGCAACAGCGGAGGGGTTGAGGGCGATGGATAGCTGGAAGTGCAGCATCTCCAATCACCCTGGGGGATTGATAGTCTCAAACACTGCCTCTCTTTTAAGCAGTTTGTTCCTCGCTGCGTTGCTAGACTCGCCGCCGCCATTGTGAGCCTGAGTCTCTATAGTGACAGCAGGACACAAGAAATGGGGGGGCAATAGTTGGATTTCTTGGGATAAAGAAGTTACAACTATAAAAGAAAAAGAGAGAAAGAGAGAGAGAAACCAAGCAGGATAAGAAGGAAGAGGAGTACTAGGTTATTCTAGTGGGAATGCACGTCCACTGGCAATGCTACTCTTCAGAAGAGTGCTGCTAATCTGTGCAAGAAGTGCTACAGCTTCCTCTCAGGAGGGTATCTGGATTAGATAAGTCTTAATCCAGCCACAGTTTTTTAGACTTCTCTCTGGACAGTCAAGGTTCTTAAAGGGAAACCTGAGGGACAGCCCTGAACCTAGATTTTGAGGCAAAGGCCTGATGATAAGAAGGGACAGCCCTGTAATCAAGATGGAGGCAAAGGCCTATAGATTTGGAGGGACAGCCCTGTGATCAAGGAGGAAGCAAAGCAAGAAGAAAAGGCAGATCAAGCAAGACACAGAGTTGTACCTCTGAGATAATCAAGGTTCAGTGAAAGAGGTTACTTACTGTCAATATCCTAGGCGCCTGTGACGGTAGGTATACTGGGAGTAGAGTAGGCTCTTTGGTGGTGATCCTGGGGTTATCTGGGTGGTGGTTCTGGTGTGCTGAAGTCTGTAGATCCGCCTCAGGCAAGGGGGATCCTGACTACGAAAATTTTCACAGTTTGCTTATGTAATTTACATATGTACATGTGGTTTGGCGCGCCTGGTAGCGCTGACACGTCACAACTGCGCAAGGGCGCCATAACTCAGTAACTCAGGGAAGGAGTATAGTTACAAGGAATTGATAAGTTGTAACTAGGGTTAAAATTGCATGAGGAAACAGAATATGAAGTCAAAACAAGGTTATCTCTTAAGATGAAAAAGATATAAAGTAATTTATATGTAACAAAGGTAGAACAGGCAGCTTTTAGGTCAGCTGTGATGACTCTAAGGCTGACAGCCATTTTCTCAACTCCCTCTGAATCAAATTCACCGTTACCCTTGCCATGACATTGTACATATCCACCGTCGCTATCTGCAACCCACCAACACACCACCCTATCATCACTGTGCACTAACAAACCACCGTGGCGCAACCTGACTCAGACTTGTACGTCACATCTGCCGTTCCTTTGGCTCACATTCCTTTCCCCTGTCAATGCTTCCCCATTTTTCCGCTGAAATTCCTCTGAAGCTCCATATTTGCCCCACTTGACCAGCTCCTTCCAAAACCAAAACCGAAACGGGCCGCGCAAGTCAATCAGCTTTGGCTTGACCAAAGGGTCCAAGGGTAGCGGAAGTTCGCATTACCTTGGTAGTAACATGGGTGGCGAGATGGCTCGTTGTTGGATCAGCTCGGCATCGAATCAGAGCCTCTCTAGCAGAGGGCTACACGAGACACAGATGAGGATGTCTCAAGCTACCACCTCTTCGCTGAGGCAGATGACGACGGATCGGACAATCAAACCGCCTAAATTGCCGGCCCAAGAGGGCAGTTCAAATTTGGAGTCCGCCAAGTCTGAACCCCTCAAGCCTTCTCACCCGCCCTCCCAGACTTCTCCTCCAAAGCCACCAAAGGAGAAAAAGAAGTCGTGTTGAACTAATTTTTTCTCTGTGCAGGGACTTGGAAGAACGGACTGAATTCAGCTCCTAGACAGCTCTGCAACGCACAAGGGCCAACCGACGCCCTTGACACCCGCGTCCACCCCGCCGATCTCGCGCACATTCAGCTGTATGTCACTCGACGCGCGAGCCGACCAGTCCGCCGCCGACCTGCTCTCGCATCGCTCTCTTGTCTCGACCTTTAACAAGCTCCCTCCCACCCACAACGCATCCTTTGGCTGTGAATGTGTCGCACCCAACAACAATATCTGGAAAATTTTGCTTGCCTGTCCCCATCACCCTTTCCCACTCACCCCCTCCACTTGAAGATGTTGCTTGAGAAAAGTGCTGCTCTTGAAGTAGTGCTCAAGTGAGCCAAGCCAGTTGATCAAAAATTGTTTTTTGATTGTTTCTTTCTGTATTCTCATGATTATTTTGTTTTGCAGCCACAAATTTATGAGAGGTCAGCAATTAGGTAGATGGTAAACAAAAGAAATAAAGAACATACACCAAAACCAACTGCCTGTGAGACAGCAAAAGAATGTCTTTTGTTTTTCAGTTGTATCCAGGATCATACATGTTCCTGGAGAGGTTAGCTGTGCACAGTAGCAAGCATGAATTCTAAAGGTACCAGCCAAACTTTATCTCCAGTCATAATATCCATATACAATCATCTTAGGGAACCTAAGGACACCTACATACAATTGAGCCCTCCTGCTATACCACCATGGCTGGGACACAAGTGCTCAAAGCTAAGAGATTCTGGGCTATAAGCAGGTCCTAGAAAATTTGGAATGATTAAAAAAAATCATGCTTGGGAAGGAATTATTTTTGGTGAAACTTTTCTATAATTAATGGATGGTTGTAATAGAGGGGGGCCAGCCTTGCAAGGAAAACCTGATGTGTCTCAGGGATATTGGATATATTTGTATGAAGTTACACTTGGAGGCTAAATGGGGGGGGGGCATGAGATTTGAATGCCGGGGAGACAAGGAGAGTAAATAGAGAAGGTGAGTCAACTGAAGCTAAATTTTGCAGCGGCAAAGCTGCCTTGACCTCTATAATTCTGAATACCAAATTTGTTTCATAAAAATTTGATCATACAAATCAGTGAGAGTTGAATTCAAATCACAAAATCATAAAATCATGACACTTTTGAGTGATAAATTTTTATGTACAATTCTGGAACTTTGCTCTGTTTTGAGTTTTTGGTTGGAACCTATTTTTTCAGATTAAATATGATTTTACGCAAGGCAACTTTGAACACCCTCTAATTAGGAAACTAATGTTAAATTTACCAATGTAAAAAGGGATAATGGTGAACTGTGTAATTAATTTGTAGAGGCCTAACACTGAATTTGCAGCGGCGGAGCCGCCTTGGTCTCTAGTAATATAAATGGTTTAGTGTAATCCGGTTGGGCCAAGACTGGTGCGCTAGTCAATAGATTCTTCAGCTGTTCATAAGCTTGTGCTCTCTCATATGTCATTACAAATATTGTATCTTCATTACAAATTGCATACAAACATTTAGTAATATTAGAGAATTGTGGAACAAATTGTCTATAATAACTACAGAATCCCAGAAAAGACATCATCTCTTTCTTATTAGTTGGCATAGGATTCAGTAAAACTGCAGCTACTTTATGTTGATCTACTGCTAACATAAGACCAGACACTATACGTCCTAGGGATTTGAGCTCTCCATATCCAAAGTTACACTTCTTAATAGACATCTTTAATCCTGCTTCAATGGATTTTTCTAAGATCATTCTTACCTTTTCTTTGTGATCATCCCAGTCTTCAGAATAAATTATAATGTCATCTATATATACCATCATCCATCCATGTCTGATATATTGGCCAAATATAGAATCCATCATCCTTTGAAAGTGAGAAGGAGCATTCTTGATACCAAAAGGCATACAGAGATATTCAAATACCCCCAGATGGCAAATTATTCTGAGAAACTTACAAATTTCTTCTTCTCGGTCCAAGGGTTCCATCCTTTGATGAAGGCTTCAATCTTGTCATTCGGCATGAGTTTCTGGAGAGCTTTTTGGCTCTCTTGCGCTTTGGTTGGAAGAGATCAGAGGTTTGGGGTTGCTCTGAGTAATTCCTCCTTGAGACATTTCTTCCAGGTAGCAATATGCTCTCTGACCAGGAGTACCGCCTTCTCCTCCAAGGGCGAGGATATTTCGCGCGCGGCTGGGAGCGCTGTGTTGCCGGTCGTGGTAGGGAGTGCTGGGATAGCCGCCGAAGAGGTGGACGGAGGTATGTCCAGATCCATCGCCGAATCCTTTGACGTATCCTTCTCCGGGATCAAAGCTGGTGCATCCTTTCGATTCAATTGCTTGAAATTCATGTTCTTGATTTGTTCTTGGAGCATTTCTTCCTCGCGGTCTTGTTGGATCTGGGAGGAGTCCTCTGAGCTCGGGTTTGTTTGATCTGGTAGGCGCAGTCATTTTTGATTAGTTATAGATTAGTAAATGTATGAAGAATTTGAACTAACTTATAATCGGATCAATGCTTTTCTCAATAGCAAGATCTGGACCAGGAGTAGCAGCGATATTGCCAACGGCTGTGCAGATGGATTTGCTATCGGAAGCCACTAATAATGGATGAGAAGTTAGATGATTCTTGATATAAGGAAACTTTAGAAGAATAATACTTCTTCTTCTAAGGCGCCTTTGTTCGCGGTGGTAAGCTCTGTGGTTGCAAACGAGTTTGTTGATAGCTAGTCTAGCTTCAATGTCTTCTTGCTTGTGGATATGAGCGTGGTAGACAGCAAGTTGGATCTGTTCTTCGCAAGTAAGAGACTCCCACTCAGTAGGTACGTAATTGCGTTCGGCTTCTTCTTTGCGTAACCTGAGATATCAAAGATAGTAATTGATCAGTTCGGCAATTTCTTTTAGGTTCACTAGAAGAAAGAGATATAGAAGAATAGTTCAATATTTTTATATTTTTTATGTTATTTTGATAGAATTTTTAGATAGATGAAAGATGAGTTAGAATGAAAGTAAATTTTTTTATTGGTTTGGTAATTTTCTTGAAAAAAACAAAAAGAGTATTATAAGAACCAAGTACGAGTATTGTTCCCAGCCAGACCCCCAGTTTTCAGCCTCGGTAATGCCAAGAGCTAAGCTCTTCTAGCTAAACCGGGTGAGAATATAAGATTTTTAGGGTTTTTTTGGATATTTTTTGTTTATTTATTTCAAAGAAATAAATATAAAGAATAAAAAGGAGGGGCCCGACGTATCGGGGGTGGTTTAATCCCTCTGAGATAGGTGGCTGGGGCCTGATAACAGGTTTGGTTTGGATCCCAGGCTTACAGAAAGAAGAAATGAGGCAATAATGTGAAGGGTATTTACTTACTATTAGTAACCTATCACTTATTGCGACGATCTTCGAAGATGAGGACGGTGACGAAGGCGTTTATACGAACATTATGGAGCTCCGTCCGGTGCTAGGCCGGCGGCAGCGCTGGGAGGGGATGGATGCCTGGTGGCTGCCCTCACGGATGATCCGGAGAATGAGTCTGGGGGGATTCCAGTTGATAGCTTGTGGTGGGGTGGTTTTGATTTTGTTTCGCCGGGGTTTGGATCCTCGGTGGCGGTTGGTTTCGTTGGGAAAGGATTCTTGATGGGAAATGGGACTCTTTTAATGTTGGACTTGGGCTCTGGACTCTGGACTCGAGATGGCGGATCAGAATTCCATGCCGCTCCCCTCCTCCAAGTTCCGCGAACTTGGACTTGGGGAGGCAACATGTCACATACATTTCATCATCTCCTTGCGCGCCGTGCGCACACACACAAAACAACACAAAGAAACAAGTCAAACAAAAGAAAAAATAGAAAACAGAATCAAAACAAAACAGAACACAGAACTCAGCAGGATGGAAATAGAGTAGAAGGAAAAGAGAACCACAGCCTAAGAGGTGAGAAAGAAATGACACAACACAGGGAGGAGGAGCATAGAAATAGATCAGAAACAAAAGACATGGAATAAACCCACAGCACAAGCTGTGTTAGGACCAAGAAAGAAAAAAGGGAGAGGGAATGGGGGAATAGGGACAGAGAGGGAAGAAAAGGTTGTCTGAGAACTTTGAGTCTTGAGAGGATTGATCTTGAAAGGAGCGCCGGTGAAATTTGAGAACTGAAAAATGATTTGACTACCGGTTTGACCACCACAACGTTTCTACTGAAAACTGTATTGATTGGTTTTGGATAAGAATTTGAGTCAATAGAGTAGTCAGTTGATCGTTCAGTGTGTCTAAGACTAAGCTGAGGAGAAAAAGAAATGAGGTCAAACAGACCTCTTTAAATATTCTTTCTATCTCCTGATTCGATGGGGATATTATTTCACTCAAATATCTTTGCGGACTGGGGGGGTCAGTATTTCTCAATGACCATTTGATTCTTGATGGGGTTGTTGCTTTCTGTCCGTTTATCTCTTGCGAGCGCTAATGGGGCGGTTGGTTATCGAGGTTGATCGGTTTATTGCTTTTGAACTTGGTTTATCACACTTGAACTCGGATGGGGCATTTGGTTGTCTGGAGAATCTTATTTCTCAGACACTATCGGATAAGTGAAACCTGTCACTTAGATGTCATTGACATGTTTGTATGTAGCTCACGCGCCCGGGTGTAGTTTATTATTCACCCGGACTATATTTCAAATACTCACTACTTTTCAGCTTAAACTATATGTACATACATATTTTATGTATTTATTATATATTTATATTATGAGTGACAGATCACATATATATCTGTCAAAAAAATCTATGAAATATTAATTAATATTTATTTATACAAGTGTTACGCTGGCTTGCGCTGTGTAGCCAGCTGACAGGGGTGCTCTTGATATAAAAATCACTTTCCCAAATCTTGTGGATGGCTTCAGAGAAGATCTTGAGGCCATCCTTCACAACAAGGTTGATGACATGTGCAAGGCATTGGACATGGAAATAATTCCCCTTCATTTTGAGAGGAACATTGCTCCAAGCTGAGATAACTGATATTAATTGACTGATTGCAGAGTTGTTAGATGTTGCATTATCCACAGTGATAGACGCCACCGTTTCAAATATCTCCCACTCAACCATGGTAGTTACAAGTTGATTGGCAATTGTTACACCAGTTTGAAGAGGCGGAAGCTCTTTGAAAGAAATGATCCGAGTTTTCAGGGTCCAGTTAGAAGAGACAAAGTGCGCTGAGACTACCATAAATGGTGTCTGGTTTGAAGAGGTCCAGAGATTGGTTGTTAAGCCAATCAGATTGATTTCAGAAAGATTGACTGCTAGCTTTTCCTTCATGGAGTTGTACAGCGCCATGATGTCGGTCTTGAGGGTTGTACAAGAAAACAATTTGAACTGGGGTTGCAAAGACACAACAAATGCTTGGAAAAGTGGTTGTTCAACAAAAACAAACAGCTGCTTGTGCGCAATGATGAGTTTGGCTAATATTTCGCGAGAGATTGTCTGAGAAAAGACCCAATTTGTTGGCAATTTTGCTGACAAGGCTGACAGCTTCAGTAATGTCTGCTTGCTTGCGCTGATGTAAGAGTTGCATTGCTCGAGGTGGCGCCATAAGTCCTTCGTCCCGTTGCTGCTCTTGCCATCCAGTTGTTGTTGGCAGTGTCAACATTGAGCTTTGGTAGCCTCACCTTTAAAAAGAAGAGAAAAAAACAGGTCAATTGTCAGTAAATGAGAACATATTAATATTATCTAGATTCTAGATATTGCAAGGGAAACTGATACTTGCCAGTTCCTTTCTTTGTGAATTGCTCCCAAATGTTGCTGGTGGTCTTTCCCTTCTTTGATACTTGGGTTTTGCTTGATTCTTGTGTGCCGAACGGTTGTTTTTCACTCTGCTGAGTGCTTGCTTGAGCGGGAGCCGTATCCTCAGTGGTGCAAATTACCTTGATGGGGGAATCTTCATCAGACAAAGGGGAAATCACAGCAGCGGTTTGTTTGCATTTAGAGCGTGGCATTGTTGGACCGCCGACTGTCTTGAATGTCGATGTTGGGGTAGAATCAGATGGGATGATGGTTGATATGTACCTCTGGGCATGGCCGTGGGTCTAGCAACGGTGTAACCATTACGCGCCATGTATTGTGTAATGGGCTGTAACGTATCTTAGTGTAATGCCGTTACATTGTAACGGTATCGTAACTTGCACCCGCTCTGTTACATGGCAATTTGAATTATATGTAGCGGTAGCTTGCTGTGCTACATTCATTCTCAGATCTCTGTATTGGGTGCGGTGATGCACTACCGCTTCAATGCAAGTTACAGTTGGTCATGTAATGGCTGTAGCGGTGAATTGGGTCGCGGGACCCAAGGGTACTAGGGGGCGGGAACCAATCGGGGGAACCCTTGCGCCAACGGTGAAACCATTAGTCAGGGCCGCCGCCGATCCCCCAGGAGCATCCACCATGGCTCAATCGTCCCGCGCATCGGCCTCTCCACGGCCTCCATCCTCCGCACGTCCCCCTCTGCCTCCATCCCGTCAATCAAAGCGGGTGATCACTCCAGTCAAGACGCATGGGAACTACGTCCGGCCAAATGACCAAGATTGGACCGATGTTGGCCCATCCTCCCGGTCCCAGAGAACTCCGGTCCGATCCAAACACGTTTCAAAAACAATTTCTGTTGCCAGCCTATCATCGCCGGATCCTACGACTACCCGAAATGGTGAACCTTCTGTTTCCCAGCCAAAGCAAAAGAAAAGGAAGCAACGTTGCGTCAGTTACCAATCCGAACTAGACCCGGACGCATACACAATTGATCTTGCCCAGATTTCCGATCAAGGAAATGAAAAAGTAAAGAAAAAGAAAACCAGAGGTGTAGCTGCTAAAGAAACCGATGATGTCGGGTTATATTTTGAGTCTCCTACTCAAGGGCACGGTGAAGTAAGTTTTTCAATCATTCTTTTAATTATCGTTAGGTTTTATTGTTGATCATCTAAACTTCCTATCTATCAGACCGAAGGACCCAAACTACATTACAAATGCAGGTGGTGTCCAAAGATTTACAAAAGGGGGAAGGATGGCCAATCTAACTTACTCAAACATCGGGACGGCGACATGGCACGATCAGCTTGCCCTGGAAGATCAGCTGCAATCAATTTGGGGGCTAACTTACGACGCACCTTGAAGGAACAAGCGGCCGATGCCAAGAAGAACAAATCAAACAGCCTCACAAATTACATCAAAAGTGCCGCCTTCGACAACCGAACTCTCAACCAGATTATTGTCATCTGGCTCATTGGAACGTCTCAACCTTGGATGCGAATTGGCAATGCCGTCCTTGGATTCTCGTACAACTACACTCGCCGTGTTGGAGTCAAGCTCTTCTCGCGTGTTTGGGCTGCCGCCGAGGCCCATCAACTTTACATCAACCTTCAAGAGAAAGTTAGAAATAAATTAAAGGTAAGTTAGTTCCTTTATTATATTCCAGTTGTATTTTAATAGCATGTACTAATTTTCTCTTGTGATTGTGGGGTGCAGTCGCTCAAGTCAAAGATCAGCCTCATCCATGACGTATGGACTACAAAGGGTGACCACCAGGCGTTCATGGGTATCTCTTTCACATACATTTCCGACGATTGGACGTTCAAAGTGTGTCACCTATCTCTCAAGTACATCGCTTGGACTCATAAGGGGAAGTATCTTGCCATCCGTTTTGCTCATATCATCACCAAGCTTCACCTTCAAGATAAGATAAGTTTCTTCGGCTCTATTTAATTCAACTTGTCTGTTTGCTAATCTTGTTTTTTCTTCATCTACATACATTATAGGCCAAACAACCAACTCTGGCTCTAATAACCGCACATTGACGACCACACTGGATCAAATTGTCCTCGAACAGACCGGCAAAGAACTCAACCTCGCCGCAAATCATATATGTTGTTTTTGTCACAAAATTGCGCTTATCTTGTTGGCTGGACTCAAGGCAATCAATCTTTTGACTGAGGGCTTAACCCCACGAAGACACGCGACTCTTGGATTTGTCCCTGCGCTGGGAACAATCGATGAACTTGGCGAGGAAGCTGCCGCAGCAGACATTCCACCAGGTGATGCCTTAGACGGTGAGCCACTCCCAGCGGGTGGTTCTGATGGTGGCGGTGACGATTGCGACTCTGATGCAGAACAGGTGCAAAGCGCGGAGCCAACTACGACCGTCTTGGAGATCTTGAAGAAAGTCGATTCTGTGATTCAAAGGATCACTAGCTCAGCCGCCAGAAGGTCTGAATTCAACCTATGGCGCAAGAAGCTTGACTGTGGTGGTCCAACACTCATCTCCGGTTACGGGATTCGCTGGAATATAAAATGGCAGAGCCGGGACCGTGCCTACCAAGGTCAAGAGGTTATCTACAAGCTCATCAAGAACGAAAAAGACAGACAAGAGCGCGAGGAGGGTCAGACCAAAAACTTTTTCCACGAGTACAAGATCACTTGCAGTGACTGGGATGTTGTCAAGCGATTAAATGATATACTTAGCGTGCGTCTTTCTTTTATTTTATATCCTTTGTTCATCCTTCATAATTCATTTCACTTATTCTCCTTTATTTCCAACACAGGAATTCTATTTTATTACTAAAAGGATGGAAGGAGATCATTCCTTGACATCCCTAATGTTGTGCGAATACAAACACATCATCAGCTACTTGAAAAAACGACGTGTGCCGTCTGAACCCAAATTTCATAGTATGATCGATAAGATGATTGAGAAGACAAAAACTTACCTTGCTGAGGCGCTGAACTGTGATCCTGTGCTCCTAGCCACAATGTTAAACCCGGCGTTCCGACTATCTCTTTTCTCGTTATGGTTTGAGTTGCACTACATATATGCCAAGGGCTTACTTCAAAGGGAATATGAACAACAAAAGATTGAAATGGAGGCAAACTCAGTTCCTACTTCACAACCATCTCCTCCGGTTTTAAGTCAACCACCACCATCCAAACATCGCCGGGATACCGATGACGTGGACCTCTTCCCTGATGCCACCGACTCCTTACCCAAAGACGAGTTGACCACATACCTCAGTGGTATCTACAAGATCCCGGTGGCCGACGCAGACAAATGCCTCAAGTGGTGGAAGGTATGTTATTCTCAGTTAAATCAAGTGATTGTAACCTTTGTTAATCTTTGGGTTTATATTTCATACAGGATCATCACCAAGAGTTCCCGATCCTGTCATCAATGGCCAAGGACTACTTGGCTTGCTCTGCAACCTCGGAAAGTGTTGAGCGCTGCTTCTCGGCTGCGGCCGACATCTGTGGACGCGATCGCGGGAGACTGGCCCCCAGGACCATTGAGAGATCTGTAAGTTCTCACCAATGGCTGCAGCAAGGATATCAGGCCAATGGCGATTTCGAGGCGGCCCAGGAGTTTATCACCAAAAGCTATGAAGAACTGGAGGAAAAGAACAATTGAAAAAAAAGTAAAAAGGAAATGACAAATTTTTGCTGCCAAAATATTGATGTATCATTTTTTACCTGCTTTGACTTCCTCCTGTGCATTCTCGCTTCCCACTCTGCCTTACTGCCTCATGAACAGCCTCACTCCCCCATGTAAATAGCTTGCCTGCAAAAAATACACGATTGGTGCAAAAAAGCCCAATACATGCGTTACTGTATCAAAATTGCATTGGTTGACCGCTGCGCTACAACGTACTTGTAGATTATGTAGCAAAGATTTTAATACTGTGCATCGGTAGCGCATCGGCACTACAATGCGCTACAGGCTTTTTTTGAAAGTGTGTAATTGTGTCCAATTACGATACATGTAACGGCCGCTCTGCTACATGTATTGTAATGGTTACACCGTTGGGTCTAGCCTTGCACAACAATAAGAGACATGTCAAGAAATGTCACAAGTCACAGCTCCTAATTGGGTCACAGCCGGGTCTTTGGGCCGACCCAAAATGATAAACACCTGCCCAAACCCAAACCCAATTAGACCTTGGGTTGGGGCGGGTTGGGTCAACACAAGTAGGCTACCTGAACCCGCCCCAAGACCCGTTGGGTCTCGGGTCGGTGTTGGGTTGACCCAACCCACTTGCATCCTGACTCTGGAGAGTGCCTCTAAGTCTCCCCTGGTGTTGGCTTGAAAAGTTTTTGTGATGTGGGTACTGATGAACTTGGCTTTGGAGAATTGCTTCCCAATTCTATTCATTACACAGTTTGTGTAGAGGTAGTATATGTTGGTACACCTCACACTACAGGCATGTAGCTGTCGCTGCGGGATGCAGCGTCACCCTGTTGTTGCAAGCCCGCGTGACTGCGCAAGTAGGCGCAGTCACTGCGGCCGCGACCCCAAATGCAACGTCAGGTGACGCTGCGGGCCGCAACAACACCTATTTGCCCGTAGTGTCACACCTGTGGATATAGCTCAACGGTAGAGAAACCCAGCATGCATCGGGGAGATGCGGGTTCAATTCACCCTGTCTGCACTATTCCTTTTACTTGCTCTACAGTTGGTGCGGTTTTTCATTGGATACTGAGTCCCACTGACCCCTAAAGTGGCTGTCAACAAACCAGAAAAACATTTGGATCAATGATTAGTTAAAAATTGAGTAAAAATGAATGAGGGGTAAAAACTTACATTCATAGAAAAGCTTCAAAAATTCACAGCCAGATTTTCCCATTCAAGAGAAGAAGGGCAAGACTCAATCTTTTTTCATTCATGGAAAGCTATTGAAAAGCTAGTTTTAGAGGGGCCAATTTGCATTCCAGTGGTGTCAAAATAAAAGTTTGTTGCCTGATAAGAAGTGGTGCCCCACCTCCTTTCTAGATAACTCCGGGTTTGGATCATCAATTCAATGCAGTAATGAGATTGAAGATGCAAAAAACGTACACTAAGGATATCATTCAACTTCCTGACTATCTCCCAGTCCTGCCACAAAATTTGATACTGATTTTATTAGCCCTTACCCCCATCACAGTCTTTTCAATCTGATTTTATTAGCCCTTACCCCCATCACAGTCTTTTCAATCCTTTTTGTTGTTTATAAGTTCATTGATCACTTTTCAACTGATGTGGATGCTCTGAGGATTCAAGCTTCACAGCCTCTTTCAAGCATGTATCACTTCATGTAGTCCAATTTTGTGTCAAAATTCCAATCAAGCAGAGAGGTACAAGGAAATCTAGGTCTCCTACCAACAAATATATCTCACGCTCTTGCCAAAATCACAATGAAGTTAAACATGTGCCAAGGATCATAATTTTAGAGCTTCTTTCAAGTAGCACATTCAACATGGGTTGCACTAGCCTTGAAATGGCTTCAAGTGAAGAATTGCAGCTTCACCTACATGTCTCCAACTTGCTACTACAAAAGAATATTCCAAGCAGGCTGCAGGATTTTGCAATGCGGCCACCAGGAATTCCAGCTGAACAATAAAACATAGGAATCCGATGGCCTGCAGACTTTACCAATGTCACCTCACCTGTCTTTTTTGAGGCCCAATGCTAAACCCATCACCCTTGAGAGCCTTGTTCACATGATCCATTGCTGCGATAGAGACTGAAAACAGTCACCGGCTTGACTCCCAGGAGCCAATGGAGCTTACCAAGTGCAAAGGCGCAGTGTGTGGTGGACAATCACCGAGATGATTGTGTTGGCCAACGTCAAGGCCAAGTGCAAGCATTGGATTGGCGGAAGAACACAATGACTGGCGGAAGGGCGCTGGGGGGCTTGGAGGATGGACAAGGCTGAACGGGATCTTTGGGAGCCGGAGAAGCAGGGAGGCCAGTCAGGGCAAAGAGAAGATCAACAACAAGTCCCATCAGATGACGCTGGTTGATGCGCGCAAAAACAAAAACAAAAGACTCACCTAGCAGCACCTCAAACATTAGCCCGAAATGAGTTGAACCCGACATTGTTGGGTGATCTTGTGTGATGGCTGGCAGCGGTGGGATTTGGAGTGAAGGCACAAGATTTGGGGTGTACGGGCGGTCAAACTTAACACAAGTCCCTCCCTGTGCTCGCGGGGCGCGAGCACCCTCCCGCTTGCGGGAGGGACTTGTGCCTAATGTCCAACATTTTGCCTGAGGCTGCCCAGCCAAATGGCCAAAAAATCCTTCTAATCCACATATCACCGCATACCCCTCGGATTTCTTCACAGCCTCCAGTACCATTAGAATCAGCTCCTTGTTGTACATGTTACCATGTATCCCATCAAAGTTGTATCCTCATCCCTTGGAAGTAATTGTGATGTAAAAAAACTGCCTTGGGAGGCCTGGTGAGCCAAAATCGTGAGAACCTGTCCAATCTTGACCAGCAAGTGGCCCAATGGGTCCATCACATTGCTCAGAAACAGCCCTGGCAAGAATGGCTGCTGAGCAGCCAATTTTTGTTGGGAATACTTGAAAAAATATGTACAAGATAGCTGAGATCAAGGGCTACAACATGGTCAGCTGGGATTTGGAGTAAAACTGTAGAGCTAATCATCAAATAAATGTAAATACAAAATTGCTCATTTTCTTCAAAAAACCTTGTCAGCCTGGATTCTCAGTCTACAACTGGGCTAAGCCCAGTCTAACACTGCCTGGTTGGAGGTTACATAGGTCACTACACCCCCCAAGGCTTCTTCAATGTCTTTATGGAAGTTGGTGTTCATGAAAGGCCTTTAACTTCAACTTGAAAAATTATACGCAGTTTATTCCTGGCCAACTTTGAATCCCCCTAAACAGGCCGGGCCAAAGTTCAACATTTTCACAAAATCACTGTCCGCGCGCGGCCCAAACCCGGCCAGGTTTGGCCTGTTGTACACCCGGCCCAATTGCCAACCCTACTCACACACAGCACTACAACAATCATTGTGTTGCAATAAATGTATTCGACTTGTTCATGGGATGCTGCTATGGATGGTAGCATCAACATTTGAATCAATTAAATTAAACCAGAAATTTTCTGACAGACAAAGAGAAATTTCGCCTACATAGACAACAGATTCTTGAAATCACAAGTTCTTCCTAGTAGTTGTAAAACTTGCCAGTAATTAGAAAGATATGCTGATAAAAACGAAGAGGACAAAGAGGACAAGAAAAAAGATACAGTAATGAACGAAGAGGCAATAAAAAGGAGTGGAATTTGCATGGTCTTGCCATGCCGGGCTGGCTGGGAATGTGAGAGGGGAAATCGGAATTGGCAATCTGAACATAACGGGTTTTGAAGTGTGCAAGTTATTGTAAAATCAGAACAGAATGTCAGTGGTAGATGATCGTAGTGTCAGTGGATGCTAAGCTGGATGTAGGGATTGTCGTTTGGTTGTGTTTATCATTCTTTTTTTAATTTCGCCGACAACTTTGAGAGATGAGGAATATGTCCAGTGTGGACCAGGAGGCAAATCGCGATCCATGCGGCAGTCAATATTGTAGCTAAAACCATACTCTTGAGAATACTGAGCCGATGTGATCTTATAGCCACGGGGCTCAAAACCTTGGTTAACGGACCAAATATAGGAGCGGAGGATGAGTGGGATCGGGTGCGTCGTGACTGCTTCCGGAGCTTGAGTTTTCGTGCGCATATGGCCGATGGGGTATTAGACCTCGTTCGGTTCAATATCGGGGTGTTGTTTCTCGAAGGGCTCATGGATATTGAGACGTGAGGTAAATTTCGATCGTGCGGTGGTCCATAGAAAATCAATTCGTTTGAGGATCTGAAGTTGACACCCGAATCCCAAAACCTCGATGGCACTAGTCCTCGCTGGCATTCGGAAGGAGTCAAGGAGTGGCCACTTCCACTGCTCATCTTCCCTTGATTTTCCAGAAAGTCATGACGTTTCGACAAAAGGTTCTTCTCGGTTACCGCGGCGGCTTCCTTGGCTCGTCCAAGTTCCCAGACGTGGATTTGTCGAAATGATCCAAACATGAAGATCAATGGGCAAGTCCGAAATAAACCACAAAAGAATATTTCCAGTCCAATCCAAACAAGTGGGCTTAGGCACAACCTGATCTCGGCGCTGGTTGTTTTCGTCATTAGCAGTACGGTTCCAATTACTGCTAAGCTTACACAAAACACTCCTATACAAAGGGTCAATCGTGCTCTAAAGGACGGAAAAATAAAAGAGCAAGCAGTTTTTTTGCAGGATATTAACTTCTGAATCGAGTTTGATTTGTTAAAGGGCATTACCAAATGAGCCTTTTATTTTTCTAGGGTATAAACACAGAGGGAACTTGGCGTACCGATGTTTATCTGAATTGCCAGAGCAATCCATCAGCCAACTGCGCATACTATCTGACAACATAGTCATAACCTCCTTCTTAATTGGCGAAAAGATGTCGGGATCCATGGAGTTGTCGGCCTGAGCCTTAAATTGGTCTTTCAATTGTTGAGAAATGTTCAGTTCAAGTTCGAAATCTTGGAGCGCTTGATTTGACTGGCGTGGTGGAATGACAAATGACTGAAGGCTTTCGAAAGATTTTTGTAATTCTTCGGGTACTGGGGCGTTGGGCAAGCCTTGAGGAATTGATGAAAGTTGGACCTCGTGCACCTGGTCCCCAGGCCCCGGTGCCATCTCTCCCTGGGATTTAGCAGCCAAGACGTTGCGAACAAACGGCGGCACAAGCCGGGCAACTCCTTTCCGTTTAAGCTTCCATGACTCTCGAATGCCACCTTTCAAGGGCCGGGTTGCGAGATTATCAGGTATTGGGGTTAGTGATTTTTTGCGGTCGCTCAAACTGGCTTGCCATTCTCGGTACTGCTTGGTGTAGTCAGAAAGCCAAAAGTAGAAATATCTAAAAAACAGTTATCCGTCCTGTTTCAGATTCAGGTCGTTTCCCACTAAGCTTCGAGAAAAGGGCTTACAGATTTTCTGCCGAGTGTTGAACGTGCACTAAATGCTCTTCAAACTCGCCGAGAGTGAAAGGTGAAAGATGTTGGCCGGCTAAAACGTCTTCAAGGTTAACCTGCATCCAACGTAGTTTGAAACAATGCTGTAAGTATGGAGGTCAAAGCTGACTTTCTGGTCAAGGGAAATTGTAAGACCTCGTTGGCCATGTGGGGTTTCTTGCTAGATTCTGGGATATATAAAACCCAATCTTGACTCGTATCTTGCGTTTCAAAAGACCAAGTAAGTGTGAGTCCGAATTACTCCAGGTCGTACATGCAGCGTGGCCTTCAGGTTTTTTTTTTTTCTTTTTTGCCCTTCTTAGAGATGCTGAGCGGACTAGTCGGAAACCAGATAATGAAGAATCCGCCAGGGTATTTATTCAAAGAACTAGAGGATCTCCACTTCGAAAAGGGATGGTTGAAAATTATAGTGGAAGAAAAACGGGGATGTTCCGTACACCCAAATCGCCTCGCAAATAACAGAACAAAAAAAGCCAACGTGAGATCAAGTGTGCAGGACCCGACGTGCACTATGTATTCAGAAAGTTACTTGGTACTGTGGCTAGCCTTCGACCGGTGAGAAGAGTTATACTAGATTGCTCAAGAACGACTGAACTTGAGAATGCGCCCAGGTGCCTATTTCAACGCCGATATTCACACATAGCCTTGCAAAGCGACCGTTGGTTAGTAAAAGCAGCAACGGCCCGTTCGGTGTGCTGAAAGAATAAGTAGCAGATGGGAATTATACACCTTAGCGGCTCGTTTGAGAGCTTTAAGCGTCCTGTGGTAGGTGTTGGAGATTAAATTACATAGATAGCCTTGGTGTAGGAGCTCCTTAGGTTCTGCACGGGTAACTCCGGCGAATTCTTCCAAAAGCCTCGGTCCAGATTCCAATCCTCGAGCCTGGCGGGTTTCCCGAAAAAGTATGCAATGGCCCGAGCGCTCGGCTCATGAAGTTCTTTCAATCTTCTTGAGGTGTCCACATATTTACGTTGTTCAGGTCAATTTTCCATCGTTCAAGTTTTTCATGAAGGCATCATCCGCTTCCTCAAGAGGAGGATGAATTTAAAGCTGGAAAGGCAGACTCGTTTAAAGGCGTTCAAGTTGTACTTCTATCCTTGTTGAGCAAGAGCAAATGCCACTGATTTGTTGTTGGAAATTGATCCGATTTAATCATTGCTTGTTTAACTAGCAGCATTTTCGGTGATCTGTATGTAGTCTGTTCTCCTAGTCATAGTGTCCAGCATGAGTGTTCGGGAGACATCATAGTCTCCAGGACTGTGCAGCATTCTGTAACGGAGGTGGTCTGGTAACCGTGCGGTTAACTTAAGTTAGGGGTACATACCCAGAACGTAACCACATAGTGCCCTCGTATCGTGGCGCGGGGCTTCATCTCTCGCCCTAAAGGAGCGGAGTGTAACTTTTGTAGACATCCACTTGAAATTGAATTAATCGCTTGTATAGATTACGCGACGATTATTCTGGATCAATTGTGCATTATCTGGAATCCATCGCCTTCCTAAGCTTCATTCGCATCGAATTACAATTCTGTCTTACAGATGTTTAAAAAAGTAATTCAAATAAAGAAATACAAGCGCCTATTTTAACTGAAACGTGAAGCATAATTCAGTTGGACATGACAAAGTCGAAGAGGAAAGGGCGCGAAAACCTTACTGATTTAGCGTGATAATAATACATTAACAAAGGTGTGCAATAGCTGAAACCCACATGTGACTGGGTCCAATTTCAAGTTCTTGACTTTTTACGGGAGTCGGGGGGATGTAGAGTAGGAACAACCGATTCTTGTTCAGAGGTAACGGCAGACTCGTGTTCTTTGCTCCTTACTTCCAAAGCCTGCAAGCCGGCCCAAAGGCACATCAGTAAACTCGTCAGGGTGGGGAAAATGCGGGGGGATCATGGAAGTACCCGAGCATAAGAGCCGCTACTCTTGGAAAATATCCGCTCGGCATCCCCGACCATTTCTGTCGGGCCGGCCGGACCTATGGTGTTGGTATACGCGCGCTTCCGTCTCGTCGAATGGTGGTCTCCTGCCATACTGGTGGAAGGCGGCGCCTTTACATAGGCCTCGTATCCTTTGACGATATTGCCAAAAAGATTCGCAGATGGGTCGGTGAGGTATGCAGTTTCATGAGAGTACAATGTGGCTTCTAAAGCAGCCTGCATTTTGGGAATCAGACCAACCGATACATGTTAGATATGAAGACTTACTGCAGGCCGCATCCATGTGCGAAGAACGTCTTCAAGTCAGGCCAGAGTTGCAAAAGTACGTACGAGCTCCTTGTCTAGCTTTTTCTTCTTGGCAAGATTCATAGCCAGTTCTATTTTTGCGCTTTCCAAACGACTCAAAACTCCAGGGTCGACATCCCCTTTGGGTGCACTAGTACCATTCGGACCCGTTTCGCCCGCTGGATTCGATTGTTCTGCTTGACCGCTGACCTCCTGTGTCGGTGGATCCGGGGCGGCTGAGTCGGCCATCCAAATGGGGTTCTGATCTCCTGGGCCAGGTCCTTTGGCTGCTCTTTCCTTCAATGGTCTGTGAGATCGTAACGGGAGCTCGGTTTGATTGGTGGTGAATGTGATCGAGGAGCCTGCCCGGTCGTCCCCCGTCGCGCCGGACGGGCGCTTGTGCTTCAGACCTGGGTCGGGTTCGGGGGTGAGAGCCACAAGTCAAGCGCTCCATTCGCAAGCCCTGCTCGGGGCCACAGTCCACCCGACGTCCCGCCATCCCAACAAAATTATTCCGAACTTTTGCCTCAAGGAGTCAAACCAAAACCGACATGGAGCCCAAGGCCACGCCACTGGAACCAATAAATATCAGTTGAGTTCTGTCTTCGTGGGCTTGTATTCCTGACTGGATACCATCTTGTGGCTATTCATCCACAAAATTGCCCACAGAGACACTGATTTTATGGGTTTTTTTATTCATTCAGAAAAATCGCGTTTCGATTTGGATACCTACTGTGCGTGTCGTTGGCTGTAAATAATTGTAATCGGGCAAACATGTCAAGAGATCAGCCTATTGGATGACCTGCCTACTTTGAGTAGTTAGTTGATGAGATGACTTATTCCGAACTCGAAGGATACAGATGGACGCTTACGACACTTTATCACGATCACCTCCCCCCTCACCCTTTTCAATTCGCAAGACGAAATCCGGAGAGCTCAGGAACTCTTGAAAGAGTATGCTGCCGGCAGAAGGCCCGACCTTGATGGTTCCCATGCGACTCAGGAAAAGGTCTGGGCAGCTAAGCAAGGTCCGACATCATCCTTATTTTCTTTTGTTTCCTGTTAAGCGCAAGGCTTTTTACATTCCTTCTCTAAACATAGTCAAAAATACTCATTTCAGCTAACTTGTTTTTCGAAACTCTTTGATGATAGTCGTTGAGGCCTCATTGCATCCAGATACCCAAGAGCTTATACCACTACCGTTTCGTATGTCAGCATTTGTGCCGACGAACGTGATCATAGCGACTGGACTTCTGCTCCCGAATCCATCCTTAGCGTCGATAGTCGGATGGCAATGGGCAAACCAGACCTTAAACGTGTGTGTGAACTATTCGAATGCGAACAAGTCGACAGCGATGAGTACTAGCGAGGTAGCGAAGGCGTATATGAGTGCCACAGTAACTTCGGTCGGCCTAGCAGTCGGCCTCAACCGGCTCATACCCCGACTCACCAGTCGTGTCGGCCGTGAGACCGGCCTCCTCCTCGCCCGCTTCGTCCCGTTCGTCGCCGTCGCCTCCGCTGGTTGCGTCAACGTCGGCCTCATGCGTTGGAAAGAGCTCCGTGATGGCATCGACGTCTATCCACCCGGAGCCAGTGACCCTGAACAAGCCCTCGGAAAATCACAGATCGCAGGCGCTTATGCTGTTGGCCAGACTGCCACCTCACGCGTTCTCACAAACATGTAAGCATCCGTCTCTCCCTTTAAAGAGACACTATCACTCATCCCGCTGACCCGTCCCCCAATCTTGATCATAGTCCTACACTCATCCTTCCTCCACTCATCATCACCGCCTTACAAAAAAGAGGCACTTTCTCCGGGCCCAGGGGCAAGTCGCTTGAGATGATTGCCAACCTCGGTACGTCCATCACTCATCATCATCCAATTTTTTGCCGCCCAGACAAAAGAGTCCTAACTCTCATCCTTGTCGATTTTTTTGACCTCCGAAAGGTTTGATTGGCGGCTCCCTCTTCTTCTTCCTCCCTCCAGCCATTGCTGCTTTTCCCCAACGTGCCAAAATCCAGCCCCATAAATTGGAAGAGAAGTTCTCACAGATGATTGATGAACGTACTGGAAAACCTTACAAATACTTTGAATTTAACAAAGGATTATGAGATGGTATTTTCTTTCTTGATTTGTTTTTTTTCGATTTTCCTCTTGCCCACATGTTTAATTTCAAAGATGAGTTCTAATTTCTGAAACCAAAAAAAGATATATCATATACATGCATGTCTCTCAATGTGCAAGACCCAGTATAACTTGTAAATGGGCAGAATGATTTTGTTGCAAGGAGCTATCTTCTGAGTCACTCCTTATTGTCCGGCATCAGGGTTGATATGATTCTCCGCCGGAGTCACTGTTGGTTCTGCGTAATCAGCAAGGGGTGCACAGAGAGATATGGTCATCCTGGACAACTCGCAGACTCAGAGCTTCATGTCATATTTTATCTTTTACGCACACATATTCACAACTCAAGTCAACCCAAAACAGAGGGGAAATAATAATGTCCAAGGAAAGGATAACAAAAAAAGAATCAAGGCTAGAGGAGGGAGGAGGAAGAAGCAACGGTGAAACTGCTTTGCTGAAAAAGCACAGCGAAGCAGTTAGCGCCGCGGTTTTGGGGGCCGCTGCGTTGAGCTCCGGGTAACGGATAAGGTCAGCAATACAGTCATCAACCGGCACGCCCCGTCAAAAAGTGGTTATTGATGAGTGGCAGAGACTTGCTTACTGAGAGGTTAATATTTAATGGGTCAGCCTAAATGCACTCCAAAAAAATCCCAAAAGCACTCCAATGATTGTTGGAGTACGGACTACAGTTGCGCTAGTCATCCGTCAGTACTGACCCGCGGGCAAAAGTTGACAACCAGACACGGGCCCAACCTGAGGGCATCCGCATCCGTGGCTAGATTAGCCTGGGCTAACTAGCTCGGATTACGATTGGAATACGCTAATCCGATCGGCCATCCGCATGGGTGGGGATTAGCGGGTCCGAGGCCGTCGGAGGTTATGTGTTTAGGTGCCTATATGTTATGTGTTTGGCACCTAAACACATAAAGTTCATGCTGAAAAGCATGATGAATATTCATTTTGAGGTTAGTCCGAGGACTAGTGGGGGCTAGATTTATACCCCACTAGCTCCAAACCAAGCTCCGGGTCAAGTTGATCCCCGGTTGATCCAACCCGATGCGGTTGCGGGGTCGAACTAAGTGCCCTAATCCGGGCTAACTTAGCGCCCGGTGCGGATGGTCTGAGAGTGTAGCTTTACACAAGTCCCTCCCTGTGCTTGCAGGGCATGTTTCAGAAACCAAAATGTAAGTTGTGCACTACGGGACTCAAACCCGCAACCTCAAACTTCAGGAGTGATGCTTTGACCGAAAAAAGCTAAGTGCGCTGTTGCTTCTGGTGCTCAATTCACTGTATGGTTACCAAAGTTTGCACATTTGACATATATCCTGGTATCATGTCTAAAATGTGTTTACATTGCTTGTCATGTTACCCGGGTCAAGCTCAGTTGTCTTTGGGTGACAGGATGTGTAAGAGCAGAATTAATTATAACAGCATGAGCACCCTCCTACAAGCAACACTGAAACAGATACAATACATGGAGCATATCTGGTAAACGTTTTTCATTGAAGATGGAGACCTACATGTCCTATTTTTTTGTTTTCAGCCATCCATCCATCATCAGGGCTAAAAACAAAAAATAGGACTTATAGGTCTGTATTTTCAATGAAAAACGTTTACCAGATACGCTCCATGTATCATATTTGTTTCAGCATTGCTACAAGGGAGGGACTTGAGTTTGGTGTCCAAAATTTGGCTTGAGGCTGGCCAGCCATTTATCCAAAATTCCCTTCCATTGCACTTATTAATATCACCCTCAACCTACCTGATATGTTTAGGAGCTTGATTAATCAACTCCCAAAAATTGAAATTCCCATTCCCAAAAGAAGCAAATGTCCAGAGGAGCAAATTTAGATCCACCAACTGCAAGAAAACTTGTGCAACTGAAACCAGTTGACATGCAAGATACCCCTGTTTAAACACTGTTGTAGTGTTGACCAAAGACTCAACGGTTTATTTTTTCATAGTGGCTGTACATTGAAGCTTGGTAAACAGAAGCTAGAGATAGTCAAAACAAACCTGTTTTGGGTACCTGCTATCTGCTGGTGGTACCTGCCGCGCGCAACAGGTACCCGCCACACCACAAGAGATATGTTCCAGCTCCCCAGGGAGTTCCAGAGCTGATTTTTATGTGAGTTTTGGTTGGATGTGGGCCTGATGTGGATTAGTAACTCATCCCTAAACGAATTGTAAAGTGGATGGAGAAGTGATTCAAAAGTCAGCCAGAATTGATTTGGGACACAACACAATGTTGTGTAGAATTCTCTTGTTTTCTAGGTACAACTGCAGGAAAAATATGATGAAATGATATTCCACCCAAATCCAACTCATCAATTGCTCCTGTTTACTGAGGTTGAAGGATAGCAAAGCAAAATTGACATTCTCAAATGTAATTCCTCTGAAAAAATGGGTTTCTTGTAATTCACATTAGATGCCCTCATGTACAAAATTAAAGTAAAAATTTAACTTGGTATTATAGGGTTTAGGATTTTGGAATGTGTTAATGTTGCAGGAAAATTAGTGAAACCCTTTTCTTGGAATTGCAGGAATTAATTTGAATTTGGCTAAAAAAATGGTGAAAAACAATTTTAATAGGGTGAAAGTCTGAGGTAAGTCAAGGTTGGACTGCCTTGCCACTCCAGTTTGGACAGATATCCTCGCCTCCTCACAAAAATGATCTGGTGAATTTTGCTTTTTTTTGCTTTTCAAAATTCACATGTGCACATGCAAGTGAAATTTTTTGCACTTTGCTAATAATAGTCACCCTGATGAGCACGCGTACATTAATGTGGAAATATCACAGGATGGGCCTTTCACAGCCACATTAAAAGTAAAAGCTTTATTTTGAGACACCAATTTTCCCCCTGATGTACGCGAGTACATGAGGGGGATGATATCACAGGCTGGGCCTTTCACATCTCCATGAAAAGGACACACTGGTAATGGAGCCAAGAAAGGCCTATATTCTGAATGAGTTCTGGATGAATTCTAGATGAGTTCTGGATGATTTATTTTGGAAAGTGATGGTTCATTTCAGGATGATTTCCAACTGTTTTCCACAGCCAACTTCCAGTCTTATTCATACCTATCCAATTTTTATTTACAAAAGGCCTCCAGCACAGTTATGGATTTTTTTTATGGTAGGGCACTCCCTGGGGAGTGGGAAAATATCTCCCCTGGTGCCAGTGTGTGCATTTTTGGATGTGGATGTCTGGGATTCTGAGAATAACCATGCAGGTACCCAGGTATTGGTCATACACACCTGCTCATGGATACAGCTGAGCTGTGCAGGCTGTGGACCACCCCCGCAAATACCCGCGCGGGTACTGCCAGTACCCGCTCTGCAGGTGCAGGTGTCTCATTTTAGGCAAAAAGGCTCCAGGTACCCGGTTTCAAATCAACCAGCTCTAACAGAAGCTTTGAACAAAGGCTTGCATAGCACCACAAGCTTCTTTGGAGCTCTTGCATGTCAACTGGCGTCAGTTGCGCAATTTTTTCTTGTAGTGACCTCTGCTCCCCAGGGCAAAAAATTGGTCTGGGGATTTTTGGGAGTTGGAAGTCAAGTTCCACAAATTATTTGGGAGTCAGAGCCTCAACTTCACAAAAAATGACAGAAAGTGAAAAAATCATAAATTCTTTATGGGGGACCCCAAGCATAAAAAAATATTCAGCGGGCAGAAAGCCCTCTGAGGAGTACACATTGTTCTGCATGGAATTAGAACACCCCAGGAAAGAGGTGTGCTACTGTGGGTCAATTTTGGAAGGTCCCACCAAAGAAAACTACCAAAACCTTAGCCAGGGTAGAGATTGCCGAGTGGACCCGGTCACCCACCACGTTTCTGCATACCCGCAGTTTGTTTTAGTGATATTCAGACACCTGTAACCATACACAGCACCCGCCGGCGGGTACTGGCGGTACTCTTTGTGGGTACCACAGGTACTTGTGCATTTTCCATCCAGAACCCCCTGTTCCTCTCAGTCTCAATGACCGGGGTATGTCCCAGTCATTGAGAGTGTTTCCTCTCAATCACTGGGACAGAACCCGTTCATTGGGAGTGTTTCCTCTCAATGACTGGGACAGACCCTGGTCATTGAGAGTGTTTCCTCTCAATGACTGGGACAGACCCTGGTCATTGAGAGTGTTTCCTCTCAATGACTGGGACAGACCCGGGTCATTGAGAGTGTTTCCTCTCAATGACTGGGACAGACCTGGGTCATTGAGAGTGTTTCCTCTCAATGACTGAGACAGACCCTGGTCATTGAGAGTGAACAAACGTCTTGATGACCAGGGTCTTCCCCAGCCATTGAGGTTGTTTCCTCTCAATGAATGGGGTCTGTCTTGGTCATCAAAAGGAAACAACCCTCCTGATGACTGGGGTCTTTCCGATTCATTGAGGTTGTTTCCTTGAAATGACTGGAGTCTGTCCCAGTCATTGAGAGGGTTGATTCCTCCCAATGAACAGGATCTGTCCTGGTCATTGAGAGGGTTGATTCCACCCAATGAACAGGATCTTTTCCTTTCATCAACCCAATGACCAGGATCTGTCCTAATAATTGAGATGAATCAACCCCCTTGGTTAGCACAACAGTGGGTACCCGGATGCCTGGAACAACGGTGGGTCGCTACTTTACGGTTATCGATATCGTAACGTTATCGTAGCGATTTTTGGTCCCTTTACGCTAACCGGAGCGGTAGCAATGGGGAAATGTGGTGCGATATTGATATTGCACTGGGCGGGTGTTTTTTTTTCAAGGCCGCTACGATATCTATGGGCAGAGCAGCAGGTATTTATCAACATATTGAGCAAGAAAAGGCCATTTCAGGGCTGATTTGGCCTTTCACTGCTCAATAAAGTGTTGCTCTGCTTGATAAGGTCCAATTTGACCCTTAATTGCTTAATAAAATGTTAATTTTCTCAATAACACATTACTTTACTAGTAACGGCTGTACAAAAAAAGGCCAGTTACGATAACCGTGACGCGGCAATCCGCGCGCTAGCGTTAACAATAACTGTAAAAAAGTTAGGCGCAGCTCGCTACTTTACTCTACAGCCCCGGTTATCGTAGAGTAAAGTAGCGACCCACCGTTGCCTGGAAGACCTGCCTCACTGCGGGTATCTGGGTACCTGGTGCTTTTTTGCCCAAAATCCCACACCCGGACCCGTACACGGCACCTGCCCGCGTTTCCCAGTTCCCAGCCCAGGGGTACACTTGGCTATCTCTAAGACAGGGTTCCTAAAAGTGCACCAAAACTTGATAGCTTTGAGTAAATTATTCTTTTTTGGTTTATCTTCTAGGCAGTATCATATAAACATAAATTAAATTTGAGGTGGTGGTGGCTTTTGGTCATATTCCCACTACTAACAATGGTGGTTCAGCTATGTTATTAAATAGTGCCACCAGCACTGTGAATAGGGCCTCTTGCACTGTGAATAGGGCCTCTTGCACTGTGAATAGGGCCTCTTGCACTGTGAATAGGGCCTCAAGCACTGTGAGCAAGACCTATGGCACTGTGAGCAAGATCTCTGGGACTGTGAGCAAGACCTATGGCACTGTGAGCAAGATCTCTGGGACTGTGAGCAAGACCTCTGGAACTGTGAGCAAGTACTCTAGCACTGTCAATAGTGCCTCTGAAACTGTGAACAGGGCATTTGGTACTTTTAATAGTGCCTCCAGCAAATGTACTGCTGTTACCTGCCAGGCAGTGCAGGTTGCAGTGTGAGGTACTGAAAAGGAATGCTGAGTTACTTTGCCAGGTGGTCACACCTATAAGACTTGGCTTTGGGAAAACTGGAGGTTCTATCTCTTTATGTGAGACTTTTGCAGAATGTTAGACTGAATTCAGACCCCTGGATCCCAGTAAAGCCTTGCACAAACCCTTTAGTCTTAGTGAGAAGTATTGCAGGGTCATCCCAGGTTGCTCTTTGTGCCCCTTGTCTCTCAAAGAAGGTATTTTGTGAAGTTCAGATGTAAACTGTGGATTTTTGTGAGGGGGGGGGGATGATGGCAGCTAGAAAACCTAATGCTGTGACCCAAACTCACCAGGGTTTGGGATAATCAGTACCCCTTACCCAATGTGACTGTTGTTGGACATCACTCCCAAACCCCTGATATTCCACCAAAGTGCCATATCACTATGATTTAAACACTGCCCTGGTGTGGCAGGGCAACACTCTGGGTCTAAGGCTGGGACCCAAACCCCGGCTTTTGGGCCATGCCCCAGGGTGTATGCCCCAGGGTTAGGGCATCAGGATGGGACTCATCTCATGCCCCAAACCCCGGGTCATGACAGGCTCTGAGGATGGGGGCAAGGGTGCATCATTTTTTTAGACTGGGTCCCTATTGCCTCTAGGTAGTCTGCAGCCTATATACAAATACAGACTCAAATTAATTACACCAAGTGGCACTGTGGAGTTGCTATTTTTTGTGCCATAATGAATGTTCATAGATAATGGGTTTATGTGACATGGGAAACTTTTGGTTGATTTCCATTTTGAAGACCACTACTTCAAAAATTGTTTTCAAATATTTCACTTGACTACTGCAAACAAACAGGGCTTGATTCAATTCCACGGAAGGGTATATGTGTGTTTCACAAGTTAGACTGTGGCTAAATGAGATTTTCTTAGCTCCAATGTTTAGCATAATTCAATTGTGGACCCCCCTATTAAATATGTTGAGGTAAAATTTATTGAGAAAAGGCCGTGCCATGTGAGCTGGCCCTGAGGTAGTTGAAGTGAAAACAGGTGAAAATTGCAGTGTGGTTGCATGAGTTGTTGTGTGCTCCGCGTGACAAGCCAACGACACACTTCCACCATCAACCACCATCTACACACATAACTACTCCACATACCATCATGTCCCAAACGTTCACGCCGACCGCCAAATTCTCAGCCAACGAACGCGACTGGCAAGCCGAAATCGGTAGGTCTGAGCCTCCAGTTGACGTGGCATAGGGTGATCACCTTGCTGACACAGATATATCAATCATCACAAACAACCTTGGCTTGGTACCGTTCCTAAGGTATGTTGCCCTGGACGACATCGATAGTGTTTACCAAGGAGTCGTTGGTCCGGTTCTTGAAAACCTTGGACCTCGAAGTGGACCCGAACATGTCCCAGGTGAGCCGGTCAACCAAGACGATATGTTCTATCCGCCCAGAAGCTCTCCTCAAGCTGACCCGTTTTCTGGTGATCGGCGCATCACACCCAGCTCAAAAAAATGCCAAAATTCGCCACCTGCGGCGTGCTTTCCGAGGGCGAGAACAACCTTGTCCAGCCCTCCGCGCCGACTCCGTCTGTCGCGCCCGCCGAGCAGTCGGATGTTCCGGCTTTCATTCCAACCCGAAAGGTCCGCGAACAACCTGGTGAGAATACATTCGCGCAGAGCGTCAGACTGAAGTTAGGTAGAAAAGTGCACATACTGATCCTCGATGAATATTTCTTTTCGTGCAGGTGGTGGGAGCTCCCAGATCGCCTCTTTACTCGGAGGCGATCGTCAGAGCGATGCCATGAACTGGGTCCCCCCGCCGATCGCCCAGCAAGCCTCAGCCTCCAGCGAACCGGCCCCCACGCCGGCCCAGCAGCAGCAGGCACCCGTCGCCGCGCCCGAGGATGACGGGCCGTACGTCATGATGCCCGACGGCTCGCGCTTCGTGCCTTCCAGGAAAGTCAGAGAGCCCGTCGGCGGCCATTCCAGCATGGCCGACATCCTCTCCGGAGGAAGGTGAAAACCCCTTCACCAATCATTCGAATCACAAAAGGCTCTCAATCTCCTCTTTCCGGCCAAGTCTTTCTAACAGTCGGTCTAGCCTTCTTGACTCTCCCTGGCCCGTCCTTGTTTCTTGACACCAGTCATCGTTTCTCAAACATATTGCTGCCCCATCATGTAAATGGTATCAGTTTGTAAAGTTGTTGGAAGAGAGACATGTATTTTGTGTTTTGGGCTTGGATACTTGTTTCTTAGACAATTTGACGACGACCCCCTTTTTTTTCTTTTCGGCTGTCGTGTTGGTTTGCACTTTCAGGGGTGATGAATTTATTCTGAAAAAAAGACCCATCGCCTGATAAGCGTTGGGAAGTTATCCAAGTTTATTAAAGCCTTGAAATCACAAAACAAAAATTCAAGGGTTTCCCCTACAAATATCCAAAAATCACAAAATAAACTCAAGGGTTTCCCCTCTACAACATCCAGAAGAAAAAACATGAAGGGCTTTCCCTCTACAAATGCCAAAATCAACAAAAAAAACTATGAAAACCAAAAACAAAACAATAATCTGCACCCAGCCACCTAACATCAGCAAGCTGATGCACCGTGGCCCACCATCCATCCCTGTCTAGCAGGGTTAAAAAATGGTGAGAGGATGACCCCCAGCGCGCCACATTGAAGGCATTATGCAAAGGAGGGCCACCGAGTAGAGCCCCTCAAACGGTGCAAGTGCAACAGCGGAGGGGGTGAGGACAAACCACACGCTGGAATTACAGCGGCAGAAAACGCCTGGGGATTAATCAAACCCAAGGACAGGCTTTTATATCCAACTCTGGTTAGCCTTGCCCTTCCCCTTGACTCCGCCTATTGTACAAGACCATCTGCGACCACCCCACTGCTACTGTATGTTTGACCTGCATAGCACTGACTACATATTAAATGTACATCAAACCCTGACAGCAGATTGTGCCACAGTGAGGTGTATTCACTCATCATCATCTCGGTCTACAAGACCCTTGGTCCGATGGTAGTGAAGTACTTCTTTACTTGGAAGGTGCCTGCCGCCGGGGCAGTCACCAAGGTCCAAGCACGCCTAACTCGCCACTGCCTGCCCCTCACCGTGTCTCCACCGCCTCGCCTGTGGCCAGTCTCTATTGCCACCATTCATTCAGCCTTTCTTCCTGCCCAGCTCAGGCCTCCCCTATGTACATATCACCTCGCCGCTAACGCTCAGCGCCCCCATCCGAATACCATGACAATCTCTCCTGAATATCACACAAAAAAATCAAAGCAGTTGGCCACTGCGTTCCCCATCCAATATTGCCAATGAAGGGTCCAGCGGTTCTCATGCGCATTTTTGTGGCCATGGGGCTGGCCAAGCCTTAAACTGTCCATGTATTCTATCTCTGTCATCAACCTCATTGATCTTGTCCTTGCAAACTCTGTCTTCCAAAAACTAACGCTGATTTCTATGTTTTTGGGTTTTGATAGATAGTCAAATTACTTTTGGCACCACCCTGCTCATCACCAAACAACACCGTTGATGAAGTTGCTACAACATTCACGTTCCAGATTTGAGCGGCACCGGCCTCATGCCTCTTGGCTCCGTACGTCTCTCCCTGCCCAGACCAAACTTAACATAAGCCCTTGTCCCTGCTGCGGCCGGGGGGGGGGGGGGGGCGCCCCCATTTGGCCTGGGAGAGATGCATAGCATCAAGATCTCTCCCGCAGGGAGAGGAATTACGACTAAAAAGCACATGTTGGCCTGAGAGAATCTGAAACTTTGGGTGGTGGCCGATGTCATCACCACCTGCAGACCGCACTTTTTGACCAGTTCTTTTTTGGTCTTCATGATTTGAAGCTTGTATTTCTCTTAACTAAACTGTCTACTCAAATTCTTGGCAACCCATCCCCCTCATGCCCAAAAAAAATAGACAAACTTTCAGATCCTTGGCCGCTTACTCACAAGGCCATGGCTTTTTCCCGTGTTTCTTTTTTTCAAAGTCACCCTCTTTTTTCCGACCGTTTGGACTTTGAGGATCACAGCCTTCTTCGATTTGGCAAAGAGGTTGTTGTAGTGGATGACTGGAGCAGCAAGACACAATGCGGTGTCGAGATGAGGATGGGCAAGGAAGGATGAGGAAAAGATCTTCCGCGCCCGCTGCTCCAGAACTACACTACAACATGGATGTCACAGAAAGAAAGAATGTGTGAAACATACAACCTGTGAACCTCAACACCCCCCCTTGCTGAACACATGAAAGAGAAAAGAAGAAGAAAGAAAAGAAGAAAGAAAAAAAATAAGAGGAAAAGAAAACTAGACAATCCCAAAGGCCAGGCGGTGAGTTTTGAGTTGAACACGGGGCAGGGGCTTGGTGAGCATGTCAGCTAACATATCTTTGGTGGAGACATGGAGGATGGAGAGTTTGTTTGACTTAACACACTCCCGGATGAAGTGAAATCGGGCGTCAATGTGTTTTGTTCGAGAGTGGTGCTCTGGATTCTTAGCCAGTGCCTCCGCACCGGCATTGTCCACATGAAGTGGGATTGAGTATTGAGGCCGAAGATGTAGTTCTTTAAGGATGCTTCTCAGCCAGAGCCCTTCTTTTCAGGAGTCATACATAGCTTTGTATTCTGCTTCCGTGCTTGAAAGGGAAACAGTTGCTTGTTTTCTTGACTTCCAGGAGATGGCGCCAACACCTATGCGGAAAGTGTATGCTGAAGTGGAACGGCGGTCTTCACAATTTTTGGCCCAGTCCGAGTCTGAGAATCCCAAGCAGTCAAGCGAACCACCGAGTCGAAGGCGAAGATGCTTTGTTGAGACAATATAGTGCAGGACCCTCAGGCCTGCACGCCAGTGAGCCTCTGAAGGGTCCTTCAGAAATTGGGAGAGTCTGTTAACGGCAAAAGATACGTCGGGTTGTGTGCACTGAGAGACCCACAAGAGGGATCCAATAAGTTGGTTGTATGGTCCTGACGAGGGAGAGTCTGACGCCGAACGGCGTTTCAGGTCCTTGAAAGCACTGTTGGTTGGGGTTGGGGTGGGGAGGTGAGTTCCTCCCAGAAAACGGGAACACAATTCGTCAATGTAGTGCTCCTGAGAGAGATAGATCAAACTCTGTTTGACGTCTCGTTGAATGTTGAGAGAGAGGAAGTGATGTAGTTCTTCGTCCGCTCCAATCTTGAAATGCTTTCCAAGGGCCAAAATTGTTTGGTCGACGAACAAGGGCTCACCCACGATGGCAATATCGTCCACATGGGTGGTCAACGCACCAACCAGTTTCTTGTCCTTGAGTTTGAAATATAACGTTGGGTCATACTTTGATTGAGACAGACCAATGTCAATCAGCGTCGCGTGAAGCTCCCGGTTCCATTCTCTAGGGGACTGCTTTAGACCGTAGATTGATCTGGATACTTCGCAGACCCAATCAGGGTGGTTTGGGTCCTCAAATCCGGGTGGCTGTTCCATGTACACGGGTTCATCGAGTCAACCATTAAGGAATGCCGTTTTGAAGTCCACTTGTCGGCCTTTCCACCTTTTTGCGGCGAGCAGACTCAGAATCAAGCGGAGCGTTTCAAGACGGAGAGTGGGAGCAAAAACTTCAAGGTAGTCAATTCCTCTGACTTGTGTGTAGCCCATTGCAACCAGACGGGCTTTCAATTTCTGAATTGTTTTATTGGCGCGACACTTAACCTTGAAAACCCATTTGCTCTTGATGATCTTTTGCTTGAGAGGGCGAGGTACCAGCTTCCAGGTAGACATTCCAATGAGGGAGGCATACTCCTCCTCGGCCGCTTTCAACCATTTGTGTTTGTTTGGCGATTGAATGAGTTGCCGCCAAGTTTTGGGCGTGTCCAAGTCATTGGAAGTGGATGCCGACTTTGACCAGTTTCCATAGCGGTCTGGTGGGCGGGCAGTTCGAGTGGGGCGAGCGACGGGGTCTCAGGAGCAGCTTCGTGTCGAGGAGCGACAGGGGGATTGGCAGAAAGAGAGCCTTGAGGCGTGTCAACTACGCTTGGTGGCGTACCCAACGATGAGCTTGGCCCATCCCCAGCGTCTAGGTTCACAAGAGAGTCTGAGGGAAAGGAAGGTGTATGCTTGACTGGCCACGGTAGTTCTACCTCAAGAGGTGCTGGGGAGGACTTGATTGGATGAAGAAAGGGGAAAACGGAGTCAACGAAGATGATGTCGTGTGACTTTACTACGCTGCGCTTCTCCAAGTCCCAGAGGCGATACCTGTTGCCATCGGACAGGTATGAGAGGAGAACCGCGGCCCGAGCTTTCCTGTCCAGTTTTTGTCTGTTCGCTTCTGGCACCTTGAACCACGTTAGACACCCAAAAGGATGGAGATATTTGGGGTCAACCAGGGGGATGCCAAGAATCTCATTAGCCGATTTGAAACCAACCGGAGTCCGACAGGGAATCGAGTTGAACGTGTGAGCTACATGTCGTAAAGAATCTGCCCAGAAAGGTTTGGGAAGATGGGAGCTGAGGAGAGAGCACCGGATGAGGTTGCCAATAGTCCTGTTAGTCCTCTCAGCTACCCCATTGAGTTCTGGCGAATGTGGAGGTCCTGGTTCGTGTGATATGCCCGCTAGTGAGAGATATGAAGCAAACTCATTTGACATGTATTTGCCACCATTGTCAGAGCATAGAGCCCTGACTTGGAATCGACCATCTTTCTCAAACAACGCACGAAAGAGCTTGAAACACGGGAAAACGTGCTACTTAGATTTCATGGGATAGAAGGAAACAAATTTAGAGCAGTCGTCAACGAAGATAACA
The DNA here is from genome assembly GCF_026914185.1 of Puccinia triticina. NCBI lineage: Eukaryota > Fungi > Basidiomycota > Pucciniomycetes > Pucciniales > Pucciniaceae > Puccinia > Puccinia triticina. The sequence continues at coordinate 1,992,562 of NC_070572.1, forward strand.
AAGTATTTATATCCTTCGCGGGATGCTTCTTCAAACGAGCCAACGTCGGAGTGGATGAGTTGACCAGGTGTATCCGAGCGGTGAGCCGATCACGATTTGAAAGCCCTGCGGTGCATCTTTGACTGCACGCATGTCGGGCATTGCTGAACGTCAATCTCATTATTGATGGTGGGCTTTATCCCTAGGCGCTTGAGGAGTTGTTTGAGGGGGCGAAGGCCTATGTGAGATAGGCGGTGGTGGAAACCGAGCAGAGTGTTATTAACAGACTCTGAAGGTGGGGACATGACTGAATTGGAGCTTACAGGGCTAGGGGACAGGTAATACAAGTTCCCTTTTGATGGCCGTTACCAAGGATTTCGCCATCAATCTTGATTGTTCTTGCGTCGTAGATGTCGCAGCCCCCGGAGCCAAACACTACTGCGAGTGAAGCGTCGCAGATGTTCACGATTGAGATGAGAGGCTCGGCCAAGTCCGGGACCACGAGTGAGGGTATTTTTACCGGCTTAGCGAAAGGGAGAACGAGTGAACCCCGTGGGTTGCAGCAACAATTGAGTGGTCGGCAAGTCGAACTGGAGTGGAATCAGGTCAAGGGTTCTCGACGTCGGCCAAGTACGGTGTCATGGTGATGGAGCAGTCGGAGTCGAGGTTCACCTCTCAAGATGACACTGCTCTTGAGCTCACCTTGCTGAAGGTTACCGCGCTACCCGATTTGGCTGACTTGCCCTTTTGGGCCTGACTCTTCGTCTGACGAGCCGACGCTTCGACTTCGGAGTTGGAGTAATCCGAGTCGTCGGCTGAGTCGTAGTCCCCCCCTATGTTGACAACGGTGGTGTTGCCGGCCTTCTCGGGAGCGCCAGATCGAGTCCTCACTGGGCGTTTGTCCGAGGAATCACAATGTTCAAAACGATGGGAGGGGGGGTTCTGATTCAACACCCTTGCTGCTGATCAACAGTGCTCGAAGTCGTGTCCTGAGCGTTTGCAGTAGTTACAGTACAGTGAGTCATTATAGGGTCGTCGACTCCTGCCCGGTCGTTTGGTGTTTGCTTTGGACACCAAGATAGGAGCAGTCCCTTCATCCGTGCAAGTCTTTCGGCGTAGAGATTCTGCCTTGAGTGCGGCGACAACCTTGGCGGAAGAGAGAGTCGTATCGTTCAAGATGGAAGCGACACAAGGCATCCAGTCATCTGGAAGTGAAATTATGAGGGAAGCTGCGTAGATATCGTCAGCCGTGAGTGGTTTTGCAGCGGTGATGAGAGCTTTGAGTTGATCAAAGTGTCCACGCATTTCGATGAGGTGAGGCTCAATATCATCCCCCGACATCCTGGCCAGGAGAAGTCTTTGAAGCCAGTAGATGCGATTCCCAGATGCCAAGCTTTGATGTGCTTCGGCCAGTGACTCCCACATTCCAGCGGCATCTTCACCAAAGTCCTGAATGTAGCAGAGATTGGCAAGGTCGATGGTTTTGGCAATCACCGAGCAGACGGTGATGTTGTCATCCGTCCAGGTTGCCGGGCGAGCTTTTGAGTCGGTAGCCTTCAGCACGTAGTCGACTTTGCACATTTTGAGGTGGAGCAGGATAACGAACTTCCACCCGCTGTAGTTCAACCCTTCACCAGGGGGTTTTAGGGCAACCACGGTGCCTAGAGATTTGATGACGGGATGGGTTTGATCATTGGACATCACTGAGACAGGAAGAGGTGTAGTCAAAACTGTTTTGACACCCAACGGTGTAGATGTGGATGCGGGACTGTCGAGGTTGCTGGGCATAGATAGTGTGTAAATAAAAGAAAACACTGTTCACGGCAGCTACCGGATCCTTCAGATGATTGTGTAAACTATGTGACTCGACTTGTTTGACGTTATTTAACGTGTTGACGCTGGAGACAACTGGGTCTCATAACCTGTTGCAGTGGATGACTGGAGCAGCAAGACACGATGCGGTGTTGAGATGAGGATGGGCGAGGAAGGATGAGGAAAAGATCTTCCGCGCCCGCTGCTCCAGAACTACACTACAACATGGATGTCACAGAAAGAAAGAATGTGTGAAAGCATACAACCTGTGAACCTCAACAGAGGTTGTAGTACATCTCTGAGATGCAAGACTTCCCGCAACCCGTCCCGGCCATCACAAATGTGTGCCGTCCTTCGACTAGATTCACCACTGCATCAATTTGGACCGGCTTTGGTGGCTTGTTTTCAGGGTAGCGGGGTAAGCAGTCATCAATTATTGCTTCCGTTAAATCACTTTTGTTCATCCGGGTCCATTTACTTGCTAGCCAAGCCTTTGTTGACTTGCTTTTTGTTGGTGGCATTCTGAGGCAACTGACTGAACTTGGAGATTAGATTTCTTCTATGTACCGGTGATAATGGTGAGGGATATTGGGTCGGAGTTCTTGATTTTTACTGTCTACCTCCGGATTTCTTTTTTGCTGGTCGATCTTTTTGTTTCCGTTATCAATCTCTTTTTCTTTTTTTGCCTGCCACCTCTAATACCTCTCTCAGTCGCCTAATTAATTCTTTCACATGCATTCCCTTTAATTAGAGGGGTATGGCATTATTCTCTGATCAGTTAAGGTCAAATTAAAATTTAATTGACCAAAAGAGAAAGTAGTAAAGGACCAACAAGATTCTCAAAGGAGGGTGTTTTCAAAAAAAGATAGAAAAAAAAACAAAAAACAATGAGAAAAGGCTGCCTATGTAGGATTGTACGCAAGATGCCAGCGCTCAGCTGGGATAGAATAAGAGTGGTGGGACAGTGATTACTGAGTTTATAATTGACAATAAAGAAATGCTACGCCAAAATGCAAGATTCTCTCACGCAAGAATCTCGTTGTTAGGCATAAGCCCCGCTTGCACCTTCGGCTTGGCGGTGCCGCGGGCTTTGTTACGCTCGTGCCCAGACCTGCTGCATGTATTTGGTCAACCACCATGACCCTTTCAAACCAGCTGACGCTTCCTGACCTTTACTAAACTGCACAGTGCGAAAATTCCACGATCTGATCTACACCACAGGAGAACATCGAGTTTAGCTTGTCGGTCGTTTTTGCCGGCAATATGACCCTCCCCAAGCTCCGCTCAACTTTGATGGTGGCCGCCGTCGTACTGTCAAGGTTTGCAGCCAGTATGCCGGCCAGTCGACAAAAGCTGCCGCATGTCCGACGCCAGCAGGGGCAGGCCGTTGACAGTGTCTCAGCGACTCTTCAAGGTCCTATGATTAGTCGAATGTATCTCAGTACCAAGGATCAAGATAAGTTGCTGCTGTCGACGACCGGCCTTTTAGCTCAGAGGAGATTGGCTAGAGGACTCCGACTCAACTTGTCCGAAGCCACGGCCCTGATAGCTTGTGTTTTACAGGAGTGAGTGAGCAAATAACACAATTTCTTGGTCTTTAGACACCAGTGTATGAAGGAGCTCATCATTTTTGACTTCCTCCATCCCTCTGGTGACTGTCCCCCATACTTTCCCTCCATCCTTTTCGATGTAATGCCTAATCCAGATTGATTTGAGATGGCCAATCTTCGGTTTCCCAACTTATGCAGGTTGGAAAAGAAATCTTGCGCTTCCGCCATGTCCAACCGTCTGTGCCTGGCGGGTTGTCCCAAGTCCAAGTCAAGGGAACTTTGTGCGTGGCCTCCTCTTCTTGATATTCTTTTTTCCATCCCGATCGCATAGAAAATAAGCCACCTATGTTTACCCAAATGCCTGTCAGAATTTGAATGTCGAAGAGCTCAACTGACTTGGTAACTGTGCGCGTTTCTCCCACAGTCCCGATGGCACCTTCCTTGTAACCGTTCATTCGCCAATTTGCAGTCCGAGTGGCCGGGACCCGCATCTTTTGCTAGCGCTCTACGGTTCCTTCATCACTCCTCCTCCCAACTTGTGGTTTGAGCATGTCCAACCATCCTTAGAGCATGATCTACCAGGAGTGATTGTGGTAAAAAGCTCGCCTGATGTCTTGACTTCACAATCCATCAGCCTCAACGTCAACCAATCGCGAATCAGGATCGAGGTTACAAATACGGGCGACCGGCCTATTGAAGTCGGCTCGCATTATCACTTTTCCCTTACGAACCCAGCTTTGAGGTTCGATCGCAAACTGGCTTTGGGCTATCGTCTTGATATCCCTGCAGGTACTTCGGTCCGCTTCGAGCCTGGTGACCAACAAATGGTAACGATGGTCGAGATCGGTGGAAGTGGTCTAGTGGCCGGCGGAAACGGCCTAGAGGGCCAGATTTTGCAGAAAGATGATACCTTAGCCATCGCAGCGCTTATACCAAGTTTGATAGCGAAGGGCTTCGAGCATCAACCAGCAATCAACGTTGAGAGACCTGTGAAAGGAGTCAAGATGTCGAGAGAAGCGTACGCCAAGTGAGTTTTTTAACCAAGTTCTAAAATATCATTGTGCAGCACAATATGTTCATCCAGGAATTAACACCATCGCGTATTGTGTCTAGCATGTTTGGACCAACAACAGGTGACAAAATTCGCCTTGCAGATACATCTCTTTGGGTCGAGGTGGAACATGACCACACCTGTTATGGCGAGGAGCTCAAATTTGGCGGTGGCAACTGAAAGGTTTTCTCTTTTCATTAGAGGAACATGCTGTTGGCAACTGACGATATACCCATGAACATCTTGTTGACGGGAAAGGGCAACGACTCGAGGCCAGAAGGATTGGTGGATCAAGTCCACTCAGGAGTGGGTGGATTGAAGTTACATGAGGTCAGCTTTGAACTTCAATCAAGGAGTGATTCAAAAGGTGATGTAGTTTACTTTTTTTAACCACCAATCATTTTATCCAGGATTGGGGTTCCACAGCCAAGATCGGCCCGTCGGCAAACAGCCGTCGAGCCACCCGTACAGCGGTCATGTGATGGGTGCGTGACATCATGAACGTGCATGACCTCAGCTATGAGAGCCCAGTCTTGAGACACTTGGCGCATTATTAATTGCGCCCGTTAGAAATGTGCCCACAAGCAGGTCCATGAAAACGGCGCCTTAGCTGTACATTGTTCGGAGCGTCAAGCCATGGGGGGTTCCCTATGCTTGACCTCCTAGGGCGACCCGAGCGTCACATTGCTGCGAGCGGCTCCAGGCCGCCCAATGTGTGGGTCGACTGCGTGAGGCGGCCCCTCGCGGCTGGGCAAGGCGTGGGATTACCATAGCTTTCTGCCCAGCGCGTCTGCGCGCACATTGCGCGTCAGGTGGCGAGTGGCCAGTCCTCCGCGAGACAGCTTGAGCGCTTAGCCGAAGGCTTCTTTGAGGAGGGCCTAATGTAAGCCCCAAACCTCGGCTTCTGAGAGCCTGAGACATTAGGTAGGCCCTTTACTCTAAGAAGGTGACTAAACGAAATGATTCCTCATGGTTTAGAGGAGACAGGATAAATTCGACCACACACAAATGTTTCTAAAGAAGAGAGTTGGTTAAGATGGAAAGGCGGAGGCCTTTTCTGCCGGGGAGTAGTGGCGGATGTATAACTCGTAGCAGTTAGACGTCCATCGGCCTAATCGGCAAATCTGGGGTACGGGAACTCCTAAAGCATGGCGGAGAGATGCACCTCCGACCCGAAATGAGTGGCCCGAGAGGCCGTGGAAACCTCCGGCTTGCAAGAGGGCCTGAAACGCCTGTACCGTGGCGGGGCGAGTCAAGTTGAGGCGGCTTGCACCGTTGGAGTAGCTGAACAGCGCGTCGTTGGGGGACTGCGAGTCCGCCAACCGTCTTGTGACCGCTGCCACCGGGCACAGTGGCCCGCCCATGCGTTTCAGATGAATCAGTTGGACTTCCCCTGGTTTGGCAGTTTTCGCTGTCCGCAGGATGAGGGTCACCCGAGTTGGGTGGTCGGATGTCGGCGACGGGTGGAGCATGGCGTCCCATACCAAAAGGGAGGCTGCCTCGGGGGGTTGTCCTTCGCCTATCGTGTAGGTTAGCTCGGCTAGCCTGGCCATCCCCCAGAACGCCACCACTGCCAAGTCGAAAAGCGTTGAGTTGAAAGGGGAGCTCCCCCTCAAGCGACTGGCCAGGTACAGCAGGTGGTGGAGTTGTACCGCCGTTTTAGGTGGTCGGGCGGGAGAGGCGGCATCCAGCCAGGCAGAGGATCGGAGGATCACGACTACCTTAGCGGCTGACTCGTATGGGTACCGCACGTCGTGGTATATGTGCCAGGCTTTGAGACCAAAGAGGTACCGCGAGATGGTTCGTGATGTTACCTCCTTCGGTGCCTGCTTCCCGATGGCTCGACCTGCCCACCAGCAGAAGAGATAAATGTCGCGCGGTGAGGCGGGTAGCAATGTCTGGGCGGGGGAAGTTTCTCTCTTGAAGCGGATATACTTCTTCACACCGGCGTTGTACAGAAGTAGCGTATTCCATTTCCACCCAAAAAGGGTGTGCAAGTCCAAGGCCAAGGGGGTCTTTGCCCGGATCCCATCGGAGAGGAAGGCCGCGATGGCGGTGTGGTGCTCCATTCCAAACCATAAGTAGTATTTTATTGCTTTTCTTTACATACATTCATCATTACATTTCCCATTTCCCCCATAACCCTTCACAAATACTTCATTATTATTGCATATTCAGATTCTACGCCAAATTTCACCTATAGTCACTCATACATAGTACCCCCTTATCTTCAATGGTTCAGTAGTTATATAAGGATATAAGACTTACAGACAACCTACATTCTTCATTAGTTACAATACTCATTTCATTAGTAACCTACTTGAATCCTTACAGTAAATTCCTTTTACATATTTATTCTCACATACTAAACCCTTTACATACATTTCTCATTATGTACTATGCCTATTGTACACATTACATCATTGGATCTGTGCTTACCTCTTTCAGTAGTGCTCATCATTACAAGTAGTTACTATGTTCTCATCACTCTTCCCCATTAGTACATTCTTTTATTCCCATAACCAGCATTCCCCTTTCAGCATTGCTCATCATTACATACTGTTACTATGTTCACATCACTCTTCCTCATTTGTACAACCTTCATTCTCATAGCCAGAACTCCTTATTGTCTGTGCTCATCCTTCCTTCATATAAGAACTGTCTTTCCCCCCTCACTTGTACCCTATGCAGAATTTATAGATAATTTTAGATACAGAAATTATAAGTGCCCATTCTCATCAACCCCTTGCCATTAAACCTTGCCATTGCATTCCCCACTCTCATCACTCCTCCAACTCTCTTACCCTCAGTAGTCAGTAGTTAAAGCTCATAGTACTAGCTCCTAAGATCAAGCAGAAATCAGCCACACCTTTTTCTTCTTTTTCTTAGTGTTACTCTCATCCCCTCAGCATTAGTCAGGAAGGCAGCCTCATCAGCACCCTTGCATAGCTTACATTAGTACTAGTGTTGCTATCCATTTCCCTTCCAAGCTCTATTCTCCCCCTTGAGTAGTTCCACAGCGGGGAGGTGGTATTGGGCAGGCATGGTTCTAGTAGCTACGAGGAATACGGATGGATTAATTGTGCAGACAATTGAGTAAGGGAGGGAAGCAGTACAACAGGCAGTAGGATGATGCGCGGTAGAGGTCTCAAGTCTTCAACCTAAATACAAATTGCGGCGTCGCACCTACACAACCTCTGTTACGAATGGGGACAAGTCTGAAGGAACCGACACCCTGATTTGGTGTTTCGCCTGCATTCCTGCGCGGTCTCCACGTGACAACCCGTCTGCGCGGTTGTTCGCCGACGTGACCGTCCGTGCCAACAGGTCGATGTCCTGGGATATCAGGAGGTCTTGAATGATTTTCCATTCTTCGTTGACAGCAACGTCCCCCGCGCGGCGCTTCTGAATGACCGATTTCGTGGACGAGTTATCTGTCTCTACCAGAAAAACCTTCCCCGGTCTTGCTTTCATTGACAGGAGGATGATCAGGCCCAAACGTACCGCCACTGTCTCCAACCATGAGATATCCCTTGGCATTTCGGGGTCTTGGTTCCAACCTGGAATGACCTTGAACTGAGCCCACCGTCCTGACACAATGACACCTATTCCGAAAGACGTGGAGGCATCGCCTACCCAACCTACGTCTGTCGGGTGGGGACTGGCGATAAGCCTGGTCAGCCGCTGGGTCGTTAGGGTGTGTATCCAGCGTTCTATGTCTTCAACTACGTATGGAGGTGGGCATCGGGGGTGGTGACGGAAAATCCAGTTGTTCATCCACCGGTAAAAACCGTTAATGTAGCACCTCATCTGCGGGAAGATATACGCTGCGTGTCCTAGCCGCCCAGCCATGATTTCGGCCTTGTCATACGTGAACGGCCTGGATTTGTCGAGGAAGGCTTTCATCTGGGAAAGGCGGAGTTCAACCTTAGCGTCGGGCAAGCGGACGGTTTTGTCCTTTCCGTTCCAGATGAACCCGAGGAATTTCTGTTCGTCAGCAAATGGCGAGTACTTGGATTTGTTTGTGAGGACCCCGAGTGCTGCTGATCTTGCCGCCACGTCGTCCATGCAAACTGAGGACTCCAACTCTTTCACGAAGAGGTTGTTGTCAACCCACCGAAAAATCGTGGTTAAGTCAAACTCGTGTAACATGATGCGTTTCCAACCATCGACGGGCCGGCCAAAGGATCCGCAACCGGCAACCCCTCCAAAAGTGATCCTGGTATCCAGGAGAAGCTTGTCGTCGAACGTAAGGGTCAAAAGATAGGGCCATTGCGCCGGGTTCGTCGGGATCTGTTGGTACGCCTTCTCCCAATCGAAGAGGGCTAACTGGCAGGGCTTGTCCCGCGCGCGGAGGAACGCCGACACGACCCTGAAATCATCCCATGTCGTGGTGAAGTCGGATTTGTCAACAAATGAGTTCACGGAGGGAACTCTTGGGTCATTCCTTGGGAAGGACAAGTCGTTGATAGGCCTGACCAATCCATCGCCGTTGACAACCGCTCCCAGCGGGCTTGTCCTGAAGAAAGGGAACCGTTCCGCGACCTGCTGATGGGTAAAGGGTCCGTGCATCCGGCCGCACTCAAGTTCAAGTTGAAAGGACTTTTCTATCTTTTCTCGGGCCAGCAGGGAGGACGAGTGGTTTGGTGGTGTATACCACCGTAGGTCATCTTCCAGGCGGTGGGGGGGAATACCTTGATCGAAACCGTTTCTAAAACCTATTAAGACGTCTTTGAACTCGGGTAGAAGACCTGCGTTGCCCAGAGCTAACTCCCATTCCGGGATATTCATTTCACATTTAACACCTGTAGGCCATAGTGGTTCTAAAAAGTGTTTGGCCTATTATCAGCATAAGTATCAAACAGCCTGAGTCTGATCGTGCTTCTTTCTTTTTTTTTTTTTTTTTTTTTTTTGGACTTACCGGGGCTTTCTCCCTTCTTATGCTCAATGACCTTGCGGTCTACCTTCTTACTCTCAGGGGCAGTGTCTTTGCACTGAGGTTCGCACTCTTCGCTCAAAGAAACGGGCCTGTTAAGGACAATTAAATGCATTGTATCACAAGATGCCATACAAAAGGAACAAGAGACACTCGTAAGCGATTTGGGAAGACACTCGAAAGGAATTATTAGGTTTGGTCGAAGGGAGATCATAAGAAAGTAAAAAGGGTGGGGGGTTACATGACGGGAAGGAGTACGACAACAACAATGTATAGTAACAATTGATGGGAAGCGAGGAAGAGAGTCAAAGACGTATTGAGCCTACAATGGGGGTGGGTTGTTCTGAGACGGAGCGCCTCGTCGGCCTCTGAAATTCGCAGGGGGGTTGGATCTTCCTCCAGAAGGGTTGTAGAACGCTCAATCCCCTCCGAAGTAGCCCCTAGAGCGGCCGCCCCTCGATCTTGATTGACCATCGCGGGATGAACCTTGAACCAAGCTAGCCTGAGTGAAGTCCGGACGGCCCTTCGGAGCACCTGTTGCCGGGTCCCAGCCGCCGCGTTCGCCACCCGCACGGTATGGATTATCCTCAAACTCAAGTTTGTTCTTCTTTCTTGCGTCTTCATAGCATTGATCAGCGACATCTTGACGGAAGACTGAGATGTCAGGAACAAACGTCTCTTCTCCAACGGTGATGTGATGAGCGAAGGTGTTCGCTCGCATTTGGATGTCATACCGAAGAGCTGCGAGAAAACAAACGTTTGAATGAATCTTGTTGCAGTTGGCTTTGTGAGCCAGGAGCCAGTCGGCAAAAACCTTGAAGCCATAGACGTCTTGGATGCAGACGTGAAACTCCCTGTGAGCGACTGTCCAAGCGCCTAGTGATAGCGACCATTCACTCGGGTAAGGAAAGCCGAAATATCTTAATCCTTTGTCGGAGCTATTGTCATCCGATCGAGAACGATTGACAGCATGGTAGGACATCGCATCTGTTTGCCACTTTTGGTTGAAGATGGTGAGTGGGATCGGAGCCTTGAGTTCCTTGAGATTCTTGTCGAAAAATGGGGTGAACCCAACGCTGACGTGGTGGTTCGAACATCCCATCTTGAATGAAAGTCCCTTCTGCTTCAACTTTACTTCTGAGGGCTGGTCTGTTGAGACAAGGTTGGAAGTGGATGGTGGGGGGGCTAAGGCAGGGGGCAAGTCTGTTGCGAGCAGGTTAGATAAGAGCGATGGCCTGATGCTTGTCCCGTTAATGGCAGCTGGCTGGATTGGGGTCTTGCTGTTGTTGACAATGGATGCAAACATGTTGTAGAAAAAATTGGACCGTTCTGTATCACCATTGTTATCGGCCTCAACTGCCTTCAACCATATCGCCTCCCTATTGTCACCAGCTGCGTGCGATCTCTCAGCTGGAGGGGCCTCTACCGTGGGAGGGGGAACCGCGGCGACCTGACAGTCTCTGTCGCCTAATAGCTCCATGATATCTTGGTCTGGATCCTCCACTTGGTCTTCGGCAGGGAGTCTGGGAGCTTTGGGGGCTGACTGCTTCTTGGACTGATCTGGTTGCTTCTTAGTCGTCTTCTTCTGCTTGGCCGCGGGATTTGCTTTGGCCCGAGTATTCTTAGCAGGACCGGTGACAGGTTCAGCTGCTGGGACATCTGACCAGAAATGTTATATCAGTGACTATCCGACCGGTAAGGGAACGGTTTCAAGTCATTGGATGGCTTACCTTGTGGAATCAGGGATTCCTCGATGCTCTGTGCCTCTACTTGGGAAGCTTCACCAAGGGACGTGAGAGGTAAGTCTTCACTGGGGGCCAAGGGCTGGGGCGTGGCAGTAGTCGCCGAATTCACCGTCCCTCCGGCAAGGGTAGGGAGGTCTGGGTTCTTGTCTCCCAAAGCTCTGGGGAGCGAGTTCTTGGCAAGTGAGTCTGACATGGCTTTAGTGGTTGAATGGGTTCGGTGGATCTGGTGAAGTCTGGTCTGAGGAATCGGAGAATTTTAAAGAAAGGGGATAGGATGAGGGGTCGAGTTTCTGAGAGGTTGAAAGAGTGGGGTAACTGGGTTTGTATGATTTCGAAGGAATGCGGTCGACTTCTAGTAAAAAGCGAAAAAAGGAAACTGGTGGTGAGCGATACGCGCTCTGAGACGAGAATGAAAGACTGGGTGAGACTGGTGTGGTGGAAGCCGCTGAGTGTCCCAGTGGCTTAAATACTCACCAGTCCGCCCTGGAGGATCTTGGAGCGCCCTCGTGCGTTGCTGTGGTTGGTCCTCCAATCTGCTTGCTGGTTTCTCCGCGGTACTCGATCCGAGTTTGTTCCGCGTAACTTCGCTTTGTCGTACGTGCGCGTATTGTGGGTTGCGGTTCAGCTAGGTGTCCGGCTTCATGGGCTCGCATGAGCGTCCATCTGGCTGTGGAGTGGGAGGGGCGCCTAACATGGACCTTAGCCCCTTCTGCTGCGCCCCAGTAACTCCCAATAAATATGTATCCAAAAAAACTGTGGAGCGCGGGATGGAACCCACACCTGCAACGGGTCAGGACTCCCGGTCGCTGTGCGTGCCAACTTGGCCAAAGGCAAATCCCTTTGTACTCATGACCGCCATATGTCACAACACGGTGTAACCTGCTCAAGATGGGCTGATCCATTTTTTTTTTGCAAAGTCGTTTCTTGTCAAAAAAAACATGTTCATTTTTTTTTCTCGAGCTCTCAAAGAGACACATGAGCTCTGAGATGAGGAGGAAAAACTGTGCTGGGGGAGGCCTCAACAGCAAGCTGGCGGCACAAACCAATCATCCCGACCCGGGTGAGCCTTGGCGAGACAGCTTCCAGGTTGGTAATTTGACAGCCCTGTCAGCTCAAGTCTCCAGCGAGTGGCTGGAGATGCAGGTTTTCCAGGGTTTTCCTGAGTTGCAGCCATCATGCTATCAGATTTTTTGGAAAAAATCTCACCATCTGAAAGCGCGATGGGGCGGCTGACAGACAGCCCAAGGTGGGTCAAGCCACAGAGTGGCCGCCCGGCAACAGAACGGCTGACTGAACGTCGCAAGACCCCGACGACGTGCTGCCCCACATCCGCAAGGCGGCCCGACAGGGTGGCACCTGTCGTCGGATAGTCGGTCCGAGGGAGCCCAGGGCGAGGTGAGTGATTGGGCGGCGGACAGTCAGCCCGAGGTGAGTCGAGCCACCGGCTGTCCGCACGGCAACAAACCGGGAGACCTGCAATGGATCAACCAGAGTCCTCCCGCCGCACTGGAGTCTTGGCCACTATTCATTGGAGATTGGTGTATGTTGCCACCCATTGAAAAGAGGAGAGCTGGCCTCCAGCCTTGATTCCTTTGGGTAAAACCATCCATCTTGCAGAGTAAGGTCAGCAGCGCCTGGTGGAAAGGTCCTGTCTGATGCTCCCATCAGAACCTCCTGATGACACCAGAAAATTTCTTTGCCCACAAATTATCAGCCAAAGTTTTCTAGACTTTCCCTTGTCTCAAAAATCCTCAGTTATTTGCAAATAAATTTTTCTTTTGGACACAAGAATGCTGCAGTGATACTGGGCGCTCAGCTGGAGGGTGATCCTTTATAAGGTCCAGGGAGGTTTTTGAAGTTTGATTCTTATCTGGAAGGGTAGGCTGAAGGATGTGGCCAAAAATTTACTGGAGCTGAATCAGAGGGTTTGCAGCGGTGAAGCCGCCTTGGCCTCTAGTAGGAGATTAAAATTTGACTGGGGATTGAAGATCCCAGTATCCAGCCTAAGTAGGGAAACGTGAGTAGGGGATTGAAGCAAGGAGGTTATAGTATGTTTTCAGTCCTGCATGCAGTAATACAATTCATTGACTTTAAGCGCGTCTCCTGCTACAGAGGCGGTACAAAAGTGCGCTACATTAGATGGAAAGCATTCACTGGTTTACATATAACAAGTGGGCAACAAGTGGGCAAAAACCTGCAGCTAACGATTGAAGATAGCGGATGACCAAAGCCTTGGTTAAACTTATGGCGATTCGAAAGAATTATAGATTTTGATTTTCCCCACTCGATCCGGAAACCCCAGCTAAATATCGTATTATCAGCCAATTTTGCTCAACCATTCACACCCATCTAGTTTAATTTCCCTTTGGCCGATGGGCAGCTTTAATGTGTGGGATGCCCGCACCTCTAATAAGCACAGTTGAGGGATTTTTTCGTAACGACAGAGCTGAAGAGACCGGTCACGTGGCGCGTACATAAAAATGATTGGAAGCACAGAGAAAACCACGCCTAAAAGAAACATGGGCAACTGGCCTATCTGCCCCAAAATTATTCTGGGCAATGATTTCAGAGGCAAGCTGAATGAGGGCAAGCTCATCGCGACGGCGCTAATGGGATTCAGTTGGCGATGCCATTGCGGTGATAGTTCCCTGTCAAGAGCCCGGTCTAGCGCTCATGAAACCAAAGTGATACTAGACGTGACGCTTCTAATACTAAAGGCTGCCGATGGAGAGCAAAATCTCCGGGTGAGCATAGTAGTACTAGGGATACCGTATGATTTGCGGTGTGCTTCAGGGACCATGTTGGTGGCAGTTTTATCTGGCCCAAGGAAGCACGGCTGAGCCAAAGAGCTTTCATGCGGGGAGATTTGGGGTGCGGATGACTGAGACTCTAGAGCAGCTTGGCTGCTAAACAGATTCCTCCTAGCCTGCCATCAATGTAGCTGGTGAGCCCTGCTGCTCCTGAGCAGTATATAAGGCCCTTACATTCTCCGTCTCTTTCCCATTTCCTCACTCCCTGCACTCCAGCTTCTACCTCAGCTCACACGCGGCTCTTGGTCCTCAAAGCTCATACAACCCACCAACTCTTGCCTTCGAGCTCCTCTTCTGCTCTTGTAGGAATATCAGACCAGACCACCCGCAGCAACCGCCAAGGAAGCTAGCGCGGTTAGACAAGACCCCAGCTGCATACAGAGGTAAGCCCCCCTCTAGCAGTCCAGACCCAGACCTAACCCAAACCACCAGCTGACAAGCAGCGCTTGTACACGTGCAGACACGGCAACCTTAAAGGGAACCACAACGGGAAAAGGAGAAATAGACTCAGGCTTAGGGTACGTAATCCAGGAGAGATGAAGTTGGAGCTCAGACCAAGCTGACCAACCTTATACTCACAGATACCTCGTTGACCACATTGGCAACCAGACAGACAAACATACACCAGCCTCCCTACTTGCTAGGATCACGGCCAGCACCACGCGCGGTGAGTAGTCCAAACCTGAGACACGGGAAAGACAGCATTGTTGATTGATGAATCAAAGAGGGAAAGACTTGATAAGTTTTAATTTCTGGATCAACAAACTCAGACTATAAATAGTGAAAACAGTATGCTACAAAACATGTAAAAACAATATAAAGATATTCTAATGTAAACTGAAAAAAAAGATAGCTGAAATACATTAATACTAACAAGCATAGCTGACTTGACGCAAACTGTGCTTTGACAAGCAGACACAGAAATATTGCACCCGTACGGACAGGATAAGACCAGGATAATCTCTTGACTGACTCCTGCATTGGCGAGCGCAGAACATACATCCAAAACAGAAATAGAGAAAGAGAGTTGTATCTAGCAAAGGCATTTCATATAGATTCACCTCTAGCATCATCAGCCAATCAACTCTCTCTATCCTCAACTCAAAGACAGCAACCCAGAGAATAATAATTAACGGAGCATCTACTTGTGCTGCTTTCAGGTAAAACATTCTTCATTTTTGTCTCTTTATTTTAATCCCTTTTGTAAATACAAGTGATTAAAATTTGAAGCTTCCTTGTATGCTTAAAAATCCCACCAATAAAAATAACAAGTAAAGTCATTTGGGGACCTGAAATCAATATTCCCACAGGCCAAAAAATCCAAATAATTTAGGCCTCTTTTGGAGCCAATATAATCCGGGCAATACATGAGTTTTTTTGCCTGACATCCTATGTGACATCTGATCAGGTCCGCCAAAGCTTGATCAGATGTCACAAAATTCCAGATTATATTGCACAATTATATTGGCTCCAAACGGGGCCTTAGTAAATCATGTTAAATATGTATTTAAAAGTTTTAGAACTTTTGGCCACTTTGTACAAGGACAAGGCTTTCAAAAATCAGCGCCTTTTTCTCAAAATATGCCAAAATGCGCCAGTAAGTGGTGAAATTTCCTAATCTTTGAAAGCCTTCTTCTTGCACAAAGTGGCCAAAAAGTTCTAAAAATTTTAAATATATATTTATCATGATTCACTGAATTATTTGGATTTTTTGGCCTGTGGGAATGTGGATTCCAGGTCCCCAAATGACTGTACTTGTTTTTTTAGTGGTGGGACTTTTTAAGCATACAAGCACTGTGAAAAATACTCAAGAAACTTCTGCCAGTTGACATGAAATATTACCAAGGCCCCTTTGTAATATTGCATGTCAACTGGCAGCAGTTTCTTGAGTTTTTCTTTTCCACAGTGCAAGGAAGCTTCAAAAAACTCCAAATAAATTCACAGAGGACAATAATAAGATTTTCTATTGATTGGTAAAAAAGAAAATTGAAAATTTGCGGCCTTCATGTGCAGTGCGTGAAGTGTATGCAAACTTTGCAGACTGCCCAGTGCACAAAGAGCTTTTCGCAGTGTGTGAAGTAAGTCCGTAAAATAAAGCAAAAAACCTTTCATTTGCTTGTAATCTTTCAGCTCTTTCCGCTTTGACAAAGACTCAATCCCCTCCCCATGCCATTCACCAACCTGAGCCATGTGATGCGCTCATTCTTGCTATCATTGACCCCACACGTGCCGTCTACTACCATTGGTTGGACTTGGTTGACTGGGCAAGATTTTTGTTCTTAGGTCAAGGATCTGTTTGCTCACGTCAAGTAAGGGGATGTTTATTTTTTACAATGTATGTTTTACACTGCATCCAAATTGTAAATTCCACACAATGTAAAATTGTACCATAGAGGGCATTGGCTGAATTTTACATGTGATCATCAAAATAAGACCCCATGTAAAGATGGCCCATGCAAAAGGCACAATGTGCAAGTACAACTGATATTTGTCACAACATAATTTTACAATTCATATCTGACATGGTATATCCTGTGCAAAAGAGATCATGTGTAAAGTTAAAGAAGTAACTAAAAAGAATGAAATTCAAATTGTATCTCACTACCATGTAAAAATTGTAACATGGAAAAAAGGATATTAACATCCATAATCTGCAGATTTACATGTGATGCAAAAAAAGCAGAAAACAAACCAGCCAACAATTCAAGAAAAAAATGTAACACCCAACAAAATCAAAGAAATGAGCTAGACCAAAGCACCCCACACTATCCTAGCAGACTTCCGCGTAGGTGCTACAGAATTGTTACCTGCCAGATGATTATGTTGAGAGTGCTTATCTGCCTCCCTGCTTGCATTCTCCTTGGCCACCGCCTTCTTGCCTGCCTTCTCCTTGGCCTTGGCCACCGCTTTCCAATTCCAATAGTGTGCTTCAATTCAATCCCAGTCCGCGTCGTTCAAAGGACAAGGCTGGAAACCAGAAGCTGATGGTTTCTTAACCGCCTTTGAGGGCACCTTCTTCTTGACATTGAGTACCTTAGGTCCACCCGGTGCTGGCGCGGGAGGGACTTCAGGAGTTGAGTCGCCCCTTTTAACCTTCTTTGTTGGACGGAAACGCTTTGCACCGGCACCAGGGTTCAGTTGCACCGGTGCAGTCGCTGACGGGGGAGCTAAGGGAGCGGCCGCGAGAATTTTAGCTGAACCAGCTGGGCCACTCTTGATCTTCTTTGTTGGATGGACTTGTTTCAAACTGGTACCAGGGTTTAGTTGCGCCGGTGCAGTCGCTGGCAGGGAAGACAAGGGAGCGGCCAATGTGATGCTAAAGCCATGTTGGGGACCCGAATTGTCCGCACGGGTTTGCGGAGGTTTTGGGCTGCGGATTCTGCAAGGCTGGCGCGGAGCGGCACAGTGCGGAATATGTCCACAAGGCAGAGCGCGGGGCTATGTACACGGCGCGGCGGCGGCGGAGCTCAACAACGGAGCTGGACTTGACTTACGCAGGCCTGCGCGGACTGGCTAGTATAGGCTGTGACCGGGGGAAGCCGTGACAGCCAAAGTGGGCCACGTCAGCGGGCGTAGCTGGGGCGGAGGCAGCATGTGGGATCCCGGAATTGAAGGCTAGACAGGGGCGAGGAAGCTAAGGAGAGAGGATTCCAACAGTGGGCAATGACATGCGGCTATGTTGACAGAAGATCTGCGTGAGAGCGGAATGTGTGGATGACGTGTGTGGTTGTGGGAGCATGGCTTGGCGGATGGCATGCGTGAGAGGCAGGCGGAGGAGGATGGTTTTATTTCTCACATTGTTTTTCCATTTTGTACAGAGGGGGGGGGGGGGGGAGTTGTCCCCCATCATCTCATCATTGTTTTTATTTATAGATTTTTACTTGATCTTTGTTACTCTGTTACGGATTCCTTACGGCAGAGATGTTACTAATTGCGGAGTTTATCTTTTGTGTACTTTACAGCGGATTTCACCGTGTTTACTGTGGCTTTTCTATGTGTTTTGTGGTTATTTATACATTATTTTACTTGCTTCTTTGATTATTATACCCCTACACTTACTTGCGGAGCAGAGAAGAGTTTCCCCAGATCACCCAAATTTACCCAGGAATTATCTTGGAGCAGCGGAGGTCCCAACATTTCTACGCAGTGACCTCTTTTGTTCACCACACCTACAGAGCTGTAACTAAACTGGGTGAGCCTTGATAATCAGTCAAAGTGTCTTGATCACCTGCGCGACCCCTTTTTTTCCGCACAACTTTGGTGGCCAGTGCTAGCAACGGCAAGATAGCCGGAGGGGCCACCATGGGTATAGCGTCTACCTGAACTTTCTTTGCCCGCTTGATCCTTATATTCAAGGTGGGTTGTTCCTCTATGGGGGAAGCGGATTCTTGGGCAGGTTTCATGTCCTCCAGGGAGCTTCTCTTTCTTTGACAGGTTTCTTGAAGAATTCTACATTTCTCAAATGAAGGGGAAGGAATCATTAGATTTTTTTTTTCTTAAAAAAAAAACAATACAAACTGCAAAGCACCACTTACATGCGCCTGTAGCAAGATTGGGCTGAACTACCGCCAAGAAGACCGCCTTCACAGGTTGGATATGGATCCCGCTTTGCTGGTCTGTGTAGTACAAGAAATATAACACCACCCACATTTGAGAAAATGAGAGGTTTGGCCCTGCTTGGGGGTTATTGCAAGCAATGTTAGCAATGCTTTGATCAAAAAATAAATCCTCCTTGGGCATCCATTGTTGGGAGTAGATCACCCAGCTGGTATTTGGTTGAGCCCCACTGATACTACCAGGAACACAGTTAATCAATCTTGCATGTACGTTGTTTTCCAGGTCGTTGTGCAACCACATGCCAGTTATGCTTTTGACATTGCGCAATACCTTGCCCCATTAATGTGACCCGCCCCAAAAGCGGCAAGATATGAGAGTATAGACCTTGCCAGTATGTTGAAAGGATAGAAAGATTTTTGGCTAGGAGTTTTGGAAATTGAGATGGTGACGGACGGGAAATAGCAGTCTGCAGATGATAAGAGAGGAGGGAGAAATACTTACCGGCATGCTTTGCTTGTTTTGAGTTATGGCTTGCCATACAACAAGTACAATCCAAATGGGTGGGGATCGCAGTTGGGGACCTAGAGATTGCCTGTGAATGCAAGGATGATTTAAAACCCCCGCGCCGCGGGCGCCGTGGATTTCACAAGCCGTTCACAAGGATTCAACTTCTCAATATCACCGCTCCCCCCCCTAGCTCAGTAGAGACCTCGACCCTTCTGACTGTCTCCCCTGAGCTAGGTGAGCCTTTCTTCCTTTTTCTGTTCCCTCTTTTTCTTCACAACCATGTGTACATAGTAGAGACCTTAACCCTTCTGACTGTCTCCCCTGAGCTAGCTCCCTTTGCAATCAAGCCGACGTTGGTATCAGAGCTCCAGGAGACTGGTGTCTCCCCAGTGCCAATGCCTTAGCTCAGTGAAGAGCTTCGGCTCTTACACTTTTTTTTTTCTGATCCTGACTGAAGGATTTTTTTTCGGACTCCCAACGGACTTCTACGGACTTGATTGCATCGGACCAGCTTGACTAAAGCTGGATCAGACTACTCCGTTGCGTGGACTTCTCGAACTACCCCCCCCCCCCTTCACTTCTGCCGGACTCATCACCAAACAAATCCCCTGTTCCTTTCTCCTCTTGTTGCCGGACCCGGTTCATGTTCACACAACGGACCAAATCGTCTGACCAGCTCATCCCAATCACGGACCCGGAGGAGATTCTGCGCCGGGCAAGAGCAGAACAACGCCAAGCTCAACAACACGCGGCAGTGTCCCAAAAGGTCCTCTCTACCAACGATCCCTCATCCGCAAACTCGGTCAGCGGTGCTACTGAACTTGACCCCCTTGGACACCGGGCGACCGACGGCATCTTTGTAGGCTCGGCACCAGCGGCTCTCCCCTCAGGTCTTCACTCATCACACACGCCATACCCCTCCTCCCCAGCTGCCCCAGAACTCCCCAACGACCACCCATCTGCCCCAGAACTTCCCGACGACCAGAAATTACCGGGCGGAACTGTGGACGAGATGGACCCGCCACGAAATCCCCCCATTGGCAACCCTCCAACGGACGCAAAGCCCTCAGAGACAGACAACCACACAAGACCTGGTCCATCCCCCACACCAAACGACCCGCCCCCACCGCCGGCCGCAAGCAACAACCTGTCGACAAGAGACTGCATGAAAATGATTATGTCCTCCCAACAGGCCAGTATCTCTCAAGCCCACGCCAACCAAATAGAGTATGCGGCTTGGTTGTCTTGGGCTGAAGAATCCAACACGGGTCAAACAGCTCGCCTGGAGGACGTGTTTGCAACATTACTTGAGAATCTGGCCCTCACTAGCCAACCCGCATCACATCCAAGCAATCAAGTAGACCATTGCAAGTTGAACACATTGGATGCCCTGAAATACACAAGGCCATAAATGGAAATCAAGCCGTTCTTGCTGTGGATCAACGGAGTAGAGATATTTTTCACGGCAAAGGAGATCACAAAGGATAAAGATAAAATCCTTATTGTTGGCCAATTGATCTCGGAGACCAATCTACTTTTGTTTTACCAGTCACAAGCAACATCGTTGTTGGGGAAATCCTGGACAGTGGCCAAAGAAGAACTGTTCAATGCCGCCCTCCCTTTGCAATGGCTCACC
Source organism: Puccinia triticina (assembly GCF_026914185.1). Taxonomy (NCBI): domain Eukaryota; kingdom Fungi; phylum Basidiomycota; class Pucciniomycetes; order Pucciniales; family Pucciniaceae; genus Puccinia; species Puccinia triticina. The sequence continues at coordinate 2,013,145 of NC_070572.1, forward strand.
ACCCTGGAGAGGCAGATCCAAAACCTTGAAATGGGGGAGTCAGAAACGTTTGCACAATACACGACTCGCACCCGAACCCTGCAGAGGATGATCAACTTTGACGGTGAATCGTTGACCAACTACAAACCGGCAGAAGGGATGACTTTTGGCCTTCCCCCGGAACTGGAGCACAAAGTTAATAAACTCGACCTTTTGACACAATCAGAATTCAAGTTCAAGAAATTTGTCCAACGGACTGGGAACTGCTACAACGCTCTACCTAAGAAAACGATCCGACCACGGTTAGGCGCACCCGCCGCAACATCCCAACACTCCCCCGGCATTAACAATGTCCAGCGCGAGGAATACATCTGGCGTATCCACTCTTATCTGGACTCTATTGGCAAGTTTCATCACTGCAAACAATATTGCGGGTATACCGCAGGTACGTGCCCAGGACCGGTCTACCGCGGCCCTGTTGAGATTCCCCCAAGCCGGCAGACTATGTAGCACCCAGGGCGTGGACCAAAGCCCAAGCCGCCGGATCAAAAACTGGCACATTACAACCAGGCCGAGCGACAGGACGACCGGCTGGGGTGGCCGGTGTCGCTGAAGACGCAAACACCCCGATCAAAACACCTGCCATACTTGACAAAGAGTTTGACTTTGACCAACGTTGTAACAGCTGCGTTGCTTTTAGCGCAGCGAAGCGGTTAGCGCAGCGGTTTTTTGTGCCGCTGCGCTAAACGCTGCGCGCAGCGGCCAGACCGCTGCGCTTACCACTTTTTGTTTTCCTGGAAAAAAAAAGATAATTTTAGCGCGCTAAAAAAAGCGGTCACGTAGCGCTGAACCGCTGCGCTTCAGAGGTAGCGCAGCAGTTTGAAAAAGAAGAAAGAAAATGGTTTAAATCATGTTAAAAGAGGTTTAACATGCAATTAAATTCCGCTATCCGCTAATTTAGCGGATAGCGCAGCGGATTTCCGCTTCCGCTGCGCTAACGCTAATTGCCCTGGGTGGGTAGAGGTCAACCGCTGCGCGTAGCGAGTAGCGCAGCGGTTTTTTCAACAGCTTCCGCTACATGCCTCTGGGACGTAGCGGTGTGACCGCTGCGCTGCGCTAAATGACAGCTTTTTTTTAGCGCAGCGCAGCGTTTACAACGTTGCTTTGACGAATATCATGCGGCCGCCGTCTCGACGTTGACCAACATTGAAGCCTCCCTGGCCGACAAGACAGATAACAGAGCCTCGACCGCGGCGGCAACAGTCCAGACCTTGGGACCAGTGGCTGAAATCCTAGCAATGGAGCGCCTAATATTCAAGAATGGGGAGGACCTAGTGGCCTCTCTCCCAAACTTCAACCCAACAATTCTTGATGGGGTGGAAGGCAAGTTCCCCTCGGACCACTCGGACACTGAGGGGTACGTGCCCCCTCACTACCGCTGCCAAAGGAACCTACATCAGTTCCATGCCGGAAGGTGCTTACGGGGTCCAATTTGCACAGCTCGGAGAATCAAGCTTAACACCGCGAAAAGCTTTGCCCCCAGAATTCCGACTCCCCTGGTTGAAACCTCACACACAATACAAATTCAACTCCACACCAAATCTCCAATTTCTTTTGCCTGCGATGTTCCGTGCCCTGCTGCGGAACAGTCAATCCTACCAACTCTAACCTGCGCAATCCAACCACAGGCCGCCGGCACTGACACCAAGACACAACCTTTCAATGAGCGCCCCAGGCCCCCCCAGTTTCACAAAACAACTTCCCACACCCTGACCCATCCTAATCTTACCTCCACTCCGTCCTGCCTGTCCAGCCCATCCTCTCAATTTTCCCTTTTTTTTCTTCTCATTATAGAGGGGGAGACTGTAAAACCCCCGCGCCGCGGGCGCCGTGGATTTCACAAGCCGTTCACAAGGATTCAACTTGACCCCACATAGTCTCAATATCCCCGCTCCCCCTCCTAGCTCAGTAGAGACCTCGACCCTTCTGACTGTCTCCTCTGAGCTAGGTGAGCCTTTCTTCCTTTTTCTGTTCCCTCTTTTTCTTCACAACCATGTGTACATAGTAGAGACCTTGACCCTTCTGACTGTCTCCCCTGAGCTAGCTCCCTTTGTGATCAAGCCAACGTTGGTATCAGAACTCCAGGAGACCGGTGTCTCCCCAGTGCCAACGCCTTAGCTCAGTGAAGAGCTTTGGCTCTTACAGATGACTCCAGAGGGAGTGGTGCATTGGTGGATTTGGAGAGAAATGGGCAGATGGGTGAGTGTCAGGCTTGGTGATACCAAGACGCAAAGTCTTCTAGCTTCACAAGTTACTGCGGTGAATGAGCGCATCCTTAGATGCGGCAAAAAGATGGGGTTAAGGAGGTAACTCCTTAAGAAGCTGTTTTTTAAAGATTTATATCCCTATTGGGATGTAACTGAGGGGCTGCGAGAGCAGTGGAATGGTTAAGGTGCCCTCCGGGGCAGTTCTTACAGGGCCTGACAAGCAGGGGTAGTGTGTCCTGTGATGTCTGGGGCACTACTGTGGGGGGTATTTCAACAGGTTCCCAAGTATATATTTGATGGGGATGACACCTGAGATGATAAAGAGAAATGAGCTGGACTTACTGTTGAACAGGAGTCCAGCAACAAGCAATGAATCTAGAAAAAAAAATCTAAAACAGGCTAAGAGCAAACTGGTCAACAAATATGTTTGGCAAAGTAGTGTGCTGCTGGGCAGTTAAAGTGGTTGATGATTCTGGGGATTGAACTGTGCGCATTCTCTCACAAGGTTGCAAATCTGTATCTGTTTGGGTCAATCTGCGGATTTGCATACCTATGGAAAAAGGCTGTACGTGCACAGGATGCAAAATTACCCAATGCAGGAGCGCAGGGGTTTTTTCACACTCTGCCATTTACATGTTGGGCGTTTACATGAGGTCATTGTGGACGAAGTCAATGTGTAAAATCACCCTGGGCAAGCACGGGTCATGAAAGCCAAACAGGTTACGTGATCCTGCACACCACCAAAAAAAAAAACAGCGGCCTGGGTCATGTCACAGATGCATGACAGGTTTTCATGCGGTACAACCGCGCAACAGCTGAATTTGCTAGGTACATCATCATGTGTCAGAGGTGACCAAAACCAGTCAAAAGGGCTGACAAAACCTCCCATAACCAGACATCACACACGCTCATACAGCAAATATCACACTGTACACACATAACCTCAAAAACCCACCAACAGCCAACACTTTCCCAGCAAAAGGAGCCTGTACTATGTATCTATTTACATGACAGACCTATGCATACACATTACACATATGTACATAGTGACCGCGCGCACACCACACACTCAGCTGGAATCTGCCTCTTATCTTTTTCTCTGGCCTTCAGCCCCTCAAACGATCAATGTGGACGATAACTATCTCCTCCACTCCTCTGAGCTCTCACCTCCAGGATTGATCAACTGTAAGTCAACTTGATCTTGAAGAAATTGTTGGAAATTGATACTTACTGGTGGAAGGGGTGCTGTTGGCTTGAGTTGCATTCATACCCGGCCCCTTTCACCACTCAAAACTGACAACTAAATTTCTTGCATCCTCTTCTCCTCTCACTACTAGGATTGATCAAGTGTGGGTCAACCTAGCTTGAACCAACTGTTGGTTGTTTTTGTTTAGTTGGAAGAGGTACGCGGCCTGACCATCATTCAGGCCCGGCCTCTTTCACCACAACAAGTACGGCCTAACCACTTCCCTGGTGAACTGCCTCTGCCACTCCCATCTTGCCAGCTAACAACTACATACACAGTCACACTTTCCCCACACTCTCCTTGGAGGGGACTTCTGTTAAGCTATGTAGTGTGTTTGGCGCGTGTGATGTCAGGTGATGGCCTGTGATGACTTGTGATGATGTTGTTGTGTAATAGTAGTTATGTGGTTGTGTCCAATTTGAATGGTGGTCTATGGCAGTGTTGACATCACCGTGGCTTGCAGTTATTTGGTTGAATTCCTGCATATCATTTATTTATGTAAGTAAATATGTATGTATGACTGTATGACAGCTGCAGGCTGTGTACCGCGCAAGCTGTCCTGTAAGTGTGACAGGTCCTCCAGAACCTGAAAGGCCTACAGGACTGCGCAACATGTTTGGCTCACATGACCTGGGTTTGCCTGGGGTGCATTGCATGCAAGTAAAGTTACATGTAGTTTTACACAGTGGAGGACTTCCCTTCAATTTACATGGCCGTGTAAAGTAAGACCTGGCACTTGTAAAGCCAGATCTGACTCACCTTGTAATTTTTAGCTTTAGAAGCTGTTCTGCAGGCTTGAGATGCCAGAATACCTGCCAGATTTACAACCCCAGGATTCCAGCAACTTGGCATTGTTCACCCGGTCATCGAGAGTACACAACCCTCTCGATGACCGGCCTGTACCGAGAGGACACATCCTCCTCGATGGCCGGTATACACCAGCCAACAAGAGGGAGGGCACCACCCTCTTGATGGCAGATCTGTGCCGGTCATTGAGAGGACACAACCCTCTTGATGGCCGGTACAGACCGGTCATTGAGAGGACACAACCTCTTGATGGCCGGTACAGGCCGGTCATCCAGAGAACACACCCCTCTTGATGGCCGGTACAGACCGGTCATCAAGAGTACGATGGTCGGTCGATGGCCGGTACAGACCGGTCATTGAGTGTCCTCTTGATGCCCGGTACAGATGTGTCCTCTGTACCAGTCAATGAGAGGACACATACCTCTTGATGACTGGTCTATACCGGGCATCAAGAGGGTAGGCCATCAAGAGGACACACCGCCAGTCATCGAGAGGACTCAACCCTCTCGATGGCCGGTACAGATGTACCCTCTTGATGACCGGTCCGTACCAGCCATCAAGAGGGGTTTGTACTCTTGATGACCGGTCTGTACCGGCCATCAAGAGGTTTGTGTCCTCTCAATGACCGGCACAGATCTGCCATTGAGAGGATGGTGCCCTCTCTCTTGATGGCCGGTCTGTTCCGGCCATCAAGAGGGATGTGTCCTCTTGAGGTACAGGCTGGTCATCGAGAGGGTTGAATCCTCTCGATGATCGGTCTGTACCAGTCGTAGAGAGGATTCAACCCTCTCGATGCCCGGTACAGACCCAGCTATTGAGAGGGTTGTGTACTCTTGATGACCAGTCTGTACCGGCCATCGAGAGGGATGTTCTAGTTTGATCTAGCCGCTGAAAAGTGTGTGTAAAACCAGTGTGTAAAAATCTGGCTTTACAAGTGCCAGATCTGACTTTACACGGCCTTGTAAATCAAAACCGTTTACATGAGGGTGTCTGTGTAAAGGCATAGGTTGTAAAATTCACCCGCCTCCTCCGGTTTGTTGCAATCTGGTATATGGCCCATTGACCGCCCTTTGCAGCACGGGATCATAATATTCAACTTCTGGTAGTTTACTCACTTTCTGCAGCATTGAAAAGCCGGGAAAACGAGCACCCTCCTCAAGAATTTGTTGACTTCAGCTTAGGGTTGCGAAATTGACAGGCACAATCCAAAAAACGTCGGTCTTGACTTGCTTCCGGATTATGGCTGCCAGTTTCGCAATCGAAGCTGGGACCAACAAATTCATGGGGAGGGTATTGATTCGCCAGACTTTTCCGCGCAGAAACGAGCTCGAAAATCAACAAGAGCTGAAGACGGTGATCCCGATCCGCAAGTGCCAGTCCATGGTATACTGGTTCGCCAAGAGCCGGAAGAGGTACTAATTGAGGAAACAGCTACACCACCGGGTCACTTTCTGTGATCGGTGTTGGTTGGTCTAACGTTACCTGATCGGAGAACGTCGGACCAACCTATTCCATGATTGGGATTGGTTTATCCAGTCAATCCACGATCTGCATGATCGGGGCATCCAATCACCCCGACTTCGCGCGTATAAGAAGCTGATGGGATGTGAATCTGACGACAAGAAACACGTCGCCGATCAGCTCTGAGCACGCCCGGTATCGATCCAACTCTCGGTATGATTACTCACCTGACGACAAGAAACACGTCGCCGATCAGCTCTGAGCACGCCCGGTATTGATCCAACTCTTGGTGAAGAAAGAGTAGAACCGGTACCGGGCGGCGAGCTAGACTACATACAAGTTGGCCGCAGCCGCAGTAGACTATGACGATGAATACATGCATGATGATGAGATGGTTAAGGTTGTGTAACTCTGATTACCTAGGTTTGCGATCTTGGTAACCTCCGGCTCCTAACATCCCCCCCCAAGATTGCAAACCTCACGCCCTCAATCCTAGATTCTCCAACGCCGCTTCCATCTTGTTAGGACCAAGTTTCTTGGTAAAAATGTCGGCTTGTTGTGTTTTTGTGCTGGTCCATTGTATCCTGATGTTGTTTTTGCGCACAAAATCATTAATAAAATAGAACGCCCGAATTAGATATCTTGTTTTCTTCTTGGACGCATTATCACCTGCAATCAATACCGCTGCCTCATTGTCGCAGAAAATCTTCATTTTTACCGTATGATTGAGTTCTTCAAGCACCATTGAAAGTCCCGCCAAATGTTGAGCCCCATCCGACAACGCCACATACTCCGCCGCGCACGTCGAGAGTGCTACCACCGTTTGCCTCTTCGCACCCCACGCCACTGAGTCTCCCAAATGTTTGATTACAAACCCTGAAGTTGACCTTTCATGTTCGCCGCCCCAATTCGCATCCGACCACAAGTCCAACGATTCGCCTTTACCCTTCAGAACCAGCTTCATCGACGACGACCTTTTGACGTACCCTACTAGGAAATCAAGAGCTTTCCAGTGGGATTGTGACGGGGCTTGAGAATACCGAGCCAGTAGATTGACGCCGTACGATAGATCTGGTCGAGTACCTGCTGCCAAGTACATTAGAGATCCAATGATGGATCTGTATTGGGTTTGGTCTACCGGTTCTCCTGCATTCAACTCGAGATCTGCGTCTGGAAGTGTGCTACGCTGGGTGAAAATGGTGCGCGGGTAGTCGTCGACGATCTGCTGTGCTAGTTTTTCTTGATCCAATTCAACCATACGACCGGAAATCTTGATGTTCAATCCTACTAGGCCAGTAACTTTGTCAGACCATTTAACCTTGAGCTCCTTAGTTATCGCATCCTTCAACTCCGTCATCAATCTGTCACGAGATGCTACTACCAGGCCGTCATCTACATGTAGCCAGATGATGATGAAGTCTTCACCTCGGCGGTATGTGTAAAGAGACTGTTTGAGCTCTGAAACCGTGAATCCTAGAGCTTCCATTTTACTCTTGAAGAATAGCCACCAGCATCGCGCCGCTTGCCGCGTACCGTACATGGCTTTCTTGAGTTTTAGAATCTTCCCTTTGAGTTCCGGACGGATTTCTACAGGAGGCTGGACAAATACTTCTTCGTCGATCGGGCTGTAGAGATATGCCGAGCTGACGTCGAAGGTTGCCATCGGATAATGATACTTCATTGCCAGGGATATTAGCATGCGCAGAGTAACAAGGGAAGCTGTGGGTGCATATGTCTCATTACAATCCCGGCCCATCACCTGGTTAAAACCCTTTGCGACGTACCGAGCACGGAATATCTCTGGGTCCCCTTCTCTCTTGCCTGGTTTAATGACAAATACCCAACGGCAACCCAAAGGTTTCACGCCACCGAATGGCTCCACGACGTCCCACGCATCGAGTTTGAAAAATTTATCTATCTCGTAGTTTGCTGCCTGGATCCATTTGGTCGCCTCCGGATTTGCCAGCGCTGCCTTGATGGTATTGGGTAGTCGCCTATCTTGAGTCACTGGAAGGTTCAATATCACTTCGCGTTCAGCTTTGGCGTTCATTTCTGTCTCTTCCTCGCCGAGCTTTAACACGATTTGGTTGAGGATCAGATCTAGATCTCCCTTCTTGGGTTCCTTTTTCTTGACTGGTAGATTCTGGAATTCCGGGAAGATAACTGAAGTCGAGTGGATAATTCGTCCGTCTCGATTTGAGTGTATAAGCCAACCAGCTCCTGAAGCTGGATACCCAATAAGTTGTCCTTCAATTGCTCGTTGGGACAGCTTGTCTCTTTTCTCCTTAGGTACATGTACGATTGCTTGTGCGCCGAAGGGGTAGAGGTTGTTTGGGTCTGTTGGGATTCCATACAGCGCGGTAACCGGACAAGAGTCAACCTTCTTGTTCGGGATTCTGTTGTGGATATGCGCAGCGAGTTGATATGCATAGCCCCAATAAGGTCGAGGCATCTGCGACTCATGTAGCATCGTTCTTGCCATATCGCCGAGGGTACGGTTGACTCTCTCCGCTTCGCCGTTCTGCTCGGGACTATATGGTGGTACCGGTGCCAGTTTTACTCCGATGGGAACTAAGAGCTTCTTCAAAGATGCCGTGTATTCAGGCGCGTTATCGCATCGGATACATTTGGGAAAACGACCAAATGAATTCTTGATGTGGTTCAGCCAAGACATGATCTTTGCTGGGACTTCACTTCTCTCTGTCATCAGATCGCACCAGATGTACGTCGAGGCGTGATCCCTCATGGTTAGCACGTAACGTTTTCCGGACATGTCGTGTGGGAACGGGCCAGCCACGTCGGATACAAGTAAGTCTAGCGGATTGTCGCGAGGTATTAGGGAGTTGCCGCCTGGGGAGTTCTTGTCGATACTCTTCGATTTTGCGCACTGAGTACAGAAGAATGATTCCCACTTCTTGCCTTGTACTTCTTCCGGGTAATGATCATTGAGATATTTCCGTACAACCTCCTCAGAGACATGTCCTAGTCTCCGATGCCATAAGAATGGATCAAATGACGGACGTTGGGTGATTTTGTTCAATTTCAAAGACTGATGTAAGTGTGACAAAAACCAGCAGAAATTGCGATACAACGTGTTGAAAACAACATTGGTTGGGCTAGTTAACGTTGCCGATCGTCCTTGACAATTAAATTTCCATCCCACCTCTGTCAGACGCCCGACCGAGAGGATGACACCGTCGACACCAGGGCAGTAGTATACGTCCTCAATCGTCACCGTTCCCTTCGTTGTCGGGATGGATATCGTCCCCTTGAACCTGACATCAACGGAGCAGTCAGCTACCGCAAGCAAGATACGCCTAGGTATGGCGAGTTTTTCGCGAGATGTGTACATGTCAAGAGAGCCACTCACGTGGGTCGAGGCGCCAGAGTCTAATAGTATTTTTCCGTCACTGACTTCCGGAACATCTAGTTGGCGCAATCTGTTGTGTTTGCCGAAGTTGCGGTCTGGGGGCAAGTAATTTGAATCCGGGGCGTCGTGACCATCAGGAGGAGGTTGGATAACGCCCGACGCAACGTCCTCCCAAAATAAACGGCAATTGTTGTACCAATGTCCGTTTTGCTTGCAATAATGGCATTGGACGCCCCATTTTCCCGTGAGATTACTGTTGAGAGGAACACCACGGAACGCCGTTGCTTTCTCAATCAAAAGTTGCGGCTTAGGTTGAGATGTCGGCAATCCATTGTGCTGAGGCCCAGGTTGACGATTACTTTGCGGGTGTTGCAGAGGGAACCGGCGATGGGGTGGGGCATATCTGCCTGCATTCATGCGCACGGCATTGATGGCGTCTAGATCCATAGGGGTGTATTGATCTTCGATGGCTGCGCTAGATTTCTGTTGAGATTTCCCTGTCGCAGCTTGAATTACTGTCATGACATCGTTCAGGGAAACGTTAGTCGCCGTCTCGAGTTTTTGGCCGACTACGAATTCAAACGTCTTTGAATCGATCCCAGCAGGCGCCGAGAAGCTATTCTGTAAGCATAGCCCACCCATCTCCTCAAAAGATATCTTGAGTTGGGTCATTTCTGCCCACACCTTGCTCCATTTCGCTAGATCGACATCAGTTCCCGGGATCGATCGGTTCGCCATCAAGTCCGCGAACTGGTTAATAAGGTCGAGTTTGTGTTGTCAATCAGATCGATCGCATTGGCTTTTGAGACTCGTGAAGATTGTCCACGGGTCGTCCGAGTTGGTCCCGTCCACAATATCGAGCAGAGATGTCTCAATCGTCGACCGTAGGAGACACGCGATGGCTGCTTGGTCTTTGACGGACCTCGAGTTGAAGTTCGCCTCTATCGCAGTGAACGTATCGGTGTTTTTGAACACGTATTTTAGCGTTTGGTTGATTTCTCGGTCCCAAACCTTGAAGTTAGCCTTTCCCTTTGCCAATTGTGTCTTTTTCGGGTTGTGCATGAAGTGAAGATCTAGGGGCTTTTTGTGGAAGCTATTGAGAACGCTATTCCCTTCAGGTTGTTGCGTAGGAGCGGGGATCAGGAGTGATAGTCGATTGATTTCGGCTTTCAGACGAAAGTAATCTTCAGCAGACGGTTGTCCGGCCATTTCGACGTCTACCGTGGAGGAGGATTGAGCGGGTTGGTTGAATCGTTCGTACAATCTCTTCTGATTTTCTTCAAATTCTCGGATCGTCCGGAGTCTATCTTCTTCTTCTTTTTCTCTTTCGATTCGCTGTTTTTCCAAAGTTTCTTTTATCGCTTTTTCTTGAATTTCTTTTATTTTTCCTCCTCTTCCGACCATTCAATTGTTGGTCTCCCAAGAAATGAATTCGATACACGGTTAGCGGATGGTAGAATACGGCTTTTAACCTATAAGAAGCTGATGGGATGTGAATCTGACGACAAGAAACACGTCGCCGATCAGCTCTGAGCACGCCCGGTATCGATCCAACTCTCGGTATGATTACTCACCTGACGACAAGAAACACGTCGCCGATCAGCTCTGAGCACGCCCGGTATTGATCCAACTCTCGGTGAAGAAAGAGTAGAACCGGTACCGGGCGGCGAGCTAGACTACATAAAAGTTGGCCGCAGCCGCAGTAGACTATGACGATGAATACATGCATGATGATGAGATGGTTAAGGTTGTGTAACTCTGATTACCTAGGTTTGCGATCTTGGTAACCTCCGGCTCCTAACAGCGCGGAACCTCAAAAATTCAGCCAATTGGCTAAAATTTGGGTAATATGTACACAAAAGCGCGCAGCCGATACCAATCTGGTTGGTGCAATGGTTAATGGGCTCGTCAACCTAGACACCCCTGGAGATTGGAAACGACCTACCCAATAGCCTGCTTAAATGAAATACACAGGCTATGGGAGGTCTCCAGAGCTGCCCCTCGCTGCCCCTCGCCCGCCCTCCCCATATACATGACTAAGCAAGCTCCGAGCTCGGAACCAAGGTTCCATCGGCTTCCATGACTGCGTGGACCGCTGGGCCTCGCAGCACTCCGCCTTCCCTATGTGCATACATGCACATACACAGTATACGTTTTAGCGGCCGGTCACTACCGGCCGGCCACATCCGAAATCACCCATCATCTCCGGCCTCAAGCGGTCGTTCAACATCACCCCTCCTCTCCGGCCTCAACCGGCCGTTCAACATCACCCAAAGACTAGCTCTCCGCGGGATTCCAATCAAGAGGTGGAATCAAAGCTAAATCTCATTGTTTGTCTTTGTCTTGTCAATGGCCAGGGACGGGATGATGGGGGATCAATCCAAGTTGACTGACGCTTTCGTCTATCTTCATCTTCACGAGGCCACTGATGACCGGGGCAAAAGGATTGGTGGTGGATCTAATGAGGCTGATCCAAGTCGACTAGCAGTTTTCCGAGCCAAGGAAACTACTTCGCGGACGGGTGAGGATGGATCACCTTAGGCCGGCACCGCTGGCATTCCCCGACCAAGCTTCCATGGGCTCAGGCTGCTGTCACCCCCTTGGTAAGAATTGTTGCTACCTTCACAAGATTCCTCTCCATTCAGCCGTTGTTCAGAGCCTGTGCGTACAAGGAAAAATCTTATGTGCCAGATTCCTTCCCCTCAATCTTTCACTGATCTCATTTGTAGCTTTTATGAGTGCTTTTTGTTCAATTTGATTTAACAGTTTTCAACCGCTGTAAACATAACTTCATGTGCTTAGGCTAAGCTTTATTTGGAAGTTGTGGCTTAACAGGATTTGGGGAAACCTGCCACCTGGTGTTAGTAGGAGAAGGTTTCATTGTAGGTCCTCTACTACTTGATGGTCTCCATCAAATAAACCTGATGTTATCAGCCCTGAGAAATGTCTGATTTGGGAGTTGTGGCCTTGGTAGGATCTGACAAAAGGCCGCAGTTACCAGTAGGAGTTTGGGAAATATGAATTTGGCTGTAACTTGTTTATTAATTGAGAGTCTGAGAAAAACAAAATGACAGCATCAATTGATCCTCACTGGAAACAAGCTGTTGAATTTCTACCTTTGGTGAATGTGTAACTAAGGAGTTGTGGTCTTGGTAATGGTAGGACCTGACAAAAGGATTTAGCAGGATTTGGGAAATATGAATTTGATTGTAACTTGTTTATTACTTGAATGTCTGAGAAAATAAAATAACAGCATCAAGTGATCCTCACTGGAAACAAGCTGCTAAATTTCTACCTTTGGGGCATATGTAATTAGGGAGTTGTGGTCTTGACAAGAGTTGAGGAAAAATCAAGTTACAGGAAAATTTGATTCTATTCTAACTCTGCTAACCATGTGTTTTGGAACAAAAATTGGAAATAAGATATTGATGTACAATTTAAAAAGGCTGTAAGAATCTTATCCTTGGTGCATTTTAAACTAATGAGTTGTTGTCTTGGCACAAGAGGGGAGATATACATGTATTTGTAGCAGAAAGAGATTCCATTATTATTACCATTCTCTTGCTTCAGTTATCAAAACCAAAATTGGAAATTATGGATTGATCAATAATTAAAAGGAGATTAAAGTTTTGAATCTTTGTTTCATTTGTAATGTAGGAGTTGTGTTGTTGGCACCTCCAATGAACACAATGTTCATAAGGGAATCCACATTTCTTACCAACCCACTTTTTTCCTCAAATCCTTCCATGGCTACAAGTCCTTAATGAGACCCATGGCAAGGATTCAAGATTTGTTTTTTTTTCTAAAAAAATATGAAATTTATTCTTCCAATATTTGGTGTTAAAAATTCAGGTGGGAGAACAGTAGAACAAAATACACCTCTCCTGCTAATTCATATTCCCTACAACTTTGGACCTCACCACAACTCCTAAATTACACAAGAAAAAAGGAGTAAAACAATTCATTTATTAATCAATTAATGCTGTCCATTTTTTGGTTTTGATAACTGAAGCAAGAGAATGGTAATAATAATAATGGAATCTCTTTCTGCTACAAATACATGTATATCTCCCCTCTTGTGCCAAGACAACAACTCATCAGTTTGAAATGAACCGAGGATAAGATTCTTACAGCCTTTTCAAATTGTACATCAATATCTTATTTCCAATTTTTGTTCCAAAACACATGGTTAGCAGAGTTAGAATAGAATCAAATTTTCCTGTAACTTGATTTTTCCTCAACTCTTGTCAAGACCACAACTCCCTAATTACACATGCCCCAAAGGTAGAAATTTAACAGCTTATTTCCAGTGAGGATCACTTGATGCTGTTATTTTATTTTCTCAGACATTCAAGTAATAAACAAGTTACAATCAAATTCATATTTCCCAAATCCTGCTAAATCCTTTTGTCAGGTCCTACCATTACCAAGCCCACAACTCCTTAGTTACACATTCACCAAAGGTAGAAATTCAACAGCTTGTTTCCAGTGAGGATCAATTGATGCTGTCATTTCGTTTTTCTCAGACTCTCAATTAATAAACAAGTTACAGCCAAATTCATATTTCCCAAACTCCTACTGGTAACTGCGGCCTTTTGTCAGATCCTACCAAGGCAACTACTCAGTTACACATGCCAAAAAGGTAAAAATTTGAAATCTTGTTTCCAGTTAGGATCACTTGATGTTGACATGTTTTTTCTCAGACTCTCAAGTAATAAACAAGTTACATTCAGATTCATATTTACCTTCCTACTTGTTCAGCCTTTTGACAGATCAAGGCCACAACTCCCAAATCAGACATCCCACAGGGCTGATAAAATTGAGTTTGTTTGATGGAGAATACATGATTACACTGTCCAATTTTTGTTCTAAACCATCAAGTAGTAGAGGACCTACAGTAAAATCTTCTCCTACTACCATCAGATTTGCCCAAACCTTGCCAAGCCACACCTGCCAAATAAAGCTTAGCCCAAGCATCTGAATTTAGTGTTTACAGAAATTGAATACTGTTACATTGAACTGAACAAAAAGCACTCATAAAAGCTACACATGAGCTAAACAAAGAGTTTGAAGGGGAAGGAATTCAGTGCATAATTAGGCCAACAGTTAACAGTACACCAGTTGTTTGCTTAGACCTTATTTGCTAACACAGGGCAAGATACTGTGAATGATAGTTGTATGAACAAATATTCATGACGGCCGTGATGAAGCCCGTCGAGGGGAACAGACTGACAGAAGCCTCAGCAGCAGCGGCGGCGGTCGTGTGTTGTTTGAAGAGAGTGAGAATAGGACTGTTTTCTGGTCAACACTGAGCACATTTGGTTGGAGAGTGCCTGTGCAAGGTGATCCATCCTTGCCCGTCCCTGAGATGGTCTCCTTGGCTCGAAAAACTGTAGTTGACTCGGATCAGCCCCATTGGATCCACCACAAATCCTTCCGCCCCGGGCAATCGACGGCTTCCTGGAGAAAAAGATATACGAAAGCGTCAGTCAACTCGGATTGGCCCCATTCGATCCATCACCAATCCGCCGCCCCTGGCCATCGACAGATTCGTGAAGACAAAGAAAAACAGCAAGCTTCGAGTCGGCCACTTGATTGGATTCCCGCGGAGAGGTGGCCTAGTCGTTGGATGATGTTGAACGGCCGCTTGAGGCCGGAGATGATGGATGATGTCGGATGTGGCCGGCCGGCAGTGACCGGCCGCCTAAAACGTATACTGTGTATGTGCATGTATGCACATAGGGAAGACGGAGTGCTGCGAGGCCCAGCGGTCCACGCAGTCATGGAAGCCGATGGAACCTTGGTTACGAGCTCGGAGCTTGCTTAGTCATGTATATGGAGAGGGCGGGCGAGGGGCAGCGAGGGGCAGCTCTGGAGACCTCCCATAGCCTGTGTATTTCATCTAAGCATGCTATTGGGTAGGTCGTTTCCAATCTCCAGGGGTGAACCTAGACCAGCGAAGAGGTTGTGGGTTCAAGACACACTTTTTGTCCTTTTGTCCGGCAGCAGGCTGCACAGCTGCAATGCCAAGATTGGGACATGGCTGGGTGAAGGTGGGGGACTCCGTTGTGCCAACGTTTGACCCACCATTCCCCTTTGGGGATGTCGTGGTTGCAGTGGACCCACGTTGGTCACCAAGCCAGAGTGTTTGGTTAGCCCAACCATCGAAGCACACGTTGGGCCAATGTCCCAGTTGCCCGGTGGTGTACTCGACTTATGAGCACAAATCTTGCCCGGTTGATCGGGTCCGACCAACAGGAGTAGAGAGCCAATGTGAGGTCGCCGCTATCAATCCTGTCTTGTCTTGGCGAAAAGCCTCGAGGTTTCTTAGCGGGCAATCAAGCAACCCAACAAAGCTTGTACATAGCACAGAATTGGTCAGACCAACCAAGGCGCACGGAGTGCTGGGGCGCTCACATCCCATGAGCAACACAATCCTCCCTGCACTTTTCTCCCCAATAAAACAGCTGTTAAGAAATATATTTATTTGAAAAATTTACACAAATAAAAAATAACTCAAACCTCCTGTAAATTACATTTTACTGTTTTGTTGTTGTTGTGTAAATTTTGTATCTGCAGTGCCCCTTGTTTTTTTTAGAAGTAAAGTTACAAATACAGAGGAAACGCTTGATTTTATTTTTGGTGAAACTGTGGTTTTAATAAAACAAGAGGCCAAGGCGGCTTCGCCGCTGCAGATACCTGGTTCCATTTCTCCATCTGTTCTCTTTTATCCCTCCTTAAGTTCAATGGGTCAAAATCAGCTCTAAGCATCACACCTCACTTATTTTTGATTCCAATTCCCAAAGTACTGGTGGCAATATGTTTTCTGTTCTGTAGGGAAGCAGATCCAACCCATTTGATGTGTCTATCACCAACGGTGAAACAGATGCGATACGATGCAGTATCGCTGATTTATCGGTATCGCATCGCTGAGGCAATGCACACTCCCACCAAACCACTGTATCACATCGCTCAACCCATGCATGGCATCGGAATTGCATTGATTAACCGGATGCACTAGTAGTGAAGCACCCACATCGCATCTTAAAACCAATGCGATACTAATATTTATCGGATGTATCGCCAAATTTGGCCGATGCAGTGATTCAATGCAATACATTTTGTATTGAGTGTATCACATCATTTGGGCGGGACTAACTGTGTATTGATTTCTTGCGTTGTATCAGGTATCTCGTGTATGTATGATATCTCGTGTATGTATGATATCTCGTGTATGTTATGTAGTAGCGTGTATATGTATAGATACTTATCTAGTCTTTATCTTGTGTGTATATGTAAGTTAGAGGGGAGAGCGCAGTTTCTTTTTTTTGTGTAGAGGGGGGCATGTGATGGGCGAAATAAAAATATGTATTGTAATTAAAAAAATAATCATTAAGACTCTTCGAAGTTCTGGGCCCTGCTTTCTTAAGTTGGATTAAGTCACAAGTGCCTTGTCAGCGGCCATTACCTGGTTAATTACGCCTTGAGCAGCCTCAAATTCGCCGTCAGGCTGGACACCCTGGAGCAGCCATTGATGCGAGCTGACACATCGCTTGATAGTCCGGGCTGCCAAGCGTCCGCGGTCCCGTCCACAAGTATTGGCCACGGCGGAGAAGGTTCGCTCAACATTGGCCAAGGTTGCACAGCAGGCTAAATAGTCCCTGGCGAGCAATGATAAAACAGGAAACTCGTGGGAGTGTTCCTGATAGACAAGGAGATTTTTTTAGCTTATGAGCAACAATGGTAGTTACTTTGAAGCACAAAGTTGCGTACCTTCCACCATACTAAAGACTGCGAGGCATGAGCGCTTGGCCACTTATGTTTACCTCCAAGGTAAACCAATAGCTCGTCTTCGTGTGTAGATTCAAGAGCTTTGGGGAAGAAATCAATCTCTTCAACGTCCTTGTCCCTTGGAGAACGTATCTCCTGAGGGGTGGGTGGCTTCTCTTTGGCCGGAGCAGTCGCTTTGTATTCGGCCTGTCGCATGTTAAACATGTTTTGAATCAGATCCTGAGCATAGTTGTAGTGGGAAGGGAACCACAATTGGAAGATCGAGAGTCGGTAGCTCGGGTTTAAGATGGTTGCAAGCAAAATTGTGTCGCAACTGAGAGCCTCGTCAAGATATTTATCCGTTTTTTCAATCATCTTGTTGAACATCTTCTCGTAATCAGCCTCGGTGTTCGAGTCCTTTTTCTTGATCAGATAGCCCTTGAGACATCTGTATTCCGCAAGCATCATGCTGGCCGATGAGATGTCACCTTCCATCTCTTTCCCTTGTGAGTCCACGCGATATACTTGAGGCCGAGGTGAGTGATCTTGAACTGCCAATCTTCGGTCACATACGCAGCAGAGATCCCCATAAACACTTGTCGGTTGCCTCGAGTTGTCCAGACGTCGTGAATGAGGGTAATCTTTGATGGAAGATCCTGGAAAAAATGAGAATGAAAAAAATCAGTGCCAGTCCTGATCGAGTACAGGAGTTGAAGTGAAAAAGCCTTACCCTCAGTGTTGATACAATCTTAGACTGCAAGTTGCAGTAAAGCTTGTGGGCTTCTCGAGCGGCCCATACATGAGAATTGAGCTTGATACTTTGCCAAGCGTAGTTAAAAGCAACGTGGAGGATGACATCGTCGATTCGAGTTCAAGGAAGCGAGTGGCGAACAAGCCACAAGACAAGGATCTGGTTGAGAGTCTTTTGATCGAACTTGGCCATCTGAACATAACTCTCCATCTGACCTTTCTCTTCCGCTTGTCTCTTCTTGGCAACCTCTTGAGCGGTTAGAGGAAGCTTGGCGCCAGCCTTGATTGCATCACGGCGTGCAGTGAAAGGTTGTCGATGTGAATTCCCATAGCGGTGCAGTACAAGGTTACCTCGTGTGCCATCACCCTTCTTGTAAGTATTCCCACACCATTTGCACTCGTAGTACATGGGTGTTCCGGTCTTCTACAGGGATATTGAATCAGCTCAAGGTGAAAATTTCACTACATAAAGCAGCCAGAGATAAGATAGAATTGGCTTACTGGTTCGCCTTCTGCATAGACAGGCGGATGAAAGTACAGGTTGATATTGTCAATCTCAAGATCATTGTCTTTCCTTGTTCGGGTCTTGCGTTTCTTGACAACCTTTGCGTTTTCTCCATCAGAGTCCTGAGTCATGTCCATGACTGGATGATTCGCGTCTGAGTGCGGTCGGGAAGGTTCAACTGGTCCTGAACGTCTTTTGTTGGTTTTGCGGTTTGGAGCGGCGGCAGCAGAGGCTGAGGTGCGAGATCCAGACACCAAAGGCCGAGATCCAGAGGTTTGAGAGGTTGAATTCCGCGTGGGTCTAGTTACAACAACAGAAACATTAGAATCAGAGCCTCCGTCATTCTCTTGGGTTGATGCTTCTTCACGAGGTTGCTTGGCCAGGAGTGATCTGCGAGAATCGTTGTTTGGCCGAATATAATTTGGATCAGTACGACTCGGAGTTATGACACGACAAGATTGACGAGACGGTGGCCGAGAGGGGGTTCCCTGCGGTGGTGAAGGAGGGACCAAGCCCTGTGAACGTGTCATGTTCACCTTGAGCCGGGTCTGATGGATCGACGCCTGCCGGTATCACTATGTAAGGTGGCTAAAAAGAGATTGATGTATCGGTACAATCTGACTGCGGCGCAGCATTCCCACATATGTATCTACAGTGAGCAATATCCATTGATGCATATTGATACATACCGAAATGTATCGGTATCTATCATTATCGCATTGGCTAACCCAATGCACATCCATCTCACACCGTGTATCGCATCGCTAATACGATGCAATTTAAACGATGCATATCGCATCGGCCTTACTAGGCGATGCGTTGCGATGCAAAATATCAGGCTGTATCGTCGATGTGATATGGCCCGATATCGATGCTTACATCGTATCAGTTTCATCGTTGCTATCACTTCAAAATGGCAAAATTTAACTACAAAGCATTATGTTGGCAAAAGAATACTGCAGTTCCTCACATGTGGTGAAGTGCAAATCAGGCAATTAAACTGGGGTGTAGTCAAGTTTAATGATGAAAGTAGCCCAGAATAGTAGTCATATGCCATATTTTTGACATATCTATTATCTCCCACATTTTTACAAGACTGCAAGTCATCTCAGGTTTAATTTTTTCCTGTTATTACACTGGTATTTTTTATTTATTTGATAATCAAGTTTGGATTAGTGCAAAGACCTACTGCTCTATTTCATATTTAATGAAGGCTTTGCAGCTCCATGATACGGTTTGGCATATTCACATGAAGCCACACCAGCCTCTCCCACAATGCATGTGTGTGTATATCAATTGATTTCATACAATTAGTAATAGAAGGATATCAAAGATAAATCACCAAGTACAGAGAAACTCAAGATTCATAGGGATATCAAAAAAGAAAATCAGAAGGCACAAGTAGCACAAAGCAGAAAATGTTGTTTAAAGACAGTTAAGGGGCAGCAATAAAAAGTTTTTGAAGGGCTAAGGCTACCCTCATCAGCATCAAGGGGAAAGGAAAAAAAAAACACATAGAAAGATCAGATAAAAGTGGCTGCCTGTTGCCTGCAGTAGCAGTTGTCAACAGTGCCCTTGAGATCTTTTAATTTCTCTGCTCAGTCAGGTGATTTCCATGGATTTGTGTTGAAGTTAGATGATAACCTTGTGAAACTGTCTGCGCGGTCAGTTACTAGGTGGTAGGAGTCCGCCGAGTGATTTAAGTCAATATGAAAGTCTCAGGACATTACAAAAGAGCTGATTGAAGTTCAAGCAAGTGGATAAAAATTCCTTTTTTAGGCATTGGGAGCCAAGTGATATTTGACATCACCTCCGCTGTCTTCAGACGCATCAGCTGAGCCAGCGAATCTGTTTCAGATGGCCTCAATGGGCTTTCTAACCACGTTCAATAAAATGTTCAACCTGCGACAATGAGGCATAAGATTGAGAAGTACCATGGCCTCGGTGAGCCCGCAGTTGTAGCTCATAAGCAGTCCAGACAGTAACGCACTTGAGCCGATCACCAAATCGGCACTCAGAAGCGGCGAGGTCATTGTCATTGGCTTCATCAGGATGATAATCAGGTTGTTGACATGGAAAATCAGGCCGGCAGGCCAATGGATATTTAAAAGATAAACCCGGAACCCGTTTGTCTCTGCTGATGAGCCCGCCGGCTTCCTTGGTCTCCGTCTCTGTCCAACCCGTCAGGCTTCCTTGGTCGCCGTCTCTGTCCAACTCGTCGTTGTTGTCATATCTGTCCAACCCATTGTTGTTGCTATTGAGTTGTTTCCGGCCGGCTGGGGCAGGGGAAGCACACTCAATACGGCTGTACACCATCCCAGAAGGTCGTGAGAGATCCCTCCGGAGCTTGCGCCGCCATAACTTGGTCTGCAGGTGGAAATAAAAGTGAAGGAGGAGGAGCGGAGTCAGAGCTGGGGTCGGGGCCAGTGTTGTAAGTGAGGGAGGGGTTGGGTTCATCGAGATAGACGGCCTGGACCCGGTCAAGCGGCTCATCGGAAAGGTGTCCCAGGACCTCCCGGACTGTCATCCATGATCCCACCCTTGTTGAGTACAGATGTGGCAGTGAGTAGAGCGGCTTGAAGAGCACTGAGAGCAGCAGCCTCAGCGAGCGGCGTGGGGTATTTGTGGAAGGGACTTGTCAAGGTTGAGGCTGTTGAACGATTTGCTGTAGATGTGCACATTGGAGGAAGAGTCAGAGCAGGGGGTGGTCACCATTCATGAGCCTTCCACCTGTGGATTGTCGCACGCACTCCGTGTGCCAGACTCATCTGTGCAGGCATGATACTCTGCGGATGTGTAATGCTTTGGGCCACATCACCTTGAATGTGTTGATCTTTTTTGGTTAGTGGCTGGTAGGTACCGCCTTGCAAGGGTCCATGTGGCACAATACCTTGGTTTGGATTGCTAAGCAATTTAATACTAACTAGAGGCCAAGGCGGCTTCGCCGCTGCAAACACAAGGTCTAATGCACTTGTCTCTCTTGGAGCATTGAAATGGGTAAAACTTCCATCCTATATACTAAAGCTACTACACATTTCTTCAACCTTCCAAGAAATGAATTGGAAATTGCCCCGAGATTCCATTATTTTTCAAAGCTAAAATTGGTCTTGAAAGTGTTGTGGGATTTATTTCCACAAATATCACCATTAAAGCGTCTCATATAGATTTCAATTTTCAATTTAGACTGTTACCAAGAAGGGTCACCAAAAACTAAACCAAATCCTTGAATCAACTCTGCAGATTAATTTTGACAAGTATCAACCATGAGCATCTTTGTTCAAGCTAACAAGAACCTAAAATGCTTGGGGATCAATTTTTAAAACTCAATCAAATGACCCAACACAGATCAATTGCAATTTGTTACAGATTTATAGAAAAAAGGCAAATTTGTGTAGATATACGGACTTACTTTGCGCACTGCGAAAAACACTTCGCGCACTGCACAGTGCGCGGATTCCCAAACACTTCGCGCACTGCGGGTAAACTACACAACTTTTTGAAGATTTTTCTTGACAAATCAATAAACAGGCTTCTCATTGGCCTCTCTGAATTTTTTGGAAGTTTTTCAAAGCATTCTTCTATGTTTAAAAAAATCATTAAAAACCAGAAGAAATGTAGGATTTGGGCGCCTAAAAAACAAGGTTCCTATAGCCCAAAAATTTCAAATAATTTTTTGAGTAATTAGAAATGTAAGAAAAGCTACTTCAAAACTTTTCAGCCACTTTTTGCAAGCATACAGGTCTGAAAAATGAGGATAATTTAGATGCAATGTGCTAATATGTGTTGAAGTTTCTTATTTTTCAGACCTGTATGCTTGCACAAAGTGCCTGAAAGGTTTTGAAGTAGCTTTTCTTACATGTAACATTACTCAACAAATTATTCAAAATTTTTGGGTTATGGGAACCTTGTTTTTTAGGCACCCAAATCCAACATTTCTTCTGGTTTTTAATGATTTTTTTAAACATAGAAGAATGCTTTGAAAAACTTCCAAAAAATTCAGAGAGGCCAATGAGAAGCCTTTCTATTGATTTGTCAAGAAAAATCTTCAAAAAGTTGCGTAGTTTACCCGCAGTGCGCGAAGTATTTGGGAATCCGCGCACTGTGCAGTGCGCGAAGTGTTTTTTGCAGTGCGCGAAGTAAGTCCGTAGATATAAGTGATTTTTGGAGTTGACTATTTCAACAGAATGATGGCCGTTGGAAGATTTGGAAGCCAAAACATCATGATGTTTGGTATTTGCAAATGATCTACTTTTTGGAGGGAGATGGCAGGGTATGGGCAGTTTTGATTTTTCACTGAGGTACCAATCTCTACAGACCATGAAAAGTGACTGGAGCACACATGGACCCCAATTGGCTGAAACACCAATTGAAAAAAGTTCAAACCATACAAGATTTAGTGGCATGGGAAACACCATGACATAGGCCTTTGTCATGCCTTCCTCCTCACTAAGTTTAGGAATTTATCTGTGCGGACGCGGAGGCCCTCTTTCCCTCGTCGAGGGTCTTGACGAGCTGCCTGTCGGCCGGAAGGCTGCCCTGGAGCAGCATTGGTTGACAGTTGTGGCCTGCAGCAACAAGCTTGGTCGCGGAGCAGAAGCTGAGCGAGATGAAGGGCAGACTGGAGGTTTAATGATATGGATTGCAGGGGAGCTTGGTGACATGGATCACATGGGGAGCGGTGTCGGGCCCGCTGGGGTGGACCAGCGTGACGACGGCGGGAGCTTCCCCACCGTGCAAGATGCAGATGTTGTGCACCCATCCACCGGACGCGGCAAAGTCTACACAGATTGGGTTGAATGGGATCCGCTCGTCCCAGACGGTGGGCGCGGGCTTGGAGTTGACGCTTTCGATGTACGTGATGAGACTCGACAGGTGGCCTTGGCCGAGCCGGCGGCAGGCAAGACCGAGTTGGGGAGTCACGCCAGACTGGGGACGCTGGAGCGGAGCAGCTTCTTGGGATGCTGGGCCACCCACCAGTTCGACTCGTTGTTGTGCTGGCACGCCGCGATTTTCCGTGCGCCTGAGCCGACGGCAAACTGGGACTCGCCGGGCGACCATCAGACAAAGGTGCCAGAGCGGTTCAGGGGTAATAGAACCAACGACGACTGCCAGTTCGCCGGCGTGCTGGGATCTAATGAGTCTAGGCCGTGCTGCTATACATATGCCCCAATACTAATTTATGAAGAAAAAAAAACAGCTGGGTGGGGCAGCACTGCACGGCGAGGGAGATTTCAATCTGAATTGAAAGAATAACTGACCATGCGGGTGGATCGTTGGCATAATCGGGAGCTGAATGTACAACGTTTCATAATGTATGTTAATACAATGGGTTAGAGAGCTCCGCTTGTGCAAAAGAATAAATGATTGACAGGGGGGAAGAGGACTGACATTTGAGCATGGTGTTTTGCGTCTTGTTAACGAGGTAAAAAGTAATGGCACCACCAATCATGAAGTGACTCATTGGCCTGAACACGGAAGTAAGCCAAGCTTGGACACCAAAGATAACTGCTAAGTGACCTCAATGGCGGACTGAAAAAGTTTAGATTGGCTAAACTTCAGCCTGGGCCAGGATGGCTTCTCGGAATAATCATGTGAAGCCAAGGAGAGAGACGTACCCTTAGAGTCCAATGTTTGCCGGGGCCCACAGCCCTAGCAGTAGCAGCGGCGGCGAAGGGTCGGTGGACAAATTGAAGGGTGCAACAGGCGGCAAGGAGGCGGGCAAGGCTCTCCCGCAACGGAGTGGTCTAGGGAGAATGTGCGTGGCCGGTGTTTGGATCAGGTCAAAGAATTGATCAACCATCAGCAGGGTAGAAACTTGGAATGTTGAGTTGCTGGGTCAGGATTGGCAACGTGGCAATGGTGATTTGGTCACAAACTTGAACCTTAGTTTGGATGCGCCCGGCGGTTGTTTGGATACAAGCTGACAACATGGCGCCGGATGTGTGGAAACGGCCTAGAAACTTCTCATCAAGCCGCGCGGCAAAAGAAACGGTTGGCGAGGGATGTTGGCGGGTACTGCAGTTTACTGGAGGTGCCTCAGGCGAGGGTATAAAAGAGGGGGCTAGTTCGTATTCTGAGGCCTCAGGCAACTCCCCCGGCTGTGATTCCAGCGGGGGGGTCGTCTCACCCCATCCGCTGTTGCATGTGCGCAGTTTGATGGGGATTATTTGGTGGCCCCCCTTTGCTTAACCGCTGGGGGTCATCCTCCCATCTGTTTTTTAACCCTGCTAGACAGGGATGGACAGTGGGCCACGATATCTCAGATTCCTGGGATTGGGTGGCAGGTTGCGGGCTTTTTGTTACTTTTGTTGTGATGTTGGGTTCTTGTTGCGCGTAATTTGTGAGGGGAAACCCCGTGTCCGTGGCTCATGCTTTTGTAGGGGGGAATCCCTGGCATTTTTTTTTTTTTGTGTTTTTTTGTATTTTACAGGGGGAACCCTTGATTTTTTTTTTCCATGATTCACAAGCTTTAATATACTTGGATTGCCAAGGATACGTTGTAGTAGGCGGAGCGGTTGACCTTGAGAAAAATGTGGTTGCGATGGCCGCGGAGTGGCTTCTGAAGTTCTGAGGAGTCATATCCAATGCTGAGGCCTCTCAAGCTGGCAGGTGGTGGCTAGGGTTGACAATTGGGCGGGTTCGGGCCGCCCACGGGCTAGCCCGCCTCAGCCCGCGACTTAAGTGGACAGGCCGGGCCGGGCCAAAACCTCAGATTTTGCTGTCCGGCCCAAACCCGTGTCCGCAATGAGACGGGCACGGGCTGTCCAGCGGCGCCCCGTCGGGCCAAATGGCCAGCAGGCCACCGCGGGCTGCCCGCGGGCAGCCCGCTGGGAGCCCACGGGCCAAGTAGAAGCACTCTCAGAAAAAGGTAGTTTTGCTGCAGGGGACATGGATTTTTTTTAATTCTAAGCACATGTATGTAAATAAAGAAAATAGTGGAAAATAAAGCATTCAATTAAGGAAGAAGAAAGAACACGCTATTTTTTCTTAATCCAGTCTTGAGCACATAATAGTGCTTCAGTGGTTTCTTCGCTCAGGCGGCTTCGGTAGTCGTCCAAGACACGTCCCCCAGTGGAAAAGGCTGATTCCGATGCCACAGAGGTCGCCGGGGCCATCAAGATCACCTTGGCGAGCTTAGAAAGTGTTGGGAAGCGAGACGAATTGATCTTCCACCAGCTGAGGAGATCAAAATCTTTGTCGCTGGTTATGCCAATATTCCTCTCCTCAAGGTAGAGGTCTAATTCGGCACCGGGTGCATTGAACTGGCTGCTTTCTGTGGTGCCATTCATGTATTGGAGGAAACGATTGGTATCCTCATTGGCTTTGCTTTTTGGGCTTGACGGCATCTGGGCTTTTGATTCGGAAGTAGCTGAGACCGGAGAGTAGATTGCTGATAAAGCAAGGATAGCCTCCCTGACCTTGCTCAGAAAGTCCTTGATTTGTTCAGAAGTGTGCATATCGATGAGGCTGAACTGAAGGTAGCGGATTTTGTAGCGAGGGTCAAGTACAAGTCCGATAGCCGCTAGTTCTTGCATTGGCTCCCAGTATTTGAGGAATTTGTCCTTCATTGGCTTGATTATTTTTGTGACGTGGCTGTTGTTGAGCTTGGACGCAGAGGCTTCAGAAAATTGATTCTCGATCCTCTTCATTGCACGGTAGGAGTGGTTTGTTGTTGGGTACCGAGTACCACTGAGCATTAATGTTGCTGTGAAAAATAAGAACCCATCAGAAAAATTACGACGAAGCAAGTAACATTGAAATAAAGGTGAGAGCTTACCTTCGTAAAACGGCTCCAAAAAGTCTTTCATCACAGCTAGCTCGTCCCAGTCAAGAGAAGAGGGGCACAGCTCAAATTTGTCGTCGTCCATGGAAAGCTGCTGAAAAGCTAGTTTGAGAGGTGATGACGACTCGATCATGAGATAAGTAGCGTTCCAGCGTGTAGGAACATCTTTGGTCGGATGCTTCATCTTCGGATCGAGGTTACAAGCTAGCATGGCACGCTCAAACGATTCCATCCTGGCCGACGAACCATGGATGAATTTGACGCTCTCGCGGAGGCGTTCGACTGGACCACTGACTTTCTTGAGGCCTTCCTTTACAACAAGGTTGATCACGTGGGCTAAGCATCGCATATGGAAGTAGCTGGATGTTGAATGATGTTCAGAAACTTGACATCGATCGCAAATGAATCGTTTAAGTCGAGGGATTGCTGCGTCATTGTTGCTGGCATTGTCAAGGGTGACAAAAGCAACCTTATTGAGTGCCTTCCATTCAACCAAGGTTTGAGCGAGACGGTCCGCAATAACTTGGCCGGTGTGAGGAGACAGGAGGGGTCGGAAGCTGAGTATGCACTTGATTAACTGCCAGTCGTCGTTGATGTAGTGTGCCGTAATAACCATGTAACTAGTGAGATCAGACGAGGTCCATAAGTTGGTTGTAAGAGAAATATTTTCGGCCTTCGATATCTTATTCATCTCTGTTGCCTTGAGTTTCTGAAAAATTTCAACACAATCATTTCTCAAAGTTTGTCGGCTGGGGATTGAGAATTGGGGCTGGGCAGTTTTCATCAGATCAACAAAACCTTCGTGCTCAACAATTCGGAACGGATATTCGTGTTTGATGATCATCTCGGCCAGCTTTTTGCGGGTCTCTTCTTGGGAAAAAATCCATGCACCCTTCATGCGATTGCAACCAGAGAACACCAGTTGAGATTGCGCGAGAGAAGTGATCCCGCCGTGCTCGACAAAGCATTTTTCCGAGTGCCTTCGAAGGTGATTTGTGCCCGACGCAGACATGGCAGAGAGGCTGGATCGGCAGTAATTACAAATGGCCTTGACAAGGCCACCGGCTGTTGGGTGCAGTAAATGAGGCCACAAAAGTTAACGACTTAGGACTGGCATAAGGAACACATAATATATAAAGCCTGCTTACCTTCAACAACCCTTTCAAAGTGATCCCATACTTTGCTTGTGAGCTTCCTTTTCTTGACTTGCCGTTCAATTTCACTGTCATGATCAACATCTTGGGAGCTGGCATTACTGTCAGTGGAGGATTTTTCAGGCGTGCTGGTAACTTCGGTGGAGATTTCCTCGATCTCTTCATCGCTATCTTTGGAGGTCGTGGTGGAAACATTGTTCTTGTTGGACTCGGAACTCTTGTTCATAATCACGCTAGAGGTGTGTTTTGGTCGAGTAGAGAGAGGCATTATAGGCTGGGCTTAAAAGTTAAAGCTCGTAAATTTCAATTTCAATTTTATAATAGGAAGAAGACTTTGGAGTTCGGAAATGGAGTGTGAAATTTTCTGAGCGTAAGATTGAAGGCACACAAGATGTCAGAAAACATGTGTCTTTTATATAAAGATCACCAGCGCTTGAAAATCTTCTTTCGATCCTGATATTCTACATAACTACCGGTACACCAAGTTGCCACGGGCACATAAGTTGGAGAAGAATGGATTTTTGCAGGACTTTCTACTAATATTTTCTACCTTGTGAGACTAAAGAAATGTAAAAGGAGGAGATTTTCTCAGAGGTCCTGTGACCGGGTCTTGGAGTCCGGGGACCGGGATCATGGATGGCACACAGATCAATATCATCTGAGCTTCTGGCTGGACCAGATCAGCAAGGCAAAGCCCACGGGCGCCCGACGGGCAGCCCGCGCCGACCCGCGCCGTTTAGAAACTTTAACAGGCCGGGCCAAAGCTCAATATTTTTACAAAAGTACTGTCCGCGCCCGGCCCAAACCCGGCCGGGTTTGGGCGGCCTGTTGGACACCCGGCCCAATTGTCAACCTTAGTGGTGGCCATGAGCATAAAAGGAAGGGGTGGTGTGGTCCAATAAATCCCCAGGCAATTGGAGATGCTGTAATTCCAGCTATCAATTGTCCTCAACCCCCTCCGCTGTTGCACTTGCACAGTCCGAGGGGCTGAAGAATGGGCCCCCCACTGGTCTGTAGCCTTTGCTGCGGGCCGGGGGCCTTCAAGTCCATCACTTTTGACCCGTGCACTTGACACGGGCTGGGTGTTGCGCCTGTGGGCACGGCTTTGCCAATGTTGGAAGGCTGGTTGAGATTTTAGAATGTGTTTTTTTTTTTTTTTTTTGTTCAAGGAAAAGTTACAATTTTTGGATTGTTTTTTTGTAAAATGGGGAAACCCTTGATTTTTTTTTATCATTTTGTGTATGTACAGGGGGAACCCTTGATTCTTTTTTAGGATTCTGGCAAAACTGTGTCTTTAATAAACTTGGATTAGATAAATAATTGAATGCATGCATAAAGTGATGTGGATGGACCAGGATAAACAGCTATATTGGATGAGGAACAAGCTCTGCAGCTTGTTCCCCGGCTCAAATATGGTCTCAAGGGCTGGCAAGTGTCACAGACTGTAACCTGACATGTCAGGTTACAACATAAAGCTGTACACAAAGATGTGTTCCAACTTTGGTATATTGCAGTTTTTATTCTTTCTCTCCTGAAATAAATTGGAGCTGAGATGGAAAGGGAACAAACTAAGCAAATGTTTTAAAATATATTATCAAAGTGTTCTTTGGTGTGCATTCTATAGCAAAAGTGAACTGTGGGCTATGCATTTGTAGAGCTTCCTACACTGGTGTGTTTCAGGTTGCAATTTTGACAGTGTGATTGCTAGCTTTTTTTTCCTGATTGTTTTGATGAGGTCAGGAAGACTGGTCAATGTGAAATTGGTTTCACATAAAAACTGATTGTGGGGCCAATTTAATCAGCTTTAGATGATAAACTCTGTGGTTGGTTAAGGAAGTTTCAGGAAATGAATGAAGATTTTTTTGTGAAAAGGTATTTTTGGTCCCTGTAGAAATCTACATTACATAGTGGGAGCACCTTGTCACCAAATATTTCTCAGGACAGCCTTTCAATTCACCTTTTACAACACCACTGCAGCATAAGAACCATGATAGCAGTTATTTCAAAGTACCAAAAATGGTTGGCTTTGTTGGTGCCTGTGTGCTGCTTACAAGTAGCTCAAGGAAGGTATCCAAATTCATTGTTGGAGAGCGGTACCAGCACATCAGAGATTTTAGTCCAGCCTTTGCTTGATAAAAGTATGTAGGATTTTCTCTTCCCAATGTCTAGAAAGAATCATCTTGATCAGTTCATTTTTTTGCCAGAGATGCTGAATTTTCTATCAAAAATCTTTCAATTGAAATTTCACGGATGGGAAAACAGGCAAAGGTAGCAAGCTGTCAGAAAGCCAAATAAATCTCACAGATGTGTTTAAAAAGGAAGCTAGCAAGTGTTCAGTTACCCACATACTTCGAAGTCCAGGGTATTCTCAAATACCAGAAATACAGGGACTTGTCAGGAAACAAATATCTGGGATCCCCCAGCTTGGAAACATAAGCAGTATGTTAATTGATAGGATTTTCCTATTCAATCAATAGAAAGAGAAAATTAACTCATATTCTGAAATTTTTTACTTTCCCTAATAGTTTTGGAGTTCAAGAAAACAGAACATAATAAAAGTATGTTTCCCTAAATAGGGTAACACACTGAATTTTACATGAAAGACTTCTACTGATCACAGTTTCCTGATTGTTTATCTCTGATAGACTTGATGCAGAGAGATTTTAATTCAATAGTAAAATCTTTTCTTGAAAATAACAGCTTTTCTGCAGCATTCCATGACTACCCAACCAAAGAGAAATCTGATACATACAGAATTTTGCAAGATAACCTTAATGTTCTGGAGGCAATGCTTTCAACTATGGCAAATTGGATTTCCTTGGAGGATGAAACTAAGATGTATGTCAAATAGATCATCTTGCAAATAAAGTGATATAATAGACTTAAAAGTTTACATGCCAAATTATTTCCTAAACATTTTGGAGACAGGATTAAACCAAGAAAATTGGCTTATCTAAACTATTCATTGAAATCTTATGGTCAGCTTCTGGAGGTTTTTATTGGAATGAGTCCCCGCTTTCAAAGTAATTCATATCATTTGAGGGCATTGAATCTCCAAAGGATTTTTTTTGAAATAATTTACTACTTCCAAAAGCACATGCTGATCCAGCCAGTGTTGTTTGATCATATGTTCAAGAGGAACAATATCATATTGGATATTTCAAAGCATGTTTTTGAGTCTTGTAAGTATGATCAAAGACTCACAAAGAATAATTTTCCTCAAAGTAGCAAGAATGCTCTCAACAACTGGTACTTCATCTCACCTGTTTTGAAAATGCTTGAAGGTAAGCTTGGTGCAATTTTCTACTTGATGAACCGGATTATTACTTACATTTATCTTGACTCTCATCCAATTTTTTCACAGAATGTGGAGAACAATACAAGAATATTTTTTCACATGAATACATCAGACTTTCATTTGGGAATTACAAAAGCTCTGAAGAAAGCAAAACTAATCCAAGATTACAAGCCAAAATGTCAAGAATTGAAAAGTTAACATTTGGAGATGATCAGAGTGAAAAGAAAATGAATCTATATGAAAAAGAAAGTGGAAAAGCTTGGTTGAATTCAAACCTTCAAATTTATGAAGAAGTGGTTCAGGCTTTCACAAACATTCTCCTTTTTGGGGAAGAGAAGAAATGCAGCTTGGCATTGAACCTTTTATTCCAGCTCTTAGAATATTGGAAAGAATACTATCCAAAAGAAACTCTGGAAATTGAAGTAAAAAACAAATATTTTCAGGAGAGCTTTTCTCTGATGTCTTCAAGCAGCCAGTTTCTTGCAGAGTTAGAAAGAATCAAGCTTTATTTAGAGAAAGAATTCAAGCAATTTGGCTGGAAACCACTAGGTTTTGGAAATACAAATATTGATAAAGACATTTCCAATTCAAACATCAAATACCTGGAAATGTTAGCAGACTATCTGATCATCATTGCACAGGAGAATTTTCATCAACGTCCAAATATTGCCTATGAAAATTCACTTTACAGGTACCTTCAAAATGAACTGATTAATGACAGGATTGAATGTTTGAAATCAAGAATGATTGAATTAAGCAGTTATTATAAAAAATATACTACTTAGGAATTTAAAATGCTCCTCATATATGATTAGAATTTTTATAGCCTAATGTTTATATCATATTATGCTTATTTGATTGTCTCATCATGGCCTGAACACGTTAAAATACCTTTCCAACTTTCCAGGGAGGCCCCCTGGCAAGTCTGTGTAGAGCACTGCAATTGAGTATAGTGAGGAATAGGAAAACTCCCCCAAGGGGAAAATGATATTGCCATAGGCGTAACTTATTTTGAATTATGCTTATATTATCTACTTAGTATGCTTCAAACCTAACACTAGCAACCATGTATATAGTCTATACTTGGTTGCCACAGGCTTTTCCTTCTCTAGTGAATCAGAACCATTTCTATCTCCTCACTCCTGAGTGTCACATGACTTAATTCCAGTCTGTGAACCTCAGTGTTTGTCCCTTGTTTCCATCAACAGATTATGAGGCCCACTACTCACCCTGCTTGCTACTATTGAAAAATCTCTTTTCTTGCTCTATGTTCAGCTTCTTTGACATTGATTACCCAATCAATCAAACATATGCCTCCCTGATTGATTCAAAACCCCTTGGCTATCATCAGGACTGTTCCAGTTCTTGACGGCAACTCGGTTACTTTTCCCTCCTGGCGCACTAGGCTCAAGGAACTCTTTGCAATCGTGGGGATGCACAACATTGTAACCGGAAGACTAGTCCGCCCAGAGACTGACTACAAAGACAATGACTGTAAAACTCTCACCCAAGGATCCCAGAGGCTTTACTACACTGAAGAGTCCGGATCAGACTGGGATAACCTCTCAGACATGGATCGGGCTACCTTGAAGATGACGTTCTTGATTGATCTGGCAATCTGTTAAAATGAAACCAAGCCAGTTAAAATTCTCTTCACAACTATTTGCGATGCATACAAGAGGAAAACCAGGGTAGGACAAATGATGATTCAAGATTCTTCCTGGTGTGCTCGACACAAACCCAACAAGCCCATTGCAACCTGAATCTCTTGGATCCGCAACACTGCTTTCAACCTCACTTGGACCAGCAAATTTGTGATTGTCTCCTGCTTGGCTTGGACAAATCCTGGAAGCCACTCAGAAACCACCTTTTGTACTCGCCAAACAAGATTTCCCTTGACAAAACCCTGACTTATCACAAGTCCCTGGCTTCAGAGGGACCTGGTACAGCCTGGGCTAGCGCAAAGCGCCCTCGCGCGAAGCGCGACCTCCAAAGGAGGGACTTGCAGGTAAAGCCAAGAATTTGGCTTGAGAGCTTTCAGTGTTTTGGTGGGAGTTTTTTCCCGCTCCCCTTTCAGGGGTCTTCTCCTTGTGTATTCCTATTGCCTGTGGTGCCAGATTAAAGGCCTGATTTTTCTCTTTCTTTTGGTGTCAATCACCACTTTTTCCCCCTTCACAAACTCCTTCCATCCCCCTTTGAAGTTTGTGATTTTTTTGTGTTCGGCCAGAGGTGTGTATGCAAATTCCGAGTAGATCCATTTTGTGAGCGTGAGCCTCTATAGTGGCTACAGGAAACAAGAAAAGTGGGGGAAACTGGTTTTATTTCTTGGGATAAAGAACTACAAACAGAGAGAAAGAGAGAAAGAGAAGGAAAGAGAAAGAGACAGAGAAATATAATGATCTGGAGGGGGTCTATCTACTCCTGGTAGGAGGATCCTCAAAAGTCAACTTGAATCACCTGGAAAAGTGATAAGGACAGCTGTGCCAGACCAACAAGGGCTACAGCCTCCGCGCGCACCAAGGAGACGGTGGGGGGGACACAGAATAGTAATACTAATCTGCTCTGATTTTTAGACTGAGTCTAGGATTAACAGAGTAACCTTTGATCTTGAGAATGGTTGATGTGAAAGCAATAAAGAGAAGCAATAAAGAGACACAGAGAATCAATCTGGATAATCAAGGTTCAAATGAAGATTATACTTACTGTCAATATCCTAGGCGCCTGTGACGGTAGGAGTACTGGGAGCGTGGTATCCTCTTGTAGGGTGATCCTGGGTTATCTACGGCGTGGTTCTGGGTGGTCTGAAGTCTGTAGATCCTCCTCAGGCAAGGGGGATCCTGAATTCGAAAATTTTCACAGTTTGCTTATGTAATTACATATGTACATGTGGTTTGGCGCGCCTGGTAGCGCTGACACGTCACAACTGCGCCTGCGCACCACACTCAAGAACTCAGGTAAGGAGTATAGTTACAAAGAATTGGTAAGTTGTAACAAGGGTTAAAATTGCATGAGGAAACAGAATATGAAGTCAAAATAATGATATCTCTTAAGATGAAAAAGATATGATGTAATTTCATATGTAATGAGTAGAAAAAGGGCAGACATTAGGTCAGCTGTGTTAACTCCAAGGCTGACATTCCCTACCACCAAAAGGGTTGGGTTTCTGTAAGAAATTAAAACACAGGGGTAGACCTCTTCTCACTTCTGAATTTCCTAAGAAGGATAGCAGAGTCTGGAATGTCCTTCTCAAGGAGCCATTCATCATGATCAGCACTCAAGCCCTTGTATCTAGAAGTACATCATGACATCCCTGTTCTCTCCTCTCAATCTTTTGTCTCTGAGAATCTTCTGTATGACTTTACTCTGAGGGGTATTGTCCATGGGGGGAATGACAATTTTAACCTTCTGTCTCAAAGGGAACTTATCTGGATTGGGGTCTCTGTATGGTTTCACTAAGCTTACAGGGAATGTGGGATGTTTCCTGCTGAAATCTTCAGTCAGAATCACTTCTACAGCATTCTTTCCATGTAGAGCTTTCACAATGAAGGGTCCAGTAAAGGAGTCTCTCATCTTCTTAGGGCCAGACAAGATGTTGAAGTTTGCTGTGGATATCAAGACTTTGTCACCAACTTTGAAGGATGGTTCTTTATGAGTCTTATCCCATCTCTCTTTGTTATAAGATGTAGCATCTGTTATGCATTGTTCAGCATATTTTCTTGCTTTCTCAAAGATTTTTCCATAGGCAAGAGCTGTGGGATGAATGTCTACAGAGTCTTGTTTCAAGAAATTTCTGGGAAGGTTTGGGATCCAGCCTTTCTCCAGGATGGCAGGAGGTTTTCCAGTGGTTGAATGTGTGCTGGTGCAATATGCCAGCTCAAGGATTGGTAGAAGTGAAACCCAGTCATGAGTGTATCCATCATTGTCTTTGAATTCTAGTCCATAGGCACAAAATCTCCTGATCATATCCTCAAGTGTTTGGATCATCCTTTCAGCTAGACCATCAGTCTGGGGGTGGTAATCAGTAGAAAAGGAGAGTTTTGTTCCTAGCATACTGTGCAAACCAGTCCAGAATTCAGATGTGAATTTAGGATCTCTGTCAGAGATGATGATTCTTGGGACGCCAGTTCTGGGCATCACTCTGTTCCAAAATAGTATGGCAGTGTCCATTGCAGAGTCATCTTTGAAGCAGGGCACAAATATTGGAGTCTTGGAGTATCTGTCTACTATTACCAGACAAGCATTGAAACTAGCAGCTCCTCCAGGGGATAAGGAAGTTACCCAGTCCATGTTAATCACATCCCATGGCTTTGAGGGTTCTTCAATTTTCATGAGCAGTCCAAATCTCTTGCCTGTGGCTTTATTTGCTTTCTGGCATCTATCACAAGAAGAGCAGTATTCACTACTGTCTTGTCTCCAATTAGCCCACCAGGCAGTATCAGTTACTTTATCCAAATTCCTGTCCTCAGAGAAATGACCAGAGTAGACACTGTCATGGCATTCATGCAAGATGGTGTTAATGCTGTCTTTGTCAGCTAGAAATAGCACAGAATTGTGTTTTTCTCTGAAGTAGATGAGGCCATCAAACAATGAGAATCTTCCTTCATCATATAAATTTCTCCAAGGTTCTTGCAGAGAGTTTTTCATTTGGGAATCTTTGGCATATTTCAGCAAAAGCTCAGACAAGATAGTAGTGTTCTTATCTTGTTGGTAACCTTCTCTTACTGAGTCAAAGAATTCATTCTTGAAGGTAGAGACATGTATGCCCATGATGGGGAATCTATCATCATCTTTGTCTTCTGGGTCATAAGCAGGGTTGCTTGGATCATTTGGCAAAGCCCATCTGCTAAGTCCATCAGCATTCTTGTGAATATTTCCATCTATGTGGATTATGGTCATGTTGCCTCTGTATTCCTGAATAGCAATCTGCCACCTAAGCATATGTCTGTTGGGATTCTTCATGTTCAGCAGTGATCTCAAAGCTGTGCAATCTGTTACAACATGGAAGACACTGCCATCTAAGTAGTAATGGAGTTTTTCCAGGGCCCAAACCAGACATAAGCATTCAAGTTGGCTAGCACCATATCTTGTTTCACTGTCCTTCAGTTGTCTGGATATGAAAACAATAGGCCCTTCTTTCCTTACTCCATCAATGACTTGGACTTGATGTAAGGCAGCACCTAGACCAGTCATGCTTGCATCCACATATAGTGTGAAGGGATGGGCCCAGTCTGGAAACAGTAGCACGGGAGCTGTGGTCAGTTTTTCTTTCAACAAGTTGTATGCTACTATCCTATGGTGAGTCATCTCATATATGACATCTATTCTGGTGAGTTCAGTAAGAGGTTTTGCTATCTCAGCAAACTTCTCAATGTGCTGCCTGTAGTAACCAGCAAAACCAATAAAAGATTGCATTTTTTTCCTACTACTAGGCACAGGCTTTTGGAGGACAGCAGCTACTTTGTTCTGATCTATTCCTATAGCAATTCCAGAAACAAGATGGCCTAGAGCTTTGATCTGGTCAAATCCAAAATTACATTTCTTCAGGTAGATCTTCATGTTCATGTTGATGACAACCTTAAGTATCCTGTCTATCCTAGTGAGGTGTTCTTCCCAAGTGTTAGACATAATGATGATATCATCAATGTAGATAATGACCCACTTCTCATCAATCTCTTTTCTGAACTCAATGTCCATCATCCTCTGGAAATGAGAGGGGGCATTCTTGATTCCAAAAGGCATCCTCAGATATTCATAGATTCCTTTGTGCATAATGATTCTGAGCAGGTTTCTTGAGTCCTCTGCAATGACATTCTGATGGAAACCTTTGAGTACATCCAAGCTAGTCAGGAATTTAGCTTTTGCCAGATTATTCAGAGTCTCACTGATTTTTGGAATGGGATATCTGTCTGAAGCAGTATAGGAGTTTAGAGCTCTGAAATCTCCTACCATTATGGACTTCCCATTATGCCAGGCAATGATAACAGGAGTGGTGATCTCAACTAATTCATTATGGCCAACTTTTCTTAGAACATTCAAATTCACTAGCTCTTCAATATGTTGTTCAAGAGCCTCTCTGCTTTTGGGGCTGGCAGGATAAGGAGGTCTTCTAAGAAGAGGAGGATAAGGTCTTTGAGTAGTCAACTTGAGATGAACTTCATGACCTTTAATGGCACCAAGGGGCTGGTTGGAGTTGGAGAAGGCAAGTTTTTTATTATAGAGGACTTCAAACAGCTTCTCTTTCTGCTCAATGGTTAACTCATCACTGAACTTGGCTTCACAGAGTTCTTCTACTGTAAATTGCTGCAGTTGAGGATGGGACTTCTTTACAGCAGAAATTTCATTGGAAGAACTCATTCTCTCCAGATGATGAGATTTAAAGCTGAATTTCTTCCTCTTGTTCTCATTTCCAATGGTAAAGAATCTCTCTTTGCTGTTTGTAATATCAAAACCATAAAGAGACATGTAATCATTTCCAAGGATAAGGTAGTTTATTCTTGCATTTTTCATAACTACAAATTCTGCTAGAATTCTAATGGAACCTTTAGTGTGAGGGAAAATTAAAGCCATTTCTATTATGCCCATTGGCAGTAATTGATCACTACAGCTGTGGAATTTAGCATGATTGATTGGCATGAGTTTGGTTTCCCATTCTGGTATTATAGAATCTAGCAATTTGTTGCTGATGATTGAACAAGAAGCTCCACTATCAAGAAGACATGAGTATTCTCTGGATTCAATGAGGACAGTGGTGAGATTAGCTTTTCCAGTAAGATGAGCTTTTCCTCTATCAGGTTTACATTTCATCAGTCTAGCATCCTCTACATGGGAAGACTGGCAAGATTTGTCCCAAGTCTGAGGCTGATGAGTCTCAGCTTGGATTCCAGCAATGGAGAAGTCTTGATTAATCTCACACTCTACAGCATGTGCTCCAAAATCAAAATCAACTTCGGAATGTTCACAATACTCAATCTTCTCAGTCAAACCAACAGCCTCATCCTACGGCTTTGCGTCAAGCGCCGACCCAACCTAAGCTTCCGGAAGGTGACCCAATGGATCTGGACAAAGTCACTGCGGCCATGAAGGACTCGGGGTTTTCTTACAAGCTTTTTTGACAAGCTTGCGTGGATAGGAGTATGTGTATTACATGTGGGGGCGATTTCGATGCGGCCCGCTATAGTAAACGGGGTTGTCCTTTGGGGGAAGATATGGAGATGGATCTACTGGAAATGTTGGCGTTGTGGAAGGAATGGGGAGGCTCGGGCGGAAAGAAGAAGAGGTTGGGCGCTGGTCGAAGTGAATCAATGTGGGCTCCGGAGAATCGTTTGGATCAACCGACAAGCTCAAATCGCGAAAGGCCTTCACTGTGAAAAAAACTCGAGAAAGCGCCGTCAGTTGACATGCGCAATCCAGGGTGAGACTTCCAGGACATCCACGTTCATTCCTTGATTAATCACAGGGCAGCTCAGCTAGCTCAGTATTTGCATGCGCCAAGCTCCGGAGCTGTACTGGTGCTCATTGGTCATCAACAAGGGGATGTATTTCCATACACATAATACAAGCCCTTGTTGACTAGCCCTTGGAGGGAATTCCACCAGGTCGACCAGAATATGCGCCCATGTCAACTAGTAGTAAACCCTCCCGTCCTAGGCGGGGTCGACAAGGCTAGATGAAAGGGCACTCATGTCGACCAGCCCATGTCGACCTATCAGTCAACCGGGAGGGATCCCTCCCGGTCAACTATTGTATGAATCAGTTGTCTGGGAGGGATCCCTCCCGGTCGACTATCGTATGAACCTGTCGTCCGGGAGGGATCCCTCCCGTTCGACTGATATAGGGAATATTCGTCCGGAAGGCATCCCTCCCGGTCGAGAGGTTCATACAATAGTCGACCGGGAGGGATCCCTCCCGGAGGACTGATAAATGTATCAGTCGACCAGGAGGGATCCCTCCCGGTCGACTGCTCCATACAACAGTTGTCCGGAAGGGATGCCTCCCGGACGACTGTTCTGTGCATCAGTCGTCCGGGAGGGATCCCTCCCGGACGACAGGCTCATACAATAGTCGACCGGGAGGGATCCCTCCCGTTCAACTGATATAGGGAATATTCGTCCGGGAGGCATCCCTCCCGGTCGAGAGGTTCATACAATAGTCGACCGGGAGGGATGCCTCCCGGACAACTGATACATATATCAGTCGTCCGGAAGGGATCCCTCCCGGACGACAGGTTCATACGATAGTCGTCCGGAAGGGATCCCTTCCGG
Source organism: Puccinia triticina (assembly GCF_026914185.1). Classification (NCBI taxonomy): domain Eukaryota; kingdom Fungi; phylum Basidiomycota; class Pucciniomycetes; order Pucciniales; family Pucciniaceae; genus Puccinia; species Puccinia triticina. The sequence goes on from NC_070572.1 coordinate 2,051,796, forward strand.
ACGACTATTGTATGAACCTGTTGTCCGGGAGGGATCCCTCCCGGACGACTGATACATAGAACAGTCGTCCGGGAGGGATCCCTTCCGGACGACTATCGTATGAACCTGTCGTCCGGGAGGGATCCCTTCCGGACGACTGATATATGTATCCGTCGACCGGGAGGGATCCCTCCTGGTCGACTATTGTATGAACCTCTCAACCGGGAGGGATGCCTCCCGGACGAATATTCCCTATATCAGTTGAACGGGAGGGATCCCTCCCGGTCGACTATCGTATGAACCTGTCGTCCGGGAGGGATCCCTCCCGGACAACTGATGCACAGAACAGTCGTCCGGGAGGCATCCCTTCCGGACGACTGTTGTATGGAGCAGTCGTCCGGGAGGTATCCCTCCCGGAGGACTGATAAATGTATTCCCTCCCGGTCGACTACTGTATGTATCAGTTTTCCGGGAGGGATCCCTCCCGGACGACTGGGAGGGATCCCTCCCAGTCAACTATTGTATGAAGCAGTCGACCGGGAGGGATATCTTTCGGTCGACTATTCTATTTATCAGTCAACCGGGAGGGATGCCTCCCGGACAACTTTTCCATGTATTAGTTGACTGGGAGGGATCCCTCCCAGTCGACTATCCTATGTCTTTGTTGGACGGGAGGGATCCCTCCGAGTCAAGTACTGTATGAAGCAGTCGACCGGGAGAGGTCCCTCTCGGTCGACTGTTCTATGTACATATTTGTTGACCAGGAGGGATTCTTCCCAGTCAAAAATTGTATGAAGCAGTTGTCCGGGAGGTATCAGGATCCCTCCCGGACAACTATTCTATGTATCAGTCAACCGGGAGTATCAGTTGACCAGGAGGGATCCCTCTTGGTCAACATGAGTGGATTTTGCCTAGTCGGTTGGCTGGGGGGATTCCTCCTGCTTGACAAAGGTGCTGACATGTACCTAGGTGCTACTGCCGTGCCAGCTGAGCAACTCAAAAGTGAGTGCACTAAGTTAAGGTGCAGCTGGTGTGGCTAAGTAGAATCTTAAAATACTGCTTAGCCTGGGCTGTTGAGCAACTTCCAAATATTCCAGGTTGCACCACCCTGGGATTTGCTTTGTATCAGGCTTGTTTCAAGGGGGACTGAACTCCAGTATACTGCATGTCAACTGACACCAGTTTCTTGAGTTTTTTTTCATAGTGCTTGAAGACAATTGCCCTCAACCTCTCCGCAACACTGGGTCGCTACGCTAACCATAGCGGTTAGCGTAGCGTAGCGCAGCGCAAATGCGCTATTTTTTAGCGTAGCGTTAGCGCAATTGCACGCATATGCGCTAACGCTACGCGCACGCGGTGCGCAGCTATTTTAGCTGATAGCGTAGCGTTAGCGCAGATGCGCGCAATTGCGCTAACGCTACACATGCAGGGCGCAAAAGAGCGCGCGCTACGCTGCGCTACAGCGCCTTTAGCGGGAAAAAAGGGCATTTTTCCGCTAAAAGCGCTGTAGCGCAGCGCAGCGTAGCGTAGCGACTGTAGCGGCGCGCTAACGCTAACAAAGAATTGGTGCGCTGTTAGCGCCGCTGAAAATTAGCGCAGCGTAGCGGCGCTAACAGCGCGCTAACGCTATGCAAAATAGAGGGGCGCTTTTTGCCGCTACGCTAACGCGTAGCGCTGAAATAGCGTAGCGTAGCGTAGCGACCCAGTGTTGCTCTCCGCCACCGGATTTAAAATCTAAAGGAAAAAAGCAACAGTCGTTGGCAGAGGTGGACGGATTGCCTTTTAAGAAGAAGGCGACGGAGGAACAGGTGGATGACCCGGCCTTGGCAGCGGAATGTGTGGATATGGGTGAAATGACGGCGGGGGAGATTTATTTCAACTCCTGCAAGGCGGAAAAAATGGGTAAGTCAAGTAGTAAGCAGTTACACTTTGTGGACAAATCTACTTGCACCGACAGTCGACCTTTCTTTAAAGGGAAGCTGATGATAAATAATAACCATCATACTGATGTTAATGTCTTGGTTGATTCTGGCGCATCCGCCTCCTTCGTTGACTATGAATTTGCGAAGAAAATTAAATTAGAAACTTTCACGATGCGTGTGGCGCTGCAGTGTAAATTGTTCGATGGGTCTACAGCGGCATCTGGCGAAATTGTTTCTTTCACAAAAGGGGCTATTTTGATCCCAACTGTTTTGGGTTCCTTTCTTCTTTCAAATTTTGTACTTCATTTAACTAAGCTGGAATTGGCTGACATAATATTAGGCAACTCCTGGTTAACAGATTCAGGTTCTTTTGTTGGCGGCGCTGATGATAACGTAGTAATGTATGATTGTTGCCAGGAAGTTTGTGAACTTTCTGCGTGTGAGGAAGCTAAGTCTCTTGTAGACACTTTTGCGGATGTCTTTGTGACTGAGTCTTTAGCGGAGTTGCCCCCTCATTGCGGACAATTTGATTGCATGGTAAATTTAAAGGAAGGGGCTATCCCTCCTTTCGATAAGATGTACAATCTGAGCAAGTCCGAAAGGGAAGAGCTGAGAACTTATGTAGAAGACAATCTGGCTAAAGGTTTCATCAGGGTCTCATCGTCTTCGGCGGCGGCTCCCATTTTTTATGTGAAGGTTCCGAGAAAAGCAAATCGACCTTGCGTGGATTATTGGATTCTCAACAGTTTGACAGTAAGAGACTCCTATCCTCTGCCTGTCATTTCTCATCTGTTGAACAATTTACAGGGTTGTAAGTTCCTTTCTAAGATAGATTTGAAGGCGGCTTTTAACTTGTTGCGAGTTGCGGAGGGTCACAAGTGGAAAACAGCTTTCCGCACACCGTGGGGCTTATACGAGTATCAGGTGATGCCGTTTGGTTTGGCTAATGCGCCAGCTACCTTTCAATGGTTTATTCAGCATGTTTTGCGTGAATTTTTGGATGTTTGCTGTTTTGTTTATATTGACGACATCTTGATTTTTTCTAAGACAAGGGCGCAACATTTGGTTCATTTGACGAGCATCTTGCAGAAGCTGCGGGAGTTTTCTCTGAAGGCGTCATTGAGCAAATGCGAGTTTTTCTGTTCTAAAGTAACCTTTTTAGGTTTTGACATTACTGATACGGGTTTGAGGATGAATGATGCAAAACTGAAAACTATTAATGATTGGCCGTTTCCTTCAACTGTAAGAGGTCTTTGTAAGTTTTTGGGATTCACTAATTTTTATCGGCGGTTCATCCCGCAATTTTCAACGGTGGCGGGACCTTTAACTACTTTGACGCAAGATAAATATGGCGACTCAAAGGGGTTGGATTCATTGGTTGCTAGTCATGCATTTCAATCTCTTAAAAATCTGTTTGTCAAAAAGCCGTTGCTAATTCATTTTGACTTTAACAAGGACAGGATTGTTCATGTGGACTCGTTGGGTTATGCGATAGCAGCGGTGATTAGCCAACCAGATGTTAATGGCGATTGGCTGCCGGTCAGCTACTTTTCGCGAAAGCTGTCGGATCGAGAGCGTTCTTGGAAGATATTCGATTTGGAGCTTCTGGCAATCGTTTTGGCGTGCGAGGAATGGCGCGCTTGGTTGATGGGTACGATTAATCCGGTTAAGATGTTTTCAGATCATTCAAACTTGTTATATTTTAAGACAGCTAAGTACTTATCTCCTAAGCAGGCCCGATGGGCACTGTTCCTTGAAAATTTTAATATGTTGATCTATCATGTGAAGGGCTCTAGGAATCCGGCCAATGGCCCAAGCCGCAGGGAAGATTATTACTACGGAAGAAGGTTAAGCAGTGACGTGGATTTAATTGTGAAGCGAATGGTTGATTGCGGTGAAATGGATTCTTCTTCTTCTTCGGCTGCTCTTGATCAGACTCCTTTATCTACTCATGATTTATTTTTCCAAAAGCCTGCTAAAAGCTTGTTGTCCTATTTTGCAGGAAAGTACTCCGATCAAGAAAAGAAAGCTTCCGGTATTTGGCTGATTGATGATATTTACTGGCATCAGGGTAGAGTTTTTGTGCCGGCTTCTTTGAGGACTCGTCTGGTCACATTGTATCATGATTCCCCTGCTGTGGGCCATCCGGGTGTGGCAAGGACCTTGTCTACTTTGACTCGGTCGTTTTCGTGGCCGGGCATTAGGAGTTTTGTTATCAGTTATGTAAGGAGCTGTGATTCCTGTCAACAAGTCAAAGCAAAGTGACAGGGGGCGGACGGTAAGTGTCAGCCTTAGAGTCATCACAGCTGACCTAAAAGCTGCCTGTTCTACCTTTGTTACATATAAATTACTTTATATCTTTTTCATCTTAAAAGATAACCTTGTTTTGACTTCATATTCTGTTTCCTCATGCAATTTTAACCCTAGTTACAACTTATAAATTCCTTGTAACTATACTCCTTCCCTGAGTTACTGAGTTATGGCGCCATTGCGCAGTTGTGACGTGTCAGCGCTACCAGGCGCGCCAAACCACATGTACATATGTAAATTACATAAGCAAACTGTGAAAATTTTCGTAGTCAGGATCCCCCTTGCCTGAGGCGGATCTACAGACTTCAGCAGACCAGAACCACCACCCAGATAACCCCAGGATCACCACCAAAGAGCCTACTCTACTCCCAGTATACCTACCGTCACAGGCGCCTAGGATATTGACAGTAAGTAACCTCTTTCACTGAACCTTGATTATCTCAGAGGTACAACTCTGTGTCTTGCTTGATCTGCCTTTTCTTCTTGCTTTGCCTCTTCCTTGATCACAGGGCTGTCCCTCCAATTCTACAGGCCTTTGCCTCTATCTTGATCACAGGGCTGTCCCTTATAATCACTTGGTCTTTGCCTCAAAATCTAGGTTGCAGGGCTGTCCCTCAGGTTTCCCATTAAGAACCTTGACTGTCCAGAGAGAAGTCTAAAAAACTGTGGCTGGATTAAACTTATCTAATCCAGATACCCTCCTGAGAGGAAGCTGTAGCACTTCTAGCACAGATTAGCAGCACTCTTCTGAAGAGTAGCATTGCCAGTGGACGTGCATTCCCACTAGAATAACCTAGTACTTCTCTTCTATCTTATCCTGCTTGGTTTCTTTCTCTCTCTTTCTCTTTTTCTCTTACAGTTGTATTTTCTTTATCCCAAGAAATCAAACTGTTGTCCCCCATTTCTTGTGTCCTGCTGTCACTATAGAGACTCAGGCTCACAGTAAGTTGGTTTCAATTGTTGCAAATTCGAAGCCGTGGAGCGTAATAGGCATTGATATGATTGTTAAGCTACCTAATTCCGGCGGTTTTGATTCTATCTTGGTGGTTATCAATCTTTTAAGCAAGCTTACTCATTTTATCCCCTGTAAAGAAGCATCCTCCTCTGCGGTTTTGGCGGGTTTGTTTAGGAAAAATATTTTTAGGATTCACGGTTTGCCTGATAAGATTGTTTCGGATCGCGGTAGCACTTTTGTAAGTGATTTTTGGTGAGCACTCATGAAATCTCTCAATATAGGTTCCGCTCTCTCGACAGCTTATCATCCTCAGACGGATGGTCAGACAGAGCGCATGAATCAAGTGGTTGAGGATTATTTGCGGCATTTTTGCTCGTATTACCAAGATAACTGGGACAAGTGTCTTGAGATGGCTGAGTTTTCCATTAATAATATGGATTCTGCGAGTTTGAAAATCTCTCCGTTCTTTTTCAACTATGGTTTTCACCCAAGGTTTAACATTTTGACGGAAAACACAGGGCGGAAGGGATTGGATGATTTTCTGGTTGATTTACAGGTTACGCAAGAGACAGCGATGGAATGCTTACATCAAGCTTGGGTAAAACAAGCCGAATATTGTAAAATTCATGCATGTCACACATGTGAAATGTCTTTGATCTCTTCCCTCGCTCCTAGCCTCCGGTACTTCGACTCGATTCTCAAGCACTCACTCAACTCAATCAACTCACTCGACTCAACCTCACTTCAATCCTCAACTCCAATAACACTCAATCTTCAACCCTCAACAACCAATCCCATTCATCATCCTCATTTCTCATTCCCCTTCTTTCCCTTTCTATCCTATTCTGATTCACTGTCTTTCTTGTCTGGTAAGATTCAACATTGTCACACTTAACAACTACTCATGAAATCAACCAACTAACTCCTTCCATTCAGTCTGCTCAATTGTCCTCATTCGTTAGTTCTCAACTTTCACATCTGCCTGTCTTTCATATCTCTGTCTGCTCAAAGTGTTGGTTCTCTTTTTCCTCTCCTCAGATTTTCTCATTGTTTCAAACTTTCCTAATTGCTTCTTTTTAGTTTGTGTCGGCTTCCGTTTAGGCAATAAATCCTTCAATCAAAAATCTTTTAAATATCTAAGTTTAATGAAACCCATAACTTGTGGAATTTTGGTTCATGGGTTTCCCCTGATTACAACCAAACACGAGTTAATGTTTTCATTAATCTCTTAGGGCTGGCGCGAATCCCGCTAACCAGTACCCCGAAACCCCCTTTGCCTTTGACACATCCCCGTGGCTTTAAAGTGCCCAGGTGGGGATGCATGACGGACAAATCATCAACACCGGCCCTTATTTATACCCTCCGCTCCCACAGCTCTCATCCATTTGCAATTCCAGACCCCACCATTTGTTTCCTGGTCAACGGTTTTGGCGTATGTATCAAGTTTCGCCCCCGCCTCTTCGGTCAACTTCAACAGTTTCGGCGCCTCAATCCATTCCTTGCAACTGCCGTGACTAAGCCCCTTGTGGACTTAGTGGGCGTGGGAGGGAAGAGCTCTGCGCCCTCGTAGGGGGCTAGGGGAGCTTTCCCTTATCTCATTTCTCTTCTTTACATTTTCGAGCAAGCGCGGCAGCGTAGGCCACCAGCGCCCGCTCTAGGCCGGCCCAAGCGTCCTCTAGGGTTGCTTCAAGCCGGCCGTGTGTGGGTCGGGGGGGCTTTCCACCCCGTGTCCCCCGAGCCTCTGGAGACGCACCAGAATTCCTTCTGGGCTTCGGAGGCTCGAGAGGAGGGAAAAACCCCCCGGAGCAGAAGAAAAAAGAGAGCACGCGAGTGGGGGATCAGTGCTAGACCCATCTTCTCTGGCGTGAAGACCAAAAGCCTGAGCCTTGCACGATACCCCACTCCTTTTGGTCGAATTGCCTCATCGGGCTGTTTCGTCCTCATGCTATTTAACTTCCGTTTACCCATCTGTCTTCTAATGTGGACAGTAAAGATAGAGAATGATTTAGTTGAGCCGTGGAATACTGCCTAATGTAGAGTTTGTAGCAGTTAGATTGCCACCGCCCTAGGGAGCATATCTCCTCGGCGCTGATTCCAAGGGCCATGCGCAAGGAGGCTCCTCCTACGCGAAAAGAGTGGCCGGATAGTCTATGAAAACCTCCTCGTGCCCATGTCCTGGACAGGACAGAAATCGCCGCTGCTCGCGTCAGGTGTCGGCGCCCTCCTTCCGCGTTGTATCCAAAGAGTGAGGTTTTCTTTCCGTTGGCTTCGTCTAGTCGCCTTCGGACCGCCAAAGTTGGGCATAGCGCGTGGGGTAACTTCGCCAGCTTTATCTGCTGTGTTTCTCCAGGCTTGCACGTCTTGGCGCTGCGTAGTGTTAGGACCGTTTGGGTTGGATCAACCGTGGAGACATCGGAAGTGAGAAGCTTCATTGACTTGTCCAGCGACCCCTCCTTTGACTCGTAGGTTAGTTCCGCCAGCCTCGCCATCCCCCAGAAGGCCACGAGTGCGAGGTCCAGGACCGCTCTCTCCTCGGCGGTGCCTTCAATCAATTGCTCGGCTAGGAAGAAGAGGTGACGTAGATGGACCGCCTCTTTCCTTTCTTTCTTGGAGGTTGCTGCGTCGGCTTTTGCTGAGGCCTTGAGGAAGACGTCAATACGGTCCTCCCACTGTCTCGGGTAAGGCTTCTTGTGGTATAGATGCCACGCCTTGAGGCCTGACAGGTACTTCACCAGCGTGGTGGATGCTACTTTGTGTCCTTCAGGATTATCGTCGTCTCTCCCGGCCCAACAGCAGAACGTCTCGATGTCATCGTCTGTTAGAGGGAGTTCAAAACCCCTTGGGTATTTCTGAGCCAGGCTCTTCTTGAGTTTCTTGACGGCAGTGTTATAGCTTTTCAGCGTATTCCAGGCGTACCCCTTGAGGTAGAACTCTTGCTTCTTTGTTGGGTTAAGCGGGTTTGTCCCGTTAGCTGTAAAATCGGCAATTTTCCCGAGTTCCATTGGGTCTCTGGGGGTATGAGCCCTGGGTAGGCTTCCGAAGAGCGCTCTCTCACTGGGAGAGGCGGTTCTGATGGCTCTATCCTGTATAGCCTGAAACCTCATGGGCCACTAAGATAGAAGAAACGGGGAGAAACGGTGTGTTTCATTTACTACAGGTTTCCCGGCACCGCATGTTGCGGCCGGTCTAATGCTGCCAAAACAGGAGATCTAGGTCTAGTGGTAACATAATTGGAAGCTGAAACTCGGTTCCTAGCCCCGTCCTGTCTCCTCTGGAGAGCGCGTCCGCCTTGTTCTCGGCCGACGTGACTCGCCTTGCCACGATATCTATCTGTAACTCTACCAAGAGTTTCTGGATGGCCTTCCATTCCTCGTTGACATGGAAGTCGTGAGATCTTCGGTTGCGTACCGCCGCCTTGGTCGTGGTGTTGTTGGTCCAGACAATGAAGGTCTTGCCGGGCCGGGCTCCCAGTTTCTGGAGCATACAGATCCCAATACGAACCGCTACTGTCTCCACCCAGGCGATGTTCCTGTGTGGTTTGGAAACACCCTCCCAACCCTCCGCCAGCTGGAATCGGGCCCAGTGTCGGCCGATTAGAACGCCTATGCCGTAGCTGGTTGATGCGTCACCCATCCAACCAATTTCGGTGGGCTCTGGGTTGGGGATGATGCGAGTCTCCTTGAAGGAGCATAACGTCAACAACCAATGTTCCAGGTAGATCTTCACGGTAGTCGTGACGGGCCGCTTTGCCTTCTTGTTCTTCCAACTTTTTAACCATGCGTAGAGTCCACAGAGGTAGCACCTCAATTGTGGGAGGAGGTAGGAGACGTGGTTTAAACGTCCTGCCAGGACCTCTACTTGGTTATAGAGGAATTTCTTTTTGGGCGTCTGGAATTCGCAGATCTGGGTCAATCGCTCTTGCAGTTTCCCCGGTGGTAAGCGTACCGTTTTCCGTGTTCCATTCCAAATGAAACCGATGAATTTCTGTTCTTCAGCGAAGTTGCAGAATTTCTCTTCGTTTGTCTTCACGCCTAACTGCGCGGAGCGGTTTACCACTTTGTTCATATCCACTGACGATTCGAGTTCTTTGACAAACAGGTTGTCATCAACCCAGCGGAATACGGTGATGAGGTCGAACTCTTTCATCATTAGGTGCTTCCACGCGTCCGCCGGACGGCCAAAAGATCCGCAGCCGGCCACCCCGCCGAAGGTGATTCTCGTGTCTAAGTAGAGCTGATCATTGAAATCTTGTACTAACAGGTATGGCCACTGGTCCTTCGCTGTTGGGATTTGGCGGTAAGCCTTTTCCCAGTCAAAGAGCGCTAGCAGGCAAGGTTCCTTCCGGCTTCGGAAGAAGCTAGAGACCCGGTTGAAATTGTCCCATGTTGTTGGGAAATTATCCGCGTCTACAAAGGAGTTGACGGACGGAACTATGGGGTCGTCTTGTGGGAAGGAGAGGTCATTGATCGGGCGCAGTGACCCGTCACCGTTGATGACTGCCCCGAGGGGGTTGGATTGAAAGGAAGGAAAATGTTGGTGGACTTCTTCATGTGTGTATGGTCCGAACATGCGCTTCGCTGCCACTTCTTTCTGGATGGACGCCTTGATCTTATCCCTTGCCAATAATGCAGAGGCGTGGTTTGGCGGGGTAAAATGTTGGAGGCCCTCACATTTGTGCTGGGGAATTCCTTGAGGGAAACCGTTCTCGAACCCGTCAAGAACGTCTTGGAACTCTGGTAGAAGGTCTGCTTCCGTGAGCGCCTTCCTCCACTCCGGGAGGTTCATTTCACACAATACCCTTAGGGGCCAGGGGCAACTTGTATGCGTATCATTTTCCCCCTCGAGATTTGGGGGGGAAGTGTTGCATTTGAACGTGAAGTCGTAAGACGGGCTATTTACAAAGGTTTCACGCAGATACAAGAAATTTAGACATCAGAAATTGAAATTCCACTCGTGTCTCGGTTCCTTGATGGGTTTAGGTCTGTTTCCTACATTCAGGGAAGTGGGCCGTACCATCTTAGTCCGTTGTGGACGTTTGGGGAGGGACAGGGGTCATAGGAACAGGAGGAACTCACGGGGTGGTCTCCTGGCTCTTTGGGGCACTTCCCCCGCTTCCCGCTGTCGTGTTGAGCTCCTTGTGACGTGGGTTGAACTTTTTCCCTTTGTAGCCGCCGGATCTGCCGGTCTTTGGTCCGTTTTGGCCGGCATGGTCGCCATCATCTGAGGGTCGGCCGAAGTTTGCCTTCTGGCCCGGGCCTCTGTTCTGCTTGGGCGCCCCCGTTAGAGGATCCCATCCTGCTCGGAGTCCACCCTCTGCGTACGGGTTGTCGGTCATGCCAATCTCCCCGAAGTTCCGGGCGTCTGAGTAAGTTTCTTCGGCAATGTCTTGCCTGAAGACAGAGATGTCTGCGACCGTGGGCTGAGACATTCAATTGAGGGTTATCAACAGGAGAATGCCTTCGGAGTAGCTACATATAGGTAGGACTCACTTTGCCATTGACCATGACTCTGTGGGCGAAGACTGTGGACCTGACGTTCACATCGTATCTGAGTGCTGCCATGAAGCCATGACGCGCTAGAATTTGGTCGCAATGGCCCTTGTGGATGAGTACCCAGCCTGCAAAGGTTCGGAACTGATACACGTCGCGTAGCGCGATGTAGAAGCCCTGGTGGTTAGTGGTCCACTCGCTGAAAGATTGGACCCACTCTGACGGGTAAGGGAGTCCGGTGTAGCGGTTGCGGCTTTCGGAACCGGATTCCTCCCCTTTCGGTCGTTTCTCCGCATAGTGGAGGATGGCGCGGTCTTGCCATTTCTTGTTGAAAATGGTGAGAGGGAGTGGAGCCCGAAGCTCCTTTAGGTTTTTGTCGAAATAGGGCGTGAAACCCACATCCTTGTGGGAGTTTGTCTTGTTTACGGCTGGTAGAGTCTGCGTGTCAGCTGATGCTACCTTCCGTGCTTAAAAGAGTGAATTTGGAGGCGGCTTACCGAACTCCAGATCACCTTCTTGCAACACGGTCACCTTGTGATTGACTGGGTTGCCATCCGCTTTATTGCTGGACTGGCCAAGGATCTCGACCGACTCGTTGCGTGCATGCTTCGCCGGGACCGATCTCGCCGGCTCATCCGGTGCTGGGCTGGAGGCTACAGCTTTGTAGACCTCCCACAGCATTGCAGCTAGCTCCTTGTCTCCTGACTTGGTGGCGGCTAGGGCTTTGGCCATGATGGTCGCTCGCTTATTCGCCCGCTCGTTGTTGCCGCGGGGTTTAGTCTTTCCCTTCGGTTCTGTTGGACGCGAAAAGTAGGTATGGACCATCAGAGGATGGCACCTTTCCCCAAGAAAAAGGGTATATTTGGCTTACCGCTGCGCTCCCCCAACAGGGAGATGGTCTCTGGAGGACCTTTGGCGGATTTCTGGGCAGGGCCCTTTCCTTTGGCTGCCGTATTGGCTGCCGCGGACTCGGTGTCCTCGGAGCCGGGGGGTACCCCTATTTTGGCGGCGCTCCTGGTTAGGACACCCTTCTTCGGGGCTTGCCCTTTCCCTGCCACAGGGGCTTGGGAGCTGGTCGGGCCTTCTGTCTGCCTTTGGTCGCCTGCTGACTCCTGGGAGTGTGCAGCTGGGTCCCTAGCATCAGTGACTGCTGGAGTGGCAGTAGGCTCGGGTTCCTCGGTTGGGTTTGGGCTCGGGCCCGCGGCCGCGGAGCGGATTCGTTTGGTGAATTCGGAGAATCGATCAGACATGGTATAAAAAGAGTTCCGGAGGTCTTTAGCTAAAGAGTTTTTTAGTAAAAGGAGTGTTGTCTGGATTGGTTTGTCGAAAAAATGTAGAGGAAATCGAGAATGAAGGAATGTGATGCTCTAGGTGGATGCGGAAGGCTGGAGCTGGGGGATAAACCTCTGCGGGGGAACCGACGGTTTATAAGCTGGCCAGCGCCCTTCCTCCTCGGGGCTAGGCCTTGATACACACTGAGCTGACACGCGTAACTGGGGCTGTTTCCAGGTTACCACGTGATCGTGGCGGAGGCGCCGGGAGAAGGCTACGGGCGTGTTCCCTAGCCTACACAGCGGGGCAGATCGGGAAAAGCCGATGCGTCCAGCTGGCGTCCCAGCACTCCATGCGCCACGGTGGCGTGACAGGGACCCAGAGCCGTACAGGCGCCACTCTGTCATACAATGGGGCGCCACCGGGACTGTGGGCATAGGTGGCGCCCCTCGGGCGCCACTGAGATGCCACCAACCTGGGCGCCAGATGGCCGCCCCGGTGAGATGCCAGCGTGACGCACCGGTAGGGGAGGCGTCACCGCCGGCTGTCCGGTGGGCGTCCGGGCGGGGCGCCTGGCTGACGCAGGGGTCCAGATGGCGCCACTGTTTTTGGGCAGCCGCCACTGCGTCCTGGGGTCGCCGGAGCGGCTAGGACGCCCGATGGGCTCCCCGTCCAGGTGCGGGCGATCAAACGGCCCATGAGCCGCCATCCAGCCGGCTTGGCTCCGGCAGGCCCGCGGCATGGATGAGGGTGGGCAGTTTCTGTGGTCCTTGCCCCGGCTCCCCCTCAGATGCCTCAGACAAAATATGTACATACAACAGAGCCCCTTCGTTTCGCCTCACAGGAAGGTTGGCAAAACCGGGAGCCCTGTTTCATGAAGTGCACCTGAGCCAACGCCGCTCAAGGACGCTTCCCTGTGAATCACTCCAGCGGGAAATCAGTCGTTGAGCGGCGTGAATCACTCCGGCAGTCAATCTTTCACATATCGCACAGTCCACACGCCCACCAGGCCACGATCGAGGAACCCGCCGCCGTCATGGATCCGAACGTACAGCAAGGTACGCATGCTAAAGTCCTATGGTGGTGACTGACACTGGCTGATGATTTTTCACCGTCAGACTACACCTATGAGGACGGTATGACCTACTGCAACATATGTCCCCAGGCCAGAGGGACGAAGAACTGGCGCAAACATGTGAGAACGGCCGCACACCTCAAACATCTCCAACAGCGCGAGGAGATCAGGAGGACAAGTTCCCCACCCCCAACCCCCCCTGCGCAGGATCCCGGTCGATACCCGGAACAGGAAAGGTCGCGGACCCAAGATGATCTCGCGCAAGAGGAACGGGCTTGGGCGCGCCTAGCCGGATTGCTTGCCCTGAACACTGAGGAAGCCGAGCCAGATGAGAATCCACGCTGTCTAGATGCTGACCTCGCCAGGCTGCACGCCTCGAGGAACACAAACTCTGCTGATCCGCCTAACGCCGGGGCGAGGAGGAGCGCAATCATTGTGACCGCTGTAAATGCCATCGCTGCAAATGACGACCGGCCTGGATGACGCCCTGGCGGCGTGTGGCAGAACGGCGGCATCAGGGCGTCCGACTACTGCGGGGCCCTGCTGGCGTCCGGTCGGCCGCCCTCCTGACATCCCACTTGTCCCGCTGTGTACTCGTGGCTAACATCTTCCAGGCGGGAAAAAGCCTCGCGTAGGCGTCGGAAGAAGGGGAGGGTGTCACCCATTCTTCCTGTGGCTTTCCCCTTCCCAGGGGGAGGAAGGCGAACTCTCCGGCGTGTCTCAAGGCCTGTCCCTATGGGTTGATCCATGGACCACAGGACCTCGCTACGCTGCGCTACGCTGCGCTACGCTGCGCTGCGCTCCGGTACCCTACCAACACTCGCCCCCGTCGCACGCTCCGTCAGTGCACCTCTCTAATCTCCGTTTCAAAGAGAGCATACATCACGTACTTCCCCCCGATCATTTCAGCCTTCTAGAGTTTCGTCGCCGAAAGGACGCTTTGGGATAACCGTCAACCCCGCTGGGTATGTCAAGATCACAGGGTCCGACGAAACGAGATCCCACAGTATCCTATTCCTAACACTTCGCACTCCACTCTCCCAAACTCGGCGGTAATGTTTCACAGCCGAAGTTTCCTGGATTTCTCCAAACCCCACGCCCCGCGCCTCGCCGAACCTCACTTCCCTGATGTTTTGATTGCCACGCCCGGACCCGCAACCCTTACACCCTGATATCCGACGGCCCCTCACGACATTTTGCTTTTTCTCGGCCCTCTACCGCCACTCCTTCGGCATATTTCTCGCCAGAAACTGTACTTCCAACAGTAACTATTCCCAGGCGGCTAATACTTAGAACTCGCCCAGGCCAGAATCCAACATGTGAGCGTTGTTAGGGTCGTCCAGTTCTACAAATCGTGATTGACCGGTCGTCGTTTTGCCACCGCAGGGATCGCGTTTCCGCTCCCCAACGACGAAATTTGGAAGCCTGATTACCAATTGCCACGCCGACAACCCTTCACCCCGAATTTCCTCAAGGCAACGTCTGCTCAAACATTCCCCCGCGCTCCGCCTCCACAGCCACGTAACTGTCATCCCGCCCATCGCCCGTCCCACTGCCCCAAACCACCGCTGAGTCTATAAATAATGGGAGATATCCCGGTTCACACAACTTCCCCCATCCTACCATCACCGCCAAACAGGCATACACCGGCCTCCCTTATTGCGAGAAGATCCTCCCTTTCACACCATGTCCGCAAATCGTATCATCAACCACCCAGGAATAGTCTTGGGTCTCTTTGAAGCCACTTCAGACGTAAGCCCCTAACAATTCTTCAACCTGATAAACAACACGACCACATGACTAACTCCGTGCGCAGTCTGAGCTCGATGTAGTACGCAGTAACCAATACGGAGTCGTCACGACCGCCACCTTCTTCTCGTGTGCTGGAGTTGGTGGCAACAAAGAGATCGATTTCGAAGTAAACCTGGCATCTAATACATCGATTCAGAATACACTCGACCCAGGCTACGTATACTCCCTGACCGGGGGGCGGATGATAGCGCTCAATGACGGCTCAACTCCCACCATCACCTATTCGCCCGATTCTTTGACCCGCATCGGACGAGCGAGTGATTTGAACTTGGATTTCACCAATAAGGCAGGAGTTGTCGGGCTTGGATCGGTTATCTCACGCAACGAAGTTCCAAGCCCAAATCCAGACGAGGACAACCAACTCGAGGTTGTGGTTTCCCACACTGACTGGGACCCACAGGTAAAGAACTTCCTCACATTACCCCAATCAAATATATTAACCCGGCCTTTCATAGAACCGCTCGCACCGCCCATTCGCGATGAAGTACATCATCCCAGCGACCAGAAATATGGTCAAAACTATACGCTCTAGGCCGCGAAGTATCCATCGTGGGTAATTTAGTCGATTGGCACATTGATAATAAAATGGCCGTCGTTTTGGTTAGTATCTTTCCCCTCCCCTTCCCACCAGAAGCCAATCCCTTATTAACTTTTCATAATATCACCTCTATATGTGTTCATATAACTGAAGGTCGGGGGAGTCAGCGTTACCAGTGGCCATCAACTCCCAAAGACCTCTCCAAAGGGTGGTTCCGGCTCTTTGACTCCAGGCGGACGCGGACGCAAACTGTGAGTCATCACTCCTCTGGGAAGGTCCCAGTCCAGTCCGCTGACATCCTATTCGCCAGTCACCAATGGTCCAAAGATGGGAGCCTGCCCCCGACCCCCACCCCCACACCTTCGTGTTCTGGATCTGCACCATCCGACAGCGCTATTTCAAAGGGCAAAGCCAAAGCTTCGCCGGAACCCGAATTGGAGGATAACGCGGATGATCCAGCAGACGATGATGACGAGGACGAGATGCCTCCTCCCAAAAAACAGGGCTGACCTCGCAAAGACATCCTCAAGGAAGCGTCTAAGCGAATGAAGAACGCGTGAGGTCACCGCGCCCATCTTTTTAATGTTTTTTTTTTTTTCCTTCTCATTCGTTGTTCATCCGTCATCCTCTCAATACCCTTCACATGTTCCATTCCTACAAAACAAAATCAACAAAAAAATGAGACCCCTATTCCTTTCCCTTGTCCCCTGTCGATATCATTTCTTTTTCCATGTTACCAACCTTTGTCATTTTAAACATAAAAACTCAGAAAAAATTCCTGCATAATGATAAAACCTCTTTTAACACTCAATCAAGATATTGGATGCGGATCGGCACTCATTCCATTTCCAGTTCTTTACTGACAGGTCTAACACCTTCGAAACAAGCTGAGTGCCTCAAACCGGGCATGACACAAGCCAAACTCCCCGTGCCAAAGCTTGCCTTCACCAAAAAGTGACGGCTCAAGCCATTGAGCACTATCATCCGACATCAGTGTTCCCGCCCAACGATCTTGCACAACACGTCACACAGTCCCATTTGAGGCCCAACGGTTCTCCACACCCTAAAGCATTAACAATACACCAGGAACGGCAAAGGCCAAAGCACATACTATAGCGAATGACGTCTTTCTTTTTTTTCATCGTTGACAATGGCTCACGCGCAAGGTTTTCCGGCCACGGACCCGACTCATAATAAGTAATTGTCTGCCCGTTTTCATCTCACCTTCAATCTTTGTCCCACCTCATCTCTGATTTTCCCTTGGTTACTTCCCAATTTACAGTTCATCTCGGCTGATACTTTGCTCTGCCGTCTTTTCAACAGGGTTCAATTGGTAATCCAATGGCCTTTAAATTTAAGGTTGTCTCTCTACCCTCGCAGAACAACGAAAAATACATTTTGGAACACCCCCTCCTCAGCTTGCCTCATCGCCTCGGACTATGTGATGTCAAATGCACCGCTTGTTCCGCGCTTCACTGGAAGGCTGAAGCCACCAAGCTCGATCAACAAAAAGAAGAACAGGACTTTACCATGTGCTGTCAGAAAAATCAAGTTACGCTTCCAATGATGCACGACTTCGCGCCCGATTTTCCCCCCGACCTCGAAGCTCTATTTACAGGGACCGATAAGCGTGAGATAGTCATATTTCGTACACGTATTTCAACCACTAACACAGGTTTTTTTCAGGTTCCGAGAATTTTCTTGCCTTGCTTCGCATGTACAACAATTCGATTAGCTTTACTTCACTCGGCGCTACCATTGATCCGTCAGTTTGTGGCCCGTACGGAATTGACGTTTTCCGAATCTCCGGATCAATCAGTCACCTTGTGCCCAGCGTAGAACCTTTGAATTCGAAGAACCCTGGTTGGGCCCAAATCTACGTTGTCGGGAACGGCGGAACTGAAGAAACTCAGTTGAGAATGGCTAAAGCAGCCGGGCAAAGGACAACATCTGGGGCCAGATTCAATATGCGGGAAGACATCGTTTCCGACCTTATGGTCCTCATGTACAAAAGGAACCCCTACGCCAAACTCTACAGCAACGCCCGCGAAATGTTAAAGGACAACCCAAACAAAACTCTTGCGCTGACCACCATTCACAAGCCCGGGGCCGACCAAAAACAATACAATTTGCCCACTCCTGAAGACGTTGGCATGGCTATCAACGGTAACGGTAAAATAGACAAGACTCGTCATATCCGACTGAAGAGAAAAGATGGCAAGTTCGAATATATTTCGGACCTACACTCGTCCTATTTTCCGCTTCGGTATCCAATTTTCTTCCCCCTTGGGTCCCAGCAATGGGACAATGTCTATAGATGTTCAACCGCACGCGGTGAGCAACAACTTCTACCACGAGTTTGACTTTCCACCGCTGACTAGCAGTTCAAATTAGTGTCCAACCGAGCCGTCAGGGCTCTTGAGTGGTTTGCTTTTTTATTCTTTAGGCGCCAAGGACGATTTTCAGCAATCCTTCATGGCCGTACATTGTTGCAAGAACTCGTGGTCAATATGTACGCGTGCGTTGAAGGATCACGCCTCCACTTCATTGTTAAGAATCAAGCGCGCCTGAAAGCGAGCCAATACAGCGCACTCATGAAGTCAATCGAGAATGGTGTAGAACCTCAAGGACGTAGGGTGATACTCCCCTCCAGCTTCATCGGTAGCCCTCGTGCCATGGGGCAACTCTACCAGGACGCAATGGCGATTGTCAGAAAGTTTGGCCCTCCCTCGTTATTCATTACTATGACGGCCAATCCCAAGTGGCAAGACATCATCGACGAAATCGGAAAGGAGGCATCGTCTGCTGATCATCCAACTATTGTTGCTCGCGTTTGCCGCTTGAAGGTTAAGGCGATGGCCGAACTCGTCGAGAACGGACGGCTTGGGAAAGTAATTGCTTGGGTCTCTGTTATAGAATTCCAAAAGCGAGGCCTGCCTCACCTGCATCTCATGGTTACTCTGGACGAGGATGACCGACCGGATACTCCTGACAAAATTGACTTAATTGTAAGCGCCGAGATTCCCGACCCAATCAAAGAACCGACCCTTCATGGCATTGTTTCTCGAATGATGCTACACGGGCCGTGCAAGGGCCGCGCATGTTGGAAAAAAGGGGCCGCCGGATGCAGCTCTGGATATCCTAAGCCGTTTTCCCCTAGAACAATTACAATTACGGGGGCTTATCCTGTTTACCGACGCCGAGACACAGGAAGAGTTATACAGAAAAACAACACTACTTTCGACAACAAGTCTGTGGTGCCTTATAACAGATACTTAAGCTTGATGTTTGATTGTCACGTTAACGTCGAAATTCCAGTGGATACGACAGCTGTCAAATATTTGTACAAATATATCACTAAGGGTCACAACAGAGCGTCCGTGGAAATTGATTGTGGAGACAAGACAAAGGTTTTTCTAGACACCCGTTTCATATTGGCTCCTGAAGGTTTGTTAATCAATTCCCGCTCCCGAGTTTACCCTTTTAGCTTTTCAGTTGCTTATACATTCCACCATCCAGCCGCGTGGCGACTGTTTAAGTTTCCCTTGTCAGATCGGTCCCCTGCTGTCACGCGGCTAGCAATCCATGACAAGGGGGAACAGTTAATCTACTTCAAGGATGGCGGTCAAATCGCCAACAAATTGAAAGTAACAGATCCCGATGAAACAACACTCACAGCTTATTTTGAGGCAAACGCGAACGATGACGTCGGCGCCAACGGAATGAGAGCCCGGTCACTTTTTTACAAAGAGATGCCCGAATACTTCACTTGGGATAAAACGAAGAAAAGGTGGAAACCCCGTCAACATAAAACCGCTGCTATCGGGAGGGCCTTCTCCGTTTCATTCAAAGCCGGAGAAAAGTTTTACCTCCGGACACTCCTTTTGCACAAAAAAGGCCCGACCTCATTTGTCGACTTAAGGACAATTGACGGCATCGTTGCACCGACCTATCAAACAGCTTGCAACCTTCTGGGACTACTCGTCAATGACATCCTATACGACAAAGCAATTAAGGAGGCCTCATCGTACAGAACCAGACACAAGCTTCGACATTTCTTTGCCCTCATGCTCGTGATGTCGCCACCTTCAGACCCGACACTTCTTTACCAAAACAACTGGGAACCAATGACAGATGACTTGACGCGGTTAGACCGTAGAGACCAGAACGGTACAATTTTAAGCCCTGCGCGTAGACGGGTCTTCGGCTTATTTAAACTACAACAAGTTCTCAAGGGAATGAATTCGTCCCTTACTCGAGCCGGAATCTCCATTTCACCAGGCAACGCGAGAAAAATAAAACAGTTTATTGTCCCACCCGGAGCTCACGAGTCGCTTGCATTGATTGCCATCAGACTTGAAAACTCCCGGCCTCTTTTCAACGCCAAACAAGAATCATTTTTTTCAACAGTCGAGACCGCTCTGGAAAAATCTAAACCACAAGTATTTTACCTGGACGGTCCTGGCGGTACAGGCAAAACTTTTTTACTGAACTCAATACTCGACTTTTGTAAGGTAGCCAACAAGAAGCCAGTTGCCGTTGCCTCATCTGGAGTGGCCGCTCTTCTGCTCAAAGGCGGCCAGACAGCACACTCGGCGTTCAGCATACCAATTGAACTCAATCCCGAAATAGAGTGCAACTTTGAACCGGAACATAAGTTAGGCATAGAACTAGCTAAGGTCGACCTCATCATTTGGGATGAAATTGTCACCATCCATAAATCCGCCATTGAAGCAGTCGACCGTTCGCTTCAAAGATGCTGCAAATCCTCAAAGCCCTTTGGCGGCAAATTGGTCATCTTCTCCGGCGACTTCAGACAGATATTACCCGTTGTCAAGTTCGATGAGTTCCCTGCATCGTATGACGCGACATTGAAATCTTCTCACCTTTGGCCTGCGATTAAATCCTTCAAACTCACTCTGAACATGCAAATCATTTCCGGACGAGAAGGATCCGACGAGGCGAGGGAAAACTCCGCGTTCGCCCAATCTCTTCTACGCTTGGGCCAAGGTGTAGGCCAAAGCGACGACTATCACATCGTGAAGATCCCAGAAGTAGCTCAACACTCTACTCTCAAGGAAGACGATGCGAATTTAAAGCTAATCAATTTTGTATATGGAGATTTATCAACGCCACCCCCAAACAACTTGTCTCGTGACGCCGCCTATCTTTCCGAACGCTGTATTCTGGCTCCGCTCAACGCGGATGTGAGAAATTGAATAATGATGTATTGACTCGCTTATCAACTCAGTCAGTCGAGTGTCGCTCAATAGATTACCCCAATCCGGACGGCGTCGACAGTCTTCCAGAAGAAGTTCTCAACAAACTTAGTGTCCCTAACTTTCCCTTACACCTTCTAAAATTAAAGGTTGGTATGCCTATCATGGTAATCAGGAACATGGACATCGCTAAAGGACTCTGTAACGGGACAAGAATGATATTAACCCGGATCGGTCAGGGATCAATTGACGGAACGCTAATGTCGGGGCCTTTCGTTGGGGAATCCCGGACACTCCCAAAAATAAAACTCCACCATGCTGGGAGCAGAAGTCAGGGTTAAGCTTCTACCAACACCAGTTTCCTATCACCCCTGCGTACGCAATGTCTATCAACAAATCCCAAGGTCAATCTCTCAAGCGGGTTGGGGTCATGTTGAAAAATTCATGTTTTGCGCATGGGCAACTTTATGTTGCCCTTTCAAGAGTAACAGAAAAGAAAAATCTTCTTATTGCGAAACTCGACCACAAAGAAGGTTTAGTCAACGTAGTGCACAAGGCAATTTTTAGTAAGTTGTTTCTAATGAATGGCCAAAGATGCCGCGATCGCTAACACATGAGACTCACCTACAGGTGACGCTCGTCAACAGCAGGCTCCCTCTGAAGCCTAACCTTAAAAACTTTGTATGAACTGACTCTCGTCCCAGTCGCACTCGCGCAATGAAAAACCTTCCACCTGCCCGATGTTGACCCTTTTTAATTGCTAAGCGAGTGTCACAAGAGCACGATTGCATCGAACTCTGAGCTAATTGGTGATATTTCAAACATGGAGAAAAGGTCGTTTTGACTGTGTCAACTGCCCAACGGCAAAACATTTCCGGCACAACCCTGACCAGTGCCACTCATCTTTACCTTTCTCTATCATGACACCCTTTCTCACGGTGACATAAGTCCTGAGCCAACATGGTTGCCCGGGCAACCACTTGAAATTCGGACCCTGAATTCAGGCCAGTGTTAAATACCAGTTCGTCACTAACCGGAAATGCTTGATTTCACTTTGCCAAACCCCTGACAGGACAACTCCTCCTGAAATCCCCTCCACCTAGGACTGCCACTTAAACTTCCTCAGGGACCTGTAGCAATCCGTACCTAATTTTTTAAGACTTCATTCCAACTTCACATCTGACTTGTTCAAGAGAGCAGGGAAAAACGCGCGAATGGAATCCAACAAGCTCATACAATCACTTTCTGGTTGCATTGACGCGTTGGAATTCTTAGGGGAATTCCAGGTTATGTCCTCAGTAAGTTCCACTTACTTTCTTATCACTCCCAGCTAATTGTTTTTTCAGTTTCGTAAGGATTACGCCCACCCAGAATTCAACGATACAACAATTGGAACCAATTTTGCTTTGACAAGCGGGGAGTGGAACTCAACGGACTTCATAGAGTTGATGGTTACCACATCTTAACCACCGTTAAAAATATGCGAATACGGGCGCCAGTACTTGGGCCAAGGAATTATTCTAGGGGTCAACGAGTTAGGTGTCCTCATGCTTGAGTGTGAAGCAGGATCAATTGCAGAAACCAACTTTTCTGACGGTCCGCTGTCAAGCGACGGGCTCACGATCATGGGCATCGGTTCTATACTAACGTCAAACCTCATTACATTGGACAAGCAAACCGCATCGGAAACGTTCAAACTTAAAGTATTTCATGAAGTAATTGTATGTAACATTCTTTGTATTGTCCTTCCGCCTTTTTCTTAAATTATATTAAACTGTCATTTTTTTCTCCAGGCTCCTGGGTCGCAATTGAGAGGCACTTGTGTGTGTGTGCATTACATAATGCATGTGTCGTCTTTAAAGCCCGACGACGTCCAGTTTTTCTCGCGCGGAAGTTGAGCTATGCTTGTTGGAAGACTCAAGGGCTTAGATCCATTCACTAAAGAGTTGATAGTTCAGGTTTGTGGATTTTTACTGGTCAGTTCTAACGTTAAACTAACGTCTTGGGAAAGGTCCGCGGTGCCAGATTTGAAACTGCCTGAATTCGCACTCCGACTCCACGATTGATGGTCAATCGCACAAGCACCCCTGGAGATTGGAAACGACCTACCCAATAGCCTGCTTAAATGAAATACACAGGCTATGGGAGGTCTCCAGAGCTGCCCCTTGCTGCCCCTCGCCCGCCCTCCCCATATACATGACTAAGCAAGCTCCGAGCTCGGAACCAAGGTTCCATCGGCTTCTATGACTGCGTGGACCGCTGGGCCTCGCAGCACTCCGCCTTCCCTATGTGCATACATGCACATACACAGTATACGTTTTAGCGGCCGGCCACATCCGACATCACCCATCATCTCCGGCCTCAAGCGGTCGTTCAACATCACCCCTCCTCTCCGGCCTCAACCGGCCGTTCAACATCACCCAAAGACTAGCTCTCCGCGGGATTCCAATCAAGAGGTGGAATCAAAGTTAAATCTCATTGTTTGTCTTTGTCTTGTCAATGGCCAGGGACGGGATGATGGGGGATCAATCCAAGTTGACTGACGCTTTCGTCTATCTTCATCTTCACAAGGACACTGATGACCGGGGCAAAAGGATTGGTGGTGGATCTAATGAGGCTGATCCAAGTCGACTAGCAGTTTTCCGAGCCAAGGAAACTACTTTGCGGACGGGTGAGGATGGATCACCTTAGGCCGGCACCGCTGGCATTCCCCGACCAAGCTTCCATGGGCTCAGGCTGCTGTCACCCCCTTGGTAAGAATTGTTGCTACCTTCACAAGATTCCTCTCCATTCAGCCGTTGTTCAGAG
The DNA here is from genome assembly GCF_026914185.1 of Puccinia triticina. Classification (NCBI taxonomy): domain Eukaryota; kingdom Fungi; phylum Basidiomycota; class Pucciniomycetes; order Pucciniales; family Pucciniaceae; genus Puccinia; species Puccinia triticina. The sequence goes on from NC_070572.1 coordinate 2,075,175, forward strand.
CCTGTGCGTACAAGGAAAAATCTTATGTGCCAGATTCCTTCCCCTCAATCTTTCACTGATCTCATTTGTAGCTTTTATGAGTGCTTTTTGTTCAATTTGATTTAACAGTTTTCAACTGCTGTAAACATAACTTCATGTGCTTAGGCTAAGCTTTATTTGGAAGTTGTGGCTTAACAGGATTTGGGGAAACCTGCCACCTGGTGTTAGTAGGAGAAGGTTTCATTGTAGGTCCTCTACTACTTGATGGTCTCCATCAAATAAACCTGATGTTATCAGCCCTGAGAAATGTCTGATTTGGGAGTTGTGGCCTTGGTAGGATCTGACAAAAGGCCGCAGTTACCAGTAGGAGTTTGGGAAATATGAATTTGGCTGTAACTTGTTTATTAATTGAGAGTCTGAGAAAAACAAAATGACAGCATCAATTGATCCTCACTGGAAACAAGCTGTTGAATTTCTACCTTTGGTGAATGTGTAACTAAGGAGTTGTGGTCTTGGTAATGGTAGGACCTGACAAAAGGATTTAGCAGGATTTGGGAAATATGAATTTGATTGTAACTTGTTTATTACTTGAATGTCTGAGAAAATAAAATAACAGCATCAAGTGATCCTCACTGGAAACAAGCTGCTAAATTTCTACCTTTGGGGCATGTGTAATTAGGGAGTTGTGGTCTTGACAAGAGTTGAGGAAAAATCAAGTTACAGGAAAATTTGATTCTATTCTAACTCTGCTAACCATGTGTTTTGGAACAAAAATTGGAAATAAGATATTGATGTACAATTTGAAAAGGCTGTAAGAATCTTATCCTTGGTGCATTTTAAACTAATGAGTTGTTGTCTTGGCACAAGAGGGGAGATATACATGTATTTGTAGCAGAAAGAGATTCCATTATTATTACCATTCTCTTGCTTCAGTTATCAAAACCAAAATTGGAAATTATGGATTGATCAATAATTAAAAGGAGATTAAAGTTTTGAATCTTTGTTTCATTTGTAATGTAGGAGTTGTGTTGTTGGCACCTCCAATGAACACAATGTTCATAAGGGAATCCACATTTCTTACCAACCCACTTTTTTCCTCAAATCCTTCCATGGCTACATGTCCTTAATGAGACCCATGGCAAGGATTCAAGATTTGTTTTTTTTTCTAAAAAAATATGAAATTTATTCTTCCAATATTTGGTGTTAAAAATTCAGGTGGGAGAACAGTAGAACAAAATACACCTCTCCTGCTAATTCATATTCCCTACAACTTTGGACCTCACCACAACTCCTAAATTACACAAGAAAAAAGGAGTAAAACAATTCATTTATTAATCAATTAATGCTGTCCATTTTTTGGTTTTGATAACTGAAGCAAGAGAATGGTAATAATAATAATGGAATCTCTTTCTGCTACAAATACATGTATATCTCCCCTCTTGTGCCAAGACAACAACTCATCAGTTTGAAATGAACCGAGGATAAGATTCTTACAGCCTTTTCAAATTGTACATCAATAGGGGTGTTCAAAGTTAACTGCATAAAATCATAACACCATAAATTCATAAAATTCCAATCTGAAAAAAATGTGTAACACCCAATCACTCAAAAAAGAGCAACAATTCTAAAATGGTACATAAAAAATGATCACCCAAAATTGTTATGATTTTATGATTTTATGATTTGAAAAAAATATGATTTCAACTTTGAACACCCTTAATATCTTATTTCCAATTTTTGTTCCAAAACACATGGTTAGCAGAGTTAGAATAGAATCAAATTTTCCTGTAACTTGATTTTTCCTCAACTCTTGTCAAGACCACAACTCCCTAATTACACATGCCCCAAAGGTAGAAATTTAACAGCTTATTTCCAGTGAGGATCACTTGATGCTGTTATTTTATTTTCTCAGACATTCAAGTAATAAACAAGTTACAATCAAATTCATATTTCCCAAATCCTGCTAAATCCTTTTGTCAGGTCCTACCATTACCAAGCCCACAACTCCTTAGTTACACATTCACCAAAGGTAGAAATTCAACAGCTTGTTTCCAGTGAGGATCAATTGATGCTGTCATTTCGTTTTTCTCAGACTCTCAATTAATAAACAAGTTACAGCCAAATTCATATTTCCCAAACTCCTACTGGTAACTGCGGCCTTTTGTCAGATCCTACCAAGGCAACTACTCAGTTACACATGCCAAAAAGGTAAAAATTTGAAATCTTGTTTCCAGTTAGGATCACTTGATGTTGACATGTTTTTTCTCAGACTCTCAAGTAATAAACAAGTTACAGTCAGATTCATATTTACCTTCCTACTCGTTCAGCCTTTTGACAGATCAAGGCCACAACTCCCAAATCAGACATCCCACAGGGCTGATAAAATTGAGTTTGTTTGATGGAGAATACATGATTACACTGTCCAATTTTTGTTCTAAACCATCAAGTAGTAGAGGACCTACAGTAAAATCTTCTCCTACTACCATCAGATTTGCCCAAACCTTGCCAAGCCACACCTGCCAAATAAAGCTTAGCCCAAGCATCTGAATTTAGTGTTTACAGAAATTGAATACTGTTGCATTGAACTGAACAAAAAGCACTCATAAAAGCTACACATGAGCTAAACAAAGAGTTTGAAGGGGAAGGAATTCAGTGCATAATTAGGCCAACAGTTAACAGTACACCAGTTGTTTGCTTAGACCTTATTTGCTAACACAGGGCAAGATACTGTGAATGATAGTTGTATGAACAAATATTCATGACGGCCGTGATGAAGCCCGTCGAGGGGAACAGACTGACAGAAGCCTCAGCAGCAGCGGCGGCGGTCGTGTGTTGTTTGAAGAGAGTGAGAATAGGACTGTTTTCTGGTCAACACTGAGCACATTTGGTTGGAGAGTGCCTGTGCAAGGTGATCCATCCTTGCCCGTCCCTGAGATGGTCTCCTTGGCTCGAAAAACTGTAGTTGACTCGGATCAGCCCCATTGGATCCACCACAAATCCTTCCGCCCCGGGCAATCGACGGCTTCCTGGAGAAAAAGATATATGAAAGCGTCAGTCAACTCGGATTGGCCCCATTCGATCCATCACCAATCCGCCGCCCCTGGCCATCGACAGATTCGTGAAGACAAAGAAAAACAGCAAGCTTCGAGTCGGCCACTTGATTGGATTCCCGCGGAGAGGTGGCCTAGTCGTTGGATGATGTTGAACGGCCGCTTGAGGCCGGAGATGATGGATGATGTCGGATGTGGCCGGCCGGCAGTGACCGGCCGCCTAAAACGTATACTGTGTATGTGCATGTATGCACATAGGGAAGACGGAGTGCTGCGAGGCCCAGCGGTCCACGCAGTCATGGAAGCCGATGGAACCTTGGTTACGAGCTCGGAGCTTGCTTAGTCATGTATATGGAGAGGGCGGGCGAGGGGCAGCGAGGGGCAGCTCTGGAGACCTCCCATAGCCTGTGTATTTCATCTAAGCATGCTATTGGGTAGGTCGTTTCCAATCTCCAGGGGTGAACCTAGACCAGCGAAGAGGTTGTGGGTTCAAGACACACTTTTTGTCCTTTTGTCCGGCAGCAGGCTGCACAGCTGCAATGCCAAGATTGGGACATGGCTGGGTGAAGGTGGGGGACTCCGTTGTGCCAACGTTTGACCCACCATTCCCCTTTGGGGATGTCGTGGTTGCAGTGGACCCACGTTGGTCACCAAGCCAGAGTGTTTGGTTAGCCCAACCATCGAAGCACACGTTGGGCCAATGTCCCAGTTGCCCGGTGGTGTACTCGACTTATGAGCACAAATCTTGCCCGGTTGATCGGGTCCGACCAACAGGAGTAGAGAGCCAATGTGAGGTCGCCGCTATCAATCCTGTCTTGTCTTGGCGAAAAGCCTCGAGGTTTCTTAGCGGGCAATCAAGCAACCCAACAAAGCTTGTACATAGCACAGAATTGGTCAGACCAACCAAGGCGCACGGAGTGCTGGGGCGCTCACATCCCATGAGCAACACAATCCTCCCTGCACTTTTCTCCCCAATAAAACAGCTGTTAAGAAATATATTTATTTGAAAAATTTACACAAATAAAAAATAACTCAAACCTCCTGTAAATTACATTTTACTGTTTTGTTGTTGTTGTGTAAATTTTGTATCTGCAGTGCCCCTTGTTTTTTTTAGAAGTAAAGTTACAAATACAGAGGAAACGCTTGATTTTATTTTTGGTGAAACTGTGGTTTTAATAAAACAAGAGGCCAAGGCGGCTTCGCCGCTGCAGATACCTGGTTCCATTTCTCCATCTGTTCTCTTTTATCCCTCCTTAAGTTCAATGGGTCAAAATCAGCTCTAAGCATCACACCTCACTTATTTTTGATTCCAATTCCCAAAGTACTGGTGGCAATATGTTTTCTGTTCTGTAGGGAAGCAGATCCAACCCATTTGATGTGTCTATCACCAACGGTGAAACAGATGCGATACGATGCAGTATCGCTGATTTATCGGTATCGCATCGCTGAGGCAATGCACACTCCCACCAAACCACTGTATCACATCGCTCAACCCATGCATGGCATCGGAATTGCATTGATTAACCGGATGCACTAGTAGTGAAGCACCCACATCGCATCTTAAAACCAATGCGATACTAATATTTATCGGATGTATCGCCAAATTTGGCCGATGCAGTGATTCAATGCAATACATTTTGTATTGAGTGTATCACATCATTTGGGCGGGACTAACTGTGTATTGATTTCTTGCGTTGTATCAGGTATCTCGTGTATGTATGATATCTCGTGTATGTATGATATCTCGTGTATGTTATGTAGTAGCGTGTATATGTATAGATACTTATCTAGTCTTTATCTTGTGTGTATATGTAAGTTAGAGGGGAGAGCGCAGTTTCTTTTTTTTGTGTAGAGGGGGGCATGTGATGGGCGAAATAAAAATATGTATTGTAATTAAAAAAATAATCATTAAGACTCTTCGAAGTTCTGGGCCCTGCTTTCTTAAGTTGGATTAAGTCACAAGTGCCTTGTCAGCGGCCATTACCTGGTTAATTACGCCTTGAGCAGCCTCAAATTCGCCGTCAGGCTGGACACCCTGGAGCAGCCATTGATGCGAGCTGACACATCGCTTGATAGTCCGGGCTGCCAAGCGTCCGCGGTCCCGTCCACAAGTATTGGCCACGGCGGAGAAGGTTCGCTCAACATTGGCCAAGGTTGCACAGCAGGCTAAATAGTCCCTGGCGAGCAATGATAAAACAGGAAACTCGTGGGAGTGTTCCTGATAGACAAGGAGATTTTTTTAGCTTATGAGCAACAATGGTAGTTACTTTGAAGCACAAAGTTGCGTACCTTCCACCATACTAAAGACTGCGAGGCATGAGCGCTTGGCCACTTATGTTTACCTCCAAGGTAAACCAATAGCTCGTCTTCGTGTGTAGATTCAAGAGCTTTGGGGAAGAAATCAATCTCTTCAACGTCCTTGTCCCTTGGAGAACGTATCTCCTGAGGGGTGGGTGGCTTCTCTTTGGCCGGAGCAGTCGCTTTGTATTCGGCCTGTCGCATGTTAAACATGTTTTGAATCAGATCCTGAGCATAGTTGTAGTGGGAAGGGAACCACAATTGGAAGATCGAGAGTCGGTAGCTCGGGTTTAAGATGGTTGCAAGCAAAATTGTGTCGCAACTGAGAGCCTCGTCAAGATATTTATCCGTTTTTTCAATCATCTTGTTGAACATCTTCTCGTAATCAGCCTCGGTGTTCGAGTCCTTTTTCTTGATCAGATAGCCCTTGAGACATCTGTATTCCGCAAGCATCATGCTGGCCGATGAGATGTCACCTTCCATCTCTTTCCCTTGTGAGTCCACGCGATATACTTGAGGCCGAGGTGAGTGATCTTGAACTGCCAATCTTCGGTCACATACGCAGCAGAGATCCCCATAAACACTTGTCGGTTGCCTCGAGTTGTCCAGACGTCGTGAATGAGGGTAATCTTTGATGGAAGATCCTGGAAAAAATGAGAATGAAAAAAATCAGTGCCAGTCCTGATCGAGTACAGGAGTTGAAGTGAAAAAGCCTTACCCTCAGTGTTGATACAATCTTAGACTGCAAGTTGCAGTAAAGCTTGTGGGCTTCTCGAGCGGCCCATACATGAGAATTGAGCTTGATACTTTGCCAAGCGTAGTTAAAAGCAACGTGGAGGATGACATCGTCGATTCGAGTTCAAGGAAGCGAGTGGCGAACAAGCCACAAGACAAGGATCTGGTTGAGAGTCTTTTGATCGAACTTGGCCATCTGAACATAACTCTCCATCTGACCTTTCTCTTCCGCTTGTCTCTTCTTGGCAACCTCTTGAGCGGTTAGAGGAAGCTTGGCGCCAGCCTTGATTGCATCACGGCGTGCAGTGAAAGGTTGTCGATGTGAATTCCCATAGCGGTGCAGTACAAGGTTACCTCGTGTGCCATCACCCTTCTTGTAAGTATTCCCACACCATTTGCACTCGTAGTACATGGGTGTTCCGGTCTTCTACAGGGATATTGAATCAGCTCAAGGTGAAAATTTCACTACATAAAGCAGCCAGAGATAAGATAGAATTGGCTTACTGGTTCGCCTTCTGCATAGACAGGCGGATGAAAGTACAGGTTGATATTGTCAATCTCAAGATCATTGTCTTTCCTTGTTCGGGTCTTGCGTTTCTTGACAACCTTTGCGTTTTCTCCATCAGAGTCCTGAGTCATGTCCATGACTGGATGATTCGCGTCTGAGTGCGGTCGGGAAGGTTCAACTGGTCCTGAACGTCTTTTGTTGGTTTTGCGGTTTGGAGCGGCGGCAGCAGAGGCTGAGGTGCGAGATCCAGACACCAAAGGCCGAGATCCAGAGGTTTGAGAGGTTGAATTCCGCGTGGGTCTAGTTACAACAACAGAAACATTAGAATCAGAGCCTCCGTCATTCTCTTGGGTTGATGCTTCTTCACGAGGTTGCTTGGCCAGGAGTGATCTGCGAGAATCGTTGTTTGGCCGAATATAATTTGGATCAGTACGACTCGGAGTTATGACACGACAAGATTGACGAGACGGTGGCCGAGAGGGGGTTCCCTGCGGTGGTGAAGGAGGGACCAAGCCCTGTGAACGTGTCATGTTCACCTTGAGCCGGGTCTGATGGATCGACGCCTGCCGGTATCACTATGTAAGGTGGCTAAAAAGAGATTGATGTATCGGTACAATCTGACTGCGGCGCAGCATTCCCACATATGTATCTACAGTGAGCAATATCCATTGATGCATATTGATACATACCGAAATGTATCGGTATCTATCATTATCGCATTGGCTAACCCAATGCACATCCATCTCACACCGTGTATCGCATCGCTAATACGATGCAATTTAAACGATGCATATCGCATCGGCCTTACTAGGCGATGCGTTGCGATGCAAAATATCAGGCTGTATCGTCGATGTGATATGGCCCGATATCGATGCTTACATCGTATCAGTTTCATCGTTGCTATCACTTCAAAATGGCAAAATTTAACTACAAAGCATTATGTTGGCAAAAGAATACTGCAGTTCCTCACATGTGGTGAAGTGCAAATCAGGCAATTAAACTGGGGTGTAGTCAAGTTTAATGATGAAAGTAGCCCAGAATAGTAGTCATATGCCATATTTTTGACATATCTATTATCTCCCACATTTTTACAAGACTGCAAGTCATCTCAGGTTTAATTTTTTCCTGTTATTACACTGGTATTTTTTATTTATTTGATAATCAAGTTTGGATTAGTGCAAAGACCTACTGCTCTATTTCATATTTAATGAAGGCTTTGCAGCTCCATGATACGGTTTGGCATATTCACATGAAGCCACACCAGCCTCTCCCACAATGCATGTGTGTGTATATCAATTGATTTCATACAATTAGTAATAGAAGGATATCAAAGATAAATCACCAAGTACAGAGAAACTCAAGATTCATAGGGATATCAAAAAAGAAAATCAGAAGGCACAAGTAGCACAAAGCAGAAAATGTTGTTTAAAGACAGTTAAGGGGCAGCAATAAAAAGTTTTTGAAGGGCTAAGGCTACCCTCATCAGCATCAAGGGGAAAGGAAAAAAAAAACACATAGAAAGATCAGATAAAAGTGGCTGCCTGTTGCCTGCAGTAGCAGTTGTCAACAGTGCCCTTGAGATCTTTTAATTTCTCTGCTCAGTCAGGTGATTTCCATGGATTTGTGTTGAAGTTAGATGATAACCTTGTGAAACTGTCTGCGCGGTCAGTTACTAGGTGGTAGGAGTCCGCCGAGTGATTTAAGTCAATATGAAAGTCTCAGGACATTACAAAAGAGCTGATTGAAGTTCAAGCAAGTGGATAAAAATTCCTTTTTTAGGCATTGGGAGCCAAGTGATATTTGACATCACCTCCGCTGTCTTCAGACGCATCAGCTGAGCCAGCGAATCTGTTTCAGATGGCCTCAATGGGCTTTCTAACCACGTTCAATAAAATGTTCAACCTGCGACAATGAGGCATAAGATTGAGAAGTACCATGGCCTCGGTGAGCCCGCAGTTGTAGCTCATAAGCAGTCCAGACAGTAACGCACTTGAGCCGATCACCAAATCGGCACTCAGAAGCGGCGAGGTCATTGTCATTGGCTTCATCAGGATGATAATCAGGTTGTTGACATGGAAAATCAGGCCGGCAGGCCAATGGATATTTAAAAGATAAACCCGGAACCCGTTTGTCTCTGCTGATGAGCCCGCCGGCTTCCTTGGTCTCCGTCTCTGTCCAACCCGTCAGGCTTCCTTGGTCGCCGTCTCTGTCCAACTCGTCGTTGTTGTCATATCTGTCCAACCCATTGTTGTTGCTATTGAGTTGTTTCCGGCCGGCTGGGGCAGGGGAAGCACACTCAATACGGCTGTACACCATCCCAGAAGGTCGTGAGAGATCCCTCCGGAGCTTGCGCCGCCATAACTTGGTCTGCAGGTGGAAATAAAAGTGAAGGAGGAGGAGCGGAGTCAGAGCTGGGGTCGGGGCCAGTGTTGTAAGTGAGGGAGGGGTTGGGTTCATCGAGATAGACGGCCTGGACCCGGTCAAGCGGCTCATCGGAAAGGTGTCCCAGGACCTCCCGGACTGTCATCCATGATCCCACCCTTGTTGAGTACAGATGTGGCAGTGAGTAGAGCGGCTTGAAGAGCACTGAGAGCAGCAGCCTCAGCGAGCGGCGTGGGGTATTTGTGGAAGGGACTTGTCAAGGTTGAGGCTGTTGAACGATTTGCTGTAGATGTGCACATTGGAGGAAGAGTCAGAGCAGGGGGTGGTCACCATTCATGAGCCTTCCACCTGTGGATTGTCGCACGCACTCCGTGTGCCAGACTCATCTGTGCAGGCATGATACTCTGCGGATGTGTAATGCTTTGGGCCACATCACCTTGAATGTGTTGATCTTTTTTGGTTAGTGGCTGGTAGGTACCGCCTTGCAAGGGTCCATGTGGCACAATACCTTGGTTTGGATTGCTAAGCAATTTAATACTAACTAGAGGCCAAGGCGGCTTCGCCGCTGCAAACACAAGGTCTAATGCACTTGTCTCTCTTGGAGCATTGAAATGGGTAAAACTTCCATCCTATATACTAAAGCTACTACACATTTCTTCAACCTTCCAAGAAATGAATTGGAAATTGCCCCGAGATTCCATTATTTTTCAAAGCTAAAATTGGTCTTGAAAGTGTTGTGGGATTTATTTCCACAAATATCACCATTAAAGCGTCTCATATAGATTTCAATTTTCAATTTAGACTGTTACCAAGAAGGGTCACCAAAAACTAAACCAAATCCTTGAATCAACTCTGCAGATTAATTTTGACAAGTATCAACCATGAGCATCTTTGTTCAAGCTAACAAGAACCTAAAATGCTTGGGGATCAATTTTTAAAACTCAATCAAATGACCCAACACAGATCAATTGCAATTTGTTACAGATTTATAGAAAAAAGGCAAATTTGTGTAGATATACGGACTTACTTTGCGCACTGCGAAAAACACTTCGCGCACTGCACAGTGCGCGGATTCCCAAACACTTCGCGCACTGCGGGTAAACTACACAACTTTTTGAAGATTTTTCTTGACAAATCAATAAACAGGCTTCTCATTGGCCTCTCTGAATTTTTTGGAAGTTTTTCAAAGCATTCTTCTATGTTTAAAAAAATCATTAAAAACCAGAAGAAATGTAGGATTTGGGCGCCTAAAAAACAAGGTTCCTATAGCCCAAAAATTTCAAATAATTTTTTGAGTAATTAGAAATGTAAGAAAAGCTACTTCAAAACTTTTCAGCCACTTTTTGCAAGCATACAGGTCTGAAAAATGAGGATAATTTAGATGCAATGTGCTAATATGTGTTGAAGTTTCTTATTTTTCAGACCTGTATGCTTGCACAAAGTGCCTGAAAGGTTTTGAAGTAGCTTTTCTTACATGTAACATTACTCAACAAATTATTCAAAATTTTTGGGTTATGGGAACCTTGTTTTTTAGGCACCCAAATCCAACATTTCTTCTGGTTTTTAATGATTTTTTTAAACATAGAAGAATGCTTTGAAAAACTTCCAAAAAATTCAGAGAGGCCAATGAGAAGCCTTTCTATTGATTTGTCAAGAAAAATCTTCAAAAAGTTGCGTAGTTTACCCGCAGTGCGCGAAGTATTTGGGAATCCGCGCACTGTGCAGTGCGCGAAGTGTTTTTTGCAGTGCGCGAAGTAAGTCCGTAGATATAAGTGATTTTTGGAGTTGACTATTTCAACAGAATGATGGCCGTTGGAAGATTTGGAAGCCAAAACATCATGATGTTTGGTATTTGCAAATGATCTACTTTTTGGAGGGAGATGGCAGGGTATGGGCAGTTTTGATTTTTCACTGAGGTACCAATCTCTACAGACCATGAAAAGTGACTGGAGCACACATGGACCCCAATTGGCTGAAACACCAATTGAAAAAAGTTCAAACCATACAAGATTTAGTGGCATGGGAAACACCATGACATAGGCCTTTGTCATGCCTTCCTCCTCACTAAGTTTAGGAATTTATCTGTGCGGACGCGGAGGCCCTCTTTCCCTCGTCGAGGGTCTTGACGAGCTGCCTGTCGGCCGGAAGGCTGCCCTGGAGCAGCATTGGTTGACAGTTGTGGCCTGCAGCAACAAGCTTGGTCGCGGAGCAGAAGCTGAGCGAGATGAAGGGCAGACTGGAGGTTTAATGATATGGATTGCAGGGGAGCTTGGTGACATGGATCACATGGGGAGCGGTGTCGGGCCCGCTGGGGTGGACCAGCGTGACGACGGCGGGAGCTTCCCCACCGTGCAAGATGCAGATGTTGTGCACCCATCCACCGGACGCGGCAAAGTCTACACAGATTGGGTTGAATGGGATCCGCTCGTCCCAGACGGTGGGCGCGGGCTTGGAGTTGACGCTTTCGATGTACGTGATGAGACTCGACAGGTGGCCTTGGCCGAGCCGGCGGCAGGCAAGACCGAGTTGGGGAGTCACGCCAGACTGGGGACGCTGGAGCGGAGCAGCTTCTTGGGATGCTGGGCCACCCACCAGTTCGACTCGTTGTTGTGCTGGCACGCCGCGATTTTCCGTGCGCCTGAGCCGACGGCAAACTGGGACTCGCCGGGCGACCATCAGACAAAGGTGCCAGAGCGGTTCAGGGGTAATAGAACCAACGACGACTGCCAGTTCGCCGGCGTGCTGGGATCTAATGAGTCTAGGCCGTGCTGCTATACATATGCCCCAATACTAATTTATGAAGAAAAAAAAACAGCTGGGTGGGGCAGCACTGCACGGCGAGGGAGATTTCAATCTGAATTGAAAGAATAACTGACCATGCGGGTGGATCGTTGGCATAATCGGGAGCTGAATGTACAACGTTTCATAATGTATGTTAATACAATGGGTTAGAGAGCTCCGCTTGTGCAAAAGAATAAATGATTGACAGGGGGGAAGAGGACTGACATTTGAGCATGGTGTTTTGCGTCTTGTTAACGAGGTAAAAAGTAATGGCACCACCAATCATGAAGTGACTCATTGGCCTGAACACGGAAGTAAGCCAAGCTTGGACACCAAAGATAACTGCTAAGTGACCTCAATGGCGGACTGAAAAAGTTTAGATTGGCTAAACTTCAGCCTGGGCCAGGATGGCTTCTCGGAATAATCATGTGAAGCCAAGGAGAGAGACGTACCCTTAGAGTCCAATGTTTGCCGGGGCCCACAGCCCTAGCAGTAGCAGCGGCGGCGAAGGGTCGGTGGACAAATTGAAGGGTGCAACAGGCGGCAAGGAGGCGGGCAAGGCTCTCCCGCAACGGAGTGGTCTAGGGAGAATGTGCGTGGCCGGTGTTTGGATCAGGTCAAAGAATTGATCAACCATCAGCAGGGTAGAAACTTGGAATGTTGAGTTGCTGGGTCAGGATTGGCAACGTGGCAATGGTGATTTGGTCACAAACTTGAACCTTAGTTTGGATGCGCCCGGCGGTTGTTTGGATACAAGCTGACAACATGGCGCCGGATGTGTGGAAACGGCCTAGAAACTTCTCATCAAGCCGCGCGGCAAAAGAAACGGTTGGCGAGGGATGTTGGCGGGTACTGCAGTTTACTGGAGGTGCCTCAGGCGAGGGTATAAAAGAGGGGGCTAGTTCGTATTCTGAGGCCTCAGGCAACTCCCCCGGCTGTGATTCCAGCGGGGGGGTCGTCTCACCCCATCCGCTGTTGCATGTGCGCAGTTTGATGGGGATTATTTGGTGGCCCCCCTTTGCTTAACCGCTGGGGGTCATCCTCCCATCTGTTTTTTAACCCTGCTAGACAGGGATGGACAGTGGGCCACGATATCTCAGATTCCTGGGATTGGGTGGCAGGTTGCGGGCTTTTTGTTACTTTTGTTGTGATGTTGGGTTCTTGTTGCGCGTAATTTGTGAGGGGAAACCCCGTGTCCGTGGCTCATGCTTTTGTAGGGGGGAATCCCTGGCATTTTTTTTTTTTTGTGTTTTTTTGTATTTTACAGGGGGAACCCTTGATTTTTTTTTTCCATGATTCACAAGCTTTAATATACTTGGATTGCCAAGGATACGTTGTAGTAGGCGGAGCGGTTGACCTTGAGAAAAATGTGGTTGCGATGGCCGCGGAGTGGCTTCTGAAGTTCTGAGGAGTCATATCCAATGCTGAGGCCTCTCAAGCTGGCAGGTGGTGGCTAGGGTTGACAATTGGGCGGGTTCGGGCCGCCCACGGGCTAGCCCGCCTCAGCCCGCGACTTAAGTGGACAGGCCGGGCCGGGCCAAAACCTCAGATTTTGCTGTCCGGCCCAAACCCGTGTCCGCAATGAGACGGGCACGGGCTGTCCAGCGGCGCCCCGTCGGGCCAAATGGCCAGCAGGCCACCGCGGGCTGCCCGCGGGCAGCCCGCTGGGAGCCCACGGGCCAAGTAGAAGCACTCTCAGAAAAAGGTAGTTTTGCTGCAGGGGACATGGATTTTTTTTAATTCTAAGCACATGTATGTAAATAAAGAAAATAGTGGAAAATAAAGCATTCAATTAAGGAAGAAGAAAGAACACGCTATTTTTTCTTAATCCAGTCTTGAGCACATAATAGTGCTTCAGTGGTTTCTTCGCTCAGGCGGCTTCGGTAGTCGTCCAAGACACGTCCCCCAGTGGAAAAGGCTGATTCCGATGCCACAGAGGTCGCCGGGGCCATCAAGATCACCTTGGCGAGCTTAGAAAGTGTTGGGAAGCGAGACGAATTGATCTTCCACCAGCTGAGGAGATCAAAATCTTTGTCGCTGGTTATGCCAATATTCCTCTCCTCAAGGTAGAGGTCTAATTCGGCACCGGGTGCATTGAACTGGCTGCTTTCTGTGGTGCCATTCATGTATTGGAGGAAACGATTGGTATCCTCATTGGCTTTGCTTTTTGGGCTTGACGGCATCTGGGCTTTTGATTCGGAAGTAGCTGAGACCGGAGAGTAGATTGCTGATAAAGCAAGGATAGCCTCCCTGACCTTGCTCAGAAAGTCCTTGATTTGTTCAGAAGTGTGCATATCGATGAGGCTGAACTGAAGGTAGCGGATTTTGTAGCGAGGGTCAAGTACAAGTCCGATAGCCGCTAGTTCTTGCATTGGCTCCCAGTATTTGAGGAATTTGTCCTTCATTGGCTTGATTATTTTTGTGACGTGGCTGTTGTTGAGCTTGGACGCAGAGGCTTCAGAAAATTGATTCTCGATCCTCTTCATTGCACGGTAGGAGTGGTTTGTTGTTGGGTACCGAGTACCACTGAGCATTAATGTTGCTGTGAAAAATAAGAACCCATCAGAAAAATTACGACGAAGCAAGTAACATTGAAATAAAGGTGAGAGCTTACCTTCGTAAAACGGCTCCAAAAAGTCTTTCATCACAGCTAGCTCGTCCCAGTCAAGAGAAGAGGGGCACAGCTCAAATTTGTCGTCGTCCATGGAAAGCTGCTGAAAAGCTAGTTTGAGAGGTGATGACGACTCGATCATGAGATAAGTAGCGTTCCAGCGTGTAGGAACATCTTTGGTCGGATGCTTCATCTTCGGATCGAGGTTACAAGCTAGCATGGCACGCTCAAACGATTCCATCCTGGCCGACGAACCATGGATGAATTTGACGCTCTCGCGGAGGCGTTCGACTGGACCACTGACTTTCTTGAGGCCTTCCTTTACAACAAGGTTGATCACGTGGGCTAAGCATCGCATATGGAAGTAGCTGGATGTTGAATGATGTTCAGAAACTTGACATCGATCGCAAATGAATCGTTTAAGTCGAGGGATTGCTGCGTCATTGTTGCTGGCATTGTCAAGGGTGACAAAAGCAACCTTATTGAGTGCCTTCCATTCAACCAAGGTTTGAGCGAGACGGTCCGCAATAACTTGGCCGGTGTGAGGAGACAGGAGGGGTCGGAAGCTGAGTATGCACTTGATTAACTGCCAGTCGTCGTTGATGTAGTGTGCCGTAATAACCATGTAACTAGTGAGATCAGACGAGGTCCATAAGTTGGTTGTAAGAGAAATATTTTCGGCCTTCGATATCTTATTCATCTCTGTTGCCTTGAGTTTCTGAAAAATTTCAACACAATCATTTCTCAAAGTTTGTCGGCTGGGGATTGAGAATTGGGGCTGGGCAGTTTTCATCAGATCAACAAAACCTTCGTGCTCAACAATTCGGAACGGATATTCGTGTTTGATGATCATCTCGGCCAGCTTTTTGCGGGTCTCTTCTTGGGAAAAAATCCATGCACCCTTCATGCGATTGCAACCAGAGAACACCAGTTGAGATTGCGCGAGAGAAGTGATCCCGCCGTGCTCGACAAAGCATTTTTCCGAGTGCCTTCGAAGGTGATTTGTGCCCGACGCAGACATGGCAGAGAGGCTGGATCGGCAGTAATTACAAATGGCCTTGACAAGGCCACCGGCTGTTGGGTGCAGTAAATGAGGCCACAAAAGTTAACGACTTAGGACTGGCATAAGGAACACATAATATATAAAGCCTGCTTACCTTCAACAACCCTTTCAAAGTGATCCCATACTTTGCTTGTGAGCTTCCTTTTCTTGACTTGCCGTTCAATTTCACTGTCATGATCAACATCTTGGGAGCTGGCATTACTGTCAGTGGAGGATTTTTCAGGCGTGCTGGTAACTTCGGTGGAGATTTCCTCGATCTCTTCATCGCTATCTTTGGAGGTCGTGGTGGAAACATTGTTCTTGTTGGACTCGGAACTCTTGTTCATAATCACGCTAGAGGTGTGTTTTGGTCGAGTAGAGAGAGGCATTATAGGCTGGGCTTAAAAGTTAAAGCTCGTAAATTTCAATTTCAATTTTATAATAGGAAGAAGACTTTGGAGTTCGGAAATGGAGTGTGAAATTTTCTGAGCGTAAGATTGAAGGCACACAAGATGTCAGAAAACATGTGTCTTTTATATAAAGATCACCAGCGCTTGAAAATCTTCTTTCGATCCTGATATTCTACATAACTACCGGTACACCAAGTTGCCACGGGCACATAAGTTGGAGAAGAATGGATTTTTGCAGGACTTTCTACTAATATTTTCTACCTTGTGAGACTAAAGAAATGTAAAAGGAGGAGATTTTCTCAGAGGTCCTGTGACCGGGTCTTGGAGTCCGGGGACCGGGATCATGGATGGCACACAGATCAATATCATCTGAGCTTCTGGCTGGACCAGATCAGCAAGGCAAAGCCCACGGGCGCCCGACGGGCAGCCCGCGCCGACCCGCGCCGTTTAGAAACTTTAACAGGCCGGGCCAAAGCTCAATATTTTTACAAAAGTACTGTCCGCGCCCGGCCCAAACCCGGCCGGGTTTGGGCGGCCTGTTGGACACCCGGCCCAATTGTCAACCTTAGTGGTGGCCATGAGCATAAAAGGAAGGGGTGGTGTGGTCCAATAAATCCCCAGGCAATTGGAGATGCTGTAATTCCAGCTATCAATTGTCCTCAACCCCCTCCGCTGTTGCACTTGCACAGTCCGAGGGGCTGAAGAATGGGCCCCCCACTGGTCTGTAGCCTTTGCTGCGGGCCGGGGGCCTTCAAGTCCATCACTTTTGACCCGTGCACTTGACACGGGCTGGGTGTTGCGCCTGTGGGCACGGCTTTGCCAATGTTGGAAGGCTGGTTGAGATTTTAGAATGTGTTTTTTTTTTTTTTTTTTGTTCAAGGAAAAGTTACAATTTTTGGATTGTTTTTTTGTAAAATGGGGAAACCCTTGATTTTTTTTTATCATTTTGTGTATGTACAGGGGGAACCCTTGATTCTTTTTTAGGATTCTGGCAAAACTGTGTCTTTAATAAACTTGGATTAGATAAATAATTGAATGCATGCATAAAGTGATGTGGATGGACCAGGATAAACAGCTATATTGGATGAGGAACAAGCTCTGCAGCTTGTTCCCCGGCTCAAATATGGTCTCAAGGGCTGGCAAGTGTCACAGACTGTAACCTGACATGTCAGGTTACAACATAAAGCTGTACACAAAGATGTGTTCCAACTTTGGTATATTGCAGTTTTTATTCTTTCTCTCCTGAAATAAATTGGAGCTGAGATGGAAAGGGAACAAACTAAGCAAATGTTTTAAAATATATTATCAAAGTGTTCTTTGGTGTGCATTCTATAGCAAAAGTGAACTGTGGGCTATGCATTTGTAGAGCTTCCTACACTGGTGTGTTTCAGGTTGCAATTTTGACAGTGTGATTGCTAGCTTTTTTTTCCTGATTGTTTTGATGAGGTCAGGAAGACTGGTCAATGTGAAATTGGTTTCACATAAAAACTGATTGTGGGGCCAATTTAATCAGCTTTAGATGATAAACTCTGTGGTTGGTTAAGGAAGTTTCAGGAAATGAATGAAGATTTTTTTGTGAAAAGGTATTTTTGGTCCCTGTAGAAATCTACATTACATAGTGGGAGCACCTTGTCACCAAATATTTCTCAGGACAGCCTTTCAATTCACCTTTTACAACACCACTGCAGCATAAGAACCATGATAGCAGTTATTTCAAAGTACCAAAAATGGTTGGCTTTGTTGGTGCCTGTGTGCTGCTTACAAGTAGCTCAAGGAAGGTATCCAAATTCATTGTTGGAGAGCGGTACCAGCACATCAGAGATTTTAGTCCAGCCTTTGCTTGATAAAAGTATGTAGGATTTTCTCTTCCCAATGTCTAGAAAGAATCATCTTGATCAGTTCATTTTTTTGCCAGAGATGCTGAATTTTCTATCAAAAATCTTTCAATTGAAATTTCACGGATGGGAAAACAGGCAAAGGTAGCAAGCTGTCAGAAAGCCAAATAAATCTCACAGATGTGTTTAAAAAGGAAGCTAGCAAGTGTTCAGTTACCCACATACTTCGAAGTCCAGGGTATTCTCAAATACCAGAAATACAGGGACTTGTCAGGAAACAAATATCTGGGATCCCCCAGCTTGGAAACATAAGCAGTATGTTAATTGATAGGATTTTCCTATTCAATCAATAGAAAGAGAAAATTAACTCATATTCTGAAATTTTTTACTTTCCCTAATAGTTTTGGAGTTCAAGAAAACAGAACATAATAAAAGTATGTTTCCCTAAATAGGGTAACACACTGAATTTTACATGAAAGACTTCTACTGATCACAGTTTCCTGATTGTTTATCTCTGATAGACTTGATGCAGAGAGATTTTAATTCAATAGTAAAATCTTTTCTTGAAAATAACAGCTTTTCTGCAGCATTCCATGACTACCCAACCAAAGAGAAATCTGATACATACAGAATTTTGCAAGATAACCTTAATGTTCTGGAGGCAATGCTTTCAACTATGGCAAATTGGATTTCCTTGGAGGATGAAACTAAGATGTATGTCAAATAGATCATCTTGCAAATAAAGTGATATAATAGACTTAAAAGTTTACATGCCAAATTATTTCCTAAACATTTTGGAGACAGGATTAAACCAAGAAAATTGGCTTATCTAAACTATTCATTGAAATCTTATGGTCAGCTTCTGGAGGTTTTTATTGGAATGAGTCCCCGCTTTCAAAGTAATTCATATCATTTGAGGGCATTGAATCTCCAAAGGATTTTTTTTGAAATAATTTACTACTTCCAAAAGCACATGCTGATCCAGCCAGTGTTGTTTGATCATATGTTCAAGAGGAACAATATCATATTGGATATTTCAAAGCATGTTTTTGAGTCTTGTAAGTATGATCAAAGACTCACAAAGAATAATTTTCCTCAAAGTAGCAAGAATGCTCTCAACAACTGGTACTTCATCTCACCTGTTTTGAAAATGCTTGAAGGTAAGCTTGGTGCAATTTTCTACTTGATGAACCGGATTATTACTTACATTTATCTTGACTCTCATCCAATTTTTTCACAGAATGTGGAGAACAATACAAGAATATTTTTTCACATGAATACATCAGACTTTCATTTGGGAATTACAAAAGCTCTGAAGAAAGCAAAACTAATCCAAGATTACAAGCCAAAATGTCAAGAATTGAAAAGTTAACATTTGGAGATGATCAGAGTGAAAAGAAAATGAATCTATATGAAAAAGAAAGTGGAAAAGCTTGGTTGAATTCAAACCTTCAAATTTATGAAGAAGTGGTTCAGGCTTTCACAAACATTCTCCTTTTTGGGGAAGAGAAGAAATGCAGCTTGGCATTGAACCTTTTATTCCAGCTCTTAGAATATTGGAAAGAATACTATCCAAAAGAAACTCTGGAAATTGAAGTAAAAAACAAATATTTTCAGGAGAGCTTTTCTCTGATGTCTTCAAGCAGCCAGTTTCTTGCAGAGTTAGAAAGAATCAAGCTTTATTTAGAGAAAGAATTCAAGCAATTTGGCTGGAAACCACTAGGTTTTGGAAATACAAATATTGATAAAGACATTTCCAATTCAAACATCAAATACCTGGAAATGTTAGCAGACTATCTGATCATCATTGCACAGGAGAATTTTCATCAACGTCCAAATATTGCCTATGAAAATTCACTTTACAGGTACCTTCAAAATGAACTGATTAATGACAGGATTGAATGTTTGAAATCAAGAATGATTGAATTAAGCAGTTATTATAAAAAATATACTACTTAGGAATTTAAAATGCTCCTCATATATGATTAGAATTTTTATAGCCTAATGTTTATATCATATTATGCTTATTTGATTGTCTCATCATGGCCTGAACACGTTAAAATACCTTTCCAACTTTCCAGGGAGGCCCCCTGGCAAGTCTGTGTAGAGCACTGCAATTGAGTATAGTGAGGAATAGGAAAACTCCCCCAAGGGGAAAATGATATTGCCATAGGCGTAACTTATTTTGAATTATGCTTATATTATCTACTTAGTATGCTTCAAACCTAACACTAGCAACCATGTATATAGTCTATACTTGGTTGCCACAGGCTTTTCCTTCTCTAGTGAATCAGAACCATTTCTATCTCCTCACTCCTGAGTGTCACATGACTTAATTCCAGTCTGTGAACCTCAGTGTTTGTCCCTTGTTTCCATCAACAGGTTATGAGGCCCACTACTCACCCTGCTTGCTACTATTGAAAAATCTCTTTTCTTGCTCTATGTTCAGCTTCTTTGACATTGATTACCCAATCAATCAAACATATGCCTCCCTGATTGATTCAAAACCCCTTGGCTATCATCAGGACTGTTCCAGTTCTTGACGGCAACTCGGTTACTTTTCCCTCCTGGCGCACTAGGCTCAAGGAACTCTTTGCAATCGTGGGGATGCACAACATTGTAACCGGAAGACTAGTCCGCCCAGAGACTGACTACAAAGACAATGACTGTAAAACTCTCACCCAAGGATCCCAGAGGCTTTACTACACTGAAGAGTCCGGATCAGACTGGGATAACCTCTCAGACATGGATCGGGCTACCTTGAAGATGACGTTCTTGATTGATCTGGCAATCTGTTAAAATGAAACCAAGCCAGTTAAAATTCTCTTCACAACTATTTGCGATGCATACGAGAAGAACACCAGGGTAGGACAAATGATGATTCAAGATTCTTCCTGGTGTGCTCAACACAAACCCAACAAGCCCATTGCAACCTGAATCTCTTGGATCTGCAACACTGCTTCCAACCTCATGACTTGGACCAGCAAATTTGTGATTGTCTCCTGCTTGGCTTGGACAAATCCTGGAAGCCACTCAGAAACCACCTTTTGTACTCGCCAAACAAGATTTCCCTTGACAAAACCCTGACTTATCACAAGTCCCTGGCTTCAGAGGGACCTGGTACAGCCTGGGCTAGCGCAAAGCGCCCTCGCGCGAAGCGCGACCTCCAAAGGAGGGACTTGCAGGTAAAGCCAAGAATTTGGCTTGAGAGCTTTCAGTGTTTTGGTGGGAGTTTTTTCCCGCTCCCCTTTCAGGGGTCTTCTCCTTGTGTATTCCTATTGCCTGTGGTGCCAGATTAAAGGCCTGATTTTTCTCTTTCTTTTGGTGTCAATCACCACTTTTTCCCCCTTCACAAACTCCTTCCATCCCCCTTTGAAGTTTGTGATTTTTTTGTGTTCGGCCAGAGGTGTGTATGCAAATTCCGAGTAGATCCATTTTGTGAGCGTGAGCCTCTATAGTGGCTACAGGAAACAAGAAAAGTGGGGGAAACTGGTTTTATTTCTTGGGATAAAGAACTACAAACAGAGAGAAAGAGAGAAAGAGAAGGAAAGAGAAAGAGACAGAGAAATATAATGATCTGGAGGGGGTCTATCTACTCCTGGTAGGAGGATCCTCAAAAGTCAACTTGAATCACCTGGAAAAGTGATAAGGACAGCTGTGCCAGACCAACAAGGGCTACAGCCTCCGCGCGCACCAAGGAGACGGTGGGGGGGACACAGAATAGTAATACTAATCTGCTCTGATTTTTAGACTGAGTCTAGGATTAACAGAGTAACCTTTGATCTTGAGAATGGTTGATGTGAAAGCAATAAAGAGAAGCAATAAAGAGACACAGAGAATCAATCTGGATAATCAAGGTTCAAATGAAGAGTATACTTACTGTCAATATCCTAGGCGCCTGTGACGGTAGGAGTACTGGGAGCGTGGTATCCTCTTGTAGGGTGATCCTGGGTTATCTACGGCGTGGTTCTGGGTGGTCTGAAGTCTGTAGATCCTCCTCAGGCAAGGGGGATCCTGAATTCGAAAATTTTCACAGTTTGCTTATGTAATTACATATGTACATGTGGTTTGGCGCGCCTGGTAGCGCTGACACGTCACAACTGCGCCTGCGCACCACACTCAAGAACTCAGGTAAGGAGTATAGTTACAAAGAATTGGTAAGTTGTAACAAGGGTTAAAATTGCATGAGGAAACAGAATATGAAGTCAAAATAATGATATCTCTTAAGATGAAAAAGATATGATGTAATTTCATATGTAATAAGTAGAAAAAGGGCAGACATTAGGTCAGCTGTGTTAACTCCAAGGCTGACATTCCCTACCACCAAAAGGGTTGGGTTTCTGTAAGAAATTAAAACACAGGGGTAGACCTCTTCTCACTTCTGAATTTCCTAAGAAGGATAGCAGAGTCTGGAATGTCCTTCTCAAGGAGCCATTCATCATGATCAGCACTCAAGCCCTTGTATCTAGAAGTACATCATGACATCCCTGTTCTCTCCTCTCAATCTTTTGTCTCTGAGAATCTTCTGTATGACTTTACTCTGAGGGGTCTTGTCCATGGGGGGAATGACAATTTTAACCTTCTGTCTCAAAGGGAACTTATCTGGATTGGGGTCTCTGTATGGTTTCACTAAGCTGACAGGGAATGTGGGATGTTTCCTGCTGAAATCTTCAGTCAGAATCACTTCTACAGCATTCTTTCCATGTAGAGCTTTCACAATGAAGGGTCCAGTAAAGGAGTCTCTCATCTTCTTAGGGCCAGACAAGATGTTGAAGTTTGCTGTGGATATCAAGACTTTGTCACCAACTTTGAAGGATGGTTCTTTATGAGTCTTATCCCATCTCTCTTTGTTATAAGATGTAGCATCTGTTATGCATTGTTCAGCATATTTTCTTGCTTTCTCAAAGATTTTTCCATAGGCAAGAGCTGTGGGATGAATGTCTACAGAGTCTTGTTTCAAGAAATTTCTGGGAAGGTTTGGGATCCAGCCTTTCTCCAGGATGGCAGGAGGTTTTCCAGTGGTTGAATGTGTGCTGGTGCAATATGCCAGCTCAAGGATTGGTAGAAGTGAAACCCAGTCATGAGTGTATCCATCATTGTCTTTGAATTCTAGTCCATAGGCACAAAATCTCCTGATCATATCCTCAAGTGTTTGGATCATCCTTTCAGCTAGACCATCAGTCTGGGGGTGGTAATCAGTAGAAAAGGAGAGTTTTGTTCCTAGCATACTGTGCAAACCAGTCCAGAATTCAGATGTGAATTTAGGATCTCTGTCAGAGATGATGATTCTTGGGATGCCAGTTCTGGGCATCACTCTGTTCCAAAATAGTATGGCAGTGTCCATTGCAGAGTCATCTTTGAAGCAGGGCACAAATATTGGAGTCTTGGAGTATCTGTCTACTATTACCAGACAAGCATTGAAACTAGCAGCTCCTCCAGGGGATAAGGAAGTTACCCAGTCCATGTTAATCACATCCCATGGCTTTGAGGGTTCTTCAATTTTCATGAGCAGTCCAAATCTCTTGCCTGTGGCTTTATTTGCTTTCTGGCATCTATCACAAGAAGAGCAGTATTCACTACTGTCTTGTCTCCAATTAGCCCACCAGGCAGTATCAGTTACTTTATCCAAATTCCTGTCCTCAGAGAAATGACCAGAGTAGACACTGTCATGGCATTCATGCAAGATGGTGTTGATGCTGTCTTTGTCAGCTAGAAATAGCACAGAATTGTGTTTTTCTCTGAAGTAGATGAGGCCATCAAACAATGAGAATCTTCCTTCATCATATAAATTTCTCCAAGGTTCTTGCAGAGAGTTTTTCAGTTGGGAATCTTTGGCATATTTCAGCAAAAGCTCAGACAAGATAGTAGTGTTCTTATCTTGTTGGTAACCTTCTCTTACTGAGTCAAAGAATTCATTCTTGAAGGTAGAGACATGTATGCCCATGATGGGGAATCTATCATCATCTTTGTCTTCTGGGTCATAAGCAGGGTTGCTTGGATCATTTGGCAAAGCCCATCTGCTAAGTCCATCAGCATTCTTGTGAATATTTCCATCTATGTGGATTATGGTCATGTTGCCTCTGTATTCCTGAATAGCAATCTGCCACCTAAGCATATGTCTGTTGGGAGTCTTCATGTTCAGCAGTGATCTCAAAGCTGTGCAATCTGTTACAACATGGAAGACACTGCCATCTAAGTAGTAATGGAGTTTTTCCAGGGCCCAAACCAGACATAAGCATTCAAGTTGGCTAGCACCATATCTTGTTTCACTGTCCTTCAGTTGTCTGGATATGAAAACAATAGGCCCTTCTTTCCTTACTCCATCAATGACTTGGACTTGATGTAAGGCAGCACCTAGACCAGTCATGCTTGCATCCACATATAGTGTGAAGGGATGGGCCCAGTCTGGAAACAGTAGCACGGGAGCTGTGGTCAGTTTTTCTTTCAACAAGTTGTATGCTACTATCCTATGGTGAGTCATCTCATATATGACATCTATTCTGGTGAGTTCAGTAAGAGGTTTTGCTATCTCAGCAAACTTCTCAATGTGCTGCCTGTAGTAACCAGCAAAACCAATAAAAGATTGCATTTCTTTCCTACTACTAGGCACAGGCTTTTGGAGGACAGCAGCTACTTTGTTCTGATCTATTCCTATAGCAATTCCAGAAACAAGATGGCCTAGAGCTTTGATCTGGTCAAATCCAAAATTACATTTCTTCAGGTAGATCTTCATGTTCATGTTGATGACAACCTTAAGTATCCTGTCTATCCTAGTGAGGTGTTCTTCCCAAGTGTTAGACATAATGATGATATCATCAATGTAGATAATGACCCACTTCTCATCAATCTCTTTTCTGAACTCAATGTCCATCATCCTCTGGAAATGAGAGGGGGCATTCTTGATTCCAAAAGGCATCCTCAGATATTCATAGATTCCTTTGTGCATAATGATTCTGAGCAGGTTTCTTGAGTCCTCTGCAATGACATTCTGATGGAAACCTTTGAGTACATCCAAGCTAGTCAGGAATTTAGCTTTTGCCAGATTATTCAGAGTCTCACTGATTTTTGGAATGGGATATCTGTCTGAAGCAGTATAGGAGTTTAGAGCTCTGAAATCTCCTACCATTATGGACTTCCCATTATGCCAGGCAATGATAACAGGAGTGGTGATCTCAACTAATTCATTATGGCCAACTTTTCTTAGAACATTCAAATTCACTAGCTCTTCAATATGTTGTTCAAGAGCCTCTCTGCTTTTGGGGCTGGCAGGATAAGGAGGTCTTCTAAGAAGAGGAGGATAAGGTCTTTGAGTAGTCAACTTGAGATGAACTTCATGACCTTTAATGGCACCAAGGGGCTGGTTGGAGTTGGAGAAGGCAAGTTTTTTATTATAGAGGACTTCAAACAGCTTCTCTTTCTGCTCAATGGTTAACTCATCACTGAACTTGGCTTCACAGAGTTCTTCTACTGTAAATTGCTGCAGTTGAGGATGGGACTTCTTTACAGCAGAAATTTCATTGGAAGAACTCATTCTCTCCAGATGATGAGATTTAAAGCTGAATTTCTTCCTCTTGTTCTCATTTCCAATGGTAAAGAATCTCTCTTTGCTGTTTGTAATATCAAAACCATAAAGAGACATGTAATCATTTCCAAGGATAAGGTAGTTTATTCTTGCATTTTTCATAACTACAAATTCTGCTAGAATTCTAATGGAACCTTTAGTGTGAGGGAAAATTAAAGCCATTTCTATTATGCCCATTGGCAGTAATTGATCACTACAGCTGTGGAATTTAGCATGATTGATTGGCATGAGTTTGGTTTCCCATTCTGGTATTATAGAATCTAGCAATTTGTTGCTGATGATTGAACAAGAAGCTCCACTATCAAGAAGACATGAGTATTCTCTGGATTCAATGAGGACAGTGGTGAGATTAGCTTTTCCAGTAAGATGAGCTTTTCCTCTATCAGGTTTACATTTCATCAGTCTAGCATCCTCTACATGGGAAGACTGGCAAGATTTGTCCCAAGTCTGAGGCTGATGAGTCTCAGCTTGGATTCCAGCAATGGAGAAGTCTTGATTAATCTCACACTCTACAGCATGTGCTCCAAAATCAAAATCAACTTCGGAATGTTCACAATACTCAATCTTCTCAGTCAAACCAACAGCCTCATCCTACGGCTTTGCGTCAAGCGCCGACCCAACCTAAGCTTCCGGAAGGTGACCCAATGGATCTGGACAAAGTCACTGCGGCCATGAAGGACTCGGGGTTTTCTTACAAGCTTTTTTGACAAGCTTGCGTGGATAGGAGTATGTGTATTACATGTGGGGGCGATTTCGATGCGGCCCGCTATAGTAAACGGGGTTGTCCTTTGGGGGAAGATATGGAGATGGATCTACTGGAAATGTTGGCGTTGTGGAAGGAATGGGGAGGCTCGGGCGGAAAGAAGAAGAGGTTGGGCGCTGGTCGAAGTGAATCAATGTGGGCTCCGGAGAATCGTTTGGATCAACCGACAAGCTCAAATCGCGAAAGGCCTTCACTGTGAAAAAAACTCGAGAAAGCGCCGTCAGTTGACATGCGCAATCCAGGGTGAGACTTCCAGGACATCCACGTTCATTCCTTGATTAATCACAGGGCAGCTCAGCTAGCTCAGTATTTGCATGCGCCAAGCTCCGGAGCTGTACTGGTGCTCATTGGTCATCAACAAGGGGATGTATTTCCATACACATAATACAAGCCCTTGTTGACTAGCCCTTGGAGGGAATTCCACCAGGTCGACCAGAATATGCGCCCATGTCAACTAGTAGTAAACCCTCCCGTCCTAGGCGGGGTCGACAAGGCTAGATGAAAGGGCACTCATGTCGACCAGCCCATGTCGACCTATCAGTCAACCGGGAGGGATCCCTCCCGGTCAACTATTGTATGAATCAGTTGTCTGGGAGGGATCCCTCCCGGTCGACTATCGTATGAACCTGTCGTCCGGGAGGGATCCCTCCCGTTCGACTGATATAGGGAATATTCGTCCGGAAGGCATCCCTCCCGGTCGAGAGGTTCATACAATAGTCGACCGGGAGGGATCCCTCCCGGAGGACTGATAAATGTATCAGTCGACCAGGAGGGATCCCTCCCGGTCGACTGCTCCATACAACAGTTGTCCGGAAGGGATGCCTCCCGGACGACTGTTCTGTGCATCAGTCGTCCGGGAGGGATCCCTCCCGGACGACAGGCTCATACAATAGTCGACCGGGAGGGATCCCTCCCGTTCAACTGATATAGGGAATATTCGTCCGGGAGGCATCCCTCCCGGTCGAGAGGTTCATACAATAGTCGACCGGGAGGGATGCCTCCCGGACAACTGATACATATATCAGTCGTCCGGAAGGGATCCCTCCCGGACGACAGGTTCATACGATAGTCGTCCGGAAGGGATCCCTTCCGGACGACTATTGTATGAACCTGTTGTCCGGGAGGGATCCCTCCCGGACGACTGATACATAGAACAGTCGTCCGGGAGGGATCCCTTCCGGACGACTATCGTATGAACCTGTCGTCCGGGAGGGATCCCTTCCGGACGACTGATATATGTATCCGTCGACCGGGAGGGATCCCTCCTGGTCGACTATTGTATGAACCTCTCAACCGGGAGGGATGCCTCCCGGACGAATATTCCCTATATCAGTTGAACGGGAGGGATCCCTCCCGGTCGACTATCGTATGAACCTGTCGTCCGGGAGGGATCCCTCCCGGACAACTGATGCACAGAACAGTCGTCCGGGAGGCATCCCTTCCGGACGACTGTTGTATGGAGCAGTCGTCCGGGAGGTATCCCTCCCGGAGGACTGATAAATGTATTCCCTCCCGGTCGACTACTGTATGTATCAGTTTTCCGGGAGGGATCCCTCCCGGACGACTGGGAGGGATCCCTCCCAGTCAACTATTGTATGAAGCAGTCGACCGGGAGGGATATCTTTCGGTCGACTATTCTATTTATCAGTCAACCGGGAGGGATGCCTCCCGGACAACTTTTCCATGTATTAGTTGACTGGGAGGGATCCCTCCCAGTCGACTATCCTATGTCTTTGTTGGACGGGAGGGATCCCTCCGAGTCAAGTACTGTATGAAGCAGTCGACCGGGAGAGGTCCCTCTCGGTCGACTGTTCTATGTACATATTTGTTGACCAGGAGGGATTCTTCCCAGTCAAAAATTGTATGAAGCAGTTGTCCGGGAGGTATCAGGATCCCTCCCGGACAACTATTCTATGTATCAGTCAACCGGGAGTATCAGTTGACCAGGAGGGATCCCTCTTGGTCAACATGAGTGGATTTTGCCTAGTCGGTTGGCTGGGGGGATTCCTCCTGCTTGACAAAGGTGCTGACATGTACCTAGGTGCTACTGCCGTGCCAGCTGAGCAACTCAAAAGTGAGTGCACTAAGTTAAGGTGCAGCTGGTGTGGCTAAGTAGAATCTTAAAATACTGCTTAGCCTGGGCTGTTGAGCAACTTCCAAATATTCCAGGTTGCACCACCCTGGGATTTGCTTTGTATCAGGCTTGTTTCAAGGGGGACTGAACTCCAGTATACTGCATGTCAACTGACACCAGTTTCTTGAGTTTTTTTTCATAGTGCTTGAAGACAATTGCCCTCAACCTCTCCGCAACACTGGGTCGCTACGCTAACCATAGCGGTTAGCGTAGCGTAGCGCAGCGCAAATGCGCTATTTTTTAGCGTAGCGTTAGCGCAATTGCACGCATATGCGCTAACGCTACGCGCACGCGGTGCGCAGCTATTTTAGCTGATAGCGTAGCGTTAGCGCAGATGCGCGCAATTGCGCTAACGCTACACATGCAGGGCGCAAAAGAGCGCGCGCTACGCTGCGCTACAGCGCCTTTAGCGGGAAAAAAGGGCATTTTTCCGCTAAAAGCGCTGTAGCGCAGCGCAGCGTAGCGTAGCGACTGTAGCGGCGCGCTAACGCTAACAAAGAATTGGTGCGCTGTTAGCGCCGCTGAAAATTAGCGCAGCGTAGCGGCGCTAACAGCGCGCTAACGCTATGCAAAATAGAGGGGCGCTTTTTGCCGCTACGCTAACGCGTAGCGCTGAAATAGCGTAGCGTAGCGTAGCGACCCAGTGTTGCTCTCCGCCACCGGATTTAAAATCTAAAGGAAAAAAGCAACAGTCGTTGGCAGAGGTGGACGGATTGCCTTTTAAGAAGAAGGCGACGGAGGAACAGGTGGATGACCCGGCCTTGGCAGCGGAATGTGTGGATATGGGTGAAATGACGGCGGGGGAGATTTATTTCAACTCCTGCAAGGCGGAAAAAATGGGTAAGTCAAGTAGTAAGCAGTTACACTTTGTGGACAAATCTACTTGCACCGACAGTCGACCTTTCTTTAAAGGGAAGCTGATGATAAATAATAACCATCATACTGATGTTAATGTCTTGGTTGATTCTGGCGCATCCGCCTCCTTCGTTGACTATGAATTTGCGAAGAAAATTAAATTAGAAACTTTCACGATGCGTGTGGCGCTGCAGTGTAAATTGTTCGATGGGTCTACAGCGGCATCTGGCGAAATTGTTTCTTTCACAAAAGGGGCTATTTTGATCCCAACTGTTTTGGGTTCCTTTCTTCTTTCAAATTTTGTACTTCATTTAACTAAGCTGGAATTGGCTGACATAATATTAGGCAACTCCTGGTTAACAGATTCAGGTTCTTTTGTTGGCGGCGCTGATGATAACGTAGTAATGTATGATTGTTGCCAGGAAGTTTGTGAACTTTCTGCGTGTGAGGAAGCTAAGTCTCTTGTAGACACTTTTGCGGATGTCTTTGTGACTGAGTCTTTAGCGGAGTTGCCCCCTCATTGCGGACAATTTGATTGCATGGTAAATTTAAAGGAAGGGGCTATCCCTCCTTTCGATAAGATGTACAATCTGAGCAAGTCCGAAAGGGAAGAGCTGAGAACTTATGTAGAAGACAATCTGGCTAAAGGTTTCATCAGGGTCTCATCGTCTTCGGCGGCGGCTCCCATTTTTTATGTGAAGGTTCCGAGAAAAGCAAATCGACCTTGCGTGGATTATTGGATTCTCAACAGTTTGACAGTAAGAGACTCCTATCCTCTGCCTGTCATTTCTCATCTGTTGAACAATTTACAGGGTTGTAAGTTCCTTTCTAAGATAGATTTGAAGGCGGCTTTTAACTTGTTGCGAGTTGCGGAGGGTCACAAGTGGAAAACAGCTTTCCGCACACCGTGGGGCTTATACGAGTATCAGGTGATGCCGTTTGGTTTGGCTAATGCGCCAGCTACCTTTCAATGGTTTATTCAGCATGTTTTGCGTGAATTTTTGGATGTTTGCTGTTTTGTTTATATTGACGACATCTTGATTTTTTCTAAGACAAGGGCGCAACATTTGGTTCATTTGACGAGCATCTTGCAGAAGCTGCGGGAGTTTTCTCTGAAGGCGTCATTGAGCAAATGCGAGTTTTTCTGTTCTAAAGTAACCTTTTTAGGTTTTGACATTACTGATACGGGTTTGAGGATGAATGATGCAAAACTGAAAACTATTAATGATTGGCCGTTTCCTTCAACTGTAAGAGGTCTTTGTAAGTTTTTGGGATTCACTAATTTTTATCGGCGGTTCATCCCGCAATTTTCAACGGTGGCGGGACCTTTAACTACTTTGACGCAAGATAAATATGGCGACTCAAAGGGGTTGGATTCATTGGTTGCTAGTCATGCATTTCAATCTCTTAAAAATCTGTTTGTCAAAAAGCCGTTGCTAATTCATTTTGACTTTAACAAGGACAGGATTGTTCATGTGGACTCGTTGGGTTATGCGATAGCAGCGGTGATTAGCCAACCAGATGTTAATGGCGATTGGCTGCCGGTCAGCTACTTTTCGCGAAAGCTGTCGGATCGAGAGCGTTCTTGGAAGATATTCGATTTGGAGCTTCTGGCAATCGTTTTGGCGTGCGAGGAATGGCGCGCTTGGTTGATGGGTACGATTAATCCGGTTAAGATGTTTTCAGATCATTCAAACTTGTTATATTTTAAGACAGCTAAGTACTTATCTCCTAAGCAGGCCCGATGGGCACTGTTCCTTGAAAATTTTAATATGTTGATCTATCATGTGAAGGGCTCTAGGAATCCGGCCAATGGCCCAAGCCGCAGGGAAGATTATTACTACGGAAGAAGGTTAAGCAGTGACGTGGATTTAATTGTGAAGCGAATGGTTGATTGCGGTGAAATGGATTCTTCTTCTTCTTCGGCTGCTCTTGATCAGACTCCTTTATCTACTCATGATTTATTTTTCCAAAAGCCTGCTAAAAGCTTGTTGTCCTATTTTGCAGGAAAGTACTCCGATCAAGAAAAGAAAGCTTCCGGTATTTGGCTGATTGATGATATTTACTGGCATCAGGGTAGAGTTTTTGTGCCGGCTTCTTTGAGGACTCGTCTAGTCACATTGTATCATGATTCCCCTGCTGTGGGCCATCCGGGTGTGGCAAGGACCTTGTCTACTTTGACTCGGTCGTTTTCGTGGCCGGGCATTAGGAGTTTTGTTATCAGTTATGTAAGGAGCTGTGATTCCTGTCAACAAGTCAAAGCAAAGTGACAGGGGGCGGACGGTAAGTTGGTTTCAATTGTTGCAAATTCGAAGCCGTGGAGCATAATAGGCATTGATATGATTGTTAAGCTACCTAATTCCGGCGGTTTTGATTCTATCTTGGTGGTTATCAATCTTTTAAGCAAGCTTACTCATTTTATCCCCTGTAAAGAAGCATCCTCCTCTGCGGTTTTGGCGGGTTTGTTTAGGAAAAATATTTTTAGGATTCACGGTTTGCCTGATAAGATTGTTTCGGATCGCGGTAGCACTTTTGTAAGTGATTTTTGGCGAGCACTCATGAAATCTCTCAATATAGGTTCCACTCTCTCGACAGCTTATCATCCTCAGACGGATGGTCAGACAGAGCGCATGAATCAAGTGGTTGAGGATTATTTGCGGCATTTTTGCTCGTATTACCAAGATAACTGGGACAAGTGTCTTGAGATGGCTGAGTTTTCCATTAATAATATGGATTCTGCGAGTTTGAAAATCTCTCCGTTCTTTTTCAACTATGGTTTTCACCCAAGGTTTAACATTTTGACGGAAAACACAGGGCGGAAGGGATTGGATGATTTTCTGGTTGATTTACAGGTTACGCAAGAGACAGCGATGGAATGCTTACATCAAGCTTGGGTAAAACAAGCCGAATATTGTAAAATTCATGCATGTCACACATGTGAAATGTCTTTGATCTCTTCCCTCGCTCCTAGCCTCCGGTACTTCGACTCGATTCTCAAGCACTCACTCAACTCAATCAACTCACTCGACTCAACCTCACTTCAATCCTCAACTCCAATAACACTCAATCTTCAACCCTCAACAACCAATCCCATTCATCATCCTCATTTCTCATTCCCCTTCTTTCCCTTTCTATCCTATTCTGATTCACTGTCTTTCTTGTCTGGTAAGATTCAACATTGTCACACTTAACAACTACTCATGAAATCAACCAACTAACTCCTTCCATTCAGTCTGCTCAATTGTCCTCATTCGTTAGTTCTCAACTTTCACATCTGCCTGTCTTTCATATCTCTGTCTGCTCAAAGTGTTGGTTCTCTTTTTCCTCTCCTCAGATTTTCTCATTGTTTCAAACTTTCCTAATTGCTTCTTTTTAGTTTGTGTCGGCTTCCGTTTAGGCAATAAATCCTTCAATCAAAAATCTTTTAAATATCTAAGTTTAATGAAACCCATAACTTGTGGAATTTTGGTTCATGGGTTTCCCCTGATTACAACCAAACACGAGTTAATGTTTTCATTAATCTCTTAGGGCTGGCGCGAATCCCGCTAACCAGTACCCCGAAACCCCCTTTGCCTTTGACACATCCCCGTGGCTTTAAAGTGCCCAGGTGGGGATGCATGACGGACAAATCATCAACGCCGGCCCTTATTTATACCCTCCGCTCCCACGGCTCTCATCCATTTGCAATTCCAGACCCCACCATTTGTTTCCTGGTCAACGGTTTTGGCGTATGTATCAAGTTTCGCCCCCGCCTCTTCGGTCAACTTCAACAGTTTTGGCGCCTCAATCCATTCCTTGCAACTGCCGTGACTAAGCCCCTTGTGGACTTAGTGGGCGTGGGAGGGAAGAGCTCTGCGCCCTCGTAGGGGGCTAGGGGAGCTTTCCCTTATCTCATTTCTCTTCTTTACATTTTCGAGCAAGCGCGGCAGCGTAGGCCACCAGCGCCCGCTCTAGGCCGGCCCAAGCGTCCTCTAGGGTTGCTTCAAGCCGGCCGTGTGTGGGTCGGGGGGGCTTTCCACCCCGTGTCCCCCGAGCCTCTGGAGACGCACCAGAATTCCTTCTGGGCTTCGGAGGCTCGAGAGGAGGGAAAAACCCCCCGGAGCAGAAGAAAAAAGAGAGCACGCGAGTGGGGGATCAGTGCTAGACCCATCTTCTCTGGCGTGAAGACCAAAAGCCTGAGCCTTGCACGATACCCCACTCCTTTTGGTCGAATTGCCTCATCGGGCTGTTTCGTCCTCATGCTATTTAACTTCCGTTTACCCATCTGTCTTCTAATGTGGACAGTAAAGATAGAGAATGATTTAGTTGAGCCGTGGAATACTGCCTAATGTAGAGTTTGTAGCAGTTAGATTGCCACCGCCCTAGGGAGCATATCTCCTCGGCGCTGATTCCAAGGGCCATGCGCAAGGAGGCTCCTCCTACGCGAAAAGAGTGGCCGGATAGTCTATGAAAACCTCCTCGTGCCCATGTCCTGGACAGGACAGAAATCGCCGCTGCTTGCGTCAGGTGTCGGCGCCCTCCTTCCGCGTTGTATCCAAAGAGTGAGGTTTTCTTTCCGTTGGCTTCGTCTAGTCGCCTTCGGACCGCCAAAGTTGGGCATAGCGCGTGGGGTAACTTCGCCAGCTTTATCTGCTGTGTTTCTCCAGGCTTGCACGTCTTGGCGCTGCGTAGTGTTAGGACCGTTTGGGTTGGATCAACCGTGGAGACATCGGAAGTGAGAAGCTTCATTGACTTGTCCAGCGACCCCTCCTTTGACTCGTAGGTTAGTTCCGCCAGCCTCGCCATCCCCCAGAAGGCCACGAGTGCGAGGTCCAGGACCGCTCTCTCCTCGGCGGTGCCTTCAATCAATTGCTCGGCTAGGAAGAAGAGGTGACGTAGATGGACCGCCTCTTTCCTTTCTTTCTTGGGGGTTGCTGCGTCGGCTTTTGCTGAGGCCTTGAGGAAGACGTCAATACGGTCCTCCCACTGTCTCGGGTAAGGCTTCTTGTGGTATAGATGCCACGCCTTGAGGCCTGACAGGTACTTCACCAGCGTGGTGGATGCTACTTTGTGTCCTTCAGGATTATCGTCGTCTCTCCCGGCCCAACAGCAGAACGTCTCGATGTCATCGTCTGTTAGAGGGAGTTCAAAACCCCTTGGGTATTTCTGAGCCAGGCTCTTCTTGAGTTTCTTGACGGCAGTGTTATAGCTTTTCAGCGTATTCCAGGCGTACCCCTTGAGGTAGAACTCTTGCTTCTTTGTTGGGTTAAGCGGGTTTGTCCCGTTAGCTGTAAAATCGGCAATTTTCCCGAGTTCCATTGGGTCTCTGGGGGTATGAGCCCTGGGTAGGCTTCCGAAGAGCGCTCTCTCACTGGGAGAGGCGGTTCTGATGGCTCTATCCTGTATAGCCTGAAACCTCATGGGCCACTAAGATAGAAGAAACGGGGAGAAACGGTGTGTTTCATTTACTACAGGTTTCCCGGCACCGCATGTTGCGGCCGGTCTAATGCTGCCAAAACAGGAGATCTAGGTCTAGTGGTAACATAATTGGAAGCTGAAACTCGGTTCCTAGCCCCGTCCTGTCTCCTCTGGAGAGCGCGTCCGCCTTGTTCTCGGCCGACGTGACTCGCCTTGCCACGATATCTATCTGTAACTCTACCAAGAGTTTCTGGATGGCCTTCCATTCCTCGTTGACATGGAAGTCGTGAGATCTTCGGTTGCGTACCGCCGCCTTGGTCGTGGTGTTGTTGGTCCAGACAATGAAGGTCTTGCCGGGCCGGGCTCCCAGTTTCTGGAGCATACAGATCCCAATACGAACCGCTACTGTCTCCACCCAGGCGATGTTCCTGTGTGGTTTGGAAACACCCTCCCAACCCTCCGCCAGCTGGAATCGGGCCCAGTGTCGGCCGATTAGAACGCCTATGCCGTAGCTGGTTGATGTGTCACCCATCCAACCAATTTCGGTGGGCTCTGGGTTGGGGATGATGCGAGTCTCCTTGAAGGAGCATAACGTCAACAACCAATGTTCCAGGTAGATCTTCACGGTAGTCGTGACGGGCCGCTTTGCCTTCTTGTTCTTCCAACTTTTTAACCATGCGTAGAGTCCACAGAGGTAGCACCTCAATTGTGGGAGGAGGTAGGAGACGTGGTTTAAACGTCCTGCCAGGACCTCTACTTGGTTATAGAGGAATTTCTTTTTGGGCGTCTGGAATTCGCAGATCTGGGTCAATCGCTCTTGCAGTTTCCCCGGTGGTAAGCGTACCGTTTTCCGTGTTCCATTCCAAATGAAACCAATGAATTTCTGTTCTTCAGCGAAGTTGCAGAATTTCTCTTCGTTTGTCTTCACGCCTAACTGCGCGGAGCGGTTTACCACTTTGTTCATATCCACTGACGATTCAAGTTCTTTGACAAACAGGTTGTCATCAACCCAGCGGAATACGGTGATGAGGTCGAACTCTTTCATCATTAGGTGCTTCCACGCGTCCGCCGGACGGCCAAAAGATCCGCAGCCGGCCACCCCGCCGAAGGTGATTCTCGTGTCTAAGTAGAGCTGATCATTGAAATCTTGTACTAACAGGTATGGCCACTGGTCCTTCGCTGTTGGGATTTGGCGGTAAGCCTTTTCCCAGTCGAAGAGCGCTAGCAGGCAAGGTTCCTTCCGGCTTCGGAAGAAGCTAGAGACCCGGTTGAAATCGTCCCATGTTGTTGGGAAATTATCCGCATCTACGAAGGAGTTGACGGACGGAACTATGGGGTCGTCTTGTGGGAAGGAGAGGTCATTGATCGGGCGCAGTGACCCGTCACCGTTGATGACTGCCCCGAGGGGGTTGGATTGAAAGGAAGGAAAATGTTGGTGGACTTCTTCATGTGTGTATGGTCCGAACATGCGCTTCGCTGCCACTTCTTTCTGGATGGACGCCTTGATCTTATCCCTTGCCAATAATGCAGAGGCGTGGTTTGGCGGGGTAAAATGTTGGAGGCCCTCACATTTGTGCTGGGGAATTCCTTGAGGGAAACCGTTCTCGAACCCGTCAAGAACGTCTTGGAACTCTGGTAGAAGGTCCGCTTCCGTGAGCGCCTTCCTCCACTCCGGGAGGTTCATTTCACACGATACCCTTAGGGGCCAGGGGCAACTTGTATGCGTATCATTTTCCCCCTCGAGATTTGGGGGGGAAGTGTTGCATTTGAACGTGAAGTCGTAAGACGGGCTATTTACAAAGGTTTCACGCAGATACAAGAAATTTAGACATCAGAAATTGAAATTCCACTCGTGTCTCGGTTCCTTGATGGGTTTAGGTCTGTTTCCTACATTCAGGGAAGTGGACCGTACCATCTTAGTCCGTTGTGGACGTTTGGGGAGGGACAGGGGTCATAGGAACAGGAGGAACTCACGGGGTGGTCTCCTGGCTCTTTGGGGCACTTCCCCCGCTTCCCGCTGTCGCGTTGAGCTCCTTGTGACGTGGGTTGAACTTCTTCCCTTTGTAGCCGCCGGATCTGCCGGTCTTTGGTCCGTTTTGGCCGGCATGGTCGCCATCATCTGAGGGTCGGCCGAAGTTTGCCTTCTGGCCCGGGCCTCTGTTCTGCTTGGGCGCCCCCGTTAGAGGATCCCATCCTGCTCGGAGTCCACCCTCTGCGTACGGGTTGTCGGTCATGCCAATCTCCCCGAAGTTCCGGGCGTCTGAGTAAGTTTCTTTGGCAATGTCTTGCCTGAAGACAGAGATGTCTGCGACCGTGGGCTGAGACATTCAATTGAGGGTTATCAACAGGAGAATGCCTTCGGAGTAGCTACATGTAGGTAGGACTCACTTTGCCATTGACCATGACTCTGTGGGCGAAGACTGTGGACCTGACGTTCACATCGTATCTGAGTGCTGCCATGAAGCCATGACGCGCTAGAATTTGGTCGCAATGGCCCTTGTGGATGAGTACCCAGCCTGCAAAGGTTCGGAACTGATACACGTCGCGTAGCGCGATGTAGAAGCCCTGGTGGTTAGTGGTCCACTCGCTGAAAGATTGGACCCACTCTGACGGGTAAGGGAGTCCGGTGTAGCGGTTGCGGCTTTTGGAACCGGATTCCTCCCCTTTCGGTCGTTTCTCCGCATAGTGGAGGATGGCGCGGTCTTGCCATTTCTTGTTGAAAATGGTGAGAGGGAGTGGAGCCCGAAGCTCCTTTAGGTTTTTGTCGAAATAGGGCGTGAAACCCACATCCTTGTGGGAGTTTGTCTTGTTTACGGCTGGTAGAGTCTGCGTGTCAGCTGATGCTACCTTCCGTGCTTAAAAGAGTGAATTTGGAGGCGGCTTACCGAACTCCAGATCACCTTCTTGCAACACGGTCACCTTGTGATTGACTGGGTTGCCATCCGCTTTATTGCTGGACTGGCCAAGGATCTCGACCGACTCGTCGCGTGCATGCTTCGCCGGGACCGATCTCGCCGGCTCATCCGGTGCTGGGCTGGAGGCTACAGCTTTGTAGACCTCCCACAGCATTGCAGCTAGCTCCTTGTCTCCTGACTTGGTGGCGGCTAGGGCTTTGGCCATGATGGTCGCTCGCTTATTCGCCCGCTCGTTGTTGCCGCGGGGTTTAGTCTTTCCCTTCGGTTCTGTTGGACGCGAAAAGTAGGTATGGACCATCAGAGGATGGCACCTTTCCCCAAGAAAAAGGGTATATTTGGCTTACCGCTGCGCTCCCCCAACAGGGAGATGGTCTCTGGAGGACCTTTGGCGGATTTCTGGGCAGGGCCCTTTCCTTTGGCTGCCGTATTGGCTGCCGCGGACTCGGTGTCCTCGGAGTCGGGGGGTACCCCTATTTTGGCGGCGCTCCTGGTTAGGACACCCTTCTTCGGGGCTTGCCCTTTCCCTGCCACAGGGGCTTGGGAGCTGGTCGGGCCTTCTGTCTGCCTTTGGTCGCCTGCTGACTCCTGGGAGTGTGCAGCTGGGTCCCTAGCATCAGTGACTGCTGGAGTGGCAGTAGGCTCGGGTTCCTCGGTTGGGTTTGGGCTCGGGCCCGCGGCCGCGGAGCGGATTCGTTTGGTGAATTCGGAGAATCGATCAGACATGGTATAAAAAGAGTTCCGGAGGTCTTTAGCTAAAGAGTTTTTTAGTAAAAGGAGTGTTGTCTGGATTGGTTTGTCGAAAAAATGTAGAGGAAATCGAGAATGAAGGAATGTGATGCTCTAGGTGGATGCGGAAGGCTGGAGCTGGGGGATAAACCTCTGCGGGGGAACCGACGGTTTATAAGCTGGCCAGCGCCCTTCCTCCTCGGGGCTAGGCCTTGATACACACTGAGCTGACACGCGTAACTGGGGCTGTTTCCAGGTTACCACGTGATCGTGGCGGAGGCGCCGGGAGAAGGCTACGGGCGTGTTCCCTAGCCTACACAGCGGGGCAGATCGGGAAAAGCCGATGCGTCCAGCTGGCGTCCCAGCACTCCATGCGCCACGGTGGCGTGACAGGGACCCAGAGCCGTACAGGCGCCACTCTGTCATACAATGGGGCGCCACCGGGACTGTGGGCATAGGTGGCGCCCCTCGGGCGCCACTGAGATGCCACCAACCTGGGCGCCAGATGGCCGCCCCGGTGAGATGCCAGCGTGACGCACCGGTAGGGGAGGCGTCACCGCCGGCTGTCCGGTGGGCGTCCGGGCGGGGCGCCTGGCTGACGCAGGGGTCCAGATGGCGCCACTGTTTTTGGGCAGCCGCCACTGCGTCCTGGGGTCGCCGGAGCGGCTAGGACGCCCGATGGGCTCCCCGTCCAGGTGCGGGCGATCAAACGGCCCATGAGCCGCCATCCAGCCGGCTTGGCTCCGGCAGGCCCGCGGCATGGATGAGGGTGGGCAGTTTCTGTGGTCCTTGCCCCGGCTCCCCCTCAGATGCCTCAGACAAAATAGTACATACAACAGAGCCCCTTCGTTTCGCCTCACAGGAAGGTTGGCGAAACCGGGAGCCCTGTTTCATGAAGTGCACCTGAGCCAACGCCGCTCAAGGACGCTTCCCTGTGAATCACTCCAGCGGGAAATCAGTCGTTGAGCGGCGTGAATCACTCCGGCAGTCAATCTTTCACATATTGCACAGTCCACACGCCCACCAGGCCACGATCGAGGAACCCGCCGCCGTCATGGATCCGAACGTACAGCAAGGTACGCATGCTAAAGTCCTATGGTGGTGACTGACACTGGCTGATGATTTTTCACCGTCAGACTACACCTATGAGGACGGTATGACCTACTGCAACATATGTCCCCAGGCCAGAGGGACGAAGAACTGGCGCAAACATGTGAGAACGGCCGCACACCTCAAACATCTCCAACAGCGCGAGGAGATCAGGAGGACAAGTTCCCCACCCCCAACCCCCCCTGCGCAGGATCCCGGTCGATACCCGGAACAGGAAAGCTCGCGGACCCAAGATGATCTCGCGCAAGAGGAACGGGCTTGGGCGCGCCTAGCCGGATTGCTTGCCCTGAACACTGAGGAAGCCGAGCCAGATGAGAATCCACGCTGTCTAGATGCTGACCTCGCCAGGCTGCACGCCTCGAGGAACACAAACTCTGCTGATCCGCCTAACGCCGGGGCGAGGAGGAGCGCAATCATTGTGACCGCTGTAAATGCCATCGCTGCAAATGACGACCGGCCTGGATGACGCCCTGGCGGCGTGTGGCAGAACGGCGGCATCAGGGCGTCCGACTACTGCGGGGCCCTGCTGGCGTCCGGTCGGCCGCCCTCCTGACATCCCACTTGTCCCGCTGTGTACTCGTGGCTAACATCTTCCAGGCGGGAAAAAGCCTCGCGTAGGCGTCGGAAGAAGGGGAGGGTGTTGTTATGACACATGATTTCATGTGTCATTTATTTCACACACTTTTATGGGGTTTGGTTTCTCACCAACCCAATCATGTACATACAGCTAACCCAGGAGAGCTTGCAACTTGGCGCGCAAACTCCGAGACTTTGTGCCGCAGCGGCCAGACTTGTCCGCAGCTCCAGACATCCGTGCGCGCGGACCGTGCCCGGGGGAACCCGGGGGAGGAGCCTGCAGGAGAGCTGCCTGCCGCCGACCCAAACCCTGCCTGCCGCCACCACCAACCCACCACCCACCACCGCCGAATCAACTGCCGAGCGACGCCAGCCTGCCACCGCCACCAATTTCATCCATCCCCGTTGTCCATTCCATCCACCGCCGCTGTCGAATCCAGCCACCACCACCATCATCAAACCCAGCAGTCGCCACTGACATTGCAGCTTGGATTCTCTCACAGGTATGTTCCTATTTGATTTCCCTTGAATGTCACAAAGCTGATCCCTCCTCTAGACACCATGTTTGTCAAGTATTCAGCCTCCTTCAAATTCATCGTTGTTCGGGCAGCCCTTGATGGAAAACCACTCGCCGAAATCAACGCGGCAAATGGATCTGAGGTTAGTTCTGATTCCCTCCAACGGTGGTGTGTTCTATACGAAAAGACTCGTTCGGTTGTCGTCGATCCCGAAACGTACGAAAAAAGGGGGCGCCCTTTGGCTCTCAGTGAAGAAGAACGATTGTTTCTCTTGGAGCTAGTCACCGACAACCCAACGATCTACCTACAAGAAATTCAGCAGGCACTATCCACCGAATGCAACCTCCAAATCTCAGTCCAAACCATCTCGAACGAGCTTCATGGACGCCTCCAAATGAGTCAAAAAACTATGCGTAAGGTAAATCCGAATCAAGACCGGACTCAACAAGCCAAGTACCTCCTTTTGATGGCCAACTTTGAGCCTGAATGCCTCGTCTTCACTGGTCAGTTTTATTTCTTCTCTCTCTGAATTTTTATTTGTATATAGTAGCTAACACCCTCCCTCTCTGAAAGATGAAAGCGGGGTATGTTTGGATGCAGTGATCCGCACTCGGGGTTGGGCTCAAGTGGGTGAGAGGACGTCACGGCTCCCGGTAGCGCGGGCTACCCACCGCTTCAATTTAATCCCAGCAGTGGCCCTGAGCGGGCTGGTTGCAGTGATGATACAGTCTGAAACTGTCAAGCGAATCGATTTCGAGACATACTTAGAGCATGTGTTGGTGAGTAGCTTGATGGATTCTGCGCGCGGCATCCTAACTGACCACTTTTTTTTTTGAAGCTTCCAAATATGAATCCATACCCAGGACCCCAAAGCATTGTTGTGATGGATAATGCGCAAATCCATCACAACGGGAACATCGAACGCATAGTCGAGGATCACGGCTGTCTGCTGATCTATCTTCCGGCCTACTCCCCCGACCTGAACCCAATTGAAAAGGGTTTTAGTGTGTTAAAATCATCACTCAGACAATATGGCGAACTTGATGGGGGCGAAACCGATGGGGAGGCAATCGAGGCCTTTGCAAGGCTTGTTTTCACCGACGAACTCATGCAAGGCCTGTTCCGAGGGTCTGGTTACACCGATTAATGGATCCCCGGACTACCGGCTGCCCGTTTTTTTGACTACCGGCTGCCCGTTTTTTTGTATTGATAAACAACTTGCTCAATTCTTTGTAACATTACTTTGTAATCAATGTGCTCGATTCTTTGACTTAACATTCGGTTTTTCTGCATATTTATCTGACTCCGGATGTAATTAACCACAAGATTGAGACTTCATTGGGAAAACGGGTCTGCTGAGATCCACCACAAGATTGAGACTTCATTGGGAAAACGGGTCTGCTGAGATCCTCCCATTCCAAGAGACCCATGTGATGCGCAAACTCATCTTGGACCAATCAAATGGACTATTGATTGCTCCTTCAAATGGACTGTTGATTATAACAACGTTAACCAGTTTTATTTACAAAAAGAGATGGTCGGAAGGAGGTTAGAATTTACATAAAGAGATGGTCGGAAGGAGGCTAGAATGCTGGAGCTACAATGTATTGATGACTTTGAAACAATAAGGAAAAGGAGTACATAAGAATGGATCGGGGGAGTAAGATACTTATTGGTTTCTAGAACCCTGGTTTCTAGAAACCTTCATTAAGTGATGCGCATATTTCTTTGCAGATGAGACAATGGATCGGGCGGGGCCTTCGGGGATACCTCTGCTGGCAAGCTCGTCAGAACTGAAGGACTTGAACATAGTCCAGTGAGTGATCCCAAGGGTTCCGATCCCCTCAATGACTCCGGGGGAATCTGGATTGACGTGTGCAAATTCGAGGAAATCCTCGAGGCTGTGGTCCTCGCCGCTTGGAGGGGTTATTGGTGACAAAGCCCGGGTGGGATGTTCTGGGGTGCTGGGGCCGGTCGGGCCGGTCATTGAGTTCGAGGCGGCCAGTTGCGAGGCGGCCAGTTGCGAGGCGGCCAGTTGCATTGGGTTCAAGAACACTCCCGGAGGCATTGAAAATCCAAACTGTGTTGGATATTGGAATCCGGCCGACGTTGTTGGATACTGAAACGCGGCCGAAACGGGAGCTGGAAGTGTGGGGTGAACTGGAGCTTGAGGCGGCGGTACATCCTCCTTGGTCTGAAATTGAAAGCTGTCCGATTTTGGGGGAACACGGAGGGTGACTTGGCCGGGGTTGGTCTTCTATGAATCTCATGAGCAGTCAGATCAGATCCTCAGCCATACATCCCAAGGGAATAAAGGGAATAGAACACACTCACAATCGCTTTGGCCCACATAGCAATTCGCTTGGGAGTCATCTTGAAAAACTCGTTGGGGTTCTCGGGATTGATGAACACGCCGACCTCGTGACTTCTAGTCAGGTGTTCAGCGGGTTCGTGGATACAGCCAAGTTGCTGCACCAAGTCCGTGAGGGAAGCCGCTTCCTGTGCACCTGCGGAGGGCCCATCGGATGGAGTTTCTTCAGAGCTGGGACCGGCATGCATGGTCCTGAGGTGTTTGTAGGCAGATTCTTTCTAAAATATCACACAAAATGAGGTCAATGAGACATTCCGACTGGGTTGAGGTGGACAGGAAAAAGCCACTTACCTGAGCTACAACTATCGGATCTTTCTGGACCAAGCGACATATAATCTGGCGGCTTTCCGGAGTGCCCTCGGCAACCAGGAGGAACTGGGTGAATATCTCATCGGAATCAATTCTTTTTTTTTGGGCTGCTGAAAACACGCGTCCATTTGGGATAATCGCATTCCAAACAATGTTACCTTTTAGAGCTTGGGCTCGGGCAAAGAATCCAAGCCCCTCGTCTTCGCTGTGTTCAATCTCATTGATTGCCGCAGCTTTGAAACTCTCGAGATCGTAGTTGTGAGTGTCCCAGTTGATCATCAGCTTGCCAGGTTCCGATTCGACTTTATTGTATTGGGGGCCAATGGAACCAGCTAGGCTTCGTTGCTTGCGGGGGTTTGCAGCAGGAGGTTTGGGAAGGGGCGTAAATAGGATGAACTCGATACTTATGGGAACCTCAGGGCGGCCCGAAGTGGATCCTGCACGATTGGGAAGTGCCTGGCTGTGTTGTTGAG
The DNA here is from genome assembly GCF_026914185.1 of Puccinia triticina. Lineage (NCBI taxonomy): Eukaryota > Fungi > Basidiomycota > Pucciniomycetes > Pucciniales > Pucciniaceae > Puccinia > Puccinia triticina. Next base: position 2,118,535 of record NC_070572.1, read on the forward strand.
AGTTGGTAGCCAATGATTGAGATAGTATCAAGTCGCTCGATTGGCTGGTGGCTGCGCTCGATCGGCTGGTGGCTGGTGAAGCTGGAGGTAAGCCCGAGAGTGATGGGTCGACGTGAGACGGTCTTTGCTGGCTTTGTATGAAGGCGTCCCGGCGGCGGTTGTGATCCGCGACCAAGTGAGCAGTGCCATCAAAAAGCAAGGGAACGTGTCTGTTGGCAGGCGGTGTCAGTGGGTGGTGGAACCATTCGCGGTATTCGGACGGTGAAACTGAACGATAACGGGAGTTATTGTCCATCCCGAACCTGCTACTTTTACGGAAATGATCAATTGCGGCATAGAAATTAGTTCGTGGTGAGAAAAGGCCCACACATGATGATGATAAACCAAAATAACTCACGCGTGTTGGATTGTTCCCCAATGGCACAATGGTTCCAAAGGACCGTTGGGGTTGATTTTACTGGGGGTGGCGGTGGCGGGGTTGATGGATTCGGCGGTGGTGGGTGGTGGGTTGGTGGTGGCGGCAGGCAGGGTTTGGGTCGGCGGCAGGCAGCTCTCCTGCAGGCTCCTCCCCCGGGTTCCCCCGGGCACGGTCCGCGCGCACGGATGTCTGGAGCTGCGGACAAGTCTGGCCGCTGCGGCACAAAGTCTCGGAGTTTGCGCGCCAAGTTGCAAGCTCTCCTGGGTTAGCTGTATTTTTGGCCCATAAATAGTGATGCCTATCAAATACATTTCCCCTTGGGGGAGTTTTCATCTCATTCTCGCCATTTCCTGATATCCCAGCTCTTCAGGTTATGAGCCCGCGCTGTCACCAGCGGTAGTGCTATCTCGCTAGTTACTCTCCCCATCTGCAAGCCCCCAGCGGATTATCTTTTCTCTTTCTTTACATGACTCGCCGCTATCTCGTGGTAACTGTTGATTGATCAAGCTATCTTTAATTCGCTTTCAATCCTACGGTGTCAATCTTACGGTTCGTTTTATCGCCAAGCCGCACGGATTCATGGTCCTCACACGACTTCTTGGATTATCATCGCTTTCCTCGACATCAATCCCCGCTTCGCTACGTTTGCCATCATCAGGCACCTTGTTTTTTTTATGCGTTTTGATGCTATCTTACCCGCATCGATTTGCACGATTTATCGCCACTATCCGGCGGCTCAATCTATTGTTTGCGTTTTTTGATGCTATCTACCTTGGCACCAGTACGCTCGGTTCATCCCCAACCTGTGTTTTTGAACGCTTCATCATCTGGCATCAACACACCATTCTCGGCCCCTCAGTATTTACAAAACCTCGGTTCTTCATCAAGCTGCCTTGTCAATACGGATATCCCATTGATTCTCGACCTGCATCAACTCCGGCGCTCACGGCCTTTCAATATTGATCGTTTCCAAACTTTTCAACTCGGACGTCTTCGAGCTTCTGCCCGCACTGGGCCAGCTCACCAAGGACATCCGGTCGCTCGATTAGCTCAGGCCACACTCATGTCTTCCCCCGCCCACCCTGACATCACTCTCCAGCCCCCACTTGCGTCGGAACCTCCGGCGAGGCCAGCAAATTAGGGAGATATCAAGACCAACAGCCTTCCCCTCCGGCTCTTTGTCGTCGGTTTGCTGCTGGATGATTCAACCTGTTTGCGCTGGCCTTTGCAACATTGGCTCATTGTACAGCTCTCGTCATCAAGACAACATTGGTGGCGGCCGGCTACACTTGATCAAAACACTCCACTCCTGTCTTTGGTGGTCTTCAATCAAATCCCCTACACTCTTTTCTTTTCTTTTCTTTTCCTTTCATTCACATTCCTTCTCTTTCCTTCTCATCTTTTCTTGGGTTGGTGAGGGGGGGAGTGTTATGACACATGATTTCATGTGTCATTTATTTCACACACTTTTATGGGGTTTGGTTTCTCACCAACCCAATCATGTACATATTTTTGGCCCATAAATAGTGATGCCTATCAAATACATTTCCCCTTGGGGGAGTTTTCATCTCATTCTCGCACCTGTGGTCAACTGTATGTACTATAGTCTACCATACCTCTGCAGACCCGCGCATACTACATAGACCGTACCACTACCACTGAAATAAAAACCCTGAGGGACCCAGGAGCACTACAGACCCTGGGAGCCTCAGATGAGATAAAAATTTGACCAGCGTTATCCTCCCCTCATCCATGTACAACGGGTGTCCTATCTCATTACGGTGACCGTGTCCCGGGCTGGCCGCAGCTGAATCACCTCCAGCCATAATGCATCACATCCGGCCATAGCTACATCACACTTGGTCCGACAACGCTAAACCGGCGCATGTGTATGCTCATCACACCCAGTTGTTGTCATACTGAACAGCTTGTCAAGACCAAACTCATCACACAGGATGCACACCCCTGGTGTGTGTGCTTCCCTCTACAACTTGATCTCAGTGCTCATTTGCTGGGTGCTCCTCCGTTCACACCTAAATTTACATTTTTTTTGTTTTTATTGTTATTTTTCTTGTCTTTTGTAATTGTAAAGGAGATAACAAACAAAGCAGATGGCAAAATTTATATGTCCTCCCAGCCCTCCTCACCATTTTCCGGAACAGCACCATTACCCCTTTCTTCTACATTAGGATCTTGTGATGTACTGTTTCCCCCTTCACCATCATCGACATGCACTCCCAGCACAGCATCCTCCTCCAGAATCTCCACAACGCCCGTAGCTTGATGTGTGGCGCGACGACTTGTATGAATATGTTGATCCACCACAATCTGGTCAAGTAAAGCCACCCATCGATTGAGTAGATCGCCACCGTCGCCGTTTTCCATTTTCTCGCACTGATTCCACAGCCAGGCTATGTCTAGGGACCAATCCTGAATGAGCAGACCGTGATCGTATAGAAGAGATTGCAATTCGCGGTTGATTAGCCTGAGCTTTTCTTCTCGGGAACAATTTCCAAGGTCCAAGCCATCTATGTGATCCAGCTCAACATCCGACTCCCCTTCCTGTAATTGATTTGCACCTGGCAATAAATAATTGCACAATAAATTCAGCACCGGACTCATGATGGAGATTATTATCAGGATGCAGGTAGTCAACTCACGTGTTCGGATGTATGTGATATAATTTCTCAGGTGGTCATACAACGCTAAGGCCCAGGCCATTGCTCGAAAAAGCTCTTGAGCAATCAGTTCAAACTCCTCTCGGATCCGATCAAGAAGTAAAACACCGTGTATCCCGCTTTGCACGTCACTGTCAATGGCCCAGGGAGCGTCTGAACGATAGTATAACCCATCATTCCAAAACCTGTCATCCAGTGGCATTTTCGAAAAAGCCTCATAAGTCAAGGGATAACTGGATTGATCGGCAACACGCTGTTGGGGATATTTGGTGATGTATTTCTCAAATGTTGTGTTGAAAGTTGCAATCAACTTGTTTACAGCAGCTCGCCGTCCTTGGATTGCTTTCAAAATCTTCTGTTGTAGTTTTGTTCCTAGATGCCGTCCCATAGTCCGCGACTCAACAATAGGCTGTCTTTCAGCACGTAACTCCACAGCTTCGGCAAAAAGGTTGGCCTTTGCGCTCCACAAAAGCAGGAGTAATTTTTTCTCTTCACCTGCGAAGTAGGGGGTTTAGTACAATATAACACAGTGTCAGAAATGTTCGGAACATACTCTCTGGTGCAGGATGGCCCCCCTCCGTTAAATCAATCCACTCCTGCTCTAGTTTTTCCGCCTCGCTCCGAATCTTATCAAAGAGCTCGTTGACTTCCTCTGCATTTGTCAAGTATTGGTATGACTCACTAAGACGCTTTCTAGAAAGGTATAGGAGTCATTACCATCAACAATATACCCACTAGAACAGTGACAATACATTACCTCATTGCCTCGATTGCAGCTTCTCTTTTACAAAGTGATACTAGTTTCTCATTACGATCTTCATGATCTGCAGTCGATTCATTTTTGAATTTCCTTTGATGCTCCCATTGTTTCCTGAAGAATCGACGAGTGTAACACCTTCTAGACGAAGAATGTGGGTTTGGCTTTCCTAGGAGCTCGGACAAATCCTTCTGAACCAGACGACGGCGCTTAAGAGCATTGTTGAACTTCCGTTTGAGCCAACGAGCTATCAAAAGAAACTCAGAAGTTAGCAATCAGCTTGATCCAACACACAAAGAACATACATACGCAGGCAATTAATTGATCGGAAGTTATGGTGCTTCAACAGGTGCGCAAGTGAACCAAGTCGATGGTTCCGAGTAGAATATCGTAAAGGGCCTATTAGTCGGGACAGGAATGACCACATGCGCTCAAGCCCCTCTCCATCCGACATTCCCCAACCAGTGTTTAGGCGAGGATTGTAATCAACCTGGCATGACCACTCATGTGCATAGGAGTGGAAAATGGATGTTGCGAACTGGATACGTTGCCGGTGCTCTTTCATGAGATCACGCTGGGGAGATTATCAATTCAGAGCCGATTTTGGTACATTGCAAATCATTGAAATAAGTTAGTAAACTCACAATACGCATGAATTTGTCAAGTGAGCACCCAATATCGTAGAGGATGCCTACCGGTCGATCTGGCTCAATATCATTGAGAACCCTATCGATTAGTGCAAGAGGGAAACATCTCTGCTCCCCTGATTTGCTTATGTTTGCCATGTAGATGGCATTATCGTGGCGACAGCAGCAGCCCATGAGGCCTGTGTCATCACAGCCTTTCCAAGTCGATTGGTTTCGCTTGTCGTCAGCAGCTTTATGGGATTCTGTACAGCGATCCTTCTGGGAAAAAGGGAGCAACTTCAGACGGCTGGAACAAGCAATAACATCAAATACGCTACCAACCTTCTCATCTGGCTTTTTTTGGCATTCGAGTTCCCTGATTTTGGCCGTCATGTCTTGGATGTTGGATGGTGGCAGGAAAATGCTTGGAGTTTGTATTCGATCATAGTCACGGCTCGCCTTTGAATGGTGCCGGTGTTGGAAATTCCCATCGAGGCAGATGATCAGTCGATTCTTGGTTGAAGAAGGGTATACTTTATGGTTGGTGGGCTCGGGTCCAAAGCAGGCTGGACAGCTTTGGCAAGCTAAGATTTGCTGGGGTGTGAGACGGAGTACTGAAAACATCAAACGGACTGTCCTATCTTTGAGCTCCCGATAAATGTCCACGGCAGCCGAGAAAGGTTTCCGTAGTTCACGAGCCTGCCCAAATTGTTTGATGAGTCCGCCGGAAGTGTAGCACAAGATTGTAAGTGACATACATTGTTGCTGTTTCGGACTTTCAGCCGCTGCGATCTTGGTTCCAAGTATTCCCTGAGGGCATTCATGAACGGAAGTGCACCAACATTGCAATGGTTCCATAATGAATTGTGTAAAATTAACAGCGGCAGAGAAAAGGCAGTAACTGGTCGGATAGGCGATCCAGGAAGATAACCGCTTTGGAGCAGGCGGATGGCATCACTAGTGCACGAACAAAAAGCAAAGTCCTCACGGCGTTGTCCTGAGGAAGGCATTGTTTCAGTGAATTGGTTCAACATATTGGTTCAACATTGAGAGGCAAAAATTTAACCAACTCACCATAAACATCAATTAGATCAATGGTTCTCCGCTGGGGCACGCATTCACATGAGTTAAATGTGTCGTATGATTCAGGTGTGGTCCAGTTTTTTGTCCGCATTTTCTGAGTCATATAAGTCGCGTGCAAGCTGTCGAGAAGTGAGTCCCAATTAACTTGCAAGGCCTCCTGTCGTAGCCTCTCGAGGTTCGATTGGATTGCCTTGTCGATCTCGTCCGGCTCTTCGGGCCGCAAAAGATTCACCCAGTCACCCTCCTCTTTCTCGTCGGCTGAAGATTGTTGTTCATGGTTCTCAAAACTTTCTGCGTCACCCGGTCTATCGTAAAAGTTCGCTGTTGGGTCTTCTTGTGCCTGGCGAACTGCAGCTTCGTGGCCACGCAATCGTTGAAGAGCTCCAATATCTCGGTGATGGTTGGCCAGGCGGCAAAGAGCATCACCTCTCCTGACTGGGACGCGCAGTGTCATTCGTCGCTTGGTCATTTTTTTTTTTTGAATGGTGCTTAACAATTTAAGTGGCAAAAGGAAATAAGGAGAAAAACAACAGCACTCAGATGAACCAGTAGGTACAGAACATGAAATATTTAGAGTAGACTAACAAGAATGAGATTAGGAGTAATAAAAAGACCCAAAGGGTATTTGATCCGATTCGATAGACTTGGTGACTACCTGCTGGTCAAAAATAGGAATACAATGTGGTTAATTGGAGGTTCAAGCTACAGCGCGCAAAACGGTAGCATAGCATGATGGCTGGAACTTTACCCGGCAGCCAGTTGAACACAGACCGAAGATGATATGTTGGTAGCAATTGAGTCTGTCCAAAAGTTGTTGATATCGGCGGCAAGCGAGGCAAAAAACCAAGATCAGAGAGCGGACGCAATCGACTGTCTCCAGTTGTAGATATCAGTGAAGAGTGATCGTTAATAGCGATTGAGTAGCCGAAAGAGGATTTTGGCGAGGCGTAAACCGGATAACGAGTGATCTTGAACGGTGGGAGAAGTAGACTGCTGCTTGCTAGATGGAAATATCGCAGAGAAGAAGATAACCTCGTCTTCGTTAGATTTATCTGGGTTGGAAAACAGATGAGTGAGTCGGCAAGCGGGTTTAACGTCGGCAACGAGGCATCGAAAACTTGATGAGTGATCGGCAAAGGGTTTGGTAAATGTCGACTATGCGGTCGGGGACGAAGAGTGAATGGTGGACAAAACTGAAAATCGAAAAAACCACCCAAAGTATTTTGTCAACAATTGACGCTTCTGCACTCACCCATTCACCTGTTAAGAATGACCACTAGCTAGTTTAGGCTATAGTTCAGATAATCAGATGATTCCAAAGCTGGGAATACTTTTCTTATTTGTTATAAAAATGATTCCCAGCTTTCGAATCATCTAATTATCTCTACCATAGCCCCAACGAGCTGGTGTTCAGTGTTAAAGTACTTTTTGAAAAACATGTGATTATTCAAGGACCACTAGCCATGTAGGGCTACAGTAGAGATAATAAGATAATTCCAAAGCTGGGAATACTTTTCTAATTTGTTATAAAAGTGATTGCCAGCTTTTGAATCATCTAATTATCTCTACCATAGCCCCAACTAGCTGGTGTTCAGTGTTAAAGTGTATACTTTTTGAAAAACATGTGATTTTTCAAGGACCACTGGCCATGTAGGGCTACAGTAGAGATAATAAGATGATTCCAAAGCTGGGTATACTTTTCTAATTTGCTAAAAAAGTGATTCACACCTTTTGAATCATCTAATTATCTCTACCATAGCCCCAACTAGCTGGTGTTCAGTGTTAAAGTGTATACTTTTTGAAAAACATGTAATTTTCCAAGGACCACTGGCCACGTAGGGCTACAGTAGAGATAATCAGATGATTCCAAATCTGGGAGAAATTTTATTATTTTTATAAAAATGATTCCAAGCTTTTGAATCATCTAATTATCTCTACCATAGCCCCAACTAGCTGGTGTTCAGTGTTGAAATGCATACTTCTGGAAAAACATGTGATTCATCAAGTACCACTAGCTGGTTGGGGCTACAGAAGGGATAATTAGATGATTTAAAAGCTGGGATTTGTTTTTTTCATAACTTCTGTAAAAAATATTTCCAGCTTTGGGATCTTCTGATTATCTCTACTGTAGCCCTACAGGGCTAGTGGTCCTTGAAAAATCACTTTTTTTTTCCGAAAAATATACACTTTAACACTGAAAACCAGCTAGTTGGGGCTATGGTAGAGATAATTAGATGATCCAAAATCTGGGAATGATTTTTATAACAAATAAGACAATTGTTAGCTTTGGGATTACACCTCCTTGTACATATAACAATCCAACCTTCCACTCCTCCCACTCTGACTTGGACCCAAAGTATATCATACCTTTTCAAGCAATGAGAATTCTGGAAATTTGACTTGAGAATAAAATCATAAACACATCAAAGTAAAAACTCCCAGCTGATCAGCTTTGGAAAATAAATAAAAATCCTCCTACAGTCTCTACACATTTTTTTCTACTGGCGCCCAATAGACCAACATAAAGCTCAATAACCTCTGACCTTTGAAGCAATTGGAAGTCTTCAAATTTTATTTCAGGTTAATAAATATGGCTCAGAACCCTTCAAATTGCCCAGTGGTCATCAGGGCGGGTACCTGCTGTGTACTGGTGGTACACCTGCTGTTAAAACCCACAAGTTAACACTGCCAATCTGACCTGCAAGTTGAATGTCAGATTCTCAGCTTGGTTGGCCACATGTGACATCAAAGTTGTGGATGCACGTTATGGCCCCCAAAAAAAGTCTGCTGGCAAGTGGAGGCCGTTGTGATCGTAATGGAGTGAGGTGCTATGTAATGAGACGGAAGAAAGCTGGCCGGGCCTGCTGGGATGTGGACGGGCCAGCCATCCAATGGCCAGCCCGAGGCCCTCGACCCCCCGAAGCCGTGGGTCTGGCGCGCCGCAGCTGTACTGTCCGATTGCACGTAATCGGACAGTACAACTGCGGCGCGTATCACACACCTTCGAGAGAGCGTATATAGCACCGCTGTCGTGAGCCAGTGCGCTGCGGCCGTACTGTCGGATTGCACGTAATCCGACAACACAACTGCGGCGCGTATCAGACCTGGTGTGCCAGGGGGCTTAAAGCCGCCTGGTGGGTCTTGTGGCGGCACCTCCGGAGAACTTCTTTGGCTTCGGTAACCTTGAACGCGTTCATGCGGCTGCAATCACGGGTCGTCCATCATCCCAATCCAGACCAGAGATTTCCACTCTTCTCCTCAAAGTGAGTTCCTTTTTTTTTATCTCATAACTCTACTTGGCTCGGACTGACTCATTGTTTGGCCAGTAAACCAGCCTGTTGCTTAAAGGAAGACCGGTCACCGATTCATCCGTTGCAGCCCTTTGATTCGTCTCCTCCTGGATCTCCGCCTGAAAATGCGACCACCCACTTTTGCACAAGGTCACGCCTTTAGTCACACTTTCCCCCAACCTTTGTACAGCACTCCAACCACCGGTTCTCAGCAAACAAGCCACAACGGTGGCAAATATCAGCATTCAAGTACTAATGCTGGCTACCAGAATTCAAACCACAGTTCCTTGTATCAGTCAACCGGTCAGCTCACCTCTAATCAGCAAACCGGTACACCCACCGGCTATCCCCCACGCCCAACTGTCAATAATTTCTCAACGGATCCAACCACCACCTATCAGCATACTGGCACCTGCCCGCCACACCCAAATTCCAATCATCGGCCAACAGATCTACCCGCCCCAACCTACAATTACAACCAGGGAAGCTCAGCGGGGCCGCACTTGAAACCGACACCCCCCAACCACATTGACCTTTCTAATGATTCTCCATCTCCCGAGAATACCACCCGGACTGGATACTATGTCTTTCCTGATTACCCGTCTATCGATTATATCAACAATTTATTGCGCAATCCCAACCTATCATATGCCGATCGCTTCCTTTTAGAAGCCGCTCGAAAGGGGAAGGAAATGCGTCAGGAAAACTTGAGTAATCTTTCTTTTGATGGATCCAGCCAACGTACCCAAGAAATAGATACTACTATTCAAGTCTCGCCTCCAGTAAACCAATCGTCCAAGTCTGCTCTTTCGCAGCCACCAATCACATCTTCCTTTGACCAGCCAGCCAGGTTTCAGACCTCCCCTCTGGTAAACCAATTCTCACAAAGCACTCGAACAACCCCATTGTCATCTGCAGCTACCTCTTGCAAGCCAACGGCCAAAAAGAATCGAATTGAAGACTCTTTGACTGCTCTCCCGACAAGCAAACAGCCGTCGAAATCTCGAATACCAGCGCTCAACCTTCCTGCCGAGAAACCTGCCACAATATCCGCGGTGTCAGACCTTCCTGCAAACAGATCAATAGCGTCGAGTGTGCCTGACTTTCCTCCTACTCAATCTTGCTCGTCTTCACCTTGTTCCAAAAACCACAACTCGCATACCAACAAGGACAAAAAAAATCTCACCAGAAAGAGAGATCGTCTTGACCCCGAACTTGTTGATTCTTTGAAGACCTTAGAGTTGGACCAATTACGCAAGAAGGTAACAACACACTTGAAGTATAAGCGACTGGTTCAAGACGATTGCATTGCACTTAGCTCAGCGTATCACAAATATCTGAAGACAGTCCATCGGATTGCAGTTGAGCGACTTCTCTGTCTGTCGCCTGTTTTGAAGTATTTGGGAAGCAAGAGTCGATTTAGAGGCTCGACCAACTTCAATAACTTCTGTGAATATGATGTCGAAGCTCGGAAGGCATTCTTCAACTGTAAGTATTTGGTATTCTTTCCCTCTTCTCTGGGAAGGATGATATCTGAAGATCAAATTCTCTCTACCAAAAAAGATAATGTCCCCCTATCCGAGCGTAAAAAAGCCTGTGGTCGCCTCTGGGAGGCAGTTGACCCTGACACCAAGGAGAAATACAAAGACACCGATTTCTTGGCTTCACTTCCCAACCCGTTTGGACGAGACGAGGAGACTGGAGCACCTCCTACCACTAAAGAAACCAAGAAGAGGGCCAAAAGATTCTGTGCTGCCAAAACCGAGCGCTGGAGCAGAAAAGTTATCCTTGATGTGAGATTTTGCTCGAAATCTGTAATGATAAACATTTGCCTATGCTGATTATCCTCATTTATTTGCAGCTAAGAAACCTAGGAGCTGCACACAAAGTGGAGGGATTGTTGATGGTGGTAAAGCCGGGCGCTAACAGCAGCCCACCAAAACTCATTTGTGGTGGAAGCCATCTTGGCGTCCAATTCCTGGACATGTTTTCCAAGGAGATGGATCCTTGCGCAAGCTTCCTGTCGTTTGTCAGCGGGCAGGAAGTCATAAGGAAGGCATTGGGTCAAACTGCTTCTGTAGTTCCATCAAGAAAGCGACGGAATGGTAAGGATGATATGCCTGATTGTGAATACGACTTAGGTATGTTTTTATTTTGCTATCAGCACACATTATTTCTGTCATGGCTCACAGAAGGGGATAATTTGCAGGCAGCAAGGAAAATAACTATCAGGCGGTGAAAGCAAAGCTAAATGCACTCATTGGTCAGTCTTCTCTTTTGGACCAAGCACAAACGTACCTACAGACTCATTTATTCTTCCCAAATGATCAACAGCAAACACAACCTTCAATTCAATCCAGGCATGGCCAGGGAAAACTGCTGTTGGCCTAGAAGCTGCCGGTTTGACCCTTCGATTGAAGCTCGACCACCCTGATATCTCTGTGCTTGATTTCTGCGGGAAACCTTCGGACATGAAAAATGGCCAATTGCAACGCATTTTGACTGCATTCGGTGCTGGTGAGGTGGAACTGATCAACACCAATCCAAAGGAGGCTCCACCTGCAACTTTGGGTGCTGATTTAACCTCATCAAAGAGGGTCAAGCAATCAGCAAAGACGGTCAAGTCAAATCCAACCACCAAACAAACTCCAAAATCCTCAAAAGCCACGAGATCAAAATCGGCTAATGTCAAGCTGCGATCAAAACCAACTTCAAAACTGTCAACCAACCAAGCCCCTCCCAAGAAAAAGCGAAAAATGGCTGTGAATGCCTCCGACTCCGAAGAGGAAGAAGAAGAAGACAAAGATGATGATGATGATGACAGTGAAGACATCTTTGACAACAGTGATGACGACATCTTTGAAACCGATGATGAGGATGAAGAGGATGAAGAGGATGAAGATGGCAAATAAATTTTGTTTCCTTGGTTTTATTTCTTTTTGTTCTTGTGTTTTTATTGCTTGCTCCATATAAAAAGAGACGAAAAAATTGATGTGTAACAGTACCTTTCATGTAAATAACTCCCAGCTCCCATATCTACAATATAAGTACAAAACTTGTACATGGATAAAAAACAATGAACGATCACATACACAACCAAATCAAATTAACCCTCCGCTGGAGTGATGAGCATCATGCTGATTGTGATGCGGGTATTCCTCCCTAACTGTTTAGTATATAGTGAAACTGGCAGTGTTGTGTATGATGTAGCTATGGCCAGATGTGATACATTACGGCTGGAGGTGATTCAGCTATGGGTTGGTGATTTTTGTTTGGTGAGGCTGTGAGGCGGCCAGCCCGGGACACGGTCACCGTAATGAGGACTAGGACACCCGTTGTACATGGATGAGAGGAGGACGGGGACACGGTCACCGTAATGAGGTAGGACACCCGTTGTACATGGATGAGGGGAGGATAACGCTGGTCAAATTTTTATCTCATCTGAGGCTCCCAGGGTCTGTAGTGCTCCTGGGTCCCTCAGGGTTTTTATTTCAGTGGTAGTGGTACGGTCTATGTAGTATGCGCGGGTCTGCAGAGGTATGGTAGACTATAGTACATACAGTTGACCACAGGTGCATTCTCGCCATTTCCTGATATCCCAGCTCTTCAGGTGTCACCCATTCTTCCTGTGGCTTTCCCCTTCCCAGGGGGAGGAAGGCGAACTCTCCGGCGTGTCTCAAGGCCTGTCCCTATGGGTTGATCCCATGGACCACAGGACCTCGCTGCGCTGCGCTACGCTGCGCTACGCTGCGCTGCGCTCCGGTACCCTACCAACACTCGCCCCCGTCGCACGCTCCGTCAGTGCACCTCTCTAATCTCCGTTTCAAAGAGAGCATACATCACGTACTTCCCCCCGATCATTTCAGCCTTCTAGAGTTTCGTCGCCGAAAGGACGCTTTGGGATAACCGTCAACCCCGCTGGGTATGTCAAGATCACAGGGTCCGACGAAACGAGATCCCACAGTATCCTATTCCTAACACTTCGCACTCCACTCTCCCAAACTCGGCGGTAATGTTTCACAGCCGAAGTTTCCTGGATTTCTCCAAACCCCACGCCCCGCGCCTCGCCGAACCTCACTTCCCTGATGTTTTGATTGCCACGCCCGGACCCGCAACCCTTACACCCTGATATCCGACGGCCCCTCACGACATTTTGCTTTTTCTCGGCCCTCTACCGCCACTCCTTCGGCATATTTCTCGCCAGAAACTGTACTTCCAACAGTAACTATTCCCAGGCGGCTAATACTTAGAACTCGCCCAGGCCAGAATCCAACATGTGAGCGTTGTTAGGGTCGTCCAGTTCTACAAATCGTGATTGACCGGTCGTCGTTTTGCCACCGCAGGGATCGCGTTTCCGCTCCCCAACGACGAAATTTGGAAGCCTGATTACCAATTGCCACGCCGACAACCCTTCACCCCGAATTTCCTCAAGGCAACGTCTGCTCAAACATTCCCCCGCGCTCCGCCTCCACAGCCACGTAACTGTCATCCCGCCCATCGCCCGTCCCACTGCCCCAAACCACCGCTGAGTCTATAAATAATGGGAGATATCCCGGTTCACACAACTTCCCCCATCCTACCATCACCGCCAAACAGGCATACACCGGCCTCCCTTATTGCGAGAAGATCCTCCCTTTCACACCATGTCCGCAAATCGTATCATCAACCACCCAGGAATAGTCTTGGGTCTCTTTGAAGCCACTTCAGACGTAAGCCCCTAACAATTCTTCAACCTGATAAACAACACGACCACATGACTAACTCCGTGCGCAGTCTGAGCTCGATGTAGTACGCAGTAACCAATACGGAGTCGTCACGACCGCCACCTTCTTCTCGTGTGCTGGAGTTGGTGGCAACAAAGAGATCGATTTCGAAGTAAACCTGGCATCTAATACATCGATTCAGAATACACTCGACCCAGGCTACGTATACTCCCTGACCGGGGGGCGGATGATAGCGCTCAATGACGGCTCAACTCCCACCATCACCTATTCGCCCGATTCTTTGACCCGCATCGGACGAGCGAGTGATTTGAACTTGGATTTCACCAATAAGGCAGGAGTTGTCGGGCTTGGATCGGTTATCTCACGCAACGAAGTTCCAAGCCCAAATCCAGACGAGGACAACCAACTCGAGGTTGTGGTTTCCCACACTGACTGGGACCCACAGGTAAAGAACTTCCTCACATTACCCCAATCAAATATATTAACCCGGCCTTTCATAGAACCGCTCGCACCGCCCATTCGCGATGAAGTACATCATCCCAGCGACCAGAAATATGGTCAAAACTATACGCTCTAGGCCGCGAAGTATCCATCGTGGGTAATTTAGTCGATTGGCACATTGATAATAAAATGGCCGTCGTTTTGGTTAGTATCTTTCCCCTCCCCTTCCCACCAGAAGCCAATCCCTTATTAACTTTTCATAATATCACCTCTATATGTGTTCATATAACTGAAGGTCGGGGGAGTCAGCGTTACCAGTGGCCATCAACTCCCAAAGACCTCTCCAAAGGGTGGTTCCGGCTCTTTGACTCCAGGCGGACGCGGACGCAAACTGTGAGTCATCACTCCTCTGGGAAGGTCCCAGTCCAGTCCGCTGACATCCTATTCGCCAGTCACCAATGGTCCAAAGATGGGAGCCTGCCCCCGACCCCCACCCCCACACCTTCGTGTTCTGGATCTGCACCATCCGACAGCGCTATTTCAAAGGGCAAAGCCAAAGCTTCGCCGGAACCCGAATTGGAGGATAACGCGGATGATCCAGCAGACGATGATGACGAGGACGAGATGCCTCCTCCCAAAAAACAGGGCTGACCTCGCAAAGACATCCTCAAGGAAGCGTCTAAGCGAATGAAGAACGCGTGAGGTCACCGCGCCCATCTTTTTAATGTTTTTTTTTTTTTCCTTCTCATTCGTTGTTCATCCGTCATCCTCTCAATACCCTTCACATGTTCCATTCCTACAAAACAAAATCAACAAAAAAATGAGACCCCTATTCCTTTCCCTTGTCCCCTGTCGATATCATTTCTTTTTCCATGTTACCAACCTTTGTCATTTTAAACATAAAAACTCAGAAAAAATTCCTGCATAATGATAAAACCTCTTTTAACACTCAATCAAGATATTGGATGCGGATCGGCACTCATTCCATTTCCAGTTCTTTACTGACAGGTCTAACACCTTCGAAACAAGCTGAGTGCCTCAAACCGGGCATGACACAAGCCAAACTCCCCGTGCCAAAGCTTGCCTTCACCAAAAAGTGACGGCTCAAGCCATTGAGCACTATCATCCGACATCAGTGTTCCCGCCCAACGATCTTGCACAACACGTCACACAGTCCCATTTGAGGCCCAACGGTTCTCCACACCCTAAAGCATTAACAATACACCAGGAACGGCAAAGGCCAAAGCACATACTATAGCGAATGACGTCTTTCTTTTTTTTCATCGTTGACAATGGCTCACGCGCAAGGTTTTCCGGCCACGGACCCGACTCATAATAAGTAATTGTCTGCCCGTTTTCATCTCACCTTCAATCTTTGTCCCACCTCATCTCTGATTTTCCCTTGGTTACTTCCCAATTTACAGTTCATCTCGGCTGATACTTTGCTCTGCCGTCTTTTCAACAGGGTTCAATTGGTAATCCAATGGCCTTTAAATTTAAGGTTGTCTCTCTACCCTCGCAGAACAACGAAAAATACATTTTGGAACACCCCCTCCTCAGCTTGCCTCATCGCCTCGGACTATGTGATGTCAAATGCACCGCTTGTTCCGCGCTTCACTGGAAGGCTGAAGCCACCAAGCTCGATCAACAAAAAGAAGAACAGGACTTTACCATGTGCTGTCAGAAAAATCAAGTTACGCTTCCAATGATGCACGACTTCGCGCCCGATTTTCCCCCCGACCTCGAAGCTCTATTTACAGGGACCGATAAGCGTGAGATAGTCATATTTCGTACACGTATTTCAACCACTAACACAGGTTTTTTTCAGGTTCCGAGAATTTTCTTGCCTTGCTTCGCATGTACAACAATTCGATTAGCTTTACTTCACTCGGCGCTACCATTGATCCGTCAGTTTGTGGCCCGTACGGAATTGACGTTTTCCGAATCTCCGGATCAATCAGTCACCTTGTGCCCAGCGTAGAACCTTTGAATTCGAAGAACCCTGGTTGGGCCCAAATCTACGTTGTCGGGAACGGCGGAACTGAAGAAACTCAGTTGAGAATGGCTAAAGCAGCCGGGCAAAGGACAACATCTGGGGCCAGATTCAATATGCGGGAAGACATCGTTTCCGACCTTATGGTCCTCATGTACAAAAGGAACCCCTACGCCAAACTCTACAGCAACGCCCGCGAAATGTTAAAGGACAACCCAAACAAAACTCTTGCGCTGACCACCATTCACAAGCCCGGGGCCGACCAAAAACAATACAATTTGCCCACTCCTGAAGACGTTGGCATGGCTATCAACGGTAACGGTAAAATAGACAAGACTCGTCATATCCGACTGAAGAGAAAAGATGGCAAGTTCGAATATATTTCGGACCTACACTCGTCCTATTTTCCGCTTCGGTATCCAATTTTCTTCCCCCTTGGGTCCCAGCAATGGGACAATGTCTATAGATGTTCAACCGCACGCGGTGAGCAACAACTTCTACCACGAGTTTGACTTTCCACCGCTGACTAGCAGTTCAAATTAGTGTCCAACCGAGCCGTCAGGGCTCTTGAGTGGTTTGCTTTTTTATTCTTTAGGCGCCAAGGACGATTTTCAGCAATCCTTCATGGCCGTACATTGTTGCAAGAACTCGTGGTCAATATGTACGCGTGCGTTGAAGGATCACGCCTCCACTTCATTGTTAAGAATCAAGCGCGCCTGAAAGCGAGCCAATACAGCGCACTCATGAAGTCAATCGAGAATGGTGTAGAACCTCAAGGACGTAGGGTGATACTCCCCTCCAGCTTCATCGGTAGCCCTCGTGCCATGGGGCAACTCTACCAGGACGCAATGGCGATTGTCAGAAAGTTTGGCCCTCCCTCGTTATTCATTACTATGACGGCCAATCCCAAGTGGCAAGACATCATCGACGAAATCGGAAAGGAGGCATCGTCTGCTGATCATCCAACTATTGTTGCTCGCGTTTGCCGCTTGAAGGTTAAGGCGATGGCCGAACTCGTCGAGAACGGACGGCTTGGGAAAGTAATTGCTTGGGTCTCTGTTATAGAATTCCAAAAGCGAGGCCTGCCTCACCTGCATCTCATGGTTACTCTGGACGAGGATGACCGACCGGATACTCCTGACAAAATTGACTTAATTGTAAGCGCCGAGATTCCCGACCCAATCAAAGAACCGACCCTTCATGGCATTGTTTCTCGAATGATGCTACACGGGCCGTGCAAGGGCCGCGCATGTTGGAAAAAAGGGGCCGCCGGATGCAGCTCTGGATATCCTAAGCCGTTTTCCCCTAGAACAATTACAATTACGGGGGCTTATCCTGTTTACCGACGCCGAGACACAGGAAGAGTTATACAGAAAAACAACACTACTTTCGACAACAAGTCTGTGGTGCCTTATAACAGATACTTAAGCTTGATGTTTGATTGTCACGTTAACGTCGAAATTCCAGTGGATACGACAGCTGTCAAATATTTGTACAAATATATCACTAAGGGTCACAACAGAGCGTCCGTGGAAATTGATTGTGGAGACAAGACAAAGGTTTTTCTAGACACCCGTTTCATATTGGCTCCTGAAGGTTTGTTAATCAATTCCCGCTCCCGAGTTTACCCTTTTAGCTTTTCAGTTGCTTATACATTCCACCATCCAGCCGCGTGGCGACTGTTTAAGTTTCCCTTGTCAGATCGGTCCCCTGCTGTCACGCGGCTAGCAATCCATGACAAGGGGGAACAGTTAATCTACTTCAAGGATGGCGGTCAAATCGCCAACAAATTGAAAGTAACAGATCCCGATGAAACAACACTCACAGCTTATTTTGAGGCAAACGCGAACAATGACGTCGGCGCCAACGGAATGAGAGCCCGGTCACTTTTTTACAAAGAGATGCCCGAATACTTCACTTGGGATAAAACGAAGAAAAGGTGGAAACCCCGTCAACATAAAACTGCTGCTATCGGGAGGGCCTTCTCCGTTTCATTCAAAGCCGGAGAAAAGTTTTACCTCCGGACACTCCTTTTGCACAAAAAAGGCCCGACCTCATTTGTCGACTTAAGGACGATTGACGGCATCGTCGCACTGACCTATCAAACGGCTTGCAACCTTCTGGGACTACTCGTCAACGACGTCCTATACGACAAAGCAATTAAGGAGGCCTCATTGTACAGAACCGGACACGAGCTTTGACATTTCTTTGCCCTCATGCTCGTGATGTCGCCACCTTCAGACCCGACACTTCTTTACCAAAACAACTGGGAACCAATGACAGATGACTTGACGCGGTTAGACCGTAGAGACCAGAACGGTACAATTTTAAGCCCTGCGCGTAGACGGGTCTTCGGCTTATTTAAACTACAACAAGTTCTCAAGGGAATGAATTCGTCCCTTACTCGAGCCGGAATCTCCATTTCACCAGGCGACGCGAGAAAAATAAAACAGTTTATTGTCCCACCCGGAGCTCACAAGTCGCTCGCATTGATTGCCATCAGACTTGAAAACTCCCGGCCTCTTTTCAACGCCGAACAAGAATCATTTTTTTCGACAGTCGAGACCGCTCTGGAAAAATCTAAACCACAAGTATTTTACCTGGACGGTCCTGGCGGTACAGGCAAAACTTTTTTACTGAACTCAATACTCGACTTTTGTAAGGTAGCCAACAAGAAGCCAGTTGCCGTTGCCTCATCTGGAGTGGCCGCTCTTCTGCTCAAAGGCGGCCAGACAGCACACTCGGCGTTCAGCATACCAATTGAACTCAATCCCGAAATAGAGTGCAACTTTGAACCGGAACATAAGTTAGGCATAGAACTAGCTAAGGTCGACCTCATCATTTGGGATGAAATTGTCACCATCCATAAATCCGCCATTGAAGCAGTCGACCGTTCGCTTCAAAGATGCTGCAAATCCTCAAAGCCCTTTGGCGGCAAATTGGTCATCTTCTCCGGCGACTTCAGACAGATATTACCCGTTGTCAAGTTCGATGAGTTCCCCGCATTGTATGACGCGACATTGAAATCTTCTCACCTTTGGCCTGCGATTAAATCCTTCAAACTCACTCAGAACATGCAAATCATTTCCGGACGAGAAGGATCCGACGAGGCGAGGGAAAACTCCGCGTTTGCCCAATCTCTTCTACGCTTGGGCCAAGGTGTAGGCCAAAGCGACGACTATCACATCGTGAAGATCCCAGAAGTAGCTCAACACTCTACTCTCAAGGAAGACGATGCGAATTTAAAGCTAATCAATTTTGTATATGGAGATTTATCAACGCCACCCCCAAACAACTTGTCTCGTGACGCCGCCTATCTTTCCGAACGCTGTATTCTGGCTCCGCTCAACGCGGATGTGAGGAAATTGAATAATGATGTATTGACTCGCTTATCAACTCAGTCAGTCGAGTGTCGCTCAATAGATTACCCCAATCCGGACGGCGTCGACAGTCTTCCAGAAGAAGTTCTCAACAAACTTAGTGTCCCTAACTTTCCCTTACACCTTCTAAAATTAAAGGTTGGTATGCCTATCATGGTAATCAGGAACATGGACATCGCTAAAGGACTCTGTAACGGGACAAGAATGATATTAACCCGGATCGGTCAGGGATCAATTGACGGAACGCTAATGTCGGGGCCTTTCGTTGGGGAATCCCGGACACTCCCAAAAATAAAACTCCACCATGCTGGGAGCAAGAAGTCAGGGTTAAGCTTCTACCAACACCAGTTTCCTATTACCCCTGCGTA
The DNA here is from genome assembly GCF_026914185.1 of Puccinia triticina. Classification (NCBI taxonomy): domain Eukaryota; kingdom Fungi; phylum Basidiomycota; class Pucciniomycetes; order Pucciniales; family Pucciniaceae; genus Puccinia; species Puccinia triticina. Next base: position 2,138,293 of record NC_070572.1, read on the forward strand.
CGCAATGTCTATCAACAAATCCCAAGGTCAATCTCTCAAGCGGGTTGGGGTCATGTTGAAAAATTCATGTTTTGCGCATGGGCAACTTTATGTTGCCCTTTCAAGAGTAACAGAAAAGAAAAATCTTCTTATTGCGAAACTCGACCACAAAGAAGGTTTAGTCAACATAGTGCACAAGGCAATTTTTAGTAAGTTGTTTCTAATGAATGGCCGAAGATGCCGCGATCGCTAACACATGAGACTCACCTACAGGTGACGCTCGTCAACAGCAGGCTCCCTCTGAAGCCTAACCTTAAAAACTTTGTATGAACTGACTCTTGTCCCAGTTGCACTCGCGCAATGAAAAACCTTCCACCTGCCCGATGTTGACCCTTTTTAATTGCTAAGCGAGTGTCACAAGAGCACGATTGCATCGAACTCTGAGCTAATTGGTGATATTTCAAACATGGAGAAAAGGTCGTTTTGACTGTGTCAACTGCCCAACGGCAAAACATTTCCGGCACAACCCTGACCAGTGCCACTCATCTTTACCTTTCTCTATCATGACACCCTTTCTCACGGTGACATAAGTCCTGAGCCAACATGGTTGCCCGGGCAACCACTTGAAATTTGGACCCTGAATTCAGGCCAGTGTTAAATACCAGTTCGTCACTAACCGGAAATGCTTGATTTCACTTTGCCAAACCCCTGACAGGACAACTCCTCCTGAAAACCCCTCCACCTAGGACTGCCACTTAAACTTCCTCAGGGACCTGTAGCAATCCGTACCTAATTTTTTAAGACTTCATTCCAACTTCACATCTGACTTGTTCAAGAGAGCAGGGAAAAACGCGCGAATGGAATCCAACAAGCTCATACAATCACTTTCTGGTTGCATTGACGCGTTGGAATTCTTAGGGGAATTCCAGGTTATGTCCTCAGTAAGTTCCACTTACTTTCTTATCACTCCCAGCTAATTGTTTTTTCAGTTTCGTAAGGATTACGCCCACCCAGAATTCAACGATACAACAATTGGAACCAATTTTGCTTTGACAAGCGGGGAGTGGAACTCAACGGACTTCATAGAGTTGATGGTTACCACATCTCAACCACCGTTAAAAATATGCGAATACGGGCGCCAGTACTTGGGCCAAGGAATTATTCTAGGGGTCAACGAGTTAGGTGTCCTCATGCTTGAGTGTGAAGCAGGATCAATTGCAGAAACCAACTTTTCTGACGGTCCACTGTCAAGCGACGGGCTCACGATCATGGGCATCGGTTCTATACTAACGTCAAACCTCATTACATTGGACAAGCAAACCGCATCGGAAACGTTCAAACTTAAAGTATTTCATGAAGTAATTGTATGTAACATTCTTTGTATTGTCCTTCCGCCTTTTTCTTAAATTATATTAAACTGTCATTTTTTTCTCCAGGCTCCTGGGTCGCAATTGAGAGGCACTTGTGTGCATTACATAATGCATGTGTCGTCTTTAAAGCCCAACGACGTCCAGTTTTTCTTGCGCGGAAGTTGAGCTATGCTTGTTGGAAGACTCAAGGGCTTAGATCCATTCACTAAAGAGTTGATAGTTCAGGTTCGTGGATTTTTACTGGTCAGTTCTAACGTTAAACTAACGTCTTGGTAAAGGTCCGCGGTGCCAGATTTGAAACTGCCTGAATTCGCACTCCGACTCCACGATTGATGGTCAATCGCACAAGCACCCCTGGAGATTGGAAACGACCTACCCAATAGCCTGCTTAAATGAAATACACAGGCTATGGGAGGTCTCCAGAGCTGCCCCTCGCTGCCCCTCGCCCGCCCTCCCCATATACATGACTAAGCAAGCTCCGAGCTCGGAACCAAGGTTCCATCGGCTTCCATGACTGCGTGGACCGCTGGGCCTCGCAGCACTCCGCCTTCCCTATGTGCATACATGCACAAACACAGTATACGTTTTAGCGGCCGGTCACTACCGGCCGGCCACATCCGACATCACCCATCATCTCCGGCCTCAAGCGGTCGTTCAACATCACCCCTCCTCTCCGGCCTCAACCGGCCGTTCAACATCACCCAAAGACTAGCTCTCCGCGGGATTCCAATCAAGAGGTGGAATCAAAGTTAAATCTCATTGTTTGTCTTTGTCTTGTCAATGGCCAGGGACGGGATGATGGGGGATCAATCCAAGTTGACTGACGCTTTCGTCTATCTTCATCTTCACGAGGCCACTGATGACCGGGGCAAAAGGATTGGTGGTGGATCTAATGAGGCTGATCCAAGTCGACTAGCAGTTTTCCGAGCCAAGGAAACTACTTTGCGGACGGGTGAGGATGGATCACCTTAGGCCGGCACCGCTGGCATTCCCCGACCAAGCTTCCATGGGCTCAGGCTGCTGTCACCCCCTTGGTAAGAATTGTTGCTACCTTCACAAGATTCCTCTCCATTCAGCCGTTGTTCAGAGCCTGTGCGTACAAGGAAAAATCTTATGTGCCAGATTCCTTCCCCTCAATCTTTCACTGATCTCATTTGTAGCTTTTATGAGTGCTTTTTGTTCAGTTTGATTTAACAGTTTTCAACTGCTGTAAACATAACTTCATGTGCTTAGGCTAAGCTTTATTTGGAAGTTGTGGCTTAACAGGATTTGGGGAAACCTGCCACCTGGTGTTAGTAGGAGAAGGTTTCATTGTAGGTCCTCTACTACTTGATGGTCTCCATCAAATAAACCTGATGTTATCAGCCCTGAGAAATCTCTGATTTGGGAGTTGTGGCCTTGGTAGGATCTGACAAAAGGCCGCAGTTACCAGTAGGAGTTTGGGAAATATGAATTTGGCTGTAACTTGTTTATTAATTGAGAGTCTGAGAAAAACAAAATGACAGCATCAATTGATCCTCACTGGAAACAAGCTGTTGAATTTCTACCTTTGGTGAATGTGTAACTAAGGAGTTGTGGTCTTGGTAATGGTAGGACCTGACAAAAGGATTTAGCAGGATTTGGGAAATATGAATTTGATTGTAACTTGTTTATTACTTGAATGTCTGAGAAAATAAAATAACAGCATCAAGTGATCCTCACTGGAAACAAGCTGCTAAATTTCTACCTTTGGGGCATATGTAATTAGGGAGTTGTGGTCTTGACAAGAGTTGAGGAAAAATCAAGTTACAGGAAAATTTGATTCTATTCTAACTCTGCTAACCATGTGTTTTGGAACAAAAATTGGAAATAAGATATTGATGTACAATTTGAAAAGGCTGTAAGAATCTTATCCTTGGTGCATTTTAAACTAATGAGTTGTTGTCTTGGCACAAGAGGGGAGATATACATGTATTTGTAGCAGAAAGAGATTCCATTATTATTACCATTCTCTTGCTTCAGTTATCAAAACCAAAATTGGAAATTATGGATTGATCAATAATTAAAAGGAGATTAAAGTTTTGAATCTTTGTTTCATTTGTAATGTAGGAGTTGTGTTGTTGGCACCTCCAATGAACACAATGTTCATAAGGGAATCCACATTTCTTACCAACCCACTTTTTTCCTCAAATCCTTCCATGGCTACAAGTCCTTAATGAGACCCATGGCAAGGATTCAAGATTTGTTTTTTTTTCTAAAAAAATATGAAATTTATTCTTCCAATATTTGGTGTTAAAAATTCAGGTGGGAGAACAGTAGAACAAAATACACCTCTCCTGCTAATTCATATTCCCTACAACTTTGGACCTCACCACAACTCCTAAATTACACAAGAAAAAAGGAGTAAAACAATTCATTTATTAATCAATTAATGCTTTCCATTTTTTGGTTTTGATAACTGAAGCAAGAGAATGGTAATAATAATAATGGAATCTCTTTCTGCTACAAATACATGTATATCTCCCCTCTTGTGCCAAGACAACAACTCATCAGTTTGAAATGAACCAAGGATAAGATTCTTACAGCCTTTTCAAATTGTACATCAATAGGGGTGTTCAAAGTTAACTGCATAAAATCATAACACCATAAATTCATAAAATTCCAATCTGAAAAAAATGTGTAACACCCAATCACTCAAAAAAGAGCAACAATTCTAAAATGGTACATAAAAAATGATCACCCAAAATTGTTATGATTTTATGATTTTATGATTTGAAAAAAATATGATTTCAACTTTGAACACCCTTAATATCTTATTTCCAATTTTTGTTCCAAAACACATGGTTAGCAGAGTTAGAATAGAATCAAATTTTCCTGTAACTTGATTTTTCCTCAACTCTTGTCAAGACCACAACTCCCTAATTACACATGCCCCAAAGGTAGAAATTTAACAGCTTATTTCCAGTGAGGATCACTTGATGCTGTTATTTTATTTTCTCAGACATTCAAGTAATAAACAAGTTACAATCAAATTCATATTTCCCAAATCCTGCTAAATCCTTTTGTCAGGTCCTACCATTACCAAGCCCACAACTCCTTAGTTACACATTCACCAAAGGTAGAAATTCAACAGCTTGTTTCCAGTGAGGATCAATTGATGCTGTCATTTCGTTTTTCTCAGACTCTCAATTAATAAACAAGTTACAGCCAAATTCATATTTCCCAAACTCCTACTGGTAACTGCGGCCTTTTGTCAGATCCTACCAAGGCAACTACTCAGTTACACATGCCAAAAAGGTAAAAATTTGAAATCTTGTTTCCAGTTAGGATCACTTGATGTTGACATGTTTTTTCTCAGACTCTCAAGTAATAAACAAGTTACATTCAGATTCATATTTACCTTCCTACTTGTTCAGCCTTTTGACAGATCAAGGCCACAACTCCCAAATCAGACATCCCACAGGGCTGATAAAATTGAGTTTGTTTGATGGAGAATACATGATTACACTGTCCAATTTTTGTTCTAAACCATCAAGTAGTAGAGGACCTACAGTAAAATCTTCTCCTACTACCATCAGATTTGCCCAAACCTTGCCAAGCCACACCTGCCAAATAAAGCTTAGCCCAAGCATCTGAATTTAGTGTTTACAGAAATTGAATACTGTTACATTGAACTGAACAAAAAGCACTCATAAAAGCTACACATGAGCTAAACAAAGAGTTTGAAGGGGAAGGAATTCAGTGCATAATTAGGCCAACAGTTAACAGTACACCAGTTGTTTGCTTAGACCTTATTTGCTAACACAGGGCAAGATACTGTGAATGATAGTTGTATGAACAAATATTCATGACGGCCGTGATGAAGCCCGTCGAGGGGAACAGACTGACAGAAGCCTCAGCAGCAGCGGCGGCGGTCGTGTGTTGTTTGAAGAGAGTGAGAATAGGACTGTTTTCTGGTCAACACTGAGCACATTTGGTTGGAGAGTGCCTGTGCAAGGTGATCCATCCTTGCCCGTCCCTGAGATGGTCTCCTTGGCTCGAAAAACTGTAGTTGACTCGGATCAGCCCCATTGGATCCACCACAAATCCTTCCGCCCCGGGCAATCGACGGCTTCCTGGAGAAAAAGATATACGAAAGCGTCAGTCAACTCGGATTGGCCCCATTCGATCCATCACCAATCCGCCGCCCCTGGCCATCGACAGATTCGTGAAGACAAAGAAAAACAGCAAGCTTCGAGTCGGCCACTTGATTGGATTCCCGCGGAGAGGTGGCCTAGTCGTTGGATGATGTTGAACGGCCGCTTGAGGCCGGAGATGATGGATGATGTCGGATGTGGCCGGCCGGCAGTGACCGGCCGCCTAAAACGTATACTGTGTATGTGCATGTATGCACATAGGGAAGACGGAGTGCTGCGAGGCCCAGCGGTCCACGCAGTCATGGAAGCCGATGGAACCTTGGTTCCGAGCTCGGAGCTTGCTTAGTCATGTATATGGAGAGGGCGGGCGAGGGGCAGCGAGGGGCAGCTCTGGAGACCTCCCATAGCCTGTGTATTTCATCTAAGCATGCTATTGGGTAGGTCGTTTCCAATCTCCAGGGGTGCGCACGAGTTATCCATCGGACCTCACCGGAGAAAAAATTTATTCTGCGGAATTTAAGTTGACATTGGCTAAATTTTTTCAGCTCGGCACATGCACGTAGTTCTACCGCTTACTAAAGTGACTCAAATCGTACATATGCTTCCCCGCGCGAAAAATGCTCCTATGCGGCCCAATTTTTTTTACAAAACCTGCCCTTCGGTAAAGTCACAAATAAAACACGAGTCACACTTACTTCAGTGCGTTAGATAATTGATAACTCAAGCCGGTAAAATCATCCCGCCAGTCGAGACCACACATCATTGATCTACAGAAGCTGGCCTCCCCGCTAGAATTGAAACCGAAAAAAAGATGGGGTTTGAAACCAGTGCGCAGGGTTCTGACAAAGTTTATCACCCAGACAACGCATCAACTCGCCATACCTCAGCCAAAACCATTCGTGCCTCAGTAGTTACTGTTGATAGGCCTCAGGTCTTTGCCGTGGCAAACGTTTCGCCTGCCAAGTTCAACAATACAACCCTTGCCGCGAGTATATATGTCTTCCCAGCGTCGTCGCATCGTCTTCAAGTCAGACTCCCTGTTAGCACCTCCTACCCAAATACTTCAACCACCAATTAGTTCGACTCGAATATCAAACGCGCCGTTAATTGTATTCTTCCTGACAACAGGTATACAAACACCCAATGGATTCGATGGATCGACACGCACAAGGGATCACCAAGGCAAGATCATCGAATGAAATTGACGCTCAAGACACTTTATTGTTTGACGGAAAATTTCATATCAAGGGAGCTGCGAGTCAGCACTCCGCCCGTTACCTATGTAATAATTAACATTGGGGCTCGATCTACAGACAACCGCCCTCGACTCAACGGGGATATGGTCCGCGCTACAGTTCATATGAAGTCTGAGTTCCATTCTGATGGACCAAAGCTATCTGTGATGTTGAATGCTACGGAAAGTGGAGGCACGTATTTATCTCCCTCTGAATACTACAACTTGAATGGACACGTTTCTGTTAGTGATTTCCGAGGAAACCAACAATTCAACTACTCCCCGGACAACATCAAACAATATCTGTACACCAGAAGCACTGTTACTCCGGGAGTGACGAGGATGCTTGGAAGTGGAACCATACGTCGCGTTCGCCTGCTACCCAACCCGTCAAACAAAGGGACCGGGCGAACAGATTTCGATTCCATCGAGCTCATCGTCGGCCATACCACGGATGTGAGCTATCAAATCGATTATTGTTTAAATCAAATCATCGTTCTTATTGGGGCTTTCAGAAATTTGTAACCCGGGAGTTTCATGTCAGATACGTTATCCACACGCCAACCGTCCCCGTCGACGACGCTGTCCGCTTGGAGCCGGGATATCGGGTCCGATTAGCAGGATTCCTCGTTGGGTTCGATACGAAACGAGCCAGATATTCAATCCAGGTAATCTTAGTGTTTATTTTGCTATTCATGAACATACCTTGAGTTCTGACTTAGACAGCGATCAGGTGACATCAGGACTTGTAGCCCGACGCGCATCCTATTCCAACGGGGCAAGAAAAGACATCGTTGTCTTAATAGACTCTTCTACCGAGGAAGATTTTTCTTGACGCTGTCTGGACGTCACTCTCGTCCTCAAACGCTTGGGGTTTTTTCATACACGATTCACGACAATTCAATATTACCTCTACAGAAAATTGGTTAAGAAGGCGTTATCCAACATTTTATCTGTGTTGTACCTTCGGAATCACTGTGTTTTGTACAATTAGATTGAGATATTTCACCTTGATGTATTTGATTCGTTACAACGTATCTTCAAAAACAAAATTTACTTTAATCTTTGTGACACCTGGCATACTCAATGGGCTGACGCCCCAAAGTATTTTCCCCCTGACGCTTCCCTTACTGTATGACTCTACACTCGACCTTCACTCCTTTTTCTGAAACTCCTGTGTTAATATCATTTTATATCAGCTGGGGTCGAATTAAGATAACATTTATGGTGTAAACTTAAAATCTGAGCTAATTGTTAAGACTCAAACTAGGAATATTTAGTGTCAGATTCTTTATCATTGACTATAAAATGTCTTGTGAAAAAAGTGTAAATGGCGACAAAATCAAGTTGGCGGGCTCGGAGGGGTTGCCTGAGACAGTTCGCCCCGCACCTGACGAAGTCGCCCGGCTGTGATTACACGACTCGCCCGCTGGAATCTTTCTGGTCATCGGTCTGAGAACTTTTATTCTCAGTCGATAAACTCCGGGGAAACCCTCACGACAATGACGGGCATATTAGTGCATCGCCTCCACAACCTGTTAGCGCCCTACATTCTCGCCATCACGGCCGACACGCCTTCAGGGACACACAATGTACTCGATTTTTATGATCAAGCGTTGCAAGGGGCCCCGCCGAGGCATTGACGGCGGACAAGGGACTTCCAGAAGCCCCTGCCTATGAAAGCCTGGAAAAGCTGACGATGATTCATCAATCGTGAGGGTAAGGTTAGTTTCCTGCACTGTATACGACTAAGGTCGAGCCGGGAGAAGGGTCAAAATACCTGCCGTGTTGTTGGTGACGAGACAGTTGACTGGCGACTTTTTGGTCATCCCATAAGATTGCCTATATATTCGGTGGGTGTTTCATGAGAGGAAGATTTGTCCACTTTCCTTACCACAACCTTTTCAAGAACTTCCAAACTGTTTAGAGATCGCCCGTGGGTACCCGTGGGGGGTACCCGGTATCCGTGAGCGGGTACCCGCCAGCCCTCGGCGGGTACCCGCCCGCGGGTGCCGTGTGCGGGTCCGGGTATGTAAATTTTGGATGGCGGGTACCCGTCCAGGTACCCGCTGCAAAAGGTCTGGAGACGAGCAGTCGCGGACAACCTTTTGCAGCGCGATCATGGCCTCCGCTAACCCAACCCTCTCGGTGTCCAGCACATGCTGGACACCGAGAGGGCATACACTCTTGATGTCCGGCACACAGCGGACATCGGGAGGGTGTATGTATGCCCTCTTGATGTCCGGTATGTGCTGGACACCGAGAGGGCATACACTCTCGATGTCCGGCACAGAACGGACATCGGGAGGGTGTATGTATGCCCTCTCGATGTCCGGTATGTGCTGGACACCGAGAGGGCATACACTCTTGATGTCCGGCACACAGCGGACATCGGGAGGGTGTATGTATGCCCTCTTGATGTCCGGTATGTGCTGGACACCGAGAGGGCATACACTCTTGATGTCCGGCACACAGCGGACATCGGGAGGGTGTATGTATGCCCTCTCGATGTCCGGTATGTGCTGGACACCGAGAGGGCATACACTCTCGATGTCCGGCACAGAACGGACATTGGGAGGGTGTATGTATGCCCTCTCAATGTCCGGTATGTGCTGGACACCGAGAAGGCATCCACTCTCGATGTCCGGCCCAGACCGGACATCGAGAATTCACACGCAGACATACCCTCTCGATATCCGGCCCAGACCGGGCACCGAGAGGGTATATACACCCTCGATGACGGTCTATGCCGGCTTCAAGGGTGGTGTAAACTCTCGATGACCGGCTAAGACCGGACATTGGGAGGGTGTGCACACACCCTCTCGATGTCCGGTCTGTGCCGGTCATCGAGACTGTATGCCCTCTCGGTGTCCAGCACAGACCGGACATCGAGAGGGTATACATACACCCTCTCGATACCCGGCCCAGGTCAGGCATTGAGAGGGTATATACACCCTTGATGACCGGTCTGTGTCGGTCATCAAGAGGTTACACCACCCTCGAAGCCGGCATAGACCGGCTAGAGGGTTGAATCGTAGGCGGTACCCGTGATACCCGCCACGGGTGCCGGGTCCGAGTCCGGGTATCTAAATATGCCCAAAATGACCGCAGGTACCCGCACCCGCCACGGGTACCCGGGTCCACTCGGCGATCTCTAAAACTGTTGTACAATGATAGATAACTCACATTCAGTGATCAAGGTCTGGGGTTGCCTTCCGCGGGAATCATGGGTTAATCTACTAGGAATATTTTCAATTACCCATACCGTAAGAGATTCTTTACATTAAATTCGCGTCGGTCTAAACATGAAATAACTGACATATTTGGGTAGAACAGTCTTCCATTGATGGTGCGCCTTACGGGCAAACCATGCAACTCATCACTAGGGCGAAATATTATATCGCTGGGGGTCTGTCAAAGCCAGAAGACCACGCTTGCGTCCGCTTGATGTATACAGCGCCTTTGGCTAAGAAACTTGCGTACGGCAAAAGCTATATGATGGAGGGCTGTCTTGTTGGTTCAAAGAGGCACGAGATGCCGTTCCTCATGGTTGATGTCGACGCTAAGAAGGAAGTGTCAGAATCATCTGCCTCTCAGGAAACCCGCATTGAATCCCTCAGGATTGTGGAAATGACTTACTCCAATGCGAAGGGACCTCTTTCCGACGGAAGACTTGCAGTGATTGTTTGGCACAAAGATGTAAGGACTCCAATTTGGGGTCCTTCACTGTCTGTCCGAGTAGGGGCACAGAGGGTGAACCTCGAGGGAAGTCTGGTTCACGGGGCTATGTATTGCTCAGGGAGGAAGGAAACCTAGCCGGGAGAGATGTGAGTCGTGGATCTCTGTGTGAGTACATACAACCAGGGATAGAGAAAAAGGAAGAAGACAAGGGGAGAAGGAAGGGAAGAAGAAAAGGAAACTGGGGAACGGCTTACCTAGCCGGGAGAGATGTGAGTCGTGGATCTCTGCCGGCTAGGAGAAGTGCGAGGACCGGAGGATATAGTTGAGCGGGGAATGTGCCTGTGATTGTCCTTGTGAAACCCCGCGGGACGCGGGGGCTTCACAGAAGATGTCGACGAAGATGTGCGTATTGAAAATTGCCGAGTGCTTATGGGGGCTGACAATTCCTATTGCAGGATTCATCCGATGGCTGTATGAAAATTGAATACTTGGTGCCGTTGAACCTTGCTCCGGAGAATTGGCCCAATGCTTTTGCCGTTGGGAGGAGAGTTCTATTTTGAGGCACGTTGGCCGGGTGGAATCTGTGAGAATATCAGCTCAGGCAAACGGCGCAGCGCTCATAAAATGAGAGAGCGGCCGGGAGCTACAACAGCTGCGGAATCTGGTAAGCAAAGCAAACCATTTCCGCAGTCCAAAACAGCAGCGCAGAGTCGTAAAACTGAAACTCCAATATATGGTTTATGCAGGTCCGACTCCAGCAAGCCGAAAAATCAAACTTGCGGAGAATCCCAAGAGCAAGTCACTTGCAGAAAGAATATCCGAAGCTAGCGCCAAAGGTAAGCGGCTGAATAAACTTCTGACAAGCTGATCAAGATGTCGAGCTAATGCCGCATCCCTATATTTTCCTTAGACACCGTTGAACAGGAAAAGACAGAAAAAGCCGATTCCGCTCAGAGAGCAGGAGAGAAAATCGGTAAGTGACTTCGTCACAAAGAAAAGACAAAAGAGTGAAACAAAAGACTAAAAAGAGCAAAACTCCCCCGTTACATGAACTAGACACCAGGGGGGATTTGGTGGCACTCTCTGGAGAGTGCCAAGCTGTAATTTTATCATGTGTGATGTCTGAATTGAGTTTGATGTCAAGTGGTAATTGAGCGCCAAGTGAATTTGAACTCTTCTCTAAGTGTGCTTGAGCTCATGATGGACTAATGCATATCCACGACTGAACTGATTTTTGACTGGTCATGATCGGAAGTCAAATCTGGAAGCAACTACATTATGATTATCTGATTTGGAAATCTCACACACATTCCCAGGCAATAGTGCCCAATAGGAACTTCTAGAACACATCCATTGATTTCACTCGATGGGATTGGTTTGAATATGTTTATCTCCCCATCAGCAGCTATGTGAAAGGATAAACTTGAGTTCTTCACCCTTGCAGGGAAGAGTCTTGCTGCAAGGGATTGATAAATGTTTTGAAAAAAAATGAATGGTCAACCTTGTGTTGGCTATTTCCGGAGCTCAGAGTAATGTAAGGAGAGTGCACCAGGTCAACCAGCCAAGTGTGTGAATTTCCCTCCCAAAACAACATTTCCAGTTTGCAAGCTGGCATCAGACGTGCGTTGTTGGCACAAGCCCAAGAGCTGCATTGAAAACACAGCCATTCCAGCTGCTCTCTGAGTAGATGATGTAGTGTCAAACAAATATGGGGACTGCCCATGCTGCAAAATGGGCAATGGATGAGATGATGATTTCTTTCACCAGTTTGGTGCGCTCCGTGATTGGTCCTGGGAAAGAGAATTGAAGATGGATGGTCGCAGCTGGGTGAGACAACTCTGCTCGGAGAAGCTGATCATTGTTTCATGGATCTCCACCCTCATTCAGTACTGGGGGATGTACAAACAGATTCTATCATCCGGTTCCTTGGCCTTTTCGGATGTAATTAAGGTCTGGCCATGCCCTAGTTGAGATCACCATTGTAGTCAATGTTAGAGATGCTCCTGGCAGTTGTGTTTGGGCTGGCCTGAGCTTGCAGGAACTGTGACACAACCTGTTTCCAAAGAAGGGAAAGTTGTGGATACATACTTGCATGGAAGAGCAAATCCACTCCAGGATCTCGCAACAATACCGGCTATGCATCAGTAGAATGCAACTGTGAATATCCGACTGGATGCACCTACCTTACATATCAGGGAATCACTGTTTGGCAGTCTGCTTCAAAGGAAGTGTACTATGTAACATGTGTGGTCCCATAAACATGCTCGGGTAGGTGGCGGGGTGATTGCGAGATTTTTGAGGAGAGGTGTGATTTTGGCATCACCCATACACACTGACAACCTCACTGGAGTCCACAGTAAACCGGTCCGATCATCAGTCTGCGATTCGAACGATCCACTCTTTTCCGGAAATGAAGAGCACCTTCTGTCTTGGGCAATTCATCACTCCAATCGCCGATGCATCTCCGCCCCCCTGGAACAGTGATGTACCACAGATCGGCTTCCTTCAACGCGGTCGACTGCGAGTTCATGTATACTGCGCACCAAAACATCACATAGGAGATTTGAGCCAGACGGCAAGCGAGCACCTGGGCCCTTTGCTTGGACCAATATCCACCTGCTCTGCTCCCGTCAGCTGTAACGAGATTCCACCAAGCGATATTGGTCTTATCAAGCTGCGCGCATTCATAGTCACCAATAGCGGTTTCGAGGCTGAGCTGCGCGGTTGCGTCTTCAGCCGTTCAGAAAACATCACGCGGGTTCAACTAGCTTTTGCAGCCGCGCAGATTGAGCTGACCCCTATTTGGAACTACAACCCGGCGGTATTCTTTGAAATTCCCCATGTGGTTATCGACCAGCCTTCGGAGGATGTGACACGAAGAGCATGGGCCGAAGCAGCACTTCGACGATGTCGAACGCAGTTGAAGCCACATCAGCTCGATGCACTCGATTTCATCAGGAACAATGAATACTGCGAAACCGACCCGTTATCGCTGTGGAATGACTCTGCAAATGCCTGGCTTCGGGCCTTCATGTATCAATGTGGCTGTGAGGTAACAGGGGGGGACTTGCGAGAACGCAGCTCCCGAGGATCAATCCTAGCAGACGACATGGGTCTCGGAAAGACGTTGACTACTCTAACTTATGTGCTGGCGACGAGCGATTTGGCGATCGAGTTTCTCTGGGACGATTGGGAAAAGCAATCATCTGCTACCCTTGTTGTTTGCCCTGTTGCAACCCTATCTAACTGGGAGAACGAAATCAAAATGCACTTTGAGGAATCAGCAATAGCTTATCGGGTTTTCCATGGCCCCGAGCGGAAGAAGTTGTGTAGGAAGGACCTACAGACATCTTTGGTGGTTCTGACAACTTACGAGATGATCAGTGGTAGCGGGAATCAGGACCAGCTCACGATTGAGTCCCTCAATCTCTGCTGGTTTAGAATTGTATTGGATGAAGCACAGTGCGTAAAACGTTCCACTGTAACGGTGGGGACAAAACTGATGGCCTTGAACGATGCCAGCCTGATTAGGAATCCGAGTGCACGCCGGACCCAAAATATTCAGCAACTCCAGGCAAAGTTTGTACTACTTTTAACCGGGACGCCAATACAAAACCGCCTGACCGACCTTCAAAGCTTAATCGCAATTTTGAGGATTTCACCGTGGGACGAAGAAGCAATCTGGAAACGATGCCTGATACCTCAAATTACGGTAGGGGCACCCGAGGCGATCAGAAGCTTGAACAAATTGATGCAAGCCATTTGTTTGAGGAGAACCAAGGCCTTCCTGCTGAACCTGCCGGAGAAGGTAGAAAAGGGCATCCTGGTGCAGAACAGTCCCAAATGGGCGCAGGTTTCAGACCAACTACATCAAAGTTTCATTCGCGCTTTTGGAAGGCTGCGTACTTCTCAGGAGCGGTGGGACCCTGCCGAATTTTTCCGCCAATTGACGATGATTCGCCAATTCTGCAATCATCCCATCTTCGCCCGAGAAGATATGCTAATCCAACCAAATTGGCATTGGCAAGATTCGGCAAAGATTGTCCACCTCGTGGACAGCCTGCAAACATTCCTGAGGGGAGACCGCGGGATACGACGTCCCAAAGCTGTAGTATTTTCCAGCTTTGTGGCGTTTCTCGAGATGTGAGAGAAGATTCACTCAACCATCTGTTGTATCACATGCTGATTTCCCGAATTTGAAGCATCGGACGGGCTCTTGAAGAGAAGCACATCCAATCGGCTTGGCTCAGAGGTGACTTTACTCTCCAACAACGCGACAACAACCTGGAAAGATTTCGATCAGATGACAGCTGCAACATCTTACTTGGATCGCTGCAAGCAGCAGGCGTGGGAATTGATCTGCGGTGTGCGCAGAATGTGTATCTGATGGTAAGTCACCAGTAACTTGATTCAAAGGGCACCAAGCTGATATACATGAGGGTCGCAGGAACCCAGCTGGAATCCAGCAATCGAATTTCAGGCAATTGATCGTCTATATCGTTTGGGACAGATCAACTCGGTTTACGTGTATCGTTATTATGTACAGGGGAGCCTAGAAATGAACATATTTCAGGTACAACGGCGGAAGGGGGAACTGGCGTTGTAAGCTCTGTTATTTGCCTATTTTCCTATAAATTTTAAGGGGTTGGGGACTGATTGGCAGTGTGTTTGCAGGTTGAGCGTACCGACAGGAGGGAATGAACAGTATGAATGTGCTCAGATGCTGATGACTAACCTCCTGGGTTAAGAACTTGCAAATGTTA
Organism: Puccinia triticina; assembly: GCF_026914185.1. NCBI lineage: Eukaryota > Fungi > Basidiomycota > Pucciniomycetes > Pucciniales > Pucciniaceae > Puccinia > Puccinia triticina. Next base: position 2,153,435 of record NC_070572.1, read on the forward strand.
AACTCACTAGGGCCGTTAGAATTTACCCAACTGTTTCTAAGTGAGGCCATTCGAGCGGAGCCTGTGGATCGAGGAGTTGTCTGTCCGATTCAGAAAGTGTAGACCAGTACGTTGTAGAGTAGCAGTTTGCCGGGAGGTTGCGTGGTACATCTTTGACGTTGCAGGACGAAGATGGGCCAGATTCCTGTCTTCGAGCCTCCAGGTGGCCCCCATGTACAAACAACCGTCCATTCGTGTGGATCTTCTTCTGTGTGTAGATCGCATCCAACGTGTGGGCCAAGCGAGCAAATTCCTCTGATCGCCAAGGGAGCGGCACCTTGACGAGGGTTTTCGGGGGGGTGTCTTCGGTCTCAGAAGTGGCTTTGATGTTGTCAAAGACATTTTTGACTGCGGGGAGTACCGGAAGTGTCCGAAGTGTTTCTTGTCGGTGTTGTTGGAGCTGGGGTGATGAAGAGCGGGGGTTACTTTGCGGAGGAACTTGAGTGGGCAGAAAGACGTACCTGCATTCGCATTTTAGACTTCTGCTCAGAGTGCCTCTTCCTCAATTTCCTTTCGGGAGAAAATTTGCCAAGCCTGAAGCCATCTTGCCGCCCAACGAACCAACGATGAAGGAGACCAAGTAGGATGGACGGGTTTGTGGCGTGAGCTGGATCAACGAAGAATTGCCTGAATGCGCCTGCCTTATAAGCATTCTGCCAGTGCTTGAGGATGAATCGAGCGAACAGCTGGTTCCAGTGTACATCCCAAGGGTGATCCCAAACAAAGGAAGTAGCAGGGAAGTTGGATCTGGAAAGGTCTTGACGGAAAAGTGTTTGAAAGGCCGGGTGAACTGTCTGGTTTTTGCAATGAAGAGCTTCTGGTGGAATAGGGTCTATTTGATGGACGAGGATCGAGTCGGGCAAGTGAGAGCCGACGTGGAAGTTATGAGAGGAGGGACGGAGCTGCCAATCATTTGAGGGTGTTTTGGTAGGCAAGGTGACCAGGTTAAGCAGAGTTCGGACAAAAGCTGACATGCTCCTAGCGCATGGTGAGTTGGAGGTTGGGAGGATGGTTGAATAATTGGCGTTGAGTTTTGCAACGCCGCGGGCGTGCTTTCCGCCTGGAAAGTTGGTTTTGGATGGTGGCATTCAGGGGAGGAAGGAGATGGAGTCAGTTAGGTGTGGGAAGGCGGAGGGAGGAACGAAGGCAGGTCACATTTAACATTGTGTTGTGAAGACACGGGGGTGTCGTGGGAACAATGGGCGGTGAGCCATTTCCACTCAAAGGATCTGGACAATGGGAAGAGGTGATTGTTATTTGGCCGGTGGAGCACACTGGTGTGGGTGTGGGGTCGATGTCCACCCTCATGTTCGGCCGAACGTCAGGGTGGACACAAGCCCACGGCGCGTCCAGATTTTACCACGAATGTGACAGTTGACTAACTAAACTTAGTATGACCGTAGGTGGTCTGTTAAGTGAGTGTCACACGCTGAATCGTGTCCACCGCGACGTTCGGCCGAACGTGAGGGTGGACACAAAACTGACCTACACGCGGGGCCTCTCCCAGCCCTCCGTTTATCATGTGTGTGTTTGTGGGCAGCCGATGCATTAAGCATCTGTACACTAGTGCACATGCAGGAAGGACTCTGGCATGCAGCAGCTTGTTTCCGCATCTCTGCTGGTGTTCCCTTGCGGAAGGCCGCTGCCATCTGAAATTCTTCAACACGGTCCGCCCGGGCATGCGTCACACTCAGCCCTGGTTCAGCCAACTCGACAACATATTTGTGACAATCCCAGGTTGGTGGGACATCAAGGCATGTGGGACATTGCGGTTCACCGAGTTGTGTTCTGCAGGACCTGTGGTGATTAGTTGGCGACAAGTGAATATGATTCCGCCCCATCTGAAAGCAGGCAACCTTACATGGTGGGACCAACTGACCTTTCACCGAAACCTATATAAGTCATCTTGGTGCATGGGGCTGGTTGGTGATCTGTGCCAACACATTTAACTCACTCGTCAGGGCAGACAAGCCACCTTATGCCTGCTGGCCGGTGTGTAGACCACTTTTGGGGAACGCACATTGACGGCATAGGACATAATCGAGCAGGGGTGTTATCATGTCCCACATAGATATTCACTTCAGGCAGACCACAGCAGTAGAGAAGGGGACATGAGGAGATCAGAGGATGCATGTGCCACCCTCTATCAGGCCACATGTTGGCACTGCTTGCCAGCGGGCCAAAAAACCAAGAACACCATGGATCCGGCATCTCTAGAGAGAGACCTCACTGCCATGAAGATGTTTCAGATTTGAATCTGTATCACTTGGGAACAGGATACATATTCACTTGGGAGTAATGGGATTACGTGGCTGACGGGCAGATTTGCAAGGGAATTCTGAGACAATACAGGGGATTCCCAGCAGGGGTTTTTTTTGACAGCTGATAGCTCTGGATCCTGTGGCAAATGATTGATCACATGGGGTTGTGCACTGTGTGGTGGGATCCATGTGGTCAGCACGGCAGGACTTTGCTGGGTGATAGAACAATCCAAACCTCACCCTAGTGTTCCGTTTGTCTATGGCCCTCCAAGTCGATGTCTGATTCATTCGTGGACTGGGAATTCGTCCTGGAAGCTAACAGGTCCTAGAGGAGGCGGGTTGAAGGTCAAAAATTCAGTCAATGAGAGGGAGCGGCTTGCCTCCTGCACATACCCTTTCCCGCTCGATTCCTGATTGCGTTCCATGTCGCGGTCACATTTGGAACTGCGGATTGAGGTATCTTCATGCTTTGCCCATCTGCGTACAACTTGGCCTGAAACCCATAAGCAAGGTTCCAATTGGTCCAGTCGTTATGATTGCCAGCCGTTTCCCTTTCGATCCTCTCCATTTCTGAATCAACAAGTTTCTGCTTCTCTTGCAGCCACCGAAGCTGGGAAGGGTTGAATTCAAAAGTGTTCTTCATCTCTGGTGTTTGGTCGAATGAGTAGATATTATCAGATGTTCGAATGGTGTTGGCAGTGAGACTGTGGTCCAATCGCTTCACCTGTGGGTGTGCAGAAAAGCATGAGAGGCTTTTGCCCTCCAACGCTAACCACTTCATCACTAACATCAAAAGGGGTCCGGCCCTCTTACACACGTCGGAAGGACCCCAGGAGGTCAATTTCCATACAGCAAGCGGATGAGTTAAGGTGGGTGTAACTTCATCAATTACATTTGTGCGCCCGCAATGGAATGGTGGAGTTAAGGGTGAGAGCTCATGAGATGTGTAGCAGTCGTGCTACACAGCTCGACTTGACATCTAATCGGACATACTTAAATATATCCTGTTTGATACAGCAGTACAATCACATGCGAGGCATCAAAGGGCATTTGCATGTGTCACATAGGAGTCGTCTTGGCTGTGTGTTATGTACAGGGTAGCATGATGGACCAAGGGTAGGGCCACGCGGTGCATCACAGAACTGTGTATGCAGCGGCCAAGTAACACCGCATGCCGAGTGGCTCTGTAGAGCCACTTGGCATGCTGTTACTTCACACCAACCATCCGCACCGACCTGATTCGTGCAACAGATAACATTGGTTGTGCAGGAAACTCCCCGTTCCATTAGTAGCTCATCTTGATCTATTTCAAAGCAAAAGTACCGACAAACTACTATAGTATAGCACGGTCTGATCTTCAGTATGGTGAACAAACCCGCCTACGTCTGCCTTTGTGAACCCGCGGGGTGCAAGTTCATGCAACACGAGGAGGAGGGCAGAGGAATTGTCCAGGGCAGGGTTGTGACGAAAAGGGTTTTCGAGAAGCACCAGAGTCGAGCGGCTCTAGAGTTGGCCAACTCAGTGGTTCAATCAACTGATTCAGCAGGATACCTGAACACAAGGCTCGTGAGTAGCATTCCACACCAGAATTATTGTTTCTCTGAGGTTGAGAAGCGCGCTGCTGAAATACCATCATTTGACGGATCTCCGCAGGCCTCAACTTCTGTCTCAGCAGCCACCACCGATGCCACAAAGGTGTATCTGGAGGAGGGCTTTTGCAAGCAGGTGATGATGCAAATGGTGAAGTTGGTATTTTCGAACAAACTCAGTAAACGCGGGGCAGTGGATTTCTTGAATGCTGCACGGGAGAATGTCGTGTTGCTTGGTAATATATGGAGCTCAACACTTCCGAGAAGGATCGATACCTCAGCTATCGTCGAACAAATCCCCAAGACCCAAGAGGCCGTCTTCCATCGGCTCCGCTTGAACCCCGAATTGACCAGTCAGGTATGTTGCACCAGATGCTTCAAACTGTACCCGATGGCCGCTGTACATGGCCGTGAGAAAAGATGTACGGAGCCCTTCTTATCGCCTAAACAAGGGTATTGCAAGTGGGCTGAGTCACAGCAACTCGCCCCAACGTGTGACCGGATGCTTTACAAGGTCAATTCCCGCGGACGAGAGACCCCTGATCGAACATTCACCTACGTAACTCTGAAGTCTTGGTTACAAAGACGCCTCTTGCAACTGTGTTTTGAGGCCTTGTTGGAGTGCAGTCTGGCAGCTAGCAACTGGCAGGAAGATCAACCTATGGAAGACGTCTGGCATGGTCATACCTGGCGGAATTTTCCCAACTCAGACGATGGCACAGGAAAGTATACGCATTATTCTGGAAACCTTGTCTTCAGCTTGTATCTCGACTGGTTTGGCCCCGAAGGAAGCTCAAATCTCGGCAAGCACACATCCGTTGGGGCAATAATCTTAGTATGCCTGAACCTCCCGCCAGCTCATCGGTACAAGCTGGAGAATGTTTTCCTGTTTGGGATAATTCCCGGCCCCAAGGAACCAAGACTTGAGGAAATAAACCACGTCTTGGAGCCTCTTGTTGTAGAGCTGAAAGAATTCTGGACCGGTGTCTTCTTTCAATCTACGAGTCTCCATACCTCTGGGAGGAAGATTCGTGCTGCCATCTTCCCACTAATTGCGGACTTACCAGCGCTTCGAAAGACTGCCGGATTTGGGAGTCACGCGGCAAGCCTGTTCTGTTCTTTTTGTCTGCTTACAAAGGACAACATAGATGAGACCGATACCGGCAACTTTCCTGTCCGCACGGATGAGGAGCACTTGCGCAACGCGTCTGACTGGAAGGCAATCCAAAACTTCACGGAGCGTAAAAAATTCGCCAAACGGACGGGTGCGCGATGGAGTGTCCTGAACGAGTTGCCTTATTGGCGACCCATCCAGCACTGTTCCATTGAGCTGATGCACGCGTTGGTTCTTGGGGATTTGAAAGACCACAGCATCCGATTCCTGTCTCTGCCTGCTGCTGGGGCACTTTTGTCGTCAATGCAGGAGCTTGATGAAGCATGGCAGAACGACCAGTCGTATACGGAGGCGCCTTTCAACGAGCGGGTTCGATCATCAAGAAAATCGAAGGGTAAAAGGAAACTGGAGGACTCAACCACAGAAACCGCCGCTGTCAATCGACCTAGCAAAAGGAGCCGTCGATTGACATCTGCTGTCGGTGATGCAAGTAACCTCGAGTCCTTGCAAGCGTCCCCATCCGGTGCTCACGCAAGGTCAGACTCGTCGTCCACGTCTACGCATTCCTACGCGCTTCGACTAAGGAAGAAAACACTCTACAATAAGTATTCTGAGGAGGATTTGACCAATTCTGGGGAGGATACTGGCAGTGAACACACGGTCACGGGGCGTCAACGGAACATTCAAAGAACATGTGCCCCGGTTGAAGACGAGAAGCGCCCCAAGCTCTTGCCAGAGGAATTGGATGTTGTGCGACGCACCATTATGCATACTATTCTTCCATCCTGGATTGATAGAGTCCCTCGGAACTTGGGCTCGGCAAGCCACGGCTCACTGAAGGCGGCCGAGTGGTTGATCCTGTACAAAGTCTACTATCCCATGGCTCTCATCCCACTTTGGGTAAAATCAATCAAGGAAGCTGGCACCCAGGAAAGCGAAACCAGAATCTCGGCGCTGTTAGATTCAACCTCCACATTGTCGCAGATCGCCCATTTCCTCACTCTGCCAAAGATATTGGGCAAGGACCTAAAAGAACTTGATAATTTGATCTTGGGTTATCGAAGTTGCCTGCAGAAAGGCTGGCCTGGAGAGCCCAGCAAGCCGAATTTGCATCTCACCCAACACTTCTCCGATGTTATTAGGCGGTTTGGGCCTCCACGATCAACAGCAGCATGGGCGCAAGAGCGGATCAATGGCTTGTTGCAGAGGTTATCCACAAACCACCACCCCGGTTTGTGTTTGTTTTCCTGGCTGTGACTACTCGCTACATCTACTGACATGCTTGAGTTGCTGTGCTTTCCTCAGACGATATTCCCAAGACTTTGTTGCACAAGTGGCATGTCAATTCAAACTTTGGTTTGGTACTCAACAACACACCAGCCATCAACAGCTCGTTGGAAGAGGCCAATGCGGACACGGGAACACGGGGAAGATTGATACTAGATCCGCCCATGTTACAGAAGTGGAGACGGGCGGTCTCCGGAGTAGAGGGCACACGAACCAAGCTTGTGTTGACTCAAGCTCTGCTCAACTTAAATCCAGCCGTGGAAGTCATCCGAAGCAGTCAGATTGACCGCAAAACTTTCACGGCCAGGCAGCATCACGAAGGGAACAGCCTAGTGGAGTTTCATCTGGGCAAGGATCAGCGATTTGGTCAGATAGAGCAGATATTCCAATCTGACCAAACACCTCAGCGGAGTTGGTTGGTTGTGAACCCATTCAAAGAACTACAAAGGATCGAAGATCCGTATGGGGAATATCCGGATCTCAATTGTCGGCTGGTCAAGGCCGATCACGATGCGTCGGTTGTAATAGGGGAGAATCGGGTCATCGGGCATGTGGCTATTATGCGGAACGTTGCGGGAACATTCGGGGTTGCCTCAACTACAATAAGTGCGGTTGGATTGGGGACCTCCGTCAGTGTCCTTTCTATTCAATTGTGTTTGTTTTGTGTCCCATATCTGACGGGGATTCTTTGTGCGTGTGTGTGTGCATCAGGGCTGGGAGAGCCTAGTGGAAGATTTTTATTAGCGATGGATCAAAGGGAGCCGTTGGATATTCTAGGAAGATTGTCGGGCCAGCCGGGGTGGGCTTGATCAGCATGTCTGGATTCTTGTGCAAAGTCACCCCGTAGTCCTTCCAGGTTTTGATTGCATGGGAATCTCCTTTGTCCCTATGTTGTATGCCAGCTGCAACTGTGTCCTGATCTCGAAATTACCCAGATATTTCACTCTTCTGCCTGAGTTGCAACACAATTCATACCTCTTTTTGCCGCAGTCTCACTTCTGAGGTGCCTCGTTAAACATCTACCTTACACCGCCCGACTCTTTCCCCCCACCCGAGCAACCACTTACTCTGCTACGAGGCCATTGAGCTGGCACCTGTCGATCATTACTATTAGTGCGAGCGTCATCTATGAGTCACACGACACCTGCAGATAATCAGCAGGGCAATGTACCCCCCCCTCCTGGTCCAGACGAGGAATGGATTTCTGCTCTTGTGGATCGCCTTGTGCCAGCGTTCCAGGCAGGCGGAGCCGGTTCTGCGGGTGAGTCTGGTATGCACACCGATACGGAGGGCAAGTAAAATTCTACTATTCTGTATGACCACTACAACTCCGGACACATGACAAGGTAGCTGATGGATTTTACCCGTCCAGGCAATCGTCCTGCGGAGGCACCAAAGTCGCCAGCCGAGGTTGCTGATGTGTCACAGTTAGACCCAAAGTTTGTGGTGGAGAACGCAAGGAAAGCTAGGAACGAAGCGGAGGAGACGGACGGCAAAAAACGGAGTGGACGACGTGCCAATCGAATCGCGGAGAAGGGGGCGCTAACTGAGCACTGCGACAAGTACTCACGAAGTATCCAAGGATTCATTAAGTTCTTCCTTGGCTATCCGGAGAAGCCTCAAGAGTATCCCCGCACTCCGACTGAGAAAGAGCTAGCCGATCAGTATTGGGTTGACAATAGAAGTCAGGTCATACTCACCCAGCTGGACCGAGTTCGTGAAGCTCTATCCGGCAGGAGCGCTGCCGAAATTGACCACTACGTTACGCTCGCCGAAAAAGAGATCCGACGAAACATAGTCTTACCGCCATTCACGTCAGCTGTTGTCAAACGTTCTGCAAAGGGCTGCAAGCCGGTCAGTCAGCAAACACAGGCCGATGTTGAGAGAGCCCTAGCGTTGTCGGGAATATCTAGGGCGACCTTCCAATGGGAAAAGGGGCCAGGTGATGCGTCTGGGTGGAATTCGGCCGTCGTTGACTTACTTGCAATCAAGGCGGTGGAGTGGATTCGCCGAACGACTCCTGTCAGCGACAAGCAAGCGGGCGAAGCGCCTGCGATCATCCACAGGTGGCTCCAAACAAAATCCCGAGAGCTGCGAGAATTTCAAGACATGCCTCTCGATGAGTACGACCGGATCAAGAGTGAACGAGCGGCGAAGGACCAATACCAACGATGGCGCAAGAAGGTAAGCAACGGATTCATAAAGAAATTCTGCGCAGCAGCCTCAAAGAGTGTGACACTGACCAATGTTCTGCGTCCGAATGATTACCCAGATTAAGGACAACAGATGCTCAATGGTAGACAAGATCTTCGCACAGAATTTTGCACTGGCACATATCGTGGAGCAGAAGGGCTGCGGCTCGGACATCGAAGACGGCGGGGCGGAAAACCTGCCGATTTCCGTCGTCCCTGAATGGAGAAGCGACGACCTCACCACCATTCTCCACTCCATTGACAAGATGGTCCAGGCTCAGGCGCACCACCGGCAAACCGTTGCGACCCACGCCAAGATCTATTCTCGCTCGAAACGCAACATCAAAAGGTCCAAGGGGATTGTTGGGGTCCCGCGAGGCCTGCCGCGTGATTGCTATCGAAACACCTACTGGAGTCTCCTCAGTAGGTACGAGCAGGATACTTTGTCGAAGGTTGAACCGATAGGTCTTGACGTGATCGCCGGGAAGCTGAAAGAGATCTGCTCGCCCGCCGGAACGTTGGGATCAAACTTGTCCAATCAAGGGCCAACATCAAGCCACACAGCGCCCGCTGGGCCCAGTGGAAGCGCGGGGGGCAATCCTGGATCGGGACCTGGCGCGTCAATGCAGGTAGACAGTTGAAGGGTTGTGTCTTTGGGAATGATGGGATATGTCTGTAATTCTAGTTCCGAAGAGGGGTTGGTTATACGTGACCATAAGAAATGACAAGACTTGAGTCACCTTAGTGATACGGTGGGGAAGCTGTCGTGTGTCTACCCAGCGCGGGATTCAATTTGCCTGTGGAAAATCACCCGCGGTTCCCTGTACTTGTCCACCCTCACGTTCGGCCGAACGTAGCGGTGGACATTGTGGCTGGCTGCTTGACGCCCAATTGGCGCGTGGCCTGATGGAGGCTGTCCACCCTGACGTTCGGCCGAACATCAGGGTGGACAAGCAGTGAGTACCACATCTGCCCTGAACAACCTATCCCACACACTGTTCACATGCTGCAACACGTCTCGTGGGTGACAAGACAATCAAGCACCTCGATCACACAAGGACGCAGGGGAGAGGCGACCAGCCCACCTGGTGGTTGAGCTGCACATCCGCAGCCCGGTCCATCCGCATGGATTCGTCAGTTTGCCTACACTTTTGAATGTACGCCAATGCTACATAAGTACCGTGAAACATGAATTCAGCCGCTCACGGCTGCCGTTTACTCCTGCGCGGAAGGCTGGAGATACTCTGATTTTTGGAGCCACCCAAACAGCCGCATTCCATGTGGTCAGTGAAATCCACAACACCCTCAGGTGTCCTACTGCTCAAATGCCCGTATTATCTGCTAACCTGCCACTCGTACCTTGTCATCTGGTAAGGGTGGGTCCCTGTGCGGTACCAAGCACGGGGTGCTAAATGCCCGCTGCGCGTCTTCTCCTCCACCTTCGTGGTTTCTTCTGGCTGGGTTGTTTCACATGTATGTGTCGGCATGATCCACATGCGCATATCACTTCATACTTGTTTGCCTGCATCTGATGCCTCACAGTCCACTTTGCATCAGTTGACGTACCGTGACTTAAGTAGAGGTTTAAAAGCGCGTGACAGTTCCTCGCCAGCTGCCCACCATAGCCGATGTCCACCATGACGTTCGGCCGAACATCACGGTGGACAGGGGCTGAGTAACATGGCCTTATCGGTGGCTGCAGCCCCGTGCAACTGGAACCCCATCGTCCCACATTGATCCAACTGTGAGCCCTTTAGTTGGGCATCGGGGCTATAACATCTCCTGATCGGCGCTCTGCACTTTCTACCAGTTCAAAGGATCTCATTAACAACACTGCTACCGCTCTTAGCAGTGTGCAATGCTCCATGTACCACCAAACTTGACGGCGTCAGTCCTCTCCCCCTAAGAAAGATAGCAGTCGGTCACCCTCCTACGGTCCTGCACAATCACCATGCAACATCTGAGATCCTCGCATATCAGTGTCCACCGTGACGTTCGGCCGAACGTCACGGTGGACATCTCCAGATCATGATATCCCGTTCGCCCAGGACTGTCTGAGGTGCAATGGTGTCACACGCTCGCTTATTTCACTTCGCCTGCGCAGCCATCAACCATGCCATCTGACCCATCCACCATGGGTGTTTGGCCCAATCCACCGTCCACCAAACCTCAGCACACACACGCTAGTGGTCAGCTAGTGGCCTGCGGATTAGGTTGAGGTTGGGCAGCAGGCCAGCCAGTCTTTGAGTAATATGCAGGTGCTCTCAGCATCTACAAGCGCAGAAAATTGATTAGATCCTCATTCATGAGCCGCGCGGTGCTCGGTCACCAGAATGATTCGCCAGCGCACATCCTCTCAAAGGCAGAAGTTGAATGTCACCTACAAAGGCCTCACACACTCCGGCCCCACAAAGGCCAATCGCCCGCCTTGGCTACAACCCATATATACCCGCCACTCCTCGTTCACGCCCCATTCCTCCCAGGACGGCTTCTCCTCTTCCTTCCTCCCTCCCTCAAACTCACATCCAAAACTCACTTTCTGCTGCCGCCAAGTCTAGTCTCCCCTGAAAAAGATGAGTACTCCCGATGTGTCCCACCTATCCACCCAGCCTGCCCCTGCCCCACTCCATGTTCATCGGATAGGCTTGTCTTCCACACCACCTCCCAGTATGTCGTTTCTCGCTCATGCTTACCCAACTTTTGCAACAAAGCTAATCCGCCATCGTTACAGCTGACCAGGACCTGGAACAAAATTGTCCCAAAGCACCACTCCCGGCACCTTCTTTCACCGAGTTTGCCCTTCAGAACCTCCCGCTGCCGCCCCCCACCACTCTGAATCCTGAAGAATCGGTCCTCCCAACTGAAATCCAGGAAATTACTGGAGAGGAGTTCAATCGATGCATTGAAGCTGCCGAGCGATCAGCTCAAGCAATTCTTGCCCTCAAGCTACCGCGCAGCTGCAAACGCAAGGCTCAAGACTTAGCCTCTTCCCTCACTCGAAGCAAGCGCAGTGAGTCCCTCCTTCTCCCTCCCGATTACCACCACCCCTAGTTGGTCACTGACATTCTGGACGCTCTCCAACAGCGTGGGAGGAAACCGGCGCTGTCCCCGATGATGAGGATCTCAAGATCGCGCAACCAAACAGCCCCTTGACCACACCAGTTTCATTGGGGAAGCCTACGCGGAAGAGGACAACCACCAAACGAGTAAAACATAAATCATCTGTCAAACCAGTTGATCTGCTTGCCAAGACCCCAGCAGCTTCCAGCACTCCCCCAGCGCCAATTCCGCCTGCGACTCTGACCGCCCAAGCAGGTCTCCTCACCACAACCACTACTAACCATCAGCCATCTCTTTGGGAAGATCCGCCACAGGAGACTGGCAGCGGTGGATCAGCCCCCGGCATACCCCCGCTAAACGCAAAAGAAACCGTCGAGCCACCAACACCCGGCAGCCGCTCAGAGACCGACGGTACACCTCTCTCGCCACTTACTAGAACTGCCGCCGACACATCCGGCTCTACTGCCTCAAACCTCACTCCAGACGTGGGAGTCCCCCTTATAGCACACAGCCACCTACCACTCCCAACTCATGACCAAGCCTCAGCAGATAACACACGATCTGGTGAACCCAAATCACCCGTGCCGCTTCACCTTAGCTCCTCGGCTCCTGCCAGCGGTCCATTGAATCCTACCACAACCGATCCTCATCAGCCTCAAACTCAAGGATCCGCACCGGCTTCCAGCGCACCACTTCCCCACCTGACTATCATCAAGTCCGACGCAATCCGAACACAGGTAATTGATGTTAGTCAAGAGGTTGCTGGATCCAAACCATCCTGGTCTAAGTATGTCGCGACTTGGAAATCAATGTCGCCCTTACTCCAACACTGCGCCCAAGCATTTCAGCAAACACCTCCCCCTTCCGCCTCCTTCCACTTGGGACGCACGTCATGCTCCTACACTTCGTGGATCCAGACAATTATATCTCTTGGTGAGTTTGAATGTGCATTGCTTATGCAATATTCTGTGGGTCAACTGACCATCTTCCTGCTTCTTATCCCCAGCGGACGAATTTCTCAGTCCTTCGAAAAATGAGCAATGGTATTGTCCAGATTTACTCGACTTTCCACTACTCACCCACTTTGGTGACCAGGATCACACCCTCCCACCCGGCTCATTCATTCCCACTACCAGAAGGACCCAACATCCCAAGTCCATCCTTGTCCGTTGCTTGTACCGCCTACATCACCCACCTCAACATGTCACCACCGACTGGGCCAAGATCGTCGCCGCATCGGTGGAAATGACCGCCGATAACATCTTCAACCCCGCACCGGCCAGCTCCAACCCCACGGATAATCACCTCACTACAGGTGTTCGAGCACTTGCTTACCTCGAGACTTTAAAACATTCATCATCCACTTTTGATCCGCCTGCAGACCCGAGCAACAGTTCCGTTCCGCCAACCCAACGCATGCACTCGGTTGATGTTCTTCACGACTTTCGCAACATTATCATAGACGTCATGATGGCCTACATCATTTTGCAAACACACTCCCTCAGCGAGGCGCCCTTGACAGCAGCGCAAAAGAAGGCAAACAACCGTGCCAATAGAGTTCCCACCAACAACCCCGATGACACAGTATCCCGGATTGAGCCAGCTTCATCTGCTTTGGCTCCCTTCCCGGCAGACGCAGCTCGACACCTCCAAAGTTATCAGAAGAAGCAAAACTTCCAGCCACTAGTTTATTTCATCCTTGGTGGCGTTCGCGGGCTGTTTATCACTTCGAGGGACCATCGGATAGCCGGGGCCTCGACCTGCATGACATTTATCCAAGCAATGTCCATCATCAAGCAGCACTCCGCAACAACACACAACTGCGAAGAACCCATTTGGAAATGTGTTTCGGCATACCTAGTCAAGATGTTCGCTCCTGTCTTCCGATCTCCAGACAAGATTTGCTCTCTCGCATCTGTAAAAGTCCCGACTCGATATGAGCTCGCAGAAGCCATAACGACCGACTTCCTTAATCATTGGAAGACTTTGAAACCCACTTCACCTTTCCTTATGCCACATACGGCCACTACAATTACAGGTACCTGACACTCACTGCAGATTAGACTGATCCTACCCATTTTGGGCAATTAGATACATACACGATATGATTGTCCGGTGAAAAGGTCCGCGCCTGAGTTGTAAATAGTGCTACGATTCTGCTGTGTTTGGCCTTTCGTGTTCCTCACCCAACTGTACCTCCTTAGTCTCTTGCGAATATGATCCAGAAATCTTTACCCCCATCTCACGGGCTGCGTCTCTGCCCTCAGGAGGCTTGTGTTTCCGCCAGCGCCAGGTCATCAGTGCAACATCGGATCAAAATTGGATCCTACAATCCAGCAGACCACTGATGAAGCTGCCAAACCATGCTCAATTTTCTACAACACGGAGTGGCATCGTATTTGCCAACTTCTACCACACAACACCATACAATCATGGTTCTCAGGCTTTGAGTAAAGCAGGCACATATACAAGTGTAATCATGATCGGGATGGTTTTATTGCTGGAATACAATCGCTCCATGGCACACCATTTCACCTCTGCAAGCCAACGACTAGAAGTAATCACGGTGAATCTTCTTCCTCTGGTCTCGTCTCGTCTTTCTGGAAGGGTTTTTCCAATCGCGAACTCGGAGGTCAAAACGCCTCTTTGGGTTGGCTCTCAATTGATAGGCCGTCTTCTCACGCCTATCGAGTTTCGAGGCATACTCAACCTGCAGACAACATCAAGTCAGACATCGAAGACCTTGAATACATGGGGCTCAACCACGCACCCCTATGGCAAGCATCCTGCTCCCGTTACCTGACAACTTTGTTGTGGTCCCACCAAACCTGATCGTATCCCCTCGGCGAAGAGCTTGAAAGCACTCGTGTGCTTGGGCCCGCTTAGCAGAGAACCTGATGTGACCACGCTTGGCCTACATTTCCCAGTCAGTGTTGACAACCAGCAAATCACAACTACGCAAGTGAGAGCAAACACAGAGGGTCTTGAATGACCCACACTGGAGGAATAAACTTACCACATTCATTTTGGTATCAACTACTTCAACACAGCGCACACAACTCAAAATCGGACATAATTCAACCTTAACTACATAGGCCGTCCCGAACGTGTGGGTCTCCTCGAATTCGTGTGCCAACGGGAAGTGTCCACGGTGTACCTGCCAGTTGGAACGCTCAACGAGGATAGTTGGGGGCTTCGAATCGGGATGAGTGATCAATTGGCCGCTGAAAAAAACTTGTGTGCAGGAATCATATAGTATGGCCGGCACGTGTGCCGAAGTTGACTTAAGAACTATGTTGTACTGTTGGTGGGCTGAACTGGAGACATCGTCCGGTAACTGATACGACACTATGCAAGTCTTTATATGTATCTCGTCTGCTGCACCATATATATCTTCCGGACTTGTGTTGGACATATGAACATTTCCAGTTACTTCGATCATGCTGAGGAGATCGATTGACAGCAAAACGTGACAGAAAGCAACCAAGTGAGGCAGATGAGGATGCAGATGAGCAGAAATCCCGCTCCAGTCTGCAGATTCGTCCCCCCAGGATATATCAACCTAGGTAGGCAATGGTGTGTGAAACTGCAACAAAGGGGAGGCATCCGACCTCGCTGCTTGCCTGTGTACGTCATTCAGCAGATGGTTCCCCTTTCAGGTTTTCAAGCATTGAGGATCTTCTCCACTACCCTTTCACTTACTCACTCAAACCGTGCCAAACTGCACAAGTCTCATGTTTGACAGTGTTTGGTTATTGCACTACAGGGTGCCCCATTGGCCCCGCAATCCTTTCACGGTCCAACTTCTGCTGGTGCTTCCTATGCACCGGCCCCCAACAAACACTTGCCGATTAGTAGGTGGCCTCGGCTCTGTCCACCGTCAGGTACGGCCGTACGTTACGGTGGACATCTGCGTCTCCTTGTCCTTGTCGGACTCTTCTCTTTCCACTCAGTTAAGGATGTTGCCCCACCCAGTTCAAGCACAGCCAACCTACCGACTAAGCACAGCTTCCCCACACCTTTATCACCACCCAAGCCAGAAAGTTCCCAACTTGTCATGATTAACTATCACCGCTCTCACATGCGGCCATGTACCCGCTGGCAGAAATTGCCACATCACCAAACTTAGTGGCGCTGACATGCAGGAGGCCATGATCGGTTGACAATCTTCATGCACGCCTCCAGCGGCACTTCCAGAAAGGCAACCACAAGTAATTGCACATTCTGAACAGACGCACATGTCCATTTGTCACAGAGCATCTCACCCCCTCTCCAGCAAACTCAGGTGCCAAGAAGGTCACTCACAGTCTATGGGACTGGTTCTCACCCCTTATTGCATGAGAATAGGAGCGGCCATGCACTCCACTTCTGTGGAAGCCAGCATTCTCCACCCTGCAATGAGCTTTGCACGCTGGTCAAAAGGTGCAAGTGGTGCACCTTTGATCCTTTCCAAACCAAATCTACCGGTGCTGAATGAGCACCACTCACTCCCCCGCCAGGCATATCTTGCCAGGACAACTGCCTGAATCACAAAGGCTGGTCCTGTGCTGGATGATATACTGCCAGTGCCAAGCAACCCCTCTTGCCATGCCTCGCCAAGTTGAGAATCATAATTTTGAAGTACTCCTAGTAAGACCTTGAATTCTGTTCTGTGCGTGTATCATTCTGCCAGTGAGCGCGCATGTCCCTTGACGACAAAGGAGGATGGAATGTACTTAATTTAGCTCTAGTCCAAAGAACTAGGAGCTGCCTCTCTACCATATCATTTCACCTGCAATCAAGCCAGTCACAGGATTAGCATTGCTCCAGGTGTGACTAATAGGACATGCACCTCATGCAGTCAAGCTCCATTCACAGTGTGAGCAATTCCAGATTAGTCAGAAATGTGACCCCAGACCCTTGTACCTCTGTTCATTAAGAGGTATGAAACAACCAAATTATAAAGTTCTCCTTCAGGTGAATTCTTTCGGGCCAATAACCCCTATACATGAGAGGAAAACAGCTCCCACAATGTTGTGGCAGCCGCTGAAGAAGGCACACATAGTGTTTGTTCCACCCTTGCAATTCCATTACTAGCGGATGTAAACTCAGATTCCTCCTTAAAGTCGCCTTATCATTCCATCATCACTGCATTCACCATGCTATCCTGACTTGTGTCAGGTTGGATAGATGCACGTCATACCAGGATGAGCGGTTGTCAGATAATTACTCATTACCAGGTACATTTTTCCGTTGGTTTATCAAACCTACCCCAGTTTCTGTTACTTGGCATATCAATAGACATTGGATGGTTCTGCGCTGGCTTGTTGGGTGGGCAGCTTGTAGCCGGGGGATCAGTCTGGATAATATCTCTTTTGGTAGGTACAGGATGACAGTCAAATTCTTGCTGTGTGAGTGGTTCTCAGTTCCTTCCTTTCCTCATGTTCTTTACATGGCCTTGATGAACTAACCTCACAAATGAGATGAATGTCGAACTGCCAAGCCAAATTTATATGCAACATTCATTACAGTTCTGCAGGTATAACAGCGATGGTGAAAAAGGAGAATTATGCCGTGCTGCCTTTTTTCACTTGTAAATGGATGTCTCGCGTGCGGGGTGGAAGGACCTTGAGATTGGAGGTGAGAGTGACATTGACTTTATGAAGGCAAGAGTACCGCGGTGAGATGGTATTAAGGCTTCTATTCACAGGTAACTAGGAAAATCACCAGGCAATAATTTTGGTCGGCTGTTCTTCAGCTACACTGTTGTGGGGAAGTGTTAATCTACTGTTGCATTGATCAGTCAAGGGTGAATTAGGTTTGAATGTAAATTCCTGAACAGGAACAACTGTAGGTCAGAGGGGTGCCATGAGGCGTGGATGGCAGCCATTTTGACCTGCATGTACGGAAGCCAGGCAGTTGTTGAGAGTGTTGGTGGAGTACTGCATGTCGACTGACCCGCTTCAAGGAAGGACAACCAACATACTTCAGATCTTCAATCCATGTAAATCATTTCCTTCAGCTTGAGTGGCTCACGGGTTCCTCATGCTTCAGATCAGTCTTGCCTTCTGTATCTCCACCCTCTTTCTCTGTGACACCAATCTTCCACATGAAAAGGGTTGTCCTGATCTCAAGAAATGACACCAGCAACCACTTCCGGAGTTGATTCTCCGTTTGCACTTCCCACATGCTTATCCACTGGAGATGGGTGTGGCACATGGCCATTCCACTCTCCCGATGTGCTTGGCTAAATTTGTTGCAAAAAAACTGATTTCTGCTTCATCTCATTGAAATCTGATATGTGGGAAACAATAGCTCAATTGCTTCTGTGAATTTAATTGGTTGGGATTAACTACTGCAAAACTTGAAAAGGGAGCCCATGTGGGCTTTGGCCAGGCAGCTAAATTGGTGAGGATTGAAATCTAGGCCATAAATGACCATCCGTAGATTTCAATTACCAGATGCCAGAAGATTCCAGATTACATACTGTTCATAGTTTAAGTTGCACGCAAACATACGGCTGAATCATGACTGAATTACCCATCAGGCCATTGGTTACATATGGCAGACTTCCCAACAGAAATTACAGCTTGGCACTCTCCAGAGAGTGCCACCAAATCCCCCCTGGTGAGACAAAGTAGGAGCGCTCAAACGTCGTTTCGCGGAAGCTTAGCAAACTGGACAAAGAACCCAACAGGGCGAATCTAGTAAGGACAAATGTCCTCTGAGAAAAGGGAGCACGAGAAGCTGATATAGCAATCAATTGCCGCAGCTCAAGCTACTTAGCCGTGGAGAAAGAGATAACTTTCTCTAAACCTTTCCCTCCCCCAAAAGTTCTTCTTTAAACAAGCAGCGGTCACTTCGCCTGCTTTTAGGTAAATACTCCCAAACAAGACTTCATTATTAGAGAATAATGTATTTAGAATAGAGTTCTAATTAGAAGCAATAAACTTTTAGTCTTCTGATTTCTTTCAGAATTGGCAGTTAGACATGGTCACAGTCAAGGTTAGAAATTTCCCCATGGCAAGAAAGTTTCCACTTCGCTCACCAAATTTCTAGGTCACCAGTGGCGCTATTGACACTCCTAACAAGACAAAGGACTTTTCCTGAGCTTCCCTCTGGAAACACGCCGGATGGTACCTCACTACTCATCAAGCACCCGTATTTGTCTGCGCATGAAGAGATCTCCGACCAATAGATACTTTTACTCATACTACACGCACACAATGGTTTACATTGACTGGGCCGAAAATGATTTGGTTGAGATTCCATCACAGTTGGCTAAAATAAAGGCTGTCCCCCCACCAAATTTCATGAGGCTTTAATATTAAATAGGCAGCATTAATCAAACATGTTAAAATTGTTATGAATGATTAGATTAGAGATTCACCCGAGAAATAGTGCTTGACTTCTTCATTCATTTGAACCTAAAAGCCATGCTTTCGTCCTTTGGTAATCAGTTGTGAGGTTATTGTTTACTAAGCCAGTTCTACTTTCACATCAATCAACGCATTATACTGAGACACGTCATAATTAACAACAACCTGTTGATTATTCATTACTGGGGCGTAAGATACAGTTTAATTTCTCGTCAACTCCCACTATATACTGAGACGAGCAGCGGCGAAGCCGCCTTAAAAGTCTAGTTACAATAAAGGGCGTAAAGATTTGCCAGTTTATAAGGAAGGAGATAAGGTTTTGCTTCTTCGGAAATTTATACAGTCGCAAAGGATTAACGCTAAGCTTGACTATAGATACATTGGACCTTTTGACGTGATAAAGATGGTTGGGCCTAATGTGGTCAAGCTGGACTTGTCTCGAGATTATCCCAAACTACACCCAGTATTTAATGTTTCCTTGCTGACGCAATATGTGAATCCAAATACTATTCAGGGTGGTTCACTGGATTTGGGCATCAAGGACAGGTACTATTTGGATAATCAGATTGTGGATTGGTTGAAAATAGAGGCTGTGTTAGACGTAAGGACAGTGAAGAAGGGGAAGTTAGATTATTTGATATCATGGCGAAATTCTTCCCCCGGCGAGGACACGTGGGTGTCTCAGAATCACATTCTGGTATTGGATGAGCCTTATTTGCAGCATTTCCGACGGGCGTTGGAGGCGGCTGCTAAGAAAAAGAAAGGTAAAGGTAAAATTGTTGGTGGGGATAAAGGTTAAGAGTAATAGGCCGAGCTTGTTTTGTAACGATCATCAATGAATTATTCATGCAAATTGTTGTGATCTTTAGCTGACTCATCTTGAGAGGTTATAGATCCGGGTGATTATTAAGATCCTTGAAGATTGAATGCTGTTTTCAATCTTGTCATGCTACGATGACGTATGATACCGTAGTTGTTTATTCCATTCATTCTTTGGGGTTTTTGTTTTCTTTTGACTATCTTACTCTTCTTGGTCTTTGGTTTTCCTCCCTCCCTTTTCTTCTTTTTCCTTATTGAGATATTCTTTGTTATTATTTCCACATCAAAATATATCCTCAATTGATACAAGTAAAACATACAAGGATTAAGCCAAAGTTTCTATCAAGCATCACTTAGAACTTTGAATCTCGTTACTATTCAAGCATCCGGCGAGTCATCCTCTTGGATTGACTTCATAGCCTATATATCGCGAACTGAGTAGTAGCCTGACCATCACACTCTACAGCCTCTTTGACTGGAAGGAATCCATTCCGGTCGAAGGGGCTCTACCCTCTCGACCGCAAGGAATTCCTTCCAGTCGAAGAGGCTGTAGAGCCCCTTCGACTGGAAGGATTCCCTTCCGGTCGAAGGGGTCTGCAGCCTCTTCGACTGGAAGGAAACCCTTCCGGTCGAAGGGGTCTGCAGCCTCTTCGACTTGAAGGAATTCCTTCCGGTCGAAGGGGCTCTACAGCCTCTTCAACTGGAAGGAATTCCTTCCGGTCGAAGGGGCTCTACAGCCTCTTCAACTGGAAGGAATTCCTTCCGGTCGAAGGGGCTCTACAGCCTCTTTGACTGGAAGGAATCCCTTCAGGTCGAAGGGGCTCTACAGCCTCTTCAACTGGAAGGAATTCCTTCCGGTCGAAGGGGCTCTACAGCCTCTTCGACTGGAAGGAATCCCTTCCGGTCAAAAGGGCTATAAACCCTACCAACTGGAAGGAAGACCTTCCAGTAGAAAATAATATAAATAAGGCCTCCATTTTCACCAAAATTTTCTCCCCACGCTCCCCCACCTAGGCACTTTAAAGCCATAGGGGAGTGTCAAAGGCAATGGGGGCTTAGGGTACTGGTTAGCGGGATTTGCGCCAGCCCTACTGAGTTAAAACTCATGGTTTTTTTGGTTTTGATGGGGGGAAAGCCTTGAACCAAAGTTCCATGAGTTACAGGTTTTAGTGAACTTAGATGAACTTAGATTATTGGATTTTTTGGCCTGTGGGAATGTGGATTCCAGGTCCCCAAATGACTGTACTTGTTTTTTTAGTGGTGAGACTTTTTAAGCATACAAGCACTGTGAAAAAAACTCAAGAAACTTCTGCCAGTTGACATGAAATATTACCAAGGCCCCTTTGTAATATTGCATGTCAACTGGCAGCAGTTTCTTGAGTTTTTCTTTTCCACAGTGCAAGGAAGCTTCAAAAAACTCCAAATAAATTCACAGAGGACAATAATAAGATTTTCTATTGATTGGTAAAAAAGAAAATTGAAAATTTGCGGCCTTCATGTGCAGTGCGTGAAGTGTATGCAAACTTTGCAGACTGCCCAGTGCACAAAGAGCTTTTCGCAGTGTGTGAAGTAAGTCCGTAAAATAAAGCAAAAAACCTTTCAGTTGCTTGTAATCTTTCAGCTCTTTCCGCTTTGACAAAGACTCAATCCCCTCCCCATGCCATTCACCAACCTGAGCCATGTGATGCGCTCATTCTTGCTATCATTGACCCCACACGTGCCGTCTACTACCATTGGTTGGACTTGGTTGACTGGGCAAGATTTTTGTTCTTAGGTCAAGGATCTGTTTGCTCACGTCAAGTAAGGGGATGTTTATTTTTTACAATGTATGTTTTACACTGCATCCAAATTGTAAATTCCACACAATGTAAAATTGTACCATAGAGGGCATTGGCTGAATTTTACATGTGATCATCAAAATAAGACCCCATGTAAAGATGGCCCATGCAAAAGGCACAATGTGCAAGTACAACTGATATTTGTCACAACATAATTTTACAATTCATATCTGACATGGTATATCCTGTGCAAAAGAGATCATGTGTAAAGTTAAAGAAGTAACTAAAAAGAATGAAATTCAAATTGTATCTCACTACCATGTAAAAATTGTAACATGGAAAAAAGGATATTAACATCCATAATCTGCTGATTTACATGTGATGCAAAAAAAGCAGAAAACAAACCAGCCAACAATTCAAGAAAAAAATGTAACACCCAACAAAATCAAAGAAATGAGCTAGACCAAAGCACCCCACACTATCCTAGCAGACTTCCGCGTAGGTGCTACAGAATTGTTACCTGCCAGATGATTATGTTGAGAGTGCTTATCTGCCTCCCTGCTTGCATTCTCCTTGGCCACCACCTTCTTGCCTGCCTTCTCCTTGGCCTCGGCCACCGCTTTCCAATTCCAATAGTGTGCTTCAATTCAATCCCAGTCCGCGTCGTCCAAAGGACAAGGCTGGAAACCAGAAGCTGATGGTTTCTTAACCGCCTTTGAGGGCACCTTCTTCTTGACATTGAGTACCTTAGGTCCACCTGGTGCTGGCGCGGGAGGGACTTCAGGAGTTGAGTCGCCCCTTTTAACCTTCTTTGTTGGATGGAAACGCTTTGCACCGGCACCAGGGTTCAGTTGCACCGGTGCAGTTGCTGACGGGGGAGCTAAGGGAGCGGCCACAAGAATTTTAGCTGAACCAGCTGGGCCACTCTTGATCTTCTTTGTTGGATGGACTTGTTTCAAACTGGTACCAGGGTTTAGTTGCGCCGGTGCAGTCGCTGGCAGGGAAGACAAGGGAGCGGCCAATGTGAGAACTCCTTTGGGACGGGTGGCAGTTCTGCGAGGGGGAAATACCAGTTATAATATTTCAAAGATGTAAGAAGCTATTACAACTGTTACGGGTGGTTTGAAAGACCTGCCCCTCTATGATACTACACAAGAGCTATCACAACAAATTTATTTATTGTTGTGGCAAAACTAATGATAGAGAAAACTATGTGCAGCAGTCTCTTATCAGACCTAGATCAAACTTGAATTCAGCGGAAAGTGGATTTTGTATGGGAAATGGAGTTAGAGTGGTTTTACAGCAGCCTTGAGTCAGATAATGGAAATGAGTCTTTAACGTAAGATATGTTTTATATGGTTTTATATGTTTGTGATATGAAAGGTGGAGATAAACTGATACAAAACTTGTGAGAGAACTGATGTTATATGTGAACTATTCAAAGTGTCTTTGCCCTCTTCCTTAACCTTCAGTTAAGAGCACAATGGGTTAAGATCACTCTGACTTGTTAAGAGCACAAGTGGGTGATGCTTGCTACTTGACTACTTAGAACTACTCTGAGGCATGAAAGATGTTGATGGGCAACTTGATTGAGATCACACTACTGGATTTTATGTGGATGTGACTAGTAACTCTGAGTGAGATGTGTGTTCTGGTTAGGATTGCCTGAGTGGCATGCCGAAAAACTGAGGAGGGAAAATCTCCTCCTTTTATAGTAAAATGTGAGGGATTTTTGCTGGTGGGGATCCTTGTGAGGGATTTTTGCTGGTGTGACCACCACACAGGTGTCCATGTGGTGATGGTATCCACGTGGTTGTGGTGGTGGTGTCCATATGGTACCCACGTGGTTGTGGTGTCCATGTGGTGTCCACGTGGTGGTGTCCATGGCGCCTACACAATTATGGAGGTGTCCACAGGTGGAGCCATGCTGTGGTACGTGGGTGGAGACAAACAACAACCCTGGAGGTGTCCACAGTTGGAACCATGCTGTGGTGCGTGGGTGGAGCCAAACAACAATCATTGAGTTGTCCACAGGTGGAACCATGCCATGGGAAGAGCCAAACCACGCCACTACATACACTACAAATATGTCCTTGAGTCTAATTCTATAATATGTACTATCAAAATATCTCTACAGTATGTAATTATGCTTATGAACACAGTATAATACTAGTAACTTTTGACTGAGTGCAGCTAGCCTAGTGGTTCCAGTGAGTGACTAGGGGTTATATGACCTGTAGAATCCAATTATGCAATAATACATCTAGAAATATGTCTCCTTCTCAATAGTAAACTGTGACTTTATGTGATTTGATACTTGAAACACATTTGGCACACCACACCGATGTGATGCTAAAACCGTGTTGGGGACCCAAATTGTCCGCACGGGTTTGCGGAGGTTTCGGGCTGCGGATTCTGCAAGGCTGGCGCGGAGCGGCACAGTGCGGAATATGTCCACAAGGCAGAGCGCGGGGCTATGTACACGGCGCGGCGGCGGCGGAGCTCAACGACGGAGCTGGACTTGACTTACGCAGGCCTGCGCGGACTGGCTAGTATAGGCTGTGACCGGGGGAAGCCGTGACAGCCAAAGCGGGCCATGTCAGCGGGAGTAGCTGGGGCGGAGGCAGCATGTGGGATCCCGGCATTGAAGGCTAGACAGTGTAAGCCCCCCCTTTTGGGGTCTCACAAAGCTTTCACAAAGAGTATCACAGACTCTAGTATTTAGCCCACGCCTCCTTCCACATCCTAGCCGGTAGAGATCTTGCCCTCTACATCTCTCCTGGCTAGCCCTTCTGCAATCCAAAGCCCCACCGATTGGAACTAGAAGCTCAAAAGGCTCCGGCCTCGTCCCACTCGCCCGCCTTTCTCATTGTCTCCAGTGAGGGTCCACCGGACCCTTACAGACTAGAGATCGCCGAGTGGACCCGGGTACCCGTGGCGGGTGCGGGTACCTGCGGTCATTTTGGGCATATTTAGATACCCGGACTCGGACTTGGCACCTGTAGGGCGGGTACCCGTGGCGGGTATCACGGGTACCGCCTACAATTCAACCCTCTAGCCGTTCTATGCCGGCTTCAAGGGTGGTGTAACCTCTTGATGACCGACACAGACCGGTCATCAAGGGAGTATATACCCTCTCGATGCCTGACCTGGGCGGGGTATCAAGAGGGTGTATGTTTACCCTCTCGATGTCCGGCCTGTGCTGGACACCGAGACGGCATATCGGTGTCCAGCACATACTGGACGACGAGAGGGCATACACTCTCAATGTCCGGCACAGAGCGGACATCGGGAGGGTGTATGTATGCCCTCTCGATGTCCGGTATGTGCTGGACACCAACACTCTCGATGTCCGGCACAGAGCGGACATCGGGAGGGCATACATTATACATACACCCTCCCGATGTCCGGTATGTGCTGGACACCAAGAGGGCATACAGTCTTGATGACCGGCACAGACCGGACATCGAGAGGGTGTGTGTATATCCTCCCAATGTCCGGTCTGTGCCGGTCATCAAGAGTTTACACCACCATCATTGAGGGTGTATATACCCTCTCGGTGCCCGGTCTGGGCCGGATATCGAGAGGGTATGTCTGCGTGTGAATTCTTGATGTCTGGTCTGGGCCGGACATCAAGAGTGGATGCCCTCTCGATGTCCAGCACATAC
Source organism: Puccinia triticina (assembly GCF_026914185.1). Taxonomy (NCBI): domain Eukaryota; kingdom Fungi; phylum Basidiomycota; class Pucciniomycetes; order Pucciniales; family Pucciniaceae; genus Puccinia; species Puccinia triticina. The sequence goes on from NC_070572.1 coordinate 2,178,600, forward strand.
CGGACATCGAGAGGGCATACATACACCCTCCCGATGTCCGCTCTGTGCTGGACATCAAGGGTGTATGCCCTCTCGGCGTCCAGCATGTGCTGGACACCGAGAGGGTTAGGTTAGCGGGGGCCATGATCGCGCTGCAAAAGGTCGTCCGCGACTGTTCCTCTCCAGACCTTTTGCAGCAGGTACCTGGACGGGTACCCGCCATCCAAAATTTACATACCCGCACCCGCGGGCGGGTACCCGCCGAGGGCTGACGGGTACCCGCCCACGGATACCAGGTACCCCCCACGGGTACCCACGGGCGATCTCTATTACAGACAGGGGCGAGGAAGCTAAGGAGAGAGGAGTCCAACAGTGGGCAATGACATGCGGCCATGTTGACAGAAGATCTGCGTGAGAGCGGAATGTGTGGATGACGTGTGTGGTTGTGGGAGTGTGGCTTGGCGGATGGCATGCGTGAGAGGCAGGCGGAGGAGGATGGTTTTATTTCTCACATTGTTTTTCCATTTTGTACAGAGGGGGGGGGGGGAGTTTTCCCCCATCATCTCATCATTGTTTTTATTTACAGATTCTTACTTGATTTTTGTTACTCTGTTATGTATTCCTTACGGCAGAGGTGTTACTAATTGCGGAGTTTATATTTTGTGTACTTTACAGCGGATTTCACCGTGTTTACTGCGGCTTTTCTATGTGTTTTGTGGTTATTTATACATTATTTTACTTGCTTCTTTGATTATTATACCCCTACACTTACTTGCGGAGCGGAGAAGAGTTTTCCCAGATCACCCAAATTTACCCGGGAATTATCTTGGAGCAGCGGAGGTCCCTATATTTCTACGCAGTGACCTCTTTTGTTCACCACACCAACAGAGCTGGAACTAAACTGGGTGAGCCTTGATAATCAGTCAAAGTGTCTTGATCACCTGCGCGACCCCTTTTTTTCCGCACAACTTTGGTGGCCAGTGCTAGCAACGGCAAGATAGCCGGAGGGGCCACCATGGGTATAGCGTCTACCTGAACTTTCTTTGCCCGCTTGATCCTTATATTCAAGGTGGGTTGTTCCTCTATGGGGGAAGCGGATTCTTGGGCAGGTTTCTTGTCCTCCAGGGAGCTTCTCTTTCTTTGACAGGTTTCTTGAAGAATTCTACATTGCTCAAATGAAGGGGAAGGAATCATTAGATTTTTTTTAAAAAAAAAAAAACAATACAAACTGCAAAGCACCACTTACGTGCGCCTGTAGCAAGATTGGGCTCAACTACCGCCAAGAAGACCGCCTTCACAGGTTGGATATGGATCCCGCTTTGCTGGTCTGTGTAGTACAAGAAATATAACACCACCCACATTTGAGAAAATGGGAGGTTTGGCCCTGCTTGGGGGTTATTGCAAGCAATGTTAGCAATGCTTTGATCAAAAAATAAATCCTCCTTGGGCGTCCATTGTTGGGATTAGATCACCCAGCTGGTATTTGGTTGGGCCCCACTGATACTACCAGGAACACAGTTAATCAATCTTGCATGTACGTTGTTTTCCAGGTCGTTGTGCAACCACACGCCAGTTATGCCTTTGACATGGCGCAATACCTTGCCCCATTAATGTGACCCGCCCCAAAAGCGGCAAGATATGAGAGTATAGAACTTGCCAGTATGTTGAAAGGATAGAAAGATTGTTGGCTAGGAGTTTTGGAAATTGAGATGGTGACGGACGGGAAATAGCAGTCTGCAGATGATAAGAGAGGAGGGAGAAATACTTACCGGCATGCTTTGCTTGCTTTGAGTTATGGCTTGCCATACAACAAGTACAATCCAAACGGGTGGGGATTGCAGTTGGGGACCTAGAGATTGCCTGTGAATGCAAGGATGACGTAAAACCCCCGCGCCGCGGGCGCTGTGGATTTCACAAGCCGTTCACAAGGATTCAACTCAACCCCATATAGTCTTAATATCCCTGCTCCCCCTCCTAGCTCAGTAGAGACCTTGACCATTCTGACTGTCTCCCCTGAGCTAGGTGAGCCTTTCTTCCTTTTTCTGTTCCCTCTTTTTCTTCACAACCATGTGTACATAGTAGAGACCTTGACCCTTCTGACTGTCTCCCCTGAGCTAGCTCCCTTTGCAATCAAGCCGAAGTTGGTATCAGAACTCCAGGAGACCGGTGTCTCCCCAGTGTCAAAGCCTTAGCTCAGTGAAAGGCTTTGGCTCTTACAGATGACTCCAGAGGGAGTGGTGCATTGATGGATTTGGGGAGAAATGGGCAGATCGGTGAGTTTCAGGCTTGGTGATGCCAAGACGCAAAGTCTTCTAGCTACACGAGTGACTGCGGTGAATGAGCGCATCCTTAGACGCGGCAAAAAGATGGGGTTAAGGAGGTAACTCCTTAAGAAAGTGTTTTTTAAAGATTTATATCCCTATTGGGATGTAACTGAGGGGCTGCGAGAGCAGCGGAATGGTTAAGGTGCCCTCCGGGGCAGTTCTTACAGGGCCTGACAAGCAGGGGTAGTGTGTCCTGTGATGTCTGGGGCACTACTGTGGGGGGTATTTCAACAGGTTCCCAAGTATATATTTGATGGGGATGACACCTGAGATGATAAAGAGAAATGAGCTGGACTTACTGTTGAACACTAGCTTAACTAAGACTCTCGAACGGAGGGTCCGGGGGACCCCGCCCGGAGGGCTCTCCGTAGGAGAGGCTTATGAATAATGTCTGCAGGCTGGCAGACAAAGGAAGGATTTTCAATCCTAAAAACACAAAAACACAATTTAAAATTCACCAAAATATGTGCAAGAAAAACTGAATAGACAGTTTTCTTGGCAGTGCTGATGGGCACCCTCCCCCAAGTTTTTGAGGCATAAACTCCAAAACTGATTGAAGGAATCCGTTTTGGAGGTCAAACGAATCCTGGAGGATATTCCATTGCACTGAAGATCCAATTTTGGATTTTCTGATAATATGCACAATTGAATATCCTATCTGCAACAATTGGGTGGCTACAGGTGTAGGATCTGTAGATATCTGCAGGCTTGTGAATTCAATATCCACAAGGCATGATGGTTGTAATTCCTTGGTTTACATTTCTTTGTGTTTTTTTTATTTTTAAAACATTAGTACAGCAAAAATGATAAGGATTGGGGAGATGAGACCAGCGCCATTTGAAAGCTGAGATTGAGAAATGTAATTTGACTCCGGGGCAGGTCCACAGGAGCTGAGGGGGAGGCTGGGTGATGCTAAGTATTTTTCCTCCAGCCATTGGTGATTTATTTCTCAGCCAAAATTTTGACTTTGTGCACAAGTCCCTCCCTGCGGGAGGGGCCGCTTTGCGGCCAGCCACAGCGAGCCTCCCACCAGGGGGGACTTGTGTCAAGTTAGGTTGAACAGGAGTCCAGCAACAAGCAATGAATCTAGAAAAAAAATCTAAAACAGGCTAAGAGCAAACTGGTGGACAAATATGTTTGGCAAAGTAGTGTGCTGCTGGGCAGTTAAAGTGGTTGATGATTCTGGGGATTGAACTGTGCGCATTCTCTCACAAGGTTGCAAATCTGTATCTGTTTGGGTCAATCTGCGGATTTGCATGCCTATGGAAAAAGGCTGTACGTGCACAGGATGTTAAATTACCCAATGCAGGAGCGCAGGGGTTTTTTCACACTCTGCCATTTACATGTTGGGCGTTTACATGAGGTCATTGTGTAAAATTGCATGCAAGTAAAGTTACATGTAGTTTTACACACTGGAGGACTTCCCTTCAATTTACTCGGCCGTGTAAAGTCAGATCTGGCACTTGTAAAGCCAGATCTGACTCACCTTGTAATTTTTAGCTTTAGAAGCTGTTCTGCAGGCTTGAGATGCCAGAATACCTGCCAGTTCCAGCAACTCGGCATTGTTCACCCGGTCATCGAGAGTACACAACGCTCTTGATTACCGGCCTGTACCGAGAGGACACATCCTCCTCGATGGCCGGTATACACCAGCCAACGAGAGGGAGGGCACCACCCTCTTGATGGCAGATCTGTGCCGGTCATCGAGAGGACACAACCCTCTCAATGGCCAGTACAGACCGGTCATTGAGAGGGCACAACCTCTTGATGGCCGGTACAGGCCGGTCATCCAGAGGACACACCCCTCTCGATGGCCGGTACAGACCGGTCATTGAGAGTACAATGGCCGGTCGATGGCCGGTACGGACCGGTGTGGTGAGCCTAATCAAAACCTTATTACATCACTCAGACACTCACCAGGAAGGGATCACCGCCCAACGCCCTCTAGAAATCACTCTGGTACATGTAATCCACGCCCACAGACACTTTATAATAGCCTAGAATCATCTCTACAAGGCGCCTCAACTTCTCAGTATTCACTTTCATGGATGGCCCTCCACAATGGGTAATAAAATATGTACAAAATCAGGTTCAAAGTGGGAGAAAGTCCACCATCAAACAGAGCCAGACTATTAGGAAGGACCCTGAGTGTTCACTAGAATTAACTCCTCTATATTCCAGCAAGGCGTAACTCTTTCTCAGATGCATGGCGGCTGATGCGCCATGGTTATTGTTTTCCTCTTATGCCATCCCAAGCCATGTAGTAGATGCCTTGTTGGTTTGTTGCCTTGTCACCTTGTTGGAGGCTTTTTGTACTCTGTTCCCATCTTTCTCTTCGTCTCAGAACCACCTGTTGTCCCCTCACTATAAATGTAGAGCCTTTTTGGCCCATTCTGTTTGTCCCCCATCAGATTGTCACTTTGCATCCCTGGTCACAGAATAAGAATTACATAGCCTATTTTACCACATATTTTACAGTATATTTTCCCCCTTGATTTCGTCTAGAAAGCACTATTCTCAATACTTCATCAGCCACACTTTTCTTTAAGAGTCCATACTCTTATTCTTGTCCCATATTACTCTCCCAACCTGAGAGGCAGCTTTTCACGCACTCATCCCTCTCTAAACTCTATTCCCCCAAAGAGTAGTTCCACAAGTGGTGTCCCAACAGTGGCCTGAAGATCTTTAGATTTATAGTCTTGTCATTTCTAGGCTAAATAAATACATTAGTTAAAAATTACTCTTAAAAATTCTATTGATCTTAGTAGAAAAATTACTCTTACTTCTAGTTTAAATTCTTTTCAAACAAAATTCCGACCTCGAATTCTTCTGAAATACCTTTAAACTCGACGCACCTAAGTCTTTCTACCTTAAATAACTATATCATCAACTTAGTAGACTCTAGAAACTTAACCGTAGAAATACCGCAAGAAATGCCTAACGCCGGCAGACGAAGCTCTTTCTCCGGACCGTACCCTAGGTTCCATTTATCTAATATGGAAATTCCGCCGTTTGGAGGAAATACTAGACAAGCAAATGTTGGATTAGCGCCTGCGCCGATGGACGTTGGATCGTCGGTTCCGCCGGGGAACGTTGGATCGTCAGTTACGCCGAGGAACGTCGGAGCTATGCCAATAGTGAATAGTGGGCTTACATTTTCGTCAAATCAAGCACCCTCAGTGCCATTTAATCCTGGACCAATGAGAAATACTAGCCCTTCGACCACAGGAAGCGCAGCATTGGATCCACTCCTAGGAAATAACTTCTTAAACAGTCAATACCGCCCTGCGCCGCAATACGTAAACCAGACTCGCCAATCAGGCGCAGCAGCTCAAGTTACGCCACATTTCTTACAAACTAGCATTCAGCTCCCCGCCTATAACCCAGAACCATTTGGAAGGAAACCAGTTAAAATCAAAGCTGGCGCCAAAGGACTTATCTTTGATGGTACAAACATGGACATTGGAGATTTTATTAAGCACCTGGAATACGCGGCTAGATTGGATGGCGCCCAAGGATCTGATATTGCTCTACAAATTATATTCTTCTTGGAAGGGGAATCTTTAATCAAAGAAGTACAGGAAATGGCGGAGCGGGAAAGACACGACTGGGAAAAACTCAAGCTTAAATTAGTTCAACGTTGGGGAAAAATGCTTCCGCTTCTACAGTACACAAGGAATGATTTGGACAAACTTATTTCAACCACGATGGCGAAGGGAATCAAAACCCAGAAGGAGTTCCAGGATTTCAGTATCCAGCTAGAAAACTTAGTAGCCTACTTAGTACGCTGTTGACACATGGTTAGCGCGGAAGAAATCAGGCACTTGGTTCTAAATTGCTTATCTTTTCCTATCCGGATCGCCGTAAACCGCGAACTCATAAGAGATAACCACATGGAAATGGCCTTGGATGGATCTCACATTCTTCCGCCGTATAACACTATCTTGGACTATATTAATAGAGAGCTTAGGACTATGGCCATTTTAAACAACGAAAACATTCAGAAAGAAATTCAAACAATTCAGCCGCCGGCGCAGAAAGCTCAACCAAAAGACAATGCTATGGATCAACTTACTAAAAGCCTCTCTAGCTGGAATGTACAAAAGCAGCCATCTCCATTTGTGTCCTCAAGTCACGTTCCTTATAAACCCGCCCAACTAGACCGGTCTCCATCTAGCTATAAATGTAATTACTGTCACATGATTGGACATACCATCCACAGGTGCAATCAAGTTAACTTGGACGAAATCAACGGATTAGTAAAAAAGGAAGGAACCAATGTTATTTTACCAGACGGAACTCAAATACCTTATGATAGAACCAAGCCTTTTAAAACCGTAGTTGACACTTATCACCAAAGCAGAGGACAAACAGCGGGGGTTATCAATCTACCGCCAGGAACGCATACGGGAAAAAAGGAAGATAGCGCACCAGAAGTCCAGACCTCTTTTGGAAAGCTTGAGGAGGTTGAATACGCGGAGGAAGACACTTTCGACTGCAACATTGGAAAGAGAACAAGAAGTGGAGCAGAATATCCTGAAGAGTCAGACAATTCGAAAACAAAGAAAGTCAGAAACACAAAGGAAGAGCTCATGGACGTCGACGACGAGAGGATCCTGGAGATTGCTCGACAGGATGATTATGACCCAGTTCCGCTTCCCGCATCTTCAAGAAAAGAAAAACCCACACCAAAGAAGGTTAAAATCCTCACGCCTCAGGACTCTACCAGCGCGCCAACAAAGGAGAAACCTGCCCGCAAAACCTATGTGGAAAGACCATTAGCTACACAGTTCCCCGACACGGAAGAGAAGTTGGTCTCACAAATGTTAAATGAGAAAATTCAACTCACCATTGGAGAAGTTTTTGCCATATCTAACGGCGCCGTGGATGCATTCAAAAAGAAGATTAGTCCTAAAAGAGTTCCTATAGATCAACCTAAGACAACCAATGCTGTCGACGTCAACTCTGAAGACGAAGAGGAGGAAGCGCAAGATAGTGGTCCGGCGCATTACGCTTGCCCCTTAGGATATGTTGCCGTCACCATTAATGGAAAGCAAATTCAGGCGCTCTTAGACAACGGTTCTCAAGTTAATCTTTTACCCAGGGATCTAGCGGGGAAAATGGGGCTTATAATTACTCAAAAACCTATGAAACTGCGCGGTATCGGCGGACACAAGAGTGACATTCTGGGAATTGCGGAAAATGTACCGGTTAAAGTAGGAAATATTACAAAAGAAGTGCATTTCTGGGTCTCTTCTGCGACGATACAGCCTATACTAGGAAAACCATGGTTGATAGACGTCTCAGCTACTATTCAATTCAAGGACAGCGGTGTGGAATCCCTCTCAATAAATAAAAATGGTCAGACTTACCTGGTTCCAATTTTAAACCCATCAAACCAAAAATACGAGACCACTTTTCCTGTCAATTCAGCCGCAACCTCGAGTCATTTTTTAGCTTCTGGCACCTTCCAGAAGTAGGTGATTGGAAGGTGCCCAAATATAGTGTAGAAGAAAAGTTAGTGTTTGCGGCAAAATATAAATCAACGTGAAAAAAAAATCAAGCCAGTAAATCAGTTCATGCCGCAGAACATAAACTCACCCTTATGTAGTCCTCCTTTATCTAGAGATCCTTATGTAACACCTTTAACTCCTCACCCGCCTAATTTTACCCCTACTTGGAAAATCACAGAAGACCGCCTTAAAGTCATTAATTTCGGTCCACCCGGGTGGCTCAAACCTGAAGAACTTAAATTATTCAAACATATCATTGTAATGCGACAGGGAGGACTTGCTTTTCGGGAGGAAGAGAGAGGACTTCTCAAACACACTTACGGAAAACCTTACATCATTCCCGTCATCGCCCACGAACCTTGGCAGCAGCGACCTATTCCAATTCCTGCCGCAATCAAAGATCAATTCATAGAGTTAGTACGGGAGCGCATTCGAACAGGTCTTTACGAACAGTCTTATTCCTCTTATTCTAGTCCGGTCTTTTGCGTCAAAAAACAAGATGGAAGGCTCAGGATTGTCCACGACTTACAAAAACTTAATAAAGTAACCATTAAGGACTCTGGAATACCGCCTTCACCGGAAGAATTAATTGAATCTTTTACCGGGAGAGCTTGCTACGGTCTGGGAGATATAATGGGAGGCTACGATGAAAGAGAGTTATCATTAGAATCTAGGCCATTAACCACCTTTGAAACTCCTCTGGGACGATTCCAACTTACCAGATTACCACAAGGAGCAACCAATTCTGTCGCCGTATACCAGGCGCAAATGATGTGGATTCTACAAGACGAAATTCCTCAAAATGTTGGTATATTCATTGATGATGGTGGTATAAAAGGTCCTGTTTCAGATTACAATCAAAAAACTTTGGCAGAAAACCCTGGCATCAGGAAATTTATCTGGGAGTACGCCGTCACTCTGGAGCGGATCTTGTTTAGAATAGAGGAAGCTGGACTCACAATTTCGGGAAAGAAATTTGCATGCTGCGTCCCCGCGTTGGATCTCGTAGGTCATGTTGTGTGCAAGGAGGGCAGAAGAATTTCGAAAAAACAGCTAAATAAAATTGAAACATGGCCGGTACCGAAAAATGCAACGGAAGTTCGAGGTTTTCTAGGAGTCTGCGTCTATGTCAGGATGTTTATTAAGGGACTTTCAGAGCTTGCCGCACCGCTTAGAAAATTAACCAGAAAAGACGCGGAATGGAACTGGAAAAAGGAGTGCCAGGATGCGTTTGATCTTTTGAAACAGATAGTAGGTCATGATATAACTCTAAAGAAATTGGACTACTCTGAAGGAGCGGGAAAAATAAAATTAGCGGTGGATTCTAGCTACATCGCGGCAGGAGCAGTACTCACTCAAGAAGATAACCAGAAAGACAGGCCAGTCTTATACAACTCCGTGGTTTTTTCGCCGGTGGAATCCAGATATTCTCAATCAAAACTGGAGCTCTGTGGCGTCGCAAAAATCCTAAAAAAATTACAAACTCAGCTTTGGGGCCAGCAATTCGACCTCTTAGTGGACGCTAAAAGCCTTATAGAAATGATTAACTCACCTGATCTTCCAAATGCTCCCATGACTCGTTGGGTGGCTTTTATTCAATTATTCTCTTATAATTTGGTTCACGTCCCTGGGAAAACTTTCACTATGCCCGACGGATTATCTAGAAGACCGCCAGACGATGATGAAGGAGAGCAGCCCAGTTTTGACGAAGATGAGAAATGGATTAAGCCTCACCCCGGTTTTGGCGTCAAAGAGGTTAACACTTTAAATTTGGGGGTGGAGTGCGGTCAATTTCAGCAAGAAGGAATTTGGGGCAAGCTTCAAGAATATTTGCTCACTCTAAATAGGCCAACAGATACCTCTGACGCGGATTGGAAAGTCATAAAGCTTAAATCTGCCGGCTTCATGGTCTCTGACGGCAAACTTAAAAAAAGAAATAAACCTTTCCCGCAACTAGTTATCAGCAATCCAAAATACCAAGAACACATTCTGGAGGCGCTTCACGAACAACTTGGCCATAGAGGAGTGGAAGAAACTTACAAACGGACTAAGCTTAGGTTTTGGTGGCCGCACATGAAAAGAAAAGTCAAGAGTTGGGTCCAGTCCTGCGACGCCTGTCAGAAGAGAAGCCCCTTGAAACCTTTGGAACATAAGCACGCAACAGGGAAATCTACCATTTTTGGGCGCGTCAGTATGGATACAGTACATATTAAAGTGGGAAAGTGGAAATACCTAGTGATTGCAAGAGATGATCTCTCCGGATGGGTCGAAGCTGTGGGATTGGAAACTCTTAAAGCTAAGAAGATTGCGCAGTGGTTTACGGACGAATGGATTTTCAGATATGGCGCACCTCACACAGTTGTAGTCGACGGCGGGGCGGAATTTGGGAAGGAACTTCAGGATTGCTTAAAGCAGAAAGGATCCATGGTAAAAGTCACTACGCCATATTATCCGGAAGCAAACGGGATGGTAGAAAGAGGTCATCAGCCCATCAAAGATACCTTGGTTAAACTGGCTGGGACGGACGGGAAGAAATGGCGCAGCTACTTATCTCTTGTCCTTTTTGCGGATAGAGTTTCTACAAAGAGAACCACTGGTTATACGCCTTATGAACTCATGTTTGGCCAACCGGCGGTTTTACCAATTGACCTCGAACTGGAAACTTTCTTAGGGACTGATTGGGAGTCAGTAAAATCAACCGCAGACCTCCTATTTGCCAGAGTTCGCCAACTGGAGAGGAGAGAATCAATTTTGCAAGAGGCTTACAAGAACATGAAGGACTCCAGGGAAAATTCTGCCGAATATTGGAATCAGAAGAAACCAGACAGAGGACCGCTTGCGCCGGGATCCCTAGTTCTTGTGTACAATAAATCTCTAGAAAGTCAGTGGGGAAAGCTCTTTGAAAACCGCTGGAATGGGCCGTACCGCATAAAATCACAAGAAAAAAGTGGCTCATATACTTTAGAAGAACTTGACGGTCAAGAACTCAAGCGCAGGTATGCGGCGCCTCATGTGAAGCTGTTCCATTCAAGAAAACTCTGATTTTATTCTGGCGTCGTTGCTTTTTTTTGGGAAAGATTAAATTTTCTATGGCTATTCACATTTCAGACGTTAGATCTATAAGGGCTTTCAAGATTTAAAAAAAAAAAAAATATAAAAGAATAACTCAAGAAAAGAATAGAAGATGATTTCTGTCAAAACAGGGGTCGAAAAATAAGTGCTAAACCAATAAAAACACACAAAAAAAAAAAAAAAAAGAAAGAGAAAAAGAAGTGGGGGACTGGTGTCGCCGATAGGAAGCATAAATTAGTAAAATAAAAGAGTTAATTTCAGTAAAAAAAAAAAGAAATTAGGGGCTTACTTAGTAGGCCATTTGAATCTCAAAGCTACCATTTATCAGCGCCTCAAATTCGCGCTCAACATGGCGGAATTCCAGGACCACCGGACGACTGCCGCGGGCACGGCCATTTCGACGAGCTCTTCTAGTTGGTTGATTATGTTGGAATTGCGCTCTGGCGACAAGGAGGCGGAGGCGTTGCCGAAAAACATGAAGTTGCGGGAGCTCAACAACCCGAGTAACATAGGAGGCTGCTGCATGTGCTCCAGCGATGAAATCTTCGTTGTCGGAGTGGATTAAGATAGGATAGTTTTGTGAACCTAGGGGATAATTATTTACTAAAGATAAGGGAGTATTGGTTTCGCCGTAACTGCTGCGCGCGTTTGTTTGGGAGTTTGGGTCCCAGGCACCATCAACAGGCGATTCGGGAATAAAAGACATGGTCAACAGGAGAAGAGGCGAAGTTTGTGTGTTGGTTTAGCAAGGACTGATAGTAATGAGGAATTTGGGGGTGGATGTGGATTTTTGTCATCATCTCAATCCCCTTTATGTAGCTTTGGGTGCTCTCCTTTTGCTTGGAAGAATCCGAGGACTTCGGACTTTCGGCTAGTTGGGAACAAGACCATCGGCTTAGATCTCTGCGACCACGCAGGACTACAAGCTTTTGTCTAGCCAGTAACATGACCTTCGGCCCATCTCCGTGACCACAAGGACTCACAGCTTTCGGCTGGCCGTAACATGATCTTTGGCCTACATCTCTGCGACCACACCGACTTTGAGCTTTCGGCGGGTCAGTAAAAATAACATCGGTATAAATTAAAGAAAACAAGTTTCCGGCCTAGGCCGGTCCAAAAACGAAAACATCAAGCATAGCTTGCACAACTTGGACTGGAAATGGTGCTTGAGGCGATAGCGGTAGCGCCGTCCTCAGTCAAAGGTGGCCTTGCTAACAACGCGGCGCACAATACCATCTAGAAGCTAGACCGGAGACGAATCGCGTGGTGCTTGCTGTTTGAGGGGTTTGACCGACCAGCGCACTCCCCAGTTTCTTTCCTCCATCTCGCGAGAGCTTTCTTACCACAACACACTTACATCTCGCCAACCTGTTCGGATAAGCATTTTTTGTGATCAGCTCAGTAACAAACCCTTCAAAATGAGTGAAAATTATAAAGTCCCTTCACATCAGCCAGCAGAAATCTCCTTAGCACAGTTCTGGCCCATCTATCTCTTTAATATCGCGCCGGGAACGTCCGCCGCAGACATCACAGAAGCTCTAAAAGAGCACGGACCTATCAGAGAATCTTTTACGCCACACGTCGGATCTGGGATGGAGTTATTTGCGCTGGTTGTGTTCACAAGTCGGGAGGGGGCTAATAAAGCTATTGGAGCTCTTGATGGCGCGAAAGCCGACGGATTGCTATTGGAAGCGCAAGCAAAGACGAAGGAGGAGCGCCGAGATCTGGAACTTCTAGCGCGGATGACATAAACAGCCCTGGAGACGAAACTAAGGATAGCTACGCCGCAAGGATCACACCAATTTGGGGGTGGTTTCTCCACCCATTTCCACTAAAAATTCTTGTTACATTTTTACTTTAGTTCTTCATCTAGCTATACCTTTTCATCGTCACATTATTTCCTGGAAGATTACTATAAAATCAAACAAGAAAAACAGCATAAAATTCACTAAAGAAATATAAATCAACCAAATCCTATTTCTTTCTCACTTGTTCATATCTTTTCTATTCTTCAAACTCAACTCAATTCTTTTTACGCTAGAAGGAAAATCAAACATACAAAAAAATCTGCCCAAAAAACAACTTGCCACGTCACAGTCTTCTTTTGCCTTGCCCTATTTTCTTTCTCCTCTCTTTGTCACACCTCACTCAAGGTTGGATGATGGGGACATCATCTAATTTGGGGGTGGATGTGGTGAGCCTAATCAAAACCTTATTACATCACTCAGACACTCACCAGGAAGGGATCACCGCCCAACGCCCTCTAGAAATCACTCTGGTACATGTAATCCACGCCCACAGACACTTTATAATAGCCTAGAATCATCTCTACAAGGCGCCTCAACTTCTCAGTATTCACTTTCATGGATGGCCCTCCACAATGGGTAATAAAATATGTACAAAATCAGGTTCAAAGTGGGAGAAAGTCCACCATCAAACAGAGCCAGACTATTAGGAAGGACCCTGAGTGTTCACTAGAATTAACTCCTCTATATTCCAGCAAGGCGTAACTCTTTCTCAGATGCATGGCGGCTGATGCGCCATGGTTATTGTTTTCCTCTTATGTCATCCCAAGCCATGTAGTAGATGCCTTGTTGGTTTGTTGCCTTGTCACCTTGTTGGAGGCTTTTTGTACTCTGTTCCCATCTTTCTCTTCGTCTCAGAACCACCTGTTGTCCCCTCACTATAAATGTAGAGCCTTTTTGGCCCATTCTGTTTGTCCCCCATCAGATTGTCACTTTGCATCCCTGGTCACAGAATAAGAATTACATAGCCTATTTTACCACATATTTTACAGTATATTTTCCCCCTTGATTTCGTCTAGAAAGCACTATTCTCAATACTTCATCAGCCACACTTTTCTTTAAGAGTCCATACTCTTATTCTTGTCCCATATTACTCTCCCAACCTGAGAGGCAGCTTTTCACGCACTCATCCCTCTCTAAACTCTATTCCCCCAAAGAGTAGTTCCACACCGGTAATTGAGTGTCCTCTTGATGCCCGGTACAGATGTGTCCTCTGTACCAGTCATCAAGAGGACACATCCCTCTCGATGACTGGTCTATACCGGGCATCAAGAGGTTAGGCCATCAAGAGGACACACCGCCGGTCATCGAGAGGACTCAACCCTCTTGATGGCCGGTACAGATGTACCCTCTTGATTACCGGTCCGTACCGGCCATTGAGAGGGGTTTGTACTCTTGATGACCGGTCTGTACCGGCCATCAAGAGGTTTGTGTCCTCGCAATGACCGGCACAGATCTGCCATCGAGAGGATGGTGCCCTCTCTCTTGATGGCCGGTCTGTACCGGCCATTGAGAGGATGATGCCCTCTCTCTATCAAGAGGGATGTGTCCTCTCGAGGTACAGGCTGGTCATTGAGAGGGTTGAATCCTCTCGATGATTGGTCTGTACCGGTCGTAGAGAGGATTCAACCCTCTCGATGCCCGGTACAGACCCAGCTATCAAGAGGGTTGTGTACTCTTGATGACCAGTCTGCACCGGCCATTGAGAGGGATGTTCTAGTTTGATCTAGCCGCTGAGAAGTGTGTGTAAAACCAGTGTGTAAAAATTGTGAAACTTTGCCTGTCACCCCTGGCAACGCGCCTTCTTTGCTTCAACCAGTTCAGCCTCACAGTCATCAAGCTCAAGCCTCAAGTCAAACTAACCCTTGCAACACAGGTAAGCCCGACTCTTATACCAGCCCTGACTGATGATACAGGAACTGTATGCTAATAAATCTATCACTACACCCTCATCTACCGCTCAGGCAAAGTCTACATGCAGGAAGAATACGGCCAAACCGGTCAGGGCCTAGATACCGCAACCAACCTGAACCCCTAGTGGGCCAGTGCAGAGCAATGATAATCGGCATTCCCAAGAGTAAGCCTACTTACTCCCAGTTCTATAAAAGGGACCAGTAGATCTGATCCTCTGTCTCTTTCTTTGCTGTTAGCTCCTACTTCACACCGTTCATCTATCACATTGAAACTCCCTTATCATCAACCACTGCGCTCATCACACAAAAACCCAAACACCTGTTTAGCGCTTCTACCACTTTCTCACAATCACTTCAGTATATTGACATCCTTGTCCCGTTATCCTGATTATTCTCATTTGACCTCTTCTCCTTTTTTCACTTCTTTTTTCAAGACCGATTCTCTGTCTTATCTTTCACTTCACTGTTTACAACAGAACTCCTTGTTTTCCTCACTACCTGTCACTAGTGCAATCCTGCTCTTAGGTAAGACTCAGATTCTATCATTGCTTCTTCTCAGACCTCTTCTCTTTTCATTTCTTCCCTTTTTACCATTGCACATATATTGTTGATTCAAGAGGTCTGATGAAATACTCGCTGTTAGTCTCCTGAAATCTTGCAAAAATCTGGCTTTACAAGTGCCAGATCTGACTTTACACGGCCTTGTAAATCGAAGGGAAGTCCTCACTGTACCTTTTACATGAGGGTGTCTGTGTAAAGGCATAGGTTGTAAAATTCACCCGCCTCCTCCGGTTCGTGGCAATCTGGTATATGGCCCATTGACCGCCCTTTGCAGCACGGGATCATAATATTCAACTTCTGGTAGTTTAGTCGCTTTCTGCAGCATTGAAAAGCCGGGAAAATGAGCACCCTCCTCAAGAATTTGTTGACTTCAGCTTAGGGTTGCAAAATTGACAGGCACAATCCAAAAAACGTCGGTCTTGACTTGCTTCCGGATTATGGCTGCCAGTTTCGCAATCGAAGCTGGGACCAACAAATTCATGGGGAGGGTATTGATTCGCCAGACTTTTCCGCGCAGAAACGAGCTCGAAAATCAACAAGGGCTGAAGACGGTGATTCCGATCCGCAAGTGCCAGTCCATGGTATACTGGTTCGCCGAGAGTCGGAAGAGGTACTAATTGAGGAAACAGCTACTCGACTTATGAGCACGAATCTTGCCCGGTCGATCGGGTCCGACCAACAGGAGTAGAGAGCCAATGTGGGGTCGCCGCTATCAATCCCGTCTTGTCTTGGCGAAAAGCCTCGAGGTTTCTTTGCGGGCAATCAAGCAACCCGACAAAGCTTGTACATAGCACAGAATTGGTCATAGACCAACCGAGGCGCGCGGAGTGCTGGGCCGCTCACATCCCATGAGCAACGCAATCCTCCCTACACTGTTCTCCCCAATAAAACAGCTGTTAAGAAATATATTTATTTGAACAATTTACACAAATAAAACATAACTCAAACCTCCTGTAAATTACATTTTACTGTTTTGTTGTTGTTGTGTAAATTTTGTATCTGCAGTGCCCCTTGTTTTTTTTTAGAAGTAAAAGTTTTAAATACAGAGGAAACCCTTGATTTTATTTTTGGTGAAACTGTGGTTTCAATAAAATTACATAAATAATTGAATGCATGCATAAAGCTGTACACAAAGATGTGTCCCAACTTTGATATATTGCAGTTTTTATTCTTTCTCTCCTGAAATAAATTGGAGCTGAGATGGAAAGGGAACACACTAAGCAAATGTTTTAAAATATATTATCAAAGTGTTCTTTGGTGTGCATTCTATAGCCAAAGTGAACTGTGGGCTATGCATTTGTAGAGCTTCCTACACTGGTGTGTTTCAGGTTGCAATTTTGACAGTGTGATTGCTAGCTTTTTTTCCTGATTGTTTTGATGAGGTCAGGAAGACTGGTCAATGTGAAATTGGTTTCACATAAAAACTGATTGTGGGGCCAATTTAATCAGCTTTAGATGATAAACTCTGTGGTTGGTTAAGGAAGTTTCAGGAAATGAATGAAGATTTTTTTGTGAAAAGGTATTTTTGGTCCCTGCAGAAATCTACATTACATAGTGGGAGCACCTTGTCACCAAATATTTCTCAGGACAGCCTTTCAATTCTTTTACAACACCACTGTAGCATAAGAACCATGATAGCAGTTATTTCAAAGTACCAAAAATGGTTGGCTTTGTTGGTGCCTGTGTGCTGCTTACAAGTAGCTCAAGGAAGGTATCCAAATTCATTGTTGGAGAGCGGTACCAGCACATCAGAGAGTTTAGTCCAGCCTTTGCTTGATGAAAGTATGTAGGATTTTCTCTTCCCAATGTCTAGAAAGAATCATCTTGATCAGTTCATTTTTTTGCCAGAGATGCTGAATTTTCTATCAAAAATCTTTCAATTGAAATTTCACGGATGGGAAAACAGGCAAAGGTAGCAAGCTGTCAGAAAGCCAAATAAATCTCACAGATGTGTTTAAAAAGGAAGCTAGCAAGTGTTCAGTTACCCACATACTTCGAAGTCCAGGGTATTCTCAAATACCAGAAATACAGGGACTTGTCAGGAAACAAATATCTGGGATCCCCCAGCTTGGAAACATAAGCAGTATGTTAATTGATAGAATTTTCCTATTCAATCAATAGAAAGAGAAAATTAACTCATATTCTGAAATTTTTTACTTTCCCTAATAGTTTTGGAGTTCAAAAAAACAGAACATAATAAAAGTATGTTTCCCTAAATAGGGTAACACACTGAATTTTACATGAAAGACTTCTACTGATCACAGTTTACTGATTGTTTATCTCTGATAGACTTGATGCAGAGAGATTTTAATTCAATAGTAAAATCTTTTCTTGAAAATAACAGCTTTTCTGCAGCATTAAGGGTGTTCAAAGTTGAAATCATAAAATTTTCATTACATAAAATCATAAAATCATAAAACTTTGAAATGATGATTTTATATGTACCATTTTAGAAATGTTGCTCTAATTTGAGTGTTTGGGTGTACATATTTTTTTCACCTCAGAGTTTTATGATTTTATGGTGTTATGATTTTATGCAAGTCAACTTTGAACACCCTAATTCCATGACTACCCAACCAAAGAGAAATCTGATACATACAGAATTTTGCAAGATAACCTTAATGTTCTGGAGGCAATGCTTTCAACTATGGCAAATTGGATTCCCTTGGAGGATGAAACTAAGATGTATGTCAAATAGATCATCTTGCAAATAAAGTGATATAATAGACTTAAAAGTTTACATGCCAAATTATTTCCTAAACATTTTGGAGACAGGATTAAACCAAGAAAATTGGCTTATCTAAACTATTCTGTGAAATCTTATGGTCAGCTTCTGGAGGTTTTTATTGGAATGAGTCCCCGCTTTCAAAGTAATTCATATCATTTGAGGGCATTAAATCTCCAAAGGATTTTTTTTGAAATAATTTACTACTTCCAAAAGCACATGCTGATCCAGCCAGTGTTGTTTGATCATTTGTTCAAGAGGAACAATATCATATTGGATATTTCAAAGCATGTTTTTGAGTCTTGTAAGTATGATCAAAGACTCACAAAGAATAATTTTCCTCAAAGTAGCAAGAATGCTCTCAACAACTGGTACTTCATCTCACCTGTTTTGAAAATGCTTGAAGGTAAGCTTGGTGCCATTTTCTACTTGATGAACCGGATTATTACTTACATTTATCTTGACTCTCATCCAATTTTTTCACAGAATGTGGAGAACAATACAAGAATATTTTTTCACATGAATACATCAGACTTTCATTTGGGAATTACAAAAGCTCTGAAGAAAGCAAAACTAATCCAAGATTACAAGCCAAAATGTCAAGAATTGAAAAGTTAACATTTGGAGATGATCAGAGTGAAAAGAAAATGAATCTATATGACAAAGAAAGCGGAAAAGCTTGGTTGAATTCAAACCTTCAAATTTATGAAGAAGTGGTTCAGGCTTTCACAAACATTCTCCTTTTTGGGGAAGAGAAGAAATGCAGCTTGGCATTGAACCTTTTATTCCAGCTCTTAGAATATTGGAAAGAATACTATCCAAAAGAAACTCTGGAAATTGAAGGAAAAAACAAATATTTTCAGGAGAGCTTTTCTCTGATGTCTTCAAGCAGCCAGTTTCTTGCAGAGTTAGAAAGAATTGAGCTTTATTTAGAGAAAGAGTTCAAGCAATTTGGCTGGAAACCACTAGGTTTTGGAAATACAAATATTGATAAAGACATTTCCAATTCAAACATCAAATACCCGGAAATGTTAGCAGACTATCTGATCATCATTGCACAGGAGAGTTTTCATCAACGTCCAAATATTGCCTATGAAAATTCACTTTACAGGTACCTTCAAAATGAACTGATTAATGACAGGATTGAATGTTTGAAATCAAGAATGATTGAATTAAGCAGTTATTATAAAAAATATACTACTTAGGAATTTAAAATGCTCCTCATCTATGATTAAACTTTTTTCTAGCCTAATGGTTATATCATATTATGCTTATTTGATTGTCTCATCATGGCCTGAACACGTTAAAATACCTTTCCAACTTTCCAGGGAGGCCCCCTGGCAAGCAAGTCTGTGTAGAGCACTGCAATTGAGTATAGTGAGGAATAGGAAAACTCCCCCAAGGGGAAAATGATATTGCCATAGGTGTAACTTATTTTGAATTATGCTTATATTATCTACTTAGTATGCTTCAAACCTAACACTAGCAACCATGTATATAGTATATACTTGGTTGCCACAGGCTTTTCCTTCTCTAGTGAATCAGAACCATTTCTATCTCCTTACTCCTGAGTGTCACATGACTTAATTCCAGTCTGTGAACCTCAGTGTTTGTCCCTTGTTTCCATCAACAGGTTATGAGGCCCACTACTCACCCTGCTTGCTACTATTGAAAAATCTCTTTTCTTGCTCTATGTTCAGCTTCTTTGACATTGATTATCCAATCAATCAAACATATGCCTCCCTGATTGATTCAAAGCCCCTTGGCTATCATCAGGACTGTTCCAGTTCTTGACGGCAACTCGGTTACTTTTCCCTCCTGGCGCACTAGGCTCAAGGAACTCTTTGCAATCGTGGGGATGCACAACATTGTCACCGGAAGACTAGTCCTCCCAGAGACTGACTACAAAGACAATGACTGTAAAACTCTCACCCAAGGATCCCAGAGGCTTTACTAAACTGAAGAGTCCGGATCAGACTGGGATAACCTCTCAGACATGGCTCGGGCTACCTTGAAGATGACGTTCTTGATTGATCTGGCAATCCGTTAAAACAAAACCAAGCCAGTTAAAATTCTCTTCACGACTATTTGTGATGCATACAAGAGGAACACCAGGGTAGGACAAATGATGATTCAAGATTCTTCCTGGTGTGCTCGACACAAACCCAACAAGCCCATTGCAACCTGCATCTCTTGGATCCGCAACACTGCTTCCAACCTCACTTGGACCAGCAAATTTGTGATTGTCTCCTGCTTGGCTTGGACAAATCCTGGAAGCCACTCAGAGACCACCTTGTGTACTCGCCAAACAAGATTTCCCTTGACAAAACCCTGACTTATCACAAGTTCCTCGCTTCAGAGGGTCCTGGTACAGCCTGGTCTGGCGCAAAGCGCCCTTGCGCAAAGCGCGACCTCAAAAGGAGGGACTTGCAGGTAATGCCAAGAATTTGGCTTGAGAGCTTTCAGTGTTTTGGTGGGAGTTTTTTCCCGCTCCCCTTTCAGGGGTCTTCTCCTTGTGTATTCCTATTGCCTGTGGTGCCAGATTAAAGGCCTGATTTTTCTCTTTCTTTTGGTGTCAATCACCACTTTTTCCCCCTTCACAAACTCCTTCCATACCCCTTTGAAGTTTGTGATTTCTTTTTGTTCGGCCAGAATTGTGTATGCAAATTCCGAGTAGATCCATTTGGACTCAATTTAAATACAGAACTCCATCATCCATCCACCTTGACTGCTGAGCAAGGGCAACACTCTCCTTCAAGTGTAGTATCACAAAAGTGACACTACATTGAAGCTGAGATGCTCAGCTATCCCGTGTACTTCAGCTCGCTGACTCACAATGAGTGCACGCTGTGTAATGTAAATTTGATTCAAAAAGTTGGCCAAAAGCCACAAATTTCCTGAAGCTCTCATGTGGAAAAAAGCCGATAACTCATAAGCCTCCCATTGGGATTGGGAGATGCTTTGCATTGGGGTGCTCCGCACCCCCAGTCCCGGGAGGCTTAGTTAAGTCAGGAAAAAACCATCAGGCTGCTTCAGGCAACGGTGAAACAGATACTATACAATACAGTGTCTTCAGATACTTGTGTATTGTATCTGTTGGAAAATAAAAAATTCTAAACACAAATGTATTGTATCTGGCTGAAGATACAATACCATAGTATTGTATCAATCCAAGTTTATTAAAACCAGAGTTTTACAGAAACTGGGAGCGTGGTTTTGGCCTGCATTTTAATCAAAACACAAGAAAAAAGTCCCAGTTCAAGCTCCCCCAAGCCCAAAGCCCCATATAATCCATTTTTGTTTTGTAGCCCCCGAACCCCAAAGGGCCTTGGGTTGACCCCCCAGCCGGTGCGTGAGCAACAGGCAAAAAGAGTAGGGATGGCACTTCGTACCCGGGTACCCAAACGGGTGCGGGTACCCGGACAGAATTTCACTAAAATCAGACACCCGCACCCGCACCCGCGGAGCGGGTACCCGGGTGCGAATGGCGGGTACCCGGGTGCAAGAGGCAAGTACCCGCAGCCCGCGGGTACAATTGGGTCCGAGACGTCCGAAGACCCATCGATTGGGTCTGAAGACCCAATTCACTTCGGACCCAATCAATGGGTCTTCGGACCCGATCAAATTGGGTCTTCGGACCCAATCAATGGGTCTTCGGACCCGATCAATGGGTCTTCGGACCCGATTGATGGGTCTTCGGACCCAATCAATGGATGGGTCTTCGGACCCGATCAATGGGTCTTTGTGAAGACCCATTGATTGGGTCCCAAGACCAGTCAGACAGGCGGGTACCTGCGCCGGGTACCCGGGTACCCGCCCTTTTTCTAGCAAAATTAAACACCCGCACCCGCACCCGGTATCCGTCGGCGGGTACCTGCGCAAGCTGCGGGTACCCGCCAACGGATACCGGGTACCCGCCGACGGGTACCCAAGGCCATCCCTAAAAAAGAGGCCGGAAGACCCCCCTGGGCTCAGGAAGTGCTGAGAACCAAAGGGGCCAATAAGCGAGTCATGCCTATGCAAGCGCAGTAGGTCATGACTTCGCTGGACGATTGGCTCGACAGGGGGACAAAACAATCTGCCCATCCCCCTTCCCATTTATACAGTTGCGCAAGGCATCCTACCGTACAGCCTTGCCCGCAACATGACATTTCAAACGCGGGCCGGATCTACGACTCCGCATATGAGCATTATGTCATGTAAATGACATTTTTGAGCTCTTTGGAGGTTGTAGATTCCAGTTCTATGAGGGCTAAGGTTTCTCATGACCAGCCAATTTTTTTTTTTGGGGGGGGGGCTCACATTACGGACACTGGCCCAAATACATACTTGTGGTGTTCAAAATTGATTTTCAAACCACTTTCTACATAAAATCATAAGATCTACATGTCCAAACTTTTGATGGGGTGAAAGTTGAGGGTTCTCTTCATTTCAAGCGCCTCTCAAAACTTTGATAAATCTTATGATTTTATGTAAAATGATATTCAAAAATCAATTTTGAACACCCTAACTGTAAAGCCATATTTATGGGCTTACATATGCTAAAGCCATATGTATGTATGTGTTACACCTGTAATACCATAGATTAGACCATTGGAGGACCTCTGATCCCGGTGATGACCGGTCAGCCGGTGATCGCAGAGGCAAGGATACAACCTCTTGATGACCGGCTGACCGGTCATCCACTGTCGCCTTCGTGGCGCACAGCAAAAGGATGACCAAGAAGGGAGGGAGCGGCGGCTGCGCCTCGAGGCCACATCGCGCATCAAGCGCGCCTGCCGCTCCCTACTGGCAGGTTTCTGCCCTGACACAGTCGGGACTGAGGTGGAACGGGGCTCAACCTGTGGCGGGAGCCCCTTGTCTGCCGGCCTGCGGGCCGACTGTGTGTGGGACGCAAAAGGGAGGAGGAGTGTCTTTGGCGTCACTGAGAGCAGATGCTCTCCGCCAAAGCCATGTACCTCCTCCGAGCAGGACAGAAACCTCGTGCTCGGGGAGTGGGGTTCGAGGCGCCAAGCCCGCTCCCATGAAGGCACGATGGGTGGGTGGGTGGAGCGAAAAAGGAAATCAGGACTAAAAGTCCTGAGTGACGAGTAGCGAACGAAGAGTGAGAGCTAGGATTGATCCCTAGGCTCCACTCTGTTCGCGTGCGTGGCCTTCTTCAGGGAAGGCCACCGCCTCGTCGCAGCTCTCGGGTGGTCTTGGGGTCCTACCCTCGGCCGGAAGCAAACTCGTCTCACGCTGTCGTCGTGTCAGACTAGTTGCTCTGCGGATCTATGCCGCTCTAGCTCGTGGAGTCTCCCACCGAAACTGTGAGGCTCCACGCGCTAACTGCTGGCTGGTCCTCCGGCTGCGTGGACACCAGGGTACTCGGAGCTGCGCTCTGCCGCCCCCTTCTCATCAAGAGGGTTTATCCTCTTCGATGGCCAGCTGCGCGGTCATCGACAGGGATACAACCCCTCCCGATGGCCGTCTGTGACCAGTCATTGACAGGGATACAACCCCTCCCGATGGCCGTCTGTGACCGGTCATCAACAGGGATACAACCCCTCTCGATGGCCGGCTGACCGGTCATCAACGGAGATACCCGGCCACCGAAGAGGATAAAACCTCTTGATGACCGGTCAGCCAGTCATCGAAGAGGGTAAAACCTCTTGATGACCGGTCAGCCGGCCACCGAAGAGGATAAAACCTCTTGATGACCGGTCATTAATACCGGGAAAAATTAAAAACTCAGACCCTGGAATTCCGGACGGGGGTCCCCCGGGGGTATTTCTTGTACGGTAGGATGCCTTGCGCAACTGTACAAGCCATGTCCCATCCAAAATTTGCCTGCCTCACCGCAAGTGTTGGTACCTTGGTGTAACCATGAACCCGTAACAACAAATGAGGAGCTACTCCATCCCAACAGCGACTAGATTCACGCTATGTGGTTGCTCAAACAACGGCCGCCTTTCCCCGCCTCCCAGTCCCAGGATCTGAGCCCAAGTTGTACCTCACTAAAACCAGCCCTCCTTACGGGAACAACACCAACACCCCCAGCCGCCAGCTTGGGTAGCAGCGACTACGGCTCCGTGGCATTGGACGACAAGCCCAGCCAACCCCCATCCCTGCACTGACTCCCAGCAGTCCCATTGAGCCGTCTTCGGCCAGTCCCGGCCCTATTGGCGAACCCAGCAAGAAGCAAAGAGATCAGAAGCGACCCGCCGCGAGGAAAACTTGAAGGCTACGCTGCCGGAGTTCAGGTTTGATCAGGGTCCCGTCGGCGGCCCCCAGACGACAATCGTCCAGTGTCCCTCGGCCCAACACCCGCTTTCCGAGCTGCCCCAGCTGCTTAAGATGCTCTGCAACGACGGCATTGCGCTTCCCTGCGGCCGGCTTGAGCTGGAAGGCGGGCCGTATGTGGCGGTGGCGTTCGACATATAATGGACGATCAGTCGGACGCGCGGATACGAGAACCGGACGGCGGTCGTCCAGCTGGCCAGTTGCTTGCAGGTGCTCGTGGTCCAGTTCGCAAACTAGCCCAGCTGGCGCATCCGGGGGATCATCCCCTCCTGCCTCCTCGACTTCCTCGCCAACCCGCAGATCGTCAAGCTTGGCGTTGGCATCTGCAACGACGGCCTCAAGCTGCTCCGCGACCACAAGCTTGGGCCCAAGCCGTTCCTCAACAGGCTCCTCAAAATCAGCCGCCTTGCCCGCGCCCTCGGCCAGCCCGACTGCGCTTCCGGTTACTCCTGCCTCATCTCGCTCCAGTAGATCATCGCCAAGCACTTGAAGCTCTACCTCCCCAAGCCCGACACCCGCACGAGCAACTGGGCCAAGCCCTCCGAGCAACACCCAAATACATTGTATTTCCGTCCCTCCCTCTGACACCGTGCCACCCCCTACAACAAAATGAAAAACAGATGCAGCTTCCGATGTGATGGCTATGATCTGGGTGACCATGCATTTGTTCAAGGATTCCGGGCTGATCATCCTCCGATAAATTGAATTGCTCGAGCCCACTTACAACCAATTGGCACCCGCTAGGCCGGAGGCCATGCCGCCGCCCAGGCCAAGTGCTCCAGTGGAGCCGTACTTATCCAAGGCTCCGCCGGTGCCCAAGCCCAAGTTGCTTGTTCTTCCGCGCCCGAAAGCAGCGGAAACTCTGCCCAAGCCAAAAGCCGATGCGCGCCCGAAAGCAGGCTGGCCAGCAGGCCCGGCGCCGCCCACCACCACCACCACCACCAAATGTAAGCAGTGGCGCACTCTTGTCCCCGCCCACGGCCTCCAGATCTTTGAAGTCACAAAGCAGTGGATCTTCCAAGCTCCCGCCCTCGCCGGCCTCCATGGGAGAGTTGTCTGTGTTGAGTTGTGGGTTCTGGCTATTGTGCAAGTTTCCAAGCGCAATTGGGTCTTGTTAATTGTAAATATTATTAGACTGAGCCTAATGTCCATTGAGTGTGGCGTCAAGAGTCTTCCCCTAGACTTGCTGGGTGGAGAGTTGGGGAGGGGATGTGGGGGGCTTATTGCAGTCAGTGCTGAGGTTGGCAGGGGCTTAGTGCCTTGCAGCGGCGAAGCCGCCATGGCCTCTAGTAAAGCATTAAAACCTGATTTCCTTGTTTTTGACCACTGTGGACTGTATATAGAAAAACTGTCCAAAAACGTAAAAATACAGTATCTTGTATTGGGCTGTATTTGCAAAAAGATACTAAAGGTTGAATCCATTTGTATAGTATTGGTCTTCAAATATGATACAAATAAATAGTATTGGGTGCAAAACAGATACAAATACAGGAAGATACAGATACATGCATTGTATATTTTTCACCATTGCTTCAGGCACACGAGTTCTCCATGCAAGTCTCCTTTGATCAAGCACCGTAAAATTTTGCAGCACTGGCAGTTACTAGAAAGAAAAATCCAGTTTGTTGGAGCTGCGGCCAGGTCAGCCATTGATCACTCCTTGGCTTGTCCCAATCCTCCTGCTAAGAACAAAGGAAAAGCGTGTTTTGCAACTTGGGCTGGGGTGACGTCAGTAGTACAACTTGGCGGCAGCAATCAAAGTAAATGTGAAGATGACAAAGAAGGAGACAAATTTGACAGAGAAATAATTTTTGTTTGGGGATGAAGGCAGGAGGAAGAAGATTTTTTTTGTAGGAAGGGCAACACCAGGGCATTGATAAAATCACCCCCCCCCCCTCCCAGGGGCACGCCCACATCTTCCAAAAAGGGCGTGCGGGGCCACACACCCTATTTTAGCCCATGGCGTGGGACCTCAAGGGCGTGCATACCCTATGAGAATGCCTACTGTACTCCCGCTGCACTTCAAATTTTACTTTTGCTGTTTACTATAATTACTCCGCTCTTTTATTGATTACTCATTTTCTATCACTTGATGAAGTACCCAATCCCTGCGAGCCGGCGTCTCTTATGTGACGGGCGGACACAAGGAAAATTAGGGGAAATACATTGTAATTTCAAAGACGTAGAGAAAAGGAACAATATAAAACTTTAGATTTTTGTTGAGTCTTTGAGTTTCTCTGCGTGCCTTCTTGTTGCAGTGGCACTGCCAGCAAACAGTTGATGTAATCTGGATTTTGTCACACTGACTTAATCCAGATCCCAATTCAAACTCGTGCCCCGGATGTGTTGTCACCTGCCATTCTCAGTGGCAGGTACAAGATGAATGCACAACCCCCTTGATGGCCAGTGCTAACCAGTCATCAAGGGGAGATACACACCTCCCTTGATGGCCCGTCTGTACCAGCCATCAAGAGGAACACCCTACACTCTCTTGTTGGCCAGTCAGTACCGGCCAGCAAGAGTAAAGTACTATTTTCACTCTTGATGGCCGCTACTGACCGGCCATCAAAATGTGATACACATACCCGTCCGTGGCCTGTCAGTACACCAGTCATCAAGACAAAAACATCAAAATCTTGATTGCCCTTACTGGCCGGCCATCAAGAGCGAAGCTTTTTTGCTGATGTGTATACACCTCACCCTTGATGGCCCGTCAGTACCGGCCATTGAGAGGAACATAATACACTCTTGATGGCCTGAAATGATTGGCCATCAAGAGGAAATGCACACCTTGTACATTGACCCAACTGGTCATCAAGAGCAAAGCGCTGGACTCTGCCAGTCAGCGCAGGCCATCAAGAGTGTAGTATATTCCTCTCAATGGCTGGTACTGATGGACCATCAAGCGGGGTATGTAAGTCCTCTCAATGGCCAATCATTTCAGGCCATCAAGAGTGTACTTTGTTCCTCTCAATGGCCGGTACTGACGGACAATCAAGGGTGATGTGTATACACATCAACAAGAGTTTTTTGCTCTCAATGGCTGGCCAGTACGGGCCATTGAGAGGTTAGTGTTTTCCTCTCAATGGCCGGTGTACTGATGGGCCATTGAGGGGTATGTATATCACCTCTCAATGGCCTGTCAGTGGCTGTCAGCCTTAGAGTCAACTCAGCTGACCTAAAGTCTGCCTTTTTCCACTTTTTACATATGAATTACTTCATATCTTTTTCATCTTAAGAGATAACCTTGTTTTGACTTCATATTCTGTTTCCTCATGCAATTTTAACCCTAGTTACAAATTATCAATTCCACGTAACTATACTCCTTCCCTGAGTTATTGAGTTGTGGCGCGTATGCGCAGTTGTGACGTGTCAGCGCTACCAGGCGCGCCAAACCACATGTACATATGTAAATTACATAAGCAAACTGTGAAAATTTTCGTAGTCAGGATCCCCCTTGCCTGAGGCGGATCTACAGACTTCAGCACACCAGAACCACACCCCAGATAACCCCAGGATCACCACCAAAGAGATTACCACGCTCCCAGTATACCTACCATCACAGGCGCCTAGGATATTGACAGTAAGTAACCTCTTTCACTGAACCTTGTTTATCTCAGAGGTACAACTCTGTGTCTTGCTTGATCTGCTCTTTTCTGCTGGCCTTTGCCTTATTCTTGATCACAGGGCTGTCCCTTCATAACTGCTTCTTTTTCTGTGGTTTTTGTAAGAAACAAACCACATAGGTTTCCCTTTAAAGAACCTTGACTATCCAGAAGGAAGCTAAAAAATTGTGGCTGGATTAAACTTATCTAATCCAGAGACCCTCCACGTTTCCTTGGTGAGAGGAGGCTGTAGCACTCTCTAGCACAGCTTGGCAGCACTCCCTGAGGAGGTAGCATTTCCAGTGGACGTGCATTCCCACCAGAATAATCTTGAATATCTGCGTATCTTGATCCTGCTCAGTTTCTCTTCTCCTTCTTTCTCTCTCTCTTAGTTGTATTTTCTTTATCCAAAGAAATCCAACTATTTCCCCCTTTCTTTCTTGTGTCCTGCTGTCACTAAAAAGACTCAGGCTCACAGTGGCGGCCATCAAGAGTATAACTAGTGCTTTCTCTTGTTGGCCACTACTGACTGGCCATTGAGAGAGTGTAGTGTGTTCCTCTTGATGGCCGGTACAGACAGGCCATCAAGGGAGGTGTGTATGTCCCCTTGATGACCGGTTAGCACCGGCCATCAAGGGGTTTGTGCTTTCCTCTTTGAACTGCCATTGAGAATGGCAGGTGACAACTGAGCCAAAGCTTGAGTTTGAATTGGCATTTGGATTACGTCAGCGCGACAAAATCCGGGTTACTTCACCCATTTGCTGGTGGTGTGCCGTGCGCCTCATGGCATGGTAAGGGCTGCGGTGTGAGCAGTGAGTTTGACCCACGTATGTATGCAGCCATTCTTTTTGCTTGCCAAGCCAGGGATTAGCTCCCATTGCTGCCGTTGGGGTCAGTATAACCTACCTGCCCAAAAGGTTGGGTACACTTTGCACTTGATGTCAGCATTGAACCAACTGCTCAGTTCAACACCGGGAGCCATCTGACTACAGTTGCAAGGGGCATATTACTGTACAGCCTCGCCTGCAAAATCAGATCTGAGACGCGGCTTAATACAACATGTAAATGATAGTTTTGGGCCTTTTGGAGGCTGCAGATTCTAGTTCTATCCGGGCTAAGGTTTCTCACCAGCCAGTTTTTTTTTTTTTTTTTTTTGGCCCCTACATTACAAACCTGCTGCTAAGTACATGCCATAAAACCATAATTATGGCTTTATAACCTGTAATTCCATGACTATGGATCTCATAAACCCATAGCCATGGGGTCCAAGCACTCATCAGCCCATAGCTACAGAGTCCAAGTGCCCTCTTCACCTCTCAGCATCCTTCACACAATGTGAACATAGGAGAGGTATGTAACAAGCTTCATGTTATGAGGCAATAGCATTCACAGATCAATCATCAGTGGATGGTTTGTCCAACCTGTAACTGACCCAACTCTTGCCACCACTGTTGCTCTTGGCACAGTCAGTTCTCTTCTTGTCCGGGTACATATTATGTCTTCACCTGGGTTCTGATTGATCCCCACGCGAATGTTGCCGGCTGCTTCTCCTTGGGACTCAAGACCATCCAAGAGGTTGTTCATTCCAAAAATCAGTGTCAGATCCTGCCAAATTAGGCTGAATCTCCTGTTTTTTTTTTCCTCCCAGATCCCAAAATTCCAAACCAGGGACCCCCGGGGGTTTGCTCTGTACAGTAATATGCCCCTTGCAACTGTACCCCTTCAGACGCCAGGATCATGCCGACACGTCCAACAAATTTTACCCCAACGTCAATCCCACATTGGCTTGGTGCGGGGTCGGCAGGGTGTGCGCCAACGCAAGTGGCAACAATGGCTAGACGTCAGAGTGCACCCGTAGTGTAGCAAACACAGGCCCAATCGCATCGGAAGAATGCAATTTTGGTCGTTGTGCTGATTGAGGAATTGAATAAAACTTCTCTATTTCCGAAAAGAGAGCCAGTTGTGAGGACAAATCAGCAACAGTCTCCACCAGAACAACAACCGCATAAAAAAAGGTAACTTCTTCGGTGAGCACCTGCACATCGGGAAGGATTCCACCATGGAGCAGTCCGTACCTGCTAGCCAAGGAAGGCTGCTCCAGGCGGACAGCAGCCATGTGTATTGGCTGGCCGGACGGCGGAAGGTGTCTTCGCTCGCCGGGCCCGGGGAGAATATCGCT
The DNA here is from genome assembly GCF_026914185.1 of Puccinia triticina. NCBI lineage: Eukaryota > Fungi > Basidiomycota > Pucciniomycetes > Pucciniales > Pucciniaceae > Puccinia > Puccinia triticina. The sequence goes on from NC_070572.1 coordinate 2,208,558, forward strand.
CCTTGTAATTCACTTGGCTTGCCGGGCCCGGGGGGAATATTGCTCCTTACAATGCACCAGCTAGTCTACATCCTTGCTGAGGTTGCTCCCCGGCAATCACCTGCACATATGCTTGCCAAGAATGATACATTCCCACTGGGCAGAATCCTTGGCACTTGTACATGCTTGACAAGGAGAATGGCCATCAAATGGAGTAAACACTCCCTTCAATGGCCGGTCCGACTGCACATCTAAAGGAGGAGAGTCCTCTCGATGGCCACTGTCTTCTCCCTTTGATGACCTATTACATTGGCGGCCATCGGGAGGGGTAACTGAAGGCCGAGGAGGCATTCTTGCACCGGGAAGGGGCTGGGTGGGACAATCTTTGCAAGATCAGCATGTGTGGGTTCTCAGGCCCTTTTTTTAGCAATTAAAGAAGTTTTATTCGGGGGTGCGTGCTGATCGAGTTCCCGGAGCGCGTGCTCGCGCCTGGGTCGGGCGGACGCGGGTCGGTCGGGGCTGTCGGCCCCCGAGGACCCCACAGGCTCAGGGTGATCCGGGGATTCCGGGGATCTTCTGCTCAAACAGCGACACGCCCAAGACTTCACAGGAGACATCAACCAACAACGACATCATGGAACCAGCCGCCTCGAAACCCGACCATCCTCTCTCCGATGACCAAACCGAATCAGATTGGACAAAACTCTCAATCCCAGACATCCAAACCAGCTCAGCCATAGCGCGCAGCACTCGCCCAAACACTAGGAGGCCCCACGCAGCTGGTTCGTTACCAAGGTCTGCTACCATCAAACGCCCAGACCCCGATGCCCTTCCTACGTCACAAATCTTACTTCCAGAGCATTCTAATCAGTACCTCGGAGAGAGCGATTCGTCGACGAACTTCGACCCTCAAGCATGGAAACGTGGAGATCAAGGGGTCGGGCGGGTCAAGACGAGACCGAACATTGGAGCCGCAGCTCCAAAAAGTGGTCCAGAGCAACAGCAGCAACACAATACCAACAGCAGCAATCGTAGCGTTTCATCATCCTCTTTCTTCCTCGAGGCGGCGTTCATTGCCCCCCACATTGTCTCCTCAACTGCCGCTCGGCCAATTCAAACCACCCAACGAAGACGGGCGATCAGTAACAGTCGCCGAGCCAGTCGGCCGAGTGAATCTCCCTCCACGTCACGTCCATCCGGCCACCACCAGCCACCCACCCGGCCGAGCTCTGATTTAGGCCCGGCCTCGAACCTCTCTGCCACTCGAGGCGTCTCCTCGAGTCCCCCGACATGGAGAGCGTACACGGGCAGAGAGAGCTCGTCCTCGACGACGACACGGACGGGCGACCAAAAACAGGAGTTCTTGCAGGCGATCTCCAACCTGCAAGCGATGGCGAAGCGCGGCCAATTCGAATGGTTATCGGCAAGCAGCGGGAACGACGATGACCAGGACGCCGACGAGCCGCGTCCAGGCCACGCGGACTTGCCCACCTCCACTTTCAACTCAGCCGTTGGCGACGACGATGACGAAGGGCTCCTTGTTCCGCCTCCCTCGAATCCTCAGCCTGACGAGCCCCATACCCCCTGGTGGTCCCTCATTGGTCGCGCTATCAGCCTCAAAACTTGGCAATTCGTCGGCCTCGGTGGGATCATTTTCGGCTTCGGTATATGTGCCGGGTACGCCACTCTTTTTGAACATCCTCTCCACCAGCTCTTCTTGCTCATGCTTCAAATCTTCCTCTTTCGCGTATTTTAGAAGCTTCATCGGTAGAAACTTGTCCCCCAAAAACTCGCCAATCGTCAAGTTTTTTAATCTACTCAGTCTTTCATAAACAATTTCAATTCACACCCTTCTCCTGCCCCATACTCCCCTTTCAGTACTATCAAACACCTCTTATCTCAATATACCATTGCATTACATCTCAATGTTGTAAAATAACTGACAAACAAATGCCCAAAGTCACCGTATATCACACCTTAGTTCGTTGAGTTTTTTCGTTTCTTTCCAGCCGGGTTGTATTCTCTTATCCCTTGCATTGTTACTCTACAACACTCTAATATCAAAGTGTATGAATGAATATTATTGATCTCCACATAGCTTCAATCTCATCTTTTTTTTTTCTCTCTCGCATGCTCATGTTTTATTATTCCTCTCTCTCACTCTTGTATGTTTGTAAGCTATAATCATCCACATTATTTTTTTTTATTCATCAAAGGAAGGGGCTTTACTGTTAGCAGGGAAGGTTTAAACTCAACAAGAATGGCAGAAAGAATGGCAGCCAGAGTTGGAGAATGGGGAGCAGAGCAAAGAACTTGTGAGGAGAAATTTGGTGCTAAATGGTAAAAAAGTGGACACAGCTAGGAAAGACTTAGTTGTTTGTGCAATCTGGTTAAAGCCTGTCAGTAGTGGTCAATGCACCCTGGAATAAATCAGGGGAAAAAGGCATAACCCTTAATGGGGCTCATGAAAAACACAACCTGGCTTCTCATATAGCCGCAATCAAGCTCTACAGATAAATATTTTAATTCAATATCTAAAATCTTGTCTCATTTTATCATGCAATTCCAAAATTTTATTGTATTTAGTATAGGCTCATGAGTGGAAATGCTTATCTCAGAGACTCAGAGTTTGAACCATTTTAGATACCCAGTTAACGTGTTGAGAGTCATCATTTTTGGTATAGCTCAAAAGATGGATGACCCCATTGGCAGGATAACTTGAATGGACAATTCATTGATGTGTATTCCTGTGCACATCAATCTATGGAAGAGTACTGGCATGAGTCAAGCCCTAATGCCCTTCATCTTGATATTAATGTTGCTAACATTCCTGTAGATGGAGGAAGAGAACAAGGTAATTTTTTTTGTCTGTGGTGGAAAAAAATTGGCTAGATTAATCAACTCCCGCAAGTTGAAGTAGTGGATGTCAGGAAGACCAGGTTTTGACAACGTGATCTCCTAGGACCAAAAATTGGTCCAGGGAATTTTTGGGAGTTGGAATTCAAATTCCAAAAAAAAAGGAGTTGGAGCCCCAATTTTGCAATAAACTGACAAAGATCAAAACAACATTACAACTTCTTGCTGAGGGACCCATAGTGTACAAAAGAATTACAGCAAGGAGAAAGCGCTCTGAAGAGAACATGTATATCTGTATGGCATCAAAAGTCCCCATGAAAGGGGTGTGCTACTGTGGGTCCATTTTGGCAGGTGTCCTACTAAGGAAAACTACCATAACCTTAGCTAGGGTGCCCTAAAACTGTGTCCCAAAGATGTGAAGCTTTCCTGCACAGTGATTGGAGTGCTTTTTGCAGTACAGAATTTTGTTTTGCAGTGCAGAAGTGTGTTATTGCCCAAACCAGAGGAGCTACCCCACTCTGGCTTTCAGGCCCATCAATATCTGGGAGATTGTGGGAGCTCCTCCAGGACCATCAAAACCCCCCATAGATATGGGCAACCAAAATTACAAAATTTGGCCAAAACTCATACTATGTAATTGACTGGTTTGAAAAAAACTCACCATTTTTAAAACATGTTTTTCCTCCACCTACCCCATTTTTGGATCCACTGGTGACAAACTCTATTTGTGGATAGTTGACTGGTTTCCAATTGTGGATTCCTTATATTTGATACCCCCTATTGGGGCAACACTGGGTCAATATGATACCAATAACGGTAACGTAACAATATTGTATTGATTTTTGGCACGTTACTGGTACTGTTACCAGTAACAGCAGTGTGTTACCAATAGTAGATTTAGATTATTAATTCTATTTGCCGCCGTTGCAATCTTGCTGCTCATATAATGTCAATATTGCGGTGGTATTGTGGTTTTTTTTGGCTTTTTTTGCCTTTTTTGGCTGGAAAAACACCATTATTGTGTTATTTGTGTTACCATACCGGTAACAATCTTACAAGCATTGACTAGTTTTGATACGCGGAAGGTGCGAAAAAAATTGTTACTGTTAACAGTAACGGCAAAAAAGGTAATGTGGCGACGTTACGATATGAAAAAACCCAGAATATCATATTGAATTGTATTGACCCAGTGTTGATTGGGGGCACCACAGAATGTCTTTTTTTGGAGTATTCATACATTTTTTTGTGTATGCTTGAGATAAAATCCCCTTGGGGAGCTCAAAAGTGGGGATCTGCGGGTTTTAGCCAATTTACCTGAATTTCAGCAGAAATTCATACATCTATGTGATTTGCTGTGGGTGTACAATATGCATATAGTGATGCATATGGAATAGAAAAGAACAAAGACACTTAAAGAAAATCCAGATCTAAGCCGACAGATTTCAGATTTTGCAGTGAAATCTTGGTCCCCAAAGCTCCCCAAAGTGATCCAGACTTCCAGATTCCCCTGCAAAATCTGGAATTCCAGAATTATTCAAAGTTGACGGGAAGTCCTCCAATTACAGGCAAATAAAAAAGAGATGAAATGAAAGACAGATATTTCAACCATTTCAAAGCCCATTCATACCAATTTTGTGTGTAACATTTGGCAAAAAATGACATTTAGGTTGCCCACCTACTTTGATGTTTTCCAGGGTTGTTCCTTCTCCTGTACTGTCAAGTGATTATTCTTGAATCTTGGTGGCTTTTGATGTGTGTAACAGTTTTTGCAGGAGCCTACTTAGTAGCCTGATGTGGCTTTGCAAGGATGTCATTTTTACAGTTGGCATTGGCTGTGCTATCATTCCTGGATAATGTGTTATCACATTATCCAGGGTGGATCCCTGTATGGCATTGTTTCAAGCCAATAATGTATTATCCAGGGGCAAAACCCATTACATCATCTGATTAAAATTTTGGAGGTAAAGAAAAACCCCTGCTATTTTATGGTATAGGAGTGGGAAAAAACTGAGAAATACTGGTAGCAGTAATGTAACCGGGTTGCAACTGACACCCATGCACTGTACTTACTCAGATAGTCTGGATAACAATATATATTGTCTTAATTACCTGTTATCACATTATCCAGGGTGGATCCCTGTATGGCATTGTTTCAAGCCAATAATGTATTATCCAGGGGCAAAACCCATTACATCATCTGATTAAAATTTTGGAGGTAAAGAAAAACCCCTGCTATTTTATGGTATAGGAGTGGGAAAAAACTGAGAAATACTGGTAGCAGTAATGTAACCGGGTTGCAACTGACACCCATGCACTGTACTACTCAGATAGTCTGGATAACATATATTGGCGTAATTACCCAATGCAGACTCCGCCAACACCATGCAAACTTGCCTTAGCCATTTAAAATCAACAAACCATCAACCTCAACACTCGACCAAGGCCCCACCCATGTTCCACCCGCCCAGGCTCAGCTGGAGCCTAGACAACAACTCCTTCACTCCCCAATCCCCAGAAGGATCCCCTCAGAGGAAAGGGAGAGGAGGAAAAGAAGGAGGACAGTGATCCTAAAATCTCCACCCATAGCTTGACAGGCTTGGGGAGCTGTCAAACGAAGCCAGCTTTCGGGCCTGTCTATGTAGGAAAAGCCCTGCTACAGCAATGAGTCGGGACACCGAAAGGTCTAGCACATCAGGCGGGTGGCGAAAGAAAGCCGATGAGAAGCCCGCCCCTCCCCCTCACGGGGAATGGTTAGCAGGCATGAGGATCCTAGCCACTTCGCGAGCAGCACATCAACAGCCCCAAAAAGGGGATTAAAACCAGCCTTTCTCCAGGCATGAGGCTCGAGAAACCCTCCACGTAGTGTGTCCATCCCGACCCAGTACCCGCACTAGCTTTCATTCCTAGCACCGCGTTGCAGATGGACTTGTGCGAGCGGGTGTCGCATGCTGCGGGGTCCGGGCTGCGGAACTCGTCGGACAAGCTCTTCCCTTCCCGACGGCTTGCACGTTGTCCTCGGCCGGGATATAGTTTGTACGCCGTGCTTGCCGGAGGGCCGCGAAGATCTTCTCTGTGAAGAGAGGGCGCTGTTTTCACGTTCCAGACTGGCAACAATCGTGCGGATGTAAACAACACACAGAACTCGGCATAGGCCCAAGGTCTCGTCGATGAGCCTCAGTTGATTGTCGCTTCTGGAGAGATGCGCCTGCTGGCCATCCTGGCCGATCCTCTCGGCGTGCAGCAGCGAAGGAGGGGTGCTGGTGGCCAGCTTTCACGGGTGGCGATGTTCCATGCTCGACGTCATTTCGGTTGGGCTGATCCACCCTGGACTCCATCGAGAGCTCAGTTGCCGGCCATTCATCTTGTTTTTTTTTTTTTCATGCGGAAGACGGTCTCGCTGGGAGTGCCGGTGGTCTTGTCAGCCAAGCTGCAGTGCACTCGGGACCAATGCTTGTCGATTGCTCGAAAGCCAAGAGAAGGGATGAGGAGTAAGCCATCCTTGCTTGCTCACTTTGAGGGGGAGGCTGTGTGGTCAGAATGCTTGGGTTTCAGCCGCTGGCTGATTGGACAGCCCTGCAACTCGCCCAATCAATCAGCCACCGAATCTGTGATAAGGGTTAGTCAGTCCACCGGCAAGAGCGTTTCCGATACTCATCATCATTCCTGAGGAGGATCACGGCCATGGCCGGCGCCAGCAGTCTTTCCGTCTTGGGGAGCAGTCTATAAATACCCGCTCGACTTGCATGTCCTCCCCCCACCATCGCCAGCCATCAACACACACACACCCACTCAAATCCACTCACACAAATCTTCAACTCGACCTTGTACCAGCCTATATATCTTGTGAGTATACAAAGATCCCGCGCTGGTCTCCCTGCACAAAGCCCTGTTCGAAATCTGATGATCTGTTTGGAAATCGCTCAGAAGCAAGATGGATTCCAACAACAACAACAACCAACGATCCGGCGGCCGTAAGCTACATCCCCTTTCTTTCTGATGTCTCGATGAGCCGACGCGAGGAAAAAGACTGATGGTAGTGTGATACCGACAGGCGTGTCCGACGATATGAGTCACTCCTCGTTGAACCCCACCAAGGACATGATGTCCGGAATGGATAGCGGGATGGATGACAGTACGTATACCCCCTCTCTTTCTCCAGAGCACGGAACGAGCATCTTAGTTGATGACCTCGATCTGGCTTCTTTTTTCTGAGCAGACATGATGAACCGAGACCGTCAAGGGGACGATCAAGGATTGAGTGAGCTTCCACTCCATATGTCTGTTTTTGTGTCTGGATAGCTTGAGCTCACCGATCCCCCTGTCTGCTTTTTTTCGCCACGCAGTGGGAAAGATGGCCTCGATGGTCGGAGGTAGGCAGATTCCTCGGGCAGCCACCCTGCCCCCATACTTTCCCTGACTGCTTTCTTTGGGGGTTTTAGGGAACAAGAACAACGACCAATCGGGGCAAAACCAGTCCTCGAAGATGATGGGCGGCGTCGGCGGCGGCGCGGGCCGAGACTCGAACCGGGGCCAAGAGGCGTCGATGGGCGACAAGGTGAAGGGCACCTACGAGCAAGCCAAGGGCAAAGGTACGCCTCCGATCTGCATCCTAATGCAACAGAAAAGTTACTGGGACTGACTTCGGTGTGTTGTGTGTGTGATAGTTATGAATGACCCGCATACCGCCCGAAAGGGCGATATGCGCAAGAACCCCGGCGGGAATGACTCGAACGATTTCATGACCACCTCCGGCATCTGATTGACTCTTATTCCCTTCGCTTCTCCATCCATCACATCCATAAATAAATAAATAAATACAAAAAAAAAACCTTTGGTTCTGGTTTGATCATCATGGACTCACAGTAATTGATATCCTACACACATAACCCGCTGAAAATTGATTATTGTAAGCTTCGGTCCTTGTAAGACGCTTGCGGTGTGCTTGGCTTTGTGCAGCTCATCACGCTGTGTTGTCAGGTTTGGTGCAGCTTGCAGTTCCGTAACTAAATCTTGAATTGTGTTACACTTCGCTATAACGAGATGAGCCTTCGAGAGAGAGAGGAAAAAACAAGCAAGATCAAAGGGTTTGTCGAGAGCGGAAAACTTCAGGCTTTGCTCTCTTCAGACTCTGTTCTCCTTATCGAACATCACTCCAAGCACTCGACATCCGCACGCTCCTCACCAGTATTCTCATCTCCTTATCCCGGAGATTACTTCTCTCATATATTTAAATGGGTCTGGCCTGTTTCCCTGCCCGACAGCTTTCTCGAAAGAGATGTTCATACGGTGTTCGGCACCCACACTCCAGCGAGTATCTAGTGGGCCAGTGACCGTACGGGCGCGCCGGTCCCATCGATCACTTGAGCCGGTCTCGAGCAGGGCGTGCCAAGAAACCGATCAAGTGAGGCGGGTCACTGGTGGTGACTGTAAGCCAACACTCATAAATAATGACATCATCGCATTTTTCACTTTTCCTTGGGAGATCACCGGGGCATCATCAGCCTCTCTGGCTCTTCAAAACCACGCAGTCGATAACCTCATCCCGCTTTCCCCTTCCCTCCGAGCTGGGCCTGTCTCTGACACCGTCCAGCAAGTCGCGACATAGGCAAGCAAGCCAGCGAGAGAGCCGCGAGACCAAGATGGGTAAGTTACAGACGACTCCAAAATACGACGCCGCCCAAACGGTGTCGATGAGTGTCTGATGTAGCTTCTTGGCAGGTATCACGATGTCCAAAGAGGGCTGCATCCGCCGGCCATCCGCGTTGAAAGCGAAGAAGAAGAAGCGGACGACGGCGTCGAAGAAGAAGAAGGCCAGCGGCCGGGCACACAGCTCGGTGCGGCTCATGGGCCGTCGGCCGTCGCCGATGCTGGGATACTCAGCCCAGCTGAGAACGCTGGCCACAAGAAAGGTGTGCTTTCGACCCCCCCGCCGTGCTCCCCTGCCGCCAATCATCCTTGTGCTGTACTGTTAACACCCCAAACTCATGTTGTGATTGATTCGTTTCTTGCCATGAAGAAAAAACGGAGTAGCTGTGGAAGTATATTTATATGGCTCGCCCAAATCACTCTGCGCCGGGAGAAAAGACGCGGGTATTGTGATTTTGCGCGATGAACTCTTTGTTGTAAATCAGATTTTTATTTTAAGCCAGTAGTAGTAACAGAGTGACTAACAAACAATAAGAAAAATAAGAATCAAAAACGCCATGAGTTAACAAGAAAGATTGAAGGAGAAAAATAACAACCACTAACAGAATAAAGAAGCTATCTTTACTAATGAACTGAACACGAGTGACGACAATGTAGAACAACCAGAAACTAGAACAACAAGCAAACTAAAGAAAGTGAACATGATTTAGTTTTGAAATCTAACACAGTAAATGAAAAGTAACAGAAAACAAACGCTGTGAATTCAATTTTCTTGATGATTTCTCCTCCTGAAACGACGTTGACTTTTAGTTCTTGAGCTAGCTGAGTTGTTAAACAGACATTGTTGTAAGCGAGTGATTGAGTTTGTTCCGTGTTGATTTGCTCTTTACCTGAGTAGCTGAACCTTTTAACCGACGGTTTTTCGAGTGTACTGAATCGGCGAGTTAGAGTCGTATTCCGATCCTGAGTTGAATCCGTGAATCGACCGAGAGAAACAAAACGTCTAGAAACTTCGGCTAGTTGAGCCCGGCTGTTGAACACGCTTCCACGTGTACATCTCATAATGAATATGCATTACGTGCGTGTCTCCAAATTACACTCAACAGGTATTGATCCCGGCCGCATATAGCTTTACATGTATCCTAACACTTGCGAAAAAATGGCACCAGCATTTGTGTTTATGATGAAGAAGTCTGCGGAACCCATCTTTGTAGTCTTATGTAAATATGTACAACCTATCGAAGCAAGTTTAGCAGGATTCACTCGCCTCAAAAAAATGCACATGCTGAAGAGGGATGGACGAATCTCCAGATCATCACGAAACAGCTGCAACTGTGTATACAGATTTACTCCTGACCAGCTGAAGGTCAAGGAGGAGAACGTGCAAAGCACTCTCTCTGCGGCTCTTTTTGTGCCATCCGCTTATAATTCAAAGCCTGATCGCCATGCCACGAGTCCACGACGTCTGCCACCCCCACGGCTTCGATGAGCGTCTGCTGACGGGGTTGTATTCAGGGCATCCGGTTTGAAGACGGACAACCCTCCTGAATCCTCGCTGCCATAGCCAACCCGACATATCCAGAGGTCCACACACTTGCCCCTTTGTTTTGCGCGCCGTCCTTCGTGGTGTAGTGGACAGCAACGCGTTCTTTGTAAGAGATCCGCAGACCACGATCGAAAGACTTCAATCGACACATGGGGTCCATCCTCTTGGGTCTTACTCATTAATTGAATTCAGGAGAATGGGTGGCACATAGATGACAGAACCACTTGACAGAATTACTATAGAATTTGTTCAGCACACAGGTGGCTTTCACGAATCATGATGGCCCGCAGCTATGAAGGCCAGAGGAATCGGCAGCCCAGCGGGCCCAAAGGAGGACTTGAAAACACATAAATAAGCGCCAGCTGCCAGCTCTCTTTCCCTTCTCCCCCAGCTCCCTAGCGTCTTTATTCATCACACGGCCATACTCTGATTTGAACTTCAAGCAAACTTGTAAAAAACACCGGACACTTGTACGTTCGTCTTCGTCTTCTGGTTCCAAAGCCCAGCAGGTTCTCCTTGCCTTCGTGCCTGACTTTCGGTCATTTAGTTGACAGACGAATTCAAGATGGTTTTATCTGCAGTCACCTTGGCTATCGGCCTATATCTTGGTACATCTTTTTTAATCTTATAACATTTTGGGACTGAAGCTGGCGAAGAAGTGGTTGACATCTAATGACTGACTCAATGCCTCACAGGCCAGCTTTCATCATTCACATTCGCGAATAGCTTGTCAGCTAGACAAAGCCCAGCAGACCCCCAGGCGTGAGTAAATATTTCCCTATCCACAACTTCTGTCCGACGTTTTCTGCCTCCACCATACTGAGAAATTATTTTTCTTGGCCTGATCAGTTTGAAAGGCGGCGCACTCGGCCGCCGGACTTACGACATTTATTACTCAAACCCCTGGCTCCCGAGAAAAGACTACGGCTACAAGTATGATGGGCACTCGGGAAAGGATGACAACAAGTATGGCTCCGGAAAGGGATACTACAGTTATGGACAGGGCTCGTATGACTCTGGGAAGGGCTCGGACGGCTCGGGCAAGGAGTACGATTCGGACAAGAAGAGTTATTATGATGATGGAGCCGGCAAGAATGAGGTCGGCTACAACAAGCAAAACTCTGGGAAGAAAGATTACGAGTCGGATTCCTACAACCCATACTACAAGTACGACGATTCCGGAAACAAATACGATGCCGGAAAGGACTATGACTCGGGAAACAAATACGGCTCGGGGAAGTACGATTCCGGATACTCCTCCGACTCGGAAAACAAGCACGGCTCCGATGACAAGTATCCCGACAAGTATCCCGGCAAGTCCGACGATAAGAAGGACGCCAAGGACGCCGGGAAAGGTTATAAGGGGGACGGTCAATACGATGACAAGGACACATCATCCGAATACCAGAAAGATTCCGGCAAGAAAAACGACTCGGATGATGACAAGAAGAACAACGATTACAACCAGTACTCGAAAGATGGATCGCAAAATTACGACAAGGAGAAAGACCCATACAGCTATGGAAAGGACGAAGACTCCAAGAAAGACGGTACGGGTTACTCCCGCGTCTAGTCTTCTTTTCTCGAGTCATATTTCTTCTTGCATGTAGTCTCTAACCCACAGTTTCCCCTTGTATTGGAAATAATTGAATTTCTGTCTCTCTTTTCTTCCGGTTATCTCTGAAACAAAACAGCCGGGAAACAAAGGCTTGCAGAAAAGAAATCATTGGGTTTTTTGGCCATTCAAGCAACACGAGGGTGTGCGTTTAAATGCCCGACCTTAGAATAATTGAATCGGGGGGTCAGAAGAGGTGTGTAGTCAGTGAGCGACAAATGTGGTACTTAAGATGAGAGATGAGAAGTCTGGCATTGTACACCACCGGGGCAGAGTTTTTGGTTGTTATTGGTTGGCGATCATACCGACATTACAGGCGCAGAGGAGCCCAAGAGCCGGGGTTTTCTTGCGAGATAATTCGATGAACGAGAGCGAAGATCGCATGGTGTGGATGAGGTCTGATACCAGCGCGAGCTTTCAAAGCTAGGGGGTAAGTAATGGGGACTTGAGGCCGTTTACGGACAGTTTCGAGGGGTAAGAGAAGGATCAATGCTTCGGATGAGAGGCCAAATTTGGCAGCGGTGGAGAAGACCGTGTGTTTACAGCTGCCTTTGTCCAAAGTTATCATTACAATATTCGATTAAGTCGAAAGTAGAATACACGATGTGAGCTTCAACGGGTTGGCAAAGCGGGTATATTATTATATGGTGAGATGAAGAGTGACTGAAAATTTGATGTTTCCTTAAAAGCACAACACAGGAAAGCTGGACTCCAGAATGTACGAGTGAAAAAAAGAATAAGTGGAGCATGTTATGTTACACGTGAGGAAGAAAAACGAAGCAGATTAGGACCTCAATTCTGAAAGAAAAACGAAGCAGATTAGGACCTCAGTTCTTTTTGACCGAATAAAATTTCCTGTAACACAGGCGGATGAGGAAGTTCGAAAGCAGAAACTTCTCAATTAGTTGTTCCTAAAAAAAAGTATGCGAAGGAATATGAGTTGGGGGAAACGTACTCGATTCTGAGATCGCCAAAGCCGACATTTGTAAACCTCAGATCCTTGGTGTTCTTAGTGAGTTGGTTGCTGAGGTTAGACATTCTACAAGGGTTCTTACGGTTAAAGATTGAGATCCGGCTTGTAAGATCTTCGCGAACTGCTTTGGTAGCTTCATGTTCTTGGGTAGCTTTATGAACTTCTTTCGTCGCCTCATGAACTTCTTTGGTAGCCTCATGAACTTCTTTGATAACCCCCTGCTGGATCAATGGGCCCACGGGCGAGGTTGGTTTATTGATATCTTCGCTGAGGAAACTGGGGAATTCTAATCTCTCAAATGGTAGAAATAACTCGTCCAACATCCCGCAGTTCTCATCCTTCTCCTCGAATGACGTCTCCTTAGGATCACTGCTGCTGAGAACTTTGTCCTCACCGTTCTCTTCAAGGTTTGTCTTGCTCTGATCGACCTCAGTAGGTGCTGACCTGTCCTCATCGTCCTCAGTAGGCGTTAGCTGATCGAGCTCCGTCTCTTCTGGTATGGTCTGCCTAGAATCCCGGGTACCAGTAACAGTTAGGGTTTCGACTTGATGATCTTCAGGGTCGAATAATCCCAATCTTTTGGTAACGTTGTCTAAATCAGTTTGGATCAGTTGGATCGCCTTCTTGATGTCCGCCTTCTGCCGGGTCAAGCTTTCAATTTCAATCTCTAAACCAGCCTCGGTCTCTTCTTCTTTGGAGCTCGTGTGGTCAAGAGGGATCCTTGAACCGGACAAGAAAACCTTCAACGAGATGGGACAGTCGTTCATGGACGTTTCTTCACTATCGCTGTCCGGTTGCTCGCGCATAGGTTTTTTTCTCCGCGGCAACCCCATCGATTTTCGACCGGAGGAAAGAGGGCCCGTGTTTTCCGACGATTGACGTGTGCGTGACCTCGTGTTGGACGCTTCTTTGAGTATGTCGTATCCCAGTTCTTCTAACGATTGAGAGTCTGGTTCATGGTGCACGACATTGCTTCCGTAGCTTGTCATCGGATTTTCCGGGCCGAACAGCAGCTTCCTGGGGTCAGCTGATGTGCTCGTGTCAGGAGTCGAACGATCAGTGAGATTCTTGGCGAAGTTGACATGTTCGAAATCTTCGTTTCCTTCAGAGGAAGTCTTGTATTCAAATGACTGTGGCCGGTGGATGTAGAACGGAGATGCAGAGGTGGGATTTGAATTCGGATCTTCATCCAAATTGCCTTCCACTTCGATGATCTAGAGAGTTGGAACCAGAGAATACCATAAGCCTTAGAGTTCTCAACACAGAAAACAAAAACATAGCGGTAATCTTACTTGGACAAATTTCAACTCGTGCAACTTGAGCCGGAGTTCGTTAATCCGACCTTCACATTGGGCCAATTCCTGCTGATAAAACTCGTAATGCTCATAAAGAGCCTTGTGATTCTCGATGTCCATGGTGCAAGTCCAACCGAATCTCAACTCCAACAGCTTACTTATCCCAAGCGAGTGGCAGCTCAAATCCTCTTTCCAATTGTCCCAAATTTGATCGAACTTTTTCCGATGCGTAAATATCTTCGAGCTGGAGTCCCTTACAGCAGTGAAGTTCAGCTTTTCGGGCTCGTGTTGGTGATGATAAACTGAGTCTCTTTGATCCTGGAGTAAATCGAGAGTGGAACTGTTCCCGAGGACATTGGAGTTCAAGTTCACGTGAGACATCGATTTGACCTTTTCGTGGAAATTCAATTGGCTCTCACGAAACAAAGAAATGGACTTTGTGCTGTAGATTTCAGGTTTCTCGTCGTAGACTGATCGGTCGGGATACTCAGATTTCATTTTCTGGGTCGGGCTGATGTACTTCGTCCGTCGATTTTGAGGGAAATGTCGACCGAAACTCGAGGGCATCCGACTTTGCGTTGGCCTGGTACGTTTGACTGAAGGGGATGGTAGATTTGAGGAAGCTGGCTCGCAAGAGATCGACGGCAGCCACAAGTCGTACCAACTGATTTCCTTGTTTGAATACATGGCATCGATGTGAGAGTGTAGGAGCAGCATGGCCATACATTCATCTGCTGCAGCTTTGACATCTGGATCTTGTGTCCTCATTGGCTCTTGACTGGCATTTTGTGGATATGCATTGATTCTATCGGGCGATTTCGTCTGAGTATCGACAAAGCTCTGGAGGTCGCTAGGAAATTTGATGAACTGTTTGGCTAACGGTCTCTTCATGGAAGTCGTCACGTTCGAGATCTCAGTGGGCAGAAGCGAAAGAGGATACGGCGAGATAAAATGTTGTTCAAGCAATTTATCGATCATCCCTTGGACAGTTGTTGGACAGACCTCGGAGGTGGATTCCTTTAACAAATCCAACTGGCGTGGTGTGGCGGTGGGTGTATTGATCAACGCGCTTGCGGCGGGAACTCGACAACAACTGGTCGCTGGTTTTGTTTCATCATGAGAGCCATTGGGGTCTTTCGCCTTGCTGGGATCGGCAATTAATGTGTTGGACTCCAAAAGCTCTAAAGTCCCATGGCGCTTGAGTACTCGAGTCATCTCCTCTATCATAGAGGCCCATTTGTGCTCGGGAATTCCGGAAGAGATGAAAGACGCATGGACATAGTCGAAGTGCTGACATGATGTTTCTGCTCAGCTTCTTGAGCGAAGGAATTTCGAAAGCTAGAGATTCACTCACTCCAGTTTCGAAAGGCAGCGTGCAATCCGAAAAGTCGTGTTGGACAAATGAGAGGTTTTCCGAGACTGACCGCTCCAGCCATTCTAGATCTAGTAACAGCGGGCAGATATCTAGTCCAACAACTTCAATCCCACTCGTCTGCCTCAAAACCCCGACGCACCACGTGGCTGAAGGACCGCATCCAATGTCCAAAACTCTTCGAATCTCATTTTTCGTATTATGCATTCCTGGCGATGGTGACATCAATTGAAACGGTAAAGATCCTTCCAAAATGGCCGATGCATACTGCATCAAGATGTGACTGCGGTGCAAAATGTTTGAATGAGTAACGGGTGCGATCTTTTTTTTTTTTTTTTGACAGAAACCAACACTCAACTTGTTCATGATCTCAGGTCCATACGACATCCAGTATGGCACATCACTCCTCAGATAAGGATGATATCTTTCACCTCGAGTCGTAGCAAACCATCGGTGATCAAGAGCTGTGTGGGAATATTCCTGGTTAAGAACTGCCTCTCTCCGAGTGATAGGCAGAGGGTCGGGGAAAGGATATTCAGGCGGTGAGAATTCGGCCAGGGCAGACGCATTGCTGGTTCCAGCAAGGTTTCTTTTCGGGTTCAGAGTCAATTTTCGAAGATTGTTCATTAACGGGTTTGATCGAGTGGAATCTGCTGGAGAGGTGACGGGACCTGATTCTGAGTAGGTCTCTGACTCAGCGGAGCATAGACTCATTTGCGACGCGGCATTCTGGTTGGAAGACCATGCTGGGGGCGGCGGCTTGGGGCTAGGAAGACAATATTGGATCAAGTTTTTGGAGATGCTCAAGCGTGGCTTGCGTGTCGAATTTTCTGGGGCTGGTGGGGAGAGGGTTGATTGAGACGGCTCGGTGTCCTTGGCGGAATGGTCTGAGAGAGTTGATGTGCTGGGATTGCAGGACAATTCTTCTGTGGCGGGCTGCAACTCCTGCCCGGCTTCTGTTACGGCCTGATTGATCGACAGCCTGTCACTGCCTGTAATCTTGTCTGGTGCGAAGCGCTCTACTAGACTTCGACGAGAAACAGAGCGCGACAGCCGTGATAGAGGTTGACTTAAAGACTTCGAAAGAGGCTTGATGTCAAGGCTGGCGGTATCGCCAGCGGGAGTTGATCCATAATCTCGTGAAAAGGGGCTCTTGATGGGAAGCTCGGTGTGAATGTCTAGATCGCTCTCCACAGTAGGTTGTCGAGAGGGAATCGATTTCTTCAAGAACCTTCGAATTCGGGATGTACCTTGATGGCTGTTGGAACGTAAACTGTTGCTACTGTAGTTCCGATGATGAGCACGGTCATGCTTTATCACCTCATGGTCCCCAGGCTCCTCGAGCAGATAAGCTTCCTGAAGGTAGGCCAAAGCCATGAAGAATTGGAGTCGGGCGTGTTTAAAGGTTTATCCAGCGGAAATTGTACGCGGCTGGATGTAAATAATTCATGCATGCATACCATTGAAGCGTCAGTAGAGGGCTCAGCTATCGGGCATATCTCCACGCAACCAACACACGCGTAAGCTTACCAATTATGTAACAGAAGCAGTTTCAAAGAGTGGACAATCCGGGATATCTGGGCGGATCACACCAGATATCTGAAACCCGAGGTTCCGAAACCTGCGGATATGGGCAGGAAATTTTCTGGATCTGAAGTGGGGCTCTTCAGGATGCAGCTCAGCGGAATAGACACGCGGAAAAGATGAGAGGAGATTGGCGAATGGCCTGAATACGAAAAGGAAATGGGAGGAAATACCCCTACAAGAGAGAGGACGCCTGATAAGGGCACCTCGAACAGAAACAGAAAGACAAAGCCACTACAGCCGTAACACCGCGGGGCGAATTCCATTCTGCGCACCTACCAAAACTTAGGCCCCTCCAGAGACCTTACTGTGGTGGTAGTGTGGGGGACTCCTTCCTGCCCGGGGGCTTGGGGAGGGTGTCCCCTCTTCACTTTGCTTCTTGCAGGTTCAGGGTGGCGCGTTGGTTTTCCATTGCGCTTCCCCTAGGCCGACTTGAGCCCCTTTGGCGGGGGCTCCAAGCCGGCCGTGGGTGGGTCAGGAGGGGCTTTACATCCCATGTCTCTCGAGCTTCCGGAGACTCCTCGGATTCTATGCTGGGTCTCGGTGGCTCGAGAGGGGTGAAAAGCCCCCCGGATCGGCAGAAGAAAAGGAGCACGCTCTTGGGGGATCGGTGCTAGACCCTCCATGGTCTGTGCACGTCTCCAAGAGTGTGATCTGTCGGGGTGGATGGGTGGTGTCGAAAAGAAAACGGAGAGAGTACCTGCGTAAAAGATGGGATGCTCTGATCGAGGGGAGAAGGTGTGAGCTGGGGAACGAAAAGGGTGCTGAGTGAGCTCCCTTTTGTGTCCCTCTCGCTGTCCTTTCCCCTCGGGGCCCATCCTTGGGTCGTGTTGGAGGCCGGGATGACCAAGGTGGTAAACTTACATCATCTTAGTCTAACTAGAGTTATGCATATACCAACCATTGTACATATATGCATAACTGCGGCTGTGCAGCTCTTGTACTTAGTCTAATCATGGCGCCCGGTACCGGTCCTCTCTTTTTCCTCACCGAGATTGGACCGATACCGAGCGTACATGAGCTTACCCGTGACGCATTTCTTATCGTCAGGTAAGCGTAATCACAACCGAGATTGGACCGATACCGAGCGTACATGAGCTTACCCGTGACACATTTCTTATTGTCAGATCTGCATTCACTCCCCTGAGTGTCTTATAGGTTAAAAGCCGAATGCTCTACCGACTGAGCTAACCGGGCAGAAATGACTCAACTGAAAATCTTGTTCGAAGAAATGGGAGGACTGTGTTTGCAGAGCAGTTTCTCGGCTCCAGTTGGGATTGACGCGAAGACTTTTGAATTCGTGGTTAGCCAAAAGCTCGAATCCGCGACTGCCGTCGGCATGAATGATGTGATGACAGTAATCCAGTCAGCTACTGGAAAATCTCAGCAGAAGACGGCAATGACCATTGAAGACCCATACCAACCAATGGACCTAGATGCGATAAACGCGATCCAAACCAATCCGGGTAGATATGCCCCACCCCACCGCAGGACCCAACAGTACCCTCAGGCACAGAGACCGGCGATGAATCAACAGAACGCGTTACCGACTTCAGCGCCGAAACCGCAACTCTCCATCGGAAAAGCAACGGCCTATCGAGGTGTACCTCTCAATAGCAATCTCACCAATAAACACGGGACCCAGTGCCATTACTGTAAGCAATATGGTCACTGGTACAACATCTGCAAGGCGTTCTGGGACGATTTAGCATCTGGCGTAATTGGTCCACCACCAGAAGAACACGACTCCCCGGGATCCAACTATCTCTCACCGGAACGGCCGTTTGGGAAACACAATCGTCTTAGACAACTAGATGTTCCGGAGATCAGCGACGGCAAGATCCTTCTTGATTCAGGGGCCTCGACTCATTTTCAAGGGCACGATTTCAATACCGACAAAGCAAGGGACGGTGACAGTTGAGGATGTTTATTACTGCCCGGGTGTAGATGGAATCATTTTATTGGTGGGAAGATTGACGAGCGCTGGATGGAAGCTATTTTTTCAAAATCAAGACGCATTGCTTACTAGCCCAAACAACGTAGTTTTTAAGACATTGTATAAAAACTATTGCTGGTTTCTAAGTAATCTAAATCAATCCCTACTATTGAATAAAGTCACCCAGAAGCCTTCATTTGACCCTTTCCTTTGGCACTGCCGCCTTGGACATGTCTCGGAAGAAGTTGTGAGGAAGTACCTAAGCCAACATTATCCGGAAGAGATCGAAGGAAAAGTGTGGGCCTCCTTCTTCTGTCAACAATGCGCCACATCAAAGAGTATTGACAAGAAGTCTCCAGGAGGAAACTCACTCATACCCCGCGATGAACCGCTGGACTTCCTGGTCTTGGACGTGGCAGGACCTTTTCCGTACGATATGTCAGGCAAGCAATACGTGTTGACTATGCGTGACCACGCGTCAACCTACATCTGGTGTGACGTAATGGCCGAAAGGAGCAAGGTGCCTGGTAAAATTATGGTGTGGATGAATCATTTGAAGAACACATTTGGCAGGTGCCCCAAGAACCTACGATGTGATAACGCGCCGGAATATACAGCTTCACTAAAGAAACTCCTTGTACCAACGGGTGTCTCGTTAGCTCCAGTACCACCGTATAGTCCAGAACACAACGGAGAAGCCAAGATAGTCAACCGCACACTCGGAGACATGGCGAGAACCATGCTACATGAATCCAAAATACCAAGACCATATTGGAGCTATGCGTACAGGATGGCGGCACACATTCACAACCGAATACCCAACAAGAAAGTCGAGCAGTGTCCTCTCACGGCACTTTATGGAATTGAAATTGATCCAAACGTTTTGTATCCATTCGGGGCGGAGGCCATCGTCCACATCCCATGAGAAAAAAGGGACAAGTTATTGCAGCGAGCTCACGTAGGCAAACTCATTGGATACCCAGCCGCCGGGGGTGGGTGGCTAGTTCACTCATCATATGATGGAAGGATTCTCCACTCGACCTCGGTGATTTTTCCAGAATTTCAACACCTGCCAGTGAAGATAAAGGAGAAGACCAAGGGCGACCTCGACTTTATCCTCAATCAAATAGTCTTGAAATTAGGCAAAGAAGCGACAGAAGAGAATGCTAAGGCTGAAGCGCAAGCCATAGCCAAACTTCCGGTAAACAAAGACCGACGACTTCTGCTGAACATCCGCGCTGCACTACAAGCTGTGAATTCGAAGAAATGGATTGAAGCTGCCAACTACAAAATTGATAAATTCTTTGAACTTGATGTATGGGAAGCCGTTGAACCGTTTGCGGGTGTGAAAGCATTGGGATGTCAATGGGTGTTTGCCATAAAAGAGGGACCAAAAGAGGGCAATGCGGACATTTTTTGGGCGAGATACATAGCAAAAGGATTCAACCAGGTAATGGGGCGAGATTGTAACAAAACTTATGCCCCAACGGCGTCACTAGTAACCCTTCGACTATTGATTTCTTTGGCGATAAAATACCACTACCCAATAGCAACATTCGACGTGAGCTCAGCCTACCTTTAAAGCCCGATAGAGGAAGAAGTATACGTACAACCTCCCATAGAAATTCGACCTGAACTGAAAGGAAAAATAATGAAGTTGAAGAAAGCAATGTATGGGACAAAGCAAGCAGCACGTTGTTGGTGGAAATTTTTCAAAGGGAAGATGGAAAGTCTAGGTTTCATTGCATCGGAGCTAGAACAATCACTATACATATATCAACGGGACAATGACTTCATTATCATATGGCTACACGTGGACAACGGATTTGCAGTGGCATCAAATGAAGGGCTCATGTCAGAATTGAGAGTGGCAATGGAGAAAGACATGAAAATCAAATGGTCAGATAAAGTTGCGAAAATTGTTGGCATAAACATCAAGCTGAAGGCAGATGTGGTTGAATTAGATCAAGAGAAACTGGCTGACCAGATAATCAACGACTACTCAAGGCAAACCTACCCTCAAAGAAGTACTCTACCAGACAGCGCACTCAAGATACATGCGGGAGAACCAATTGACCAAACAGAATATAGATCAGTTCTTGGCTCGCTCATGTATTTAGCAGCAGGGACAAGACCCGACCTGTCGTACGGTGTAAATCTTTTGGCACGTTACAGCCAGAACCCATCTCACGCACACTGGAAGGCGCTAGATTTCTTGATTGGATACTTGAAGCGCTCGAAATCAATGAAGCTGAAATTGGGGGGAAGAGGCGATTCTTTGGATCTTTGGTCGGATGCGAATTGGGGAGGCGAGCATGAAAGGCTGACTTCGGGCTTTGTGATCAAGCACCTAGGCGATGCCATTGCATGGGGAGCAAAAAGGCAGGCAGTGGTGGCACTATCAACGTGTGCGGCGGAGTATGTGGCGTTATCGGATGGATCTCAACATCTCGCCAGTCTATCAATACTTCTTGAGGACATTCATCACCCACTAAAAATGAAAATCTTTTGCGACAACGAGGCGGCGATACTGATTGCAGGCAACAATGCATCCAAGAAGAAAACAAGATACTTGATCAGAGCATTTTACTTTATCAATGATTTTGTCTGGGAAAACAAGATACAGATACAATGGACAAGCACTCAACACCAACAGGCGGATATCTTCACCAAGAAACTGGGGCCAAACAAGATGGCAGCGGCGCTGGAAAAATTAGGACTAGCGGGGTGAAGTTTACCAACTTGGGGGGGGATGTTGGAGGCCGGGATGACCAAGGTGGTAAACTTACATCATCTTAGTCTAACTAGAGTTATGCATATACCAACCATTGTACATATATGCATAACTGCGGCTGTGCAGCTCTTGTACTTAGTCTAATCATGGCGCCCGGTACCGGTCCTCTCTTTTTCCTCACCAAGATTGGACCAATACCGAGCGTACATGAGCTTACCCGTGACGCATTTCTTATCGTCAGGTAAGCGTAATCATAACCAAGATTGGACCGATACCGAGCGTACATGAGCTTACCCGTGACACATTTCTTATCGTCAGATCTGCATTCACTCCCCTGAGTGTCTTATAGGTCGCCTGTCTCGCCACCTACATATCTCAGAGGCGTAATGCCTGTGCTGCCGTGTTGACGGCTGTCGCCCAGCCATTTTTATGCCAGACGCCACATAGACCCTCTATGTGGTGCATGCACCCATGGCCATGTGACGCCCACACGGAGCCCCCCCTGGGCGCCACGGGCCTCTGGCTAGCCTAACTATAACACCAGGGTTCGCAGTCGACACAGCAACAACGAAAAGAACTGCGTCGGCGCGACCCCCCCCCCCGACGCCACCAAATTGTTTTGGTGGCCAACGTGATGTCTCTACGCTGGAGGCCGTTGGCGCCGCAGTCGGCATTTCTTCCAATGCAAGCCTTGCGTCCGAGTCCGCCGTCGGCACATCCTTGACGCAAAAGCCCATTGTAACACAAAATGCATTGCGCCGGGCTTGCGCAACGCAAATTGCAGTACGCAATGCCTGCGTAATATTTACAATCACTTGGCTGGTGCAAAAATTGCCTCCAGCTTGGGCTTGAACCCAGAGCTATCAGATGCTGTCTGGTCCAGCAACCAGGGTCCTACTTCCACCCCTAGACTAAACACCTTTTGGCCTATCACCCAGTGTGCTATACTAAGGCCCACGTTTTCCTGTCCAGTATTCCTGCTGACAACCTTTTTTCAACATGTTCTCTTTTCTTTTTTTTTTTTTGAAAAATGGAACTCTCACTACCTTTCTCCTAAAGCAAAAGCGTATATAGGACCCTTGCTCAAAAAAAAGCAATCTGATGATTGCTTGCCAACCCGGACGGCGAGCCAATCATGACCTATGCTTGACGCGGGCCCAACCAGCCGAAGGTGTTGGCTTGCCGCTGCTGGCAAGCCTTTGTCGGCTGTCTGCTGTGTTGGACCCTTGTTTGACGTACAGTCAAGCCAACCGAACCAACAAGTTGGCCCAACCCAGCCGTACCGTCAGTGTTGAGTTTTCGCCATGACAGTCTTGTGAAAGGAATGAGTCTCATTTCCTCCCTTGCTTCTGCTCCCTTGTCTCCTCCTTTTTTGGGGCCTCATCCTCTCCTGGCCATCACATTCCCTTCCTTGCGACCACTCTTGTCTTGACTTCGATCAGACTCGACTCTTCAATATTTGTCTCGACATCGCTCAAGACGCAAAACTCATTCCGGCTCGACATTGCTTGAGTTCCTTATCAATCTCTTGATTGGCTCATCTCTCCAATTTGGTGAGAAACGAACAACAATAACCTTGGTCCATTCCTCCCTTGGCTAATCCCTTTTTCCTTTCTCTCTTTCTATCTTTTCCAGTGTCCTTGTTCCCATTCTACTCTCTCCTGTCCTTGGTTGTCTCAGAATCTCAATTCTCTTGTGGTGGTAAGTCTCTCTCATCTTCTCTCCTGTTGTTCTTTCTAATTCCTTTCTTAATCATTCTAATGTTGTTTCTTCAGTCTGGTTCTTAATTTTACAGCAATTCAGATTAAATCTTCACAGTCAGCCTGCTCAGCAGGGCCAAAAGGGGTTGGCTGGGTGAAGCCATTGCAGTAACTTTACCTTGCTGTCATGCCAGCGCAATGCACCGTTGATGCCGGCTTGACAGCTGGTTTGGATGGGTCATACCAACATCAATCTGACCCATCCCCGGCGTTGACCTGCCTCCGCAGTCAAATTTGTGGCAGGTAGTCGGAATTTTAATTTCACAAAAAATGACCAAAAATGAAGAAAAATATATACCTCTGCATTGGGGAACCTAAAGCCCCCCAAAATTTTGGGGCCATAAATCACTTTGTGTTGAGATAGTGTATTAGCATTTCCCTATGTAGTATGCTTCTAACCTATAAACCCACAACTTAGCCTATATTATACATGTATATAGTCTAGTTGTTCTTCTTACTGTTATCATTCCTCACTGAATGATCATTACAAGTTGACTCACTGTGCTAGGACCATGTCCTTGACACCTTGTCAAATTCTCTTAGTCTTGTGTCACCCAGTTACCCTCAACAGGTTATGAGACCCATGTACTCCCCTGTTGCACCTTTTTATTTGCTTTGCTCACACTCATTTTCACCGGCTTCACTCTCTCTCCCGCATATTTTTAGGCCCCCCCTCTGTCTTTTGCTAGACCCAGCTGGAACAACCACAAAATCTTGCTTGTTGGAACTCGTCACCGCTTGTCTGAAGTCTTTGGAGATTGTCAGGAATCTTTGGAGATGATGAGCTTCACGGCATTGGCACACCCCAGGAAAGGGGTGTGCTACTGTGGGTCTAATTTGGCGGATTTCCTTAGTAGGAAATCCGCCAAAGCGTTAGCTACAGTGCCCCAAAGCCCCCAAAATTTTAAAGTGGGCATGAAAGACTCTGAAAGGCACATGGTGAACTTCTTGGCAGTATTAAACCCCAGGAAAGGGGTGTGCTACTGTGGGTCTCATTTGGCAGATTTCCTACTACAGAAATCCGCCAAAGCCTTTGCCACAGTGCCCCTGCAAAGTGCACCAAAGTTTTGGATCATGGTATAAAATACTCTGTAACCAAATGGTTAGCTGCAAGGCAGTAACACACCAGCATAAAATAATTTTGAGGCAGCTGGGGCTTTTGGTCATAACATATCTGCTACTAATTGCATCCGCAACAGATAATAGTGCCTCTGCCACAGTTGATAGCGCCTCTGCCACAGTTAATAGTGCCTCTGCCACAGTTAATAGTGCCTTTGCCACAGTTAACAGTGCCTCCGCAACAGTTAATAGTGCCTCTGCAACAGTTAATAGTGCCTCCGTCACAGTCAATAGTGCCTCCGCGGCCCGCCCCATTTGTGTGGCGGAAGGATTATTAACTGTGGCAGACACACTATTGACTGTGCCGGAAACACTATTAACTTTGACAGAAGGACTAATAGCTGTGGCAGAGGCACTATCAACTGTGGCGGAGGCACTATCAACTGTGGCGGAGGCACTATTAACTGTGGCAGAGACACTATTAGCTGTGGTGGAGGCACTATTAACTGTGGTGGTAGCAATTAGTAGCAGATATGACCAAAAGCCCCAGCTGCCTCAAAATTATTTTATGCTGGTGTGTTACTGCCTTGCAGCTAACCATTTGGTTACAGAGTATTTTATATCATGATCCAAAAATTTGGTGCACTGTGGCAAAGGCTTTGGCGGATTTCTGTAGTAGGGAATCCGCCAAATGAGAGCCAGAGTAGCACATCGACGGGGGGGACCCAGGAGAACTCGGATGTGGCGGACGAATTGGTGGTGATGAAGGCGGTGAACAAGGAAGACCCGTCGGGAAAGATGCTCTCGGAGTCGTGGGCGTCGAAGCGAGCGCGGATCAGGCAGTCGTCGCCGTACGGCCACTTTTAGCCAACTGGAACCTGTTCTTGGTGATCGTCAAGACAGGCACGGATGCAGAGGAAAAAACTCAACTTCAACCACCAAAAACCAACCACCCTTCAAACTCATCCAAACATCAAATCCTAAAAAATCGTAAAAGTATCATCCAAAGTATCTTCTCCTTTTCCCTGTTCACCTTCTCTTCAATTCCCTCTTAAACCTTAACCCTTTTCCCATCCCCCCTTCCTTCTTCCAAAACCTTAAAGATTGAGTTTTCAGACCCCCCCAAAAAGAGTACAAGGTTTTTACCGTACTCGGCTTGTGTAGCCAACAACATGGCCCCCAAGAACCTTAAAGGTTCGCGGGTCGATCAGGATGGCTGGTCAAAAACCATAGAGATGGAGGATATTGAAGCCTCCGGTTCGTCTATGGACCAGTTGGGTTCTCCTGACCGTTCTCAAACTCCAACCCAGTCGGACTTCTCTCATAATCCTCCCCTTACCCAGTCCCGCCACAATGCCCAAAACCCTGATAATGGGTTTCTCAGTGCGATTGCTGAGATCTTTGCCCATCCTAACTCAGATGGGAGTATTTTCATAAACACGGAAAAGGTTAAAACCTTATCCCCTCTCTTGGCAATCAAAAAGATTGCTAGTATTCAGACTCTCTCCGCTGTGGAGAAGATCACCAAGCAATTAGACTCCATGGAGAAGTCTATCAATTCAGTGGTTTGCCCTGAATCCAGAAATAACCCATCGTGGGCCTCAGCCACTAAAAAGAACACTCCGGTGATTCCTCACTCGGTTAATGTTTGTTCACCTCCTTTGAATAAGATTTTGAACAAATTTTAACCGGCTTTTTTTATCATTCGTAAGACTATTCCGGATTCTCGTCCTTTTTTCCAGATGTCTCCCCCGTAGATTACAAATAAAGTAAATGAGGTCCTTAAGGATAATGAAATGATGGCAGTAGATGGTTCGCCTATCAAGGTCAGAGGTGTAGCCCGGCTACCGTCGGGTGATTTTAAATTTTTCACTCAATCCCGTTTTGCAGCGAACTGGCTGCTTGAACACAAGCACGAGTGGACACACTTGTGTGATCCTACTCTTATTACTCCTCCTTCCACTTTCCCGGTTATCCTTCACTCGGTTCCAATTTCCTTTACCCCGACTAACAAATCGTCTCTCGCAGAATTGTGCAGAGAGAATAACATTCACCCAGACCACATACACAGTGCTTGTTGGCTTGAGAATCCCCAAGCTAATAAAAAGTCTCACGGTTCACTGATTGTGAACTTTTTTGACAAAGATCTTGCTCGCAAGATCAAAAGAGGTAGTCTTTTTTATAATTATTTACCGTTGTCTGGAGCCCATTACAAAAAGTCCCCCCTTCAATGTTTTCAGTGCCTAGAAGTAGGCCACACCGCTCAAATTTGTAAAAACACTCCTCTTTGTAAACACTGTGGTGATCCCCATAATTCTAAAGATTGTCAATCTGATGTTGGTAATGATAAATGTGTTAAGTGTATTCAGTACAAGAGAAAAATAAGTACATCATCTGAGTTTGACGATGATAACATTCGTTTTTATCATTCCCCCTTGAGTCTTAAGTGTCCCTTAAAAACTAAGAATTTTCGCAAATCTATTATTAATCAATGATAAGTAAAAATCAAATGTATCCAAACCCTCATTCCCTTCCGGTTACCAACTCAGCTTCTTCAGCTTCTTCGTCATCTGAGTCAAATCCGTCAAATTTCAAAATTCTCCAGCTAAACTGTCATAACTCCTTCGACGTCACTTCAAATGCGCTAAACTCCGATTCAGGCTTCTCGATCCTTGTTCTTCAAGAACCATGGATCAATCCACACACATTCAAACTTCCACATTACGAGAATTGGTCATGTTTTCTTGACCCAAATCACTCACCTGTCGATTATAACAACAAACATCGGATATGTTTCTTTTTCGACAAATCATTCTCTTCGGCTGAAATTTTTCAATTAAGGGACGGTTCCAGGATTCTCTCAGCAATCGACTTAACAATCAATCATGAAAAAATTAGCAAAATTCGCTTTATCAACTTGTACAATCCACCCAGATCGTTTGAAGGCATTAATCATCTTACCAGTTGGCTGGAGCAACATAACAATCGACGTATCCCTTTGTTTATTTTTATGGATTTGAACCTTCATCATTGATCCTGGAATCCTGCTAATTATAATCACACGCATCAGCAATCCAAAGAGCTTATCAGAACTTGCGGCCGGAACGGTTTTAGAATTGTTTCAGAAAAAGGCAAACCTACGTGGATTAATCGGAGAACCAGTGCAACGGTCATCAATCTTACTTGGGGCAACCATTCAGCTATCAAATTCGTTCAGTCATGTTCGACTTCATCGACTAATTTTGGTTCGGACCACCAAGCAATTGTTCTTCAACTTAATTTCAATCCTCACCCCATCCCAGTCACCCGTCTTTCCATCGATCTGAAACAATTGAATGTGGAAAAATTCTGTATCGACTTAACCAACAATATCGACAAGATTTCAGATTTCCCTTTGTTAAATTATAACTAGAGGCCAAGGCGGCTTCACCCCTGCAAAATCTAGGTTTAGTTGACCCACCTTCTGTGTTTAATCTCACTACCCAACTTTATGCAGTATCAGTCCATACAGATTTATCAGACACACCAGGTTTTCACTGCATTTTTGACCCCCCTCTAGTCTACCCATCCTTTTAAGCAACCAGAGGCCAAGGCGGCTACGCCGTTGTAATTGTTACAATTTAAAATCTAGAACCCCAACCCACCTTTGCAAAAAAAAAAAAATCAGAGTCTACAATTATCCACCAAGTAGTATCTGCATCACAGTTGAGAATTTCAAAAATTTACAACAAACTTTCAAATGATGATCCTTCAAAATCTGGTAATCTACAGCATGTACAGTGGGTTTTTGCTACCTTTTTGGAGAGGTAAGGAGCTCTCACCAGACTTCAAGTTATTCCTCAAAAAATATGATGGTGGAAAATAGGGCCCCGTTTGGAGCCAATATAATTGCACAATATAATCTGGAAACTTGTGACATCTGATCAAGTTTTGGCGGACCTGATCAGATGTCACATAGGATGTCATGCAAAAAAACTCATATATTGCCTGGATTATATTGGCTCCAAACGGGGCCTAGGTCTACACACTGTGCTATTTGATATACTCACACAATTTTAGTCATATGCACTGCCAGCACAATTGGCTGGGTTAAGGTTATCCCAGTTAAACTGGGATGCACTTAACCAATTTAAACTTGGGTGATCTGAACTGATGAAATATAAATCCAAGGAACCCCCCTTGGGTTTATATTAAATTGGTTGAGATCAACCAAGTTTAAATTGGTTGAGTGCATCCCAGTTAAACTGGGATGACTTCAACCCAGCCAAACATGCTGGCAGTGATGCTGTTTCTCCAGTATCATGACTCAATTGAATTGAAAAATGACCATTTGAGTGGAAGGATGCATGAAATGTGGAGTTCCTTCTCAAGAATTCAAATAGAAATCAAGTAAATCTTTACAGGAACAATAAGGGCTCAGTTCCCCATACAATTCACCCTGATACAAAGTTCAATGTATTTGTTTTTGAGAGTGAGAAAAATTTCATCCATGCTCTGAACCCCAGTAGCATGGCTAGCTTGCAAGCCAACACTCAAGTTAGAGGAGAAACACTAAACATGGGATATACAAAAGTGTACTGATAAAAGCCTGTGTTGAAGTTTGCAGGATACTTTTGCCTTTGACTTTTATTTTAAAAGGGCAGCACTGATTTCACATTTATGCAAGTTTGAAAACTGGCTGATGATTCCATAGGGCAAGTTCTGGGGGCAACAATGGCGAAGTTTGGCAAGGGGTTGAGAGCTTGTGGGGAGTCAAGATTGAGATGGGGATGGTTGAGAGCTGGGCCGGGCCGGGGAGGAGGAAGATGGGCCGGGTAGTTTTGAGAGGGTCACGAGTAGACGATGGGTTGGAGGGAGGGGTGGATAGACAGAGAGAGGATGAGGCGAAGCAGGCCGGAATTTCGGGTTCTAGCGGGTCGAGCTTATGATGGCGACAGAGGGATGGAGAGGAGGAGGAGGAGGAGGACGGTGACGAGAGCGAGTCGGAGGAGGCGGAGAATGAGTTGGTGGGCAGGGGTGTCAACCAGGGTAAGAGCTGATTGTCGGTGCTGAGGGTGCTGGGCAGGGCGGGCATGTGGGCGAGTGTGGGGGTATTGTTGTTGCCCTTGTCGGCAGGATCGGCGGCAGCGGCAGAGTGGCTGAGGAGAAGCATGGCAGGGTTGGCTGAGAGGCTTCGGGGATGGTTGGCCATTGTCGCTCGGGTGGAGGGAGCGAGGCGATATGGGTTAGAGAGGCATCTTAAGAAGCAGGCGGCGCTGGGGCACAGGGTTTGGCGCAACACCGGGCCCAGATTGGTTGCAAAGACCTGTGCCAAAA
This sequence comes from Puccinia triticina, assembly GCF_026914185.1. Classification (NCBI taxonomy): domain Eukaryota; kingdom Fungi; phylum Basidiomycota; class Pucciniomycetes; order Pucciniales; family Pucciniaceae; genus Puccinia; species Puccinia triticina. The sequence continues at coordinate 2,238,229 of NC_070572.1, forward strand.
ACACGAAACACATGAGCAACTGAGTGACATCTCTTGGATGCAGGAAAGAGAAGGTGAGGGTGAGACCTTTCCATCATGGCCACCGAAAAGCACCCAATTACGTTTGTCAAAGAAACAAAACGGATGGCTGACGCCGGCATGGATGAAGCGATCTTTGGCAGGGAGGCAAATGAGCAGTCGCAATGTCCTCCCCAGCGCCTTGGCGCATAATACTTGTTGATTGGCCATCCCAGCCCGACAAGAGCAACGAACACGCCCAGCAAGACCATCCGATGGCGAGGGTGCTGCTTAGCGGCGGTCAGAGGAGTGTATGATCTGGTCAGATTATGCAACGGTTGGTTTGTGCGCGCGCCTAAATACTTATGTCTTATGTATCAGGTGCTGTTGCCTGCAATGGCCAGCGTGGCACTTGATATTGTTGTTTGTACTTGGAGGCTTGGTGATAGCCTGGTGTTGAAATGGGGTACCAGGGTCGAGGCGTCGAGTTGGAGAGGAGCAGTCGGGCAGGCATGTCGGGTCCAAATGGCTATTTAAGGTGAAGCCTGATGTAGTATTGTTTGCCGCAGGCATCCTCTGCCGCTGTAATTCCAGCGTGCGGTTTGTCCTCACCCCCCTCCGCTGTTGCACTTGCACAGTTTGAGGGGCAAAGAGTGGGCCCCCCACTGGTCAGCAGCCTTTGCTGCGGGCCGGGGGCCTTCACGTCCATCCCTTTTGACCTGTGCGCTTGACGCGGGCTGGGGGTTGAGCCTGTGGACACAGCACTTCTGCTGATGTTGGAGGGCTAGGTTGCGATTTTTGCTTTTGTTATATGTATTGTTTGAGGAATAGTTGTGATTTTTGGATTGATTTTCTGTACAATGGGGAAACCCTTGATTTTTTTTTCTTTCTCATTTGGTGTATTTATTTACAGGGGGAACCCTTGATATTTTTTTTAGGATTCTGGAAAAACTGTGTCTTTAATAAACTTGGATGATGTTGATGTATTTGTTGAAAAACTAACCTCTGGTTTTCAGAATTTGGTTGATAAACAGAAAAAAATAGTCAAAGCAAATAAGACTAAGTTCAAGTCGTGGTGGGACAATGAAATTCTCTCACCGATCGTCAAGAAGAGAAATCAAGCTTGAAAGTGGATGCTTGTCGCCCACTCAGTCCAGGCTTGTGATTGTTATCATCACTGGCAGAAGGTTTTCAAGGAAAAAGTCTTCAAACTAAAAAGAAATCATTGGCGTAAGTTTTTGGCTGAAAGTAAAGATCATCAGATCTTTAAGGCGTACAAATTCACCAAACCGAGTAGCAGTGGTAATGTCGCACCACTGTTAAATGATTGAGATGAACTCACTTCGGATAAAGAAGACCAATCCCAACTGCTTTTCAAAGGAACTTTGGAAGTTCCTATTAATTGCAATATTAGTGATATTATCCCACCTGATTTTTCCAATCCTCCTTTTTTTCCCGATATTTCCGTTTGAGAAATCAATAACATTCTGTCAAAACTTCCCAAAAAAAAGGCTTCTGGTCATGATGAGATTGCTAACGAACTTTTATTTTGGAGTAAATTGGTTATCTGTCCGTTCTTAATCAAGTTATTCTCAGCCTGTCTTCATTTGGGATATTTCCCTAAAAAATGGAGACATGCGGTTACGGTTATTATTCGTAAAGCGGATAAAGAATCTTACGCTCTCCCGGGGTTGTATCGACCAATTGCATTATTATCATGCTTAGGAAAAGTTTTTGAAAGCTTACTCACCAAAAGAATTACATTCTGGGCTGAGAATAACGAGGTAATAGCTCAAGGCCATTTTGGTGGTAGAGTGAATCAATGCACGGATGATGCAAATTTATTTCTATCTTCCTGGATCAGAAAGAAATGGAGGGAAAATAAAATCGTTTCAGCGCTCTTTCTGGATGTTAAATCAGCATATCCATCTTGAAAGAATTCAAAGGTCTAAGAGCATTCATTTCTGATTAGATAAAACAATAATAGCTAAAAGACAAGTTATTGTTTCCTGAGAAATGAATGTGAAATTACCTAAGAGCAAGAGACTGGCTGCTCTTTGTCTTAGTTGCACTTTTGGTGTTCTGAGAACTGTAGCGTTTAGTGCGCGGGTTCTAGCTGTTGAAGTTATTGCTCGTCAGCTTTTCCCGCTTTCCTTTATAGTGCGGAACTTGCGGTTCTTACAGGTTCGAGGCTTTGGGCTCGATTGCTCCTGCTTGTTTCTCTTTTGCGAAACGATCCAATAATCTCTTGACGTTCTCTGTTTAGATTAACAATCAAGATCTTATCTTAGTGACTTTCTTTATTGCTAAAGTTCAGAGTCTTGCGACCTTGCTCACCGTCTCCCGTTTTCTCTCTTTGAGTGAATCCGGTCGTTTGGTTTGTCTCGTCCTGAGCAAATTTATCTGTCAGGTACGGAAGATTAAAGCATTAGCTTTTCTTCTTACTCTGTTAGTTTTGGTCCTCTCACTTGCTCACCTTCGGTGTTCACTGAGATTCTTTCTAACAGAGTTTTCGGACCGGGATTGACTTTCTCCACGTGTCTTGCGCTGCTGGCGGATAGTTTAACTGTATGCATCATTTGAGCATCAGTATTTTCACTTCTCCGCTGCGCTGCGTTGGACTGCGGGAATGGGTTTGCTTTTTCGCTTACCTTTCTCCGCAGCTGTTTGAGCTCCGGACAACTTCCTCAATTTATGAGAACGCTGCCTTTCGCCTTGGTCTGTAATCTCACAGCCTTCCATGCTTCGAGTCGGGAGATTCAAAGCAGAATCCCAAATCTTGATGACTGAAAGGCTTTGAAGGGATCTTTTGATGGTTGCTCTTCCAATCGGCTTGGTGAGAAAGTCCGCTGGATTGAGACTTGACTTGATGTAGAATAGCTTGATGAGGTCCACGGCTATGAGTTCTCTGACAAAGTGAAGCCTGATGGCCATATGCTTTGTTCTGAAGCTGTTCTGGGAGGTTTCACTCTTCGCCAAATCAATGGCTCCTCGGTTGTCCACATGTACAGATATCTTCCTGAGGTTTGGAAAGATAGTCGTCTCGTCCGCCAGATTAGCCACCCAGGCCAGTTCCCTGCCGAGATCCGAGAATGCCTTGTATTCAGCCTCTGTTGTTGACAGCGACACCGTTGTCTGCTTCGTCGATTTCCAGCTGATCAAGTGCGTTCCTGCTAACACCGCGTAGCCCGTTGTCGACCTTCTCGTGTCCGGGCAGTTGCCCCAATCGGCATCAACATCCTTCACTGCTGATTCTTGCTGCTTCACAAATGTTAGACCAATGTCTCTTGATCCTTTTAGGTATCGAAACACTTGCACCGCCGCCTGATAGTGCTTGATCCCCGGCTTTTCAAGGTACTGGGACAAAGTGCTTACAGAGTAGGCAATGTCCGGCCTCGTTAGGATGCTGAGGTAGTTTAAGGAGCCCACTAGAGCTCGATAGCTCACGCCCAGCTTCTCAAACTCTCGTACTTCTTCAGTTGTCGCTTTCTTGAGATGTTCCCTTGGGTTGAGAGGGCACGTCGCCGGGTGAAGACCTTCTAAGCCGAATTCCGCTAGTTTTCGGTCAATGTATTGAGTTTGATTTATCTGAATACCGCCTTCAAACCTTTCAATATTCATTCCCAGCAGAAACTCCGCCTGTCCCATGTATTTAATTTCAAACTCGCGTTCCATCTCCTCTTTGAAGACCTCCGGGTGGCTGCTAATGATGACCAGATCGTCAACATGAGCGAAGATCCAGGTCACAGGCTTTCCTCTTGAGCTCAGCCGCCAGAACACACACGGATCCGATATTGCTGCGGTAAATCCTAGCGAGAACAGGTAGTTCGACAGACGCTTATACCACACCAAGGGCGCTTGCTTTAACCCGTAAATAGCCTTCTTGAGTTCTAATACGGAGTTGGGCGGGCATTCCAGACCGGGAGGCGGCAGCAGAGTCACTTTGTCCTCTAAGGGACACGTTAGAAACGCGCTCCTCACATCAAGCTGATGTATTTTCAAGCCATTGTTTACCGCAAAGGACAGAAGAAACCTCAGCGACGCCGGCTTGCCCGTAGGTGCGTACTTTGCTTCGAAGTTCAGCCCATGCACTTGCTTGAATCCTTGCGCACAGATTCTGGCCTTGAATTCAACGACCTGATTCTCAGATCCGAGTTTTTTCCTGTAGGCCCACGTGGCCGGTATGGGATCGTCGCTTTCGACCCTCACTCGCACAATCCAGACCTCGTGCTTCTCCATATTCTCGATTTCCTTCTGTTCAGCCTTCATCCAGCTCGAGCTTTCCGCGCACCCAATGGCCTGCTTGTGATTTTTAGGCTCTATTGAGACTGATACCGTGTAAGCTTGCCTTCTTTCCCGTTTTCCTTCGACAATGTTTCTTTCATCAATACCGCCGATGATGATTCTTGAGGACTTCTGTTGAGCGTCTTCTTCCCAGCGTTCTGAGGCTCCACTGAGACTTGCTTCTGAGTTCGCTTCCTTCAGTCCGGCTAGAATTCTGCTAATATCTTGCTGCTCTTCCATTTCTTCCTCTTCATCATTCGGTTGTTCTTCATCAGGGACCGCTACCTCCTCCTCGAACGGCAGTGCCGCGTCGAAATTGAATAGAGGTAGCCTGTCACCATTGGCCTGTTTGTAGCTTCTTCGCAGCGCTTTGCACTCCGGATATGTCTGCTCATCAAAATGCGCGTGCTTTACCGATAGGATTTGTTTGTCCTCAAGGCGACAGACCTTGTACGACGAGTAGTCATTTTCGTATCCGATCAGAACGCCTTCCCAAGAGATGGCCCCGAACTTGTCAGTCCGCTGCTGTTTCGGCTTCACGATCCAAACTCGACATCCAAACGGCCAAAAGAAATTCATATTGGGCACGGTCTTAAACAGCAGCTCCACCGGGGATTTCTTGCTCCTTGCCAACAACGGAAGACAGTTAGTAGTGGCCGTCGCAGTGCGGACAGCTTCTGCCCACCACTCTGGCGCCAAATTTGACTGCAGGATCATGCACCGTGTCATATCGATGACTGTCCTATTCGCCCTTTCCGCCAGTCCGTTGTTTTGCGGCGTGTAAGGTGGCAAAATGTTGTGCTGGATCCCCGCTTCTTTTAGGATCCCTCCTAGCAGACAATTGCAGAATTCTCCGCCGCCATCGGTAAGAAGCTTTTTGATTTGTTTTCCCGTCTGTTTTTCAAATAGCGTCTTGAAATCACAAATCGCTTCTGGTGCCTGGCTTTTTTTTTTTTTTGAGAATCGCCGTATGTATGTATCCGGTGTATTGGTCTACTAGCGTCAGGAAATACCTGGCTCCACCGTTGGTGGCTGGTGATATCGGCCCGACTAGATCAGCGTGAACAATTTTGAGAGCTTCCTTTGCCTCCTTGAAGTGGCCGTTGCATGACAGCTTCGTTAACTTCCCCTGCATGCAGGCGTCACACGCCGTTGATTTCGTCAGGTCCAGTGGCGTCCCGACTGCCGTGGCTATTCTTGCGGCGCAGGCATGCCCCAGTCGCTTGTGCCACTTAGCAAAGTCTGATTGCTGCTTCGTCGCCTCCGTCATGAGTCCGATCGGAAGATTGACTGGATCAAGGACACCTTTGATTTCAAGCAAGTCATTGCTAACATCAACCGCGAACGGCTTTCCATCGTCAATCACCACCGCAAAACCATCCTCCCCTTGCTGGATAATCGCTTTGGTCTTCATCAGCTGAACAAATGACACCAGATTTCTTGTCAGGTTGGGCACGAATAAAGCGTCCTTGAGAGTTAAGGTTCCTCCGTTCGACAGTGGTAGTAAGGCATCACCTCTCGCAGTGGCCACCAGATCGCCGGGACCACTCCCCGTGACAATGTCAATGCTGACCTTGCTCGTTTGCTTGAAGTAACCCATCGATGTCAACATATGGTTGCTCGCTCCGGAGTCGAGGATAGTTGTTTGAGCCGTTGCCACACTTGAGTTAGATAGGTAGCTGAAGGATGGCCGTATGTTGGTTTCGGAGGCGGTCGTTTCAGGGTTCTTGGCTACTGTGTGATAGGAGTTGCCTTTTTCTCTCTCCTTATCCTTTCTCGCCTTTTTCTTCTCCAGGTGCTCCTTAAACAGCTTTGGGTGCAGAGTCCAGCACTCGTCCTCCGTATGATTGGCTTCCGGGTTGTGTTTCTTCCCCGGACACGTGATGTGCAAGTGCGGCTTCTTCCTTTTGTTCGCGACGTCAGTGATCAAAGCCGTTGACGATGTGCTTGCTTGACCGGGCTCTGGCGCTTTTTGCTTGTTTGTTTGTTCAAATCGCCCAACTTCCCTAAGTCGATTGATCACGAACTTGGGCTTCCCAAGAGAGTTCAGGTCTCCGAATAGGCTCTGCATCAAGAATGGCCGTTTTTTTGTGATTCGGCTTATGATGCTGCAGCAAATGACGAAATCCGGGACCACCATTCCTAGTGAGTCAAATTTCGCGAGGCATTCTTCAATTCCAACGATGTAAGAAGCCATTTCGTTGTTGAACTGGGTATCTTCCCATTTCGCCCACACCTCGTAGCTTGCAAGAATAGAATCCGAGGCATATACGGACTTGAACATTTGCCATAACTCGTAGGGATTTTTCGAATTGTCCTTCTTTACTATTGTGTTGAAAACACCATCCGTAAGATTTGCACAAAGTAGATTTGCTGCCTTCTGAGCCTTGATCTTAGCTTGTTTCCCCATGTCAGGCAGCGGTGGATTGTCGATGTACGTTTCAAGATTGTATTCAGACAAGACCATCCTAATCTTCTTTTCCCAAATTTCGAAGTTCTTGCCTGAGAATTTTGGAACTTTCATCATCGGCTTTCCTCCTATGCTGGAGTCGCTTGAGTCGTCGCCGGAATCAGCCATTCTGTCTTCTTGCTCCTAGACTTTGATTTCAAGGTAGCGTTCGTTGCACCGAGACTGTAAATCTGAAAGAATTCAAAGGTCTAAGATCATTCATTTCTGATTAGATAAAACAATAATAGCTAAAAGACAAGTTATTGTTTCCTGAGAAATGAATGTGAAATTACCTAAGAGCAAGAGACTGGCTGCTCTTTGTCTTAGTTGCACTTTTGGTGTTCTGAGAACTGTAGCGTTTAGTGCGCGGGTTCTAGCTGTTGAAGTTATTGCTCGTCAGCTTTTCCCGCTTTCCTTTATAGTGCGGAACTTGCGGTTCTTACAGGTTCGAGGCTTTGGGCTCGATTGCTCCTGCTTGTTTCTCTTTTGCGAAACGATCCAATAATCTCTTGACGTTCTCTGTTTAGATTAACAATCAAGATCTTATCTTAGTGACTTTCTTTATTGCTAAAGTTCAGAGTCTTGCGACCTTGCTCACCGTCTCCCGTTTTCTCTCTTTGAGTGAATCCGGTCGTTTGGTTTGTCTCGTCCTGAGCAAATTTATCTGTCAGGTACGGAAGATTAAAGCATTAGCTTTTCTTCTTACTCTGTTAGTTTTGGTCCTCTCACTTGCTCACCTTCGGTGTTCACTGAGATTCTTTCTAACAGAGTTTTCGGACCGGGATTGACTTTCTCCACGTGTCTTGCGCTGCTGGCGGATAGTTTAACTGTATGCATCATTTGAGCATCAGTATTTTCACTTCTCCGCTGCGCTGCGTTGGACTGCGGGAATGGGTTTGCTTTTTCGCTTACCTTTCTCCGCAGCTGTTTGAGCTCCGGACAACTTCCTCAATTTATGAGAACGCTGCCTTTCGCCTTGGTCTGTAATCTCACACATCTGTTATCAGAAATTGTCTTATCAATACTCTTATCAAACACAATATCCCTTCTTACCTGGCAGCTATCATTCATTCTTTCTTATCCAATCGTTTGACTTCACTTCGTATGGACGACTATTTTTCTCCTTCCTTTGATTTTAAGTGTGGTCTTCCACAAGGCTCCCCTCTTTCACCGATTCTCTATATCATTTATAACTCTAACCTTCTTATTGATAATCCGCTTAACCTTGACCAGGACAAGTTTTCCTTGGGGTTTATCGATGATGTGACACATTTTGTTGCTAATAAGCAACTTGAATCTGTCAGCAAAGGTCAACGGTTGTTAGACTGGGGAAAGAAAAATAACGCTATTTTTGATAAAAAGAAAGCAAATTTCATGATATTTACTCATCGTTTGGTAGAAGGTTGCCCATTTCGACTGGGAGATGTTTTGATGAATCGTTCTGATTCAGTTAAATATCTTGGAATTATTCTGGATCCACGCCTGTTGTTTAAACTCCATCTTGATAAAGTCAAGAAATGTGGTATTAACACAACCAATCAGCTCAACCAAATATCCAGATGTTCGTTTGGACTAGGCTTACAACAGGCCAAAAATCTTATTATCAGTGTTCTCCGATCAAGAATTCTTTATGGGAGCCCTGTTTGGGCTTCGAAAAGAAATGAAGCATCAGTTAAAAATATCATCAGTAAAATAAATAACCAGGCTAACCGTATTATCTTAGGGGTGTTTAAAACTACTCCGTGTAATTTTCTCGAGAGAGATTCCCCGCTGATCCCCTTTTTTGATATCCTGAAAAGAAAGAATCATTTGTATTTTTGTAAAAAATTGTCAGCCACAGACAATCATCCAATCAAACAACTGGTCAAAAATGAACTAGACCTCTTACCTCGAACTCATCTGTCATCAATCCATAATGTTCTCGACAAACAGCTCATCCCAGAACACGACTTTCAATCAATCGAGACTATCAAACAACATTCTATCCCCCCGTGGTCAAATTTCAATCTTGAGATCAAAAATCTGAATATTAAAAAAAATAAAGCAAAAGATATTGTTACTAACCAAATTTGTGATAAAAAGAGGAAAAAAGAAATTCTGCTGTTTACAGATGGATCGCTTATTCCTGATAAAGGTGCAGCGTCGGCGGCCCTCCTCAATGAATCATTCTCCTTTGCCTGCCGGATCAATGATGCCGATAAATCCTCTGCTTTCAAGGCTGAGGTTCAGGCAGTCAATATCGGGCTCGATATGATCAAAAATCAGTTTCTAAAAAACAGCTTACCCTTCTCAAATCAGATCAATATCTACTCCGACAATCAAGCTATGCTTCAAGTTATAGCGCACCCGCCCCAGCCGATTTTGAATCAGACAGTTTTCATGCAAACTTTCGATAAGATCGACTATCTTATCTCGACATTTCAGTTTTCAGTATCTCTGTATTGGTGCCCTGCGCATGTCAACATTCCAGAAAACAAGAGAGTGGATCAACTCGCCAAAGAAGCCGCGGAAAACGGTCAATCGTTCGAACTTGAACAACAAACCAGAACGCTATCCAATATCCAACAAACAATTAGATCAAAATTCAGCTTCAACAAGAAAAAGAAAATAATCATTTGGAATCAGATATTGCTAACCAATTCGCCAATGAAAATCTTCAATTCGCTAAATCGACTCAAACAAGGGCTGAGTTCGACAATCTATCAACTCCGATTGGGTCATTCACCTCTTAACGACTTCCTTTTCCATATCGACAAAATCGATTCACCAAATTGTGATTTGTGCAAACTACCGGAGACCGTCAAACACTATCTAATCAATTGCAAAAAATTCCATAATCAAAGAAGAAAATTCAAATCAAGACTAATATCAAATAAAATCAAAATTAATCCGAACTCACTCAAAGATCTTCTCAATAATCCTTTGACATTCGAGTTACTTTCAAAATTTATTATTGAAACCAACCAATTCAGTAACATCAGAGCATCCGCATCCGTTGCTAAGTTAGTCTGGACTAACTAGCTCGGATTACGGTTGGACTAAGCTAATCCGAGTGGCCGACCGCATCGGCGTAGATTGGGAGGTCCGAGGCTATTGGAGATTATGTGATTAGGTGCCTGTATGGTATGTGTTTGGCACCTAAACACATAGAGTTCATGCCATTGAGCATGATGCATATTCATTTTATAGGTTAGTCCAAGGACTAGTGGGGGCTAGATTTATACCCCACTAGCTCCAAACCAAGCTCCGGGTCAAGTTGATCCCCGGTTAATCCAACCCAATGCGGTTGCGGGGTCGAACTAAGTGCCCTAATCCGGGCTAACTTAGCGCCCGGTGCGGATGGTCTCAAAACATATCTAGATAAAGAAGAATAAATAAAAATTAAAAAAAAAAAGAAAAAAGTTATCAGTTTCTTTAAGTTTCTTTCTCATGTTAATTTTTTGTTATCAAGTTACTTACCTTTTTTTATTGTGTTTAAGATAGCATGTACTTGGTGGGATAGATCGGGCTAGATCCTAGCGGGGGTCGGGTTCGGTCAACTTCCTGCCCGCTTACATCATCAGGGTATGTGGCTTGAGCAACCACATAAGAGCATCCTTACCGGTGACTAGTTTAGCTTGAAATTAGCTAGTTTAGCCACCAATCTCAACCACACCGGGTGTAGCTAAGCCCAAGCTAAATTAGTGAGAAGCTTGAATTTCAGCTAACCGTCACTACATTTAGTGACGGTTAGCTCAAAGCTAACTGCCATTTCCCGCGCCCACCACTCAGCTCCACCCCGCGCAAGCCGAACCGATACGGCTGAATCGCTGTTGCTAAGTTAGTTTGCAACAGCTGCGAGTCAAAACTCGCGCCAACATAGCTCGACCAGTAAGGATGCTCTAACACGCACTGTCTGGGCCGCAGTCGTGACGGAAGTTGGCTGGATCTGGCTTTCGCAAAGGTTTAGACTTGATAAAAGAGATGGATTTTCATTTTTATCATTTTCTTTGGGCGCGTCTTTCCTTTTTTCCTCTTTTTCAATAATCACTCGGATAAAAATCAACACATTCATCGATATAAATAACCGTTTAGGCCCTGTTTGGCAGCGTGATTATTACGCAATAAATAATCTTGCCATGTCCCCCTACATTGTGTAAGACACTACTTTTCTGCCTGATCTTTTGGAAGTAAACTGCCAAGCCTTATGAGGGTTTACTTTCAAAAGATTATCCTAAAAAGACATGTTTTACCATATGTAATGTAGCATGTTTCCTATTATTACGCTGTGTAATATGACGCTGCCAAACAGGGCCTTAGTTATTCAAACATGTATTCTTTTCAAAAACATCATCGCATGTATCTATATAACCTAGTATTCACGTAGTGCGCAATGTCAAAGCAATAAGCACTAAAAAAAAAAAAAAAAAAGACGGGCACGGACCTGCGTCAGGAGCAGATCATCGTCCAGCTCATCAACGAGTTTGGCCGGATCTGGGCCAAGGAGGCCTGCGACGTCTGGGTGTGCTACCATCGCATCCTAAAGCACCGGGCTCATGGAAACTATCGTCGACGCTGTCTCCATCCACTCGCTCACAAAATCTGCCTACTCTAAAATCTCCCTCCATCGCGCTAAACAGCCCGCCCTGAATCCAATCCCCGGCGCCACCGGTGGTAGTAGTGCTGCTGCTTTGAATGCTAACACCGCAGCTCCCACTGGCGGCTTACCAAACTATTCAATCTTCGACCATTACGTTGATGTGTGTATTTTTTTTAAGAATCCCCCAATGAGGAAAAGAAATTGACAGCCCCTCCCCCCCATCTTTCAGACGTATGGAGCACCAACGGGGGAAAAGTACAAGCAAGCGCAGAAGAACTTCATGAAGTCGCTCGTCTCATACTCGGTAATCTCGTACCAACGGTGAAACAAATACAGTACGTGTATTGCATATGCATATACAGTGTATTGTATTTTTGAATAAATACATACTTCTGTGAATACATGTATTGCATTGGCCTTCCAATGCAATACAAATTAAATGTATTGGTATTGCCAATACAAAAGAGATGTGTATTTTGTATTGCATTGGAATCCCAATGCAATACCAATACAGTATCAGTTGTATTTTTTTAAAAATAGGTCTAACAACATATAAGGTAGATTCTTGTGTTGTACCATACATGCATGGAGCCAAGGCAGTATGCGCAGAAGGGAAAGAGAAGTGATATAACAACATACTCATAAACAAGGAAAAATAATTGACATACAATACAATCTTGATTTGTTTGAAGATTTTTTAATCACTGTAATCACCGGAAGCGCAAGTAGCCAATTTTGTCTTCTCCTCTTCCAAGTCAGACAGTTTCTGAGCAACAATACCTTGAGCTGATTCAAAGCTTGCACCGGCGTTGAATCCTTGGCGTAACCACTGATGACAGCTGACTGATTGCTCGATAGTCCTGGGGGCCAGACTTCCTCGGTCATTTCCGCATACATCTGCTGCAGCAGAGAAGCACCTTTCAACGCTAGCAGAGGTGGCCGAGCAAGCCAAATAATCCTTGGCCAACGAAGCCAATATTGGGAACTCGCTTTGGTGGTCCTGAGTACCAACAGAAAGATGAAATAATAAGCAAAATGACGATACACGCAACTTGGTTCAAGTGATAAACTGCTTACTCTCCACCAATTGAGGCATTGGTCTCCGTGGGATGTAGCTAGTTTATACTTACCCTTGAGGTAAATAGATAACTCGTCCACAATAGGAGATTGAACTGCTTCAGGGAAAAGGTCGAAATCGTCTAGGAGACAATGATGCTTGGATGGTTGTTGACTGCTTTTGACTGGCAAAGAAGACGCTCAAGAATCTCCATCGTTGGCCAGTTGGCCCTTCCGCATGCTGTATTGCTGTTGAAGCAAGGACTTGGCATCTTCATGGCGAGAAGGAAACCAGTGCTGAAAAATTGAAAGTCGAAAAGAAGGGTTCAACATTGTGGCCATAAGTACAGCATCACATGACAAGGCCTCGTCTAGGTAGGTGTTGGTCTTTTCGATCATCTTTGCCAACATGGATTTGAACTCGTAGTCGCTTGACAAGTTAAGTTGTTTCTTGAGGAAATCGTGCATAGAACAATACTCCAATAGCATGAGGCCTGCCGAAGAATGATCCCCCTCCATTCTCTTAGTGATAAAGTAGAATTCCTGTATTGCGGAATTTGATTTCAGAAGTCAGCAACTTTAGACTATGGAACAGCACCAATGGGTTTTCTTGATGACACTCACACTAAGGATGTCATTTAACCGCTTAACAAGTTTCCAGTCGTTGTGAGTGATCACTTTATCTTGAAAAAAATTCTTTCCGCCGTTTCTATCTTGTCGTTCTTTCTCATTTTCAAAGAGTTTGTTGATAACGCTACGAGCCTGGTATGCACGGTCCCGGCTTTGCCACTTGATATTCCAGCGAATACCGTATCCGGCAATCAGAGTTGGTCCGTTGTAGTCAAGCTTCTGAGCCCATACAGCAAACTCGGATCGTTTGGAGGATGAAGATGTAATGCGTTGGATGACGAAATCAACCTTTCAAGTCTGGAATTGAGCGAATCACTGGTAGACAACGGCACAACGGAAATCTCATCCTCACTCGGATCTTCGTCGCCGGATTGAACTTCATTGTCCTCGTCATCTGATACAAAAGCTTGTATCTTGTTGGAAACAATTGTATTGTCGCATTCTTCAGTGACCGAGTCTAAACTTGGAACAAAGCCAAGTGTGCGGCGTTTTGATTTTGTCAAGCCCACCACATTGGTTCCGAGTGCCTTAAGTCCTGCCGACAAAATCAAGGCAATTTTGTGGCACATACATTGTATGTGATTGGAGCTGAGGTTGATTTCGGTGTTGGTTTTTTGTTGGATTAAGCAATCAACCTCCGTAGTCATTGTGCGATTGTTTGAACCGGAATCGGTTGTCTGAGCTAGGATGTAATGAAATGAGGAAGAAATGTTAGATAAAAGTATGAGAGAGATGAAATTCGGATGAGTTTAAAGTTAAAACTTATCTTTTTGTGAAGAGAAAACTTTGTGATGATATTTGCGCAAGGAACTGCAAGATAAGTACCTTTGTGAGTCCACGCAATGTACTTCAATCCCAGGTGGCAAATATGGAAGACCCAGTCTTCTGAGATGTAAGCGGCGGCAATCCCCAGAAAAGCGTGATGGTTCCCTTTTGTTGTCCAGACATCGTGGATGAGGGTTATTTTAGATCTAAGCGACTGCAAAAGGAAAGACAAAATTCTTAGCAAGAAAGACTGTGCGGCAGATGCGGGGGTTGAGCAGGATTAAGACCATACATTTAGGTTTTCAATAACCGTCTCCTGCAAGCCAACATAAAGTCTATGAGCTTCTGCCGCCGCCCAAATGCGAGAATAAAGCTTGACTCCTCGTCGAACGTAGTCAAAAGCAATGGCGAGCAAGGTATCCTTGATTCGATTCCAGGGAAGTGCTGATCGCATGAGCCACAAGACAAGGATCTGGTTGAGCGCCCGGTTTTCGAAGGAGACCCCTTGCACATATTTTGTCAATACACCAGTCTGCTTCTTCTTGATATTGGCCTCTTGTTCCTTCACGGTTACTGGTAGCCGAGCACCATTCTTGATGGCTTCCTCTCGTGCGGGGCAAGGTGATCGTCCGGAGTCTCCATCACGATGCTTGATTAGATTAGACCGAGTATGTTTGGCCTTTTTGTACACGACATGGCACCATTTGCACGGATAGTGGAGCTTGACTCCTTCGGTCTTTGGAGATTAAAAAACCATCAGTTACATGTACATAGAAATTAAATTCAAAAGGTGCGAAATTGACAATGGCACGGAAAATCACATTTTAAAAAATTACTTACTTGACCTGGTCCGTATTGTGGAGGACCAAAATATAGGTCAATGTCGTCAAATTCAGTGATCCTAGCCCCTCGGGTCTTCTTGGCCTTTTTGTTCTCCTTTCCTGAGTCCTGCGCGAGATCCATACCATCTATGTCCTTGTCTGGTTCGGACGAAGTGTCGGGGTCCAAATTTGAGTTTTTGGTTGTCTTGTGTTTTTTGTGTTTGGACTTGGAGGCGGCTGATGATCCACATGGAAGATTATGGGTGGATGATGAGGAGACTCGCTTGCGATTCTTTCGGCGGGGAGTTGCCTGGGTTAAACTTGCGTCGGATTCAGAGTCTTGTTGCTTATCTTTTGGATGAGATCGGCGAGTGTTTTGACTTGGGATATATTTCCCATGAGTCTTGACAGGAGTTATAATGCGAGTAGATTGTCGGGATGGAGGCCGAGTGGCCTGAGATGGTGCAGGTGAAGAGGCTGTTTCAGGAATAGTTGAACGTGCCATTGGGGATTGGATATTACCAAGGGCAAGATTTTAGAGCTGTGATGATGGTACTTGGAATGTCGTTAGAGCTTGATCGCAAAGCTCTTTGGAGCTTGATGGAGCTCAATCGTGAAGCTCGTTGGAGTGCAATCGCAAAGCTTGTTACTGTTAGAGATTGATCGCGAAGCTTGCTTGATCGCGAAGCTTGGTAGAGATCAATCGCGAAGCTCGTTATAGATTGATTGGGAAGCTCGTTAGAGTCGAGAGATGGTTTCAAGATTTTTAAGGTGTACAGCGGATTAAACGGTAGCGGAGGGGTACCAACGGCGAGAGGCTACAATGTTGACAAAGCTGGACTGCACAATAAAAACAAAGAGACGTATTGATTAGTTAGTCATATGGATCTGAAAAAAATCAAATCAAAGAGAAAATGTAGCTTAACATGATTGAAGGAGCTGGTTAGAATAGAGCTTGATTGCAAAGCTCGTCAAAGCTTTACCGATCAGACTGAGAGAAGCAGAAATTCGATGGTTCCGAGAGTTTTAGGGCGCACGGCGGATTGAACGGTAGCGGAGGTCGGTGATTGTTGTGCGCTTCGAAGGGAACTGACACATAGAGAGAAAGATCGATGGAGTTTTTGATTGTCTATATGTTCCCGGGGCCTATTGCCCCCACGGGGGAGCGATGATTTCCGCCAGGGCAACAGTCAACCCCTGAGATATGCTAATGTAGTTATGCTTATATGTAGGGGGAAGCTATAACCAGGAAGATTTCCCAATACATTTTAATGTATTGGAGAGATTGCATTCAGATTTGCTGTATTGTATTGGGCCTCCCAATACATTTCCTCAGAATCCATGTATTGCATTGTCAGGGAAATACTCATTCCAGAAAATATGGTGTATTGCATTGGATGAAGAATACAATACAATACACTGTATTTGCAATACAAATCAATGCAATACATGGCATATACAAATACATGTACTGTATTTGTTTCAGCGTTGCTCGTACATCCTGCAGCTCAAAGACCGCCACAACGGGAACATCTTGATCGACAAGGAGGGCCACAGTATCCACATCGACTTTGGGTTTGTGTTGATCATCTCGCCGGGCTCGATCGGCTCCGAGATGGCGCTGTTCAAGCTCGCCCAGGACTACATCGAGGTGCTCAACCGGCCCGCCTACTTTGTTAGATTATGAATACCCCGGATCCGATTATGAATACGCAGCAATCAAATTCAATTCTCACCAGCATCGGAAAAAGTACCGGTCATAAACCTAACCGCGTTTTTCCACCAACATCAAAAAAATTCCTCCGCCCGGCCAACCTTGCTGGTCTTTTCCTCACGCGTTTACATCTTATTACTCGTGAGGAAGAGACCAGTAAGCAAAATCAAACTTTCACTAACATCGTCAAGATTGCGGATCCACCAAACTAACCGCAAACTTCCATCATCCTCATTCCTTCCCTTCCATCCCTTTTCCTTTTCTCCAACATAGACCAAAACCTCTCTTGCGCGCGTCCCTCATCATTACAATCAAATCAATAAACTCAATCACAAAATAAACCCTGCGTCATCGCAGGTACGGTTCTCATATCTTTCTCATTTACGTATTTATTCATTGATCTAATATCTGTTTTCCGTTTCCATTATTATCTTCAGTCTTATTGTAGGTGTGTTGCCGGGTTCTCATAAGTCTTGTCAGGTCGCCGTTTGCTCAGATTCAAATGTCATTGTTTTAGTTGTTACGCTTCGCATTGTCCCAAAATTTACATACTTCACCTCGGCCAAGGACGGCAAACGCCACCCCTCCTCGAGCCTCTCCGCCGGGAATGAGCTCAGTAGGTTCCATGAGTTCGTCGAGCTCTTTAGACTCTCGTTCAAGAAGATCCGCAAACACGCCGAACGGATCATCACGATCGTTGAGCTCATGCAACTCGCTAAGTCCCCCCCCCCCCCCCCCCCCTCTGTTCACTCCCCCCCCCCCCCCCCCACCACCACCACAAAAAGCTGATCGGTGTACGACTACGATAGAGTCCAAGCTGCCCTGCTTCGGCGGCAACGGCGACCTGGTGATCAAGAACTTGCGCGACAGGTTCCAGTTGGGCCTGACCTCGGACGACAAGCTCGACGAGTTCATCGAGAACAAGCTCGTCCTCGCCTCGCTCAACTCCGTCTTCACCAGGCTCTACGACTCCTTGCAGTACTTCAACCAGGGCGTCCTGTGACACCCCCCCCCCCCCCCCAACATACGCTCTCTTTTTCCGCCCCCGCCCCCGCTTGCTTGTCTTCCTCATCCGCTCGCTTCCTATGTGTTTTGTTTATCCTTCTCGCTTTGCGCCCGCCGGGCTCCTCCATACACATACATCATTCACCTGCCCCGCGAGTCCTATCCTCCTCTTTCTCTCTCCACCACAGCCCACTCTCCGTCCATCTTCGCCCCTTAGATCCGCCGCCGTCCACGCAAAAATCACACACTCTTTTGAGCATCCGTGGGCTCTCTGCGTACATATGATTCGTTGTGCCCCCCCGCCCCCCCTAGAGCTGTCTACCCGTATGTTTATTGTGTTGTATAGGGACCCGAAAGCGTGTATGGTGTGGTGTGTGGCTGCTGCTTGTGTATGTATGTCTCCATCCCTGCGCCGGGCCCCGCTCGCTGTTTTCTTCGCTTGTTTGTCCTCTGTTGCCAGTTGTTGTTGTGCTCTTCCTTGCTGGCTCTGTTCTCGTAATATGACGTATCAGATCCCCATATTCGGGGCGCGGACGCCGTCCACAATTCCCTGGGCACTTCCAGCAACGGTGAAACAGATACTATACAATACAGTATCTTCAGATACTTGTGTATTGTATCTGTTGAAAAATACAAAATTGTAAATACAAATGTATTGTATCTGCCTGAAGATACAATACCATAGTATTGTATCAATAAATTATTAAAACTTGATTTTCTTGTTTTTTGCCACTGTGGACTGTATACAGAAAAACTATCAAAAAACATAAAAATACAGTATCTTGTATTGGGCTGTATTTGCAACAAGATACCAAAGTTTGAATACATTTGTATAGTATTGGTCTTTGAATACAATACAAATAAATAGTATTGGGTGCAAAACAGATACAAATACAGGCAGATACAGATACATGTATTGTATTTGTTTCACCATTGCTTCCAGCCTGGTGGGCAGCAGTGGATGTATGCGCACTTTGAGGCAATTATTGAACAAGTGAAAAGAAAGGTCCAAGTGAAGTGGGTGTTGAACCCACAACCTCGTGTACTGTGAGAGTCAAACTCACATACTCAGCATTCATGAGTGATGCTCTAACCATTGAGCTAAGTACACATTGCTATGTTGCAGTTGAATACAGTAGATGTATGCTTATGATGATGTGTGGTGTTGCCCCAATGGTTATTGGATGTGTAAGCAACAATGTGTTAATCAGTGCTAGATTGACACTTCAACAGCAATGCCCTCGTAACTCTTGTCCCTATTTGTCATCAGGACTCAATGGTTTGTTGGCATCAAGTACATATAGGTTGAGCACGCTCCAGGCAATGGCAATGGCACGTGTAGACTGTTTCAACGCCACCCTAACATTAGCGCTAGCCCGGCGTAGTGGTAGCTTTTCTATGCTATCCTACAGCGGCGCTAGTGTTAGCCGCCGGATTTGCCCGCTTGAACACTGCTAAAGATACAAATAGGCGCTGGCGTGGCGGTAGCGTGGCAGTGTTAGCTTACATAGAAAAAGCTACACTAACTTTTAGTGTAGCTGTCGTGTACATACGCTAGCGCCGTCTGGGGAAGAAAATGGGCAGAAACAGCCAACGCAACTTATACAGGGATGAAACTGGGCAGAAATAACAGCCCAGTTTTTTCCTGCAGTCACGCAAATACATCAAGAAAACTGGAATGTTGGTTCCGCCCAGGTTCTCTGGCCCTAGCATAGCGGAGATTTACTCCGCTATGCTACCGGGGAAGCAAGAATCTGTTAGCGCCCATCCTGCTGCACTAACCATGAGCGTAGCAGGTTTTTCTTCTGGGCTAATGCTTTTTTTAGCATTAGCACAGGAAAAAAAGGCACACACTACAGCTTGGTTTTAGCAGCGTGAAATTTGGCTAACACTACAGGAAAACAGGGCTGCCACGCTAGTGCTAAGTGGCCCTGTAGTGCAGTGTACTCAGCAGCGCAGCGTTGACTGTTTGCTGGCAAATATGACTGAAACTGAACACCAGTATACTACTACCTCACAATAAATGAATAACAAAAAACTTTGAAAAAAACATTTCTCTCTTTTATTTTTTTGCTGGGGCCCATGGGCAGCCCATAAGCTAGGTAAGATGGAAAATAGTGGCCATGGGTTCTGAGATAACAATATATTTAGATTGATCTTCAATTTTTTTTTCCTGTGAATATGCAGCTTGTCTTGATAGGAGTGTTGGATGGTGGGTCAGACTGGTGAGAGGGGTGTATATCCTGTGGACCCTCAAGAGAAAAGTTTTGAAGCCTGCGGCCTGGCCTCTAGTCTAAGAGCATCCTTCAGCGAACTATTTAAAACAGGATTTTGAAAGAGTTAGTAACTATATGAACATTCAATGCACCATAAAAAAACTCACATTTTGCTCAAGACTTCAATCCTTTTCCTGTTTTAAATGAAGGAAAAGTTAAATTGATATATCAGTTCAGAAATCCATTTTATTTCTAGCTTGAGTTCCTGTATATACATACATGCCCTTCAATTCCCTTTGCACATGCAGCACCAACCTATCTCCTTTGCTGTGCCTTGATGAATGGAACCTGCAAAAAAAAAGAAGAAGAAAAGAATGGATATGAAACGTAGAATAAGAAAAATTTGGAAGGAAATAAATTGAGTGAAAAACTGACAAATTCTTTTGTCCACTCAGAAATGTGCCAATAAACAAAATTGGCTTCTTGGGCCAATCTATGTCCCCAGGTTTCCCAATTGTACCCCATCAATTGAGCCTGAAATTTGAGACATGTAATCAAAATCAATGATAACAAAAATCACACAAGAGAACTTTCACAGTATTGATTTGCTACTCAGATTGAGTTTTGATTTTCAAAATCCAACTTACAACTCTAGATCACTTCTTAGAGCAACCTGTAATTCATTATTATTTGTGTAACCAAAAAGGTCTGGTGCCATTTTAATCAAATCATCCAATGACCTACCAGTTGTCCATGGCAATGTCAGGCAAGCCCTTCTGCTGGTACACATTTTTCCTTGTGAATAGACAACAGAAAAACTTACATATTTCTGAGAATTTCATCTGTATCCATGTCAAGGAGACTGCCTGAAATGAGTTTCAAAATCTTAGTATTCAGTCAAGCTCTCTATAGTTTTTTTTTTACCATAGCTACCTTCATCTGATTCCAAGCTTTCCAGATGAGCCTTGTTTTTACGGGAGAATCCAGAAAGACTAGTTTTTTTTGTGGATGAAGATGTTCAGTAATGCAACTCTGATATAGGTTTAGGTTTTTGAGAAATGCAGAAAGGTTGATTCAATGCATACATTTGATGGAGGTCTATAAGCACTTCATTTGTAACAAAATCCCAACCATATTTTGCAAGTGACTTGTGATATTTTCTTCAACAAAAACAAAAACATCAGAATGAATAGGAATATTCAAAATCAGATTGACAAACAAGAAACTCACAAAGGAATATCTGAAACTTCAAAATGATAGAGGATGTTCCTGGTCAGATCATTGGCCCAGTTTTTGCTTGCAGGTTGTCCCATAAATCTTTCAAGAGAAAAGGAATTTGCAGTTCAAAACATTCAGTTCAATAAAATACATTTATGATATTAAAAAAATAGAATCGGATTACTTCAAATCTTTTATGAGATCATCTTGACTGTACTTATCAAGTTTGAAGAGCTCCCTCAAAGCTCCAGAATATTCTTTCAAGGAGCTAGAAACATCAAATCATTGAATAAGACACACTTCTAAAACCTAATAAATATTTGTGATTATGTATTATCAAAGGAGAAACTTACACCTTGTTAATGGATTGTTCCACCCAACTATTTCATGCAAAAAGAGTTTTATAGACATATATTAAATCAATATCCCAATTTTCTGTTTTGGTGCTAGGGGGTGTGATTCACTACACACAGCATCTTCCATCTTGCAAATGCCTTTGGCACAAAGCTGTTGAGATCTGTGTGTTTTTTGATAGACTTCTGTGTTATATCTTCATACTGGAACCATGGATACTTGGATCTAAAAACCAGCATGTGTGCACGGCCTTCTTTTCCAGGTTCACCAATGTCATCCAAATGTTGTCTAAAATTCATTGTTCAGTAGATCAAATTAGTCAGCTATATTCAAAAAGGCCAAAACTTCAATCATTAAACTAACAAGAGGTATCTCCCCAGGCCTGGGATCCCTTCCTGTGCTATTCCAGTGATTCAATGTGCATCTTTAAGATAGTCCTCAAGTGACCTAAGAGAAACAAAGTTTTTGGTTTCTTGCATTCTTTCCAATTGATATTCTTTCATTCATTATCAGCAACAAAGCTTACATATTATCAAGGGCCTTTTCTATTAGCCTTTTTTGGGAAGGAGATGCATGTCATTCACGCATGCTTTCAAATTATATTTCTAGCTTCAGATGGGTAAGAGAGATGTGGCACATACCTGTAATGGTAGTGTGGCAGTGAAAGGAATTATTGAATATATTTTGTCACCTTCCAAGCAGTTGTGAGAAATGTAAGCAAAATTTGACAAACTTATCATGATCTTCAGGTCCTTCAATTTCTGCAATGTTATTTTCTGAAACAGGCTGCTTTCCTCTTTCCACCCTGCTTCCACTGCAGTCCCATTTTCATATCAGCCATCCAACAGTTGATTCTTGTTTTGGGTCATAGAACATATTGATTAGCACATACAGCCAATCATTGAGCTTTATAATTTCGGTTTCCACATTGTATGTATCTGAAATTTCTTTTCTGTATTGGTGATCATTTATTCAAAATATCAGAAACAGATTACCAATCAAAGCCATGTGTTGATTAGGAAAGACTAACTTGAGCCGTGGATCAGATGCTATCTCCAGAACTTCAAGGATTGTTGCATCAAGAAGGTTACGGATTCGCCCATCTTCTCCAGGCTCACCAAATTGATGTTCAGTAAAAATTCTCCTAAATTCAATTTGAATTCATCAAAGTCAAAAATCCATTTGGCTTTAAAAATCAGATTGAATGAACTTACGCCAAAGGCCTGCCCAATTCCTTTCTCAAGGCTTTGTGGGGGAAAAATGAATCACTTAAGGCATATTTGAGATAGGCCTCAATTGGGCTTCAAGGATTAAATCCATCAGATTAGTCATTGTTTTTTAACCAGCATGCTTGTTAATATTCACTACTTCATCTCATGAAAGAAGACTTACATACTGTCCAGGGACTTTTCAGCCTGACTGTTGTTTTTTTTATAAAATATATATATAACCAAGGTCAAAATCTTAACCTTATAATCTAGCTATGAGGAAGTTAGATTGAATACGCACTGAAAATCCACAACTGAAATGTATCTTCCCCCCCTGATGTTTGATTGTAAAATTGTTGAACTCCACTTAACTGTGATAGAAGCAAAAATTTACTCACATTTTCATGCGCTTGGGAGAACCTTCCCTTCCAGCACTATCATATGCAGCTCTTGCAATCTTTCCTTCCAATTTGGTATGCATATTGCCACTTCTAACATAAAAGTATCAAAGTGATTTCAGCATTAAAAATATTTGTTGAACAAAAATTGTAGGTCCCAATTCCAATTTCAAAACGTACATTCCAGATGGTGTACTTTGCACATTCAAATGTGTCAGGGAAAAGTTTTGAACATCAGATCTAGCCATCAATTTTGATTCCAAAATGTTGCTCACCTTGATCCGCCAACTTGAGAGGCCCTGCCATGGCATGGGGTACATATGTCTCAGTACATATACAAAGCTATTTTCTTTGAACCATTATATGGATACTTACATATCACTCATTCCGCTGTCTTTGCCGCGGAAGAAGCGTCCAATGAAACTTGCACTAGACCATTGTGTTGGTGTGTTTGTAAGAGAGATGGCAAGAATGGCATAAACAGCAAGCGAGCCGCTACAAAGTACAGATCTAGGCATTCTCTAAATTTGTTGATGTGGTAAGTACGGAAATGATTGATAAGACAGAATTTGAATAGGAATAGATTAATGAGGGCATAAGGAAGACCCAGACAAGGGCACTTTATAGATTTTCCCAGGACGCTTGGGTTACATTGAAGAAGTCAAATATATCTTTGGAGGAAACAACACCTGAAATTGCACGGTCCAAACAGAAAAGAGAAACTGTAGGGCCATCTCGGTGAGACCATCATTGATCAGGTGGGGTTGAGAAAAATGCTTGTTTTGTTTGGTGTACACAGCTCAGTTGACATTGCCCCGGTGTTTTTGTGCCTATAAGCCTTTTTTGTACAGGTTTCCTTGATGAACTGAGTGTCGAGTTGCAATACATGGTCTACTCGGGTCTTGCACTGCGAGATGGTCGGTCGCAGTGACCAAACTTTGACAAGCCTTGTTTGACGCCTCTCAAACCCAGAATCAGGGGATGTTTAATGTATGGATAGCCATATAAAAGTGGGAAAAAAATCAAGCTGGACGTCTGGATGCTTGGTCTACTCGCCTGTCGAATATTTGCAGCCTATGTAAGGCTGTCGAGTGCAAGGTACATCGTTACAGGAAATACACTCCAGGACCAAAATTAGCTCGGTGGATACCAGTAATTTCGTGCTGACTGGCACAAGCTGGCACAAGGAGATTGGTGTACAGTGCATCTTGCATTTTGCGTATAGAATACTTGAAATTTTTGCAGTGTTTTATCCAGGGTACTGCCAGCGCTGTTTGAGCTTGGTAAGCAGCATAAGACGTCAACACTTGTTTCTTTTCTTCCTGGCACTACAAAAATAATGTACTTCCCTCATATGTATAGCGGTTATAGAAGTGTGTATAGCAGTTATCCCATAGCAGTATTATGATGACTATGCGTGATCAAATAAAACACATGGACAGTTTGTGCCTGATTTGGAATTTCTCAAAAGCATTAATCAGTTTTATTACTTCAAGAAACTACCCAAAAAGTGACCATTTGCCCCATTGTGGGCTTCTTACCCAACAAAATGATTGCCATTCATGATACCAAATTGTTACCAATAAATATATATATCAATCTGAGGATTTTTAAAATGAATTCAACCAGTTAATGAATGAAATTCTTCTGCAAAAAATGTGAAAACAGTTGATTTTGGGTGTTCTTGCAAATTTGGGGCCAAAAAGGGTGCCAGGTGGAATCCAATGCTGCCAATTTTTTTCTCTTGGAATGCAAAATTTTTTTTGATGGTGATTCTGTGGCTTTCAAGATATAGGTGTAATCTTTGAGTCTTTTAAATGTAGGGCAGGGGCCAAAACTCCTGTTGAATTTATTTTTACCACCACTATTCTTAAAGGATAATTCCATTGAGAATAATTATGTGCCATCACATTTTACATCCTACCCTTTGTGGCCCCAATAAACTGCAAGAAAAACTTACTCAACTGATGACAGCTGACATGCAAGATGCTCTTGTGTAACAGCCACTTTAGCTTAAGCCAAGAACTAACAGGTTTTTTTTCTTGCACAGTCACTGTGTGTTATGCACAGTAAATTTTCATTGAAGCTTGGTGAAAATCAAACTTTGATAAAGGATTGTGTAGTACTAAAACCTTATTTGCAGCTCTTTCATGTCAACTGGTGTCATTTGCACAAATTCTTCTGCGTCAATAGCCAAAATCAGCTGTTTTTGTTGAGGGGCACCAGGGACTCAAACAAAGGTGGCTACCGTGAATCACATTGGGAGATTGACAATGAATATAAAACTATATTTCAATAAGGAAAGAATCTGGAGTGATGAACCAGTAAGAGAGTGCCACTGGAATACTTGGTAGAATCATAACTAACTACAAGTATACAAGTAGCATGTTATGAGCTGTAGCACAGTGTAGAAATAAGGGTTGGTCACGGTGGAAAAATGTGATCCACTTCTGCCTTCTTTGAGAATTATTATCCAGGCTTGAGTGATCCATTGCGCGGCTGGGCATTCACGGATGGAAGTTAGGCGGGATGGCCACCTAGGGTCTTGGTGTGGGCCTTACCAACCAAGTGAGTGCAAACCTTTTATAAGGGTTTGCTTGGGCAGACGCAGGAGCTACTCCAGTAGCCCATCAAGTCTGCCCCATACAGGCTGAATGGAGTGTCTCTTTCCCTCTCCTAAATTCCTCTTCCCTGCCGGAAAGCCAGGCAGGGTGAGTTTCCTTTTGGGAATTGAGGAGATTCCTAGGTTAGAGAATCTTGTTGTTCTCTCTCCTTGGAGACATAACTCGTGGGTAGTTTGGTCTCTCCCGCCATAGCGTGGAGATCCCTGAAAGGCCGGAGCCCGCTCCCACAACTCAGGGGTAGCCTGAGCCCGGCTCCGTGCCTATACCCACACCTCAGCGCTGCCACTGTATGCGGTGTATGCCGCGTTTAATCCAAATGTGCTATTTAAATTGCATTCCTAGTGTTCCACCTGTGTTATCAGCTCCTCCAGGTCTCTTGGAAAATTGATAATTAACTGGTCCTTGGCCCTGTGGCCGTCCCGGATTCCTCTGGATAGCGCGTCTGCGCGATTCTCCGCTGATACAACCCGTTTTGCCACTAAGTTAATCTGGTGCTTGATGAGTGTCTTCTGGATGATTTTCCATTCCAAGTTGACAAACCTGTCCCCGGATTTCCTCTTGAGGATGACTGATTATGTTGTGGAGTTGTCTGTCCACACAACGAATGTCTTGCTTCCTCTTGCGCCAATCTTGATCAGCATTAGTAGTCCCAGCCTAACGGCTATGGTCTCCAACCAGTTGATATTTTCTTTCTCTGAGTTTTTAATCAACCCTCTTCCAAGTTTTTCCGCTGACCGTAGAAAAAATTGCGCCCATCTGCGGCCAATTAGTACGCCAATCCCAAAGCTTGTGGATGCGTCGCCTACCCATCCAATTTCAGTTGGGTCAGGGTTTGCAATGAGTCATGTTGGCTTGAAGTTGAGCAGGGTTGATAGCCACTTGTGCAGGTCTTCATTTATGTTGTCTGGAACCGGCCGCTGTGACTTCCTATTGATCCATTCCATCAGCCACTGGTATAGGCTGCACAGGTAGCAGCGCAGCTGTGGCAGCATATAAGATACAGGGGTTGAGTCGGCCCACGAGTATCTCCACCTCTGCATATCTGAATTTAGCCCCTAGCTCTGTATAAACTCTTATCTGTTCAATTCGTTTCTTCAGTTTTTCCTCTGGGAGCCGGACCGTCTTCTTCTCTCCGTTCCATATGAAGCCAACGTACTTCTGTTCCGTTAAAAAGGGGGAGAATATTTCCTTGTTTGTTTTTACCCCAAGCTGGTCGGATCTCCTCACTACCCCGGCCATCTCCACAGTTGAGTTTGCACTTTTCACAAATAAGTTGTTTTCTACCCACCTGAAGATGGTGAGTACGTTGAACTCCTGCATCATTAGATTCTTCCAGGCTTCCGCTGGCCTGCCAAAGGTACCTGTTGTGAAATAGTCACAGTACTTGACTGCGACACATGTCACAGTCAGCGTAGATAGTCTATATAGTTCCTTTTCCTCTCTTCTAGATGAAAAGTATTGATCACTTGGAGCAACGATGGGAAGTTACATACGTTACGATATCCAGAGGGATTCTTGTAACGTAACTTCCCACCGTTACCAGATAACGCGTTACTGTTATCTGGGAACATTGCTCCTTGGGCCGGTGGGTAACGTAACAGAGGGTGTTTTCACCCTCAATACCCGGAAAAATAACGGAGATAACGCATTAACCGCATTACCAGAGGTCAAAATGCCATAAAAGGAGGAAAACTCCCCTTTTTTGCGCAGGTTATCCTTCTATAATTGCAAGGGATAATGTAACTAAGCTAGGAAGAGAGGGAAAAAAATTGAAGAAAAAGTAACGGAAGCTTTGCCGCCGTCATAGTAACAATAACGGCAAGGATTCCGTTACGTTTTTGTTACGCTACCGTTACAGGTAGCGTAACCTCCCATCGTTGCTTGGAGCTCTCTACACAACAGTACCGCACCCAGCGACTCCGCCAAAGGTTTTCCTGGTTTCTAGCAGTATTTTGTCATCAAATGTCCGTACCATGAGGTAAGGCCATTGGTCTGGCGCCGTGGGGATTTGGCGATAGGCCTTCTCCCAATCAAAGATAGCCAGTAGGACCGGCTCTTTCAGCTCTCAAATAAACTTGGCTACAACGTTGAAAATGTCCCAGGTGGTTGCAAAGTTGGACGAGTCCACAAAAGAGTTTACCAAGGTTATTTGTTGCTTACCATGTGGGAAGAAAAGGTCATTGATTGGTCTGAGTGAACCATTGCCGTTGATGACTGCACCCAGTGGGCTTGTCCTAAAGAACTTAAAGTGTTCCAGTACTTCTTCATGACTGAATGGGCCAAACATTTGGTCTGCTGCTATCTCCTTCTTGATAGATTCCTTTTTGTCTTCGCCTGGGAGGCTGAGGCATGGTTTGGTGGGGAATATAATGGTTTGGGGCCTTCTATAGTGTGGTTGGGTATCCCTTGGTTGAACCCTTCCACGAAGCCTCTGATGACGTTGGTGAACTCGGGGAGCAGGGCCCACTTGTGGAGGACTTTTTCCCACTCTGGAATATTCATCTCACAACTCACTACTCTGGGCCATTTAGCCGGGCTGCTCTCCATTCCAGGCTCTTTCCCCGCAGCTTCCGCAGACTCACGTTTCTTGTGGGACTCAACGCGGCACGGAAGATTCCTTGGCACCTGCCACCTGGCTATAATTGCACGGTCAAGCATCTGGGATCAGAATTCTATTGCAAGCCTTATATTGCATCATGGTGCTTTTCATGCAGCTACTGGGGCTGTGGGGAAATTGTACTATGGAACAACAAGTAGGGGGGGGGGGCAGTGGTGGGGCTGTGGCCTGTAACCATACTGTTGGCCACAAAGCGGACAAGGAAGGAACAACTGGTGGTTGCCTTACTGGTTGCGTCCTCGGCCTTGGCCGGGCTTGTTACCCTGGTTGTTGTTGCAATCACAGGCTCAATTGTTGTCTTGGTCGTTGTATCCGCTGTCCCAGCGGCTGCCTTTATACCCTTGGGAGCTTGGTTGGCGACCCGATCCTTGTCCTCAATTGGGTGACTGGCCACGATGTTGGTTGCTCTGTCCCCGGCCTGTCTGGTGGTTTCTGCCGGTATTCTTTGCCAACATCCCACTTGGGTTAGCTTGTCTGTTGACCTTTGTTGGATTGCAACCTGTGACCAGGTCCCAATTTTTTCTTTCTCCTCCTTTTGCGTACAGGTTTTCTGTGTAGTTGATCTCATTGAACTTCCTGGTCCAAGCAATGATCTTCTGTGTGATCTCCTTGTTGCGCACCAAGATGTTGGTGATGGATACCTGGCCCCCCAATGGGCAAAGGTGTTCATCCGGACATTGATGTTGTATTGGAGGCCCGTCATGAAGCTGTACTGAGTCACAAGTTGATCGCAGATCCGTTTGTGACCTAGGAGCCAACCTGCAAACTTTGGATAGTTGCAGATGCGGAGCAGGGCTGCGTCGAAACCTTGGTGGTTGATTGACCACTCAGCGTAAGTCTGGGTGTATTCACACGGGTAGGGGTACCCCGTGTACCAGTATTTGTCTGTGTTGTTCTCTTCCGCCTTCAACCTCTTCTTGGCGTAGTGAATGATGGCCTTGTCCTGCCACACTTTTTTGAATATTGTGAGTGGCAGGGGGCTTTGCAGCTCTTGCAGGTTCCTCTCAAAGAAGGGTGTGAACCCTACGTCGTGGCTAGCCGGCCTTGCGGCGTTGTCAAATATGATGCCTCCTGGCATTGCATTGGCCGGTCCGACGGGGGTTATGGGGCCCCAGGATGGGTCCTCCACAGGGTTTGGTGTGGGGACCGCCAAGAATTGGTTCCAGGTGTCCTTCTCCGCTTGTTGAATGCTGGTTGGGTTCAGTTGAACCGGAGGGAGGTTCTCCTGGGTTTTGCCCGATAGGTCCGGGCCTGGCTTCCCAAGCCCTGAGCTGATGTTGAAGTACATCAGGGCCAGCGCCTCGTTGCCCTTTCCTTCCGCCGCAAGTCCCCGCCTGACCATCTCTGTCAGGAGCTCTTTGCTCCAAGCCCCGGTATCCTGGCGTTTTGGTGGGTTTAGGAGTTTGATCTCGCCGGGGTCGGCGAGATTAGCAGCTATAGTTAGTCACAGTATTGTGTCAATACTCAGTATCCTCCTGTGGTGTACTCCAGTGTCCGCACTAAAGTGCTCTTACCTGCTTGTTGCTTGTTTGACGGGTTGCCCAGCAAGCTCTTGTAGCTCTCCGCTATCGCAGTTATGCTTGTTGTATCACCTGGTCTGGTGTTATCGCCATTGGCCGACGGGCCTTCCATTGGGTTGGGTAACGTCCCGCTGGCCAACGGGCCTTCCATCGGGGTAGAAGAACCTGTAGGTGTGGCCTCCATTGGAGCCTTGGAGGATGCTCAAGTCGTCCTGTTGGTTGGGGCAACTGTCTTGGGTTTCTTTGGTTTTGGAGCTTTGCTGGTGAGAATCTCCTTGACCGTCTGCTGGGAGAGTTGGTCCTCAATTTACGGGTTCTTGTCTGCGTTTTCCTGGGCCATTCACTTGAACTGATTGCTGATCTCTTGACGACGGTTGGTCATGGTTTGGCAAAAACAGTTTCTCCGGCGGTATTGACTGTGGTAAAAGTTCTGCCAATTGGGTCCACAAGGTTCTGGTGTTGAATCTTAGGGTCAACCAAGTTCGGCTTGGCCTGAACAATTGTGCGGGGGCTGCCCCGTCATGGGTCAGCCCGCAGCCGCATTGCTGTCGCGCCCGCGGATGGGGTGTGCCGCTTGGCTTGTGCGTGGCCTGAGTTCATTGGGTGCCCCTCCATGGACCAGCCCCACATCTGCTGCGCTCCTGTAAGCAGACATTATTGATGTCTTGGCGCCGCACTGCTACATTCTGCTAGCCTTCAGCACTCTGCAATTAGCCTGATCTATAGCATAATAATCCACAGGTAATGAAGCTCTGCAATCCGCAATAGCAATATAGCAAATAAGCAACCATAGGGTCACATAAAACGTTTCTAATAATCTAGTACATCCACATCTGTAAGTGCAAGTAAAATGATGAGTAGTTAGTAAGATGGTGAAAAGGGAAAGGAGAAGAGAAAACATTGTAAGAATAAAGGTTGGTTAATGGGTAAAAATGACCACTTCCTACCTTCTTCAAGAATATGTTTATCTGGGCTGAGTGATTATTGATGTCTTGGCTCCGCACTGCTATGTTCCACTAGCCTTCAGCGCTCCGCAATGAGCCTGATCTATAGTGTAATATTCTGCAAGTGGTAAAAGCTCCGCACTCCGCAAGCACAAGTCCGCAATAGCAATCAATCCGGTAACACTACAAACATTTATTATTTTGCCCAAAAAAAAAAAAAGTCAACATGAAAAAAATGAAACCAAAATTTCACTCAGGGGAACAAACTGAGCATGCTGAGCCATGGGGGCTCATGGTGGGCTTTCTGTGAATTCAAAGGCCCATGGGCTATTCAGTGGCCCGGGTTGATACTTCTAGACCACCAAAAGCCCATGTTGAGATTTTGGGCCCATCAAAAGCCCCAGAAGCTCCCAGGGAAAGGAAAAACTCCTTCAATACTGACCCAATGTGCTTTTGGGGTAGGCCCGTCTCATGCCCGCTCAAGGCCCCCTCAAGCCCGCTCCGGGCACGCCAGGCCCGTGAAAAAAATCATCCCAAAACGTTGTCTGACAATTTTTGCTCAGTTTGGGACATTTTATTTTTTTGCTCAGCATGCTCAGTTTGTTCCCCTGAGTGAAATTTTGGTTTTATTTTTTTCATGTTGACTTTTTTTTTTTGGGCAAAATAATAAATGTTTGTAGTGTAAAGGACACCAACACACTCACGTCCGCTCAGACTGGCAAGGAAGTCATCAATCCTAACGGCTATCTCTCCATTGTTGGGTCTATGAACTATCTTGTGGTGGCAACACAACCGGATTTGGCATTTGCTGTTGGTTTCCTGGCACGCTTGGCAAAATCACCTTGCCGGCGTCATTGGGAGGCTGTGCAGCAGGCACTAGGTTACATTAAGGCAGTTGGATGTCGGGAGTTGGTAATCAAGCCCAAAGCTAGCAACTCCAATATGTTAACATGGGTTGATTCTAATTGGGGCGGAGAGTTTGCAAGATCAACACACGGCGCTGTCACAAATTTATTCAGGACACCAATTCTTTGAGCAAGCAAGCGCCAACCGTCAGTGGCAACATCAACATGTCATGCTGAATTCATGACACTGGGTTGGGCATTGAGGCACTTGGTTTGGCTCAAGGAATTATATTTTGACATGACAAACCAGATCATAACCCCAAAAGTCATGTGTGATAACAACACCGCCGTCAAGATCTCCAAAGACAACTCGGCAAAAAAAAGGACGCAACACTCCAAGCTTGAATGTTTCTCTGTCAACGAGCAACTTCATAGTAAACAGCTGGCCATTGAGTGGGTTCCAACGGATCAACAATTGGCTGACATCATGACCAAATCCCTAGGCCTGTTGCCTTTTGAGAGGATTCTGTCCAGCCTCAAAATGCCCACTCCTGGCTGGGTGACATCTACTATGGCAAGTACCTGGGGGGACAGCATGCGCTAGCTGCGAGACACATGCACCCCCTGCAATTGTTTGTCTTACCCTTAGGATTTTTGGTGGTGAAATAAAGTGACAACACATTCTCTATTTTGATTCCTGCAGATCCCAATTAGTTCCCGGTCACTCCCTGTTTTACTTTTCCGGCTTTCTCTTTTTTTCTGTTTTGTATTTTCATTGTTTCCTTTCTATTTGTGTTTTTTTTTTCTTTCTTTCTGCTCAAGTTTTCAATCAGTTGTCGGAGTCTTTTTGAGGGGGTGGATGTTATGGTATTGGCAACGGTGAAACAGATACTATACAATACAGTATCTTCAGATACTTGTGTATTGTATCTGTTGAAAAATACAAAATTGTAAATTCAAATTTATTGTATCTGCCTGAAGATACAATACCATAGTATTGTATCAATAAATTATTAAAACTTGATTTTCTTGTTTTTGGCCACTGTGGACTGTATACAGGAAAACTATCAAAAAACATAAAAATACAGTATCTTGTATTGGGCTGTATTTGCAACAAGATACCCAAGTTTGAATACATTTGTATAGTATTGGTCTTTGAATACAATACAAATAGATAGTATTGGGTGCAAAACAGATACAAATACAGGCAGATACAGATACATGTATTGTATTTGTTTCACCGTTGGTATTGCTTCTCATTATTAGCATGTGTATCTAGGATATTTTTATAGTGTGTTTGTTGTCTCTCTAAAAGACTCCTCCCTGTAGGGCCGGTGAACTCTCTTTTCCCACTCTCTTTTGCTTCTCTTCACCGGCATCCCAGGTTAGTATTGTGATGTTTTCTTTCTCACTTTTATCTCTATCACATTTTTTGTTTTAGCTCTGTGATGACGGTGATTTCACTCTCTTTTGCTTCTCTTCACCAGCATCCCAGAGCATAAGAACATTGCACTGGGCTAGGCTATGGTAAATATAGACTAATTACACAGGGCAGACTTGTGGTTAAGAAACACAATGAACTTGGAGTGGCTGTTGTGGCCTGACACGGAAGGTCACAATCTGTGACACTTGCCCGCCCTCGAGACCGGGAGAAGCTGGGGCTTGTTCTCCCACTTGCATTGTCATCTACAAATTTGGTCTTTCAGTAGCGTTTCAGTTCGTCAATCGTCTTCATCGTTGTCTAAATCTATACTTTCTGTCAACGATTCTACGTCCGAAAACAACTACAAGCGAGAACTTCCAACCCAGTGAGCTATGTATCCATTTTTTTCTCGTTATAACATGATGATACTCTCCAATCTAACCATCGCGTCTTTTTAGCCCGGCCTCGCGAAATAAAATGTCTAAGCTACAACCTACTGAGACGTCGAGCTTGGATATCATCCAATCGGTCATC
Source organism: Puccinia triticina (assembly GCF_026914185.1). Taxonomy (NCBI): domain Eukaryota; kingdom Fungi; phylum Basidiomycota; class Pucciniomycetes; order Pucciniales; family Pucciniaceae; genus Puccinia; species Puccinia triticina. The sequence goes on from NC_070572.1 coordinate 2,271,430, forward strand.
AAGGACCCGTCTATCAAGCCCTCAGCCGAAACAATCAAGGTGCTCTTCAGCAACATCTCATCCTCGGGCGGATTGGTACGTGTCCAGGCTTTGAAGGCATTGGCTTCCGTCTTACAGCACCAAGAAAGCCATGGACCGGCTTGGTTTGAAAGCACGCTAGAATCTATGTTGCATTCCACCCTAGCTCTCGAGGTTTGCGATGGCTTCGCTGCTCTTGCCGCTACTTGGTCGATTTCTCCAGACCAGGCACTCCAATTCCTTCAAACTGATGGCTTTTTCTCGCGTCTTGCCGAATCAGTCCTTAAGCTTGCCGCGAGCCGACCAGAACAGGCCGACTTGAACAAATTCTTTTCCGACTTCCTTGCGTGTTGCCTAGACCACAAATCCCTCTGCGCAAAAATTCAATCAGAGTGGCCCGAATGTTTGGATTGGTTAACTGGGATGTCGATGTCTCTAGCCACCAGGGTCTCTATTCCTGCCCGCTGTGGAGCGATTCTGGCGTTACTGAAATTGCGAAGATCAACGGATCTCCAATCCGCGCCAATACCTTCATCTGATCAGCTTGTCGACTTTCTGATGATAAGCTTCTTGGGAAACAAGAATCCTCCAAACTCGGCCATCGAAAGTTTGGCGCTTCTCAGCGAGGACGAATCCGTCCGAAAAACCTTGAGAGAGAGGTCCGAAGCTTTCTTTCAAACTACCAAATCTCTCACACAAAGTGATCGGGATCACGAGGCCGACCAAATCAAGTTTACGCCCTCTCGATCTTTAGCCTTTGGACTAGCGACCGTCATCCTCCTCCATCTTGTATCTTTCAAGGTGCTTACACACGAATTTCCAGCTGATGATGAAGCTCGAGAGCAGCAGGAACGCCGAAGACGCCGTATGCTATTAGCGGAAAGACATTATTGGCCCTGGGAGATCTCGCTCCCCGAGCAGGACAGAGCTAAAGAAAAACATGATAGGGAGCTGTTGGTTTGGCTCCGGTCTACACTTGAGCGTAATTCCGGCTTGATCCAAACCTTGGCTTGACTTTCGAAGACTGGCGACGCAAGTCCACAACTCAAAACCATTATCACCAAAGTGTGGCTGAACCTTGTTGAATATGACGACTGCGCGACGCTTGTATCGAAATCTGGGGGCCCAGATATTGTGTTGGATATGATCATCAACACCCCCAAATTCTCTGGTTATCTCTTGCAACAGCAGCCGCCTGGCACACCAGCTCTCGTGACAAACTCAATGTCAACTCTCAGCAGTCTTGTCCTTGATCCACACGAGCTTGAGATGATTCAAGTATTGGCCAACTTGCGGTGTCCAACCGAGAATCTCCAATCAATGATCAAGTCACTCATCATTCTGTTCCTACATCCGTCTTCGACGAAGTTTCAGATTTCCCTGGCGCTCAGAGCCATTTCTGGCGGAATCCTATGTGAGGGTGCAAAGCCCGAAGTGCTTGGATGCTCTCAACTTCTTGATCAATTGGACTAACTCATGGTATCTGAGTTTTCTCAAGATGTTATTGAACTCATGCATGACCTCATCTACGAGCCAGCCTACCTCAAGAGATTTGCGCCGCCGTCGCCAGCAAACTCAACTCAAACCGATATTGCATACATAACTAGGCTCCAAAATTTGATCAGTTTAATGAAGGATGGAGACGACCCGCGCTGTATCGCTACTGACGTGTTCTATAGCCTTACTTGGGCATCTCCGGAGGCCTGTCAGACAATTGTATCAGATAGCTCATTGACTGAGAGTTTGTTGGAGGCCTTCCGAATTCGGACCAAGGAATGTCCCAACGAGGACAATCGCATGCCGGCAAGTGAGATGATGATTGTTGCATTTCAGCATATCTACGATAACCTTCCCTGCCCCTCAGAGGGCGATCCTCCTGCACTCTTTGTCGACGACCGTTTGCATTATGGGCTCCTGCAGATAGACCTGTTTTGCCGTGATCGCATGGAAGAGGGTAGTAATGCAATACAGACACCATAATCTACATATGTCCAGAGAAGGACGAGAGGAAGCTGAGGAAGATGAAGCGGATGAAGATGAAGCGGATGAAGATTGCAAGCAAGATCGTAAAACCCCCACTCTGCAGGTTTCACAAACCCATCACAGACCCCCCTTGAACCAGCAGCCCTGAGCTTCCCTGGCTCAGCAGAGACCAACAACTGACTATCTCTCATGCTGAGCTAGGTAAGCCTTTTCATTCTTCTGTTTTCTTTCTCTGTGATCTCTCCACAAAGTTGTATATAGCAGAGACCAATAACTGACTATCTCTCATGCTGAGCTAGTCCCAAAATACCATCCCCCCATGTTGGTATCAGACCTGTTGAGACCCTGCCTCCCCTGTGCCAGCACCAACAGTGAAACCAATGCTATACAATACATGTATAGTATTGGTTCTCCAATACAATGTATCAGAAGTACAGTGGGTTACCTAATGTTTTTGGCAACACATTTTTTAATATAGAAGCCCAGGCCACAGAATTCCAGTCATGAGATTGGCTACAGGGGTGGAGAAGAAGTTCCCAAGAATGATTATGAAATAGAAAAACGGGTTTACTTTGCGCACAGAGGGAAACTCGTAGCACACGGGGATTTATGTGGCCTTGATGTTGCTTGACATCAAGCCCCCCTCCGTGTGTGCCCCAAGCTGCCCCCAAAAAACAATCCGCACACAGTGACAGGCAGCAATAAAATCATCCAGCTTCAGACCGGTAAAAATTGGTCATCAAGGTCCTCTTGATGACCACAAACCAGCTACTGGGGGGAATCAACCCTTCTGATTCCGCTACATACCAGTCATTGGGAGGACTCAAGCCTCCCAATGACTTGAAAAGACGGGTCATTGAGAGGAACAAACCCTCTTGATGACCGATTTATTCCGGTTATCAAGGAGGATGTGTCCTCTCAATGACCAATCTATGCCGGTCATTGAGTGGATGTAACCCTCTCAATGACCAGGACCAGTAATTGAGTGGATGTAACCCTCTCAATGACCAGGACCATTCATTGAGTGGATGTAACCCTCTTGATGACCGGGACCAGTCATTGAGGAGGGTCCTGATGACTTGTGAAGACCAGTCATTGAGAGGAACAAAACCTCTCAATGACCAATCTATTCAGGTCATTGAGAAGGATGCATCCTCTTGATGACTGGACAGTCTATGCCGGTCATTGAGAGAAGATAAACCTCTTGATATGTCTATTCTGGTCATCAAGTGGATTTAATCCTCTCAATGGCCAGGACCAGTTATCAAGAGAAATCAAACCTACCATTCATTGAGAAGTGAATCATCTGGATGATTGGTAGAGACAGGTAATCAAGGAGTGAGTCCTCTCAATGACCGCCTATTATGTTCATCAAGAGCATTCAAGCCTCACAATGACTGGTACTACTACCAACTGGTCATCAAGGAGGATGAGTCCTCTCAAGCACCTGTCTGTTCTGGTCATCAAGAGAAATCAGCCCTCTCAATGACTGGTACAGACGGTCATCCAAAGGGTTAGATCCACTCAATGACCTAAAGAGACTGGTCATGGAGAAGACTCATTCTCCTCCATGACCGGTCCTGGTCATCAAGAGGATTAAATCCACTTGATGACTAGTCCTGGTGTCAAATAGAAAGCGGGACACATAGGTCAAGTTAAGTGTCCGGCTTCCTTCTAGAATAGTTCCGGGCTTGTTTAGTAGTTGGCACTGAAACACCGCAACGTACAAGTCCCTTCAGCACTCCTCCTTAAGTCTGATAAGATCCCCCTAGTCTACAAAGGGTTCAACTTTTCCACTTCCACACACAAGAACTCCACAAAGGTATGAATTTAGGGTAGATAAAAACTCTCCGCACGCTTGTAATCCATAAGGTAACACACCAGAAAACAGCTACTACAATTTTGGTATTGTAAGAGTAGTAAGTAGAATGCTAAAATAGTGAGAGAAAAGCCGTCCCCTAAAGTCCCATATCCCCCACTCTCTCCGCCCCGCAGTCCTCCATTACCCACCAACCTTGTCTGCATTCCCCTTTCCCGCACTAACAAACTCCGCCTGCATCCCCTCCCAGCCTAGCACATCTCCAACACCTGTTCTCCCGCACCCCGCGACTAGCCTCCGGAGTTAGTCTCTACCCAGCGCTTCCACCCCAATGTCATCCACTGATGCCCTCCGCTTCCGCTGCCCCGGTTCAACCTAACTCCACGCCGCTACCAGTCCTTCTGTGCGCTCAATACGCCGCAGTCCTACTCCAACTCTCAGCTAAATCTCCGTCTAGGCCGTGGCTCAAACACCTGTGTTGGTCCCCCAGTCCGCGCCCGCCTCCGCCCGTTGACTTTCTGCATGCTTTTGTTTGGTTGTACATTCAAGGTTCCTTCAGAAGCATATAAGCAAGCCTGCTTTTCTACTCCCTCAGGAATGCATAAGCTTTCCACTGAGCTCAGCCTCCCTCCCTTTCTGGCCATGCTACTTTGTGGGCATTCTCTGATGGTCCGCCTATTTATACCACCACACCGGTCATTGAGAGGATTGAATCCACTTGATGACTAGTCCCGGTGTGGTGCTCCATTGGCGTGACAATGCCAAAAGCACATTGTAGAGGTATTGGGACAGCATAGATACAGCTACCATTCATTATAAGAGGAGGAAGTTATATATAATACAAGCAGTGTATGTGTTGATGGGAGGAATGGATTCATTACAGGCGGATGGATGAGGGCTAGTGTTAGCACGGACTGAATGGCAGACTAGGATCATGTAGGATGGACGGCGTGATCAGGGATGGAATGGAGGACCATGACTAGGTAGGATGGCAGGGAGGTGGAAGGGTGTTATCAATAGAAGAGGTGGAAGTTATTGGGAGCACATGTCTCAACCAGGAATGGAAGGGAGGATGGTGTGGTGTATCAAGTAAGGCAGTGTTATAAGGGTATATTACTTGTATAAGGGTATATTATCTTTATAAGGGTGGTATATTACTTTATAAGGGTCTAGGATTCAGTATGATGGGATATGGATGCAAGTATTAATTAGGGAGGAGGAAAAAGGAAGGATGGGGCAAGGTGGGAGGAGAGGCTTTGACCCCCAATATTCTGGATGGAAGAAGGCAACAGCTGGACATGCAGGCATATGGTAGGTTACAGAAGGTTGTTTGGGTCACCTAGCAACACATGATATCATGCAGTGCAGCATATGCAGGCAGATAAGGTGTTCAAGGAGCCTGCCTGCAGAATCAATTACATCATTGTTTGGCAGGCAGTGCAACACATGCATATATTGCTGTGCAACTGATATCCCCTCCTGCAGAATCCATTACCTCATTGTTTGGCAGGCAGTGCAACACATGCATATTTTGCTGTGCAACTGATATCCCCTGTAGAAAATAGCCCTCACAAGGAGTTCCCCTGGAGCTAAATTCCCTCACCCTTCAATATATAAGGAGGCCTCTTTCCCCCCCTCATCAGATCTTTTCCCCCATCATCCTACAGAGGTTTGGTCACAGTGGTTAGTTTAGTTACAGTGGTAGTTTTAGTGGTAGTTTAGTGGTAGTGGTAGTGGTAGTGTTAAGTTTGAGTCAGTAGTAGTAGTAGTAGTAGTCAGGAGCTCTAGTAGTAATTAAAGTGCCTTATCAAGAGATTGTTAAGGAAGAAATTATTACCAACTTCATCAACAACAATTATAACAAGTAGTAGTAGTGTAGTAGCAACCAGGAGCTCTAGTATTGATTAAAGTGCCTTATCAAGAGATTGCTTAATGAAGAGATCATTACCAACCTTCTCATCAACAACCCAACATCAACAACAATTGTATTTTACATAATTGATCCCACTGGATTACATTATCCCCCCATCATCAGAAGTTGTAACAGATCTGCAAGAATAGTGATTTGAGGAATCTAGGTCTGATAGAGATTACTATACAAAAGTAAGATCTATCTTGGAATCAGCCACATCTTTATAAATATTGATTACAAGACTCTTAGTTATTTGCATAGTACCATTAGAGGGGCAGGTCTTTCAAACCACCCGTAAGTTGTAATAGCCTTTCAACCTATTAGCAATTTATTTCCCCCTCAGAGGATATTTTCACCAAATAAAACATTTAGTGTCCCACAAGGGTCCCTACACCGGTCATCAAGAGGATTAAATCCACTCAATGACTAGTACCGGTACTGTCATTTTATCCGCCAGCCAATGCAGATGTCTGAGATTCTGGAAAAGCTTGGCGGATCCCCATGGCTAACCCCCCCCCCTCCCCCCCTCTTCCTCTGTTCAAATTCAATCTGGATGCACTGACCAGCTCCCCCTCCCACCCCCTACCCATTAAAACCAAAGTGTGTGGGGCAGGAAAATGTGAGAGTCTGATGAGACTCTTCACTTAATATTGAAAAGGAAGACCTTTGAAGATTTGGGCTCAAGAGAAAACATGGGAAAGACTGATTCTTGGTAAGGAGATGCCTAGAAACCAGATATGATTGTATTCCTAGCAAGAAGTTTTTTATAGCTTGTTATGATGAAGAAGGGAAGGGGGGGACAAAAAATGACCACTGCTGAGACTGCAGAAACGGTTACAGCCGGCATAAAGTTTGTGAATGATAGACTTAGAGTTTGACCAGCCCAGCGCATCCTCAAAGGTTGTGGATTGATGGTGTTGAGAGAGATGGTGGCGGCGGCGCCGGGGGCAAAGGGAAAGGAGAGGTCAAGTCTGTAGAGAAGGTACTAGCGGGACCTTGAAGGAGAGCGGCTTCAGATAGATCTTAGTGGCAGCTTTGCTGCTTTACTTCAAGCCTTGCATTTTGGAGAGTTCCTGTAAAAGGTTCACCTACCAATTGTGAGGGGATCAAAGTAATTGTGGACCGTTGCAAGGGCTGTGTGGTTGGTTGCGTCCAGGTGAGGCCAAATAGTGGTGAATATAGTATACAGGATTGAAATTCTCAATAGCTGGCGTGGTTGCTGTCGAATCAATTGTGGTTACAGGGCCGCGGCGTGGTGTGGTGTTTGGGTGATGGGAGCAAGTGTTCTGGCCTGAGTGGGGAGCGGCGAGCTTAAAAGGTGGTAGCTTGGCGGTGTAGCTGTTTCCCCAGGCAATTGGAGATGCTGCACTTCCAGCTATCTGTTGTCCCCAACCCCTCCACTTTTGCGTGTGCGCAGTCTGAGGGGCAAAGAGTGGGCCCCCCACTGCTCAGCAACCTTTGCTGTAGGCCGGGGGCCTTCACATCCAACCTTTTTGACCTGCGCGCTTGACGCGGGCTGAAGTTTGAGCCTGGGGGCACAGCACTGCTGATTTTGGAAGGCTAGGTTGAGCATTTAGAGAGCTACATTTTTTTAGTTTTTGATTCATATATTGATTGTTGCGGATTTTGCATTGGTTTTTTGTCCAATGGAGAAACCCATGTTTTTCTTTTTCTCTCATTCTGTGTATTTCCAGGGGGAACCCTTTATTTTTTTATGGTTCTGGCACATCTGTGTCTTTAATAAACTTGGATAGCCTATATATAGCAAATTGGGTAGTAGCCTGATCCTCACATTCACCCACTGGACGGCTACAGTCATTGCCTCTTTTAAATCAGTTTCAACTTAATCCTTACAGTACAGTGTTGTATTTTTGCTTGTCTGATAAAAATCAGCCATTTTGATGTTGTAACAAACCAATCTGATCACATCCAGCTTGATCAAACAATCTGAGATTGCTGGTTTCAAAATATATCCTTCTGGTTGGGCCAACCTTGGCATAATCACAAAAACACATGCCAGTGGAAGCAAGGTTTTTTTTTTGGGTACACAATTCAAGCACAAGATTTCAAAGAGAACTACATTTTAGACAGACTCAAACAACCTTAGTGTTAAAGTGCTTTAGAGACTCTGATTTCAATGAGGACTACATTTTTTTTCGGATAGACTGGTGCTTATTTTATATCTACTGGGAGTCAGAAAGAGACAATAACTGCAAGAAAAAATTTCAGGCTTGGTGGGTAAGCCTTCAATGTCATCAGGTAGGTTGGTGATTGTATGGGTACCGTTCCCATTTTGGCAGTCTTTTTCGAGGATCAAGTGGGCAAAAGCAGCTTAGTAGGCAGCAACAAGGATGGGGGGCTTGATGGTTGCCTGCTCGCCGGCGCGCTCGATCCACCGCAGGATCAGCTTGATGCTTGTATACTCCGTTGGGAACCCCACACGCCTAGAGATCTACAACGCCGGCGTAAAGATCTCCTCCATGCAGCCCGCCAAATTCTCCCACAGGTGCCCGTCTTTGATCATCCCTGAGGATACCATCAGCGCCAATCCTATATAATTGATTCGAGCCAATCAATTCTGCCTGATCAACATTATTCTTGCACAAAAAATTTTGATAGACATGAGATGAACAGGTAATTAAGAAGCCGGGACCGACACGTTGGTTGCGATAAACCGCAGATGCCTGTCTTTGATCATCTCTGAGGACACCATCAGCGCCGATCCTACATAATTGATTTGAGCCGACCGATCTCCTGATCAGCATTCTTCTTGCACAACAAATTTTGATAGACATGAGACGAACAGGTTAAGAAGCCGGGCCCGACGGACGTTGGATCCAATGAACTTGCAAGTTGTTTGGATGGCGGCAAGTAAGATGGTCAGGTCACCCCTGGCCTGGGGATTTCTGGCTTGAGAGGGATTTCTGGCTTGAGAGTTAAGCAAATGGCAAGTGCTTGAAAAAAGGTGAGGGGGCATCGTCGAGGTGAGTTTGAAGTCGTCTGCTTCAAGATAGTTGGTTGTACTCACAGTGTGATGATCTCCGTGCCCATTTCCGTGTCGTTGATCTGGCCGTCCCGCAGCAGTTTGGCGAGGAGATCGAGCTGCCTTTGCGAATGGTGCGCAAGCTGAGGGGTGACGGGGGGATGGGGCCAGTCTGGATCAAGCAAGTTTCTGGATCCTTCACACCACACAGGGTCTCTTCGAACAGCTTGAGACAACAACCAAAGGACTGGCAGGATAAGGGGGCGCTGAGTGAGTTACAGACCTCCGGCAAACCCACTACCTGATGGGTCATCCAGACCATGGAGATTTTGGCGGTGGCGGCGTAGGGACGAAAGACCATCGGATTGGATCTGCATCTGGTTTGGTGTAGGCGGTACTGAAGTTGATGAGTTTGGATTTTGACCAAGGGCCGGGAGAAGGGCGGCATGTGTGGGATGGGTCGGGCCTCGGCCTCCTAACCACAGCTTCCGGATGCCGCGGTCAACGGCTGGATTGATGATGTCACAATCCTCAGAATGTGTGGCACAAACACTGGCGCAAACTGCTGCACAGCAGGATAGCCCATAACGTTGCCATGCGAAAATTTTCAGAAAAGACCAGGCTTTGAACAATTCACAATATTATATCTGCAAAGAAAAAAAGAGCGGAGGGCTGACATTACCAACTCGTGTGGGGTAAGAGGATGAACTAAACATGACTCAAGAGAAATTGGTTTGCAATTTCTATGCTTAAAAAATGAGAAATGCAGTGCGACTAAACAGAATGATGTTGAAAGCTAAATATGAATGGTTGAATAAAAATGACGGCCAATGAGAAGTATCGGTTACCAGCCAAAACCCTTAGCCATCTGCTTGTTGCTGACGGGTGTCCCGGCGGTGCTGTTGGTAGTGACCTTGGCGAGAGTCTTGATGTTAAGTCCTTTGACCCGCATGATGTTGGCGATGGGAACGGCAGTAGCTTCTAGGACTGCCGAAGCGACAACAATGAGCATGAATGCTGGTAGAAAGTTGAACTGCATAGCCTGTTTCATAATTTGTAGAATTCAGGTGTTAGCGTGAACCAAGGGAATGGATTTGACAGCGGCAAGACGACTCACGAACTGAGTATGTTGCTTGTGTGGTGTTGGATTTTTTAAAACAGACTGATCTGAATCAACCGAAAGTCTACAGCAGTCTCAAGATTTGGGTCAGTAAATAAACTAGGATGATGTGCAGGAGCACGAACGCAAAACGTGAACAAATCTTCACGTGAGACTTACATTTGTCAGGGGGATGGAATATGTTGATGAACGCTTAAAGGATCGCAGTGGTTGGTCGGATGGTTGAGGGGGGCAACTATTGGAGGGAGATGCCCGGGTAATAAAGGCTCGTGGAGCCCTCCTAACGCGCCGTGTTCAGTTGGATTTTTTTTTTTGCCTCCCCATTCCCAACTAGACCCAAGGACTCCTGAGAGCAAGCTCCTGGAATCTGGATGCACCGGAGACTAATTCAGTCGAGCGCGTCTTTCCGACAGGTTCGCGGTTTGAGTCACCTCTCCCTGCCAGTTGAGGCTCAACATGGCAGGGGCTTTCCATGTGTCCAGATCAATCTTTCTCCAAAGTCTGATTCGATCGACTGCGCCCTCCACAATTCTGAGATCGCGCTTAGCCATCACTTTCGTGGTGCAAGTTGCGAACATGGGGAACTGGCCCCGGGATCAATGCACAGTGAAGCCGAGGCTGAATTTTCTCTTGGGTCAAATCACCAATGGGTTCTGCGCGATTTTCAATTGCCGCTTTCTCGGTTTTGCGGCATACTATTGCGAACAGATACTGAAGCCCCTATGCCAGCTTGTATACAGTCCCGGTCCAAACGTCGCTCGTCAATCTAGAAAGTTTACTCTTCGGATCCTTTGTGTCATCAGGCCTCGTAATGAAAATCAGATAAGTACAGTTGGGAAAGACTGTGAAATTTTGGATTTCATAACCATATATGCAGTTCCAGCCAGCCAACAGACAGCAGGGGAATACGTGTTATCTAACCAGCCAGAATACGAAATATGCGGCTTTTCGGCTCTTGAACCGGTGACACCGTGTCTCCTAGCTGTTTCCAGTGAGGCCTGTTCTCTCCTTCGTGATTCAATATTTTCCGTTGGTTCCCCCCGAGGAGGTCCAAGTTACCATCGTCCTTTTTCGACATTAAAGCAGAATCTCAAAAATCAAGCCTCGTGAGACCGTGGTGAGAGGCCGGTGCTGCCTGATGTTCTCCTCCGTGGGCTTGAGCGACAGTACGAGCACGAGCGAGCACGTATGCCAAGATCCATTGATACAATCATCAGGATTTGATCAAATTGTAATTGTGCCCATAGGTGAGTTGGGCTCTGACGCATACGAACACCCCGGCCTAAGCCAATTGGATTGGCCGGAAAAGCATGTGATGCTGACTTGGGGTCGTCATGCCGGAACATTCGACTTTGAAAATCATTTGATCATGAGATGCCCGGGACCAAAACTGCAGTTGTTTTGGGCCACCTTAGAAGCGTCACGAAAGCACTTCTCTCACATCGATGGAACAGCGTTGGACCTCTTTCTATTGTGTGCTTTGTGGATGGTCCACACAATTCTTATGTATGTATCTGAGCTGCGCCGGTCGCGTTGCCATCCGGCAGAAAATATGTATTCGCGTGCCAAATCCTCGGCTGGGCCGTGATGACACATCTTTGATTGAGATAACCCGTCCAAATTACCCAACTGGCAGGATTCCCGTCGGACTGACTATTCTGACAAGGCCTGGCCAAATTGAAGGGTCCTGTGCTAACCAGTCTATCCCTAATTAGTCTCTCCTTGACCCTCCTGTGAATTTAGGTTCCCCTCAAGGAGGGGCTTATTTGCAAAGTCGTAAATCTGTGAATCTGGGATCCTAAAAGGTATTTATTTGCCTGACAGAGCTCAGTGATAAAGGGGCACGCTATGTAACTAGACTCAAGTTCCTTATCGCAGGGCAGGTCGCAGTGGTCTCTCGCAAAATGGCACGATGAAAGAAAGGACTTTGCAAGAGGAACTTGGGGATTTAGAGAGGCCTCTAGCCTAAGATTCGTGACTTTGTCACATAACATTTATATTAGCGTTGTTTTTATTTCTACAAATATTAGATTTGCTTCCGAGAAAGATAGGTCTGCATCTTACTATCAGTAAGCCATCTCTAGAGATTGTATTCCTTGTTTTAAAAACCCCTTTACCCTTCACACTTCTTGCTTAATCCTCAACATTTACGCAGCCTGTAAAATGAAGTTAAATGACCTAGTTCACAATGTTGGTTGCAAGCCTTGGGTGAGAAAGCATCAAGCAAGACGGGCTTGTTGCTTAAATTTGACGTGTATGTATTTATATTGGGTAACAATTAGCCTCAAGTCAGAGTCCAGAGCTGTCCAGAGGGCTTCAGATTTCAATTTTGGGCATACACATATATTAGGAAGGTTCACGTAGACAACTATAAGGCCATTTTGATCAAATTTCAACAGTAAATTTCCATAAAATTGTCAATTAGTGTTTCCAGAATAAGCTGAACAGGTTACAGGAATTGCATTTTGTTTTAAAAACGTGATGAAAATGGTCTCACAAGTCCCAACATGAACAGTCCTAATAAAGCTGAATTAGAAGCAAAAAAAAAAAATCTAAATAGGTCACAGCAGTTTGGATTCTGGAAGAAATGAATTGATACTTTTGTAAATATTAGCACAAGATGCCTTACAAGCTGTAAATGTTTTATGCTTCTGCTTATTTGTAGTTTATTGAGATCTTGTTTAATTGCACGCTCTTAAAAAACCAGTAGTAGTAAAAAACTGAACACAAAACAAGTTAATAAAATGTATGATTGAATATAAACAACAATGTGTATTTGAAGAGTTTTTTACCTATGCAAGTGCAAGTTAAATGTGACGACAGACTGTTTGAGATGGCGAGACTTTGAGGTTAGGAAACTAGAGAACAACAAAAGAACACTGAGTCAACAATAATTATCAATAACGTAAACAATGAATCCCAGCTACCTATCCTCCTCCCCCTGAATGCTTATCCCTGGATAAGTTGACGTTCACGGATGCTATTGATTGACACTGAGTGAATTGAAGCGTCCAGGATGAGTATAGGCCTTGGATTTGTTGATATCAACGACTTTGCCTTGTGTCGATACCGGGTTTGAGTTATGATGATGTTCTTGCAGTACTTGGACTTTTTGGCTCTTGTTGGTTTGGTTCTAGTTTTTTGCTGCCGCTTAGAATTTGCTCGAACTCAGGTTTCATTTCTTCATGTGACATGTGACAGACATTTCATCTAACATTATTATACCCCCTCAACAAGGAATATAAGACAAGAAACACTATTAATGTTTAGTCTAAGAATAAGTAAAAACTCTACAATATAAGGGGGTTGCTTTGGTTGAAGTTGAATGGAGATTTGGAATTCCACAAGAATAAGCCATCTGCAGCATTTCTGGATCTTGTAGGCTCAACTTATGGTTGATTGTTACAAGTCTGACTCTGACCATGCTCCAATCAACCTGATTTACATATGTAAAATTTGCAGATTGTAGAATTTTTTGCAATTCTGGTGGTATATATTTCTATCATGCCCCCAGTTACAGCTCATATGAATGGATTGGTAAAATTTTGAGACAAGAATTAGTGCAGCAAGCAAGAAGATGAATTATAATGAAGGGAGTCACCAAGCTGATCTAATTCTATATTGACCCAAAGCTTTGAATGATCAAGCACTGCGAGCTGTTGACATAGTTGATAAATTCAAATGTGTTGCCAGTGTGGTTGGCCAAGGCTTCAGAAGCGTCAAGCTTTGGAACACTCCTATTATGGAGTGTACTTTGGAAGAGTTCAACTTCAGACAAACTCACAGTCTGAGTGTAGAAATTTCAAAGCGCTAGCCAAAAAATAATAATGCAAATCCGGAAAAAGGGGCTCAAGAAGTTGTGGCAAAGCTAGTGGCACCACAGCAATACATCAGCATGAGAAGATTGAGGGGGAAATAAGATGAGATTCACGAGGCATGTGCTATCCATTTTTGTCTTGAGCCTGAAGGAGTCCTGTCTCATCCTTGCTTGCCTTTGCAAAGCCTAGCAACTGAATAGTTTTATTTCCACCTGATCACTTCCCAGTGGAGGTCAGTGGAATGCCCAGTTGTCACCCATGGGAACTGACCTCTTCTCAATTCAATGCGCTATCATTCTTTCTGTCCAAACCACCCCACACAATTTCTGTGTAATCAATCCAGAAGCCAGTCCACTTTTGTACATAAAAACAACTCAACAATTGGTTATGGAGGCGCAGCATGACTTTTGAACCTTGGTGACTTGAAAATACTTCAGCTGTCTTCCAAACATGCGGGATTTATGCTTGTTGGAGTTCAAAGTTGCACCCGGAATTGCAGGAGGACTTGATCAGCGGACTTCCCATCCAGATCCACAGATTGTTCAAACTTCAGAAGTGGATATGTGGCGTTTAAACCTTTGGGGTACCCAAGGCCTTTCAAATCAACCTTCATTCAAGCACCAAAATGAAGGTGCCCCCAGCGGCGCAATTTTTGGTCCTTGTCATATAGGGAACAGGAATCAAAGTTTGAAATATTGAATTCAATAAAGTATTTTTGCTAGATGCAATCAACTTTTTGCATTGAAAAAGATACTTTAAAATCAAGATGTAGGTATATTGATTGTTGGAATCCAAATCACCCTCTCATGAGGAGTATCTTTGGTGAGTGGTACTTGTGTACAGTTGCCAATAGCTCATATTGAACACATTGGATGACTTCAAGTTCTTGTCAAGATCTGAAGGCCTCCCGGAAGGGATCTAGAGCTCAAAAAGCTAGATTTCCTTGCAAGAATCTAGACTTCTCAGGTCTTAACCAAAATCTTTGGGGGTACCAAATTGCACAGGAATTCCTCAATTCTCTATGATTTCAACTTGAGACAGGTAATCTGCACAAGCCAAATCACAAGAAGTACGTCTTGTGCTATTGTGCTGAGTAGTGACACAAGCCATGCTACCACTAAAAAATCAAGTGATCATTGATCACTAAACTCCTTGTGAGTCAAAACCTTAGATTTTTTCAAAACTCAGCTGGAAGATAAGCTTATTGTTTTTCTTATTTCACAGATCAAACACCAAAATCTCACCCAAGTCAAAAGATCAAAGCAGTAAGATGATTACAATTCAATGGTAAGAATTTCATTGCTCTTTTTCTTCAGTCTGATGAGAAGCTTCTAAATTATTTACTTCTCAAACAGCTGAACAAATTTCATGTATGTACCGTGTTAGCTTGCCAATGATTGGCAAAAACAAATATAAATCAAATTATAAATTTACTCAATTGTAGTCAAATGAATACCATAAATTTAGTCAAGTCTTTTCTTAAATACCCTGCTACTGTTAGCTATTGATAAAACTTTAACTGAAATACTACTATTGATTGTTCTTGAAGAACCAGATCTCTTTCTGCTACTCATCAACAGTGAATGCTTCATGTGCCCACAGGAAGCTGGGAACTTGTGTCAAGTTTGGGGCTACAGCCACGGGTAGGTATAAATATTATGTATGTAGCTTCCAAAAAGCAAGGCCCACTAATCAAAATATCAGATTTTTTTGTTAATCTTGATGCACTAGATTGCAAAATATTATGTGCCCTTAGGAGTCAGAAATACCAAAAACATCACACCCATCTTGTAAAGGGATATTCTGATTCAATAAAACAACTGATCAATTTATTCACTCCCCAAACTTCAAATAACCCAGGGTCCAAATATGCTGCATGTCAACTGCTGGCAGTTTCTAGAGTTTTTCATGTAGTGTACCAGACACTGGGAAAAAAAAAAATAGTCACTTGATGGCAAGTGACATGATGCAGCTTTGTTTTCAGCTCCAACACTGCTCCAATTCTGCTCCTCTCCACCAGCACATCTAGGGCTCACATTAAAGAATCTGCCATGTCACCCAGGTGCAAGAGGTACCCGGGCACTGCACCACTTTTTTCAGAAAAATGGGCACCCGGCACTGCATCTAGCACCGCCTGGCAGGTTCCGGAGGTGTACCAGCGGTACCTTGCTTATTTTTTGCGTGTCAGATCATTCCCTAAATGGACAGGCCGGCCACGCCTTGTTTTATTGTCTGTTTGGGTGCAAACGGACAGGACAACAATGGCAGAGAAGGCTGAAGCTGGCTGGTGCGGGAGTCTGGGATTTGGCTGGAGCCCCTATGGGGTGTGGGGCAGGAGCCCCAGTCCAACCCCTGCCGGTCCACTCCCATGTGGAGGTGGGGCGGTACTTGGGAGGGTACCCGGGTGCCTCAAACAGGCACCTGGCACCGCATCCGGCACCCTCTGGCGGGTGCGAGCTGGGTACTGCTTCTTGGGTCTGGCAAGAAGCAGGGACCCGCTACTTTCAGCGGTAGCGCAGCGGAACCATTGCTGCGCTACCCCTTTTTGAGCTGGCCGCGTAGCGCTCCCCCACTGCCAGCCAAAAAAGCGCAGCCCAGCTGCTTTGGTGGCCGCTGCGCAGCGCTGAAAGGAGTGGCCCCGCCCGCTGCGCTACCGCTTTTTGGGTTGGGAAAAAAGCAGGGCCCCGCTATTTTCAATACATTTTTGTCGTTGTCATTGTGTCAAGATTTCCTTTGCTTTGATTTATTGTATTTAGGTATTTATTTCATTACTTTATTATTATCATTAACTGGTATAACAATTGTTCTATTTGTTTTCAAGTGTATTACTGCTATCGAGTTCCTTTGGCTGACCGCGCAGCAGTTCCCTGCTGCGCTGCGCTAAAAGACCGCTTTTTTGTAGCACAGGGCAGCGTTTCAGCCCTGGTGCAACCCAACCTAGCTCCCTGCAGAGGGGAATGTGCAAGCTGTGAAATTTCAAAAATGAAAATTGAAGAGGTAAAAAATAACTTAACTAAGTCCCTCCCAAGGGAGGCCAAAGGCCTCCCTCTGGGAGAGACTCACTCCTTACAGGTGATTTTGGCCTGAGAGTTATGCCCAAAATCCTTGCCTTTTTGCGCTAAGGTCCCTGTACATTGCTGTCTTTTTGTAATCACCCCGTACATTTACACTAATACTCATCAGAAGCGTGGCTATCTCCAGCCACCTACTGGTGCATTTTTTCTCCTTCCCAAAATTTAGACACAAGGAATGTAAACACAAAAAACTTCATTCTGGCTAGAACCAACAACAGATACTGTTTTGCAATCTGGCTCCCACAAAATTTGGAGTGAACAGCCAAAAATGCATGTTCCCACACACATCCTGCAGCTTTTTGACATTCTCAAATCTGTCAGAGCAGTGATTCCTGGATACCTGTCAATTTTTTTCCTTGAGGCAAGTGCATGGATTTGCACTAAAAATGCTGTTTTAACAATCTCAGGGTTGGCTTTTGCCATCCACCATCTTTGATGGATCATTGTGAGTGTGGCAGGAGAACTTAGGATGACATTAATGCATCAAAAATTAGACAAGATGTTGATATTTCATCTGATCCAAAAAAAATGTTGGAATCCTTGGAGGTGAAGGAGCTATGAGAACATTCATCAAAATTGGTGTTTTTGGCCTTTGCTCTCAGTCCTAAATCACCAATACTGCATAAGTCCCTCTGGTGGAGGCGCTTCACACCCCCACCTTTGGACTTAGTTAAGTTTGAGGTAAACACAGGTTTCAAAGTGGGAAATCCATCAGATGCTCTTGGTTTTTTGAAAACTTTGGGTCACACACACAAAAAACAAGACATGGCTGAAGCCCCAGGTTTCTGCAGGACATAGCACAAGTCTTCAGCCACACAAAAAAAGGTTGGCCAGGTTTGTGCACCTTTCCACCCTTTTTCTTAGTTTTTTTTTCTCATGTATATAAATTTTTGCAGTTTTTTTTTTTTCTTTCAGTTCATTGATTCACAGCACTTTCCTTTCTGACTTGTTTTTCATTCATTGGCTTTTGTTTCATATTGGACCGACCACCGTCATATTTTCCAGTTTGATGATCATAAGGGCAACAATTCCAAATGACCCTGGTTACACACTGGCAGTCAAGGCATCCATATTGATCTCCAGTGATAATACCACGACACTGTTTCTGAGTTCGACTGATGGTTTCTGTACAGGCAGTGTGGTGGGTAGTTGGGTGCAAGCAATGCAAATGAGGGTTGGGGACTTCAGGGTAATTCTTCTTAACTATCTCGCGCCACAACCCCAAGGAGGAGAGGGGGGGTGGTGTAAACCCTCCAGAAGACAGGTCCAGTGTCTCAGGGGGTGGCTCAAACGATCCACAGTGCGCAAGTAGGAGTCGGCTCTTGTGGATAACTGGGAGTTGCGCTTCTGTCCCTCCAAGGGGTGCTGCGCGGAGGGCCTGTAAGACAGCAAGTATAATGCTGACACAATACATAGAGGGGTACGCAGTATGCATGGGGGCTGTGGAGGGCTCGAACCAGTGATGGCCTGATGGGATCGTCGACAAGGATTATTCGGCGTTAAACCTTATTTTTACTGTTTGGAGAGCGGACCGTGGCGTGCAGAGAGCGCATAGGGCTATTTAAGGTTTGAGCTCCGGTGGGCATACTATTTATGCATACAATCATGGTCGACCTGACTTCGGCTCAGTTTGAGCCGAGGTTCTCAAATCTTGAATGGCAGCCGCCTTTCTGGAGCGGGCAGGCGCAGGTTTATTTTTTGTTTTTTTTAGTGGTAATTTTGACACTATGAACATTTAAGCATCTGACTACTTCCGAGTAGGAGAGAGGAAGAGAGGATTTAACATAAAGAGATTGTTACTTGAGCCTCTAACTTAAGTCCCCGCAGGGACCCTCCTTCGGAGGGTTCGCTCCCCCGAGGAGGAGGGACTTAGCTAAGTTAGGCGACCTCCGAAGGAGGCGAGCTTAACTAAGCCTCTCCGAGGAGGCGCGAACGGGAGGGTGCTCGCGCCCCGCGAGCACAAGGAGGGACTTGTGTTAAGTTCGCGAAGGAGGAGGGACTTAGCTCAGTTAGCTTGAGCCTTGACCAACTGCATATTACCGCTGGGAAAGAATGACACGGAGCTCATTAGACTGCAAACCCGACGAAGCCGGCGGCAAGGCCCATGCCGGCCAAGCAACAGCCGACGCATTCGCGTGCAAGCAACTAGCGAGTCCAGGACCGACGAATCTACTCCGAGCCATGTACAGTCGGACCTCTCTAACCGCATACCCCTCGGTGGAAAGGATTTGTTATGTGGTTAGAGGGGTTATGCGGTACTAGAAATTGTCTGTCTAGGTGCATATGTATGCCCTTAGAAAACCTGTCAAACCACATAATTTTATGTGGTTTGACAAGTAATCTTGTTTTTTATGGTTTTAATAGAGCGGTACCAATCAGACAAGAAGATGTTATTTTTTATGTTTTCTAATAGGCATTTAAGTGTAATGAAGTTGAGAAAAAGACGGGTAGAAGAGCTTGTTTACTACAAGGGATTAAAAAAATTGGTGATGCTGGTTTGAACACCATTAAAATGAAGATCGTTTAATATTTTTTGATGATATTTTTCTAAAAGATTGCTGAGCTTGTTTGCTTCTCGATTATCTTTGCCATCCAAATACAAAAGAGACTTGGAGATTATACTCGCCATTTCTTTTTTTGATGGTCGCACAGTTGGGATTTCTCGTTCATCGTCGGAATCAGGAATGCTATTGTCATCTTCTTGCGCTTTAACGAAGTCAAAAATCTCTTCAGTTGTCCAGATTTTTGTGACAACATCATCCTTGCCCACCAGGTTAAGCAGATTCTTGATTGACATGCGATTGGCCGGTAGAACTAGGCCAATTGACTCTAAAGTATTCAGCTGAGATGATATGAACGATTTGGCTTGGTCAATCTCTTTGGTGCTGGAAAGAGAACATATTCAGTCTCCAGTTAAGATATCAATGAATGATGCTTACATTTTTTCTGCACAACCATTAGATTGCTGCTCAGTGATTTGAGTTTTTCCCCAGCAGTTTTTAACTGTTTGACTCAAGACACTTTGCCAGGCCTTCTTGGCCATCTTCATTGCGGTGAGCTGGTTTACAGTGAAAATGTCTTTCACTGGAGTCTTGATGGACTCGGTCTCATCAGAAAAAATTGTGATCGTTTGTGAAATAGCTTTTTTGAAATAGTAAGACTTGAAACACTTGATGATTCCAGCATCTAGTGGTTGGACATGACTGGTGAGGTTCGGAGAAAAAAATTCTGTTGAGTTATGGTTCTCAGGTTTTCTTTGTTCTTTTTCTGCTTTACACATTTCATCCACATGTTACACCTAGTTTCACATGTATGTAGTATACCTGGGCCCAGCGGACGTGGAAGGACTCTTTCCTCATCCTTCCACTACCATCTCCACTCGACCCGCATCGTGTCTGCTGGTCTCAGGTACAGTAGTCTCATCTTTCCTTTGTTTCTCTCTCTCTTCTTTGCTCTTTCTCTTTCTTTTCTTTTCTTTCTTATGTTCTATCCATATCTGATGTGCAATGATACCATCCTTCCACTACCATCTCCACTCGACCCGCATCGTGTCTGCTGGTCTCAGTCCGCTGGTCTCAGCTCTGTCTAGCTCATCAAATTCAACTCGGATGTTTGATACACCGCCTTCTGGAATGGTGTGACCGCTGAAGTTGTCTAGCAAGAGCAGAATGTGTTGTTGTTCTTCCTTGAGCTTAGCATTCCACCTCTTTAACCAGTTTTCAAATATTTCCGATGTCATCCAGGCACTTGAATTGAATGCATAATTGTACCCGTAGTCGCGCGCATCCTTCTTCAAAAAGCATCGAGGCCGTTTTGCTTTTCCAATGAAAAGTGGATCGGTCTTCTCACTTCTGTCAGCATTGCATGTGAGAGCAATGGTCATCCGGGTCTTGTTACCTTTAACGCCATGAGTTCTATTGAATGCAAGACCGGTATCTGGTGGCATCCTAAAAAGATAACAAGAGTTAACAGCATGCACAAGACAAATGTTAAGCAATTCAAGCTACACAGAAAAACATACGAGTAGAAGAGACCTATCTCATCCATGTTAAAAATATCCTTCAGCTGAAATTTTGAGGTAATCTCCTTCATTCTCTCGATCTCCTTCTCAACAACACTGATATCCACCGAAGCAGCCTCGCCGTGTTTTTGGTACGCTCTGATTTGATGGTGATTCTTGAAAGAGTCCAACCATCCCAAGCTTAAATTGAGCCAATTGTTGGACGGTATTCCGGCTAGACAAGCGAAGTCTCTCCATTTTTCTTTCATAATTTCGCCTGTTACTGTTAAGTTGAGATGCGTTGCTTGCTTCAGCCATTCAACCAGAGCAGCTTCCACCTGAGGATGCGAGATTGTGCAAATCCTTTTGCTGGCGGGGTTGCTTGTTTGAGAAAACTTTGATCTTATATTTTCTTTGTCCTTCAACCATTTCGAAATCAGTGGTTGTTTTATCTTCAGATGCGGATAAACGGTTGAAAAATGTAGAGTGGTCTTTGATTGGTTCTTGCCGTTTTTATAGTGCCAATCAAGCACTTCAACCTTCTCATTATAGCTAGCATTACTAATCTTGGAGTTTGTTGTGGTTTCAACATCTGCTTTGCGTTTCTTAGACAAAATAGCAGCTTCTTTCGAGGCAGAGTTATCACGTGTTGTTTCCTTATTCTTTCCAGATTGCTTTTCCGCGGTGTTATTTGTCTTCTGCTTCTTTGCTTCTTGTTTTTCGTCCTTTTTCTTTGTATCTTTCTTTTCTTCCATCGCAGCTAAGTTCTTGCAGCAGAAATCAAGTATTTTGACAAACGTGCTGACTTCGGTTGACTCAAGAGCGTAGAATTGCTAACAGATGTCGGAAGTGAAGATATCTTATTGATTAGTAACTCGCCATCAACCAGGTTTCCTTCACCGTCCATCCATTTCTCCTCCTCTTCTGTTATCAGTTCGCCGTTCTTGAGTTTTGAACGTAGTTTATCCTGTTTCTGTTTGTATTGAACCTTCATTGTTTTGAAGCTTGCTTCAATGAAGTCTAACCGAATGTCTTCCAAGTTCTTTGTTGCATCGTTCACGCTTGGTCGTTGAGGCAAGTCGTGGGCATAGAGTGTATTGCCAACGCAGGAAAGATGAATTGAAGCTGGGCTGTCTTTCAAGAGCTCTAAAAAGCTATCAACAGATTCGGTAGGCATGATGTGGTACTTGATTATTTACGGAGTGCCTAATGCTTGATCTGAGGTCTTTGGCAGAATAAAGTGACTCAGGGTGACTCGGGCTCGACTGGAGACCATGTGGAATTTCATTATGTACATACAAGAGCCGTGACGGCTTGCTTTCCCTTTCAAAATGAATGCTTTCTTGTATAATCACCATCCATCAGGGTCACAGACGTGAAGGGAAGCCATTGACTATCTCATGATACAATTTTTTTGTGTGAGAATATATGCACTTGGACAGATAATGTTCCTTATTTTTTGCAAAAAAAGGTATGTGGTATGCCGTTATGCGGTATTCCCCAAAAATTTGCAAATTTGGCCCGCACCAACTACGGTGGACCAAGATCAGTATGTGGTACAGGAGGTTATGCCCTTAGACAAGTATGCGGTTGAGGAGGTCCAACTGTACTTCCGATCACCCTGGTCGGGAACAACCCAGACTCCTCTTCTTGGCCAAGCTACTCCCGCCTCCTCCGACCCCTCCATCCCTCAAGGTCCCTCGGAACTGCTTCGCTAACAATCACCGAGAAATATGAGGAGATCACTAGCAGCAACCGGATTACTTCTGGAAGAACCATCGTATGGCAGCAAGGCTTCTTCGACAAAGGTAATCTCGGCGTGAGCCGACCTGGCTTCAACGAGCTAAAAACCGCAAGTTCAAAGTTATTTTTCAAAGGACGGTATAAGATATGGTGAGTGAACTACTAAAAAAAAAGCAGCATGACACCTAAATTCTTGTTTGGCTAAATGCTGACCTTCCATTGACGACGGCCGAGGAATTGCCCGCGAAACGGCGGGCGGAGCGAAAGGAAAGCAAGATCCAAAATTCGAAGCTCAAGCAGTTCGGGGTGACCAGCAAATCAGTCGCCCGGCGTCGACCGACGCTGACCTAGAGACTAAGAGAAAGTTCCCTTCCGAACTGGGGAGGATGTTCCAGCTCGGCTCCCTCCAAAACAAAAAAGACTGACTCAAATGATACCTTCAGTCTCAGAGGATCTCACGAGCACCTCTAATTGATGAATGGGCAGTCAAAGGCACCAAACCCAGGTTCGCTGTTGCTTGCTACCGTTCCACGCAAATCCAGCTTAACATTTGAAAAAAAAAAAAAAAAAAAACTTCTTCACAACCGGCAAGACAAAACAACAGCTATTTCAAAGTGGTAGCTTGAAGAAGGGTCGGCGGGCAAAAACATTTCCAGTCGACCACCCCAGGACTCGAACCTGGAATCTCCTGCTCGCAACCCGGTGTTCCGGCATCGTAGGCAGGCGCCTTGACCATTGGGCCAGGCAGCCGATAGTGCGTGGCACGCTAGTTACAACTCAATTCTGGTTAGTCCCAGCGTATCATCACCTCCGAAGAATTTTTGATTGTGATCTGAATGTCTCTGTAAGAGAAGGTGATGGTTTTGTCAGGACTGGTGAAGTGACTTTGATTGGGAATGCAACCCTTGGCCTGTGTTTGAAAACACTCCGATTAGCGACTCTGTCGGGCAGGCAAACTCGTAGGACTACTTGATAGCAACGGAGGCGTCTTCGGGGCGCAGCAGGACGGCACACCGGTCGGCACGCCCAACGGCAACTGTCGTTGCAGTGCAACTACTAACGCCCTCTCTTGCAATCCGAGAGCCCTGATTGGCGCCATCTGCATTGATCCGAAAAAAACATGCCAGACTCCCCAATACGTAAAAGTAAGCTCGTTCCAGAAGGCCTGATTAATGGTTCCCTGAAAGGGACGATAGATGAAGTATCAGTACTGATGATGTGAATTTGCTTGGGAATGAAACCCTTCCCTTGTTTGAAAACACTCCGAGTAGCGACTCTGTCAAAAAGACAAACTCGTAGGGGTCCTTGATAGTAATGGAGGCGTCACCGCAGTGCGGCAGGACGGCACACCATTTGGGCCTGCCAGCGGCAACTGTTGTTGCAGCACCACTACTAATGCTGTTTCCTGCACTCCGCAAACCCTCCCTGGCGCCATCTGCATCGATATAACAAATGAAAGAGTTCACAGAACTAAGAGATTTTATTTCATAATCAGATAAGGTCAATCTGGCATATCCAGAGACAGAAAGAAAAATAGAACAATGTGAACACAATGTACCTAAGAGCGGATCTCGGCCTGCTCTGGTTTAGTTGGTAGGAGAAGAAAAGGACTGCGGTGCAGCTACGGTCACGTGAGCGTGACTTGAACAGAAACGTCTGTTAAGGGCAGTTAGGATCGAACGGCTTTGCGCTTAACGCTGCCCGATTCGACTCGCGAGACTTCCGGAGCGGGTGTTATCTGTGACACCGTTGTGCTCTTGGTCAGTCTTCAGCGTGAAGCTAGATGGCTCTGCAGCAAGGTACTCACCACCGGAGGTGGGGTTGGTTATCCTATTGCTGAGGCTGGAGGAACCGGTTCGGTCTGGATCGGCGTCGGTAACAAGAGTGCTGTAAAGGAGATTAGATCCAGTCAGCACTTCTTGCCCTAGCTGAGACGATGAAGCAATCTACATACCTTGAAAGAGGCAGAGTTTGCTTGTATCGCTTTGGCTCTTCGTCTTGTGATGACGTGGCTAGAAAGGAGCGGAGGATTAGCGTTAGCATAATCCAACCGCCTGGGAGCGACATGCATATGCATGCGCCTGAGGGTCGCGCGGACTCACCTGTCCCCCTTGCGGGGTTAGGGTTCAGTTCCTTGCGCTTCCTTGACTCTGGGCCTGGACCTGAGTCTTGACAACAAAAACATGCGCTTGATTCTTTTGCTCTCCTTCTGTTGTTGTATACACACAATTCGGTTCATCTTCATCTTTTGTTTCCGTCTGTTTTGGTCTAAAATCTTCCCTCAACCGTTGGGAGATTTCAATGTATAAACCAGGACTAGACGTTTGCTTCTATCCCCTGTCAGCTCCCTCGCCCCCTTCACCTGGAATCCTGCAGAGTTAAAAGTAGGGTTGACGGCGCCACCTTTGAGAAAGTGCGCGCCAATGGGCGCCTACCAGACCCTCTCAAGGAGCGCGCCCAGGGGAGGCTTCAAGCCCCAGTTTTCATGTGTATTGATGTTTTTTGGTATTTTGGAACTGAGGATTTTTATTTTTTTGGATGTACAGCCATTCTCGAAAAGCTTGCGGTTGGGTAGGCCCAAATTTTGGACTGCTATGTTCAGCCTCAAAGCCTGTATAGCCCCTGTATGACAGGCTGCATACAGTAATGTGATTGTAGGAAAATCACTACTTTCTTTGTTTTTAACTTTGGGGCCTCGAGGGTTGCATGCACCATCGGAGCAATTTTACATGGATCGGACCCTTCGCCGCATCCCCACCTCCTGCCCTGTGGCCAGCGCGGTACCCTCATCGAGCCAAACAGCCACCCGAAGAGATTTTGACTGCCTGTACAGGCCTGTGGCTGAAATAAAAAAAATCTTTTTTTGGCCTCAAGCCCGCAAGCTTTTTGAGAATGGCTGTACTTTGCGCACTGCAAAAAACTCGTTGCGCACTGCACGGGGCGTCTACTTGACGTCCCGGCCACAGTGCGCGGTGTTGGAATAAAGTTTGGCCATGGTAAAGAAATGTCTGTGTCCGCCTTCTTCAAGATGTATATCCGGGCTTGAGTGATTATTGATGTCTCAGCTCTGCACTGCTATGTTCCACTAATCTTCAGTGCTCCGCAATGAGCCTGATCTTCAGCGTAATAATCTGCAAGTGATGAAGCTCTGCACTCTGTAAGCACAAAGTCCGCACTAGCAAGTAAGCAAAAATAAGGGTCACATAAAACTCTCCTAATACTCTATTACATCCGCAAGTATAAGTACAATGATGAATAGTTTGTAAGATGATGAGAAGGAAAAGAGAAGAGAAACCGTGAGCCCTTGATGCTTGTCTGCCTCTGTTCCCACCCAATCCCACAATCTGACACTTTCCTGCACTATTCTGCCATCTCAGCCCATATTCCGCATACTCCGCTCCTCTCCAATGCTTGAACTCCCACATCCTCCGTATAGCCCCCATCAGTCAGTCTCTCACCAGCAGGTGGAACCAGCTCACCTGCTGACACACCGCTGCTAACAGTCCAGAATCCAATCTGCTGCATTCCAGTTCTTGCCCTACACTCCAGTCCACTGCCCCAATCCGTTCTCTGTGGGTTGTCCAAATCTGTGCTTTCCATGCATTCAAATTTATGTAATCCTTCTGTTTTGCTTTTTCCTGATGCCATCCTCAGTGCTTATGCCAACAAATGCAAACTGAGCTCAACTGCATGTGCATTCCCGCCTGTGCTATCCCTGAGAGGACATTCTGTGAGACTTTCCAATATAAATCACCACAATGGGTATTGAAATTGAAGTGGTTTTTATAGGCGCAAGAGGGTTGTGGATTTGAAAACCAATGGAGGATTTGAAAATGGTAATGGGGAGTATGTAGTTGTCCATGTGGGAAGGGGTAGCGGCCAGGGGTTGGCCTTGCCAGGATTTGAAAGCCGGACTTTTCCCTCTCTTTGAAGTCATTATACCATACTGTTTCAGGGGAGACACTGAGCTTCTGTGGGTAATAGTTACCCATCCAGGTCCTTCTTCTTATCACTTGGAAATATCTATTTTACGAGAAACAATTGCTTAGTTAATACAAATATTTTTCTGGACCATCCCACCCACCAGTTGAAAAGGAGTTAAAGACCAAATTATCAACAGCGGGCCTCTATGCTAAACTATGCTAAATGGCCCCTATGTGATAGCATATTGGCTTTTAGCTCTGGCTGCTGCAACCATAGCATTAGCAACGCTACACTAACACTAAAATATGCTTGAAACTTTTACCCAAACAACCTGCTAAGAAGCAGCATAACACAGCTTAGCAGGCTTAGCTTTTGTTAACCAGCGGTTAGAGCTAGCTTGACTCCGCTAACAGCTAACCAGGAACCCGGTTAGTTTTAGCAGAATTATGCTGCGCTAAAATTCTCTATTACTAATGATAGTGTACAACACAGTGCACATTCCTAGAATTGGCCCACATACCATGGATGCTTTCAACTGAAAATTATCTTCAGGATGCCCTAGGAGCATCCAGCAGATACCATGTGCACTGAGCATCACTTGGACTGTTTAAAACATGTCCGAGTGATGTTCAGCCCTCAAACCCATCACTTTGAGTTGAAATCCAAAAATTCCATCTGTCAGACACTCTCAATCAATAGTGTCCGCTGGAAATCTTGCAAGTCCAAAAAATTCAGCATCCATTGGACACTCCAGCAAGAGTGTCCAATGGAAACCAAAATCAATTAATCAATTGTCCCTTGGACACTCTTGTTTTATAGTGTCAAATGGACACCAAAACCACCATCCCTTGCTACATTCCATTACATATAACCATAGTTGAATATAGTTACAAAAATGTACTGTTGTTATAAGGGCCTGTACCATAGGGCATGAAAATTAAAATTTTCCAAATTTATCTTGCTAAAGAATTCCTAAAACTAAAAATGAACATCACCAAAATGCAGTATTGAGCCCAAAAGTGAAGAATTTAAACGACATACCCCTCCTTTTTCTTTCAATTTTTGCGTAGAGAACAATCAAAGTAGCAATTTTGCAAAATTGAAGCCCATGGCACAGGCCCTAAGAGTCAAGTTATGTGTAACAGTAGTATTAGCTTTCACCCACAAGCGGGCCTCATTCCAAACATACAGGAAGATTAGTTGTCATCAGACTGGAATCCCAAAAACAAGGAGGAAGCCTTGGACCAACAATGGGTAGTTATGTTACGGATAACGGTAATGTAACACTTTTTTAGGCATTATTGTTACAGTTACTTGTAACGGCAGTGTGTTATGTTACTGCCGCAATGTAACAGACAATCAGTGAATTTCATTAAGTTATTGGCGCCTGCAGAGCGGTGTGGTGATTTATATAGGCAGGCTTGGTAGAATGTCCACCCAGAGATAGCGCAGGCGGGAATTCACAGAGCGGCTGAGCACAGAGTGCATTCTGGTGACATAAGCACTGAGGATGATGTCAGAAATCACGCTAAGAAAGCTTACGGAAAGTCATGCATGGCTGCAATGCATGGATCACGGATTGCGGATTGGATGAGCAGACCGGAGCAGGAAGACAGGGCTGGACTGTGGCGGACTGCACTCATGGACTGGTAGCAGCAGCGCATCAGCAGGTGAGCTAAGGAAGCCAAAGCGGGTTCCACCAGCAGGTGGAACTGGGGCCAAGGCGGTGGCAAGAGACTGACTGACGGGGGCTAGACAGAGGGGTGGGAGGTCAAGCGTTGAAGAGGAGCGGAGTCTGGGATAGTGACGGGCGGGAAAGCGTGCGGAGCTGACGGACTAATGCGGGAAAGTGTCAGATCTGTGGGATTGGGTGGGAAAGGCAAATTGTATGGGGGGGAGGTTCACGGGTTCTCTTCACTCTTATTTGGGTGTAGCATCTTACTTACTACTCATTATTGTACTTACACTTACGGACGCACAAGGGTATTAGAAGAGTTTTACATGAAATTATCTTTACTTACGGGATTACTTGCGGATTATGTGCTTGCAGAGTGCGGAGCTTTATTCACTTGCGGATTATTACACTATAGATCAGGCTCATAGAGGAGCACTGAAGGCTAGCAGATAGTAGCAGTGCAGAGCCAAGACACCGATAATCACTCAGCCCGTACACATATATTTTTGAAGAAGGCGTCTAGTGGTCATTTCTACCCACTGATCATACTTTATTCTCACAGCGCCTTATAAATGATAAATTTTGGGCTGAAAAGAGCCTATTTTGGCCCGTTTGTTATCACCGTAACAACCTCATGAAGAGAGGCCGTTACGTTACGCGCAAGGCCAGAAAAGATCCCGTTACAGATAACATAACAAGGTGTTGCGGGTAAAAAGGGTAGTTATGTCACCCAAATTGTGTGGATAACGCAACATAACATAACTACCCATTGTTTCTTGGACAATGATGGCAACAGACAACAAGCTCAATAAGCTGTACTGGCTGGAGACCCCGCCGGCTGTCTGGTCCCGCTTGGTTGGCGTCAAGGTCCTCAACAAGCTACCAAGCCTCAACTAGTTGGCCATGATGAGCAGCACTGGTGGCTCTGCGGAGGGTGCTACACAGGCTGGGCCCTGGAGGCAAGAGTCATTGCTGAAGGCCTTGGGAGTCTTGCAGCCCCCAATACTGTGCATTGGAGCACATTTTCTTGGAATGTCAATGCAATATGCATTGTTCAAAAGCACATCACTTGAGCATTACAATACAGGCTCTTCCTTGTATTTGAATTGGATTAACCAACCTGATGCCAATACATGCAATACCAATATTTATCTTTCTATCTGCGCATATATTTGTTGCATTGCATTGCATTGTCTCTACAATGCAATGTGAGGTTTTCTCACCCATTGCAATTTGTATCAATAAAGCAATTCCATGCATCAATTTTGTAATCCGTTACAGCGGATGAGCAATATGGTGCATTGCTGGCAACGGTGGGCCGCTTGTCAGCCTTAGAGTCAACACAGTCGACCTAAAACTGCCTTTTATCTCCATTTTATACCTAAATGTGTTCATATCTTTTTAACCTTAAGACATAAGGTTGTTTTGACTTCAGCTTCTGATTTCTCATGAAATTTTGACCCTATTGTTCACTGATCACATTCCAATATCTCTACTCCTTCATAGAGTTTGTGGTTTGTGACACGCATGCGCAGCAGCGCCTTGTAGTCGC
This sequence comes from Puccinia triticina, assembly GCF_026914185.1. Taxonomy (NCBI): domain Eukaryota; kingdom Fungi; phylum Basidiomycota; class Pucciniomycetes; order Pucciniales; family Pucciniaceae; genus Puccinia; species Puccinia triticina. Next base: position 2,301,051 of record NC_070572.1, read on the forward strand.
GCCTGAGTGCCCCCAACCACATGTACATGTGTGATTATGTCATCCAACTTTGAAAATTTTCGAAGTCAGGATCCCCCATGCAGCTGGAGGATCCACAGACTCCAGCACACCAGAACCACACCCCAGATAACCCCAGGATCACCACCAAAGAGTTTACAACACTCCCAGTATACCTACCGTCACAGGCGCCTAGGATATTGACAGTAAGTAACCTCTTTCACTGAACCTTGTTTATCTCAGAGGTACAACTCTGTGTCTTGCTTGATCTGCTCTTCTTTGCTGGCCTTTGCCTCATTCTTGATCACAGGGCTGTCCCTGCTTAACATCATTCTTTTTCTGTGGTTTTTGCAAGGAACAAACCACATAGGTTTCCCTTTAAAGAGCCTTGAATATCCAGAAGGAAGCTAAAAAATTGTGGCTGGATTAAACTTGTCTAATCCAGGATCCCTCCACGTTTCTTTGGTGAGAGGAGGCTGTAGCACTCTCTAGCACAGCTTGACAGCACTCTTCTGAAGAGGTAGCATTGCCAGTGGACGTGCATTCCCACCAGAATAACCTTGAATATCTGCTTATCTTGATCCTGCTCAGTTTCTCTCTCTTATATTTGTATTTTCTTTATCCAAAGAAATCCAAATATTCCCCACTTCTTTCTTGTGTCCTGCTGTCACTATAGAGACTCAGGCTCACACCGCTACACTACATCTAGTCTGTAGTTCAGCGCAGCGTAGTGGATCTAAACTACAAATGACGGGGTTTTCTGTTAGCGGACAGTGATTGCCCGCTACCGCTAACAGGCACCCCTTGAAGCTACAGGGACTTTATCGCCGCTATCAGCGCTAGCAGTGCTATTCAACAGCTAAAAATGCTGATAGCGCTGTTAGCGCCCATTAGTGTAGCGTAGCGGCCCGTAGCGGGCGCTACAGCTAACAGCACTGTGTCAGGAACTACGCAACACTAAACTAGCGGATAGCGCACACTACGGATAGTTTAGCGTAGCGGCCCGGCATTGACAATGCCGGGCCGCAACAGTGCAATACTGCTAAATGTGCAATATCACATTGTATTGCATCTGTTTCACTGTTGATTGTGGATGTGGCGTGGCTGATGTGCTGTGCTGTGCCTGTTGCAATGCCAAAAGCATATATGCAAAGGTATTGTGATAGTACAGTTACATAAATGTGAAACCCATTATACAAGGAGCTACGAGGAGGTGCACTGACAGTCTTACACAACAGTCACAACATTTACATACATACACCCTTTGGTCACCACAGCGAATTGGACAGAAGAATACACAACGGAGACACAAGGACGGGGAAGGAGGAAGGATCACACAGAGGCTTTGACCCCCAAATCCTGGAAAGAAGGAATATTCTAGTTAGGTGCAGATTGCATGTGTCAGCTGTGGTGATACCAAGAATAAAGTCTTCTAGCTACACCAGCTGCAAAAAATACCGGTGAGTAATAGTAAAAAGAAGTAATAGCGCGGTTTCTGGTAAGGAATACCTGCGAAATAAAGAGAACTATAGAAATATTTTTATATTTTTAGCGGAGGGGCTTAACTCTAGGAGTTAAGGGTATTTGAGTGCCCTCCGTAATTTATCAGGGCCTGCTAAGCAGGGGTATTTGAAGTGCCTGATGCAGCGGGGGCCTGATGATCAGGTTTGTTTTGCTGAGATGCCCCGGTGAGAAACCTCCAGAAGAAGGATTTCTGAGAGGAAGAAACTGAAGAGACTCACTAGTTGGCTGCGTTAAACCTTTACTTACCAGGAATCTAGACTAGGTTTCTTCAAGGAGAACCAAGAGGGTTTATTCAGCGCTTCGTATATTAGCGCTGGAGAAGTATTCAAACTTCAAACAGAAAACAACTGAACAGAGTGAACTTTCTTGTTGAATGAGTATTCAAGTGGAAGGTGCTATGTACGATGTTGGTGTGGTTGAAGATGGGGATCTATTACTCAGGAAACACCCGCTCTATTTATAGGGTATTTCTTTATTCTTTTTCTCTCGTCTAGGGCTCATCTTCTTTTGACAAGGAGAATCTTAGTCTCTTTCTGTCATGAAGATGAGCGCTCTCTTTATATGTAATTTCTTTTTGGAGGAAGAGCTCTTCTCTCGTTGATGAGCTCAGTCCTTTTTTTTTTTCTTTTTTTTATGTATGTCTGTTGTTCTTTAGCGCTTAGTTGCGCAGTGTACTTTTCTGCTCTTAGTTACGCAGTACACTTACTGTGTGGACGCGTTTGGTTATCAAAACAAATACTGACTACTTTATTGCGCATCCGCTCGCTACTCAGATGGAGTTTTTTTTATTTTATACTTAGATTTTTAGTATTTATTTGTTTTTCTATTTGATCAGTTAGCTCTGATACCAGTAGCTAGCTGACAGCATGGAAGGTGGCTTGGTTACATAGCAACACATTCTGAAGGCTATGGAAGGTGGATTGATTACATAGCAACACACAACATCAGGCAGTACAATATATGCAGGCAGATAAGGTGTACAAAGAGTGCCACTGAAGCATAATTCCCTCATTGTTTGTGTGGCTGTGCAGTGCAGGTGTACATGTGCTGTGCAACTCAGATCTCCTGCAGCTAAACTCCCTTGCACACATTCCCCTAGAGCTTAAATCCCTCACTCTTCAATATAGAATGAGCTCTTCTCCCCCCCATAATTTCTCTTTTTCCTCATCAACCTATAGAGCTCTGGTCACATGTGGTAGTTTGGCAGTAGTAGTCCTTTGAGTAGCGTAGAGTTTAGTCAGTTAGAGTGTTATTGCAGTAGTAGAACCAACAACCAGTTGAAGGTGAGATGTAAGGGCCAAAGTATGCCAATAATCTCAGACAAAGTATGCAAGGGTGAACTAAGAGTGTAGATGGAGATTGGAGATAAGGGCTGGATTGTCAAAGGGTATCTTTGATGGGATTGAACTCAAGGATGCTCAAAATTTTGTTGATATCCTGCAATGATGCTGAAAATTTTGTGTTTATATATGGTTGAAGTAGTTTGTGAGCTCAAACATGTAGAAATATAGAAAGCAGAGAAGTAGTAATAACAAGTAAGGGAAATAAATTCCAGAATGGAACCAGATTATTTAGGGGGGTGAATTATTGGTGGAAAGAGAGAAGCGGTCCTTGATATGGGGCTTTCACTTGTAAGAGCATTCACATTTGGTGGGTTAAGTTGACAATTTCTGGGAACTTAACCTGGCTGGCAATCACATTGGTCCAGGTTAACCCCAGGTCAACAAACGTCAGGTTTTATTTCAGGCTGAGTTCAGCTAAATCTAGCTAGCCTTAACCTGAAATCTGGCCTCAGGCTAGGGCGGTCTCCCGCTGATTTCAGGCCACTTTAGCCTAGAACTGACCAATTGAATGCATTTGCCAACCTCAGTCACCTAACCTCAAAGTGAAACCCAAACTTATTTGACCCAAATATCTAGTGAATGAATGTGAATGCTCTCCTTGGAGATGGTTACTTGAATTTTTCTAAACTCAACGTCCCAGGTGGACTTACAGTCTTACGGGGCTGGGGAGGATACCATTGGTGCACGTCCAAATGGGAAATCCACATTAATTATCTTTTTGACTCTAGTATGTAACTTCTTTTTTCCATGGTCCCGGCCAGTAGCTACAGCAGGGTGGTCTCTGAATCAAGAATTTCTCTGGGTTTATTTGTGGCACCCAAAAGAGACAGGGAAAACGTAAAAACTGGCCGGTGTGGGTTATGATGACAACCTCTATACACTCTACAAAAGCCTTGATAAAAACAACAAGCGCACCAGGCCACACGTGGCGCGCCATCCAAGCTCAACGGATACACAACACCATTAGAGTCTGACTTCTCACAATTCCCTTGCTTACAAGGGCCCTGGTAGCCTGGGCTGGCGCAAAGCGCAATCTCTGAAGGAGGGAATTGCAGGCAATTGCAAAATTTTGGTGGGAGGGCTTTTGCCCTTTTGGTGGGAGTTTTTTCCGGTGTCTTCCCCTGACAAGTACTTTACGCCTGTGGTACCAGATTAAAGACCTAACATTTCTCTTCCTTTTGGTGCCAATCAGAACATTGCACCTCCTCACACTGTCCTCCCTTTCCCCTTTTAAAGTTTCTCATTTTTGGGTGTTTGGCCAGAAGTTAGTTCCATGTGGATTCAATCGAGATACAGGATTCTATCCTCTACCCACCTCAACTGCTGGGCAGCAAGACTTCCCCTCTGGGGTACCTTTGCGGAGTACATTGAAGCTGAGATGCTCAGCTATCCTCTGCACTTCAGCTTGCTGCCTCACAATGAGTGTGCACTGTGTAATTTCACTTTGATTCAAAAAGTTGGCCAAAAGCCACAAATTTGCCAAAGCTCTCACGGAAAAATACCAGCCTCCCCCCATTGGGAATGGGAGATGCTTGGGAGGCTTAGTCAAGCCAGATTAGAATGGCCTAGTCTGGCGGCTATAATGGCTCCTTGCTGAAATTAATGAGACAAAAGCAATGAGCTCCTTGCTGAAATTAATGAGACAAAAGCAAGTATTGGTGGAGAATAAGCTCTGCAGATTATTCTCCCGGTTACTCAGTATGGTCTTTGGGGTAGGCGAGTGTCACCGATTGTAACCTAATCGATTAGGTTACAACAGAAATAAAAGGTGAGGTCTGGCGGGCGGATGCAAAAGGCAAGCGACCACCCCAGGACTCGAACCTGGAATCTCCTGCTAACAACCAGGCGGACCCGGGGATCGTAGGCAGGCGCCTTGACCATTGGGCCAGGCAGCCGATGTTGGATGCCGCGGACTTTAAAACTTGATCTCCCACGATCTTCCCAACGTCCTCACATCGAAGCCATTTAATTTTTCTGAGAAGGAAAAAGGCTTTATGCAACAGGAAGCCAAGTTCTGATGCGTGAACAACGGCCTATCGGTCACTCTCTTCCTTGCACAGACACCAGGGTATATGTTTACAATTGTCACATTGTCATCTACACACACGTCCGACGGGCTCTCTCGGGTTATATTGATCTAGGACAGGAGCGGATGCGCCGTCGATGGCGTCGCGATGTGCCTGCTGTTCCCGCGCCGAAACACGCGGGACGGGGGGAGAAAAGGCCCGACCAAAAAGAAGAAGAGGAAAAAGTAAAACAACGAAGAAAGGAGATGGGAGGGCGGGAGAGCGGGAAGAAAAGGGGGGGGGGGGGGGGGGGGGGGGGGGGGGGGTTAGTCGGCCTTGAGGGCGACGTTGGAGTTGAGGCCGAAGACGGTGGCGAAGCCGGGCGGCTTGGAGGGCGCCGGGTCGCTGGACGAGGCGTGCAGGAACGGCTTCGCGGGTTGCGGAGAGAGCGAGCTGGAGCCCGGCGGGCGGCGCGGATGGGAGCTCTTGAGCCAGTAGCCAACCAGCCCCATCACCACCATCCACACCATTATCCATCGCGGCTCCAACATGAACTGCAGACACACACACATCGACGTTCTTTCTGTTAGCCTCTTCTCTCGTGTGGAGATCCGTTTTGGTGCGTGTGTGTGGAAGAGAAAGAGTCGTGACTTACCCTCATTGAATGCACGAATAGATGGGATCGCTGTATACGCGTGTGGAACCCGAGCCCGTCCAGTCAGTATTGGTGAGGGCGAGGGGAAGAGAGAGAGACAGGAGGAAGAGAAGACGGACCCAAGCAAGACGGCTCCAGAATGTGCCGGCGAGTTTGCCCGAGAGCTTGTGCATCTCGATGGCCAGCAGGGTCTGGAAGACGGAGGTAGGTTTAAAAGCGAGCGTGACGCCGTTTTCTTGGCGGTCGTAGTACCGATGGTGGTGGGGGTCGACGACGATGATGGCGCTGGAGAGCTTGGGATCGTCTGAAGGACGGGGGAGGAGGAGGCCATAGGAGGTCTACAAGGCCCGGAAACGCAATGAATGGTGAGCGGAGTTCTAGCTTGGTGGTGGTGGGGGGAGGAAAAGGACGGACGTAGAGCCAATGGGCCCAAGCTTCGGGGTTGACCCAGACCCAGTCGATGGGCATGTCTACGGCCCTGGCGTGTTGGCTCTTGCGCCACTGGACGGCCCAGAGCTTGACCTCGTCCCGAAGGGCGACCGACTTGGGGTTGGATTTCTGGAGGTCGATGTGGGCGTGCTGGGCGACGATGCCGGAGAGGGCGACGAGGACGACGAGCTTGCGGGCGCCGGAGTTGAGGACCCGGTGGACGTTCTGCTGGTCGAGCTCGGCCAGGAGGGGGATCGAGTGCACGGTGATCCAGTGCTGGACGGCCTGCGTCAGCTTCTGTTGGCGCGCCCTCGGCCCCTCCCGTTCCTGGGGGCTTCCCGCGTCTTCCTCTAGCTCTAACTTCGCCCATGGCACTCGCTCGTATTCCTTGAACACGAGCAGATAGGCGTGCGAGGACGGCAGCTTCAACCGCTCGTAGATCGCCTGACTGTCCGACTTTAGGATCTCTGCCGAGCCCAGAAATCCCTTCCCGACCGTCCGCACCGCATCCTGCAGCAGAACCATCCCCATCCCTCGTCAACATTTCTTCCGGCTCTGGGAAAACAATCACACTCACAACTACCGTGATCGGCGTCCCACTCGAGTGCAGGAATAAGAAGAAGAGGTTCTTCTTTTGTAACGCTTCGTCGAACTCCCGCATGGTGATCTCGTGCGAGCCGGGCCTGATAGAGGATCTTGGTTAGCTAGAGTTTCCCCCCCGAGAAAAACGAAAGCTGCAACTCACGTGGCGACGGCCTTGCGAACGAATTCGGCCATCGAGGAAGCCACTTTCGGTCCTGAGTAGTCGAGCTTAGTTCCATCATGGTATCTTCAACATGCACGTAAATGATCAGGACTCCTGTATCTTCTGAGGCTGAGAGAGAGAGAGAGAGAACTAACAAGACAAAAAAGGGGAATTGGCGGATGTTTTCGACGGTGCAGATCTCCTTGTTCCACTTCGATTCGCAGTCGATCTGGGCCACGTTGGCTTGATCCTTCAATAGCCGTGCAGTTTCTTCCCAAACTGTCAACCCCAGCAGAAAACAAAGTGCAGAGTAGGCAGAGTTAGCCTCTCTTGTGTTTTATTAGGAGGGATCGGACTGACCAGGAACCAACGTGCGACACTCTTTGCACCAGGCGGTTTGGCTGGAGAAAGAGCGAGAGATCAGTGGTCCGGGGAGGAAGGCAGGAGAAGAGAGCCGACGGACAATTGGACGAGGATGGGGAGGTGCGGGGCTGCTTTGGTGAAGGAGCTCCAGTTGTCCTTGTCCAGCGTGACGAGCTGGCCGAGCGGATTGGGGGTCTTGAGTGGGGTATCGGTCTGAGGAGCGGGAGCAGAGGTGTGGGCAGGGTGTTCGGAGACGGGGAGCGGGGCGGCGGGCGGGGCGGGATGGACGGATGGATGGGTGTCGGGCGAGGGCGGCGAGGGGTGCTGTGGCTCGGCGTGGACCGGGGTCTGCGCAGCCGAGCCTGGTTGATCAGCGACCGCCGGCTGGGGGTCAATCGTGGCGACTGGCTCGGCCGGCTTCTTGTGCTTGGACTGGTACTCCTCTACTTTCTTCTCGAGGTACTTCGCGAGCGCCGGGATATCCTTTTCGCCATCTGCAGGAGAAACGGAACCGGCGCCGTGGGTTCGCGGTTGTGTCTTTAGCTCTGTGCTGTTCCTTGAGCGGCCGATGGGGCGGAGAGGGAGTCATGTGTTAGGAAGAAGGGACTGAACTGTAAGATTCGACATGTTTCCCGTCCTCGTATAGCTTCATCTGGGGGTAGAAATCAACGCTTAATCGGATGCACAGGTCGCCCTGTGCGATGCAGTCCACCTGGCCCATCTTCAGTCCTTCAGCTTCATAGTGTTTCATCTTGTCCACCAACCTGCGAGATCGACAGCGAAAAGAAAACAAGAGAAAGTTCAGCCAGCTGAACCCTGTCTTTCTGTGCGGAGATGTGGGGGGGGGGGGGGGGGGGGGGAGCGCACTGTATCCATGTTGGTGCGAAGTGTTTGCAGTGGGGACAGAACGGTCTGTGGATAAGTGTGCGAGGAAGGTCAGTCGGGAACAGACGAGGCAAGCCACGGAACAAACGGACGAGTAGCATTCGAGGAACCTGTTTGGGGATCAGCGACGATTGGAGTCAGCGGCTGGGAGGTTCAAGCGAATGGGGGCAGGAAGGCTGACCATAACCCGTGCTGGATGGTCGAGTCGAAGTTGTTCTCGTTGAGCTGGACGCCGGCATGCAGTTGGACGGCCAGGGCTGCCGGGAGGAGGCCGAGGAGGTGGATGGCCCGGGCGAGCTTCATCGCGGCTGGTATGGTATGGTGGGTTAAGGCTGGCTGGGGATGGGCAGGAGCACCACGACAGCAGCCTTTATGAGGGTCCTCTCGATGGGCACGCCGTATCCAAACAGAAGCCCATTCATTTCAAATGGCAGACTGCTCATCAATAAAGAACTGCCAAACAACACAAGTGTACTGTTGAGTTGGCATTTCCAGAGTCTAATACATACAGCATCAGGCTATGACCCACGCCTCCAAGAGAACCCCAGGGTCATATTCTTGCCAGTAAACCTGGCTAGCTATCCTCAATTGTTTTGAACTTTTGTTTATCTTTGGGGTTCAGCTCAGCCAATTGAATTCGGGTGCCAGCAGGCGAAGAACCTCTTTCCAGAATCCACACCTCCTTGAAGACCGGCGGGGGCAACTCAGTTCTGATTCCTGAAACCTATCCGAGTCGAGTTCGAGTTGTAGATTTTATAGGATTTTATGTGAGCTTGCAGTGGTACCACACCCCAAATCAAGGGTGTCGAGAATCGGGCACCGGTGTTCATTCAAAGGGGCATTTTGTTGTTCAAAGGGGCATTTTGTTGCCATGCAACTTCCACCTACAACCCTATGTGTATTTTGTGGCACTGCCATCCATCTCTCTCCCCTTTCCAAGTATCAGAGCCCAATTCAAATTTGTTTTTTGTGCGTTATATTATTATTTTGATCATCCAAAGAACTCAAGACGCATGAAATACGCGACAAGAAGAAAATTATATCTAGAAAGGAAATATCAAACTATCAAAAAGGAGCATTAGTAGATATCTACTTGACAAAAGGAATTCAGGCCAAAGCTAATCATTCACTATCAGGAAGAAGATTGATTGGCAGGAGTTAAATATCATCATCAGAATCCAGATCAATTGGGCAATTGCGAGCTCCAGTGGAAGAAGGTTCAGGAGGGGGATTGAGGTGCTTCCAGAGTTCAAAATTTTGTTTCAATTTTTCCATCCAGAGTGGGTGTATGTGGGCATAGTTGACACCTCTAATTTCTATATTTTGCTGTCTTTTTTGCCACAGTGTTGAGGGAGGTGGGTAGGGGATAAGGTTCCTATACTTGTAACTATTGGCTGTGTCCATCTTGAGCTTCAAGGACAAATAGTGATCACGGTTGACATATCCTATAAAGATAGGGGGTTTGCTGTTTCTTGGAGGGACCCTCCAGGGTAGATATGTGATTGACATGTTCTTGGAGTATGAAATCACTGGACGCTCTAATGCATTGGCCAACACATCACCTAGCTGTGCAATATTCAACCAATTTTGCTCACCAACAACTGCATCTTGAGTAAGTATATTCTTCTCAAAAAAACTGTAAGGTTTGAAAAGTTCTGAATCCCATATTTTCTTATAGAATCCTGCATATTCAACTAACTCTAAATAGCACTTCTGTCTGACTCTCCTATGGTTCTTAAACCTAATTTGATCCGCCACAGCATTGTATCCACAATGGCCATCCTTTGGAGGATCATTAATTTTGTGGATGAACCCAAAGATGCATATTGGTAAATCATTGTGGTATTGGATCAAGTACTGAAGATTTGGATCTGTTTGGGACAAAGGATTGAAAACATTGTAGGGATGTTCTTTTTGAGACCCACTTTCCAAGTCAATAGGGATAATTTCATGAGAGGAAGAGGGATGGCCTGTATGGGAGACTACTGATTGTATCTGGCTGGGTGGTAAATTTGATGTACTTGGTTGTGTTGAGGGTATGAAATTTGAATTGATGTGAGAATGATTGTGGTGAGCATCACTTTCCAAGTCTATTGCAGTACTTTGAGGTAGATAAGGAAGGGATCCTTTCTGGGCAACAAATGATTTCACCTGCCCAGCAGGAGAAGATGAAGCTGTTTCATGGACTAAAGGCTCAAAATAATTATATTCATTCTCTTGTTGAGGTGCAGTGTTCAATTCAAATGGTAAATGATGTTGTGTAAATAATTGTTTTACTTTGTGAGACACCAGGGCATCTAGGATGGCAGGAGAGGAAGTTGATTTGCTTGTTTGGCCATAAGGTTTGAGATAATTATGGAGGGTTTCTTGGTGAGGCTGAATCTTCATGGTAGCAGCTGAGGGAAACCTTCCAGTTGATAATGTGAGAGAAGAATAAAGGTTTGATGATGTATTTGGATGGTCAAGCTTGGTTTTTTTATTCTGCATGAGATCACTTGCTATCTGTTTTATCTTGGTTGGTTGATTTTCTGAACTAATATGATGATTTATCTGGGGTGTAACATATTCAAAAGGAGAAATATCCTCCTTATTTTTTCTGATTTCACCAGTATCTAGGCGGCTAATAGGAAATTCTTCCAAGGTTTCAATGGGTGCCATACTCTTCATCTTTAAAAGTGTCTGCATATCGTGATCCCAAAACCAAATATTCAGAACAAAATTTACTGTTTCTTGTAAAAGATCAGGTGTCTCTTCTCCATGGATGAATTTGATCAATTGCAATTGAACTTGCTGATATAATTCCTGATTTCCTCTTTTAGGATCCTCCCAAGGTGCTAAATCATTGTGTATTTCAACCAAACCAAACAAAGGCAAATAATTTCCCCTAGAATCAAAGATTAGTCCTGAAAGCCATTTGAACAAGATCTTGTATTTTACTGAAAATTCAAAATTGTGAATTGCTGTAACTCTGTTAGTTTTCATGAAATTGTGATTTACTGCTTTGATTAATTGTTTCAACTTTCCAGCCGCATATCGTCTGCTTAGTGCTGATGTACGATCTTTATTAAGCACACGTATGAGCTGAAGATTAGATTTTTCATCAATGTAGTGAAGACTTATTGGTAACTTGGGATGATTACTTGTGCTAACATTGGGAACATCTCTTGAAAGCATTTGATTTAGTTCTTTTGAAAATGATTCAGCCTGCTCCTCTCCTTTTTTGAACCAAAATTCATTGTTGATGGTAGTTGACTTGAACAGTGTTGACAAGTACTGCATGTCTTTCTTAAAATCATCATCCATTGGAATTGTGGTAAAATATGGGGGATTGTTGACTTGAGATTGATAATCCTCTACATTGTGGTTAGTTGTATAAAACAAGTTGGAGTCACCCCAGAAAGCATCAGGTATGACATTTATGGATTCAAAATTTAATTGTGTTGGATTAGAAATCTGCTATTTTGTTCTGAGCATTAGAATGATGTCACTCACTTGGATGTTCTGCTTGGAAGGCATCAAGTAGATCAGCAGCAGTGGATTTTGCATCTGCTACCATTTTAGGATTTGGATGGCTGGAGAAGCAATAAATTAATTTAATCTGAGTAGGCTCAAAGATGTCATCTTTCTTCCACACAATTTGTGCTGTTTCCCCAAAAAGTGGAACAAGTTTATCAGACCCAAAGACTTGCTGTTCTAGCCATAGCAATAGGTTTTTTTGGTGATCCCTGTATGAAATTGTTGGAATATCCAATTTGTTCATTTGTTGTTCATGGAGAAAATACATCCATTTGATTAAGGAGAAATATGAATTTTCCAGGTCCAAAATTGACTGAGGTTCACGAGCTGCATTTTGTGGTCCCTTTTTTTCAGACTTTAGAACCCAGAGTACGAATCCTAACTCGGCGTTAGACTGACCGAACATTCCAATTGGTAAATCTCGCGATTTCCCAAGACAATTTTGCGAATCAAAGTTATGTTCTGGTGAACGAATTCTGGTTGAAAATCTTTCAAAATATGTTCGGAGGAGTCTGTTCTGATTATATGCCTGAAGAAGAGAAGCTTCGTCAACGTAGCCATGTGCCTCTGCCGCGTGAGCCAGCCGTATTACAGTAGATCTCTTATTTGATTTAGCCGCAGCGAACCCATCAATCATGGGATGCAACGGATGGTGCGAGGGCATTTGGGTATCGTATGGTTGGCGGACTGTAGGAACAGGGCAAGTTCAGTTTGATAAAAAACAAATTAACCTAATCCGGGTAGATTGACTAACCTTGCTGGTTGTCGATGCTCTCAATACTTTTACCCGATTTTTTCATCAAAGTGTTATCTGCTGCGCGTGATTGAATGTTTGTTTTGTCCCCGAAATTGTAATTATGTTCTAAGTCAATCAAGTAGAACCTGTCAGCTTTTCTTGTCAACGAAGAGCAGCTCACTGGCAGTGGAAGTCCTAGGACGTTGAGCACCTAAATTAGATGGACCATCAGAGTCCGAAGTTGGAGCATATTTTGAATGTTTCCGAGGGTATTTCCTCTGGTATGTGCTGGTTCCTACATTGGAATGTGGCTGATGCCTGGGGACCGTCGAGCCTGAAATTGTGGGGGATGTTACGCCTGCGTATCCTGGCGAAAAGCTTGATCTCAACAGATGGAATTGATTTTGTGAGCCATTTCGCGACTGTTCCAAACCTCCTTGAGCTCGAGCCGGGCCACTCGAAGTCAGAAATGGTGGCAAACTGTCCAAGTGATCCTGTGGAAGCTGTTGCGGTGGCTCTAGGTGTACCACGTCAGACTCAGCAGCGTCCAGCTTTACTGAAATTATCGATGTTATTGTTGCAAAAGACCACAAAAAGTGGCACAGGGGATAACTCGGTAGGAAGATGGCACGTAGTAGCATTATTGGAAGAGTAAAAATTAGAAAAGTAAATAATTCATCTGGTTTCCAGGATTCCTCGAAGTGGGAAGTAGCTCAACTTTTATGTGTTAATGTTGCCAATGCGTCGTCACACCGATGCAGACCTTACACCTCGAAGCGCAGACGCTTTGCCCTGGCTATTCCGTTCGTTTTGGTGGTCAATGTTTTGGCGACGCAACCTCGCACGCTTTACTGCTTCAGTGCAAGATTCAACAGCTGTAAAACAGTTGGAATGATAGGGCCTCGGGCCCAGTTGCACAATATTCCATGTGAAACTGTCTCTGTCTTTCAGTCTACTCAACGGTCTCAGAACTAAAACGGCTTCAGGGTAAGTAGGAGCACCTGAATTTCAAGGATAAGTACGGATGGGAAACCAAGTATACTGTCCCCGAGGACCTCAGTCGACAACCCTCACGATGCAACCGCCAAGCCTCACATTAAGTATTGAGCGGTCAGACTGACTCGTGAATTTTGAGAGCACTCTGCCGGAATCCAACCACTGCCCAGCTATGCAAAAGTGTACTGGTTGCAGAGCCTAGTGAAACAAATCCTGTCTGGGTTCCGGTTCCCATCCCATGGCGGACAATGAACCTCCGGATAGAGCCTTCAAAGGCGATTAGGAAGCCGCAGCCCATTGGATGACTCCTTGGACTGAAGCTCTACGGTGAAACATGGAGAGCCAACGTCTAGAAGCCGCGAGAAACCTTTTTCAGCGTTGGATTGGCCATACCATTGCTAACCCACGGGGCCAAACCCAACAGTTCAGATGCAGGGTAGTAAATACTCAAAGATCCAAAATACCCGGTAAACCATCTGATCCAACCGGCCAATCCGTATGTCGGTAATCAATGAATTGGGAGTGTGATTCTCCAGCCCGTTTGTTGAGCCGAAACCCAAGTCAGCTCCTGGGCTCTAGATCCACAGAAAATCAAGCTGTGATGCAGAACAAGAAGCATTTGTGAAAAAAGGCCAAGGACAATACTAGTGCAAGCTCCCTGAAGAGGAAACCACATTGGCATTGCCATCAAGTTGTAAAGCTCTGGCCTGATTCTTCCCACTTAGAGTGTCTATGTATCTAGCTGAACTGCAAGTCTGATCATCGCACGTCTTCTTGCAAAGGTTTTTGCCTTTGAAGCAAGTTACTTGCCGTACAGGCGCGAGGAAGTGCACGTAAACCAGCTAGGCGCAGTTTTCCTGTCAAGGTGCACCATGTATCAGGACCCAGGAAACCCCCTATAAAGGAATGGGGGTAATGTAAAATGCAGAATTTCGCCGGGTTTTTGCCAAAAAAAAACATATATTATTTTCAGGACCCTCGTTTATAGGGGGTTTCCTGGGTCCTCGTCTATCAGCACCACAAAAAAAAACCCGAATTTTGAATGATTGCAAACAAAACTTATCACAAACCCCCCCGCAGGTGGTGGATGAGTGCTCAGTCTGACTCAAGCACCCTGGGTGAGAAAAAGTTTAACACCAAGTTGCATGAGAGTTGTGGCAGTGTGGAAATTGGGGTAGGCATTTAGCCTGTTTGCTTCCATGCCGGATGTCCCCAGTTGACCTATAATTTTTCCTGATAAAGTGGACATCAAGTACGTGTGCTGGTTTGATTAAAGTCACACCTCTTTGATGAAAAGTGGAGTGAGAAGTGGGTTTTTTTCTCCCTGGCCCTGGCCGGGTGTCAGCAAAAAAGATGAGTTCGGGTCCGCGTGCGGGGAAGGACGGCGGAGAAGGAAATGCTGCGACCGACGACGACGACTGGGGCGATCAGGGTGCTCGGCCGGCGAGCGCTTGCACAGTCGGCAACCCCCACGACGCCGCCGCCGCCAACGAGGCTCCTGCTAGCAAGCCGGCCATCGCCGGAGCTCCGCCGCCCCATCAACACTTCGTCAACCGCTTATCCCTCGGGCTCAGTCAAGCATCCCACCCAGATCATCCCGCCTTCTTCGTCCCCAGATCCGCCCATCCGCTCCGAGAAATCGAGGACCGTCCCGGACTCCCATCGGGAGCTGCCCGACCTGCCCGTATGCTGCTGCTCCGCTTGTCTCTCGTCCGAGCTTTACAATCCTGACCCAGCTGTTGCCTTTTTTTGGATGGTGAAGAGTCGGACGCCGCTCTATGTCGGCAGTTTCTTGGTGATCGCCTCGGTCTGGGCCGGGTTCATATACTTCTCGACGAACGCTGAGAAGGCCAACTCGTCGATCGTCAAGGCCGTTCTCTTCGAGCTCCGGAGTAACCCGAGCGTGCTTTCTGCGCTCGGCCACTCCATTAAACCCCAGAAGGACGACTTGTTTGGACAGCTATTGGTCGACGGCTCGGTTCGTGGATCCCCTCCTCACACAAAGAACCTCATTCAGCATTTCTTCTCCTCTGGAATTGCTTCTGATTTCTCTTGCTTTCTTCTGTTCTCTTTCTGGTCGCTGGTTTAGATCAATCTCATGCAAGGATCGGTCGACGTCGCTTTCCGTGTCACAGGTTCCGAACGTAAGCACTTAAAGTCCTATATTAAGAGCTGCTCTCACATCCTGCCAACATTGATCATGCGTTGTTCGCAAAAAAAGGCTCAGGGATGGTGTATTTCACATCAGTCCGACGCGAGAGGGGATCGGAGTTCGAAATCAGTTGAGTGACTTGACAGAGATCGCTTTCTCCGAAACAAATCTGATGGAATGTGTATGATTTCTTCAGTCCGATGGAAGTTGATCCGAGACGATGGCGTGGTTGTCGACCTGGTAAACCAGGACACCCATGTCCGACCTGTCTTACTGTCCGGTACAGACACCGACATCGTCACGATCGGCGCATTTAATCGGGCCGGACAGGCCTCCGGGACTGCTTCCGTTGGGTCTACAGACTCCCACTGCATCCGTCTGGTCTAATCTACATCCCCCCATCTCCTCGTCATGTTATATCTCTTCAATTCAGAACTCTCTTCAATCCAAAACCATTCCCAAATATTCATGTAAGAGGGGGCAAAATCAGCAATGTTAGACATCTTCACATCTGCCCGCGCATCAATGGAGACAAGACTGAGTTTGGTTTTGGGGCCGATCTTTTGTCGCGTATCTAGCTGCTCTTCGGCAGACAGAATCTCATCAACGAGCCAAGTCGAAGCATATGTGTTTAAGCTCAGGCTGCTATGAGCCCAAATTGAGATGAAACTTCGAACGACGAGCAACGCCGGTCTTGCAACTTGCGCATCAAACGGCCTTATGTCTACTCTTCTGGGGCAGCCACTTCGCCAATGTTCAGTATCGGGTTTGTCGCTGGTTCAATCTTTGAAGTCCGAAGTTTCATGTAACGTTTACATTCAGTCTCGTCTATCGGTTATGTACATGCAGCATGCAGCAAACTGCACACTTACCAGAGAAAGAAGAGACCGCGACCAGGAACGACCGGATTGAATAACTTGAAGGATACCAAACCACGAGAGCAAGATGGCCAACGAAGCTTTCTCGACTGTCTATGATACCATCCCGAGTGGAAAACAACTCAGATCTCTGACACGGGACGAAGTAGCGAAACATAACACGCCGGACGACCTTTGGTGCATCATCGACACCGCCGTCTACGATCTCTCCAAGTTCGTTGACTTGCATCCCGGCGGAGCTTTCGTCCTTCTCGATAAGAACATCGCCGGGAAAGATGCCACCAAGGCTTTCTTCGGCTTGCATCGCTCCGAAGTCTTGAAAAAATACGGCCGGTGAGCTCTTTTCTTTTATGATGTGTGTGTCCTCAATCGAATGTGATAAAAAGTATGGGAAGGCAGCGTGTTGATCCAGGTGAATCACGTACAGATATATGATAGGACGAATCAAGGACGAAAAGACGCAAGTGATGCTCCCGAAGGACGGAGAGCTATCGCTCGTGCCGCATGCCGAACCAGCCTGGCTCTCGAAGGGATATTCGTCTCCATACTACAACGAGGGTCATCGGGCGTTCCAGAAAGCGATGCGATTGATCGTCGAGACCCATGTCACTCCTGAAGCTAGGGAACACGAACTGAGCGGCAAAAAACCCTCGCAAGGGTTGGTCGAGTTCTTGGCTAAGCAACACGTCAATGCTATGCGACTCGGGCCCGGGAAACATCTCCATGGTCTCACTCTACCTGCCGGCATTAAGGGTGAACATTTCGATTACTTTGTGAGCCTGTTCATTGTAGATTGGTCGACAAAAGCCTGGCGTTGATCGGTTGTCTGGTTTCTCTTGTATCCAAAAGCACGAGCTGATTATCATCCAAGAACTATCTCGGATGGGGGCGCCCGGATACCTAGATGGATTGCTAGCGGGGATGGTGATTGGCCTACCGCCGGTCCTAAACTTCGGCTCGATGGAGCTCAAGAACAAAGTGATCCCGGAGGTGTTATCGGGGAAGAAGTATATAGCGTTGGCGATCAGCGAAGCCTTTGCGGGTTCCGATGTGGCCGGCATACGGTGCACGGCGACGAAGACGGCGGACGGCCAGCATTTCATCGTCAACGGGACCAAGAAGTGGATCACTAATGGCGCCTTCGCCGACTACTTCTCCACCGGCGTCCGCACCGATAAGGGGCTCAGCGTCCTGCTCATCGAGAGGGGCGAGGGCGTCGAGACTAAGCCAATCAAGACTAGCTACTCCGCCGCTGCTGGCACGGCGTTCATCACCTTCGATAACGTCAAGGTGCCCGTCACTAATCTGTTGGGTAAGGAGAACAACGGCCTTCCCGTCATTCTCTCCAACTTTAACGTCAGTCCCACCTTCACGCATTCTCAAACACACTCTTGAGTCTCATTAACATTGTTCTTGCTTGTGTAGCACGAACGCTGGATGATGTGCTGCGTCATCATCCGCTCCATCCGATTCATCACCGAAGAGTGTTTCAAAGTATTCAACAACCTCCCGCTGTAATCCCGATTTTCTCTGTGTATACAAGGACTCTCTTGACTTTTTGGTAGTTGCCTCTTTTCAGTGGACCTATCAACGCTCCGTTTTTGGGAAACCTTTGATCTCTCAGCCGGTCATCAGGTAAGCTGCAAATTTCACGCCCTGGCTCTCTTCTTGTTTCCGGAATTTACGAACCTTCTTTTTGTTTCCTATATCTCAAGACAAAAGCTTGCACAGATGTTTGCGAAGTGCGAGGCGACTCAATCATGGCTCGAGAGTGTGACCTTCCAAATGAACCAAGTCAGTCTCTCCTACCGCAATGCTTATTGTTATGGAGCCAGGGTCCTGATTTTTGTGCCTCTAGATGACTTATGCACAACAAGCTGATTTATTAGCTGGTCCAATCGGCCTTCTGAAAGCTTACTCGACTCGGGTGTCTCACGAGGTAGCCGACGAAGCAGTCCAGTCAGCACTAACTTTGTGTTACTCTCTATCCACCATCTCATCTCCAAAAAAAAAAGGCAAAGTTAGATTGATGGGACCATGACTTTGCCTGTTGCTTTTGGGAATAGAATCTTTGGTGGACGTGGGATCACTGCTACCGGAATGGGTAGGTTTGTAGAAGCCTTCCAACGGACGTATAAATTTGGCTCCGTTCTTGGTGGATCAGAAGGTATTTTCCCCCTTTTTTTCTCGTCTCTTTGATCTATCTTGAAAGCGGTTTGTTGACTCATCATCCCCTTTTTCTTGGGACTGGTAGAGATTATGTTTGATCTTGGGGTTCGTCAAGTAAGCACATTTACACATGATCTCATTGAAATTTTAGCAATTAATGACTTGATGCATTGCGGGCAATCAAATGTTTTGTCTATATAGGCTATGCGCAAGATGCCAGCAGCTGTGCTGTAGCCTTGCTGCCTTAGGAGAACAAGCCTATTTTATGTTGAGTTGCAGGTCAATCTCTTTCCCTGCTTTTATAATGGTAACAGTGTCATAGCCTACTTTCTGTATCTACACTCGATGAGACAGTGGGAATGAAGTTTATCGAGACCTGGAATGAGTGAAATGTGGTTGAACTTTAAGTGGATATATTTTCAAAATTTTATGATTTACGGAATTGTAGATGATGGATTATGCGCTCATGGCGAAAAGACTTGACATGTCACGTCAACCCAGTTGGAGGGTTGAGACTGGTCTGCCCAGGTGAGCAGGCACCAAGTCTAGGCCTGAGGCTGACAGGGTTTTTCACAGAAAATCCTCATTTTTGTACTCGCATCTCTTTGATAAATCAAATTCTTGAATGCCATGTTATAGCCCTTGATCACAGCTATCCTGTACTTGCTTTGTTCAAGCAAATTCATCAGAAGCTGGGAACTCAGCGGCCATCCTTGTGAGCGCTGTTCTTGAGCAATAGCCCAGTTCACATTGGATTTTTAAGGCCATTTTTATCCATTTTATCATTCAAGTTCATCATTTTTTTCAAGTTGGTCAGATTCTTCTGAAACCACTTTTTCTGATGATTGGAAAATTTGTCAAAATTTCATGATAAAATCAGATAAAAATAGGTTCAAAGTCACCAACGTGAACCGGGGCTAATGCAATGGAACCATTGGATCATTCAACGGTCAAGGTCAGATTTTTTCAGTATGAACTGAATAGCCACATGGATCCCACAGTGCAAGTGTACATGTATGGACATAGGAGAGAATGTATGGCTATGTACTTAACCTGGGCTGGCTATCCGGTCTGCATCAGGTCAGATAGCCTCACAAGTCCAATTTTTTATATTGCAATTATTTTCAAGAAATAGAATTTTACGCAGTGTTGAATACATGAAAAAGTGTATAGAAACAAAAGCTGATTCTAGTGGTGCCAGAGGCTGTAAAGAAACCCAATGGGTAGAGGGTGATATGTGAGTTAGAATGGAATTTTAGGCATTTGGATGGGCAGCCTCAAGCCAAATGTAGGACATTAGGAAGAAGACCCGGGGTGCTAAATTGGCACACTCCTAACAACACTGTAACAGATCTGATGCAATATGGTATCACTTATATGTACTTTGAATTTCCCCTCCAAGCTCTGCTTACGCTTACGTGAGAGTTCCACACCAACCAGTCACCAAGAGTGTAGGATGTTCCTCTTGATGGCCAGTACTGATGGGCCATTGAGTGATGTGTGTATGTCCTCTCAATGGCCAATTAAAAATCCTTAATTACATTGGCAACTACTTTTTTTGCGCAGCATTTCCCCTTGATTGGGTCTGTGAAAGCTGAGCAAAAAAAAAAGGAGTCATTGATGTAATTAATGATTTCTAATGTAAGGCACTGACTGGGAGGACGACAATTACAGCAGAGCCAATCAATACCTCCCAGCGGCCTGACCGTCACACACCTCCTTCATCGGCTCCTTTTATATTCGGCGCGCCGCAAGTTTTCCTCCTGGAGCTAGACAAATATCCAGCTGAACGCGCCATCATTTCCAAATGCAGGTCGCTAAAAGTTGTCCGGACATTTCGACAAAACCATGATAAAGCGCAAGTTTTCCGTACATCACATTTCCAAAATCATCATCAGAAATGTGAATTTACTCCAAAAGCAGGGCAAAGCCCGGGTCCTTCAGCGGCAGAAGAGACCAGTCCGTTTCCAAATCTGGCCAAACACAATCCAAAACCGTCAGATTGTGCATGTTCCTCAGCTTTGATCCATTACTTTTTCAGTAAAAAATGGTCAATTTTTATATTCTCCACATTTTACAAAGCCCTCACATTATCAACCATACCCCAACTTCACCATTACTGGAGGACTTCCCGTCAATCTGGGAACCCAGATTTTTCCAGATTTTGCGGGGAAATCTGGGCTTGATCTTCCCAAATCCTAGATCTGCCCAGATTTCCCTGCAAAATCTGGGAAAATCTGGGTTTCCAGATTGGCAGGAAGTCCTCCACTGACACCAAAATAGGATACACCCGTCTGCAACCCATTGGAAAAGGAATCATCATCTAACCGTCGGCCAACACATCTCCCAAAGTCGCAGTCATTACCTCCCAGCAGCCTTACCAGTTCCTTTGTCAAATAGGGAGCTCTTTTCCATTTGGGGGGCTGCAACTCATGATTGGAGCAGGACTTTGCCTTTTGCTATTTGTGAAAAGCAATTTTGTCGCATAGTCACATATGCAAGTTACCACCGCGCTTAATTGCACCTGTCAAACAGGTAGTCCGCACCTCATCCAATCTTAAAGTTGCGCTGCTTTGTAATTATGTTTCATTACCCGTTCAACATGTTTTGGCTTGCTCTGCTTTTAAAAAAGTGCATTTGGAAAAGTAAATGTTGTCCAAAAAATTAAGTGAAGCTGTTCAAGACGTTAAACCAAATGCGACTTTTGCACCGCTTTGAAATAAACATCTACAACATGCTCCAGAGCTTCCACTCCCTCTCCACCCACCATCCTTCAACCCATGTAATTGACTCAAGCTTTGTCTATCAATCCAAACCCATGTATGTCACCAACCAACCTGAGCTCCTCAGCAAGGCTTTTAACGTTTGTCTATCCTTATCATCTCCTTAAGAGCAAGAGAAAGTGAAAAAAGAGTGTGTACCCTGATTTGATCATTTGTCTCCCTTGAGATATCCGTTTCACTATTGCTGCACGAACTCTTAATACTCATCAAAGGAATTGAGGCTGATTAAGGCAGGATCCTCGAAAATATGCCGCAAACGGCTCGTGTCCGATCGTCATTAACATCACATTGTACAACTCTGACATCGCCCGGCAAGAAAACCTGACAATCCCTTACATCGGCATCGTCGAACGGAAATTTGTATTAGACCCTCTCACTGAGTCCGTCAATCCATCCTTTCCATCACCACCACCACCATCATCATCGTTTTTCTTCCTCATCTAACTAATGATCTTGTCAATCAACTCGACTCAGGTTGTAAAATTGTTTTGTTCATTTCAGTGGGGCCAGGAAAATGATCCATCCAGAGACACAGAAGCTAATCAAAACAATACTGGCTGATCTGAAGCGAAATGTTAGCACATCGACAGAGATGGCCAGCGGTGGTAGGAAGACGAATTTGACCGCGGCGGGCTGTTGGCCCTTGGATCTGAGCAGCCACACTCATTTGATGTCGATTGTGAACTGCACAACGGACTCGTTCTCGGGTGGAGGGGACTCCTTGATGTAGAGGATGCGGTGCGGAACTCGCTAAAGCACGCTCGCGCAGGGGCGCACCCAACCAGGCGCGACGGAGGTGTCGTTGGAGACAGAGACCCGACGGGGACGGTACCGGTGAGCCGGGAGCTGCGTGTGTACCATCGGCACTTTCCGCGCGGAAACGGCCGAAGCACCAAGTGTATTTGGAAAAGTGGAAATGGGGTCCAGAAAATAAGTGAAGTTTTTCAAGAGGTTAATCCAAATGTGTCTTTTGCATTGCTTTGAAATTATGTTAATATGTATGCCTTTATCCGTCAATAAGTTTCAAGTTCTGGGGACTTTTTATTTGACTTGCTCTGTTATTCAAGATTGCATTTGGAAAAGTGGAAATTTTGTTGGAAAAATAATTGGACCTGATCAAGATGTATCTCTGAATTTGGTACCTGCACCACAAAGCAACACCTTTGCAATAGGAAATTCTGCTTGCACAATTTTTGAAATCACATCCACCTGATAGACAATTTTCTTGTCCGCTGTTTGTTGATAAATGAAGCGCGCAATAGTCACGTGCACTGTCATAAACTCAGACCTTGGTATTTCTATCTTTGATACCTCTCACTTCTTTGTCTGTTTAACAGCTCTAAATGTGCACACTTGGGAAAAATTCACAATCCACAATCATCTACGCGCAACCTGTTGACGCATCATCAACAGCTGTTTTTGGGCTCATTGCATACCCAATGTTGAATTTTCATAAGCAGAAATCATTGAATCATGAGCATTACTGTATCTCATAAATCTGTTTTATAATGCCCTGATCATTTGGCTGAATTATCAACTACTACTTTTGGGAAAATGTGTGCTTTGCTAGGGCATCCACATTAACGGTTAAAAGACAAGCCTACAAAACCATATCACAATCAAAATTCATAATTTTTAATGTGTGTCTTGCCGTTCCTGTAATTTCATTTGCAGTATCATCTCTCCGCCAACCGATTCATTCATTGTCCATTTGGGCTCCATTCAATATAACCAAATTGTGTTCATTGCTTATCAATTTCATCTGTCATTTTTTGTGATGAAACTTGCATTTAACTATCATGTAACATTACTTCCAGAGCTAGCTATAATTTGGGTCATGGCTCATTTTCCTTTTCAGCAAGTTCTTACTTTTTGAATCATTCCTTAAGGGCATTCTGCATAAGATGTGTTGAGACTTGATGAGTAATGTCCATGTAAAAAATCCTGTAGCAGCGGCGCAGCCGCAATTTCCCTAGTCAGTCAAAAATGCATCTATTATGTAATTAGCGCCGCTAAAACTAAATTGTAGCGCTTGTCACTAATAATCTGGGGCTGTAATATTTAGCATAACACCAACTTGCAAAAACCCACCAACACTAAATTAAAGCTAATTAGTACACCAGGGGGAGCTTTGATGCACTCTCCAGAGAGTACCAGAGTCTAATTTTATGTTTTTCTGGGTTGGATGTGAGTCAGATGTGGATTAGGAAATGATTGATAAATTCTTCAGAAGTCAATGGGAAGTGTGTCAGAAGTGATGCGGAATTGACATGTGAACTTGTACAATGTTGTATAGAACCATTTCATTCTCTAAATATAATTACTTGATTGCAACCTATAATATAATGATTGTTAATTAATGCCCAATGGTTAATACTTCATGGTGAATTTATTTTGATCAATTTATCTATGTGCAAGGGGTTTCACACAATGTAAATGTGAATAGCTGGGGCTTTAATGGCTTTCTGACCAGTTTGTACTTGTCATGGAGCTTTGAAAGGCCCCTCCAGTGACCTGTCACCCCAATGTACGCGCGTACACAAAGGTGACATTGGTGAAGTCAAAAGCAGCTCACATGCAAGTGCATGGAGACATTGGAAAACAAACAAAAACAACTTGCAAGCTTATATGCATTAAGAGGCCAGGATGTCTAGCTGAAATCTGGTACCACACACCTCCAAGCTTGAATTGAATCATATTTCCACCCTATTTCCATCTTTTTTTGGCTCAATTCTAGATGATAACTGCCTTTTTTTATGGAAATATGCCAATTCAGATGGGCCTTTCAAATCATTCTAACAGGGGAGTACATGTTGTTGATCTGCAGAAGGCCCAACCTGCAATTTGCAACAAAATTGTATGAGCACACACAAGGGTTACATTAGCAAAGTGAAAACAATGAACACCTTCATGAGCATGTAAATAATATGAATTGAACACCAAGAATTCATCTCAATTAACAAACAGTTCAAATCAAATTATGATAGGATTGTGGCCATTGTGTTTTAGTGCTTTCAACTGTGTTCTAGTTGAGTTCCAGTTGACTTCTAGATAATTATGGATGAATCCAGGATCAGTTGTGGATGAGTTCCAGCATTGTTCATTACTTCTTACACTACTTTCACCAAAGGCATCCAGCACAGTTACAGAAAAAGGGTATGGTATGGCACTCTCTGGAGAGTGCGTCAAAATCTCCCCTGGTGGCAGCTTGCTACGCTAAATTAGCTGTAATTTGCAGCAAAAATTGCCCTTTTTTGCCCAATCTGAGTTAGCTGTAAATGTAATAGTCCATCTGCTACAATTTAGTTTAGGGTAGCGGCGCTAAAAAACCGCTAAATTAGGGTATTAAACACTAACTGTAGCGTAATAGATGCATCAGGATGCATTGTTGAATCAGTGCAGCCAATCAAGAGTGTAGTATATTCCTCTCAATGGCCGTTACTGACAGGCCATCAAGGGAGATGTGTATGCACATCCACATGTGAGTTTTGCTTGTGATGGCCGGCCAATACGGGCCATTGAGAGTTTAGTGATTTCCTCTCAATGGCTGGTGTACTGACAGGCCATTGAGGTAGGTGTATATAACCTCTCAACGGCCTCCATTGAGAGTATAACTAGTGCTTTACTCTTGTTGGCCGGTACTGACCGGCCATTGAGAAAATGTAGTATGTTCCTCTTGATGGATGGTACAGATGGGCCATAAAGGGAGGTGTGTATGCCCCTTGATGGCCGGTGCTAACCGGCCATTGAGGATGTTGTGCTTTGCTCTTGCGCCTGCCATTGAGAATGGCAGGTGACAAAGCAATTCAAATTTTGTCACCCGTTTGCAAGTTGTGTGTGAAGTGGATAGTTTAGGAGTGTCATAATGATTAGCGGACATCAAATTAAATACACAATTCCAGTGCCAGCCCGTCAGGGCCGTCTCCATCTTCAGTTTCTTTGTTGTCTGGCGAGGATGAGGCTGATGCTGGTGGCCCGTTTTTTGAGGTTTTCCTCTTCGGACGAGCTTCGTTGAGCTTGTGGATCTGCAGGCCTGTCGCGTCAGACCTCATTAGAAGCCGATGTTTTGGAATCCAAGGTTGGATTGAGAGACGAAGTTTTACCGGCCGATGATTAAAAGGGGGCTTCAAAATTGATCCAGGAAGCGTTCCAGGTCCAAACTCCAGGAAAGCCAAAACACAGCCAAAAAATAATTCCTGGAGGTTCTACATTGAGACCCCCAGAAAGAGGAACTTCCTGCATTTGAACCCAGAAGAACAAGACCTGGAAATGATTATCAGTTTGAACATATTTTGTCCCATGCCTTTGGGGTCCCCAAAGGACCAGCTCCTTCCCCCCACGCAACCACAAGTTGATCTGACCTCATCGGACTCTCTTGTGCATTTTTTTTTCTTTTCATCAGCAGTTTCAAATTAGCTCAGACTGCAACAATTCCGACTGCTCTGATTGCTGTCCACTGGGAGGGACTTTCCCTGTTGGCAGCCATATAAGGCAGTTGACCGGGAGAAGTCCCTCCCGGATGACTGCCTGATATGGCTGTTGGCTGGGAGGGACTCCTCCCGGTCGACTCTTGTATGTATGTGGTTGTTGACCGGGAGGTACTGCTCCCGGTCGACTGCCTTATATGGCTGTCGACCGGGAGGTACTGTACTACTGCTCCAGTCCCTCCCGGATGACTGCTCAATATGGCTGTTGACCAGGAGGGACTCCTCCCGGTTCCTCCCAGTTGACTCTTGTATGTATGTTATTGTCGACCGGGAGGTACTGCTCCCGGTCGACTGCCTTATATGGCTGTCGACCGGGAGTTACTGCTCCCGGTCAACTGCCTTTTATGGCTGTTGACCGGGAGAGACTCCTCCCGGTCAACTCTTGTATGTATGTGGTTGCCGACCGGGAGGTACTGCTCCCGGCCAACTGCCTTATATGGCTGTCGACCGGGAGGGACTCCTCTGGGTTGAGTCTCGACTGCTTGATATCACTGTTGAGCGGGAGGTACTTTCTAGCATGGCGGGCGGTGTACAACCATTTGCTCGAAGTTAGTGTGCGGTGGTGGGAAAGATGATGTAGGGGTGTCAAAAAAAAAGGCGGGGGTCCAGGGTTTGAGAAGAAAGGTGGGATTTATCCTCTTTTGTCCTCTTTTAATTTCCTGATTTCCTGTTTTCCTGGATGTCCTGGAAGGGCATAGGAAGAAGGAGATCAGGTCCGCAGGAAGCGTTCCAGGTTGCTCATTTTTCCTGGAAACTCCGACCTGGAACGCTTCCTGGATCAATTTTGAAACCCCCTCGCTGACATCTCCCAGCCAAAATGGGCTTTATGATTTTATGTAAACAGTGGCATATGCAATTTTGAATACCATAAATTTGAGTAGCTGATCTTTCAGAGCGCGGGCAGCTGGAAATAGGAATACTACGCAGGTTCTTGATAGCTTCTTGCGATTGTGCTTTGAATTCGGGGGGCGCCCCAATCGTCCCGGTGTGTACCTCATCAGATGAAAGATTCAACTAAGTAAGCGAGGAAGACGTTTTTGAGTAAACATGAAGGTAGGGCAGCAAACCTGCTTAGGCTAAGACTTCTTTCAGTGCCTCGGTAGTTTCTTCTCCAAGTTGAAGATGAGAATCGAGCTTTTTCTGATATTCAAGCTGGGCTTCTTGCTTCACTTTCAGGAGCATGGCCTCCCTTTCTGCTTCAAGAGAAGCTTTCCGGGAAGCCCTTTCTTCTAGAATCTTGTGCCTTGCGTCTTCCAACTCTTTGCGCAGCTGTTCTTCTTGAGCACGTCTGAGCTCCTCGTGCGTCTGTTTATAATCTTCAATCGGTTGTTGTTTCAATCGTTCCAAGACACAGCCTTTCTCTCTAATGCTAACGTGCGTTCTTGGCGCTCTTTACAAAGAACCAGCTATGCGTTTGTGCAGAGGATGCCGATAAAAATGGTATTACAATTAGAAAGATAGGTAGAAACAGAGCAACAAGATGACGAAAATCATTACCTCTGCCTCGTACTTTTGCTTAACTACAGCCGCCTCTTCGCGTCACTCCTGCAATTTCCGATCAGCCTCGAAGCGCGTTTGTTGTTTTTCTTCCTCAATCGCCTGCTGATGTGCAAGTCTCTGCTGAGCTTCTTGTTTCACAAAATATCGTTAAAAAGCAAGTGATTTCCGCGTTTATGTAACTCAGCGAGAAATAGAGGAAAAAGGAAACCAAGCTATCAAGAAAAGATCAGCCTGCCAGGAAACGGCCACGGCCCAGGAGAGCTCCCGAGAGTGCGTGGCCTTTGTTCGGTCCGGCCTGGCCGTCGAGTATGTGTGTATGTGTGTGTCCATACGAAATTACACAGCCGGTCCAGTGCGTCGACTCGAAGATTTCCTAGGAAACGACAACTGACCAGGCCGTCTGGAAGCTCGATGATGACGACGATGATGCACACTCCGCACCCAGCCAAAGCTACCTTGGTTTACATCTGGTTGCTTATATAACTGCTCCTCCTCGTTCTTCTTCTGCTTCTATCCCTCAGACAGTCATCCTCCACCGAAACTTTCCCTGACCCTCCAAGTACCTTTATTATTTCAGTTGTTCTTTCGTCGACGCAGCGCGTTGCCCTTTTAATCCACTTTCTTATACCATATATTACACTCGGTTTATTTATTTATTTACAAAACAAGGAAGCCCGACAGGACAAGATGATTTTCGGAAGCCTCTTCTGCCAGTTCGGATTGCCACTGCTGGTATTGATAGTCCTGAGCGCCACCCAAACCAGTTCATTTCCCCAATTCCTTACCGTAAGCGCACTCACCCACTCGATTCACCAGACAAAGACACTAGAATCTAACACAAAAACTTTTCTTGCATCTTTGTTTTTCTTCTTCCTTAGAGCGATCCATACGGCGGAGGCTTCAACGGCGGCGGTCTGGGCGGGGGTGGATACCGCGGAGGAATTGGTGGAGGTGGCCTTGGAGGCTTTGGGGGTGGCTTGGGTGGCCTGGGCGGGGGCGGTTTGGGCGGCTTGGGCGGGGCCGGCTTGGGCGGCTTGGGCGGGGCCGGCCTAGGTCTGGGCTTTGGTGGCGGTTTAGGAGGAGTGAGTGCTGACCTTTCTTTTGATTACATTTCCAAGAGACTAACTGCCCCTTTTAATCTCCAGGGCTTTGGCAACCGTGGATATGGATATTACTCGGATGCTTCTTTCAATCGTTTCCCGCTGAGGTCCAGCACACTCTACTGGAACTCCCTACTCTCACTGGCGGCGACAGGAATACTCACGCTGCTTTGTTGATTGTTACATTCTGGATTGATTTTAAAATTGGGCTTTCTGTTTTCTGTTGATATACACTTTCACTTTGTCTTTGCGTTCTTAATATAATTTTTTCTTGGTTTTTCACAAAAATGCTCTACAAATTTATGGAAAAACAGAACTATTTGCCTACATGTCTATTGAAAACCTTTGACAGAAATTTTTTACAAGGGGACCAAACACCCCAAACAATAAATTTGTTCACAATTGCTGAAGAGGGTTTGTCAATAGCAAGTTTGTTATCCCAAGGATTGGCATTGAATTTGAAGCCAATGAGCATAGCTCTTCCCTCTCTTTGAGGCCTTATGGTGTGTTGAGGCACTTCCTCAATGCACTTGAGACTGACAGCCAAATCCCACTCTGCAATAGCACTGGAACCCGTGGGGGTACCTGGCAGCTTCAATGTATCCCTTCCCCTGCCCGGAGGGCATACCCAACCTGCGTGTCCCAAATTTAGACATCCTGGACAGATACCCGTTGGTACGGGGCTACCCGTCTAGCTTGACGGGGCACGGGTACCTCCCGTCTAGATGGGCACATACCTGCCATCCTGTACGGTTTACCTGCAAAATGGCTTGATTTAGACAGCCTGGACGGGTATGCCCGCAAACAGGCCTCCAGACTCCATACATATATAAAAAACTCTACAGTTTGTTGGAATCCCTGTAGGTGCACTGCCAGCATATTTGTCTGGGATGAATTCATCCCAGTTTAACTGGGATGCACTCAACCAATTTAAAATGGGTTGATCTCATCCAATGAAATATAAAACCAAGGGGGGTACCTTATATTTATATTCCATCAGTTGAGATCAACCAAGTTTAAATTGGTTGAGTGCATCCCAGTTTAACTGGGATAAACTCAACCCAGCCAATTATGCTGGCAGTGGTGTTGGACTGTCCCTGTCCATCTCTAGTTCCACGCACTGAGACATGTAAATATGGAAGATATTGAAGTTGTTCCAAATTCAACATCCAAATGTCATCCTATCAGTACCAGCACCCCTGATTTAACATCACCAAGGCCAGCAACAAAGAGTTTATGGGTTTGGAGTCACTTTGAGATCTTTGAACAATCCAAGGTTCAGTGTCAATCTCTGGAGAAGAAGAAAGGTGGAGATCCCTGCAACTTGAGAGCCTATTGAGATCTGTTGTTTGGTACGCCCGTGGTACTTTCAGATGATGATCAGAGGGCAGGATTGCCTTAATGTTTTGATCAGAGCCTTACAGGTAGGAAAAGTCTTGCAAGTGTGAGATTTCTTGCAATAAGCTACAGACAAACCAAAGATGATTCTTGCTATTGAAGACTCCAATCAAGGTTGCAGTTTATTGAGTGTATTTGTTCCTGGAGGCCACAAGGGTGTGATCATAATCCACAAATGGAGCCTGCTGGGTATTTGGAGATTCCACACTCCAAAAAGCCGGTGCCCCCCAAAAAAATGTTGAACCAAATTTTGGCCCCTCACATTCAGGACTGTAAAAAAAGTGTGACAGCGGATTGCCTTTTGCAACTGTATGGTTGTCAGTGCCACTTTTGAAAAAGTGCGCGCCAGCTGGCACCTCCAAACCAACAGAAGCACTTTTGGATGGGGGCACCAAGGGGTGCGGGGGCATGAAGTCTTTTTTTTGGTAAAATCATACAATTTCAAGTAGATCAACACTGGTGTGGTCTTTGGGGTCCCAGTTTGAATCCTCATTGGGTTTGGTATTGGTTGTATCAACATCAATGACCTGGTTGTCCTAGTTCAGACTGATATTCTTGAAAATAATTCTCTAGAATTGTAAATGGTAGATTACAGCTAATAAGAGCTTTGACAACCCACTTGAGGGCCACTTGTGAAGTATCTGCGTCTCATCATTTGATAATGGAAGGAAGTAGTATTCTACTGATTGGCTGCACTTGCTATTGGAGGGGATCAAAACAGATATCTGGCCATTGTTGTCATTGGAGCAACACTGAAACAGATACTGTATCTGCAATGTATTGGCATGTATCTTTTCATGTATCTGTATCCCAATGAAGATTATTTTCTGACCTATTTGAATATAGGGCTCATGCAATCCAAAAAAAATGTTTTTTAGCTGTGCAAGTTGGTAGAAAACCCCGTGATACTTTCTGTGTATAGTATTGGTTTCAGCATTGATTGGAGGATTTGGCAGCAAAACTTTTACTTCTCAACTCTTTCTCTTCAACCTTGAAATCATTTTTTAAAAAAGCATATCTGTCTTTGGCAGGAAGATTTTGAGAAGTAATAGTATCCTTAATGTGCACAAATAGATTAAGGTGTGATTTTGTTTGGTTGGAGATTTTGTTACAATATGTGCAATTGGCTATTTGTACTCTTGACTTTTTTCAGAGATTGGTCATCTGGAAGCCAGCCCATTTTGGTCCATGGGAGACTGTTGGCTTCAACCAATCAGGTGCAGCAGGCAAGTTTCTAGTTAGCAGCATATTAAAGCAGATTTGGGACTTCAAATCAATGAATGAGGCCAAGGTGGAAGGCCACCTAGCTTCCTAAGAGTCAAGTGAGAAGCACCCTCCACAAGCCTTGGCGAACTTATATTCTCAGGGCCATTGGTGATTCAAACTCCATCATTTATGGCCCTGGGACTTGTTTCAATTGGTTTTTAATGTCATCCTTTCCCAGCTCCTTACAAACTTGTATTCCTGAGGGCGCGCGGACCCCTTTTTCAGGAAATAGTGCGCGCCTAGGTGCGCGGGTGCGGGGCGGGCGCACCTAGGCGCGCCATGAGGGCTGGCGCCGACAGCCATAAATGGGGCCCACCGCTTGGTTGGCGGTGCCGCGGGCTTTGGTAAGCTCGGGCCGCAGCGGTGATCGCTTCGGGCTGCCCGGCTCTGGTGAGACTCCCAACTAGGGTTGTAGGGGCCACGGGGCCAAGCAATCGGGGGGAGCAGCCGCCGAATGGCCCATGACACGCCCGGGCCGACCCAAGTACCTCTGATCGGACGGATTCACACCAAAGGTAAATAATCCATCACCTCGAACGAATCACCCGCCCATCCGAGCCGCCTACTCACTCCCTCGCCCACTGTGTGAGCTCCCGACTGACACCCGTGTACCTTACGTCTTTTTCCGCTCAAGGTAGGCGTCATGAAGGTCGAAACATGCTCTTTCTCCGGATACAAGATTTACCCATCAAAAGTTTGCCTGCTCTCACTCCTCCCTCGTCCGACTTGGAAAGAATCACTTATTCCTCCGACCTGTTGCTCTGCTTTTACCACCTAGGGTAAACTCTATGTCCAAAAAGACTCGAAAGTTTACCGTTTTATTCGGTCTAAGGAGGAAAGCCTTCACCTTCACCGCAAGAACCCCCGAAAGCTATCATGGACCGTTGTCTTCCGAAGAGTCCGACGCAAGGTCAGCCGACTTCCGCACACTTCTCCACATTTCAACCATCTGACCAGATCTGTCCCCTTGACTCTCCCGCTTCTCTCCAGGGTGTGACTGAGGAAGTGGCCAAGAAGAGGTCCAAGAAGTCCATCAAAGCTCAGCGAGGAATCGTTGGTGCCGATCTTGCTACCATTCTTGCCCGACGAAACCAAAAGCCTGAGGTAAGCTCGCTTCCAAACCCACAGAAATCATTTTCCTCTCATCTGAGGTAATCCTATCCTTCACATCTCAGGTCCGAACTGCCCAAAGGGAAGAGGCTATCCGAAAAGCCAAGGAAGAGAAAAAGAAGAAAGCGGAGGCTGCCAAGAAATCGGTCAGTATCTTATCACGCTCCTCTGCTGCCTGGTTTTCTGACTTGAACAACTTGTTATCTTTCAGGCCGTCAAAGCCCCCATGGGCAAATCAACTGCTCCCAAGGTATCTAAACAACAAGCCAAAGGAGCCAAGCCTGCCAACCGATGAAATGTTATTCCCCCCTTCCCCTAACTTGAAATCCATTCTACACACAAGCGGTACTATGTGAGGTGGCCGGCTGACGCCTAGAGACGCCTGGTCTCCACGGGAGCCTGAAGTCGATCGGCAGTCTCACAGTCAGCAGAGAATCTGCCGAGCTACGTAGGGCGGTCACGTCCGCAGGCAGCACTTATCCGGTAGCCCACGCTAGAGTAGCGTGCCACCCGAATAGCTCCAGCCGAGTGGTCCCCAGACCCACCAGAGGGCCGCCACAGAGCAGCGGCCTTCTTGAGAAGGCCTTCGTGGCGAACAGGATATGTATGTGACCTGAAGTGGTACAAGGGGCAGCAAAGTTGACTTGAGTCCCTCGTACCCAGTTTGGTAGAGAGGCGCGGACGGCGTGTGCAACCCCACTACCCCTAGTAGAGGGACTTGCGAGGCGAACTTAGTCAGTCCTCCCTTCTGAGTTGGCAGGCTGGCTCCCCTCGCGCGAAGCGCGAGCCTCCGAAGGAGGGACTTGGGAGTAAGCGGGGAAATTTGGCGTGAGCGCTGAGGACCACCTCCAACCATTTGGCTGGTGTCAAACTTCAACACCACACTAAATTTGCCTCCTGTGGGCCAATCAGGCCGCCCTGGTGCCAGATTGAAGGCCTGCATCTCGCCTTCAATCCTACATAGATCACATGTCTTTAACTCAAACGGTCTTGAAGTTACAAAGCTTGTAACATCATCTTACCAAGATTCTTGGATTGTCCGTACATTTGTACATGCGAGGCAAGTACATAAGAGCTAAGTACACATGCCAAAGTGTACAGTTATGGTGGCTTCTGTACTATGTTTTTGTCACGGTACAGGTAGGATACAGCAAGTTTATTGGATAGTGGAGTGTACAGGAGTGAAAAAAAACAAGAGTTTGACTTTTGGAAAACAGCTCATTGTGTTTTTTGAAAGGATGTCTAGCACTGCTCTGGGGAGATGGATAGATGATGGATGGATGGATGGCTGCGCAAGCAGCCAGGCTACAAGGCCGTGCTACTCATGACCCCGTATGTTGCGTGAAAAATGTGTAGGCATTGATTTAGTGGAATTTGGGTGCTGGCCAGGACTACGGTCTGTCAGCTCTCACGCCAGAATTTGCCGCTTGGGGGCAAGCCTTTCTGTGAGACAGAGACCCTGCGGGGCTCTCCTCCAGAGAGGCTCGGTTAAGCTTGCTTGCAAGGACCCCAGAAGGGGTCTTTCAAGCCGCCTTATGTAGGCTCCAGCCAAACTTTAAAAAAAGATACGTGTACACAATGAGTTATTTGAATTTATCTATTCTGCCATCATCACTTTTGCTTTTTAAACCCCTGTACAGGATTAATATGGGTTTAAAGGTGTCACTACACATATTTTTGTTGATGCATTGATCCAGGGTAGCTGTAGGTAGGGGCTGTAAAGTTTGGATACGTACATAAGGCGGCTTGAAAGACCCCTTCCAGGGTCCTGACTTGCGCAAAGTCAGCTTTGTGGCCTGAGAGCAGAAAATCATTTCACCCCAGAAACTCAGAAAACCGTAATTTGTTTTTCAACATGGATAATGGCCTGCATCTTGCCATCATCATATATGGTGTTCAAAATTCCATCTCACTGTTTACATAAAATCATATTTGGCAGGGAGATGTCAGTGCTTAAAGTGACATCTCCCAGCCAAAATTACAGTTTATGATTTTATGTAAAAAAATCTGATGCAATTTTGAACACCATAATAGTCTATTCAAATTGTTAATTTTGAACTCAAAAGTTATCTTATCTATTTTTAAGTTGCTGTTTTTGGGGCTCCCTTGTTGACCATCATAATCAAACTGCATGATCTGTTGTAAAAAAACCAAATTAAATTTCTTGTACCTTTTCTCCTTCTTTTCCAACCAGCACCAGGGGAGATATGTTCCCACTCCCCAGGGAGTGCCAGAGCTGAATTTTATGTGAGTTTTGGACGGATGTGAGCCTGATGTGGATTAGTAACCCATCCCCAAAATAGTAAATTGGATGGAGAAGTTAGTGAAAAGTCAGTCACAATTGATTTGGAAGTCAACACAATGTTGTGTAGAATTCTTTTGTTTTCTATGTACAAATGTAGGAAGAAATATGATGAAATGATATTTCACCAAAGTCCAACTCATCAATTGCTCCTGTTTACTGATTTTTAAGGATAGCAAAGCAAAATTCCCATTCTCAAAAGTAATTCCTCCAAAAAAATGGGTCTCTTGTAATTCACATTATATGCCCTGATGTACAAAATTAAACTAAAAGTTGACTTGGTATTATTGGGTTTAGATTTTTGGAATGTGGTAATGTTGCAGTCATTGAAATTGAAACCCATCTTCTTGGAAATGTGGGAATTAATTTGAATTTGGCTGATAAAAATGACAAAAAACTGTTTTAATAGGGTGAAAGTCTGAGTTAAGTCAAGGTTGGATTGTGGTGCCAATTCACTTTGGCCATATATCCTGTCCTCCTCATGAAAATGATCTAGTGAATTTTGTATTTTTTTGCTTTTCAAAATTCACATGTGCACATGCAAGTTAACCTTTTTGCACTTTGCTAATAGTCACCCTGATGTACGCGCGTACATTGAGGTGGAAATATCACAGGATGGGCCTTTCACAGCCACATGAAAAGTAAAAAATTTGTTTTGAGACACCAATTGTCCCCCTGATGTACGCGAGTACATGAGGGGGAAAAAATCACAGGCTGGGCCTTTCACATCTCCATGGAAAGGACACACTGGTCATGGAGCCAAGAAAGGACTATATTCTGGATGAGTTCTGGATGAATTATAGATGAGTTCTGGATGGTTTTTTTGGCAAGTTGTGGTTTATTTCAGGATGATTTCCAACTGATTTCCACGCTGACTTCCAGTCTTGCTCATACCTATTCAATATTGCTTTACCAAAGGCCTCCAGCACAGTTATGGAAAAAAGTTACGGTAAGGCACTCCCTGGGGAGTGGGAACATATCTCCCCTGGTGCAACCTTAACTAAAGAAACCAATAGCACAAAGTACAATTAGGGATTTCATTGTACAAGAAGAGAAGTTTTACTGGATTTTCTTTTGTCACCAGAAAATCAGGTTTACACAGTACCAAAAAGCTACATATCACCCAAAATGCCCATCAGGACAATGATGGATTCCATCTGTTTGGATAGTCACCTGAGTGTGATACTTTTCTTAAATCTAATTTTAAGAGGTGATTTGAGTTATTTACCCATGCTGTCAGCCCCGCGACCCAAGTCTCTCTACTGGAGTGTTGCCCCCGCAACATCTCCAGAGAGGCTGCTTAAGGTTGTCAAAAGACTGAGACCAATGTTCAATGCATAAGCTCTCAGCCTAAGATGAGGATGATACCACAACTTGGACAGTCTTGGAGTGCTTAGCGGTAGCCCCTCTGGGCTACAACACCCCCCCCTCTTGCCGTAGACCTAGTATGCCAAAAATAGAAAAAATGAAACACAACAAAATAAACAAAAGGAAATGTAAAAGACACACAAGAGGGAAAAATGGACAGATTTTCTTTATCAATCCATCATTCTCTCAGTGATACAAAAATACCAGGTGGCATGCATTTTGTAAATATATCCGCAAGCTGGTGTTTTGTGCATACCCACTCACCCTTTTTTTGAAAGAGTACTTTGTTAGTAATGTAAAAATCTTTATCAGTGTGACACATCCTCTTGTTTGATGCATTGTCAGTGGTGACTTTAATAGCTGATTGGTTATCACAGAAGAGATAACCTACAAAATCCTTCCTCAAGACATCTTGTAGGAGGTGCTATACCAATAGAGGTTGCCTAGTCGCCATCCCCAGCAACATGTACTTGGCTTGACATTTCAAGGATGCCACTGATTGTTGAGGGTGCAATACCAATAGAACAGGGCAGTGTAGGAAGGTGATCAAAATACCACATGATGAGCATGAGAACTCTCCACCCCACAAAGCATCTGCAAAAGACTTTGAAGGCTTGTTGTCAGTACTCACCAACAAAGACAATTGGATATCACTGTGTCCCACAGCATAGATAACCAGGTGTTTAATCCAATGGTTAAACCTGGTTTAGCTGCAAAACACCCCAGGAATTTCATGGCGTAACAGATATTGGGCTGCATTCCCACCGCCAGGTAGCTGAGGGACCCAATGACGGACAGTCACAGGTAGTTTCCTGAGTCTGCTGTCACTCCATCTTCATCCATGGTTGTGTTGAAACCTCCTGGAAGCAGTGTTGCTGCTATCGCAGTGCTGTCCCAGTGATCTTCCAGACTCCCCTCCACAAACTCTTTTTGAAACAGTCGGAAACCACCACCCAATCAAACAATATTAAGACCCACAATTGAGTCAATTCCCTGAGAACATTTAATCTTGAGTTCCAATTTCTTGAGGAGATCTGGCAGTGTACTGGAGGCTGTTCCAACGCTCTTGTCTACATGTAGCCATACTAAACCTGCCTCCTCTGGGTGGTGAAGTCTATACAGGCTATTTTTGTATTGGGATGGAGAGTAGCCAAATTTGTTGGGTAAATTTTAAGGTGTAGCCACCAGCACTGTACCACCTGCCTTTTGCAGAATCAGTGCATGTCCAGGAGGGGCTTTCATAACTTCTGGAGGTTTGGCCCATACCTTCTTGTCAATGGGTGAGTTGAGATATTCCACCACAAAATTGAAACTCTGGACTGCCCATCTGTATGCTGCCACCACTACCAGAAAAAAAAAATAGGGACACAAAAGTTGCCGTGGGTAAAAATGTGGTGTTGAAATCTTTGCCTTCAACCTGGGTGAAACCCTTCACTACATATTGTGCCTTGAACCTCAAACCAGACCCATCCACCCCAGTTTTTGTAGCAAACACCCAGCATCTCCCCAGTGCCTTCTTTTCTTCAGGTTTCAATTTGAGGATCCAAATTCTTGGAACATTGCCTCATCAATATTGTCAAGCCAATGAATGATAAGTTCAAAAAGTACTGGAATCCAGCAAATGAACTTGCAGCTATCAGACTTGTTCTAGACCCTTGATATATGATTTGCTATCTCTGCCACAGTCTTCAGAATAAATCCATTTTGCTATCTGCCATTGACAATTCTTTGGGGAAGGTTAATTCAGCCATCCTATAACTCTGGAACCAATTTGTTCCTCAATCATTTGTCTCCAAGCCAGCCACTCCAGCCATCTCAACTACCAAGGTTAAGAATATTGACAAAGATCTCTCAGGTCTCAACAAATACATATCTGGTAGCATGTCTGGATCTCAATTCAATGCTCCTGAGCAGGGCATAGCACGGTAGTATTCAACACGTTTTTTGGGCCCCACAAATACCGATTTGTCAAATATTCGAGTATTTGGAGATATTCAACGGAAAAACTTCCAAAATACATTAAAAACACCAAAAAATTACATTTTTGGTGTTTTTGACTTATTTTGGCCCATTTCTGGGCCATATAATTTTGAGGGGGTCATCCATCAAATTTATAATGGTGCCAAAGGCGCTTATAATATTGCCAGAGGCATATCTCATAATGGCGGACGCACTATTCAGAGTGCCGGACGCACTTTTGATAGTGCCGGATGCACTTTTCATAGTGGCGGACACACTTTTCATAGTGGCGGAAGCACTTTTCATAGTGGTAGACGCACTTTTGATAGTGGCGGACTCACTCTTCAGAGTGCTGGACACACTTTTGATAGTCCCGGACGCACTTTTGATAGTGCTGGATGCACTTTTGATAGTGCTGGATGCACTTTTGATAGTGCTGGATGCACTTTTGATAGTGCTGGACGCACTTTTGATAGTGCTGGACGCACTCTTCATAGTGGCAGACGCACTTTTCATAGTGGCGGACGCACTTTTCATAGTGGCAGACGCACTTTTCATAGTGGCGGACACACTTTTGATAGTGGCGGACTCACTATTCAGACTGCCGGACGCACTTTTGATAGTGCCGGACGCACTCTTCATAGTGGTGGACGCACTTTTCACAGTGACGGACGCAATTTTGATAGTGGCGGACTCACTATTCAGAGTGCTGGACACACTTTTGATAGTGGCGGACGCACTTTTCAAAGTGGCAGACGCACTTTGCATAGTGGCAGACGCACCTTTTGTAGTGGCGGATGCACTTTTCAAAGTGCCAGAGGCAGATTTTTTTTGTGTTGCACCAAAGCGGCTGGTATAGGGCCTGTGCAAACTCATCTGGGGCCTTTGGGCCCCAAAGAAGATTGCATTGGCCCTCTACGCGCCCCTTTGAGCCATTATTCAATTTTTTCAAATATTTGAGCTTAAATTTGCCCAGGCATTATTTGACTTGAATCAAATTTGAATATGAATACTTGAATTGATTTGATTCGATGTGCTATTCCCTGCTCCTGAGGCCAAATTTGATTTGTATTTGGAAGCACAAAATATCATCTGCAAACCCCATAACAACCAGCAGTTCAAGATTCTTAGGTGGTGGCAACACTGAAACAAGTACAATACATGAAGCGTATATGGTAAACGTTTTTCATTGAAGATGGAGACCTACATGCCCTATTTTTTGTTTTCAGTCATCCTACACATAATCAGGGCTAAAAACAAAAAAAAGGACTTGTAGGTCTGTATCTTCAATGAAAAACGTTTACCAGATACACCAGGAAAAATCAGTAGTCACTAGATGACAACTGACATGACACCTGCTCCAGCTGGCTATCCAGCCTCTAGTGCAATTTTCACGAGCTGATCCTCAGCTTTGTCCCAGGCACAGCTGCCTCCAGTCTTGGCACAGGACAAGCCACTGCTCAGCCTTTGCCTGAGCAAGAACGGGCATTGATAAATGCACACCTGTCCTCCGGGGGCACGCCCACGACCACGCCCTTCGAACAGGGCGTGTGGGACCGCGCACCCTTTATCAAGGGCGTGCACGCCCCCACATAGGCGTGCACAAGCGTGCACCGTGCCTGCTCGCCGAGAGCCCCTCGGTGGGCAGGCGCAAGTACATATACCTGCTCGCCGAGAGCCCCTCGGCGGGTATGGTGTATGTATCCCTGCTCGCCGACAAGGATAACTCTCGGCGAGCAGGTATACAAACACCTGCCCGCCGAGCCTGCTCACCAAGAGCCTCTCCGCGGGCAGGTGCAAGTATACCTGCTCGCCGAGAGGCTCTTGGCGAGGTGGGATATGTATGCCTGCTCGCCGAGGATTTCTCTCGGCGAGCAGGTATAAATGCACCTGCCCGCCGAGGGGCTCTCGGTGAGCAGGCTCGGTGGGCAGGTGTATGTATACCTGCTCGCCGAGAGGCTCTCGGCGAGGTGGGATCTGTATGCCTGCTCGCCGAGGATTTCTCTGCGCGAGCAGGTATACATGCACCTGCCCGCCGAGGGGCTCTCGGTGAGCAGGCTCGGCGGGTAGGTGTTTGTATACCTGCTCGCCGAGAGTTATCCTTCTCGGCGAGCAGGCAAGGCTCTCGGCGAGCAGGTGCATGTATACCTGCTCTCCGAGAGGCTCTCGGCGAGGTGGTATCTGTAACTGCCCGCCGAGGGGCTCTCGGCGAGCAGGTATACTTGCATCTGCCCGCCGAGGAGCTCCCGACGAGCCATGGTGCACGCCCGTGAACGCCCATGTGGGGGCGTGCACGCCCTCGCACGCCCATACAGGGGTGTGCATGCCCTTTCGCCCTTTATCAAGGGTGTGCGGTCTCACACGCCCTTTTCAAAGGGCGTGGGCGAGGGCTTGCCTCCGGGGGACGGGTGTGTGTCTATCAACACCCGTTCTTGCTCAGGCAAAGGCTGAGCAGTGGCTTGTCCTGTGCCAAGACTGAGGGGCAGCTGGGCCTGGGCCAAGGCTGAGCAGCAGCTTTGCCTGGGACAAAGCTGAGGAGCAGCTTGTGAAAATTGCAAGCTAGAGGCTTCAGCTGTGCCAAAATGGGCACTGAGCTGTGTGCCAGCCAGCCCTGAACTAGCAGATGGAGTAGCTTTGGAGCTGAAACCAGAGCTGTGTTATGTCAGTTGTCATCAACTGACTACTTTTTTTTCCTGGTGATACGCTCCATGTATCATACTTGTTTCAGCATTGGTGGTGGGAAGGGAATGCTTCTCAATTCCCATCATTTCCAGAATAATAGGGGGTATCAAATATGACCACATCCACAATTATGTAATTGACTGGTTTGAAAAAATCCACCATTTTTAAAACATGCTGGTCCTTCTTCTACCCCATTTTGGGATCCACTGGTGAACAATTTCATTTTTGGCTAATTGACTGGTTTCTAATGTTGAGAAGATGGCCATAGCCAATCTTTGTATGCTCTTGACTCAGCCATCTCCAGAAGTGTCACAAAGTCTGTCACATGAGACCAGTGTTATCCAAGCGTCCAAACTCAATATCAATGACCCCCAACTACCCAAGCTACAGTCATTGGAACATGAAGAGCACACTTGGATTGCTTTCAGCAACAGTGGGTCAGCTACGCTACCATAGCTGTCAGCGTAGCGTAGCGCAGCGCAAATGCACTATTTTTTAGCGTAGTACTGTTAGCGCAATCGCGCGCATCTGTGCTAACGCTACGCGCACAGGGTGCAAAGCTATTTTAGCTTTTAGCGTAGCGTTAGCGCAGATTCACGCAATGGCGCTAACGCTAAGCACGCAGGGCGCAAAAGAGCATTTGCTACGCTGGGCTACAGCGCTTTTTGAGGCAAAAAAGGCCTTTTTTCCACTAAAAGCGCCTTAGCGCAACATAGCACAGCGTAGCAGCTGTAGTGTAGCGCTAACACTAAACAAAAATTGGTGTGATTTTAGCGCCACTGAAAATTAGCGCAGCGTAGCGGCGCTAACAGCGTGCTAACGCTATTCAAAAAAGGCCAGCACTTTTTGCCGCTACGCCAAACATTAGGGCTAAAATAGCATAGT
The DNA here is from genome assembly GCF_026914185.1 of Puccinia triticina. Classification (NCBI taxonomy): domain Eukaryota; kingdom Fungi; phylum Basidiomycota; class Pucciniomycetes; order Pucciniales; family Pucciniaceae; genus Puccinia; species Puccinia triticina. The sequence goes on from NC_070572.1 coordinate 2,342,285, forward strand.
TTAGCATAGCGGCCCACTGTTGCTTTCAGCCAGTGTCAAAAGCAGTACCAACAACGGAAAGATAATCAGATTGAGAAAAGATCAACTAAGGACCTAGCTGAGTTAATAGAGGCAAACACAAAAGCAATAAAAGATAAAGTAAAAGCTCTTAAATGCTTGTAAGAGAAAAGCCCAGTGGGCTGAGTGTGCAACACCTAAGAAGCGTTGAGTTATGCTTGGAAAGTACAGAATGAAAAAAGTGAAATGCACTGAGAACTTCAGCCTCCTTAAATGCTTCAACAGAAGAGGAGGCGCTCACGGACTTGTGCACACCCACCAGTGGTGGGCATTGATATAAATAGGCTTCAGTTTTGGGACAAGTTGTATTTTTTACAAATTATCTTATATCATCTCCATCATCATCACATTACCATTTTATATACACAATCATTACACAAGTCTGGTAGCCTTAGCTCAACAGACTTAAAACACAAAGAGAAATAGAAATATTAATTGCACAAACTTAACATCTAATTGTGGATTTCTCATATTTGATACCCCCTAATGCTCATGATTCCAATGACATTGGGGGTGTCCAAGTTGACATTCTCTGATAGTGGATGTGTTCTGGACAATTATCAAATGCACCTCAATGAAGAAACTTTGGATGAATTGTTGTACACTCAAGATTGGATCAGAGCAGCCAGGGGCAAGAGATCCTAGAATTTACTTTTTTTGTATTCCATTCATTTCTTGTGACCAGGCACTCCCTGTACCCATCCCTCCTTGGTGAAAAAATATGTGCTGAAGCAAAGAGTTTAGTCTTCTTTGGGCCACCAGTTGCAGGGTTTTACACTGGGGCTTTTGTGTTATTTTGTCGTATTTTGACTTCAATGTCCTGTAGCACCTACAACAGAGCATCTTACAAAAGAAAAGAAATTGGGGGAGTGGAGCCTACCTTCTTGCCTATCATTCCTAAAAAAACTATTTCAAAAGTAGTAATATTGAGGTTTCTAAGAGCACCTCCACCCAGGGAGGTAAAACTTGGTTCCTAAAACCCCGGGATGGCAACTCAATTTTTGCATATATCAAACTGTGCAGATCTGGCACAAACCCGTGGGTGCTATAATAAATACGCAACTAGAAGAAACCAAGTCACCAAAAATAAAGCAGCACATCAAGAGAGATCTTGATGACTGTACTCAATGAAAGGTATAGCCAATCATTGAGAGACTGCCAGTCATCAAGAGGGCTCTCCATGTCCAGTATTGAGACAGCTCTCAATGAATGCTATTGCAAGTCAATGATAGAGCAACCTGTGTAGAGATATTCATTGATAGCTTTTGATGACTGAGCTCTCCTGATTACTCAGTTTTCTTGATGACCAAGCTCTCTCAATGACTGGTATAGCCAGTCATTGAGAGAGCACTCAATATTCATCAAGAGAGCTCTTGATAGTCATTGAGAGAGCTCTCAATAGTCATTAATAGAGCTCTTGATAGTCATTGAGAGAGCTCTTGATAGTCATTGAGAGAGCTCTTGATAGTCATAGTTCTCTCAATGACCAACCTCTCTATAGCCATTCATTTAGAGAGCTCCCAATAGGCATTTTTCTTTTGATGACCAAGCTCTCTCAATGACAGGTATAGCCAGTCATCAAGAGAGCACTCAATAGTCATAAAGAGAGCCCTTGATAGTCATTGATAGAGCTCTTTATACTCATTGATAGAGCTCTTTATACTTATTGATAGAGCTCTTTATAGTCATTGAGAGAGCTCTTGATGACCAGTCTAGCCGGTCATTGGTAGCTTGCAATGTTCTCAATGTTTGGTATATACAGCAGGTCATTGATAGCTTTTGATGCTCCCAATGACTGGGCATAAATTGAAACAGGAAAGCCAGTCATTGATAGGTTGTGTTGCTCTCAATGACTTTTTTTATGGCAGGTTGTAGCTGTACTAGGGTTGTTGTATGTACTGGAGGTGGTAAGGTTGGAGGGGGGATGAGCTGGGAAGAGTTGCTAGCGGGTTGCCAGATGTAGCAACCAAATGTCAATTTTTCCCTCCAGAGGCAAAATAGAAACTTGTTTGCCACCCCAGGTGGGTGGTGTTTTTTGGGTTTGAATTGGTAAATGCGGGATAGCAACCCGGTTTACCTCCCCAGGTGGAGATGCTCTAAGCGTGTTTCAAGAGACCCATTTTGGGGGGTTTGAGGGTTGTGAAAGGGGTGTGATGGTGGTCTGCCCCGGCAAGCAGCCTGTAATTCCTGTGAAATATTGGCCAAATTTACAAGTGCTTTCAACCTGATTTATGGCTTTTTTTGAAAAAATAAAAATAAAAAATTCAGAATATGTACAAAGTCATCAGGATTCTGAAGGTGCCATTGGCTTGTCAATTGTTGAAGAGGGTGGGGGTCATCTGTGGGGTTTCATGGTTCACACAGCCATCCCTCCCTGGCGGGAGGGTGCTCACACCCTGCAAGCACAGGAGGGACTTTTTAAGTTCAGCTCTTAGGTATGACTCTGAGCCTGTTTTCTGCTTTCACTATTCAATTGCTAAAACTTGTGCAAAAGATCTTGAAATACATCTCAGTCTTCTAAACTCTTGCCAAAACTTGCCCACCTTGGGAAATTGGGGTGTTGAGCAAGTCCGAGCTTAGCAAAGCCTCTCAAGCGGGGTCCTAAAGGGACTCTCCGTAGCAACAGTGGGTAGTTATTGCTACAGTAACGCGTAACGTTTTTTGGCCGTTATTGTTATTGTTATTGTTACCAGTAACGGCAGTGCGATATCAATATCACACCAAGAGTTTCTTTTTTTGCGACGGCTGTTACTATATCTGAGCGCGTAGCGACAGACATTGGGCAAGATAACAAGCAATAAAAGGCCAAAATGGGGCCAATTTGGCCTTTTGTTGCTCAATAACGCGTTATCCGCTGGATAACACGTTACTTTACTGGTAACGGCCTCAAAAAAAGAGGCCCGCTACGTTACACGTGATGCCGCTGTTTGCGGGTTACTGCTCACAATAACGGTGCAAAAAGTAACGGTGGGTAGTTACTTTACAAAAATCTCGCAGATATCGTAAAGTAAAGTAACTACCCACTGTTGTCCATGGGAGAGGCTTACGCACAAAGTTGGCCGCGTGGCCTGAGCACTTTGAGAAATTCATGTAATTTTTGCAATTTTTAGACTCCAAAGCTCCTTGAATAAAACCATTATTATTGAAAGTGCTTCCAAATAAACAGATTTGTAGCCTTGCTTCTCAGGCATCTTCTACTGCCCTTTTGGAGTGATTTGGCTCAAAATGAGCAGTTGCTTGCAGGTTGCATTCAGCCAATCCTTGGATTTTGCCAAGTACAGATTGACAGACCGGTACAGTGCCCCCCATGACTTCTCAACTACCCCTACAGGGTAGGGATGGCCATGGGTACCCGGCACCCATTGGCGGGTACCCGTTTACGTGCCTAGTACCTGCTGGCGGGTGCGGGTGCGGGTGTCTGGTTTTGTAGAGAAAAAGAGGGCGGGTACCCACCCAGGTACCCGCCCAGCACATTTAGATTTCCAGGGCATCAAATGCGCCGCAGTTGTACTGTTGGATTACACGTAATCCAACAGTACAACTGCGGTGCTGCAAAGCAGGGTACCCGCCCCGGGTCTGAGATTCTTCAATAGTTCCGGCGCCGCCAACCAGTTCCCTCAATCCTCCTTGCGGCCATCTGATACAGTTGCTTCCTGTCCGTTTGCGTGCAAACGGACAGAGGTCCTGTGACACTGTTTCAGACTTGTCACAGGTCCAATACATATCTGATCGCACTCACCACCTCAGATCCTTCTGGTACCGCTGGTACCGGCGGTAAGTACCGCCGGCACCAGCTGGGCGGTGCCGGGTGCCCATTTTGGCTCAAAAAACACCGGGTACCCTGGTACCGCTAGCAATACCCGGGTGCCAATGATCATCCTTAACAGTGGGTACCCGCCACCTGCACCCGGGTACCCGCCTTGGCGGGTGCGGGTATCTGACATGAGTGAAATTCCAGGGTAGTACCCGCACCCGCAGCAGGTACCCGGGTGCGAGTGGCCATCCCTACTACAGGGGGGTTCCAAATTTTGGAGATTTTTTTTCCAAAAATTATTTTAAAAGTGGGCTGATGCTGGGCTCTTTTTGGCCCATTTTTTGATGCAAATGTCACATTTCACCAACCAGACCTGGTAACATGCATGATGATAGTCCAAATTCATTGAAATTTCACTGGACTCGCTGCCAAGAGAGCAATGAAGAAATATTCTTCACATTGCCACATTCCAAAGAGTGTACTGATGGATATGGCAATCATCAATAACTAAGGAGGTACATATTTACATAAATACCTACACCTGTAGTATGTATGTACATAGATACTTTGGTCTCTAAATACATAATGAATATTCTATAAGTCCATAGAACATGTCTGTAACCACATACTATGGTCTTAAAACCAGCTGTTCCAAATTTTGCATCTGAAAAAAATGAAACTTTTTTTTGAGGCATTGCACAGACTTCAAAGTTATATTTTTGAGTTCTCCTACGTCTGTAGGGCTCAAAAATGTATAGTTTACATGTGATACATTTCTGGTGACTTTGAACACATTGTTCAAAGTTCAAATTTTTTTTGCAGGTGTGGGGTAGTTGAGAAGTTGTGGGGGGCACTGTAACCATTTGGATCATTGGTTCACAGACCCTTTCACGCTTTGTTGAGATATTGAGCTGGGTAAATACATAGTATCTGATTTTTGAACTGTGTGATACTTATGTATGTAACTAGCACAAGATCTATCCATTTAGATATCCAGTCCCAAAAGGGTTGGATTGTTTACAATGGCATTTTTTACACAAAGATTATTGGGAGGGGATGGAGCTATTCTGGAATTTCAAGCTGTGCTAAGAATCTTTGGAGCCTTGCGCTTCTCATGGTGCCAAGGGCCAGATGGTTATCCAAAGGCTAATGGGGGATACAGTGGGATGAGATCACTCCCCAGCCATTTGGCTGGTAGCTCTCCCCCTCGTGAGCTGACTGTAGGTGCAAGTCCCTCCCTTCAGCAAGCGGGCCCTTCAGGCCCCCCCGAGCGTAGGCATGAGGGACACTGAAAAAAACTCAAGAAACTGCTGCCAGTTGACATGCATTATTAAAAAGGGGCCTTTGTAATATTGCATGTCAACTGGCAGCAGTTTCTTGAGTTTTTTTCACAGTGGGAGGGACTTGTTAAGTTCGGAGCGAGGCTGTTGGAGAAGCCGCTCTATCTAAGAAGATTGGGGTGAAGCCCACTTCACACATCCACACATGCATCGGAGGCCTTCCCGTCACTCCGGGATCCCCCAGATGTCCTCAGATCAGGCAGATCTAGGATTTGGGACAATCAAACGCTGTGCGAAATCTCGAGGAATCCGAGTCTCCAGACAGTCGGCAAGTCCTCAATGAATGGCGGCTTTGGACGCGGTGAATTTAAGCATCATCCGCGCGGCTTCGATCGCCTGTGCTCCTCGGCCGGCGCCCATGGACAGGACCCAGACCCACAAAAAACCATGAATGGAAGATGCAATGCGAAGAAGAAGAGAGAGTAACAAAAAAGGGGGGGCAAGTGTGTATGTGAGGAGGCTACAGGAGGCTAGGGTCCATCAGGATGGGCGGCGCGGCCGGGGGCGGCGAGTCGAGGGCCGGAAGCGGAGGCGCGGGGGCCGCCGGTGCGGGCCCGGCTGCGCCCCCATCAGGACCGGGAGCGGCGTCGAGGGCGGGCGGAAGAAGCGGGGCGGGCAGGGCGAGGGGCGGAGAGGCGGGGGCACGGGCGGAGGGGGAGGCGAAGAGCGGGTTGGCGGCGGAGGACGGGGCGGAGAGGGCGGAGAGGAAGGGGGCCAGCGGGCCCAGGTCGAGCGGGGCTGGAGGAGCCAGAGGCGGCGAAGGAGGAGCAGCCGGCGGGGCGAGCGAGGTTAGCAGGGGATGGATCTCGGAGGCCGATGGTGCTGGCGGAGGCGAGGAGGCGAGTGCGGGAAGGTCGGTGGGGGCCAGTGGGTCGTCCTGGCCGAGCAAGGAGGAAGCCAGGTCGAGCGAGAAGTCGGGGAAGCCTGGGATACAGGGGAACGAGGGCGGGGCGGGCAGGACGCCGATGTCGGGCGGGTCGGCCGGGCCTTCGTCGTCCGTGGCCGGCGCGGGCCGGACCCGCTTCGGGCGCCGTGCTGTGGGCTCAAAGCTCGGCGAGCCCTCGTCCTCCTCGCCTCCCCCCGACTCGCCGTCACCGCCCCCGGCCCCGTTCCGCGGCGTGTACCGCTTCATGTTCTTGACCGAGAAGCGCGCAAAGGCGTCCTTCAGCCAGGGCTTATCTTCAGGATACCCATGCCGCTGCCACTCCATCGTCAACTGTCAATGCCCACCAGTCAGCGGCTCGTGCAGTTTGGAGCGAAGGAGAGGAGGGGACGGACGTTGCGGGCCTTGTCTTTGAGGCTGACGTTGTTCTGGTCCTTGAGCGTCTCCGAGATCTCCCCGCCGCGGCCATGCCGCTTCATGATCTGGGCCATACAGTCGTACTTGTTCGAGTGCAGCCGGACCTCCTCCAGCAGCAGCTCGTACTCCTCCTGGGTCCATCGTCTGCGGGGCGCCGATGTCGGGCCCTTGCCTCTTCCCAGCCGGTACGGGTTGTATCTGTTGGCCGGACAAGACACAGATTGTCAGGCCTTGAGGAGGGAAGAAGAGGGAGGGGGAGCCGGTACCCTTTGGAGCCTTGTTCGCCGTCCTGGGCGTACTCTTCCTCCGACACAGGACCCACGTTGATGTCCACTTGGACGCCGGACGAGTGCGGTGCTGAGCCGGGCGAGGCTGGGGTGGGTATGGCGGGGCCAGCGAGCGGCGACGAGGGCACCGGGCCGTCCTCGCTCTGGCGCGCCCGTTTCTTCGACTTCCCCATCGATGGGGGCGCAGCCGACGACCCACCCGTCTGCTGCTCTTGCTCCGCCGCCTCGTGGTCTACCCGGCTCGCACAGCGATGCAGGAACTCGAGCGCCCAGACCGCAAACTTGCTGTACGGATGTCGGCGCTGCAACAGCGCCAGATCGGCGCCTGCTCCAATGAGCTGAACGATGGAGAGCAGTGTCAGCTTGTGGGGACGGGCAGGGGAATGGGCTGGTTGGCGTGCCTCTTCTTTGGTCTCCGTGGCCAGCTTCTCAAACTCGATCTCCGACTCCGCAGGCACTTCTAGCCCGGAATAGCTCGACAGACTTTCGACGAACAGGTTGGGGAGGACGCGGGAGTCGGCCTCTTCTTGGCCGCTCTGATCGAGCCGTTGGATGTAGATCTGTCAAGAGAGAAGAGGTTAAGGAGAGCCAAGGGTGGGCAGTGAAAGAGAGAGAGAGATGGACCTGGACTTTGAGTTCGTTGAACAGTTTCCAGCTCTGGGGTTCGAGGACCATTTCGGGGTCGAGGACGAGGGGCAGGAAGCCCTCGCAGGCGAAGACGATATCGTTTTTCCCGTAGGCCTCTTCGCCGGGCATAGCGTAGAGGACGTATTCGGCGACGAAGGCGATGTTCGCGCGGCGGATGGCAAAGTAGACGGGCGGGAGGCGGGAGGCGAAGGCGGTCTTGAGGGTCTTGTTGGCGATGCACTGGGGCCAGATGAGGGCCAGGGCGTCCTGTTTGAAGGGTGCGGCCGATGCTGTCGAGCCTCGTCAGCTTGCCGTGGTTGTTTGCTTGTGTGTGTGTGTGTGTGTGGACTGACCATGTAGTTCACCGAACTGCCGGTCGAGGTTCCGAGAGATGGCGAGCTGGTCGTTGGCCAGGTTGGCGGTCTGGAGGGACTCCCAGACGCCCTCGAGGGCCTGCTGGGCGGCGCTGTTGAGCTGGTCGCATTGGACTAGCTTGGACTTGGGCAGGCGGGGCTTTGCTGGGGGTGCTGGCGTGGGCGGTTGCTGGTCGAGGGTGCTGAGGAGGAGGGGGTCGAGGGGGATGCTGCTGTTGACCATCGCTCGTCTTCTGGCCCTAGCCGGATGAGACTGCTTAGGTTTTAGATAGGGTTGGTTCCCCACCCAAAAAACTGGGGAGCCCCAGAGACTCGCCTGGACCCCCTTCTCCTTGTTCCATCACATCCATCAACAAATCTTGCTCGCCCGATCTCCAAAGTTCTCCTTCCCAACCTAGCCAAATCAAAGCTCTACCCTTTGACTGCTGGTTAAGCTAGGACCCTGGAAAGCCCCTATGGAACACAGTAACCTAAATTCCAAGATTTTTGAAAAATTCACACATATTTGGAGCCCATTCATACATGTTTTGTGCGTAGGTGCAGAGCTTTTTTCAAAAAATTCATACAAATTTTGTGCGTACGTTTTTTTTTGCCGCAGGCGTGAAGAAATAATCCTAGAAATACTTTTTTGAGTAGCCATTTCTGCTACATACCTAGAGGAGCAGTGACAAAGGTAAAAAATGGAAGAAGAAGATATTTTAAATTTCATATTCAAGTAGAAAACTGCATAGACTATCATCAACAACTGATTGTTACTCTTCATCTACATTTTTATTGCTTTTTTTGAGAGCTTTTATCTTTGAAAATTTGTTCTTCCAGTGTTCTAGAAAAGCAATTTGAGACATTGTAATAAGAAGAGAATGTGTCAGCTCCGGTCTCTTTGGTGACGCGGAGTTGATAGGGTTTTAGATTGGTCACACTACATTTACTAGAAGTAACAAGTGGAAAAAAGTCCAACTCAACGCCAAAGGCGGAGGGACTAGTGTTAAAGCTATGGCCTCCGAATCGGAGGGAGGAGGAAAGAGCGCCTGAGGAGAAAGGCTTGGGGGCAAGAAGAGAGAACAAGAGACCCAGAAAGAGGGTCTAAACTGCTAGCTGTGAGAAGGAAAAAAAGCTTCTCACTACAGGAGACTCACTGGGTCTCAGGGAACAGCGTGCAGAGAACTGATGATTTTTATTCTATCACAGTAGTGGATGAACTATAAGCTGTTTACAACGGGGGGCCAGGTTGTGGGACAGAAGGTGTGACAATGAATATTCAACTGGAAGGAGGGAACGTGTGACAGGTGGAGGAAGAAGGAGAGAAAAGACTGTGAAATTTCAACAACTAGCACCCTTACGTAAGTAAGGGGACGCGGCAATTACTCTGAGTCTAGCCAAGCACCTTTGCTCAAAACAGGATAAGAAAGGCCTATTCTTCTAGGATACAGGTATGAGTACCTGTACCTAGGAGGATACTCGAAGGAAATAGGAAGCTGTAAGAGAAATAGGTCAGTAGATTACTAGAATAAACCCCACTCACTTTTATGGTTTTAAAGTAAGGTTGGCGGGTTTGTATGTGTAATAATCTTGGGGAAAGATCCCCCCCCCTTTTATATTACAGGGATCAGCTCCCTCCTTTGAGTCAAGGACCTGAGGGATCCTTAACTCCAAGGAGAGGAGTAATCCACGGAATTCAGAAGGGGATTTACATAAATAAGTATGTAATCTCCCCATTTGTACATATATTGTGCTTAATCAGGATAAATACATAGAGAGATAAGATTATCTCTCTCTGTATTAACAAATATGTAATCAATGTGAAATAAAGTTAATTACATACTCAAAAGAGTGTGAAATATGTATTTAAATACATAATAAGAGTACATGAAATAAAAGGTACATAATCAATGTAATGACAGGGAATTAGGGGGTATCAAATATGAGAAATCCACAATAAGAAACCAGTCAATTAGCCAAAAACAAAATCTGCCATCCATGGATCCCACAGTGGAGTAGAAGAAGGACCAGCATGTTTTAAAAATGGTGGGTTTTTTCAAACCAGTCAATGACATAATGGTGGATTTGGACATATTTGATACCCCCTATTGAACTCTTGAATTTATGTACATGAATCAATTTTAAAAGAAGTCTTTAACCGTTAGGTTATAAGACATGTACTATGCATTGTAGACACATGGACTTAGTGTCTCAGTGTCTGACAGAATGTAATCTCTGGGAGATGGATACACAATTCCCACCAGCATCCGTAATATTTAAGCCTTTGGTGACTGTGAATAAATGGTGCAGATGTGCTACTTCTCAGCAAGGAAGTGTAGAAACCAGCTGCAATTGGGATATGTGGTTGATACAGGAAGAGCTGGACCAATATAGGGGGGGGGGGTGCAAAAAAAACTGTGGCATCATATCCTCATTCTCATACATTTTTAGTTACTACCCCCCTTGTCCCCCAAAAATCTTCATACAATTGGGGTGAGTACCTTATCCTCCAAATTTCCCATTCATACATCTGGGGTGCATACGTTTTTCATTTTTTGACCAAAAATTCATACATTTTTGTTACTGTGTTCCATAGGGGCTTTCCTGGGTCCTGTTAAGCTGCCATGGAGTAGCTACCCAGTGGTATATCCTCATCTAGGACGCTAGATGTTGAGGGTACAGTAGCTTTTTGACACCCACTCAACAACAGGGCCAACTCTCATCTCATTCACCCCAAAGACCACTCTTCCTGACCAATTTTTTTTCTTTCTTCTCTTCTCACTCCAACTCCAACATACATAGCTTAGGACTTATCTACCCAAATCTCTGGATTTTCCTAGTTTCCTATGAGAAACTTCAAAGAACTAAGAGTTCATTTTGATCAGACTATGTTGCTAAGATTATGTACAATAGTTTTGTGATGCAAAATGAGAACGTGAGAACAAAATAAGAGTAAGGAAATGTACCTAAGAGCAGGAACAGAGCCGCTCTCTACTCAAGAGTAAGGATTGAGATATAGTAAGAAAAAGATTATGTTGGTTGTCAACGGTCTGTCATGGGTGATGTTCATAGTTAGCCCATGCCACTTTTCTGATCTCTCCTGATGGTTCATTTGAGCCTTACTTTGATTGATATTTTAGACCTGAGTGTATGCTTCCAGAAGTGTCCAAGTGATGCTTTGCCCTTCAAACTATTGGGCAGACATCAAAAATCGCCACAATGGCATAAGGCACCCTGGTACCTGTGGCAGGTGCGGGTACCCCCCTGTTTTTTCACAAATTCCTCACACCCGTACCCACACCCGCACCCGGCACCTGCCCTGGGAGGTACCCGGGTGCAGAGGGGGAGGTACCCGGGTGCCAGGCACAGGTACCCGGGTATCACCTTTGATGGCTGGCTGACTGGTCATTGAGAGGTTTTATCCTCTTCAATGGCCGGCTGACCGGTCATCAAGAGTTTTTATCCCTTTTGATGACCGGCCAGCCGGTCATCAAGAGGTTGTATCCCTTTTGATGACCGGTCAGCCGGTCATCAAGAGTGTAGCCTCTTCAATGGCCGGCTGACCGGTCATCAAGAGTGTAGCCTCTTCAATGGCCGGATGACCGGTCATCAAGAGCCATTATCCTCTTTGATGACCGGTCAGCCGGTCATCAAGAGGTTGTATCCCTTTTGATGAGTCATGACCGGTCAGCCGGTCATTGAGAGTGTAGCCTCCTTGATGACCGGTCAGCCAGTCATTGAGAGTGTAGCCTCTTTGATGGCCGGCTGACCGGTCATCAAGAGTCAGCCGGTCATCAAGAGGCTATAGGCTCTTCAATGACTGGCTTAACGGTCATCGAGAGGTTTTATCCTCTTTGATGACCGGCTGACCGGTCATCAAGAGGTTTTATCCTCTTTGATGACCGGTCAGCGGGTCATCGAGAGGTTGTATCCCTTTCAATGACCGGTCAGTCGGTCATCGAGAGGTATCCTCTTTGATGACCGGCTGACTGGCGGGTACCCGCCGTCCTCCCCACCAGAATTCTGGACACCCGCACCCGCACCCGGCACCCACTGGCGGGTACCTGTAGGGCCAAACGGGTACTGGGTACCCGGAAACAAGTACCCGTTTGCCATCTCTAGATTTCTTTGCAAAATCTCAAATTCCAGATCTGTTGAAACGTGACGGGAAGTCCTCCATTGACACTGCTATTACACCGGCCATCCAACCGGTGTGCCTGCTGGCTCTTTGGCAGACATTGTGTGCCCCGCCATCATGTCATCAACCAGGCAACATTGATTCAAAAGAGGTGAGTAATAGGCAACAAGCTAGCATCAGGGCAATCATGCTGAACATCCAAAATTGGCCTATGTTCCACAACTTTGTGCTGTATGGTGCACCAAGGCCGCCAGACCCTTTTCAGCTTTAGTGGATTCAAGCCATTGGGCCATCCTTCATTCAACGGTTGTAAAAAACATACCAGCAAGACAAACAGTTTCAAAGGATATCCACTAGCTCTACTCGGCTATGCAGCAGAACTACAAGTCCGTTTTGGAAGTAAGTGCAGATCTAATTCATTGTTTTCTTTCCTCCCATGACTACAGAAGATTGAAGGCTTTATTAGGCACACAATGTTGCATTATACATAGGAGTCAACGCCTGGCAGTAACCCAACGGTTTTGACATCCTTGGAATCGTGATCTACCACTTCTGTAGGGCTCAAAAATATGTAGTTTACATAGGATACATGTCTGGTGACTTTGAACACATTGTTCAAAGTTCCACGTTTTTTGTGGGGGAGGGGTAGTCGAGAAGTGGTGGGGGGCACTGTAAGCAACTGGATCTAATACAGGTTTACACCTTTTTAGATGTTGTTTGCCTAGGATGAAAGATCTGTCAAGGCATCTGTTGGGTGATAGATCTGTGAAATTTCAGTCTGTGAGGGGGACATACACAGTGGGGGTGCTTCCTGGCCCGCAGGTTTGTGGAGACAACGGGATCACCGGCTCTGGGAAACCCACATGGATTTCACTGCTCTCCCCGTTGGTACCACCCTCCCGTGGAAAATGGGTGGACACAACCGACTAATTTCCCGTTGTCTCCACCCACCTGGGACTTCCACTTCAAGAATGACGAGGATTCCATGGCCGCCTGTGGGATTGCAGTGTAGCCCACAAGCACACAACCTGCAGGGGCAGCTGTGGATTCCCCGTTGTTCTCAACAACAAGGAACCCACGGCTGCCCCTGCATTGCCAGTGGAACCAACAAGAGCGCAGCTCATTGGGAGATTAGGGCTAATTTGATGACAACCGCCGCGGCTCAAACTTCCGGTCCGTCTTGATTACTCTGGATGACCCAGGGCAACAAGAGACTTGTGCAACAAAGCCTCCTACCAAGACAAAATCCAGGAACAACCAAGCAGTCCATCACACTCCTGAGTCCTTGGCTTGGTTGGTACTTTCAATTTTCTCCGCATTCATTGTCAAAACTGCGGCCAATCATGACCAGCCTATCCACAAAGATCTGAGGTGCTCAAGGCCATCCACTTCTTCAAGACCACCTGGACTTACAAGCTTCAAGGGGCCGAGCCCGGCATGAAGAGGTTGGTCCATCTCATCTGGGCCATCAAGAACGCCACCGTTGACAAGCCTCCCAACAAGGACAACAATGAGGGCAAGCCTGCCCCGCAGCCCATCAAGGACACCAAGGGCGTCCGCGCCGCCCTCATCAATTGCTATCAAGAACTCTACTTCGCGCCCCTCGTCCAACAGCAGGGCAAAAGTGTGGCGGCGTATGCAACCTGGAAAATCGCGCGGATTGCATGCAACATGATCGAGTCCGTGCACCCTTCTCCTTTTCCCACCTTCCTTACTTACTTAGTTGACTCTCTTACAGATTAACGTACCATGCAACGCTAGCCAAACTTACATCCCTAAAAGAACTGCTAGGTGTGATGATGGAGCGCGGATAGAAGACATGCTCAATAAGCTGTGGGAGTTCTATCCAACCTTCAAAGAGATCTCCCAACGCCAGCGCCGTGGCGCCGCGATTGTGCTTGGCATGCTTGCCGCTCCCAGGCCCTCTGTCGTTGCTGACCATCTCGATAAGCTTGTTGCGGTTGGCCTCGGAGCTATGGGAAAGGTGTGTTTTTTATCGGGCATGCTTGTGTTGCATGTAGTGTTGATTGGGTGCGGTTTTTTTTTGTGTTTGTGTCTGTAGGGCGATCTCATGCTTGCTAGAGATTCTTGTATTGCACTCAGTCGGCTGGGAGAGAGTGCCAAGAAAGTGAAAGGCGAGTCTCAAAGGAGGGCTTGATACAGGATCTGAAGAGAAGACTGAAGCACCCAGTGTTACAATAGGCTCCTTGATCGACCACAACATCCGCTTGCCCCTCAATAACCCCGTCTTCTGCAAGCTCGTCAATATCATCCAGGCTCCTAATGGCTGAGAAGGCACTGAATATTCAATACTCTATATGGACTTGCCAACCATCCCAACTTGTTGTGCACCAAGATCCTCCAGCGGATGGCCATCAACTGGGCCAACAGAAGGAATGATGGACATCAACCACCCATCTGATGTTCTCCCCCCCACAACAGATCCGCAGGCGGCGCCGGGGGAGGAGGAGGACACCAGCAGAATGGGATCCGCTAGTCTGCTGGGCCCGTCGTCAATGTCGGCAAGTCAACAACAACATAAACATCGTGCTCTGCTCGTCGGCCCCTTCAAGCTCAGCCAGCTCATCTTCCTTGCCGGCCATGTCGCCGTCAAACATCCAGTACACCTCGAGCTCATCAAGCACGAGTTCAAGAGACACAAGGCCGCCAACAACCAAGCCCTGAGGCCTGTCGTGCTAAGCTCACCCCAATCATCCCCGATCTTTGCCGCAAAGATCAAAGGTTGTTTTGTCCAATCTGACATCCCTATCATTTCTCTCACATTTCCCTGATTTCATTTGTGTTTTTTTATCTTTGTCATTTTTTCATCTATGTATCTCTTTTTTTGATGTTTTCACAACGGTCATTTGGATTGCAATGCAGCGCGTGGTACCACATTCTGCTACATTACTACCCACGGATATAATCTGCTCCACCCCGGGCTAGCTAATCAAACCACGGGGAAAGCTGAGTGGCCCTTGTGGGCCCGTCCCGCGCGTGGGTATCACGGTGGTTCCTTGGGGAGTCCCAAGCTTAACTAAGCCTCTCTGAGGAGGCGTGAAACGTCTGCGAAGTAGAGGCTTAGGACTAAAGTCAGATTCTTGGCCTGAGGCTGACAAGGTTTTTTGAAGAAAATGAGCAATTTTGTATTTACATTTATTTTATGATTAGCTCTACGCTTTTACTCCGAATCCCAGCTGACCATGTTGTAGCCCTTGATCTCAGCTATCTTGTACATATTTTTTCAAGTATTCTCACCAAAAATTGGCCGCTCAGCAGCCATTCTTTCCAGGGCTGTTTCTGAGCAATGTGATGGACCCATCGTGCCACTTGCTGGTCAAGATTGGACAGGTTCTCACGATTTGGCCTCACCAGACCTCCCAAGGCAGTTTTTTTACATCACAATTACTTCCAAAGGATGAGGATACAACTTTGATGGGATACATGGTAACATGTACAACAAGGAGCTGATTCTAATGGTACTGGAGGGTGTGAAGAAATCCGAGGGGTATGCGGTGATATGTGGATTAGAAGGATTTTTTGGCCATTTGGCTGGGCAGCCTCAGGCCAAATGTCGGGCATTAGGCACAAGTCCCTCCCGCAAGCGGGAGGGTGCTCGCGCAGGGAGGGAGTTCAGGGGAGTCCACGGTTGAAGGAGCAGTGATCCACCCGGGGCCGTGGGCTTGACCTTCACGTCGGGATCACAGGGAATCCACGGGGATTCCACGCGGAGCCGAAAGCTGCCGTGGAATCCACGGGTGATCCTCCCGGTGGTGACCCCGTGATTCCCTGGGTCCGACCTCGCGCGCGGCTACCACGTGGATGTTGTGACACATCACTTTTGCATTATATTTCACATGCTATTTTACTACAGATTATGTATTTATGGGTTTTGTTTTCTCCCCAACCCAACTATGTACATACATTCATCTATAAATAGTAGTCCTCCAGAAATATATTTCCCCTTGGGGGAGTTTTCATCTCATTCTCGCCATTTCCTGATATCCCAGCTCTTCAGTGGAGTCCTCGTGGACTCCGCGTGATTTCCCCGTGGATGGACTCCCCGGGTGGAACCTCCCGGAAGCAGTGTTGCGCACCTGGCCTCCTCTAAATTCACCCCGCAGTGCAGGAACACGTCTCTTGCAGGCAACAAAAGTGGACATGCAGTATGCACAAACCAGACGCAAGACAAACGCTGAGCCTCATCAATCAGCCCTGTTGAAAGCCCCTCGATATGGGGTGGCCACGTTGGCCTGGGTGCTTGGCTCTGACCATGGGTCCCATCTTTCGCCCCCTCGTCACCTTTCTTCATCGACTAAACCATCCTGAAGCGCTTATGTATATCCCGAGGTGGTTGGCTGTGACCTTGATCTAGTCGTGGCCCAGCTGGAGTAAGGTGGTGAGAGTCTTGTTCTTCTTCAGCAAGAGCAGGATGCCTAGGCTACAAAAAAAGCAGGGGATGAGGGAAGAGTATGAAGAAAGAGGAGAAAAGATAAGGACTAGTAGTAATACAGGAAGGACGAGTGTAAACCTAAGAATACTGGAGGTCGAGAGCGACAAGGGATGGATGATGCATGCTGCTAGACTATGAACAACGTGTCGACACCACTGAATACTAACAGAGACTATGTATGTATGTGTCTACAAGGATGGAGATAAGAAAGAGATGTACATGCCTGCCATTTGTTTTCCATGTACACGCATAAACATATAATGTGGGGAGAAGAATCCGACACGACTGTTGACATTCACAAACCGAGTCCGACGAGTGGGATCTTTGGGAAGTGGTGAGGCTTAGAGTACCGCTGAGGGCATTTTGCGCATGGCCTATTGTTAGACGTGCGAGAAGGAGCAAGAGAGATTCATGATGAAGCGCGACAGTCAGGTCAATGATCATCCACGAAGGACGAAGGGACACGGAAAGAGAAGGAAAGGGAATGGCTAAGCGTACCTGACGGACACCCAGATCGAATAAGACCTCTGCTCGACACAAAAAAACAAACAAAAAAGAGCATCAGACAAATAGGCAGGACGTTCGCAGTGCCCCAAAGGAGTCGTATTTAATGAAGAGAACGGAGAGGATGATGAGGGCAGAGAGCTTGAAACGGACCTTCGGAGCCACCAAGGACGGCGTCGAACTTGTAGCTGCGCTGGAACATCTCGACGAACCGGCCCATGCCGGTCGCGCTGATCCCACGCCCGCCGAAGATCCTTCGATCAAGAAAGAAAAATGCAACGGAGAGAGTTCAGCGATTCGAGTGCTTGGGGAAGACGACAGCAGCGATGGGTGGACGGAGGCTTACTGGACCGCTTCGTCGGCTACCTCGTGCGCGACTCGAGTCGAGAAGGCTTTCAAGAGGCCGATCTGGCCCGCTAGTAAATCGGCCTGTTGGGCATACGACATCTACCCAATAGGAACATCACAGCCGTCACAGCGAATCAAAATCATCATTTTCCTCATCACAACGGAGCAATCTCTCTTCCACTTACTCGGTTCATCTGGAACGTCACGTTCTCCAGCCACGACTGAGTGGCCTCGCACTTGGCAAACATCTGCGCGAGTTTGTTCCTTCACAGTCCGGAAGAACGCCGATGTCAACAAGAAAAAACGATCTCTGCGTCTTTGAAAGAGATGGAGACGGGGAACCTACCTGATAACCGGTTGAGAAATCAACGGTTTTCCGAAGACGACACGCTGATGAGTCCACTGCAGAAAAAAAAGCAAGACAAGTCAGGACGAGTGTGGCGGAGAGTTCGGGAGGATGATGAAAGAGGGTATTACTTTGAAGCACTCTTCGGTGATGAATCGGGAGGCGCGGATGACACCACAACACATGATCCATCGCTCGTGCTACAAAGAATGGGGTCCAAAACAATCAGGCTGGGAAGGCATTAGAAGCAATTGATTTGAGTATTACTGACGTTGAAGTTGGACAGGATGACTTGGAGACCCTTGTTCTCTTTCCCGAGCAGATTAGCCACAGGCACCTTGACGTTATCGAAGGTGATGTAGGCAGTCCCCGCGGCGGGCGAGTAGCTAGTTTTGATCGGCTTAGTCTCGACGCCCTCGCCTCGTTCGATCAACAGGACGCTGAGCCCTTTGTCGGTGCGGACGCCGGTGGAGAAGTAATCAGCAAAGGTACCATTGGTGATCCATTTCTTGGTCCCGTTGACGATGTAATGCTGGCCATCCGCCGTCTTGGTTGCCGTGCATCGCAAGCCGGCTACATCTGAGCCCGCAAAAGCTTCGCTGATCGCCAAAGCGATGTACTTTTTGCCCGACAATACCTCCGGGATCACTTTCTTCTTCAGCTCCGCCGAGCCGAAGTTCAGCACCGGCGGTAACCCGATCACCATCCCGCCCAACAGCCCATCTGAGAATCCTCGGGCTCCGCAGCGGCCTAGTTCTTGCGTGATGATGAGCTCGTGCTGGGCAGGTTCGAAAGACACGTTAGTATGCACGTTTCTAGCAGTCGCTCAGATATGAGTTGTCGTGAGCGTGGGATAAATGGCTCACAAAGTAGTCGAAATCTTCGCCTTTGACGCCGGCAGGCAGAGTGAGCCCATGGAGATGTTTGCCGGGCCCGAGTCGCATAGCATTGATGTGTTCCTTGGCCATGAGGTCGACCAATTCCTGGCTGACGCGCTTGCCGTTGAGCTCGTGCTCCCTGGCCTCGGGGGTGATATGTTTATCGAAGATGAGACGCATGGCCTTCTGGAATTCGCGGTGGCCGTCGGAGTAGTAGGGGGACGAGTATCCTTTCGACAGCCAGGACGGTTCGGCGTGGGGGACGAGCGATAGTTCGCCATCCTTGGGAAGGATGACTTGAGACTTTTCGCCCTCGATTCGTCCGATCACGTAGCTGTCGCGGGGAGGGTGGGGCAAGATCAGGACTGGTCTTGAGGGAAGAATGGAGTGAGGTCACTGACCGGCCGTATTTCTTCAAGACCTCGGAGCGATGCAAGCCGAAGAAGGCTTTGGTGGCATCCTTGCCGGCAACGTTCTTGTCGACGAGGACAGAGGCCCCGCCGGGATGCAAGTCGACGAACTTGGAGAGATCGTAGACGGCGGTGTCGATGATGCACCACAGGTCGCCCTCCTTGTCGTGCTTGGCGACCTCCTCCCTGCTGAATGGTTTGAGCTGTTTGCCACTGGGGATGGTGTCGAAGACCGTCGAGAATGGCTTTGCTTGGGATCCCATCCTGGCTGTTGGTGGTAGTTGTTGGGGTTTTTGGAGGAAGCAGTGGCACTGGGGAGTAAATAAATAAGTACTGCGGGGGAAGTCAAAGTGGCTGACCAATGATACCCAGGCTGAAACCTCCAGTGACGTCATCCGCCCAGAAAATGAAAATGCTGTCCACGATTATGTAATCATCATCTGACCGGAGCACTCGAAAAACAGCCCGGGCCCCGTGGGAGTCTCTCCCATAACTTCGTGCTCATAAAACACCTTAAAACTCAAACAAGAGTAATGGGATGGCATCACAGACAGCTCGCCTCCGCCGCTCCTTCGCTCCCTGCTTGCACAGGGAAGCTTGCTCCGGCCGAGCGGCCGCGTCGGAAAGCGTGTTGACGACGCCCTTTTGGCTCGGCGGTGGTCCGCCACCTCGGTCCGGTCGGGGTACAGCTCCGTGCTCGAGGGCATCCCGTTCATCATCGGCTTCTGCTCCAACGCCGACGACCTCTTCCTCCTGGACGCCGCCTGCTCCTCCTCCTTACTCTTGGCCACTAGTCCGTATGCGTCAACGAGAAGGCGTCATTCCCGATCAATCACGACGGAAACGTGGATGGCCAATCCAGTGCTGAAAAGGGTTTCTCGTGGCTGCTATGATTAAACCAAACTGAGCAAAAGGTTGGCTGAGGAACGCAAGTGCTCAGGGTCCTTGTTGCCCAGAGCCATCCACCTCAACACCTGAGGCCATACATACATGCCCGTGTCGACCAGCCCTTGTTGACGGGGAGGAATCCCTCCCAGTCAACAAGAATATGTGCCCATGGGTCAACAAGGCCATACATAGGTGCCCAGGCGGGGTCAACAAGGCCATACATATTGTTGAAGCTGCGACAAAAGGGCGAGGATGTGAGAAAAAGGCCTTGAGGAAAAAAGCTCAGAGGTGGGGAACAAGGACAAGGAAGCCCTCAAAGAGGGCTAAAGCTGCTAGCTTGTGAGGAGGAAAAAAGGCTCCTCACTACAAGAGACTCAAAGGGTCTCAGGGAAAAGGCCCAGAAGACTGATGATGAATTTCTATCTACACAGAGAATACTTAAGCTATTACATCTGGGGGGACAAGATGTAGGACAGAAGGTGACAAATTGCATATTCATTCTGGAGAGATAGAAAAGAGCAACAGGGAGTGAAAGGAGTGACAGAGAAGGAAGGGAAGAACAGAGACTGGGAGATGATGAATTTCCAACACATATACTTGACAAATGGATTGAAATCATGGAAGCTAAACCAGTCCTCAAAGATGTGCAGAATTTTGTTAGCACAAACCTCTTCCCTCTGGCACTATGAATCACGCCTCTGGCACTTGAGGAAGTTGTTGGTGGTCAAGGAAGTCTTCAGAGGCCCAAGGAAGCTGTTAGTTTTCAAAGAAGCTATTGGCAGGGCAAGGGGAGTTGTTGGGAGGTTGGGAGGTTGGGAAGTTGGGTTGGTTGATCAACAACAAAAAAGGATTGGGGGGCATTGCTTGGTGGTTCTTCCAAGACCAAGCAAGAGAAAAATTGGTAGTAAAAATTGGAGGAGAGCAAGAGTGAACTTGGATAGAGGTCTGTAAGGGCAAGGTGGGAAACAGCCTTCATCAAGTGTGAGGGGCAGATAGGTACTGCAGCTTGCAGGGCAGAGGGGCTGGACAGGACAGATCAAGGATGAGGGAGACAAACATGAGCTGGCCAAACTCAATGGGCCAGGTGAGTGGGCTTGTTTGGTGGGAGGGACCTACCTGCTTTTCATTTGCAGTTGGGTAGAACAGAGGAGGGTCAAACTTAGTTCCTTTGAATTTAAAAGGAACTTTGGACAGGCAGTTGGAAAAGTGAGGGCGGCAAAGGCCCAGCAGTGGGGTTGACAAGGGGCAGAGGAGGCAAGGCCAGTCAGGGCTTTGGTAATCATTCAGTTTAAATGACCATTGGGAGTAGAGGCAGGTCACTGTAGCCTCAGGGTGTAAAAAGGTTGGGTTTGGGTTGAAAAACATTGCCTGAACCCAACCCAACATTTAGCGTGGGTTGGGTTGGGTCAGGGCAGATTTTAAAATATGCTGCTCAAACCCAAACGAATGTCATACTTTTTTGGGTTCGGTCGGTTTGGGTCTTGGGTTGACCCAACCTATTAGGCGCCAAAAACCTCCAACATGACTGTTGGAGGCGCCATAATTGGGCTGTAGGCTAACCCAATTAGGACATAGGCTGCCTAAACCCAACCCAACAATTTCACAAGCCGGGTTGGGTTGGGTTTGGGTCATGCCATTTTCTTTAAGAACATGCCCAAACCTGACCCAAAACCCAACACGTCTTGGGTCGGCTTTGGGTTGGCCCAACCCATTTACACCCTGACTTTAGCTAGACAAATTAGCAAGACCTTTGCTGTTGGAAAGTGCAGAGAAGGAGTGGTTGAAGGAGGTGTTGGAGGCTGGGAAGTTGGATAGGATGGTCCTGTGTACACCGTCCACCTAGCACTGAATGAGCCCAAGCGGCTGGCAGAGGGACTGGTAGGTTCCTGTGTTGATATTCAAAAGACCAAGGGAAATACCAATTTTGTCCAAGAATAGGACTGCAGATGTGACAAATGAAGTGCAGGGAGGTACCAGGACTGCAGGATCATTTTTGGGCAGGAAGGAAAGGGAAGACTTGTCCAAATTCAATGCTGAGAAAAAAAACAGCCACAACCAACATAAATTTGACCAGTTGATTATGGTTGGGGTTTGTGGGAAAGAAAAAAGTGTAAGAACTCTGTTTGATTCATTCACAAATCACTGATTTTTGTCAAAGGGACACAAGGGAAATGCTCAAGAGCCTATGAGTACTGCTAGTTTAGAGATGGCCAGGGGTACCCGGCACCTGTTGGTGGGTACCTGTGGCTTGTGGGGGTGCAGGTGTTCAGTTTTGCTAGAAAAAGGGCGGGTACCCAGGTTGGGGACCCGCCTGTCCGACTAGGAGAATTGAGGGGATGAAGCCTCTCAATGGCCAGAACAGTTGTGGTCATGGATAAAACACACCTCTCAATGACTGGAACAGTCCTGGTCATTGAGAAAACACACCTCTCAATGACTGAAATGGTCCTGGTCATTGAGAGGAGTAAAAAAACCTCTTGATTACCAGAACAAACCCAGTCATCATGAGGAGAAACACAACTGGTCATTGGGGGGATTAAGTAATCCTCTTGATAATCATTGAGAGGAGTGTTTACTCTTTACGGCCTGGGGGGAGTAAACACTCCCCTCAATGACCAGAGCCCTGTGATCAAGAGTTTTCCTCCTCTCAATGGCTGGGTCTGTTGCGTTGTGGTGATCCATTCCAAACCATAAGCCGTATTTTATTATCATTTCTTTACATATGAACATCTACAGAATACATATTACACATCAAACCTTGACAAATCTCACATAATTATTACAGAATCAAATTCTACACCTCATTTTACCTGTAGTCACTCACTTACACTACACTCAAATTATCAATGGTTAAATAGTTATAAGCAATGTTAGATCCTCTCATGGTAGATTACAGTACACATTAAAGTTACATATGGGAGACCATTAGTACATATATTTAAATAAAAATTAATCCATAGCTACATAATATATATACATAATATACATTCAGACCTTATTCCTCTTTCAGCATATACATAGCCCATTCTACAACTTAAGTACTTTTCACATTACATCATTGGATCTGTGCTTTCCTCTTTTCAGTATTGCTCATCATCACAACCTGTTATCATGTTCACACCTCAACCTCAGATTGTAATTTCACCTTCTCATAGCCAGAACACTTGTCATCTGTGCTCAACACTTATATAAGGACTACAGTTACTCCCCTTGTATTTTCCCTCATGCACTTATATATATGTACTAAATGCACTTATATAGCACTTATGCTGGTATTTACCTGTTAAAGAGATCATTAACTCATCAACCATACTTCAGATAAACTCCAGAGAAACTATACTTCAGATTAACCCCTCTCTTGCTTGGTCCTCCTTGACTCAAGAGTTGTATACATACCCTCTCAACCCCAATACTCTCCCTCTCACCTCATAGGTACTAGTCAGTAGTAGAAATTAGGCACACCTATTTATTATTTTTCTTAGTGTTTCTCTCATCCCCATAAGCATTAGTCAGGAAGGCAGCTCTCATATCAGCATCCTTGGCATACCTTACATTAGTACTAGTGTAGTTATCCATTTCCCTTCCAAGTTCTATTCTGCCCTTTGAGTAGTTCCACATAAAGATGGTATTGCGGTACCCATTTGGAGGTACCCGGCACCAGTTGGGGGTACCTCCTGGCTTGTGAAGGTACCCGCCGGCTGGTGCCCGGTGCGGTACCTGGTGCCTGCTTTTGGGCAAAATTTGACCCGGTACCTGGGTACCTCTCCGGGTACCTCTCACTTAATTAAAAAAAAGGACACACCTCCTTGAAAAAAAGTAATAAGGAGGTGAAACTACAAATTGAAAGAGTACATAAGCCAAAAAGTTAAAGGTCTGCGACTCAATGAATTAGGTTTAATCTTCCAAGTGTGTAAACTATTGGGTCCTGCGGCTCAATGGATTACGATTAGGTCCCGCGACTCAATGAGATTAGGTCCCGCGAATCAATGAGTTAAGACTAGGTCCTGCGACTCATTGAGATTAGCTCCTGCGACTCAATGAATTACGATTAGGTCCCGCGACTCAATGAGATTAGGTCCCGCGACTCAATGAATTACAATTGGGTCCCACGACTCAATGAGAGTTATGGCGCGCATGCGCAGTTGTGACGTGGAATTGCTACCAAGCGCTCCAACCACTTGTACATGTGTAATTATGTTAGCAAACTTGTTTGAGATATTGCAACTAGAATCGCTGAATCACAAGTGCTCATCCTAGTAGGAAGCGCTCATCTTAGTAATTCATGTCAAAACAATGAGCCCCCGTCAGAGAAGAGCTCATCTTTGTGACTGAAGGTATGACAGGAAGATGAGCTCCCGTAAAAGTCACAGACTAGCCCTAGAGACTTAGACCTCTGCGGTAAAAAAAGGACTCAGACCATAGGGTATAAAAAGCACAAACTCTTTCCGCTGAGAAAAAGAAAAGCATCTTCATCCACCCCGACTCCTGACACTGTACTATCTGTTCCTCAAACTCTTACCTTGCCAAACCTATACCGTATTAGAAGCCAGTATCAGATTGAAGTTCTAACCTTCACAACATTTCCTAGTGCGCGCCCTTTTGACACGTTTCTTTTCATTACTCTAAGGAATAGGACTCGGGTATTACAAGTGAGTTCCCCTTTCCTTAATTATCTTCAGGAATCTTCCCAGATTCCAGAAGGGGTTATCCCAGCGAGCCACACCTGTAACTCAGGCCCCCACTGCTTCAGGCAATCCAAAACACCCCTGCCCTGCAGGCCCTGAAATTCTTATAAACGGAGGGCACTTAAATACCCTTGACTTTTTACCAAGTCAAGCCCCTCTGTAATAAAAATATATAAAAATTATTTTCTAAAAAGCTTCTACCGGTGATTAGTATCTACCAATCACCGTACCCTTTTTTACCTGCCCATCCTCATAAATACTCTTTGCAGCCGGAATAGCTAGAAGACTGTATTCTTGGTATTGCCGCCGCTAACAGGTGTTGTGTGGGCAAACAGATTACATCAAGATCAATTCATTTTCCTTTTTTTTGGTGGCAGGTCCCTCTGAAAGTACCACTGGTACCCGCCTGCTGGGGCCTGGTGCGGTACCTGGTGCGGACATTTGGCTAAAATTTGGCCTGGTACCAACGGTGAAACTGATACAATATATGTATTTGTATCTGTATTGGCAATACATAGTTTTGGAAAAGTGTGTATTGTATCTGATATCAGATACATCACAAATACATGTATTTCAATACAATACAGCATGTATTTCCCCTGATACATTCTGTATTGTATTGTATTGGGCACCCAAATACACAGTTTTGGAAAACCATGTATTGTATCTGGTAACCAATACATCTATTTCAATACAATACACACACAATAATGATACTTGTAAAGTATCAGTTTCACCGTTGCTGGTACCCAGGTGTCAACCTATCAGTTTCACCGTTGCTGGTACCCGGGTGTCAACCGGTACCCGGGTCCCACGGGGCCATCTTTAGTTCCACACCGTCCATTGAGGGGATTAATTGCTCCTCATAATGACTGGATCAAACCATTCAATATCATTCCTCTTGTTCAACAGCTTGCTCTGTTCATTGAGGGAGTGTTTCTCCTCTTGCTGACTGGAGCAGACCCTTGATGACTGGGTCTGCTCCAGTCATCAATGTTAATAGATGAATGAAAGAGGGAAAGACTTGATGAGTTTGTATTTCTGGATCTACAAACTCAGGCTATAAATAGTAAAAACAATATGCTACAAAACAGGTAAAAACAATATAAAGCTATTCTAATTTAGACTGGTGAAAAAAACTGAGAGCTAGAATACATGAATACTAACACTCCCCCTAGCGAACTGTTTTTTTAGAAGAGATACATATAGATATAAATTTGAGATATGAAGAGGTAGATAATTGTCTTCAATAATAATATGAAAGTCAACAATGCTGATAGTGTTGAGTTCAAGATGAGATGAGGGTCATGATGTGATACAGGGTTGATGAAGAAAGTTTGAGTGGATGGATTCAGGAGACCAAGCCAAGTTGCTTTGGGAACAAAGGGATCCAATTTAGCATGTCAGGAATTGCGTCCACATAAATGATATCAATTTTTGAGCAAGATTGAGCTGAGCTGGGGAAAATCAGTTGAGACCGGGAGGCTTCTATGGAGACAAAGATGCTTTGGCAACGGCGAGAATGCTTCCAAAGTTCAGCGGCAACAGGGTTGCTGTACTGTTGATTTCATCAATCATTGATCACAGCTGATGTGGCAGCAAGGAGAATCCGTTCCAATGACCAACAAGCAGGTGCCGAGATCAGAGAAATGGTCCGACCACGAAAGAGAGGTAACTATGAAGCCAGTCAATCAAAAACTGCGTCTAATCCTATCCAATCAAGGGGAACCAGGAGTGCTTGACGAGTTCAAATGCGATCGACGAGCTTTCAGAGGCGTCAAGAAGACGCGCGGGTGATTCAGTAACGGCAATGAAGCAAATGTGAAAAGAAGTGGGCGGTTGGTGTGCTGTACCACGACTGGAGGATGATCCAGGCGAGCATGGGAAGTACCGGCAATATAGTGGTTGAATCCAACAACAAAAGGATTATGACGACGACCAGAGAGAGATTCCAACGATCGAGCCTGTACAGATTGGTGAGCGAGTGAGTGAATGTAATTGGTTGTAAGAGGCTCGGCCCAGACGATGAGACGGAAACCGGGGGTGATGTTCAAGAGCGATCCAAGAGATTGACATTGAATGCAGTAGATTTGATGAGGGCATGGTCAGGGACCAAAGACAAAAAGTTCTTGGACCAAACAGGTCAAGGTCAAGAGGAGATGACACAGTCCATTACAACAAAGAGGATCCACTTTGATGATGAAGAGTTCAATAATTGACTCCAATCCAACAACGACGAGTCCAATTCTCCGGCAATAAGTCCGATCCAAGACAACAATGAGTCCTCATTTGGACGGCTAACAAGGGGTTTGAGATGTTGAGAGATCACGATGAAGATGATTTGATCGTACACCCCGTAGGAATTCAAGGCAGATCGTACACCCCGTAGGAATCCAAGGCAGATGATCAAGACGGGTGATATGATATACTGTCATTGCTGGATATGGTGGGCTGCTTGTTGCTAGTCTGATGTGATTGCCTTTGTAATTCAAACAACCGAGGTGGAAAGAAGATATTGGTGGGTGTTCCGGAGACAATATAACGGTTGGATGTTCCAGTAATGCCAGTAAGAACTTTGGTCGACTATGTAAGAGACCGTAATGAGAAATGGTGGGTGTTCTGATAGTGAGATTGGTACAGTAATCTAAATGCTAATGACACCATGAATGAGTCGAAGAGTAAACCAAATAGTATGTTAACCAACGAAGGACCATGAACTATGTAAGAGGGTCAACAAAGGACCATTACAATATGAGGATGAATGTATGAGGTCAACAAAGGACCATGAAATGTCTAAGAAGGATGATATGCAGCCAACAAAGGGCCTTCAGCTAAAATGAAGAAGAACAATATCCAGCCAACAAAGGACCATTATCTAAAAGATAGCTTCTGTTGGAGAAGCAAGACTGTAAATCTGTTAATAGATGAATGAAAGAGGGAAAGACTTGATGAGTTTGTATTTCTGGATATACAAACTCAGGCTATAAATAGTAAAAACAATATGCTACAAAACAGGTAAAACAATATAAAGCTATTCTAATTTAGACTGGTGAAAAAAACTGAGAGCTAGAATACATGAATACTAACAACCAAGAGGTGTATTTCTCCTCCCAATGAACGGGTTTGTTCCGGTATTCCTCTTGCACCCAGTCACTCACCACTTGCACCCAGGTACCTGCCATTTGCACCTGGGTACCCCCTCCACGGGTGCAGGTGTCTGATTTAATGAAATTCTGTCAGGTTACCTGCACCTACGTGGGTACCCAGGTGCAAAGTACCATCCCTACTCTAGTTCAACTTTCAACATTTACTGAATTGCAGGGAACTAGCCAGTAGAGAGAAGGGATACAGTTTCTCTCTTCTATCAGTATCTACAATTAGTTTGATGAGAATGAAAGAAATGATATGGCTTACCTAGCCAGTAGAGAGAAGGGATCAAGGTTCTCTACTGGACTAGGGAAAAAGTGCATCAAGAATAAGTATAGAATGGCTTATTTAATCTTATGAAATGTCTTGTGAAACCCCACAAGAGGTGGTGGTTTAAATGATGGGCACTCAACTCACTTTTTTGACCATTGGGTGTGCTTCATCCCTGCACACAATCCAAAACTACTGATATTACAAAGGATATTGTAGATAAAGGAGAAGGGTTGGGGGTAGATGAGGATATTACATAGATGAGGACAGCTTAGGTGGTCCCAGAAAGGAAAAGTAGAAGGGTAAGTGTTCAGAGATGAGTGTGTGAGGTTGATTATGAAAAACTACCCACCAAAAGTTGAAATGCTCTTGGGCCACTTGGTCAACATAGCACATAAGTCCCTCCTTTGGAGGTTGCTTTGCTCCCCCAAGGAGGTAATTAGCAAAGTTAGATGTTGTGGTGGAATGACACAAGACTGCTTGGGACAAGCTGCTCTTCCAAGTCAAGGTCTCCATCCTTGACTTCAGCAAGCTCCATCAGACTAACTCCTCCTTTATAGTACCAAATCCCCGTCTGTTCTGAGTATTGATCAAGGCTACCAAGCCTGATTGATGCCCGGGTGCACGTAATCAAATGAAGTTGTATCAGAGTTGATGATTGTGCACAGGCTTGTTGTTTTGTGTTCTGCTCCAAACCATGGAAATAACTAGAGATCGCCAAGTGGACCCGGGTACCCGCCGCGTGTCCGGGTACCCGCGGTGTTTTTTGTGATATTCAGACACCCATACCCGTACACGGCACCCGCGGGCGGGTACGAGCTTAACAAAGCCTCTCTGAGGAGGCGCGGAGCGTCTCCGAAGGAGAGCCTTACCTCTAAAGTCACACCGTTGGCCCTATAGACTCGAGAATTTCTGGCAAAAAAACACATATTTTATTTTCAAAATGTTTTTAAAAATGTAGTTCTTATTTAAAAAAAAATCTGAGTAGACAGACTTGTAGCCTGCAATCTCAGCTTCCATTTTACAGTTTTTTACCTAGCTGACACACATAATTACTAGCCCACTCCACCTACTGTGAAGTGGTCCTGGAGAGGTGATCCAGCGGTTTTTGAGCTCAAAATTTGAAATTCCCTGAGCCCGCGCGGGCTAGAAGGGGGGGATTGGGTACAGAAATCCACCATGTAACAACATTTACAGGACATTTTTTTCAAGGGGGGATGGATACGGGGGAGTTTGAAGTGGGGGAAAATAAGTTAAGAAGCTTGCCATTCCAATGGTGCAAAGGGCGCGGGATGAATCAAGAGGAAACAGGGAGGTATTGGGGAAAATGGGGGAGCGTAGGGTCCTCCCTGTCATTTGTCTCAATCCTGTAGGGCGAGACATGCGACTTTAGAGGCAAGTCCCTCCTTCGGAGGTCGCTACGCTCCCCCAAGGAGGGTACGCTTGTGTTAAGTTCGGGGCGGGTACCAGCAGTACTTTTTGCGGGTACCGCGTGTACTTGTGCTTTTTTTTATCCAACACCCTCACTCGATGACAGCTACAGACTGTTCATCGGGAGTGATGGTTCCTCCCAATGACCGGGCTCTTTCCCAGTCATCGGGAGGGTTGTTTCCTCTTGATGACCGGGACAGATCCTGGTCATCGGGAGTGATGGTTCCTCTCAATGACCGGGATAGACCCCGCTCATCAAGAGGCTTGTTTCCTCTCGATGACCGGGATAGACCCCGCTCATCAAGAGGCTTGTTTCCTCTTGATGACCGGGGTCTGTCCCAGTCATCGAGAGGAAACAACCCTCTCGATGAGCGGGTTCTATCCCGGTCATCAAGAGGGTTGTTTCCTCACGATGACCGGGCTCTGTCCCGGTCATCAAGAGGGTTGTTTCCTCTCGATGACTGGGATCTGTCCCGGCCATCGAGAGGGCTGATTCCCCTTTATGACCGAGATCTTTCCGGGTCACCTAGAGGGTTCAATTCCTCTCAATAACTGGGGTCTGTCCCTGTCATCGAGAGGGTTGATTCCTCCCGATGACCAGGATGTGTCCTGGTCATCGAGAGAAAACAACCCTCCCGATGACCAGGCCACAGATCCCGGTCATTGGGAGGGCTGATTCTTCTTGATGCGGTCATTGAGAGGGCTGTAATATTGCTCTCAATGACCGGGGTCTGTCCCGGTCATCGAGAGGGCTGATTCCCCTTGATGACCAGGATCTGTCCCGGTCATCTTGAGGAATCAACCCCCTCGGTGACCGTAACAGCGGGTACCCGGGTACCTGGAAGACCCGCCTGCCGCGGGTATTTTTGGCGGGTATCCGGGTACCTGGTGCTTTTTTGCCCAAAATCCCGCACCCGGACCTGTACACGGCACCCGCGCGCGGGTACCCAACGCCATGTGGCGGGTACGGTGCCGGGTACCCGTGCGCGGGTCCACTTGGCGATCTCTAGAAATAACTTTGGCAGCAATCATGTTATGTGATGTTGTGCACTTACCTAATGTGATGCACATCACTCTTGAATTTCATATCTTTCAACATAACACCACCGGGAAAAAAAAACGGTCACTTGATGAAAAGTGACATCATGCCAGCTCCAGCGGGCTACCCACCATCTACCCACGATCTACCCATCATCTACCCACCATCTAACCACTTTCAGAATTTCCACAGGAGATCCTCAGTTTTCACTGGGCACCACTGATCCCCATTTCTGGTCAGCTGATACTCAGCTTTAGCTCCAAGCTTATGCTCAGCTTTGTTGCCCAGCTCATGCTCAGCTTTGTTGCCCAGATCAGAACTAGTCCTGGCCCAGCTGCGTTTCAGCTTTATTCCACTCATGGCTCATCTTAGACTCATACTAGGACTATCATTGGCCCAGCCAATGCTCAGCTTTGGACCAGTATTGGCTCAGGTGATTTTCAGCTTTGGATAAATCTTGGCCCAGCCAATGCTCAGATTCTGAGTCTGACCACTCCTGTAACAGCTTATGCTCATCTGTGGACCAGCCTTGGCTCAGCTGATGCTCAGCTGTGGACCAACCTTGGCTAAGACAATGCTCAGCTGTGGACCAGCCTTGGCTCAGCTGATGCTCAGTGTTGATACTTGACAAGGAAGAAGGAAAAAACCCGTGACGTGTCATTGCTCCCGCGGCTCCACCTCTTGACTCCCCTGGCACTTCAGGTTTGGAGTTTGTACACCCGCAACACCCCCCCTCAAACTCCACACCTGAGACTAAATACAAGATGAGTCAGAAAAAAAAGAAAGAGATGGAAATAGATGGAAAAAAAAACAAGAGATCAATCAGAACAGGAAAATTGTGTAGAAAAATTTAGGAAAGAGTATAGTGGGAATGGAAAATAGGAGAGGGAACAGGGTTAGGAAACAGGGACTTGGGAAATAAGATCTGAATGTTGGTGAGCGCCTAAACTTTTGGTGAGGAAGTCGGCCAGGTTCTGCTTGGTTGAAACCCAATTGATGTCAATTTTGTGTTGTCGGATTGTATCATTGATGAAGAAGAAGTTGTGTTCAATGCTCTTGAGGCTTGATTTAGAACCATTGTCATTTGCTACTAGAACTGCAGTCTTGTTGTCACATAGCAGCTTGCACTTTGCGTCAGGGATGATTGACCGTAGTATGTGGAGGATGAATAATTTGAATTCAACGGCGCCTCCCAATGCAATGAATTTGGCACCGCATGTCGATTTTGCAACAGTCTTCTGTCTTCTGGATCCCCATGCGATCGGACAGCCAAAGATTTTGATTATAAAACCTGAAGTGGATCGTTGAAATTCTCCTCCCCAACTGGCGTCTGTCCACGTTGTGAGAATAGTGTTGTTGGGTTTGAAAATTAATTTCCGGTCCTTGGTTGTTTTGACGTATTGCACCAAGTGGTGTAACGCGTTCCAATGGGTGTTATTTGGTCTAGAGCTGAATCTCGCTAGGTAGTTAACCAAGTATGATATGTCCGGACGGGTCCCCAGCGCGAGGTAGTTGAGATATCCAATGTAAGATTGAAAATCTGTTGGGTTGATAGATTCTGATTCAGATGTTACAAGGTTGGTTGATGTCAACGGTGTTGCAGTGTTGTAGTGGCAAAAGTTGAATTGGTCGTTGTATTTTGCAAGAACTTGATCCATCAGTAAAGGCTGTGACAAGGTCAATTTGTCTCCTGACTGCTCAATCTTCAATCTAACTATCTTGTTGGGTTTGTCGAACCATTTCACTTGAAGGGATTTTTCAAGGTTATCTCGGAGGATTTTGACATGATTAGCGGAGTTGCTGAATACGATCCCATCGTCAACGTGGATCCAGACAATAACAATCTGGGAACCATTCTGGAATTTATACAAGCACTCTTCTACTTCATCGCAAGTGAACCCCCAGTGTTCGAGGAGTGATTTGAAATGTTTCCACCAGCAACGGCTGGCCTGTTGAGTACCATAAAGAGCCTTTTTCAGTCGCAACACTTTTCCTTTCAAGTGTGAAAACAGCTCTATTGGAGGATCCACGTAGATGAGCTCATTGATAGGACTGTGGACGAATGCTCCCGTTATGTCGAAAGCAATGATTGACCATTTAAACTTGATAGCCATGGCAAACAAGAGCCGGAGAGAAGATAGTGACGCCGTTGGTGCAAACGTGGATCGGACGTCGCGTCCTAGACGTTGTTTGAACCCACGAACTACAAAACAAGCTTTGGGTTTCTCAATGTTACCATCTGAATCATGTTTTAGATCAAAGACAAACCTAGTGCCAATCAAATATTTCTCGGCACAATCCTCCACCTTACATGTATCAATTTCTTCGAGCTGTTTCCATTCAGCTAGACAAGCGTTGCGCCAGTATTCAGCTCTGGTCGATGATAGGGCTTGCTTGAGGTTGTCTGGGATCTCAACATCGTGGTTGGCAGGGATCTTGTCAATCATGTTGTCTTGATCTTCACAGATTACTTCGGTCGGTACTTGACCGAGATTGAGCGCTGATTGGATGTGTTGCAGCAAAGAGGTATCAGAAATTAACGGTTTGCCTTGAAAGTCGACAAACGTAGCACACTCTGACATATAGGTCTTCATTGTGGTTGGATTCCAGAATACCCAGCCTTGTCCATCTGATTGATATCCTACGAGATGACCGATCCACCCTCGTACGTTGAGTTTCCTTTGTCTTTCCTTGGGAATGTGTACCGAAGCGCGCGCACCAAATGGAAAAATGGATGATGGATGGGGATCTTTGTCTGACCAAAGTTTCAAGGGAGTGGAATCTTTTACTCAAGAGTTGGGAATTCGGTTAGCGATCCAGCAGGCGCATGTGTACGCATACGACCAGAGATTTTGAGGAAGGTTTGATTGAAGCAGCATTGTACGAGCCATATTGCCCAGCGTTCTATTCAGACGTTTGGCTTCGCCGTTCTGTTTGGGTGTGTACGGAGAAGAGAAGATTATTTGGGTACCATTTTCAGAAGCTATTGTCGATAGATTTGTTGAGTGATATTCTTGGGCATTATCACATCGCAAAAATTTGGGAGCCGATCCGAAGCGGTTTTTCAATGTGCGGATGAGGGAAATAAGGGATGGGTTGACTTCAGCCCTGGTCTTCATGGGAATGGCAAAGGAGAATGTGGTATGATGGTCTCTAGCAGTGAGGATATACCGGTTGCCATGTATGTCCGGATCCAACGGTCCCAGGACGTCTGTGACTAAGAGATCAAGCTTGGAATCTTGCGGGATAATTTCTGGGATTCCTGCTCAGCGTCTTTCGCTTTTGGATGTTCAGCAATATTCACAAATAAACGGGGACCAGGACTTGAGACTGAAAGAAGGAACATAGATTTTGAGAAATGATTTTACAACATTGTCTGACACGTGTCCGAGGCAGCAGTGCCAGCGATACAATTCAGAATATGGTTCAAGATGAGCCTGGGGATTTGGGGTGGGTATGTGTGGATGGCTGGAAGTTTGTGATTGGGTTACCGCTTGGACTGTCGGAGTTGTTGCGGTTATAGATGAAACGATCCAGGTACGTTTTGTATAAGGAGCAAAGATAGTACATGACGGCGAATGAAGAAAAAGATCGTTTGCTATGGAGAAGGATGGAGTGAAACCGGAATCGAGAAGTTGACCCAGACTAAGAATTGTTCCTGCCATTTGCCGGCTGTATAGGACCACCGGAATCTCCCAGGTCCCATCTCCACTCGACATTTGTAGATTCCCCCTATGAGTCGCAGTCATTGAAGCATCATTTGAAGCCAGATTTAGCTTCAACTCTTGTTTGAGCGGAATCAGGAAAGAAAAACATGGGAAAGATCCGCTCACGTGAGTAGTTGCCCCAGAGTCCACAACGGCGCCAGCAACCCCTGCCCCCCCTGTTGTCGGTCCCGTGATTGATCGGATATTTGCTGAAGTGTGAGGGGCAGGCAGTCGGGCATAATTGGAAGCGGGGAGACTAGGTGTATTCGGCGGCGGAAGAAATGCATCCTGCCGGAGAACTGGGCAGTTTGAGCGCCAGTGTCCGGTGCCATTACAGTAGGAACAAATGTTGTTTTTAGCCAAGAGATGTGCCGGAGGTGGATTATTCCCACGGCAAATATTGCTGACGGCTGACACAATATCATTGGCAGAGGGCATTTTGGACCGAGTCTGAGTTGTATTTGGAGGGGGTTGAAACCCTTGGGGGCGGCTTGAGGTGTGTTGCTGAGATCGGTTTGTCTGGTATTGGTTCAATCGGTTAGAATGTTGATATGTTCTAAAAATGGATCCCTGTGGCTGCGCTGGATTGTCGAATCGAGTTGTTTCTCCATACATGGAATTGATGATTGTTTGAACTTCGCGTGCCGTTGCATCCTTCTTGTTGCCAAGTTGGAGGGAGATGGTTTGGTAAAATTGAGCACAAGTCATACTTGGAGGTGCAGGAATTATAATTTGTAGGAATAGAGACTCAATAACTGGGCTGAGGGGGGCGCCCACTTTTGACAGATCAGAGAAAAGTTGAAAGAGACTGTTGAATTTTGTCTGAAGTTGAGTCAAATCTGTCGGTGGTTCAGAATTTTTTAATTCGAAGATCTTATTGAGAGTATCCACTTGTCGAATCAAATAGAGCCTTGGAAGTTGGTCTGGATAGCTTCGAAAGCCTCGACGGCGTTCGCCGCCGAATCTGCTATAGACAAGAGTTCGTCATGAACGGTAACTTGGATCAAGAAGAGTAACGAAGATGATTCCTGTTCGGTGAGCGCTGGACGGTTGGTTTGGACGTCGAAAAAGTTTGTATGACCTAGCGTCAATCTGATGGTGCGATTCAGCGCCCTTTTCCACTGGTTGAAGTTTGAGCCATCGGCATTGAGCATATCAATTGAATCTTTGTATTTGATTGGTTCGGAAAGAAATTTCGCCCGAGGAGTTACTTCGGACGATCCAGCGTTGGAAGACAACATGGCTGGTTTAGATTTGTGTGTATTGGTTATGTGAAGTCAAGCAAACAGAGATGATAGTTGGTCTATCAATGGGTTCTCAGTTGGGATCCTGTCGTAAAGAAGCAGAGGTTTCAACAGGTGATTTGGGAAATATGGAGCCTTGTTCGGAACCTGAGTGCGTGATGTCGAGGGGATGAATACTGTTGATCCCGGTGTGTTGTTGACTGATGGTGTGTCTGGATCAGGCGGTGGAGAAGGTGGTAAAGGTGGGAGAGCTAGGAGCGCTTTGTATGCCTTTGTTTGCTTAGGTCTTTTTGCTTGGGTCGGTGGTGGAAGTGGTCCCTGGATATCAGACTTGTCTCAACAAGTATTCACCATACGACAGTCCGGTGTTGTATGGATTCAGTTTGAAGATGCTAGCGGTGTTGTGTGGATTCAACTCTTAATCTGTTAATACTTGACAAGGAAGAAGGAAAAACCCCGTGACATGTCATTGCTCCCGCGGCTCCACCTCTTGACTCCCCTGGCACTTCAGGTTTGGAGTTTGTACACCCGCAACACTCAGCTGCGGACCAGCCTTGGCTCAGCTGATGCTCAGCTGTGGACCAGCCTTGGCTCAGCTGTGGACCAGCCTTGGCTCAGCTGATGCTCATCTGTGGAACAGCCTTGGCTCAGCTGATGCTCATCTGTGGAACAGCCTTGGCTCAGGTGATATTAATCTTTTGAATAGTCTCAAAACATCTGATACTCAGCTTTAGAACAGCCTTGGCTCAGCCAATGCTCAGCTTTGTACCAGCATTGGCTTAGCTGATGCTCAGCTTTTGAAAAGTTTTGGCCCAGCTGGTGTTAATCTTTGGAACAGTATTGTCCCAGCTGATCCTAAGCTCTGCACAAGCCTTTTCCAAGATGATGCTCAGCTTTGGACCATTGTTGGCCAAGCTGATGCTCAGATTTGGAATATTCTTGGTCCAGCTGACACTTGGATTTGTATCAGGCTTGGAATATCCAATGCTCAGCTGTGGCCCAGGCTCAGCCAATGCTCAGCTTTGGCCCAGGCTCAGTCAATGCCTACTGCTCAGCTTATGATGAGCATCAGCTGTTCCTGGGAAAAAAATAGGATCAGCTGACTGTGCCACATTGAGTGCTCTGGTGCAGTCCTGCAAGATCTACAAGTGCTGGTGGAGCAGACTTGGAGCAGCGCTGGAGTAGCTCTGGAGCAGAAACCAAAGCTGCATCATGTCACTTGCCATCAAGTGACTATTTTTTTTTCCTGGTGCACAAGTGTTTGGCTGCCACTCGCGTCATACAGCTTGCCTACATAAATCTCCATGGCCGGTAAATACCGGCCATCAAGCGTACATACCGGCAAGGCCAATTGAGTGTTTAACTCCTCTCAATGATGGCCGGTACACGGTCATCAAAGGGAATACAGAGTCCCTTTTGGGGAACACATAGTCCCATCAATGACCATCAGTCATTGATGGGAATACATGGTCCCTTGGATGACCAATGGTCATAGAGGAGAATATGTACACAGTCCCTTTGATGACCAATGGTCATCGAGGAGAATACATAGTCCCTTTGATGACCAATGGTCATTGATGGCTGATTGTGTTGGATCGGTCATCAATCTCAATGACCGTTTCCATTGATTGGAGTGTGTACTCCGCTCGGTGACCGGTACAAAGTCTGTAGCGGCCATCGAGGTGAGTAACAGAGGTGGAGTTGGGGGTGTGTTGTGTAAGGGTGCCGATATCACCCCAAATACACCCCCAGGGGTACTATATTGGAAATGGCGGGGATGATGAGGAGTGATGAGGAAACTCATGATGACCCTCATAACTCCTCAAATCTGCCAAACATGCGAGTGATACAATATGGGCCTCGGTGAGGCCCGGTTATAGAAAAGCAGTGGTTATTACTTAACATCACTGCTGCCAAACGGGGCCAAAGGTTTTGAAAAACAAAATTAGCAGGAAGACAAAGAGTTGATGGTCCTAAATTCTATCAGAATGAAGCCTATCATCCATCAAAAGTTTGAATAGCTAGCTAATCATCTAGGTTGAGGCCTGGGCACTCAAAGTTGAGTGCCACCAAAACTCAAAATATTGTCAGGCAAGAATTCCATCAGTCCCTCCGGCAAAGCCTCAGGCAGGGAGTTAGTCAAGTTTGCTAGTTGAAGAGCTCTGTGCTCAGTCATCATGGTCAGACTGAGGACCACTGCCAACCAACCCCTCATGTTGGGGGCCAGTCTTGCCTGTGGCCACTACATACTGCGCTATACTGGCCCGTCGGGCGTCTCGTAACGGGTGACATGAACAGTCTCTCTTGCTGAAGCAGAGTAACAATGGCCAAGGCTGCAATGAAGCCAGGGATGATTTCCAAGATGAGAAACCACCAAAACAGCAATCCGGACACACAAACAACATAAATACAAGCAAATGAGCTGGGGCAAAACCAATAGTCTGGCACGCTTGTATACTGCACACAATGAAATCAATAGATATAAAAATGAATGATAGTTCTATTACAAGTTACACAGCACAACGAGGCTCAACAAACAGATATATGCTGATATATAGGAGAAAGGGAGGATCAGGTCCACAGATAGACCTTCCCGCCGGCCGTAGCGCCCGCAACCTGGAGGTTGGAGCTGGTGGGATGCTGAGCGGTGACGGCGGGGACGGTAGTCAAGGCGGGGTGTTTGAGCTGAGCGAGGAGCTCGCCCTTGGGGCTGTATACATCCAGCTTGTCTGCCAGCCATACAAGTAAGCCATGCGAAGATGAGTGGAGTTGTTTGTGGATGATGAGACAGTAGAGGGGAGCTTACGGGCCATGTTTCCGACGGTGAAGTGGGACGGGAAGCGCAAGTTGGGACACCATCGGGCTTTCATGACCTGCAGAGATGCAAAGGGAAAGAGTTTGAGAAGCCGCAGGAAGCGGGAGGGGATGGGCTGGGGGTGGGGTGGGGAGACATACGGAGACCCATCGGCCGGTCTGGTTATCGTGTCTGGCCTGATAAGCGGGCGCAAGGTCGAGGTCGGGTGGGTGGCTGCTGAGCCAGGCGTCTCTCGTCTCCGGCTTGATCTCCCAGACGCGGACGAGGTCGTCGTAGCTGGTGCTCAGGATCCTGTCCCCGGCGGGGCTGAAGTATGCCGACGAGCAGGCCAGCCCGTGAGCGTAGCTGGCCAGACAGCTCCCGCTCTCCACCTCGCCGATCTCGCTGGTCGGCGGGAGCCCCGATAGGGCCCGCAGGTCCCACAACCTGATGTGGAGACAGAAGACAATCGGTTTAAAACAGGCTGCTAGAGGACGGCTCTCTGGCTTGTAGGAAGACCTACCGCATCTCGCGGTTCAGACCCGCTGTGACCGCCAGTCTGTCCCCAGAGCCGGGACAGATACTGAGGCATCCGATCTTCTTCTTGGACGCCGTCCATCGTCGGGCGGCCGTTTTGGGCTGGCGGGTGTCGCGATGGACGAGGCCGCCGGCGGTGTCGGAGGCCCAGAGCTCGCGGCCGTGGTTGGCGAACTCGAAGGCCGAGAAGAGGATGTCGTCGTCGGAGAGCATCGGGCCATCGACGATCTCCGTGCTCTGTCGGGTCTCGAAGTTCAGCTCCCGGATCGTCCCGTCGTACGAGCTCGTGTAGATCAGGTGCGGGTCGCTTGGATGCGTCTGGATGGCCGAGACGGCCGAGTTGCGGGCATGGGCTTGGATAAAGTATGGCCGGCCTTCCACATACTCCAGCCGGTCTTCCTCGTCGTCTTCGGCCGATTCCTCCTCTTCTTTAACGGGCTTGGCCGGCGAGAGGGACGGCTTGCTCGACGCGTCGGCCGTGTTCGTCGACGAGGTCGACACGTGATCCTCGTCCTCCACATCCTCCGACTTGACAACCACATCAGCGCCCAACGCGTCCCAGATCCCCACCCCTCCTAGTTTCTCGCCCATGAAGAGTAGCGATTTACGGCGGTCGGGATGGAAGGTCATCGAGTAGATGCGGTTGGGACAGACTTTATTGAGTGCTCGCAGCTGCAGGCCGTTCAACGCGTCGGCCAAGCGGTCGTAATCCGCATCGGTGCCGGGAGAATAGTCAAGGTTGACCTCTTCTTGCTTCATAGTCTTGGTTTTTTGGGAAAGGGTGCTGGCGAGGGAGCTGAAGAGGGTCGAAGTGAGCGACACGCTGGGCCCGGTCCGCAAGTGCTCGGCGACTAAGGGGCGGTCGGCGTGCTTGAGTTCTTCTCTTTTCTGGCGCTCGGAGGCGAGCTCCTCCTCCTGCTTGTCGAGGCGCGATTGGAGCTCGGCGGGGGTCAAGCCGGCACCACCAAGTCGAACGGACGCCCGGGTGGCATGGCGCTTGAGAGGAACCGGCGAGTCTGTAGTGCCCGCCGCTGGGCGAGCCCGTTTCTTGGTGGCTGGGGTGCTCGTCGGGGCCGGCTTCTTCAGACCCTTCTTCGCCGCCGGACCCACAGACTTGATTGCTAGCGAGGAGAGTAAAGATTGGTTCTTCTTAATGTTCTCGAGCCGTTGTCGTTCACTGTCATTTCACCCCCAGATCAGCTTTGTCTCTCAATCATACATAGGAGATACACATTGGCAAGAAAAACACCTACTAATCTGTCAGCGCCGTCATGGTGGTCGAGGGTATGTGTAGTCTAGCGTATCCAGTTATCGAGTAGCGGATAGATTTGTAGGTGCGGTTCTTCGGATGTTGCGAGTAAATCGTCACGTGGGAATTTCCTGAGATGGAGTCGAATGGAAATCTGGAAAAGGAAACTCGCGTCGCGTCTGGCCTGAGCACACCTCCGCCCCCGAGCTTAACTAAGCCACTCGAACGGAGGTCCGGGGGACCCGCGCGGAGCGCTCTCCGTAGGAGAGGCTTACTCGCTATCCCTCAAAATATTTTGGCAGGAGCAGAAGGGATATTCAATGCAAAAAATAAAAATACAGCCCTATAAATTGGAATAGAAAGAATAAAAGAAAACTGAATAGACAGTCTTGTAGCCTTGATAAATGCGCAAATTGGAGGACTTCCTGTTGATCTGGAAAGTCAGATCTGAGCCGCCAGATTTCAGATTTTGCAGGGGAATCTAGGTCCCTGAAGATCCCCGAAGCAATCCAGAGTCCCAAATTCCAGATTTCCCTGCAAAATCTGAAATTCCAGATTTATTCAATTCAAAAATGACGGGAAGTCCTCCATTTTGACACCTGTTCCAGCCTCTCAATACAAAGACTGCAATCCCTAGTGGCAAAAATGTCCAGGAATCTGGTCAAGGCAGCAAAACAAAATTCCAAACCATGTGTTAAATTTGGAAGATCCATGTGTGGATACGCATTTGGCCAGAGGGAAGCACAGTGGTGATCTTAGCTTATGTACATACAATGTGTCAATTTACATACAACCTAGAAAGCATGCAGATTTGTTGGTCCACAGGATCTACAAGCAATACAGCCTTGTGAATCCTTGTGAAGATCCATTTCTTGAGAAGTCACTTTTCAAAAATTTATTAAAACAAAATTGAGGGTGATACAAAAATTCTGAGGAGACAGAATTGTAGAAGAGATGTCAAAGGGTCAGAAAGCTGTGGCTCAGACCTTTGGAGGTGCTGGGGGCAGAGCTATCAAAAAGTTAAAAAACCCTAAAGCCATTTGGTACTTTCTGCTCCCCTATGAAATTGGGGATAATATACAAGTCCCTCCCTGCGGGAGGGGCCGCTTTGCGGCCAGGCACACCGAGCCTCCCACCAGGTGGACTTGTGTTAAGTTAGCCTCCGCCCCTAGCTTAACTAAGCCTCTCAAACGGAGGGTCCGGGGGACCCTGCCTGGAGGGCTCTTGGTAGGAGAGGCTTATGCATAATGTCTGAAAGCTGGCAGACAAGGGAAGGATTTTCAACCCTAAAAACACAAAAACAGAATTCAAAAATCTACAACCCATGTACATAGAAGTCTGAGGAGACAGTTCTCTCAGCAGTACTGATGCGCACCCTTGCCCAAGTTTTTGAGGCATAAACTCCAAAACTGATTGAAGTAACCTGTTTTCAAGGTCAAAGGAATCCTGAAGGATATTCCATTGCTCTGAAGATCCAATTTTGGATTTTCTGATAATATGCACAATTGAATATCCTATCTGCAACGATTGAGTGGCTACAGGTGTAGGATCTGCACATATCTGCAGGCTTGTGAATCCAATATCCACAAGGCATGATGGTTGTAATTCCTTGGTTTACATTTCTTTGTGTTTTTGGATTTTTAAAGGATTTGTACAAGGAAAAAGGTTGGTATTGAGGAGATCAGACCAGCACCATTTGAAAGCTGAGGTTCTGAAGTATATTTTGGCTCTGGGACAGGTCCGTAGGAGCTGAGGGGGAGGCTGGGTGATGCTAAGTATTTTTCCTCCAGCCATTCATGATTTCTTTCTCAGCCAAATTTTTGACTTTGTGCACAAGTCCCTCACTGCGGGAGGGCCGCTTCGCGGCCAGCCTCAGCAAGCCTCCCACCAGGGGGGACTTGTGTCAAGTTAGCCTCCACCCCAAGCTTGAGCGCGTCTCATCCGACACAACAGTTCATGGGGGCCTTGTCCTGGCCCCCGGGAGTCCACTTTGGCACCTTGTCTCTGTCTCACAGAGGATGGCAAGCTGGACTCCTGGAGTCGCCTAGGCACCAAGCTGCTTTTGAGAGGCTTAAAGGGAAAGATAGATATATAATTCATGACAACTCTAGTTGAGAACATACCAGTTTTGAAAGCCATCAAGCGTTTTGCAAGACCTGCAACAAACAATCTACATATATCTACATATCTACATCTACATATCTACATATAAATAAAGGAATAGCCTCTGGGGGCCAAACAAACCCGTACAAAAATCTTTCAATGCAAGTAACGCTGGCGTTGATATCTACATATCTACATCTACATCTACATCTACATATAAATAAAGGAATAGCCTCTGGGGGCCAAACAAACCCATACAAAAATCTGTCAATGCAAGTAACGCCAGTGTTGATACCCTGTACAAATTTATTTCATGCAAGTAACGCTGGTGTTGATGCTCTTTTTGTATTGACAAGTTTATTCAACCCTGTTCAAGCAGCTTTGGAGACATCACCCAGATGGTACATATTGACTCCGTTCAATGGACTCTCTTTTGAACGACTCCCTTCAACGGACTCGCTGAGTCCGTTCAATTTAACCAACTCCCTTCAACGGACTCGCTGAGTCCGTTCAATTTAACCAACTCCCTTCAACGGACTTGCTAATGAATGTGTCCACTCCATTCAACGGACTCTCTTACGGATGGTCACCAAGTCCATTCAAGCAGATTACTTGGGTGGACATCCACACCTAATCAATCTCCATGGGTAATGGACCTCAGCAACATCCATTTCAACTATGGCCTGTCCCGGAGTACGTTTGAGCAGACTTAAGAGATTTATTATTCCACACCCCCTGGAGCCCCAAATTTGGGGTGTTATGTATGTACTATGTATCTTTTAACATCTGGGGGAAATCCCTCTAGGACTCTCTTTGTCCTCTAACTTGCTCAAGCCTCTTATGACATTGTCAATGCGCTCGGTCAACCCCTTGCTTTCCTTTTGCAAGATACTCCACTGGCAAATACTTAACTCAGTCCTTCCTCCCTTTATTCCCTTCTTTTTCTTCTTTCCTTGGGGAACCACCATCATCATTATTCAGAAGTATTGTCCTCTCATTCAGACCCTGCTTGTTTCCCCACAAGCAACACTATTGTTAGCCAGTATATTCTTCCATCATCACTTCACTTGCGTTCTTTGCAGATCCCTTCTGCCTTGACTCTCTACTAGCTTGCGGTTCTTGAAGAGCCCTTCGTTCAACTACTTGTTGATCCCCTTGTCAAGGTTCTCCCAGTTTGCTCTTGTTGTAGGTTCTTATTTGGCATCAATCACCTATCCCGTCCTATGGCTGACTCTACTTTCTTATCTCTCTAAGCTCTCTTGTGCCTTTTCCTGTCCTGTTTCCTAAAGTCCTGTATCCAATACATATTGTTGCTCTTGCCTTTAGGTACTTTTTCTTCTTTGTTTCTTTTTATCTTATTGTGTATTTCTTTTATTATTTACTAGAGGCCAAGGCGGCTTCGCCGCTGCAAAATCTAGGTTTAGTTGACCCACCTTCTGTGTTTAATCTCACTACCCAACTTTATGCAGTATCAGTCCATACAGATTTATCAGACACACCAGGTTTTCACTGCATTTTTGACCCCCCTCTAGTCTACCCATCCTTTTAAGCAACCAGAGGCCAAGGCGGCTACGCCGTTGTAATTGTTACAATTTAAAATCTAGAACCCCAACCCACCTTTGCAAAAAAAAAAAAAAAAATCAGAGTCTACAATTATCCACCAAGTAGTATCTGCATCACAGTTGAGAATTTCAAAAATTTACAACAAACTTTCAAATGATGATCCTTCAAAATCTGGTAATCTACAGCATGTACAGTGGGTTTTTGCTACCTTTTTGGAGAGGTAAGGAGCTCTCACCAGACTTCAAGTTATTCCTCAAAAAATATGATGGTGGAAAATAGGGCCCCGTTTGGAGCCGATATAATTGCACAATATAATCTGGAAACTTGTGACATCTGATCAAGTTTTGGCGGACCTGATCAGATGTCACATAGGATGTCATGCAAAAAAACTCATATATTGCCTGGATTATATTGGCTCCAAACGGGGCCTAGGTCTACACACTGTGCTATTTGATATACTCACACAATTTTAGTCATATGCACTGCCAGCACAATTGGCTGGGTTAAGGTTATCCCAGTTAAACTGGGATGCACTTAACCAATTTAAACTTGGGTGATCCGAACTGATGAAATATAAATCCAAGGAACCCCCCTTAGGTTTATATTAAATTGGTTGAGATCAACCAAGTTTAAATTGGTTGAGTGCATCCCAGTTAAACTGGGATGACTTCAACCCAGCCAAACATGCTGGCAGTGA
Organism: Puccinia triticina; assembly: GCF_026914185.1. Taxonomy (NCBI): domain Eukaryota; kingdom Fungi; phylum Basidiomycota; class Pucciniomycetes; order Pucciniales; family Pucciniaceae; genus Puccinia; species Puccinia triticina. The sequence goes on from NC_070572.1 coordinate 2,386,434, forward strand.
TGCTGTTTCTCCAGTATCATGACTCAATTGAATTGAAAAATGACCATTCGAGTGGAAGGATGCATGAAATGTGGAGTTCCTTCTCAAGAATTCAAATAGAAATCAAGTAAATCTTTACAGGAACAATAAGGGCTCAGTTCCCCATACAATTCACCCTGATACAAAGTTCAATGTATTTGTTTTTGAGAGTGAGAAAAATTTCATCCATGCTCTGAACCCCAGTAGCATGGCTAGCTTGCAAGCCAACACTCAAGTTAGAGGAGAAACACTAAACATGGGATATACAAAAGTGTACTGATAAAAGCCTGTGTTGAAGTTTGCAGGATACTTTTGCCTTTGACTTTTATTTTAAAAGGGCAGCATTGATTTCACATTTATGCAAGTTTGAAAACTGGCTGATGATTCCATAGGGCAAGTTCTGGGGGCAACAATGGCGAAGTTTGGCAAGGGGTTGAGAGCTTGTGGGGAGTCAAGATTGAGATGGGGATGGTTGAGAGCTGGGCCGGGCCGGGGAGGAGGAAGATGGGCCGGGTAGTTTTGAGAGGGTCACGAGTAGACGATGGGTTGGAGGGAGGGGTGGATAGACAGAGAGAGGATGAGGCGAAGCAGGCCGGGATTTCGGGTTCTAGCGGGTCGAACGTATGATGGCGACAGAGGGATGGAGAGGAGGAGGAGGAGGAGGACGGTGACGAGAGCGAGTCGGAGGAGGCGGAGAATGAGTTGGTGGGCAGGGGTGTCAACCAGGGTAAGAGCTGATCGTCGGTGCTGAGGGTGCTGGGCAGGGCGGGCATGTGGGCGAGTGTGGGGGTATTGTTGTTGCCCTTGTCGGCAGGATCGGCGGCAGCGGCAGAGTGGCTGAGGAGAAGCATGGCAGGGTTGGCTGAGAGGCTTCGGGGATGGTTGGCCATTGTCGCTCGGGTGGAGGGAGCGAGGCGATATGGGTTAGAGAGGCATCTTAAGAAGCAGGCGGCGCTGGGGCACAGGGTTTGGCGCAACACCGGGCCCAGATTGGTTGCAAAGACCTGTGCCAAAAACACGAAACACATGAGCAACTGAGTGACATCTCTTGGATGCAGGAAAGAGAAGGTGAGGGTGAGACCTTTCCATCATGGCCACCGAAAAGCACCCAATTACGTTTTTCAAAGAAACAAAACGGATGGCTGACGCCGGCATGGATGAAGCGATCTTTGGCAGGGAGGCAAATGAGCAGTCGCAATGTCCTCCCCAGCGCCTTGGCGCATAATACTTGTTGATTGGCCATCCCAGCCCGACAAGAGCAACAAACACGCCCAGCAAGACCATCCGATGGCGAGGGTGCTGCTTAGCGGCGGTCAGAGGAGTGTATGATCTGGTCAGATTATGCAACAGTTGGTTTGTGCGCGCGCCTAAATACTTATGTCTTATGTATCAGGTGCTGTTGCCTGCAATGGCCAGCGTGGCACTTGATATTGTTGTTTGTACTTGGAGGCTTGGTGATAGCCTGGTGTTGAAATGGGGTACCAGGGTCAAGGCGTCGAGTTGGAGAGGAGCAGTCGGGCAGGCATGTCGGGTCCAAATGGCTATTTAAGGTGAAGCCTGATGTAGTATTGTTTGCCGCAGGCATCCTCTGCCGCTGTAATTCCAGCGTGCGGTTTGTCCTCACCCCCCTCCGCTGTTGCACTTGCACAGTTTGAGGGGCAAAGAGTGGGCCCCCCACTGGTCAGCAGCCTTTGCTGCGGGCCGGGGGCCTTCACGTCCATCCCTTTTGACCTGTGCGCTTGACGCGTGCTGGGGGTTGAGCCTGTGGACACAGCACTTCTGCTGATGTTGGAGGGCTAGGTTGCGATTTTTGCTTTTGTTATATGTATTGTTTGAGGAATAGTTGTGATTTTTGGATTGATTTTCTGTACAATGGGGAAACCCTTGATTTTTTTTTTTTTCTCATTTGGTGTATTTATTTACAGGGGGAACCCTTGATATTTTTTTTAGGATTCTGGAAAAACTGTGTCTTTAATAAACTTGGATTTACAAAAATCACACCTTTAGTTTGACACTTAACAGTATCTAGTATTGGAAAACAAAAAAACATCTGCTGTGACTTGTCTGTTGTGAAGGCACCAGTCTGTATGTCCTATGCAGGAGGTACCATGGAGTAGGTAAAAAATCTACACGTTCAAAGTCAAGAGTGGGGGATTAAAACTGTTCAATACATGATGTTAACCTGTGAGCCCAAAAAGGGGCCACAGCAATGGGAAAGACATGAAGGATAATGTGATGAAATTGAAATTATCTCAATTTAATACATGTTAAACTGTGACACCAGAAAGGGGCCACAGAATTGAGGAATGCATAAAGGATAATGTGATGAAATCACTGACCAATTGAATTGGTTCCTAGGAAAAAAAAGAAGGAAACTAAAAAAGCAATTGGATTGCTTGTAACCAGCCACCTGCATACAGACTAAGGAAAACTTGAAGACTAGTAGAAAAAGTCCTGGTCTTAATTTTCCTGCAGCTGAAAATCCTGTCACAGACTGGGTAGATACAATACAATCACACAAGGCTTTCATTTTTGAAATGAAATATCTGATTCCTGCAAGGTTACTCCAGAACACCAAGATGTGCATTGGGATGAGTTTTGAAAAAATACCACCAAAATTCTCAATACACATGGTTTTTTCCTACAGGGGTGTCTGAGCTCAAGTACCATGGTAAAGAAAACTGATGAAACATCCAGATGGACTAAGTTAATTTAGAAAGCCATTGCATGAAACTGATTTCAATTTGAATGAATCAGCCAAATTGGCCCTCCCTCAAACCTTACATGAATTTTCAACATGAAGCTACACATTCTCTTACAGCTTTCAAATATTCAAGGCAAGGAAGGTCTCTCAGTGATAAGTTTAATGTTATCAAAAGATACAAGAAAATATTTTATCAGCTACCACTTAGAATCATCAAACCACCCCCCTCCAACGATGCATCTATTACGCTACTGTTAGCGTGTAATACCCTAATTTAGCGGGTTTTTAGCGCCGCTACGCTAAACTAAATTGTAGCGGGCGGACTATTACAATTACAGCTAACTCAGATTGGGCAAAAAAGTGCAATTTTCGCTACGAATTACAGCTAATTTAGCGTAGCGAGCCGCTAATTAGCTGTAATTTAGCTGTAATTTAGCGTTAGCGGTTTTTAGCGGGTTGGTATTACGCTAAAAATTACAGCCCCAGATTATTAGCGAAAAGCGTTACAATTTAGTTTTAGCGGCGCTAATTACATTTAGCGTAATAGATGCATCGTTGCCCCCTCCCTCAGTCTAATCATTACTTATTTTTCAGAATTTATCTCAAATATTTCCCAATGATTACATGGTTGTTAATACTTTTAGTAAGCACTCTTTCCTTCATCATGACACTTTGATCTGAAAATCTTAATATCAACCATTTGCAACTTTCATCAGCTTGCTGGACATAGCTTTGAAGCCGGATCTGCATTGGAACCAAGGCAGCTTTCTGAAGTAACATATGCTGGATTTGATCTGCCTGGAAAATCCAACATCATTCAACATACCTCCACTCAATTTGCAAGAGATATAACTGTGGTAACAGCTACCTGTTTATCTTTTATTTCTCATTTCAGAAATGGTTTTTGTGGACTGAAATGTTGGTTTGCCATATCTGGAAATTTCAGCAGCCCAAGACAGAAAATATTGAGAAGGAATGTGGAATTCCTTACTGCAGAAATGTGGGAAAATTGATTAAGCTTGAATGTGACCACCATTTTCACAAAAAATGTATCTCAGTGGTTGCAAGTGCAGTGTAACTGCCCATTATGTCAACACATGGTCTCTGATGATTTTCATACAGAAATCACAGGTGTTATCAGATTCAGTCACAAACAAATTAAAATGTTCATCTTAGCTGTATTATTTCTCATTTTCTGGCCTTTGGGGGAGGATATTTTATGGGGGTATTGAATTTTACAAGGTACAAGGCCTTGTAAAAATGGTCCTTGTAAAATTACACATGGGGGGGGGGGTTATGTGTAATTTTACAAGGAGTTGTCCAAATCTTGACCTTGTAATGGAAGTCCTTGCAAAAAAGACCTTGTAAATTTCCACCTCAGATTTTCCATGTGTAATCTCACAAGGCATATTTTTGCAAGGGGTGACCTTGTAAGAAAATGACCTTTCCAAATTGCACATTTTTAGCAAAATCTTGAATTTTGCAAGGGAAATCTTGAAATAGTAAAACACCTTGCAAAAGCACCTTGTAAAAATTAATAACAGTGGTTACCCTAGTTAAATTCACAAGGTTTTAAAAACATTTACAAGGTCATTTTCCCCCCACCCATACTTTTCCTTTTTTTTTTTTTTTTTTTTTTTTTTTTTTGGAAAAACAACTTCAAACTGCAAAATGTACCTAAGCTAACTGAGTGTCAGCCTGTAGGTAACTAACCATGTCTGAGAGGGTTGTTACTAGCAAGATGATAGTGTAATATGCCAAGGATGGGCCAATGGGTTCGTGGTAAGACCTGTAAAAGGTTTTACTCTATCAGTAATCTTGACTGAGAGGCTTGCTAAATGAAGGCCCATCTAGATCAACACAGAGTGTTAATAGGCATTCAAGGAATAACTCAACTTGGGTTTGTGGTTTTACCTACAGAAAGGTAAAGCTAATCAAGAGTTGATGTTATTCCTGAATTGAAAGATGGGTGAGAATGAAAGCACTGTTTAACTACAGTATGGGTTAAACTTTGCTGTAATAATATTCTGAGGGATAAACAGTCCTGGGGGGCGTGTTTATATAGAGGGGAAAAGAGCAGGAGGGAACATGAGGCGCTTGGAGGCGCTTCAGGACCAGGGGGGAACTGGAAGCGCTCAAGGGAAGCAGATCCTCATGAGGATCAGCATTGGAAATGATCAGGGCAGTGTAATGATCAGTACTGATCCTAGATCAGTAGCTGTGCACACTAGCTGATCATAACCAATCAGTGATTCCATTCAGTGCTCTTTGAATTGGATTACATCATGTACAGTTTATGTATTTATATCATAACCAATATGTTATGTAAATAGGGACTGAGGCGTAACAGGGGATAAATGAGTGATACCTGTCTTGGGGTATTTCAGGTGTGCAGTAATATTACAATTTATTGTAATCTTACTGTTTGCAAGTAGCTTAACTCCTGTAACAACAGTACATTATGGTAACTGTATTTAACTATGGTTATCTATAATGTAATGTATAGCAAGAGTACATTCTTAAGCTTGTATCTAATGATATACATATGTAATAAAGGTGTAAAAAGGAATGTACTACATGTAATGTGAACAATTGCAGGTACTTGGTACATGTAAGGTACTGCAACATGTACTCTGTGGCTGACACTGGGTGCCTCTCCCTGGGGATGACTTAGAGCCCTACAGGTTATTTTGTCCCAAGAGGTTGTAAGACCCCTATGCCTTGGGTTTCATAAACCTTTCACAAGACCCAACTCAGATGCCTCCTCCCCTGAATTCCTAGCTCAGCAGACCCTACCTCAACTGAATTCTCTCTAAGATAGTTCAGCTGTCCATTCTGTTATCTCTGATTATTTATGTTTTATCTAGACAGAGCCACACAACCACCTAGAAAATTGATTTGACTTTTGGTAAAAACGGAACAGTGGAGATGGGGTCTCAGAAATTTCTGAAGCTAATGGTTGGGATGAATTACAATATAGGTCGAGCTTGGAGAGACAGTCAGTTGGTTTTGGTTCCCTGCTATATAGAAGACTAGATAAAAGAGAAAGGGGGAATGAGAAAATATTGGAAAGCTCACCTAGTTCAGAGAGAAAGTCAGTTGGGGTTGGGTGTGCTGAGCTAGGAGGAACAATGGGAAGTTACACTATCCAGGTTGCTTGGATGTCATTTAGTTATCAGGTCCTGTGTGGTTTGAATAACAACATGAATAGAATCTGTGGGTGTAAAAAGAAAGCTTGAAGGTTGCTTAACAAGATGAGCCCTAATTTGCTCTAAGAAACTCCTATTTTTCATGTTGAAATATCATTTCTAAGACCAAACATTAGTTATCTGGGTAACTGAGGCTAGATTATAACTAATTTTTGATGACATAATTGACATTTCAAAATCAAAAACAGGAGTTTCTTGGAAGAAATTAGGTCCCTTCCTTTTAAGAAACATTCAAGCTTTCTTTTGACACCCACAGATTCTATTTATGTTGTTTTTCACACCACATAGCACTGGATAACTAAATGACATCTAAGGGACCTGGATAGTGTAACTTCTCATTTTATAAGGAGGGGAGGAGGCAACATGACTATTTGGTCTGAGTTGGATCTTGTTAAATGTTTATGAAACCCAAGGCACAGGGGTCTTACAACCTCTTGGGACAAAATAACCTGTAGGGCTCTAAGTCATCCCCAGGGGGAGGCACCCAGTTAACTTAGGCACATTTTGCAGTTTGAGGGTTTTTTTTTTTTTCAAAAAAAAAACAAAAAAGGAGGGATTGGGGGAAAAATGACCTTGTAAATGTTTTTGAAACCTTTTAAATTTAACTTGGGTAACCACTGTTATTGATTTTTGGACTTACTTTGCGCTCTTTGCGCACTGCACAGTGCGCGCAGTCCCAAACACTTTGCGCACTGCGGGTGAAATACGCACTTTTTTCAAGACATTTTCTGACCAATCTAAAGAGGCTCGAATATGTAAATAGAGAGAGTAATCGTAGATTGCATAAAGAAAACCATAATGTGCTAGAAATACAAGGTATTTATAGTATACATTATGTAAGAGACAATGACAAGGAAGAGTGTGAGAAACTGTGACTGCTCGTCGAGACATGTCGTGAGTGTTACTCATGACGCGCATGTAGTGAGACGTAATCCAAGGTTACATAACGAGCTACAACACCCCCCCACTCGACTAGCTCGCCCCTTGTACAACCAGTTGTTGATTGTCGTGAACTGAAGGGCTAAGGTTTTTTGTGAAGATATTGGCAAACTGGTCTTTTGTCAACACCCAAGTTACGGAAATTTTTCCTTTGGAGAAGGCTTGGTTGGTAATATAGAACTCCCGGTCGGTGTGTCGTACACGTTTGTTGGAGGTGTCATTGGAGCTGATTTTTACTGTGGCCTGATTATCACATTTGATGTCTCCAACAAACCAAGTACCGTACATGTCAAAGAGTAAATTACGTAATCATAGAATTTGTTTTGTACAATGCCCAAGCGCCATATATTCTGCATGCGCCGTTGAGGAGGCTACAGTCGCTATCCGCTTAGAGACCCAAGCAACAGGACAACCGTGGTGAAGGATGATGAGGCCATAGGTAGACCTGGAGAACTCACCCCCCCAATTCGCATCTACATAACCAAGAAGTGGTGGCCAATCCGTCTTTGGTCGCAAGAGAAGTGGTTGATTCCTTGTAGCCGCAATGTAATTGATCAGGGTTTTTAGACAGTTCCAATGTGTACCCAAAGGACACTTGGAAAACCAAGCCAGGAAGTTAACTGCAAAGCAAATATCAGGTCTCGTTCCGACCGCTATATAACTAAGGATACCAACAATAGAAAGGTATTGAGAGGGAAGAGTACCGAGTGCGTCTGTATTGGTTAGAGGAAGATTGCCACACGGAAGCGGGGTCTTACTGTGCGTAACGCCGTCCCAATGATCCGTTAACAACTTACTAGAGTTCAGAGGCGGCTTCGCTGCCTACATATTCACCTTACCCCAGCCTATTTTTCCCTGCCTCTAAATTATCCTATCTCAGTTCACACAATTCAATTTTTTTTACAAAAATACAGATTTTTTGACAACATTTATAACTCCTTCATAATGATACTCCGATACTTGTGCTACTAACAAATTCCCTACACCACGTACACAAGATAAGCCAACATACAATTGGCCATGGTAGCACAATCTTTCTGCCCAATGGCTCAGCATTCTGCCCTATAGCTCCTCCAGGCCAGAATACATTTGAGCTTTGATTACCGCCTGATTTTGTTTGAACCATTTCAGCCTTGAGCTCTTGATGTACGCATACATATGAACTATCAACTCTTGAAAAAGAGTCTTGCCGCAGAGGATTGCGGAGAATACACCTGGTCTTGAAAATAAAAGGTACACCATCCACTTGAGTTGACTGACCCTTTGCGGTTGACCTAAACCTTTTGTGAGTAAGCAACACAATCCCATTATTCTAATGATATGTACTAACCATTTGAAAACATACTACATAAGTGGTTTCCCACTTTTAGGGGAAAATATTGGATACCACAGTAGAAATTAGGCTGAATGCAGGTCCAAGATATACTGCAACCTGCCCCCAAATTGATGTAGCACAATTTGACGCGGCACTTTTGAGAATCCTTCTCCTTCAATTACAAGCCCAACTTCCACAAATGTTGGTGCATTATACCTCCTTAGATCATGATTTCTATCCTGAACAGTCTTCAGAACCATTGATATTTTTTTTCCACTCTTGACAATATCACCAGCCATCCTGTACAATTTTGGGTAAGGGTTGTCAGCATAAATGAAAGATTGCAGTTTTAAGATGGTTTTGGCATCCACATGATCCCTTGTGGCTTGATTAGCACAGACTCCCAAAGCACATTCTCAACAATGCTCCGCTTCCTCCAGACCTTTGTCTCCCAAAACAAAAGTATGAGCAATTTGCAGGTTGATTTTTTGAAGGTTGAATGGGGCCGGGCCAATCTGATGGCTGAGACCTCTCTGGATTTCAGCGCTTGGTCGGCAACAAACTTCCAGCACAGGTTGGCGGCTTTCTCGGACGGGAAAAGGATGCAGCGTCCCTGGGCTGACGGGGCATGGGCAGCGCGACAGATCTCAGCGAGCTGTGCAGACACCAAGGCGATGTCAGTGCTTGTCCGAGCGGAGGGAGGAGAGAAGAGCGAGACAGGCGAGCCTTCTGGATGTCCTGGTGGATGAAGAAGCGGGGATAGCCCGTGGTGAGCCTGGCATGGACTCGGTCGAGCCCCAGCTCGTAGTCGACGTTGTCCTTCCAGGTGGGCAGGGAGACAGAGACGGCGTGTGGGGTGCAGATGGGCACCGATGAGCCCAGTTCGGCGGCGTGTCCGTTGGTCGGCGCTGGCATGGTGCGGTTCGTGGGCTGGCCGTCTCCCGCGCGCCGGCCGGGCTTATCCGCTGGCGGTCTTCCCAGTTGGGTGCCCCTGCAGCCAAACTACGTACTCGCCAGCGTTCCAGCGCATGTATCCAGCGCAGAGTGCCTTCCAAAGCCCGACATCAATCCAAACTCAATCAGAAACCCTGCATGCGCACCCACCCATGCTCCCTGGAAATCTACAGAAATCTCCCCCTTCTCCTGCCATTTGATCAGCAATTTCTTCAGGAATGGCGGATAGGATGAAGCTAACTTGAATGGGCAGGGGAGCTTGACTTTCCCCTTTTCACAACACATGGATATTTTTTTCTTATAGCTTTTGCGTGTGCGACTAAAAATGAGGGCTTGCGCATTCAAACCAAATGCACTGAGCCGCAAGTGGAAATAGCACCTTAGCGCAAACGATGACACTGATGTAAGCAGGCCGCAAACAGCAGGATATCAAGGATTGGCCGAGAGCGGTTAAACAAAGGAGGTATGAATATAGTAGATACCGAGAGCGGTCACGGAGGTAAGAGGCTGTGAGCGGCGAACAAAGAGAAGGAGAGGGTAGGAGTCATTACCTTTAGGGCAAGATAGAAGCGGAGGCTGCACACCGTGCCAGCTTAGATTGCAAGAAGCTGTCCGATGACCATTTGAAAAAGGAGATTAGAAAAAAGGCAAGACCAAGAAATTGAAAAGTCCCGATGTCTGATACCGCGTATAGGATTCAGTAGGAACAGATCAAAAGCACCCGGTGCATGTGAAAAGCTAAACCCGTTGGATGAAAAGGATGTAGCTGAGAACAGCTAGCAGGTTTGCATTCAACAAGATTTGCCGGAAGGGTATAAGAAGGAGGATGTTTGGAGTGTGAATGTTTCCCCCATCGCAGATCCAGTGGGGGCCAAAGGCTGCCCACGCGGTGGTCTTGCGTTCATTTTTTTTTTTTGCAGGAGTTTGACCTTTAAGGTTGAAAGAGGAATTGATAAGTTTGGGTTGGCTCAATGCAAAACCAGAACCGCTCCTGGTAATCAAGAGTCCAACAATTTCAGTCAATGAACATTCCCACTTGATCCGAATGTTCGCAGACAAATCTTTCTCCAATTGTCAAAGGATTCCTTCGTTCGGCGCGGTGACTATCCCGTCATCGACATGAATCCAAATCGCGCCTCCTTTCCCGGATCCCTCAACAATATACATACTTGAGTCGTATTTGGAAGCAGTATATCCTAGTTCAGCCAGCGTCCCTGCTAGATGACGCCACCAACATCTCGCAGCCTGCTTGGTCCCGTAGAGGGCTTTCTTCAAATGACAAGCATAGCTTGGTGGAGTCGATAAGCCTTTGGGAGCAATCACCCAAAGGTCCTCGTCTATGGCTGAGTTGAGATATGCCGCCACGAAGTCAAATGAATGAACGGGCCAGTTATTTAACGCCGCCATGGTTAAGAGTAGGCGCATGGAGACAAAGGTAGCAGTAGGTGCGAAGGTCTCACCATACTGTAGGCCGGCAATTTGAGAGTAACCACGCGCCACAAAACGAGCTTTATATTGGTCCACGGATCCGTCCGCCTTCAACTTCTTGGTGAAGACCCATTTAGCCGTCATTACTTTTGTCCCTTCCGGTACCTTCTCTACTGCCCAGACGCCTAAGTCCGCCAAATTCTCTATCTCCTCCTTAATAGCCATCATCCAATGGTCTTTGTCGGGACTCCTTGCCGCCTGTTTGTAAGTTTTTGGCACATCAGCTGCATGTATCTCGGGAACAGACAACAATATCAAGTCCATTATTGCATTTTGTTTGGCCGCCATCGCTTTGTCACGGAAATCACCAAGCTTCAAATCCGACATATCGGCTAGAGAGAACTGGGGTAGAGCTATGTCTTTGGATAAGGGATGGTGGCGGAAGGTGGCTATCGCAGAATTCACAAAGGAGTTCGAAGAAGGGATGTAAAAACACCAACCCTTGGAATCTGGAAGGATAGAAACCACGAAGCCTGGGATCGCCCGTTTGTCAAGTTTCTTCCGTTTCTCCGCAGATACGTGGACATACGCTTGATCCCCGAAGACCCGAGCGGTATCCAGAGATGGTTTAAGCCCAAAGAATTTCTCGAAAGGAGTGATGTCCCCGCTCCTGCTGTTTGGAATCCGATTAAGTAAGAAACACGCCCACACGAAAGCAAAGGCCCAGAAGGTTTTATCCAGTGCGCTACCTAAGAGAAGGGTCCTACCCATATCCTGCAGAGTTCTGTTAAAACGTTCAATAGTCCCGTTTTGATAGTGATGATACGCGATCGCCCGCTCAACTCGGATCCCTTTTTCCCGCAAAAATTTAGCCAACACCAGGCTATTGAACTCACCCCCATTGTCCAATCTCAGAGCTTTGAGAGGTTTACCGGAGTGCAACTCAAGACGCCAAATGGTATCAATAAGAAAAGAAGTGGCCTCAGATTTTTGAGAAAGAATTTTTATCTCATTATATCCGGAGCCAATATCCCTGATGGTTAGAATGTATTTGCCACCACCTATTGCCTCCACCTCAAAAGGACCAATAAGATCCATGGGCAGGAAGGTCCGTTGCGTGGATGCAAGGGTGTTCTTATGGACACTTTTGGAAACCATACACGTGGGGCAATGAATCTGTCCTGGAGGCAGGACGGACGGCAAACCCAGCCCAGCTTTTAATTTAATCATTCTCCTGATGACCCAAAGAGAAACGTGACCAAGCTGTACATGGATTAGCAAGAGGTGCTTCTCATCCGCCGTCAGGCCAGGATCCACCGGGGCACGTTTGATTACATCCGGAATGGTGTAAACAAATGGATTATCTTCCTCTACCTGGCTAGCACAAGCGACGACCACATGGGAGGAAGAAGGAGAAGGAGTAACGACAGAAGGGAGGCCAGAAAGTACAGGAACAATGGGGCCATGACGATGGGAGGGAGAAAAGACAGTAGCGGTAGGAAAAGGAGAAACGGAGGGGATAGATTGTTCGGGGAAAGGAAATAGCCATTTCCGGCTGCGCGGGTTGAGAACGCACTTGGTCCAGAAAAGTCCAGAAGAGAAAACAGAAAACAAGTCGTCCCGACAATCGTAAGAGAAGGTGAAACCGGCAATCCAAAGGGCCGCTGGTGAGATGAGTGTGTTTCTCGCGTTGGGACAGTACAGAACGCCGTCAAGCCTGATGGGAGTTGAACTGGGACCACAAAAATGCAGGGTGCCCACTGCAGTGATGAATTGGGAACTTCCATTAGTGGCAACTTTCAGGGGGATTGGTTTAGTTAACAATCTAAATTGATGGAGCACTGACTTATCACCTGTCAAATGATGGGTTGCTCCGGTATCAAAAAGGGCCTCCGGAGAAGGAAACTCAAACTCCACATTTCTCGCCTCCGGAGACGGCGCTGCCTGGTCCTCATACTCCATTGGCTCACCAGGAGGGGTCTCACCTTCTGGTTCGGGTTCAGCACGTCTGGCCGCCGGTCGCGAAGGGCCGCGATTTGGAGGAGGCCGGTAGTTGTCCGCTGGTCGTAAACCTGGCTGTGAACCTGAGTTGGCCGGAGTGGGTCCGGAAGGTCTGCCGGGAGCGGGTTGACGGTAGTTGACAGGAGGAGTGATGATGGGATAATGCGCCTGGAATCAAGTCAGGTCGCTGTTCACTGGAGCTGGATGATTTGGCCTGTTCATATGTCTGGGTCGTTCAGGGCAATCGGCCACCACGTGGGAGGTGGAATTGCAGCAATAGCAGGACCGTGTTCTTTGGTCAGAACGTCGATCAGGTCTTGCAGCCATCCCGTAGACATTCCCAGGATGACTCTCAATGGAGGGAGTCCTTTGCAAACCGGCGGCCATACCCGTCGGGGCCGATCCACGGAGTCGGTCCCGTTCTTGCACATTGAGTCGAGTTTGACTTGCCGATAGGAGGTCAACGACTCGATCGAAGCGAGGGGTGGCATTGTTGTTCCAGTTTAACTCCATATCCATCCTCTGATCAAACTCATTACGAAGGTCAGTACCGTGAGGAATAGAGGATTGGAGAATGAGACCTAAGATGGCATTGCGGGATAAGGGAATTCCAGAAGCAATAAGATTGTCAAACCGAGTCCGGCATAAGGAAGATACTTCGCTGGCATTGGTTTCAGAGCTAATGGTGATGAAGTTGAGATCGTTCCATTGAGACAGCTGAGTGGCCCGGTTGATGGTCCCAAAACATCCCCTAATGGCCCGCATCATGGTGTCACTGCGGTTGAAATCGTACAGGTCGGTCCGAATTGAGGCATTCACCAAACCAAGTAAGATGCCACGCGCAACACGCTTGAAAGGATGACCACGCCAATCGTTGATAAAAAACTGTTCGTCTCTGAGAACTGAGAACGCAGTCTTGGTCAGCTCACGTAACCACACTCGAAAATTGCCCCCATCCGGTCGAAGGGCAGTTGTTGCAAATCAAGCGATCCCGTCTCGGATGAGCGCCTGCTCCGTGCAAAGATCCAACGGGGCCAATTGAGCGGGATGAGCAATTGGTTCTGGAGGAGGAAGTTCTGGACGAGGGGGAAGTTCTTGTCGAGGGAGATCAAATCGATGGTCTTCAATTGGCAGACCATGACCTTAGAAAGTAGTGTTGTCCTCGTCATCTGAGTTCGGGTGGGAAGCCGCTGCACGTCTAGCGTTGGAGCGAGTGTGATGAGCAGGAGGGGAGCGTTGAACGGACATGGTGTTGGTTTTGAAGTGAAAAAATTGGTGGGTGGGAGGAGGTCGAAAAGTTTTCCAGAAAAAAAATGTGACAATGGTGAAACAGAGGTTTGAGAGGGTGGCAAAAAAATTGGGTTCGCAAAAGAATTGGTAAGAGTTGTAAAAGGTGGTGAAAGCGGATGAGGAAAGAAAGAGTGGTGGACGAAAAGGCGGAGTATATAAGAATAAAAGGAAGAGGCAAAACAAGACAAAGGAAGAAAGGTAACTAGAAAGACTTTGGGGTAGAAAACGGAGAGATAAGGTTGTTGATGTTGGGGTTCGGCGGGTAAACACGGAAAATTCCAACGCGGATAGGATAAGACAGACTACCACACAGGCACAGACCACACAGGTTTCAGGAAAACAAGGAGAACAACGATTCACATGCACCAGCCACACAGGCTCAGATTTACCAGCCACACAGGCACGGGAAGATACACCCGGAAACACACAGTACTGCCACACAGGCACGGGAAGATACACCCGGAAGATTTTCTAAGGTAAAGAATAGAGTTTATATCGAACCTAGTAACAAGCGAAGAAGGCTCATAACCTAAAGAGGCTCGAATATGTAAATAGAGAGAGTAATTGTAGATTGCATAAAGAAAACCATAATGTGCTAGAAATACAAGGTATTTATAGTATACATTATGTAAGAGACAATGACAAGGAAGAGTGTGAGAAACTGTGACTGCTCGTCGAGACATGTCGTGAGTGTTACTCATGACGCGCATGTAGTGAGACGTAATCCAAGGTTATGTAACAAGCTACAACACAATCAATAGACAGGCTTTTAATTGGTCTCTCTGGATTTTTTGGGAGTTTTTGGAGCATTCTTCCATGTTAAAAAAAATCATAAAAAAGCAGAACAAAGGTAGGATGCGGGGGCCTAAAAAACAAGGTTCCCATAGCCCAAAAATTCCAAATCATTTATCCAAGTTTATTAAATTCACAAAAACACAGCAAAAAAGATCTAAGTTTTGGCATGCAGCCAACTGATGGCTACTGTTGAATAGATTATCCCCGAACACAGTATGTGCCATGGATAGACTCTCCAGCTTGTGACAGTGCAACAAGCAAAAGTGAGCCAGCATTTTTTATTCTCAAGCAGGGGCCTATCCAAGCGAAGTAGGGGGCCTGCAGGGAGGAGCCAGGACAAAACCAGAACCCCTGGGGAACTCAGCTGAAGGCCGTTCAACCGCTCTATTTATGTTTAATGCAGTGTGGTTCCCGGATGCACAAGTTTCATTCTCCTCAACGTTGTTGACCCAACAGTTTCCTCAGCCCAGCCGAACCAAACACCTCACCCTAACCCTCAAGTAGTGCCCTGCAGATCCTGTGCATATACTGTTAACGCAAGCCACCCAACCAGAATACAAGGGAGCCACCGCCTGCCAGTTACCGTTCACACCACCACCTGAGGCCCAACGGTTACCACCTTGGCTGCTACCACAGTAACATCCCTTATGGTTGGTGAGGCTTGGTGGTTCCGCTATCTCTCCCCGCAGTCAATAAGCTCTGATTGGCTTGGCGCTCACGTTTATCCCACGCACCTTCCCAACTCAGGAACCACTCTCATTGGTTTCCCGTCAACACCGACGGATCAAAGGTCAGCAAGCGGTCCGGTGCTTTCAAGGTAGAAGAATACATCGTGAGTGGCGATCTGTTGATATTCAAATCATCAGTAAACCTTTCCTGAATAGCATTTGTTTCCTGCATCACAGTCGAAGGGCTACAAATAAGGCCGTACTCGAACTTCGTCGCTCTCATGGGAATGAATCTTTCCCGACATGGCACAGACAAAAGCAGGGCTGAGGACAAGATGGCAGATGTGATGACAATAGGGCAGATGATCTCTACAGTAAGTCATCAACCAATACTCCCCCAACAGCTTGTCCTGATGTTGTGTAGATTTGTGCGTGGGATGTGATTTGATGGCATAATTTTAATTGATTTTATTGACAAACCTCACTCGACAATGTCCCAGCCAAAGCTTTTTCATCTCAACCAACAACACATCGCCCGGAGCCTCCTCTTGACTGACCCCAACCAAGTTCAGCCATAAATCACATGCGCCCTCCCAATCCTGCTCAGCGGACCAGGAAAGTCAATCTATGCGCGCTCAATGACCCGCAGGAATTGGCCTCGTCGGCCTCGGCGACCGTCCCACCACTGCCCCCGGGGGCAGACCGCTCGCCCAGCTCCCCTGCCGCGTCGAGCGCATCGTCCAGTGCAAGAACCTCACCTCTGGCTTGCAGATCGCCATCGGCGCTGAGAGCTGAACGTACCTCTTGCTCGACAGACTCGTGCCTGCGACCTGCTTCAACCGCTTGGCTGACCACTGCTTTGCTGGTCGTAACTAGGCTTTATGTTGAAGCTTGTTTTCCATTGTTGTCTTCCGTGAATCCGAATAAGTACCTGCGGACAGCGCCGCCGGCGCTGGAAATTGGAAAAACTAGCACTGTCGGCTTGAACTTGCACTTACAAACTCTGTGGCTTAAGGCACCACCCACCTCCTTGCCTACCCCTCCTGCCGCGCGCAGATTGTGTAATATAGTAAATCTACACAGAGGGCTAAGTATAAGCGGTAGCTTGTGACCCCTGGGAAAGCCAAAGAGCACAGTTTAGCATTTGAGCCAGCTATTATCACTTGATTGAGCCATGTAAGGACCAACTTGACAACAAGCTGGCTCCTGGCACCCCAACTCTAGCCATGGGCTTGTTGGTTCCTCCTGCAGTGAAGGCTAGCAAGGCTCTAGCCAAGATGTTGGAGTCTCTCTATATACAGTTGCTGTTACCTCATCTTTAAAACTAGGTGGCCAAAATTAGCATCCTAATACAAAGCCTGAGCTTGTGCCGCCTTTGGGTCAAAGCAGCTTGCTGCCTTGATACTGTAATCATGGACATATTCTCAGACGGTTGCAGCAAACTAGATAATGGTTTGCAAGTAGCGGGCATTGGAGTTTATTATCAGGACCCTCCCCTCCTTCTTGTCTCAGAACCATTACATTGCACCAAAAAAACTAAGAAAAAAGCTGAGTGGGTAGCCCCAGCTGTGTCTATCACTTGGATGATGGAAACCAAGATTTCTGGTTTACTACCTGACTGTAAAGAGTTTACTTTTTGTGCTGACTCCCAGTACCTGTTTAACAGTGTGACAATTTACAAAATGGATAGAGGTATGGAAAAACAATAACCGGAAATCAAGCAAGAAAGCAACTGTGAGCCACCTTGGGTATGTGAGGTATGTAGAAAATGGTTGTAGGAGACTGCAACACAGAATTAAAGTCAACACCTGGATATGTTGGGTTAAAGCTCACAGTTCTGAAACTTCACGCCCTATAGCATTGGGTAACAAGGAGGCAAATAAATGGACCACAAAATCACACACGCATACAAAATCAACACAGCAAAGGAAAACTTAACTAAGAGAAATATTTATTCTTCTACTGAGGTAGGAATAAAATATTCTCTGCAAGAATCAGTCTTTCCCATGTATTTCCTTGTTCCCAAATTGTCAATGATCTTACTCTTCAATCTTACATTTTCCTTCCCCGCACGCACTTTGTTATTGATGGGCACTGGGGGAGGGGGGGTGGTGGTGATGGCCAGTGCATCTAGATTGGATTTGGACTGAGAGCGAGGGGTGGCAATGGCCTATTGCCCCCCTGCAGCGGCAAAGACGCCTTGGGCTCTAGTTGAGTAATGAAATATATAAGAACAGCTACTTTGATAATTTTGAGCCACTTTGTGCAAAAACAAGGGTATGCAAAATGAGGAAATTTCACTACATGATAGCCAAGTTTCCTAAATCCACACAATTGTGGAAACTTAGAGCATCTCCAGCAGAGGGGGGATGGGACCCGCTACCTATAGCCTGCCGGGACCACCTTTCACACACCTGTCTTAGCTGTTCAACAGCAGCTCCACAGCAGACTGGTGATTACGCCGGGGGTGGATAGCTAGATTGCCATGCAGGACGACAGGACTGCAATGGAAATTGATATCTTGAGCATGGATTTGGTTGATTTACTCAACTTCATGGACAACAACAATGATATTATTGCCTACCAAATGTTCAACCGGATTATCTCAAGAAACTGCAATGAATCTCGAGGGGGAGGAGGATCAACCGTTGGCCAAAAAACTATTGATTGTGAACACCTTCAAGGTGGACTCCAGCTACGCAACAA
The DNA here is from genome assembly GCF_026914185.1 of Puccinia triticina. Lineage (NCBI taxonomy): Eukaryota > Fungi > Basidiomycota > Pucciniomycetes > Pucciniales > Pucciniaceae > Puccinia > Puccinia triticina. The sequence goes on from NC_070572.1 coordinate 2,404,461, forward strand.
CTACACCACGGGCCATCCAGGACATCCATTGGTTGGACCAATGGTCGCACCTTTGGCTGTCTGGCTCTTGCGCAGGGGAGTCCATCCTTTGGACAAACATTGTACTTCCCTTGCGTCAGATGGTTTGGACATACCATCCCATGTACGGACCAGGGAGCGTTCAGCGGATGATTGAAGGACCATCCGCTGGATGGCTCCACACTCCAGCGGAGTGTCAAAAAATGAGTGGCCTCACTAGCCAGCATGCAGAACCACTTGCATAGGGGGTTGAACGTGCAACCTGCTATACATCCAACCCGGAACGCCTCAATATCCCAACTACGCCAGATAGACACACTGCAGGAATCTCAATGTTGCTGCGGTCCGCAGAGACATCTGATGATTCAGTGGGGATTCAAACCCTGCGCAACAAGTATTGCAGCCACACTTGGCCGGCTGTCCATCAGCCGGCCACCAGGGTATGTACACACACCGCACCTCTTGATGGCTGGCACAACAACTGGTCACCAAAAGGAGTACGCACTCCTCTCAATGGCTGGCCCAAGGAACGGCCATCAGGAGGAGTCCTTGTGCCGGCCATTGAGAGTTGTCCACACTCCTCTCAATGACCAGCATAACGACTGGTCATTGAGAGGAGGAGTCCACACTCCTCTCAATGACCAGCACAAGGAGCGGTCATTGGGAGGAGGAATCCATACTCCTCTCAATGCCAACACAGGCCGGCATCGAGAGGAGTACATGCACCTTGATTCCCGGTCTGTGCCGTCCATTGAGGGAAGTGTGTATGTACTCCTCCTGATTACCAGGCCTTGGGCCAGCCATTGAGAGGAGTGCGTACTCCTCTTGGTAACTGGTTGTTGTGCCGGCCATCAAGTGGTGTCTGTACTCCTCTTGACACCGGTGTGTGCTGGCATCAAGAGGAGTGAGAACTCCTCCCAATGACTGGTCGATGAGCTGGTCACCGAGAGGAGTGAGTGGAGTGTGTAATCCTCTTGATGGCCGGCACAAGGACCGGTCATCAAGAGGATGTTATGTACTGCGCTGGCCGGCTGTCCAAATGCAAATCAGCCGGCCAAATGTTGCTGCAGCTGACGCTGCATATTCTGATATGCAGCGTCATGATGTCTCCGCGGCACACAGCAACAGTGAGATGCCCGCAGTGACAGCACCTGCAAGTGGGCCCACCTTTATCACACATAGACCGCATCCGACAACATCCCTTCGCCGCCCAATAGTCTATTGGACACTCATATCAATTGCACAGTGTTGATCAAGGGTTTCTTTTTTTTTTTGTGTCCATTGGATGATTTGCATGTTTCTTGCAATCATTGAACACTCTCAACCAAGAGTGTCCGCTGGGCAACTTGTTTGGTGTCCATCGGACACTCCGGCTGGAGTGTCCGGTTGTCGGAGCGCACATTTGCGTGAAAAGCGTCCATTGGACACTCCTGGAGGAGAGTGTCTGATGGATGCTATTTTTTGGGCGTCCAAATGTCTCTTTGGCCAGCAAAGCGGCACTTGGATGCTTTTTGAAACCGTCCAAGTGATGCTTTTGCCCCGTAGCGTCCATTGGATGCTCTGGGAGCATCCTCTGGACACTTCCAGAGCAAAAGCGTCCATTGGATGGGGCGGTTTCCCAGAAACCCGCCCTGTGGTGCACTTTTCCAAAAGCTCGTCATATCCAGAGATGAAACCAATCAAGACACAATCAGCTGAAGGACGATCTCATCAAGCTTCAATAGACTTTACATGAGAAGCGAGTAAGATTAAGAAGGGCACTTGGAGACGTTCCAGTTGATTTGAGCTCAGACAGTTCTGATGAGACCCACACCAATACTGATCAAGATACCTGAACCTGTTCTCTTAAATTTGTTGATTCCTCTTTGTTGTTAATTAAATTTAATTTTTTTCTCTCAATCTCTTTTTTATGATTTCATTCAATCTCTCACTTTAAATGGGTGTGATTGAGATAACCGGTCTGTTTGACATTCAAAGAAAAAAAGAATTGTGACAATAAAGAAAGCTGAAATGAGAACAAAATCTAATGGGGTTGAATTTCTGGAGAGGGTGTTCTTGGTGGAGGACTACGAGCAAGGTCTTCAAGAATTGGATCAATCATGTTTTTGGCGCGGTGGTGAGGAGTGGCGAGTAGGTGATGTGTGGCGTGTAGCAGCCTGTGTCGCGGGTGGCGATGGGATGGGAAAAGTAGCCGGCCGCGGTCTGGGATGGGATGGACTTGGATCAATCAAAGGTTGTTTAGGGGGTCTGCTGGACCCCGAAAATGTTGAGCAACCTGCCAAACGAGTCCAAAACTTGTGTGGTCCAAGCTCTGCTGGAGATGCTCTTAGATCTAAGTTTTGGCGTATTTCCATCACAATTTTTTTTCAGAGGCCCATACATACACTAAATACACCCGCAGTTTGTTGAAATGTCTCCAAAGACTTCAGAAGTCCTATGGACGAACCTCCAGCCGTGCCGCAGCAACAAGCAAATAGGGGCCGGTTGGTTTTGTTTTGCAAGGAGGGCCTAATCAAGTAATTAGGGCGCTCCAAGGAGGGGTTAGGACAAAACCAATGCCCCTGGGGTTTCTCCCCTCTTCTTTCCGCTCTATTTATACCCGCATCCAGCCTCAACAATACACCGCACCAGTCGTAACACCCCTCTGGGCATCACTCCATGCCACGCCGTCGCCACCGCCCACTGTCCCACCATTTCCAATCTGCAGCCATGGCTGTCCGCCCTCCAGCCATCCTTCACTACAATCTCCACGCCTCAGTAGGACGAGGAACCCCGTTGCCACATCCACGCCCTAGGCGGCCCGGAGAACCCTGCCACTTGCGAGCCTGACAATGCCCTGCACCGCCTTAATCAAAAATTCGCCAGGGCCTCTTCCCCGCGGCCATCTTGGCAAGGTCAAACTCGAGGAACTTGACGAACAGCGGCGTGGCCCCGCTGGCGGCTGCTGAGGCGAGTTCAGCCTTGGGCGCCGTTTGGCACCAATATAATCAGCGGCATATTTCACAAATATTTCACGATTATATTGGTAAAATGCCGATGGCGTTTGGCAAACCGATATATCCAAAATATGAAATAATTACAAATTACAGTTCCTACATGCCAATATATTGGTAGCTAAATCAGACCCACCCCTTGCAACTCCCAACCTCATTGAGTGGATACAACACTCCAGTAGCTCAATGTATCCACTCAATGACCAACAGTTGGTCATTGAGTGGACTTATATATCCACTCAATGGCCCGGTTGGTCATCAAGTGGATACAACACTTCAATTGCTCAATGACCAACCGGGTCATTGACTGGACTTATCCACTCAATAGCCCGGTTGGTCATTGAGTGGAGTAGGTATACACTCAGTGACCCGGTTGGTTGTTGAGTGGAACATACTCCACTCAATGACTGACCGGGCCATTGAGTGGGTATAATTCCACTCAATGACCGTCCTGTTCATCGGGTGGACTACAATACATCCCACTTTCTTAAATCCACACAATCCTAGACCTCTGGATCTAAGTTTTGGGGTGTTTTTTTCTCACAAAATGGCACAAACAGCCCACATCTCACAATACATGTTGAAATCTCCAAAGGCCCGAAGGCCCTATGGATGACCCTCCAGCTGTGCGGCAGCAACGAGTAAAAGTGGGCTGGTTGTTAGAGTAGTCCAGGAAGGCCCTAATCAAGTGATTAGTGGGCTCCCAGGGAGGGGGTAGGACGAAACCGGAGCCCCTGGGGGGACAATCCGCTGCCAACCCCTCCCCCTTTTAAATAAGCACAGTCATGTTTGCCGCCCAACAATATTGTTGCCCCACACCACCCGCCACGGGCTCGTTGCCATCTGCCACAGACTCGTTGCCATCCGCCACGAGCTCGTTTCCATCCGCCACGCTCTTGTTGCCATCCGAACTGTGGCCACTCAGTGATTACCGGAACTAAATCAGGTGTGTCACATTCACCGCCTGCTCTCTGCACCCCACAGATAGCACTGCTCCTCATCACTCCACGCCCCTATCCCCGCTATCAGGTACAAACAGCTTCACCTCGGCTGTTATCCCTGTCCATTTCTCGGGCACGTGTCCAGAAAGCAAGGCTGGTGGCCAACCCGGACGTCTTGTTGCAGAAAAACGCGGCTTTGTTGATGGGCTTGCAGTCCCCCGCTCATTGGCTTGCCCCCACCGCCAAGAGCCCCAATGGGTCCCTGGGCAATCATAACCTCAACGATCTTCAGCTCGGCGCTGAGTAAAGGCCTCAACAAAGCACGCAGCGCCCGTCGCCCTCCAAAGCGGGTGCCGAGTCTCGTAAGTCTCTCTCTCTCTCTCTCTTGCTGGTTATGTTAGGCCCACCTAACGTCATGCTGGTGTGTGCAGCCAAAGAGCTCTTGGCATCCGACTGGGACCTGCTTGGCTGGATCAACAACAAGATCCAGGCCCGCACGTTGGCCACCGCCTCGGACTTCTCGGGCTCCATCAGCTGAGGCCTTGACAAAGCACGCAGCGCCTGTTGCCCTCCAAAGTGGGCGCCAAGTCTCGTAAGTCTCGCTCTCTCTCTCTTGCTGGTTATGTTAGGCCCACCTAATGTCGTGCTGGTGTGTGCAGCCGAAGAGACCTCGGCATCTGACCGGGACCTGCTCAGCTGGATCAACAACAAGATCCGGGCCCGGCCACCGCCTTGGACTTCTCGGGCTCCATCAGCTGAGGCCTTGACGAAGCACACAGCGTCAGTCGCCCTCCAAAGCGGGCGCCGAGTCTTGTAAGTCTCTCTCTCTCTCTCTTGCTGTTTATGTTAGGCCCACCTAACGTCGTGGTGGTGTGTGCAGCCAAAGAGCTCTCGGAATCCGACCGGGACCTGCTCGGCTGGATCAACAACAAGATCAGGGCCCGCAAGTCGGCCACTGCCTCGGACTTCTCAGGCTCCATCCGCAACGGCCACGCGCTCGTCCGGCTCATCGAGGCCCTCACTATAGCCGACTCCGGCCTCTCCATCAGAGACTTCCTTGGCGCCTCCCATCTCACTCAGCTCGACCTCCATTGCCCGGATACGCCAGGTGCCTCTGGTATACATTCCAAAACAAATTGTTGTGATGTGCTTCTTTTTCAGAAGGATGGTTAGATTTGAATTTCTACTTTTGTTTCCCTTGCTTCCTGGATAAGCAAAGGGTATATTTCCTACCCAATGTCAAAAACATATTGCACTTGCTCATAATGTCCTGAACAATTTATTGGTCTCAAGATAGCAAGCAAGGCTTGTTGAACTTCTTCTTCAGCCACAAACCTGCCAACCAATGAGAGCAAAAAAACCCAGTCCATGACATTGAGAGGTTAACTGTTAACAATAATCAAAATATAATGAATTGAATGTACATACAGAGTTTGAAAATTGAAACAACACATCAGTTTTGATAATTCAATTGCCATTCTAAAGCACAGCTCACATGAGGATATTCTAAGTAGCATATCTCAACAGAATGGGAGATTTTGAGAGAAGAGGCATATTATCCAGACCCTCTGCATCAGAAATAACCCATAGTAATACTGTAATACCACACGGAATCACCAATTGTAGTCAACAAGAGGACAGGAGCTTATTTGGGCACTTCATAGATGCTTAGTTTTCCTGTTTGCTTCATTCCTCAGCCCCATCATTCAGACCTTTGCTCACCACCAGTCTTCTGAAATTTCATGAAAGGGCCCACACAAATTGAGTGGGATACTTGCTGTCTGTGGGGGAAGGCGGGGCCGGGGGCTTGCCAGGGTAAATGGAGTGGGGGGGGGCTTACACCCTGCAGCGGCGTAGCCGCTTTGGCCTCTAGTCCACTCAATGGCAAACTGGTTCATCGAGTGGGTGAGGTGGGTCATAGGCTATAGCCACTCAATGACCGGGTGGGTGGTCATTGAGTGGAGGGAGAGTTTGTCCATTTGCTTTCTTGGTTGATCAAGAGGTGGGTGGTTGGCTGGCTGGGTTTATTTCAATGTACTGACAAACACCAGCGATATGTTGAATTGCATTTTATTTCAGGTGAAATAATCAAAATGTCATGGATTATTTCACCGGTGATTATTTCACCAATTATATCGGCGCCAAACGGGGCCTTGATATTCAGGTTGGCCTCTTTGGCTTGGGCGCGGCTGCGGGAGTACATGCTGCAGCCCCGCCTGTCAGCAATTGCAACATGCAAGATGAAGGGGGGATGGGAGAGACACAACTATACGTGGGCGTTCTTGCGCGCAAGCTTGATCTAGTCATGATTCACTGGCTGGGCTGGTTGTTTGAGATTGGGCGGCACCGGAGGATCCTGGGCCCGGGCTGTCTGACTTTCTTCTTTGCTCTTCCTTCCTCTTATAGCCTAACAACCTCCATCCCGGCGGCTTGAATTGTAGGCGGAGGAGAACAAAAACCGGAGACAACGGTTGGCAGAAGAGGATCACCATCCTTGTCTCCTCATTGCCATTGGCGGCTGATCCTCCTATCACGTCCACAAACACAGCTCTCTCAGGAACAACAAGAACACCAGGCTGGAGACAAGGAGACCAAATGGCTTGTGCTCGTGCCGGACCCAGACCCGGCTCGGCTTGCTGACCTGTACCCACTCCGGCTTGCCCCTCACACTTTCAACTCAACTCCATCAACCACGACCCTTGCAAGCACGCTCAGATAGATCACCAACTGGCTCTGTAGCCCCCCGCCCAGACCTCCATGATCCATCCAACCCCGCTTGCCCTCCCAACCAATGATTCTACATCCCTCTCTCTCCAAGCCCTACTGTCCCACCATCAACTACACCATTGTGAGCCCAGTTTAACTAGCTCTTCGCTCTTTGCGAAATTCTTTGGGAGGCTGTTTGGAGTGTGGAATTCTTGCCTCTGCAGTTGATCACAATGTTTATAATTTTTGATGAGCAATTGGTTGTCTGTCTTGACTGTCTACTTCTCCACACCTTAGAAAAATGAATATTGCTGAACAGGAGCCACAATTTTGAATGAATTTTAACATGTTTGGGACTAAAAAAATTAGTTGGTTAGACATGTAGCCTCAAACCATTATGAATGATCCGGATTTGAAGAGCATGATCCAAGTCTCTCTAACCTTGAACTGGACAGAATCCAATGAAAATGTTTAAAATTATTTCTTCTTGAGGTGACCTCATTTCATCATACTTTACCCGCGCCTGACAGATCACAGAGCTGATATCTTTTTCATTCACCAGGAAAAAACAATCATCAATTGTCTGCAAGTGACATAGCAAAGTACAAAGGGGCTTTTGTGATTTCTCATGTCACTTGTAGGCAAGTGACACTATGAAAAAATCTCGAGAAACCCCTGTCAGTTGACATGCGGCATACTCGAGTTCAGTCTCCATTTAAACAAGCCTCATAAAAAATGAATCCCTCCTGGAATTTTTCCAAAGTTGCTTGGCAGTTTGAGCTAAGCCTCTGCTTAGCCACACCAGCCACCACACTAACTTTGTGCACAGTTAGTGTAGAGCTGCTCAGCTGGCACAGCAGTAGCACCTAAATACATACAGGCACCCTTTCAAGCGGGAGGCATCCCTCCCTGCCGCATACATTCACCCGCGTGGACCAGGAGGAATCCCTCCCGGTCAACAACATAACACAACCCGGAGGAATCCCTCCTACCCCTGGTCAACAAGGCAAGACAACAGGCAACCGGGCGGAATCCCTCCCGTTCAACAGTTATATACACTGTCTCGACTGGGAGGACTCCCTCCCGGTCAACAACATCACACAACTGTTGACCGGGCGGAATCCCTCCCGGTCAACAGTTATATACACTGTCTCGACTGGGAGGACTCCCTCCCAGTCGACATCATCACACAACTGTCGACCGGGCGGAATCCATCCCGGTTGACATCATCACACAACAGGCAACCAGGCGGAATCCCTCCCAGTCGACCAGTCCAGACAGTTGTACATAACTGTTGACCGGGAGGGAGTCTGCCCGGTTGACAGTTGTGTGATGTTTTTGACCAGGAGGGAGTCCTCCCAGTCGAGACAGTGTATATAACTGTTGACCGGGAGGGATTCCGCCCGGTCGCCTGTTGTGTGATGATGTCGACCAGGAGGGATTCTGCCTGGTCAACAGTTGTGTGATGTTGTCGACCGGGAGGGAGTCCTCCCAGTCTAGACAGTGTATATAGCTGTTGACCGGGAGGGATTCCGCCTGGTTGACAGTTGTGTGATGATGTCAACCGGGAGGGAGTCCTCCCAGTCCAGACAGTGTATATAACTGTTGACCGGGAGGGATTCTGCCCGGTCGACAGTTGTGTGATGATGTCAACCGGGAGGGATTCCGCCCGGTCAACAGTTGTGTGATGATGTCGACCAGGAGGGAGTCCTCCCAGTCGAGACAGTGTATATAACTGTTGACTGGGAGGGATTCCGCCCGGTTGACAGTTGTGTGATGTTGTCGACCGGGAGGGAGTCCTCCCAGTCCAGACAGTGTATATAACTGTTGACCGGGAGGGATTCCGCCCGGTTGCCTGTTGTCTTGCCTTGTTGACCAGGGGCAGGAGGGATTCCTCCGGGTTGTGTTATGTTGTTGACCGGGAGGGATTCCTCCTGGTCCACGCGGGTGAATGTATGCGGCAGGGAGGGATGCCTCCCGCTTGAAAGGGTGCCTGTATGTATTTAGGTGCTACTGCTGTGCCAGCTGAGCAGCTCCACACTAACTGTGCACAAAGTTAGTGTGGTGGCTGGTGTGGCTAAGCAGAGTCTGAACATGCTGCTTAGGCTGAGCTAACCCATAAAAATACATGGATTCAACCAGGAATAAAGCTGGAGAAACTCAGATATGTGGCATTGTATCAGCCTGGATCTGGCATGTCAACTGACACCAGTTTCTAGAGTTTTTTTCATAGTGTGATCATTGTTTTTTCCTGGTGATTCTTCTTCCCCCCTTTTTTTTTTGGAATAAAAACAATACAAGTGGGGATGGGAAACTTGATTCTCCAAAAGAACTGGAGAGAATAACCAATTATGGAGTCCTAAATTTGTAAGCAGCAAACTCCAAGATTAATGAACCTGCCTGAAATCAATAGATTCAAAATATTCTGATGAGTTGGACTGATTATCTGGTGGAGGTAAGGCCATTCAGCAAGAAAGGGGCATGCAGGGACCAGGGAGCTTATACCTGCTTAGACCCTGCAGTGGCGCAGCCGCTTTGGCCTCTAGTATCTTTAATTACTCAATGAAATATTTGGAATTTTTGGGCAATGGGAACCTTGTTTTTAAGGCCCCCACATCCTACATTTGTTCTAGTTTTTCATGATTTTTTTAACACGGATGAATGCTTCTGAATTATTACTTGGCTACTTTCACAGATTTCAGTTAACTGCTACCATATCTTGACCCTGTTGTATTGTGTTTTGCCGAATACTTGGAGAGATTTTCAGGATTTACTGTGAAGGGGGTTGTATTTGTTGCAACCCCCTTGGTCTCTGCAACCAATCCTATTTTGGTGGAGCCCACCAATACATTAGAACAAAAGAATAATTTATTGGTGGGTTCCGCAAAAATGATATTGGTCTGGGAGACCAATATCACTTCATTTTACAGTCTCTAAAACTAAAACCCCCTTGGCAGTGATTTTCCTGGCTTTTCCCCCAATTTCAAATGATCTTCATCATTTTTTTTTCAAATCTTTCAGTTTTTGTTTACCCCTCAAAGTCCATGATGTGTTGGCCTTAGCAGCCGGTGTTGCAGTGCCCCTGGGCCCCATCACAGTAGCATCCATCCTAGAGATGTCACTTCGCACCCGGGTACCCGCCTCAAATTTCCAGGATTTTGGACACCTGCACCCGCACCTGGCACCCGCGGGCGGGTACCCGGGTGCGAAAGGCGGGTACCTGCCAAAAACTTTGGGTATTTTGGTTGTTTTTGAAAAAAAAAAAAAAAACCCCAGTTGGTACCGGGACTGGGAGGTAGCATTTCAAATAAAACTAAATAAAAATAAAGCTAAATCTACTACAAGACTGCCTTTATTTCTTTCCATCTTGGCCTTTGTTTTTCTTTTTCAACTCATTCCTCTGATTCATCTTAAATTTATGTAACATTCCACTCTCAATCTTACCATTTTTTGCATAATAGGCCACTGCCATCCCGCGAGTGATTGATGATGCACTGAGCTGGTGCCGTCTCACCAAGACATAATCACGTCCAAAATTGAATGCTCGCTCCACGTCTATCGTTGTTGCTGATTGATGAAGATTGTCAGAAGCCAAAAAATCACGCGCATCAATGTCACCAGTACCCAATACTCCCAAGGCGGCTAGTTTTTGGGTCTTTTCTGATTCCATTTGTTTCTTGAGGCAGCTCAATACATGTTTGGAGAGGTTAGAAGTCGAGGAATCATATATTGGTCAATTGATTTTGATGCCGCACCTGGAAAACAAATTGGTGACAATATTGGTAAGTACTAAGCATAGAAGGTCATTTGCCAATGTGGAAGCTTACGTTTTACACGGGTAGGCTATCATCTTGCAACCATTCTTGTCCAGTAGCTCGGATAATAGCGGGGTTTCAAACAATCCATAGGTAGAACTTAATTGGTTCTAATGAACCTTGCAAGCTTTTTCTACATATGCAAAGATGGAACATAAATCAGTCTTTGATTGGAATAGCCTACAAAATAGCGCAAATAATATCAAAGGAAACTTACCGAGCTCTTTGTGATCAAAAAGCTTTGATGTCTTTGAGTTCTGAGTATTGTCAAGGTCGGTCCCTAAGGTTCGGTCATCAGAATTGTCCAGTTGAACAATCTCCGAGCCCAAGTGACTTGATTGTGCTAAATGGGAGCACTGTTTAGATCGTTGGTTAGAATTCTGGGTACTGATTTTGGAGGAAGAAGGTGATGAAGGCGGTTGGCGCTTCTTGCTGCTACCGGCCATGGTGGTGGTGATTGTGATAGAGGGTGAAGCTGGGTGGTCAGGAGTTAGGGAGGACATGTACATATACCCTCTGCCCCCGCTGGAGGCCCCTGAAGGGCGGGTACCTGCCTCAAATTTCCAGGATTTCAGACACCCGCACCTGCACCTGGCACCCGTGGGCGGGTACCTGTCAATGATGGCGGGTACCTGTGAGCCCCCCTCTTGGGGTGTCACAAAGATGTCACAGAGTCCCAAGTGGGACCCATATAGTTCCACGTCCTCCCGCTCCCACCTAGCTCGGTAGAGATACTGATCTCTCCCCTGCTAGGTATGTTTCTCTTCTTCTCTCATTTCTGTTTCCTTTCCTGATCTTGCAGAGAGATACTGATCTCTCCCCTGCTAGTCTTCCGCCCCTTTGCAATACAACATTGGGTACTAGAACTTCAAGACTTGGTCTCAGCGCCCTTTCCCTTATAAGTGAAGAGCCCCCCTTATAGGACTCTTACAGTACCCGCCCACAGGTGCCAGGTACCAAGTGACATCTATATTCCTTTTCCAGCTTTCCATTTGGCTCCATTGCAGGAATTTCCGTGTAACAATTTACTCTCAACGTCTGAAGGACCGCACCTACATATTTATCTGCTACTCAATAACTGGATAAGCTAGACTACTCATACCCTCAACCACCATGACGGCGCTGACAAATTAGTAGGTGTTTTTCTTGCCAATGTGTATCTCCTCTGTATGATTGAGAGACAAAGCTGATCTGGGGGTGAAACAACAGTGAACAACAAGGCTTGAGAAAATCAAGAATAACCAATCCTTACTCTCACCTTTTTATGCACTCCTTGAATTAATATGACCTCATCTTTGATTTCTCACCTCACTTTCTGCCTGTATTTATTATCTTCTGAAATCACTTGGACTCAGACCACCATCTAAAATACCTTGTACAGGGGTCCCCAGGCGGCATTTATTTACACACCACCCTCTTATTACCATTACATACATCATAACAACTCTTATATTTTCAAATAGGTAGTGAAAATCTCACATTCCAGTCAATAAACAAATTCATCTGGAACAGACCAATCCTATCACTTGATCAAAACTTGCCAAGCTTACCTTGATGGGTCTTGTTAGCTGGTAGCTATAAGGGCAGAGTTTTGCACTTCCATCATCCCCTTCACCATTCACCAAAATTGCTTCACAACCAATCTTGAGTCTTATAGCAGCAGAACTGGAAAGAGCGTTGGAGTACAACAAATCCTGTCAGATGGTGTGTTTTGTGGAGGCAAGTGTATTCTTCATGTTTCTTGCCACATTGGTAGTTTATAAGCCTTTGCTCTTTCCAAATCTCAAGGATTCCATGATAATATTTTTGGTGGAAGTGGATAAAGTGCTGTTTACAGAGCAAGATATAATAGTTTTGGTGGGAAATGGGGTGGCAAAAGGCCAAGTCTTGTTGATCTTCAATTATCAGAAGTTTTGGAAAGCTTGGGAACCCATTCAGCCTAGAAATGGCCCTGTGGGACCCAGGTACCGGCTGACACCCAGGTAACAGGTCAAATTTTAGCCAAATGCAGGCACCAGGTACCACACCACCCAGCAACAGGCGGGTACCAGTGGTACTTGCCACCACAAACCAAAAAGGAAATCTTCTTGCTTTAATTTCTAGATGACCAGGTCCGTTCTGGTCAGCAAGAGTAGTAAAGACACCCCTTGATGACCAGAGGAAACTGTTCGCCACTCCTCTCATTGAACAGTTTGCTTCTGTCATTGAGGGAGTATTTCTCCTCTTGGTTACCGGAGCAGACCCGGTCATCAAGAGGATTACTTAATCTCCTTGATGTCCGGTTCGACTCCAATCACCAAGAGGTAAGCACACCCCTTGATGACCAGAAATGTCCTGGTCATTGAGAGGAGTAAACACTCCCTCAATGACCGGAGTCAAGAGGATTAAGTAATTCCCTTGTTGACCGGAATGATCCTGGTCATCAAGAGGAGTAAACACTTCCTCAATGACCGGAGTCAAGAGAATTACTTAATCCCCTTGATGACCTGGTCTGCTCCAGTCACCAAGAGGCCAAGAGGTGTGTTTACTCCTCTTGATGACCAGGACTGTTCCGGTCATCAATAGGTGTGCTTACTCCTTTTGATCGGGACCATTTCAGTGAGGTGTGTCAACTCCTCTCAATGACCGGGACCATTCCAGTCATCAAGAGGAGTGCTTCATTTTCTTGTGTGTCAACTCCTGTCAATGACCAGGACCGTTCCGGTCATCAAGAGGCGTGTCTACTCCTCTCAATTACCGGCTCTGTTCTGGTAATCAAGAGGTGTGTCTACTCCTCTCAATGACCTGAATGGACGCAGTCATCAAGAGGAGTGATTATTTTGTGAGACTAGAGCCAGCCCCCCTATAGGGGGGTTTCTGAACGGTATCTGGGTACCGGGTCAAATTTTGCCCAAAAGCAGGCACCAGGTACCTCAACCGGCACCAGCTGGCGGGTACCATCACCAGCCAAGCTGTACACGCCAGCTGGTGCCAGTTAACGCAAGGCATTTTCTAATTCAGCCATACCTAGTCTCCAAGGATCACATTGAGTTCAAGGAAGAGCTGAAGAGTAACTAATACCAGTCATTTTTGGTTGATTTTCTAGATTGTATCTGTTATCCATTGAGAAAAGATAACACTTGGCAAGTGTCCCAATCCATCTGATAACCAAAACCACCATCACTTTAGCCTTTTGTTTTTTATATCAAATAAACGGGCCTCACATTAATGTGGTGGGGGATGGATTAGAGATGTCACTTGGTACCCGGCACCCGTGGGCGGGTACCCGCCATCAGTGACAGGTACCCGCCCATGGGTGCCAGGTGCAGGTGCGGGTGTCTGAAATCCTGGAAATTTGAGGCAGGTACCCGCCCTTCAGGGGCCTCCAGCGGGGGCAGAGGGTATATGTACATGTCCTCCCTAACTCCTGACCACCCAGCTTCACCCTCTATCACAATCACCACCACCATGGCCGGTAGCAGCAAGAAGCGCCAACCGCCTTCATCACCTTCTTCCTCCAAAATCAGTACCCAGAATTCTAACCAACGATCTAAACAGTGCTCCCATTTAGCACAATCAAGTCACTTGGGCTCGGAGATTGTTCAACTGGACAATTCTGATGACCGAACCTTAGGGACCGACCTTGACAATACTCAGAACTCAAAGACATCAAAGCTTTTTGATCACAAAGAGCTCGGTAAGTTTCCTTTGATATTATTTGCGCTATTTTGTAGGCTATTCCAATCAAAGACTGATTTATGTTCCATCTTTGCATATGTAGAAAAAGCTTGCAAGGTTCATTAGAACCAATTAAGTTCTGCCTATGGATTGTTTGAAACCCCGCTATTATCCGAGCTACTGGACAAGAATGGTTGCAAGATGATAGCCTACCCGTGTAAAACGTAAGCTTCCACATTGGCAAATGACCTTCTATGCTTAGTACTTACCAATATTGTCACCAATTTGTTTTCCAGGTGCGGCATCAAAATCAATTGACCAATATATGATTCCTCGACTTCTAACCTCTCCAAACATGTATTGAGCTGCCTCAAGAAACAAATGGAATCAGAAAAGACCCAAAAACTAGCCGCCTTGGGAGTATTGGGTACTGGTGACATTGATGCGCGTGATTTTTTGGCTTCTGACAATCTTAATCAATCAGCAACAACGATAGACGTGGAGCGAGCATTCAATTTTGGACGTGATTATGTCTTGGTGAGACGGCACCAGCTCAGTGCATCATCAATCACTCGCGGGATGGCAGTGGCCTATTATGCAAAAAATGGTAAGATTGAGAGTGGAATGTTACATAAATTTAAGATGAATCAGAGGAATGAGTTGAAAAAGAAAAACAAAGGCCAAGATGGAAAGAAATAAAGGCAGTCTTGTAGTAGATTTAGCTTTATTTTTATTTAGTTTTATTTTAAATGCTACCTCCCAGTCCTGGTACCAACTGGGTATTTTTTTCTTCAAAAACAACCAAAATACCCAAAATTTTTGGCAGGTACCCGCCTTTCGCACCCGGGTACCTGCCCGCGGGTGCAGGTGTCCAAAATCCTGGAAATTTGAGGCGGGTACCCGGGTGCAAAGTGACATCTCTAAAAAGGAAACTCGCGGTGTGTCTGGCCTGATCACACCACCACCACCACCTTGAGCACGTCTCATCCAACGGACACACTCCAAACTCAGAACCCCCCCCCCCCCTGACGCAAGTGCCAGTACCAACCGCCAGAGAAGGGGTAGCCACAACCAAGGCCCTCAAAGTCTCCCAACCAAACTAGAGATGGCAATTGGTACCCGGGTACCCGCCGCGTGTCAGGGTACTGCCTGCTTTTTTAGCCCAAAACAGATACCCGCACCCATACTTGGCACCCGCAGCGGCGGTACCTGGGTCTTTCTGGCGGGTACTGGCAGTACCTGCCAAGTTTTCCTCTCAGATATGTGCCTGCTTGCTGAGATGGATCCCTTCAGGGCCTCGGCGAGCTGGTATCAGTATACCTGCCGCCAAGAGAGGATTTCTCTTGGTGAGCAAGTATACATATACCAGCTTGCCGAGAGAGATTCCTCTTGGCGAGCACTGGTATACACACACCAGCTGTCCGACCTCTTGGCGAGCTGGTGTGTGTACACCAGCTGTCCGACCTCTCGGCGAGCTGGTGTGTGTACACCAGCTGTCCGACCTCTTGGCAAGCTGGTGTGTGTACACCAGCTGTCCGACCTCTCGGCAAGCTGGTGTGTGTACACCAGCTGTCCAACCTCTCGGCGAGCTGGTGTGTGTAAACCAGCTTTCCGACCTCTTGGCGAGCTGGTGTGTGTACACCAGCTTTCCTACCTCTCGGAGAGCTTGTGTGTGTTACCTGCTCGCCAAGAGGAATCCCTCTTGGCGGGCTGGTGGGCGTATACCTGCTCGCCAAGAGGAATCCCTCTTGGCAAGCTGGTGGGTGCATACCTGCTCGCCGAGAGGAATCCCTCTCGGCAAGCTGGTAGGTGTATACCTGCTTGCCAAGAAGAATCCCTCTTGGCAAGCAGGTGGGTGTATACCTGCTCAACAAGAGGAATCCCTCTTGCCGTGCTGGTGGGTGTATACCAGTGCTTGCCAAGAGGACTCCCTCCCGGCGAGCGGGTATTTGTACATACACCAGGTCTCCAAGAGGAATCTCTCTCGGTGGCGCCGCAGCCAGGGATATCACACAGGAATTGCAGGAGACAAGTCCATAAGGGGGTTGGGGACATACACAGCGGAAAAGAGGTAGCAGTATTGGCAGGTATCAAGCGGCAGTACCCGGGTACCCCCCTAAAAATTACACAAAAACCAACACCTGTACCCGTACTTGGCACCCGCACCAGCGGTGTGGTAAGCCAATCCTGAATATGGCACCAAAATCAAAGTCTTTTCCCCTCAATATAACCCTCTCTGAAATACTCAAGCACCCACCTCCCTTAAGGATCAAGGCCAGGACAACTCATACCTATCAACAGGCACCCCATTCTCTCTTCACCCTTTTTCCCCACCTTCTGGATACCCACCTACACCAACTCAATAATCCTCAAGCACCCAGCTAGGCACAAGTGGGAGAAAGTCAGCCATCAGACAGAGCCAGACTATTAGGAAAGACCCTGGATATTCATCACCTTTTACTCCCTTCCCAATCCAGCATAACAGCCCCATCTTGGCATTAGCCACACATGTAATAACCATGGAGATCCCATCTTGGTTACCCCTTGTACCCTTTGGTTGCAGCCCTTCCCTTTTCAGACTCTCATATGATATGTAATCCCTTTCTTCTGATGTTTCATTGTCTCTCCACATTCCAGCCTCATTCCAGAACTTTCCATCCCCATAGCATTTTCAGCCTCAGCCCCTTGATTGAGAATTTTCACTGTTTCATCTTTTCTTCCAGCCACAACTCAGCCCCATAATATTTTGTATATAGTCTGCCCTCTTTGGCCCTACCTTTTGTTCCCCATCAGATCCTGTCCCAGCAATCCAGATCACTGGTCACCATTCACTATCCTTGCTTATGCCATTAAATCAGAGTGGACAAGCTTGATAAGTCTATGCCAAATATATCAGGTTGGACAGACTTTACATTACCTTTACCTTGCTATTAGATTAGTAGAAATTGAACCCTTAGACATACTCCAAGAATCCTCTATAGCCACACCTTTCCTTAAGAGTCCATACTCTTATATTCTTTTTCTTGTTCCCCTGAGAGGCAGCCCTTCAAGCACCAAATCCCTCTCAAGCTCTATTCTTCCCTCAGAGTAGTTCCACAAGTGGTGTCCCAACAGTGGCCTGAAGATCTTTAGTTTTCAGTCCTTACTTTTATTTCCTAGTCTAATATAGTTACAGGATTAGCTAGTGAACTCATAAAACCTTTATACTTAACAAATTACTTACCTTAAACTACATACCTTTAACACCTTATAAACCTACCACTTTCAACAAAATACCTTCATCAAATTCTTCAGAACAATCCTTTAGGCTATCTACTTTTAACAACCATATCATCAGCTTACAGACCAACTCCCCAACTCCTTCTATCCACTCACTTAACAATCAACCCTTAACCATACCCAGACCTGCCAGAAGTAGCTCTCACACTGGATTAATCATCAAGACCCTGGAAGAAATGGTCATCCCTCCATTTAGACCAAAAACTCAACAACCTGGACCTGACTTGGAATCCAATACTGGAGGAGTCTTCAATCAGCCCAACCCCACCCACTTTGGAGGAAACAACTTGCCTACAAACTTTGGAGCAAATACTATGGAACCTAGAGGACAACCCAACCTTGGACCAACTCAACAACCTGAAGCCCATACTGGAGGATTTTTCAATCAGCCTAATCCCACACACTTTGGAGGAAACAACATACCTGCAAACCCTGGACCTATGAGAAATGGGAGTCCCTCAACCACTGGAAGCCCTGCTTTGTATCCTCTTCCTGAACCTTTTATGCCCAGACACTCAGAATCAGCTCCCATAAATCAACCATCTTATCCTAGATCAGCTATACCTACTACTACTCATTACCTGGAAGGAGAACCTGCTATGCCAAGGTACTCCGGGGGAAATCACAAAGCAATCAAAATTAAACCACTGGATAAGGATCTTTGCTATGATGGATCCAACATACCTATTGAAAAATTTATCAGAAGATATGAAGCAGCTGGAAGAACTGATGGAGCCACTCACTTAGACCTGGTCACCCAAATTTCTCCTTTTATCAAAGGCAGGGATCTGAAGGATGAAGTTGAAGAAATGACTGGCTATGAGGACCAAGACTGGAAATTGCTAAAAAAGGAGTTACTCAAAAGGTTTGGATCTTCACTTCCTTTAGTCAGATATACCAGACATGATCTTAAGGACCTAGTACACTCTGCCATTAAGGGAGGGGGTATTAGTACTACTGAACACTTTAAAAGTTTTAGGACCAAGTTTGCAGCAATCACTAACTACCTGGTAAGAATGGGGTACAGTTCCAGTATTGAGGAATTCAGAGATAACCTTCTAGAAGCCCTTAGTGAGGAAATAGAGCAAGCTGTCACAAAGGAGCTGGTCAGAAACAATATGATGCTTACCTCCAAGGATGGTGGTGACATTCTGCCTGAAACTGAAGTTCTGCTCTCATATATCCATAAAGAAATCCATCAGAAATCAGTAATGTCTAGGGGAAAGGTTTGGAAAGGCATTGACTATGTCACTCCTACTACTAACAATGCTTCTTCCAAATACAAAACACAGGAAAAAGAAGTTGAGGAACTCACTAAAACCCTATCTAGCTGGCATACCCAAAAACCTTCCCCCTTCTTCATGAAAAGTTGTCAGCCTTGGAGTCAACTCAGCTGACCTAAAGTCTGCCTTTTTCTACTTTTTACATATGAATTACTTCATATCTTTTCATCTTAAGAGATAACCTTGTTTTGACTTCAGATTCTGTTTTCTCATGCAATTTTGACCCTAGTTACAACTTATCATTTTTTGTAACCCTACTCTTTCCCTAAGTTCTTGTGTCAGCCTGAGAGTCAGTTCCTCCAATTGGGTCCCGCGACTCAATGAATTGTGATTGAGTCCCGCGACTCAATAAGAGCTATGGCGCGCATGCGCAGTTGTGATGTGGCAGCGCTACCAGACAATTGAGTCCCGCGACTCAATGAATTACAATTGAGTCCCGCGACTCAATGAATTATGATTAAGTCCCGCGACTCAATGAGAGTTATGGCGCGCATGCGCAGCTGTGACGTGGCAGAGCTACCAGGCGCGCCAACCACTTGTACATGAGTAATTATGTAAGCAAACTGTGAAAATTCTCGTAGTCAGGATCCCCCTTGCCTGAGGCAGATCCACAGACTTCAGCACACCAGAACCACACCCCAGATAACCCAGGATCACCACCAAAGAGATTACCACGCTCCCAGTATACCTACCGTCACAGGTGCCTAGGATATTGACAGTAAGTAAACTCTTTCTCTGAACCTTGCTTATCCAGAGTGAAACTCTGTTGCTCTTGACTGTTTCTTCATTTCTTTAACTATTTCAATCATAAAGGATCAAAAGGTTATCTCTGGTTAAGACCTATAAAACCAGAGCAGAGTAGTAACCCTACTTCTGAATCCCACCAACGTTTCCTTGTTGTGAGTGGAGTCTGTTGCACTCTTTTTGGCCTGGCACAGCTGGCATCCAACTTTTCCAGGTTGAGAATAGCCCAGATCAATTTATAAAGACTTAAAGTCTAGGCCTGATCTTCTCTTTTCTCTCTCTGTCTCTTCCTCTCTCTCAGTTTGTATTTCTTTATCCCAAGGAATCCAAACCTTTCCCCCTCCTTTTCTTGTGTCCTGCTGTCACATAAGGGACACAGGCTCACAAAAGTCATGTACCATACAAACCAGCCCAGAAGGACAAGGACTGGACAACTTTCAAGTGCAATTACTGCCACCAAATGGGCCACTCTTTTTCTAGGTGCAACCTGGCCAATCTGGATGAACTGAATGTAGAATTCAAGAAAGAAGGTAATAATGTAAGACTGCCTGATGGAAATATAGTTCCCTGGGAAAGGAACAGAGCTTACAAGTTTGCTGTAGACCAATACAACCAGGAACAGAAACAACCTGGGATACTAAACTTACCTGCTGGAATCCTCAAAACTGGCAACTCTACTGAACCTCAAGCCTCCTCTGGACAACTGGAAGAAATGGACCCAACTGAAGACCTATCCACCTATGACTGTGATATTGGGAAAAGGACTAGAAGTGGTATGGAATACCCAGAAGAGGTAGTTACCAACAAGAAGGTCAGGAAGGACAAGCAATACCACATGGACATGGACCAACCTCTGGAATATGCCAAAAAGCACCCCATTCCCCTTCTCACTTTTCCAACCTCTGGAATATGCCAAAAAGCACCCCATTCCCCTTCTCACTCTTCCAACCTCTCAAAAATCCCCAGCCAAGAAAGTCCAGATCCAAACCCCTGAAGACTCCCAAACTCCCAAGGAAAAACCAACTAGGAAGATCCATGTAGAGAAACCATTAGCTAAGGAATACCCTGAGGCAGAAGAAAGGGTAGTTAGCAGGATGCTCACTGATGGCAGATTAGAATTATCCTATGCTGAACTTCTGGCCATTTCCCCTGGAGCTGTGGATTTCTTAAAGAAGAAGATCAGCCCTAGAAGGATACCTCTGGAAACCCTTTCCAAAACAACCAACTCTGGAGATGTAGAAGAAGACCAGGACCAAGAAGAAGAACTGGAGCCAGAATCACCCCACTATGCTTGCCCTCTTGGATATGTAGATGCCACTATAAATGGAAAAACCTTTCAGGCCCTCTTGGATAATGGATCACAAGTCAACTTACTTCCCAGGAATCTTGCAGCAAGAATGGGATTAATAGTCACCCAAAGGAATATCCAAGTTTAGTAAAGACACAGTTTTTCCAGAATCCTAAAAAAAATATCAAGGGTTCCCCCTGTAAATAAATACCCCAAATGAGAAAAAAAAAAATCAAGGGTTTCCCCATTGTACAGAAAATCAATCCAAAAATCACAACTATTCCTCAAACAATACATATAACAAAAGCAAAAATCGCAACCTAGCCCTCCAACATCAGCAGAAGTGCTGTGTCCACAGGCTCAACCCCCAGCACGCGTCAAGCGCACAGGTCAAAAGGGATGGACGTGAAGGCCCCCGGCCCGCAGCAAAGGCTGCTGACCAGTGGGGGGCCCACTCTTTGCCCCTCAAACTGTGCAAGTGCAACAGCGGAGGGGGGTGAGGACAAACCGCACGCTGGAATTACAGCGGCAGAGGATGCCTGCGGCAAACAATACTACATCAGGCTTCACCTTAAATAGCCATTTGGACCCGACATGCCTGCCCGACTGCTCCTCTCCAACTCGACGCCTTGACCCTGGTACCCCATTTCAACACCAGGCTATCACCAAGCCTCCAAGTACAAACAACAATATCAAGTGCCACGCTGGCCATTGCAGGCAACAGCACCTGATACATAAGACATAAGTATTTAGGCGCGCGCACAAACCAACTGTTGCATAATCTGACCAGATCATACACTCCTCTGACCGCCGCTAAGCAGCACCCTCGCCATCGGATGGTCTTGCTGGGCGTGTTTGTTGCTCTTGTCGGGCTGGGATGGCCAATCAACAAGTATTATGCGCCAAGGCGCTGGGGAGGACATTGCGACTGCTCATTTGCCTCCCTGCCAAAGATCGCTTCATCCATGCCGGCGTCAGCCATCCGTTTTGTTTCTTTGAAAAACGTAATTGGGTGCTTTTCGGTGGCCATGATGGAAAGGTCTCACCCTCACCTTCTCTTTCCTGCATCCAAGAGATGTCACTCAGTTGCTCATGTGTTTCGTGTTTTTGGCACAGGTCTTTGCAACCAATCTGGGCCCGGTGTTGCGCCAAACCCTGTGCCCCAGCGCCGCCTGCTTCTTAAGATGCCTCTCTAACCCATATCGCCTCGCTCCCTCCACCCGAGCGACAATGGCCAACCATCCCCGAAGCCTCTCAGCCAACCCTGCCATGCTTCTCCTCAGCCACTCTGCCGCTGCCGCCGATCCTGCCGACAAGGGCAACAACAATACCCCCACACTCGCCCACATGCCCGCCCTGCCCAGCACCCTCAGCACCGACGATCAGCTCTTACCCTGGTTGACACCCCTGCCCACCAACTCATTCTCCGCCTCCTCCGACTCGCTCTCGTCACCGTCCTCCTCCTCCTCCTCCTCTCCATCCCTCTGTCGCCATCATACGCTCGACCCGCTAGAACCCGAAATCCCGGCCTGCTTCGCCTCATCCTCTCTCTGTCTATCCACCCCTCCCTCCAACCCATCGTCTACTCGTGACCCTCTCAAAACTACCCGGCCCATCTTCCTCCTCCCCGGCCCGGCCCAGCTCTCAACCATCCCCATCTCAATCTTGACTCCCCACAAGCTCTCAACCCCTTGCCAAACTTCGCCATTGTTGCCCCCAGAACTTGCCCTATGGAATCATCAGCCAGTTTTCAAACTTGCATAAATGTGAAATCAATGCTGCCCTTTTAAAATAAAAGTCAAAGGCAAAAGTATCCTGCAAACTTCAACACAGGCTTTTATCAGTACACTTTTGTATATCCCATGTTTAGTGTTTCTCCTCTAACTTGAGTGTTGGCTTGCAAGCTAGCCATGCTACTGGGGTTCAGAGCATGGATGAAATTTTTCTCACTCTCAAAAACAAATACATTGAACTTTGTATCAGGGTGAATTGTATGGGGAACTGAGCCCTTATTGTTCCTGTAAAGATTTACTTGATTTCTATTTGAATTCTTGAGAAGGAACTCCACATTTCATGCATCCTTCCACTCGAATGGTCATTTTTCAATTCAATTGAGTCATGATACTGGAGAAACAGCATCACTGCCAGCATGTTTGGCTGGGTTGAAGTCATCCCAGTTTAACTGGGATGCACTCAACCAATTTAAACTTGGTTGATCTCAACCAATTTAATATAAACCTAAGGGGGGTTCCTTGGATTTATATTTCATCAGTTCGGATCACCCAAGTTTAAATTGGTTAAGTGCATCCCAGTTTAACTGGGATAACCTTAACCCAGCCAATTGTGCTGGCAGTGCATATGACTAAAATTGTGTGAGTATATCAAATAGCACAGTGTGTAGACCTAGGCCCCGTTTGGAGCCAATATAATCCAGGCAATATATGAGTTTTTTTGCATGACATCCTATGTGACATCTGATCAGGTCCGCCAAAACTTGATCAGATGTCACAAGTTTCCAGATTATATTGTGCAATTATATCGGCTCCAAACGGGGCCCTATTTTCCACCATCATATTTTTTGAGGAATAACTTGAAGTCTGGTGAGAGCTCCTTACCTCTCCAAAAAGGTAGCAAAAACCCACTGTACATGCTGTAGATTACCAGATTTTGAAGGATCATCATTTGAAAGTTTGTTGTAAATTTTTGAAATTCTCAACTGTGATGCAGATACTACTTGGTGGATAATTGTAGACTCTGATTTTTTTTTTTTTTTTTTGCAAAGGTGGGTTGGGGTTCTAGATTTTAAATTGTAACAATTACAACGGCGTAGCCGCCTTGGCCTCTGGTTGCTTAAAAGGATGGGTAGACTAGAGGGGGGTCAAAAATGCAGTGAAAACCTGGTGTGTCTGATAAATCTGTATGGACTGATACTGCATAAAGTTGGGTAGTGAGATTAAACACAGAAGGTGGGTCAACTAAACCTAGATTTTGCAGCGGCAAAGCCGCCTTGGCCTCTAGTGAACTTAAAAGGAATTGGAGGCCATAAGAGTGAAATCCTTGGAATTGCAGAAGGAGTCACCATCAAAATAGGTAATATGTCAATGAACACTCACTTTTATGTTTCAGCAGCAGATGTTCAGCCAATTTTAGGAACACCTTGGCTCAAAGATGTATCAGCAACCATCAGATTCAACAGGGAAGGATCAGAAAGTCTTTCAATTATGAAAGCAGGTAAAACTTACTTGGTTCCCATAGCTCATCCAGAACATCAGAAATGGTAGAAAGATTTCCCAACCCATTCAGCAACCACCCAAAGTAATTATTTAGGACTTGACTTTTGTGCTGAAGGAAGAGGCCTACTCAAAAACACCTATGGACAACCCTACAGAATCCCAGTCATCCAACATACCCCTGGCAACATGAACCAATCCCCATACCTGCAGCAATTAAGGACCAATTTGTGGAATTAGTAAGGGAAAGAGTCAAAACTGGCCTCTATGAACTTGTTGAATCGGATTCTGCCATGAACACTCAGAACAGCGCAGCTACTCCAGGAACATCCCAGACTCAGAAGAACCCAACAGAAAGCAAACCACCCGCCAATCTCAATACCATATCCAATCCATCTGGAAAGAAGCGCAAGGCCACCAGTGATATTTGGACCCATTTTAAGAAAAAGGCACAAGGTATGTTTTTTTTTCACAATCAAAAAAAAGCAATTAATTCCTAATTTCCTTTACACTCTGCTGGGCCCCAGGAAAAAACATGAAGGCATCATGTATGTATTGTCTATCCAAGTTGGACGGGAAGAGCACAAATGGAACAAAGCATCTTTGGCACCACCTAGAACAATGTAGCTCCTATGCAACCAAGAGCAAACAGTCTCTGCTGAAACTTGCGGATGGATCGGTGTCTTCTTTGACCACTTGGAACTTTTCTCAAGAGAAATCTTGCGAGCTACTTATGAAGATGAAAATTGCCCATGAACATCCATTTAGTCCATTTGAGCAGCCCCTATTCTGAGCAACAGAGTTGATTGGATTTCCTTGACAACCAAAATCTGGACCTCATTGAACCAGACACCATACATGGTAATCACATGCCATTTCATCAATTCTGACTGGAACCTCCACAAATGGGTCATTTCTTTTAAGGAGTTTCCAACTCCTCATACTGGTATAGCAACCGCTGAGCAGTTCCTTACTGCTATGGCGGGATGGAAGATTTACAACAAGGTTGCCTTTACAACTGTGGAAAACGCACTAGCCAACGATACAGGCCTAGTCTGCCCAACATGAATGGAAAAATTTTCCACATTTATTGTTCTGCTCATGTCATCAATCTTATTGTGAAGGACAGCCTCAAGCACATCTCCTATGCCATCAACAAGATCCGGGATGGTGTCCGATATACTAGAAGCACTCCCTCTTGCAAACAGCTCTTCAAGGAGGCAATCAACCTAGCTAACATGAAAGAAGGGCAAGCGCTCCCCTCACTCGATGTTCCGACTTGCTGGAACTTGACGTATCTCCTGTTGAAATTGGCAATTCCTTACAAAGAGGCATTTGATAACTTGGCCTTGCAAGATGCCAACTTCAGCGACTGCCCAACCAACACTGAGTGGCACGAGATAACTGCTATGAGAGATTTTTTGGCCATATTCAATGCGGGTGAGTATTTTTTCAAGTCAGTTTTTGTTTCACTGAATTTTCATTCCAGAAACTGAGTGGTTGCTCTCTGTTACTGCCTGCTAGCTACAAACAAACTTGCTATGACCCACTATCCAACAACACATGTCATTTACAAATACATGAAAACCATTGACACACAACTTAAAGCGCGTGCAAACAATTGTGATGGCCAAGCGGACCTGCGCAACCTAATCAAACCAATGCAAGAGAAGTTCAATAAATACTGGGAGAAGATGAAGGACTTTGCAGCAATCAACCTCATTTTCAATCCTTGCTGCAAACTGGCCATGATAGAATTTCTTGTTGCCAATGATCTCGGTACGGACAAAGCAGCAACTAGTGTCACTGCTATAAAAAAACCCTCTCTACCTGGTTTAACAAGCTCTTGTCAAAGCAAACTACCTCGCATGTGGATGAAGAATCCTCAGCTAGTCAAGCACCATCAGACCAACCAAAATTGACTCAAGACGACAACAATGTTGATGTGCGCTTCAAGAAATACATCACAGCCATCCACTCCACCCAAGCTGTATCAACCACTGCCAAGCTTGATCTGTACCTTCAAGAACCACCGGTCGCGACTCAATCTCAAAAGTTTTCAGTTCTTGCCTGGTGGAGCACCCACCAGAAAAGATTTCTGAACCTTTCCAAGCTGGCAAAAACTGTACTGATGGTTCTGATGACCTCAATCGCTTCGGAATCTGCCTTCTCAGCCAGCGGGAGAGTGCTCAGTGACTACCAAACCAGGATGAAGCCAGAAACACTCAAGGCTCTCATATGTGGGCAAGACTGGATCCGCAGCCACAAAGGCCTATACCCAGACCCTTCGGAAACAGATGAACTCATAGACTAAGGATTTCCATGTTTTTATTTTTTGTCTATTTTAAAGCAATACACAAAGCTTTTCTTTTCTTGTGCTTTTAAACTGGGAACTCATTTCTGAGATCTGCTGAGCAAAAAATGTTGGGTTGACCCAACCCGGACCTGACACCTTGTAAATTGGGTCGGGTTTGGGCAGCGTATCTGCACTTTTGTCCTGACCCAACCCAACCCGGGGTTCACGTTGGGTTGGGTTTGGGCACCATCTTCCAACCAAAACCCAGCCCATTTACACCCCTAACCAGACCTCTGCATGATCTGACTAAGGAACACACTCCGTTTGTGTGGGAAAACAAATGCAACTCTGCTTTTGAATGTCTGAAGACCACATTCACCTCTGCTCCAATACTCAAGATTGCGGACCTGTACAGTGGGTCATCTAATGTTTTTGGCACCACATTTTTGAATGCGGAAGCTCAGGCCAGAGCCTTTAAGTCATGAGATTGGCTACAGGGGTGGAAAATAAGTTCCTAAGAATGATTATCCCACTTTCTTAAATCCACAGAATTCTAGATCTTTATCCCCAAAGACCCGAAGGCCCTATGGATGACCCTCCAGCTGTGCCGGAGCAACAAGCAAAAGTGGGCCGGTTGGTAAGCTGTCCAGGGAGGGCCTAACCAAGCAGCTAGGGGGCTCCCAGGGAGGTGGCAGACGAAACCAAATCCCCTGCGGATCAATGGTCCCACTTCCCTCCCCTTATATACCCACCAGCACCACCGCACCACACCTCTTGCCACACCACGCCTCGCCAACCCTTAACTGCCACGGGGACGCTACTGATACCACACAGGCCCATTGCCCTGGCGAAACACCACCCAAGACCGCCCCACGCCACGCCTTGCTTGGTGCCTGGCGCGATGGCCAAGCCCTACCTCCGCCCAGGCTCGTCCACTCCCTTCGCCGGACACACCTTGCGCGAGTTCTTCCGGCACAAGCCTGCCCAGTTTCTGGCAGGGGGGTATGAGCAGATTGACTGGTCTGCGGGAGGAGGGGCAGTCTCCCTGCAGAAATCAGCAGGCGCGTATGGCGGGGGGACGGTGTATGGCTCGGCGTATGGCGGGAGCGCGACGCTGGACTGCCAGCCGCTGGTCTATCCGCCCAGCCACTCGTCCTTCAACCCCTACCACAGCTTCGCCAGTCTGGTGGAACCGACCCCTGCGTACCCGCTGCTGGCCAAGAAGCAGCCCGCCCTGGGCGAGTTCCGGAGCTTCTCAATGCCGCCAGCCGAGCAGCAAGCCTACCAGCATGCAACCAACTTTGCGCCCTCCGCCGCGGGTGCCAGCCGAGCGGCCAGCCAGCAGCAGTACACCGAGACAGACGGCTATGGCCAGCCGGCTTGGCAGACCGGCCTCCACGCGTCCGCTTCCAAGCCCAGTGTGCTCTTCCCCGCTTCTTCCGACGCCAACGGCGCGGGCCCGCTTGGCTGGCCCAGCAGCACCAGATGGCAGCCCAGTTAGCAAACAAAGCACTACTGCTTGCCCCCCGCCGAGCTTGCCCGGGAGCCCTCCAGCGTCCGTCGCCGCAAGACCATGTGCAGGGTTGGCCAGGCCCGCCGCGCCACCAAACCCCAAGCAATTGTCTCAAATAATAACGCAGAAATACTCTCAGGCTGTATGGTCTTGCAAGACTTACTATTTTCCAAGTGATAAAGATACTTTGATATGGTCTCTGACATTTGGTGTTGATCTGTCTCTGGGGTTTTGTGTGGATTTCTGTAACAAAACATGAATTCAATTGAGATGAGAAGTGTGGTTTAAATTATCTTAAAAGAATCATACTTTGAAATTAATGAAAGTTCAGAAATCCAGTATTGTTGGCTGAGGCAACACTCTTGACATAAAAATTGAAAGTGTGATTTTGGAGGCTGCAATTGTTTGGGATGAATCCTTGAACTGAAGGCATGTAATTTTCTCAGGGTACCGGCCTTTTGTTGAGGAAACTGTTTGGGGTAGGTTTTCATGTGAAGTTGTTTCCCCTGCAGCGGCGTAGCCGCCTTGGCCTCTAGTTCTGAGAAATTTGCAAGAAATTAAAAAAAAATCACATTTTTCATTTTTTTGTTTTACTTTTTTTTTATTTCACTAGAGGCCAAGGCGGCTACGCCGCTGCAGGGGAAACAACTTCACATGAAAACCTACCCCAAACAGTTTCCTCAACAAAAGGCCGGTACCCTGAGAAAATTACATGCCTTCAGTTCAAGGATTCATCCCAAACAATTGCAGCCTCCAAAATCACACTTTCAATTTTTATGTCAAGAGTGTTGCCTCAGCCAACAATACTGGATTTCTGAACTTTCATTAATTGCAAAGTATGATTCTTTTAAGATAATTTAAACCACACTTCTCATCTCAATTGAATTCATGTTTTGTTACAGAAATCCACACAAAACCCCAGAGACAGATCAACACAAAATGTCAGAGACCATATCAAAGTATCTTTATCACTTGGAAAATAGTAAGTCTTGCAAGACCATACAGCCTGAGAGTATTTCTGCGTTATTATTTGAGACAATTGCTTGGGGTTTGGTGGCGCGGCGGGCCTGGCCAACCCTGCACATGGTCTTGCGGCGACGGACGCTGGAGGGCTCCCGGGCAAGCTCGGCGGGGGGCAAGCAGTAGTGCTTTGTTTGCTAACTGGGCTGCCATCTGGTGCTGCTGGGCCCGCGCCGTCGGCATCGGAAGAAGCGGGGAAGAGCACACTG
This sequence comes from Puccinia triticina, assembly GCF_026914185.1. NCBI lineage: Eukaryota > Fungi > Basidiomycota > Pucciniomycetes > Pucciniales > Pucciniaceae > Puccinia > Puccinia triticina. Next base: position 2,433,453 of record NC_070572.1, read on the forward strand.
GGCTTGGAAGCGGACGCGTGGAGGCCGGTCTGCCAGGCCGGCTGGCTATAGCCGTCCGTCTCGGTGTACTGCTGCTGGCTGGCCGCTCGGCTGGCACCCGCGGCGGAGGGCGCGAAGTTGGTCGCATGCTGGTAGGCTTGCTGCTCGGCCGGCGGCATTGAGAAGCTCCGGAACTCGCCCAGGGCGGGCTGCTGCTCGGCCAGCAGCGGGTACGCAGGGGTCGGTTCCACCAGACTGGCGAAGCTGTGGTAGGGGTTGAAGGACGAGTGGCTGGGCGGATAGACCAGCGGCTGGCAGTCCAGTGTCGTGCTCCCGCCATACACCGTCCCCCCGCCATACGCGCCTGCTGATTTCTGCAGGGAGACTGCCCCTCCTCCCGCAGACCAGTCAATCTGCTCATACCCCCCTGCCAGAAACTGGGCAGGCTTGTGCCGGAAGAACTCGCGCAAGGTGTGTCCGGCGAAGGGAGTGGACGAGCCCAGGCGGAGGTAGGGCTTGGCCCTTGCGCCGGGCACCAAGCAAGGCGTGGCGTGGGGCGGTCTTGGGTGGTGTTTCGCCAGGGAAATGGGCGGGCGTGGTATCAGTAGCGTCCCCGTGGCAGTTAAGGGTTGGCAAGGCGTGGTGTGGCGAGAGGTGTGGTGCGGTGGTGCTGGTGGGTATATAAGGGGAGGGAAGTGGGACCATTGATCCGCAGGGGATTTGGTTTCGTCTGCCACCTCCCTGGGAGCCCCCTAGCTGCTTGGTTAGGCCCTCCCTGGACAGCTTACCAACCGGCCCACTTTTGCTCATTGCTCCGGCACAGCTGGAGGGTCATCCATAGGGCCTTTGGGTCTTCAGGGATATTCAACGTGCCAAGTGAGATTAAGGGGCAAGTTTTGCCCCTTTTTGTGAGAAAAAAACACCCCAAAACTTAGATCTACAGATCTAGAATTCTGTGGATTTAAGAAAGTGGGATGTTCATTACTGTTCAAAGCAAGGAGGGACAATTGGAGAGCAAAGTATGGCATACAACAAGAATGATAAAAAATGAAAAATTTTGAAACCATTTTCAATGATTTTTTGGGTGGATGGGTTATCAACCAATTTCATTTGAACTGAGGGACTGTAGCCCAAATCACCACTAATTTGACTCATTTTATTTTATCCAATAAAAATCATTGGCAATGGTTTCAAAATTTTTCATTTTTTATCATTCTTGTTGTATGGAATACTTTTCTCTCCAATTTTTCCTTCCTTGGTTTGAACAGTAACGAAAATTCTGAAAAATTTGCAAGAAATTAAAAAAATTCCACTTTTTTCTTTTTTTTCTTTTTTCTTTTTTTTCTTTTTTCTTTTTTTTATTTCACAATCATTCTTAGGAACTTATTTTCCACCCCTTTAGCCAATATCATGACTTAAAGGCTGTGGCCTGAGCTTTTGCATTCAAAAATGTGGTGCCAAAAACATTAGATGACCCACTGTACAGACCATTTATCCTGGAATGTGACTGCTCCAACTTTGCTCTAGGAGAAGTCCTGTCTCAAGTTTGCAACAAAGACAAGGAGATCCACCCCATTGCCTACTTTTCCCAATCATTGGTGCAGGTGGAGAAGAATTATGAGATGTTCTACAAGGAACTGCTGGCCATTTTTGCCGCTTTCAAAGAGTGGGGACACACCGCCTGACTGCCATTGTCTACACAGACTACTGGTATTTGGAAAGCTTCATGACCACAAAGGAGCTCACCCAGAGACAGGTGCTGTGGGCGGAAACCATTGGCTGTTTTGACTTTAAAATCATATTCCGGCCGGGCCGCCAGGCCACCAAACCGGATGCACTTTCCAGAAGACCGGACCTTGCCCCCGCCCCTGTGGAAAATCTGTCCTTTGAACAGCTGCTGAAGCCAAGCAACATCACGGAGCAGACATTTGCGGAGATATCAGAATTCAAAACCTGGTTTGAGGATGAGTCTGTTGACTTGGCGGAAGCGGAGCATTGGTTTGAGTTCAATGTACTGGGGATGGACCCGGAGAATAACGCGGAGGATGAACTGGCAATGTCGGATGCGGAGATCATCCCAAGAATCAGGGAATTGACCCCACTTGAAGCCCAAGTGACCAGATGGATAGAATCCTTGAAAACCCCCACAGGAAACTGGAACAGGTAGGCGGAGGCGGATGGCATCTTGTATGACAAAGGACGGATAGTGGTACCGGCAAACCAGGCATTGCGGACAGAAATATTAAAACGCCAACACAACAGCAATGTGGAACAGACAGAAGAAATCTAAGTTTATTAAAGACAGACAATCTAAGTTTATTAAAGACAGATAATCACAGAAACAAAGATCTAGGGTTTCCCCTACAAGATAATGACAAGAAAAAGAATACAGCCAAACAACAACACCAGACCCAATACCCATCCTCTTCTAGAGAGGTTGCAAGTATTGGGCAGATAACCCCCAGTGCACCGCATTTAAGGCAATTGCAAAGGGGGGTCATCAAGAATTAACCCTCAAACTGCACAAGTGCAACAGCAGAGGGTGTTGAGACTGACCCCCGGCTGGAATTACAGCTCAGGGAACAGCCTGGGGATTAACTGCTTGAAGAGTGCCCCTCTTTTATAGACAATAGATACATACACTGACTCCTGCACACCCCTCTTTGCACTTGCCAACCTGCCAACATTACCTGGTCATGTCAACCATTGTCCAGACACCCGCTCAGCCCTGACCACAGCCTAACAATGCACAACTAATTCTCCAGTTGCCGCTTGCGCCAAGCCCCTGCATTTGCCACCAAATGCCCACTCTGGCTTCATTAGAGATCGCCAAGTGGACCCGCGCGCGGGTACCTGGGACCCGCGGGCGGGTACCCGCCACATGGCGTCGGGTACCCGCGCGCGGGTGCCGTGTACGGGTCCGGGTGCGGGATCTCAGGCAAAAAAGCACCAGGTACCCGGATACCCGCCAAAAATACCCGCGGCAGGCGGGTCTTCCAGGTACCCGGGTACCCGCTGTTACGGTCACTGAGGGGGTTGTTTCCTCAAGATGACCGGGACAGATCCTGGTCATCAAGGGGAATCAGCCCTCTCGATGACCGGGACGGACCCCGGTCATCAAGAGGAACACAGCCCTCTCGATGACCGGGATCTGTCCCGGTCATCAAGAAGAATCAGCCCTCCCGATGACCGGGATTTGTCCTGGTCATCGGGAGGGTTGTTTTCTCTCGATGACCGGGACAGATCCCGGTCATCGAGAGGGCTGTATTCCTCTTGATGACCGGGGTCCGTCCCGGTCATTGAGAGGAATTGACCGGGATTTGTCCTGGTCATCGGGAGGGTTGTTTCCTCTCAATGACCGGGACAGATCCTGGTCATCGAGAGGAAACAACCCTCTCGATGACCGGGACAGAACCCAGTCATCGAGAGAAAACAACACTCTCGATGACCGGGACAGGACCCGGTCATCGAGAGGAAACAACCCTCTCGATGACCGTGACAGAACCCGGTCATCGTGAGGAAACAGCCCTCTCGATGACCGGGATGGAACCCGCTCATTGAGAGGGTTTTTTCCTCTCGATGACTGGTACAGACCCCGATCATCAAGAGGAAACAAGCCTCTCGATGAGCGGGGTCTATGCCGGTCATCGAGAGGGCTGTTTCCTGCCGATGACCAGGATCTGTCCCGGTCATTGAGAGGAAACAACCCTCCCGATGACTGGGACAGAGCCCGGTCATCGAGAGGAACCATCACTCCCGATGAACAGTCTAGTGTAGCTGTCATCGAGTGAGGGTGTTGGATAAAAAAAAGTACAAGTACCCGCGGTACCCGCAAAAAGTACCGCCGGTACCCGCCCGCGGGTGCCGTGTACGGGTACGGGTGTCTGAATATCACGAAAAACACCGCGGGTACCGGGACACGCGGCGGGTACCCGGGTCCACTTGGCGATCTCTAGGCTTCATACTGGGTAGCCGTTGTCAGCCTTTGGATAACCAATCCTTGGCTTGGGCGCAGCGGACTTGAACTGATTGCCAGACACCAGCCACACCAAGCCCCTCCTCGTTATCATAGTAGATCTGGCTCTTGCTCACCGGCATCAGCCTGACTTGGTGCGATCCTCAAAATGGATTGACGTCTTCACCATCACCGCTGTCAAACTACTGACCATCAAGCAGCTCTGGGACCTGAGCGTTCCGCTCCCAGGACACTCGATGTCGGGGACACGTTTTTCCAACCTGTCTCAAACAAGGCCTCGAGCCGCGTCGGCGTTACGCGGAGTCAATGTGGATTGGTTTCACCAACGTTATCCAATCAAGGATTCGTTGGAAAAACAAGCACCAATCAAAAAATTTGACCTGGTGGTGTAGCAACCAGAACTTCACAACAAGCATCAAACATTGATCTCAATCAAGTCAATTGATTCTTTCGTGATCTGGTGTTGGATTGAACTCACCCCCGCCTCATGCAAAACTTGTATGTGGACCCTGTGATGGATGATAAAATGGATCTAATCCTTGTTTCAAGGGCCTATGTGCTTCGGAACCCGTAGTTGAAGCAATACCGTCCAAGAAGTCGGTGTTGACCGCTCCAAGTGTTCTCTCTCGCAAAGGTGCGGGCTACCAAGACAACAAACAGTAATGAAGCCAAACTTGAGCTGAGGCGCCCAAAATTGATGCATATTCAGCAGTTTTTGACTTCAACATTTCTGTTTTCAAATTTTCTGATTTTTGAATGACAAACAAATGGCTCGGGTTTAGGAAAGATATGCCCCAACAGTTAAAGAATTGGTCTCCCAATATTTTTTCTCACATTCAATGAAGATCAAAATCAGGGGGCCATACAGAAAAACCCTGTTGTTTTCCATACTGAGCCCAGCTTGGAAGCAGGCATCAAGAAGATCCACAAATTCTTTGGCTTTGGAGTCCCTGCTCAGCTGGATGACCAGAAGACCTCCAACCTGCAGATCCTGGTGACAAAGCTCAATGAGCGGGCGGGAAATGAGGAGGAGGATCATGGGCAGAGACGCACGCCAGCCCGGTTTTGCAACTGCCTCCTCTACACCCACCCCAGCCTCCTTAAGAGCTGCCCAGAGTGCAGTCGCTGCAGGCATTGGATACAAAACCATTATGGCAACCATTTCTTTACCCAAATAACACAGAGGCTACAAGCACCTCCAACTTGAAGACTATCATTGCCAACAATGGAATACAACTACGTGATTGTGTAACTTGTTATATGTATATCAATTGCAGTACAACAACAAAATTTTAATCAGCATTTCTCCTGCCTGACAATTTGGATTTTTAAGGGGCAGTGGAACGGCAGTCTGTGTCCTAGCCCAATTTTTTTCCAAGGAGGCGGGTTGGCCGATTCCAGCAGACATTTATGCCTCCCAAACCTCCTTTTAGTAGCTTTGGTTGACCAGCAACCATCATCTACAGCAACACTTTGACATTGAGTAGATTACCTGGCACCCATTTGATTCTCTGTCATTATTAAAGCATCCTTCAGAAACACCCTCACTGCCAGCATGATTGTGTCAGATTTCCACATCTGGAATTACATCAGATGAAAAAATCTGATATTATATCAGAAAAAACTGTTATTGTATCTACCACAAATGATATTATGTCTACCTAAAATGATATTTTATCTATCATAACAGATATTGCATCTTCTCCACCTATTTTATATCATCATCACTGACTTTATATCAGATTTCTACATCTGATACAACTTTTTGGCCCATGGACATAACATCAGGTAGAAAAATCTGATATAAAGTCAGTAATTTTGATATTGAATAGGTTGAGCCTATGCAATATCCATCATGATGTATATAATATCATTTTAGGTTGATATAATAGCAGTTGTGATAATACCAGTTTTTTCAGATGTAATATCACATTTTTTCATCTGATGTAATGCCAGATGTGAGAATCTGGTACAATCATATTTGCAGTGCCTTATTCTCAGTGTCTATTGCCATGGTGGGAGCCCAGGCCTCCACAATAACTGTCTATTTTTTAAACAATACATCCAAGTTTATTTAATATGCATGGTTTTTCAGAGAGTTGGATAAATTTTGTAAATATTGGAGAGAACAGAATCCAACTATTCTCATGATTCACATATCTTCAATTTACAAAAATAAACTGGTTAGCCAAATGAAGTGAACAGAGCTTTCAATGAATTCAGTACTGATTAGTTTTCTCATGATTCAGGCTTACTTAACTTAGTGGCCAAGGTTAATTTGCTAATTTTGGGGAACCCCATCCTTGATTTTGGTTTTGGCACCATGAGCTAAAATGGGCAGCCAGACAACACCACAACACTACAGCGGCGTAGCCGCCTTGGCCTCTAGTTTGTCAATCAATATGTGGATGGATGTGACTCTTGCCAACGGGTTAAATCCTCAACACAATGTTCTTTTGGGACACTGGAGCCGCTCCCAATTCCAGCGGGGCCGTGGACAGACATGAGCTATGATTTAATCACAGACCTCCCTGAATCCCGCTCCTGCAATAGCACACTGACCTTTATTGACCGCCTGACAAAAATGGCACACTTTATTCCCTGCAGAAGTCCATGAATGTGGAGCAACTAGCAGACCTGATGGCGGAGCATGTTTGGAAACTAAATGGCACTCCAAAGACTATTGTCTCTGACCAAGGAAGTTTTTTTATTTCCCAAATCACCCACGAGTTAAACAACCGACTTGACATCCGCCTCCACCAGTTGGACTGGGCCAAGTGCCTAGACAAGCTTGATCTTACATAAGTGACATCTCTAATGGATTCAGGTACTATGTTCCTAACTAATTATCTATCTAGACACTTAAATAATTGACCATCTATGTCAAATCCCTTTTTAAGAAGTATATGAAACTTTCCAATATTTGTTGAACTGCATATCCCTCTATCTATTGGACATTACAAGATTCTTGTGGTTGTGCACACTTTTTCTCTTTGTTTGAATCAGGAATTCATGGCTTCACTTGTAGTGCAAAACATAACAGTTTGGCAACAGATAGTTTTGAGCTGCCCCTCACTGTCCAACATGCTTCACAGAGGAACTTGACCAGGTAAATTTTCAATACAGATTTAATCCATCATTGAAATGTCTGCCAGTTCAGACTTATTTTAGCTTTGAGTGTAGAATGATAGAATTTAGATTCAAAAATAGAAATATCCTAGCTGCAATATGTTGGAAGATGTAATAGAGTCAAGTGGGGTAAAAGAATGAATGAGTACAAATTGAAGAAGGGATAATAGCTGAGATGAGAGATAAGAAAAATAATGGCTAATAGGTCATGCAATGAACTGAGGCTGACTTGAGGGAGAATGGAGCTGTGTTTGTCTAGATTAATTATGGGGATCAAAGTTGATTTATGCATGCATAAATCATGAAATTATAAACACTTTTTTAGGAGATCTTGTGAGTATGATTATATAATCTTACTGTAAAGGTTTTATGAATTTATGATTTATGTGTGCATAAATGAACTTTGAACACCATAAATGGCTAGGCATATCCATGAGTGAGTATGGGAATTGTTTTCATGGCCCATGATCAGTTAAACCCTATGGGTCTTTCCCCCTTGATTCCTGAGTGTGTTTGAGCAGCAGGTCAAGAAGTGTATTGGGATTGTGTTCCTCTTTGATTTTACCTTGAAGAAAAATTATGAATGTATCACATTCATACAATGTTGAGGTGAAAATATCTTCTAAGATTTTAGAATTGTTAGACTTTTTCTTCTGCTCAATAAGATCAGCCCATGATCTATATCCATTGGATACAATCTCATTCTTGAGGTTTATTTCTTTGGGAATTTTATTGGTGACTCCGTTTGAAAAACGTGTGCAATAACCCATAGCAAAATACCGTTTGAAGCGTCCCATTGCCTCAATAAGAGGAGAGAATGGGCCAAGAATTGTAGTTTTTGGATCTTTTCCATGTCTGAATCCTTCAAATAATAAATCCATCAATGCCGCTGTAAAAATGCCCCTGTCTAAAATTATGGATGCAAAAATAGGGTTTCAGAATTGGATCAAACAAATCATAGGTTTCTGTGCAGTTGACTCAATCTGATGCCACACATACATGGTGGGATTTCTGCTTCCTGAACTTTTATCTGCCAAAAATTTTCTAAATGTTTTTCTGGAAATACAAAGAAGAAGAAATAATCAGGAAGTTTCTAATTTTCATTTTGTACTGGCTGTATTCTAAGACTTACCAAGCTCATCTGCCCCAGCATCCATTTCGTCTTTTCCATGATTTGGATGATGAGATTGGACTTTTTCAGGGTTGGGGTTATCAGTCTCAGGTTGGCCATTTTCAGGGCCAGTGTCAGTTTCAGTTTCAGTTTTAGGATTCGTAGTGTCAGGCTTGACCTTTCTGGGGTTAGGGTTTCTGGCGTCAGGTTGGACTTCAGGGTTAGGGGTAGTTGCCTCAGGTTGGGATTTTGAAGAATCATCTTGGGCTTGGGTGGGACCACCCAAAAGACTCTGAGCGTCCAAATCTTCTGGATTGTGACCTGTTTTATCTGGATCTTTTCAAGTTATAAATAAAATTTTAATATATCCATGATCTAATGATCCTAAGAATGTTTGGTACGACAACTCCTATTTAAAATTGATTCAAAGAAGATCACAAAAGTATTTACCTGATGTTGCCTCTTTGAGCAGTGGTTCAGTCTTGGGTGCTAACTCTTTGGTTCCTCCTTGTTTCTGAGTAGACTTGGGAAAGAAACTGCGGAACCAATTCCAAATACGTTTAAGACCATTCCAGATGACGATGAATACTTGCTTTGCTGGTTTGTTTGTTTCATTATCTGGTCTTGTGTTTTCGAGTTCAGCCTCTGGTTTGCGAAAACTTCCATAAATTGATTCCTTGTCTCTTTCTTTTGCTTTGTCTTTATCTTTTTCATTTTCATTTTCAATTTCAGCTTCTGATTTTCGGAAACTATTATCAGCAATTGTTTCCTCTTCTCTTTCTAGGCTTTCGTGTTTAGCGTTGGAATCTAAGGAATTTGGTTCTTTCAGGATATTGCAGCCATCGGGTGATAATGTTTCTGGTTGTTTTTTGTTTACAGCTGATATCCCGTCAAATAGTTCTTGAGGCTCTTTTGCCTCGTTGAGCTTTGGCCACAGGCAACAGGAAAGTATCACAACATGAAGAAAAATAAAACATTTGGACAAATGCGGTATTTTCATAGACGCTGTGATCCAACGAAGCAATGCTATGATTAAATAGATATTATCCGGGTAGATGGAATGCCAAAATTGTCCTAAATGAGCCTTTCTATCTGCCGAATCCAAGGCAGTGATTGAGCTTGGTGGTCTATGAAATATATTCGAGTTTGACAAGTAAGGGTTCACAGGAGTGCGTGTAAAGTAAAAGAGTGTGTTCGAGGGGTGGTGGAATTCACTCAAGCAAGGAGCAGCAATCAACTAGTCCAATATAGGGCTTGGATGCAAAATTTGGAGAAGCGTTCAAGTTCAACGCTCCGAAACTCAAAGCTAATACAGGTTTGAATGCTTTGCCGTCCCGAGTCGTTCCTCGAGTTGAAGCTTTGCTGTACCGAGGCTCAAGTTTTGGCCTCTCGGGTTTGTCTTGTCTCAGTAGATTTCCTCGTCATGACGGCTGGCCCAGTGGGAACGGGGCGGCCGGAGTAGTGCAACTCGCAAAAGCTCAAGTTTGATCAGGGCCAGCACGTTTCCAGTAGAGGCTGCTTGAATCATGTCCCATTGAAGGCCTTTTTTCATCGCAATGACGGCATCACTGGTCATAGCTGCGCGAAGATTGTAACCAAGACATTGTAAAAATACATTTCTCCTTTCTTAGATGTAATATTACAATGCATTGAGAAAAAAGTTCCCAATGGCCTGACAAAGAAGGCAGATCAGCATACATCACAAGGGAGAGATAATGGTGCAAAACAAACAGGAAAAGGGGAAAGACGGTCTAAGCAAGAAAACAACAAGAGAAAAAGGGCCAGGAAGGTCATCCTGTTTCTTCATCCGGATCACAGATTCTATCCCACCCATCTTCACCTCTCCTACCAATCCTGTTCTTTGTCGTTGCCTTGAACAACAAGGATGGTGAGTGGGAAAGGAATAAAAATGGTGGACAATCCAGCCGGCCCAAGGCTGCCCTCCTTGGCCAGCGTGCAAACCTTGATCTTATAGAGCACATATTCCTGCCCACTCAGCCCGCCGGAGCTTTTCTTTTTCTCCGGGTCATCGCGAGCGGTTCATCCTTGGGAGATGGCTGAGGATGACGGTCTCCAAGGGCAGTGTTGATGATCAAAAGCTTCATCGTCAAAAAGGCCTTGCCGTTGCGAGGGCTTGGAGACCGGCGAGCTTGGGAAGGTTGAGCTTCTGGCGTCAGTCCCGAGTATCGAGGGACCATTATAAGTTGCTACCACCCTCTTCGCCCAGAAGGCTTGGCAACAAGGAGTGATGCCTAGCCAAGTGATGTGGTTTATTGTCACACTTGATGATCGCCAGTGCCATCGCCGCCTTGTTTCTGCTGAGGTCCACCTGCACCTGCATTGTTTTCTACACAAATGCACACAAAGATTCCCAATTAGCGTTTTACTCTCTTGCTCCAAGATTGAAGAGCCCATGAATGGACTAACCTCAACGGGATCGCTGATCCGGATATATGACGCCCATCGAGTGGCCTCCCCCTGGTCCTCGGGACTGTGATGTGACGTCAAGACTCTTTGTTGTAAATCTTTGACTTTATTTTCAACCAGTAGTAATAGAAAATGAATAGAGATAATATCCTAGACAAGACAACTGAACACGATGACGACAACAATGATAAGAACTCAAACTAAAGAACAATTAAGCGTTTTACTCCTAATGTGTTTACTTGAAGTTACTCCTCCTAAACCGACTTGATGTTTCCTTGACTTGAGCGAGCTGTATCGCTGATTCTCGAATCACTAGGGCTTTCGGAGTCTTGATCTTCTTGTACTTGATTCCAATCGACTCGAGTGGTTGTAAGCGAGAAAGCCGAGAGAAAAAGAAACTTCCAAGTTTGCGAGTTCAGGAACACCCAGCCTCCACGATTGCATTTACATAATGCATATCCAAAATGCATAAGTGCTCGAATTACCCTCAACAGGGACGCCAACTGCCACCGGGTCCAACACGGGGCATTTTTTACAACGGAGAGGAAGGCGGGGAGGCGGAAGGGTGGGGGCGGTGTTTGCGGGTATCTGGTAGGACCGGCTTGGTGCCAGTGAGCGTAGGCTGAAGGGCGAGGAGGGGGAAAGTGTTGAGGTGGAAGAGGGCGCTGGTGTGGGGCATGTCTCTGACCGAGGTGGTGATGCAGTTGGGCGGGGCACAGATAAGGTAGGGGGAAAGGGAGCGTTCAGAGAAAAGGCATCAGTCTTGGAGAGGACCTGTCGGCGCCCGCCTTGCTTGATGGTCTTCAATTAGACGAGGGAAGCGGGCAAACTGGAACCAGACGAAGTGGCGCTGGATGACGGCGAGCTGGCGGGAAACAATGCGGATGAGCAGACGGGCGAGCGAGGGCGAGCGTCGCGGGAAGCTGCTGCTCGTTGTACGGGAAGCTGCGCACCAGAATGCATCATCGCTCGATGCCGGCGTTGGTCCATCGTGCTCCGACGCGGGCGCAGAAGTTGCCGATCAAGCAATCAGGTCAATTTGGCCGACTATGCCTTGTAGTTGTACCAAAAACCTCCATCAAATCTCAGCTACTACAAATTACAGGATCATCCTCAGCAAAATGACACCTCTGAGAAAGATGCGACAAGGGAGTTGGACTGGCGAGTGTGCGCTGAAAGAGAGAAAGACGAGCTGAGCATTGACCGATTCAAAGACAGGAAGCGGGGCGGCATACTTGAGGCCCCAGGAATCGGCCTATGTGATCACTCAAAACTTGACTTTCTCGGGAGCGACTTCCTTCGCCAGCTGATTGGGAACCTGAAGGGCATCCCAACAACAAATAAAAAGAATTGTTTTTTTTTTTTTTTGGGGGGGGGGGGGGGGGGCAAGGAGAGAGTGGGGCAGCCAGAGGGAGGCACTTTGATCGAGCCATCAAGGATGTTCTGGCGCGAGATGACGAGCTTGGAGTTGACTTGATTCCGGAGGAGGAAGGATTTTGGGCGCAGACTGGGCTTCAAGTCTAACTTAACACAAGTCCCCCACTTCGGAGGGCGCTGGTACAGCCTGGGCTGGCGCGAAGCGCGACCTCCGAAGGAAGGACTTAGCGAACTTAGCTAAGTCCCTCGATCGGAGGCGCGCGAGCGCTGTCGCGAAGCGACCCTCCAAGGAGGGACTTACGCCCTACCTCGCAAAACAGTAGGCAGCAGAAATCCCATTTGGCTGGGGAAAATTTTCGAAATCTTCAACTCTTGATATATCGACTCAAGTAAAAGCCATTGAAAATCTGAGCAGACAGATTTGTCCGCCTACATCTGCCCTTTCACTTTCCACCTTCCTGAGGTCGGATCCCTTCAAAAACACTCTTGAATCCCAAATGAAACAAAAAGGAGTTCATGGGTTTTGGGAGGGCATTGTTCAAACAGGCCTCGGTCAAAGCCATACTTTTGACACCTGTCAAAACCTGGCAGCTCTTATTTATTTTTTTAAAAATCAAGCTCATGTGTTACAGGTAAAAGAAAGATACCAGCAGAGAGCCATGCTTCTTGGCTATCTCTTGAAGCAGCTGACTTGGCCCCAGCTGTCCTTGCATAGCCTCAACAGAGGGACAAGCAAAAAAGGCTGAAAACAGACATCTGCTGCCTACTCTTTTGCGAGGTAGGGCATAAGTCCCTCCTTCGGAGGGTCGCTTTGCAACAGCGCTTGCGTGCCTCCGATCAAGGGACTTAGCTAAGTTCAAGGACTTAGGACTAATGTCCACATTTTGGCCTGAGAGATTCTTATCTTCCAAATGTTTTTGCAGGCAATTTTGTGCCTTTCAATTTTTGACCCTGTTCCCAAAGGGCCCCAGGCATGCCCTTTGGATCATCAAACTCGTCTCCCTCTTCCCTATCTTTTGCCGCTACACATGTTCCTGGAAGTCCAACCATTGTTGCTCCATGACTCTTCAAAGTTATGTATTTTCAAGGTTCCTTGAGCTGTATGCTGTGCAGATTGAACTGACCACGGAAAACAGTATGGTTTCTCAATTCAATTACACAGGAACCAGGCTCTCCATGCTCTGGTCAAGAGGCCTTGGCCACTGCAGCCCCTGCATCCAATCCTCATCATGAGGACAGGGACACAAAGCCAATTAGATGTTCAGCTATCTTGACCCTTCAGGGCTCCAGCAGAGGCTGCCTAGTCTTTTCTGTGTGAAGGGAGAAAGGAAAAAATGGCATCAAAAGGCACAAAAGCCCCAATCTCTCAGGCAAGAAGTGTGACATCATAAGTCCCTCCTTTGGAGGTCGCTTCGCTCCCCCAAGGAGGGACTTAGTTAAGTTAGGATTCAAGTACCATTTTCCCCAAGCTTAACTAGGCCTCTGGGCGGGAGAGAACTTAACACAAGTCCCTCCCATGCTTGTGGCAACACTGGGTTGATACGATTCAATACAATATTCTGGGTTTTTTCATATTGTAACTTCGCTGTGTTACCTTTTTTGCCGTTACTGTTAACGGTAACGATTTTGTTCACGCCTTGCGCATATTGAAACAATTCAATGTTTGTAAGATCATTACCGGTATGGTAACGCAAGTAACGCAATAACGGTGTTTTTCCAGCCAAAAAAGGCTAAAAAAGCCAAAAAAAACCACGATACCACCGCAATATTGACATTATATCAGCAGCAATATTGTAACGGCGGCAAATAGAATTAATAATCTAAATCTACTATTGGTAACGCACTGCTGTTACTGGTAACGGTACCGGTAACGCGCCAAAAATCGATACAATATTGTTACGTTACCATTATTGGTATCATATCGACCCAGTGTTGCTTGCGGGGTACGAGCACCCTCCCACCAGGGAGGGACTTGCACGCAATGTCTGTTGTTCCAAAATATGGGTTTATTTTCTATTTCTATATTTTCTCATGATCTTACACATTTGTTCTCACACTATTTACATATACATAGTCTATTATGGTTTTATTATCTCATTCACCAAAGTATGTAATTACAATTACTATATATAATCTCTCTTCATGAAATACATGTCCCTTGGGGGAGTTTTCTTTGTCTTACTCAGATATTAGGATTCATAGCTCTACAATGTCGAGGTTCTTGCGTGAGCAATACCAGCCAAATGGCTGGAAAGACCATAAAACCCCCCAGATGAAACCCAACCTCTCCAAAATTTGAGAAGCCGATGGCACTTCTGAAATCCTGGTGGCTTTCTACATGCCGTCCAATGTTGAAAACCCAACAAAACCTCACCAGTTTCAAGAAACCCCAATGTAAATTGGGCCAGATACCCACAAACTGTTATCACAGAACCCAGGATCAGTCCGCGGATATATCTGGTCTCATGCCTCTTTGGCAGCTATGCACTTACCTTTTCAAGCGTGTTTCACACCAAAAAAATCAAAGTCCTCTGATTCACACTTCCCCATGCCAGCTATCACCACAGCCACCACTATGGAAGACTTTGATGAGCTCATAGATGAAGATATTGATTGCTGCAACTCCAACTCAGAAGAAAATCTTTGTCAACACACCGGAAACCTCAAAGGATCAAGCAAAGCAGAAAAAGTCATTTACATCTGCAAGCTGCTCGAACTTCTAAACCTAACACCAAAGAAATTTCTTAAAGCCTTTCTTGCAGCAACAGATTCAAAAATTGCCTTTCAAAGCCGCTACTGGATTAGTTGGACTGGATGGCCTTCAACTGTGGATGTACTTAGCACACTCAAACAATGGATGTTGCACACAAAGCCAGGGAAATCTCTCTGGATCAATTGGATTCAAGACAAAGTATGTTTCCATCTTTTTATGGTATATAATTGTTTCTGAAATAATCATATGTTCAAATTCTCTTCTTATAATTAGGCAATAGAAATCCTCAATGACCAGTTACCACCAAAGGGAAATTATCCCAATGTCTCCTTCTACAGCAGCAATTCAGTTGAGCCCTCCTTCTTCCTCCATGAATCTGCCACATCTTGTGAGTGTTCAATTGGTCCGGATCACATGCCATTTCTCTACACAATCTTGATCCAGACATTGGATAAAACCACACAAAATGTTGGTGATGACAAGGACAACACGCAAATCAATCCAATAGACACAGAAGAGCGTGAAATCCTAGGGCCAGAAGGTATTACTTATGAAGATTGTTCCCCAACAACTACCCGTTCAGAAAAGGTGCGCAACTAAATAATATTACACTACTTCTGTTCACATCTGAAAAATATCCTTTTCAAGGTTGCATCCACCATCTGTTCCACCGTTGCTTTTTCCAGGAAACGGCAAATAAACGGCCTCTAACTCTTCAATAGTGTTTGATTGATGGGTGGTGGAGTATCAGATTGAATAAATGATTATTTACACATACTTGGATTGACATCATCTCGACAAACGGCCCTATTGGCACTCCGTAAATTGTCCAATCACGCCGCAAGGGACTTAAGAGCTGCCATTAAAATCAAGGAGTCAATTCCGGTTGGACCATTGCTGTGCATTGACAATCTAGATATGGAAGAGCGTGTCCATAACCAGTCAGTGGGATATTGCTCAATGATGTTTCATGGGACTTGGGGCTATGTTCATCACCCCAATCCCAAACTGCTTGAAACACTTGATCCAAACTAATTTTCCTTAGAATCATATTACAAGGCACAGTGCTGGGGAAAGTGCTGTCAACTCAAATTGATCTCAGTATGCTACTTCCAACCGTCAAAGAAGAAGACCATTTTGAGGCTGTACTGAAGAGTCAAATTTCTTGTGTCATGGTTTGCTATGTTGCCAACTTGCCAAGCCCTCCAATAAAATTCACTCAATCCCATCTGACCCTCCTCCAGTCAAACTCATTGATCCCTCACCCCCAAAAATTCAGATGCTCAAGCTTATAGAAGCTTTGGACAACTCCACCAAGGGTGCCGGACAGGTCATAGAATCAATTATCAGACAGATTGGCCTAACACTGGAGGATTTCTGCTCCCGATTACAGATAATGCATGGGGATCTTGCAACTTGTCAGAACTTCAATTCACTCGGATCCCTTTGCAAACCCAGCCAATCTCCTGGACATCACCTTCACAACATCTGTTTTCTCCTTAGAGTGTCTCATAAAATGTGGAACATCTTGCACAACATTCTCAATAGCCATTTTGGTGATCCAAAAAATACACATGACCTCGGTGCTTGGCATTTCTTGCATGTGCTTGGTTTTCCATCAGAAAAGGTTGTTCCTAAGAAAGACTATACAAGCATGATGAATAATATTGAAAATGAGCAAAAAGCCACCATTTTATACTGTCTCATGTGGGTTACTTTGTATCTGCACTTTCCTAAACGTTTCATTGTTTAAGTACTGAAGTTTAGCATTTCTAGGCTTCTTTTGCATACTGAAAACAACCCCGTACCCAAACTGGACAATCTTCCAACTCTCCCCACCACGAAGTGCAACCAAGTAGTGGAGGAATGCTACACTAAATTCTTTTCACCCAATGCCCGCCGGAATGTTTCCAAAAAGAAATCACCTAAGCTGTAAAGTATCTTGATACGGCTGCATGACTTTGCAACAATTTTTGAGGCTAATTGGGCCACAAAGGAAGGCAACATTGGGAGGTTGATGAGTATGTGGAAGGTCTGGTCTTTAATGTCACAGGCTTTAACAGGTCTTGTGAATTATTGAACATATCTTCCTCAAATGGTTTTACTACTTGAGCAATTTCTTCCCCCACCATTGAGCAAGCTCATGTGACACGACATGCTTGTTTTACCAAGTGGCAGGAAAAATCATTTTGTTCCAAAGGATTGCTACTTGGAAACTCAGAATCACTGGCTTAAATTCTTGTACAATTGGTGTGGTATAGGGATACGAGTGGAGAGGCTTCAACAGATGCTTTCAATGAAAATGAACCTAGTATGTCAATATGTTTTCAATTTTCCATCTTTTCTGTGTTCTCATAAGCGGTCAGGTTTTTCTGAATTGAACTATGTAGCTGCGTTCCATGTTTCAAAGTCTACAGATGGAAAAAAACCGGCAGCTGATCCACCAGTTGCACAAAAACATTATCAATTCAGGCTTGTTAGCTTTATTTATTCAGATGGCAACCAAGTATTATATATTAGAACAGTTGACAGAAACAAAAAAAAAGTCATATACAATTCCAGATGTTCAAGACACTCTACACGCCGGGCTGACAAATCTGCAAGAGGAAATCATGGAAACTGATCCACATCTATCTCAATTCAAGTGCCACTTGTTTTTTGATCCCACTCACAACAAAATCAATACCAGCATGGTTCAAGAGGATCCTAATCAAATTGAAAACAATCAAAACAACACCCTCAATGAACCACAATCCCCACCTGAATTGTAAACTCACAAGTTCTGTCATTCATGCAGTAATCCTGCGCCGCTTGGCTTCTTGGCAGTTTTCAGCAGCCTTTGCTTTTTTTTCTTCCTTTTTCCGTGCATCCTCATTCTCATGTATTCTTTTCTGATTCTCCACGTGTTCTTTGTACAATTCATTGGCAGTAAAATTCTTGATGAAATTGAATAGACATTCAATCTGGCCGTCTATTACCTGGGTGCCTATAATCCTCTCAAGATTTTGATAGTTATCTATCTCTTCTAATTGCTTTGTAATGGCTGCCGCATGTTTGGTGATAAATAGATCAGCAGCTGAGAACCTTCCAGATTTTGGCCGTTTGGATTGATACAAATTGTTGAATGCGTCTATCAAATGTGATTCTAACGATTTCAATATTGTTTTATCTTCATTGTTCCTCACAGGGGATGGCACTCTGCGAGTGTATTTTTGCTTAAGTTTGTTTTGTAGTAAAGGAAAATTGAGTTGATCATTGACAGCATCATCCAAGTTGTTTTTGTTTGGTTTTTTGAGGTTGGAGATAAGCTTCTACCCATTTTCAATCAATCATTTTGAGTATCAACACTGAGAAAATTTGGTCTGGCGTTTGACTTCAGCATTATAAATTGGGTCGTTGATTGAGAGTGGGATCTATACCCCGCCCTACAAAACAGTATCAATCAACATCTAGAAAGGAATGTAACAGTTTAAGTGGATTGACTTACAGGTTTT
Organism: Puccinia triticina; assembly: GCF_026914185.1. Lineage (NCBI taxonomy): Eukaryota > Fungi > Basidiomycota > Pucciniomycetes > Pucciniales > Pucciniaceae > Puccinia > Puccinia triticina. The sequence goes on from NC_070572.1 coordinate 2,451,659, forward strand.
CCACAGCAAAAGCTACCCAAAGGCAGCACAGGGTGACAGCCAGAGCATCCATACGATTGTTGTCTGTTTGTTCATAAGGAATAGTGAAAGCCAACACTTTATTCTTCCCATCTCTACAATTTCCTTTGACAAAAATGATTGCCAGGCCATCCTTCCTGTCCCTACCACATCTGTCCAGTGTGTATCAGATTTAAACCATCAGCCCCCCAAAAAGAAAAACAAATAGCAATAAGGCAGCAAAACATTACCTTCCAATAATTTGCGCTACGTTGGCTGGATCCCCTCTCCCCATATGAATCACGCATTGCACCTGCTTTCAATTTTTTCCTAAGCCAAGAGCCATTGTGGAAGAGATTAAGGGAAAGTCCTTGTTTGTAAAATCTTGCACAATAGCTAGCTTGTCCTTTTTGCCAATACAGGCGTGATAGCGCCTTGCAAATTTATTTTGAGGGTCCAAGCTATATTCCCAATTCCCACTAGCCATGTCCAACACCTCCAATACCGTGAGTGTCCTTGATAGCGTACCACTGTAGATCAGTGTAGGAACAATATCCTCATCGGCAGTCTCTTCTTTTGAATTGTACACATTAAGAAGGTCTAAGTTAGAAGCCAACGAGAAAGTCATTTTTATTCAGATGATCTGAATTTCTGGACGGCTCAACTCTCCTCGAAAGAAGTCGATTGTGTTTTCTGTAAGTTTCAAACATTTCAACACACCTTCTATTGCCACAGGCCGGCACGCAAGTATGTTTTGAAACTCCAAGCTGAATTACACTGCGTCCCATAGCTTATTGTTCATAAAGATTTCAGGACTGAGGTACACAAAGTTGTACTTTCCCTCCTTGATCTCTTCCGCAACAGTCTTGTGAAAGGTGAGCTTGGCAAGATTGATTGCAGAGAATCTTCCACTTTTCTCCTTGACTTGATTATTGCCCAACGCATCAAAAGGATTGAGCACCAATACGACACCGTTTCTCTTTTTTGGTAAAAGCTTACAATAGATTTCTGGTATCCTCAACTTGCCAAAACCGGTTCTGGCCAATAGAAAAGTATCACATCCTCTCGCAAGATTAGCCACTGCGTCAATCTGGAGCGGCTTGGCCTCTACACCATCATAGAATTCTTTTGCCAGGTTGGCTATCTTGCTTTTCAATTTTGAATTGTTCATCTGAAGAAATTTCTTGCACACCGTCATTTCAGTTCTGGCTTTGCATTTTTTTTCTTAGGTTTGCATTTGCTGCTCTTCTGTCTTACGTTTCCTTTCACCTTAGCATTTGAGTTTGGTGGTTGGGGAGTCGGCTTTGTGCTTGAGGCTGCTTTTGTTTGTTTCTTCACCATTTTCTAAAACTGTCCTTTGTAAGGAAGAATACTGAGGGACTCAATCATTGGCAAGGACTTGGCGCAATTTAATTCAAACTTGGATATCTGGAGAAAAATAAGTACATACTGTGGATCCGTGCATGCAGGTCCAATCCACTGATCTGAAGGCTATTTCAAAACAGAGATTTAACTCAATTTTGCCATTTTGGACTTGTTGGGACAAGGCTCCCTTGAAAAACACGTAGAGGGTGTGATAAAGGCACTACAATTTTTTTTCTTCTTGTACATGATAGGCAAGAGGCTAGGCTCCATTTCCACCTATTTTATTGCTGGTTAAGATGCTCAGGTGTAGGTGCTACAGGACGTTGAAGGCAAGAAACCACAAAATGTTGCGAAAATCCTGTTCTTGTCAGGCCACGACCCCGACTTGAGACGTAAGCCTCTCCTGCGGAGACGCTTCGCGCCTCCTCGGAGGGGCTTAGTTAAGCTTGAGAATCCAGATGGCAGGAGTTTACAATCACCCCAAATGATATGCGTCTGAGGTTTCCGGGGGCCGCGCAAATTTTTGGGGGGGGGGCGCGCGAGTTCTGCTGGAAAACCGCTGGGTGTGGCTGCGGAGAAAACCACACCTGCTTGCGGGTGGTGTTATGCTAAATTCATCATTCAAACAAAGAATTTTTTGAAAAATATTGAACAAAGATTTTCACCCCAAAAAAGTTATGTTATCCAAAACCCCCCCAAACTCAAAAATAAAAAAATTACTTTACATCACGTTACTCAAAAAAAATGTTATTTTACCCAAATGGCTAATTTGGATAACTAAAAAAAGTTATGGTATCCAATTAGCCCTCTGTAAGGTACTGTAACGTAACAGCCCACCCTTGATAGGAGGATCCATTCTTCAAACAAAAGATAGGTTTAGATTAACACCAGGAAAAATAAATTGTCACCAGAAATCAGGTGACATCAAGCAACAATGACTGTCACTTTGTTGCTGCTCTGGTGCTACCACAACTAGGCTACAATGGCCCATTTGTTTCCTATAGGGCGCTGTGCAACTGGTGGGTAGCTCATTGGACTTAGGCTGATGTCACCTGTAGTCTAGTGACATTTTGTTTTGCCTGGTGATTGTTGTTTTGGATTGGGGGAGGCTGAGAAGCAATGTGAGGCTTTAGCTGGGAATATAGAGGAAAGCAGCAGGTAAAAAGCCACTCAAGAGTGCTTGCCCCCAGTGAAGAAGAAGGCCCAAGAAGATTCCAAACATGGAAATGAATTGAGAGATCTATCCAACCTTTAAAGACAGAAGTGTTGAGTGTGATTTCCCAAAATGGTAATCAGTATCAACACTGGGTCGCTACGCTACGCTACGCTATTTCAGCGCTACGCGTTAGCGTAGCGGCAAAAAGCGCCCGGCTATTTTGCATAGCGTTAGCGCGCTGTTAGCGCCGCTACGCTACGCTAATTTTCAGCGGCGCTAACAGCGCGCCAATTATTTGTTAGCGTTAGCGCGCCGCTACAGTCGCTACGCTACGCTGCGCTGCGCTGCGCTACAGCGCTTTTAGCGGAAAAAAAGCCCTTTTTTCCCGCTAAAGGCGCTGTAGCGCAGCGTAGCGCGCGCTCTTTTGCGCCCTGCATGTTTAGCGTTAGCGCAATTGCGCGCATCTGCGCTAACGCTACGCTATCAGCTAAAATAGCTGCGCACCGCGTGCGCGTAGCGTTAGCGCATATGCGTGCAATTGCGCTAACACTACGCTAAAAAATAGCGCATTTGCGCTGCGCTACGCTACGCTAACCGCTATGGTTAGCGTAGCGACCCAGTGTTGTCAGTATCAGTATTTGATGTAGGTGAAATAAATTTTTGGGACCCTTTCAATCCCAGATAGTAGGCCATGAATGTCATATCCCCTTTAAAATTGTCTGATTTGTATGAGAAGGAGAAGTTGTGCACCTGGTAAGCTCATGTGGAAGAGAACATACTCCTAGACCTTAGAATCACCTTTGGCATATCTCATCCATGACACCTCCTTCAACCAAACTTGTGGGAACTTCTGTGTTCCTCATGTGAATTTTACCCAAATACCCAAATCAGTTCACATCACTATTAGGCACACCTATCTAGTTTTTTTTGCCTTCTCCACTGAGCGCCTCCTGCTGGATACCACAACAGCACATGCTGGAAAGCTGTAGCGTAGCCGGTCCATCCGGATGCTCTCAGTGACCCGGAGACCCCGGGTATAAAGCCCCTCAATAGGGGGCTCCGGGGCTGTGATAGATGTGAATGCAGAGGTGTCACAAGGACTGCATCCGATGACAGGGTGATCTTACACAGCAGTGTCCCGACCCCAATGACCCAACATGTACAGCTTGACGGACAAATATCATCATTACCCAAGTTAAACATCAATATCTACGCCTTTAAACAAGCACGCGTCATCAAACCATCCGATCTAGCCCGACGAGGAGAGCCAACCGGACGAGATGCAGCAGCCTCAAATACTCGGGCCCTGTCGACAGACGAGACAGTTTCCCCCCCATCAGCGAACAACCCCAGAAGAATTATCCTATAGGCAACCTCCAAAATTTAATTCTGAGACTTATCGACTGATTCAGTACAGCTATCGTTATACCCCTGAAGCTTCCGCTTGAGTGATTATACTTCTTCCGCCGCTTCTCCTCGTCCTCGTCCTTCCTCGCTTGAGAACCTAGTTGTGAATAAGAACTGAAGCAACGACTCTCGGTTTCACAGATTCGATCATCGCCCGTTTGTGTTTATCGTTGCAAGTCCGAGCGGTTTTCTTTTCAGCAACGTGAGTACCCACATCGTGAATGTTTGCAAGTCTCGACATCATATAGATCGGCTCCTGCCTTCCATCATCCAACCGCTATCTTTATCCATCGAGCTCCTCGTAAACAAAAATATACTCAATGCTCGTCGAGGATGATCAATATAAATGAATTAATAATGAAACGTTTATCTATACGTGTGGTCGTAAGATTCCAGAAAACCAATCACAGCCCTGAGCACATCTAGCTCGGCCGTCTGTTTATCCAAACAGTGGGACCGAGAAGTGATCTAGGCTGGTTAACTGTCGCAGGTCAATTCAGCGTTAAGTTTACTCCAATCGTTTGATTACCCGCCATATTTCTTGCTACCAACATGGTAATGATCATAGCCAAGGCCCGGTGCGGCTGAGCCGACTGTTTATCTTATAACCGGCAGACCAATCAGCTATCTGGATCGGCTGATCGTAGCAGCTGCCCAAAGCTGCACTAAGATTGCTCGACTCGTTTGATTTTCCCTGTTCCTCCTGCGACCAGCATGACATTGACCATCAACTGAGATACCGACCGCAGTACACATTCGGCTCAGCCGTCTGTTTATCGAGACCGATGGGCCGGCTCCCGGTATCTGCTCAAAACAGCATTAAGATGACGTCAATCGTCTGATTTTTCACCATATCTCTCGCAACGAGCATGGCCTTGATCGTCAGCCAAAGTTATGAAAATGCTGGGGTGAAGAATGATGACAATCAGCCTCGATCAGCCTGGCTCTGCTCCGTGCCAATGCCGTGATTCTTGAATGAGCATGGATGAGGTGAGAATGCGATGGTGGTGTGTGCTGTGATCGGTGTATTCAATTTGCCGTTGGCTGGTATTCAATATGTTCCTATCCCACCCTTGCTTGGCCCCCGAGCTTCCGCTGACCCCCTCTGCCGCCCAGTTGACCACCGCAGGAGCTGAAGCGACTGCCTGGTGCTGCACATCCTAGGAGCAACGATACCAAGTGAGTACTTTTATCCTGTCCTGTCGGCATGTTTCCATCGATGGCTGATACACTCTTCGACTCCAGAAAAGCCATCCCGGCCCGGGATCTCCTCGGTCGATTACTTCGGAACAAGACCTCCTCCTTATATGCATATTGGTATGTCCTGTTTCATGCGCTCGCTTGGTGAGACCAGCACTATGTAAACGATTGACTTGAATATCCTTCGCAAATCAAATTCAGTCTGTATAGATTCATAGCCCTTCGATTAATTCATACCGAACATTCTCATCATGCTCTTACCTAAATTTGCTACCCACATCTCACCTTTCAAGCTTTCCCATTTTGCTAACCGAGGACACCAGCACATACAATCAACCTTTCGGAACACCTTCAACTTCAATCTCAGTTCGACTGTCGGCCAGAACTCTCACAATCTCAGCAACTCCACCACTGCTACCGGACTCGGCAGTTCCACCTCCGGATCGAGTGCCTCTGGCGGAGCCGGTGGAGCGAAATGGAACGCAGGTAGTCGCACCAATTGGAACCAACAGGTATGCATATGCAAAAGCAAACACACTACCTATCAGCATTTCTAAATGGATTCCCTCTTCCTGACCACCGTCCTTCCTGCTCCTATCAACAGGCTCACAGCCGTCTCCTCACACAGACTAACGCCACTTCTCAAGACGGTCTTGGCTCGAGGTGGACTGAGGATGATGAAGACCGTGATGAACTTCGCCCTAAGTACCTCAGCACGATCGGCATCTACAACAAACGGAACCGCACCATCTCCTCAAGGTGGCAACACGAACAAAATGTGCTCAACTCAACTTCAAGCCTCGGATTGGAAGGTGTCAATCTACAGGTCACCTGTAAGACGGCATTTGTTGAACCGAACTCAGCCAACTCGACCGGAGATCCCTCGACCGAATCCCTCGATCAGATTCTCGCCTCATCTCATGAACTCCGTTCCTATTCAAACTCGTCGACTCGTCCCTACCGCCCGCTCTTTATCAACCGGAAACCCAGTCGCAGACATTCCATTCATTGCATTCCTGCCTCCGGGTCAATCGTCACGGATTCAACGACTCATGCCCGCAGGTTTTCCACTGGAAATCTCGCCCTGTCTGAATCTACGTGGCTGAGCAATCCGACCGACAGTGCACGAGCAGCTCGGCGAGACCACTCAACTGTAGCCCCTCAGTCCCAGCCTGGGCTCGGCGAGAATGGGCCTCTGATGACCAACCCATCCCCTCGATCGGATAAGCTGGATCCAAACCAACCACAGTCATTCGATCAACAATGGCTTCAAAGGGCGACCCACACCATTCTGACAACCGATCAGAATTACCATTCGACCTTTTACCAACTTCGCAGGATGTTGGATTCTTACATCAGCTCAACCACCCAACCGAGTTCTGATGTGATCGATCTGCTGTTCTGGGGAATGGTCGCCAACAAACCGAACCAGGAGCCGATCGACAACCTGTTGAAATGCCACCACTTCCTCCTCCAGAATACTGCTTTCCAGCCGACCCCTCAGACCTACAGCATCTTACTCAGTGCTCTATGTAGACGGGATCTCAACAACGCGAAAGAGGTACTCTATCGCAGGACCCGACTGGCCCACCTCGCTGTCAACCAACAGCTAAACCAAAGCCTGCCCAATCTCTCCCTTGTTCCTGTTGACGCGTCTGAGGACAACAAGGTGAGCATTCATTTGGATGCTGAGCCCAACTACCTCTACGCCACCCGGCTATTCGACTCCCTCGATCGGGAAATCATCAAGCAGCTTCAACCGGCAACTCTAGAGAACCTGATTCAAGCTTCTGCAAACATCAATCTCTTTGACCCCGATCGCTCTAAAGTCAACCCTGCCGCTCGACTCGAACTTGCAACCAAGGCATTCAAGATCTTGGAAGACCGCCAGGAACTGACCGCTGAATCGTATTCGAATCTGATTGTCCTCTTGGGTTTCACAAACAAACTGCCACAGGCCACGGCTCTGTTTGAAAGCTACAAGCAATCTCGATCTGATCCCGATAGCCAGAGCTCGACTCGGGTTCATCAGCATGCCCTCCAACCTCCATCTTCTTTGACTCGGGCGGCCCCTGATTCTTTAACTGTGCAGAGATGCCAAGCTGAGCCTGTGAGCGAAGATAGCGATTCGCGCGTATTACTGTCTCTGATGCGCGTCCACTTGGCTGCCGGAGATACATTTTCGGCTGTCACCTTGTTGGAAGAATCTTTGCGACCGACCGTCGATCCATTGTCGACTTTCAAGAGCAGCGCCGAGCACATCTTGGAAGTCATCCTCGGCTTTATCCGGTTGGGAGACTATTCCTCAGCCTCGACGTGGATCAAACGACTCTTCAGTAGTGATCCTGCCACTTACCATCTCAATGATCCCAACCGTCGCCGAGAGTTCATGGACCGAATCGTCAGTCAGGTCTGTGGGCCCACCCGTGGGTTTGAGGGGATCGGCGTGGCATACGATGCGGCGATGATCAGCATCGACCAGATCGACTTTCAGTTCGACAGTCGAGGCATGGCCGCTCTCATGGCCAGACTCCGGAACGTGTTGAATTCAGCTCTGGTCAACGCGCTCCATCAGTCAGCGTGTCTCAACTCATTGGCCCACCCGGACAACCCAGCGATGATCGTGAGGATCCAAGACTCGCTGGAGAAAGCATGCTCGATCGTCTGCTATCTGATAACGAAACGCGCGGCCTTGTTGAAGGCTGACAACGAGAAAGTCGAGGCGATCTCGGACTTGCAGACCTACGGGATGATCGAGAACTTCGCCAATCGGGTGATCCAGAGCTGTGCTGCGGTCAAGAACCAATGGATCGGCAACCGCTCCGAAGAGTTGATGGGCCTCGGTCGGTTCAGTGACGGCTTGCTGGTCCGGCTGATGTCACATTACTCAACGCTGCCAGACATACGGGATGTCCAGGCCGTCAGCTTGGAGCTCCGTCAGCAATCCTCGTATCTGACCGGCCTTCTGACGAGCTATCAGAGCCTTCTTCAACCAATCCCGGGATCCGACGATCACCCGACACTGCTCCAACACCAGTTCAAGTTCGGATTGCAAATCACCACGCCGATGATCCTCAACAACCTGTCTCTGACTCTTGCCTCGCAGTTCCACAAGTCCTACGCCTCAACTCCTGGCAATGATCTCCAGCTGACTTCGATCAATGATTGGGCTATATTATTGAGCATTGGTGCGATACTGGAGATCCAAGCGCGGGAGGGCAAGACTGCTGACAACAAGCAGAGCGTCCTTGAACCCTTGATGGCCCGGTTCGGGGCAGCGCTACGAAACCCGCATCTGCAAGTCGACCAGCTGGACCCGACCTTTGATCTCCAACTCCTGCTTCGAGTCATACACCATTACCGTCTCAAGACCACCCCCGCTGATCCTCGTCTTCAGGCTTTCTTCACTAAGCTTCAGCAAGACTTCCCCAGCTGGCAGTCCGAGTCCTCTGCCCGCTTCGAATATTATGCCAAACAGGCTGATACTCAATCGTCTAATCGGTTCGGAAAGCTACGGGAAGGCCAGACCCCCCTCGAAAGCTCTCCCGGCGGAGTCCCACCTGTGAGCCACAGTCAACCGCCCTCTCCCTGCCAGGCCGTGCCCAGCAGAGCTCCAGTAGCCTCCTCCCCACCAGCGACTGCTGAGTTCAGCCTACCGGCCGAGCGGCCGGCGTTCAAGACGTTCAACGAGCAGCTGAGCCAAGTCGCGCTGAGCATGTTCTGTTCGAAGGACGAGCACGAGCTGAACCGGCTCCATCGGGCGGTGCAAGAGTCGACGAACGCGGGGCATTATCTGAGTGCGGATGCGTTGTCGGCGCTGATCGAGACGTTCGGCCGGCTGGGCCAGCTCGACCGGCTCCGAGAGATGTATGTCAACGCGCACATGGCCCTCGCGTCCCTCGATAGCACCACCAATGAGGCCCGTGCCCTCCGCTCTATCAGCTGGACTCGCGTCGAGGATCGGATGATCATCGGCCTCGCCTATTGCGGCTTGCTCGACGAAGTCGCGATTCACAAGAGCCGCCTGCTCGATAACGGTTACTCTCCCTCTGCTGACGCCTATGCTGCTATGATCCAACACGCTCAAGAAACTACTGATGACGCAAGCATGGCCCTCAATGTAAGTTTGCTTCTCATCTGTTCTTTTTTTCTTCTCAGACTAACGTGGTTTTGTTTTGACAGTATTTCGACGAAGCCAACCGGAACAAAGTGAGCCCGAACACGTTCCTGTGCAACACGATAATCTCGAAGCTGTCGAAGGCGCGCCGGTCGAAGGAAGCCTTGCAGGTGTTCGAGCTGATGAAGTCGTTGAACGTGATGAGGAACTCGGTGACGTTCGGGGCGATCATCAATGCGGTGAGCAAGACGGGCGACGAGGCCAAGGCTGAGGAGCTCTTCCAGGAGATGCTCGTCTCGAAGAACTTCAAGCCCAGGATCCCGCCCTTCAATACGATGATCCAGCTGTTCACCCAGCACGCTAAACAGCCTAATCGGGAGAAAGTCTTGCATTACTATGGGTTGATGCAGAAGTATGAGTTGGCCCCGTCTGATCATAGTAAGTCGACCGGTCTTTTTTGTTTTTTTGAGGTTGGGGAGTGCATTATTGACTGACCGTTGATTTGTTGTTGGACAGCGTACAATCTACTGATGCAGGCGTATGGGATGATCGAGCCCTGTGAGCCGGCAGCTATGGAGAGGGTGTTCCGGCAAGCGTGTGCGGACCGGAAGGTGTCGATCACGGGTGCACATTGGTCGACGTTCCTGAATGTGAAGGGATGTGTGGAGAAGGACCTGGAGGGAGCGATGGCGCTTTTTGAGCGGATCAGCCGGGACCCGAGTGGGCAGCCGCGCTACCATCGCCGGGGCGGCGCGGTTGAGAATGTTGTCCGGCTGCCGGACGCGGTGTGTTACGAGGCGCTCTTCAACGTCTTCCTCGCCTTCAAGCGGGCCGACCTGGTGCCTGCTTACATGGCCCGGATGAAGCGGGACGGGGTGCACATGACGGCGTATGTGGTCAACACGCTCATGAAGGTCTATGCGGCCTCGAACGAGCTCGAGACTGCGAGGAGGCTCTTCGAGAGCCTCGTCGACCCGCCCCCGGGCCAGCCTGCGCTCTTCAACCATCCCCAAAACTCCCCCAAGCCTACGGCCCCCTCCCATCTCCTGCCTGTCAACGGCTCGGTGGGCTCGGTGGACGACCCCGTCTACCGCGAACCCTCCTGCTACGAAACTATGATCCGCATCGAGTTCGGCGCTGGCAACCTCGACCGCGTCCAGTCCCTCCTCGAGAGACTCGACCATCGCAACTACCCCGCGGCTATCGTCTCCAGGATCAAGAAAATCGTCTCTTCTTAATCTTCTTGGGCTTCTGTTAATTGTTTTTAGAGAGACATGTGATACACGATTGATTTTTGATTTTTTTGATGATATCCCCACTCTGCATCCTTATAATGAAAATGTAATTTTGTGTTAGCTTGCGCAGTGCTATGTGTGTTTGTGTTTGTGAGGATGAGGCTGCACGAGTCCAGCCCCGAACTACTTTTATTCTGAAGTTGTTCTTGGGATGGATCGCCTGCCGAGCGAACTCTGGGAACTCATCCTCCGCCAGATCCCCAACTCGCTCCTCCGCCAAACCTGCCTCAGCCTGCGCACCCTCACCCCACACATCCCGCTCAGCCACCAGTACCGGCACCTCGCCATCGCCTCCGACGCCGAGCTCAGCCGCCTCCGCACCGACACCGCCCCGCCGAATGCCCACCTCGCAGCGCTCATCCACTCCGTCTCCCTCAGCGCATGGCGCCTCAGAGACAACAACCTGCTCATCAACCTCATCAACTCCGCTCCGAACACCAGGCTCATCTTCCTCCACATCGGGCCCCTCTTCGCCCCCGAGCAGCTCGACGACCTTCTCCGCAAACACAAACCCTCGCTCGAGCTCCTCCTGCTCCGCTTCAACCAGAACGTGTCCATCCGATCATGTCCGTCTTTCTCTCTCTATACCAACAAGAAACACTCACTGAGACTGCATGTTTTTTGTTTGTTTGTAGATGAGCCCTTCCTGAAAGGCGCTTACTTCGACACCTGCCTGGAGCTGCTGGCCAAATGGCCTGAGACGCCATGCTTCCAGAGCCTGTCCTTTGTCCAGGACCCGCCGCCCCAGCCGGTGGAGAAGCAGATCCAGCACGAGGGCATCGCCCAGCCGATCATCCTGTTCCGGTTCTGGGCGATCACCGCGCTGGCCGTGTCTCCGCTGGGGCGCCATCTCCGGCGGCTTCGGCTGCGGATCCCGGGGCGCAACCTGGCGGGGGCGCTGACGAGCACGTCGACGAGGGTTGAGAGGGTGGATGTGGGCCCGGCCCTGCATGTCGACCTGCCCGTGCCGCCCTTCCCCAGCCTCGAATTCCTCGACATCTCCACCTCCGCCCTCCCCTCCGTCGTCACCGGCCTCGGCCCCATCCTGCGCCGCTTCCCCTGCCTCACCCATCTCGTAATCGACCGCGCCGGACTCATCGTCCCCGCCAGGTTCCCCGCCGACATGGACCGGGTAGACGAGACCCTCAGGGCCATCGGCTCGTCCGTCGCTACCGCCGGCTTGCCCCGCGCTCTCGAGGCTAAGAAACTCTGGTCCGAGGCCCATGCCGTCTTCCTCCAAGCCCTCGCCCTTCGTCACGTCTCCGATACATCCGCGTCGATTGCCGAAGACCGTCCGCCGCACCAGCCCACCGCTGGGCCGTCAACCACGACTACAGCCAAGACTCGGAGAGGACGGAGCGCATACGCCAGTGCCCCGCGCTGGAAACCAGCCACCCTAGCCCCGTCTTCCTCCACGCCCTCCACCACCATCCTCCCTTCCTCTTGCCCCTCTTCTCAGAAGACGCGACTTGAGGACGAAAGGATACCGGAGAAAGTGAGCTTCCTGCCCGACTACTCTCGCCTGCTCTCGCTCTGCTGCGGCACCGCGCTCTCCCCCGCCGCTCCCGAGGGGGAAGCCGGCGAGGATGGTGAGGAGGAGGAGGAGAAGACCCGGGAGGCGTGGGAGAGCACGTTCCGGGGCGGGTTCCGGACCGGCTTGGCCAAGGTCGACGCCGCCGTTCAAGAGGCCGTCGAGGGCCATCGGAGGGCGGTTAAGGTCTGGAAAGTCGGGCTGGATAGGTTGCGCAAACCACAGCTCGTCGGCGGCGGCGGGAGCAAGACCAAGGGCACGGCGGACGGAGCCGATCCGGACAACGACAAGCAGGCCGAGGAGCGGGCGGCCGAGGTTGCACGGAAGCTCAACAACCGCCCCGTCATCCTCGTTCTTTCTCCCTCCCCACCCCCATTCACCGGGCCGACGGGGCCGGAAGAGGGGCTATTTGGGCGGTTCAAACGGGCCCTCAACCTCGTCGAGCTGCCCTCCTCGGGGGAGGAGGAGGAGGAGGAGGAAGAGGGGGCGCTGGAGCGGGCGATCGCGGGGTACAGGAACAGCAGAAGACGCAGCGACGACGGGCCGGCGTTTTGTGTGCGCAACGGCTGCGCCAAGCACGGCGTTGTCGGCTGGATGCCGCCCGAGCATGAGCGCCCGGTCCGCCTCATCCAGTCGCGCCGCCCGCCTCCTCTTACCCCCGAACACCCGCCGGACGAGCACCAGCTCGTCGCTGGCTTGCAGGCACTCGCGCTTTCCCCGCCCCGCGAGAATGACGCGCTATTGGCGGATCTCGGTGGCGAGCTACGACATCCCGTCGGATGCGCTCATTTGGTCGCAAGGACGATGTGGGACGTCGATTCGTGGTAGCCTTCTACCTTTCTCTCTGGACGCCCTTTTCTTTCCACCCTTGTCTTTTGCTTCTCTTGTTATAGGCTCTGCTAAGGGTCGGTCTCAGCCCGCAAACACTTTTTCTGAAGGGTCTTAGCTGTTGCGCGTCTCCAAAGCGATGGGGATGGGGCTTGTGGCACGCTCTCAGTCGCGGCAAGGCTCGAGGCGCACCAAAGCCAGCGCAGTCCTTTTCCGCTGGGTGTTGCCTATCACAAATGAGTAGCACCGGAAAGAGGGCCAGGTCGGCCTGTCCAGATTTTTCCGAGCCGGGCCGGTGTTGCCCGGCCGAAAATGAGCGCTGAGCTTCCTGGGCTAACCCAGCCTTCCGGGCAGGTCTGCCCTCAATCAAACACCGCCATCACCTCGCAAGCAACCTTGTGAACTCTTCAGGAGAAAGCAGCGGGTGTAACACGTACGGTACTCAGGGTGTTGCCCATCACAAATACGGTGCTCGGACCCCGCGAGCACGTGAGGGACTTAGTTTATGCGCAAAATGAGCCGGTCAAACTGCCAACGCTGTTTTCAATGGTGCAGAGGTGTTGCCCATCACGAACGAAAGCTCGCTGGGCTTAGCTTGTGATTCCAGCTTCGGGCAACACGAGTTGGCACGAAGAAAACTAAAGGTCGGTGTGTAGGCCCGGAAAACTGAGAAGGGGAGATCTGACTCGACAAAAGATTAGCGGACGAAATCCGAAGTATAGACTGGGAAAGATGGTATATCAGCCAGGATATGAGGGCGGGTATGCGGACCGACAGAGCTCGAGACTGGCGGAAGAGACCAAGATGAGTTTGCTTGTGGACTGGGGAAGCCAGGCAGAGTGAAGTGAGCCACACGGGGACAGACGAGAGCAAAAGGGAGAGGGACACGAGAGGACAAGCAGATTCAAGCCTGCTTAATGTGTATGTACATAGGACTGATGGTTGTTGCAGAGCTTTTTGGACGACAGTTGATATGTACCTCCTTACCAAGGAAGATTCATCCCGGTGCAGCATGGGTCCGCTGGCCGGATAACCCAAAGAAGCTGGTTTATACACACATGATAGTTTTTTACATTGTTATGGCTTTGATACCCTCAACAAATGATATTTCAGGTTTACAAAAGAAATCAACCTAAGTGATGCGAACAGGCTTGATCCGCGGAAAGTTTTGTTGGGTTAAGATGATCGTTTTGCTGAGAATGAGTTAATGTACTTCATGATCTCGTCAGCGTCCGCCATACCGCGCAGCTTGTCCAACATGAGTTGTTGGCCCTCTTGTCGACCCTCCTCCTTGGCTTCCTCGATGGCAAAGGTTGTAGCATTGGCAACTACCTGCAACTGCTCCAGTTCCTTCCTATAGGCGACCGACTCCTCGCGCGAGAGGCCCGCAATGCGTACTGTCTCTAGCAGGTGCTTGAGGTCTTCACTGTCTTGGACCCACTTCGGAATCGTATTGTTAGTCGAGCCAAGATGTCGGAGTAGCCAGACAAGCTGCTCCCGGGGTGTTTTGCAAGCATCGGCAGGCACATGAAATGACGGAAGCGATATCAGAATGTAGTGTGCAACATCATTGAATGGTAAGAATCCTGGTCGAGGTGCTTCATCAGGATATACCAGAGATTGCTTGCCATCGAAGAAAGTGGAGGCTGGGCACAACCACGCATCCTGGAGCTCAGTTGGGACTCCTCGGAGACGTTGAAAGGAGAAGTCGCAGATCGCAATCACGTAGACCGGAGACAGCTTAAAGTTCCACGTAGACTGAGTTCGCTCCCATCAATTCTTCTTGAATTTGACTCCAAGATTGTTTTCAACATTTTCTTGAAACAGGTTGGGAGGAACTTGACTGCCAGACCAGCCTTGTTTGTCGACAATCAGTCTTGACGAATGGTAGACCAGTCGATTGAGAAAATGCGGTTCCGGGGCAACTTGCATCTCCACATTCACCAATTTGTTGTCGTCTGTGACACAGAGAATGTCGTACCGTAGTAGTCAAATTCCGGCAAAAGAACCCACAGATTCGGTTGGCTCATACCCCACATTTCGAACAGTGGAGGAGATAGGGCGCTTTGGAGTATTTTTGTTTGACGTGGAACGTGACAAGGATGGCGTGGAAGGCTGGGAGTATACAGGCTTGAGTGTTGTTACCTGGTGCAGCCGAACGTCCGGTAATATTGACCTCAGGAGAAAAATGAGGGCATCTCTGTGTGAGTGTTTTTTTTTGAAAAATTCAGAAGAAAGTGTATTAGTTTTTTTTAAATAAATATTCAAAAAAGTACATGCTCAGCTTACGCATCACCAAATAGCCGCTTGAAGGCTGCATCCGTAGTAACACGCATAAAGTTGTCAGTGTTCATGGCCTTGGGGTGGGGTGTCTAGTGCGGCTGGGTGGTGTGGCTGAGTGGTTGCGGCTGGGTGGTGCGGCTGGGTGGTGCGGCTGAGTGGTGCGGCTGAGTGGTTGCGGATGGTTGTGCTTGAGCTTGTTCATATGTATGTACATGGACCCAGCTAAGCTAAACGTGATCCCGTCGTTTCAGGGGTCGGGGGGCCGGGGACCCGGAGCGCCCACACCTATTGCAGGCTTGCTTCGCAAGACCAGACGCCCGCAGCAGCGAGGGACAAATTTCGGTTTCGAGTGGACATCGGCATCAACAAGCATCAACACCACTCAGCATGGCACCACGACCCAGGAAACGTGTCCGACGGAGAAGAGTTACAGAAAACTTCGACGACTCAAGCGACTCATCAGCATCTTCATCCTCTTCAGCCTCGAGTCAATCAAACGATCCAACAGCGAAAATCGTACGTCCATATATGTGTCTCGAAGTATTTATATTTGTTTCTGACAGAAAGATTTTCATCAAACCTATTATCTCACAGACCAGCAAGTCTTCGTCTGATAGCAGCGAAAGCTCAAGTGAGAGCGAGTCGACAGATAGCAGCTCGTCTTCTTCATCAAGCTCCGCCTCTTCGTCGGCCCGACCGACAGCAAAGCGAGGTCGATTGGCCAAAAAACAAACACGCGTCGGCCAACAACAGCCCAAACAAGACGCAGAACCGGGGTTAACAGAAACAACTTGCAGATCACCGTCACCCGTTGCACAGTCACCACCAGCTCCTTTACCAAGCTCCTTCTTCGACCCAGACCTTGCACTTCCCTATCTAGATTCGCCGCCCGACTTCAGTCTTCCGGCAGGTTTCGAAACCCGGCCGGCCACCCGGCAAGTCGATGGCCTCCAATCCGCCCGTCAGACACTGGCGCAAGATGAGGACAGATTTCGCGCCTGGTACATGACGACGATCGTCGACCGATTTCCGAACGAGTTGGACCAGCTTCGGACGTCTTGCAATTCCCAGAAGGCGCATTCTAATCTCGACTTGCTGGTTGCTGCACTGGGCTCCGGCGTCGACATCTTTGATGATAGTGTTGCCCTCTCTTCTTCCTCTGATACTGCGACAAAGGTCTCACATCAAAACCCGTCTTCTTCCAAGATGGCCTTGGACGACCATCATCTTGTTTTAGAGTCTCTCGACTTGGCTGATGCAAAATTATAAAAACCCCCCGTAACTAGCACGGAAAGTCTCTCCATAACCCGTAACCAAATGCAAAAAAAAAAGACACAGAATCCGTTACGAAAAATGAAATGACAATCTGTTACGAAAAATGAAATGACAATTGTGTTCGCAACAAGTACGTGAGATGAGCCGTCACAGTGAGAGAAACCGTTGCCGTCGCGACAAGGATGCGACGAAAGGCAAAGCTCAAGTTCCCGCTCCCCCTGGAGGCATCATTGGTATAAGAAACCGACGGTGTCCTCAAAAAAATACATTCTTATTATTTACTTGCTTCCATTGCTGCTCACTTCGACGCCCTCCCCATCGTGCAAGCGCTTCCAAATTTTTGCTGTCTTCTTTTGATCTCTACTCACCGGTCAGGTGTCTCGATATCCCGGCTATATCAACCTTGTAAAGCTGTATCACCCCTTATGTATGCCGCGACTTCTTGTCCGGGCAGTCCGCGCAAACAGCTTCCCCTGGCCGACCTCCGTGCCCCAGCCCGCACTTGTGTCCCCCACATCCCTACTCCTTACCTCACCTTCCCCACCGCCAGGCGCCCAAGTTGTTTGCGGGCCTCTTAATTGTAACTACTGTCGAAGCCTTCCCTCGCCACATCTTTACACTCCAAAATTCGTCGTTACTTATATTTCATCGCTCATAGTCATTGCTCATTCATCATCATACAATACAAAGACTCAGTCAAACCACACCAGCACACCTCTTTCCAACTCCTTCAAACAGTCCAGCCATGGAGGTAGAGTGGGGACGACACAAGTACTACAACGTTAGAAGCGAAATAAAGGAAATAAGGTAGTGACGGTAGTAAGTAAATCCCCGATGAGCCAGAGAGGTTAGCGGATCTGTCTGCTGCTGGAACCGGTGGCCTCCTGAACCATGTTGAGTAATTACAGCGCACCCTCCTGGAACCTCACCATGATGTCAATGGTGGCCACTGACAGCTCTGTTTATGAAGCTTGGGGCAAAAACCCGTCAAAAATAAGGGTTTTTGGCCCTGTCACTATAACTGTGCTGATATAAACACTGGTAATTTAAATTACCAAACTTGTTACGTGGCAAATATGGCCACTAAAAGGGTTTTAACACTCTGTAACAGAGGAAGGATTAATTATGTAATTAATAATGGGAATTATTTTTGGTGTAATACTAAAAGTAGGTGGTAAGCGCTTAAACTGATTGGCTGCTTGACAGAGGCGGTGGTCTTACGGCAACTACTTATAAGGATAAAGCTTTAAATATGCTAATAAGGGATTTTGGATGATTTAACCTGAGGGCCAAATAGGCCTCTATTTATAGAGGGGACTTCAGTGGGCGCAACCACTAAGTCCTTTTCTCCTTATGGGTGTATCCTGAGGTGTACACGTGAACAAGGCTTGGCTGTGGGCAATTTATTTGTATTATAATAGACTAATTTCCCTGACTCTGTCACATGACATATTTATAACCAATTGTCATGTGAAAGAGCTTCTGTAGAAGTCTACATAATACTTTCACAGGGTATTTTTACACAAGTAATATTACTCTTTAATGTACAATAGTTTATTTTTATTTACTTTGTTTGTTTTACTAATTTTTTGTATGTAATACTATTTTTTGGGTGCTTTCTGGGGCCAATTCTTATTTATACAATTAGTACATGAAGGAATAGGAATAAGGGGTTACTTTGAGTGGGCGACTCCCCTTAATTTATGATGAGGAATCAGATTCTGCAATAATAATTTAATAATTATTATTATTTACTAAGTTATTGCAGTCTTCTGGATACTTGATGTATCTCTAAGGCTGACAGCCGCTGCCGCGAAAAGTTTGCGGTTAATTGGTGCCCGCATTGCCTTGTTGACCCTCTTCAGGGCTCTCAGGCCCGAGCTCTGAAGACTTTGGATCCTCTGTGAGTGCTCCTTGGAGGTCATACTGTTGTCTTGAGCTGTGGGCGGGGCAAGGCTTGTCCTTCTGTTTGCTAGTGGCTGAATTCCAACTGATTGGTTCTCCAACGCAGGCCGTTTGACTGGTGCAGAACCAGATCCATTGGACAAAATCACCTTGATTTCCAAGTCTCCATTGTACAAGAGGTCAGCCGGACAGAGTGATAGTAGCCGCAAGGGTTGGTTGGATGGGTTTGGGCTGCCCAAGCCAACCGGAACGAAGGCTGGTGCGGGGTCAAGCTTGTTTAAGGCTCCGTCTTCGTACAAGTTGTTGAGTAACGCTTCGATGTCCATTGGCGGCGCTTCGGGAACGCATCCTGCCTCGACGACCAGATATTTGTACTGTTTCGCGATGCAGAACATATGTTTGCACGCACTATTGTGTTGCTGGAAGTGCGGGCACGTGCACCTGAGGATTCGCGGCTTCGCGTGCCGCTTGCTTGGCACCTCGTAATCCACCCAGTAAGCCACGGCGAGCGGAGAAGTGAAGGAATTGCTGACAAACTGTGTAGATGATATAGATGTTGTTAGCAAAAATATTATGGGGATGGGTGGAACAAAGAAGCTTACATGGTCCGCCCATTGCGTAATAAGTATGCCAAGGGTGCACATAATGTCAGGGGTGTAGCTATCACCGTCCAGGCGGGCTTTGAGCTGGAATTTATTGACGCGCTGTTTCTGGATGCCCAACTGGACACGGGCCGACTGATGCTGGTAGTAGCCTACCACGTCGTATTTGAGAATTTGGATGAGTTCGTCCATTTGGTGTTTTTCAGGTGGGGGGATGAACTTTGTCTTCAACGTCCTATGCCACGACTCTACATAATTGTTGGTATGAATGCCCTGAATGGCATTCTGCAAGCAAGGCAAGTAATCAGTACATGACATGTCCATTGAAGAAAAAAAGCCAAACAAAAACTTACCGTGCGATAATTTAATGCCCAATGTTTGCGATTGCTGTCCCATTGCTGTTGGACATAATGAGCAAACGGGCCACTGATCTGGCTCCATTTAGCATTGAAAGCGTTCTGCATTGACTCCGGATTGCCTCCACCATACACAAGCCATTGAAAGTCAGCGAGGGCTTCCTCAGACTGGGCACCCAGGTGGGCCAACGCATTGGCTTTGAAAGCCTTGAACTTAAGGCATGGAACAGGCACCAGAAATGGGGGGGCGGGTCGTCGAGGTCAGAGTAGGTGTTGGCAACAGCATTTTGGATGGCCAGAGCACAATCGCTCATGACTGCACCAGGTACGTATCCGGTGGTCTGTTGGATCCACCTGAGGACGCTAAGGAGGGGCTCCCTGTGGGTGAGATGGGTGTAAAAATGACAAAAAATGTTAGCTCATCATGATTTGGGGTAAGTCGGCAGTTGGAGTGAGGCAAACTTACTTTGCCAAAGAGACGATAAACGCCCAGCAGATGGGCAAACCCTTGCCTGTCACTGGGTCCCGAATCACAAAGGTGTACAAGCTTACTTTGCGGTTATCGCCAAACAAAAAGTTGCTGACGCTGTTGTGGGTCGCGTCAAGCATGAGTAGGTTGCCTCCATGTCTCAACATCATGTCAGTCTGCCACGGTGATTGGAAGGCAAAGATGAATGCCGGGTCGTTGTCCGCAATCGGAAGAAAAGTGTTGTACCCTTTGGCGTCAAGCTGGTCTTTCCATAACGCCACAGAAGTAAAGACGTCCTTGTCCTTCTTTGACAGGACCTTGATCCGCTTCTGGATCAGATACCGTACGTGGTAGAACTCCACGTAATGCGCCTCAGGAACGGAACCATTGGACAACTGCAAATGAAAGGGAATTAAATTTCTATGCTACTAAGTGTGCTGAGATGTTGCATGTCAGCCTTAGAGTCATCACAGCTGACCTAAAAGCTGCCTGTTCTACCTTTGTTACATATAAATTACTTTATATCTTTTTCATCTTAAGAGATATCCCTGTTTTGACTTCATATTCTGTTTCCTCATGCAATTTTAACCCTAGTTACAACTTACCAATTCATTGTAACTATACTCCTTCCCTGAGTTACTGAGTTGTAGCGCCCTTGCGCAGTTGTGACGTGTCAGCGCTACTAGGTGCGCCAAACCACATGTACATATGTAAATTACATAAGCAAACTGTGAAAATTTTCGTAGTCAGGATCCCCCTTGCCTGAGGCGGATCCACAGACTTCAGCACACCAGAACCACCACCCAGATAACCCCAGGATCACCACCAAAGAGCCTACTCTACTCCCAGTATACCTACCGTCACAGGCGCCTAGGATATTGACAGTAAGTAACCTCTTTCACTGAACCTTGATTATCTCAGAGGTACAACTCTGTGTCTTGCTTGATCTGCCTTTTCTTCTTGCTTTGCCTCCTCCTTGATCACAGGGCTGTCCCTCCAATTCTACAGGCCTTTGCCTCTATCTTGATCACAGGGCTGTCCCTTCAATTCTACAGGCCTTTGCCTCTATCTTGATCACAGGGCTGTCCCTTATAATCACTTGGCCTTTGCCTCAAAATCTAGGTTGCAGGGCTGTCCCTCAGGTTTCCCATTAAGAACCTTGACTGTCCAGAGAGAAGTCTAAAAAACTGTGGCTGGATTAAACTTATCTAATCCAGATACCCTCCTGAGAGGAAGCTGTAGCACTTCTAGCACAGATTAGCAGCACTCTTCTGAAGAGTAGCATTGCCAGTGGACGTGCATTCCCACTAGAATAACCTAGTACTTCTCTTCTATCTTATCCTGCTTGGTTTCTTTCTCTCTCTTTCTCTTTTTCTCTTACAGTTGTATTTTCTTTATCCCAAGAAATCAAACTGTTGTCCCCCATTTCTTGTGTCCTGCTGTCACTATAGAGACTCAGGCTCACATTGCAAGATATAAGGGGATGATTGAAGCTTACAGAAAAAAGGTCCAGGCAGGACAGAAGTTTCTCAATAGAAGGCCATTGAAGCCCACGTATAACCTGTTTGGTTAACCACTTCATGACAAGCTTTGGAAGACGGCACTTCTTCATTTCAGTGTTGGAGTCGGGCTGGTGGTTGTGCTGCCATTGCCAGCACACGCGCAAGGAATCGGTGGCAACATCGTGGCTGATCCAAAACCCTGCAAGGCAGCCGCATTTCTGAGATGGTTCAGATCTCCTCAAATTTGGGCAAACAATATGTGTTCCTTTCTGGGGGCATTTGAACTCCAGCTTGAAATGGTGTTGTTGGGGGCGGCCGCCTCTGTTTGGAGCGTTGGCGAGGCGAGGGACTGGCGAGTTGGTCTTGGTCTTGTGAACGGCCCAGTACACCGTAGCCTGCATGGCCTTGACAAAGATGTCCGCAATTGCACGTGTATTGCCCGGGATGGTGAAGTGGTGGCAATGGTGAGGGAACACAGGCATGGCGCCACTGGCCTTACGAACCAACCGGAGCGAGTTTGGGTGAGTCGATTGATCTGCCGGCGAAGGGACCTCCTGTGTCCAGGGCAGCGGGACAACTTCGTACATATCTTTGACAAGGGGGAAATACGGCTGGGTGGTGGATCTTAATGTGGGCATTGCAGGGTATGAGCGGGAAGCGAGAAGGGGCTGGGAACTGGGAGCAAGAATGGAAAGGGAGCAGTGCTGGGAGCAGGGGATTGGGCTGGGTGTCACGAAGTAGAAGAGGATTGACCAATACACAAGGAACAATGCCCGTGGTGGATGCAGAGAGAGAGGAACTAAGTTAGAAATGTGGGTTTGCTGGATGATTGTGATCTTGGTTGGTGGGAGAGAGACGGTAGAGTTTATAAAGGATGATGCAAGCGGTGGCAGCAGGAATGATAAAGGCCAATAACAGGAAGGGTTGTAGAAGGTTAAGGCTATTTCTGACACAGCAGACAATAAATATTAAGCTAGGGAGCGGTGGTGGGGAGGTAAAAGTGGAGGCCGGTGGAGAAGCGTTCTCTGGGAGAAATATCAAGCTCAAGCAAGGGAGCGGTGGTGAGAAAGGGAAAGTGGAGGCCTGTGGAAAAAGCAAAGGAAAGATAAAGTTGACAAAGGGAGTCTGTCACAGCAGACAAGAGATATGTAATAAAACAAAATTAGAGGTGAATGAAGCGGAAGCAGTTGAGTATTGGGCGCAAATGATGTCTGAGGGGTAAACAAGTCCAAGGGACGGACAAGGGTCCCGTTATTTATGGTACTGGAGAGCCCGGTTAAACATGCGACTTAGAATTTCTCAGTCCCCCCAATGTTTTGCCAACAGAAAACCTTGCACAGCCTTGCACCTTGCATCCCCGCGGTGACAGTCTTCCGCATTGGGGTATCCCAGGAAACTTAATGCTCTGGGTTTGTCACCTGGCTCATCTCCCAAAGGAGGTTTTGGGAGCCACCCAAGGTTATGGGTTTCGGGGAGTTTTTAGAAACCTCAACTTGGCTGATCAATGTAATACTCATCTCAATCCTTCACTCTCTCAACCCAACCACTCCCAGGCTCCTCAATCTGTAGATGTTGAAATGGGTTCATAACTTTTTGCTTTCTTTACAATCTTTAAAATATGAAGATGTGATAGCAAGAATGCTTTATGTGCACATAACATAATGCAATACAGGCAAGAAGAGACACCAAGATGCATGACATCTAGATAGGCTCAGACTTGATACATATACATGGCATCTAAAGGGGTCTAAGAGAGACCCTACGGAAACCCAATCCGGGGTTACAACAAAGTTAGTCGTTGGTCCATACGTGTATTGGCGGCGTCCACCTTTTCCTAAGCCCCACCGAGATGCATCTCAAGGGTCATAACAACGCGGCGGATAATGAATCCCCTGGCGCATTGTTCCCCTTCTTGCAGACATACTGTATGATGTGGTACATGAAACCTTGGTTAGGCTGGACAGATTCCAAATCAGGTGTTTGTGCGTGATTAACACACAGAAATACTGTTGCAAATGGAGTCAGTTTGGATTTAGATTAATTTACTCCCTAAATTTAGATTTCTGACTCTCAAAAGTAGTGGACATTAGGAGGACTAGATTTTGACATCTGCTTCTGGTCCCCAGGACCAAAGGTTGGTCCGTCCTGGGTTTTTTTGGGTGCCAGAAGTCAAATTCCATCAAATAAAATGGAATCAGGGCTCCTCTTCTGCAAAAAATGACAAAAACAATCATGACTCTTGACTGGGGGCCCAAAAGTATACCAGAATTTAACAGGAGGCAGAAAGCCCTCTGAAGAGCACATGTGGATCTTCATGGTGTGATTCAATGCCATGAAGATCAACATGTGCTCTTCAGAGATCTTTCTGTCTGCTGTTAAGTTCTGGTATACTTTGGGTCCTCCAGTCAAGAAGTATGGGGTCTTTTGTCATTTTTTGGAAAACTGGAGCTCTGTCGCTCAAATGGGTTTTTGGAATATGACTTCTGACTCAAAAAATTCCCCAGACCAATTTGTGGTCCTTGGCACCAGAGGAAGACATCAAAATCTGGCCCTCCCAATATACTTTAGGGAGTTGAAATTTTATTTTCCAGGAGTTGATTAATCAAGCCCCTTGATTTGTTCACCAAATGAATAATTCAAGTACAGTGGGTGCGCTATAATTTTTGGTGCACCATTTTTTAAGGGGGTTAGTAAACATACCCAGGTATTTCTGCGTTCATACCCGGTTTTTGTGTACCCCCTTTTCTGCATTCATATCCCTTTTTTTTCTACTCATTTCTACGCAACGCAAATGATATCAAAATTCATCAAATTCATGAAAATAATTATCATCCATTCAGAATTGAAAAAAACAACTGTTAATTAATTAATTATTTTTGCACACCCCCTTTTCTGGGGTAATTCAAAAGGGAATAACTTTTTGGTTACATGTCCCAGCCCCAAAAAAATTTCAGGGAACTTATAAATGTGCATATTCTGCTTTTCCTGAGTTTTTTGGGATATATGTGGTGTGCGTGGCGGGCTTAGTAGGAAAATTCCTACTAGCTGTATAACTTTTTTGTTACATCTTCAAACATTCTAAAAATTCCAGGGATTCTTAATCTTTGTATAATATTTTTTCCCTGAAATTCTTATCCATGGAATTGCATCAAAACATGAGATATAAGGGGTGCGCGGAAGTCTTAATGAGGAAAATCTGGCTAACTGTATAACTTTTGTGTTACATTTTCAAACAGTCTAAAAATTACAGGGATTATTAAACTTTGTATATTATCAGTTCCCTGAAATTTTTAGCAATGGGAAGGTATCAAACCATGAGATATGGGTGATGTACACTAGTCACAACACCTCCTAGTGTACACCTCATATATCTCATGTTCTGATTCCAAATAGTTGCAAGAAATTTCAGTTATGGAGTCCTAGCTTTGTAAGCAGCAACCTCAAAGATTGATGACCCTGCCTGAAACAAATATATTTAAAATATTTTGATGAGTTGGACTGGTTATCTCAGACTCTATGTGGGTGATGTAAACTATATTTTTAATTAGTAAGTCTGCCCAATCATTTAATTGTTTCTCTTTTCATTCTTAAAGGGCGGCCAAGGTGTTCTTTGACCAGACACACAACAGCTGGTTGCTGTGTTTTCCCCCCACCGGTGGCGACCCCAACCTCCGTCAAAACCATAGCAACAGTCCCAGAGACAATCTCTGCCACCTCCATGCTATGCATATGATTCTGTTACACACTTTTCTTGCTTTTGGCCTGCCTTCATTTGGTGCTCTGATCTTGTCTTCCTAGAGTCTCACTTGTCTCTACCTCCATTAATGTTTATACATTCAGAGATGCAGACATGAAGTTTTTTTATGTCATTTGTGTTGCATTGGCAAGAAAATGATCCATCATAGAGAAGACTTCTTTTATTTACTCTTACTGAAAAAATAGAGATTTGATATCGGATGTACTTCGCGCACTGCGAAAAACTTGTCGCGCACTGCAGGGGGCGTCCACTCGACGTCCCGGCCACAGTGCGCAGAAGCTCAAAACGCTTCGCGCACTGCAGAAAATAAACCATGAAATTCTCATTTTTTTTTTCTGCCAGCCGGCAGAGGGGATCTTTCTTGCCCCTCCTCCATTTTCTTGGGGTATTTGGACCCCCCAGCATGACATAAAAAAAGGATGATAAAAAAATACAAAAAATAAGCGGAGCGCCTCCCCGGGTCGCACCCCCCAGGCATTTTTAACCTGCTAAAAAGCCATGGATCGGGTACCCAGCCCCTCGAAAACAGAGTTCAAGGGGCAGAAGTACATACCCCATGACTTCGCCGTGCGGATGGCCGGCACAGGCTGGTCCCGGAGCGGAGTACATGCACACTCCCCCAATGACCGGCCAGCACGCACGTGGAGTGCAAATCACCGGTCATCGAGGGGATTACGTACTCCTCTCGATGACCGGAACGGTCCTGCTTATTGAGAGGAGTAAACACACCTCTCGATGACCGGAACGGTCCCGGTTATTGAGAGGATTAAATACACCACTCGATGACCGGAACAAACCCGGGCATCGAGAAAATAATCATCTTGATGACCGAGTCTGCTGCGGTCACCGAGTAGAGAAACACTCCCTCAATGACCGGACCGAACTGTTCAAGGAGAGGATTGATGAACGGTTCGCTCCGGTCATCGAGAGGAGCACTTAATCCCCTCAATGAATGGAACGGACCCGGCCATCGAGAGGAGGAACACTCTCGATGACCGGGTCTGTTTCAGTCGTTGAGAGGAGCAGTGTTTACTCCTCTCGATGACCGTGACCAGGTCTGTTCCAGTCGTCGAGAGGAGCAGTGTTTACTCCTCTCGATGACCGTGACCGGGTCTGTTCCAGTCGTTGAGAGGAGTAAACACTCCCCTTGACGACTGGAACAGACCCGGTCATCAAGAGTGTTCCTCCTCTCGATGTCCGGGTCCGTTCCGTTCATTGAGGGGATCAATTGCTCTCGATGACCGGGACTGTTCCGGTCATCGAGCGGAATGCTTAGTCTCTCGATGACCGGGACTGTTCCGGTCATCGAGAGGTGTGTTTACTCCTCTCAATAAGCGGGACCATTCCGGTCATCGAGAGGAGTACGTAATCCCCTCGATGACCGGTGATTTGCACTCCATGTGCGTGCTGGCCGGTCATCGGGGGCGTGTGCATGTACTCCGCTCCGGGACCAGCCTGTGCCGGCCATCTGCACGGCGAAGTCATGGGGTATGTACTTCTGCCCCTCGAACTCTGTTTTCGAGGGGCTGGGTACCCGATCCATGGCTTTTTAGCAGGTTAAGAATCCCCGGGGGGTGCGCCCCGGGGAGGCGCTCCGCTTATTTTTTGTATTTTTTTATCATCCTTTTTTTATGTCATGCTGGGGGGTCCAAATACCCCAAGAAAATGGAGGAGGGGAAAGAAAAATCCCCTCTGCCGGCTGGCAGAAAAAAAAATGAGAATTTCAAGCTTTTCATTTGCAGTGCGCGAAGCATTTTGAGCTTCCGCGCACTGTGGCCGGGACGTCGAGTGGACGCCCCCTGCAGTGCGCGACGAGTTTTTCGCAGTGCGCGAAGTACATCCGTTTGATATTTATTAAAGGAGAAGAGGAAAAACTGAAATGGTATTTGTGATGCTTTTTGATACTCCCTTTTTTGCTAAGAAAAGATAAAAAATATTTGTATATAATACTATTCACTAAAAATTGTTCTTTGTTTCATGTTGATGAGGGAACAAATACCCTTCAAAGAAGTTGACTTACATAATTTATCAGAGAAGGGACAGACATCAGCTAGGCATTACATCCATGGAAAAACAAAACAAAACATGCTACTGCACCCATGATTCATTGGGCTAAGGTTAAGAAGAATTGATGGTGGAGGTGAGGACATTCAGCAAGAAAGGGGCATGCGGGGACCAGGGAGCTTAGACCTGCTTAGACCCTGCAGCGGCATAGCCGCTTTGGCCTCTAGTACTAACAATTTGTCATATTTTTGAATCAGATGTTTCAAAACAGAAAAAGAAAAATAAATGAGTGGTAAGCCTTTGCTGAGTCTTAAATCTAAATCTTGACAACAGTAACAATTTGGCTTATTTTTTCTTGGGATGCAGAAAAAAGCCAAAGTATTATGGATTTTTGCAATGAGAACTTTGAGAGTATCAAAGGTTGCAGATTGCATTATTTGGAACTAAACTTTCCTGAAGAAATAAATAAAGAGGTTGGCATGACCTTAAAGCAAACAACTGATTCATTGAGAAATATTGCATACAACTAGAGAATACATGAAATTGAAGATGAATCCTACAAAGATGTGTTCCAAGTGGATCAGCAAGCTGCAGAAGACATATTCAAAAAAGTGATAAAGAATGGCTGATATCTGTACTCTCAGACGGTGCTACCATCAAAATTGCTCACTCCAGACCACAATACAGAGGTACTGTTAACATGTTTCTGACAAAGATTGGGTTAGGATATTCCAGTCCAACAAGATACACGCAAGGAGGTAAGAGGTAAGCAATTGTATGATAAGACTAAGAGAGAGACTGCTAAAACAATTTTAACGATTCAAGAGTGTTCTTGGTTCGAAGAGGGGAAGGAGGTATGTCAGAATTAAAACAAAAGAGCTTAAAGATCATGAAAAACCGATTGGATGGTGAAGTAAGCTAGAAAAAGGAGCGTGCACCTATGTTGGCAATCGACCGTGGATGGCCCGGAATTCGGTGTGCCTGAGACGGTCGATAAAGTGAAGAACCCAGGCCAAGCTACACGCCGCGTCGGATTGTTCGATCTCCCGCAAAGAAGACTTGACCCTTGCCGCCAACATGAGACGGATCCTGTCGTCGACGATATTGGCTACCCACATTGGTCTTCTACTGCCGTCGGATGGACTGGGCCGACTGGGCAGAGAACCGGCGGCGGTATTACTTGAGCGTGCAGCGATTTGACCTCCGCACGCACATCCTACCCAGTCGGTCCAGTCCGTCCGACGGCAGTAGACGACTTATGTGGGTAGCCAATGTAGAGGACGACAGGATCCGTCTCATGCTGGCGGCAAGGGTCAATTCTTCTTTGCGGGCGATCGAACAATCCGACGCAGCGTGTAGCTTGGCCTGGGTTCTTCACTTTATCGACGGTCTCGGGCACACCGGCCATCCAGGGTCGCTTGCGAATGTTGAGGCGCACGCTCCTTTTTCTAGCTTACTTCACCATCCAATCTGAAAGAATTGGAGTAACTAAAGGTTTTATTTCCAGTTAGGTACAGTTTACTTTATTTGTAATTACAAGTAGATTGTGTTTCTATGTACCTAAAGGCAGGACTCGAGATCCTGATGGCTGGTCTGGGGTAGGAGATGACAGGGAGGAGAGGAATGGTCTGAGCGTGCGCTGCTTTCGGTGGTTGATTATGAGTTTGTTGAGACGGCGGATTATTGGAATAATCTCGCTTTGTCCTGGCGAAAAGGTTCCGCTGTGGATCTGTCTGTTTTCACGAGCGTCGTAACAACTTAGCTCGGTTTCTGGTTTATGTCTGGTCTGGGGAGCTACTCTGGAACTTACGGTGATCGGTGTCTTCCGTGATTCTGCTGAGTAGCTCTTGCCTGGTCTTTGTGCCGAGTCGTTCCGCGAGGGTTCTAGGTATGAACGAGATTCAGTCAGCTATCTGTTTGAATCCGTTGATCTCTATCCTCCGGAACGTACAAGGTTCTGTGGTTTGCTTGGGCTTGTTTGTTCTGGGCCGGTAAGTTTCTAACTTCGGCTGGGACTGTTTGTGTTCGACGTGGCAATACGCATCAGCTGTCTGGCCTGTTAGGGCTGTGGGTCTGGGCTCGGGAAAAGGGCTTACCTTTATCTCCGGCTGGGTCCATTTCTGGGTTGAGCCGCGCTAGCTTCCTGGCTGGTTGCTGCGGGCCTGGGCCTGTATTCCAACAGCCTCGCGTGCTTCTAGTCGTGAGATTAGAAGTAATGTTGGAGATTTGGATGACTCCGATCTTCGCAAGGGATCGGCGGATTACCGAACGTCCGAGTGCTTTGGTGAGGAAGTCGGCCACGTTGGAGTTGGTTTTGACGTATCGAAGCTTGATGAGGCGGAAAAGAATCAACTCGCGTACGAAGTGAAGCCTGATGTTCATGTGCTTCGTGCGGAAGCTGTTTTGGGAAGTTTCGCTGTTGGCGAGATCTATAGCACCTTTGTTGTCGACAGAAACTTCAACGTCTTCTACTGATTGTTTGAGTTTGATTTCCTCTATGATATTCGCGAACCACGCGATGTCCCTCCCCAAGTCTGATAAGGCTTTATACTCCGCTTCGGCTGTAGACAAGGACACAGTTGGTTGTTTGCTGGACTTCCAGTTGACTAGGTGAGCTCCGACTGCGACCACATAACCTGTGGTTGATCGACGAGTATCAGGGCAATTGCCCCAGTCGGCGTCGGAGAAGGCTCGTAAATTCGAGACGTCTGATTTCTTGAATGTTAAGCCGACGTGTCTTGTGCCGGAGAGATACTTGAAGACTTGTACTGCCGCTTGGTAGTGCTTGATGCCGGGGCTCTCCAAGTATTGGGACAGTTGGCTGACCGCGAATGAAATGTCCGGTCTTGTGAGGATGCTTAGGTAGTTGAGTGATCCCACGAGCGCTCGGTAATTGACATTTAGCTTCCTGAAGGTCTCAACTTCATGGGCCGTCGCTTTGGCGAGGCGCTCCTTTGGGTTCAGGGGGCAGGTTGAAGGGTGCTCTTTTTCAAGACCGAATTCGGCTAGTTTTCGCTCTACATATTGCGTTTGATTGATTTGTAGGCCGCCTTCAAACCTCTCGATGTTCATTCCAAGGAGAAACTCCGCTTCACCGGGGTATTTGATCTCGAACTCCCGCTCCATCTCAGCTTTGAAGACCTCTGGTTGCCTACTGATTATTACAATGTCGTCCACGTGGGCGAACAACCAGGTTGCCGGCCTGCCTTTTTCCTCCTGCCTCCAGAATACACAGGGGTCGGAGACAGCGATGTTGAATCCGAGAGTCTTGAGGTATGCCGTTAGGCGCTTATACCATACGAGCGGCGCTTGACGCAGTCCGTAAATTGCTTTCTTCAACTCAAGAACCGAGTTGGGAGGGCAGTCATATCCTTGAGGTGGAAGTAAGGTTACCGTTTCATCGAGGGGGCATGTGAGGAATGCGCTTCAGATGTCCAGTTGATGTATTTTGAGACCGTGGTTGACCGCAAAGGAAATCAGCAGTCGAAGTGACGCCGCTTTACCCGTTGGGGCGTAAATTACATTGAAATGTCGCCCGTAGACCTGTATGAATCCTTGAGCGCACACCCGCGCTTTGAATTCAATGACTTTGTTCAGTGGGCCTAGCTTTCTTCTATAAGCCCAGGTTGATGGTATCAGCTCGTCATTCTGGAGGCGGCGGCGAACAATCCAAACTTGGTGCTTTATCATGTTTGCGATTTCTTTCTTCTCTGCTTCTCGCCATTGACCGCTTTCCTTGCTAGCCATGGCCTGCTTGTGGGTCTTGGGGTCGATTTCTATCTCAATGAGGAAAGCTTGCCTAGTTCGCTTCCCGGAAACGATGTTATTGGGGTCTATTCCACTACAGATCTCCTTGGGCGGGGGAGCGGTCGTCCACACGTATCGCCGCCCGCCGGGGAGGCCTGGGTCTTGTGGTGGGGGTCCTGGCCGACGGGGTTCGTCGGCAGCTCCAGGACTAGAAGGGCTGTTCGATCTGAGATCTTCAAGGATTGTAGAGATGTCCCGCTCCTCCTCCGCAAGCTCCTTGGCTGCGGATGACTCTGATGCTTCCTTGGGTAATTTTTCTTCATCGCTGAAGGGAAGGGGATCGTCCGACTTGAAACTTGGAATCTTGTTTGGTCCGAGCGGAGTGTAGCTTTTGCTCAAGGCCGGGCATTCTGGGAAGTTAAGCTCATCGAAGTGTACGTGTTTCGCGGTAACGACGGATTTGTCTTGCTGACGATATATCTTATATGACGAATAGTCGTTGTCATAACCGAGTAACACACCTTCCCACAATAGAGCCGAGAATTTTGTTTCTCTCTTGGGTTTTGGCTTAACCACCCAAACGCGGCAGCCGAAGGGTCAAAAGAAGGCGATGTTTGGCTTTAGTTTGAACATCTGCTCGAGCGGTGACACTTTCCCTTTTGAGAGGGAGGGGAGGCAGTTCGTGGTTGCTGTGGCCGCCTGCACTGCCTCTGCCCACCATTCTGGGGCCATGTTGGCCTGCATCAAGAGACACCTAGTCATGTCGATAATTGTGCGATTGGCTCTCTCGGCGAGTCCGTTGTTTTGGGGATTGTAGGTGGGAGCAATGTTATGTTGTATGCCTTTGCCTTTGAGATATTTGCCGAGCGTACCGTTGACAAATTCGCCTCCGCCGTCTGAAATGAGCTTTTTCAGCGAGTGACCGGTTTGCTTCTCGAGAAAAGTTTTAAAGTCGAGGATGGCTTGTGTAGCTTGGCTTTTCTCCTTGAGGATGACGGTGTGTATGTAGCCTGTGAATTGATCTACAAGGGTGAGGAAATATCGCGCGCCTCCGTTGGTTGCGGGGGAGATCGGGCCGACGAGGTCAGCGTGAACTACCGCAAGAGGGGCGTCAACAACCTTGAAAGTACCGTTGCACGGCAAGCGGGTCAACTTTCCTTGCATGCAGGCTTCGCATGCGTGAGTCTTGGTCAAGTCAATTTTGTCTGGTACTACTTGTGCGATCCTTCCGGAGCTTGCGTGGCCGAGACGGTTGTGCCACTTCTGGTACTCCGAGAGCATTGGCGATACGGTGGTGTTTAGGTTGATTGAGTTGATCGGCGAGGGGGTGACTCCGATGATCTCGAGCAAGTCGTTCAAGAGATTGACTTTAAATGGCTTTTGGTCGTCGATCGCCACCTCAGAGAATCCGCTCCTTTCTGTGATGGCTACGCGGTGATTCATGAGTTGAACCAAGGAGACCAAATTCCTGGTCAATCGAGGCACATAAAGGGCGTCTGGGAGCGTGATCTTCTGTCCGGTGGGTAGATGAAGCTGGGCCGTTCCGCGAGCGACCGCGGCTAGCTCCGACCTGCCGCTGCCGGTCACAATATTGATGTGGACCGGGGTTGAATCGAGGAAGTATTGAAGGGAATTCAGCATATGGTTGCTGGCCCCTGAGTCCAATATGGTAGAGAGAGGGGATTCCGGCGTCGTCATGTTGTAGGTGAACGACGGCTTGACGATACCGCTATGGTAGGCTTCCTCTTCTTCTTCCTCGACGGTGGTGTTATAGGACGTTTGTTGTTTCTTTTTGGGGCGTCCTTGGTCTTGCAAAGGTTGTTCAGGAGGCCTGGTGGACGGGTGGATTGTCCAGCAGTTGTCTTCCGTGTGGGTGGTTGCTTTGGGGTTATGTTTGCCGCCGCTACATCTGATGATGTTGCCACCAGAAGAGCCACCGCCTCTTTTCGGCCGTTGAGTTTGTTTGCGACTCGTTCCGGTGGCTAGAGCTGTGGTGGAGTTGTCTGAGTCTTCGACGAATTTCCTTTTTGTGGCTATCTCGTGGCGACCAATGTCTCTGAGCTTGGCTATGATTTCTTTCGGCTTAGCCAGTGCTTTGAGGTCAGCGAACAAGGCTTGCATTAGCATAGGTCGCCTTTTAGTTATCTTGCCGACGATGCCGCAGCCAACTAGAACATCCAGAACTTTCAGGCCGAGCGAACTAAATTCGGCCAAGCTCTCCTCCATCTCGGTAATGTATGTATTCATGTCTCGGTTGTACTGAATGTCCAACCACTTATTCCATACCTGGAATACCGAGAGTAGGGAGTCGGAAGCATAAATCGTTTTTATGTCCGTCCAGATGGCGTGCGGGTCCTGCTCGTTATCATCGTTGATAACGCTGGTGAAGATCGCGTTGGATATGGCTTCGCTTAAGATGCTACAGGTCCTCAGCGCGCCTTGAAGCTCGTTATCATCTGGGTCTTCTGACATTGGTTCCTCAAGATATTCCTCAAGATGTCGGGGTCTGAGGTGCATCTTTATTTTTCTCTCCCACAGCGGGAAGTTGGATCCGTCGAACTTGGGGACGTTGACGTGATCTTTGTCCGGGCTGTAGGCGTCACTCCTGGCGACCGGTTGCGTGGATTTATCCGTGCTGCTAGAACTCTGAGTTCTCGTGTTCGCCATCTCGGCCTGCCTTTAGTTGCCTATTGAGGTAGTCCTGTCGAGCGATTCGAGACTGTAAATCTGAAAGAATTGGAGTAACTAAAGGTTTTATTTCCAGTTAGGTACAGTTTACTTTATTTGTAATTACAAGTAGATTGTGTTTCTATGTACCTAAAGGCAGGACTCGAGATCCTGATGGCTGGTCTGGGGTAGGAGATGACAGGGAGGAGAGGAATGGTCTGAGCGTGCGCTGCTTTCGGTGGTTGATTATGAGTTTGTTGAGACAGCGGATTATTGGAATAATCTCGCTTTGTCCTGGCGAAAAGGTTCCGCTGTGGATCTGTCTGTTTTCACGAGCGTCGTAACAACTTAGCTCGGTTTCTGGTTTATGTCTGGTCTGGGGAGCTACTCTGGAACTTACGGTGATCGGTGTCTTCCGTGATTCTGCTGAGTAGCTCTTGCCTGGTCTTCGTGCCAAGTCGTTCCGCGAGGGTTCTAGGTATGAACGAGATTCAGTCAGCTATCTGTTTGAATCCGTTGATCTCTATCCTCCGGAACGTACAAGGTTCTGTGGTTTGCTTGGGCTTGTTTGTTCTGGGCCGGTAAGTTTCTAACTTCGGCTGGGACTGTTTGTGTTCGACGTGGCGATACGCATCAGCTGTCTGGCCTGTTAGGGCTGTGGGTCTGGGCTCGGGAAAAGGGCTTACCTTTATCTCCGGCTGGGTCCATTTCTGGGTTGAGCCGCGCTAGCTTCCTGGCTGGTTGCTGCGGGCCTGGGCCTGTATTCCAACACAATCGGCTTTTCATGATCTTTAAGCTCTTTTGTTTTAATTCTGACACACCTCCTTCCCCTCTTTGAACCAAGAACACTCTTGAATTGTTAAAATTGTTTTCGAAGTCTCTCTCTTAGTCTTAACATACACTTGCTTACCTCTTACCTTCTTGTATGTATCTTGTTAGACTCGAATATCCTAATTTAATCATCATAAGAAACACGTTAAGAGTACCTCTGTGTCGAGTTCTGGAGTGAGCAATTTGGATGGTAGCATCGTCTGAGAGTATGAAATTCTGCATAAAATATATCAATGAGTGTAAGACCTGGTCCAAGTGTGGGTACTATGTGTTCCCGATCCGGGAAATCGTTGACTCACCTGATGGTTTCTTCAAGGAGCGTAGTCGGCAAGTGCAAGCTATATGTTTGCATTGACGACCACTGAGCGCGTTGGCCTTGAGGCGGGGGCAAAAAAGGTGAATATCAGCGGGTTGTATGGGCTTCCAGGACCAAGAGCCGTCTGGGAGCCGAGCAGGAAGCTCTAGTGGACTGGAAGGTGTTGAGTGAGGATGCGGGGAGAAACTGCAAGGGGGCAGAATAAGAGGCCCTTATATACTGATCATAAGCAGCAGAGCTCAGCAGCTGCTGGTCAGAAGCAGCAGAGCTCAGCAGCTGCTGGTCAGAAGCAGCAGAACTCAGCACCTCCATCGATGGCAGGCTAGGAATGTGCTCAGCACCTAAGCTGCTCCCAGGTTGCTGCACTCCAAATCTATCTGCAAGGTCTCCTTGGCTCAGCCTTGCTTGTTCCCCAAGCTTCCCCAAGACAAACTAGCCGTCTCATGCTGCCCGAGGCACACCGAAGGCAGCTCCATAGGGCTCAGCTGGAGCTTTTACCCTCCATCATAAGCCTCCAATGGCAGAGGTAACCTTCCTAGTACGGCGCGTTTACCACTGGGGCGAGCTCTTGAGAGCTTTCAACTATCCTTAGACCATTGTCTGATTTTATCAGCGCCGAAGCGCTGCACTTGACTTCATCCAACGTGCCTCAGGCATGTAATGGAAAACATCACAGAAATTTGAAATATAGTTCTTCCTCTGCAAGCAACCATCTCAAATATTGAGGAAGGGAATGAGAGAGGGGTAACACAAGGAAATATGTGCATTGCATCTTTTGCAGATTCTGGGTACCTTCATCTGAGACCTTCATCTAAGATTTGTGTAATAAAAGAAATGAAAAACAGCCCCAAAAAATCTAAGATACCTTCAAGCGGGCTTTGCTATCTAATCAATAAGACTTGCAACCACTTCGTGCATTACTCTTGCCAGCCTGCGCTTGCCAAGACTTTTTGAGCTTGCCCAACGTGTGATTGCTGAATGATCTGGAAAGTGTTGGCCAAGTTAAG